>NC_089255.1:22785857-25326857 GCF_963930625.1 Muntiacus reevesi | reverse complement strand
ATAAATAGCATGTATAATATATATTTTAGAAAACTTATTAATTTTTGCCTAAAAAATTTATGCCATTTTGATTCCACTTGTTTGACTTAGTATGAATAGAATACTAGATCTCTAGTTAAAAGAAATAGATACACATCAAGCAACAACGTTTCACTGTATAGCGCAGAGAGCTATAGTCAGTATCTTGTAATAGCCTATAGTAGAAAATAATCTGAAAATAATGTATGTGTATATGTATAACTGAATCACCTTACTGTGTACCTAAAACATTGTAAGCCAACTGTACTTCAATAAAATATACTGAAGGAGGAAAAAAAGCAAGATAGTTGCAGCCTCAAAGCTTAAAAAAAAAAAAAAAAAAAAGAGGGAGTGGGGAGAATTATGAAAGGCATGTTTGAGGAAAGAAAAAAAACCAACCTGGCTGAGACTGAGGCACTCAGTGGGAGAAAAGTCAAGAGACAAAGTTAGAAAGGTAGGTTTGCCAGAATGTGGCAGACCTTGAGTATCAAGCTAAGGAATTTCTAACTTACTCCATAGACAAATGAGGAACTGGCAGGGGCTGCAGGACAGAGTGATCTGGTGAGGCCTCTCAAGCCCAGACCAGGTTCCCCACGCCTACATCCTGGCTGGTCTAAAGGCACTGGTCTAGGAGCCAAGGATTCCAACCTTCTGTCACTGCTGCCTCCTACAGATCCCAGCTGTTCCAGGAGAGGTCATGAGAATTCAAAGACCCAAAGCAAATCCCACATCTGACCCCAACTTGCTATTTGTTTCACTTTCCTCGTCTGCAAAAATGAGTCCATTACCTTTATTTATCCTAGGAGCAACACAGATTAACAGAACCTGGATCTGCTCCTGCTTGGAGGGAAAGGCTCATGGGCTTTCCGTGGGTCTCCAGAGGCTGTGTAGAGCTCCAGAAGAGAGGGAGCCTGGGCTCTGAAGGGTGGGCACCAATCCAGGTTTGGCCTCCTCTCTCCCAGCCCCCCTCAACCCCTCCCAATGAGGGCTAGAGGAAGTAGCAGCTGTTGTCCTGTGGGGAAGACAGGCAGAGGTCCACCTGGCACTGTTGGGATTTTCACAACACCCACCCCCAACAACTTTAAACACACACACACATACACCATACACCACACACCACACACACACAGCAGTGGCCTGGGGAGAGGTTAGGCCAAGAGCAGAGACTATGGCACTAGAAGGAGAAGGAGGCTACCTTACATCCTTGCAAAGAGGCTTGCTTCCCTCTCATCTTCTCTCCCACCGTTTTGTCTTCTTCTCTCCCCTCTTTAATTTTTCTGTTCTCCCTTCTGCCAGACTTCCCGACCAGTCCTTGGCCTGACGCCTGACTCCTTTTGTTCTCCCTAACCTTATTCCCCTTCCTCCATCCTTCCTCGCCCTGTGAATGCAGTGACAGAAACGTGGCAAAATTATCCACGAGTGCAAAGTGAAGCAGATCTTGGAAACTGTATAGTTTCAGTGAATAAATAAACGAAATCACCTGCCTTATCCAAATAATGGACACAAAGTAAGGGTTTCAGCCCGAACTGTGTAAACAGTCGGTTTAACTGTTCAGTTCTCACGTGCAAATCTAAACGTTGACTCCCTCTTCCCTTTGACCTGAGACAGCGTGGCCGTGTTTACTTTCACAGAGCGCTCAGGTAGACTTTTTTTAGAACCCCACACGATGAAGTTGAAGAGCAAACTGGATAATTATGTTAACAGGAAAACACAAGAGCGGAGGGCAGTGTAAGCTGTGGTGTGGAATCATCTCACTCTAGAATAATAAGAAGTGAGGAGGAGTCCAGCAGGCAAGGAATCCAAATGAGCTCTTGGCCTTTCCACCCCCTCTCTGACCCCAGCCTCCAGTCCAGGGCAGGACTGGCCTGGGCTGATCTGCATTCTGTCCACATTCTGCTTTAACCCTTGGATTTTATCTCCAAACATTTGCATTCCTACAGCAGCAGAGGCATAATTCTCTACCCAGAAGTTCAAACTACAAAGAATCAGGCACCTGAACAAAGCAGTGAAAGCTGTTACCACCGCCAAGTCCTCACCAAGGGGGAACCAGGGGAATCAAGGCCTGTGTCAACCTGCTCCTGGTTCTCTGTTGCCATCTAGTGGTGTTTCTCACTCCGACATCATTTTTTCTTCCAAAGATTCTCCATCCCGACCCACAGCTGTGCTCTCTAGCTACTAAAATGACGTCCCCAACCTCAAAACAAACACCCCACTTCCCTGACTCAAAATCCTAACTTCTGGACCAGAACACAAACTGTATGACTCAGGTTTGTATGACCTGGATGGTTCGTGGGACTTCTCTGCAGTCACATCCACACAACAGCCAGGGGATCTTTAAACAGATAGATCTTCTATTCCTCTGCTTTTTTTTCTTTTTTTGCTATGCAGCTTGCAGAATCTGCTTCCTGACCAGGGATTGAACTCAGGCCATGGCAATGAAAGTCTGGACTCCTAGTCACTAGGCCACCATGGAACTGTCTCTTTTCTTCTGCTTAGAACCCTCCTCGGCTCCCTGCTGTGTACACAGCAAAATGTGTTTGCATGCTCAGCTTCTCAGTCATGTTAGACTCTTTGCAACCCCATGGACTGTAACCTGCCAGGCTCTTCTGTTCATGGAAACTTCCAAGCAAGAATACTGGAGCAGGTTGCCATTTCTGGGGGATCTTCACAGCACAGGAATCGAACCTATGCTTTCTGTGTCTCCTGCATTGGCAGACGACTCTACCACTGAGCCACCACAGTCCTTTCTTTTTTTTCTTTTTTCAGCCCTCCACCACAGTGCTTCCAATGGTCTCTGAGGCTTCCATGATCTGGCCTCTGGACCCCTCTGACCTTATCACTCACCCACTCCAGCCACAAGACTCTTTACTGTTCCTCCAACCCCTCAGACATCCATCTGCTTTAGGGCCTTTGCAGTGCTGTCCCCTCTGCTTTTTCATACTGGAGAGGGGATGGCATCACTATGAACAAGGCTAGTGGAGGTGATGGAATTCCAGTTGAGCTATTTCAAATCCTAAAAGATAATGCTGTTAAAGGGCTGCGCTCAATATGCCAGCAAATTTGGAAAACTCAGCAGTGGCCACAGGACTGGAAAAGGTCAGTTTGCATTCCAATGCCAAAGAAAGGCAATCCCAAAGAATGCTCAAACTACCACACCTTTGTACTCATCTTACAAGCTAGCAAAGTAATGTTCAGAATTCTCCAAGCCAGGCTTCAACAGTATGTGAACCATGAACTTCCAGGTGTTCAAGCTGGTTTAAGAAAAGGTAGAGGAACCAGAGATCAAATTGCCAACATCCTTTGGATCACAGAAAAAGCAAGAGAATTCCAGAAAAACATTTACTTCTGCTTTATTGATTATGCCAAAGCCTTTGTGTGGATCACAACAAACTGTGGAAAATTCTTTAAGAGACGGGAGTACCAGACCACCTGACCTGTCTCCTGAAAAATCTGTATGCAGGTCAAGAAGCAACAGTTAGAACTGGATATGGAATAACAGTTGGGGAAGGGGTACATCAAGCTGTATATTGTCACCCTGCTTATTTAACTTAAATGCAGACTATATCATGCAAAATGCTGGGCTGGAGGAAGCACAAGCTGGAATCAAGATTGCTGGGAGAAATACCAATAACCTCAGATATGCAGATGACACCACCCTTATGGCAGAAAATGAAGAGGAACTAAAGAGAAAGTGAAAGAAGAGAGTGAAAAAGCTGTCTTAAAGGTCGACATTAAAAAAACTAAGATCATGGCATCCAGTCCTATCACTTCATGGCAAATAGATGGGGAAACAATGGAAACAGTGACAGACTTTATTTTGGGGGGCTCCCAAATTGCTGGTGACTGCAGCCATGAAATTAGAAGATGCTTGCTCCTTGGAAGAAAAGCTATGACAAACCTAGACAGCATATTAAAAAGCAGAGACATAATTTTGCCGACAAAGGTCCATCTAGTCAAAGCTATGGTTTTTCCAGTAGTCATGTATGGATGTGAGAGTTGGACTACAAAGAAAGCTGAGCACTGAAGAATTGATGCTTTTGAACTGTGGTGTTGGAGAAGACTCTTGAGAGTCCCTTGGACAGCAAGGAGATCCAACCAGTCTATCCTAAAGGAAATCAGTCCTAAATATTCATTGGAAGGACTCATTCTGAAGCTGAAACTCCAATACTTTGGCCACCTGATGCAAAGAAGTGACTCACTGGGAAAGACCCTGATGCTGGGAAAGATTGAAGGCAGGAGAAGGGGGTGACAGAGGATGAGATGGTTGGATGGCATCACCAACTCAATGGACCTGAGTTTCAACAATGGACAGGGAAGCCTGGCATGCTGCAGTTCATGGGATCGCAAAAAGTTGGATACACTGAGTGACTGAATTGAACTGAATCCCTCTGCTTGGATCCTTCTTCCCCAAACAAGCATAAGTTCACTTTCTCACCTTCAGGTGTTTTTCCAGTCACCTACTTCAATGACCCTGTTTAAAAATCTACCAATCTCCATTTGTTCTTTTTTCCTTAGTAATGATCACTTTGAGCAAAATATGTTTTTTTTTTTTTACTGTTGTTCCTCCAATGTAATATAAAGATTCTATTCCCTCAATGAAATGTAAGCATTCCAAAGGTAAGGATTTTGACTCATTATTCACTGGTATATCCCAAGCTCCTTGGCCCATGTAGATGCTCAATAAATACTGACTGTGTAAATGAACCTGAATCCACTTTTCTGAGATCACTTACTGCTTACAAGTAAATCCTGGAAAGAACACTGTTCATGTCAGTTTTTTAGGCTTTCCCATCCACCTGTAGTGATGCTTCTTTTCCTTGGTATCTCTGTTCTTCTGACTCTCACATACCAAGCTCACTGGAGCCACAGGAGCAGCATTGACTCCAGCCTTCCACACAGCTGTAACTGCCACAAGGAACAGGGAACACAGGTGGAGGAAGGTCTAGTTAGCTGTGGAGCAGCATCACCACCAGCAGCATTCTCAACTTTGGACACTAAGTGCTGAAAATTTTAATAAAGCAGTAAGGAAAAGAGTGAAGGATGAGAGGTGTTGGGCATCATCTCCAGGTAAAGCCAGGTGACCTTGCTTGACCCTGGAACAGGAGGAACCCAGAAAGATGAATCACTGTAGAATGGTTGAGTTGGAATGGTGCTGGGAATAGTGGCTGTGATGATTGGTCCATTTCCCTGTCTCCTCCAAAAGATTAGTAATAAGTCCTGATGACAGGAAGTCTTGCAAAGTAACCTTCTAGGCTATTCCATCTGCATCTCAGATCAGAAAAAAGCAACCCTTACCACCACAGCCATGGGCTCTTCCCAGAATCAGAACCAGAGGTGTATATAGGAGAGGATAAATAACAGCTCTCATTTGGGGTAGACACCTGGGTCAAGTGTTTTATCAGAGTCATCACAATCTTGTGGCTAGAGGCCAGATCTACTCTTTGAGTATGCCGATTCAGACTTCCTCATTGCTAAAGATGTTTAGGCAGGTGTACTAGCTCCACTTAATACACTTGGAATATGTAAGTGGAAAGACATGACCCTGATTCATTTCCTGATCCAGGGCCGCTTCCCAGCCCACACCCAAATAAAGTCACCACAGGCCAGGCCAGCTCTTAAGGAGTTCGTGGTGGGAGAGGAGGCCCTCAGAGATCTGAAGACCAGTGGAGGGAAGGTGTGTCCACTGAGCCGGCGTTGCAACAGGAAGACTCCTTGACAAGGTGAGGCCACAGTAGGACGTGGGTGAGGAGAGAGGACAGGGAAGGGATGGGTTCTGGTCAGATAAGAGTATCCTCAGGTGAGTGACAAGGTGGGCAAAGGAGGGACTCAGTGTGGAGGGATGAGGACACCCAGTGGGGAGAAGAGAGAGATGCTGGGAGCTGGGGGCACAAAATGGGACTTTGGAGGAGATGGGGATGGAGTCGTGGAGGGTACAAAACAGAGAAAAGGATAGAAACAGGGACACAGAAGGAGGGAGGTGAGGGAGAGGAGACGGAGCAAGGAGTAGGAGACATGTGGGATAGAATGAATGAAAGAAGATAGGGACACAAGATGAAGGGGACAGAGCCCTAGGATTATGGGAAGGGGTCATAGCAGCTGTGGGCACACAGAGAAGACAGGAGGAGAAAGACACAGACAGAGGGAGGAGGGAGACAGAGGGGGAGGGAGATGGTGATCCGCTGGAAGGAGCAGGTTCAGGAGGGCTAATTTCCACCTCCTGCTCTCCATCCCCAGAGACCCCAGTCCTCCCTTCCAACTGTGCCCCCTAAGAGAGATGGCACCAGCCAGAGCAGGATTCTGCCCTCTGCTGCTGCTCCTGCTACTGGGGCTGTGGGTGGCTGAGGACCCAGTCAGTGCCAGGCCCGGGAACATGACCCCAGCTCAGTGGTTTGAAATTCAGCATGTGCAGCCCAGGCCTCAAGGCTGCAACGCCGCGATGCGCAAAATCAACAAGTTTTCCAAACGCTGCAAAGACCTCAACACCTTCCTACATGAGTCCTTCTCCAGCGTGGCCACCACTTGTCAGACTCCCAACAAAGCCTGCAAGAATCATAAGAAGAACTGCCACCAGAGCCAGAAGCCTGTATCCCTGACTGACTGTAAACTCACCTCAAAGACATACCCAGACTGCAAGTACAAGGAGAAGAAACGCGTCGCTTCTTACATCGTGGCCTGTGACCCTCCTAAGAAAGGGGACTCTGGGAAATTCAAGCTGGTTCCTGTCCACTTGGAAAAAGTCCTTTAGGTTTCCAGCCTTCCTTGTGCTTGAGCTAATTCCCTCTCCAGGCCTCTGAACCACTCCTCCACCCAGAAGGTTCTCTTCTGACATCTCTTGGGACCCTTCCTGGCTCAAGCTCCTCTGAAAAGATAGAGGCCTGGAGGGCTGAGGTGATGATACCTTAGCAGGCTAAGCTCTGGAAGAGATGGTGATCTCTCTACTTTTTATTGCTGATTTTTCAGAAGTTTATCCCCAATCAGCTTAGGGGTGTGGGTTCCTTGGTCTGTGCCTCACACTTCTCTCCCGTGCCCTATCTTCTTATGGCAGCGTGGCGTGAGGAAGAAAGGACTGGAAAAAGCGTATATGTGATTTACGAAAGAGTTACTCCCGTTCCTAAACTAGGCCTCTTCCCCAGCCCTGATGTGGTGGTGAGGTGGCCTGTGTGCAGGGAGGCGGCCAGAAGGGAAGAGAAGGAAGCCATAGCACATCACAATGATCCGGCATTTCAGGCTCTTTATGGCGTGTCCACGGGCGTCCCTTGTGAGACAGACTTGACAGAGATTACTTACTTCTTTAGGGATGAGGAAATTGAGGTTTCAGACGGCTTTATTAATTAAAGATCTTGTCAGGGAGGTTCGTAGCAGAATTTGGACTTGAAACCGGGTCTCCTGACTCTGCCTGCTGTGCACTTTCTAGTTTATCACCGGGCCCGAAATGGAGAGCTCTGCAGGGACCAGGGGGGTACTAGGTGAGAGTTCACCCGTGAGGCAATGTCGGGGAGCTCCGAAGAGCCAGTTACGCCATGCTGGCTGCAGGAAAGGTCATCACCTCTCTAGCCAAGGGACTGCTGCTGAGGTGTTCCAAGGATCGTAATCCTCTCTCTTCCCTGCACCCCACCCCCGCCCCGCCGCTCTGCCCTCCCGCTTCTCCAGCCCACTACTCTTCTGTCCTGGGCCCTGGGCCTGGCTCTGGATAGCTGGATCGCTTAGCCCTGAAGGCACATTGTGTCAGGGAAGTGTCCCAGCTTCATCCCACTGTTCCAGGATCACATTTCCCTTGACCTCAAGGGACTTCCGTGGCCCAGTGCCTGCTTGTCACAAACAAGCTCGTGGGAGCTGCCAGAGCTTCCTTCCTCCCGATAATGATCTCTCCTGCTTGGTGCTTCCCTGGCTCTCCGCTCTGGCTGTCCGCCCAGGCCAGAGGGGTTGAGATGTGGAAATGCCACCTCCCTGTCCCCCAAGGGCTGCAGACACCAGTTCTCCCTTCCTGGTGAGCAGAACTGGAACAGAAACTATTGGTTTCTGTCGGCTCAGTGCTGATAGCCTCCCACTCATAGCCCCCACCCAGCATTGCCTGCAGCCCTGACCATCACCAGCCCCTTCTCTCTCTCTTAATCTCAGACCCAAACTTCACTATGCCCATGCCCACCCTAGCTGAGCACCTAAAGACTACCTTGTTAGACCTTCCCTTCCCAGCTGCGGAGTCTACTGCCTACCTGTCCCTTCCCAACACTCCAGCGTTCCTTTATGCCTTACCAGAGTCAGGTAAGCTTTGGAGCCAGATACAATTGGGTATAAATCTTGGTTCAGTCCTTTGTGACTACATGTCCTCAAGAAAACCAGCACCTCTTTGCAACTATGTTTCCATGTATATTGGAATAATACCACCTACCCAATAGGATTTCAAGAAGACTTAGAAATGACACTTTTGAAGTCTCAGTCAACCCCTGGCACTGGTAGGCAGTCAAAAATAATAGCTAGTAGCAGGTAATAGTAGCAATAACCCTATCACATCCACTTTTGGCTAGACAGACTGGGTGGTTTGAGATGGTGAGGGAAGGGATGGGAAAACAATGGGGAACAAAACATTGAACACTTCAAGCCAAGTGTGGGGCCAATACATTGATGAGCCTTAAAAGTAGAGGGGCAGTAAGTATATTTTATAGCCAAATGACTGAATGTAAAGTCTACATATCTATGGTCACTGTGCTATACATTTATCACTCTAAATAGATGATTTTCAACTGAGGTATATGGATAACCATGACTGATGGGTAGCTGATTTTTTGCTTTTCACTTTTTTCTTCTTTAACAACTCTTTTTATACTCTTTATTGATGATTTTCCTTATGGATATTATGGTTTTGGAAGACATCCTCCTCATAAACTTCTTAAGTGGCTAAAATTAATGTATTCTCTCAAAATAAAAAGAATTTCCAAATATAATTTTTTTTCTTGAAGGACTCATAATCTCAAGAGTAGCTAAAAATTAAACATAACTCTAAAGCAATCTATGATGATAGTGGTCAGAATAGTGGTAGCCTTAGGGAGTACTAACTGGGAAGGTATAGGAAGTAAGTTGGAAGTGTTTGATTCCTGCTCTGGATATGCTTGCTTTGTGAAAATTTACTGCATTGCACATTTATGATCTGTGTACTTTACTGCATGGAAATTATGCCTCAATTTTAAACTCTTCCCAAAAAGTATAGTTTTTAAAGATTAGTCTATTTAACATGAGAAATGCTAATACATAGATTCACAAATATTATAATAAAATAAAATCACAGAATCATGATCTAATCCATTTCTATCATCCTACTTTGTACTATTTGTTAAATTAAACAGTAGTTGTACTATTTACCCACACCAGGGTATGGCATAATCTCTCTTGGAGGAGATCATCATTAGCCCCATAGAGCCACCAGAACTTACACAGGACTGGGGAAACAGACTCTTGGAGGGCACAAACAAGACCCTGTGTGCATTAGGACCCAGGAGAAAAGAGCACAGACCCCACAAGAGACTGACTCAGACTTGCCTGTGAGTGTCCAGGAGTCTCCGGCAGAAGTGTGGGTCAGCCGTGGCCTGCTGCAGGGTCAGGGGCACTGAGTGTGGCAGTGCATACACGGGACCTTTTGAAGGAGGTCACCATTATCACCAGGTCAGTAGGTGCCCAACATGCTACTGGAGAAGAGTGGAGAAATAACTCCAGAAAGAATGAAGAGACAAAGCCAAAGCAAAAACAATGCCCAGTTGTGGATGTGACTGGTGATGGAAGTAAAGTCCAGTGCTGTAAAGAACAATATTGCATAGGAACCTGGAATGTTAGGTCCATGAATCAAAGCATATGGAAGTGGTCAAACAGGATGGCAAGAGTGAACATCGATATTTTAGGAGTCAGTGAGCTAAAATGGACAGGAATGAGCAAATTTAACTCAGATGACCATTATATCTACTACTGTGGGCAAGAATCCCTTAGAAGAAAGGGAGTAGCCCTCACAGTCAACAGAAGAGTCCAAACTGCAGTACTTGGGTGCAATCTCAAAAATGACAGAATGATCTCTGTTCATTTCCAAGGCAAACCATTCAATATCACGGTAATCCAAGTCTATGCCCCAACCAGTAACACTGAAGAAGCTGAAGTTGAACAGTTCCATGAAGACCTACAAGACCTTCTAGAACTAACACCCTTATCATTTAAGGGGACTGGAAGGCAAAAGTAGGAAGTCAAGAGATACTTGGAGTAACAGGTAAGTTTGGCCTTGGAGTACAAAATGAAGCAGGGCAAACCTGACAGAGTTTTGCCGAGAGAACGCACTGGTCATAGTAAACACCCTCTTCCAACAATACAAGAGAAGACTCTACACATGAACATCACCAAATAGTCAATACCAAAATCGGATTGACTATATTCTTTGCAGCCAAAGATGGAAAAGCTCTATACAGTCAGCAAAAACAAGACCAGGAGCTGACTGTGGCTCAGATCATGAACTCCTTATTCCCAAACTCACACTTAAATTGAAGAAACTAGGGAAAACCACTAGACCATTCAGGTATGACCTAAATCAAATCCCCTACAATTATACAGTGAAAGTGACAAATAGATTCAAGGGATTAGATCTGATAGACAGAGTGCCTGAAGAACTATGGACGGAGATTCATGACATTGTACAGGAGGCAGTGATCAAGACTATCCCCAAGAGAAAGAAATGCAAAAAACCAAAATGGCTGTCTGAGGAAGCCTTACAAATAGCTGAGAATAGAAGAGAAGTAAAAAGCAAAGGAGAAAAAGAAAGATATACCCATTTGAATGCAGAGTTCCAAAGAATAGCAAGGAGAGATAAGAAAGCCTTCCTCAAAGATCAATGCAAAGAAATAGAGAAAAACAGTAGAATGGGAAAGACTAGAGACTGCTTCAAGAAAATTAGAGATACCAAAGGAACATTTCATGCAAAGATGGGCACAATAAAGGACAGAAATGGCATGCACCTAACAGAAGCAGAAGATATTAAGAGGTGGCAAGAATACACAGAAGAACTGTACAAAAAAAGATTTTCACTACCCAGATAACCACAATGGTGTGATTACTCACCTAGAGTCAGACATCCTGGAATGCGAAGTCAAGTGGACCTTAGGAAACTTTGCTACAAATGAAGCAAGTGGAGGAGATGGAATTCCAGTTGAGCTATTTCAAATCCTAAAAGATAATGCTATCAAAGCACTGCACTCAGTATGCCAGCAAAGTTGGAAAACGCAGCAGTGGGCATTGGACTGGAAAAGATTAGTTTTCATTCCAATGCCAAAGAAAGGCAATGCCAAAGAGTGTTCAAACTACCTCATAATTGCACTCATCTCACATGCTACCAAAGTAATGCTTAAAATTATCCAAGCAGGCTTCAACATTACATGAACTGTGAACTTCCAGATGTTCAAGCTGTTAGAAGAGCCAGTGGAACCAGGGATCAAATTCCCAACATCTGTTGGATCATCAAAAAAGCAAAAGAGTTCCAGAAAAACATTTTCTTCCACTTTATTGATTATGCCAATGCCTTTGACCAAGTGGATCACAACAAACTGTGGAAAATTCTTAAAGAGATGGGAATACCAGATCACCTGACCTGCCTCCTGACAACTCTGTATGCAGGTCAAGAAGCAACAGTTAGAACTGGACATGGAACAACTGACTGGCTCCAAATTGGGAAAGGAGTATGTCAAGGCTATATATTGTCACCCTGCTTATTTAACTTATATGCAGAGTACATCATGTGAAATGCCGGGCTGGATGAAGCACAAACTGGAATCAAGATTTCCAGGAGAAATATCAATAACCTCATATATGCAGATGACACCACCGTTATGGCCTAAAATGAAGAACTAAAGAGCCTCTTGATGAACGTGAACAAGGAGAATGGAAAAAGTAGGCTTAAAATTCAACATCCCGAAAACTAAGATCATGGCATCCAGTCTCATCACTTCAAGGCAGATAGATGGGGAAACAATGGAAATGTGACAGACTTTATTTGGAGGGGCTCCAAAATCACTGCAGATGGTGACTGCAGCCATGAAATTAAAAGATGCTCCTAGGAAGAAAAGCTATGACCAACCTAGACAGCATATTAAAAAAGCAGAGACATTACTTTGCCAACAAAGGTCCATCTAGTCAAAGCTATGGTTTTTCCAGTAGTCATGTATGGATGTGGCAGTTGGACTATAAAGAAAGCTAAGCGCCAAAGAATTGATGCTTTTGAACTGTGGTGCTGGAGAAGACTCTTGAGAGTCCCTTGGACTACAAGGAGATCAAACCAATCCATCCTAAAGGAAATCAGACCTGAATGTTCATTGGATGGACTGATTCTGAAGCTGAAACTCCAACACTTTGGCCACCTGATGAGAACTGACTCATTTGAAAAGACCTTGATGTTGGGAAAGATTGAAAGGGGGAGGAGAAGGGGATGAGGATGAGATGGTTGGATGGCATCACTGACTCAATGGACATGAGTTTGAGCAAGTTCTGGGATTTGGTGATGGACAGGGAAGCCTGGCGTACTGCAGTCCATGGGATCACAAAGAGTTGGACATGACTGAGCAACTGAACTGAACTGTACTGTTTATTGAAATATTGTAAATATTTTTGGCTCAAAAAGTATATAAAGTTTTTTTCTAAAGTTATCCTGATAATCTATACTCTTCTACTCTTTATATAACTGTCAACTAATGAAAATAGAAAAATAAAATATAAATAAAAATAAGAAACTATTTTTAAACTGAGAATTCTTAATGAATTTTATATGTAGTATAAGCTTTTGTGCTTGTGCTCGTTCTCAGCTGCTCAGTTGTGTTCAACTCTTTGTGATCCTTTGGACTGTAGCCCGCCAGGCTCCTCTGTGCACACGATTCTTCAGGCAAGAATACTGGAGTGGGTTGCCTGCCTTCTTCAGGGGGTCATCCCTACCCAGGAATCAAACCAACGTCTCCTGCATCTCCTGCACTATAGGCAGATTCTTTACCTCTGAGCTACAGGGGAAGCCAAGTATAAGCTTTTACAATCAATAATTACATTTTCCTTAAAATAATAATCATGTATTTCCACAGACTGATAGAATTTCAACTTTTAAAGTTCAGAAGGAAAATTTCACTTCCAGTTACATTCAGAGTGCTCACCAATATTTGAAAGAGCTTATTCCGATATTAACAACGAACCCAGATGACCTGACTTGTTTTCATACTAATGCATTAACTGATTAGATTTGACAGTCACCCATTCCTTCACATGATCTTGATCACAGCCAAGTTCAGGGATGCCAGGAATTATGTTGAAATAAGCATTGGGCTATTCAGACTTTCAAAGGCCAAAGCTGAGGTCCAAAACGAATAAGAGGTTTGCGCCAATTACCAAGGTTGCGTCTTGACACATTCTTACTTGAAGGCTGAAAAATGGGAAAAGAAGACTGATTAGATGTGAGATTTCTGTTCCTGGGGGTGGCAGCTTGAAGGGAGGAGGGTGTCCAGGGAGGTATTGCCCAGTCTTGGGTAGATGGCTCTAAAGGAAATTGTTTCGCCCTGGATCTATCTAAGGAGCAGAAATGGCATCTCATAAAGAACATAACCCAAAACTGGAGCTAGTGTGAGCTAACTTTCTAGGCATGAGACTATCTGAGGTAGACTAGGTAGGGGAATTTTGACATGACTTTAGTTGCTCCAAAGTCACCAGGCTCTGAAGAAAATGACCCACAGACACTATGAAGAGGGCCAGTTGAGTCAAAGCAGAGAGAAGGGTCCTGATCTCAAGGGCATGTTGTAGGAAGAGGAAATGCCCTTGAGACTGGAAACTTTTTCCTCACATCCACTCGGATGGCCCTCTTCATAGTATCTGTGGCCCTAAGGGGTGACCTCAGAGCTACAGCAGCAGAAAACAAACCAATAACAATATTCAGGGAAGAGCCTTCTTGACAAGAACCTTGCCCGATTTCACATTTCTCCTGTGCTACTGCACAACTGGGCCTCCAAGACTGCTTTGAAAACTTCAGATCCTCATTCTAAAGTCCTCCTTCTACCCTCTATTCCACCTGGAGAGAGAAACAGCAGTCACAGCTCTTACCAGGATGTTTTCCTGTGCAGGATTTCAAAGCCAGTAAGCATGGGAACATCCATGAAGCCATGGGGACATGAGAAAACATTGCTAGTGAGGCTTCATAGGAAGTTCACGAAAGGAGAGGCAAAGAAAGATGTCTACCCGTAATGGAAATGTGCCCATGAAGGAAAGTCCTCTTGACTTAGAGAAACTGGAATTTCCTCATCTGTGTAAAGGTCATCTACTTCAGAGTATTATGCACATTAAATGTGATAACATACACAAAGCACTTAGTACAGTGGCTGGTGTTCAGGAAAAGTTTGAGAAAAGTAATCATATTTATTACTCTGATGTCAAATGTTGAGTGGCCAAATCTCTGATGGAGCAAGCCTGACTTCCGTAACAGAAGAACAGAGGACTCAAACAAAGAAGGCCGAGCTCCTCCTCAGCCTCCTCTTGTCCAAAACAATTCCTAGCAAAGAGGAGATAAGGTAAGGTTCAAGATTAGACAAAAAGGACAATATGCATTAATTGCTCTCTCTGGAGTGAAGTGGGAGCAATGTTTTCAATTAGAGGGGAAAGAAAGCTATTGAACATTTCTATTAAAACTATGTAATGGGTTTTTCTCATCTCTACCATCCATGAATCCAAAGATGTGGAAAGAAGACAAAGGAATTAAGGTCACTAACTTTTGAGAGTATCCTCCTTACCAGCTCCTCTCCAAAGGTTCAATTATCACAGCAGTTGATGGAGAGAAGTTCCTAGTTACATTTCTGCTTCCCTTTCTGAGTCATTTAAACTAGTCCTTAGGTAAGCTTACTGTCTCTTCATTCCATCATGGAAGACCTCTTGTATTTTTCCCAACCTCTGATTCAGCTTCATTTGTTAGTCTGTCTTCCATTACATAAAACTACCACCAAGGGTGGTCCACTGCTTTCCCATGGATTGTTTACAATAGTAAAATAATCACCATTGTTACTTTCTATGATCTTCACCTTGGAAACTTAGTTGAAGTTACACATTTAAAACATAAACTGTACACTTGAAACTAATACAATATTGTAAACCAACCATATTTTCATTATAAATAAATAAACTAGCAAACAAACTGACCTGGTGTGAATCAGTACAAATTCCTGCTTGGGCCATGGCATTCACGTCTGCATAGCTTTAGACTCTTTCAGTAGATATTCACAGAATGATCTCATAAGATGCTGTATCCAGTGACCTCAGAGATCATCTAGTACCGCCCTCCCTATTTTGCAAATGAGAAAAATGAAACCCAGGGAACCTAAGCCCCTGTGATTAGTTTAAGTAAGAACTCATGTTTCTTGAACCAGTACAATGACATTTCTTTCAAAGTGTTATTCCAGTTAAAGCTCCCAAATGGATCTCAGACATCTTCCAAGGTCAAACTCACGATACATGACTGGCAAATCAATCAGCAAATGGGCAGGTTCCCAGGTTGAGACAAAAGCATGTTCATCGAAAACAGAGTGTTCAGTGTCCATGATCCTGAGGTGTTTACCTTTCTGCTGCTCACCTGTGGACTACACCCACTTCACCTGAATGCTTACATTGTATCAATGAGATGGAAAAAACAAAATAGCACCCAAGAACTTGATGGTAAACTCGTCAAGCATATCCCTGGGCCATGCCTGTTGGAGACATAAACAAGGGCACAGAGCAAGAACAAAGGTCTTTACTCTCCATCCGCTGTTTGGGGCCAAGGTGAAAGCATTGCAGAGATCCCGTTGGGTGGATCTACAGATGGGCCTGAAACATCCGACATCTTTTATCTTTGGTAAGGGTTATCACGCTTTACCCTCAAGGTTGGCACGTCCAGGGCTGGGTGTTCATGGTCAACTAGAGCCCCCCAGGACAATGCTTCTCAGACTTTTCCCTGAAGGGCTAGTAATGGCAGAGGAGAATTAATTAAACACTAAGTCATGTCCAGCAGGCGTGAGCTTTCTCTGAAGCCTTTTTCTTTCACTTAATTAATATTTACAAAATAGCCACATGCACAGTTGTTTTATATCTTAGACTTTAATTTGTGGTCATAATGAATCAATGTTAATTTCCGGGTTTTGATGCCTATGATGTGGTCATGCAGGCAGGCACACTTGTAGTTAGGAAATGTTCATTTTGGTATGAAGGGGCAATGAAGCACTTGGTCTGGAACTTAGTCCCAAACAGTTCAGAAATGTTAATAAAAATTAGGAAATATGGGTGAAGTATATAGGGGAGCTCGGTGTCCTATTCTAAACAATTGATTTCAATGTTTCAATAAACCCTATCATAGTTTTATTTTGGGTAAAACAATGCTTCAAATTACTTCCTTTCCCCTCCAAAATACATGTTTTGGTAAAATTGGAAAAAAAGACATTTATCTTATGGCTTTGTGTGCACTTTGTGCATATCTGCATTCAACCTAGACTAGGAATACACTCGCCTTGATGAGGTTTTCTTTAATTCGCTCTCTGTGGACTGTGCCTCTGACCGATACTTCTCTTAAAGAACTGGATAAGGGTTCAGCACACATTTTTCATTTTGGCTTGTTCTTTAACTGCATAATGCAGTTCCGTATTATTTAGAGTGTTACTAATTTATGCCTTTTTTTCCTTAATTTTGTAAATAGAATTGAAAAAAAAAAAACAATTTGTGCTGCTATTTTAAAACTACAAGCCAAAATCCAGAACTTTTTTGAGTAATAGGGAGTGAATGCCCACCTTTCAACTCTTTGCAGCCCCATGGACTGTACAGTCCATGGAATTCTCTAGGCCGGAATACTGGAGTGGGTAGCCTTTCCCTTCTCCAAGGGATCTTCCCAACCCAGGGATCGAACCCAGGTCTCCCGCATTCCGGGCAGATTCTTTACCAGCTGAGCCACCAGGGAAGCCCACCTTTCACTCATTCTCTAAAAGTTTCACTTTAAAAATTTTAAATATAGCCCAAATATAATTTACCAATGTTTATTCATACCTTAAAGGGGAATCATATTTGGTTCTGGTTTGTTTTGCATTCTTCCCCTCAAGGCTTACAATTTTTAGAAATTTCTTTACGTGTGAATCACTATGAAAATGAAAAACAGAAGTCTTATCAGGGAAAAAATAAGAACTGGATGAGGAAGTTATGAGGAAGGTATGAGGAAGAGCTGGCGCAGTAGAAAGGTTCTTCACATCTAAAAATGAGAAAAGAAACATGGAGAACTTGAAACTGTGACCTAGAACCCCCTCAGTAAGTGTTCACTCAGACTGTTTTTATCACTGTCATCATCACCCCTGTGAGGTCTGAATACTGAACACAGGCTTGAAGTAAGTCAAAAGCCACAAAACACATGCAAGGGGAGACACAGACCCCCAGGCTTATTGGATTGAGGACCAACATCCTCTCCTGTTTGAGGACAGATCCTATAAAGAGGAACAAAGGGAGGCAATCCACCCACTGAAGCACAATCATGGTGGACTGGATGCCCTGAAAAGGACCCAGAGAGCTTCACAGTAGAGAAAAATGGAGCTGGTAAGAGAGAGGGTCAGCCACTGGGAACGGAGATTTCCTGTGATTGCACTCTGAGGCTCAAAACTTAAAAACCAGAATCCAGGACATCTTACGGCCATTGGTCTTCCCCTCCAATTCTCTTGGAGGAGAATCCTTCTTAGAGAGATTCCTTGTCAAAGTTTCTGGCAAGCTCCTGCCTCAGCCTGAGACCAATCCAGCTCCTCTATCTAGCCTGGCTGTAGACTCAGTGCCAAGACCACGAGTCCCAGCAAGCAGATCAAGGAGGACGTTCAGAGAATCGCAGACGAGGTAGCCCTATGGTCCTTCAGAGATACCCTGGAGCAGGGCTCTGCCCTTCAGGCTGCTCATCCTTCCAGCGTCCCTCTGGGTTTTTCCAGCCTGAGCTTGTATCTACCCAGCTTCCTGGAGTTTCATTCTATTTGCATTTTTCTCTTTTCTCCCTCTTCCCTCTCTCCTGAGGATATCTTTATATATATTTACAAAGTAATTGAGGAGCTGAATATTCACAGTCTCAGTCTCCTTTCTGAATTAGAAGGGCAATAGTGTTTCACAGCAGAGCTGTGGGGCATCAGGGCATCCATCTTCAGGGCATCCAAGGTCAGGACTTCCATCATTAGGAGTAAGTGCAGCTTCCAGTCACCTGTCCTGGCCCCACGTGGTACTCACGGATGTGTGAGCTGTTTGGCAAAAAGTTAGCTGAGAATCTTCCATACTGTGCCCAGGGAACCTGATCACTATCAGCAGCCACCTGCCTCCTGAAGTTAACGTTATACCTTCATTCAGCTTGCCTCTTGGTGAATTTTACCTCAGGGCATCTGCACCCCAGCCTGCCTCATCCTTGGCACCTACGGAAAACACAGTCAGCAACAGCTCCTCTCATGCATAGTCAGGAGTAACTTAGCCAAGCAAGTGAAGCTTCCCGCTGGTTACTCAAGCTGAACCTGTCCTCGGAGACCTCTATGAACAGATCCCACCAAGGCCCTCTATTGAGGTGCCAAGAATCAGTTCTGGGCAATCTCACACAAGATCCAAGCAGAGGACCAGAAAACGTACATACCGCCCATTCTACACTTAGCCACTTGAGGCCATTTGTAGTGGTCGTGGCCACTCCTACACCAGTCTTGCTCTTCCAGAACCCCCTTCTTCCTGAAGAGGCTGCCCCTTGCCTCCAGGGTAAAGCCTGACAACCATTATGAAGGTGGCATTTGTAGCTCAAAGACTACCTCAGGCCAGCAACAGATAGACTTTTCTGGCCCCCTCCTCACACCTCCTCAGTTCAGTGTAGTTCAGTAGCTCAGTCATGGCCAACTCTTTGTGGCCACATGGACTGCAGTATGCCAAGCCTCCCTGTCCATCACCAACTCCCAACTCCCGGAGCTTACTCAAACTCATGTCCATTGAGCCAGTGATGTCATCCAACCATCTTATCCTCTGTCGTCCCCTTCTCCTCCCGCCTTCAATCATTCCCACCATCAGGATCTTTTCAAATGAGTCAGTTCTTCACACCTCCTAGGCTATCCTGGAAAAACTGGTCTCTACAGAATCAGTGCCTATTCTCCACTCACCCTCTTGGAGCTACCTTTGGGGTCTTCTTGCAGGATCTCTTTTCACATTCTAGTCTGGCCCCTAGCACTTTGATGCTTCCCCTTGTTTCACAGAGTCTTTTAGAAATTATTCTTTTTAGAAAATATTTAGAAATTATTATACTTTTTAGAAATTATTCAACTGAAACTCTTTAGGCTACAAATGATGAGGAGACTAAGAGGACAAGAGTGGTGATTCAGTTCAATACACAGTTACTGAGTATCCTTCTGAGCTATCCCAGCTATATGGAGATTGAGAAGCATGAAAGGACTTGATTTCTGCCCACGAGTTCACAATCTAGTTGGGAATCCTGAAAACACACATCAGAGTCAAATAATAGAACAAGGTAGTACCTGATTGAGCATCCAAGCGAGTGGTACCAGGAGTTCATGCTGAAGGAGGTATGTTCAGGAAAGGGTCACCCCAGGTAGAGTTGCACGGGAAGGTTCGAGTACAAGCTCGGGGGACCAAGCTGAGCTCTGAAGGATGGATGATAGTTGAGGGAGAACCTCTAGGGAAGAGGGGAAAAAAGCAGAAATAAAGTTGAAGAAAACAAAACATGTACAGGAGATGAAAAGAAGCCCAACCTATTAGTCATACGGTAACTGTCAGCCCATAAGCTAACTATCAGAAAGCAGTGCGGGGACTTCCCACACTGGGACAGGAATCTGCCTGCCAATGCAGGGGACAAGGGTTCCAGACCTGGTCCAGGAAGATCCCGAATGCCACAGAGAAGCTAAGTCCGGGTCCACAAGCGCTGCAACTACTGAAGTCCGTGGGCCTAGAGCCTGTGTTCTGCAACGGAAGAAGCCCACACGAAGCAATGAAGACTCAGTGCAACAAAAAATAAAATAAGGAAATAAGAGGAAATAAGTAGCCCTCTGAGCTAGCCACATGCCCAGCTCTGTGGAGACTGAGAAGCAGGAAAGGACCTGATTTCTGTCCCACAAGCTCACCATCTAGTCGGGAAGAATGAATACACATGTGAGAGTCACATAATAGAAAAGGTAGTACCTGATTGAGCATCCAAATGAGTGGTACCAGGAAATGCAGGAAATAATAAGGAAATAATAGATTCGAAAAGCACATTTACAAAATTTAAAAAAGCAGCGTGGTGAGGAGGAAACAACACAACACTGGAGCCAGCACTCCCTCCTTTTCTGTCCTAGGCCTGCCACTTAACACATCTGTGAACCTAGCCTCTCCAAGCCTCAGTTTCCTTTTCTAGAAAATGGAAAAAAATAACATGGAACACATAATACTGTTTTGCAAATTGAATTGTACATAAAGCACAAGGCCTTGGCACACACTGAGCACTTTTTAAAAAAAAATTTGGCCATACACTGCAGCATGCAGAATCTTAGTTCCCCAACCAGGGATCAAACCACCTGCAGTGGAAGTGCAGAGTCTTAACCACTGGACCACCAGGGAAGTCCCCAAGCACTTTTAAATGACAGCTCTAATCCTTAGCAGAGCACCTAGCACTGTGCCAAGCACCGTTAGCCTACACTTTCCTCCTGTTGCTGCAGCACAGCCCTGGGCTGACCTGCCTCTAAGGCAATGTAGTATGTATCATCCAGGCTGCCTTTAGGAAAACAGTAAACAATACACTCAAGGCAACCATCTCTAGAATGTCAAGGGCTCTGTTTAGTACCCCCATACCACACTAGGCATTTTAACATTTCGTCATGCCACATTGAATATATAAAATGTATGTTCCTCATTCAATATCATTCTTGCAGAAATATATCTGAAATGATTTTAAAAGTTTTACTTCTGAAATTCTTTGACTCCAAGTAACTTGGGATTGGCACTTCTCCTTCTCCAATCATGGTATTGAGAATTCCAGTAAAAGGATGGAAAAATAAAATCTAACCTAACACTGTTTTCCAAAGTAATAGACTTCTTATGGGTGCCAAATTCCAAAATAAGTGAAATCAACTTTATGTTACTGTGGTAGCAGGTAAGTAAATATTTTAACTTTGATTTTATAGTTAACTTTTCCTATATTGGAGCCAATATATTTTTTTCCTAGTCTCAAATATTGTAGGCCCTTGAAAACCTCCCAGACCCTGGGCACTGGGCTTTTAGTGCTTAATGGATAAAACAGCCCTGAGACTGTGACCACTGGGAAGACTTGTGATGAATAACTAGGATCAAATATACAATTAAAGGAACCCCTTCCTCAGACCTCCCTGAGTGGGACTGGCCAGTTGCACAGTCAGTACCTACTTGAGGAAAGCATGTTTGCAGCTTAACTGGATTCAGAGCTTGTGAAGTCCATGGTCAGTCACTGGGCTGGCATGAAATGTTCCTGCCAACCCTTGGCTCCTGCTGCCATCCCTACCCTCTCACACAAAAAGCCCAGAGGCTTGGGTCTGCAACAGGTAATGAATGATCACAATGCAATTCAACCATCCCAATGGGAAAGGCTCAGCTGACAACGTGCAAAAGGGAAATATACATATTGGGTTGGCCAAAAAATTAGTTTGAGATTTTCTGTAACATCTTATGGAAAAAACGAATGAAATGAACTTTTTGAACAACTCAATATATTTGCTCTCTGAGGCCCAGATCAACTATTTGCTGGATAATTTGCTTTTTTGATCTACTGGGATCAAAAAGCCGTGTTTCATTAGCTTTGTGGGGAGAAGTGCAGGAAAAGGGTGAGCTCGGTTGATGAACCAGGCTCCACCTTGGAGACAGAAAGGAAAACATCTCCAAAGTTTCCCATCTGGCAATGCAGATCATAGGAGTCTAAGTGTTTTTTGCCACTTTGCAGAGCATTTTATCTCAAAGGCAATGAAGTCACACAGAAGTCAAGGTAGGGCTCTACATGCCAGCACAGGCCTGAGAGGCTATAGCTAAAGCCAGATCCCCCACTTCAGTCATTTGGTCCCTCCCTTGATAATTGTTGTAATACTGCTGGTATTATCATTTACTAAATTTATATTTATATGCATTCAGTTCAAAGAGTTCTTTGAAAATGAAACTGTGTAACATCATATTTCAAAGAATACTAGAGTGTCACTGGATAAATAGAAGTAAAAATAAAGAATGTCATCAAATTGTTTAAAATTCTGGTGATCTTCCCTGGTGGTCCAGTGGTTGAGAATCTGCCTTCCAATGCAGAGAATGTGGGTTCAATCCCTGGTCAGGGAATTAAGATCCCACATGCTATGAGGCAACTAAGCCCACTGCTCCACAAAGAAGGGGCAAGCTGCAACAAACCCAATGCAGCCAAAAAAAAAAAAAAAAAGATTTTAAAGTTCTATCCAGATACTGTTTTCAACTGACGGCTCAGTCTGAGATCTGTTGTCTGTACTGAAAAGTGAGTGGAAACAAAGGCTTTACCTTCTTGTCCTATTGGAGACTTTCTCGTAAATGTCATCAGGAGGATTAGAAAAGAATTATCAAAGGCAATGGTCATGTTTCACTTAAACCACAAACAGACACACTCACTAGGCCCTGTCTCTATGGGAAACACGTTCTCCTTCCCTTTTCAGCCTGGCACTAGACCAAAGGGATGGGTTGAAAGTCAGGAAGCTCCAGTCCCAGCTCTGACACTCACCTGGTGGCCTTGGGAAGGGCACTTGCTCTTTCAGGCCCTCTAGCTCTTTCCTCTGGAAAGCAGAGTTGATTGAGATGATCTTTAAGAAGCTCTTCTGCTCTGATTCTGTCATTCCAAAACTTTCTCCACTTAGGGCGATATCTCAGTCCCAGAAAGAACCCAATTCACAGAATCCTGCCTGGTTGGTTGGAACACTGAGAGTGACTGTTTTTCTAGCTTCAGTGAGAAACTGGACCACAGAGCAAAGAGGAATTAGCCTGACACCACAACCTTAATATTGATTTTCAGGAATGTCTGAGCTAGCCTGGAAGAGCACCGTATGGACCCTTGGCCTACTTTCTTCCAAGACTGGTTTCCTTTTGTGGTCTGACTTCTCAGAGTTTCAAACCAGAAACATGGGGATGTGGAAAGAATAGGGGCTTTGGAAGCTGAGAAGCATCGATTCAAAGCCTGTGACACTCCCTAGCTGTGTGATGATGGGCAATTTCCTTAACTTCTCTGAGCTTCAGTTTGCTTGCCTATTAAAAAAAAAAGAAAGAAAGAGTTCATACCTCATAAAACTCTTATGAAGGAAAAACTGTATATGTATTTATTGGGGGGCATAAAATGTATCAATAAAATAAAATGTATCTGCTGGAACCAAACAATTAAATACCAATAGTATTTTTAAATGTATTTATTGGGGGGCATAAAATGTATCAATAAAATAAAATGTATCTGCTGGAACCAAACAATTAAATACCAATAGTATTTTTAAATACCTGAGGCTGTAGGAGCCCTGCAATAATTGACTTACAGTAGGAAATTTTTACAAGGGCTAGCAGGGCATCCCCATGGTGACCTAGTCACCCACCCCCGCCCCCTGTGCCCCCTGGGGGCAATAGCACCAGCCAGAGCAGGATTCTGCCCTCTGCTTCTGCTCCTGCTGCTGGGGCTGTGGGTGGCCGAGGACCCAGTCAGTGCCAGGCCCGGGAACATGACCCCAGCTCAGTGGTTTGAAACTCAGCATGTGCAGCCCAGACCTCAAGGATGCAACACTGCGATACCCAAAATCAACAAGTTCTCCAAACACTGCAAAGACCTCAACACCTTCCTGCATGAATCCATCTACTGCGTGGCCGCCACTTGTCAGACCCCCAACATAGCCTGCAAGAATGGTCATAAAAACTGCCACCAGAGTCAAAAGCCTACATCCCTGACTACGCGTGAGCTCATCTCAGGAAGATGTCCAGACTGCAGGTACAAGGAGAAGCAACTGGAGGCATTCTTCATCGTAGCCTGTGACCTTCCACAACAGAAGGATGACCTGAGGTACCAGCTGGTCCTATGCTTTTGGATAACGTTGTCTAAGGCCAAGTGTTCCCCTCACCCCAAGCTCTGCAGACTCCCGACACTGCGGCTGCCTTCTCTCCCTTGAGTTCTTCACTAATCCTCGCCCTTTTTGCAAATACCACTTCTCTCCCACGCAGCCAACTTCACATACTCTTAATTCCTTACAGGGTTTTGTGGATGCTCCAAATGATGAGGGAAGAGAGGTGATTCTCCTTAACCCTTCACTGCTGCTTACATTGTTTTCTGAGTGTGGATGCCCTGTGGCTCTTCAGGCACTAAGGCTCTTGGCATGGGTGGATCCAGGTTTTGTGGGGCTTATGGCACATGTGATTTTAGAGACCATCTTAAAGAAGAAGAACACAAAATTACAAATGCAAAGTAGAGTCAGGACCTTGGTAGAGCTGTGGTTGGACCCTCAGAGGGAACCCCAGGGGAGATCATCCAAGGAAGGAGGCCAGGAGAGTCTGTGCCCTGTTCACTGTACTGGGCAAAGGAACATGTCTGATTTTGCTACAATGAAAAACCCTTCTTTTCCTGATCGAGTGTGTGCATTACTATCCAGGGGAAGCATGGAGGTTTGGAAACCCCTCTTTAGCTCTGTGAAGCTTCAGCATCATGTACCCTGCAGGCAGAAGAGATGGCAGCACGCTGAGCAGGCTCAGGTTGGAAGTAGCAGTCAGTCTGAGGGGCTCTGCCTTCTGCCCCCTTAAAAACTGCCTGGTGGTCCCACGTCACATGAAGGGGAAGAAGGCAAGGAAGGGCAGGTTGAGCCCCAGGATGGCAGTCAGACCTAAGGTGGGACCCCTTGTTTATGCTCAAGACCTGACCTCATGCCTCACTGTTATGACCCAGAGCAGGAATCTCGGATTTTTGAAGTCAACTTCCCTCCCTTGGAAATTTCAGAACCAGGACCTTCTAAAAATCTTGATCTGGTTCTAATTAGCGCTTCTCCAACTAACTGCGGTGAAGGATCAGTTTTGTAGGCAAAATCTGCCACAGATCAGCACTTTCATAAAATACAATAAAATGAATTACTGGAAAAATGAAATCGAATATTCAGATATAGAAAACACAAGGTCGAATTTTTTTATAATCAAATTCAGTGAACATAAAAGTGGTGTATCAGATTGGGATAAAAGTTTCTCAGTGCTGCCTTTCAATTTCTATACTTATGATAGATACACAGAGGAAAACACTATATACATACACGTATAAATTAAACACCAGCATAAGACATACACGCCCGTACATATACACATGGGCACGTACTCACACATGTGCACGTCTGTACACAGCACCAACACACACTCAACAGTAAGGCGACACCATCCTTCCCTCTTCTGATTCTGCCTCGCCCATACCACTCCCTTTCCATATTTAGAAAGAGACATTTCTACACTGACTAGAGCTCATAATAAGGAAAGCATGACTGGCGAAACACGAAGTGGCAAGAAACGCAGAAAATCCAAAAATTCTGGCTCCCAGCCCCCTTCCCTGCTACCTAGAAAGAGATCTAAAGCAGAGCTCCTTGCTACCTACCACACCCACACTATCCTACCCAAATATAGCTTTCCCCACAGCACCCAGACAGCCTTCCCACATCACACTCTGCCCATCACTACCACTACTGTACCCACCCGGTGCTTCTGACCAAGGAAGATATACTGGAAACGAGAGGAAAACAACATCCTTCTACTCCTCTGTCTTTGCCTGGGTGTTGTGGGCAGGCTTCGCTTCCTCTGTCTGCACCTTAAATGATGGTGTTTCTCAGGCTCCTATTCTTAGCTCTCTTTTCCTCTCACACTGAACTCTCTTGAGTGACTTGATACAGTCCCATAGCTTCAACTGCCACTTATCTGCTCCCAAAAGCATCTCTCCGGCCCTGTCTCCCAAGTTCCAGGCACATATACTCATCTCAGGATCTTGCAGACATCATTAAAAAAAAACACTCAGAACTGGGCTCAGATCTGCCTGGCTGCCAAACTTGCCCCTCTTCCTGACATCTCTCAGTCTTGGTGAGGGGAAACATCAGGGTCAGTCATTCAAAGTCTTAATCTAAGAGACACCTATGTCTACCCATTCTTTTTCCATTTGCTGGCATCACCAGTAACTCCCCATCTATCCCATGCTTGCATGCTAACTTGTTTCAGTCGTGTCTGACTCTTTGCAACCCCAATGGACTTTAGCCCTCCAGGTTCCTCTGTCCATGGGATTTCCCAGGCAAGAATACTGGCGTGCGTTGCCATTTCCTTCTCCAGAATATCTTCCCCACCTAGGGATCAAACCCACATCTCTCTCTTACATCTCCTGCTTGGCAATTTGGTTCTTTACCACTAGCCACCTGAGACCACCCAGGTAATCCCAGGTATTACCTTAAGAGGTCGGACAAGTTCTTGGATTTTCTTTTTTCCAGATATCACTAAGTTCCTAACATGGGCCCAACAGACATTATGATTTTGCAGGCGGCTGTGATTTGAAGCTAAGCAGATACACCTAAGTGGTTGCAATCAAGGATTTATCTTCTAGCTACAGAGGGAAGAAAAAATAATACCTTTAGAACTCTATTGAACAATAACAGAATAAGGACTTCCCTGGTGGTCCAGTGGTTATGACTCCACCTACCAATGCAGGAGGTACAGGTTCAATCCCGGGTGGTGGAACCCTACACGCCGAGGGATGGGGCCAAAAGGTAAGAAAAAAAAAAAAAAAAGCAGCAATAGAAGAGCATAATGAATCATGTGGATTCTGTAACATTTCTCTCCCACTTCCCCCAGAGTTTCATTCACCCTAACCTACAGGTGAGGTTCTCTGTTCTCTGTTAAATGCTAATATTCCTGATAACATGTCTCTGACATAACATTAGGTCTGTAATTAGAGTCAGGCAACGCCAGGAGAAACCAAACCACTGAATATGTGTAAGAGTTGTGGTTCCAGAAGTTGGCAAGAGTGTGGAACGAACACAGAATAGAATGGATCCTTAAATAGACTAATTATATCCAAACAAGTAATGTAGCAGCTTGGGTAGGAGTGTCTGACTTCCGTGTGTAGGCTGAAGAATTAGATGGAGTGCAACTTGAATCCAGGGGCCTTGGATCATGAACCTGGTCCATTCAGAGACTAATGACACAGAATACAGGGCCCATTGGGGGCAGTTGGGGGCCTGAGAAGAGCCACTCAAAAGCCTTGGGACCAAATCTCTGTTGGTTATATTCTCTGAGAATGAATTTCCAAAAAGTCAACTCGGAAAGGCACTCCCCAGATATTTAGGATGACATAATTATTTCCTGGTAGGTAAGTTTGCTTTACTATCCAGAAAATGGTAAGAACAGAAATAGTTATGCAAATCAAGTACATGGCATTAGTGTGTTTGTATTAAAGACTTCCTGTGTAGTTTGTATTTTAGGTATTTACCGTGCTTATGAGAATTTAGCCTGTTACAGTAACAAATTGGTCTTGCTATTTTAAATGTGTAATTAGTTTAGATGTGTGGTTTGAAATAGAATTTTCCTTTATTTTTTTCTTCAAGTTAAAAAAACAATATTTATATTTATTTATTTATTTGGTTACATTGGGTATTTAGTTGTGGCGTGCAGGATCTTTGTTCCGGTGTGAAGGCTCCTCTAGGTGTGCGAGCTCCAGAGAGCGCAGGCTCAGTAGTTGTGGCACATGGGCTTCTGCATTGGAAAGCGAATTCTTAACCACTGGTCCACCAGAGAAGTCCCCAGTTTTCTTTTACTGAAGTAGTTGATTTACAATGTTGTGCTGATCTCCACTGTACAGCAAAGTAACTTCATTTTATATATGTGTGTGTGTGTGTGTGTGTGTATACACACACACATCCTTTTTATGTATAGAATTTCCCTTTAAAACTAGTTTGGGGACATTTTAAAAACTTAGGAATTTAATCACTATATTCATAAATTGTCAGATTTCTAAGAATTTTTTTAGGTATTCAGGAATGTGTGGTTGGTTAGTTCAGGTAACCAAATTACTCTGTAAGGACATAGAATATGTTAAACTTATAAAGTATACTATTAAGTGTTTAAAGGAGTCATTAATTACATATATAAATGGTACCAAACAGTTCATCGAGTACAATCATTTAAAGTGATTATTACAATATACTTGTTTTCAAGTTGAACATAAAAACTTAAGAACTGAGCTTCTGATTTGCATCTTTAGCATAGGGAACACAAATTTCAAAAAGCCAAAGTAGCCCTCTACATGTTCTTTTCTGGCATGAAAAGGACATTTAAAAAATTCACACTGATACTGCAAGTCCATTTTCTGGACTGCTTGCATCTACGCAGTACAGAGCAGATTGGGTAATTATATTTCCTGCTCTTCCCATGTTTGCTGGTTTTACTAAACCTTCAGAAGGGAGAATGGCTCTACTGATGGAATAGCAGAGGCCAGGCTCAAGGCACAGAGCTGGCAGGGACTGACTCTGAAATTGTCTCTCCTCAGCGCCTCCTTTCTCTCTATTGTGCCACCCCCCAGATGGGTCATCCTGCATTCTGGAGGAACTGCGGAAGGGGAGCAGGGCTTCCCTGAGGCCGCTGCGGTGGTGGAAGATGAATTCAGCTAAACACACTCCAAGAAAAAGTAAAACTCAGAGACTATATAGCTGAGTCTCCATCCTCAATAGGGACTTTTCCTCCCTGGCCAAATTTGGAATTTTGAGACTACATATTTCCAAGTAAGATGGCTTTTTAAAAACAACAGATTGTTAAGCAACTGTTTCCTTCAATAAATCAGGCTGCTTGCCTGGAAATGTGTGTGTGTGTGTGTGTAAACACATGTGTTCATGGTGAGGAGGAGAAGTTATGTTAGTGGGATTAGGAGTGCTGTATTCCATCAGTTACAGATTCTCTGGGGACCAGAATGCCTCGTGTGGAGTACAAATATTTTTTAGTAGAAATAAAAAACAAGATAATGTTGGGCCTTCCCTGGTGGTCCAGTGGTTAAGAATTCACCTTGCAATGCAGGGTATACAGGTTCTATCCCTAGTCTGGGAACTAAGATCCCACATGCCATGGAGTAACTAAGCCTGCTGCAAGCTGCAACTACTGATCCCATGCACCACGGCCGGAGAGCCCATGTGCTGCAACTAAGACCTGATGCAGCCAAATTAGTTAATTAATTAACCAACTAAAAACAGCAACAATATAATGTAACAATTAATTGGAATCAATCACTTAGGTACTGGGTGCATTTGGCTTGGGCTTTGGTTTGTTTATTTATTTTTTTAAATTTTATTGGAGTATAATTGATTTACAGCATTGTGTTAATTTCAGATGTACAGCAGAGTGATTCAGTAATACATATCCATATATTCATTCTTTTCCAGATTCTTTTCCCATATAAGTTATTGCACAGTATTGAGTAGAGTTTCCTGTGCTATTAAGTAGGTCCTTGGTTACTTTATTGATATGTATAGCAGTGTGTGTGTGTGTTAGTCCCATGGCTTGGGAGCTGTTGGATGCATGGCATAGTGTATTGAAAGGCTTGTAACAAAGATCTTAAGAATAGGTGGAATAGAGGCAGAGACGTGGAGGGAGAAAAGGAGCATAGAAAACGAGAAGTCAAGGAACTGGAGACAAATTTGTGCCCACCGGCTTAGCAGTTCTGTAGACTGAGGGGTTGGGAGATAGGATTTCATGGTGCTATAATTCCCAGGTTGCCTGCCCCTGGAGGCTCAGCTGGGAGTCTGCCAATGAGCTCTCCAGCTGCCACTGGATATACCTGGCACATTGAAGCCTTAATAAATGTTCATTGAACACAATTTGTTTTCAGAGCAAAGGAATGGGGCTAGGGAAATATACAGATCACAACTCTGGAAAGCTTATAAAACAATTTATTTTAAAACTCTCTTATTATGCTTCAAAATGTCCAGAGAGGGGGAATTTACTACCTATCGAGACAATCTGTCCCATTTTCTGGCAGCTCTAAATATTTAAAAATTTTCCTATAGAGAAACTAATCTATATCTCTGTCACTGCAGCAATTTGCTGATGCCCTATCACTTTGAGCCATTCAGAGTAAATCCAATTCCTCATCACACCCAACTTTGTAAATATTTTCAGTGTTTCGTGCCCCCTAACCTCCAAAATTGCCTCAACAGACAATAACACGAGCTATAAAGTGGCTTCTAAAGTTTGACCCAATAATTTTCAGTTGGCAAAATATGCTAAATGGAAATCAGTCAAAGTGAGAAGGAGTAAATTTGTGCAACCTGTTTATATTTGTCTTTGTGTGGCAAAAAAAAAAAATAGAAATTGTAGAAATAATACAAATTTCCCCAAATTGAGAATGACCATACAAATGATGGGGCAGCTATTTATAATGCATTAATTGAAGCATCAAGTTATCACTTTATGATAACTTGAAGACAAATTGAAGTTATGATAATTGAAGACAAATATACAAAAATTATATTGATACATAGAAATTTGTGTGGGGAATGATAAATGAAGAAAAGAGAACATTGAGACTTCCCTGCTGGTCCAGTGGTTAAGAATCTGCCTTCCAATGCAGGGGGCACGGGTTTGATCCTTTGTCAGAGAACTAAGATCCTGCATGCCATGTACCACCACCCCAACCAAAAAAACAAAACACCTGTATTTGCAAATGGACTACAGCTATGTAAAAGAGGACCTGCTTTTGGACACCAAAAAAGTCCACAAGTGAATTTGGAGCCTTTCCAGAACTCTGTCTCCAAACCAGTGCTTCCTTCAGATTCATCTAGTCCAGTGAACTTCGCCTGACTCAGAAGACATTCCACGTGTGTTGCTGTTTTTCAATTAAAGTATAATTGAATATAACATCATACCAGCTTCAGGTATAGGACACCATAGTTCAATATTTGTATGTGATGCAAAATGATGACCAGAATAAGTCTACATCTATCACCACACATAGTTACAAAAAACTTTTTCTTGTGATAAGAACTTTTAAGAACTACTCCCTAGGCAACTTTCAAATATGTAATACAGTATTATAAATTATTGTCATCAGTAATTACAATATTACTTCAGTTCAGTCACTCAGTCGTGTCGGACTCTCTGCAACCCCATGAACCACAGCACGCCAGGCCTCCCTGTCCATCACCAACTCCCGGAGTTTACTCAAACTCATGTCCATCGAGTCGGTGATGCCATCCAGCCATCTCATCCTCTGTCGTCCCCTTCTCTTCCTGCCTCCAATCCCTCCCAGTATCGGGGTCTTTTCCAATGAGTCAGCTCTTTGCATCAGGTGACCAAAGTATTGGAGTTTCAGTTTCAACACCAGTCCTTCCAATGAACACCCAGGACTGATCTCTTTTAGGATGGACTGGTTGGATCTCCTTGCAGACCAAGGGACTCTCAAGAGTCTTCTCCAACACTACAGTTCAAAAGTATCAGTTCTTCCGTGCTCAGTTTTCTTTATAGTTCACCTCTCACATCCATACATAACTACCGAAAAAACCATAGCCTTGACTAGATGGACCTTTGTGGACAAAGTAATGTCTCTGCTTTTTAATATGCTATCTAGGTTGGTCATAACTTTCCTTCCAAGGAGTAAGCGTCTTTTAATTTCATGGCTGCAATCACCATCTGCAGTGATTTTGGAGCCCCCAAAAATAAAGTCAGCCACTGTTTCCACTGTTTCCCCATCTATTTGCCATGAAGTGGTGGGACTGGATGCCATGATCTTAGTTTTCTGAATCTTGAGCTTTAAGCCAGTTTTTTCACTCTCCTCTTTCACTTTCAAGGGGCTTTTTAGTTCCTCTTCACTTTCTGCCATAAGGGTGGTGTTATCTGCATATCTGAGGTCATTGATATTTCTCCTGGCAATCTTGATTCCAGCTTGTGCTTCCTCCAGCCCAGCATTTCTCATGATGTCCTCTGCACATAAGTTAAATAAGCAGGATGACAATATACAGCTTTGACATACTCCTTTTCCTATTTGGAAACAGTCTGTTGCTCCATGTCCAGTTCTAACTCTTGCTTCCTGACCTGCATACAGGTTTCTCAAGAGGCAAGTCAGGTGGTCTGGTATTCCCATCTCTTTCAGAATTTTCCACAATTTATTGTGATCCACACAGTTAAAGGCTTCAGCATAGTCAATAAAGCAGAAATAGATGTTTTTCTGGAACTCTCTTGCTTTTTCGATGATGCAGCGCATGTTGGCAATTTGATCTCTGGTTCCTCTGCCTTTTCTAAAACCAGCTTGAACATCTGGAAGTTCACAGTTCACGTATTGCTGAAGCCTGGCTTGGAGAATGTTGAGCATTACTTTACTAGTGTGTGAGATGATGTCACCAATAATGTACATTGCATACTCATGACTTTTTTGTAAGTTTATATCTTTTGATCCCCCTCATCCATTTCACCCACCTACCAACCCACCTCTTGCAAGGCAACCAGCAATCTGTACTCTGTATCTATAAGATTTTTTAAGAAGTGAGATCACATAGTGTCTTTCTCGTACTTATTTTACTTAGCATAATGCCCTTTCCTGGTGGCTCAGATGATAAAGAATCCGCCTGCCCTGTGGGAAACCTGGTTCGATCCCTGGGTTGGGAAGATCCCCCGGAGAAGGGCAAGGCAACCCACTCCAGTATTCTTGCCTGGAGAATTCCCATGTACAAAGAAGCCTGGCAGACTACAGTCCATGGGGTTGCAAAGAGATGGACACAACTGAGCAACTAAGTACACATACACACACACACTCTCACACACACACACACACACACACACACACACACACTCACACACTTGCACACACTCACACACACACACACACATACCATATTTCCTTTGTCCATCTATCAACAGAAGGTTGGGCAGTTTCTATGTCTTGGCTATTGTAAGTACTACAGCAATGAACACAGACATTCACATATCTTTTCTTCAGGAAGAAACAAAAGCTAAGCAGTGGACTCCACGCCTTGGCCTACTCACTTGTTCCTGGTTTCTATCTCTCACCTGTTCCCACCGCCATTCCTATTATGTGGGGATTTTTGCTCTCTTTACAGTCTTCGGAGCTTCCCTGACAGCTCAGCTGGTAAAGTATCTGCCTGCAATTCAGGAGACCCTGGTTCGGTTCCTGGGTTGGGAAGATCTGTTGGAGAAGGGCTAGGCTACCCACTCCAGTATTCTTGGATTTCCTTGGTGTCTCAGCTGGTAAAGAATCTGCCTGCAACGCAGGAGACCTAGGTTCAGTCCCTGGGTTGGGAAGATCCCCTGGAGAAGGGAACAGCTACCCACTCCAATATTCTGGCCTGGAGAATTCCATAGACTGTATAGTCCATGGGGTTGCAAAGAGTTGGACACGACTGAATGACTTTCACTTTACAGTCTTCACCTAGTTTGGTGACATCTTTTGGACACTAGCTAGGATACGGCAGTGACAAAACAGACAAGATCCTTGACTTTCATGAAGCTTAATTTCAAATGATATGTGGTGGTAGAAGTGGGTTTATTGAGAAACAGGAAATAATCAAAGAAATAATCAAAGAAATAATCAGATAGAGACAAATGCTGGGAGGAGAACAAACAGAAAACATACATTATTTGGAGGGACAACAGATGAGAGACCAGTTTAGTCCACTTTAGCTTGGGGAAGACATTTGAGAATGCAACATTTTAGTTAGAATCGAAGGATGAGAGCCAGACCCTAGAACTGTGAAAAGAAGCCTCCAGGCAGAAGGAATATTCCAAATTAGGGATAAGCAAGGCCTGTGTGAAGAACTGAAAGGCTGCCATGACTGGAGGCCCACTAGTGGCTTCCAACATCAGTGGAGTGGTAAGAGATGAGGCTGGAGAGAGGAGAAAAGCAGTCATGATACAAAGGGGAGGCCATGAGAAGAGGCTGATGGGATCTGATTGGAGTATTATTTTTTAACTGAAAGATAACTGCTTTACAATGTGTTGATTTCTGCTGTACATCAGTGAGGATCAGCCATAATTATATATGTATATCCCCTCCTTCTTGAGCCTCTCTCCCTCCATCCTCCCATCCCACCTCTCTAGGTCACTACAGAGCACCAGGCTAGGCTCCCTGTGTTTACATCAGCTTCCCACTGTCTGTTTTACACATGATAGTGTATATATGTCAGGGCTACTTTCTCAGTTTGTCCTTCTCCACCTGGGTCCACAAGTCCATTCTCTACATGTGCAACCCCATTTCATCTGCACAAACAGGTTCATCAGTATTGCTTTTCTAGATTCCATACACATGCATTAATATACAATATGTGTTTTTCTCTTTCTGACCTTACTTCACTCTGTATAATAGGTTCTAGGTTCATCCACCTCGTACAACTGACTCAAATTTGTTCTTCTATGACTTAGTAATATTCTATTATATATTGTAGCACAATTTCTTTGATCCATGGTGGTGGCAGTTTAGTCTCTAAGTCGTGTCCAATTCTCGTGACCCTATGGTAGCCTTCCAATTGCCTCTGTCCACAGGATTTCCCAGGCAAGAATACTGGAGTGGGTTGCCATTTCCTTCTCCAGGGGATCTTCCTGACCCGGGGATCAAACCCAGGTCTCCTGCATTGTAGGCAGTCTCCTGCCTTACAAGTGGGTTCTTTACCAACTGAGCCACCAAGGAAGCTTCTTTATCCATATACCCCGAGAAAACCACAATTTAAAAAGACACATGTGCCCCAATGCTCATTGCAGCATTATTTACCATAGTCAGGACATGGAAGCAACCGAGATGTCCAGTGACAGATGACTGGATAATGATCAGGTTTTTTAAAAGATCACTCTGGTGAGGGTGCAGAGAACAGCCTTTTAGGTGGCGAGAGTGAAGCAGGTAGACCAGTATGGAAATGAACGCATTAGTACAGGCAAGATGGTGGCCGTGTGGGCTTTGGTGGCACCTAGTTCAAAGCAGACAAACAATAAATGTTTAAAGGAATATTACCAATAAAATAAAACCAAACCTAAGGGAAAATTAAACAAAAAATAGAATCAGCTCATATATACTACAGAGATTTCTTATCCTGAAATACCTAAGATTTGGCCCCCAGTTTCCTTGGAAAGCACGAGTAACAAGAATATGTTCTCTCAAGTCTGTCCCTTCCTGTCCCCCAAATTCCCCCTTGTGGTCCTTCACTAATTCCCCTTTACCTTGAGGATGCAGCTCAAGCAGAGCCCTAGTCTCTTCTAATCTCCAAGTGGACAAACCCTGAGCAGCCTAAAGTCCCAACCCTATGTAGAATGGCCATTAGGTCTCTTGGTGCACACAAGCCAGGTAATAAACACTACAGACACAAATGTTTCTTTCACCATCTCCCATGTTTGCATAACAGTACTTCCCAAAAGAACCATACTGTAAATTTCCTGGCAATTATTTTAACTATTATTTATTCTAGAACGAGACTAGTGGGGGAAATGGTTTCAATGCCTGACCACAGTGATATATTTATCACTTTTAGAAACTCTTTCCAGCACTGGTAACTACAAAAACAAAGTTAACACTTTTTAATATCCTTTTTTAAAAATGTACCTGTCTGTACCAGGTCTTAGTTGCAGCACATGGGATCTAGTTCCCTGATCAGGGATCAAACCCAGGCCCTCTTCATTGGCAGTGCGGAGTCTTAACCACTGGACCACCAGGGAAGTCCCAAAGTTAACCCTTTTTAACATGATGGTTCAGTTCAGTTCAGTTGCTCAGTCATATCTGACTTTGCAACCCCATAGACTGCAGCACACCACGCTTCCCTGTCCTAACCTAACATGTTAACCTAACATGATGGTTAGGTGGTAGAAAAGGTGATGTAGTGTTCAAAGCACTTTCTATATGGACTCATGCTTGACAGCTTGGATGAAACCCTATGACAGTGGTTGAGAATGAAGGCTCTGTTGTCAGGCTGCTGGGGTTCAAATTCTGCTTCTCCACTTACTGTATAGCTTACAGCTTGTTTTTTAATTTTAAATATGCCAGAATTTCATCTGTAAAATGCAAGTTTGTTACACTCCAAAGAATCTGAAATTGGTGAAATATAGTGAGAACTTTTAGTGAATGCTGGAGAGAGTTTCTAAGTCTGGCCTATTGCCAGTCTCTATTTCCTCCATTTTAATCTTTCTACTTCACCATCTCCCCAAAACGTTCACATCAACACACATACTATCGCACAGATGCACAGGTATTAGGTAAGAGCCTGCATCCTTGGAGAAAGTGGCATTTAACCACTACATGCATATCTGTCTCCTTATTTACTTAAATAAACCTTTCTAATTTAGCACGGATTAAAACTCCTGGAAAGGAATAACTTGATTTCAGAGCCTGCATCCAAAACCCCTCACCCATAGACTCAAACACTTTCAATAACTCCCTTTTTTCCATGGGTGGGGGGGGGGGAATATCCTCTCGTTTTTTTCCCCCAGGAGATCACAGACTAAAAGAGCCAGCTTTGTGGGAAACTCGGATTCTACCAACTGTTCCCCAAACAATTTGTTTGAGTATAAAGAATGTTAAGATCTAATGATGAAAACTTTAGACTCTGTCAACACTGGGAATGGGTGAGCTGGGTTTGAAACAAATGAATAAGGTTCATAATAAACCCCCTAAGAAATTCTCCTAAATTCTGGCTGTGTAATCAGCCACTGGGTCGCATTTACAGAGTGGACACCAGGGGGTAGCAAAATCTCACTCTCCCAGTTCTCAGCACTAATTATAAGGAGACCGGGGAGGCTAGATGTCTAGAGAACTCATAACCCATTGATGCACAAGAGCTCCAGCTCCCTGCCTCTGACTGTGCTGGAAAGATGGGCACTGAGGTTTGCTGCCCTAGATTTTTTTTTTTTTTTTTTTTTTTTGACTCTATGGAGCAGAGGGATCTTCTTGCCTCCAAAAGAATGAATATTTTCTCTCCTCTTTTTCAGACCCGGCGGAGAGGAGAAAAGGGCGGAGATTAGCGTTCAGAGGAGGTGAGAGAAGAGCCCATCACCTAAGCGACGCCCCCTCCATCCCCACCCTTCCGCCTGCCTCGGTTCCAAAGACTGGCCTCAGGCTCCAGCCTCCTGGCTTCGTCGGAGCTGCATCCCAGGCAGGATGTTTTCCAAACGTCACCCCCTCCCCAGTCGCAGTGGTACCTGCGTTCACGTCCGTCTCTGGGGTCTATTTGGCTCTCCTATCTTCTCAAATTCCCACTCTTTAGAAGTGCCCCTGCCCACCCCTGCACGGCTTCCAGGTGCCTGCTCAGAGGAGGGGCAGAGCATCTTCCTGCTTTGCCTAAGCCTCCTCTGGCCCTCCTGGGGGACCCTCGCCAGGGCTTCATTTGCCATCCAGACAAGGTGGAGGATGGGCGAGACTAGAACTTTCTTAACTAGCCTACCCCCTTTGTCTACTGCGTCAGATTACCATCCCGCCACCAAGAGCTCTAGCGACCCCAGGAGACTCTCTTTCGCCACCCCCCAAAGAAGGAAGGGTCTGGAATCCGGAGGTGGGGCTGCTGAACGGGGTCTGGTGCCTTCCCTCCGCTAGCTAAGGGAGAGGATGAGGTATTCAGAGGGGAAGGGGCAGCGAGGAAAGAACTCAGAAAACGTCCGCCTCGGCAGGAGGAGCCTGATCCCGGGACTCCGCGCATTCAGCCTCGACGTCCAACCCCCCTCCCCAAGCCTTCTCGGCTCCCTGATTCCCCCACGCCCCCGCCCTCCCCAGGCCGCACAGAGGAGCCCATTGTCGGAGCCCGAAGGCTCGAGGCCGGAGAAGATGGGAGGGGAAGGAGGAGGGCAGGCAAGCCCCTGGAGAGTGGGAGGAATCCCCCGATTTTCCTGTCCCCAGCAGGGGCTGTGTGTGTGTGTGTGTGTGTGTGTGTGTGTGTGTTGGGGGGGTCTCTGAGCTCCAGGTGCTGCTAGTGCAGGGGCTGTGTGTGTGTGTGTGTGTGTGTGTGTGTGTGTGTGTGTGTGTGTGTGTGTGTGTGTTGGGGGGGGGGGGTCTCTTCTGAGCTCCAGGTGCTGTTAGTGCTGCCAAAGTCTGGCAACCGAGGGGAGAAGAGGTTCCCAGGCGAGTTAAGATTCAGGAGGCTTCCGGCCATCAAATGACTCCAGTCCTAGGCTGGGGACCCCAGGGAATCCACGCACGCCCCAGTTTCTGGACAGTCCCTTGCGGAGACTAAACTGATCGCCTGGGAGCTAGGCGGAGGCGGGAAAAGAGGGGCATCTTCGGCGGGACGGGCCTCCGAGGGTCAGGGTCGGGGCGACGGGCTGGAGGGCTGGGCGGAGGAGGAAGAGGGTTGCGGGAGAGCCGGGCAGATCCGCTGGGGGCGTCGGGGGGAGTGGCCCGAGGCCCGGCGCGGGAGCTGGCGTCCCGGCAGGGGGTCGGACGCGGAGGCGGAGGCGGGCACTGCAGGGCGGGGCGAGGAGGGGCGGCCGTCTCGACCCTCCCTGGTGGGGCCCCGCGGCCTGGGAGCCCGAGCGGGCCGAGCCGCCACCGCGGCCGGAGCTGTCCCCTAGCCAGACCCGGCGAGACGCGAGCGGCGGGAGGGAGGCGGCGGCGCGCCCGGCCCCGCCCGCCGGCCCGAGCGTCGGACGCGGCCGCGAGCCGAGCCATGGTGAGTCCCGCGTCGCCACCCGGTGTCCCCTCCGCTTTCGCGCCGTCCTCTGCGGATCGCCAGCCCCCAGCTGGGTGCCTCCTGCTCCAGCTTGGAACTCTTGAGCGCTCCTGGGATTCTCCTTCCTCCCATCCCCCCCTTCTTTTCTTTGATCTGCCTGTCTGCCCCACTGACTCTGACCCCGCTGGGTACTGCCCTCACTCCTTTCTTCCCCTCTTCCTCGCGCCCTCCGCCAACCTCCCTTAGGTCTGTCCCCCCAATCCACAGACCTCCCCTCGCCCTCCTCCGTCCTGACTTGTGCTTTCCTTTGCAGGATCTTCCCTCCCCCTCCCGGTCCCAACTCCTTACCCGCGGGAGACCCCTGCGGGTTCGTGCTGCGGCGTCCCTGGAGGGGGGCCCGGCCTCGGGTCCTGAGAAATGACCTGCCTGGAACCACCATTTTCCATCCCGGTCCCCACCCCGGGCCCACCCATCCGGCCCTGGGGGACCGGCCACAGCTGCGGCTGGGTTGGGGCCAGGGACCTCGCCAAAAAGGGAAATTCCCGCGGAGAAAGAGATGCTGCCTCAGAGTAGTGGACAGAGTGGGGAGGGGGCCCACAGTGCCAGGGGGCGTAACGATGCCAGAGCCGACCCGAGATGCGATGGGGGGAGGAGTACCCCGGAGCTCCCGCTGCAGGGAAGCGAAGCACTGTCTCGGAGCATTCCCGCTGCAGCGGGTCGGGGACCCTGGCAGCAACAACTCGAGGGCACAGGAAACCGGAGGGCGCTGCTAGGGGACGGCCGTGCCTGTAGGAGTGGACATGGTCCTGTGAACTTTCACTCCAAAAGTACTCTCTAAAGGGTCATTGCAGGTGTGGGCACTGCCAGGGAGAGCGCCCACTGCGGAGGGGTGGGAGGGGGGCACGGCCGTGGGGGCGCTCACAGCAGGGGGTGGAGGAGGGGGAGAGGCCCTGCCAGGGGGCGCTCACAGCAGGGAGTGGAGGAGGGGTAGGAGCACCACCGGGGTTGTTCCTCCACAGAAGGAAGGGCAGCCCCTGGCAGGGAGACTGGAACAAAAAGAAAGAGGAACTGGGCCAGGGAGAGCTGACTCAGTCTCTCTGCTCTCCTCTTTGGTCCGCGCCGGCTGGAGGCCGGGTCGCTGAGCTCCTGCCCGGCCTTTCCCACCCCCGACCCCTCCTCCCCTCCTGCCGCTGCCGTTTCCTGTGGCTGAGACTCTCACTCAGCCATGAGCTCACCGCCCCTAATGGGTTGCAGCTGCCTCGCAGCTCCAGCTCTAGCTCCCCCTTCCAGGCCTCCGAGGGGACGGCCCACTCTACCTCACCCCGCCCATCCCCACCCTCCCCCACCCACGCTCCCGGAGCTGGCCGGGTCCCCGGAACACTGGGGGGTCTGTCTGCTCGCCCACACACCTTGGGGCCGGGTCTCGGTGCTGACGCACTGACTGTGGGTCTCTGGAGTGGCTGCCTCGCTTCTCTGACTGTCGGGACAGGCTTGTAACACTCAGGCTGGAAGGACTCAAAGTAAAATATGCAGTTTTATCCTCAGGGCAGAGCCGGCGGAGTAGGGGGTGGGGAGGGCAGTTCGGAGTAGAGAACTAAGTAAACACTTTGAGCATCACCCTTGCCCAATTACAGCAAAGAAATCTGATAAAAGGAATTTCAAAGCCACCTTGAAAGAGAAGTAAGTTTATAAAGGAATAGCCTGAGGGGTGGTTGTTTAGGTTCTGAGATGGAGAAAGATATCCAATTGATTCACTTAGGGAGGTGAGTCTAGAGGAAACGGGGCTGAGAACTTTTGAGCTAGTGGCCCATGATGGAGGTTGTCAGGCCCTACAGAAATCAGAAAATATTTTAGCTCCAATACATACCAGCAAGGCCTCCTCCTTCCTTCCCTACACGTTCCTTTTGTGACTTTTCGCTCTTTCAGCTGTCACCACCCAAGTCTTTGTAACCTAATCCTGCATACTCTGGGAATGGGTGATTGCTTGAGAGCCACTGGAGAGGATGAGGGGTGCTAGAAAGACTCAAGACAGATAGCCCTTCAGTCCTTCTTCTTCCCGCCCAGTGACCATTAGCATATGACTGCTCATGGGTGGTGGCACCGCTACTTAAGCAGGGGGTCTCTGGTTGGTAGGCCCTGTGAGGAGGGACTAGTAGGATGGCTGTGTCAAAAGGCTCCACCCTGCAGAACTCCCAGCCACCTGTGACTTTCCTGAGGGCCCAGGGGCCCATCTCTTCTTGAGGAAGAGGGCCCATGCAATTATCCCAATGTACAAGAACCAGGTTCAGCCCTGATCAAAGACATTCACAGAAAAGTCTCCCCAGATCTCCAAAACCAAGGCCTCAGAGTGCACTCTGACTGGCCCAACCCCACTCCCATCTCATTCAGCCAGCATTTCCTGAATGCCATCTCTCTACACACACTTTGTACATGATGGGGCCCCTGGGGGACAACGCCAGCCTTTAAGGAACCATGCTTGGGTGATCTCTAGGGATCCACTGTCTGATCTTGTCTCTCCCAGGAGCCTGAGCCAGTAGAGGACTGTGTGCAGAGTACTCTAGCGGCCCTTTACCCACCTTTCGAGGCAACAGCCCCCACACTGTTGGGCCAAGTGTTCCAGGTGGTGGAGAGGACTTATCGGGAGGATGCGCTGAGATACACACTGGACTTCCTGGTGCCTGCCAAGCACCTGCTTGCCAAGATCCAGCAGGAAGCCTGTGTAAGTGAACACGTTCCTGTTCTGTCTCCCCTAAGATCCACTGCCTCACCCCAGACACCAGTCAGACTAATTTCCCCCCACCCGGAGACACTGCCTCCCCAATCCTGATGCCCCCAGAGACACTTACCACTCAGATACTAACACATAGACACTCATCTTCCCATATTGACCCCTGAGGAACATCAACTCCCAAAGACGCTGACCCTCCAGACCAAATTCTAGACATTTCCCTCCTCATATCAATTTTTTCGAGATACTGACTCCCCCAAGAATGACTCAACAAAGTCACTTCTACAGCTCTCTTTAGAGTCTCCAACTCCTCCAAAACAATGGCATCTGCTGACCACATCTTTATAATGACTCAGTTCTTCCCCTCCTACTCATGGAACCAGCTTCCTAGAGAAGCTTCCTACTGCTAGAAAACCGATCAGTCCCAATCCTTTCCTCTGTCACTTGCACATGGCAAAATATCTCCTCCTGCTCCCCTGGAGTCATAACCCACCAGGCGTAAGGCCACTCCTGCCTAGGCTAGTCCCATTCTAACTAGCCCCTCCTGCTGGCTTCATCAGCAGAGGGCTGAGCACAGCCTGCCCCCTATCTCCCCAGGCCCAGTACAGCGGTTTCCTCTTCTTCCACGAGGGCTGGCCCCTCTGCCTGCATGAGCAGGTAGTGGTGCAGCTAGCCGCCCTCCCCTGGCAGCTGCTGCGCCCGGGAGACTTCTACCTGCAAGTGGTACCCTCAGCAGCCCAAGCACCCCGCCTGGCACTCAAGTGCCTGGCCCCAGGGGGTGGGCGAGTGCAGGAGCTGCCTGTGCCTAATGAGGCTTGTGCATACCTGTTCACACCTGAGTGGCTACAAGGCATCAATAAGGACAGGCCCACAGGTCGCCTCAGCACCTGCCTCCTGTCTGCGCCCTCTGGGATTCAGCGACTGCCCTGGGCTGAGCTCATCTGCCCTCGATTTGTGCACAAAGGAGGCCTCATGGTTGGACATCGGCCAAGCACACTACCCCCAGAACTGCCCTCTGGGCCCCCGGGGCTCCCCAGCCCCCCACTCCCTGAGGAAGCCTTGGGCACCCGGAGTCCCGGGGACGGGCACAATGCCCCCGCTGAAGGACCTGAGGGCGAGTATGTGGAGCTGCTGGAGGTGACACTGCCTGTGAGGGGGAGCCCCATGGATGCTGAAGGCTCCCCCGGCCTCTCCCGGACCCGAACAGTACCCACACGCAAGGGTGCTGGAGGGAAGGGCCGACATCGGAGACACCGGGCGTGGATGCACCAGAAGGGTCTGGGGCCTCGGGACCAGGATGGAGCCCGGCCGCCTGGTGAGGGGAGCAGCACTGGAGCCTCCCCTGGGTCTCCCCTGGGAGCTGAGGTTGAGGCTCTCCCAGAGGCAGCAGCCTTGGAGGTAACTGAGCCCCCGGCAGAGGCACTGGGAGAAGCCTCTGAGTCTTGCCTTCTGAGGCCAGGGGAGGTTGGCGCAGGACCAGGCCAGGGGGCTGAAGGGCTGCCTGGTACCCCTCGGAGAACAGGCAAAGGAAACAGGAGAAAGAAGCGAGCTGCGGGCAGAGGGGCTCTTAACCGAGGAGGGGACAGTGTCCCATTGAGCCCTGGAGACAAGGAAGAGACCAGCCACCAGGAAACCCTTGTCAGCCTGCCCCCACCAAATGAACACGAGCTTCCAGGATGCAGCCCAGTTAAGGAGGAACATGAAGGCTCCGGGAAGCCAGAACATGAACCGAGAGAGGAGCTCAAGCCAGCAGACGAAAAAGAGCCTCGGTCCCAACAAGTCTGCGGGCCTGTAGAAGAAAGCACCAGAGAAGGAGAACAGGAGGGGCTAAGCCTGGTGTGCATGGCAGGTGAGACAACATTGAGGCCAGTCGGGCAAGGGCCGGGCTCGGTGGGGCCTAGGGAAGGGGGCTGGAGGAAAAGCGGAGGTGAGGCTGGGAGCAGAACAGCCAGACCTGTCCTCTGCCCTGTGTCTGCAGCGCCCGACGATCCAGAAGGGCTCCTCTCCGACCCACTAAAACCATCCCCAGAGACTGTGCAAGAAGTGAAAGGGGAGAGCATTCCGGAAGAAGGCCCCCCAGTCTCCATCTCTGATGACCCTGGTGTAGCTTGGGACTTAATGGCATCTGGATTCCTCGTCCTGACTGGTCAGTGGGCAGCAGTGGCTGAAGGGAAGGGGTTGAGGCAGGAAAAGCCTCCAAGGTGGGCTGCAGAGGGAGGCGGGGTAGACGGGAGGTAGACAAAGCCTGCCCCCAGCCAGGACAGCCTGGCCATTTTGTGTCCTCAGGAGGGGTGGACCAGAGTGGGCGAGCTCTGCTGACCATTACCCCACCGTGCCCTCCCGAGGAGCCCCCACCCTCCCAAGACGTGCTGAGCACTGCTCTTCATTACCTTCACTCACTGCTCAGGTAACTGAGGCCCAGGCTGACACCCTGCACAGTAACCTCCTGGGTCATAAGGACCCTGCCCTCTTCTCTCCACAGGATGCTGACCTTCTAGGACACCTACTTCTACAACCCTCAGGTTGTTCAAATCATTGACGTCTGACCTTCCTGACCCCTGACTTGCAGAATGTCTTCATCAATCCTCAGAATCAACCCTGCTGACTTTCAGTCTCATAAGATGCTACCTAGATTATAAAAATGTTTATTCACTCATCCAACAACTATTTCTTGAGCCCCAGAACCTATTAGGCAGTAGGCTAGGTGCTGGCATTGAAGTCATATCTTTCTGGAGCACAGAATTCCTAACTTTTTAAACTCTGATCCCATGACCCAGTGGTCGTATGACTATAGACTCCTAATTGCTAGTCATCACTATCTCTTGGACACACACCCCAGGCTTTGTTTGATCCTTTGCCCATTGCTAGGATCTAACTTCTCCTGAGGATGAGTGACACTCACACACACACACACATTCTCTCTCTGTCTCCTTGGCTCTTCTGCCCCCACAGACCTGATCTACAGATATTGGGGCTGTCTGCCCTGCTGGATCTTCGCAAGGCACCCCCACTGCCTCCAGCTCTCATTCCTGTCCTGAGTCAACTTCAGGTAACCAATCCATTGAGATGATTACTTCTTCTGAGCCCTAACTCTTCCCTAGTGGTCATCCAGGCCACCTAGTCGGCTGTAGTTTAGGGTTATTCTTCTCTGCCTTCAGGACTCGGGAGACCCTCCCCTCATTCAGCGGCTCTTGCTTCTCACTCTTGATGAGCCTCCAGCTGAACTCCATGGACTTCAGGTTTGAGCTCCTCATTCCCACCTAATTCCCATCAATGATGGAGACAGAAGAGGCTAGCTGGAGCCCCTGGTCAATCCCTGAGTCCCTAGGTGCCCAGGCCTAAAACCCCCTGTCTTCATGTGTCTACAGGGTGCTGAGTTGCTATCAGAGGGTGATCTGAAAAGAGTGGCCAAGCCAGAGGAGCTGCAGTGGGACTTGGGAGGTCACAGGGAGCCCTCTCCCAGTCACTGGGTAGAGACACACCAGGTAAGCTTCCTCACCCCCACCCAGGACACTGGGAGCCAGGAGTGACCCAGCAGAGGACATTTCTAGGAAAAAATGGCAAATCTGAGACTTGACCAAGGAGCTGGGAAAGAATGGTTTCCCTTCCATTTAGTTCAATAAGTAGTTATGGTTCACAATTCAACACGTGTTTATTAGCAAACTCAATAAGTATTTATGAGCAAAAGATTGTGTGTGTACCCTGGGCTGCTGGGAAGATGGGAGGAGTATGTTAAATAAATTCTTTTTTTCCTTCTAGTTTTGAGATATAGTTGACATACAGCACTGAACAAGTTTGAGGTGTACAACACAGTGATTTACATACAATCATGAAGTGACTACAATACTAATGAATATTCATCATCTCATATAGATACAAAATAAAAGAAATAGGAAAATTGTTTTCCTTGTGATGAAACCTCTTAGGATTTACTCTTAACAACTTCCATATTTAACATACAGCAGTGTTAATTATATTGTTTTGTACATCACTTCCCTAGTACACATCACATCTTGTAACTGGAAGTTTTACCTTTTGATTGAAAGAGTGAGTGAAAATCGCTCAGTTGTCCAACTCTTTGCAACCCCGTGGACTGTACAATCCATGGAGTTCTCCAGGCCAGAATACTGGAGTGGGTAGCCTTTCCCTTCTCCAGGTGATCTTCCCAACCCAGGGATAGAACCCAGGTCTCCCACATTGCAGGAGGATTCTTTACCAGCTGAGCCACCAGGGAAGCCCAAGAATACTGGAGTGGGTAGCCTATCCCTTCTCCAGGGGAACTTCCCGACCCAGGAAATGAACCAGGGTCTCTTGCATTGCAGGCGGATTCTTTACCAGCTGAGCTACCAGAGAAGTCCTGGTCGTCTTTGGCCAATTCCCCCTCCCCCTCATTTATACCTTTTAAAAAACAAAAATCTGACCTCTTTTTCTGTGAGTTGTTTTGTTTATTTGTTTCTGAAGTATAATTGACCAACAACACTATTTTAGTTCCTGGTATACAAGAGTAGACTCAATATTTCCATACATTTCATAATGATCATCATGATGTCTAATTAACCTCTGTCACCATACAAAGATATTACATAATTATTGACTATATTCCCCACACTGTACATTTCATACTTGTGGCTGATTTCCTTTGCAACTGCAAGTTTGTACCTCTTAATCTCCCCCACCTATTTCTCTCCTCTCCTCCCCCTCCCCTTTGGCAACCACCTGTTTGTTCCCTGTATCTATAACTTTGCTTCTGTTTTGTTATGTTTGTTCATTTGTTTTGTTTTTTAGATTCCACATATAAGTGAAATTGTTCAGTACTTGTCTTTGTCTGTCTGACTTATTTCAGTTAGCATAATACCCTCTAGGTCCATCCATGTTGTCACAAATGGCAAGATTTCATCCTTTTTATGGCTGAGTAATATTCCTGTGTGTGTGTGTGTGTGTGTGTACCACATCTTCTTTAGCCATTCATCTACTGATGGGAACTTAAATTGGTTCCATATGTTGGCTATTGTAATAATGCCACAATTAACATAGAGGTACATATATATTTTCTAATTACTGTTTCCACTTTCTTTGCATTAAATACTCAGGAGTGGAATTGCTGGATCGTATGGTAGTTCCATTTTTAATATTTTGAGGAATATCCATACTACTGTTGTCCATAGTGCTTATACAGTTTACATTCCCACCAATAGTGCATGAGGGTTCCCTTTTCTGCATATCCTCACCTATACTTATTCTGACAGGTGTGAGGTGATATCTCATGGTGGTTTTGATTTGCACATTCCTGTTTATTAGCAATGTTGAGCATTGTTTCATGTGCCTATTGGCCATTAAACAATGTCTGTATGTCTTCTTTGGAAAAATGTTTATTCAGATCCTCTGCCCGTTTTTTAATTGGGTTGCTTGCTTTTTTGATATGAGTTCTTCATATATTTTGGATATTAACCCCTTATAGGATATATTGTTTGCAAATATCTTCTCCCCTTCAGTAGGGAGTTTTTTCATTTTGTTGATGGTTTCCTTCACTGCGCAAAGTCGATGTAGTTTGATGTAATCCCATTTGTTTATTTTTGCTTTTGTTTCCCTTCCCTAAAGAGATGTATCCAAAAATATAATACTAAGATGTCAAGAAGCATATTACTTATATTTTCTTCTAGAAGTTTTGTTATTTCAGGATTTACATTCAAGTGTTTAATCGATTTAGAATTTATCTTTGTGCGTGGTGTGAAAGAGTAGTCCAGTTTGATGCTTTTGCAGGTAGCTGTCCAGTACTCCCAACACCATTTATTGCAGAGATGGTCTTTTTCCATTTTATATTCTTGCCTCATTTGTCATAGATTAATTGGCCATATGTGTGTAGATTCATTTCTGGGTTCTCTATTCTGTTCCATTGATCTGTGTGTCTATTTCTGTGCCAGTATCATACTGTTTTGATTACTGTAACTTTGTAGTTACAGTTTGAAATCAGGGAGCATGATACCTCCAACTTTGTTCTTTTTTCTCAAGATTGTTTTGGCTATTCAGAGTCTTTTGTATTTTCATATAAATTTTAGAATTATTTGTTCTGGTTCTGTGAAAAATGCCATTGATATTTTGATAGGGATTGCCTTGAATCTGTAGATTGTCTTGGGAAGTATGGACATTTTAACAATATTAATTCCGCCAATCCATGAGCATGGTATATCTTTCAATCTGTTTGTGTCATCTTTAGTTTCTTTCATCGATGTGTTATACCAAGTACAAATCTTTTACCTTCTTAGTTAGGTGTATTCCTAGGCATTTTATTTGTTTTGATATTATTATAAATGGAATTGTTTTCTTCATTTCTCTTTCTGATAGTTCATTGTTAGCGTATAAAAATGCAACCGATTTCTATATGTTAATTCAGTATCCAGTAATTTTATTGAATTCATTGGTGAGTTACAGTAGTTTTTTGGTGGCTTCTCTAGAATTTTTTATGTATAGTATCATATCATCTGCAAACAGTGACCGTTTTACTTCTTCCTTTTCAGTTTTGATGCCTTTTTATTTCTTTTTCTTCTCTGATTGCTGTGGCTAGGACTTCCAAAACTATGTTGTATAAAACTGATGTGAATGGATGTCCTTGTCTTGTTCCTCATCTTAGAAGAAATGCTTTCAGCTTTTCATCATTGAGTATGATGTTCGTTGTAGGTTTGTCATAAGTGGCTTTTATGATGTTGAAGTGTTCCCCTCTTTACCCATTTTATTGAGGTTTTTTTTATCATAAGTGGATATTGAATTTTGTGAAAAAGTTTTTCCACATCTATCAAGATGATCGTGTGATATTTAGCCTTCATTTTGTTAATGTGGTGTTTCATGTTGATTAATTTGCAGATGTTGAACCATCCTTGCATATCTGGAATAAATCCCACTTAATCATGATGCATGGTCCTTTTAATGTATTGTTGGATTTGGTTTACTAATGTTCTGTTGAGTGTTTTTGCATCTATGTTCGTTAGTGATATTGGCCCTATAATCTTCTCTTTTTGTGATTCTTAACATGACATTAAATAACATATCATTTTTGGCGGAAGATAGAAACTACAGGAGAAACATGCAGAATGTCACTGGGGTTCTAGGAAAAGCTGACTCAGAGGGGCTGATTCTGGTTCCATATGACCTGTAACAAGTTACTTACTTCTGGAGATGGTGCCTTCCTGTACCTGCTCCCTGCACCAACATTCAAGCCTCAAGATTTTTGCCCACAAAGTACACCAATTGGGACATCTCTGATTTTATGAATCTGAATGCTGTCTTCAAGAAAAGAGGTCTGAATATGATATGAGCTGAGTATTAAAGGGGGTCTGTAACATGGTCTCTAAGCTGTGGATCAAAGGGGAAGTGCATCTGAATAGGCAGAGAGGGGGGTTTTATAGTGTGAAGAGGCAGTGCAGATGAGGGAAAGGAGATTCCTGTTTACTAAGCTGTAAAACGTGTCAGCCCTATGCTAACTGCTTATGTAGGGTCATCTCTTTAAACCTTTAAATCTGGTATGTCTTTACAGTTGAGAACACTGAGGTTCAGGGAATTTTCTGGACCTGCCTAAAGTCATATAGTTAGTAAGCAACAACCTACTTACTAACTGAATCCAGCATTGCCTCATAAAAGTCTCTAGGGTTGCCCCACCTCCACCCTCGGGCTTAGGCCCCTTATCCTAGACTCTGTCCCTGGACTCCATCCCCGTGTGTTTGTTTCAGCAAGTGGCAAGGCTGTGCCGCCTGTGCCGAGGCGTGCTGGGCTCTATACGGCAAGCCATTGAGGAGCTAGAGAGAGCAGCAGAGTCAGAGGGAGAGGTATGAAATGAGATGGGACAAAAGGGCATGAGGTGGAGGTGGGGTGGGGCTGAGCTGAGCTGAGGACCTTCTGGTGGAACCCTAACTGTCAATTTCTCCCTGCCTACCAGGAGGTGATAGGAATGCCTGAGCCCCTACAGAAGGTACTGGCAGATCCCCGGCTGACGGAACTGCAGAGGGATGGAGGAGCCATCCTGATGAAGCTGCGCTCCACCCACAGCAGCAAGTACGGGGGATGGGTGCACGGGGGCAGGTGGACATGCATGATGGAGACACAGCAGAGAACTGCCAATTCAACTTAGCTGCCAGAAAATTCTTACTAAGCATGGTATCTGGACTGGATATCATGCTTCTCCATTTACAACCCTCATAACATCCTCAGGTGCTAGTCGTGATTATCAGTGGAGATTTGGAGGATCAGAAATGTTTAATGTCTTGGCCAAAGTCAGTCAGTAAATGGAAGAGTCAGGATTCAGATACCGGCCCATCTGCTGACTAGGATGCTGTGTCACCCCTCACGTTGGAATGCAAGGATGCGATGGGGTTGCAGGGGAGCTTGACAGGGGCAGTGGTTAATTCTGCCCCCCTTCCTCCCCAGGCTGGAAGGCCCAGGTCCAGCTGCACTGTATCAAGAGGTAGATGAAGCCATTCACCAGCTCGTGCGCCTCTCCAATCTGCACGTGCAGCAGCAGGAGCAGCGGCAACGCTCGCACCGACTGCAGCAGGTGACCCAGCACCCCCTCCCCCGTGTCTCCTTCCACCCGAGGGCCTGGCCTCCAGCAACACTTTTCCCACTGATACTTACAGTTGATGGTGTTCTCTTAACCTGGCTTGAACAACTCTCCCTCCCTCCTCATCTCCTTGGAAGTTGATCATGGTCAGTGTGAGATTCAGCAAGAGGGAGATGGCATTTCAGCACCAGCAAGGAAGAGAAGCCAGAACTCCCCTTCCCATCATTGATATTTGATCAAGGATCCTTAGAAATTGTGAGATGCTCGGGTGCCCTCAGGGACTGTAGGAAGAGTCTATTGATTCTGATAGCCTACCTCCTTAGCTCAGAAATAACAAATGTCCATTGACACCAGCTCTGTCCACCCCTTAGGCAATATCATCCCCAAACCTGAGGCTGGAAAGGTCCCACCTCCCTCCACCTTAGAAAGAGAAGATGATGGAAGCTGCTAAATGCCTTAGAAACTGAAGTCTCTTTATGATAAGGCTTGCTTTTTTGAACCTTAATTCTTTTCTCCTGGGGTTAAGAGCACCAGAGAGATTTGCTCTCCACCCTATCTTGTAGGGTAAAGGGAGATTTGAAATCTTATTGCTCCTCCATAACTCCTAAGTGTACTGAGTGATCACCTCATGGACTGCATGTGGCCTCAGGGGAAGGGTCATCTCAGGGTCAATGACAAAGGAGAGTAGGGGCAGGGCTGCCTTTTTCTGAGATTTCTGCATATTTAGCTTCCTCCATTGCAGCATCTGGGTTTCCCTGGTGGCTCAGACAGTGAAGAATCTGCCTGCAATGCAGGAGACTTGGATTCGAGACCTGGGTTCAATCCCTGGGTTGGAAAGATCTCCTGGAGGAGGGCATAGCCACTCACTCCAGGATTCTTGAGCGACTAAGCACACACACACATTCCAGCATCCAGGTCTGTGAACCAGTGAAGTCACTCAGTCGTGTCCAACTCTTTGCGATCCCATGGACTTTAACCTACTAGGCTTCTCCATCCATGAAATTTTCCAGGCAAGAGTACTGGAGTGGGTTGCCATTTCCTTCTCCAGGGGATCTTCCTGACACAGGGATAGAACCCAGGTCTCCCGCATTGCAGGCAGACGCTTTACCATCTGAGCCACCAGGGTAATCTGATGGAGTCCTCTTCCAGGCACTCTGCTTCACATAAAACCTAACCCCCTGCTTCCCCTACCGTTTGCTTGCTTGCTTATTAGCTGTTTTCCTCCTGCTTAAAAACTGTTAGCACACAGGATTTGGAGTCTAAGGTGCTCAGTTTGAGTTGTGCCCTGCTAAGAGTGAGAAGTTGGACAAGCCGTGAAACATCTCTGAATTCCCACGTCCTCGTCTGCAGAATGGGGGTGACAGTAAGGCCTACCTCACGAGGGCATTAGAATGATCAAATGATTTCAGCAGAGGACTGCAGAAGTGTTTATTGTTGGCACAGGTTATTGGGAACATTCTCAGACTTCTTGTCCTCAGGCTGTCTTGCCCCAGCTTCCAGCCTTTCTTCAGAGGAAGGAATTACCATCCCTTTTTGGTCAAACATCCCAGAACCAACATGAGAGTTCCTAGAGCCCCATAATAGGCAACCAGAGCTACACACACACACACACACACAAACCTGAGTTGTCTCTCCAGGCCCAGTCCCTGGAACTCCTGCCCCCGTCACTAGGCTCTGTAAATGTGAAATTTCTTCTGGCCCTCATGCCTCCAGTTCACACTAGTTTTATCTATTTCACCTCCAGGCATAGCCCTGGAACCCTAGCACAGGTCTCTCAGTGCTTCCTAACAGCCCAGCCTCCCTTTCAACTTGTGTTTTACAAAGATCTCTTCCTCACTTTCTCGCTTGACCCTTGTGGAAGTTATCACCACTCACTGTTATTTCCACTTGACAGCTGAGATGATGTGGTTTTCCCCCAACTTCTGCAAGTTAGGGTGGTGAGGCAGGAGCTGGACCTCAGCTCTCCTTCGCCCTGCCATTCTCCCTCATGGCCCTGCTCTCCCACCGTCTGCCCCAGGCACTGCAGTGGCTCTCGGGCCCCGGGGAGGAGCAGCTGGCGAGCTTTGCCGTGCCCGGGGACTCCCTGCCTGCCCTGCAGGAGACAGAGCTACGGTTCCGGGCTTTCAGTGCTGAGGTTCAGGTGAGAAGGGGGAGCGGGGAGGAAGGGGAGACTGCCGGACTGAGGGCCGGGCCTCAGAGCAGCCTTGCTTCTCCAGGAGCGCCTGGCTCAGGCAAGGGAGACTCTGGCCCTGGAAGAGGATGCTGCCTCCCAGAAGCTTCTGGATGTCTTTGAACAGCGCTTGGAGCAGGTGGAGAGTGGCCTCCATCGGGCTCTGCGGCTACAGCGCTTCTTCCAGCAGGTATGTGCCAAGCCTTTTCTTCCGGTGCCCACCGCCACCTTTCTTCTGCCCGGAGAACCTGATCAGGGAGCTGTTAGAAGCCAGGACTTAGGAGGCCTCCCCTGGGCTTTGGCTCTGGGCTCTATCACCCACCTGATGAATGACCTGGGACAGGAGACTAAACCCAAGTGTGCCTCATGGCACCTACCTCACAGGGCTGCGTGAGGATTATATAAGTGGTATGTAATAAGCACTCAGTACAGAGTCTGCCACTTGTAAATTCTGTGTATTGGCCATCTTCATCTAGGCTCCTCTGTCTCCACACCAGCTCAGAATAACACAGTAGGCAGTGATGCAGGACAGTGAGGGGAGGTGTTCTGAGAGGAGGTGGTGGTGCTGGGCCTTGGGAAGCCATCAGGTGAAGGAGGACAGGAGCTGCCATGGGGCAGCTCGCGGGAGTGGCCCGGGACCTCACCCTTTCCTGTCCCCACTCCCCATCCCTTTGGCCTTGCAGGCACACGAATGGGTGGACGAAGGTTCTGCGAGGCTGGCAGGAGCGGGACCAGGGCGGGAGGCGGTGCTGGCAGCCTTGGCCCTGCGGCGCGCCCCAGAGCCCAGCGCTGGCACCTTCCAGGAGATGCGGGCCCTGGCCCTGGACCTGGGCAGCCCGGCAGCCCTGCGAGAATGGGGCCGCTGCCGGGCCCGCTGCCAAGAGCTTGAGAGGAGGATTCAGCAACAGCTGGGGGAGGAGGCGAGTCCCCGGGGCCAACGGCGACGACGGGCAGACAGTGCCAGCAGCGGAGGGGCCCCGCGGGGCCCCCACAGCCCTTCACCCAGCCTCAGCTCCCTGCTTCTCCCCAGCAGCCCCGGGCCACGGGCAGCCCCGTCCCACTGCTCCCTGGCCCCCTGTGGGGAGGACTATGAGGAGGAGGGTGCTGAGCTGGGTCCAGAAGCAGAAGGCAGACCACCAAGGACTGTGCTGATCCGAGGCCTGGAGGTCACCAGTACAGAGGTGGTAGACAGGACGTGCTCACCCCGGGAACACGTGCTGCTGGGCCGAGTCGGGGGACCAGAAGGGCCCTGGGGCGTGGGCACCCCCCGGATGGAGCGCAAGAGGAGCATCAGGTGAGAGCCCAAGCTGCCCCGCAGGAAAAGAACGTGACATTGTCGGGGTGGCGACTGCCTCCCATGCCACAGCCTCCCGTCTCTCCCTATGGTACCTGCAGCGCCCAGCAGCGTCTGGTGTCTGAGCTGATTACCTGTGAGCAAGAATATGTGGCGGCCTTGAGTGAGCCAGTGCCACTTCCGGGGCCTGAGCTGACCCCAGAATTGCGGGGCACCTGGGCCGCTGCCCTGAGCGCCCGGGAGAGGCTCCGCAGTTTCCACCGGACACACTTTCTGCGGGAACTTCAGGGCTGCACCGCCCACCCCCTGCGCATTGGGGCCTGCTTCCTTCGCCATGTGAGTCAGCCTCTAAATTTCTTCCAGGGCTTCTCCCTTCACATGTCTCAGCCCCATCCAGGGTCCCTCCTTCTCAGTACCTCTCTCCTCCCCATCCCCCTACTGGCATGTGCAGTCCCAGGTCCTGGGGCCTAGTGCTGTTTGCTGGGCTCCTGCATCTACTCCGCCTCTTGTGTCCCCCCCAACTTCAGGGCTGCCTGGCCTTTGCTGTCTCTACCGGAGCCTGTCATTCCCCAGGCAGACTGAGTGCTCCCCGGGGGCCGGGCCCTCCTTCCGGCCTCACAGGATGTGGAGGAGGAGAGGGAGAGGCTGGTCTGCAGAGCCTCATGGAGATGACTTACTGCTTCCCTATTGGCACAGGGGGACCAATTCAGCCTTTATGCCCAGTACGTGAAGCACCGGCACAAACTGGAGACCGGTCTGGCTGCCCTCAGCCCCCCAACCAAGGTAACTTTTTCTCCTCCTCTTATGAGGAGGGGAAAAGCCAGGAAGATGTAAAATTCAGCCAACCTCAAAATCTCTCAGGGGAAAAAAAACGCTTTCCTAGACGTGCCATGGAGCATCAGCTACCAGTAATCTCCCAGAATTGCTGAGGATGGGGCACGCACTGGTCTGGGAACCAGGTGAAGCTGGGATCACATCCGGTCCACCTGAGGACTTTGGGCAAGGGTCTTGATTCCTCCGGGCCACTGTTTCTGTATCCAGTAAAAGTGGGCAGTATTCACTACATCTAACTAATGGACTGCTCGGAGGGTCAAAAGACCTCACATCAAAAGACGTGAAAGTGACTTCAAAAGTTAAAAGCTGGAGAATACAAGGGATTATTTATATTCCTCTTCCATTCTCCTTTAAGATATAGAGGATGTCTGGGTCTCATGCAGGCCTCCTACCTCCTTTCTTTCTGCAGAAAGTTTTCTCACCTTACCTTTGGGCGTATCTGGGCTTGTGGGTGCGTGCTAAGTTGCTTTAGTCATGTCCGACTCTGTGTGACCCTATGGACCGTAGCCTGCCAGGCACCTCTGTCCATGGGATTCTCCAGGCAATACTGGAGTGGGTTGCCATGTCCTCCTTCAGGGGATCTTCCTGACCCAGGGATCAAACTTGAGTCTTTCAAGTTTCCTGTATTGGCAGGTGGGTTCTAGAACCACCTGGGAAGCCCATCTGGACTTGATCTACCCCTAAAAACCCAGAGTACTGCCCATCTTCCCCAAAGGTCTTAGCACCTCCCCTCATTCCTGTTTCCTCCCCATACTAGGGTACCTCGGAGGGGGGTCCTCACCTGCCCCGGGCCTTGCAGCAGCCCTTGGAGCAGCTCGCCAGGTATGGGAGGTTCTTAGAGGAGCTCCTGAGGGAAGCTGGGCCTGAGCCAAGTTCTGAGCGCCAGGCCCTGGGGGCCGCTGTGCAGCTGCTCCAGGAACAAGAGATCCGTGGCAGAGACCTGCTGGCTGCAGAGGCGGTGCGTGGCTGTGAGGTAAGGGCATGACTCCAGATGCACCAGCCCAGGCCGCCCTGTGACCTCAGAAGCAGTGTGGGCTGGTGACCAGGGAGCTAAACTCAATGTCAGAGGGCCCCAGGCTCTCATTTCTAACAACGTGGATAGCTTTGGTCAAGTCACTGCACTTCACTGGCCCTCAATTTTCCTCATCTACTAATAAAGAAGCTGTGTTCTGCCCGACATCCCATCTGTTTTCCTATTCCTTTGCTAATTCTTACCTACATCTACCATGCAGTTCATTCTGTATCTCAACACTCAACACATAACTACTCTCCTCTCCTTAGTCTCTTTCCAGCCCTATTCCAGAACAGCTTGGAAACCTACTTCCACTGGGTTACACCTCTTTTTCCTTCAGGTCTTGACTGATTTGATTCTCTTCCTGGGGCAAAATGGTGCTTTGGTTCCCAACATGCAAAGGCTTACCCACTGGAGGCTCTAAACCCTACTGTGTGATACATCTTCTGTCTTCAGAGGCAGGGCTGTGCTACCATGACAGATGTGCCGTGCCTGGTGACCAGTAGATGGATTCTAGGCCAGGGGCTTCCCTGATTTCCTCGCTCTGCCTGAGAACCAGTGCATTAGGCCCCTTGCCCTATAAAGCCCATTTTTACATCCCATAAAATATATATAAAGGGCCCCAGGGCCAATGACTTTTCCTTTTGCTTTCCCCAGATAGATCTGAAGGAGCAGGGACAACTCCTGCACCGGGACCCTTTCACAGTCATCTGTGGCCGAAAAAAGTGCTTTCGTCATGTCTTTCTCTTTGAGCACCTCCTCCTGTTCAGCAAGCTCAAGGGCCCTGAGGGGGGATCAGAGACCTTCGTTTACAAGCAGGCCTTTAAGGTACAACGCCTGTGGGCAGGGTGGTGGTGGGAAGCCACAGGGACACGACGGGAAATCATGCTGTTCTTGAGAACTCAGGAGGATGTCCTAGAAAACGCAATCCCAACCCATGTTCAGAATCTGTATCATGGAGAACAGGCTTTGGCCTGTAATCAAACTCAGGTTAGAGTGTCAAGGTGACAGAAGTCCTTGTCATTGATCTACTGCAGGGGGTTCTTATTCACACAGGAGATTCATGGGGCATTCCAAACCAGAAGGGAGGAGGACCTTTCCCATTAAGGACACACATGCTTTCTGAGTTAGGGATGGTCCCTGGGGGATGAATGAAGAGAGGACACTATAAATATAGCTTAACTTATGGACCTGAAGAAACCAAGAGGAGGGAGGAGGCCTTTGCTTTAGGGAAACAGCCTTGATATCCAAATAAACATCAATAGCAGCCTAGTCCCAGATCAGGCAATGTGGCATGATTCTAAGAGTTTTTCTGACTTAGTCCTCCTATACTAGTTCCAACAGAGTCCAGTATAGAGAAAAAAGCTTAGGTTTAGAATAACAGAGCCATGGGCTTGAACTTTCTCTAATAAGCTATGATAAGCCTTTGGACAAGATGCTTTGGGTATTACACAGCCCCCCTTCTGTAAATCGCGGTTGTTATGAAGGCTAAATGTAGAGCACTTGGCACGGGGTAGGTGTTGAGCAAACATTTACTGAGCATCTCCCAGATGCCAAGCTAAGTGTAGTGCTTTTCCACATGGTACCATCTAGCCAGGACGCACTTCATTTTCACCCACACTCCTCTGCTCTTTCTCAGACTGCCGACATGGGGCTAACAGAAAACATCGGGGACAGTGGGCTCTGCTTTGAGTTGTGGTTTCGGCGGCGGCGTGCACGAGAGGCGTACACCCTGCAGGCAGCCTCACCAGAGATCAAACTCAAGTGGACAAGTTCTATTGCCCAGTTGCTGTGGAGACAGGCAGCCCACAACAAGGGTACCGGGCAGAACCAGGAGAGGGTGTGCTTGGGATCAAGGTTATGGCAGGAGGTTAGATGGAGAGGGCCTGGGGAAAAGAGGGTATAAGATGGAGAAGGATGTATGAGAAGATTCAAGATCTGACATGAAAGAGACTGCTGAGATAGAAATTAATCTAAGGTGTACCAAAAGAAAAGAGGAAGCCACTAAATTTCAGGAAGGTGAGCACAAATGGCTGGGCAAAAGAGAGTCAGCGGGTGCTCAGTGCACCTGCCTTACCTTCCAGAACTTAATTTCTGTGTTAGCAGGCCTAGGTTGTTTGTTTTGTTTTGAGCAGTGTTTTGCTAGTTTTTGTTTTTCATTTTTAATTCTCTTTAATTCTCATTCCACTCATCTGAAAAGTGGAAAGTAACATCTACGTCTTGATATGATAGGAAGGATTAAATAAGGTGATATATACGGAAACACTTGATAAACCATAAAGGTATGTAAAAATGGGAATTTTGCTCTTAATGCCCAAGATAAAAGGAAGGAGGTGAGTATTAGAAGAGAAGTTGGGTAGCAGAAACGCCAAATGGGCAGGATGCAACAGGTAGGAGAGAAGAGACAGGTGTCTGAGCGGGAAGTCCAGGACCACCATCATCACCCAGGTCGTAACAGTCAACAGGAGAGTAACAAGAGACGCCAAGGGAATGAGAATGAGGAATGAAGAGCTGGGAAGGTTGGTAACATGGTCTCTGTTCCTAGAGCTCCGAGTGCAGCAGATGGTCTCCATGGGCATTGGGAATAAACCCTTCCTGGACATCAAAGCACTTGGGGAGCGGACACTGAGCGCCCTGCTCACTGGAAGAGGTGAGGGCCAGAGTGCTGGGGGCGGCCCCCAGAAGTCAAGACCTTGAGAGTGAATGCACAGTGAGGAGGTGCGGTGGAAAGAGAGGAAGGGTCACAGGTGGATGTATCTTCTCAGAAACTGTGGGACTGACTGGGAGGCCCTCTAGGAGATGAGGGTCCTTTCAGGGAGCCAGGAGGGCTTTCCCACACCAGCGCCCCACCCCTCCACCTCCCCCACTCTCTGCAGCCGCCCGCACCCGGGCCTCGGTGGCCGTGTCATCCTTTGAGCATGCCGGCCCCTCCCTTCCCGGTCTCTCCCCGGGAGCCTGTTCCCTGCCTGCCCGCGTCGAGGAGGAGGCCTGGGATCTGGACGTCAAGCAAATTGCCCTGGGTGAGGCACCTCTCAAGGGGTGGCTCCCAACAGCTGGGTCATCATGGTGATGTTCAGGCTGCTTGCTGCTGAGCAATTCCTTTCTCTTAGCCAAGTGGCCCGGTTGCCATGACAACTATGTACAGCTTCCCCATTGCTAAAAGAGCCTTCCATCTGGTTGCTAGGGTAATGCTTACAGCAGCCTGTTGCTAAGAAGCACTTCCTCTGTACCTCTCTCTCTAGCGCTCCTTGGGTTTCTATGGAAACTGCTTCAGCTTCCTGTTGTACCCTCCTGGTTCACCACGGCAATCCTTATAGTTTCCTGTCGCTTCTTCCCTGGTTGCTCTAATGATGCCGCTGACAATTTCCTGCCTCTTGGTAGGGGGGTTCTCTTGCAACTGGATTGCTATGGTGACTTACAGCTTCCTGTTGCTATGGAGCTTTTTCTTCCCTGATGGAGCAGCTTGGTTGCTTAAGGTAATCTAGAGGGGTTCTGTACTCTGCTCTCACCCTAGCTTCCCCTCCAGCCCCAGAAACACTTGACTCTTCTGGAGATGTGTCCCCAGGACCGAGAAACAGCCCCAGCCTGCAACCCCCACACCCTGGGAGCAGCACTCCCATTCTGTCCAGTGGAGGGATCTTAGGGCTATCCCGTCAGGTAAGTCCTTGCAGTAGTGCTGAGAATGGGGTGGGCTCTTCTGATCGTTCAGCTCATGAGGGGCAAAGGAACCAGTGAGCCTGTGTTCCCACAAGGCCACAGGTTAGATGGATGTATTGTCCAGTCTGCGTTTCTCCTCTCCTCCAGGCCTGGCTGAGAGGGATGAAGGTCAGAAGTGAAAAAGAATCTTTAATAAGGAGTGTAGGGCAAGAGTAAGAGAAAAGGGAGAATTCTAACACACTGATTTGAACTTGGACTCAATCAGCAAAATTCAGGAGTGATGAGGAGGAAAAAAGGGTGAACTAATTGACAGACTTGGGAGAGAGGGGGGGGTTATATAACCTCTCTATACAAGAGATAATTTTTTATGCTTTAAACTCACTTTAGTTTCTCTTCCTTCAGAGCCATACCCGGGCCCTGAGCGACCCCACCACGCCTCTGTGACTGGGTGAGTTGGTACCCCCTTTCTACCACATCCTACATCCTTCCCCCTTCCCTTCCCCAGCTGTGTGGGAGTCAGCTTCTTCCCTTTCCCAACCCATCTTCCCTCTTCTTTCCTGGCTTCCAGAGAAGATCCGGAGCTTGGCTACCGTCCCTCCTCTCAGCACACTTTGGGCTGGGATGCTGAGGGCACATAGTGGAGGACTGGAAGAGCACTGAAGTCCTTCCCTCTGCTTCCTGGACAGAGAGGAGGTCAAAGGACTAGTATGTTTCCCTGCTACCACTGTCTCTAACTCTTCCCAGCCAGGTGCCTTCCTCCAAGAACCAGAGTGTCCACACTTGCTTGCCTTTATACCCTGGAGGTGGGGAAATTTTCCCCTGTCCAGTCCTTCCCCATCCGGGGCCAGTGCATACTCCCAGGACACCGCTCCGTGTCAGCCCTGCCTCCATAGCCTGTGTTCTCCCCTCATGCCGCCCCTGACTCTTCCTGAGAAGACTCATCTCTGCCAGTTCCTGGCAACTCCGTTCTTAGAGGGGTGGGGCGGGGGTCATAGGACACGGAGCTATGTAAACCATTTACAGAAGAGTGGGGCAGGGAACTGCAAACTTTACATATGTAATTACTGTTATTATAATACTATTGTTATATTAAATATATTTACTCACACTTTGTCTCCGAACAGCTAGAGCAGACCTCAGGGTTGAAGTGATACCACTAACTTGAGCACTTCCGCTCACCCGATCGTTAACTAGAACACAGAAAATAAAGCCAAGGCTGCAAGGTACACTGTACCCCCTTACTGGCAGAAAGCTGGGCCTGGGTGAACGTGCACCCTCCCAGAGGAATGGCCTCCAGAGGCTTGAAATTCCTCCTCTCATTCTGCATGCACTTCCTGAGGCTGAGCTGGTCACAGTCAAGCTGTGGTCTAGCACCATCCAGCAGCTTCTCAAGATGACATTCTCAGATCACAGTACAGGAGAACAATAGGCTACTTGTTAAAATACTAATTCATGGGCCCCACCCCAGAGCTACTGAAGCCAAAGCCTGAGGGTAAAGCCCAAGCTTCTTACCAAGCTCTTTGGGTGGTAAAAAGTGCCTGAAGAAACGACTCTTTTCTGGATGCAGTGGCCCAAGGAGGACAGGACATAGGCAGGCAGACACAGTGGCCTGTGTCTCAAGACACCTGTTTATTGGGGACACAACTCTGCGACAGGGATGACAGGAATCGTACCAAAAATAGCGACGTCTACAGGGCCCCTGAAGGGGCTAGAAGGGTGCAGTGCCCCCCACCCCCACCCATTGTACAAAAATAAACTCTCAGGCCTATGGACCAGCAAAGACTGGCAGAGCTGCCCCTCCGCAGGAACACCCCTCTCTGCCAGCCCTGGGACCCCGTTCTTTGATCCTCACCCCTGCCACTGCTAAGGCACTGTGACTCTCCCCTGGGCTGGGTGGGTGTCGCCCGCCCACCGTCCTCACGCTCTCTGCCCCTCCACCTCTGGTCCGCCCGGGGCTGGGATATGGGTCCCACGCTGCCCGCTGCTGGCTGCTCTACCCAACTACCTCTACCGCTGCCCCGCTCCGGCGGGGGAAACTAAGCTACCGGCCCCCTAAGAGGGCTCCCTACCTTTCTTGGCCCCCTAGCCCAGCCTCTCCGGATCTCAACAGCCCGGGGCCCTCCTCCCCTTCCTGCGGAGGAGTGGGAGGGGTCTCTCGTGACGGTGCTCGGGCATAGGGCGGGGATGCATCGGCCTGGGGCGGCCTGCGGCCCCGAGCCCTGCGGCTGTGGTGCACTTGTAGGTGCAAGGCCATGAGCTCGGGGGCTCCAGTGGCGAAGGGACAGAAGAGGCATCGGTGGAGGGCACCCCCTGGCCCAGCCTCACCTCCCGGCCCTGCCCGCAGGGACAGGTCCAGGGGCTCGGCCTCACCGCCTCGCCCGTTGCGCAGGGTCCTCCCGGGGCTGGCGGGCTTCCGACGGGACCCCGGCGCGCCGCCACTCGCGGGAGGCCGGGGGCTCGCTCTGCCCTCTACCCAGGTCGCAGGCTGCGGAGCCGGCTTGGCTGCGGACGACTGGCCCGAACCCCGCTGGGAAGGGGGCGGCGGCTCTGGGGGTGGCCCGGGGCCGGCTCCGCTCTTCTGCTCCCGATGGTGGCGCTGCAGGTGATACTTGAGCGAGCCGGACTGGGTGCCCGCGTAGTCGCAGTGCGGACACTTGTAGGGGCGCTCGCCTGGAGAGGAGGGGTGCGATGATGCCAGAGTCACGATCACTGCCCGCCCCTACCCGCATTTCACTCCACGTACAGGCCTTTGGGCCAGGCCAAAAAAACCCACTGCCTCACCCACCCTTCGGATTTGAATTAAGAGGTGTCTCTCGTAGCTCTCACCCGCACGCCTCCCCCGCTTCCTGACCTCAGCCCGCTCCCCGTCCCGGAGGTTGCCCCCTCACCTGTGTGCACTCGCAGGTGCACTTTGAGGTGATGCGCTGAGCGGAAGGATTTTCCACAAAAGGGGCAATCCTTGCCGGTGGCCCCCCGGCCCGCTTCAGGCCGGGCCCCTCCAACTAACAGCCCATTCTCTTCTGCAATACACACATTACAAGAAGTCAGAGGGACCCGTTGCCCTAACTCTAGTAGGTCCATGCGCCCCCATACCCACCCACAGGACTGCTTCCCCTCCTAGCCCAGGAGGAAACCAAATGTTTGCGGGAACCTGAGAGGTTCGAACTAGCTCTGAGTTGGACTGTGCCCTCAAAGGGTCGTAAAGCCTCTACGGGAGGAAAACCGAGAAATGAGAGGCAGGTGCTTTGTAAAAGGAGGGGGCAGGAGGGCAGTGGCGGCGTCAGAGCGGGCCACAAGGTGGAACCCCTTAGAGGAGATCCTTACGTACCCTGCGTGGCGGTGGACCTCGCCTGGGCCCCCGCGGCAGGCGCAGAGTGCCCCGGGGCCTCGCCTGGGCGCGAGGGCAGGGAAGCCAGAGGGCCCACCGCCCTGCTCCGGGCCCAGGTCTCTTCTTCTGCCTCCACCACCTCCTCTTCCTCGTCTGGCTCCTCGGCGCGGTGCCGGCGAGCCCGGGCTGGGAGAGCAGAGGGCAGGGGGCGGAAGCTTCCAAAGCTGCGGCCAGCCCCGGGCTCAGCGCCCTCACCGTTGGGCCGCGCCTCGCCGGCTCGCAGGCTCAGGTAGCCCAGGAGGCTCGGAGGCTCACGGCGCTCAGCCGGGGTGGGCGCCGGGGCCAAGAGGAGCGCAGGGCCCAGAGGCTCATAGGCAAGTAGACCCAGGTCAGGAGGCTGGGGGGGCCGGGCAGGCCCGGAACCAGGCCCCGGAGCACGCAGTGGGCCCAGCTTGCTGGCGTGCACTTTCATGTGGTTCTTCAGGAACCAGGGCTCCTTGAAGCAGCGGCCACAAACAGGACATGCATGATCGAAGGAGGCCTTGTGCTTGCGCATGTGACCCTTGAGAAACCAGGACTGCGTGAAGCTCTGGCCACATACTTGACAGCGGAACTCCGGAGGCGCGGGGGGCTCCTCGGGAGCAGCAGGAGCGGGGGCGGGGGTTGCCTCACTTTCAGGCTCCGGCTCTGGCTCGGGGACCGATCTAGGTTCAGGCTGGGGTGGAGGCTGAGGCTGGGGTGCAGCCGAGGCGGCCGCCAGGGGGCGTTCGGGAGCTCCGTGGGCCGTCAGGCTGTGGTGCAGCAGCTCCTCCTCCTGGCTGGAGCCGAAACTACACAGGCCGCACTTCCAGGGCCTGTGCAGAATGTGCAGGTGGCGTTCGCGCTCCGCCGCGGTGCGAAATTTGCCTTTGCAGAAGGGGCAACGGAAGGCGGACGACGAAGGAGCCTGGGGCCGCGCCAGGCCCTCGGTGGCTGGGGTGGCCTGCAGGCCCCCTGAGCTTCGCGGTCTCCCCAGCCGGGCCTCCCGCAGTAGAGCGCGCTCCTCCAACTCCAGCAACAGGCGCGCCGCGGGGCTTCGCGGGCGCTCGGGCTGGTGCGTGCGCAGGTGTGAGCGCAGCAGCGCCCGCTGCGCCGCACGGTGGCCGCAGTGTGGGCACTGGAAGGCCTGGGCGCCTGGGTGCGCCCGCAGGTGCAAAGCCAGGATAGAGTTGAAGCGGAAGCGCTTCCCGCAAACAGGGCAGGGGAAGCGCCGTTCGCCTGCGCGACTTTCAGACCAGCCCACTGCTCCCATCCCTGGAGACCCGGCGCTCACGCCTGGCCCGTTGGAGTAGCGCTGCAGATCCAGTTCGCCGTCGAAAGCCGGGGGCGACGGCGCTAGGTGGCCGACTGGAGCGCGGGGACGTGAGCCCTGTGGAGAAAGATGTGAACAGAGCGAAGGGTGGAGAAGGGAGAGCTGTGGGGCAGACATGGACATGGAGAGCCAGAGGAACCCAAGAGAGGGTGGATCGGGGCCTGAACCAAGAACACCGGGGGCCCCTCCCACTCACCTCGAGGAAGCTGGGGGATGAATGGGAACTGAGCTTTTGGGACCACGGAAATAATAATGGGAGGCCAGAGAGACAGAAAGAGAGGTAAGGAGGGGAGGAAGTGTAGTTGCAGGTACTTGTAGGTACAGGCCAGAGCCTCACTCACCTCCATGGACCCCCTTCACATTCTTTGGTTCTGAGGAGTGTACGGAAGAGGAGGGGGGAAAGCTGCTAGTGAAGGCAACAGGTGCTGAAGAGCTAAAGCAAGAGAGACAGATTTGGAGCAAAGGATGAGCCCTGATTTTCAGCAGTGGGAAAAGTCACCCCAACCCCAGCCTCTTCCGAAGAGCCCCAAGCTCTTAGCACCCTGGAATCTATCCCTTCTCCTCCCTTACATCCTGAGACAGGAGGAGGCTGCTGTCTTCAAAACTTGTACTACTTTATTTGTCCACAAGGCTCCCTGATAACCCAGATTTCTTCCCCCCAAATTATTCATTTTAAATGCCTTATCCAGAACAACCATCACCACCACCACCACCACCACGCCCCCCACCCAAGTCTCCGCCACCCTGGTGGTGGAAGAGACCATCACAGTATACTTTTCTCTCATTTAAACTGGGCTGTGCAGTGGGAAAAGCAAATGGGGTCGGCTTGCCATGCTCCTCAGCTATCCAAGTGGGACCAGTTGCTCTCAGACCCCTAACTGACCAGCCAGCCAAACATTCTTGCAGGCTCCATAGTTCTTCCTTCTGCCTTTATCCTGTCTTTCTGTCTTTCCCCCTTATTCTTCCTCCCTCCGCCTGGATTCCTGATCCATTCATTTCCATTCATTACAGAGACTCATTCATGCATGGGAGAGAAACACCTCCCAGCAGCAGAGTCTGGAGACAGACAGAGGGGGAGGGGCATGAAGGGGGAGAGAGCCAGAGGGAAAGGGAATGAAGAGAGAGTTGGGGGAGGAGTGGAAGTTAAGAGGCGCTGCTGGTCTCGGGAAGGGGTTAAAAACTGCAAATACCGGATAGAATTCATCCCCTCGTTTCAAACCTTGGAGCCTGCAGTTTGACGGGGCACCTCAGGCCCTTTGTCCAGGGCTGTTCCGAGGTAGGCTTTCCTCCTCTCTGCAGGGGAGAGGCTCCCTCACACAAGAGGAGGATTACACTGGCTCTGAGCTCAAGAGGCTGGAGTGAGGGACGGGGGGCGGGGCTGGGCCATCTGCACAGATAGGGGCTCAGCACATGCTCTGAGCTGAAAAGGGTTAAAATTCTCCAGGCTACAATTCCCTGGGCCTGGGATGTGCAGAGCTCCAGTTCTGAGAAAGGAGAAGAGCACCGAGAGGAAGAGGACTTGGGGGTGGGGGTGGGGGGCGAGGATCTCCTGATTCTAAGCTGCAGAGGTTAGCATTAGGACTTAGAAGCAACCCCAGAATTAAGATTCATGGAAATAGGCCTAGAAGAATGACCAGAAGTCATCTAGTCTGTCTTTCTTGCTTACATATAGAACTGTATGTAGTCAAAGCTAGACAAATGTGGACCTTACCTGAATTTTTTTCTTTTTTTTTTTTTGGCTTGAGACAGAATGTTTGAGGTATAAAGAACCTCCTTACAATAGGCATTGTGAAACTGAAATTGGTTACAGAGAAAGAAAAGGATTCAGCATTATTTTGCTCAAGGAATTGTAACAGAAGAGAACTGAGCTAGGGCCAGCCCTGCAAAAAAAAAGGCTCTGGAGACCCAAGGATGCTTTAATTTTTGACGTTTAGTAGATGGGATAAGACTCTATGAAGGGTCAGGTACCTGTTACATGTGGAATCTGGGTGATGGGAATTTTATTAATGGGAGATTAATTAACAAAATGTCTTTGTCCAAGGTCACTAAACAACCTCCACCACAACTTTTAATATCTTTATTTCTGCAGGTCCAAATTAAGGCATCCACTCTCATCTTCTGGATCCTCCAAATAAGCCCCTTTCCTGAGACCAAGAGCCTTGTTGAGTTCATTAAGTAATATAATGAAAGATGAATTAGTGTAGGACTGAGGGGGTACACAAGACTATTGTGGGCCCAGTCAGATCATTAATAGCCCTGCAACCTTCAGTAAATCACTTAACTTCCCAGTTTACTCATCTGTAAAATAAGGGGGTTAGACTAATTTATACTGATGGTCCCCTCCAGTTCAAAAGTTTTGTGGTTCTGAGTCATAGGACTCTTCTGGACCCCAGAGAGATGTTGAAACAAATGGTCATTCCTTCAGTACCATGGAGAGTGCAGTGGGCTACCAGAGGAGCCTCTTTGGCCACCTCCATACCATAGAGCAATCAAGTGCTAGAGGGGCCACATTTGCCATTTTAGCACCTCACATAAGGCAAAGAGAAAAGCCAGAGGATTTTTAAAAATTCTTATCTGGAAACCGTAGAGGGGGAAAAAGAAACCAGTGGTACCAGAGGGATTATTTTGGCCTTTTGGATGTCACTGAAAATAGACAGATGTAACAGAAAATAGATGTAACTAGAAGAATTTTAATTAGCTATAAGGAGTGTTCTGACAGTTACAGTTCGTACATCCTGGAATGAGTTACTGAGGCATCATATTTGGGTCCATCACATTCTGTTGCTCTCCTGGGGATTCCCGGAACATCCTGGTGTACAGCCAATCTGGTATATTCAGAGGAACCAGATGGTGGGGGAGGAGGGGGAGGAGGCTGGGAATACTGCATGGTCATAGCTGACTAACCTATGGGCACATACTCTGATTCTGAGAAGATTCTAGGGCCCTTAAAACTGCCTATAGGATAGTAAACAAAATACCTCATGGGAGGCTGATCTCATACCAAGGCAAGTAGAGTAGGAATCGGGCAAAGCTTCCTCCCAAAAACAAAACAAAAACACTGCTTTGCACATAGCAGTTTTCCAGGACGGAAATGCAGTGATATACAAGAAGGCTCAAAGTGAAGCTGAATTCCCCAAGCAGAAAGTTTCCCCAGAGGGTAGCCTCAAATCAACGAAACCCACTAAGAGACCCTCCTAGGCTCAGTCAAGATCTCCAGAATCATCTCCTCACCAAAGAGGTCCCAAGAACCTGATCCCACAAGTTTTTCTCAGTAGGAGAAAGTACTGACTGAGCCCCAGAGCCCCAGATTTTATGAACTGACCTGGAACCCAGATCATACATGCATTGCCCGTGGGCAATAATCAGAGTTTTCTATAGTCAGGCCCTAAACACCAACCATGAGCCAAGCAGTAGCACTGACCTACTTCCCACCCTCAGTGGGAATCAAGGGTTATTTTGCCCTTATTTGGGTTCTACAGGGAGGTAGGGCCAGGGATAGGGATCCAAAATCTTTCCAAAGCAATAGGCCAACTCCTTTTATGTGCTAGGAGACCTGGTGGGAAAGGGGGTGTGGATCATCAAACCTTACTGAGTAGGGAAGGACGGAAGGGTTTGTGAGAAGACTCTTAGAAACAACAGGGCCAAGTACATAGATGCATCTGCTGTCTGGAGGACCATGAAGATTCTCTCTCAAACTTTGTGTTTCAAAAGCTTTTAGGGTCAAAGTGTAAGGGGCAATGGTTCAGGACTTGAAGTATAGGGCCTGAAGGACAGAGACTAGGTCTCTGTCTCTGGTCATCTCTAATACTCGATGTTTTTCCCTCCGAGAATTTTTACACCTTCCAAATCCTCTAACAATTATGATTAATGCTGTACTAGATGGAGTTGAAAGGGAACTCCTTAGGGGGTCTAGAGTCAAGACCACCTTTATCACACGGACACGCCACTAGTTCACTTTCATGGCCTCCTTTCCATGGTCCTCTGAACTGCACCGCTCAGATGGCACCCCCAAAACTGACCTCATAGCACAGCCTGCCCACCTTTTAGACTGCGTTCTTGGTAAAGCCTCCTTCCTTCCATCCTCACTACCCTGAGTGGGGGGTTACAGACCTCAGCTGTGGGTTTCAAATGGATAGCAAGAGGTGAGAGGGAGGTACACCTGCTCACCTACAGCCACCCCACCATGGTGAATCTTATCCCAGAGGCATGTCCCAAGTTGACCCCTCTTCTGAAAGTTCTGAAGGAACTGCATCTGGGGGAGGGGCATGCAGCCCGCCCTAAGCCCCCTTAGCTGGAGCTGACCCTAGAAAGGTCAGAGTCTCAGCACCCATATGAACCTCAGTTCTCAGATTAGGGGGTGGGGAGCGGGTAGGAAAGACTCTGGGAAAATCTCCCTCCCAGAAGCAGGTTGGCAAGTAGGGCAAGACCTTTGATCTTGCACAAGAGGTTCTTCTAGCAGCACCCCGGGCCCCTCCCGGGGAAGATAAACCAGAAGGATGATGGGGGACAGGGTTGGGAGACTGGGAGGCCAAGGCTCAGCTACCCGGGCCCGGAGAACAAAAGCTGAGTTGCAGCCGCCTCCGCCGCTGCCGCCGGCCGAGCTCTTTGTGACACTTTGTTTGGGACGCAGAGAGGGAAGCACCCCCCCATCCTCTCCCCTCCCCCATCCCCCGCTCCCGGAGAGTTTGGGTCCCTTCCCCCTCCTCCTCCATCAGCCCTACCTGGGCCGGGGGGCACTCATCCACTCTGGTTCCCAGTTCGGCCGCCCGGCACCCCCAGGCCCCTCGCGCCCTGCCTTCGGGCCCCTACAAAGACGACCGCCCCCCCCACCCCCGCTGGCCTTTCCCCTTTGGCGTCCGCTTTCCCGACTCCCCCACCTGCCCCCCCTCCTTCGAGGCCCCCCTAGCTCTCCGGGCTTCCGTGGCCGCCGCCCCCAGCCCGCCCCCCCAGGAGCTCTGGGCGAAGTTTGCTTGGGGCCGAGCCGGCGCCCCTCCCCCGCCCCCGCCCCCTGCACCTGCTCCGAGCCGGGCGCGCGGAGCGGGGCCCCCCCTCCGGGAGGGGGGGCGGGGGCCGGGGGCGGGGGCCGGGTGGCGGAGGGGGGGCCGGGAGTGGGGGGAGCGGCTACTCACGAGCCCCGGGCGGGCGGCGGCGGAGCGGGCGGCGGCGGCGGCGGCGGGCGGCGGGCCGGCGGCGCGGGCGTCAGCGTTACGTGGGGCCGGGGGAGATGCGCCGGGCCCCGGCCCCCCCGCCCCCGGCCCGGCCCCCGCCCCCTCCCCGGTCCCCCGCCCCCGGCCCCGGCCCGCATTGTGTGCGGCGGGAGGCGGCCCGGCCATTAGCATGCGGGGGGCGGCGCGGCGGGGCTGGGAGCCGCACGGGAGCGGGAGCGGGAGCGGGGCTCTGGCTCCGGGGACTAGGAGCAGGGGACCCCGGGAGCCGCGAGAGGCGGCCGCCAGGGGCGGGGTGCGGGCCGTTTGGAGACTGGGGGCGCTGTCGGAGGAGGGGGGGGGAACGGGGGTGGGGCGCACGGATGATTCCAACAGGAGACTGGAAGAGATTTTGAAAGGTCATCTCGTCCTTCCCCCAGCCTCCAAGCAGGACTGCCCCTCCCACCCTAAACCCGGACATACCAGGGAAGGAGCTGGCTCTGCCGCTCTTTCTGCCCCAACATGCACAGACTCGGGAAGTTCTTCCTGGGGTTTTATCTCAAAGCCTCTCCCTTACAATTTCTGTCTCTCTTTTGGGGGAGGAGGAGGGGCGATTATAGAGATAGTTAATGTCGGCCGTGTAAGAAACATTAAAGTTACTCTTCGGTCCTTTTTGTTCTTGATAAACAATTCCTGCTCCTTCCTCTCGAATTCTGTTTTTCCATTCCTTAAGTCACTTTAATGGCTCTTCAATACAACAAATATTTACTGAGTGCTTACTAAGTACCAAGCACTACGCTCAGTGCCGTGGGGGATGAACACAGCAGGGGAATGTGGTACTCTCCCTCGAGGAGATTGTAATCTACACAGGGACTACAAATTTGTAAACTGGATACTTAGATTCGATCAATATTTCACTGAATGCCGGATCACATATTTAATAGTATACAATCCTTCCAATAACACTTCTGTAATTAGTCTGCATTTACAGGTAAGGAAAATGAGGCTAGTCTCTTTCCACTGGCCTACCAGTTAAGGGATACTCAGTGCAAGCCCAACATTTCACATTCTGTCAGGCCATCGCCATAAAATAAAATTAATGTACATAAGGATAGAGGAGAGAGTAGACAGAACAGTTCTCAGGATCCCTTTAAATGTGCTTCTCACTGCCCAGGAAAGAAGAGTAGGCACAGTGTTCCAGTGAGTTGGCGCAGCACTGAACAGGGCAGAAGTGGCTCACACAGAAAGCCACTTGCCTCCCAGGACCCTGCCTCCTAGTTCTAACTCCTGGGGTCTTCTGGCTCAGTCTTCGGTCATTAATTAATAATAGCCACTCATATTTATTGAGCATGTATGTGCCAGGTGCTGGACTGAATTGGTTCACATGCATTTTCTCTTTTAATACTTAAGGCAACCCCTTGAGATTGGTATTAATTTGCCTTTAATGATAAGAAAACAGAGATTAAGTAACTTGCCCAAGGTCACCTGGGTTGCTCTGGGATTTCAACATAGATCTGGTTGCCTCAAGAAGTCAGGCTCGCATCAAGGTGGGTTTTTCCTATTTTTGATCTACAGAATACATATTTGGGCCCAGGTGATTCTGCTTCTTTATTGCTGTTCAGTAGCTAAGTTGTGTCCGACTCTTTGCGACCCCAGGAACTGCAGCACACCAGGCCTCCCTGGCATGTAGAAATAAATGACCCTAGTTTAGCTTCTGAATAAGTGCTGAATATGGGCATCAGGTACATCAGTATAAACTAATCAGCATCATTAATGGTTATTATGTACCCACTCTGAGTCAACAACCCTTCCCAGTCGTATTACTGTCTGCCTTTTAATCACTCAGTTTCAATAAACTGAGGTTCAAATTGGTAGAATAATGTATCCAAGGCCACACAGCTGGGAAAGTGTCAGAGCTTGCCTGGCTGCAAGGCAACATCTGTCCCTCAAAAATATTAATTGTTGCAATAGTGTCCTTTCCAAGACTGACCATTTAAGGACCATCTTCTAACATGTCTAACTACAGGTTATCACTGAGTCAAAAACAATCCCTACTATAAATAGAGCTCTCCATCCACTTAGTCAGTGCCCAATCCAGAGTAAATCCTTCAAGAAAGGAATGGGAGAGGAGAAGTTGTCCAGAAAGTGAGAGATAAGAAGCCAGGTCTTGGCTGGTGTTGGGACAAACCTTCAAGTGGTAATGATGGGACTAATCCAGAGAGTGAGGTGGGATTTCCCTACAGAATGGCAAGTAATTTAAGGAGGAAGCCCCCTAAAAAAGGAAAAAGATTAGATGGAAGGGGACATTGGAGCCCAGGGTGATAGTATCCATGTGGATAAGGTGAGTGATCAGAAGAGGCACCAAGGATGGGCAGAGACGGGGTCAACAGGAAATGGGAACAGAATGAGATAGGACGAGGTATCTTGTAGAGTGAACTGAGGCTGGTGTCTACCCACTGCCACTCCCTGGATCCATAGGCCCTCATAGGGACCTTTGCCCCACCACACCTAAGCCCTGAGAGCCTGTCTCTGCCAAGACAAGTTTGTCGTCTGCTCTGAGCTACCAGGGGCCCCGCCAGGAGCTCCAGACCCGATTGGGACCCATCCCTTTGGAGCAACTGCTTCAGACTAGGTAGGTATAAGGACTCTAAGTCTCAACTTCCTGGATATTGAAAGCGGGCAGAGGGGCAGCTGAAAGAGATGTTGCTGGATGTCCCGTCTTCTGATGAGTATCATAATGTATTTTCCCCAGGTAGAAATCACGGAGCTCTAGTGATCAAGGGAACCATGGAGGACAGAGCTGATCAGCAAGAGAGACCTAGCCTTCGTCTGGAAAAGCTACAGCACTGGGCCAGGCACAGGCAGAGTGGGCGCCTCCTGGTGCTGGCGGTGAGACCAAGCTGCCCCACCCCGCCCCTCAGCATGTTCACTTGTCCCCCCAGTTCAGTCCTACACATGTTTTGTAAGCACCTATCACGTGCCTGAAACTGTGCTAGGCTCTGAGTGGGAGGAGGGTGAAGGAAATATAAAACAAACAAGGCAAGACCCTTAATCTCCAAGTAGATTCTCCATATGGGGAAAACACATAGGCAAGTAACTGAACTACAGCATGAGGCAGAAAAAATTAAAAGATATCTCCTTCTCCTTATGGCCCTTGGTTGACTACTCTCTGGCACTATGCATTCCTCCCAATTGCTGATTTCTGGAAGAGCCAAGGATTGGGAGGAAGGGAGTTTCTGAGTTTCCCTTCAACTACACTGCATCTGGCCTCCAGGTGAGCCAGCTGTGGCTGGCAGTGGCTGTGCTGCCCTTTGCTGTCTCAGTAGCCTGCCTGAACTCTGCTTGTCACATGACCACAGCACTGCCACTTGGGCCTGGCATACTGGTAAGAACTACCCCGTGGGAGGGTAGAAAGAAGGGCCCCTCCCTAACAAGTCAGACCTCACCACTTGCCTTTCTCATCCAGGGTCTCCTCACTGGGATTGTTACCCTTGAGCTGCGCAGAGCACCCCGTCTCTGGAAGGTGAGAAGGGAAAAGAATGTAGTACTATTCTCCCACCCACTAAAACACACACACACACACACACACACACACCCCTCAGTCTAGGAAGTGAATTTCTGTTGACTAATTGTGTCAGCTGTCTGCCTGTGACTGGCCTAAAACCCTGAGGGAGGAAAATAAGAAAGTTAAAGGGCTGATGGTCTTGTTTGGAGGTGGAGGAATAGGAGCTGAGTTTTGTTTTCAGTTAGGCTACAAGTGGGGCTTGAGGTTCCATTGAGTCCCCTAGGCTGGCAGGACTCAACTGGCTCACTGGCAGGTGCGCGCCATGATGATATTCAACACCTTTAATCTGATCTCGGGCTTCATCGCATTGGTGGTCGAGGTGATGAAGACAGCCTTGATGTCTGCCCCAAATGTCTCCTCCCAGGTACAAGTGAATAAAGGAGAATGTGGGAGGATGCGGAGGCAAGAGGAGGGGAAAGGACAAGGGCAGATAGGTGCAGGGTCCCCTGCAGCACACCCTCAGCCCCATCTACCTACAGCTAGCCGGCTTGCTGATGCTGGAGCTCAGCGCTGAGGCCTTCACCCTAGGGGGAGTGCTGGTCTCAGCATACGCGCTGTTCCTGCTGAGCCAGAGGAAGCCAAGATGCTGCAGAAGCCAGAGTCTGCGCTACCAGGAGCTACAGGAGGTATTGAGGGCAGGGAGGAAGCAGAGAGCTAGAAGCTCATTTTTTCACTGGCTATCCTGGTCAACGGTACGTAAGAGAAAATGGGGCGGGGCAGGCAGGGTTGTTAAACTGAGACTTATTAGTTTTCTGGCTTTGGACATGTCTCTCCTAGTGATGGCTAGGAGACTCAGATGGTAAAGTGTCTGCCTGCAGTGCAGGAGACCGGGGTTGGATCCCTGGGTTGGGAAGATCCCCTGGAGAAGGAAATGGCAACCCATTCCAGTACTCTTGCCTGGAAAATTCCATGGACTGAGGAGCCTGGTAGGCTACAGTCCATGGGGTGAAAAGAGTCAGACAGGACTGATTGACTTCACTTTCACTTTCTCCTGTTGATGGGTAAGAGGAAACTGAGTATCTAAATGGTTGGGGCTAGAACTGTGGGAGAGCTTTAGGAATGTGACTAAATATTGGAAGGACTATGGGAACATGAGGAAAAAATGGGAGATAAGGAAGCTGCATCTCTCTGGGATTCCTCCTTTCTCACACTTTAAGTTTGCTCACCTCACAACTGTCTGGTTTCCAGGGCCTCTCAGAGTTGGAGGAAGTTCCTGAGTTGGAGACTGGTCCCACAGTGGCTAGCACAGCAAAGAGAACAAATGAGTGAGCTGGCAAGTGGAAGCAGATATGTGCTGCTCTCCTACCCGACGGGAACATTCTCCAGACTCTCCTGCACCGCATCCCCCTGAACTTAAATTAGATGGAGTCCCCTGAGACATACATGAAGTCCAGTGGAGTGCCTTCAATTTTCACTCTGACTAGGCCCCTTGCTTTACCCTTCCCTGCTGGGGAAAGCAATACCTAGACTGAGTCTTCATCACCTCACAGCCCTGAGAATCTGACTGCCTGCAAGATAAGATATCTTTAAACTAACTTTCAGCTAGATCCATTTCCTCCCTTTCATTCTTACCCACACTCTCCCCAGCTTCACATCTGCCTCATCTCACTGTTTCCAAGATTTCCACCTTTCACAATCCCATTCACTCCAAACCCGGGTTCCCGTACACGCCCACTCTGAAATCAATTCACTACTGGTACTTTCGTTCTCTCGCTTCGATCTGGTGCCTTTCTACTCTAGCGGAAACTACAAATCCCAGGATGCCTCGCCTCCCCGTGGCCTGCTGGGAAATAAAGAGCCTTCCCTTCCGTGGTGGGGGCGCTGTGCATCTGCTGAATGACGCGAGGCGCTGGAAATCTGGGCCTAGACGAGCGTTTCCTCGGACGCGACCACTGGCCCCGCGTGCAGGGAGGAGCTGGGCGGGCAGTTCTACGCGGGGGCGCCACCACCCCAACCTCGGTAACTGAGAACTGACTGGGTTCTACATTCGTCCATCTGGTAGCTTTGGAGACCGGCTGGGGTTGAGGGCTGCCCCTCGGCAGAACTGGCGTTTCCCAGATGCTGTGGCCGCGCCCCCTCCCACAGTGCCCAGGTCCAAAGTCCTGAGACTTGGAGCGCGCGCGAGAAAGGGGTTGGAGATGATGAGTCAGAAGCCCAGGGCCCTTCTCATCCCCCTCCCCCGGGGCCTAGGCGCCTGAGGAGGATGGACTGGCTGGGCAGACGGGGTGGACAGGGCAGGAAGAGGGAGGGACACGGCGACCCAGCCTAAGGTTTTCCCGCCTCTTGTGAGCTAGCCGGTGTAACGATCCCGCGTTGCCGCCACCCTTTCTCTCCAAGGCGGGAGCGGGACTGCGCAGGCTCAGCCTCTCGGCAACCCTGCCGACCTTTGATCCCAGCTGCGGCGCGCTTGCTGAAGCTCTGGTTGTGCTCAGCCCCCACCGTTTATAACCTTTGCAAGTGTGCAAAGATGGCAAGTTCAGGTGGGCTTGAGAAAAACCCAGGAAAACGAGGGCACCCAGTAGCACCAACCGGACAGCTTGCTAGCCGCTAGAGAAACTAGAAATTGACCAGAGCTGCAGTACTAAGAAAACTCACCCCAAATTCACATAGTGCCGGGATGGGTGTGCGCCTCACACTCATTTTTGTTCCCACTTGAGAAGGCTGCTTCTCCAGGCTTAACCAAGCCCAGGCACCAGTGAGGAAAGAGCGCAGCCTGGCTGCATTGCCCTGACATTGCCGTGGCGCCAGCTGTTTGTGACACCTTGGGAGTGGTAATAGTTGCCCTATGACAAGATTGTGTGAGTGTTAGTGGGTGGGGACAGTTCTGGGATTAGGCTCTGGAATGAGAAAACAAAATCTCCCCCACCCCCACTCCCAGTCTAAACGCTGGAATAATGGAGAGCTCATCTGTGAAGCACTCACAATAATTTTCCTCAAAATCAGAAGGTGGTGGTAGCTGAAGGAGTTAGGAATAAAAGTCAACAATTCATTCTTAACTGTCTTCCACGTAGGAGCAACAAGTTTTAGTGATATGATCAGATATCTAGGAATTGCATTTTTGTTCTTGGAAAAGTTCAGTTACCATGCAGATGAACCTTGTATCAGGTTAGGCTAGGTTATGCTGTGGTAACAATGCCAAAATCTCAATGGCCTAAAACCTTGAAGGTTTACTCTGGCAGAGTACTCTGCTGCTTGTAAATTGTTCAGGTACCCAAGTCCATGGAGCACCACCATTTTGAGATCCTACCATGTCACCATGAGACTAATCCCCCCTCCCCCCATCTTCAGCCCCTTCCCAAGCTGGGAAGTAAACATGAAGAATTGTTCAGGTTCTTAAATGCTTCTGTGTCAAAGGGATACATATCGCTTTCACACACACTTCATTGACAAAAACAAGCCATATAGCCACATCCAACTTCAGGATGGTTAGAAGGGCAATCTTCATATGCCTGAAAGGGGAGGAGGTAATCATTTGCAAGGATTCTTATACAGCTAAACAGTGGGAATTCATCCATTCCAGCAGTTATACCTGTATCTACTTCTCTGGTTTTGATACATGAACCACTAAAATGAAGTTCTCTCTTTTGGTCCATGTCAGATGCCTCACAGGATTTTAGTTCCTTGACCAGGGATGGAACCCATGCCCCCTACAGGTTGGAGACATGAAGTCCCAACCACTAGACTGCCAGGGAAGTCCATAAAATGAAGTTCTTAATAGAAACTTTATAGTTCCCCCTGCCCAGAATAATAAGATTGGGAGTCAGGAACTCTAGACTCTGGTTTTGATGTGTAAGTTTGGGCAAATCAGACCTCTCTGAAATGCATTTTGCTTAAATAGAGATTATAATATTTACCCTCTCTACCTTACTGGAGTACTAAGGCTCAAATAAATCACACATGAGAAAAAGAAAAAAAAAAAACTTTAAAACTATAAAGCACTTCAGAGGTTGAAAATAAATTGCCTATAGAGATGAGAAATAGTGTAAATGAGTGAAGCACATTAAGCATGAGTTAATACGGAGAGGTGGGAACTATGGCAAACTAGAGAGCCCACATTCTGTTTAAAGACTAACCTTACTCAACTCTACCCAATTATTGCCATGTGGGACTGTGGGCTTAGTATTGCCATTGTTCCAATTTTTCTATAATAGTCAGAAATTTTGACTTTTTAAATGTAAAATCTTCTGATTTTAAAATGTTAACAATTGATTTTCTTAAAACTGAGTACCAGATTTGGTCCATAGTCCTTCAATTATTATGTCTCCTTTATATACACATATGGTAGAAATTTAGAGTTTAGATGTGCAATATGGTTCTTGTAGGCCATCAAAGCCTTTTATAAAATTCTAGAGTCCTGTAGAGATTTAACATTAGGTTCTCAAAGCCATTTTTAAAGAATCATATCCCTCTCATATTGGTTTTCTGGGAGGGATATTTTGCCCCACAGGGATTATTTGGCAATTTTTGGGATTGACAGCTTCAGGGGTGGCAAAGAGTATGTAACCAAAAGAGAATAAGGAGGATAAATTGGAAGATCAGAGATTTAGTCCCAGTGCTACTGTTGCCCCTTTCCCATGCATTGTCCTCTGCCAGCTGCAAGTGAAGACTGTGAGACTTGTCCTGTGGTCCTCATTATCTCCCCACCCCTTCTCGGCCTACTGCTTACTGAGTTCCTAGCTGCTCCGTGAAAGAATTCTGCTTTGCTGCAATGCTTCTCAGCAACCATTGTATCTGTCCCTTCATCAGTTTGGCAGCTGCTATAGAAGTCACTCATGTTTTACTTGAATTGCTGCCCATTGGAACTTCACAGAAAGAAGTGACTATGATAAGGTTCCTGCTGACGTCAGTTTTAAAGGCCTTGACCCCATCCTCTACTTTAAGCATTTAAGAAATATGTGGCTTCATATGCAGCTAAATTCTGAGGTGGTTGGGAAATTCTCCATGTTGATGAATTTTACCCTGATTTTTTTGAAATTCAGTCATTTATTCTGACCTCAAATACATGATTGCAGACAACAGATATTTCCCAAATGAGGTATCAGCTTTTGCAGATGGCTCAGGTTTTGTGTCTTGGGCTGTGTCCTCTGCTGCCATCTTGTGGCCTCTTTGCTGCCCGGGGTCGAGGTCTCACAAAGGGCCTTCCCTCCAGGTAATGGCGTGTGTCAGTGGCTTGTGGCTTAGTTGGAGAAGGAGTCTCTGCTCACTGTGGGGTATGTGCCAAATCCCTCCCCTGCTATGAGTCCACCTGGCGTGACGCACGCCAAGCGCGTAGCAAGTAGGTTGGAGGCACAGGGCCCTTCTGGGTCATTCCCAGCCCTTGGGCCTCCATGTGTTATGCAATCCTGGACTCAAGCCAGAAAATCAGTAAACTCAACTACCCAGGAGTAATCGGAGCTGACCTCGCTTGCTTGGACCAGTGAATGCCCTGCAGCCTCTCTCTACTCACCGTCAGGGCTGAGATATCCTTTCTCTTAGTGAGAAGAGATGATTACCCCATCAGGATTTTGTTTTACTGTCCAGGCCCATTTTGGTTTGCTCTGTGTACACACTTTTCCTTCTTGGCTTGTCCAGCCAGTGCTGCTTCAAGTTCGATGTTTAATTGCTGGATTGAGCAGGACAGTGGCAGTGGGTGTCACTGTTAAGCAGTGTTTCCTATAAGGATGACAGGATCTGAGCACTGTAGTGATCAGAGGTCCATGTCCAGGGCACAGGGAATCTAGGAGACTGCCCTTGTAGCTGGGCTTTTGGTGACTGAGCGGCAAGTGACTCGTTCTGGAGGAAAGGCAGGAAAACTTCTAGTTGGTGCTATTTTCTTTCATTATAATAGTGTGTTTAAAACCTTCCAAGAGTTAAAGTATTAATAAATGTACAGAACTGTCCCCTAGCTGTTTGCCCTTCCTGTATATTTTACACATGTTTGGCTTTTTATGGAGAGCCCAGACTCTACCGGGCCCTCCTTATCCCTAACTGCAGAATTGGAGGAGGAGACAAAGGAGGAGGGGGGTGAAAAACAGTTGCCTGTAGTTCGTTTTAATATGCTTTCCCATGTATAAAAATTTAGGGGAGTCTGGTGCTCTGTGATGACCTGGAGGAATAGGATGGGGGAAGGGGAGGAAGGCTGGGGAGGGAAGGGCTGTATCTATAATTGCAGCTGATTTGCATTGCTGTATGACAGAAGCTAACACAACACTGTAAAAACCTTTTTAAAATTAAATTTAAAAATAGAAAAAAAAGAAAATTTCAGGGGAAGGGCCTCCTGTATAATTTCCTAGGCTATTAAACCAGCATGTGTTGCTTTATAATTCAGATGCTGTTTACTTAATGGGAGTCGTCTTCTGTTTCTTTTGGTTTTCCTTCTTTGCCTACATTTTTTCAGCTTATTTTACTTATATTTTGTGGTTCATGTTATTCCTTTTTATTTTGATAAAATTTTTAAAAAACTTATTATTTCTGGCTGCTCTGGGTCTTCATTGGTGCACATGGGCTTTCTCTAGTGTGGCTAACGAGGCTACTCTTTAGTTATGTTGTGCAGGCTTCTCATTGCCATGGCTTCTCTTGTTGCAGAGATGGGTTCTAGGGTACGCAGGCTTCAGTCGTTGTGGTCCATGGGCTTCGTTGCCCCGTGGCATGTGGGATCTTCTCAGACCAGAGATTGAACAGTGTCCCCAGGTTTGGCAGGCAGATTCTTAAGCACTGGACCATCTGTTAAGTCCTATATGTTATTCTTGATTCTAATTATGATCTGAATCTTTGGTTTATTTTTCTTCTCAGAAACTTTTCCTGTTTTCAATCCAGAGTGAATGAGTTGTTTTTGTTGACTCTTGTCTATTTTTCCTTGCCTTTTAAAGTTTTGTTTATAAAGTATTTTTCTACAAGTCCAAGCTCCTCAGATAGAGGAGCTTTGCTTCTTTATAATTCTATGCTCACTTTATGTATAAAGAAACTGCTCTGTATCCACTCTTGTGCTTCAGACAAAATGAGAGGACTCAACGACATGGCATAAGAGAAACAGGACTGATGTCTTTGTAAATCTCACAGATAATTATGAGGAAGAGAAACTATTGTTAGTGAGCCCAAGATGTGAAGCTGGGTCCAATGGTGTCCTATTATAGAGAGGCAGAGAGGCTGGTTTTCAACCAAAAGAGAGAAATGGAACACCTTTCTAAAGATGAGCTGCTTTGAAGTTAGTCTCTCAACCTCTGGGTAATGTTCGAGGTGTTTTGTGCAATGCACTTCTGTACAGTTAAGTTGTTGAAGTGAGTTTACAAGTATCAACCAAATGGTTGGAATGTTGTTGTTCAGTTCCTGAGTCATGTCCAACTGTTTGTGACCCCATGGACTGTAGCACACGAGGCTTCTCTGTCCTTCACCATCTCCGGGAGCTTGCTCAAACTAATGTCCATTGAGTCAGTGATGCCATCCAACCTTCTCATCCTCTCCTCCTGCCTTCAATCTTTCCTAGCATCAGGGTCTTTTCTAATGAGTCGGCTCTTTGCATCAGATAGCCAAAGTATTGGAGCTTCAGTTTCAGCATGAATCCTTCCAATGAATATTAAGGACTGATTTCCTTTAGGATTGACTGGTTGGATTTCCTTGCTGTTCAAGGGACTCTCAACAGACTTCTCCAACACCACAACATCAGACTTTTTCACCACCAGACACATCCACAACTGGGCATTGTTTCTGCTTTGGCTCAGCCTCTTCATTCCTTCTGGAGCTATTTCTCTGCTCTTTTCCAGTAGCATATTGGACACCTACCGACCTGGGGAGTTCATCTTTCAGTGTCATATCTTTTTGCATTTTTGTACTGTTCATGGGGTTCTCAAGGCAAGAATGCTGAAGTGGTTTGCCATTCTCTTCTCCAGTAATGGTTGGAATAGATGACCTTTAATTTATTCTCCAACATTAAGATTTGGTTTCTCAGCAGTGATGGTTTTGTTTTTTGTTTTGTTTTTTGACTGCTCTGCGTCTTCATTGCTGCACATGGGCTTTCTCTGCTTGCGGAGAGTGGGGGCTACTCTGTAGTTATGGTGTGTGGGCTTCTCATTGAGATGGCTTCCCTTGTGAAACACAGGCTCTAGGTGCTCAGGCTTCAGTAGTTGCAGCTTGCAAGCTCCAGAGCACAGTCTCAATACTTGTGGTGCATGGGCTTAATTGCCCCATGGCCTGTGGGATCTTCCTGGACCAAGGATTGAACTAATGTCCCCTACATTGCAGGACAGATTCTTAACCACTGGACTAGCAGGGAAACCTCAGTGGTGGTGTTTTTTAAATGGACCCACCCATTATCTGGTGGCTCAGGTAGTAAAGAATCTGCCTGCATTGCAGGAGATGCAGGTTCAATCCCTGGGTTGGGAAGATTCCCTGGAAAAGGGAAAGGCTACCCACTCCAGTATTCTTGCCTGGAGAATTCCATGGACTGTATAGACCATGGCGGGGGCGGGGGTCTCAAAGAGTCAGACGTGACTGAGTGACTTTCTCTTTCAAGGGTGATGATGGTGACAGCAGTGACTCAGTGATGGGCAAGGTGGGAGTCAGGACTGTTTTTTGCACACATTGGTGAAAAGTCAGAACAATCAAAACTCCAGTGAGAAGTTAAAGCCATGTCATGTCAAAATAGCTAAGTCAAAACATCTCACTTTGGCACATATGTTTCTTATATGCCTTATTCAAGCAGTGGTAAGTAGTCCTAGCTCCAAATTGCTAACTGGTACTGATTCTTCAAGACTCAGTTTAGTCTTCACCTACTTTGGGAAGCTTCCCTGACTTCTCTCCTCACTACCAAGTACTTTTACAGTGCTCTACACATAATTCTATACTTATTATGAAGGGGATCAGAAGGCATCACACCAAAATGTGTCACATTGGCATGGAGGTTGTCTTGATTAGAAGGCAAATAAGCAGCACACTCAGAAAGAACTCTTTGCCCTCCCTCTAATAAAAGTGGAATATAAATTTCCCTTTGTAAAGGTCATCCCCTCCTATCTCTCATAGTGGGAGGAAGAAAAGCAACTATTACACGGCAGACAGAGTCAGCACCATCATGAATGTACACAAATAACCTCACTAAAATCACCATTATCTTTTATCAGTTTTCCCCGTTTATTTAGTTTCCTGAAATCTACCACTCCTAGAGCCCTAAAATGCTTTTCCTTTGTCTTGTCACTTCTCCACAGTTTATCACCCTTTGTTAAAATACTATATAATCCCCTGTGTCTAAGCACCTCTTTGAGCCATCATTTCTTTCTATGAAGAGCCTCTGTATATATAAAAATTGAAACATTAACAAGTGAAATGTATATGCCTTTTTTCCTGTTAATTTGACTTTTATCAATTTAATTTGCCAGCTCCGCTACTAAACCAAGAAAGTAGAGAAGTTTTTTCTTCCCCCACAAATGAAATTATCTTTACGTGCCCACCTTTGAAGCAGGAACTATGTTTTCTTCCTCTTTATAAGCCCAGAACCTAGCTAAGGGAATGGCATATAGGAGACATTCAATACATGTTGACTGCATGAATAAATAAATACACTAAGTCCGAGGGAACTTCAACATAGAAACTCCTATGCAACATTCTGACAGTCATTCAGTCTCTGTTAAAGAATTAACAGTAATGGTCACTGGAGAAAGTCACTCAATTATGGCAGCTGGTTCCACAACAAATTCGTGATCCCAAACTGCAGCTAGATCCTAAAGGCAACCCCATAATAGTAATACTACTATTGGCAGTTCTCAGTGTCTACAGCTGCTACTTCAAGTTTTTTGTCTTGTTTTGTTTTCAATAGTTATTCTAAGCATCTGGAAGAATAAACAGATGATAATGAAAGAACAAGAAGGCAGGAAAGAAGAAAAAGAACAAAGAAAGGGTTTCTAACAAGAGTAACAAGGTGAGACTTGGTCTATCAGCCATTAATGTGTAAGATGAAAAATTAAAACACTATGGTATTGACATCAGAATAGATAGATAGATGAATGGAATAAAATAGAGTCAAAAGAAGAGTTCCAGTATAAGATTTAATAACTTCTAGTAGTACTATTTCTTATCAGTTAGTTAATCATAAACTAAAATCAGTTTATGATATTGGAATAACTGCATAACTGTACTAAGTTACACTTCTATCATATACCATATACCAAAATAAATTCTAGACATAAATGGAAAAATCAAAATCATAAAAATATGAGAGGAAATATAGGTAATTATTTATATAGCCCAGGTCAAATGAGAGCTTTTAGATATAACATTAATAGCAGAAACTGCAAACAAAGCTAGTGGAGGTGATGAACAAAGCTAGTGGAGATGATAGCATTCCAGCAGAGCTATTTCAAATCCTAAAAGATGATGCTGTTATGGGGCTGCACTGAATATGCCAGCAAATTTGGAAAACTCAGCAGTGGCCACAGGATTGGAAAAGGTCAATTTTCATTCCAATCCTAAAGAAGGGCGATGCTAAAGAATGTTCAAACTACCACACAACTGCACTCATTTCACATGCTAGCAAAGTAATGCTCAAAAATCCTTCAAACTATACTTCAACAGTATGTGAACCAAGAACTTCCAGATGTATAACCTGCATACAGAAAAAAAAGAGGAACCTGAGATCAAATTGCCAACATCCTTTGGATCATAGAAAATACTAGAGAATTCCAGAAAAACATCTACTTCCACTTCATTGACTATGTGCTAAAGACTTTGACTGTGTGGATCACAACAAACTGTGGAAAATTCTTAAAGAGATAGGAATACCAGACCACCTTACCTCCTTCTGAAAAATCTGTATGCAGATCAAGAAGCAACAACTAGAACCGGACATGGAACAATGGAGTGGTTCAAAATTGGAAAATGAGTATGTCAAGGCTGTATTTTGTCGCCCTGCTTATTTAACTTATATGCAGAGTACATCATGCAAAATGCCAGGCTGGATGAAGCACAGCTGAAATCAAGATTGTGGGAGAAATATCCATAACCTCAGATATGCAGATGATACCACCCTTATGGCAGAAGAAGAACTAAAGAGTTTCTTGATGAAGGTGAAAGAGGAGAGTGAAAAAGCTGGCTTAAAACTCAACATTTAAAAAAAAAAAAACTCAACATTTAAAAAACTAAGATCATGGCATCTGGTCCCATCACTTCATGGCAAATAGATGGGGAAACAATGGAAACAGTGAGAGACTTTATTTTTTTGGGCTCCAAAATCACTGCAGTTGGTGACTGTAGCCATGAAATCACAAGATGCTTGCTCCTCGGAAGAAAAGCAGTGAAAAACCTAGACAGTGTATTAAAAAGCAGGGATATTACTTTACCTACAAAGGTCTGTATAATCAAAGCTATGGTTTTTCCAGTAGTCATGTACGGATATGAGAGCTGGACGATAAAACAGACTGAGTGCCGAAGGATTGATGCCTTCAAGTTGTGGTGTTGGAGAAGACTTTTGAGAGCCTCTTGAACAGCAAGGAAATCAAACCAGTCAATCCTAAAGGAAATCAACCCTGAATATTCACTGGAAGGATTGATCTGAACCTGAAGCTCCAGTATTTTGGCCACCTGATGCAAAGAGCTGACTCATTGGAAAAGACCCTGGTACTGGGCAAGATTGAAGGCAGGAGGAGAAGAGGACAACAGAGGATGAGATGGTTGGATGGCATCACCAACTCAATGGACATGAGTTTGAGCAAACTCCCAGAGATGGTGAAGGACAGGGAAGCCTGGTGTGTTGCTGCTTATGGGGTCATAAAGAGTTGGACACTACTGAGCAACTGAACAACAAAGTAGAAACTGAAAGGAAAAAGATTGATTTTACATTAAAAATTTTAAGTTTTCTATCAAAAAAATTACAATAAATAAAGGTAAAGTTCAAATGTAAAGTTAAAAGATGACAGAATAACATAAAACTAAAAGATGGTTAGTATCAGTACTGAATCTTTTCTTTTTTAATATTTATTTTTATTTATTATTTGGCTGCTTTGGGTCTTAGATGTGACATGTGGGATCTAGATCCCTCACCAGGGTTTGAACCCCGGTGCATTGTGAGCATGGAGTCTTAGCCACTGGGCCATCAGGGAAGTCTCTGAAACTTTTCTTACAGAGAAATTAATAAAGACAAAACAGCCAATTTACCAATTAAAGAAATACAGTAAAGAAACTTAAATGGCCAATAAATCTATGAAAGGTGATTTGTAATCATAGTAGTTAAATAAATTCAGTTTATTTATTTATCTATTTTTTGGCTGCACTGCTCAGCATGTGAGATCTTAGTTCCCCAACCAGGGATGGAACCTGTGCCCCCTGCAATGGAAGTGAAGAATCTTAACCACTGGACTGCCAGAGAAGGCCCTAAATAAATGCAATTTAAAACAATAAGATGCTATTTTGTGTCAATCATATTGTTACTTTTAAATGCATAAAACCCATCATTGATGAGTATGCAAGGAAATAGGGATTTTCTTATTCCTCTAATAGGACTGTAAATTGGTAAACTGTAATGGAAAGCAACTTAACATCTTGTACATACAGATTAAAAATTACCTACCCTTGGGAATTCTCTGGTGGTCCAGTGGTTAGGGCTCTGCACTTTTACTGCAGGAAGCACAGGTTTGAGCCCTGGTCAAGAAGCTAAAATCCTGCATGCTGCATGGCTTGGCCACAAAAAAAATTGCCTACCCTTGACCCAGCAATTCCACATCTAGGAATTTCTTACAGGAATACTTTTGGATATATGCAAGGAGTTACCTACTGAAATGTCAGTATATCATTAATTTTAAAAGTGCAAGCAGTTTTAAATATCTTAAATATAAATATATCTAAATATAATATATTTAGATTAAATATTATATTTATATAATATCTGATATTATAACAATATTCTAAATAAAATATCTAAGTATAACACACAGTTCGGTGTGTGTGTTAGTTGCTCAGTCGTGTCCAACCCTTTGTAACCCCATGGACTGTAGCCTGCCAGGCTCCTCCATCCATGGGATTTCCCAGGTAAGAACGCTGAAGTGGGTTGCCATTTCCTTCTCCAGGGGATCTTCCCAACCCAGGGATTGAACCCAGGTCTCCAGCATTGTAAGCAGACTCTTTACTGTCTGAGCCACCAAAGAAACAATGTAGTTGTTGATTTTTATTTTATTATTATTATTTTAAAATTTTACTCCACACCCATGCCCCCTGCAGTGGAAGCGCAGAGTCCTAGCCATCAGACTGCCAGGGAAGTCCTAGTTGATTTTTAAAGTATAATAAACCTAGAGATTGAAATGTTATACTATATTATACTGGTATAAGAAGAGTAAAAGATGCCCATGGTATATTCCTAAGTAAAAAATTTTTCTCATCATTGCATCCAATTAAAAAATGGAAAAAGACTTGAATAAAAAAGCCTTTTGCCATTTTTCTCCAAAAAATTTGCAAATGGCCAATAATCACATGAAAATGATGTCAAGCATCATTAGTCATTAGGGAAATACAATTCAAAACCACAATGAGATACTACTCTACTGCCTCACACCTACTAGGAGAGCTATAAGAACAATAGCAACAAACGGAAAATAACAATTGTTGGCAAGGATGTGGAGGAATTGGACCTCTCATGTATTGCCGGTAGGAGCATAAATGCTGCTTTGGAAAATAGCTTGGCATTTCTTCAATAGGTGAGACATAGAATTACTATGTGAGCCAGCAATTCTGCTCTTATGCATTTACTAAACAGGTGTTCAAACAAAGATTTAGATATAAATATTTATAGAGAAAAGATGGAAACAACTCAAATGACCATCAACTGATAAATGAATGCATAAGATGTGGTATATCCATATAATGGAAAACTTCTTATCCCACTAAGCTACAACATGGATGAACCCTGCAAATACTGTGCTAAGTGAAAGAAGCCAGACACAAAAGGCCACATATTGTGTGATTCCATTTATCTGAAATATCTGGAATAGACAAACCCACGGAAACAAAAGGCATATTAATGGTTGCCATGGGCTAGGAAGAAAGAATGGGCTAAGACTGCGTAATGGCCATGGGGTTTCCTTTTGTGACACTGAAAGTGTTCTGGAATTAGATAGTGGTAATGATTGCAGAACACTGTGAATGTATTAAGTGCCACTGAATTGTATACTTTAAAATAGTTAAAATAGTGAAATGTATATTATGTGAATTTTACCACAATTAAAAAAAGCACATTACAAAACAGTAGGTATAGTTGGTTTTGTTTTTCTGAAGTATATGCATAGGGAAAAGTGTGTAGAAAGATAGGGACTCCTCTGGTGGTCCAGTGGTTAAGAATCGCCTTCCAGTGCAGGGGATGCAGGTCTGATCCCTAAACAGTTTCTGATCAGTCTCTCTCAAGCTTGTCTAACTCTTTGTGACTCCCTGGAGCCTGCCAGGCTCCTCTGTCCTTCACTATCTCCCTGAGATTGCTCAAACTTATGTCCATTGAGTCTGTAATGCCATCCAACCATCTCATCTTCTGTCACCCTCTTCCCCTCTTGCCCTCAATCTTTCCCAGCATCAAGGTCTTTTCCAATGAGTCAGCTCTTCACATCAGATGGCCAAAGTGTTGGAGCTTCAGCTTCAGCATCAGTCCTCCCAAGGAATATTCAGGGTTGATTTCCTTTGGGATTGGCTGGTTTGATCTCCTTATAGTCCAAGGGACTCTTAAGAGTCTTCTCCAGCCCTACGGTTCAAAAACATCAATTCTTCAGCACTCAGCCTTCCTTGTTATCTGCCTCTCATATCCATACATGACTACTGGAAAAACCGTAGCTTATACACACACACACACACACACACACACACATATATATATAACACCTCCATAATCTGGGTTTTAAATATTATTTTAAAGTTTTCCTGGAGGATCGTGTAATGTGAGAAGCTCCCTTTGTTTCACACCTTCAATTTACAACTAGTAAAACATCTCTGACTCAAGAAAAGCTCCCTACCCCACACACCAGGATGCTAGAGAGATCCATACATCTGTACATGTGAAGGTGGGTGGAAGGTGGGGAGACAGCAGAGGCAGTGCCCAGGATCCCAGCCCCTTGGTCACAGCAGTGAGCCTCGCACACAGTGTAGCAGGAGGAGGGGCAGCAGACACAACTTCAGCATCTCTGCTGCACAGGAAACAGCCGCGGCACTGGTGGGGCCAAGACAGTCCTTCCAACTGTGGTGATGCCTACAACGCTCCGTGCCCCCCTGCCCTTGCCTACTGCAGCAGTTACTGCAAACCAAACAACCCCAGACATGGTGGAGGTGTGCCTGACCCTGGCTCCCCCAGCTCTTCCCCTCCTCTCTCATCGCGGTGGCAATGCTTGCAACCCAGACAACTTTGGACAAAACAAAGGTTCCCGCCATCCCAGTGCCCCTGGTGGTGACACCAGCAACACCAGTGTTACCAGCAGCAGCAAGGCACTAGGAACCCCAGAGGCCCAGGCAGCCATTACAAGGGCAGCAGTGACACCTTTGGCAAAAGTCGTGGAAGATGGAAAGTGCTGATTCTCAAATATAGGCAGCAGGGCTGGTAAGAGACACCAAAAACTTGTGCTATAGCACCACCTACTGATCAACAAAAGAAAGGCCTTCTAGTGAGTAGTCTGTTAAATTGTTAAAAGGAAACAAAACTACTTAAATAACAAAAGTGTTCACTATTTCAAATGCGCTGGCAGAGGATCTGTTCATCAAGCATCATAAAAAACATGGTAACACAGTATCAAAAAAAAGAAAATGACAAGTCCATAGGACTGAAACAAAATTACAGAAGATTTCTAATCCAACAGTTAGAATTCAAAAATAGCTGTCATGAAGAAATTAAATGAGCTACAAGAAAATACAGAAGACAACTCAATGAGCTCAGAAATAGAATCAATTAACAGAAGGGATATTTTACCGAAGAGAATGAAACTGTAAAAAAGAACCAAGTAGAAACTGTGGAGATGAAGAGCTCAATAGATGAGATGAAGAATGCATTAGAAAGCATTGAAAACAGAGAAGACCATATAGAAGAGATAATTCACAGACTCAAAGATGGAAATCTAGAAATGATTCATGTAGAAAAGGAGATAATAAAACTAAGTTTTGTTTTGTTTTCAATGAAGAAGCTATGAGAACTATCTACATCAGGAAAGGCAACATAAAGATAATGGGTATCCCAGAAGAAAGGAAGAAGAGGGAGAAAAGAACTTTTAAAGAAATAATAACTGAGAATTTTCCAAACCTGGGGAAGGAAATGGATGTATACATTCGTGAAACTAGTACAACATCTAATTATATCAGTGCAGAAGGACCTTTTCCAAGACATATTATATTAAAACTGTCAAAAGTCAGTGACAAAAAAAGAATTTAAAAGACATCAAGGGAAAAAAGAGTAACCTACAAAGGTACCTCAATAGGCTATCAGCATATTTCTCAGTAAAACCTTTAGAGGCCGGAAGACAGAAAAATGACATACTCAAAATACTGAAAGATAGGGACTTCCCTGGTGGTCCAGCGGCTAAGACTCTGTGCTCCCAATGCAGGGGGCCGGGGTTCAATCCCTGGTCAGGGAACTTGATCCCACATGCTATAGCTAAGGCCGGGAACAGCCAAATAAATAAATAAAATAAATAAATATAAAAAAAAATACTGAAAGATAAAAACTTTCAGCGAGTAATACTCTATCCAGCAAAGTTATTATTCAGATATGAAGGAGGAATAAAGGCTTTCCCAGACCAACAAAAGCTAAGAGAGTTCATCACCACTAGATCTATTTACAAGAAATGTTGAAGGGAGCTTTTAAACCTGAAGCAAAAAGACAAAAGTACACAAAACTTTGAGTAAGGTGATGAATAGACAGAATCAGAAAAATTAGAACTCTATATCAGAATACTGTTAAACAATATAGTATAAAGTTTAAAGGGAGAAAACTATTTAAAATAACTATAGCTTCTTCAATTTGGTAATGAACTCATGATATAAAGAAGGATAATTTGTGACAATAAGAACATGGAAGGGAAGAGGAAAAGGACAAACCTATATAGACACATGAAGACAAGATGCTATCAGCAGAAAAAGAAACTATAGTCCTAAAAAGGACTACTTTATCTATGAGATATTTTATTCAAACCTCACACACAATTGGAGCAGAGACATGAAACATGAACAAGAGGAAACAGAAAAACATCATAGAAAACCACCAAACCAAAATAATAGACAGAAACACAAGGAAAAAGAAACAATGGAGATAAAGAGGAACTAGAAAACAGAAGATTAAGTGGCAGGACTAAGTCCTCATCTATCAATACTCACCTTAAATGCAAATGGATTGAATTCACTAAGTAAAGGATACAGAGTGGCTGGATGGATTAAAAAACAAGACCCAACTATACGCTGCCTTTGTGAGACTTAGCTCTAAAGAACAACATAGGCTCAAAGTGAAGAGATGGAAGGTGATACACCAATCAAATGGCAGCCAAAATAAAGCAGGTACAACCACTACTCATATCAGATAAAATAGACTTTAAGAAAATAAAGTAACAAGAGACAAAGATGTACCTAATGACAAAGGGGACAGTCCTTCAAGAAGATGTAACATTTATTAATACAGATGGAACTAATATATATGAATCAATTATTAATAGACCTATAAAGAGAAATTGACAGCAGCAGAAATTGACCAATAGTAGTTGGGAAATTTAACATCCCAGTACATCAATGGATAGATTATCCAGACAGTAATTCAACGAGAAAATATCAGTCTTAAATCAGGTGGACTTAATAGATTTATGCAGAAAACCCCATTCAAAAGCAATAGAATAAACATTCTTCTCAAGTGCACATAAAATGTTTTCAAGGATATAGACTAGGTCCTGGGACACGAAACAGCTTTCAGTAAGTTTAAGAAGATTGAAATCACATCAAACATTTTTTCCATACATAACAATGTGAAACTAGAAATCCATTACAAGAAAAAAAGCTGGGAAAAATAGGTGGAGACTGAACAACATGTTACTGAAAAACGATTGAATTAATGAAGAAATCAAAGGAGAAGTATAAAAAATACCTGAAGACAAAAATGATGACATGCCAAAATCTATGGGATGCAGCAAAAGGAGTACTCGAAGGAAAGTTTATGGCAACATAAGCCTTCCTCAAGAAACAGGAAAAACCTCAAATAAACAACTTAACTTCATATTTAAAGGAACTAGAAAAGAACAAATGAAGTCCAAAGAAGGAAATAATAAAAATCAGAGTGGAATTAAATGAAATAGAGACTAAAAATATATCAGAAAAGATCAATGAAGCTAAGAGTTGGTTCTTTGTAAAGATAAAAAATAAAGACAAAATCAGAAATGAGAGAAGAGGAATTATAACAAACGACAGAAATACAAAGGATTATAAGAGAATGCTATGAGCAGCTATACAACAACAAATTGGACAACCTAAAAAATAGGTAAATTCTTTGAGTCATAAAATCATACAACCAAGACTGAATCATCAAGAAATAAAAAATCTGAATAGACTGATCTCTAGTAATGAGATTGAAACAGTAATAAAAACCTCCCTCAAAACTAAAGTCCAAGACAAGATGGCTTCCCTGGTGAATTCTACCAACCATTCAAAGGATATTTAATACCAATCCTCTAAACTATTCCAAAAAAATTGAAGAGGAGGCAATGCTTCCTAACTTGTTTTACGAAATGATTATGCCGATACCAAAACCAGGCAAGGGCACCACAAAAAAAGAAAATTACAGGTCAATATTACTGATGAATATAGATTCAAAAATCCTCAACAAAATATTAGCTAACCAAATACAACAGTACATTTAAGTTATCACACACCATGATCATGCTTCCCTGGTGGATCAGCTGGTAAAAAATCCTCCTGCAATGCAGGAGACCTTGGTTCAATCCCTAGGTCAGGAAGATCCCTTGGAGAAGGGGTAGGCTACCCACTCCAGTCTTCTTGGGCTTCCTTGGTGGCTCAGATGGTAAAGAATCTGTCTGCAATGCGGGAGACCTGGCTTTGTTCCCTGGGTTGGGACAACCCCCTGGAGGAGGGTGTGGCAACCCACTCCAGTATTCTTGCCTGGAGAATCCCCATGGACCGAGGAGCCTGACCGACTGCAGTCCATGGGGTCACAGAGAGCTGGACACGACAGTGACTAAGCACAGCAGCACAGCACACCATGATCTGGTAAGATACATTCCAGGTATGCAAGGGTGTTTCAACATCTGCAAGTCGGTCACCATGATACTCCGCGTTAGTAAATGAAGGATGAAGATCATGCGATTATCTCAATAGAGTAGAAAAAGCATTTGACAAGATCCAACATTCACTTATCTGGGTCATGAAGATCTTTTTTGTACAGTTCTTCTGTGTATTCCTGCCACTTCTTAGTATCTTCTGCTTCTGTTAGGTCCATACCATTTCTGTCCTTTATTGCACTCATCTTTGCATGAAATGTTCCCTTGGTATCTCAAATTTTCTTGTAGAGATCACTAATCTTTCCCATTCGATTGTTTTCCTCTGTTTTTTTTGCACTCATCAATGAGGAAGGCTTTCTTCTCTTTCCTTGCTATTCTTTGGAACTCTGCATTCAAATGGGTTTATCTTTCCTTTTCTCCTTTGCCTTTTACTTCTCTTCTTTTCTCAGCTATTTATAGGGCCTTTTCAGACAACCATTTTGCCTTTTTCATTTCTTTTTCTTGAGGATGATCTTTTTTTTTTTTTTTCTTGAGGATGATCTTGATCACTGCCTCCTGTACAATGTCATGAACCTCCATTCATAGTTCTTCAGGCACTTTGTCTATCAGATCTAATCCCTTGAATCTATTCATCACTTCCACTGTATAACTGTAAGGGATTTGATTTATGTCATACCTGAATGATCTAGTGGTTTTCCCTGGTTTCTTCAATTTAAGTCTGAATTTAGGAATAAGGAGTTCGTGATCTGAGCCACAGTCAGCTCCTGGTCTTGTTTTTGCTGACTGTATAGAGCTTCTCCATCTTTGGCTGCCAAGAATATAATCAATCTGATTTTGGTATTGACCATCTGGTGATGTTCATGTGTAGAGTCTTCTCTTGTGTTGTTGGAAGAGGGTGTTTGCTATGACCAGCACATTCTCTTGGCCAAACTCTGTTAGCCTTTGACCTGCTTTGTTTCGTACTCCAAGGCCAAATTTGCCTGTTACTCCAGGTAGCTCTTGACTTCCTACTTCTGCATTCCAGTCTCCTATAATGAAAAGGACATCTTTTTTGGGTGTTAGTTCTAGAGGTCTTGTAAGTCTTCATAGAACTGTTCAACTTCAGCTTCTTCAGCATTACTGGTTGGGGCATGGACTTGAATTACTGTGATATTGAATGGTTTGCCTTGGAAATGAACAGAGATCATTCTGTCATTTTTAAGATTGCATCAAGTACTGTATTTTGGACTCTTTTGTTGACTATGATGGCTACTCCATTTCTTCTAAGGGATTCTTGCCCACAGTAGTAGATATAATGGTCATCTGAGTTAAACTCACCCATCCCAGTCCATTTTAGTTCACTGATTCCTAAAATGTCACTCACCTAAGTTGGCCTTAGGAATCATCACTATGAACAAAGCTAGTGGAGGTGATGGAATTCCAGTTGAGCTATTTCAAATCCTAAAAGATGATGCTGTGAAAGTGCTACACTCAATAGCCAGCAAATCTGGAAAACTCAGCAGTGGCCACAGGACAGGAAAAGGTCAGTTTGCATTCCAATACCAAAGAAAGGGAATGCCAAAGAATCTTCAAACTACCACACAACTGCACTCATCTCACACGCTAGCAAAATATTTCTCAAAATTCTCCAAGCCAGGTTTCAACAGTACATGAACTGTTAACTTCCATTGTTCAAGCTGGATTTAGAAAAGGCAGAGGAACCAGAAATCAAATTGCCAACATCTGCTGGATCATTGAAAAAGCAAGAGAGTTCCAGAAAAACATCTACTTTTGCTTTATTGACTATGCCAAAGCCTTTGACTGTGCGGATCACAACAAACTGTAGAAAATCCTTAAAGAGATGGGAACACCAGACCACCTGACCTGCCTCCTGACAAATCTGTATGCAGGTCAAGAAGCAACAATTAGAACTGGACATGGAAAAACAGACTGGTTTCAAATCGGGAAAGGAGTTATGTCAAGGCTGTATATTGTCACCCTGCTTATTTAACCTATGCAGAGTATATCATGCGAAATGTCGGGCTGGATGAAGCATAATCTGAAATCAAGATTGCCAGAGAAAATATCAATAACTTCAGATATGCAGGTGACACCACCCTTATGGCAGAAAGTGAAGAAAAACTAAAGAGCCTCTTGATGAGAGTGAAAAAGTTGACAAAGTTCAACATTCAGAAAACTAAGATTATGGCATCCGGTCCCATCACTTCATGGCAAACAGATCGGGAAACAATGGGAACAGTGAAAGACTTTATTTTGGGGGGCTCCAAAATCACTGCAAATGGTGACTGCAGCCATGAAATTAAAAGACACTTGCTCCTTGGAAGAAAAGCTATGACCAACCTAGACAGCATATTAAAAAGCAGGGACATTATTTTACCAACAAAGGTCCATCTAGTCAAAGCTATGGTTTTTCCAGTAGTCATGTGTGGATGTGAGAGATGAACCATAAAGAAAGCTAAGTAGCGAAGAATTGATGCTTTTGAACTGTGGTGCTGGAGAAGACTCTTGAGAGTCCCTTGGACTGCAAGGAGATCCAACCAGTCCATCCTAAAGGAAGTCAGTCCTGAATATTCATTGGAAGGACTGATGCTGAAGCTGAAACTCCAATACTTTGACCACCTGATTCGAAGATCTGGCTCATTGAAAAAGACCCTGTTGCCGGAAAAGATTGAAGGCAGGAGGAGAAGGGGACAACAGAGGATGAGACAGTTGGATGGCATCACTGATGTGATGGACGAGTTTGAGTAGGCTCTGGGAGTTGGTGATGGACAGGAAAGCCTGGTATGCTGCAGTCCATGGGGTCGCAAAGAGTTAGACATGACTGAGTGACTGAACTGAACTGAATGTCCACTTAACGATAAAAACTCTCAATAAGGTGGATACAGAGGGAACAAACCTCAACATGATAAAGGCCATTTATCATAAGCCCACAACTAATATTATACTCAGGGTAAAAAACTGAAAACTATCAGCCTAAGATCAGGAAAAAGACAGGGATGCCCACTCTCACCATTTTTATTCAACATAGCGTCGGAAGTCCTAGTCAGAGAAATTATACAAGAAACAGAAATAAAAAGCATCCAAACTGGAAAGCAAGAAATAAAACTGTCACTATTTGCAGATGACAAGATCTTATGTATAGGAAACTCTAAAGATTCCACTAAAAACTATTATAAACAATAAATGAATACAGGAAAGTTGCAGCATATAAAATCAACATATAAGAATCGGTTCCATTTCTATATACTAACTATAAACTATCAGAAAGAAATTAAGAAAGCAATCATGTTTACAGTTGCAATGAAAAGAACAATATACACAGGAAAAATTAAACCAAGGAGGTGAAAACCCTATACACTGAAAACTATAGGACATTGTTGAAACAAGTTGCAAAAGACACAAAGAAATGGAAAGGTATTTTGTACTTATGAATTGAAGAACTAACATTGTGTAAATATTCATATTACCTAAAGTTATCTACAGATTCAGTGTAATTCCTTTCCAAATCCCAATTAAATTTTTCACAGAAATAGAAAAGAAAAATCTAAAATTTATATGGAACCACCAAAAAACTCAAAAAGCCACGGCAATCTTGAGTAAAAAAGAACAAACCTGGAAATATCACACTCCCTGATTCCAAATTATACTACAATGTTAGAGTAATCAAAACAGCATGGTATTGGCAGAAAATCAGACATACAGATCAATGAAATAGAATTGAGAGCCCAGAAACAAACCCACACATTTATGGATAACTAATTTATTATTTCAATTTGTGACAAATGAGTCAAGACCATACAATGGAGAACAGCAAATCTCTTCAATAAATGGTGTTGAGAAAATTGCACAGTCACATAAAAAAGAGTGAAGCTAGACCACCATCTTACACCATACACAAAATCAACTCAAAATGGATTTTAAAAAAAAGAAAGAAAAACTTGAAGACCTGAAATCATAAAATTCCTAGAAGAAAACATAGGCAATATACTCTTTAACATTGCCCTTAGTAATATCATTTTGCATATGTTTTCTCAGGCAAGGGAAATAACCTCAAAAATAAACAAATGTGTGGGAATTCCCTGATGGTCTAGTGGTTAGGACTCCATGCTTTCCTTGTTGAAGATTTGATTTCGGTCTCTGGTCAGTGCATTAAGATCCCACAAGCAACATGGTGTGACCAAAAAATAAAAGATAAATAAATGGGACTACATCAAACTAAAAGCTTTTGCCCAACAAAGGAAACCACCAACAAAACAAAGACAAATCTATTGGATGGAGGAAGACATTTGCAAATCATATATCCAATTAGGGGTTAACATTCAAAATATATAAAGAATACATACAACTCAACAAAAACAAAAAAAAAAATGCAATTGAAAAATGGGCAGAGGCTATGAATAGACATTTTCCCAAAGAAGACATGGAGATGGCCAACAGACAAATGGAAATATGTTCAACACCACTAATTATTAGGGAAATACAAATCAAAACAATGGTAGGTTATCACCTCACACTTATTAGAATGGCTATTATCAAAAATACAATAAATATCAAATGTTGGAGAGGATGTAGAGGAAAGGGAATTCTCATACACTATTGGTGGAACTGTAAATTTGTGTACCCATAATGGAGATTCCTCAAAAAATTAAGAATAGATCTACTATACAGTTCAGGTATTCCACTCCTGAGTATTCAAAGCGAACAAAAACACTAATTTGAAAAGATATACACACCTCTATGTTCATTGCAACGTTATTTACAATAACCAAGATACGGAAACAACCTATGATCTTTTCAGTGGATGAATGGATCAAGATGTGACACACGCACACACATACACACACATATATATATACATATATGTGTGTATATATATATACAGTATATAATTCATATATATATATATATATACTGTATATACAGTGTATATATATGGTGTATATATATACACCATTCAGTCATAAAAAGGTGAAATCTTGCCATTTGTGACAATCTGGATGGATCTTGAGGGTATTATGCTAAGTGAAATAAGACAAATGGAGAAAGACAAATATACGATTTCACTCATGTGGAATGTAAAATATAAATAAATAAATGAACAAACAAAACACATAGACATGGAGAACAGATTGGTTCTAGACAGGAAGGAGGTTGAGAGGGAAGGTGAAATAAGTAAAGGAGATCAACTATAGTGATGGGTGGAAGCTAGACTTTTGGTGGAAAGCACACTATTGTGTATTTAAAAGTGAAATTATAATGTTATACACATGAAACTAATATGTTACAAATCAATGTTGCCTCAATTTAAAAAATAAAATTTTAAAAAGTATGCCATTTCCCAATCAACTGAAAAGAGAAAGTTAAATCAACTTGGAAGTGGGGAAAAAAGTTTTTCTTATACTGAGCCAAAAACTCTTTACTTGTTAAATGAAACCTTTAGTTGGGGAAAAATTAATAGGGTTTTAAAGGTAAATAGCACCAAGGAATCTGGAAGCTACTAAAATGATGATGGAAGAGAACATTCAGAGAAACAAGTAAACATGTACTTAGAAAAAAATCTCTTTCATAGCTAACTGAGTCAAAGATGTTACTATAGGGGAGAAGTACCTTTCAAAACGGGTAAGGCAAGCAAATAAAAGGGAATAAGGATGCAACAGAATCATACTAAGAGGTACAGAAGTTCCTTTTGCAATTGACTGTTACAAATACTGCTAGGGAATTAAAAAAGAACTCGGGAAAAATTAGAAAACTATTTTCCAAATCTGTTATCTCTGACTATAGCTGCCAACTGGGTTGTAAGGACGTATGGGCTGTAAATATGGTTTGTGTTCATGAAAAAACTTTCAGAAGGGACCAGAGAAAATAACAGATATGTGCAGTCATGTAGCATTTATTATAATAATGATGATGACATCTTCATTTCTAATAATAGTATTTATATGTACTTTGTCATGCTTACTCTGTGCTTCACCCTATCTTAAGCACTTCTAGTGTCTTAATTCGATTAATTCTTACAACATCCCTAAAAAGCAGGCACTAACATCCTTGTTTTACAGTTAAGAAAAATAAAACCCAGAAAAGTTAATGTCACACAGCAGCTAGTCAGTGAAGAGTTGACTCATATCCAGGAGTCCTTGCTCTAGAGTACATGCACCTTAATCCCAGTAACACTGCCTGTATGACCAGAACATTCCCTCCAGCTGTGATTCCCAACGGGTAGTCCTTCTGGGAAGTCCAGGGGGTCAAAACTATTTTCAAAATAATACTAAGATTTTTTTTCTTCTTTCATTCTCATGTGTTTACGAGTACACAGAGGAAATTTCCAGAGGCTACAGGAAGTATAATGACATCATCACTTTAATGGCTAATAGACAATGGATTTGTATAGTCTTGTGTTTTCTGGGGTTTTCTTTTTATTTATTTATTTATTTGGCTGTGCCAAGTCTTTGTTGCAGTACCTGGGATATTTAATTGCAGCATGCTAACTCTCAATTTCGGCATGTGGGATCTAGTTCCCCTGACCAGGGATCGAACCCAGGACCCCTATGTTAGGAATGCAGAGTCTTAGCCAATGGGCCACCAGGGAAATCCCTGGGGTTTTCTTTTTATGAACTTTTATTGGAATATAGCTGTTTTACAATGTTGTGTTAGGTTTTTCCTGTGCAGCAAAGTGAATCAGTTACACATATATCCACTCTTCTAAAGATTTCCTTCCCATTTAGGTCACCACAGAGCATTGAGTAGACTTCCCTGTGCTATACAGTAGATTCTCCTCTATTTTATACATAGTAGGGTATATACCTGGGATTTTCTAAGGTTAAGCTGTTTTGGATCCTGAAACCAAAAAGTTTGAGAACCATTGCCCTAAGGTTAAGTGTTCTCTGGTTTCTGAAGGAATAATCATGACTGATTGCCGTAATTTATTCATTCCTTCATTCAATAATTACTGAATTATTATGCCAGGTATAGGGATTACATTGGTGGATAAGAGTGGCATGGTCCCTTGAGTTTGGTGTGATGGTTCTAAAACATTAGGGTGCATAGGAGTCCCTTGGAAAGTTAATTAAAAGTACAAATTAAATGCAGGTTAATTTTTTAGGGGATGGGGCTCAGGAGTTTTTATATATATCCACGAACTATACATTGGAAAATGCTGGTCTAGTAGTTGTTTAGCATGAAGAGAAAAGTTGGAGAAATGAAAGTCATCACCACAGACTTTGAGTCTGCTAAAGAGCCATACCATAAACATTGTCATAAAAATGCTTACATTCTTGACCTGCATACAGATTTGTCAGGAGGCAGGTCAGGTGGTCTGATATTTCCATCTCTTTAATAATTTTCCACAGTTTGTTGTGATCCATACAGTCAAAGACTTTGATGTAGTCAATAAAGCAGAAGTAGATGTTTTTCTGGAACTCTCTTGCTTTTTCAGTGATCCAGCGGATGTTGGCAATTTGATCTCTGGTTCCTCTGAGATGAGAGATACTATAACATACTTGTATAGTGGAAGAAATTGATGGTGCAGAAGAGAGAGGGTATAAGTGTAGGAGCAAAGCCTGTGAATAAGGAAAAGGGATTGGAATTTAGCACCCAGATGAGGGGATTGGCCTTAAATGTTAATGAGAATAGTTCATCCATTGTCACAGGAGAGAAAGCAGACAGGTATAGGCTTAGGTGTTTCAGTAGTTTGGTGAAAAAGTTTTTGCAGCAAGATGATGGAGTAGAAGGACGTGCACTCATCTTCTTCTGCAAGAACTCCAAAATTACAACTCGCTGCTGAATAACCATCGACAGGAGAATGTTGAATCCCATCAAAAAAGATACCCCACGTCCAAGGGCAAAGGAGAAGCCCCAGCAAGATGATAGGAGGGGTGAAGTCGCATTTAGACTCAAACCCCACACCCACCAGAGACCCTCGTAGGACTCACACAAACCCTGTGCACACCCGGATCCAGAGACCCCACGGAGACTGAGCCAGAGATTTCAGTACCGTACAGCAAGCCTAGCCGCGTCCTGTATGCTATACGTGGCCTGCTCTTGAAAGCAGACACTGTCATCCCCATTTTAGAGATGAACTAGAATTAGTTTTGTAACTCACTTCATATTTCACTGAGAAAATAGAGAAATGCGATTGAAAACTACTTTAACTTTTTCACCAAGCTACTGAACTACCTAGGCCTATACCTGTCTGCCTTCTCTCCTGTGACAATGGATGAACTATTCTCTTTAATATTTAAGGTCAGTCCCCTCATCTGTGTGCTAGATTCCAATCCCTTTTCCTTACTCACAGGCTTTGCTCCTATAACTATATCCTCTCTCTTCTATACCATCAATTCCTTCCTCTATAAAATATGTTATAGTATCTCCCATCTTTGGAGAAAAACAAAATTTTGTTTCTATCATTGCCTATTTTCTCTGCTCTCCTATGTCAATGGCAGTGTAAATTATGCTTAGTCACATATAACATAAAATGCAAAATCTATAAGACGGGGTCTGTTTTCTTTTATATAAAGGAAGCTCAGAGGTAGAGATTATGGGTTCATACTGTCCCCAGGGACTCAAACTCCTCTGTCTTCCTGCTAGGCCATTCTTTGCATAGAACTTCCAGGCTCAAGGTCACCTTCTGACTCAATATACCTACTGTACTTCAGACATCTTATCTATGTTCCAGTTTTCAGCATACCAAAATCTAAAAAAGATATGACCTATGACTAAGCACTTCCTGGAAGGTAAAGCAAGAACAATTTCTAGTGGATTAGTAATATTGCCTCTTTAGCTGGATAGTAAATGATTGCATTTTATTTTTAATCACTATATAATAAATAGACATGACTATGTTTAAAATATTCTCTTGTAGATTTTCAGTGTTTAAAAACAATCACTTGACAAAAGAAAAACAAAGTAAATGAAGAGAAAGAAGGAATTAATAAAGAACAATCTGACATTAATAAAATGGGAAACTGATACTTTGTAGAAATAAGAAAACCGCAAAACAGAATGTTTTCAAAGGTTGATAAAAATCCTCTGCTAAGTGTTATTAAGGAAAATAAAACAAATATATAAATAATGTGTAAGGCAATATAACCACAGAAACACACAAAAGAAGTGAGCAGCTAATACAAATTTATGAAAGAGTTACTATGGGTCAGACACTGTTTTAGATATTGTATCATTAAAATTTCACAAGTGTAAGTATTATGTAATTTAATTTTCACAACACTTTTATACATAAAATAGATTTTACTGTTATCCCTATTTCCCAAATGAGACATACTTAGCGGAGAGAGGTAAAAGAACTTCCCCAAATTTACATTGCTAGTGAGTGACAGAGCTAGATTAGAATTAGGCAGTATATGTGTTTAATCCTTCCTCAACATTGCCTTTCTTCAAATGTTTATCTCATGGAGTGTTGTTGTCCAGAAGATCCTTTCAGACCACTTAATTCTTTTCTCATTTTATGGTAGAGGATCTTTTTTTGGATTGTCCTAAAAAATGGAACAAACTATCTGGAGAGATTTAGAAGAGGAAGTGTAGATGTTGTTGATCTAAAGAACAAATACAAAATTTATAAGAAAATATTATGTACAACTCATGGCAATGAATTTGAAAATCTAGAAGAAGGAAATAATTTTTGAGCAAAATATAAATGATGAAATTGACCCAATAAGCAGAGAAAAACCTAAAATGAAATTAATAACTATATAAAAAATTGGAAGTATAATTAAAGGTCTACCTTTTAAAGACACACCAGTCTCAGGTGGTTTTACAGCAGAGCAGGTATCATTTTTAATGAACAAATATTCCTATGTTATTTAAATTATTCCACACTATTGGGAAAAAAGGGGCTTTCTTGCTGACTCAGTGGTAAAGAATTCACCCGCCAATTCAGGAGCTGTAGGCTCCATCCTTGGGCGGAGAAGACCCCCTAGAGGAGGACATGGTAATCCACTCCAATATTCTTGCCGGGAAAATCCCATGGGCAGTGGAGTCTAGCAGGCTACAGCCCATGGAATCGCAAAGAATCAGATACAATTGAAGCAAGTGAGCATGCACAGGAGCTGACAGAAAGGAAAGGTGGGGCATGAGACATGCAGGGTCTTAGTTTCTCAACCAGGGATCAAACTTGTGCACCCTGCAGTGGAAGCATGGAGACTTAACCACGGGGCCACCAGGGAAGTCCAGGAATGCCTATCATGTAGGAAATGATTTACCTGTAATATCTAACTGAATACTTAAAACTCACACCAATTAAAAGATGAGATATCTGTGGCTCAGAAAAACTAAGTAACTTGCCCAAGTTCACCCATTTTGGAAGCAACTAAGTAGTTACTTGTCCAGGAAAAAAGTCAATAAAGACAATAGAATATCATCTGAGCTTCTGAAATTGTTACAGTATTACTCAAATAATTAGACAATTAAAAAATGTTAAAGTCAAGGAGTCAGTTTTTTTACAAACAGGCAATTATAAATAAGGAAGGCTTTCCCTCAAGCAGTACAGGTTATTTAAGGGAGAACTTCATTGTGAAGAAGATAAATGTCAGGTTGTAATAAAAAAAATATTCACACACATGGAAACATGAAAGAAGCATCTGAATAAAGGCATGCCTAAATATTTCCAGTGGGTCCAATTATGCAACTAGCAGACATTCCTTACTTCTTTTTAGTCTCTATGACATGATCAGTTCTTTCTGTGGCAGTAGATGCAGAAGCCCCTGAAGACCAGAGAGTGCCTCCTATGAATAGAGCTGAACATGGGATAAAGTTCCCTTAGCTTTCTCAAGATATATGGTGATGAATTGAGAAGATCATTCCATTATTTTTCTTTCCCAAACTTTTCTTAAAGCTTCTTTCACATCCTTGTTTCTCAAAGAGTAGATAAGGGGGTTGAGCAGTGGGATCACCACTGTGTAGATCACAGCAACTGTGCGGTCTTGGGTCAGAGAGTAGCTGAACCTGGGGCGCAGGTACATGAAAAGTGTTGTGCCATAGAAGAGGCACACAGCAGTGAAGTGGGAAGCACAGGTGGAAAAGGCCTTGAACCTGCCCTGGGCTGAGTTCATTCTCAGGATGGTGATGAGAATTAAGAGGTAGGAGACCAAGATGGTGAGGGTACAGCTCAAAAGGTTGAAACCAGCAAAAATGAAGAGCAAGATTTCACACAGTGAGGTGTCCACACAAGACAGAGACAGGATGGGTGGTCCATCACAGAAGAAGTGAGTGACCACGTGAGTACCACAGAATTTCAGACTAAAGATACAGCTTGTGTGGATCAGAGAATTAAGAAATCCCACACCATAGGATCCCACAATCAGAGAGGCACAGACCGTAGGAGACATGGCAATTGGGTAGAGCAGGGGGTTACAAACAGCCGCATAGCGGTCATAGGCCATGGCAGCAATGAGATAACATTCACTGGTGGCAAAACCCGCATAGAAAAACATCTGAACCATGCAGCCTAGATAGGTGATCACCTTCCTCTTGGCCAAGAAGTTCACCAGAGTCTGGGGGACAACCGTGGAGGAGTAGCAGAAATCCAAGGAGGAGAGGCTCTTCAGGAGGGAGTACATGGGTGTGTGCAGCGTGGCACTTACATGGATCAGAAGAAACATGACTAGATTCCCCAGCAGCGTGATAGTGTACATGCCCAGGAACACCACAAAGAGCAGCTTCTGGAGCCAGGGGTCACTGGTGAGCCCCAAAAGCTCAAACTCAGTCCCTTGGCTCAGGTTGGTCCCTTCCATATTTCTTCAGTGCTCTGCGACGTGGAAAGAGAGGGCCACCAGAAAGAAGTGGAACACCCAGGGGCTCTCACTGGTTTAATTCTGCCCTAAGGACAGCCTTCTGAAGATTGCTGTCACCGAGGAAGTCTGGCTTCGTCAGTGGAGTTCTGTCATAGAGAAATTCTCCTCAACTTGGCTGATTAGTCAGTGAGGAAGCATTACTTGAGCAGCAATGGAAAATAGAAAAGAAATATACACAATTTGATTTCTTAGGGATCTTAAAAAATTCTAAATAATGAAACAATTACTTACCAAAAATTTATTGACCATCTTCTATAAACTTAAATCTATGTTATTCCTGTCAGGAATTCAAGTATGTCTGACTTCAGGAAGCCTATATTCTAGAGATTATGTATTTTGTGTTTAAGCACACAAGTTTTGGCATCCGACTGGCAAGGTTCCAAACTGAGACCTCACCATTAGCCAGCTGTGTAACCTTGGGAATGTTACTTAACCTTTCTTCTGATTTTCAGTTTTCTGTAAAACAGGGATAACAACACTAATCTCCAAAGATTACTGTAAAAATTCAATGAGTTAATTTATGTAAAGCCCTTGAACAAAGCCTGGCACTTTGAGAAAGAATGTTAGCTTTGATTATTCTTGTTGGAGAGAGAGATCTAACACAAAACTAAACAACAATAAAAATAAATAAATGAAACAGTGACAAGATTTAGCAAACAACCTACCACCAAACAAAACAGAAGAGAAACGTGTACTAAGTGAGGGTGACTAAACAAGCCTTCAGAGGATCCGGAGAATTCTAGAGGAGTGGTGGGTGGTTCGTAGGCTCAGCTATAAAATTGCCTCTCAGAACTTGGCACAAGTCAAGCATTATTGTGGACTCTAAAGGTGATGGGGGTTGGGATGTGGAGAAATAGGGGTGGTAAAAGGCTGCAGGGTGTACAGTGAGACCTTGCACTCCAGAGTATCAGCCAAGGAGAAAATGTCACCCTTCCTTCATGAAGGCACCATCATTTCCAGTGAATAGAATCACCTTGTTCTCAAGGGGTGTTGGGGCCAGCAGGGAAGGAATAGCCCCTCCCCAGGACTAGGGCTTTGTAAAAATGCCTTTTACATGCAGAAAATGAATAAAGTCATGATGTACTCTTGAGAGTCCCTTGGACTGCAAGGAGATCCAACCAGTCCATCCTAAAGCAAATCAGTCCTGAATATTCATTGGAAGAGCTGATGCTGAAGCTGAAACTCCAATACTTTGGTCACCTGCTGCGAAGAACTGACTCATATGAAAAGACCCTGATGCTGGGAAAGATTGAAGGCAGGAGGAGAAGGGGACGACAGAGGATAAGATGGTTGGATGGTATCACCGACTCAATGGACATAAGTTTGTGTAAACTACAGGAGGTGAAGATGGACATGGAGGCCTGGCATGCTGCAGTCCATGGGGTCACAAAGAGTCAAACACGACGGAGCAACTGAACTGAACTGAACTGAACCACCTGAACCCCACACTCTCTCCTGCTCCACTGGCTGCTCTGTTCCTGAATCACCTTGGGCTCTGGGGTCAGATGAGTACCCTGTGCTCTTTGGTGAGGATCCTCAGTTGTGAAGACTTTGAAACCAGCAGATGTGATTGCAGAGGCTAGAAAGGAAAAAAACTGAGCCCCCTCCTCCTGCCCTGAGGAGTAAATAATGGAGCTATGAAGGATGTTGAGAAGATTGCAGAGAGGAAAGAGCTGTCATGAACAGGCAAAAGATTCTAGTTTGTCCCATTGGCAAACTTTCCAGAATCAGCAAAGTGCCAGAGCAGGGGAAGACTCTGGAATATGGATAACTAAGTTTATCCATAAATTTGTTGAGGGACGTCCCTGGTGGTCCAGTGGTTAAGATCCTCTGGTTAAGGATCCAGTGATTAAGACTCTGTGCTCCCAATTCAGGGGGCCTGGTTTTGATCTCTAGGCAAGGAACTAGACCCCACATGCTGCAACTAATAGCTCACAAGCTGCAACTAAAGATCCTACATGCCACAACTAAGACTTGGCACAGCCAAATCAATAAATGAAATTTTTAAAAAATATTAGCTATCAAGTAGATACTGAAGGCACTATGGCTATTGATGGAACGTTGTGAGCGGTGACTGGAAGAAATCATTGTAATGCCCAAAGAGATAAGATGCTCTAATAAAGTTGCAATACAAAATCCAAGAGGACAAATTTGAACACAGGGTACTGACAACATCTTTTAGAGCACATGGAGCATAACTGACTTATTTGCTGTCACTGAGATGTAACATTTCAGCCATTCTGAACCCAACAGTTTCTAGTTTATAATAAACCCTATTATTGCAGGATTGCAGACAGCCCCAGATTTGGGTTGCAAATGTCATTGACCCTATTGGTGTCAAAAGCCAACTCAGCTTCAAGGCAAATTACAAGAACTTTAAAGAATTAACTGTATAAATCTCAGGATGAAATAACTTACAGGAACTTCAAGAAATTGAGAAATGGTTATTATGAGTGAAGTAGAACTTAAGACCCAAGTTCACACCTTCTTCAATAGGTGGTTTCAGTGTAGGTAACAGGTCTGCAAGTACTTCTCTGATTAAAAGAGTAGACAAAAGCTGGGAAGAGTAGGGATGCAGCCAACACTCAGGCCGGGAGGTGGGATAGAGAAGAGTAGGGTAGGGGGTAATGCAGTGGTAGCTGAACAGAGCCTCTGATTTATTACTTGCTTTATATCTACTCACTTTCTCTTCTTCTCCCCTCTCCTCTGTCATCCCTCTTCTCCAGTCTGCACTAAATTCAAAACTATTCAGAGTATAGAGAGTTAGTCAAGCAAGGGATTGTGGACAAACTGACATTTCTGACAGTCTTTCAAAGGATGCTGGAGTGGGGTCTCCATGACAGTCCAGTGGTTAGGATTCCTTGCTTCTAATTCAGGGGGCACAGGTTTGATCCCTGGTCGGGGAACTAGGATCCCACATGTTATACAACATGGCCAAAATAATAATAAATAAATGGAAGCAGTTCATCTTGGCGGGGGGAAAGGATGCTGGAGTAACCACTATTTCTATTGGCTGTAGTTTATACCTGTGAATGGAAACTAGGAAGAAAACTTGAGTGGTCTAGTCTAGTCATGGTGGGTGGAGTGTTTAGGAGTGAGAGCAGGTGCCAGGGGCCTGTAGATGAGGGAGGAATAAGCAAGGGGTTTTATTATACCTGTTTCTTTGCCTTCCTCCTTAGGATAACAGAGTGGGAGTACAACGGAGAGCAGGCTGCCAGAGGGAGCAGCAATGACCCCAAACAATGGTTCTGAAGCGTTAAGGCGCTCTGCCCATTGTTCCCTGGAGAAGTTTGCTGCATGTGCAGATTCTAGGTACCAGCCTCAGAAAATGTGATCTAGTAAATCTAAAGCCAGGCCCCCAAATCCGGTGAATCTGAAATAGGTGATCACTGACCACACTTTGAGAAACACTAAACCATGGAATATCTTCCCTTGAGCCACATATAAATATCCTTTTCTGAGTTGCTAGAATTCTCCATGTTCTAGAAAATCAGATCAGCCTGTAGGAAAAGGTGGTTGTCCTGGACATTCCCTTCCTTCCAGAAGACATATCAGTAGTTAACAATTCCCAGAAATCTGAATATTACTTGGTGATAGTAAAGTACCAATGAATTTCCTCCTTCAAGTTTGCTTTAGATGTTCATAAGAAAACCATTTAATTCCAACAGAGCATGTGACTTGGTGGCAGAGTTGTTGCTCTGGAGGTCAGAACACAATCTTTCATTAGAAAAACAGTGATGACAAAGCCAGACTCATTGGGTCCATAGACTGAGCCTGGGGATCAGAGCCTGCTACCGACTTTAACCTCTCACGTGGTGAGGGGAGGGAGGCAGTCCCCACCCTGAGAGGCACTCACAGCTGGTCCCGTACACCCCAGAGCCATCTTTTCCCATGGGTGGCCCATGAGTTCATAGCTGGGGAGGATGTTGCTTTCATTAATTAGGGCTTAGCAGGCAAGTGAAGAAGTAAGAATAATTGGCCCCATATAGATCTATTAATGCATTTGCAAAGTTACTGAGTTTCTACCCTTGAGATATCTGGTGACTGGGACACTGGGAATAAAGGGAACAGATCCATACCAGATCCCTGCCAATACACTGATCAGTAGCCCCAAAGGACCTGTCTACCTCAACCCTGAATTGAACTCTTATGTAATTATTATCTGTATTTCTTCTATGCAGGAGAAACAAGTTTTTATAGTTTTTCTTTCCTTTATTCCAGTTTCCCAGTGTACACAGTGACCTAGACTACAGTGTAGGATGACCTCTCTGTCCATCAAGATCATAATAAAATTAGAGGTATGTGATTTACTTAACACATACTTGGGATTTTCTAGAGATAGTTCTGTTATCAATTTCTAATTTAATAGCATGTCATCAGAGGACATGCTTTGTATGACTTGAATACTTTTGCATTTATTGAGACTTGTTTATGGCCCAGAATATGGTGTATTTTGATGAATATTCCATGACCACTTGAAAAGAATTATATTCTGCTAGGTCAAGTGGTCTATCATTTCCAATTACCTCATGTTGCTTAATAGTGTTGTTCAAGTCTACTATATCCTTTCTAATTTTCTGCCTACTTTTTCTACCAAGAATTGAAAGGGGAGTACACTGAAATCTCTAACTATAATTGTAAATTTTTTTTCTTGCAGTTTTTCAGTTTTGCTATCATGTATCTTGAAGTTTTGTTATGAGGTACATAAACATTTAAGATTGTTATGTCCTCTTGATAAATTTTCCCACATACATTATAAAAATGACCAGGAGCTGAGAATCCCTGGGGCCATCTTGAAGGCTGGCTATCATAGTCCTCCCTCTGGCCCTCACTGATTCTTGTTCAACTTATACATGAATATATGCTCAAAATATACTCACACCTCCCCAAAATCATGTTCCATTACAGTATCAGCTCAAAGTCCACAGTCACATCATCTCAATCAGGTATAACTGAAGTATGGTCCCTCTGTAAGAGTATCTTGGCTACAGTTCCTCTCAGTCTTAAGACTGGTGAGCTAAACACAGAAGTTACATCTGGCTTCTATACACATAAAACATATACTGGCAGGACAGGTATGGGATAACCTCTGTAGGAAAAAATGGGGGGTGGGGAAAGGTAGGCACACAAGAGTCACTGAGTCACAAAAATTCTAAAATCCAGTAAGACACTTGTTGGCAAGTCCTTGATTAGGACTCAAATCCTAAAAATAATTGTCTGTGGCTCTTGGTTCCACTTGGAGATTATAGTTTTCCTCACTAAATTATCCTTCACTTTATATGAAAGCTAGCCTATGTTTGTAAGCTGAGTAGTTTTCTTAGCTTGCTTCCTCACTGAAGGGGTTTGGGGATTGAAAGGCTTCTCTTCATTTTTTTCTTACAGTTCAGTCTGGTGGTGGTTCTGTCATTGTGACATTCTTAAAAAATTGGGAGTCTTCTCTGACTCTTATTAACAAATCTCTCTTAACACAGCCGTCTGCCTTGAACCTCTGCTGTGACTGTTGAGGACTTGTGCTCTGAAACTTTTTGGAAGTCCTATCATTTAACTGAACCATTCTCTGAGGCACTACCTTAGATCTTTCTAAAGTCTTTTTGGTTGTTGTTATACTTCAATTTTTTTTTCTTTTCTTTACATGAATCAGCCATGGATTTACATGTATTCCCCATCCCGATCCCCCCTCCCACCTCCCTCCCCATCCCATCCCTCTGGGTCTTCCCAGTGCACCAGCCCTGAGCACTTGTCTCATGCATCCAACCTGGGCTGGTGATCTGTTTCTGACCCTCAGTTTCATCTTTGTTATTTATTTGGCCATGAGACACTTGAGGGATCTTAGTTTCCTGACCAGGGATTGAACCTGGGCCCCCATCAGTGAGAACATTCAGTCCTAACCACTGGACAGCCAGGGAATTCCCAGATTGCCAATTTCATTAGGCAATTCATATTTTCTACCATCTACATTACTGAAGGCACCAGTGTTGCTAAACTCTCTGCAACTGCATAACAGAGATTTTTTTCCCTCTCAGTTTCCAATAACATTTTCCTCATAGTCATCTAAGTTGCATGTTTATCTTTATTGGCAGTCTTCTCAAAGATTATCAGAATTTTGCTAACAGTCTCTTCAAGGCATTTTAGACTTTCAGTGATCCTCTCCTCAAAGTTCTTTCAGCTTCCTCCCACCGTACTGTCAAAGATGCTTATAATTTTTTAGGGTTTTGTTAAATCCACGTCTCATTTCCATTTACCAAAGTCTGTTTTATTATCTATTGCTTTGTAATAAACTGTCCTAAAATTTAGCAGCTTAAAAAAAACAATAAACACTTAGTATTTCACATAATTTCTATGGGTCAAAAATTTGAGAGACCTTGTCTTTCTCACTGAGTTGCAGTTAAGATGTCGATTGGAGCTTTTGTCAGTTGAATCACTGGAGGATCTGCTTACAAGATAATTCACTCACTTGACTGTGTTGATGCTGTTAGCAGGAGACCTTAGTTCTACACATGGATATCCCCACAAGACTCTGTCTCCACCTGACATGATGGCTGCCTCCCTGCAGAGGAGGTGAACAAAAGAGTGCAAGGAGAAAGCCACAGTGTGTTATAAGACCTTGGAAGCCTCAGAAAGCACACACTATTACTTTCACAATATTCTGATGGTTACTCAGGTCAGGTCTACTAAGGACTGGTAAGGGCCAAGAGGGCCGGCTATCATATTTGGAAATTAAGAGGGAATCAATTCAGTGTCTTGAAAACTATGATTTAAAGGGAAAGAATCAAACATTTATTCTGCATTTCCTATGTGAACTACCGCATCTAAAATATAAAGACAATGAAAACTCAAAAGTAAAAAACTGAAAAATATATATACCATGCATATTTCAACAAAAAAATCTAATTTAACTATGCTAATGTAAGTTAAAGTAGACATTAAAGGAAAGAGCTTTAGGAGAGACTAAGGGCATTTCATAATAACGAAAGGGCCAATCCAACAGGAAGATGTAATAATCCTAAAATTAATATGCATTTAATAACACAACCTCAAATATATATAAAGCAAACTGATAGAACATAGGGTGAAACAGATTAAATTACAATCATAGTTGGAGATTTTAACACATCTCTGTCACTAAATGATGGGACAAACTGACAGAAAATCATAAAGGATATGAATGAACAACTAATGAAATTGATATACATAAAACAGTGCACCTACAAATCACAGAATGCACATTCTTCTAAAGCAATATATGCTTTGGATATTTACCAAAATGGAACATACACCTGGCAATACAGTAACTCTTAACACATTTCAAAGCAATGAAATTATAAAGAGTATGTTCTCTGAATGAAGTGGAATTAAACTATAAATTTAAAAGATAGTTACAAAATCCTGCTGAGAAATTAAATAATAGATTTAAGAAATTAAGCAATAGACTGACTTCTACATAACCAGAATTAAAAGAGAAATCACACTGTTAATGAGATACAACAAAGATTTAAAAGATACAAGAATATTATGAGTAATCATCCCAGTAAATTTAAATTTAAATAAAATAGAAAAAAAATCCTTAAAGAGCATAACTTATCAAAACAAAGAGGAAATAATCAGAATAGTCCTAAAGCTAATACAAACTTTAATCCATTATTAAAAATTCCCTATAAAGAAAACTCTAGGCCCAGATGGCTTTATCAGTAAAATTTCCCAAATATTTAAAGAATAAATAACATCTATATTACACAGAAAATTCCAGGGGATAGGAAAAGAGGAAATTCTGTTTAATTTATTGTAAGAGACCCATATGACCTTGACAACCAACACCTGGAAACAACACTAAGAAAGCAACCCCAGGTCAATTTCTCTCATGAACACAGGGACAAAAACCCTACATAAAATATTTGTGTGTGTGTGCTCAGTCATGTCTTTCTGTCTGTGGCCCCATGGACTGCAGCACACCAGGCTGCTTTGTCCATGGAATTTTCCAGGCAAGACATCTGAAGTGAGTTGCCATTTCCTCCTCCAGGGGATCTTCCCAACCCAGGAATCAAACCTGTGTCTCTTACGTCTCCTGCATTGGCAGGTGGATTCTTTACCACTAGTGCTACCTGGGAAGCCCCAAATAAAATATTAGCAAAACAAATATAGTAATATATAAAAAGGGTACATATTACATCAAATTGATTTTATCCTAGGACTGCAAAGTTGATTTAACATTCAAAATAGAATCTAAACAAGGGGTACAAATGAACTCATTTACAAAACATAAGTAGAGTCACAGATGTAGAAAACAAACTCATGGTTATCAGAGTGTAACGGGGGAAGGGATAAATTGGGAGACTGGTATTGACATATATACATTACTATATATAAAATTGATACTGAGACCTACAGTAAGAACCTATGGCACGGGGACTTAATGCACAGGGAAATCTACTCAACACCCTGATGGCCTAAATGGGAAAATAATCTTTAAAAAGAATAGATATACGTGTATGTAAAACTGATTCACTCTTCTGTACACCTGAAACTAATACAACATTGTAAATCAACTATACTCCAATAAAAATTTTAAGAAAACATTTAAAATAAAGGCTAAAATACATAATTGTCACAATTAATGGAGAGTAAGCGTTTGATAAAACTTCATATTCACTCATGATTTTTAAAAATCTTTGCAAACTAGTGATAAAAAAGAATATCCTTAATCTAACAAAACATAAATACAAAAACTTTACAGCAAGCATCATGTTTATTGGTTTTATTAAAATCTAATAAATAGTAAAAACTTTCTCCCTGAGATCAGGAATGAGACAGGGTTATCCTCTATCACAATTTTGATTCAACAATGAACTGGACAAATTCTATCAGTAGTGTGTAATAGGCAAGAGCATGAAATAAGTTTTGGAAAAGAAGAAACAAAACTTATTATTCACAGACAGCGTGATTGAATACATAGAAAGTCCAAAATGAATCTACAGAATTCAAAAGTTAATTTAGCAAAAACCTGAATCCAAAGTTATAAAAATAAATTATTGGAAAAAGTTATTATAAAATAAAACATCTTAAATGATAGCATTTACCTTGGTATCCAAAATTAATTCTAATGAAAGTGCAAGTAGATGGGGAAACAGTGACAGACTTTATTTTTGGGGGCTCCAAAATCTCTGCAGATGGTGACTGCAGCCATGAAATTAAAAGACGCTTACTTCTTGGAAAAAAAGTTATAATCAACCTAGACAGCTATTAGAAAGCAGAGACATTACTTTACTAACAAAGGTCCATCTAGTCAAAGCTATGGTTTTTCCAGTAGTCATGTATGGAAATGAGAGTTGGACTATAAAGAAAACTGATTTCCTTGTTGGTGGTGGTTGTTGCTCAGTCATTAAGTTGTATCCAACTCTATGACCCTGTGGACTGCAGCACTCCAGGCTCCTCTGTCCTCCACTATCTCCCAGAATTTGCTCAAATCCATTAGAAGTTGAAGCTGACTTTTACTTTTCATCCTAAAACTTTTATAATATTTTTTTGCTGTAGTAAAGTCTAATTTTAAAAATAAAATTGCTTGAAATTTTAAAGAGAAAAAAAAAAAGAAAGAAAACTGAGTGGCGAAGAATTGATGCTTTTGAACTGTGGTGTTGGAGAAGACTCTTGAGAGTTCCTTGAACTGCAAGGAGATCCAACCAGTCCATCCTAAAGGAAATCAGTCTGGAATATTCATGGAAGGACTGATGCAGAAGCTGAAACTCCAATACTTTGGCCACCTGATGCAAAGAACTGACTCATTTGAAAAGACCCTGATGCTGGGAAAGATCGAAGGCGGGAGGAGAAGGGGACGACAGAGGATGAGATGGTTGGATGGGGATGGCAGTGGATGAGATCGTTGGATGGCATCACTGACTCAATGGACTTGAGTTTGGGTAAACTCTGGGAGTTGGTAATGGACAGGGAAGCCTAGCGTGCTGCAGTCCATGGGGTCACAAAGAGTCAGACATGACTGAGCGACTGAACTGAACTGAAATAATGAAGTACATGAAAGCTACTAAATAATATTAAAAGAACTAAAGAAGACTCAAAATTATAAAAATTCATTCCATTTGATCTATAGATTACATTCAACCCCATTCAAAATTCCAACAGTTCATCTTTAGAAATTGCAAGCTGATTTTAAAATTATTACAGGTTTTTAAAAAGGCCTTCCTTGATTCCTTAAAAATCTGGAAATAGAACAGCCATATGACCCAGCAATCCCACTCCTGGGCACACACACTGAGGAAACCAGAACTGAAAGAGACATGTGTACCCCAATGTTCATCGCAGCACTGTTTATAATAGCCAGGACATGGAAGCAACCTAGATGCCAATCAGCAGACAAATGGATAAGAAAGCTATGGTACATATACACAATGGAATATTACTCAACCACTAAAAAGAATACATTTGAATCAGTTCTAATGAGATGGATAAAACTGGAGCCCATTATACAGAGTGAAGTAAGCCAGAAAGATAAACACCAATATAGTATACTAATGCATATACATGGAATTTAGAAAGATGGTAACAATAACCCTATATGCAAGACAGAAAAAGAGACACAGATGTATAGAACAGACTTTTGGACTCTGTGGGAGAAGGCTAGGGTGGGATGATCTGAGAGAATAACATCGAAACATGTATATTATCAAGTGTGAAACAGATCACCAGTCCAGGTTAGATGCATGAGACAAGTGCTCGGGGCTGGTGCACTGGGATGACCCAGAGGGATGGGATGAGAGGGAGGTGGGAGAGGGGTTCAGGATGGGGAACACATGTAAATCCATGACTGATTCATGTCAATGTATGGCAAAAACCACTACAATATTGTAAAGTAATTAGCCTCCAACTAATAAAAATAAATGGAAAAAATAAATAAATAAAAAGGCCCTCCTCAAATCCTGTCTTTATCCAAAGGACTGGTAAAGGGGTGGCCTAGGAGAATAGAAAATCTTTTTGCAATATTCACACTACTCCAGTCACCAAAGCAAAAAATGCAGTCAGCAATCCTGAATAAGGAATGTAGAATTCCACCTCATTCAGTAGTAGTGAGGCACCATTCTCTCTGCAGAAGCTGAATGGAGGGTCTAGACTTCCATTCCTGCCTGACAGTAACAAAGTGCCCCTCTGAAGACTCATGATGTCAGTAGCGGCTTAATCAAAAGTCTAAATTTCTACCCCTACCCAGCAGTAATAAAGCATTTCTCCCCGTGTCAGCAGAGGCTGAATGGAGAGCATGAATTTTCACTCCCACCCAGTGAAAAAAAGAGGTGCCTTCCTTACTCCCAACCAGGAAAGGTGTCATTGGAGGCCTGCTAAAATACAAGATGTAAATAAGATTTAGAAAATCATAAAATAATACCTAGTCAGTCCAGAGTACAACAGAAAAACCACTTGTCATACCAAGAACCAAATGAATGCCAAAATAACTAACCAGATGAACACCAAAATAACACTGATGTTGGAATTATCTGAAAAAGATTTTAAAGCAACTATCATAAAAATGCTTCAATGAGAAATTATAAATAAGCTTAAAACAAGTGAAAGAACAGAAAATTTCAACAAAGAAATAGAAAATACAAATTAGAACAAAATTGTATTTCCGTTGGCAATCTAAATTTCCAACTTAGAACTTAAAAATAAAATAACTGAAATTTAAAACTAACTGAATGGGCTAAAATAGTACAAACAGAGATGACAGAGGAAAGAATATGTGAATGTGAAGACAGAACAATAGAAGCTACCCTATCTAAACAACAAACAGGAAGAAAAGAGATAAAACAAACACAAACAAAAAAAACTCTCAGGTACTTGTGGGACAATAACAAGAGATCTAGCATTTGTATGATCACAGTCCCAGAAGAACAGAAAGAGAATGAGAATGTCTTAATTAAAAAAAAAAAAAAAAAAGGCTACATTTCCCCCAAATTAGGTGACAGGCATAAACCTACAGATTCAAAAAGCCTAGCATATAATTCCTAACAAGATGAACCCAAAGAAAAATCATACCCAGAACATCATAATCAAACTTCTGTAAACCAATAAAGAAGAAAACATCCTGAAAGCACCCAGAGAGAAAAAATGCATTACCTACAGGGGAATAAGAATTCAAATGTTATATTTCTCATGAGAAATCATGGAGGCCAGAAAGAAGTGGTACACTTCAAGTGCTGGAAGAATGGTGAAACTTGAATTCTTTATCCAGAGAAAATACCCTTCAAGAAGGAAAATTAAATAGACATTTTCAAATGAAAGAAAACTAAGAATTTTTGTCAACCAACCTAAGCACAAAGCAAGATCTTTGAAAAAGGATCTTGATCTTGGAACATTTGTAATGAAGAAAAAGACAATGAAAAAAGTAAAAATATGACTAAACATAATACAATATCCTCTTCTTGAATTAAAAAAAAATTCTGTTTGATGGTTGAAGCAAAAACAAAATTGTCTGTTGTGGTTCTCTATGTAGGTAAAGGAAATATTTAAGACAACTGTATGATGAAGGAGCATGGTAAAGGGATCTAAATAAGGTAGTTTTCAAAATTTTGCTCAAAATGGTAAAGTAAAAATAGTAGACTGTGATCAGTCTTTTATGTATAATGTAATATCTCAGCAATATCTAAAACACTACACTTAGAGGAAAACATAGGTAGAACACTTGATGACATAAATCAAAGCAGGATCTTCTATGACTCACCTCCTAGAGTAATGGAAATAAAAACAAAAATAAACAAGTGGGACCTAATTAAACTTAAGAGCTTTTGCACAGCAAAGGAAATTATAAGCAAGGTGAGAAGACAACCCTCAGAATGGGAGAAAATAGCAAATGAAACAACTGACAAAGGATTAATCTCTAAAATATACAAGCAACTCATGCAAGTTAATACCAGAAAAACAAACAACCCAGTCAAAAAGTGGGGAAAAGACCCAAATGGACATTTCTCCAAAGAAGACATACAGATGGCTAACAAACACATGAAAAGATGCTCAACATCGCTCATTATTAGAGAAATACAAATCAAAACTGCAATGAGATAGCACCTCATACCAGTCAGAATAGCCATCATCAAAAAATCTACAAACAATAAATGCTGGAGAGGGTGAGGAGAAAGGGAACCGTCTTACACTGTTGATGGGAATGTAAATTAATACAGTCACTATGGAAGACTGTATGGGGAGTCCTTAAAAAACTAGGAATAAAACCACCATATGACCCAGAAATCCCACTCCTTGGAATATATCCTGAGAAAACCAAAATTGAAAAAGATACATGTAACCCATTGTTCAATGTAGCGCTATTTACAATAGCTAGAACATGGAAGCAACCTAGATGTCCATCAACAGATGAATGGATAAAGAAGTTGTGGTACCTATACACAATGGAATATTACTCAGTCATAAAAAGGAATGCATTTGAGTCAGTTCTAATGAGGTGGATGAACCTAGAGCCTATTATACAGAGTGAAGTTTCAATCAGAAAGAGAAAGATAAATATCATATACTAATGCATATATGTGGAATCTAGAAGAATGGTATCAATGAATTTATTTGCCAGGCAACAATGGAGAAACAGACATAGAGAACAAACTTATGGACATGGGGGAGAGGGGAGGAGAGGGTTGGAATGTATGGAGAGAGTAACATGGAAACTTACATTACCATGTGTAAAATAGATAGCCAATGGGAATTTGCTATATGACTCAAGAAACTCAAACAGGGGCTCTGTATCAACCTAGACGAGTGGGGTGCGGAGGGAGATGGGAGGGAGCTTCAGGAGGGAGGGGACATATGTATAACTATGGCTGATTCAGGTTGATGTTTGACAGAAAACAACAAAATTTTGTAAAGCAATTATCCTTCAACTGAACAATAAATAAATTTTTAAAAAAAGACACTCTAGAAAATTAGGACTTCCCTTGTAGCTCATCTGGTAAAGAATCCACCTGCAATGTGGGAGACCAGGTTCCATCCCTGGCTTGGGAATATCCCCTGGAGAAGGGAAAGGCTACCCACCCCAGTATTCTGGCCTGGAGAATTTCATGGATTGTATAGTCCCTGGGGTTACAAAAAGTCAGACATAGCTGAGCAACTTTCACTTTCATAGAAAATTAACAGAATGAAAACACAGCCCACAGAATGAAAGGAAATATTTGAATACCATGTAATTCGTGAGGAACTGATATCCAGAATTCATAAAGGACTTCTTTAACCCAACAAAAATGAAACAACTGGATTAAAAAATGGGCAAAAGGGACTTCCCTGGTGGTCCAGTATTAAAGAATCCGCCTGCCAGTGCAGGGGACATGAGTTCAATCCCTGGTCCAGGAAGATCCCACATGCCATGAGGCAACTAAGCTCGTGCACCAGAACTTCTGAGCCCAAGTCAGCTACTGAAGCCTGCGCACCTAGAGCCTGTGCCCTGGAACAGGAGAAGCCACTACAATGAGAAGCCCACATACCACATCAAAGAGTAGCCCCCACTCGCGACAAGTGAAGACCCAGCACAGCCATACATAAATAATGGATGTGAATAGGCATTACTCCAAGGAACATATAATATTGGGTCATAAACACAGCCAAAATGTTTACCATCATTAGTCATTAGGGAAATGCAAATCAAAACCACATTGAAATACCACTTCACATTTACTAGGATGGCTATTATCAAAAAAAGAAAAAAATTACAAGTATTGGGGAGGATGTGGAGAAATTTGAACATTTGCCATTGCTGGTAGGACTTTAAAATGGTGCAGCCAAGATAAGTCCCTGGCAGTTAAGTGGTTAGAATTCGGTGCTCTCACTGCCAGGGGCCTGGGTTTGATCTCTGGTTGGGGAACTAAGATCCCACAAGCCATGTGGTGTGACCAGAAAATTAATGGTGTGACCACTGTAGAAAATGGTGTGACAAACACCTCAGAAAATTAAATAGAATTTGCATATGATCCAGAAATTCTACTTGAAAGTACATAGCCAAAAAGTGAAAGCAGAAACTTGAATAGATATTTGTACATTGTGTTCATAGCAGCAATATTCACAACAGTCAATAGGTAGAAGCAAATCAGTGTCCATTAAGTAGATGGATAAACAAAAGTTTATCCATTATACATAGGAATAAGTCTACATAAGGAGGCAGGAGACTTGTACTCTGAAAACTTTAAAATGGTGATGAAAGAAAATAAAGATGACACAAACAGATGGAAAGATAGACCATGTTCTTGGATTGGAAGGATCAATATTTTTTAAATGACCGTATTACCAGGAATTCTCTGGTGACCCAGTGGTTGGGATTTCATGCTTCCACTCCATGGGGCACAAGTCAGTCCTTGGCCAGGAAACTAAATAAAGTTGTGTGGCACAGCCGAAAAAAAAAAAAGACCATACTACCCAAGGAAATCTACAGACAAAATTCAATGCTCATTCATGAAAAAATATTCTAAGTTAGGAATAAACAGAAGTTATCTCAACCAGATAAAGAGTATGTGTGAAAAATCTACAGCTAACATCATACTTATGGTAAAAGAGTGAGTATTTCCCCCCCAAAGCTGGGAACAAAGCAAGGATGTCTGGTCTTACCACCCTTATGCATCATAGTACTAGAAATTCTAGCCAGTACAAGAATGAAAGAAAACAAAAATCATACGTATTGGAAAGGAAGAAAATTCATATTTGCAGATGGCATGGCTATCTTGGAGATGAATCTACAAAATTCTCAATGCACTAGAAAATTCATTTCCCAATGAATCTATTAAAAACCTGAAACTACTAAAATAAGAGTTCAATAAGGTTACAAGATGATGCAAGATCAAGATAACACTACAAAACCCTGATGAAAAGACCTAAACAAAGGGAAAGTCATACCATGTTCATGGATTAAAGGACTCAACATTGATTAAAGCCATCGATTCTCCTAAATTGATCTATAGATTTAGTACATTTCCTATCATAATCCAAGTAAGATTTTTAACATACAAACGTATTCTAAAATGCATATGGAAAAAAATAAAAATAAAAAAAAATAAATAAAATGCATATGGAAATGCAAAGGAAATAACTAAAACAAGTTTGAAAACATAAAATAGTAAAGTGGAAAGAAACATTCTACCCAATTTTAAGACTTGCCATATAGCTGCAGTTAAAAAAGTATGATATGGACAAATGGATTAACACACTGAACAATGGAACAAAAGAGAGAACCTAGAAATAGACCCATACAACTATGCTCAATTCATTTTTGCCAAAAGTGCAGGAGCATTTCAGTGGAGGAAGGTATTCTTTTCAACAAACGGTGTTGGAATAATTGAATAGCCATAGTTGTAAAAAAAAAAAAAAACAAGAACATCCTTCAGTTTAAATCTCTCATCTTATACAAAAAATAACCTTAAATGAATCATAGATTTAATATAAAAGCTAAAACTCTTAAAATTTTTAAGAGAAAAACATAGAAAATTGGCAGGGACCAAGTCCTGGTAAAGAATTCTTAGAAATGACACTAAAAGCATGATCATAAAAGAAAAAGAACTGATTACTGGACTTCCCCAAAATTTAAAACTTTTGTTCCACGAAGTCTCTGTTAAGAAGATGAAAAACCAAGCAACAGACTGGGGGAAAACATTTGCAAGCCATCTAAATGAAGGACATGTAGCTAGAAAATATAAAGAACTCTCAAAACTTAGCAGTTTAAAAAATCCAGTGATAAAATTGATAAAAACATGAACGGCTATTTTGCCAAAGAGGGATGTATGGATAACAGATAAGCACATGAAAAGATGATCAACACCATTAGCTACTAGGGAAATACAAACAAGCAAACAAAACCAGAAAACCACTACAAACCTTTTAGAAAAGTGAAAATATAAGTGACAATCCCAAATCCTGGCAAGAATGTGGAGAAACTGGAGGTCTCACACATTGTCCATGGGAATGTAAAATAATACAGCATCTCTGGTAAATAGTTTGGCAGTTTTTAATAAAAATAAACATGCACATACTACTCACCAATCACCACAAAATGTCCACAAAAACTGATACACAGTTATTCATAGCAGCTCTGTTTGTAATAGCTCCAAACTGGAAACATCCCAGATGTCCTTGGCCAGATGAACAATTAACAAACTTGAATACCCACAGCAATGAAAAGGAACAAACTATCAATACAGGTACCAACTCAGTTGAAATTCAAGGGCATCTTGCAGTTGGGGTGGGGAGGAGCCATAGTCAAAAATCTACATACTGTCTGATGCTATTTATATAACTTCTTGAAACTTTAAAATTATGGTGATGAACAGGTTAGTGGTTTCCACAGGTTAGGGATGGTAGTGGGAGGATGGGGGAGCACACAATGAAGTAATAAATAGTACAGGTGTTCCTTTGTGGTAATGGGACAGCTCTTTATAATACTGATTGTGGTGGTGGTTACGTGAACTTATGCATGTGACAAAACTGTGCAGAAACACACACATATACAGGGAAGAACTGGTAAAATCTGAATAAGGTCTGGAGTTTAACAGTAATATGCCAGTATTGGCTTCTTATTTTTGACAAATGTGCATTGGTAGTGTTAAGATATTAACATTAAGAGAAACTTAATTAGGGATGAGAGATACACAAGGAGTTCTCTGTACATCTTTGCAACTTTCCTGTTAATCAAACATTGAAGTCTTATTTTTTATAAAAGAAAAACTTAATGTGATGCCACTAGGCATCTTTAAAATTAGAAAGAGAATATAGCAGGTAGGCAAGGGTATGGAGAATACTTTTTTTTTTCATTTATTTTTATTAGTTGGAGGCTAATTACAATATTGTAGTGGGTTTTGTCATATATTGACATGAATCAGTCGGAGAATACTCTTTATCCCAGTAACTTCATTCTTAGTTTCATAGCCAGAAGAAATAGATACATGTGTTCAAGAAGACATGCTCTAGAATGTTCATAGCAGCTTTATTCATAACATCCAAAATCAAAAACAGTACAAATACCTACTCACAGAATGAATAAATTGCAGTATATTTTTACAGCATAATAGTCTACAACAGTGTGAACATGCAACAATAGAGATGAATTGCACATGATGTTGAATCAAAAAGCCAGACACAAAAAACTACATATTATATCATTTGTTTGCAGTTCAAAATCAGGCAGAAACAATCTATGGTGTCAGGATAGTATGCTCCTGGGATGGTGGTATAGTGATGAGAAGCGGGCATGCATGCATGGGGCTATAATGCTGGTGATTTTCCAGTTCTTGACTTCTAGCTATTGTGTGTATTCAGTGTGAGAAAAGTTAACAGCTACACATGATTTGTGCACTTTTCTGTTAATTATACAATAAAAAGTTTACCAAAAGGAAACACAAAGTGAGATACCACTACATACTCATTAAAAAACCTAAAATTAAGAGGACTAACAATATCAAGTGTTGGCAAGGATGTGGACAATTGAAAATTTCATTTACAGTTAGTAAGAATATATATTAGTATAACAACTTTGGGAAAAGTGTTTTGCATTATCTACTAAAGCTAAATATACACATATTATATAACCCCCAAATTCCATCCAATTATATATCCTACAGAAATGTGTACATATGTGTTCTCCAAAGACAGGTTTAGGAATATTCATAACAGTACCATCTCAAACTGAAAATAATTCAAATGTCCTTCAATGCTGCTGGAGCCTATTAAGATTGATTATAGCCCAGAATCATATAAGTTAATGGGGAACAGGAGTCAGCGTATTCCAGCCTCTATTTTCCCACTTCTCAGACAATTCTGGAAAGCATTACAATGTTGTCTCAATAACACACCTTTATATTGGCTTTTCCTTAACTAACTCTCCCCACTTCATTACTCCTGTCTCCCAGGATCAATCCCTCAATAAACTACTGCATCCAAGTGTTTTCTTGGGGAAGCCCAAACTTCCACAATACTATTCCATCCATACATTCTTCAAAAACAGACAAAACCTATCTAATGGTGACAGAAGTCAGAATAGTGGTTACCTAGTGGTGTAATGACTGGAGGGGGCATGAAGGTTTCTGGGGTACTGATATCATTCCATATCCTGATCAGGGTGGTATTTAAACAGGCATGTTCACTTTACCAACAGTCAAGCTATATGCTTAAAATGCATGCACCTTATAGTGTGTGTATGTGTATATACACTTTAACTTAAAAAATTAAAGAATGCAGGTGTTGAAGAGTAGGAGAGCTGCTTACTAAGGTGAGAGTGGGCCATGTAAGAAAAACTGGACTTTATTGAAAGACAGGTTAATTGCAATGGGTACATCCATCTTTCTGGATAATGTCCTTTCTCTCTCACTGTCGGCATCAGATTAAGGGACTTGTTAGTGGCTGACATTGGGAGAGGATTGTGAAATGGTGCAAGCAAAAGCAGTGACGTTCACCTGTTAGCAGAGCACCTCCTTGAGACAGGCATAGGCATTACAACATTCTTCCAGGTGTGCTGTGAAGTCAGTTCTTCAGCCTTGCTTGGCATTCCTGCTGCCTGTTTCTAAGACTGCCTTACACTAGGCTAACTCCTTCATTTCTTCCTTTCTTCATTCATACATCAAACATGTCTTTTTGTGTCAGATGCTGTTAAGCACTTGGGATATATTGGTGAGCATTAATAGATGTGGTTCCTGCTTTTATTGTTTCAGCTCTAAAACTTATTAATCAAATAACCATACAAGTTGTGTAATCAGTTCTACAAAGATTCCTGGTTCTGAGAGCCTACTGGTCTACTTAGGAAAGGTAGGGAGGATTCCTGGAGTGACACCTGAGCTAAATTCGAAGGATGAACAGAAGGTAACTGGACAAACGAGTAAAGGTGGAGGGAGAGCATGGGGAGTAGGGGGGACAAAGAGAAGTTCCGTATGGTTGAAAAAGACAAGACCAGGAGCATATGGTGGAGCAGCTGGACAGACAGGCAAGGTTAGACCATTGATGCTTTTGAACTGTGGTGCTGGAGAAGACTCTTGAGAGTCCCTTGGACAGCAAGGTGATCAAACCAGTCAATCCTGAAGAAAATCAGTCCAGAATATTCAGTGGAAGGACTGATGCTGAAGCTTCAATACTCTGGCCACCTGATGTGAAGAACTGACTCACTGGGAAAGACCCTGACTCTGGGAAAGACTGAAGACAGAAGGGGACGACAGATGAGACAGTTGGATGGCATCACTGACTCAATAGGAGTTTGAGCAAGCTCTGGGAGTTGATGATGGACAGGGAAGCCTGGCATACTGCAGTCCATGGGGTCACAAAGAGCAGGACATGACTAAGTGACTAAACTGAACACTTTGTTAAGAAGTTTTGTCATTATCCTAAGGGCAAGTAAGGCCAGGGGGGGTTAAGCTGAAAAGTGCCATCATTTTATTTTGAAAACACTACTGTGATTGGTGTGTAGTTAAGTGGACTAGAAAAGGATCACAGTGGGTATGATTATACACGAGGGTACTGAGCAAGTCAGGAGAAAGGTGACGGTAGCCTGGCCTGGGATGACGGCAGTCAAGATTTTGAGAAAAAAACAAGTTGTTTAGAAGGCACATGGGCTTTAACACTAGCTATTAATATACAGTGTATCATCTTTATTTCTAAACAGAGCAAATAATTATGTGTTTACATGAGCTAGATGCAAATGTACATGTGTGGTTAACCTTGGTTGATGTTTCACTAGCACACTTCTTACAAAAAAAGGTGTGCCCATGTTGCAACTGAATTGTGCCAGCATATTCTGAAACTGATAGGTGTCAATACTGCTTAAGGAAAACTGAAGATTGCCACAAAACTGCCAAAAAAGAGAGCAGGGGGAGAACATGGCTAGGGAACCAATGATGAAAAATCACCCAAGGACATTCCAAGGGAGGCAAAATGAAAACCAAGTGTACAGAAGACAGGCAGGAGGCTGCCATCTTGGTGGGAAAAGTTGAAAAATGACTCCAGATACACCAAAGCTAAGACAGAGCTTTCCAAGTTGTGCAGAGATTTATGGAAAACAAACCTTCGAGTCCCTTGTGTGAAGACTGCAGAATCCTTGAAGTGCGGAACTCTGCTGGGGGTGTTACTATTTCGAAGGAAGATGTCCATACTTACACTCAGGTGGACACTGGACAAGAACGCACAACTGCAGGGGTGTGCGGCCATGTGCCTGATCCCAGGTGGAGGGGGGAGGCAGCAGGGCCCTGGGTATGTACCCAGGCAGGTGCAGGCCCACCAGAATGGATCAAGTTTGTGTGCCCAGGTTAAGTCAGAATGCAAACACTGACAGCAAACACCGAGGTCATCCATCCCCCAAAGTGTCATGACAAAACAAAGTGAGGATGCTGTCAAAGGCGGTTACTCTGCCCAAGGCAAGGCTGAAACACCTGTAGTTGGAAGGTCAGTCCAACATGGGGCACCTGGAAAGGACAGTACAGGCCACCACAGGATTTTCTGCAGTTATGCAGACAACTTCCTGGCAACTAAACCCCAGCAACTTCTGAGAATGACCTAGTTGCTGCTACCCAACAACTTTTGTGAAGAGTGAGTATAAAATTTTGAGGAAAGGTCAGGTTTGGCTGGATCAGCAAACTAACAAAAAGTAAAACACAGGTTCCAAGCAGGGAGAGAAATTTTGTGGGTGAGGCTGGGCTGGCAGCTGGCTCTAGCCTGCTATTCAGCAGACTACCTGGTCCACTACAAGCTCTCTGGTTAGGCTGATTTCTCCCAGAAAGATCAACAGAGTGTTTGAAGTATGACCTTGTTAACTCTGCTTGAAGGAGCAAGTATCCTTCAAGGCAGGGACAAAACAGGCCAAAAAAACCCCTAAACCCAAAAAATGTCTGTATATCAAAGTCCAATATAAGACCTCTAAGTCTGGATGGAAACTAGTAAAGCTGTTAACCAAGGACCAAGCTGGAAATCAACAGGTTCACTTTCCTCCTACCCCCAACATGTCTCAGTCACACCATCAATTCATTATTGGGGCTTGTCTGGGTCAACCTGTGTCATCAACTCCCTCCACATTAAGTCCTTTTGGAAGAGACTTTTCTTTGGACATTCCTGCAATGATACAGCCAGGCGCGTCTCATGAATCACACACAGCCTCAAGGCACAGGGTCAAAGAATGCAGTCACTGTTCTATCCTAACAAAGAATAATTTTTACAAATTATTCAGCTCTTAAGCTGGCATTTTTCAACAATGCACTTTTCCAATGATTAGGTCTATGAACCACTCCAGTACTCCGTGGACAGATGGGAAGAAAAATGGTGGATTTTTTCCAAAAGAGTGGATTACACAACAGAGTAGGCTTGCGGTTGGAGATGTCCTTATGCTAGGGAAATATTCAATTTAGGGTCAAGGGATGTTCTAGGTAATGTTCAGTGTTCTAGGGAAGTCTTCAATGTTAGTGCCTGGGGCTCAGTAATAAGTAATTTTCAACTCCAGACTTGGAACATCTTTAAAACAGTTGCATTTGTTCATGTAAGTTTGAATTAGTAATCAATTATCTATTACTTGTTTAAACACTGCTCAATATTCTCTAATACTACCCAAGAAGGCAGTCACATAGTACATGTGACTACTCAAGTTAAAATGAAAATCCAACTCCTCACATTTTGGGGGATGAGGCTGCACAGCTTGTGGGACCTTAGTTCTCAAACTAGGGATCGAACCCAGGTCCTTGGCAGTAACAGAATCCTAACCGCTGGACCGCCAGGGAATCCCCCACATTAGTCACATTTCAAAGGCTCACTCAAAAGGCTACCATATTGGTCAATGCATGATAAAACATTTCCATCATCTCAGAAAATTCCAGTGGACTGCTTTTTTTTTTTGGCAGCAGCTTCTTATTCCCTGTATGTCTTAGGTTACAACTCCTTCCCATTAACTTCTTTTGTCTTTTTGGCATATTCCTCATTACATTATCCTTTCTCTCTTCCTAACCTGCCTTGTAGTTTTAATTCAAGTGGTGGGGGAAAGAGTCCCACTCTAGCTCACAATAGGACTTTTAATTCTTTAACACTCTCTAAATAGGACCTGCTTTTCATAACTGGGGTTCTACAATTTTTTTTATAAACTTGAAAGTTACTGACACAATGTTTTGAGGCTTTCTCCTTAATTTGATTAATAAAAATTAGAATAACTTGGAACCTTCGAAATCCCTAATTTAATCTCTTCTCTAAACATCTAGAATTCTGCCATTCCAGTCAGGTAGCCATCTATACCCAGCCTTTTCTCTACAGTTTAACTGGCCCAATTTTTACTTTATCCTTAATGTTTCTCAAACACTAAATATCTTCCAACATAATGTCCCTTATTATTCAAACATCACAGTAGAAATACCTGTTCTCTATTTGAGTTACAGCACTGATAAAGCAAGTGAGACTCTTTAAAGTTACTTAGTATCCCCAGTCTGCATTATTATATATAAGATTTACTCATCACCCTCATTTCTGTCACACATTCTTACTCCTGTTAACTAGTTTCTACAAGTAATCAGGGTACTACTTTTTCTTTGACCCCTCTGAATTCAACTGAAATGCATTTTCTTGGTCAAGGTGATCTTAACTAGGGTCCCAAAATTCAAACCCCACTTTATACTGGTGCAGCTGAATTTGCCTCATATTAAATAAAAAGGTCAACTGTACAGAACTTTTTAATGTGGTTAAGTCCTTCGTTCTCCCAAGTTATAGTCAGCAAAGATGCGTCCTGGTTCTCTCCTGAAAATAAAATTAGTTCATCAGTGATCAGTCCATGGGGTCGCCAAGAAGTGGACACAACTTAGCGACTAAACAATGGTCAGTCAGTGTGGTCACAGGCCAGCCATGTGTTCTCAGAAAAAGTACATTTTAAAAATTGATTTCTAAATAAAAGTACCCCAAAGTTTCAAGGGTATTAGATTTCATGGTATACTGAGAAAACCCATTATTCTAAATTTTATATCCAAGCAAATGCAACACTGTATTTTACTTTGTATTGAGCTTTCCACAGGTTTTCAATATTTGGTTTCATATGGAATGAAAAACAAACACTTTCATGCCTGGGCTAAGTGGTCCAGTATTTTAAAATACTGATGGCTAGCAATCTCAAAACAGCTTTTATTAGCATCTTAGAACTTTGACCTAGAAATTTAACCCTTCTTCTAAGGATCTAGTTTATTTTCTTGTCATCAGTTATGTGCTAAATTCTTGAGTTTGTGTAACATATGAGAACATATAAAACAAGGTAGTCAGAAGTATTTTTGACCAAGGTATCTAACAAAACCTACTTGTATACAGTGATATGAGATACAACGGCAGACCACAGTTCAGCCTTTCCCTTCTATTCTTTGTCACCTGTGACATAAAATGATTTATGGAACCTTTATAAATAGGACAAGACTTCTGTCCCTACCAAGTTGTATGTAAATGTCTTTGAAACAGTAGCAACTTTCTGGAGAATCCAAGGTTTGCATAAGTTTTAACAGCCCAAACTAACCATGTTTTTGTCCTTCCTGCCAGAAAAACTGAAGCATGAAACATGAATAAAAAGGGCCTTTCAGGACAAGGCAAGCATCACAAACCTGAAAGCGGTTTAATAAGTCCAAGTTTGGGTACTAATTAGTACCATGCCTATAATTAGCTTGAATGGACTGAATTAACTGAAACTAAAATAAATGTGTGACTCTGTCCTCGCAGTTTTATAGGAAGGAACAGACTACAGAAGACCTGGAAAAGAGAGCTCTACAATTTTCCGTAAACACTGATTTGGGCAGTGTCAGTGTCTGTGACTGACAGGCACAGACTCGGAATCCATTCACTAACTGGGGCTATAAACAGCAATTAAAAAACAAAATGGAAGAAAAGACAAGTTTTGTTCTCCAGCTGTTTCATTCTTGACATATTTGAACCTCTTCTACTTAAGGATGAAACAATTCAGCACACAACAAAAATCTCAAAAAAGGTGCCAAGTGGATCACAGAACACCGACGAAAAGGCTTAAGGAAGTTCCTAAACTTTTTCATTAGGCTTTAAAAACCATTTTTGCAAACAAATCTCCACTTCAATCCGAGTACTTGTCTCTGTGATTCAACACCCACCCCAATGAAACCTAAGCTGAAGTGTATGTTGGTATGCATAATAATTATGACTCAAAGATAAATATATCTAGTACATTCTAGGGGTTTTGTGAAGGCTGCTGTGAAATAAAGAATTTGAAGTAAACAATTATAAAATACAAAAATAAAAAAATCAGGGTATTTATTTTTTCTCCAAATTCCTGGTTTAATAAGGTCTTGTTTATTTTGAGAAAAAAAGGTCCCAAACATCAGGCTGTTCACAAAAATAACCCACAGTATCAACTTTAGAAAACAAATCTTAAGACTATTACACTAGTTATTTTTCTAGAGGATGCATTTAACATGCCAACTCTCATTCACAAAAATACATTGTTACATTTGTGTTGAACAGCCCCACATAGCACTCTTATGTGGGGTATAACACACATACCTCTAACTCAAAGCTGCTCTCAGGTTCTACTCAACTAATGAGACTGCCTTTGTAGTTAGGGAAGCAACTATTTTATGAATGGAAAGAACTGTACTCCCTGTATAACAAGAGATTATTTTGGAGACAGTTGATAAAAACCATACATCCTTTTTATTGTTAAGTCATAAAGAGGTATCAAAATTAAAAGCAAAAATTACAGGGTAAGACTTAACATAACTACTAGGAGGGTCAAAGGAAGTGAAAATGGGACTAGGCGCAGGGCAATATGAATTAATGAACATGGGAAGGACAAGGATGGGGAGAACAGTGAGCATGTGCTGAAGATACTAGGGGAGAGGATCTGGTGAAAATTTTGATCTTAGACAAGCGCCTAGGTAAAGAAATAATGGGACAAGATTTCTAAACCCCGCTATGTGCTTAAGAGTCATCCTCGCCATTGGCGCTGTCTCTGTCATCCTCTCCTTCCTCAGCCTCTTTTTCATCATCCTTGATCAACTCCAGCTGTGAGAAACAGACACAAACAGGATGGAGTTAGAGGCACTCCATGTGTCCCTGACCCCCCCTCCACCACCTCTTTCTTTCCTTTCCCGTGGTTTTCACCTGGTCATCCCCCCGATCTTCATTATCATCATCATCCAGTAGGTCCCCCTCCTCAGCAGAGTCATCTGCACCCCCCTCAGACTCCATCTTCACATTAGTCTCATCTTTCTTCAGGGAGCTGCTGCTCTGCTCCTCTTCTGACTTATCATTCTTCATCTCTACTGGGGATGAGAAGGACAAGTCTGTCTAGGGGCAAGTAATGTCCACAGGATGTAGACAATCCCCACTAACAGATCATAGAACTGCAGCACAAATCTAAATCCTCCCACAAAATGCCCTTCCCAATTCAAATGCCACAAGTTACATATTCAGTTGCTTTATACCCCACTATTTCAACATATACTTTCAACTAGCTTAGGTAACTAGCTCTACTTCACACCCAGCAAGTGACAGGACCGCTTACCTCCTTGTTTGCTCTGTTCCTTTTCAATTTTTTCCAGGCTTTCCAGTAAAGAATCCACTTTTTGTTTTATCTGGGTTAACTCCTTCTTAATGGTCTGAAGGTCATCTCCTTTCACTTTTAATAAAAACAAAAACCTAGATTAAAATCAAATGTACCAGAAGCTACCAGATAACCAAACACACTCCCCTTCTAGACTATATAACAGTAGTCAACATGAGATCCTTGGAGAGAAAATGGAGCCTATCTATATCAGACTGTCCTAGTAATGGGGTGGAGTGGGCGGGGTGTCACTGATCTTTTGATTATTAGCTGAAAACTGAATCTAATGAATCTATTCCCTTAGCAGCAGCATTATTACTTTTGTAAGCCTGCTTAAAAAAAACCCTCAATTCTATTTTAAAGCATTTTCTAGTTTTAGCAACATTATTTTTATACACTGAATGGGTGTTACAACTCCTTAAAATCTAATGAGTTTTATGTTTTTCAAATTACCAAGGCCTTAAGGACAGAAGGCTGCCTAGAGCTGGCCCCTTAATCATTATTTTCTCATCTTCCATTATTTGATTACACAAAGTTATTTGTACAAACATTATAAAAGTTTTTAATATTATTAACTGAGCTGATCTCTGAATTTCAATATATAAGAAATATCAGAACCAGAAAGCTGCAGTAATAATACTTACACTTTCCAGACTTAGAAGAAGATCCCCGCTGTCCACTTTTAGAATTGAAGCCACTTTTGCCCCTTCGTGAGGTGTTTCCTGATACACGCTGGCGTTTTGAGGGCACTACAGCCCGAGCAATAGGAGGAGGAGGAGGAACACGTGCTGGGTAACTGTACATCCTATTGGATAAAAGGAAAACAGAATTTCTTTACAACTAAGTCAGGAAGATTCCAACAACTGTATCCTTATAAAATATTATTGTCAATCATCTAGCAATCACTTCTTTTTGCTAGGTTAATTTCATTCAAAAGGCCAGTTTATTCTTTTTAATACTGCAACTGCACACATACACATCCAATGGTTGCCTTAAGTTCTGGACATAAAGGTTCCTGGTGTACAATGGCGTTACTGATAGAACCTTACTTTTTACAATGAATAGCCTTTGCCTTTGATCTTATTCCTTTCATATATGTACTACAATATTATAAGCAAATAAAGTACTCACAAATGACTGCAATGAACCAACTTTGCAAACAGAGCTATTATTAGCTAAATCCCTGGCATTTTCACCCACAGAAGCATACAAATAATTATCACTTGTTTGTAGTATTAGGTTGAACCACATAAAACTTCCATGATTAACTGCTTTGGCACTTCATATGTGTTAGCTGGGTGTACATACCACTATCAATTCTAACAACATTTAGCATAAGCTCCACTCAAAGCTCCAGAGGATACTGTCTATCTTGTTCACTATTCACTAGTGCCTAAATTCAATGCCCAGCACACACTTAGCTCTCAAATATTACAGTTTTGCAACTGCTGCTTCCACTGAGTAAGTAAGTATTCCCGTGACTGCTAAAGATATACCAAAGTGATGGCATGGTACAGGTGCTTACATTTGTAAAGAGAAAATAATACAACAAAAACCTTCCCACAAGGACAGTAGTTTCAGAAAGTTTTTATTTCATGTTGTTCTTTTTACAAAAGCCTGTAGGGCATTAAGTTAAGACACACCAGTAGGAAAAAAACTAGTAATTCTAGCTCTGAACCTTTTTAGCTATTGACTCCAAGGCCAAGAACAATCCACCAACTGTTCCCCTGCCTAACTTCAAAGCATTGAAATTTTAAAACCCATATGTGATGCATCTCCCTCTTATACACCTCATCAGTGGCTAATTTTCTCTGAATTTGTAACAGTCTCCAATCCTGGCAGTGAGAACATTGATTCTGCAGTCTCACAAACAATTCTTTCTTCTGCTCAACCTTAACAATATAAAAATGTTTCTATTCTGTTTTAACAAGGCAAGTAGGTATGACAGGAACATTTTCCTAATTTAAGAGTATGTGTGTACTGCCAAGTAAGTGAGGGAATAACTTACTATTAATCCTAAAGATTTTAGTACTGTAACCACCCTATACCCTTCCTCTTGAAACACAGTAGTTATTCATTTCCCATGTGCCAAAGAAGCAACCTTGGTAAGTTTTTAAAACAGTCATGCCTTGTTTTAAGTCCAATAAGGAAGTCTGAATCCTAAGAAATAGGAAAGTTGAAGATTTTGATTCAGAAATAGGCTCATGCTTCTGCAGAGGTTTCTTCTCAGTAGAAGAGTACTAACTGAGCTGTGTGTCAGTTTTAATCCATTTATGGAAATTACCAAAAGAGCTACTTAGTAACTTTTTATTGTAACGACTTTCTTCCTTTTTTACATAAAGCTGTTTGTCTTTTGGCCCCAAATTTTCCAAAGCATAATGATACAGAAACTATAACATACCAGTGTTTAGAAGCTACTTTATTTGTGATACTCTGTACAATTTCTGGGAGTAAAAAAGTGAGTTACCACACCTTTAGGCATGAAACTGCTCATGCCTGAGCCCTGTTAGATTTAGAGATCTAACCTACCTTCCAACCCATTCACTCACTGGCATCAGTCTCCAAACCAATGAACTAGCCATTCCAGATTCCCTACACTCTAAGGCACTTAATTTCTTTTTTGAACCATACTACTTCATCTTACCAGGGTATATATCGCTGTAACAAAAATGAAGAAACACAGTGTATATTTTTGATTTATGTAATAACATCATGAACACAAAGGAAGTCAAACGCTTTAGTTCTCTGAAGAAAAATGTACTTTAAAAGATCAACTGGTTATGCTGAAGGGCTTTTAGGGTCACAGAACTTAACTGCTGCTTAAGCAAAAATGGGCTCTCAAAAAACTCACAAAGATTCCTCCAAGGAAGTTTAAGCAGAACATGCCTTATAAGATGCCAAAGCTCATCAATGTGAAAACATGAGAAAGAGAAAAAAGAGAAAAACCACACCTACTGAGATAATCTTTATGGTTATAGACTAGATAATAGGAAACTTCCTGTAACAGCTTCAAGAACCAGGTACAAACAAAGTAACCACTTCCCCCACAAGAAAGTTATATAGTAAATCACAGGAGGTTAATGAAAGAGTGAATTCTCCAATTACAAAGCCCAAGCCATTAAAAAGTCTTCATGAAAGTTACATTGTTACTATAGAACAAGCACTGAACACTTAAGAGAATTGTGACTCCATTGGTTCAGAACCTGGACACTAAGTGTTGGTATAAAATCTAGTCAAAATAAAAAGACAACTAAAATATCATTTTAAATAAACCAAAACACTTCTGGACACACATTAGCTAATAATCTAACAGAGAAGACCAAAAAAAAAACCCCCCAAAAACAAACAAACAAACAAAAAAAACACCCTCCTAATCTCCAAGCTAAAACATGAGCATTACAAGGCCTTTATTAATGTACAGGCATTCAAAGGCAAGCTTCTTCAATGACCTCTGGCCTCAGAAAACCTGATTAGTAATACATCTTAACTACTATCAAAGTAGAAACAACTAGAATAAAGTATTGGCAAAAAACTATATTCTCCAGAATGTTTACTTAATGAACCATAACTGTTTCTGGTCCTAAAAATTGGACAGATTTAGGCAATCTATTAAGATTACCGCCCCCCTTACAATACTGATATCAAATTCAGTTTAAACACACAATCTCATTATAATTTCATTCAAGGGTTAGGAAATATTTTTCTCCCACTATATTATTTTTCATTTGCAACAGAAAAATCTCAAGATGAAGTTTCTTCCTGATTACCTTTGATTTTCCTAGAGAAGGGTCAGATTTTATAGGCTACTATATTTGGGGGCTTTAGGATGTCAGATACTCCCTCAAACTGTCTGCTAAAATTCTGTGAATGCTTCAATTTACAACAATCTACAACTTATACAACTTCAATAAGTTTCCCAATATATCAACACAACCTTTACATAACATTATGCTGTATAGATCTTCTACAAAGAAAAGGAGTTTTACAACATTTATCTACCTGGCCTTGTGTGGATGAAGCAGTACACTGGATGAGCAGTTATCAACTACTGATAATCATGAATACCAGAATTAAACTGTTCAAGAATCAAAGTCTTCCAGACTTCCCTGGTGGTTAAGAATCTGCCTTCCAATGCAGCGCACGTGGGCTCAACCCCTGGTCAGGGAACTAGGAGCCCACATGCTGGAACTACAGAGCCCATGTGCCACAAAGAAAGAGTCCATGTGCTGCAACTAAGACCCAACAGTTAAAAATAAATAAATAAAAATTATTAAAAAATCAAGGCCTTCAGTAATTGGCATCTTTGAACATTATACTCTTTAGAAACTTATTACTGAAGACTATAGTATACAATTCTTTTAAATACATAATTTAAGAACCAAAAAATTCTAAAGTTTACCATAATAAAATTTTAATAGTACGTATTTTCTTAAAATCTTAAAAGTTTTATTTTATGAATGAGTAGACTGTTGCCTTTAATTACCTAAGAGAAAAGTGCTAAAAATGACTATGAAGCATTAGTCCCTCAGTCATGTCCGACTCTTTGCAACCTCATAGACTATATCGGAGAAGGCAATGGCACCCCACTCCAGTACTCTTGCCTGGAAAATCCCATGGACGGAGGAACCTGGTAGGCTGCAGTCCATGGGGTCGCTAAGAGTCAGACACGACTGAGCAACTTCACTTTCATTTTTCACTTGCATGCACTGGAGAAGGGAATGGCAACCCACTCCAGTATTCTTGCTTGGAGAATCCCAGGGACGGGGGAGACTGGTGGGCTGCCGTCTATGGGGTTGCACAGAGTCAGACACGACTGAAGTGACTTAGCAGTAGCAGTAGCAGACTATATGTAGTCTGCCAGGATTCTCTGTCCGTGGAATTCTCCAGGCAAGAATACTGGAGTAAGTTGCTATTTCCTACTCCAGGAATCAAACCAGGGGTCAAACCCAGGTCTCCCACATTCTTTACCATCTGAGTTACTGAGGAAGCCTTCCCCTCATGACTATGTAACATGTTTAATTCAGGTTTACATTAAAATAAAGCTATGATGTATCAATATTCACCTTCATGATGTGAAACTTACTCTGTTGACCTTTAAAATAAATCCACTAGTGAAATTCTTGTAATTTGTGTTTTATTTCTAAATTAAGAAACAATTTCTAATTGTTATTTGTAGGCACCCCTCCACAAATGTTCCCTTGACTAGTCTGGGAGAAACCAAACTGGATATGACTATAAACACTTGTTCTGAAAACATAATTTACAGGAAGAGTGCCAATTACTAATGTAAATTTACACAGTTGCACTTTATAGTCCTTAACTTTCTTTAAACTGCTCTTTTGGTCCATTAAGGATACAGATTGTCTGTATGACAGTTAAAATTAAAAACAGCAAGTACTGCTCAACTAAAATGATTAAGAGACTTAATGATAAACAGGTCTGCTGTGCAGGATTCATTCAATATATAAGGGCACCCAAAACATCAAATTTTAACTGAGTTTTTTTCAGCTAAAGGAAACCAAAATGAACAGGAAAAAAAACACACAGAAAAACAAAGGTTTATCATTACCACTGTAAGGTTTAAGAACCTTGCGCAAAGAACAGTGATCAAAGTTGGGGAACACCACACGCACTGATACTTACAAAGAAAAGGAATCAATAACCTCTATATTTGTAGAATCAATGAAAGCAATCAATAATTGGCTCTGTAATCTTCATTTGAAAAGTACTGGTGATATTAGTATTTAGAGGTACTCTTGCTAAGTCAATGATACATTTGATTAAAATATGAAAAGTCGCTTAAGTTAAGCAACTATACTGAATTTTCTTCATGGATTCACTGGTAATCTACGTTAATCTAAAACTATGTTTCATGGGAGGACAATTTGAAAATTCACCTAAAATAAAATTATCTGGGTGATAGAATGCAGATTGCTTTGAGTCCTTTGAAACAGGACTAGACCCAAAACAGTATTAGGAAAAATAGTAACTGTTTTTAAAACTTTCCATCCATGTGATGGATGGAAATCTTTTCAAGTCTGCTCAACTTTCAAAGAATTACACTATTACTCAATTGTCATGAGGTACTCAATAGGGCTTCCCTTGTGGCTCAGACAGTAAAGCGTCTGCCTACAATGCCGGAGACCAGGGTTCGATCCCTGGGTTGGGAAGATCCTCCGGAGAAGGAAATGGCAACCCACTCCAGTATTCTTGCCTGGAAAATCCCATGGACGTGGAGCCTCGTAGGCTACAGTCCATGGGGTCGCAAAGAGTTGGATACGACTGAGCGACTTTATAAACACTCCCAAATATTACACTGGATCTTTCCAAAAGATAATGTCTTAAACTGTCAATGTGGTTCAATTTTTTTTTTAAAGGGTAAAACTACAAAAGGAGATCAAACCAGTCAATCCTAAAGGAAACCAATCATGAACATACAAAGGACTGATGCTGAAGTTCCAATACTTGGGCCAGCTGATGTGAAGAGCCAACTTATTGGAAAAGACCCTGATGCTGGAAAAGACTGAGAGCAGAAGAGGGTGAGAGGACATGAGATGGTTGGATGGCATCATCGACTCAATACACCAGAGTATGAGCAAATTCTGGGCGATAGTGAAGAACAGGGAAGCCTAGCTTCAGTCCATGTGGTCATAGCAACTGAGAGAATGAACAACATTTATGATAAATACTGTTTATAAACAGTAAGTTAGAAGTAAGTAAGTAACTTACAAACACATAAGATCATTCATTATTAAATTCTCATGTTGTCAAGCCAGGTCAGACTATACCTCTTCTCACTTACAATAAAATTTCTTTAAAGGAGTTGTCTGTGAAAACAGATTTGTGATCGTCAGGGGACATGGTGGAGGAAGGAGTCGACTACAAGAAGCTTCACAGCAAATTTCTGGGAGGTGTGGAACTACATCTCGATTGCACTGGTAAATACATGGCTATGCAGGTAAAAATTGTACATCCAAAGAGTAAAATTTAAGTTTTGTATGACGTGTCTGCTTCCCTGGTGGCGCAGTGGTAAAGAATAAATATGCCTGCTAATACAGAGGACAATCCCTGGGTCAGGAAGATCCCCTAGAGAAAGAAATAGCAATCCATTTGAGTATTCAGAGGAAATCCCATGGACAGAGGAGCCTGGCAGACTACATGGAGTCGCAAGAGTTGGACACAACTTAACGACTCAACAACATGATGTCTCCACAATTTGTCTTTCCATTCTCTCTTCAATCGCCTTATAAAGTCTTGTGCCCCCTCCATTATGAAAATCTACCCTTGACCCCAATGAACTCCACACCTGCTACTGCTTAATAAACATCTCTCAAAGTGGATGTCTTAAGGAGCTTATATTAACATATCCACAACTCAGCTGTGATATTCACCCCAAATCTTTGTTCCTTCTATTTTCTTTCCCCATCACTGTTCCTATAAATTCCTAGCCAAAACTTTGGTGACATCAGTGATTTCTCTCTCAGCCCTCACAAAGATCTGGAAGAAAACATGTCTGCATTAACTTCAAAATACAACTACTATTCACCACTCCCACTGTCACCTCCCTGGTCCTTCCCTAAATGACTATTTGTCTGCATTAATTCCATCAGCCACTTTCAGAATAATCTAGTTAAAAAAAAAAAAATAATAATAAGATCCTTTCTGTTCAACTATCTCCAATGGCCATCCCCCAATTCAGAGTAAAAACTAAAGATACATAGTATCTTAACATGCTCTGTATGTGTTCAACCTGTTCATCTTCTCTGAGGCCATCTATTTTCCACTAGTACCCATGATACTCACAATATTTCATAGTAAGATCTTAACAAATATACATTGAGAAAATAGATTTTCCTAAACTGGACTCTAGGAAAGAATTTATCACAAGTCACATTATCAACAACAAATAACAAACCAATTCATCATTTAACTGGAAAGCCAGGATTCAGCTCCCCTTTTTCTAGTTTTATAAAAACTACTGCGAGTTTTTCCCTAAGAAAATTAGTTTATTATTGAAAAAAGTTCAATAATAATTTAACCACAAAACTGAATCCTTTTTCAAGCTACTGATTACAATATAAAAATAAGATCTTGTGCCTATAATGTATACAACTTAAGACTATTATGCCATGCTTCCTGTAAGGACATCACAATTTTCCATTGATGAGCTCGTGCTATTATACATTTTGTACTCTATCAATCTGTTGCTCCTCTTGCTGAACTATTCTATCTCATAGTAATAAGATACTTATCCCTGTAAAATATAAGTCCTGAAAAAGAAGTTTATCCACCTAAATAAGTCAAATTCTATTTGGTGGACTTCATTTCTTGTTCCTCTGATTATAGTTTAAGAGGGTATCAAAGTATGCGTTAGTTGCTCAGTCCTGTCCAATTCTTTGTGACCCCATGGACTGCAGCCTGCCAGGCTTCTACATCCATGGGATTTTACAGGCAATAATACTGGAGTGGGTTGCCATTTCCTTCTCCAGGGATCTTTCTGACCCAGGGATTGAACCCAGATGTCCTGCACTGCAGGCAGACTTTCTACATCTGAGCCACCAGGGAAGTCCTTGCATAAGTATAATCTTATCCTATTTATCAAAAGGATATCTCCTCTTTTTTTCCTTGAAAAATAACATTAGTTTCCTGGATATTCTTTCAACATTGTCAGCTTGTCCTAAAACTAGTCTGGGTTCCCCAACTTCTGAAGAGCAGTCCTTGGTCCTTTTATTTGTTATACTTAGGACTAACTTTGTAGCACTCTAAGATCTGCAATATCAAATCAAGTAGTAACTAGCCACATGTGGCTATTTAAAACAAATTTAAAATTCAGTTCGGCAGTTACATTAGCCACATTTTCCATATGTGGCTGTCTATGACACCAATAGTGCAGATACAGAATACTGACCTCATCACACAGTTCTACTGGACAGCACTGCTCTAGTTTGTTCCTTCCAGACGTCTACTTACTTCCTATATATAATTTCCAAAGAGTCTAGAATTCTATGATATTTAAAAGAAAAAAAACTAAGAGTAATAAACTTCAAGGATAGTATCAGTTACTGTATCCAGAGTCTTATACCCAAATTATATGAAAAAGCTTTTCCCAATATAAAACTGGCCACAGAATCTATCTGAATACATTTCTCCAAAGAGAAACAACCAATTAAGCACATAAAAACTAAACATCAGCTTTTAAGAAAACGCAAATAAGAACCACAAAAAGATAATCCTCACAACAGAATAGCTTAAATAACAAAGACACAACAAAAACAGATGTTGGCAAGGACGTGGAGAAATTAAAAACCTCATACATTGTTCAGTTCAGTTCAGTCGCTCTTTGCAACCCCATGGACTGCAGCACGCCAGGCCTCCCTGTCCATCACCAACTCCCAGAGTTTACTCAAACTTATGTCCATTGAGTCAGTGATGCCATCCAACCATCTCATCCTCTGTAGTCCCGTTCTCCTCCTGCCTTCATTCTTTCCCAGCATCAGGGTCTTTTCAAATGAGTCGGCTCTTCATTTCAGGTGGCCAAAATGCTGGAGTTCCAGCTTTAACATCAGTCCTTCCAATGAATATTCAGGACTGATTTCCTTTAAGATGGACTGGTTGGATCTCCTTGCAGTCCAAGGGGCTCTCAAGAGTCTGCTCCAACACCATAGTTCAAAAGCATCAATTCTTCAGCGCTCAGCTTGCTTTATAGTCCAACTCTCACATCTATACATGACCACTGGAAAAACCACAGCCTTGACTAAATGCACCTTTGCTGGCAAAGAAATACATGCCATACATGGCTAATGGGAAAATAAAATGGTACAGCTGCTTTTGGAAGACAGTATGGCAGTTCCCCCCAAAATTAAAGAATTATCCTAAGACTCAGCAATTCTACTCCTAAGTACATACCCAAGAGAAATGAAAACATATGCCCAGGCAAAGATGTGTATACCAGTGCTCAGAGCAGCATTATTCAAAATATGAAAAACATTTCAAAAATCTACCAACTGATGAACGGATAAACAGACTGCAGTAGTAATAAAAGGAATGAAGTACTAATACAGAGTGTAACATAGGTTAACAGTTGGGAAAAAACATGGAAGAAACTGGTCACAAAAAACATACCTCACATGATTCCACTGACATGTAATGTCCAAAATAAGCAAAGCTTATAGATAGAAAGGCAGCCTCCCTAGTGGCTCAGTGGTAAAGAATCCACCTGCCAACGCAGGAGACGAGAATCCCTCGGTCAGGAAGATCCCCTGGAGAAGGAAATTGCAACCCACACCAGTGTTCTTGCCTGGGAAATCCCATGGACAGAGGAGCCTGGTGGGTACAGTCCACCAGCTTGTAAAAGAATCATTAATTTAATAACTAAAAGAACAATATAGAAAGTGGTTGCTAGGCCTGGGGATAGAACAGAGAATGACTGCTAGTAAGTTGTTTATTTTTAGGGTGATAAAATGTTCTAAAATTATATCATTGTCGTAGTCACACTCTGTATATATATATTGAACTGTACACTTTAAAATTAATTACATCTCAACAAAACTAAGTTTTAAAAGAAAAATTAACATCAAGGAGCTTGACAAAGTATATCTTAATAGAGAGTCCTAAAACAGCAGGGGTCACCTATGGGTTAGGTAATAACATACCCAGAACACCACTTAATTCAGAGCCACAAAACAGATTCTCTGATATGGATGCAAAAGCTTCCCCTTCAAATAAGTATCTCCCACTTACTCAACAAGAGTCCAGGACACAAATTCAAGTCTAACAGTATCACATTTATGCTCGCAGCGTCATCATACAAACCTACGCATTAATCTAAAATCTGAGAACTACATGTTTAGTTTCTTATAAGAAACAAACAGAAGGGCTATAAGCAAATGAAAATTCTCACCCGTTGCCTAAAATGAAGATCATCTTAACTGTCAACTAAAGAAGCATTTTTCAGCTTTCCCAAGTAGCCAAGAACTCTCTGGTTCTCTGAATCACATGCCTTTCCAAGCAGATGATCTCACTCAATTCTCCAAAACCTGAATATTTCACGTACTCTTCTTTTGTACACACATCTGAAACCTCTCTCTCTGATCCAGTGTTGCTCAGGAATATCAGAAAATTGAAAGAAAAAGAGGGAGCCAAGAAGACAGCACCTCTAACACAATAAAGGCCTTGGCACCTCAAATCCATTTTGATTTACTAATTCAAAACCTAAAATATTGTCTGTCTAGAACAAAGTAAGGGCTCAGATATTAGTTGTTTGTCTAGAACAAAGTAAGGGCTCAGATATTAGTTTAACAATTATGATGGTTGTTACCATTTTTCATTTGTCTTGCATTTATGGCAATTCCCCCACTTCAATTTATTTTCTCTGCTTTCTGTAAGGGTATCTTATTGGAATAAACCTGTAGGATAAGTATCAACAGAATTGCTTATTTCCCCAAATTCTAAGAACTCAAACCTTTCACAGACCTGTCACTTAGCAAAAGATTACACCTTTAATGGCATAATTCTAGTCATAAAAATAAAAATCTCATCTCAACTTAGTTTATCCCCAGAAAGTACCTGCTCTGGTAACTGTGACCCAATAAATCATGCCAAGACTAGTCTACCTCACAGATTTCTCCACATTCCAACATTTACAACGATAAATGTCTTTCCCCCTCCAGTTTCTCTTTTCTAGTCATGGGGTTGTTAATAAGGTATCACTGCTAATAGGATACAACTACTTAATGTGTTTTTTCCAATCACAGCTGACTGCTTCCCCAAATATGCTAGGAATATTCATAACCCTGTATCCTCACCCTGTCTGTCTAAAAACCTCCTGCTTAATATCAAAGGCAGGTACAAATATTGCCCTCTGTGAAACAACCTGGAGCTCTTTAAATTTTAACAGGGGAGCTTACACCTCCCACAAGGGCACACAATTCATCTTTCTATAGGATAATCCTGTATAAAGCAGAACACATAGCAGCCAATTAATTTCACAGCACTTTCTTCACTGTATAACATAGTGCTTATCATAAATGTGCCACATTTGATCTGCTTGTAGACTTACTTCCCTCCTCCTTTCATGGTATACTAGCAGTACTTAATGTACTTGTATGTGCCACAATAACAGCACTCTGAAAAATCTCTAGTGGAACAACTTCACAGTTCAGTCCCTTACGCACTGTTGACATTAGTATCTACATGACATATGCAACTTCTGACAAGTTATTTATTATAAAGTCCTCAAAGACCACTGAACTAAAATCAGGGTCCTTCTGAAGCTGCTTAACAGGTGTTTGCCAAGTCTCAGCTATCATACTATAGCCTATTATCAAATCTAAGCAAGCATGCCATTTTCCTTGTGCTCTGAGTTCTTCACAGAAGAATGACTGCGACAGAACCACTCCACTGTCATAACCGAGTACTACTTCTTTTATGTAAACTGACACAGTTCACATACCAAACCCAACATAAACCCTTTGAGTACGTACAACTGAGTGATTTTTAGTATTCTCACAAACTTCTGCATCATCACAACTCTGTAATTTCAGAATATTTTCCTGGGTAATTATAACAGAAAGAAAAGCAGGGCTACAACTGATTTACAAAAAATCCATCTGAAAGCTTTTCCTAAAAATGGCCATGTTTTTATATTAAGTGGAGTTCCCTGTGCTACAACAAAAACTAAAGCTTTAATGTCTGTTTCCAACAATGTACCGATTATTTTTATTACAGCACTTCTGGCACAACAGCACAATCTGCTTTCTAATGGTCATTAATATCAAAAGTGAGTGACTAAATATCTATATGGAAAGAGAAATTAAGAGAAATTCATTAAAGCATTTGAAAGAAAAATCACTCAAAGGAACTGCTTCACACACGAAGTCCTTCAACAGGAACTACTCCAGCAACAATTTCCCTAGAAGCAACAAGACTCAACAGGATACAAGTGGAAATGGATCTCTGTCAGCTTACAGGCTCTAAGACTTAAACATCAAGAGTAACTGATGCAGAGATCCTCCTTCACCATGAGGGCTTCCCCAATGTCTCAGGGGGTAAAGAATCCGCCTACAATGCAGGAGAGGGATGGGAAGATCCCCTGGAGGAAGAAATGGCAACCCGCTCCAGTATTCTTTGCGTGGGAAATTCCATGGAGAGAGGTGCCTGACAGGCTAGTCTATGGGGTCGAAAAGAGTCGGACAGAACTGAGCATGCCCACTAGCCCCTACCATGAATAGTCACCCTAAATAAGAAAGCTACTTTGGGGCTTGTCTTCCTACCAGAAAAAAATGTGTTAACAAATTTTTGAGTAATTATAAACTATGTATGATAGTTTATAGTGCATCTGAAAGAGATGACAGTGTATCTGAGTAACATTAACAAGTATCTAAAATGGTAGTTTCACACATGTTAATAATTTATGTTAAAGTCACCTAAGAACTTCCAACACATATTGCATCAGAAATGGCCTTATGAACAAATAAAATGACAGGCCTAATTTACATAATTTATAAATTAATTTGCATTAAGACCATAGAATCCACTCCTCTGTTGCCTCCTCAGAGATAGCATATGTTAATATATAAGTGACTCAAATTTTAATGTTTGATTATCCTCCAGTATGAAAAGTATTTACAATCTTTGGAACTTGTGCATCAAAACACATGAAAACCCAAGCAAAAATAAAAATCACTCTAATTCTAACAAAACATCATTAATCACCTACTCCCTGATATCTAAAATGTATCTCCTTAAGAAACACCTAATGCTTATATTCCTAAAGTTTCTGACAAGAGTCAGGTTAATGATGATTAAATTGCATAATATCTTTAATGAAATACTCTGGTCTCCTCTCTGACCTCCCCCATGTCAAAGAAAGAAAAGAAAAGAAGAAAACAACCTGAAACTGAACTAGCCTCCAAATCTACCCCACTAGTTCAGAGGAAACACAGATGACAGGCTAACATGCTAAACAACATAAAATACAACCTGCAAAATCAAGTCTGGAAAACTTGGATTATTAAGGAATCTTCCTATCTTAAGTATAAATGGTATCATCATTATGTTTATAAAATGCCATTATGCTTATAAAAGCAGTCTTTATCTTACACTGATATACTACTTTCTTATATAAACCAAAATATTCTATATTAGTAAACAAAAAACTTGAAATAACTACTAAAAAACATGTCAACATAAACATCAGTCTTCATTTCACTATGCATTAGTTTAGAAGACTTCTGCATGCTAGAGATTAAGTTAGATTTTGTGGAAAGGAATGGTGGGGTGTCCATGATTCCCTTCATTTTGATATGAAGGGAGTCAACAATATATGCAGAAGCAATAATATATGTCAGTGTTAACAGTGTGGCATGTGGGATCTTCCCAGACCAGGCACTGAACCCGTGTTTCCTGCATTGGCAGGTACCACCAAACTACCAAGGAAACCCAAGATTAATTCTTGATTAACTGAAAGCATAATAGTATTTGAGGTTTATATATAATGCAACCTTTGTCCACATTTCCTTAGTCTTCATAACAACTCTATTAGTAGGCATGATCGTTTTAGGGACAAGAAAACTGAAGTGATATATGACTCTGGTCATAATCCTTTCTGCTAAGTGACTAAGCCTTTGGATTCCTCTATCAGCTGCCACCCTAATGTAACAATAGGCAGTAGAAATGCCAAATGTATGTCTTAGAATATTCATGTGAACTTCATGTTCTTAAGGGTGTGACTAAGCAGACTGATTTAACCCCCCCATTTATATAGCAGGACACAGAACTTTCAGCACATCTCGAGTCAATTTCCCATCTTCGTTTAGTAAAGAATCAAAAAGTTAATTTATGATGTTACTAAGGATAATTATCTTAACCTCGTGAATAAAGTATCTTCAGGATGACTCCCGAGAAAACTGATAACTACCATTTTCCTAAGAAGTTTTTCCATTCTTAACTAAACATGCTTGCTTTTCCTACAAACCTCAGTATATAATTGAATGAGCTCTTTATTAAGCCACTGTCTGGTTACTCAGTCATCAGAAATCTTTTTTTATTGGCCAAGTTTAGAATGGAAGGTCAAAAACATTACTTTTCACTGTTACTTTATAATATCAAGCAATACAGAGAACTAAAGGTATTCTCTTCCTCTTGAAAAACTAGAGTGAGGCCAACAGTGGTGGTGTCACCAATTTTTAAGACCAAATAGCAGTGGTAAGATATATGAAGATATTTCTGCAAACATTTCAGTGCTTTCATTATTCCTTGCTGTCTTCATCTGTTTTACGCAATCTCAAAATTCATCACTTAAAACAACTTTTCCCAAACGTACTTAGAATGCGATGATGCATCTTTATCAACTTTCTCATGATTTTTCAAATACAAATGCTATTCTGGAGGCATTAGAAACCATTATTCTAACCCCTCTGCCTTTTAGAACTGTATCATCATCTCCAATCTACAAATCTTAACACTTCAACATTAATGCCTAAATCAATTTGCATTGTAAAATCATTACATATGCTTATTGTATCCTATTTTGCATTGGTTGGTTTGCTCAAAGGAGACTACTGAAATTTTAAGGAATCATTTTTTATAGTTTTGCTGTAATCTCCCACAATGCAAATCTAAGCAGCTAATATGCAAAAAAAAATAGAGAACATGAGACTGCTAATTAAATTCCATTTATCATTAGGCAAGTCAGTCCTTACATTTATGTGGCACAAATTAAAAAAATGACTTGTCAAGAAAAAGTGTTAGTCCAGAAAATATTGGACATGTCTCCATATGCCCTGACAATATATATAAACTGATTCTATAAAATTAACAACAAAAAAATCCACCCTTATCTAGTCTAACTCTAATGATTTGCAGAAAGGTATTTTTTTCATTGGGCTTCCTGGTGGCTCAGATGGTAAAGAATTTGCCTGCAATGCCAAAGACCTGGGTTAGATCCCTGGATCAGGAAGATCCCCTAGAGAAGGGAATGGCAACCCATTCCATTCGTCAGTATTCTTAACTGGAGAATTCCATGGACAGAGGAACCTGGATGGCTACAGTCCATGGAGTTGCAAAAAGTCAAACACAACTGAGCAACACACACACTTTTTTTCATTATGTTCTGACAGAAAGAGGGGGCTTTATTTGAAAACATGTTTGTTATTCATTACTACAAAATAGAACATTTATTACCACAAAATAGAAAAACAAATGATTCTCACTAGCCAGCCTCTAATTGGAAGAGCAAACATCTTAAACATACCTGTCGTAATAATCCCGTTGAAAGTCATAGTCCAAGTCAAAAGATGAGCTGAAAAACAAATACCAAAGAGGATTAATTTGGAGCTGTTGACAACACCAGATGGGAAAAAAAAAAAAACCCACCCTAAACCAACCCAACAAATAGATCAACAGATTAGCATGGACTAATGCCCAATCATTAAGCAACAGATCACTAAATTCCAACCACTTTAGGCCATTGGACATACAGTGGCCAAACTGCAAATTTAGCCATAAGATTGCTAAAATGCCAACACATAAGAGCTAAAATAAGAATATGGAAAAACACAATAGTAAATTAAACATTCTTATGTCATCCTCTTTCCCTTTCTTACTCCCTCCCCAGCTTCTTAGAAGCTAAGTAACTTCTTTTGAAGGAATTTAATTTATACTAGTAGGGCTTCCTTGGTGGCTCAGATGGTAAGCACTCTGCCGGCAATGCAGGAGACCCGGGTTTGACCCCTGGGTCAGGAAGATTCCCTGGAGAAGGCAAGAGCAACACACTCCAGTATTCTTGTCTGAGAAATCCCACGGACAGAGGAGCCTGACAGGCTACAGTCCATGGGGTCTCAAGAGAGTCAGACACAACTGAGCGACTAACACTAACTTTAAATAACAAACTACTCTTTAATAGTAAAAAATCTCAGGAATTCCAACAACTCTCTGGGAAATGGGCTAAAATGAAGTATATTAACACAAAATTAATAAAGCAGTCCTTTCACATATATAAAACATACTAAAGTTAACCCTCCCCACATCCAGAAAACAGATAGAGAAGATGCCCACTGATGGATACAATGCAGTTATAAATAATAAAGTTCCGGACCTGAGTAGAGGGGACGGAGAAGGGTGTTCTGGTACTGACCCGTACATCTCCGCTGCAGATCGTTTCACACCTGCTTTTCCTCGGTTCACTTTTGGCTCTGCAGCCAGATTAATATCTGAGGGGGGAAAAAAACTTTAATGACAACTCTGTTGGGAGGGAGGTGTCTCAAACTGCACCTTTCTAACGTGTACATGGCCATATAATTAACAAAAGTCAAATGATGTATCTCATCTTTCCCTGTTATATAAAATAGGCTCAAGATTTTTTTACAAGGTTAGGACTTAATCCTCCATTTCTTTGTCCTCTGTTCTGTACCAACAAAACAGAAATGCAAAACACACAAAGTTTGTCTTTAGTACCTTTTACCCCTCGACTTGAACACCTCAATGAGAAACTGGGGACTTTTATTCTCCTTACAAATAGGATAAACTGAGAAGTTGCATAAAAAAATAAACACTGTGCAGTGAACTGCTTATAGGTAAACAATCTTCATATGTATGCACACACTCCAAGAAAAGGGAAAGAATTAAAGGAAAACAATTCTAGTTTCCATATACAACATAATTTTTAAAACACCTATGCCAGAGTGCCAAGTTGCTCACCATGCCACCCACTACCTATCAAAGAATTCATGTTCTCCCAAATATTCTAACAGATGAGACAATTTCTCAAAAAACAATTAAATAAAAACTAGCCAGCTCTCCAAAACTCAATTCATCAAGTGACCAGTAGAAAAAGACTTTTAAGTACATTGCCTTATCTGCTAAACACCATTACATTTACGAATAATCTTCAGAGTTCTTAGTTCACTAAACTCATTTCTATTTTTATAATTAATGTTTATAACAACCCTGCTTTTACAGTTTTGACTTTGGAATCATAAGATTTTATAAAACTGAAGGTACACTTTTTAAAAGAAGCTTAAAAAAATGTAGTAACAGGATTAACTACACTATGTATCCAACTGATTTTACAACCTCATATAAGAATTATTTCACAATAAACTACAGAACAGTTGACACTTGAACAACGTGGGGACTGGGGCCCTGACCCTCTGTGGAGTGGAAAGTCTGCATACAAATTAACAGCTGGTTTTGCACTGGGATTCTACCAATGCTCTTGTAGTACTGTAATACACACTAAAAAAAAAATCATCTGTGGTTTTGCACTGGGATTCTACCAATGCTCTTGTAGTACTGTAATACATATTAAAAAAAAATCCACGTAGAAGTGAATCCATGCAGTTCAAACATGTATTATTCCATCAAGGGAAAAATGTATTAAGTCAATATCCAAAATAAAATACTTTTGGTAAAAACAGTGATATGGTTGTTTGAGGCTGTGGCACAATGTGCACACAAAAATCTGACGTTTTGTTTTCTTAAAGACCTAAGTGTCCCCTATTCTGCCCACTGAAACTAACAAGATGCAATTAAAATTCAGTAAACACTCCTGGTATACAACAGGGAGTGGGTTTCTAAATAGCTCCCATTAAAAGGAGCCAACACTCTTATAAGATACCCAGATGACCCAGAATATCCTGTGGTGCAGCAAGCAAGGAAGAAATGTAGTATCACAAGAGTAAGGTCTCAAGGACACAGGAACCAACTTAAAGGTGACTGATCCACTGGCCAAAGATATCTCGAGTTTCAAACAATAATTTGCAAACATATGATTGAAATGTATGTAATGAGATCTAAAGTTTAGAATATAAATTTTCTGAATAGAGCTCAGATCTCATTTCTCAAAAATCTGAACATGCTACATCAGAGGCGAACCCTACTGAGGAACAACCTATGAATCACCTCAATTAATCCTCCCAAGTTATCTAAATTCTCTTGACAACCACATAGTAGTATTACCTTCATAAGAATAGTTAATAAACCAAGGTAGTGCATGCGCGCACACACAATTATTTTAACAAGGAAAAGCTATGTAGGCTGCCCAACACATAGCTGTGAGGCCCTAACATACATCTGACTCTAGAGCACATGACTAAGCTCTGTTTCTTCACCCAGTCGACTGTGTTCAAAATGACACAGCCATTTTAGGCAGCAAAAGTACCTTATGAAATATTGTCCCTCTCTCTCCTACTTTACTCAAGACTGCCAGCTAAGGGTTATCCAGTCTCTACTACACCAAATGGCCTAATAAGTAAAACTCTCTTTAGACCTATAAACCTAATATTTTTATTTTTTATTAGGTTGATGTCAGACATAACATCCAGAACACCTCTCTGACTGACAGCTTTATGGAGAGGGAGGGAAAGAAAAAGAAAACATGAAGAGAATAACTCCCAGATCTGAATTACATAACCAATGAAAAATTAATTCAACCCAGATCTTACCTAAAACCTGGCCAGCAATCATTCTGCCATCCTCTCCTGCCACAGCAGCCCGGGCATTTCTCTCATTAACATACTGAACGAAGGCAAAGCCCTTATGAACAGAGCAACCCACGATTTTGCCGTATTTTGAGAAGATTGCCTCCACGTCAGATTTCTTGACCACAAGGGTATTGAGATTCCCAATGAATACACGAGAGTTCATGGAGCGAGGATCCGTCTTGTTGGTAACATTGCTGGCCATTGTCTTTGATGATACGGTGCCTCACAAAGCTGAAAAACTGAGAGGGGAAAAAATGCACTCAGGTGAAAGGATGCTAAAAACAAAATAATCCTTGATAAAAACCTGTTCTACTCTTATTTTGAACCATTCTACCTACAATTATCAGTCAACTTAAACAAAATGGATCTCACAGCAGCAAGTTTATTCGTATTCAGAGACTTGAGCCCATGAATATATATCCTTATAGAAATTCAACCTCCTTTTCTGTAATATACTCCTGCTAGACCATCACTTCAAGGGGGGGAAAATCCTCTTCACATAATACTGGCAACACAATCCTCTTGGAAATTATTAATCCCAAGTAACTTCACTCTGTTTAAAAATCCTAAAGCAAATCAAAACCCCACCAATCTCTCTACCATAAATTTCTGTTTTTCACTGTCCCAGTCATGTTAATTGAACCATCCCTTGCCATCTATCAATAACTCCACCTTTTTTCATGTTGCTTTTACCGAGTCTCACTCATTGCCACATAGATATAAAGAACTCCAGTTTCTGCCCACAAACTATTCTTTAGCTAGATGAATGTGGACAAGTGACACTCTGCCCATCAAGTTTAATTAACTTTATTATATGAAGGCAACAAATAGAACCAACTCATTCACTCTGGAAATAATCTATTTCCAGATACTTTGACTGATTTATAGCATCCAATAGATACCTTAAATATCAATACCATTTTTTTATAGAATGTTAATGATTCTTTATGTGAAAACAATACAAAATATAGCTAGGACATTTAATAATGTGGATGGTGATGATGATAAAACTAGAAGGTAGAACACTGCCTTAATCAAAAAAGAACAAGAAGCAGTAAGAAAACCAACTTTCCTCAGACCATTTCAAAACAAAAATTATCTTTATATATGTTACAGAGGCATAATCTGTAACTATGTGGAGATTCATGAAATCATTTTAGGTCTTAAGGCACAAGATGTTTTGATATTCTTTAGCTTTTCTATCAGCTTTTTGTCTACTGCTCCTTCCCATTCCAACCACCAAAGTTAAACCGGGCTTAAGATGGATCCACCCTAGATATAGAGTAACATTCTTAAGATTATTTCCCATTTAACCCCTTGAAAGGTACTGAATAGCAGTGTCTAGTATTTCTTCACTTTCCAATCCTCAAGAAGATAATGACAAACTAGTTCTTGTGGATTATGTAAAGGTCTTATATACATTTAAAAAAAACCAGATGGTGTAACATTTACACATGACCACTACCATTCTGACCCTTTAAATACCTTGTCTTTTCATACACAAACAGAGTCTAAAGCTTTAAAGCTCTGATCCTTCTGAAATTCAGGAAACAGCCTGCCTTTGAGTTTCTAAATTGTATCTTTACAATTTTTTTTGACACTAAGCAGTAAAAATTAACCTAATAGTGGCTACTCAGACTCACTAACAGCTTTTCAACTTAAGCAGGAGCACCAAAAAGGCTTAGAACTCCAAGAGGAATCAAAACAGAAGCCTACTAACAAGGCCTAACTGGTTTCAAATAATAACAGTTCTGTGTGGCTCTTAAGGTTTGCTATTCTTTTATGTGGAGACATAAGCCAGTTTTCAGCAAATGTTTTTTTCACAAACTATGTGTGTATATATATATATGGTAAATACAGGTAAAAGTTCCCTGAGTTTCTTCTTAGTATTTATTTATTTGTGGTAGGCAGGATCTTCTATCTCTGCCCCAGCATATAGGATCTCTAGTTGTGGTCTGCAAAATCTTAGTTGCAGCATGTGGGGTCCAGTGCCCAGACCAGGGAGCAAACTCGGGCCCCTGCCCTGGAAGGCAGATTCTCAACTGCAGGACCACCAGGTAAGTCCCTCTCTTTGAGTTTAAGAAATTAACTGTGGGTAACGCAAAAACCTATGGACAACATACAGAATACAACTTTATGTCAGTGCATCCCAAACAAAACTCCATAATGCACACTGGTAAGGGCAAGTCAGAAGCTAAAAAGCATGTTATATATCACTGTGGGAGAAGCAAAAGCAGCAACTAGGAGCCTAAAAAAGCCAAAAAGCTGAAGAACATCAAATATCCAGGTAGTATTTACTGGAAAGAAAAAGAACAAATGTTAGGAAAAGCAGTTTCAACACGAAGCGTCTTGCCTGAGTCAATAGTGGGCGGGTACAAGGTACTGCACTAAAACTGTCCGTAGGTGCTAAAGCAGCTAAAGTCTCTAAAGAATCTCAACACTCAGAAGCCCCATGTGCATTCCGTTCTCAATCTCTTTTCTCCTCCTAAAAGTAACTTCACAGTAAAATCACTTTCTTCCTTTTAAAATAATTCTACTACCTAAAGTGTACCCCTGGGTAGTATAGTCTTACCCACTGATACAAATTTGATGTCTTTTACTGCTCTTTTTAGATAAGTTCCCCTTTAACTTAACATTTATCTTATGTTAATCTTGAGCATTTATTTGTCCTGCAGTTTTTCAAAATTTCATACCCTCAGCATAATTCCACATATTCTTCTGTCCTTTGTATTTTCAGAAATTGGAAGCTGTGACCAAAGGCTTGATCAGACTCACGTGTGACACTTCTGCAAGGTTATATTCAAGCAGTATTATCTTTTTGTAATGTTATTAATGCTAAAATTCTACCAGATCTCTCTATAGTAACTCAAGCTTATCCTTAGTATTATTACTTACAAAGAGCTTGAAAATAGTTTTATCAGTTCCTGCAACTTAGTTTGCCTGTGTCCTCTGTATCTGTCAGTTTCGCTGGGTATAAAATCACTTAATCACATTTTCTTTCCTTAAATATACTCCATTTACTTCTGGACTGCCACAGAATCATTCCAAACTATACACCTTGCTGGCAAAGCTCTGTTCTCTCAACCTGAGTAGACATTACAGGGTTTTGGCTTTATAATAATTCATTAAGATGGGGTTTTCTGGTTTTAAAGACAAATAGAAATGAAATAGATCTAAATGAGTGTATTTGAGGGTGCCTCACCAGCCACAGAAGTTTACACTTTGGAGTCACTCTTATAAGACAAGTCAATTTCCCCTAGCTTTTTAAAAACAGTAAGTAAAAAAAGAACACAGAATAAAAAACACACATAATCAATTTCTTCCCTAAAACTAGTTTCAAAGATTAAAACCACAGAGGGAAATATTTCTGAAATGACTGACTCCCTGGTTACTCTGTGAACTGTTTAACTCAGTAGCAGATATCAAATGGTTTCCAGAAAAGCAGAATTCCATAACAGTACAAATGGAAAAAGATTGAGTACTTCCCTAGAGGTTACAGGGTGGTAGAACTCAAACCTCTATTTAATGGAAGCATACTCATGTGTGTGCTTCTATCTTTTCATCCTAGGTTATTTTCACAATTTTTTATCATCAAAAAATTACTAAGATTGGTGAGTAAAAGTCAAAACCAACAATGGTGAGTTACTTATTACACCAAAGGATGTATCTGTCCATTTGATTATGTTTTATGTTGAAGCAATAAAAGCAATGAGTGGCTGTATGAAGGACAAGAACTGCTCAAGATTCATGGATACAGAAATGTGTTTCTATTACCAATTCTACCACATCAGTCATATCCTAAACCAAAAATCATGAAATCTACACCACGTAGATTTGGAATGGAGTTGGAATACAAGCTAACCTGTCAATTTTATTTGTTTTCAACTGTTTATCTTGAAGTTTGAGTTATGGTGTATAACTCCCATAGGCCTAATATGCCACTTCCTTTCTCTGAAGCAGTTTAAAGACAAAGTGTCACTAGATGGCAGCAATGAGTTGACAAATTTTTTAAATGATAGCCATCTTCTTGAATCCAAAGACTTCCTATCTCACACTGTCTTTCACAATTTCTTATCAAGAGTTTCTCAGTACCTCTTAGATACTATAAATTTCTCTGCCTACTCAGGGCAACATCACCTGATCTAAACTGCTTTCCTTTAACACACTTAAGCTCCTATTTTGCCCCTTTAAGTTCCTTTTACACTACTTTCCTGTTATTCTTCCCCACCATCATATTCTCTGCTTCCTATGTGTCTTCATTGCATTCATCAACTATTTCCCTCTGGCCTCCTTTGGTGGGCAACAACAAACTGTCCATGTCTGCAAAAAGTTGGCCATCGTACAGTTGGCCCTCCCTATCTGCAGAGTCTACATCTGTAGATCTAAACAATCATGGATCAAAAAATACTATCAGAGGAAATTTACTATATAAAGTTCCAAAACCCCAAACCTGAATTTGCTGCACACCATTTATATAACATTTACACTATATTTACTTTTTAAACTCAGCTATGTTTTCTTTTCAGAACATTTTCAACAGTAGAATATATGAATTGGCACAGAGCAGGTACTGCTTTGTTCATACAAGCAGCCAGTCAGCCACCGTCTTTAAATGCATTAACTGTAATGTACAATACCCCACTAAGCACTGTATTTGGTGCTTCTTACACATACTGATTTTCCTTTTTTTGAAATATAGTTGCTTTACACTGCTGTGCAGCAAAGTCAATCATCTATAACGTGTACAAAAAGCCCCTTTTCTGGATTTCTTTCCCATTTAGGTCACCACAGAGCACCAAGTAGGGTTTCCTGTGCTACACAGTAAGTTCTCATTAGTTATCTATTTTATACATAGTAGTGTATATATGTTAATCCCAATCTACCAAGTCACCCGCCCTTCCCCCACAGTATCCATGTTTGTTCTCTGTGTGTCTCCATTTCCTCTTTGAAGATAAGATCATTTATACTATTTTTCTAGATTCCACATATATGCATTAACATACAAATTTTTTTACATTGTATCTTCTTTACAACTATTTATGCTACATTAAGGTATTATTAATATAAATAATTATAATATTTGGCATTATAAGTAATCTAGAAACAATTTAAAGTATATGAGAGGATGTGTATAGATTATATGCAAATACTACACCATTTTATACAATGGACTTGAGCATCCCAGAGCCTGGTTATCTGCCAGGGTCCTACGATCAGTCTTCCTAGGATACCAAGGGACTGTAATTTGCTCATTCCCAAAGCTAATTATTTATCAAAACACAGACATAGTCCCAAGGTAAAGACTATCATGTAAAGACTACTAACATGAAAAAACAGCACATGCTGGTATTTTCAGACCACAAGAATACCAAATTGACCATTTTAAGAATCACTTCATTGTACACCTGAAACTAATACAACACTGTAATAAATCAACTATACTTGCAGAACCAATTATAAAAATATTAACACTGAAAAACAAAAATAGATTAAAAGTAAAAATGGTACCCCACAGCCATCTAAACAAATATCGGGGAGCAATCTCACTCTACATACCAGAAGTATAATTATCAAAACAGTAAGACAAAATGGTCCCCCCAAAAGTTATGAGCAACAAAAAAGGGGAATAAAATAATAAACCATTAACATGAAGAAGTGTTTTAAGAAAAGTATATTGAAAAAGACTCAGACTACAACCTGTTAAATCAGTGACGATTACACCCATGTAAGAACTGATTAAGACAACTATCAATATATGCCAAAAGCCCTGCGTGAAAAGCTTGTCAAAAGAAAAACAGGCTTTACATGGATTCCAAGTATGACTATTAACTAAAAAAAAATTACCTCTACTACTATAGAAATATGAGTCACCACTTATATGAAGTGATCTAACATTATATGCTTCCTGATTTGACGAAATAAACATATGTCACCTAAGCAATATTCTTAGTAAAATATTTGGCTTGAATCGCTACTGTAGGGAAACAATCAGATTTCAAGTCTGTGGGGACTTTATACAATACAACTTGTAAGGACTCAAGAGTAGGAAGACATTTCTAGATTAAGAAAGCAACACCATGTGAAAGAGATCTTTTCTGTGAAAACAAGAGAAATTTAATGTAGATTGTGTAAGAGATAATACTGAATTAATGTTTGCCATGTTGCAGTTCCCATCTGAAGTATCACGCCTGTAACTTTAGTATCACTCAGGAGGGGAAAAAACACAGATCAAACATGGTACATGTAGATAGTTGTTACCAGAACAAGAACAGGAAGGCTGAGACAAGAATGGCTTATTTTATAAAAGTACACATTATCTGTTCAAGTTTTTTCTTTTTTTTAAGAACCTATTACAGCAAATGGAAAAGAAATATATACCACATCACACTCTTGAGCAAGTTCCCAAAAAAATCATTTTCTTGTCAGATATGCAGAATGGTCATCCAGCGGGGTAGAGGAGGAAACTGGCACTTATACTGCTGTAACTATGTAAAACTAGTATACATTTCTGTAAACTCATTTGAAAATCCTTTGTAAAGCTATTAGAGCAAAAACTAATTTTTAAAAAAGCTCTTTAAAAAAAGAACAGAAAAATCTAAGTTAAATCTAAGTGCTAAGCAATGGGGAGGTCAATAAATCTGTACTAATTAAGCAACTGATGACGTTAAATAAATTTCAGGTAATCCTATTTTGGAATGGAAAGAGAAACAAAAGATGTTTTGTAAATTCCTGGACAAAAAGTAAAAAAAGATTAGCCTTTTAACAAAAACATATTGTACAAAGTTTACATACTGGTAAAGATGTTAAAAGAATATAAAACATAGAGAGGTTAGATACACCTATAGCTAATGAGACAGGAAAATGGATCAAAACATCAAAATATTGGTAATGGTTATCTCCGAGTAGGTAAATATTTTCTTTCTCTACATGTTTCCAAGTTTTAATAAGTATTTCATAATAATAAAAAAGGACTATTCCTGTCCAAGTATAGTGCAACAGACCTCAATGACAAAAAAATTAAATCACATAGATCAATGTCCCAAATTCTTCAGAGGATGATTAATCATCAAACTTCTTGAATTGCCACTGAAGTCAAGGGACCTGAAAAAGATATTCAATTCTAAAACTTAACAGGCTCTGAACTACATTCTAGATGCTACCCAGATGCTATCATGTCTGCTATCTTTAGCACTGTCAGTATCTGTAGAATTCACTGTTAAGTGCAAGGCTCTGCATTTCAAATACTATTTAATCCTCTTATATCTAATTCACAGTCCTTGGTTCCAACCTGAAGAAAATTTCAAACTTTGATTTTGTTGTGTGAAGTTTTAACAATCTCTCCCAAGTATATATTCTCCACATTTTTTCAACATATTGTCATTTTAAAGTTTAGTAAGATTAACACACTAAAGCTAAACTATGTTAAGTCTTTGTGTGAAAATCAAAGTTGCTCAGCCGCGTCCAACTCTGCAACCCCATGGACTGTAGCCCATCAGGCTCCTCTGTCCATGAAATTCTCCAAGCCAGAATACTGGATTGGGTAGCTGTTTCCTCTCCAGGGGATCTTCCCAACCCAGGCCTCCTGCATTGCAGGTAGGTTCTCTACCATTTGAGCCACCAGGGAAACCCAAGAATACTGGAGTGGGTGGGTAGCTTATCCCTTCTCCAGAGGATCTTCCCGACCCAGGAACTGAACTGTGGTCTCCTGCACTGTAGGCAGATTCTTTACCAGCTGAGCTACTGTGTGAATCACAACCAACTGGAAAATTCTTAAAGAGATGGGAATACCAGATCACCTGACCTATATCTCCTGAGAAACCCATATGTAGGTCAAGCAGCAGCAGTTAGAAGTGGGCAACAACAAACTGATTCAAAATTGGGAAAGGAGTATGTCAAGGCTGTATGCTGTCACCCTGCTTATTTAACTTCCAGGCAGAGTACATTATGAGAAATGCTGAACATCACAAGCTGGAATCAAGATTGCCAGGTAAATTATCAACAACTTCAGATATGCAGATGATACTACCCTAGTGGCAGAAAGTGAAGAGAAACTAAACAGTCTCTTGATGAGGGTGAAGGAGGACAGTGAAAAAGCTGGCTTAAAACTCAACATTCAAAAAGTGAAGATCATGGCATCTAGTCCCATCACTTCAAGGCAAATAGAAGAGGAAAAAGTGGAAACAGTGACAGATTTTACTTTCTGGAGCTCCAAAATCACTGTGGATGGTGACTGCAGCCACAAAATTAAAGACGCTTGCTCCTTGGAAGAAAGGCTATGACAAACCTAGACAGCGTATTAAAAAGCAGAGACATCACTTTGCCGACAAAGATTCATATAATCAAAGCTATGGTTTTTTCAATAGTCATGTATGGATGTGAGAACTGGACCATAAAGGTGGCTGAGCGCTGAAAAAATTGATGCTTTTGAACTGTGGTGTTGGAGAAGACTCTTGAGAGTCCCATGGAGTGCAAGGAGATCAAACCAGTCAATCCTAAAGGAAATCAACCCTGAATATTCACTGGAAGGGCTGATGCTGAAGTTCCACTACTCTGGCTACCTGATAAGAAGAGCTGACTCACTGGAAAAGACCGTGATGGTGGAAAGATTGAGGCCAGGAGGAGAACAGATAACAGAGGATGAGATGGCTAGGTGGCATCACCTACTCAATGAACACGAGTCTGAGCAAACTGTGGAAGAGAGTGAAGGACATGGAAGCCTGGTGTGCTGCAGTCCATGGGGTTGCAGAGTCAGACATGACTTAGCAACTTAGCGATGAAGATTAACACAATTTTCTTTCAAAAGATTTTTTTATGCTGTATTTTAGTTTTGAAATGATAATAAGATCAATCTCAACTGAAAAACCTTTCTGCGAATGTTCTGTATACAGAAAAGCTCTAACCAGGTTTATTTCTGAATAAGACCCAAGTTAGTTAACTATGAAAGTTTAGACTAGCCTATTTCAAAAAATATCTTAACTGAAAAGGTAGATACAAAGATATCTATCCCCACAGTCATGCCATGCCCATCGTGACTGAACTACATTTAAAGTACTAACTTTGACATGAGAACTTCCTGAATAGAAAATACAAAAAGAGAATCCCCATACTAAAAATATACCATAATTAAAAAGCAAAAAACTGATCAATGTGTGCAATATGTATTTGTCCACAACATTTAATATTGTACATTAAAAAATAAACACATTCCAATTTCAAACTTAACCACATAAGTGGTGTGGACTTCCCTCTGGAAAACCAATCCCTTCAAACACCAGACTCTTCAATCATAAAATGAGTATCGTTGAAAGCGCTTTTCTCATAGGATAGGTATGAGGTGTAAGTGAAGATACAGAGAACATTGAACGTGGTGCCTGGAAGTGTAGCCACTGCAGCTGCTCCTACTACTACATCATTTTCTATTATTGGTACACACCAATAAAAATGGGACATAGACACAAGGACACAAAAGATGATTAAAAATTAAACCAAACACTATACCTACCAAACAAGTAAAAATATTTTAAATTGAAATTTTCACACATTATTTCTGAAAATATGAACAGGGAACGGTATATTCAGAAGTGGACTTTTTATCAAAGCCTTAAAATTGTACACGTTCTTTAAAAAAAAAAAAAACCTCACGCATATTCTGTGACTCAATAATCTTACCTCTGAGAACTTATCTGAAGGAATCAAGGATGTGGACATATTACAGTGAAAAATTGGAAAATAAACACATAATATGAGACTAAATGAATTTCAGTACATCAGTCTAACTGGAAACAAGTAACAACTTAAAAAAAATAACTTATTGGGAATTTTGTCAGTCCAGTGGTTAAGAATCCACACTTCCCCTAGAGGGGGCACAAGCTCAGCCCTGGCTGGGGAAGTAAGACCCTACAAGCTGCGGTGGCACAGCCAAGAATATATATAAATTAAAAAAAATAACTTGACACTAAGAGATTTTCAAAATGTTAAGCAGCATACACAATACATAAATTATCTAGAAGATTACTCACTAAAGTGTTAGACATCCCAGGATGTGGTAAGATCCTGAGGTTTTAGAAAACTCTTTTCTCCCAATCTTTCTTTAATACTGTAAGTTTCCTAATTTTTTTGTTCTGTAAAGATAGCTTCATGCTACCCTGGAATTTAATTATATGGCTTGGTGTAGTCATCAATGCTTTTCTATAAATTTAACAGAAGTTAGAAAAGTTGAGTGCCTCCTCTCCTTAATGCAATTCAGAACTATGTAAAATCAAGGAAATGGGCATCTTTAGGACAGCAAAACTTTGACTAGATGTTGCATTCCGTAATTTGGCGTTTCTCATTCTATGTCTGTTGACAGCCCCAACACACCCAAACGCTGGGTGTAATTCCCTGTGTATATGTGCTTAGCTGCTTCAGTCATGTCCAACTCATGCAACAGTATGCAATGCAGCCCGCCAGGCTCCTCTGTCCATGGGATTCTCCAGGCAAGAATACTGAAGTGTGTTGCTATGCCCTCCTCCAGGGAATCTTCCTGACCCAGGGATTGAACCTGCATCTCTTACATCTAACCTGCATTGACAGGCAAGTTCTTCACCAACAATGCCACCTGTATTTACTAAACAGTAAATCCTTGCTTATATTTTATGTTTAGTAGTTTCTATCTTTTAATTCCATATTCCTAATGTGTCCTCCTCACCCATCATTAAATGTTAAGTCACCAATATGAGTGTTACATCACACTTTAGGGGGAGGGGGAAAAAATTTTAAACCCATCATATTCTTAACTAGAACAACTTCTACAAAGGAAAACTCCCCATCAACATGTTTCCTCAGAATATTTTAAACCTTTTGAAAAAACATTCCTGAAGCTATAAGCATTAGGAATATGTAAGAGAATGCGTTTCATAGCAAAAGAGTTAAGAATTACTTTAGTAAGGTCAATAAATCTTGACTGTTTTCAGCAAAAAACATTTGAGAAAAAGCAAACATAGCAATCTAGGTGAAAGAAATTCATTATTCTGTTTTGTTATGTGTCAAAGGCTGGGCAAAGGAAAAAATGGCCATAACTTAAGAGCCACCTTGACCTGCAACGTTGTTTTTCAAATGTTTCAGTTATCATTTATCACAAAGAAATAATTGCACATTGGTCACACTATATAAGATATATGATTTGCCTAAGAGCTCAGATAATTCAAAATACACACATTTCAGGATGGCATGTATTATCTGATTACTAGCTTAAGTGGCTCAGCCATTTTATTCAGATTGCCTGATGGAAATTACTTGATTTTTAATTCTATTTGTAATTAGGAAGAGTCATTATTCAAAATGTGTACATAAGAGTCATCTTTAATACTGCATCATCTCAAATTTACATAAAATGTGGCTACTTTATGACCCTCAACTATGTTCCCCAAAGAGCAAATACACTCATCAGAAAGTCTATTAAAATGTTCAATTCCCAAGTAATAAAAAGGAGTGAAAGAGTAGGACATGGTATTCCGTATTTCTAAGAAGTTTCCAGATAATGATAATGATATGCTATTGCTGTAGCACAGATCATAGTCTGAATAGCAAGGGTCAACAATACTTACACGTAAGACTATATTTATTATCTTGTAGAAAGCATCAATGTTATCAGTGAACTCAAACTGAGCCTTTAGTAACACAAATAAGCTTTTTAAAGTCTCACCAGGGGATCGGGTGGAGAGGGAGGTGGGAGGGAGGATCGGATCGGGATGGGGAATATATGTGAATCCATGGCTGATTCATGTCAATGTACGGCAAAAACCACTACAATATTGTAAAGTAATTAGCCTCCAACTAATAAAAATAAATGGAAAAAAAAAAAGTCTCACCAGGAGACACATGTTAGGGGAAAAAAATCAAGATTTTTCAGATTTTGCCAAGATAATACTATAGTTTTGCTATGTAATACAGAGTGGGATCTGGTCAAGCATCCAGCTACCAGATATAATACATTAATATTTCTGCAATAATACATATGCATAGCCACTATATATAACAAAGACTATAAATAATCTCATATCAGTTGAAGTCAGGTTCTATGATCAAACTGATGAAAAACTGTCACAGATTTCTGAATTGAGAACAAAAGATCTGATGGTACAACAAAATAATTTTTAGTAAGGAAACCCAACTTAAAATTACTACATCATTCTCCATCTCTCAGACCCAAGCAACTAAAACGTAGGATTATTCTTAAGTCCCAGAATTTAGTAGTAAAATGTGTATGTGTGCTAAGTTGCTTCAATCGTGTCTGTTTGTGACCCTATGGACCATAGCCTGCCAGGCTGCTCTGTCCATGGCATTCTCCAAGCAAGAATACTGGAGTGGGTTGCCATTTCTTCCTCCAGGGGATCTTCCTAACACAGGGATCGAACCAGAGTTTCTTACGTCTCATGCATTGGCAGGCAGGTTCTTTACCACTAGTGCCACTTGGGAAGGCCAAAATGTATTTGAAATACAGCAAATCCCATCTTTCGCTAGCGTGAAAGCTCAATTTTATAACACACAAGGATAATCATTACCAAGTTTCTCACTCAAAATTTTACACTTATCTCGAATTAACAGAAGTTTCCAAATTCTAGGAAGGAATAAGCAAAACATAAGCAAAAAAAAGTCGTCCAAGTTACCATTCCCGTAGAAAAAACTAGAGAATGCCTTATTCAGTCCTCAGAGTAGTACCTTAGTCTTCAAATATATTACATGTTTTTGTGTGACAGAGTCCTTATCTTTCAAAGAAACACTGAAATAGCTATAGATTGAATAAAATCAATTATTTACTTCAAAATAACATAAGGGGAAGGGAATGGATGCAGGTATAGATAAAAACAAGATTACTCCCAAAATTGCCAAAGCCAGACAAGTTCGTAGCAATTAACCTGGCAGCAGCCTTTTACTCAGAAAATGTATTAACTCTTTAAACATTCTTACTCTTCAATTAATAGACTTATCAAACATGAAGAACATTTAAATTTCAGGACCAAACCCTGAAACATAATGAAAAAGACCCAAGAAATTAACAAAATTAGAAGTAAAATATTAGTGGTCACTTACATTAAGTAAATTGTTTTTACCTTTTTTAGAAAGCAACCTAGACTGAAGCTTTTAAAACATGAATGCTCTTTAACAGTTATACTTCTAGGGCTTAACTCTAAGCAAATAACTAAGGGTTATTCACAAAATCTTAGCTGTTAAGACTGCTCAATTGCTTTTAAAAGGAAATAGAAAAAAAAAAGAAAAAAAAATAAAAGGAAATAAGAGTACTGGTTAAGTAAAAACATTGCCTAAGTATGCAATGTAATACTATGCAGTTATTAAAATCTTTAGGAGAGCTGTATCTAATAACACTGATGTTACGTTCATACTGGGGGGGGGGGGGAAGTCTACTTAAATGTATGTGCCATATGTAAGGGGCCTTCCAGGTGGTTCGGTGGTAAACAACCTGCCTGCCAATGCAGGAGACACAGGAGAGACAGGTTCAATCCCTGGGTCAGGAAGAGCCCATGGAAGAGGAACTGGCAACCCACTCCAGTATTCTTGCCTGGGAAATCCCATAGACAGGAGTCATATGTAGGATATTACTTTTTCAAAAGCGTACATACACCAAAAAAAAAGTCTGAAAGGACACATCAAAACTTTTATTCTGAATGGGTAAGAAAGTGTATCTTTTTTGATGGGTCTCCATTGCATTTTCTAAATTTTGTATGTGCATGCATTGCTTAATTTAGATTAAAGCTAAAATAAAGATGGGAGTAACTTCTTTTAAAAATCCACATCAATCTTAATTCATTTGATTAGTCTTCCTTTTTAAATTCAGTAAAACTACATCTTAACACAAATTCCAACACAGGAAGCCAACAAACTTTCAAGGATAACAAGGGAAATTTTTTCCTTGGAAAGCACAATTTACTACCTCAATTTTAACCATAAAGTTTTTTAAAGTTATCACAAAACTAAGGCAAAGACTATATTTAAAAATTTAAGGAATTATAGCACACTATGGTTACCGAATTTTCAGAATTTAGTAAGAGCACGAAGGAAAAATTTTCATTTAACATGTATTCAACTATTCCTAAATGTTATTCCAGACAAGTTAGAAAAGCCTAAGACTGGTTCAATGAATTTCCAGGGAGTTATATTAGTTCTGAAACCAACTCAAAAGCTATAGGTTAATCTAAACAATAAACAGGAAGAGTATTTCAGACGGGTCAAACTGGAATCAGATTAGATAGAAAGAAAAATTCAGATGCCCTTTAATCTACTATATGTGTGCTCGGTCATGTCCAACTTTTTGTGACCCCATAGGTGAAGCCCACCAAGTTCCTCTGTCCATGGAATTTTCCAGGCAAGAGTACTGGAGTGGATTGTCATTTCCTAATTCAGGGGATCTCCCCAACCCAAGGATGGAACCTGTGTCTCCTGCATTTGCAGGCAGGTTCTTGACCACTGAGTCACCTGCTGCTGCTGCTAAGTCACTTCAGTCATGTCCAACTCAGCTACCCCATGGACTGCAGCCCACCAGGCTCCTCTGTCCATGAGATTTTCTAGGCAAGGATACTGGAGTGGGTTGCTGTTTCCTTCCCTATGGCTTCTGCTTAAAAATAGCTATGTATTCTCAGTAGAGAATAAATCCTTAAAAATGACAAAGTTCTTCCAAATTTTTATTAAAGCTCCATCACCAGCAATACAGCAGCCTATATCCTCAAATGCTAATGGGACTCATTCCATCACAGGCAAACCTAATTTAAGGCTGCTCTTACAACTTAACTAAACCTAATTTAAGGCTGCTCTTAAAACTTACTAAACTCCTACCACAGAAGCCACAGTTATGTTATTTATATTCAGACATAAAATCAAAGAGCTGAAGTATATTGACAATAAGGAGTTTTAGCTTTAATTCGAAGTAAAATACTGTTGTGTTGCTCATTAACGGTCTCTAAACACACAAAGCAAGTTTCCTTCTAACCCTAAGTCCTTCCCGCTTTTCCAGAAGTAATCCATCAATGGTGTTTCACGCGCATCTTTCCAGATATTTCTCTGTATCTTACACAGTAGAAAATAAACTTCTATAATATGTGAGCTGATGAAAAGTGCTAAAGAGCAATTAGAAGGCTAAGTGAGAGAAAACAACACTGAGGTGATGGCTTTTGAGTAAGAACGAAAATGAACTGAGGAATCCAACCTGTCTGGGGAAGAACCACACACCCCCCCGCCCCCTCCCAAAGGCTTTTGAGGTAGGAATATGTAGTGTATTCAAATCTCAGTTAAGGAGGCCAGTGTGGCTGAAGCATAGTAGTATACAATTAACAAGGAAGGAGGTGCACAACAGATCATATAGCACATGTTGCAATTTTGACTTGAATGTTGAAATAGGCAGTTATTAAGTGAGTTTCAAACTGGAAACTCAGGTAATACATTTTTCAAACATTATTATTTTAATAGGATCAATCTAGCTACCACACACTGGGGTGGAGGTATAAAAGAAATATAATCTATTGCAATAATGTACCAAAGACAAATGATGGCTTGAAATTGGATCAAGTCACAGCAGAAGTGAATCCTTGTTATAATTTAAAGGCAGAAATGATAGTGTTTTCTACAATGCCAAAGATGAGGTATGACAGGGGAAAAAAGTCAAGGATGGCTAATCAAAGTCTGACCTAACTGACATGAAAACGCCAGTTTCATTAACTGAAATGGGCAACACTGCAGAAGGAATTGGTTTGAGAGAAGAACAGCAGGAGCCCAGTTTTGGACTTTTAAACATATATACATAACACTCACGGGAGCTGTCAGGTGGGTAAATGGATAGAGACAATAAAGACAAGTCCAGGCTGGTGATACATGTTTGGGCATCATTAGCTTACAGATAGTATAGAAAATCATGTGACTGAATAAAATGACCCAGGGAAGTGTGAGTAGAAAAGAGAAGTAGAAGAACACACTTGGGAGAAGGAATAGCCAGAAAGAGAATAAAACCTGGAAGCTAAGTAGAAAATATTTTTTAAAAGTGGCAGCTCAACTGGTTAAATCATACCAACAAGACTGATAAGGATTGGAAAAGGACCACTGGATTTAGTAAATCCTTCTGGGTTACATATTTTTTAAAACCATAAATTATACAATTACTTCTTTTCTCCCAAGTGAAACTCACTTTTAAATGTTTACTATGCTTATTTCCCTGAAGAATGTTGCTACAACCAAAGAGTCTTCAAAATTATACCACAAACCTGTATCTACCCAAATAATTACCTTGGATACTTCATGCTATTTAAACTGTTGTAAACTGAACAAAACAGTTTAACAAAAATGACATCTTGCTTAAAACTTGCTAAAAACAGAAGTCCAGAGAAGTTTTTTGTTTTAGGCACTTTAATCAAATTAAAGATGCTTTTCTAGAATACTTCACATAGTACGTACAGTCAATCTAGTATGATTAAGACTTGATATCTATAGTTTTAACTGCCTGGGTTGAATCCATGCCTCATGTGACATTCATTGGGTATGTCTAACTTCTGGCAAATTATGCAAATCTGTGCTCGAATAGTCTCATCTCCAAAATGTGAAAGACAGTAATATTTACATAAGCTTATGATGATTAAGTTAACACAGGAACTTTAACAGCAATGGACACACGGTAAGTTTCCTGTTTACCACTTTCAAGAAACTAAAGATTTTGTACTTCATTTTTCCTTTCAAATAGGAAAGCTATTATGTCAGGTCTGATTCAACAGGGGTGTTAGAGAAATAACTAACCCTAAAGCCTAACTAAATATCCTCTTCAAACTCTTATTCATCAATACACACAAAGAAATCTCATTTGAAAAACCAGGGCCAAGTGCTGTCAGGCCTAGGATTACTACCTTCTTCAAGAGATGAATAGATAGTGGCCTATTTTAACAGAGGTCTTCTAACCTAGTCTTTAGTCCTTCTTACACTTAGTCTTCATTAACATTCCCCACACAACTGCCAAAAGGAAATTCCAAGAAAGTAACCAACTCTCTCTAATCTCCAAAGTCCTCAAACAAATTCCTATTGTGTCTGAAGTAATCTAGATATTAAACATGGGCCCATATACTATGCTTGGTTCTTGCCTACCTTTCCAACCTCACATCTTGTTCTGTGTATTCTTGGTGACTATTTTCTAGTAGGATTTCTTGAAATGAGGCCAACTCCCTCCCAACCCCCCACCTATCTGGGCTCTCTAAGATAATCCAACTTCTGACTTCAACATCAGCTCCTAAGGTCTCTTTGCTGGCAGAACCCTTTCACTGCCGTATCTGTATCTGGCTCCCTTAACTATCATCTCTTTTCCTTCATGGATCTAGACTGTGAAAGTGCTGTTTTTTTCTCTCTTCTCTCAATGGCTATAATACTCGAGGGCAGGAGACAGTATGTTTTGTTCACCTGTATACACCCAAGCCTAATGGTGATTTTCAGAACAAGCATTCAAATGTTTAACAAACATTTCTAACTTGAAAGCTGGGAATCATCCCAAATCTGTCACTCTTCATATCACAGTCACCACCAAATCCTAAATTTACTGGTTCCTAATCCCAATACCATTGCTTTTGGCAGTGATATTTGCCCAGTGAACTGGCCAGTAAAGCCAGTTCATTATTCTTCCCTCTATTCCAGTTTCTTATCACCTACTCCAATCTCATTCTCCTCTACGCCATTTCCACATGGCTATTACAATGACATTTCTAAAAATGAAAATCTGATGTCACTCCTCAGTTCAGAATCTTTTAATAGTTGTCGGTTTCTGGATAAAGTACAAATCCCTTGGCGTGGTATTAAAATTTTTATAATCTGGCCTTAACTCTCTAAAAGCCTTTCCTGACCTCTTAAGAGTCAATTAGGCACCCATCTATTGCACAGTTCTATAGGCTCTGTGCCTACCTTTAACCACAGTGACATTATCTCATCCATCCGTCTCCCTCACAAGGCTATGAGTCCCTGAAGAACTATTATACCTTTTTGCATTCTGCAAACCAGAAGAACATGACCCATAAAATAATGGATTTGTAAAAGGATATCAATAAAACCTGGACCTAAAAGAACACTTTCCATTCCTCTTCCAGGTAACCTCACGACATTTTACTTAATTTTCTCCCATTTTGTTTTCCTTTGAGGCTGCCTTCAGTTTTCACTTTAACTAGATTTTACTTTCAACAGGAATAAGGGGAGGGGTCAAGTATGTGATGTACTCCAGTACACACAGCAGTAAGTATACTGTTAAAAACCACTCTACTTCTCCCCTGGCCTTACCCCCGCTCAATATTAAAACAACTCTCAAGTGAATTATCAAAACATTTCACCGCTGTCAGTAAAACATTACAGTGTGTTAGTCACTCAATTGTGTCCTACTCTCTGCGATTTCTACAGGTTGCTATTATTTTTAACACTTTGACTATCCACATCCTTATTAATCTCTGCATTTTTCTTGTGAATATTCAGTCTTACTATAACCTTTGGAACAGAGTTGATTCCCTAACATGTAGCTGGGCCACAAGTAATCCCTGAAAAAGAGGTCAATCCTTGATCCTACCTGGTTTGGATACAGAGATTATTCAGATTTTCCTGCTTTCTGAGGTTAAAAAGTCTATTTATCCTTTTCTTTTTAAAAACCCTTCTAGTCAGAAAGCATTTCAATATCAAAGCATGTTTCTTGTGGGTTGATTCACACTAAATTTTAATGATAAAAAAGTCAAAATTGAATACAATCCAAAATTATTGCCACAATCCCAAGGAAGATTACTCTAAATGACAGAAAATCTTTACTAATTTGCAATAATCTAAAAAAAGAATACCTAATGTTTTTGTCTTGCTGATAATTAAAACATGCTATTTTCATTCTAAAATATATGTAAACTTCAGCTGCTCTTTCCTTTATCAAAAACCCTCAGGACCCCAAGTTTGACACTCGTAATTCCATTAGTTTACAAAACCCTCAAGGGTCCTTCCTTAGGAAACATCTTGAGAAACACACACAAAAGCCTAACCCAAACATTTCCAGAAGCTATCACCTGCACCACACCAACTTAAACAGGGGTTATTTCCTAGTCTTTCCAATGAAACCAAGTGGACCTCACACCTCTTACCATCACCCAGGAAGGGTGTGCATCTGTCCGAAGGCCCCCCTGGCTCCAGGTCATCCTGGCTGCTGCTGCTCCAGGCTGGGCATCCGTGTTGCTGCAGCTTGTGGTTTGTGACGGGTAGTGTACAGGACAAGCAGGATGGGATTTCAAGGGAAACAGGAGGGGGATGGCTTTCTGGGAAAATGCCATCACCGTCATAGGTGTTAAGTAATACCACACACATTTTATTGCAGCACAGTTTAAAAATTTAACAAATGAAAGATTAAAAATAAAAAAAAACAAAAATAAAAAAATAAAAAATACAGACGTCCAGAGATGCTCTAAAACAGTTAAGTTAAAGATCAGGAAAAATAAGGTCACAGACTTAACAGCCAGTAAAATTCTTTCGAGCGTGGGGAAGGGGATAAGGGAAAGGGGGGAGGGTTGGGAGAGAAAAGGTTTATGTGATCAATCCACTTAAAAATGCTAATGCCTTCACTTTCTCTCCCAAGATGTAAAACTCCAAAGTCAATCAGGAGGCCGGAGAAATTCTTAATGAACATTCAGAAAAACTCGATTTTAATCCGGTTAAAAATCATCAGTGTCATTATCATCATCATCATCACCATCATTAAGTATAATAATAAATAATAGTAACTAGTAACAACAATAAAAAGGAAATCAGCGGAAAGTCAGGAAAAATGTAAAAAAAAAATTGGAATAACTTACTGTAGCTGAAGATCAAAAAAATCTCACTGTAAAAAAACAAAAATAAAAATAGCCCAGATTAGAAAAACGGGAGGTGCAAAAATGTCAAGTCAGTAAAGTTCATTTCTTTTCTCTTTCCAAAAGCAGTTTCCACAAAAACCGCAAGGGTAAAGTTCTCAGTAGCAGACAAGCAAAGCCCTTTCCACATCATCAATCAATCTTAAAAATACACGAGGAAGTAGAGAGGTCAGTTTATGAGAGGCTAAAAGGCTCCTCCTCCTCTAACCCAATTGCTGCAGAAAAAATAGAAATAGAAATTTAAAAATTACATCTTAAATCCAAGTCCCGTTTTTGGAAACAATTGAAAAAAAAAAACACCTGCAAATTTGCCGTAGTGCACACCAAGTTGCATCATTATGTTTAAAATGTCTTTATAAAATCAATTTTGGAATGGGAATGTGTGTGTTCTGGAAGGGTGGGGAAGGGAGGTTAAAAATCAAAGCTGAGCTCCAGTGAGTAGGGATGGGGTTCGCCTTGCTGCCCTGTGAAAGGAGAAGGGACAGATTGAGTCAGAGTTCCTCAGAAATGTTGTGCCCTAAACCCCCAAGACAGAAACATCTGTCCATTTCATGTAACATTCTGGTAAAGCATCAACATCCCACTGGATGGGGAGAGCCTCTATAGAATTATCACCTCTACCAGTGACTGGCTTCACAATTCTTCAATGTCAGTAGGTGACTATTTTAATTACATATGCACCTATATTCCCTTAAGGGTCTCAAAAAAAAATCCACATTCAAACGCTCATCTTGATAATCAGTTTGGCAAAAGAAAATTTAGAAAAACCAGGTAAACAGAGATGAAGTGAGCAAATGTCAAACATCAGAAAGCAGATTCGTGTTTTAAATTTTAGGCCCAGGTAGCTTTTCCTACCATACAAACTGAAGGGGAAGGGTCTACTCTGAAGATACATACTAGAGATGACATCTAATCTCAAAACAAATGAGTGGTCAATCTGTAAGACCTGACAGAATCTGTCAGGGAAACAGTTTACACAAATAGCACATTAATCCACTCAGTAACAGAATGAAAAGTCAGATGAAGGAAAAAGGTTATTATGGCTACTGACTATACAATGTTAAAAAAAAAAAAAAAACAGGCAAAAAGTACATGTTTCTTTGTGGTCCCACTGTTTACAAATAGTACACATGGCTAATTCCAAGATAGGAATTCTAAGAATCTGAAAGGTACCACCACAAGACTGGCTAAGATTTGCAATTAGATTGTAGGTCTTTGAGCAAATAAGAATGACTGTACTTGCATTTTAATATTCAGCCATGAGATTTTATTCTATCCAAATGTCAGTGAACTAAAAAAATTTAAGCTGAGTTTTAAAAAGTGTTCCTTAAATCAATTACAAATTAATGACTACAGCAATGGAAAAGGTATTATTAACTCTATTTTTGAGAAGTAGCAGACCACACAAGCTACTTTTACACTTGGACTGTGTTAAATTTTAACTGATGTGTTAAATTTTACAAATGTACAAACTATTAAAAAAAAGTTACAGGAAATGTACAATTATTTGAATGTACATTCAAATATACATTCTGAATGTGTTAAGTGTAAGGGATGTTCAGTTATGGTGAGACATTCAGTTTTCTTCTTTGGAATCACAGCCTGAACGTGGTAGTCAATAATGTCAGGATGTTAAATAACTGGTTCATCTACAAACAAATCCTCGGCAAACATGTTATAAGCTTAAAAAGTAATGTGAAAACATTTACATCTTTCAAATTCAAGAACTTAAGATGTCTCCCAAGATGCTATGTTTAATTGATGAGCTACCCCTCATAAAAATGATTAACCAAATTGAACACCTAATTGTAACCTTTGCAATTAATACTACACCTGAAGTTTATACTTTGTCAAACCTCTAGATTTGCATCTTCTAAACGGGTATTCTCAAAGAGAGGGCTGCCAACCAAGATAGCGTGGCATACATTAGAAATGCAAATTAATAGGGTCTACCCCACACTGAATTTATTAGAAAGTGGTGATGGAGAGCCCAGCAATCTGTTTTAACCAGCCCTCTTGCTGGTCCTAATGTCTGCTCATGTTTAGAAACTACTATATAGAGTTAAAAAAAAAAAAACAACTACTGTATAGAGTTTAATAAAGAATCTCTATCCCCAATTAGGATCAAAACATAGTAACTCAAAGATTATAACCTACCACACTAAATGCTATACCATAAAGCCCTACAGAAATCCCTTTTCCCTTTATAAACCTCAGATTTCCAATATCTAAGAGAACACACGCAGCTGTGCTACATCTTAAAGTTCTGGTTTTCACCATAGTCAACTATCTAGTAAATCTATTATGTACAAAATTTTAAGCCTCCCTGATCCCAATGAGAATGAATGAATATATATATTAAAACATGAGCAAATAATGCTCCCCAAAGACAATAAAATGACCTGAAGATTGAAATACTGTTATTAAGACAGTTAACAGTAATTACTAATACACAAAAACTGCTGTCAACAAATAAAACTATTTCTGTACACTATTTAGCCTTCTGGCAACAAATGAATTACAGAAAATAGATATTAAGAGGTAAGAAGTCTAAGATCCCTTATAAATATAAAACTGAATTTCAGAAAGTTTAACTGATTTGCCTAACAGGTAGGTAATAAGCAGCAGGAGGGGGAAAATCCAGTTCTCTTAACTCCTAGACCAGGGTTCTTTCAACTGTCACACTCCCCACGTGACATCTCACACATCCACCAGTTAATATAAGTTAATCTTTAAGATTAGAATAACTAGCTATTTTGGAGCTTATTCCTTGCTTGTTTCGAACAGAAATTCCATCCAAAACAAGGTCACACACTATGCAAAATCCTCTAGAGACCTAATCAGGAATAAGGTGTTTATATCCTCTACTAAAGAAAACAGCAGGAGGCATTAAGCATGGGAAACACAAAGAGGTCCTCCAAGTTTAAGAAGCCATCTTAAATCCCTCTTCTCCAGCCAACATGAAAATGTTACTAATGCCTATCTATTTGAAATCAAATCTAGAATTATTTCAGATATTAATTTTGTGGCCAAATCATTCCGGATGAGTGATATTAAACTGTTACCTTGGTACACGCTGATCCTAAGGAACCCATTTTTTTTTTTTTTAAGGAACCCATTTCTAACACCTCAGGGGAGAAAAGTGCCCTTCAAGTAATTTTAATTTCCATTTAAGGATTTAACCATTCTTACTTATTTCCTACATTTCTCTTTATTTGCCAACAGTATTAGGTGTATGATTTCCTAAATTAACCAATCATTGCCCTTTTAAAGTCCATGTGACAATATAAATGCTTAAGCTTTTATTTTTTTAAAGGCAAAGCTTTTGATTCCTATTACAAAATCTATATGGTAAGGGATCAATATATAGCTACCTAGAGTAATAGTTTTAGCTTCTGTTCCTAAGGGACAAATTTACCCAATCTGGGCTTAAACTGTGCTTAACATCACTTTTTGTGAATGTTTAACGCATTATGAAAAACAAAATCACTTAAATCTTACACAAAGATTAAAAAAAAAGCGGTATCTTGGATAAGTGAATGTGATACTTTGAAGCTTATGTAATTTTCACAAACTTGGCAAAAATTGTTTAGTAATTTTCAGGGCTTAGCAAATAGTAACCACCATAATACCTGCTTAACAAAAAGCATATAGTTGTGTATTTTTGCCAACTTTGGGATGGTCCGGAAAATTAATGCCAGAATATCCCTAAAATCAAACTTCACAAAATCTTAGAACGTTCCATTAATGAACGTAATACTCATAATTTTTCCCCAAGAGCAGTTTGGGACTTTCCAGTTGCCGCTAGTTCTTGCTGTAATTACTTTTAGTATCTACTATTCAACGGGGAGGTAAAGACACTTGACTTAACCTGGCGACCAAATTCCTTACTAGTTCGGCTGATTAATATGACCCAGGCAATCAACACTCATGCCTCGGTTTCTGTCTAAGAAAGATAGTAATACCTACCTCAAGCAAGTTCCACTAACTTATTTATTTCAAGTGATTTGTAACCTGCAGATAAAAATCCAGCTTTAATTATTACTGTTAATATGTAAATCAGATTACAATTTTTTTTAATAAAATTGAAACTATTTCGAGGTCCATCATTTGTTCAGAGAGGCGTAAACTAAAAAGAAACCAGTAAAATATTAAACCTATTGTTTTCATATTTATACCCTGCGGTACGCTCCAGAATTTGGAGGCTTGCGCTACAAAAAATTTGTTTGATAACCCTTCCCCATCCCCCACCTAATTTTAAAAATTTAACAGGAAGCATCGGCACTACATTAACTGAACTACATTCATGAGCATTTCTGATCATCCCTTTCACAATTTCAGAGTCCTCATGGTCACAGAAAATGAAAGAACAGCCGTTAACACAGGTGAGCAAAAAAGAAAAACAGCATTTTCCCTGCCGATTGTGGCCTAGAGGACGCTGGGTTAAAAATCTACTTAAGGGCTGAGGCCTAGAAAACTCCGCGTAAGATCTAATCCCCCAAACCAGAGAATAAATGGGAGCCTGCTTACTCTACCGAGGGGAGGGTTCCCTCGTCCTCTCTCCCACTCCACCTCGCGCTGCCCAAAGAACCCAGCGCTTCCCCTTCTTCCGCTCCCTCCACTTACCAGGAGGGGGAAGGGAGAAGAGATTCGATTCTGAATCTCCTACCCCTGGGTTCTATGTGGAGAAGCCGATTGCTGCTCGAGGTCGGCAACACGGTCGCAATCGCTCAGTCTTCGCCTCTTCACAAAATGGCCCCCGAGTCTCCTCTGCCGCCGAGGCGAAGGTCTAGGCCCGCCCCACTCCTGAGAATCCTCCTATTGGCTGCGAGTTTTCTCGCTCCCGCTTCTCATTAGACAGTTCTACCGCTCTTCACAATTCTATCCAATCACAATCAGCAGTGGGTTAGACTAATCTAGAGAATTTCCACATGCGTGGGAGAAACTAGTTTGTAACTGGTTATAGTTCCTGTCATTTATCTTCTGAGACATGCTTATTGGCCACTGTACCCTGACGAAGCTCTGGGTGGAAACTTGCCTTTGTAAGGCGCACCGCTTCACATCCGGGTATTCGAGATGTCTGATTGGCGGTCTCAGTATCCCATCCCTGCTCTTCAGAGCGCCTAGAAGGAGGCCCACCCGGATCTTGGAATTCCCGCGGCGCGGGGGGCGGGTAAAGATTGCCGGGTCTTGTTTGGTAGACTTCCGTAAGGTCTGTCCTAGCTCCCGGCCTAAGTAAAAGGAAAAGCTGTAGCCCGCGGTGTGGACAAAAAAAAAAATAAAAAATGTTTTTTTCTTTGACTGGGGAGGGAGCACTAAAAGCTAGAATACAAACCAGCCCTGCAGTTTTTCCAACCCTAGAGCTCCTTTCTGGACATTTCTCAGCTTGTCAAGCCCTTCAGACAACCCATTGTTTCACGCATAACAACTGACTTAGTCACCTCTCCACAGCAAAAGGTAAATAAAGTCTAAAATACTGGCCTGGAATGCTACAGCATTCGTCCTCTGGCCCCAAGTCATCTCACTTTCTAATACTCTGTATGCCAACCAAATTGGTTCAACGGGCCAGCTCTCCCCAACCCGAACCCACGATCGGGTCCCTTAGTTCTTCGCATCCTGAAATGATCCTGTCTTCCACCTACTGGCATCGTCTGCACTGCAGTCCCTCTGGTTATATTATAGCAGCCGAACAGCAATATAGCAGCAATGCAATAAGGGCCAGATGTGCTAGGAGTAGGAATAAAGGATATTTCTCTGTGTAGTTGGGGAAAGCAAGACGCAGAACACTTATCTAGAGAATGTAATACTCTATGCATTTTAAGGAATATATGCATTTGTGAATACAGTTTTATGCATTAGTTTCGAATTAATTCTTAATTTCAGAGAGAGTCACAAGGAAACTTAACCTGTCACATGGCAAAAATCAAGACAATTTAGTAACGAGTTTAATGTCCTTTACTCAAACGTGAACAATTCATGGTTGGAAGAGTAGGGTGACTCACAAGCAGTGGAGCACTCCCCCAGGGAGTTTGGGCAAGAATGAGCTTAATACAGACTTAAAAGCAGCAAGGCAATCAAGAGTTTGGTCGCCTGCGGTTGTGTATCTGACCTTACTTAGAAAGATTAAGGAACAAGGAAATAAGTATACGGCCAAAAAATATGCCGTTTGAGAAGATTGACTGACTAGGTGTACTGTGGTCTGGTCAAGCTGACCTTTTACAGGAACTTGAAGTTTCAGTTTGCTAAGGGGACACCCCCACCTGGAGCTACTCCATCCCGGGCCTAGAAATTTATTTGGACGTATCTTTGGGGAGCGAACCGTTTACATTTTTCAATGGTATGCGTTTCTTTACAATTTGAACTTTTTGCCATATACATGTATTGTTTTAAGCAAAAACAAAAAGCATGTAAGAAAAAATAAACTAAAATGTTAATAGTGGTTCCCCCCTTGTGGGAGAATTTGTGCTTTTTTTTCTCCCCTTAAACTTCCCTGTGCTTTTCTTTATTTTCCTAGTTGTTAAGTTTGACAAGTAATCAGAGAGGAAACATCTCCAAGTGCTTAAAGCCTCAGCTCAGTTGCCACATTGCAATTTATTTAAAATGACCTCATTGCACTGTGGTTAATTTTACATTCATCTCTTCTCCTCTGGTGGATAGTGTGTCTTTTGATTACAGAGTTTGATTCTTATTGCCCTCTGTATTCCCTTTGCCTTCTACATGTCCTAGGACCTTAAACAGAGAGTGTTTGTGTGAAATTTGTGTTAAATTAATTATTAGCTTTTATTTATCAGGAGAAATTGTTATTTTCCCTGAACAAACAGGTAGACTATTCTTTTTTCTATTAAATATTTTATACAGTTCTTACTCAGAGGAACCCAGATAGTATAAGGCTTGATTGACATGTTATTTGTGTGTTTCTTAAGTAAACAAAAATAAATACTAGCATGTTTTATTGCTCATGGTTCTCATAGAATAAAAATATTTATAAAATGTTAATATTTAAATTCATTTTACCAGAAATCAATTTTACTGCATGATCTTTGACATGACCTACTTATTAACTGGGGCTTCCCAGGTGGCTCAGTGGTAAAGAATCCACATGCTAATATGGGAGATGCAGGTTTGATCTCTGAGTTGGGAAGATCCCCTGGAGGAAAAAATGGTAACCCACTGCATTATTCTTACCTGGAAAATCTCATGGACAGAGAAGCCTGGCAGACTACAGTCCATGGCGTTGCAAAGAGTTGGACAAGACTAAGCATGCATGCACACACTTATTAACTATAACTATATTTGGTGCAAGGGAGTACTTAAGAGAGAGCATTTATGTTTCTTCCAAGTTCTCCCCATTGCTAGATGGGGTGGATATGGAGGATCCAAGAAGAATTAACATCCAATCCCTCCATCAAGTAGCTTGAATTTACTAAGGGTGAGAAAACAAGTGCAAAAATAGCATAATAGAAGGCAGAATGCAAAGCACCATGTTGATCATAATCATTCACAATTATCTAGTTTTAAGACTCTTACAGAGTGGCAGGTGAATTGGAGAGTAGGAAGTTTCCTTTATCTCTTCTACTTAAACACCCTTAAACTTCTTAAGTTGGCTGCTTTTATTAAGTGATTCTGTATACATTGTAGAAAGCCATTAGCCAGACTTCAGTAATGGAGGGGCAGTGGGAGAAGAGATAAGAAATAGAAATAGTAATTCCTTCAGTTCAGTTCAGTCACTCAGTCGTGTCCGACTCCTTGCAACCCCATGGACTGCAGCACTGCCAGGCTTCCCTGTCCATCACCAACTCTCGGAGCTTACTCAAACTCATGTCCATCACGTTGGTGATGCCATCCTACCATCTCATCCTCTGTCATCCTCTTCTCCTCCTGCCTTCACTCTTTCCCAGCATCATGGTCCTTTCAGTGAGTCAGTTCTTTGCATCAGATGACCAAGGTATTGGAATTTCAGCTTCAGCGTCAGTCCTTCCAATGAATATTCAGGACTGATTTCGTTTAGGATGGACTGGTTGGATCTTCTTGCAGTCCAAGGGACTCTCAGGAGCAAAATAGCATAATACAAGGCAGAATGCAAAGCACCATGTTGATCATAATCATTCACAACTATCTGGTTTTAAGGCTCTGAAACCTAGGTTTACAGAGTGGTGGGTGAAATGCCTTACCTTAGGGCTAAAGAGAAAAAACAAAACTATACTTTTGTCTTTGATTCAAGAAGGAATTTCTCTTTTAAGAAGGCTTTATGTGGCTTAGAGGTATTACCAGAATAATGTGGCCCCTGCAACCTTTCTTCCTCCCAGTTCTAAGCCACCTGTCAAGAGGAAGAAGAAAGGAAAAGCTGCAACAGCTTTGAAATGCCTGATTTGTTTTTTAATTGACTTACTGGCTGAATATTTTCCTCAATATCTGTCACCCTATATACCCTCAGTGTACCTAGTTATCTACCTTATTCTATTCAACAAGTCAAATAGGACTTTACCAATACAATTCTCATTGCCTCTCTTCCTCTGCTGCTGCTGCTGCTAAGTCGCTTCAGTCGTGTCCGACTCTGTGCGACCCCATAGATGGCAGCCCACCAGCCTCCCCCGTCCCTGAGATTCTCCAGGCAAGAACACTGGAGTGGGTTGCCATTTCCTTCTCCAATGCATGAAAGTGAAAAGTGAAAGTGAAGTCACTCAGTCGTGTCCGACTCCTAGTGACCCCATGGACTGCAGCCTACCAGACTCCTCCATCCAGGGGATTTCCAGGCAAGAGTGCTGGAGTGGGGTGCCATTGCCTTCTCCGAACACCCAACACTACTTTATGCTTTTTTTACCCTGATTGGGAGACCTTTCTGACTGTTGACAATCTGTCTTCTACAGGCAATCATATTCTACCAGAAAAATGATACGGTGAAGATATTACACAGCACTTTCAAGACCCTTAAACTTTGAATGCATCCTGTTTTACTATATTGAGTCTGTCCCTCAAGCTGATCCTGCAAACTGCTCTCTTGATAATCATTTGAAAGCATTCACTTTTATTGTGACTCCTATACTAAAATCCTATAATAGCGCTCTGTTTCAGTCCTACATTTTCATTGTTTCATTCACAGCTCTTTCCTGACTGGCCCCTCATTACCTATCAGTTATCCCTTCCACAAGGCCCTACATCTGGCAGCCCCTGCTGTCCTCCAACAGGGCATAGATTCTCCAAAAAAGATGGTATACACTGTTAATAATATTATTGGTTTATTGGTCACTTTGATTGGATTATGTATCCTCAAGGTTTCTAGTGTTTTAGGGGGTTTTTTCTATTTTTATTTTAAAGCTTTCCAAATGGAAATATCTTGCTTTTTTTTTCTAATAATTTGTGATTATTGTAAAAAATTAAAATACAGAAAGAGTGAAAGCATCTATGTGCTCTGTCCTCCAAAAACATTCATTCTTAACTATTTGGTATAGATTTTTACAGAGTTTTTAAAGATGTATATATGGATTTATTTTTACCTGAATATCTGTAATCAGAGAACTTTTTAATCTTTTTCTTAATAACCAAAACCTTGAGCTCAAAAATTTAAAAATAAGTAAAAAATCTGTATCTATAAAGCTTGAAAAAATTAGATTAAAGCAACTCAGAATCATGACATCTAGTGGTTTTGAGGTCAAGTAGTATCTGATTTTAAGTATTATTGGCCACCATTATGTTAAAAATAGGAAAAAAAAAAAACACAACTTTTCTATAACTGTGTGTGAAGTACTTTTCATGTGGCAATTTTATTATCCCCAGTTTAAAGGTGAGGTAACTAAAGCACAGAGAAATTAAATCATTTGCCTAAAGTGGCACAGTTAGTTTTTGATGGAGCTATGATTCTGACTCTAGGAATCTGATTCTAGAGTGCATATAACCGTACACAGTTATTAATAATGTAAGATTTGCCACAGTGGAAATTTTATTTATTGAACAAGTATTTATGAACAAATATATGCTATGTAATAAGCAATTGTGCCAAGTACTGTAACAGATCACAAGGACATAGAAGTAAACAAAATAGATGTAGTTCCTGATGTTCAGAACAGTCAAGTATTAAATGAATAATTAGGCAATTGCTTATAATAAATTGCTACTAAATATAAGTACCTGATGCTGTGGAATCTATATAATATAGGTCCCAGCACTTTCAAGGAAATGTGAAAATAAATGACTTAAGAAGACTTTTTCTTATTTCCTCAGTTTCTTTTTTCCCATTTCTACTAAATGTTTTTCTCCATTTTTTCCCTTTGTCTTCTTTGCTTCTCTTCTAAGCTTCTCTTCATTGCTTCGTCCCAGCAATGACCTAAATCTGGTTTCTTGCAGGTTAAGCCTGCTCTAACACTCTTGCCATCTGTTCTCCTTCTAGCTCTACAGCACAAGATTTTATCCTCTGGTAGTTTTTCTTTAAGCTAATCTTTGTACAGCTTACAAAGTACTTTACAGTGGACAAATCTTACATTTAACAATTAGTGCTTATTTTACCTATGATGGTAGAAATTGACCTTTTGAGAAAACATCTAAAGGTTATAAAAATACTGTGTGAACTGGTCCAAATCCTTTCAAGTCTGAAATTTTATTTCGCATAGTAATTGTTTCATATGGTTGACCATTATAAAATTTACCCAGGAACTCTTTAAACATAATTTTGGAGAGCTTTCTTCATGTCTGAGGAACATTACCGTAGACTGATTCTTCTTTTTCATTCATTTTATTGATGTGTAGTTGATTTGTAATGTGTTGATTGCTGCTGTACAGCAAAGTGATTCAGTAATACATATATTTATACTTTTTCGTATTCTTTTCCATCATGGTTTATGACAAGATATTGAATAAAGTTTCCTGTGTTATACAGTAGGTCCTTGTTCATCCATTCTGTATATGATATGTTTGCATTTGCTGGTCCCAAACTCCCAGTTCATCCCTGCCTCATCCCTTCCACTTTGGCAACCACCAGTGTGTTCTCTATATCTGTGAATCTATTTCTGTTTCATAGATAAGTTCATCTGTGTCATATTTTAGATTCCACATATAAGTGATATCATATGACATTTGTCTTCCTGATTCTGACTTACTTCACTTAGTATGATAATTTCTAGATCTATCCATGTTGCTGCAACTGACATTATTTCATTCTTTTTTATGCCTGAGTAATATTCCACTGTGTACATGTATCACATCTTTATCCATTCTCTGTCAGTATACATTCAGGCTGTTTCCATGCCTTGGTTGTTTTAAATAGTACTGCTATGAACATAGGGGTTCATGTTTCTTTTTGAATTATTGTTAGTCCGGATATATGCCCAGGAGTGGTATCATATGGATGGATACCACTGGATCATATGGCAACTCTTACTATAGAAAGATTCTTACCTTTTATCACTACCTATTCCACAACTCCACCCCCAGAACACTGCCTTCTTGTCATCCCAATTTATATTCAGATACCTAAATCCTAGGGCTTCCCTCGTAACTCAGTCTGTCAACAATCTGCCTGCAATGCAGGAGACCTGGGTTCAATTCCTGGGTTGGAAGATCCCCTGGAGAAGGAAATGGCAACCCACTCCAGTATTCTTGCCTGGAGAATCCCATGGACAGAGGAGCCTGGCAGGCTACAGTCCATGGGGTCACAAGAGTTGGACATGACTTAGCGACTAAACCACCACCACCACCTAAATCCTAAGACATACTCCCTTGCTCACTTTCTCATTGTTCAGAGAACCCTGACTACCATTTCCTTCTGGGGAGTGATAAAAACAGAATAGTAGGGGTCAAAACATGATATATTTGGGGAATTTGAAGAAATGCTGAATTAGGGGTAATATATCCCAAAGAAAGGTGGCCTGCCTTTGAATTGGCAAAAATAGAATCTTAAACTAGCCAATCAGGAATTGTCTAATTCACACCCCTTAGGTAACCTGCCTGATAGACCCATTCCCTAAAGGATGCAGTAACTAAGCACTCTTCTGTCTAGTATAACTTCCTTGCTCCCATTGCCTTCTGCCTATAAAAGTCTCATTTTGTACAGCTCCTTGGAGCTCCTTTTGGTCTGCTAGATAGAATTCTGCCTAATTTGTGATTGTTGAAGAAAACCAATAAGATGTTTAAAATTTACTCAAGTTGAATTTTGTGTTTTAACAATACCTAACACTGTTGAACTGTACACTTGAAAATTCTTAAGATAAAAAAATTATTAAGATAGTAAATTTTGTTATGAGTATTTTACTACATTTTTAAGAATAAATTTAAAAAGAAAATAAATGATTCTATTTTTATTTTAATTATTATCTATGCCTTTATACATGCATAAATCAAAATGATAATAGTAGTTATCTCTGGGTGTTATGATTACCAGTACATTTAATTTTCTTCTCTTTATTTTTCTGTTTGTGTCTACCATGAACATGTGTTACTTTTACAATCAGAATGGTATTATTATATCTCTAACTTCTTGGTGACTTAAATTTCTTTAACATGGAACAAAGCCTTATAGTCTACATTTAGAAGTATATTAAGCCTGGGTCTTCCCTGGTGGCAGAGTGGATAAGGATCTGCCTGTCTGTGCAGGGGACAGAGTTTCAATCCCTGATCCAGGAAGATTCCACACGCCATGGAGCAACTCAGCCTGTGTACCACAACAACTGAGGCCGAACTCTAAGCCTGTACTCCACAAGTGGCTGCAATAAAACACCCTCACAGCACAACAAAGCCACAACTAGAGAAAGCCCACGCGACAAAGACCTGGTGCAGCCAAAAATAAATAAATAATTAAAATGGTTGTTTTAAAAAAGCATATTAAGCCTAGTGGGAAAAAAAATCAAATAATATAAATTCATTCTAAAGTGTAATGAGGATGTCAGGGGAAAAACAAGAGGTCACTTCTCTGAAAGGAGTAGGAGGAAACGTTTAAAAAATCAGAGATTCAGAAAAAAAGAGAGCAAAATCACCAAACACAAACTTGGCCCACTTCAAAACTTTGCCCAGAACTAATTCTGGTTAGATAAGCCAAAAAAGGAGAGAAGACCCAAGATCCCTGAGAAATTGCTTGGGCAAGAAGTGATCTTGGGTGCCAAAAAAGCCAGTTTTTATAATTCTGACATTTAGACTTGGGGAAAATATTAAATTGGATTTTCTTGTTTTCACTGGGACACTTACTGTGTTCTGAGTTATCTTTATAAATCCTAATTGTCTCTCTTAGTTTATTCATTGGACATAGGGAAATCGCACAGTGTCCATTAAACATATGCTAACCCTCCTGGGAACCTCTCTTCAATGTATATACGGAGTGTGCATAAGAAAGAGAATTTTGGGACTTCGATGGTGGTCCAGTGGCTAAGACTCCAAGCTCCTAATGCATGCAGCCCAGGTTAGATCCCTGATCAGGGACCTAGATCCCACCTACCACAACGAAACAGTCTGCATGCTGCAATGAAGATCAGAGATCTCACATGCAGCAACTAAGACCCTGTGCAGCCAAATAAAATAAATATTTTTTTATAAAAGAGAATTTCATATAACAGTTGAAACTAGATTTCACTTAGTATATAGTATGAATGCAGTGACCAGCATGCAGAATTTTTAAGAACATCTAATTTTCAAATATCAAGTTCTATTGTTGCATAATTACATCCCAGTATTTGGTTTGAAAACCATGGTCACAACGATGAAATATATACATTCTTTTACTTGAGAGGGTCCTGGCACACATGGATTGAATAGGCACATTGATCCCACCAATGGAGCAGAGTTTGTTACCTTCAGAGAGATCTCAGGGCTCCAGAAAAATCTCCCACTGTTGTTGTCCTTCAGGAAATGATTCAAAGATCCTTCTCCCAACACCAACACATTTCTGTTAATCTCAGATCAAATAAATACTTTTTCAGCCTTAGTTTTAGTTGAGAAGTTGGTATGTTAAGGAATGTTTTAACTGCTCTTTCTCCAACCACAACAGTAACAGAAAAAGTGCAGGACCTTCAAGCTCTGATCTGCAAAGAGTTAACATCTTAAGAGCTAAACAGAACTGTATTAACTCCTCTCTTAACAAGCCAGGAAGACAAGAGGATTCTGCAGGACTGGAGGACACCAAAACAGTTAGAGAAAAGAATGAGAGCTCTCTAGAGGAAGCAAGAACTGTAAGTTTGTATCGAATACATGTTTATAGTCTTCCATTTCTTTCCCTGGGGTTTTTGAGAGGAGTGAAAAAGGTTTTTTCATTTTGTATTGCGCCAGTCTCCCAGGCATCTAGACACAGTGTCACTGGGCTTCCCTTGTGGTTCAGATAATAAAGAATCTGCCTGGAGCATGGGTCAGGAAGGTTCCCTGGAGAAGGGGATGGCTACTCACTCCAGTATTCTTACCTGGAGAACTCTGTATTGTGCCAGGCTGCTAGGCATCCAGACACAATGTCACTAGGTCATCTTTAATCCTGTCACCTTCTTCACTCCATCCCACACCCAACTAGTTGGCAAGTATTTAGATTCTCTTTCCTCAGTGTCTTTGTAATCTATCCCAGTTTTCCATCTCCCTGCCACCATCCTTCTTAGTTCGAGGTCACTTTCCTGAACCACAGCAATATCCAAATGCTCTTCTCTGCCAGTCTCTCTAGTGCACTTATTCCAGATGAATCTTCCTAAAGCCTCTCCACAGTCCTAACTCTGTTGCTCTTGTGCTCAAAATGTGTAATTCCACCCATCCTCTGCAGAATGAGTATAACTCCTCTAGTTTATATGCAAGGTATTCCAACATATGCTTCCTTTCACTTGAATTCTCACAACTCTGTTTCTCAAATTTGTCTGCCTGCCTGCTTCTGTCGAAGACCACCCTGCTCTTTGCCCATCCCTGACTCTATTCAAACTCTCCTCTCTCTGTATAAACCATTCTATATCTTCACCTGCAAAATCCCCCCAGACCCCAACAATCCTCCTTCTGTAAAGCTTTATCTGATCCTTCAAGTAAATGGTGAATTTCAATCTTCCTCTATACTCTCATTTTGCTCTGCTCTTCTCAGACTGACTTTTTCTTTTTTTTTCAGATTGACTTTTTATATTTCACCTTATAGCCAAGGATGTGCTTTTCTCATTTCTCCTCTCCTCATTAATTATTCACTTCCTAAGAGCAAGGACTTTATTTTTCTTTCCTTTCTGTAGGAAACTACATTATTTTTTATTACTATAATTGACACTGTATAGCATAATGATTTGAATTACATGTATTGTGAAATGATTACCACAGTTTAGTAAACACCCATCATCTTATATAGACACAAAATTAAAGAAATATAAATACATTTTTCCTTGTGATGAGAACTCTTAAAATTTACTCTCTTAACCACTTTAATATATAACGTACAGCAGTGTTATGTTTATTAAGTCTATTACATCCCTAGCACTTACTTATTTTAGACATGTAACTGGAAGTTTGTGTACCTTTTGACCATCTTCATCCAATTCCCATTCTGCTCACCCCCACCTCTGGTAACCACAAATCTGAGGGCTGTATTTTTTTCTCCATGTAGCAACTGCACCAAATGGGCATTCAGTAACATTTGCCAAATTAAGTTCAATCCAAATTCTAGGCGTTCCTGTCATCTTTTCAGAGCATTCACACAACTGACACTGAAATTAGAGCCTACACTTTTCTCCAAAGCTTCTCTTTATCTCTGCTCCAAGTTTCTTTTTCCAGACTTACATCTCCTTTCTGTCCTCTTAAATAAGATCAGCTCGTCCTGAGTTCCCTCACTCACGGTTAACTTATTTTCTCTAAGAGTCCATTCACAATTTGTCCCTTTCTTCCCCCAGATTTTCAGTTCGAAGGAGCCCAACTTCAGTGCCCCCTTTCAGGGACTTTTCTGTTTATCAGACCTGTTAAAGTTAACTTCTTATGCAATGGGAAGACCTGAATTCCCAACCTATATTAAATTTAAAACAGTTAAAACATTACTTCTATATTTTAACACATAGGTCCACTTAATCCATGAATTTTTGGAGGATGGAAGAATTTTTACAACATCATTTCCTATGATCTACTGAAATGCTACTGACAATCCTTTGAGCAGATTTCTCACCTGATGTTTACAGTTTTCTTCTTTTTTCTCTCTTCTGCTCAAGTAAGTGACACCATTATGGCTCTCACTTCACTGTGTTCTTAGAGATGAGAGAGAATTAATGCAAAACTTTGTAAAATTATTAAAAGCAACTCTAAAAAGGAAAACAATTTCTATCACAACCCAATATAATAGTGATACATTAGTTGAAAAAGTATGATGTATCTGCAGATACCAGGCACTCTGTTAGGAACAAAGATATCCTCAAAAGAGCTGATAGGCTAGTAAAGAGACATGTGATGTTCAAATACCATAGAGAATTAACTTATACGAACCAACATGTAAGAACATTACATATATATATCATAATATAAATCATTAACTTATACCGATAAATACAATTAGAATTATCAATTGGCCAGAAACTAGTTCAGCAAAAACAACAAAAACAGCTAGCATTTAGCTAATATGGAGCCTATACTGAGTGCCAAGCATTATGCACACTTTTTTAAGCATTATTTCAGTTGACCCTAATCATAATCATATGAGATGAGTATTTCATCTCTTATTTTATAGGTAAGGAAAATAAACAGAGTGGTTAAGTAACTTGTCCATGGTCACACAGCAAAAGAAAGATGTGAATCATGTCTTTCTTATTCCTAGGCTTTTGACCACAGTCACTGTTTACAGTTCATTTTCTTCAACTTTAATCAGGGGTGAGTATAAAATCAGATTAAGCGGAGTTGGCTGTATGATTTTGATTTTTATGTCATCACACTGGTTTTATTCAGCAATCACTATGAACGAGTTATTCTTTGCCCTCACTCACCTACTGTTGCCCCAGGGCACTACAATTCTGAATATCACTGCCACAAATTTATTTTTGTCTTTCATTCCATTGAGTGCAAAACAAGTGATAAAGTCTTCTTCTTTATATCTACTCTCCACTCTTCCTCCTGAGCCATTACATCTGGTCACTTCATTGGATTTGGATGTCTCTTCCCAGTCTCTCCTGAGTTTTCTTTTCTGGCATTCTGATAGCCTCCATTTCATTCTTAGAGCTTCTTTGACCAGTTTTAGTGGTGCTTTTCAGTGGCTCCACAGTACCACACAGCTTTGGTGGTGTATTTTGGAGTGGTCATAAACCAGGACAATCTTCTCTGGGTCCAAATAATATTAAAGAACCACAGAATCTCTTCCTTTACTACAGCTTCATTTTTGTAAATGGCTTCAGGTGAGAGACATTCAGGTCTCTGATGTAGTCAACCCTCCTTTCCTTTTATCTTACTTTTCTACAATAGACTGGTTGAGATATAGCAGACATAAAAAAAGTTTTCAGTGTGAGGATTGACTTTAAAACAAAATGGTTTCCTTGGTTGCTTCCATTTTGCCGTTATCCTAGGACTATTGTCTAACGTGAAACTTTTGGGTGATTGTCAGCTTCCTTAATATAGAAATCTATATAGATCCATTTAGAATTATGTCATTTGAAAGATATTCTCCACTTATTGTGGTTTAAAAAATGAAACATCACAGAATAGAAGATGAATGATTCAATTCAAGTTAAATTGTCTGGAAAATAAATCAACAAAATGTTAATGTTTTCTCCCAGTAATAGAATTTCTCCATCATGCTTTTTACCTTCTTCTTTGTATTTCTCTGCTTGTTCAAAATAAGCTTATGAACAAGCTTCTTCAGTTGACAAGTCAAGCTAGTTTCAGCAAAAAGGGGAATTGTTTTAAGGACATAATACTTTCGTGCAGAACCTAAGGGCAGGAACAGAGACAGGCGCTGGGGAAGACTAAAATCAGGGACAGGAAGCTTTCAGTACCTTTTAACTCGACCATTCAGTGTTGGTCTCTCTCTTGACTTGTTTATTTGTTCACCTATTCATTCACTCAATATATATTTATTAGGTGCCTACTACATTCTAAGGACTTCCCAGGTGGTAAAGAACTCACTGCCAATGCAGGAGACAAAAGAGACGCAGGCTCAATCCCTGGGTCAGCAAGAGGGCATGGCAACCCACTCCAGTATTCTTGGCTAGACAGAGGAGCTTACATTCTAGGAGTTATTCAAGTAAGAGGTAAATAAGAGAAACCAATTTTCTGCTTTCGAAGCCCTTATATTTCAGTAACAGGAGGCAATAAACAAGTGTAAATAAATGAGGTAGTTTCTGGGTATGGTAAGTGTTACTAGTAAAATAAACAGGGCAACATGATAGAGGAAGTAATCACTTTAGTTGCAAAGTCAGAGAAAGTCCTCTTGGCAGATGAGAAGATGCTGAGACACTGAAGAATAAAAAGGAACTAGCCATGTGAAGAGTAAGGGATAGATCATTCCAGCCAAGTACAAACGTTCTGAGGCAAATAATATATGTATATATAGTATTTAAAGCCAGGAGATTGGATATTACAATTCAGAAAAAGAGGTTTGAAGTGACTCTGCAGATGGAATTTCCTCAGTTATTTAGGCTGCAAATCAGAATATGGCCATCCCAGAAATCCCAAGTTTACCCAATAGTTCTAGTCATCCACAGAGGCTAAATTTAAGTCTCTTAGTCCCATTTCCAAATGCCTGGAAAAAGAATTTGATTGGCCCAGCTTAGGTCAGTTGTCTACCCCTGGTCTAATGAGCAATGACTGTAGGAACTGGACCACAGACTATAAACCAATTACTGATGTGTTGGTCCCTATCACCAATACATCCCTATAATGGAGTAGCGAGGGGTTCAGAGGCTCATTTTCTAGAGAAAGGGGATGGTCATTGGCTTCCAGGCTGAGCAGACACTTTAAAAATGATCCAAAATGATATGGATCAATTCTATAATTGGATAAATTGATTTCTTTCTTAATAAATAACATCATTATTACCGAATGCTTGGTTTTATCCTTTAGTGTAGAGTGATTCACACCACTACAGAAAAGACTATGCCATGTCTTACACCATCATGACAGTGTTGAGAAATTTCTGCTACCACTTAAGTCTAGCCTGCAGAAGACACCCCCAAATTGCAAGTAATTGACTGAAGGTTTCCTTTATTTCAGTGTCCTGTGGTATATCTCTCACAGCTTGGGAGATAATATGACATCTTATCTTCTGGAGGACCATACAGCAAAAGACCTGATAAAAGACATAGACTCGATACCTCTGATGATACCAGCCTCGAAAGGTAAACTTGGTGTCTGAGGATGGATGCCTTTTAGAATGAAACCAACCCTCAGTCTGTTATTGTGGGGCGTCTTGCTCATCTTCACAGTGACTGCTTTGCTCTCAGCCCTCTTCTTCAATCTTCTCAATGTTTTCTTCATATGTTCTTATAATAAAAATTTTATTGTGTGGGTTTATGAGCACCACAAACACAGAAAGTGAAAGTGAAGTTGCTCAGTCGTGTCCGACTCTTTGTGACCCCGTGGACTGTAGCCTACCAGGCTCCTCCGTCCATGGGATTCTCCAGGCAAGAATACTGGAGTGGGTTGCCATTCCCTTCTCCAGGGGATCTTCCCAAACCCAGGGATCGAACCCGGGTCTCCCGCATTGGAGGCAGATGCTTTAACCTCTGAGCCACCAGGGAAACAAACCATAAACACAAGCCAAGAACAAATGAGCGAGTCTCATTCACCTATGCATGTGATCAGCCCTTCACTCTCACTGAGCAGAGGTAGGCAATTTAAAAGAAAAGAGAGAGCACAGCCCCACTACCACTTCTTCCCCACTCACCTGAAGATATTTTTGTAACTTTGTTCACACACTCCCACTCCTCAGCCCTATTCATAGCTACTGTTAATTCTCTTTTCACCTGATTTCACTTCTGTAAGTTTTATTTCAAAGATAGGGCATTTTATGCACTGCTCATGGGTGTATAAATGGTGTGATCATTTTGGAATAAAAGCTTGGCATTATCTAGTAAAACTGAATATGCAGCTTTACTTCTGGGTATAAAATGGCAGAGGTTTTTGCATAGACAAGAGACATAGATCAGAATATTTATAGCAGCATTGTTCAAAAGAGTAAAAAATGGAAACAGCATAAATGTCCATTGATCAGAAATATGAATATACATTGATATATAGTCCTACATTGAAATAATAAATTTGCTTTCTCTATAATAAATAATTTTAATTTTCCTTACAAAATTGTAAAGAAATACAAGGCAGTTATTAATACAACATTCAAGATAGTGGTCACTTCTGGAGGAAGAAGGGAATAGTATGGGTGAAGAACTTACAGAGGGCGCTAGTAATCTTTTGTTTCTTAAACTGGTATGTGTGTTATGTGCACTTTATTATTATTATTTAAACTGTCCATATGTGTTTTATTTCACAATTTATATGTGTGAGATAGATATAATATATATAATAATATATGTATAATAAATACTGTATATTATACATAATAGTTTTATTGGGATATAAATTAGATACTATAAAGTTCACTCTTTTAAAATGTACAGTTCCTTACTTTTTACTATATTCACAGTTTTGCATTCATCTCTACTACCTAATTTTAGAACATATAATTACCCCCCCCTAAAAAAAACCCTTATAGCAGACATTCCCCATGTCCCCACTCCCTGCTCCTGATAATCACTAATCTGCTTTAAGTCTCTATGGATTTCCTTATTCTAGACATTTGCTATAAATGTTATCATACAATATATGATTTTGTGTCTAGCTTCTTTCACTTAGCAAAATGTTTTCAAAGTTCATTCAATTTGTAGCATTTTATCAATGCTTCATTCCTTTGATCACATTTTGTTTATACATTCACCAGTTAATGGGCATTTGAGTTGTTTTCACTTTTTGGCTTTTATAAATAATGCTGGTATGAACATTCATATACAAGTTTTATATAAACACATGTTTTCATTTCTCTCAGGTACATACCCAAAAGTGGGATTCCTGGGTCGTATGGTAACTCTTTATTATTTCACGGATCTGCCAGATTATTTGACAGCAGTTGCACATTTTTACATCCCTACTAACAATGTATAAGAGTTCCAATTTCCTCATATCACCATATATAATACTACATGGTCCAAGATCACAACAGTTTACATCCATATTTTCTTCTAAGAATTCTGCAGTTTTAGCTCTTACACTTAGGTCTGTGGTCCATTTTTAAGTTAATGTTTAATATGCAGTGTGTGGTAAGGATGCAAATTCATTCTTTGTGTGTGTATGTAGATTACCTTGGGTAGTATGGTCACTTTAATAATATTAATTCTTTCAATTCATGAACACAGTATGTGTTTCTGTTTGTGTTGTCTTCAGTTTCTTTCATCAGTGTGTTGTACTTTTTCAAGTACTGTCTTTTACCTCCTTAGACATGTTTATTCCTAGATATTTCATTCTTCTGGTACAATGGTAAATAGGATTGTTTTCTTAATTTCCCTTTCTGATAGTTTATGATTATTGTATAGAAATTCAATAAATATCTGTATATTAATTTCATATCCTACAACTTTACTGAATTTATTGATGAGCTATAGTAGTTTTCCAGTGTTTTTACAATTTTCTATGTAGAGTGTTAAGTCATCTGCTAACATTAACAATTTTACTTCTTTCCCAATTTGGTTTCCCTTTATTTCTTTTTCTTCTCTGATTGCCATGGCTAGAACTTCCAAAACTATGCTGAATGAAAGTGGCAAGAGTGGACATCTTTGTTTTGTTCCTGATCTTAGAGAAAGTGTTCTCAGCTTTTTACTGTTGAGTATGATGTTAGCTGTAGGTTTGTCATATATGACCATTATATGCAGGACCCTTGGGTTGGGAATCCTAGTGTGGGTCTCAGACCTCTTACTCCTTTGTGAGAACCTCTACAGTGCATTCATCCTCCAGTTTGTGGGTTCCCCACCTAGAGGTATGAAACTTAACAATACCTTGCGCCTACCTTGCTGTTCCTGCTTTATCTCTTTGGTTGTAGGAGATCTTTTGTTGTTCTGCAGATAGTTGTGATTTTGGTGTGACTGTAATAGGTGAGCTCAGGCCCTTTCTACTCAGCCATCTTGGCCAATCTCTGGGCGATATCCTTAAATGTCATCATTTTGAAGAAGAATTGAGACTTCAGAACCGGAACAGAAATTCAGCAAGATTTAAAAGTGTGGTAGACTTGATGTTGACTCCCTGAGGACTGGATTAGTATATACTTCCTGCTTAGCTTTCCACTGGTCCCAAAGATGCTAATATGTAGAACTTCCAAACCATCAGGTTCAGAAGAAGGTGCCTGCAGGTTTGAAGAGAGGAGAAAGGTAGATCATAACATTTCAGTGAGAAATCTACTATGTTCCTCTTGTCCTTTAACAGTGCAGAGTTGGAGATTGTGTGCTTCTTAAAGCTTTAATTGTTGCACAGATAAAGCCCATGAAACATGAACTGGCTGAGATGGTTGTCAAAGTTGGAAAAGTCATAGAACTACTGACAGAAAACCCCTATGCAGGAAATAATTACCTAGAGAATTCAGTCAGTTTGGAGACCATCTATACAACCAAATATCTAAAAGAACTCAATATTTCTTCAGCACAGTAAAGGGAGTATGGAAGAACGTGCCAAAGTAAAGGTTTTACACTTTTGATTTGTGGGAAAAGAAACTTTCCTAGGTGTCATTACAAGCGGTGTCCAATTTCCCTTCTGTTCTTTATATAGCTAAATAGCTAAAAGTAAATCAAATAAAGTGTTTGCTATAAATGCAAATTTTCATAAAAGATTCTGGTCATGCTACAGATTTTCTTCCTTGTGATCATACTTTCCTGTTAAGTGTCCCTAGCAATCAGCTGCATCATTTTCAACTTCATTGGTTTGGAAGTTGTATTTTTTTTTTCATTCCAAGCAATTTTGAATTTATCTTAGAAACTTTGCTTTGGAAGAAAAAAGAGTTTGATCACATACAAATAAAACTGTATTAATGGAATATTTTTATAGCATATATTTTTAAATTAATTTTTAAAAAGTTAACTTTAGGCACTTCCCAGGCAGTCCAGTGATTAAGACTTTGACTTCCAATGCAGGGGGTGCAGGTTTAATCCCTGGTGGGGGAGCTAAGTTTGCACATGAAAAACTCATGTGCACTTACAACTGAAAAACTCACAACTGAAAAACCGAAACATAAAACAGAATTTCAATAAAGACTTTAAAAAAATGGCCCACATAAAAAAATGCAACATATTAAAAATTAATTTTAATATTTTTTCTGATATCACCAATTCCAAAAGAAAATAATAAGAGTATTTATGGTACAGTTATGCTGTACAACTAAAAATGTTGACATTATAATGTCAACCACTTCCCTGGTGGTACAGTGGATAAGAATCCACCTGCCAATGCAGGAGGTTCGATCCCTAACACAGGTCCCGGAAGATTCCATATGCAACTAAGCCCATGTACTACAACCACTGAAGCCCTCGCACCCGCCTGAGACTGAAACTACTGGGTCTACATCCTGCAACTACTGAAGCCTGTGTGCCTGGAGCCTGTGCTCCACAACAAGAGAAGGCATCGCAATGAGAAGCCTGTGTACCACAATGAAGAGTAGCTCACCACAACAAGAGAAAGCCTGCACACAGCAATGAAGACCCACTGCAACCAAAAATAAATATACACATAAATAAATTCGTTATAAAATTTAAAAGAAAAAGAATAGGACATAGTATAATATAAAAAATACTATTGCTTGTACACTACCAGGGCTGGTGGGGTCAGAAGTTTCTGCCATTGCAAACAGGTATGAATCAGCGGGTCACTCAGCTGGCAGAAGCCAGGGTGATTCAACAGTGCCATGGATAATGACATAGCCCACGTAGTTGAGACTTGTTTCATTCAAGGGTATTGAGGACAGTGGGAACTGATTTGTCACTGAGAAGAAAGATACAAATATGGGAAGATACAAGACCAGAGTAAATCATGTGATTTTGGATTTTATATGAAGGTATCAGAGTGCCCTCATGGTTTCTAGCATATAGAAATAGACATAGGTGTGTATGTGTGACTGTGCACATATGTGTGTATATATGCATATACTCCCTGACTCTGTCAGCTGAGAGGACATAACCATAAGAACACAAAATACCCAAATCTTTGGTTTTTAAATACCTTCTCTGGTAACAGGCACAAGAGCCTCAGGTAGGGAAAGCACAAGGTGAGCCTAGAATATCTTGGTTGGTTAGTTAGTTAGTTAGTTAGTTCAGTTGCTCAGTCGTGTCCGACTCTTTGCGACCCCGTGAGTCGCCGCACGCCAGGCCTCCCTGTCCATCACCAACTCCCGGAGTTCACCCAAACCCATGTCCATCAAGTCAGTGATGCCATGCAGCCATCTCATCCTCTGTCGTCCCCTTCTCCTCCTGCCCCCAATCCCTCCCAGCATCAGGGTCTTTTCCAATGAGTCAGCTCTTCGCATGAGGTGGCCGAAGTATTGGAGTTTCAGCTTCAGCATCAGTCCTTCCAATGAACACCCAGGACTGATCTCCTTTAGGATGGACTGGTTGGATCTCCTTGCAGTCCAACGGACTCTCAAGAATCTTCTCCAACACCACAGTTCAAAAGCATCAATTCTTCGGCGCTCAGCTTTCTTCACAGTCCAACTCTCCTATCCATACACGACCACTGGAAAAACCATAGCCTTGACTAGATGGACCTTTGTTGGCAAAGTAATGTCTCTGCTTTTTATTTTTTTATTTATTTTTTTCATTTTTATCGATTCTTTATTTATTTATTTTTTTATTTATTAGTTCTACCAGTTTCTTGCTACCAACCCGTCTCCCTCCACCCTCGTGCACACACAATCAGTCATGGAATCCCGTGGACTTCAGCCCGCCAGACTCCTCTGTCCATGGATTTTTCCAGGCAAGAATACTGGAGTGGGTTGCCATTTCCTTCTCCATGTCTCTGCTTTTTAATATGCTCTCTAGGTTGGTCATAAATCTTATTGTGCCAGAAAATAAGAAAGTTCTCAACAAATCATGGAGATATTTTTCAAGGACATCAGAATCAGCTGGAAGGGCTCACACTGGCCAAATCTGGAAAAATTTGAGCTTTAAAAGGAATGATATTGATGGATTACAACCCATTGAATAAAACAAATCCATAAGATCACACAGATGTAAATAAACAGATGAATTAATAAACACACAGAAGGAACATCTTTTATAATACAATGCAACTAACAAGTGTAGAAGGAATAATGGAATTAAAAACTCACCATTTGGTGACTATGATAGTGGTAATTCAGGGAGGAATCATTAAACAACAGTAAGGCTAGTTGGTGAAAATTTTGTAATGTCATATAACATTATGCCCTAATATACAGTGTCAAATTATTTCCCCAGAAAACAATTATTAATTAATGGGTTTTAAGAAGACTTCTCAATTAACTTTATGGTGACTCAGTGGTAAAGAATTCCTGTGCCAGTGCAGGAGACATGGGTTTGATCCCTGGGTCAGAAGATGCAACCCACCCCGGTATTATGTGCCTACTGATACAATGCACTGAGAAAAGGATAGCTTCAGTTCTGTGGGGTTTCTGTCCCAAATGAATAATCTGAACCCACTGTGAAGAAACATCAGTCAAACCCTAATTGAGGGGCATTCTACAAAGGAAATGGCCTTTACTCTGCACTCTTAAAATGTCAAAGCCATGAAAGACAAAGAAAGACTAGAGAACTCTTCTAGAGTGAAGGCGACTAAAGAGACATGGCAATCAAGTGAAACACATGGTCCTGAATGTTTGAAATTTGAATGGTCTATGGGTTAGATGGTAAAATAATATTGGGGCTAATTTTCTGATTTTGATGGATATACTGTATCCATCAAATATACCATGATTCTTTAGAAGTAAATGGACATCATGTCTGTAATTTACTTTTAACTGGCTCCCAAAAGTAATACATAGAAAATACATGTAATATTAAATATTATGTAACATAAATATGTAGAAAGAGAGAGAAAGAATAGGATAAGACAAATGAAGTAAAAGTAACAATTATGAGCTTAAATTTTAAGCTCTGGGTTTTTCTACAAGATCAGAACTGATTCTAAACTAGTGAACACTAACACACTCATTATAGTGTACTGCAGTTTCCTCTGCTTAGATCAAACAGAGGCTCTATTCCAAGGAAGCAGATTTGGGGACAATTTCTCCATACCACAAGAACAAATGGTGACTCCTGGTACTCAAGAAAGGTTTCTATCCTTTTCCTTATGGGGGCTCTGAAGAGTTATGGGTACAGTTATGGGTATAATCCTTGTCTAAGTCCAAATTATCTAATTATTATGAGAAGGAAAAATAAAAGAGTGGGTTAAAAATAAAAATTAAGTAGACTAAAAACTCTACTTGCTACTTTTAGAAAGAGAATATACTTTCCAGATAGGAGGTTGAATCACATGCTGGTATGAAATGTAATGATTTTCCATATACAAGAGTGACATAGAATGGGGACTTCCCTGGCAGTACAGTGGTTAAGAATCCGCACTTCCATTGCTGGGAGCGCAGGTTCAATCCCTGATCAGGGAACTAAGATGCCACATGCCTTGTGATACAGACAAAAAAAAAAAAGGGTGATGTAGAATGATTAAGTGGTCCATTAGTGCACATTTCATATACTTCATGAATTTCCTTTTAAACACATGACTCAAAATAGATTCAAGCCCTCCGGTCAAGATGCAGCCAGAGATATGATGAATTAAAAACATTACATATAAGAATAATCTCTATTTACTCTCTCCCGGGGCTTTAGGTAAGAATACAAAAACTCAACCTCCCTTGAGCAGGATGACTCGGGATGAATTGGAGGACAGTTTGTTTCGTCTTCGTGAAGAGCACATGTTGGTGAAGGAGCGTTTTTGGAAGCAACAAGATGAGATCAAAAGGTACCCAGAGTTCTCCTTACGTCTTTAAAAGCTATGTCTACATCAGACCTTCATTGTAATAAATGAAAAAGAATGCATCTTCCTGAGATGTCTACACCAGAAAACAGTTCAAATGGCAAAGATGGTTAACTCCAAAAATTATTTTCAAAGCAACATTGCTTTATTTTGTTTTCTTGCCAAATGCGTCAATAATCTGTGACCATTAGTCCATAAAGCATCATCAGAGCTATTCCAACCCTGAGAGCAAGAGACTAGGCAGGCTTCTGCTCTGGTCATAAAAGAGAGAATGGGGACAGGGGAATGGACAAAATCTCAAAGGACTAAAGACTAGAGGGGCAAGTAAGAAAATGGGTTTTTATTTAAAAAACAAAACTCAAATTTGCGTTGATCATTTCCTATATGCAGGCATGTAATATGCGCTTTATATGTGTTAACTCATTTAATATAATGAAAGAGGCATTATTAAGAAGGAAAGGGAGCACAAAGAGGTTAAATAACTTGCCCAAGGTCATAGCTAATGAATGGCAGAGCTGAAAGCTCTTAACTCCAAAATATACCCTACACAGTGATTTTAGGGTACTGGCTTTCAAAAGTGTATCTTTTGGGTACAGACCTGGAAAGAAATCTGAGATGGATGGTAGGTAGATAACTAGATGGGGAGAATAAGAGTTCTAAAAGTCTGAGGTTAATCTCTAGGAAACATTTTAAAGATATTGGTGTCAATGCCTCCCAGCCAAAGACCATTAGAAACACACCTATAGTTGGGCAAGTTTGGTTTGTTTCTGTTGTAGCTAGAAAAAGTGCACACCATGGGCATCTCAGTAAGACTGTGTTAGAAAAAGTCTATCGTAGGATTTGGGCTTCAGTTGGGTGATTTAGGGGAGGCTCCACAGTAACAGAAATTTGCTCTAGACTTGGTACTGTCAGAAAGCAGGGACAATTCTGTGTTTTGACAATCTCGGGGTTTTGTAAATCTTATCTACAGGGAGGCTAGACTAGAGTGAGGTTAAAGCTGTATCTGGGAAAGCAGCAGCAGTCACTCATGTTAGCCAGGAGAGAGTATGTTTGGTATTTTGTGGGTGAGACAGTGACCTTGTTTTTGTCTGAGCTGAGACAGAAGTATGCAGCAGACTTCTTTGCTATCACTCTGTCATGGTCTCAGAGTGGCCATGTGTGATGTTGGTGCTCTGTGAGATTACATCCAAAAGCACAATAACAGGACCTAGCTGTGAATGTAGCTGTGAATGCCAGGCCACCTTCAAACAACACTGAGGACTAATTATGTCACACCACTTTCCCAATGTCAGCAGCAGCTTTTTGCTTTCTCGTTGGTAATCCCCAAGAGTGGCTCAGAGTTTCACTTAGAATTTACGAGACTGCAGGTTTCTGCTGTATGCCATCACACTTCCGAGTTGGAGATTCTTTTATATTATGGAGAACTTGAGAATCCAGTGAAGTCAGATGGTTACATGGGCCAAAGAATCTTGTTTCTTGGTTGATAACCAAAAAGTACTTGAGGTTATAGATAGTAAGTGACTAAACTGGATACTATCCCCTCTGACTTTGGACAAGTTACCTAGCTGTTTAATGCCTTGATTTCTTTATTTGGACATAATGATGCATAATAATAATTGCTAACTCCTCCAGGACTTCCCTGGTGACTCAATGGGAAAGAATCTGCTGGCCAATGCAGGAGATGCGGGTTTGATTCCTGGGTCAAGAAGATCCCCTGGAAAAGGAAATGGCAACCCACTCCAGTATTCTTGCCTGGGAAATCCCATGGACAGAGGAGCCTGGTGGGCTACAATCCATGGGGTTACAAAAGAATGGGACACAATTTAGCAACTAAACAACAACCTACTGTGCTTACAGTGCATCGTCACCATGTCCTTTATACATATTAACTTATTTAATCCTCATAAAAATACAATGCATGCGTGCGTGCTATGCTTCAGTCATGCCCTGCTCTTTGCAACCCTATGGACTGTGGTCTGCCAGGCTCCTCTGTCCATGGGATTCTCCAGGCAAGAATACCGGGGTGGGTTGCCATGCCCTTTTCCAAACAATCCAATGAGGCAGTTACCTGTATTTATAGATGAGGAAACTGAACATAAATGGTTAATGACATGCCCCACGCAATGTAGTCAGTGTCAGAACTGGCAGGAGGTGGGACCACAGAATCTGATGGTAACATTTAAAAGTATGATTTCAGGTCAAGATAATAAATAATGATTGACTATCCATTGTAGGTAATGCTCAGGGTACCCAGGGGGACTAATACAGGAATAATTTTTAGAGTGAGCACATATACAGGAATGTGTGAACAGTTGGGACTGGAGAAGTAAATATTAAAATTTCTACTTATATTTAATTATCTCCTGTTAACTTAGTATTTTTGTTTATGGTTTATACTGATCATGATGTATTAATACAGAAGACTCTACATATAATTTAAAAATAAATATACAAAATTATATATAGAGTCTTCTGTATTAATACATCATGGTCATTGGGGGCAGAAAATTAATTTTTAAGTGTAAAATAGTGGACTACAGAACATAAACTTATATCAGAGACCAATTCAGATTACTTGCCACCAAATAAACTGTAGAGATAATCGCTGTCATAGAAGAAGGCACGATCGCCCAGCTCTCCTTTTGCCCACAGGATGAGAACAGCCTTGCTCCGGTTAACCGCAGCAGGCCGGGGCCTGCGGGCCGAGGCGGCCGCGGCGGAGCCTCAGCTCTGGGAGCCCGCTGGACGGCGGCGGAACGCAGAGTGGCGGCAGCGCCCCCTCAAGCACCAGCGTCCCCCGCTGCAGGGGCTCCCGCTGCAGGTCCAGCGCGTCGGCCCCCCCGCTCCCCGCCGCACCCAGCCTCGCGTCCACGCGGGACACAGACAGCTCCACACCGCCGGGGCACCGGAGGCAGAGAAACCCAGGAGAGGTGAGGCTCGGGGCCAAATCCCCGACAGGATCAAAACGCTGGAAGGATTGATTTGCCAGCCACGTTTTCCTCCCACTGCTGTATTCCGCCCACCACTCCCATTTTGCTCTTTTGTTCTCTTTCCTCTCTGTTCTCCAAAATCTTCCCCCTTCCCCCCGCCCCCTACCCCGAGTAGGATGTCAGGTTCAAAATTCTCACTTCACCGTGCGGTTCTACTGAGAGGAGAATCAGACAATGGAAAAGGGAAAGTTGCTGGTCAAGTTTTGTAGGGATCAGAAAACAGATAATTTTCAAGACCTGCTCAGGTGTGAGTGGCAGTGATCTTAAGACCTGCTCCTCTCCTGGAGCTATGGGACTCTGGCTAGAGTGATTTGTGCCTCTAAAATTGGGGTTCTTCATCTTTTAGGGGGGGAATAGACTTCTTTGAAACCATAAGCAAAAGCTAGGCCTCCTCCCAAGAAAACTGCTCATACACATAGACAAACTTTAAATACAACTGCATGGGTTCAGAGATTCCCAAAGCCCATTCCTGAAGTCCAGGCCTAGAAGTCAGGCTGCTAATTGAGGAGCTGCAGTTTCTCCTCTTCCTGTATCCCAAGTGCCTAAGCATCTCTGACTGCTATGGAACCCAACATTGAATTAAATACAATTAATTAAATACAGCATTAAATTAAATGCTGTGTGTGCCTCCTTCTCCTGGCTTACTCATCCCTTTTTTAGATTCATGGAAATAGGGTGTCTTGGCCCTGGGGACTCAGTGTTAGGTTTTGTTCAGCACAGTTCTATATTTTCAAGCTCCCTTCTTGAGCCAACAAAACCTTTGTGTAAACAGCTAAAAGGAGAAAAACTAAAATATTTGTTTGAAGTTCAGCTCAGTTTAAAATACCAATTATATACTAGGCACTAGAAACAAAGATACATAAGAGTAGACATACAGTCCCTGCTCTTTCTTCTTCCCATTTATTCTTACTTACTCGACAGCCTATAGTCCTGCTAACTTATTAAATCAGTAGTGCAAGAGTAAAAACTGAGAACCCCTCCTCTGGGATCATTGGTCATATAAGGACTTCCCCCAGGTCTCAAGTCTCCCTACCTTCAGCACTTGGGGTTCCATTTCTAGCCAGAGTTCTGGAGAAATCTCTTGCCAGAGGCTGCATCTTCTGTCTGTGAACTTTCAGAGTCAAGGGACAGGCTGAGCTACACAGCCCCTCCCACATTCAAGGAACATGTGACAAATGAAAAAGCCAGAGGTGAAGTATCCAGTGAACCCAGCGAACTGTGAGTGCTCTTCTTTTATCCTGTGCTGTTACTTTTTCACCTTTAATTGAAAAAACCTCATTTGGGGAACAAGTGAACCCTGCCACTTTTGAGTTGTTCCAGCATTATCAGAGAAGATGAAATTCATCCCTAGGTCTAATTCCAACGTCATTGCTTAAAAATGGAAAATAAGCACCTGTCTGTCTTCCTAGGAAAGGAAAATAAAGGCCCTTTCCTTAATTGAAGGTATTCCTTCTCCCTATATTTACCCCCTTAGGTCATAATTAACATATTTCTGTTTGACACTGGAAAGCTACACTTTGTAAGATTATCCTCCACACATGCCAGGATTACTAACTCCTCTAATTTTTAAAAAAATATACATGTGAGAATCTAGTTCTAAACCCCTATAACAGGGGTTTCTATTTATTCTTTTTGTGTTTAATGTTCCTAATTCTAACAAGAAAATCTCTTTTAGCAAAGTCATATAATTATGACTAAGCTCATTGGTCTATGCGTGCCTAACAGTGCCCACTTTATGACCAGAGATACTATGCAAGTGGAAGAACCACCCAAGTCTCTTGAGAAAATGTGGTCCAAAGATGAAAATTTTGAACAGAGAAGCTCTTTGGAGAGTACTGAGAAGGCCACAGAGCTTCGGTAAGAGTGTGGAATTTCATGTCCCAAATGAACTGAAAAAGATTCTGCTTGGCACCTTTCACCCATCTCAGAGGAATAGAGAATGTTTGGGATTAAATTCAAGCTGAGAAGTAGACCTGGAGGCACAAATGGATTACAGAATCAATTAACTTGAAAAGGATATTTATGTATAATAAAAGTTTTGCTGCTTCACTTTATAGAAGGAAAAATGTTTCATCCTTATCACCAGATGGGGGTTCTCAGCCCCCATTCTGCTTCAGCCCCTGGAAAACTTAAAAAATAGACTTAATTTTTTTAGAGCAGTTTAGGTTCACAACAGAATTGAGTGTAGAGAGGTTTCCCATACACTTCCTGGTCTCACCTTCCCCTGCCTCCCCCACACACCCAAACCTCCCTTATTGTCAACATCCCACAGCAGAGGGATACATTTGTTACAATGGATGAATCTACAGGGACCCATCACAAAAATCACAGGTGTCCATAACTTACCTTATGGTTACTCTTGGTGTTGTGCATTCTGTGGGTTTGGACAAATATTTAATCCTATGTCCATTTTTATAGTATTGCACAGAGTAGTTTCACTGCCCTAAAATTCCTCTGTGCTCTGCCTATTCGTCCCTTCCTTCCCCCTTCCCCCTGGTGCCACTGCTTTTTTTTACTGTCCTCATAGTTTTGCCTTTCCCAGAACTTCTTCTAGTTGGAATCATACAGTATGTTGTTTTTTTAGATTGGCTTCTTTCACTTAGCAATGTGCATTTAAGTTTCCTCCTTTTCATGGCTTGATAGTTCATTTCTTTTTAGCACTGAATCACATTTCATTATCTGCATGTATCACAGTTTATTTAGCCACTCACCTATTGAAGAACATCTTGGTAGCTTCCAAATTTTGACAGTTATGAGTGAAACTGTTGTAAAATCCACGTTCATGTTTCTATATGGACATAAGTTTTAAACCTGAAGGCTTTCTTGTTTGTTTGTTTCTTTTTTCTGAAGGCTTTTTAAAACCACAGATGCCTGCGTCCCACCCCAGAGACTCCCTTTCAATTAATTGGGGGTGGAGTTGAGGCAGTGTTAAGATTAAAGCTTGCACCAGATGATTCTAATAACCAGCTAGGACTGGAAATCGCTGACACAGAGTCTAGTGAACCCAAATCCTCTCCCAGTGCCTTTCAAATAATAAAGAAAACATGGTCTCTTAGGTTCAGAAATAATGATCTTCCTTTGTGTCCCCATCCATATCCACAGAGGGGAAAGGTCCTTAACTCTTTCCATTCACAGATGGTATTTTAGTACTGTCTTCTTTCTCCAGAGCTTCCATTAAAGAGAATATACAGCTGATTCGACTTAAGAAGCTCTTACATGAAAGGAATACCTCTTTGGCAGTGACAAAGGCACAATTAACAGAAGTTCAGGCCGTGAGTTGCCATCTTCAGCTGTGCTTTTTTTGGGGGGTGAAATCAATTAGTTAAGAAAATTGTGCTATTTTCTCCATTTTACACATGGGAGACCAGAAAGGAAAGAAGCCGAGTTGCTTGTCAGAAGTCACAAATCTACAGCTGATGTTCAAAGCCAAGTCTAACAACTCAAGCCCTGCCCACAAAGGTGGAATTGAGTGGGGGCAACTTGTGTCAGATTAAGTTCCAAGCCAGAGACCACAGCTAGAGTTTAACTAAACTTGGGAAGCCAAGAGTAGTCATAGGGGAGAGGAAGGAAACCAGGTTACTGAGCACTTTCTACATGATGGACTCTGTCCCAGGTACTTAGAGTCATCTAAGCTGGACAACAACTGTCAAGGTAAGCTTTAACAGGTAACATTGAACAGGTGAGGGAACTGAGCCATAGAGAAGTAAAATAACTTGCTCAAGTTATAAAAATAGTAAGAGGAAGAGCAGAATTTGGGTTCAAGTTTATCTGGAATCAAGGCTCACACTCTTCTCACTACCATGCAATGGGAACTCATATCTGAATGGTAGAAATAGGGCATCAAGAGTCTAAATAATAAATGGGCACCATTCTTTTACTGAATAAACATTTATTGACTACCAGGAACCATGCAAAGCACTGGACACAAAGGTTAAAAAGATAATACAGCTCCTGCCTTCGAGGAACTTGTAAAAGTGAGAAGACATGATGTAGACAAGTACAACTATCCCCAAGCAGGATATGGGGGGAAAACAAAAGAGAGGGTTGTTGGATCCACCAAAGGATGGGCTGCAGGATCCGAAGAGGATTCATAAGGGATTCTACTCCTGAGCTGAACACTGACAGTTTAGCATGTGTTAATGAATGTGCAAGAGAAAGAGAAGGGCTTTCCAGGGGTAGAGGGATGTAGGCCAAGGCAGAGAGGTGAGAAACATCAGGGAGCAGGTCATGGAGCTCTTAGCAGGAATTTAGACTTTATCCTATTGACAGTGGAGAACTGCAGAAAGGTTTTAAGCAAGTTGATCATCAGTTTTTTTCCCCAAAGAGGTCACTTTGCCTTTTTTTAAATGTCCAAAATATTTTGAAATACATTTTAATAAAGAAATGATACTTTCAAAAAACTATTATAAAGTACTAATAATGATTGATTCTGAGTAGTGGGATTATAGATGACTGTTATTATAGTACTTATACTTTTCTGAAATTTTGAACTTCTCAAAAATGACAAAACTACTAGGAAAGATGACCTGGGAGCAGGGTGAATGACAGGTTGGCTGGTATAAGACTAAAGGCAAAGAAATCAGCAAAAAGATAAGTGCAGTGATCCAGGGGATTCAGGATGAGAGTCCCAACCAAGGCAGTGAAAGAGGCTCACAGAGAAAGGACTGTGTTAGAGGTCCAGATCTAGAAGAATAGACTTTATCACCAAAGTAGAGTGGTGAGGGAAAAGGAGAAATAAGAGATAACTCCTGCATCTCTAGCTTGGATGATTAAATGATGGTGGTGCCTTTCAGTGAGATTAGCTACAGTTGGTTCTGCCCTTGGTACATCTGTTTTGATGAGGACTAAAGGCATCTTTGGGGCTTACCTGATGGCTCAGTGGTAAAGAATCTGCCTGTAATGCGGAAGGCCCAGGTTTGATCCCTGGGTCAGGAAGATTCCCTGGAGGGCATGGCAACCCACTATAGTACTCTTGCCTAGAGAATCCCATACACAGAGGAGTCTGGCAGGCTGCAGTCCTTAGGATCTCACAGAGCTGGACACAACAGAAGCAACTTAGCACAAAGGTATCTTTACAAGGTCAACCTCCAAAGCTGTATTTTGTAAGAATTGTCCATGTGCCTGTGTTCTTTTGAGTTGAATAATTTTGGTAACACTGAAAGGATGGGAAATCTGGAAAGGAAGATATTTTAAAATCATATGCGTAAATAGCTATATTTGTGGAATTATATATTTAAAAAACCCATCCATTCCTCCATTGCACTGAAGGAAAAAAGGGAGAAAGCCTTTCTAAACTGAATGTCCTTACCCATATTAGTGGTAGTGTAAAGATGACCTAAAGTGGCGAATAAGTTTTTTAAATGTAGGTTTTACAGTTTGTTTTTTAAAGCAGTTTTCATTTCTAGTCATACTTTCTTACACATATACTAAGATAAGTTTTCATCCTCTTAATCTCTTAGCAGTGACATGCGGTCAGTAGTGCAGACTCTGGAGTCAGGCTGAGGTATATAGCTCTCCCTCAGTGTCTTGAAAGCTGTGTGATTCTAGGCAAGTGACTTAGCTCTCTGAACTTTGGGTTTCTCATTTTTAAATTTCAGATAACAGTACCTCTCAGATTTGCTGTAAATATTAAATGACATAATATATGTGAAAGAATTGTGATGATCATAATATAAGAGATAATGAAACACACAGTAACATGTAACAGTAATTACTCCACCAATAATAGTAGCTGTTGCTGTGAGTTTGGTTATTGTTGTTATTTCTGTTTCCAAAACTGTAAAGAGACCTTTCTGAAGCATGATGAGTAAAGAGATAGCACCTAGTTTGAAAATAAAAATACTTTTTCTTGGAAAATCCACCAAGTGCAATGCAAATTTGCATAACTGACCCTTGTAAAGAAATGGCATGATCTATTATATTCACAGTCTGCCTGGCAAGCTAAGATCGGGGGAAGGGAGCAGCAGTTAGTAAGCAGGCGCACAGATTGATTTGATTTATGGGAAATGTTCATAACATCTTTTAAAATAAATATTTAAACATTTGTATTACAGAGATAAACATCAAATAAATATCAACTTGGTATACAATAGAATAATATCTATTTCTTTCTTTCAGGCATATGAAACTCTGCTCCATAAGGTACTTAATAAAGATTCCTTAAATCTCTGTTTCCTGGTAAGCAGAGGAATGAAATCCAAATGAATCTTCATTTTCAAGTAACATAACACTAGAATTTAGCCAACTAAATGAAACACGTAATTTTTATTAAGACAGATGATACTGTCCCTATTATCAGAAGGCACATATTGCATTGTTTTCACAAAAATTAAAATATAAGGTCTGAGTTGAGAAATATTTGAAACAGTATTTTTCAGCCTATTGCTACAGAGAATTTTAGCATTTGCTCAAAAATTCCCAGGAGTAGTCCTCTAGCATGCGTGAGGTGGTGAGATATAGCAAAATTGTTGTGAACCTTCTCTGGTGTTATTAAATATTTGTACCTCTGTGAGTGGGGTACAGGTGAAGCTAGGTAAATGTCCATGATTAAGAGTCACTAAGGTCGAGTTCCTTGAATGATCAGCCACAGCTGTTCCTTACCAGAAGAATCCATCAGAAAAATGCACTTAACTTCTAGAGTTAACATGTCACTTTGCTAGGTGCACAAAGGGAAATATGTCATCATAAAAAGCATTTAAGTATCTTAGAAGATAAAAGCAATTGAGAAAGGTGGCATTTTACTTAGAATTAGGGTTGAGTTTGAACTTCGAGAAAATCAAGGCTCCAGTGATGAATTCGTTTCCCAGAGTGGATAATCCTCACCAACAGGGAAATGATGCTCTCTGAGAAATGCTAGGGTGAAAAACAAGGTTATTTTACAGTGCAAAGGCACCATGCTTTAAATCAAAGCCCTTCTTTGAGACATCTATTAGGGAATCTGGGGTTGTTGGTTTCTTGCGAGCCCTCCTGCTGAGTGTTATAAACATTCCCAGAGCAATTTTTCTTTTGTCCCAGAATCAGGGAATCCTGGGCGCAGCCCACGATGCCCTCCTCAGCCAAGTGAATGAGCTCAGGGCAGAGCTCCAGGAGGAAAGCAAGAAGGCCGTGATCTTGAAGAGCCAAATGGAAGATGTGTCCATCCTGCAGATAACCCTGAAGGAGGTAAATAACAGTAATGCAAAGATACCATCAATTGTATGTTAGATCCCAATTTCAGAGATGTTAGAAAATGTATCTGAGCAAAAATGTGGGTATTTTTATTTTTTTCAGATGAGAAAAATGAGGTTCCAGGTGATTGAATAATTTGCTCAAGATTATGGTATTGTAATGGTGTAAAATTAGAAAAAACTGGGATTTATATTTACATCTGGCTTCCCTGTTGGCTTAGTGATAAAGAATCCACCTGCCAGTGCAGGAGACACAGTTTTGATCCCTGGGTTGGAAAGATCCTCTGGAGAAGGAAATGGCAACCCACTCCTATTTTTCTGCCTGGGAAATCTTAGGGACTGAGGAGCCTGGCAGGCTACAATCCGTGGAGTCACGAAAGAGACAAACTCGACTTCGAGACTAAAGAACTATTCTCCAAAGTCTTTTCTCTGTTATAACATTCTGCTGTTTCCCTAACAGTAGAAACCCAGACATCATGAAAATTTAATTCAATAGTAAGCCTCCCTTCTCATTCCCTGCCACAAGCAAATATCTCTTTATTTATCAGGGTTCTTATCCTGCCCTTCCCCAAGAGCTCACAGTACAGTGTTTGTTTTCAAAGCCCCATATGCACAGGTTTCCAGTGACTCAGAATGCTCTCCGCCTTTTCTCTTTAAGAAAGGATTAAAAATACACTCCTGCTGTGCCCCGCTTCCTCCTGCCTTTGTTTATGTGGATCCCTAATCCCCAGAACCACTGTTGAGATGGATAATACTGTCTTGTAAACCCCTGGGTAACTGTCAAGTCATGATGCAGGCTCAGGTTCTCTATAAAATGCAAAAGAAATGTTTTTATTAACAATAAAAAAAACAATTCAGAGAATCCTCATTAATTCCAGTAACAATTTCTATCCCACCTTAAATTGCTTCAGGTCTTTCTAGTTGAATGGATCTTCATAGACATGGAGATGAACATTGAAAATCTCCCACACGAGTCCCACCCTGCAACAGAAAAGGGAGAACTTTTGCAAGGCAATGGATTTTAAAATGTTATCTCAAGCATTCTATTATCATTTTTAGTTTCAGGAGAGAGTTGAAGATTTGGAAAAAGAACGAAAATTGCTGAATGACAATTATGACAAACTCTTAGAAAAGTAAGTACCAAGTTTAGATCTCAGAACATTGTTATAAAAGATAGTTATAGAAAAGTGCAATCTGAATTTAAACAATAAGAATAATTCCTAGTCTTGATAAGGAAGGACACAGGGAAACTGGTACTCAACACAGAATATAAACTGACAGACTCTTTTAGGAAGAGAATACGACCTTATCTATCAAAACGTTAAAGGTACATCTCTTTTGTGCCAGATAACCCATTTTTTGGAAACAAAAACTAAAGGAATCCTCTTGTGTATGTGCAAAGATACCCCTGTAGTAAGAATGTTAAATATTCCTGAATTGTTATTTTAATCTGTAAAAGTAAAAAAAAAAAAAATGGAAACAATCAAAATTTCCTCTGATAGGGATTGACTACATAAATCATGTTGCACCCCACACTGAAATAGTATAAAGTTATTAAACCTATATACCTAAGATATACTGTTAAAAGAAAATACAAATTGCAAAATAATGTGTTGTGACTTAAATTATGTCATGTGTGTGGATCCACAACCTTTTAATGAGATGAAAGGACTGAAATAGGGTTTTTATTCTGTATATCTCTGTATCATTTTAATTTTTCACAACAAATATATATTCATGTATTTTGATACTACACTTGATCTTAGCCAAAAGGCCGAGAAGCGATATTCATGTATTTTGAAATTAAAAATACTGTAAATTTTAAAAAATTAAAGATAGCTTCTGACTAACTTAAGGACAGCGGGGTGTAGATTGGCGAGGTTGCATGGGAGCATCCTGGGAAGAACTGACACTCTTCAATTCAGTGAAATAAGATAGTGTCAGCCTTACCCACTTTGAAGACTCCCTATGACAAACATTGCTGTTGGCCTCGTCCCTTCATTATTCATAACATTATCTTCTCAGATCATCATGTAATGTATGGGCAGAAAGTGCCAAGAAATCTCAGTACTAGCTTAAACAAGTTGTTTTTAGACCACATTTATTAAAATGATAAATAGGAAAAAGACATAAGTAGAAATAATTGCTTGATTACCAGTGTCAACTTCACTTGTATAAATAATCAGGAACTGTGTGTTTTACACTGAAGATGGGTCTGCTCTGTCGTGTAGATATAGTGGTGTTCAGGATGCAGTCACTGAGAGCTTAGTTCCTGCCCTATAGTAGTAATTTACAACCTTAATTCAAAGGTGAGCATTGTCTAAATGAGCCACTGGTGAAGGTAGACGGAGGAGTAAGGGAAAAAGGAAATATTCTGTTCCTTATGTCTAATCTAGCAGGCCTGAGACTGTCTTGGTACACAGTTCCTTGCCTAAAGCAAGCCTTCATGCTGGAGAAGCTCCCTGGGAAATAGATAAGACTTGGGTTGTTTGCCCAGGGGGTTATTTGAGACTTAAAACAGAAGTGATACTAAGCAACTCAGTAGGACCCAAAAGTTCCAAGGCAGTTGGTAAATGACAGTTACAGAGAAAGCAGGAGCAGAAAAAAACATGTAGGGAAATGAATGATGAACTAGGCCCAGGAGATGCTGAAACTGTGTAATAAAGACGTCCTATCACCCAACTTTGAGTGTCCATCTGACAACTCTCCTCTCCCTCCTTACTTGCTGCCCATTTTCAGCATGTTGGATAGCAGCAATCAGCCTCAGTGGAGCCATGAGCTTGGAGAACAGCTGCAGCAGAAAGTCTCTCAGTTGCAGGATCAACTGGATGTTGAGATGAAAGAGAAGAGAGAAATCTTATTTCAGCTCTCACAAGAGAAAGGTAGGTCTCTCTCAAAGGAGGCATCCTCTACATCTGATAGGGGAGAAAGGAGCTTGGGCCAGCGTTTCTCCAACCCCATCTCTTGATCTTATTTGTGTGTGGGGCTGGGTACTGGATAACTAGACTAAGAACATTGGCAGTCAGATCAGATTCACAATCAAGAAAGCATGACACCTACCTCACGCGTATAGTTTTCCCTACACGATGACTTTCCATGTGAGAGAACGCCACTTCTTAATTTGTAATGTTTTTAACTATTTATTGAAAGTGTTGAAAATGAATTTTTCTGCCTTCTCATCAGTCATTTTAGGATGGTTGGAAAGTATTTTGTTTTCTTTATTATCTGATATCTGAAATTGAGAAGCAGATTATTGCTCTTTGTTACCACTGGCATTTCCCCTGTCTTAATTCTTGGATCACGGTAGTTATTCTGAATATTTTTTTAACTGATTATTTTTAAATACTGTCAAAGAGACCTTTGTCTCCTCTCTTTTTGCTGGCCTGGACCTTGATATTTAGTCTTCTCAAATTTATATTTCATCATATTCTAGTATATTCTCTTGACAGAGTGGAGGAAAAGAAATATGACAGCAAGAAAAATAGAGGCAGGAACCATAAAAGAATAAAGCTTAGGAGCACATGCTAAGAATCCTTGTAGTATGTATGAAGTACAAGTGAGGTCTTGTGGGTAATCTAATCCAACCTCCTCTCTAACGCCTGATAATGAAATGATCACTTTAAATGGTGATCTCCTTCCTTCCCTGAAACACACATAGAAATGTCCAAATGCCCAGAATGGGTGTGGAGGTGGGTGTCACAGGAGCCAGTAGCATAGAAGTCAGACCGAGTTGGGGAAGGACTGGGGAGATACTGTCAAGAATTTTGGACTACCTAGTCAAGTGGCTCTGATTTTTGCTGTGGTGGTGTTAGTGCTCCCTTCTATACTACAGCTCTGCTGATGTGGTTTTTTTTTTTTTTCTGCTGATGTTTTTTGTTGTTTTTGCAGTCCAAGTGTCAACTCAGGATCAATAAGCCAGAACCCCTTTGTAGAAATCAGAGAAAATTACTTCTCTAATGGCAAGTTTATAAAATGAATTAAACATTAGTGGGAAAGTGTATTTTACATTTGGGCCAACTTTAGCATGGTTGTTGGTAACACAGAGTTTCAGCTTTCTGTATTTTTTTCCCTCAGCTCAAAACAAAGATCTGGAGCTTGAACTCACCAACTTGCTTCAGAAGCATAAACAGGAAGTAGAGGATCTCCAAAATATAAGCACATTTTCCCAATCTCCAGACAGGCAATCTGCACCAGCCACTCACCCAGCTCTATTTCAAGAGACCACTCAGATAAAGGTAAGAGCTTCTTTAATCAAGCAAGTCTTCTCTACAGAGGGATCCCTGGCAAATATCCGCTGAAAAGATGAAGGGACTAGAAAACTCACTGAATAACATTTTGTCCTGGCTGAGGACACTGTTTGGAAGGGTATGAGAAGGTTGAGGGTAGAGACAGCCTCATGAACTTCACAGACTTTTCCCACACTGTACAGCTCATAAGCTTTAGAAATCTTTTCCAGCTGAGGACTTGCAATGATCTGCTGAAGAGCAAACATCCATTGGAGGTTGTATAACTTAGTCACTACTTCTGTTGAACATGAGTAACTAGGGCAGAGAGCCTTGTGAAGTAACACAGGTTCTCTTCTACATTTTGAAATAGATTCTGCTGCTGGTACTTTATGATTACCAGCAGCTACTTTAGACAATAGTTATTACTATACTACCGTATTTATACTCTGTTTTACCAATGCTTTTTCCCCTGTAGCCCTGTGAACCAAAAAGCCAGGAAGAAAAAAAACTGTCCCAGATGTTAAGTGAGTTGCAAGTATCGTATGCAGAGACCACATTGGAACTAGAAAAAACCAGAGACATGCTTATTCTGCAGCGCAAAATCAACGTGTGTTATCAGGTACAAGGAAAGATGGTGCCGGAAGGGGATAGAAAAATGGGCACTCAGGAACCACACACAAAACTGGGAATGAAGCAAGATCTGAGTTTCCAGGGCTAGTGCAAGGTGATATGCTGTCCTGTGCAAATACAAATGTGCTATCTTTTGAACTTGAGGGCTCACGCATGCCCATGGCACCTTGGCAATAGAAGCCAAAAGGGCCAGCTAATGAAAATGGCAAGTGGGAAGCTTCTGGGTTCAAATTTTGCCAGTCCCAGGAAAAATACTACCCCTTGGCACTAACAGCACAGCTGGTCCTGGAGAGGTCTGTAAGGAACCCAAGCCTTTTTCTAGGGGATGAATCTGCCCTGCTTAGGAGGTAGTGGCGTCTCCTTTACCCACAAGTGCCACCTTTTTATCTGGGCCGATCAGTTCTGGGCCACTGAGCTAGCAAAGTTCAGACATTATTTCATTTCAGGAGGAACTGGAAGCAATGATGACAAAAGCCGATAATGAAAATAAAGATCACAAAGAAAAACTGGAGAGGTTGAATCAACTCCTAGACCTCAAGAACAAGCGTATCAATCAGCTGGAAGGTATTTTAAGAAGCCATGGCCTTCCAGTATCCGGCAAGTCTTAGTAGTTTGTTCACTTCATTTTAGGATCTGTCACACGCTAAATGCCTTTGCTCCTCTCTGCACCTGTCGAGAGGGCCCCCTCTGTGTCTCGGTATATGACTTAGCCCTCCTGTTCTTTATCCTGTCATCTTTGTTATTTTAATACATGGCCAGCACCTTCTTTTCCTGCATCATATCAGAGTATTTTCTCTGATTTCTCTGGAGATTTTCAACAGGGCCCAGAAATTGCTGAATCTACTCTGAAAATCAGAATGTTGGTCCTAAGGTGAGTGAGGGCCTTCTCTCAAGATTGTTTCTTGAAGTCAGGCCTAGATCACAGTGTTTGTGAGATAATAGAGCTTCATGACTCCTCTCTCATCATCTTTTTCTGTGATTTCTCTCTGAAAGTTCCAAAATTCTTTGTTGCAGTTTGTGGATGTCTACAAAGCAGTGTAGGTGGCTGGACAGTTAGGCAAATTTTATAATGTGATACTTTCTATGTTTAGTTCAGTTTACTGGCGACCAAGATCTGGTCTCCAGCCTTACATGGTGAGAAAATTGGCTTTGTTATTACACTCAGTGGTGAGATTCCCGACTCATATTAACCAAATGCACTAAAGACAGATTTATACCAGAATGTTAATTTGTTATTCTAGGATAGTGGCTCTTTCACGGCTGCCTTGAGAATATGCTCAGGGCAACTTTTTTCTGGGAAAGCAGAATCAATAAGTATATAGAGTGAGCATGAAACTAGAGTAAAGGGAGGTGGGTCGTTCAGCATGATTTATGCACACCAGGGCAAGTCTGTTAAAAGGTCCCTGCCAAGTAACAAAGGAAATCCTTTGGACTGAAATTCTCCTGTCTTTCAGATTCAGGGTCTTTCTCCCAGGATAGTGCAGTGTAATACCCTTACCTACTTCTGAAGATTCATTTGCTTTAACTTATAGTTCCTTCATTACTGATAAGGCTAAAGAGTTTTACATTTGTTTACCAGTTATTTGTATTACTTCTTTTGATACTTGCCTGTTCCTGCCCTTAACCCTTTTCTTAACAGTATATTATTAATTTTTAGGAGCTCTTTATATGCTAGAATTATTAACTTTGTATCATGTAATGCAAATTTTTAATGTTTTCTTTAGTTATATTAATCTTATAAATTAAGAAACTACTCACCAGTGCCTGTATTCCACTTCTTCTGGGCAGGAAGATATTCTGATGTACCCAAAATATCTTTCTTCTGCTACTTTAACTCTTAAAATAGGACCTTTGTCATCAACACACTGTGACAACTCAGATACTCCAATTTGACGGAGACTATATATCATCTCAGGTTGGTTAGATATGGGAGGTAACGCACAGATTTAGTGGACTGTCTTACATATCTTTATTTTATATGCCATTGCCAATATTTTAAACCTCTTTCCAGTAATGCCCTCCCTGATTTTTACTCTATTACTCTTTGATTTAAAGTGGATTTTTTGGCCTTCTTACAATGAAATCAAATTCTTAACAGAATGAAGAGTCTTGTGATTGATCTGACTGGAAAAGAGGAATCACATCTTAATGGAGTCCAGTGTAATGTAATAGACACTGACTGTAACTTGCTATTCTCTCCAGGGCCAATATCCCAAACTTTTGGGAATATCTGCATTTTGTGTTTCTTGTGCTTCTGTAATGAAATTATTATTAATTCATAGGATCCTGCTCTAAGCCAAAACAATGTCATCTATGGATGAAATTGTGCCTCCAGTGTTAGCAATGTAACCTCCTGAGGTTAGCATTTACTTTCCAACTTACTTAAAATAGGCATTGGATTATTTGGCCATCAGAATCCAAAGCACCAGGTTGTCATTCTGTTGCTTTTCTTTAAAGTCACATGGTTTCCTGAAATAGTCACAACCTGGACTTCCACCATGGTTTTTATTCTCTTCCTACCTTCCTTTGCCTTAAGGAAGAAACTTCCTGCCCTTTAATGGATAGGCAGTTTTCTTTCCCCTGTAGAACAGCTTAAAGATGTGGCTTATGGCACCCGACACTTGCCATTTTGTCTGAAACCACTGCCAGTCCATGAAGATGAGGATAAAGTGGACATTTCTCCACGGCATCAGAGTGAGAACCTTTTTGAACTGCACATCCATCAGGCCTTTCTGACCTCTGCTGCCCTGGCTCAGGCTGGAGACACTCAACCTACCACTTTCTGCACCTATTCCTTCTATGACTTTGAAACCCACTGTACCCCACTAGTTGTGGGGCCACAGCCTCTCTATGACTTCACCTCCCAGTATGTGGTGGAGACAGACTCCCTCTTCTTGCACTACCTTCAAGGGGCTTCAGCCCAGCTTGATCTACACCAGGCAATAGCCAGTGAGCACCGCACCCTTGCAGCTGCATGGATTTGCTTTGACAGGGTTCTGGAGACTGTAGAGAGAGTCCACGGCTCTGCCACACTTACTGGTAAGTGCTGTTAACCTCCCGCAGTTCCCAGGATTAATGTGGCATTTCCCAAAGTGCATAGTTGATCTGCTGGTGGGTTCCCATTTTCTTCTCCCTTTATTCTTGATCCTTGCCACAGTGTCTGTATCCTCTGTGCCTCTCATACTTTCTGCTACCCAGGAACTGGTGGAGAAGTCTTTGGGGTGCTAGAGTACTGGATGAGGCTGCGCTTCCCCATAAGATCCAGTCTACAAGCATACAATAAGCGAAAGAAAGCCCAGGCATACTTGGCAGTCAATGTGCTTGGAGCCTGGGAAGCCCAGAAGGACGAGGTGAGAAAAAGGATGAACCCATGCAGGGGACACTCAGTCAAACAGCTCTTGAGAACAGCTCAGTCTTCCACACTCAATAAGAACTTGTTGAATGTGAATGAAAGACAAAAGCTGTCACACCACAACTAGTCTAGATCCTTCCCTTGGTCAAGCTTGAGTTTGAAATGAAATCATGCCCTTGGAGCTAGCTACATCTCCTTTCTATAAACAAAATGGCTTCTCTGTTCCACCCTCTTAAGATGAGGCCTGAGCGCCAGCATCTCCCCAAGAGAGGTATCTGCCAGAGCCAGTTTGAAGGCAGGTGAAAGGCATCTCTATTTCCCAATCAGAATTCGGCAGTTCCTTAGGTCATAGCTTTTCCTCATCAAGGGTTCTAGGCTTCACGTGCAATGCGTCTCTCAGCCTGCCCTTTTCCTCAATCCAAGAGCAACGTCTTTTCAGTCCAGATCGGGGACCTGGAAGAATCAGAATGAGCTGCGGGTGGAAATCATCCGATGCTGTGGCCTCCGGAGCCGATCGCTGGGAGCCCAACCCAGTCCTTACGTCATGTATCGCTTCTTTACCTTTTCTGACCGTGACACGCCCATCATTCCGGCCAGTAACGATCCCTGCTTCAGAGACCTGGCTCGGTTCCCCGTGCTTGTGAGTTCTGACCTGGATCAGTATCTGAGGCGGGAGGCCCTCTCTGTGTACGTTTTTGATGACGAAGACCCAGAGCCTGGCTCCTACCTTGGCCGAGCCCAAGTGCCCTTGCTTCCTCTTGCACAAAACAAATCCATTCAAGGTGGGAGTTCAAGGTTATTACATCTTTATGCTCTCTGCCCAGTGTTGTCTCCCTGTCCTAATTCTAGTTTTCTTGCTTGAAATAGTCTCTCTTAAAACTCGCTGAAAGGATTTGAGAATACTGTGAAGAGCAGCAGAATAGAAGACTTAGAACCTCACTAATCATATGGAAACACTGGCTTCTGCGGCTGCTCTTCAGCAACAGAAGGAAATTCCCGAGTGGGTAGACCCACCACTCTGCAGTCCATACCTCTGTGTCTGAACCAACATTTTCCATCTCTGTAGTGCTTTCCAGTATTTGTTTTTACTTAAGGCCTATTATTTCTTGGCACATGGCTAGATATCAGATTTTAAGTTGTGTCTGTAACATTTCACTGTAATTCTCTTGCTTCTTTTAAATATTAAATCCAAATGAGTTTTCCTTGCTACACCATGACAAATTTCTTGGATTCTCCCCCAGCCCCAGTATGAAGCTGAACTTCATGCTACCTTATCCTACATTCATACCCAAGGTTGTGAAGGTTGTACAAGAAGGGTCAACTCTCTGATTGCAGTCTGTGCTCTCATTAGGAAGTGTGGATGGTTACAGCTAGTATTGACCATATTAATAAAGCTTTGTTCCATGAAGTATGTGAGGCCTCCCTTCTCCCAATACCATGAGTGCTTAAAAAGCATAAGAAAAGAAGCTGACTCTTCTGCTCACAACTCATCCTTTGCCAAAGAGAGGCAATGTGAGCCATCTGTTAAATTAATCAGTGTTACAAAGTAGAAGTCTGACTTTCAGAAAAAAACCATTTTGCTTAAGTCTTCTTGGTTTTTGTTATTTCAGAAATAGGGGCCACGGGTGTAGATAATGGTTTTCTTAGTATGCCTAAGGTGTAGAAACTGTTTGGTAATAGTAGAATGTGCTCTTGTTTACTGATTGGGTGACTGACGACAAGCAAGTTATATCTCTCCATACATCTTTGACTATCCCTTCCTGAACCTGGAGGTACCAATCTTCCCCAATAAATATTTTGAGTAGCAGAAGTAAATATTCTGAGTGATTATGGATATTCACTGATATTTTATGTTGCTTCTGAGTGTATTGTCGTCATGGATATTTGATTGATGTTAATTACAAACAAAATGTTAAATTTAAACTGGGGAAATCATAGGTAAGGTTGTGATAAATGCTCATGTGCCTACTTTCATGTGATCAGATTTTATTAATGTCTGTGTGTCTCTCAGGTAATTTTAACCTCACTAACCCTGTGGGGGAACCCAATGGATCTGTTCAGGTGCAACTGGATTGGGGGTCTTGCTATCTACCCCCAGAGAGCTTCCCAAAGCCAGAAGCTCAGAGTGAGGAGAACACCAGGGATGCTTTAGAGACGTCAATAGAAGAGGAAGAGGCTTCCTTTCCTCCCCAGGTAGCAGATCTCCCCCCAATCCAGTGGGTAAAATTTGATTTGAGGAAGACAGTATTAAAACTGGGGTAAAAGAAATTCCTTCTGTGAATGCCATGCGTGTGTGCAAAGTCGCTTCAGTTGTATCTGACTCTGCAACCCTTGGGCTGTAGCCCTCCAGGCTCCTCTGACCCTGGGATTCTCCAGGCAAGCATACTGAAGTGGGTTGCTGTGCCCTCCTCCAGGGGATCTTACTGACCCAGGGATTGAACCGGCGGTTCTTATGGCTCCTGCATTGGCAGGCGGGTTCTTTACCACTAGCACCACCTGAGAAGCCCTCAAATGTCATGCTCTACAGATTTAATCTGCAGCATTCATAATGCCATAAGGCTATGGATGGAACAAAATCCTGGGTTCTATTGTAGGGAGGGAAGAGATGGCATATGTCCGCTCCATGGCAAGAAATAAATGAAGTCTAATACTGGCTCACAAATCTCTTTCTTGATTATCATGGCTGGTAAACTCATCTTGTACATCTGTCTCTGATCCTTCTATTTAGGACCGGATGGTATCTATTGATATTCCCACTGAAGCTGGCCAGTATCAAGCTAAAAGAAAACCTCCTCAGGTGGGAGAAAGGAAGGAAAGGGAACACCAGGTCGCAGGCTACTCAAGAAGAAAACATGGCAGAAAAACAGGCATCCAAGGAAAAAACAGAATGGAGTATCTTAGTCATAACCTCTTAAATGGAAATACACTACAGGTAAGGCCTTAGAAACCCCGAATATTGAAAGTATGGGTCATAGTGTCCCCAGGTTTATTATTCTCAGAGGTAGAAGCAGAAGCAGGCACACAAGATAAGTGATAATCACGGCTTTTTGTGGTGAGCATGTATTTCCACAAACATAAGTAGTTTAATAAACCTCTGGAGTGTTCAGTTCTGTTCAGTGTAAGTTAATTTAACAGATTATACACTCTGTAATTTATGCTTAGAGATAGAGTACCACAGTCCTAAGTAGGTCACTTCAACTGTAACCAAAATAAATTAAAAAACAACTATTTATTAAACACCTATGTGTTTGATTCTACCTCTTCTTCATAGGAAACTGAATTAAAAGTTACTATGTGGTCTGAAATATATATACACATGTACATATATAAGGTTCTAAATATATATTATATTACTGATTATGTACACTTATTTATATTGTATTATAATTATGCAATATTAAACATTAGATTAATATAATTATACAGTATACTTGTTTACAATTATAATTGTATCTGAAGCAGGTGAAGTACGTTGAATGGAAATTCTCAGGGCTTAAGATCTCCACAGATCATGGTTTAAAAAATCAACAAAAGGAAGAGGAAATGACATCATCCTATTCAGCACAGATACTGAAGGAAACCCCACATCCTGTGAATGGTATTGTCTTTTTAAAATACGATTTTCCTTTGTAATCTTTGGATTATTTTATAAAGCTGGTTATTTACTTTCTTCTTTCATCTTCATTGCTAAACTTTTCATGATCAATCGTTTTGGAGACCCTAGGCTCAGTTTTATGTTACAAGTGTGCTGGTTAGGCCAACCAAGCAGTCACTCTCAAAGAAAGTAGCTGTCTATGTATTTAAAGCTAGCTAGCCAGTTTAACTGGCTTCCCAGGTAGCTCAGTGACAGAATCCACCTGCCAAGTAGGAGACGCGGGTACACTCCCTGGAGAAGGAAATGGTAACCCACTCCAGTTTGCTTGCCTGGGAAATCCCATGGACTACAGTCCATGGGGTCACAAAAGAGTTGGACATAATTTAGAGACCAAACAACAACAGCAAGCCAGTTTAGCTAACTAGCAAGTATAAAGTGTTAACTCACTCGAGTTTTGTAAATTATGGTTACAAAGAAATAGGAGAAGGGTGATCGGTTCATTTGTGACTTAAATCCAAATTTCTTTTAAAATAAAGCAAGACTTTTGGGTTACACAGAGAAGTAGGTTATGATTTCAGGTTATAATTATGCAAACTAGGTAATTCAGACCAACTTTCCCATTGATGACACCTGAAAAGTCAAAGTTAATATATTTTTTCGGACTTCCCTGTTGGCCCGGTGATTAGGAATCTGCCTGCCAGTGCAAGGGACATGGGTTCAATCCCTGTTTCAGGAAGATTCCACATGCTGTGGGGCAACTAAGCCCATGTAGCACAACTGCTGAAGCCCGAGTACCCTCGAGCCCTTGCTCTGCAATAAGACAAGCCACCGCACTGAGAAGCCCGTGCTCTCACATCTAGAGAGTAGCCCCCACTCACCACAGCTAGAGAAAGCCCACATGCAGCAACGAAGATCCAGCAATCACCAAAAACAATAAATATAAATAAATTTTTAAAAACATAAAAAGTTGAAGTTAATATATTTTTTAAAAAATTCAATGTTTCTTAAAAGCATTAAAGGGCCAATAGTTAGGGAAGAAGGAAACACTTAGCCTTGATCAGGGAGGTGATTGTAGCTCAGAGAGGTGAGCTGGAATTCATACTGCAGCCCTGAGACATTGCTGGTCCGGAGGAAGCAGTGGAGAGACGGAACTGTGCTTTTGGTGGACTTTTGGGGCGGAGAAACCGGATGCAGTCTGAATCCCATTTCTGTCCAGCGTCGGCAAGTGTCTCCTCAGAGCAGAATTCCCCACTCTGGTCTTGCACCCTGATGGCAGCACTTTCTGAGTCTTTTATACTCTGAGAGGCAGGACTGTGCTTTGGGTACTTTTAGGCTAGAGAGACAAGAGCTGACCTGAAGGCCACCAAACCTGGAGTTATCTGACACAACCTGCATAACAACTGTGCCTACTACCTTCATGAAGATGAACGCTGAACGTTAAATTTTAGTAAGGAACTAGGACTGTGAAAATTGATATTTTAAACTTTAACAGTTTTAAAATAATTCCAGACTAATATAAGAGCTCCATGAATAAGACAAGAAAGTTCACATAAATCCCTTTGTGCAAATTCATCAACTTTTAACCCTTCGTCACATTTTGCTTTATCAATTTTTTCTTGGAGCAGTTTGAATACTTTGCAAACATCATGTCCCTTTACTGCTATATATATTTCAGCAGGATATTATATAACCACAGTACAATGATCAAGTTTACAAGCTTGACGTGGCTGCGTTATTACCCAATATCCAGTCCATTTGTCAGTTGTCTCAATAATACTCATTACAGCAGGCTGCCCTCCACTGCCCCCCTTTAATCTGGGATCTTACATTGCATTCAGTGATGTCTCCTTAGTCTCCCTTAAACTGGAACAACCTCTTTCCTTTGTCTTTCATGATACTGACATTTTTTAAGCGAATAGGTGAGCTGTTCTGTGGAATATGCCTTAATTTGGATTTGTCTGAAGTTCCTTTATTAGATTCAGGTTATGAATTTTTTTTTACAGGAACACCACAGAAGTGATATTCTATCCTGTTCCCTGCATCACGTTAGAAGGTCCGTGATGGCTAAGAAAGCATTTTGCCACAAGTTTTCATCATAAAGTTATCATTTCCTCCTTGGTAGTTACTAAGTAATCCATGAGAAGGTATTTTGAGTCCATATAAATATTCATCAGATTTCACCTAATAATTTTGGCACTCATTTTTGTGGATTTTTTTGCCTGACTCAAATTACAAGATGTTTGCAAAATATATTACAAACTTGAAAATGAATCAATAGAAATGATAGAACTGCTAAATACAGAAATTTATGAGGAAAAGAGATGGGTTGAAAGCAGATTAGACAGAACTAAAATGAGAATTGAAAATAAATAAATAAAATGAGAATTGGTGAAAATATCCAGAATAAAATGAGAGACGACAAGATGGAAAATACTACAGAGGAGAAGAGAGAGAAAATGAGGTCTAAGCTGTACTTGGGTCTTCCCCGGGGACTTAGTGGTAAAGAAGTCACCTACAAAGAAGGAGATGTGAATTAAATCCCTGGGTGGGGAAGATCCCCTGGAGGAGGGCACGGCAACCCACTCCAGTATTCTCGCTTGGCAAATCCCTGAAAGAAGAGCCTGGCAGGCTACAATCCAAAGAGACAGACATGACTGAAGTGACTGAGCATGCACGCATGCAAGCTGTACTTAAATGGAAAAGAGAAAGAAGGGGGAACAAAGGCAATATAGTGGTGATGACTTGGAGTTTTCCAGAATTCATAAAAGGTATATTCAATGAAATGAAACTCAAGCAGGATAAGTAAAAATCAAAATCTAGACAGAGTAAGATTGTGGAAAATAAAATCAAAGAGAAAATACCAAAAGTATCCATTTAAAAGAAAAACAGTCATCATGGGTGCACTGTTAGTAAGAAGGACGATGACATCAAGAACGACAACCATAGTCCCGCTTCTTATATTTCTCATAATATTTGCCTTTATATTTAGGTGCTCCTATTTGTATTTAGGTGCATAAAGTGAAAGGAAAGTGAGGTCTCTCAGTCGTGTCCAACTCTTTGCGACCCCATGGACTGTAGCCTACCAGGCTCCTCTGTCCATGGGATTTTCCAGGCAGGAGTACTGGAGTGGGTTGCCATTTCCTTCTCCAGGGATCTTCCCTACCCAGGGATAGAACCCAGGTCTACCGCATTGCAGGCAGACACTTTACCATCTGAGCCACATATCATTACAGTTGTTATATCTTCTTGAATTGATCACTTGATCATTATGTAGTTAATCTTTGTCTCTTGTAACAGTCCTTATTTTAAAATTTATTTTGTCTGATGTGAGTATTGCTACTCCAGCTTTCTTTTGTTTGTTTGTTTTACTATTTATTTATTTGGCTGCAGTGAATCTCAGTTGTAGCATGCAGGATCTTTAGTTGCAGCATGTGAACGCTTAGTTTCAACATGTAGGATTTAGGTCCCTGACTAGATGGAAGTCAGGCCTCTGCACTGGGAGCACAGAGTCTTAACCACTAGACCACCAGGGAAGTCCCAACTCCAGCTTTCATTTGATTTCCATTTCCATGGAATACCTTTTTCCATCTGATGGAAAGACATTGGAATGGAAAGACACATTCCATTCCAATCTGTATATGTGTCTCTAGATCTGAAGTGGGTCTCTTGTAGGCAGCATATATATGGGTCTTATTTTTGTATACATTCAGTCTTTTGGTTGGAGCCTTTAATCTATTTACTTTTTTAAGTAATTGATTTGTAGTTATTGCTATTTTGTTCATTATTTGGGGGTTGTTTTATAGCCTTTTTTTCTTTTTTTTGTTCTCTTCTGTGATTGAATTAATATATTTAGTGCTATGTTTGGATTTCTTTTTCTTTCTTGTGCTTCTATCTATTATAGACTTTTTTTTTTAATTTTTTTTAAAACATTTATTTATTTATTTGGCTCTGTCAGGTCTTAACTGCGGCATGTGGGAACTAGTTCCCTGACCAGGGATCAAACCCAGGACTCCTGAACTGAGAGCATGGAGTCTTTGCCACTGGGCCACCAGGGAAATCCCTGTTATAGATTTTTGATTTGTGGTTACAGTGAGGTTTTTGTATAGCAATATATGTGTGTGTGTGATTGTTTTAAGTTGCTCATCTCTTAATTTCAAATATATTTGTTCTCTCCTCCTCTTATAATTACTGTTTTAGATACCACATTTTACATCAAATTGTTTTATATATCCCTTAACTACCTCGCTGTTCAGTTGCTAAGTTGTGTCTGACAACCCCATGGACTGCAGCACACCAGGCTTCTCTGTCCTTCACTGTATCCTGGAGTTTGCTCAAACTCATGTCCATTGAGTTGGTGATGCCATTCAACCATCTCATCCTCGTTCACCCTCTTCTTCTCCTGCCCTCAATCTTTCCCAGCATCGGGGTCTTTTCCAATGAATCTTGATTTCCTTTAGGTTTGGCTCGTTTGATCTCCTTGCTGGGGCTCTCAGGAGTCTTCTCCAGCACCAGAGTTAGAAAGCACCAATTCTTCGGTGCTCAGCCTTCTTTATGGCCCAACTCTCACATCCATACATGACTACTGGGAAAATCATAGCTTTGATTAGACAGACCTTTGTTGGCAAAGTGATGTCTCTGCTTTTTAATATGCTGTCTAGGTTTGTCATAGGTTTTCTTCCAAGGAGCAAGTGTCTTTTAATTTCATGGCTGCAGTCACCATCTGCAATGATTTTGGAGGCCAAGAAAATAAAATCTGCCATTGTTTCTATTTTTTTGCCATCTATTTGCCATGAAGTGATAGGGCCAGATGTCATGATCTTCATTTTTTGAATGTTGAGTTTTATTTTATTTTATTATTTTAATTAATTTTTTAAATTTTTTTATTTTTCAGTGGGTTTTGTCATACATTGATATGAATCAGCCATAGAGTTACACGTATTCCCCATCCCAATCCTCCCTCCCACCTCCCTCTCCACCCGATTCCTCTGGGTCTTCCCAGCCCACCAGGCCCGAGCACTTGATTCATGCATCCCACCTAGGCTGGTGATCTGTTTCACCATAGATAATATACATGCTGTTCTTTCGAAACATCCCACCCTCACCTTCTCCCACAGAGTTCGAAAGTCTGTTCTGTACTTTGAGTTTTAAACCAGCTTTTTCGCTCTCCTCTTTTACCTTCATCAGGAGAGTCTTTAGTTCCTCTTCACTTTCTGCCATTAGGGTGGTGTCATCTGTATATCTGAGGTTGTTGATATTTCTTGTGGCAATTTTAATTCCAGCTTGTGATTCACCCAGCCTGGCATTGCACATTATGTACTCTGAATATGAGTTAAATAAGCAGGCTGACAATATCAGTCTTGACATATTCCTTTCCCAATTGTGGGTATATATGATTTTACTACTTCTGTCTTTTAACCTTCCTACTAGTTTTGTATATGGATGATTTCCTAACTTTATTGTGTATGTTTTCCTTTACTGATGGATGAGTTTTTCTTTTCATAATTTTCATGTTTCTAGTTGTGGTCTTTTCTTTTTCACTTAAAGAAATTTCTTTAATCTTTCTTGTAAAGCTGGTTTGGTGGCACTGAACTCTTTTAGCTTTTACTTATCTATAAAGCCTTTGATCTTTCCATCAAATCTGAGTGAGAGCCTTGCTGGATAAAACATTCTTGGTTATATGCTTTTCTCGTTTGTCACTTTAAATATATCATGTCACTGTCTTCTGGCCTGCAGAGTTTCTGTTGAAAAGTTAGCTGATAGCCTTTTGGAACTTCCTTGGTATGTTATTTGTTGCTTTTCCCTTGCTGTTTTTATATTCTCTCTTTATCTTAAATTTTTTCTCATTTTAATTACTCTCTATCTTGGTGTGTTTCTCTTTGGGTTCATCCTATGTAGAACTCTTTATGTTTCCTGATGTTGGGTGGCTATTTGCTTTCCCAAGCTAGGGAAATTTTCAGCTATTGTTATTTCAGATATGTTCTCTGCCCCTTTGTCAGGCTCTTCTTCTGAAAGTGAAAGTGAAAGTCCCTAAACCTATACAGTCCGTGGAATTCTCCAGGCCAGAATACTGGAGTGGGTAGCCTTTCCCTTCTCCAGGGGATCTTCCCAACCCAGGGATCGAACTGAGGTCACTCACTCTTCTTCTGGGACTCCTGTAAGGCAAATATTAGTGTGCTTGGCATTGTCCCAGAAGTCTCTATAAATGTCCTTATTTCTTTTCAATGTTTTTTCTTGTTTCTATTCAGTATCGGTGATTTCCACTACTGTAGCTCACTGATCCATTCCTAGGTATCATTTAGTCTACTGTTTATCCTTCTAGTATATTTTTCATTTCAGTCATTGTAGTCTTCATCTCTGAGGGCTGGTTCTTTACGTAAATTCTCAGTCTACATTCATCCTTCTCCCAGGTTCTTTGATCATCTTTACAAGCACTACCTAGAATTTCTTTTCATGTAGATTGCTGATGTCCACTTCACTAACTACATCTTCTGGGGTTTTATCTTGTTCCTGTATCTGAAACATGTTCCGCTGTTGCCTCATTTTGCCCATGTTGCTCTGTCTTGTAGGTTGGCTGTTCCCTATTTCCCGACCTCGGAGAAGTGGCCTTTTGCAGTAGATACTGTATGCATCCCAGCAGCACACTCCCCTCTTGTCACTCAAGTCACATGCTCTAGGGGTTCCCCCTATGAGGGCTGCATGAGTCCTTCTGTTGTGGTGGGCTGACCATGTGGGCAGTCTGGTGAGCTTGTTTGGCTCCTGGTCCACCTGCTTGCCCAGCCCTGCCTTTTGTGGAGGCTGCTGGCACCAGTTGGCAAGACCGAGTCCCAAGGCGGCTGATTGTGGAATCCCAGAGGTCTTCAGAGCTACTGCTGGGTATAATCAGGGTCCATAAGACTCCAGGACTATAGCTTACTCACTGGTGGGTGAAGTCAGGCTCTGGGGTTGGTGCCGGCCTATGGGCAGGCAGAGCCAGGTCCTGGAGTCTTGTTGCAGGGCTTGGGTGTCCCAGAGCTGGTGTTAGATCACTGGTGGAGTGGGCCAGTTTCTGACACAGTTGTGTGTGGGGTCCTGGGTGTCCCAAAGCTCTTGTTGACCTGCTAGTGGGCATGGCCGGGGCCCAGTCAGTCCCAGGTCCAGGTTGGGCCTACTGGGTGACTCTGGTTTGCTTGTATGTGATATCTGCCCCCTGGTGGGTAAGGCTGGTTCAGAGGCTAGAGCAGGCTCTCCGGAGGGGTGGGCCATGTCCAGAGTTGACTGTGGGCTCATGGAGTCTTGAGTCAGCCTGTCTGCTAATGGGTGGGGGCTGTCTCCCCACCCAGTTAGTTGCTTGGCCTGAAGCATCCTAGCACTGGCACCTACAGGCCACGGGGCCAGCGTAGGGCTGGGTCCTGAGGCTACTAAGTAGAGGAAGGATTCCACAGTAATGCTTGCCAGCAGCAGTGTCTAGGTGGTAGAAGGAGCTGCCCCAAATGGCTGCTGTCTGTGTCCATGTCCCCAAGGTGAGCTGCACTTGCCTACTGTCTCTCTAGGAGATTCTTCAAGATCAGCAGGTGGGATCCCTATCAAGCTCCTCTCAATTTATTGCTTCCTCCATGAGTCCTCCAGCATATGAGATTTTGTGTGTACACTTTAAAATGAAGTCTCTATTTCCCAGCCCCCTGGGATTCCTGAAAGCAAACTTGTCTGGCCTTCAAAGTCAGATGCTCTTGGGGGTGCATCTTTCCAGTGTAGGTCCCCCAGGCTGAGGAACCAATGTGTGGCTCAGATCTCCATCTCCTCTGGGAGAACCTCTGAGCTGTAAGTATTCCCTTACAGCTGTAAGTTTGGAGGTCACCCACCAGAGGGTATGGGACTTGACTGTATCACAAGTCCACCCCCTACCCATCTTGTTGTGGTTCCTTCTTTTTAGCTTTAATTGAAATTTCTTTCTAGTAGGTTCTGATTTTTTCCCTGATAGTTGTTCTGCCAAAAGTTGTGATTTTGGTGTGTTTGTGAGAGGAGAGGAGCTCAGGGTCTTTCTGTTTTACCATCTTGGTTGATCTCCCACAGTGGTTTTTTTCAAAGATTCACACAGAAACTTGAGTACAGTAATTCCTACGTAATTCAGCCCCAGATTCAAGTGTTTTAGGCTTGATTTTTATTAGAGAAGCTTTGAGAAGCGATTGCAAACATCCCTGGTTATATTGCAGCACTGTAGTCCCAGGATCTAGGGTTTACGCTGGGGGTAACTCAAGCCCTCACACACAGAAGGCTCTTGCTGTCATCCGTGAGGACTTTCTCACCAAGAGCAATGTGTCGGCCTCTGACTGACGATCAAAGCAGAAGGGAGATCCTTGCAATAGGTATTTTTAAGGTAACAATTTTCCAATGTCAGCCTCTAGAGGAAGCACTTTAGGTGTCTCAAAGTTACAGCAACTTGACACTTTGACCCAGAAGCTCATTTTCTGTGAGGTTCAGGAATGCCAGTGAGTGCTTGGTTTCAAGGGGAGGAGGAAAGATGAACTCATTGATGAATGTTGACAGAACAAGATACCAGCATGAGACAGTACAGATTGCATTTTGGGTGTCTCAAGGCCTCACAAAATGGGGAAAGCACATCATTTTGGTCATTTCCTTTGAAGGCCAGATGTGTTGCCTTCTTATGCGTTGCCACTTATCTCCACCAAAAGTGAGGCAGAAGTTTCAGACGAGATCGGGCGCGTTCAGGGTGGTATGGCCGTAGACGAGGCAGAAGTTTCAATAGGCATCAGCTGAGGAAATAACTTTGAGAATCACTTTCTGCACATGACTGGTAAAAGAGCCTAATTTCTCTCAAAGAATCCTCACCAATGAAGTACTAAGAAATCTCTGATGTCCAGAAATACTAGATTCTTGTTTGAGCCAAACATGGAACAAAGATCCATCCAGACAGGAAGCAATTATTGATCATTCTTGGACTCTCAATATCTGGTTTTGATACATTTTCATTCTCCAGAAATATTCCCTTTTGTAACTGTAGCAAACTTTCTGAAAGCTTTGACAGTGCTTGAGGGAGAACAATTTAAGTTCATGATATCTTTTTTATTTTTCACATATTGGGACATCTCTTTATCATAGACCATCGCATGCTGCACAGGCTGCTCTTCCTGAGATTTGTAAAGATGGTGCAAAACCAGCTTTGTGTCCATCATTGAGGAAGAGGCTTTACTCTTTTCAGACTGTGCTTTGATTTCAGTAAGTCCCATTTGACCTCCAAGTGACACTTGGCAGTCAAAAATTGTCTCTGGCCTCATGGCTCTCTTTTCTTTAGAGAGACTGAATAAGTATGCTGCTTGGGTCAGTTGGGAGTTCTTTAGTCTTTTTTTCCTCAAAAAGTAGCTTCTGCACATCCTCAGTGTCCTTCCTGAGTCTACCCCTGTCTTCCTCCTCCTCACTCTCCAAAATGTAGGATACAATGACAGGAAACTGCCAGCTACTGAGGTGGATGAAGAAGTAGCAGCCCTCACGGTCTGTGCCCCTCTGCAGGGTATCCTCATCCAGGAAAGGACAAAGATCAGACTCGTTTGACCAAAACCTCCTGAGGGCTTCTCCTTCAAACAGATGTCTGCATCCACATGACCTCAACACTAGGAGAAACAGAGCCTTCATTAGAGCGTGGAGGCGTTGCCAGGCACCTGCATGAACTGGTTGCAAAGGAAACACAAAAACAGCAATGTGGTAGTTTGGCAAGCCAGGGCTGGGTCTTTCCTCTTCCTCGTCTCAGTTTCAGACAAGTGCAGACAATCGAGCACTCCTGTTTAACATTGTAGTGGAGGTTTTAATTATTGCAATAAGAAAAAATTATTGCAATAAGGCAAGAAGAAGAGAAGTCGTACAGATGAGAAAGGAAGAAGTAGTGTTACCTTTCTTTGCAATCAACATGATCCTCTATTTAGAAATTCATAAGAAACCAATAGAAATTTTTAAACAACTGAAACTAAGAGCACGTGAACAAGGTTGCAGTATATAAATCAATATTTCAAAATTAATTGTATTTTCATATTTTATAAATGAACAATCTTAAATGAAGAAAACAGTTACATTCACACTATCATCTAAACTTTAAAGAGGTTTAGGAATAAGTTTAATGAAAGAAAAGTAAGTCCTATATACTGAAATCTACAAAAGTTTTTAAGAGAAGTTAAGGAAAATTCAAATAAATGAGGAAATGTACCATGTTTATGGATTGGACCATGCAAAATTATAAAAATTATGCAGTTCTACCCAAATTTTATATAGAAAAGCAAAGAATCTACCCAAAACAATTTAGTAAAAGAAAAAAAATGGAAATTTTTGTACTATTTGATTTCAAAGCTTACTATGAAGCTGCAGCAATTCAGACAGTGTTACACTGTCAGTGTTAGCACAAAGATAGATTTATATATCAGTGGAACAGAATTGCTAATCCAGAAATAGATCCTTACATTTATTGTCAATTGATTTTCCACAAAGGTTTCAAAGTCATTCAGTAGGGAAGTCTCATCTTTCCAATGAATGGCTCTGGGACAATCTTATCCACATACAGATAAAGAGAGAGAACTTAGACAACACACCGTAAAACTTCTGTGCTTAGTCGCTCAGTCGTGTCCAACTCTGAGACCCCATGGACTGCAGCCCTCCAGGCTCCTCTGTCCATGGGGATTCTCCAGGCGAGAATACTGGAGTGGGTTGCCATACCCTCTTCCAGGGGGTGGTCCCAACCCAGGGATCAAACCCAGGTTTCCCACATTGCAGATCATAGGCAAAACATTCTCTGACCTGATTGGACCATTGGTCCAATTTTATTGGTTTCTTATGATTTTCTAAATAGAGGATCATGTTGATTGCAAATAAAGGTAACACTACTTCTTCCTTTCCCATCTGTACAACTTTTCTTCTTCTTGACTTATTGCAATGATTTTTTTCTTATTGCAATAATTAAAACCTCCTCTACAATGTTGGTCAGAAAACTGACCATTGTTTTCTTAGGTCAGTCTCCCAAAGCAATAGAATCAAAAAACAAAGATAAACAAATGGGACCTAATCAAACTTTACAAGTTTGTGCAGAGCAAAGGAAACCATAAACAAAATAAAAAGTAAACTAGAGAATGGGAGAAAATATTTGCAAACAATGTGACTGACAAGGGCTTAATTTCCAAAGATACAAACAGCTCCCACAACTCAACAATAAGAAAAAAAAACACCCAATCAGAAAATAGGCAGAAGACATAAATAGACATTGCCACAAAGAAGACATACAGATGGCCAACAGGCACATGGAAAGATGCTCAATATCACTAACTATCAGAGAAATACAAATCAAAACTACAATGAGGTACCACTTCACACAGGTCAGAATGACATTAAAAAGTCTACAAATAATAAATGCTGGAGGGTGTGTGAAAATACTCTTACAGTATTGATGGGAATGTGAATTGATATAGCCATTATGAAAAACAATATGGAGGTTCCTCAAAAAACTAAAATAGAGCTACCATTCGATCCTGTAATCCCACGCCTAGGCACATACCTGGAAAAATCATACTTGGAAAAGAAATGTGCACCCCAATGTTCATTGAAGCAGTATTTACAGTAGCCAAGACATGGAAGCAATCTAAATATCCAATGATAGATACATAAAGATGAGGTAATTACTCAGCCATAAAAAGAATGAAATAATGGCATTAGCAACAACATGGATAGACTTAGAGATTATCCTACTAAGTGAAGTAATTCAAACAGAGAAAGACATAGACTATGATATCACTTATATGTGGAATCTAAAAAATTATACAAATGAAGTTATTTAAGTTATTATTTACAAAACAGAAACAGACTCACAGACCTAGAAAACAGATCTATGGTTACCAAAGGGGAAAGGTGGAGGGGAGGGATAAATTAGAAGTTTGGGATTAACATGTATACACTACTGTATATAAAATAGATAATCAACAAGGACCTATTGTATAGCCCAGGGAACTCTACTCAATACTCTGTAATAACCTATATGGGAAAAGAATCTGAAAAAGAGTAAATATATGTATATGTACAACTAAATCATTTTGCTGTATACCTAAAACTAACACAGCATTGTAAGTCAACTATAATCTAATATAAAATGAAAATTAAAAATAAGTAGATAAAAATACCTACCTTAAAAAAAGTTTTAGGAGTATCAAGATCACATTGTAAGAAACAGCATGTGGGATGAGAGATACTGTTTGATGCTAGTCTTTGTAAAATACAATTTGCTTCATCTTGATTATACTGTTTTTCCTTGCTTAGTAATTTTCTCCAGTCCCTGAAAGGACAAATTTTCTCTCTACCTACTATCTACCTTCCTTCCTTTTCTGTTTTTCAGAAGTGAACCTTGTGTGTTTGGTAATCTTCTGAAGAAGTGAAACTTTAAAAAAAAGAGTTTGATTCTTAGTAACTACAGCCAAAATCTAGATACTCAGAATTAGTACCTAGACTGTAAATTGAAGATGTAGGTACTAAGTCTTTTCTGGGCTAGACAGCATGCTCCAAAACAGCTCTGTAACTAGTCTCTTCTCTGACAGATAAAGAATTCTGTGAACAAGCTTCTGAAGTCAGTGAAGCACAAACTACAGACAGCGATGAGATAGTAACACCTGTATCTCAGAAACGTCCTAAGGCGGTAAGTACACCGGGGTAACCATTGTGCATGAGCCAAGATTGTAAGTAATGACAGTGTGCTTAATGGCCATGTGTGCCAAGTTCAAATCCCGCTGTAACGAACCAGATGGGAAATTCAAGTTATTTAGTTAAATTTACACTGTGATTGAATGGAAGTCTGTTGATATAGGCAGATGAAAGGATCATTTTCTTGATTTGGCACTAATATAAATGAGGACTGACTTCAACGCTTGTCTCTCTTCTTTGGATCCCTTACCTACTTCCTTCATTGTCAATTGTGATTTATCCAGCCTGTAACACTCCTTTCTTTAAATCTAACTTAAGAGAGCAGGTTTACTTTGGGAGGTGGAGGCTGGAAGAAAGGAAAGGATTCTTTCTGGGAGAGTTCAGAGAAATCATTCAGTTTTTGAAGGTTTTTATTCAACCTTTAAAACCTGTAATTACAATTATATATTAAGCATTTTGGCCTCAAATGTCTTTTGTAACTGATTGAGGCTGCACACACACACACACACGAATAAATATTCGCAGGTATATTCACAGTCATTTTATTGGAATATTGTGAAGTTATAGATGAGATAGAAGACAGTCAGTCTAGCTGCTAGAATGCTCCCTTGTACATTTGTAGGCAGTCAATAAGTATTTGTTGAATGAGTGACTGAATGAAAGATTAATATCTAGTTGAGAATTATGAACCTTATTAGAAACAATAAAGGAAAGCATAGGGCTATCTAGAATCAAGTGGATAGATTATGTGATATAACTCTAAGGTTTGTGAGAATTCCAAACAGGAAAATTACTGTTGCTTTTGTAGAGATCAAAAAATTCTTCCTTGAAAGTCAGAAATCGTACTGAGGTTTTATAGAAAAATGAAGGATATTGGAGTGGGGAGAAACAATTCAAGTGCAGTAGACTCAGGCTGTTAATATGGCAAATAGTTAAGTTTATTTTCTGAACTTTTATCTGTCATATCTTTTTTAGACACTATGTAACTAATATCTTGAGAAATGTTTATAAGACAGATCAGAGCCATAGAATTAGAACTAGACCATAACACCTTAGCCATCATAAGGTGAAGACCAGGTGATGTGTCCAGGATTGTAGTGGTAGTTAATGAAAGAGGTGGAACTTGAGTCAAGTTTTCTAAACTGTGTACCTCTGAGATCAACCCAAAAAGCAGTCAGCTGATCAGCAAATTTGGAACCACAAGTCAGACAGATGACATTAAAAATATTACCCTAGGACTTCCCTGGTGGTCCTGTGGTTGGGAACCCACCTGCCAGGGCAGGGGAGACGGGTTCAATCCCTGGTCCGGGAAGATTCCACATGCTGCAGAGCAACTAAGCCCGTGTACCACAACTATTGAAGTCCATGTACCTACAGCCTGTGCTCCTCAAAAAGAGAAACCACTGCAATGAGAAGCTGCACACCGCAATGAAGAGTAGCCCATGCTTTCCACAACTAGAGAAAACCCACACCTAGCAATGAAGACCCAGCGCAGAAATAATTAAAATAAAAATTACCCTAAATTAAATACTCTTAAATGAGGTCTGTTAGAAAACCTTTATGTACCCAAAAATGTTACTTGATAAACTAAACATGAAATCTGATCATATTTAGTAAAAATTAGTGTTGTAATCAAGTTAAACTTAAAACACAGACACATGTATACTTGATACCAGAAAAGCTTTATCCAAAGTCCATGTTTGGGAGTTCCCTGGTGGCCTCATGGTTAGGATTCCATGCTTTTACTGCCATGGCTTGGGTTCAATCCCCGGTGGGGAAACTGAGATCCCACAAGCTACATGGTGCAGCCAAAAGAAAAAAAAGTCCAGGCTCTTGTTCAACTCATAAGAATTTGGATGGGTAACACAAACCACAAAGGGGAAAAAAAAAAAAACAAAAAACCACACCAAGGGTGAGGATTAAAGAGAACAAAGGAGCAGGGGAAAATTTCTTAGTGGTCCAGTGGTTAGGATTGGCATTTTCACTGCTGTGGCCCAGATTCAATCTCTGGGCAGGGAACTAAGACCTCACAAGCTGTGCAGCATAGCATGAATAAATACAATTTGTTTTAAATAAAAAAGAAGCCGTTTATTGAGGCAGAAGCAAAAGTTACACATTCAGAGTGCAGGCCTCCTCACAAGTGAGGGCATGCCACAAGATTTTTTGATCCCCCTCTTATCCTGTTTTTAGCCCTGATCCCCCTGTTTATCCTGAATGGATGGGAGTGTTTTTGATTAGGGATGGGATATTCATTGAGGGGAGGGTTGAAGTATGGCCCAGACTGCCCCAGCTTGCATCAGCTCTGGGTCTCACGCATGTATTTCCTGGGGACATTGTATAAGTGCTCTAAGAACTGTTCTCCCTTACTGGTCAAGCCCCGCAGGGGAAGGTCAAACAGGGTTATCAGCAGGCTGTACATTTTTACTGTGCATGTGCCATGGTTTTCGTGGTCAGAGTTTCTTGTTCAGATGCTAAAAGTTTCTGTTTCAGATGCCATTTTTCCATGTTCATCGACTCATTAAGTGCAAAATAAGGAGGTATATAGGCTGTCTTTGCGCCCAGCCTTGTCTTTCCTGCTTCATACCCAATCCTATTTGTATTTCAAAATAGCTGGGCATGAAAGATGAAAGAGGTTGAAGGTCCAGAGACAGTCCCTTTTCTGCCTGGAGTCAGCCACAGCAATGGAGGAGGCAAGAGAATGTAATGTTTAGGAACATGGAAATGTGGTTCAGACAAATGTAGTTTAGATCCAGGCTCTGCTATTAATATCTATACCATTTGGGGGGAGTTATTTAACCTCTGTTAGGATCTATTTCCTCGTCTGTAAAGTGGTAATATTTTTTAAATGGAAGTATAGTTTATTTACAATGCTTGAGGCGTACAGCAGTGTGATTCAGTTATATATATTCTTTCTCAGATTCTTTTCCATTATAGGTTATTACAAGCTATTGAATATAGTTCCCTGTCCTACACAGTAGGTCCTTGTTCTTTATTTTACATATAGTAGTTTATATCTGCTCACCATGTACTCCTAATTTATCCCTCCCTCCTTTCCCCTTTGGTAACCCTAGATTTGTTTTCTATGTCCAAGTCTATTTCTGTTTTGTAAGTAAATTCATTTGTATCATATTTGAGATTCCACATATAAGTCATATCATATGACATTTGTCTGTTTCACTCCACTTAGTATGATAATCTCTAGGTCCACCCACGTTGTTGCAAATGACATTATTTCCTTCTTTTTCTGGCTGAGTGATATTCCATAGTGTATATATTCATGTGTTGTGCTCTGCTAAGTTGTTCAGTCATGCCCAACCCTTTGCGACCCCATGGACTGTAGCCCACCAGGCTCCTCTATCCATGGGGTTCTCCAGGCAAGAATACTGGAGTGGGTTGCCATGCCGTCCTCCAGGAGATCTTCCCGACCCAGGGATGGAACCTGCGTCTCTTGCATCTCTTGCATTGGCAAGTGGGTTCTTTACCACTAGCTCCACCTGGGAAGCCCAGTGTGTGTATACACACACATACCCACACACACGACATCTTTATTTGTCTGTTGATGGACATTTAGATTGCTTCCATGTGTCTTGGCTATTGTAAATAATGCTGCTATGCATATTGAGGTTGTAAAGTGGTGATATATATGCCCACTTTATAGCCATGTGGAAAGATTTAAATAAGGTAATATGTGATAAGGGTTTAATATACTGCTTGGGGCAAATTAAATGATAGTGATGATGATGTTGATGGTGGCAACAGTCTATCTCCTCTCTGAAATACTTTAGTTTCCCAACGCAAGCTTCTATGGTGTGGTAGTGGCCCCTACAAGGAAGGACAAAGCCCTAAGGGGAGGAGATCCAGACAGAGGGGTGTCATTTCCCTTCTAACTGCTATGTCAGTTTTATAGGTTACAACTTTAAGAACTTTTGCAAATGTCTTTCCCTTGTACTGATTTAAAAAAAAAAAAAAAAAAGCAAAGCAGTCATAGTACATTTGGGTCTTTAACTCCCTCTCTTAAAGTCCAGAATTAGAAGAGTTCCTTTATCATGGGATGTGAGTAGGACTGTTCCAGACAGAGTAGGCTCTATTGATCAGCACAAGGTTCCTAAAGGCCTTCTGTACTTCCAAGAATCCCCAGGAAGGGATCTCAATCCAAACCTCATGGTTTCCTCCATATGAAGTTCTGTTCCTGATCTCAGGAGTCAGTCTCCTACTGAGTGGACCATACAGCTAACCCCGCCACATCCTCTTATTAATATCTCCTAATGAGAAAGGAGCAATTATTTCCATTTGCTCTATGGCCTCAGATTACTGTCTCTTAGCCATAGTGTATATAGTATATATCAAGAACCAATAAAATAGAGGCTTATTCTATTTTCTTATACTCTTAAGTTCAGGAATTGAAGATTTCTTGACCCGTTATGTATATTAATTAGTTTTAGGAACTCTGCCCTTCTCTTCCCTCAAAATTAGCTAGCACACTTGAATAAGTCAAAGGGAGCTATCTGTGTGTCACTAATGCTGAATAACTAACTGCTCTTAGGGGTTCTGCTAGCAAGTTCAAATGAGTTAATATATATTTCAGTTGTTAATATGGTTAATACTACTAGTTACATATATAATATTACTAATTATATAAATGACATCAAACTATAGATCAACTGTACATATTATTCTTTTACAATGCTTTTTATTTTGAAATAATTATAGCTTTGTAAACAGCTACAAAAAAAATGTATGGAGAGGTACCATGACTCTTCATCCAGTTTCTCTCATTTTTCAAAACAGTTTTGGTCGATATTATTCTGAAACATGCATTTTTCTTTGTTTTTTTTTTTTTTTTTTTTGCATTTTTCTTTTTTGAAAAAGTTTTTCTTTTTTAAAAGATAGCTCAGTTGGTAAAAAAAATCTGCCTGCAGTGCAGGAGACCCAGGTTCAATTACTGGGTCAGGAAGATCCCCTGGAGGAGGAGATGGCAATCCACTCCAGTATTCTTGTCTGGAGAATCCCATGGACAGAGAAGCCTAGAAGGCTACAGTTTATGGGGTCGCAAGAGTCGGATATGGCTTAGTGACTAAATCACATCACCACAAGGTATAGCTGTATAATAGTTTATAAGTTTCAGGTGTATAACAGTGATTCACAATTTTTAAAGGTTATTATCCATTCATAGTTATTATAAAATATTGGCTATATTCCTTGGCTTGTACAGTATATCCTTGCAGCTCATTTATTTTATACATAGTAGTTTTACGGCTTAATCCCCTACTCCTATCATGCCCCTCCCTGCCTTCCCCTCCCCACTGGTAACCACTAGTTTGTTTTCTATATCTGTGTGTGTCTTTCTGTTTCATATATTCACTAGTTTGTTTTAACTTTTATTTTATTTATGTTTTGATTGAAGTATAGTTGATTTACAATGTTGTGTTATTTTCTGTATAGCAAAGTTACTCAGTTATGCATATATTCAGTTCCATTCAGTTAGTCACTCAGTCATGTCTGACTCTTTGCGACCCCACGGACTGCAGCACGCCAGGCCTCCCTGTCCATCACCAACTCCCAGAGCCTACTCAAGCTCATGTCTGTTGAGTCCGTGATGCTGTCCAACCATCTCATCCTCTGTTGTCCCCTTCTCCTCCCAACTTCAATCATTCTCAGCATCAGGGTCTTTTCAAATGAATCAGTTCTTCACATTAGGTGGCCAAATATACACATTCTATGTACACATTCTTTTTTATATTCCTTTCCATTATGGTTTATCATAGGATAGTAAATATAGTTCTCTGTGCTATAGCTTAGGACCTTTCTGTTTATCTTTTCTGTATGCAATAGCTTACATCTGCCAACCCCAATCTCTTACTCCATGGCTCCCCCAACCCTCTCCCCCTTGGCAACCATGAGTCTGTTCTCTGTCTGTGAGTCTGTTTCCTAGATAGATTCATTTGTGTCATGTTTTAGATTCCACTTATAAGTGATATCATATGGTATTTGTCTTTCTCTTAATGACTGACTTCACTTAGTATGATAGTCTCTAGTTGCATCCATATAATCCTCACAGGACCCGTGTGAGTCCTTCAACAAGTAATCATGGAGTTACCTGTCTTATTATTTGCCAGACTGTGGCTACAATATGGCAAATAAGATAGACTTAGTCCTTTCCTCTTTGAATCTTACGTTCTACTGAGTGAAAACAGATATAAATCACTGAATAGATACTTGCTGATTCTAAATACTACAGAGAAAGCAAATTGGGTGATAGAATAATAATGGGAAGAGTTGAGTTAAATAAGGTAGTAAGGAAAGAATTCTCTGAGAGGACATTTCAGCTGAAATCTGAAGAACAAGAAGGGAATCCTTGGGGGATAATTATTTTAGGTAGAGGAAATGGCAAATGTAAAGCCCTGAGGTAGCAAATAGTTTGGTTCATCTTAGGCAGAGGTCTCCACCCTTTTTGGTAGGAAAAACTTGGTTTCGTGGAAAACAATTTTTCCACAGACTGGGGTAGAGGTGGCATGGGGATGATTCAAGCGCATTACATTTATTGTACACTTTAATTCTATTATTATTACATCACCTCCACCTCAAATCACCAGGCTTTAGATCTAGGAGGTTGGGGACCCTTGAGCTAAGGTCCTGGAAAGCAAGGGAATGTTATATGTCAGTTTTATCTCAGTAAAGGTGGGTGGGGTGGGTGGGGTGGCGGGGAGGTTCCACTGTAAAATCTCATAGCCAGCCTTTACAAATGAGCCTTGAGAGGAACACATGTTTGGTGACTGCACCTAGCTTTTGCAGAATTTGCCCTGTGTGCAGACCTTGTTGTTTTTGTTTCTGTACAGCCCAGGTATCTACAATAAAAGAAGGAAAGAGGGAGGAAACAATGCTGCAGTAACACCTTTGTTCATGTGTACTATTTTGCTCTTGGTAAATGTCTTTGTGGAATAGATTCCTAGAAGTGGAACTGCTGATTTCAAAAGGAATGTGCTCTTTAAATTTCAATGGATTCTACCACATTATCATCCCCCAAATGATACTAATTTGTACTCTCACCCTGTAATGGCTTTTTTTTTCTCACAGTTTTATGAAAACTTTCCCCCCAACGTCCTCAATTTAATGGGATGAGAACAACTGTGAGGGAAAGAGTCAAAGTAATTTTTAAAAATTTAGATCTAGTTGACATGGAGAGATAACAAAACAAATTAGTGGTATGTTAGATATTAGGTCTAAAGGGGTTAGCAAAACAGAGTTAGGGTTCTAGAACCTATAGAGCTTACCGTCTATGAAGTGCTGTCCAACAAAATTACAATGTTAGCCACCAATGTAATGTAAAGTTTTCTAGTGTCCACATTAAAAGTATAAAAAGAAACAAGTGAAATTAATTTTAATAGTGTATTTTATTTAATCTAATATATCCAAAGAATCATCATTTCCTCATGAAATCAATATATAATAATCATTGAGATATCTTATATTCCTTTTTAATGCAAAGTCTTCAAAATTGTGCATGAATTTTACACTTATAGCATATCTCAATTCAGATTAGCCACGTTTCGCATGCTGAGTAGCCACATGTGGCTAATGGCTATCATGTCATAACTGTGGTGCAATGTTTTCCAACTGTGAGTTGACATCCTGTAGTGGAAAATGAAATAAAAATAAGGGATCCAGCTGGCACTAAAACAAATAAACCAAAAACTGAGGTAGAATAGAATACAAAATAATAGTTTGTGTTACATGTAGTAAGAGAGGATGTTGGCCATGGCAGCAAGCCTGGAGCAGAGCTCGAAGCGCTGGAGTGCAGGGTAATCTGCTCTGTGCCCTGTACTTGGCAGGGTGTCGATGGGAGCCCAGGGAGCACTGGGCAGCCCTTTGCTTTAGTGGCTAAAACAGCCACTCAATTAGCAGTTCTCTAAGGATCTAACTGCGGGAAAGAGCTGGATTGGTGTCTGTCAAGAAAGTTTAAGAAAACAATCTTTTCTCAGAAAGTTTCTTGATTCTTTCTGTCTGTGGTGATGGCTGAGAAAAGCTGGTCTGGAGAACTGATTTTCTGGACTGGGAGATAGAGGACCTGGATTCTCTTTACCAGTGTCCCATGACTAGCAGTGCCAATTCAGCCAAGTGGTCTCTTGGTGCCAGCTTTAGGTGCCTGTAAATTGATTCTCAAGGAATAGTATGTTAGGTGGAGTGTGCCTGTGATTACAGAGAGTAGTGTGTTCATTAAATGGAATATAAACACTGGCACCACTGACTTAAGGGAAATGAATATTTTCCTTGTCAGAGTTCAGAGAAGATGTGCATTGAAATCGTCTCCCTGGCCTTCTACCCAGAGGCTGAAGTGATGTGTGATGAGAACGTGGAACAGGTGTATGTGGAATACAAGTTCTACGATCTGCCCTTGTCAGAGACGGAGACTCCAGTATCCCTGAGGAAACCGAGAGCCGGAGAAGAGATCCACTTCCACTTCAGCAAGGGTGCGGCGTCCCTCGGGATCAGCGGGAGGGGAAGCTGACAGTTGTGTAGCCTGAGGCATCCGAACTGTTCTGGGCTTCTGCTGGGGTGGATCTAACCGGTTTCTTTTATCAAAGTAATGTGTGCATATGGTTTAAAAATATCAAATAGGCCTAAAAAGAGTTTTGATTAAAATAAAGCAGTCCTTTGCTCCATTCATTCTCTACAAATCACTCCCCCTCACCCCTCTCTGACCCCTTCCTCAGTCCACTACTCCACTTTTTACTTTTTCTGCTATTTCTTCTTTCTTCTGTTATTTAACCCCATGTTTCTGAGGAAATGTTTTTTTGTAGTTTCCTGATTCAGTAATTTTAGACATTATCTGTTGACTTCCTATCTAGGCACATAAAATTTGTCTCTCTTACATCACATCCACGTTCTCTTTCTCCCATACAGTTGGATCATAATTTTATTTAATTTTTAAGTAGTTCTAATTTTTTCTATTATTGTGACTATGCAAATATTCTTATAGAGCCAAGTTGCACACCATGATATAATTTCTTTCTTGTATCATTGTGGTCTCAATTTTTCATTTTCTTTTTTTTTTGTTGTTGTTTTACCTGTTGTGATTCTTTCTACATCCTCCAGCAGATTTTTAAATTTTCAAATAAACAACCTATTATATAATTTATCTTCTTTTTTTTTTTCCTTAAGCTCTCTCTTTATCTTCTTGTTCTTCTCCTCTATTATCTCACTGCTGCCCCATTTGGAGAGTTAATTCTCTTTTATAACTGCATTTCTTATCTCCTGGGTCCTATGTCACCCTCTATCTGATTTATTATATTCTAATGGATCATGTTTTTGAGTAGCTTTTAAAGAAAGAGTACATTGGAAGTAAATATTTTGAGACAGTCTTGCATGAAATCTCTATTCATGCAAATCTATTCTCAAATAAATGCACATATTTATTTGATTGATGATTAGACCAAGTATAAAAATCTATGTTGAAAACTTTTTTCATTCAGAATTTCAAAGCTGTTGGTCTGTGATCTTCTAGGTCCAGACCTGGAGTCTAGCTCTTATATGAAAACTACCTCCTATCTCCCCAGAAGACTTTAATATTTTCTCTTTATTTTTAGTGTTCTTAAATTTCAGAATCATGTGCATATATTTTAATTGTTCTGGCCACTCAGTAGGCTCTTTAAATCTGGAAGCTCATGGCTTTTAGTTCTAGGAAACTTGTTTTCCTTTCTCTGATAACTTTGTCCCCCTACATTTTCTTATTTTCTTAGTAGAATTTTGGATCTTCCAAATTGATCCTCTAATTTCATCACTTTACTCCTATAACTCTACCTCTGCTTTTTTCTTTATTTCTCTCTTTTTTTTTTGACAGGGGTAGGAGATACTTCTTTAATTTTATCTTCCAGTCATTGACTAGGTTTTTTTTTTTTTTTAATTGCTAATAGCTTCTTATTCTTTATTCTTCAACCTCTTATCCCACCCCCGACCTTTAAATAAAGTGTATCCTATCCCTACATCATAGTTTGGCACATGACCCAAACTCCCATCTTGCTTTCCCATCCCCCTTGTGCCCTTCTTTCATCCTTTCATTTGCCTCATGGTCCTTAATAGCAGCTGCAGAAAGGAAGAATACTTCCAAGATTTCACACAGCCCAGTGGGCAGAACTCCATCATGTGGCCAAACCTAGCTCAACTAGAGACTAGAAAACATAGGCTAATTTATTTGAGGCTGCAACAGTCCTGTGTAAAAATGAGGAGGAATAGGGGAATGGATGTTGAATCAGGCACCTTGAGTTGAACCTACCTCAAAACCCAAATTTCTAGGCAGCCCTAAAAAAAAAAAAACAGTCTCCTAGAATTCTTCCAGTTGAGGAGTAGGGGGAGCACATTTATCTTGCCCTTTGGCAGAACAGCTTACAACATGGATTTTAAGGCTTCCTTTCTATCAGTACTCGAAGCACTTTCTTAAAGGGCCACATAGTAAATATTTTAGGCTTTGTGGGCCAAACAGTCTCTGTCACAACTCTTCAACTCTATCATTATAGTTGGAAAGCCACCACACAGGAAAGAGATGGCTGTGTCCAATAAAACTTTATGAAAACAAGTAGCTGGCTCCTGGGCACCCATGCTTGCCAGGTGTCTGGTTTAAATCACTGTTTGCACATACCATTTATGAAAGTCTTAGTGCCCAAATAGCAACAGTATATGATTCTTTTCTTTTCTCCCACTTACCCTTAATACAGTGATAGATCTGGACCCAGTGGAGCAAAAAGAACGGAGGCAGTTTCTGTTCACCATGCTGATTGGACGAGATCCTGAGCAAGGACAGTAAGCATCTGCTTCCTATTTCTAAAGACAGGAGACATCACACAAGAATTCAGGAGTTTTAAGTCTGGTTTTGTGCTGATGTGGAGTATTTTAATAACTTCTTTCACATTAACATTCTCCTAATGAATTTCTCATCAACTTGAGTAATTTATGCTTGTGACTGACTACCTGATAAATTATATAATCTTATAGGATTAGTTCATTTTTCACCCATGCCAGCCTTTGATAAGCGCTAATTTTTTTTGAGTCAGCAATTGACGTCAACACTCAGCGCCCCCTACAGAAAGGACAAACTGCCTTGACGCTCTAGAATAATTTGATTCATTTCTTGCAAACACAGTACCATTGTTAGCTTACCAAATATTATGCCTTTATAATAGCAGTTTTATATTTTGAGTTAAAAATGATTTCTCTACAGGAATACTTTGAACTAAAATTTGAGTCTACTCTTAAGTTTTAGGAAAGCCGACTGTTATATTCCTATAATCTGAGGAGCCCTCCTTTTAGAGGTTCCAGATGAAATGCATTGGATATACATAGACTGAAAATTTTCTTGTCTAGCAGAATATTGAAAATCAAATTTATATGGACATCTATTTTTTGTTTGTTTTTGTCAGAGTCTGGCAACCTTACCTCCTTTCCATGTGTGTGAGTAAGAGCTCGTATGGGACTGGTGTTCTAATCCATTACTTTTCTAAAAGCCCAATGAAAGTGAAAGTGAAAGTCGCTCAGTTGTGTCCAACCCTTTATGACCCCATGGACTATACAGTCCATGGAATCCTGCAAGCTAGAATACTGGAGTGGATAGCCTTTCTCTTCTCCAGGGGATCTTCCAAACCCGGGGATCAAACCCAGTTCTCCTGCATTGCAGGCTGATTCTTAACCAGCTGAGCCACAAGGGAAATCCAAGAGTACTGGAGTGGGTAGCCTATCCTTCTCCAGGGGATCTTCCTGACCCAGGAATTGAACTGGGGTCTGCTGCATTGCAGGTGGATGCTTTAACCAACTGAGCTATCAGGGAAGCCCAGAAAAGCCCATAGTGGATAGAATGTTGCCTTTGTAATCACACAGACTTGGTTTTGAATCTTGACTCTTTCAGTTACTAGTTCTATTATGTTTGAGATAATACTTAACTTGAAGGCTCCAGAGAGGATGCTGCAGAAATAACGTAGTTTCCCTAAGGCAGTCGGTATTGCATGCAGCAAGTGGTGATGCAAGTTATCATCTGTTTCCTGGGAAAGTTGAGGTGGAGGAGTCAGCATTATCCCTTTGCATTGTTGAAGTTCTTAGTACTGATACAGAAACATAACTACAAATACCTATTGCTTAGCAGCCATAAATGCATCACTTTTAGAATTTCTTTTCAGCTTCTCATATTTAAATTTGAGAATTTAAATTTGTAATTTAAAATGCTTGAATTTTTGGTCCTATTCTTGCCCCCGTAGAACTATGGGCCACCAATATTTGCTTTTAAAAAGTGAATAGGAATATGAAATATCCAGAAGAGGCAAATCCAGAGAGACAGAAAGGAGATTAGTGGTCACCAGAACTGAGGGAGAGAATGGGGAGTGACTGGTTAAGGGTGTAGGTTTCATGGTGGTGAACATGATCTGGAATTAGATCATGGTGATGTTTGTACATTATGGTTATACTAAAAAAAATACTCACTGAATTGTACACTTTACAATGATTAAAATAGTGAATTTGTGTCATGTAAATTTTACCTAAAAATTTTAATAAGTCTGTTTCTGGAATTCATTCATTCTTTGCTAGACTAATACCGTCAGCCTCCTGTATCTGCAGGTTCCACATCCATGGAGTCAACTAACAATGGATGAAAATATTTGAAAATACAATTCTAGGTTTTAGGATGTTCCAAAAAGCAAAATTTAACTTTGCCATGTCCTGGCAACTATTTACTTAACATTTACGTTGCATTTACAACTATTTATAATAGTATTTACACTGTATTAGCTATTATAAGTCATCTAGAGATGACTTAAATTATATTCTATATGCAAATCCAACAGCATTTTATATAAAGGACTTGAGCATCTGTGGATTTTAGTATCTGAGGTGGGTTCTGTAATTGTTAATTGCTCACTGCTTGGGAGGAACTGTGTTATGATCTTTACTGTATCATCTTCCAAGATTTACAACTCTTACTTTTTTATATTCATTTTGTAATTTTGTTTCCTTTACTCTGCTCAGGCTTGATATAAAACTGTTATTTACAAATATAAAAACTTCTTCTAATTTCCATAATCTTGTTTTGTGTAACACCTCCACTGCCCATTTCTAATCATTCACCAAAGCTGTAAACCATCTTACAAGGAAATGTATCTCTCAATAGTTTTGAGACAATTTAACCAACTACTTTACCTCAAGTCTTAGTTCCCTCCAAGCCTGTTGTTATTTAAGTCATACCAATTTCTCAGTCTTTTGCCATTGCATTCTTAAAAGATGGAGGAAGAGTGATTCAGGGAATACAATGTATAGTTTATGATTACTTTTATCTCTTTTTTTTAAGCCTAAGCGTATCAGTAGTACTGAGTTAAATGGATATTTTCTCCTTTAGTTTAAAGTTTACAGTAGTAAGTGATCCTATTGAGGAAACGAAAGAATGTCAAGAAGTAGGCTACGCATATCTGGAACTGTGGCCAATCCTGGTATCAGGAAGAGACATCCTAGAGCAAGATCTAGACAGTGAGTCATACATTTTGGTGCTCCTCAGTTCTATTTATGTCTAAGGGAATAATCCTAATAATGAATATTTTTGACCTTTAATACATAATTACTACATAGTTGATGAGACAATTTGGATTGAAACCCCTACTGCTGTTTTTCTAAATCATGTGTCAGTTGTATCTTATCCCATATACCTCCTGGCAACTAGCATCTATTATGAATCTCCTCCAGTATTTGAGACAGGGAGATTTTGAAAAGACCTATTGTTTTAATTTCAAGCAAATTTAAACATCAGCCCTTCTGACCTCCCTTATCCAATGTTTTGAAACTGTCTACTGTGCAGTTCCCCTAACCCATCCACAATGGTCATCTTTGATTCTAATGTCTTCAGTCCCAACATTAAGTGTTCTGAATCTGTCCCTACCTCCACTGTTGAAACTTCAGAATCCTCTTCTCTCCTGAATTATTGCAATAACCTCATTAACTACCTTCCTTGATTTACTCATGCCCCCTTAGAATATATTCCCCAGAGTGGAGTCACTTTTTTGGAACCCAAATAAAAAACTGTTATTTCTAATACCTTCAATTAAAACATTTCGTACAAGACAAATGGCCTGTTATGATCTAGATCCTACTTATCAATATAGTTTCACTTCTGCCATCTCTTATAGTTTTTCAAACTTGTTTTCAAATCTTGGCACATGCTGTACATGCTTAGAGTATCTTTTACTTTTTGAAGACAAAGGGATTGTCTCCAGAAGGCCTTTTCTGATTCTTCCATTCTGGATGAGGTGCCATGTCTGTGTCCCCAAAGCACACTTGAGTTTTCATCCCAGCACCAGCTATACTATATTGTAATGATTGTTTTCCATCGTCTTCCATCAGATTGAGTCCCACTAAAATAGGAGGTAGTAACCTTGTGTAGTATCCCCCCAGCACCTAATGTGGAAAATATTTTAGTATTTAATATAAAATATTAAGTATTTAAGTGTTTTTCAGTTGAATGATACAGATGTCTGGTGTTTCTTTTTCCTTTCCCAACAGTTGTTAGCCCTGAAGATCAGGCTACCCCCATCGGAAAGCTCAAGGTGTCCCTTCAAGCTGCTGCTGCCCTCCATGCTATTTACAAGGAGATGACTGAAGATTTGTTTTCATGATGGAACAAGTGCTAGTCCATTCTAAACCCTTAGGGAACCATAGTAAAAAGTCTCTTATAAAGTAACTTGCTCTACCATGAATTTGGTTTACTGTGATGTCTCAACCTAATCATGAAAGTTCAGCATGATAAAAGTTTCTTTTTGTAATACTAGCTGGATAAAGAGAATTAATCTCTATGTCTTAGCACTTTTCTAGGAGAGAAGCAGGCTTGCTTTTAGGAACTGCAAAAGAACTGTCACAGGTGAATTTATAAAACAACAACAACAACAAAAAAAACCACAGTTTATTTATCTTTTAGTTTTTCCAAAATTGAAAATATCAAGTCCTACTGCTAAGGAGAAAATAAACAAACAAATGAACAAAATCCGAGACCCCTCCCCCCTCTTCTCTTAAAGTCACAGAACACAGAAGGAACTGCAGTGGGACAGGTGGGTGCAGAGAACCAGGAGGGAGAGGATGGCAAGATAAACTCCCCCAATACTTAAAAAGCTGTTTAACAGAAACTGTGATAAATACAGGACAATGCAAGACAAGTAAAAACAAGGAGCAGCAGTGACTGAGAGGCTGTGTTGTAGATGTGGCCTCCCTTCCTCTTCTCTTTTCTCATCAGGGTATTCTAGGCCCAAGGCATGACTTGCCCCTTCCAGATCTAAATGTTGACTCCTTTGAGCCTCCTAGATTTCACTAGAAGCAGTACATGAGGCACAGCCATTCTTTCCTCATACATCAGAAAAGAAACAATGGTAATTTTGCTTCCACCATTGTACCATGTGTGAATTTGTAAGCAAGATGACACAGAGCCAGGGAGTATCACTGCTTCTTATGTCTTCCAAGGCAGTAGAAATACCTCAGAATCTACCCGAGGCAAGAAAGCAGGAAAACTCAGACGGAGACACCAGCCCGATCAGCCTATCTCAAGTTGTATCACTTACACCATTAGCAAATTCCAAGAACCTTTTCTTGAGTACTGCAAAGATGTATCTTAAAGAGATGTGAGGAAGGTCATGGCAGGAGGGTAGGATGGAGGACTGAATCTGCTGGTCAAGAGCCATGGTACAGGCAGGCAAAGATCACCGTGTACCAATGTCTTGGAAATGTAGCTTTGAGACATCAAAGAATAAGATGTCAGAAGCCAACAATGTCCTGGCAGAAGGTGACAGGAAGAGAGAGGAATGAAACGGTATTTATTAACAGCGGAAGCCTCTGCCCTTCTTCAAGATCACCTCCTCCCTTGCCATCTGGATGGGGCCATTGGCACGTGTCCTGGTGGGCCTGGAATTCCCCGAGTAGCTTGGTCCACACAAATGGCCCCCTAAACCCACACACAAATGGCAAAACTTCAAAAGAAAAAAAAAAAAGGAAAAATACAGTTTCTATGTCATGTAAAATTTTCAGGGATTGGCTGTAGGAAGAATGGAGCTGAGGACCAAAGTTCTGAAATTACTTCCTCTTTTTCTTGGGAGGCGCAGAGCTGTGTCTGGAACCTCGGTTAGAGCCTCGGCCTGAACTGTGCACAGATGCCTTCCTCTTCCGGCTCATACTTCGACTCTGTTCTTCTTCTTCCTCATAGCGGCTTTCACGGTCGGCTAAACAGAAGAACGAGACACTAGTTAGCTAGATGTTAGCTTTACATATCTAACGCTGTTATACACAGCATGAAGTAATGCAGAAAACATACTCTGGAGTCAAACTTAACTTTCAATCTTTCCCCAGTTGCTTATTAGTTGTATGATCTTGGGCAAGTACTTAACCTTTCTGAGCCTTGATTTACTTATAAAATGGAAAACTGTTTTAGGCTTAAAAGTAATCTATGCAAAGGACCTATCACTATGCTTGGGCTATACAGTACAGTAGTATTTAACTTATATTTGGTTTCAGAGTAGTTAAAACTAGTACTACAAAGACATTCTTAACCTGGAAGAGGGCCATAAAGCTAGACTACTATCTGACTTAGATTTGGAAACTGAACAGCCTAATTTTGGAGTTGGACAAGACTATCCCAGCTAAGGACCCACTGTGGGGGCTGAGTAGATGAAAAAAGCCTCCAAGTCGGCAGAATTGTTCTCCCTGGAAAGTACGGATGCACACCAGACCTCATTTGCTCTTCTGGTCAATGAAGCTGTAGCTGGGACTCCACATCAGTTTTACACTTATGTTACTTTTATCAGGCAGATAATCTCTCAAAATACTGAAATTTGTGCCTCAAAAAATAAAACAAAAAAACTTACCTTTTCGGGCTTCTTCCTCTAGTTCGTCCCAATCCTTTCCACTCTCTTCTTCACTGCCCAATGATTCCTTGGAATAATCTGGAATAATATTAAGCATGATTTACTAGACTGGAAACGGAATGGAATGATAAAATTATTCCCTTCAAAAGCCTGTAGAAATCGCTGAAGGTTAGGAAGTCATGAACACTTGTCCCTATGAAGACTCACCTGATTCTTCAGCTTCTGATGAATAATCTTCATCACTATCCTCCTCCTCTTCTTCATAGTCTTCCTCTGAAGGATTAAAAGTCTCATCTTCGATTTCAGACTCGGAATCCCCTTCCTCAGCATCACTCCCCTGGTGAGTTAGAGCATAACACTAAATACTGGGTGTCTTTTTTTTTTTTTTTAATTTACTTCATTAATAACCTAATGAATTAATTCAATCCACTGAGTGCACCAGCATTATTTTATATGAAAAATGAAATAAAAAATACCTAAACCTCTGAATAACACAAGAGATAAAAAGACTTAATTAAAATTACTAGTAAGATATAATAATTAGACAACGTTTGCAAGACGATTTGAAGTATTTTCTCTGAAAATTAAGAAATTCATTCAAACAGGAGTTTTTGTAATTTCAAAGAAACCTTGTGAGTGGCTACCAATGTCCAATTAATTTATCATTTGCCTGTAAAACTAACTTGAAGAAACAATACCAAGTTATGCTTAGAACTTCTCCCATTTGATTGTTCCCTTATGTACTATTCATATGGCATTCTCCTAACTGCCCAAATGATAATGGGCAACACTATGCACCAGAAAAGAAACCCCACACTCACGCACCTCACCCTCAGGTTCCAGGAAAGACCAGCCACCTTGTTCAAAGAAGCCCTCAGGGTCATCAACAATAGTCTTCATAATTTTAGTCCAGTTGAGGGACTGTACTCCTTCTGTGTATTTTAGGTCACAGGAACTAAGAAAAATAACATTATGAAGTAAAAAAATCAATCCTCCATACTCGGCTTTTGGGTTTGTTTTTTTTTTTGTTTGTTTTTGCCATGCCAAAAGAGCAAAAGAGCAGAGTCTTAACCACTGGACCACCAGGGAAACCCCACTTCTGTACTTTGTGAGAACATCCAGTGTCGCGCTGGTCATTACTTAGCATCTCGGAAGAGCAGATACCCTTTTCATATGTGTGACAGCAGGTACTCTTTGCACTATCCCACCAGAACATACCCCAAAACAGCTGATATCTGGTCTCCCAGAGCACTAGCCCTCACGACAGAACCCCATTTTTATAAAAAAAAAAAAAAAAAAAAATACTTAACGTGCCTTGTGTTAAGAAATGTTCAAATGACATTTATCCACTTCTGTTGAGGTGAACAATCAATATGGGTGGGGAAAAAAAAAGAAAACCAGAACACAGTAATGTAAGTGCCATAGAAAGAAACCATTAGCACAAAACCTGAGTGTGTGCTCAGTCACTCAGTTGTGTTCGCCTCTTTGCAACCCCATGGACTGTAGCCCGCCAAGTTCCTCTGTCTAAGCGGATTCTCCAGGCAGGAATACTGGAGTGGGTTGCCATGCCCTCCTCTAAGGGATTTTCCCAACCCAGGGGTCAAACCCAGGTCTCCCACGTAGCAGGCAAATTCTTTACCATCTGCGCCACCAGGGAAGACATAATACCTGAGATTCCAGCCATTATGGGCACAATCATATACACCGAAGCTTTTGCTTCTAGCTATGATGGAAGTGACAAGGATTAGATTTACCTTTTCACCCAAACAAGTAGAAAACTGAACAAAGTATGGAACAACAGTTTTCAAACACTGGATAATAAGCAGCACTAGACTAAAATCCCTGTGGAACTTCACAATGGAATGAACAGCAACAGGAATGGTTAAATATGTAAGTAAGACTTTCTCCTCATTTTGTAAATTAAGGAATAGCTGTTTTGAAGCTAAAATAATGACAATTGTGGAATTCATAGCATATTAAAAGCAAAATGTATGGTAATAATAGCAGAAAGGATAGAAGAAAAGAAATGAAAGCATAAGAACCTTCTAATAGACATGGTATATTATCTGAACGCAGACTCTGACAAGTTAGAGGTGTAGCTAATCAGCAAACTACGAAGATGATCGTAAAGATTCATAAAATTAAAAGCAGGCATAAAAAGGAGAAAAGCTTATCTTTGACAAAGGAGGCAGAAACATACAATGGAGAAAAGACAATCTCTAACAGGTGGTGCTGGGAAAACTGGTCAACCACCTGTAAAAGAATGAAACTAGAACACTTTCTAACACCATACACAAAAGTAAATTCAAAATGGATTAAAGATCTAAACATAAGACCAGAAACTATAAAACTCCTAGAGGAAAACATAGGCAGAACACTCTCTGACATAAATCACAGTAAGATCCTCTATGACCCACCTCCCAGAGTAATGAAAATAAAGGCAAAAATAAACAAATGGGACCTAATTAAACCTAAAAGCTTTTGCACATGAAGGAAACTATAAGCAAGGTGAAAAGACAGCCTTCAGAATGGGAGGAAATAATAGCAAATGAAACAACCAACAAAAAACTAATCTCCAAAATATACAAGCAGCTCAATACCAGAAAAATAAACAACCCAATCAAAAAATGAACCAAAGAACTAAACAGACATTTCTCCAAAGAAGACATACAGATGGCTAACAAACACATGAAAAGATACCCAACATCACTCATTATCAGAGAAATGCGAATCAAAACCACTATCAGGTACCATCTCATGCTGGTTGGAATAGCTGCCATCAAAAGCTCTACAAATGAAAAAAAAAAAGTCTGCAAACGATAAAGGCTGGAGAGGGTATGGAGGAAAGGGAACCCTCTTATACTGTTGGTGCAAATGCAAACTAGTACAGCCACTATGGAGAACAGTGTGGAGATTCCTTAAAAAACTGGAAATAGAACTGCCATATGACCCAGCAATCCCACTGCTAGGCATACACACTGAGGAAACCAGAACTGAAAGAGACACGTGCACCCCAATGTTCATCGCAGCACTGTTTACAATAGCCAGGACATGGAAGCAACCTAGATGTTCACTGGCAGACAAATGGATAAGAAAGCTCTGGTACATATTCACAATGGAATATTACTCAGCATCTGAGTCAGTTCTAATGAGGTGAATGAAACTGGAGCCTATTATACAGAGTGAAGTAAGTCAGAAAGAAAAACACCAATACAGTATATTAACACATATATATGGAATTTAGAAAGATAGTAATGACAACCCTATATGCAAGACAGCAAAAGAGACACAGATTAACAGGTAGACATTCTCAGAATGGATTAAAAAAAAAAGCCAAGACATGAAAGCAACCTCACTGTCCACCAGCAGAGAAACAGATAAAGAAAATGTGGTACATATACACAACGGAATACTACTCAGCCATTAAAAAGAATGAAATAATGTTATCTGCAGCAACATGGATGCAACCAGAGATTGTCATACTGAGTGAAGCAAGTCAGAGAAAGAAAGAACATATGACATCCCTTTATATGTGGAATCTAAAAAGACATGATACAGATAATGTACAAAACAGACTCACAGACTTAAGAGAACAAACTTATTATGGCTGCCGGGGGGAAGAGATAGTTAGGGAGTTTGGGATAGACATGTACACATTGCTGTATTTAAAATGGATAACCAACAAGGACCTACTATATGGCACATGGAATTATGCCCAGTGTTCTATGGCAGCCTACCTGGGAGGAGAGTTGGAGGTAGAATGGACACGTATATATATGGCTGAATCCCTTGGCTGTTCACCTGAGCTACTACAGCATTGTAAGTTGGCTATACCCTAATACAAAATAAAAAATTAATAAAGCTAGAAGTCTATAGTAATATCACACTATGTAGATTTCAAAACAAGGACTATTACCAGAAATAAGAAAGGACATTTCATAATGATGGAGAATAAAATTCAATAAAAATTGATAAACCTCTAGACTGACTGACCAATAAAAAGAGGAAACCATCAATATTAGGAATGAAAGGGGTAAAAGTATTGCACAAATACCAGAGTCGACAGCTTTGCCAAATAAACCAGTTCATTGAAAGATACAAGTTTAATTTATGTAGAACAGTCAAAATAATAATAGCCAACTTTGAAAAGGAACAAAATGGGAGGACTTACACTACCTGATTTCAAGATTCATTATAAAGCTACAATATTCACTACAGGATCAGTAAGAACACACATAAACCAATGGAACAGAAAACACTATCCAGAAATACAGCCTCTCCTACACATTCTTTTTTTAAACAAACATGCCAAGTAATTCAATGGGTAAGGGATAATCTTTTCAACAAATGATAACTAGAATAACTGGCTTCATATACACAAAGTACAAACCTTCATCCTTACACCACAGTAAAAAAAATTAACTCAAAATGGATCACAGATATAAGACCTAAACCAATGGAACTCTAGAAAATAGAAACTATTGGAAAAAAATACATGCAAAATGTATTTGATGAGGGACTTTATTTAGCCTAAAAAATTCTTAAAATTCAGTAATAAAGCAATCTGATGCTTAACATGGGCAAAAAACATGAATATACTTCATCAAAGTATAGAATGACACACACATATGAAAAAATGCTTAAAAGCATCGCTAATCTTGGAAATGCAAACTGAAACCACAATGGGAAAGGCATCCACCACGATGGCCAATAATGAAAAGACTGATAACACCAGTGTTGGTGAGGATGTGGAGCAACTACAATTCTCACATACTGCAGGTTTTCCAGCCACACTGGCAAACGATTTGGTAGTTTCTTATAAAGCTAAACATACACTTAACCATAAACCATATGACACAGCAATCCCACTCTTAGGTCATTTATCCAAGAGATATGAAAATGTATGTACATACAAAGACCTGTACATAGTGTTTTATAGCAGCTATTCCTAAGAGTCCCCAAAGGCAAACAATCCTAATGTCTATTAACTGGTAGATGGGTAAATAAAGCAGACAATAAAGTTAATGTCTATTAACTGGTAGATAGGTAAAAAGAGGTCTGCTTTACTTGGGGGTACTCCTCTGTAATAAAAAGGAGTATGCTAATGATGTGTACAACAACTTGAGTAAATTTCAAAAGCATTATGCCAAGTGAAAGGTAAAAAAGAATCAAAACACTACATACTTGTATAATTCCATTTATGTGAAATTCTAGATGAATCGAACTGTACAGTGACAGAAACCAGTAACAAGGTTGAAGGGAGAGGATTGACTCTAAAAGGGTAGGAGGACTTTGGGGAGTAAAGGAAACGTTCCATATCCCCATTATGATGGTAGATACGACACTTATATACATTTGTTAGAATTCATCCAATCATATACTTAAATTGATGAATTTTATTACACGTAAATTGTACCTCAATAAAGAGAATTTTAAAAAAACCATACAGGCGCTTCCCTGATGGCTCAGTGGTAAAGAATCTGCCTGCCAATGCAGGAGACACAGGTTCAATCCCTCACCCAGGAAGATCCCACATGCAGTGGAGCAAGTAAGCCCATGCACTACAACTGCTGGGCCTGCACTCTAGGGCATGGGAGCCACAGCTGAGCTCATGTGCTGCAGCTACTGAGGCATGGGGGGGCTCCGGAATAAGAGAAGCAACCAGTGAGAAGGCCGCACACCTCAACTAGAGTAGTCTCCATACTCAAACTAGAGAAAAACCTGTGCAGTAACGAAGACCTAGCACAGCCAAAAATAGTCACACAAATCTATAAATATATTTGGTACCATATTACTTACCTGCAAATGTTTTCCAGGAAAATCCTCATGGAAACTATCAAGCTGGATCTTTCTCACAAGCTATTTTTAAGCTCTTTCAATCATTTCTTAACAGAAGTTTTGTGTTTGCAGTACCTCCCCCTAGAGATAACTGGAAGGAGGAAGCAAGGCAGAGCAGACTATACTCATGACCACACATGCCTCACCCTTTTCCTACGAAGTGACATCTCCCTTTTTATTGGGGTTCTGACATGTCTATGAGAAATTCTTTTTAGCTGAAAAGTTTAAGTATGTGAAAGTTAAAAGCTAAAATAAACATATATTTATCCCATATTTTAGTAAAAATAGAGAACCAGTAGGAAATTTTATACATCCATCAAATAGTCAAAAAAGATCTCAGACTCTGATTTTCAGTGGCTCTAGTGGTAAAGAACCCACCTGCCAATGCAAGAGACCTAAGAGACACAGGTTCGATTCCCAGGTTGGGATGATCCCCTGGAGGAGGGCATGGCAACCCACTTCGGTATTCTTGCCTGGATAATCCCATGAACAGAGGGGCCTGGCGGGCTATAGTCCATAGGGTTGCAGAGTCAGACATGACTGAAGTGACTCAGCATGAACGCACAGCCAGTGAAGATAAAGCAGGGGCTAAAGCCACCCTTTGGCAGCCAATGACTTAAGCAGAGAGTTGTTCAATTAATACTAGTTCATTTGAAACTTAGTGATCAACAAGAGTTAAGCACATGCAAGGTCACATGCAGCCTCTTCTGTATCATGTGAACTTTCTGAGTACTCTCCATTTAAAGGCAGCAGTCTTAGGCAGAGACTTAGACTCTTAGTCCAGAGCAGTTAGGAGGAAAGCCCAGAGATCTTGCCCTTAATTCAGTGATTCTAACCCAGTGCAGAAAGTGAAGAAATAAAGAGCCTCTTGATGAAAGTCAAAGAGGAGAGTGAAAAAGTTGGCTTAAAACTCAACATTCAGAAAACTAAGATCAGGGCATCTGGTCCCATCACTTCATCGCAAATAGATGGGGAAACAATGGAAAGAGTGACAGACTTTGTTTTCTTGGGCGCCAAAATCACTGCAGATGGTGACTGCAGCCATGAAATTAGAAGATGCTTGCTCCCTGGAAGAAAAGCTATGACCAATCTAGACAGCATATTAAAAAGCAGAGACATTACTTTGTCGACAAAGGTCTGTATAGTCAAAGCTATGGTTTTTCCAGTAGTCATGTATGGATGTGACAGTTGGACTATAAGGAAAGCTGAGTGCTGAAGAATTGATGCTTCTAAGCTGTGGTGCTGGAGAAGACACTAGAGAGTACCCTGGACTGCAAGTAGATCCAACCAGTCCATCCTAAAGGAAATCAGTCTCAGGACTGATTATTCATTGGAAGGACTGATGCAGACGCTGAAACTCCAATACTTTGGCCACGTGATGTGAAGAACTGACTCACTGGAAAAGACTCTGATGCTGGGAAAGATTGAAGGCAGGAGAAGGGGATGACACATGATGAGATGGTTGGATGGCATCACTGATTTGATGGACATGAGTCTGTGCAAGCTCTGGGAGTTGATGATTGACAGGGAAGCCTGGCGTGCTCTAGTCCATGGGGTCACAAAGAGTCGGACACGACTGAGTGACTGAATTGAACTGACTGACCCCAGTGCTTTCGCTCTTCTCCCCCTGCCTCTGCTCCAAAGCTTGATATGTGTTGAATACATGGGTTGCAAGGAGTTGGACATGACTGAAGAGACTTCACTCACATGCATGTCTGAACTACTGCTGGGTATGCAGGAAAAAGTGGCTCTATGTCTAACAGATCCCAAATTTTCAAGTCCTGGTTGGTAACAGCCCAAAGGCAGTTTCATTAAGTATACCAATAGATTTTACATATAACATACCACACTCATATTCTATAAAACTGTATTTGTGGGACAGAAGATTGCTGGCAGGCCTACTTACTTTAACCATTCCTTGATGGGGTCAAGAGAGGCAACAGGAATCGCATTGATCATTGTCACTTTCTTGCTGTAGTCCTTGTAGACGATCACCATGTCAAAGTTCTTCAGGTGAAACTGGACTCGCTCAAAGTGAATCAGCTCCACTTCATCCAACGTCACCACAAAAGGTGGCTATCAGGGAGGAAAGGAACTTTCTTCATAAAAATACTTCCCACAAAACGCTAGCATTTTCAAATGCTTTCAGGATCTAAAAACTACCACACAAAGGATAACTAAACTGTTTTTTGTTTGTTCTTTGGGGGCAAAGACTAAAAGCAATAAAACATACCAAGAAGCATGGGTTAAAGGATCTATAAGATTGAAATCCTCCCTCAGGGAGAATTCATTTAAGGAAACTATGCAAAGAAACTATCTCTAAAAACTAAAGAGACTTTTAAAGAATCATTTGTTCAATTTTTATATCTTAAGGTAAGTAAATATAAAAAATTTAAATACTAAGATATAATAAGGACCTAGTTTTCAAAACATCTACCCTCTTGCTTTCTTTTCTCTAACAATTTTCTTCCTAAAAAGAGGTCAGAAATACTCACCCATTCTGTAGCATTTACCAGCGCACTACTAGTAGGCTGAAGGAGGCAGGTACTCCTATAGGGAGCACCATTAAATCTGAAAGACAGTAAGAGACTCACATAAGATGGGGTTCACTGCAAGAGAAACTGCTGCTGTCCCAACAGGCTTCTTTCCTTTCCCATTCCAAACAAAACTCCAGCACACTTGCTGGAGATTCATTTTCAGAGGGAGCCTCTCAGTCTTAGCTATTCACCCAGCCCTTGAGCATTTCCAAGAGATAATGGATGTCCATAAGAAAAAGAACATGATATGGTATGCTAAGTTCTTATTAAAGGAAGAATAACTAATTTTTCTGAAGATCAAAAAGAAGATGACACATTACCCCAAGTCCCTAAAAGGCACTTCAAATTCCAGTTCCTCCTTGGTTAGAGCCTCTACTTTTTCAATGAAATTTTTAAAGGCTGTTTTCAGTTTGTGCCTCATTTCTCTTTCCATCTGTAGAAGAAATACGAATTAACTTTAGTTATCATTTTACTTATTAATAGTAATCCCTTCAAAAACCATGAAGTGCTTTTGCAGTCCTTAATTCTGTTAACTATGATACTAACATGGATACTTTATTACAGGCTGCTAAAATTAATTGTAGAGTTATGCCTACAAATTAAGTCTAATTCAGAGCCAACATACTATAACATCCCAGCAGATACTTGAGAAGTTCTGCATAGTTTCTGGAGTGGTTTATAAAATGTAACAATTACTGAGCTCAGATCTGCGCTGAATCCTAGCTCATGCTCAGTTGCTTCAGTCCTGTCCAACTCTTTGCTTCTAAGCTCCTCTGTCCATGGCATTCTCCAGGCAAGAATACTGGAGTAGGCTGCCATGCCCTTCTCCAGGGGATCTTCCTGACCCAGGAATCAAACTCACATCTCCTGTGTCTCCTGCACTGCAGGAGGATTCCTTTACTGCTGAGACACCAGGGAAGCCTGAATCCTACCTCCCTACCCTGCAAATAAAATATCAAATTTCACCTGCTCAGCATAGAGGTCATCTCGGTCATGCATATGCTGATGTTTCCCCAAGTCTGTGGTGATCTCCCCGACTTCTGTGTAGAATTGCACATCTGTGTGCCGCTTCTTCCCAAACATGATGGCATTCTAAAGACAGAAAGTAGAAAGAACAAGAAATTTTAAGACTCATTTCACAAAGAAGTCTACAGAGGCAAAATAACAACAAAACATGAAAATATTAAAATATCTATGCTAGAAATCATAGCATTTATGTAAGAATAGTTAAACCACTCCAGGTGTCATCATGATGACATTTGGGAATATAAAAGAGTATAAACTTTTTAAAGTACTCCTACTTATTAGAATGGACTTTGGAGATTATGTTGATAATTGTCTAAAGCAAAAACTTTCTATTTCAGAAACAGGAATGTGAAAAAGACCTATATGTTCTGGAGATCATTATGTATCACACCAAGGAACAAACATGATCAGCATCTTTGACATGTCAGGCACTGGGGGCTTTAGAAGCATTATTTTATTCAGTGTCCTTAATGATCTTATGTGATAGGTGATATTTTTCAGCACTTTTTTAAAAGAAACACTGTGATAGTAAGATCTTGCCCAAGAGCTCACAGCTAGCTGACAGAAAGATATACCTTGAGGTGAAAGTGCAAGACAATAATCATTTCCCCATCACATGGCTGGAACAAAGCATGCTTGATGTTATTGTACAAAATATCCACTTTGTCTCCTCGGACAGACGTGAAGCGAAAACCTGGGTGGGGAGGGGGTGGGGAAGGAAGCAGCTAAGTATCAAGGTACATCATCAGGTTAACCCAAAAGGTACTGCATCTTTTCTGGCTGATTTGAACAGGGTCAGAGGGAATGCCAACAAGGTACACAGTTTTCCTTTCTGTCTGGCCACACAGTATGTCAAAGTAGACTCCTCCCAGCACGTTCTACTATGTTATCTGGTCTGTCATTACTACAGATGTGCCACCAAAGACAAAGCCCAGGCACATGAGAGATCATCCATACCATTGACATGGGCCTCCAGTGAGCCTTGCATCCTCTTTTGGGCAATGTTTGGGCGAATGTACAGATCTTTCAGTTTGGGATTACTCCGGTTTAGATTGATCACCAGTGAATCTTGTTTCACAATGCCCTAAACAGAATGAAAATCAACGTGAATTCTCACATCTCTTTCCAGGTCCCCAAACCCTCAATGTGTCCTTTTGCACAAAGGCACTTTGCTGTTGTTCAGGCTCACCTCCTTCTCTTTCTCTTCCGCTTCCCGAGTCTTATAACGCTTCTGCACTTCTTTTATAATTCGGAAAGCATTCTGAAGGTTCAAGGCTGGAACTGTCTGTTCTCCAGGTGCCTTCATATTTGAAGCTCGGTATGTACTACAGAAAAAGGGGAGCACTTATGTAATTTCTTTATCACGCCAGGTAACCCTCACCCATTACTGTGTTTTACAACTAGCTTAATACCTTTTAGGAGAAAAAGGTACCATTGAGTGGTGAAATAACGTCTGACGTCTGGAAAGATGAAAAAAATCCTTCCTCTCTCTTAAACAGATGATGTTATAAATAGCTAATTCACTGAGTGGGGGAGTCACACTTATATTTTAAATCCTGCATAAACTTCCCCAAATGATCCTATTTCACTTCAAGAATAAACAGACTCCAATGTGGCACACATCTGATATTTTATCAACAAATATGTCAAGTGAGGATAAAATATCTTTATGAGGATTTAAATTAGGTTCCAACCTCAAAACAGTACAAGGTTAGTAAGGTGATCCTCCTAATCAAGTGCCACTGAGGAAGGTGCCGCCATTCACTAGGATGTGGGAGAACATAGCACTCTCTGGGTTTCTGAGGGTACTGCTCCGGCCAGCAGGGATTTGAGGGTGGTTATTTCCCTGGGAACTCACATTTCCTTGACAAAAGTGGCTTCTGGGTTGGGAAAGATGTTGCCCTCATTCCTGCCCAGAGCACTGCCTGGGCAATAGAAGTTGATTCGCAAGTAAGTATAATCTCCTTCCACAGACATACTTATATTCTGTTCAAAGAAAGGAAAAGCATTAGCAAAGAAACTAAACAAATAATTTATTTCCTAGATGAAGGTAAGTAGCTATAGACATGCTAAAATTAAGTTAGTAGTTACAAACTGACAGCTAAACCTAGCCTGTAACCCTTACTCTAAAATTAATAAACCATGTATTTAGCTTATTTTTTTTATATGACCAAATGTGTGTTTCTAAAAGAATCACTAAGTTCCCAAAGTTCTTTTTCTGTGCCATGTTTATGACAACAGGTTAAAAAGTTCTTCAAGTTCAAAGAGAAACAAGCAAAGTATGATTATAGACTAGATCATTGAACTTTCTTCAAAGTGCAAATGGGAAAGGAAGGAAAATGACAGCAGGAGATTAGGGAGCGGGGTGGGGGAGTCAGTAACACGGGAAAGGCAGAGTCAGCAGGAGCACAGAAAAAGAGAGACATGCAGTCAGGACAGCCATGTATGGTAAGCACAGTTATTTTAAGGAATTATTCGAATGAAGCCTGATTCAATGCCAGTACCTTGATTGTGGCAATGTGAAAAGGTGTCGCAATGCCAAACACAGGCATTATTACAGTCTCGTATTTTTTATCAATATAGATCTTCATTTCCCGAATGTGTGGTTCCTTAGGCATCAAAGATGGGTTTTTATAGGACACATTAGATTTACGAGCTCTGAAGTGGGAATAAAAAAATGTTCTTGAGAAATTTCTGCAAATCACATATAACCCTAAGACAATCTCACTATTCCATGCAAACTCTTACTTCTGAATCTGCTGTTCCCCTTTTTGTTCAGTTAATCGCCTCTTTGCTTCCTCGTTGAGTTGAGCTGCCAGTTCTTTTTGATGGGCTCTTCGCTTCTCTTCTGCAGTCATCTCATTCTAAAGAAAGGAAAACTGAAGTTATTAGGACCTGTGAACCATGACAAACAGGAAATTGAAGTAGTTTTCAAACAGTAAACTTACTCGTGTTCTTTCTGTAAGTAAAGCTGCTCTGGAACCTCTTCCCAGCAGGTCCTCAGCTTCATCTTTCTCTTCTTCCTCTTCTTCCTCATCCTCATTCTATGGGGAAAAAAAAAATCATCATCAGAAATTCAAGTCTTAATTATTTTAGCCATTATTGTTTACTTCTTCAATGTGTCCAACTTTTCACCACTCATTTTTATCTTCTTCCTACCTTTAGAAAAATCCCTACATTCTTCACTTTCTTCTTCACAGAAGTGAGAACGGTAGCTGGGCCATCCTGGAATACAAAGAGGAAGTGAGACATCTCTAAGAGCATTTAAATGATATACTTTCACTTTCGAACCCAGTAAACTAGCTGGGCCATGCTTTGAATCATCTGCCGCTAAAAAAGTCTTTGACAACACATAAAAACAGTTATCTTCGCAAATGCACATTAGGAACTGCAATCTGAGAGGCAACAATGGGATAATGAGTAAGAATACTGGCTTGATTTGAAACCTGGCTCACTCACTTTTGAGCTCTGTAACATCCGGCAAGGTACATATACTTTTTTGTTTCTCAGTTGCTTTATCTACATATTTGGATAAGAGTATCTACTTCATAGAATTATTATAAGGATTCAATGAGTTAATGTATAGATATGTTCATATAAGAACACTGAAATATTTACTACCATTAAGAATCAACAGGGTCTCTGTGACGATATGGAAGGGTGGGATGGGGAAGCAGATGGGAGGTAGGTTCGGGAAGGAGGGGACCGGATGCACCTATGGCTGATTCTTGTTGATGTCTGACAGAAAACAACAAAGTTCTGTAAAGCAATTATCCTTCTATTTAAAAATATAGTGGCAAAAAAAAAAAAATCAGTTCCCGCTAAGTTAAAGAAACCAGTCACAGAAACAAGAAAAAAGTCAAATAAATAACCTAACTCTACACCTAAAGCAATTAGAGAAGGGAGAAATGAAGAACCCCAGGGTTAGTAGAAGCAAAGAAATCTTAAAAATTAGGGCAGAAATAAATGCAAAAGAAACTAAAAAGACCATAGCAAAAATCAACAAAGTTAAAAGCTGGTTTTTTGAAAAAATAAAACAAAATTGACAAACCATTAGCAAGACTCATTAAGAAACAAAGAGAGAAGAACCAAATTAACAAAATTAGAAATGAAAATGGAGTGATCACGACAGACAACACTGAAATACAAAGGATCATAAGAGACTACTACCAGCAGCTCTATGCCAATAAAATGGACAACTTGGAAGAAATGGACAAATTCTTAGAAAAGTATAACTTTCCAAAACTGAACCAGAAAGAAACAGATCTTAACAGACCCATCACAAGCAAGGAAATCGAAACTGTATGGAGGCTAAATAACACGCTTCTGAATAACCAACAAATCATAGAAGAAATCAAAAAAGAAATCAAAATATGCATAGAAACGAATGAAAATGAAAACACAACAACCCAAAACCTATGAGACACTGTAAAAGCAGTGCTAACGGGAAGGTTCATAGTATTACAGGGTTACCTCAAGAAACAAGAAACCAGTCACAAAAACCGCCCAAATGCTCAGAAAAGGCAAATCCTTAGAAGAAGTCACAAATCCTTAGAAGAAGGCCTGGTAGGGAAATGAGAAGTGACTGCTAATGGGCACAGGGCTTCTTTCTGAGGTGATGAAAATGTTCTAAAACTAGACTATGGTGATAGCTGCATTAACTGTAAATATACTAAAAGTCACAACTGTACACTTTAATTGCATGGTATGTAGATTGTTAAAATGCCATTACAAAAGAAAAAACACTCAGCTCTGTTATAGAATCAGTTCCTGAAATTATCATAATCAAGGTTCAAGCCACGAAGTGGTAAGAGTTTGGTTTAAACAATCTGTATTTCTGGCTGTACTAGGTCAGGCTTTCAGAGGCATCTCTAATTCCCCTTAGCTAGCATTTAACAAATGATAAAAAGAAAAAACATAACATAGATAAGCAATAAATAGTAAATAAGGATTTACTATGTAGTACACGGAACTATACCAATATCTTTTAATAACTTAAAATGGAAAATAATATGAATATATATATATATATATATATATATATATATATATATATATATATAAAACTGAATCATTCTGTTATACACCTGAAACTAACATGATACTGTAAAATCAACTATTTGTTGCTGTTCAGTCCCTCAGTCATGTCTGACTCTTTGTGACCCCCATGGGCTGCGGCACGCCAGGTTTCCCTGTCCTTTACCATCTCTTGGAGCTTGCTCAAACTCATATTCATTGAGTTAGTGATGCCATCCAACCATCTTGTCCTGTCGTTTCCTCCTCCTCCTGCCTTCAATCTTTCCCAGCAGTAGGATCTTTTCCATAATCTTTGCATCAGGTGGCCAAAGTATTGGAGCTTTAGCATCAGTCCTTCTAATGAATAGTCAGGATTGATTTCCTTTAGAATTGACTGGTTTGAACTACTTGCAATCCAAGGGACTCTCACATCCATACATGACTACTGGAAAAATCAACTATACTTTCATTTTTTAAAAAAAGGGAGGGGGAACCATAGGGTTAAAAATGCACTTCAAGATTCAGTTCATGAAAGAAGCAATATATACCTCATCCACAAGCACTGTGTCTCCAATGAACAGGGCATAGGTTTTCTCTTCTGGTTTCTTCCCTTCCTTGTTAGTCAAATCTGAGAATCCCAAATTGATGCTGAAAACCATCCCTAAACCAGCAAAACAGGAATCAGTGAATGACTGTGAAAGTTTGGAGAAGTGTGATTTTATACAGAATAGAGGGAGATGAAACTAAGGGAAAGTATTTTAAAAGGTATTTTTCTAATGTATGCATGTAAAACTCACCTTTCTTTAGTTTGTACTGATTTTTACTATTAATTACTAAAGAACCTTCACGGAATTCAATGCCCATTCCAAACCTAAAAAAGAAATGAAGGAAACGTCAACAATAGACTTAAAAGGCCTCTAACCTGAGTCAGGTACACTACATCCTATTTTAATTTTCAAGGTAAGGCAGGCACACAAGCTAAGTAATTTGCCACGACTGATGAGTTGTTAAAGGGCACACTACCAAGAACAAGTAACAACTGGAATAAGAGATAATTTCTAGCAGAATGTTGATAACTGGATTTACTAAGTCTCCTAGGCCAAAATTTGGTATAGGTCAATGTATTTCCTCTTGTCCATCACAGAAGTCCATAAATAAACAATATATCCTGTCCAGAAATAAACAATATATCCTAACTAGCTTCATCTAAGGAGTGTGCCTAGAGCTTTTGTTTCTCAAATGTCTTTGGTTCTATAATATGTTAGTAGTATATCTAGGTGTTCAATGATCAAATACACTCGAGAAACACTGGAGTAAATAAAAACTTTTAAGAATTTAAATAGCTGCATATCTCAGAGTGCTTATTTTGCAAATATGAATTGATTTGTTCTAAGAGAGGAAATATTGTATGTAATGTCTTAACATTTATAATTTAAGCCTGAAACATCTACAACACTGGTCTGAAAAGATCTCCATGAACTTACATACATTTTCTGAAAACATAATGTGTCCGGCACACACTTGAATAGTCCACAAACATTGGTTGAATCATCTAAGAATACTTTGCCTGACTGCCACTAATGAAAATTGACACAGTGACAATGTATATCACAGCATCTTACCCTAGGTTTTTGGTAATTTTGTTCAGCAGCTCTGGCTTCTGCTTTTTAACCACATCCATGACAGCATTATATACATCACATATCTTCACACCTAATGACAAGACAGATGGGACGTTAAAGTATCTTTCAGGAAAAAACTACAAATCACATTTTTATTTATTATTTTTTTTGAATTCTATTTATTTTCATTTATTTTTATTAGTTGGAGGCTAATTACTAAATCACATTTATTTAAAAAAATTTTTTTTTAAAATCACATTTTTAAAAGCAACATTATTTTCACTCGTTAAGTCATGTAAAGCAGGGTTTCTCAAAACACACAATAAGGAATACAGTTGCAGGGCTGGTAGGGCTTAGAAACATACATTTTAAAAAACAATCCACCCAGTCATTCTTTAATTACACTGTTGAGAATCACTCCAGGGGGACTGTGGAACCCTAGCTGGTCTCAGTGAAATAATTTAAGAGTTAATAAATGGCATTACATTAAATTTACTATACATTTTGAAGACCAAGACTACTGAACGGGTGAATTACTGTTGGAAGAATGCTGGACTTAGTTTTTCAAGGTTTAGAATATGAATATGTATTTCAAGCCAGAGTAGTTCAAATACTGTAGCCTCAGAGGAGTTTTTATTCTCATTGAACAACCTAGGACTATGGAATGCCAGTTGGATTTCTCAAGATTGACCTGAGGTATCAGGAGGGAATGGTGTCTGGAAGCTCTGGGAAACTTTAAGTGGGCTTACTAAGTTGTTTAAAGGTGGTAAACATAAAGTCCCATTTAGCCAACTGGGAGTGGAGAGTCTCAAGGCAAAAGAGGTGCCAAATGCTCTGCTTTTAAGTAAGCAGTAGCTTGCTTAGCAGGGTTGTCATTAGTTCTGCTCTCAAACTAAGATTCCTGGTATTCATTCAATATAGAATATTAACATTACATAGTCTGTTGGGAGAGATACTACTTCTCAGAACTTTCTAAAGAAAAGTAGTAAGAGCAAGGTATTTTATGAAGATCTGAACACAGAGATCTAACCAGTCAGAGAGGGTTCTGTAAACATCAATATAAAACCACAATAACTATTCCTACATAAAAGAAAAGCACATTGAAGAACTGAATGCTAGGATGATTAGAGGTTAGTAAAATCTAATTCTATTTACAGTACAAGAGCCTCAGGGATAAACAGTCCCATGAAAGCTACATTTTTGTTACATAATTTCTAAACCTTATCTAAGGCACACATTACCATGTCTTAGTTCCTTTAGCAGCTCCTCTTGCAGCTGAAGCAAAAAGTTGTAATTTTCTTGAACCTCCTGAGAAGGATCAACCATCAAAGTGCGAACAAGGTTTGAGCAGTAAGATTTGAAGCGAATACCCATGGCACAGGTAATGGCCCCAAAATGCATATGATTCTTGTCACTAGAGACCAAAGGGAGAAAGCATCTCATTACACAAACTTGTGAAGTCCTTAGCGTACCTAGCATACTCATCTGTAATCACGATTTTGACCCACTATATCATAAAGCTGAAACAGAAAAAGTGACCTAAACAGTTTTTTTTTTTTTAATTCAGAAAAAAAAAGTCAGTTTATAAAAGCTATTGAAAGTTGTACCCCAAATATGCAAGTTATACTGAATTTTATGCATTATAATCTAACAGTATGATGGTAAGCCATCACCTTTCCAACAGCCCTGATGAATAGCATTCTTTACAGTATTTTTAAAAATTAGAAGGGGAATATTTATGATATATCCAGTAAGATTTTTAGGAGAAGGCAACGGCCACCTACTCCAGTATTCTTGCCTGGGAAATCCCATGGATGGAGGAGCCTGGTGGGCTACATTCCATGGGGTCGCAAAGAATTGGACACGACTGAGCGACTTCACTTTCACTTTTCACATCATGCACCGGAGAAGGAAATGGCAACCCACTCCAGTATTCTTGCCTGGAGAATCCCAGGGATGGAGGAGTCTGGTAGGCTGCCATCTATGGGGTTGCACAGAGTTGGACACGACTGATGCAACTTAGCAGCAGCAGCAAGATTTTTATTTTTTTAAACACGCTTTGGATTTTTTGGTCATTTTTAATCATCTGGAAAATGCTTACAATCAAATACTCAAGTAAGAAATGAATAACTATGTGAAATAAAATTAAACTATACATAGAATAAGAAGATAATAGCCTGCAGGAGGCAGGCTAATGGTTATTCTTTCTCTTCCTACTTTTTTGAATCCCAGAATGAGTCTAAGAAAAAACAGGTCAAAGGCTGAAGTGCTCTGGTTGTTTTATATTTTAAAATTCTCATACTTACCTCACTACACTGAATTTGAGGTTATAGTTGCCACCACTCTGAATGATAGGAGGGTAACACATTTCCACAGTAGAAGGGTCTGCCCCAGCTAGGTATTTTTTCTCTTCTATGGCCTTTTCCACAGACTCAGCCAGTTTGCTGTGTCGAACTTTCTATAAAAATACCCAGAAATAAAACAATATTTATTATAGGGTGGCAGAAGGGTGTTGGGTTTTTGGACATGACCATTTGAAGACAACATATATCCTGATATCATATAGGATGCCAAAGAAGTCCTATGAAGTGGTTTATGCAACAGATAACACACTGGTGTACACGCAAAAGGACATTTAGGGAATACGTGGAATTTGCAGCTATTCAAAGAATTCTCAAGTGACATACTGAGTAAACTCCAAAAACTACAGTGGACGTTTATAGTTATTCTCAAAGAGAGCTGGCACAATTATACACCACCAACTTATCTACCAAAGGTAGCTGAACACAACCTAAAAAACACTGGGAGGGACTTACTTCATTAAAACAGTAAAAAGACACTACCACCCCCAATTTACCTCATCTGCATCAACTATTTCCATGACTCTTTCCTTGAAGAATTTGTTGAAGACCTCAGAGGTGATGCTAGCTGCTTTTTTCATTAGATTGAGCTCTCCATCCTCCTTTACAGCAATGGTATAGGCCACAACTGCACTGATGTCTATCTGCAGTCAAAGGGAAAAATAGTTCCTAACATGCAGACACAGAATTGCTAAAGAAATCTCTCTCCCCTGGTTCAAATATTATCAGTGACTATGCCTGGTGATTTAGCAAACTACTCATCAGCAGTTTGCAAGAATATCTAAATATTCTCTTCTTGGATTGAATAAACAGCTGAAAGAACTCTTTACCAGGTCATTGGTGTATACTAAGAGGCACTGAACTAACACATCATTTAAAGTGTAAATGTAAATGCCTCTCGAGGTTTCTGTAAAGGCTGAAGAAGGTAGACAAAAAAGAAAAAAATTTTTTTGGATAAGAGATTTTCCTCGATTTCCCTCTGGAGTAGCTGAACTGTCTCCTGAATGCCTCACTCCTAACTGAAAAGTGAGTTGGTTTACCACTAAGTCACAGGAAATGAAAATGGAAATATGAATGAATATACAGCTTTCCCGAAACAAAGTCTCTGCACCATCAGTTGCGGAAGTCCCTCACAATCTTGTCTTCTCAACCCTCAGTGTGCCTGTTTTCAGAGTCTTCTTACTTTGTCAAAGCCCTCTTTGTTGAGGCAGTCATTCCAGCTCTTCATGAACTCTCCTGGAAATTTGTCTTTGCTGAACACTCCAATCTTCTTGCCATTCTTGCTTTCTTTAATGGCTTCAATCATTTTGTCAAAGCTGCCCTTGTTACTTTCATTCTGTCAGTGCCACAGGGAGAAAAAAGGGGTTTAGTTTCAGAATTAGATATCTTATGTTCTACTAGTACTAGGCAGAGAATATTCTAAACTATGGAAAGAAATTCTATCTCCCCTTTTCCTACCTATTTCTTTAGGGAAGATTGTAATATACCAAAAGGTTACACAAAATTTCTTTGGATATATTTAAATGCTTAAGTGAAGTGCCACATAAGCTGAGAAGACTATTCTTGACTTCAGGAAGAGCTAAGAAACTGAAATACAAAGGGGAACAACATTCTGAAAAGAAATCTTTGTCAGATGGGCAATATAATTAAAAAAAGATTACATTTGATAAAAATTGGAAACGAGGTATACCTTTCCTTAAGGATATTTAAAGATTTTTGTTCTAATTAAGATACTCAGAGAAGTATCCTCAAGAATGGATAAAGTCAGTATTAACCATAATTTCATTACCCATTTGTGTTACTGCAAACTGATAGGATTATTGAACTCTTTTCTTTCTTTCTAACAAATGACAGCTAAAATCTTCCCCTTGTATTTTTAAATTCCTAGAAGACTTTTCTGTTTACCACTTTTAAGCATTCTTTCATATTTTTTTATGACGAATTCTTGTTAGTTCTGACCTTTTCTCGTACGAGTAGTGTGATGGCAGGGGCTCCGTTAGCATTCTCATTGCCCTTAGTGTTGGCAATCTGTTTCAAGAACTCCACTTTTTTCTTGCTGGCCATAAAGATGATTTTGTCATCACAGAATACCATGATAGTATCAGTTAGTTCATAACCAAAGAGCCATGTCTATGGGAAAAGACAACAATGTGAACAGATACAAAAAAACCAATGTATTGATACATATGAAATAAGGTATCTGGAATTAACTTCAAAATAATCTTGTAGTGTGAGAACCTGGATATAGATTCCAATGAAATGAGATTGGTCAGTACTGTTCACTGAACATTTTGTGAAAGAACTATTCTACACGTCCTCTCTTTAACAGGCTAGCCACTACAGAGTACCTGAGGCTGAGGAGCTGAAATTTTTTTTTTTTTTTAGGAGCTGAAATTTTAATGTGGCTAGTGGCTACCATACTGAACAGTAGCTGATTCAATGACTCTCAGGGCTAAACACTGCTGTGAACTTCTCACCTGTAAGGCAGTTGATTTGGCATAAACAATTTCTTCATCAACACCCACTGATACAACAATGGCATCAACATTGGCATACTCATCTTCTCCTTTCTGAAAGGCAGAGTAGGTAATGTGGTCATTTTCTTTTCATACAAGCACAACAGGAATAGGTCCAAGATACATGTAATTTTTTCCTAATGGAAACCCAAGTTTAAGGTACATATATACTTGGCAACCCTACAGTCATTACTTACTCTATTTTTAAAATAGCTTTCTGAGACAAAATTCATATACAATTCACCAACTTTTGTGTAAAATTCAGTGGTTTTCAGTGTATTCAGTTACACAACCATCACAATCTAATTTTAGAACATTTTCATCTCTCCCCCCAAAACCCATTAGCAACAATTATCCACCTCCTCTCAGTCCTAGCAGCCACTAATCTCATTTGTCCCTAAGGATGTGTCTATTATGGACACTTAATATAAATGGAATCATAATACATGGCATTTGTGTCTGGCTTCTTTCACATAATATTCTTTCATGGTTCATCTGTTTTAGCATGTATCAATACCACATTCCATTTTATTGCTAAGTAATATTCCATTATGTGGATATACTACATTGTATCCATTCAACTGTTGGATATTTGAGTTGTTTCCATCTTTTGGCTATTATGGATAATGCTGCTATAATCCTAAGTAAGTTTTTGTGTGCACGTATTTTTCTTGAGTATATTATCTAGGTGAGGAACTGCTAGTTGTATGGTAACTCTGTATTTAACTTTCTCAGGAAACACAAGACAGTTTTCTAAGGTGCCTGCACTATTTCACAAATTTCTTTCCCAAAAGTAACGTGTGAGGGTTCCAATTTCTCCATATGCTGACCAACACTTAACTTTATTATAGCCATCCAATGGGTATGAAGCATCTCACTGCAGTTTTGCTTTGTATTTCCATAATGGTCAATGATCTTGACTGAACTCCCGGTCATGTGATTCGGATGATTTGTATACCTATTTGGAGAAGTGTGGTTTCAGATCCTTTTCCCACTCTGGGTTATTGCTTTATTACTAAGTCGTAAGAGTTCTTTTTATATGTAAAAGTTTCTTATCAAATAGGATTTGCATTTTTTTCTACCGTTCAATGGATTTTCCTTTCACTTTTGTAATGATGTTGTCCTTTGAAGCACAAAAGTTTTTTATTTTCAAGAAGTCCAAATTCTTTTCTTGTGCTTTTGATATCCTACGTAAGGTGGCTTTGCCTAACTCAAGGACACAAAGATATAACTATACTTTCTTCTATAGAAGATTTATAGTTTTAGCTCTTATATTTACATTTATGCTTCATTTTTGAGTAAAGTTTGTGTATGGTGTAAGGAAGGGGCCTAACCTCATTTCCTGCCCCCAAATTGTCTTGGCACCACATCAAAAATCAAACGATATAAATGTGAAGGTTTATTTCTGGATTCTCAATTCTATTCCACTGAGTTACATGTCTGCCCTTACACTAGTACATTACTTTGATTACTGCAGCTTTGTATTAAGTCCTGAAATTGAGATCTGTGAGTCCTCCAACCATTAGCTACTCCTGAACTGTTCTGTGAGACCAAAGCACTGGTAACTGCAAGCTCTAACTAAGGTCAAATCTCTGATTTCCCTATAAAGTCAAGAAAAATATTTACAGGGAATGCCCCGGTGGTACAGTGGTTAGGACTCTGAGCTTCCACTCTAGGGGTCCTGGTTCAATCCCTGGTTAGGGAACTAAGATCCTACAAGACGTGTGGCATGGCCAAAATAAAACAAAATAAAATCTACATACATAATGCTATAAATCATTAATATCTCAATTTTAAAAAAATTTATTTATTTAAGATTCTTCCACATTTTAAGATTTCTGGATGCCAATTAGGATCCAAATAAAATAGCAATTGAGGGTTCTGCTGCATTTCTCTAGCAAACAAAATATATAACCCAAAGTAGTTACTATATAGTAACCTTATGCAGTCCCTCACTGATTTTCACTGAGAAAATGTTTACCTTCAGGTTGGTAAGATTTTATCATTAGCTCCCACTGATGATGCAAAAGCAATGGTAATTAAAACTGCTAGTGCCTTAGCATAAATCAAGGTAGTGGCACCAAGCTATGTTTATCACTACTACACACTCAACAGAAAGGAAAAAAAGCCAGTTTCACTTAAAAAAATGTCCTTGATGCAGTAAAAATGACTAATATTATAAAATCCTAACCTTTGAATATATGTCTTTTTAATAGTCTGTGTAAAGAAATGGGAAGCACATCCAAAGCACTTCTGCGTGTACACTGAAGTATGACAGCTGTCTCAAGGAAAAGCATTTGTAACAATTCAATTATTTCAGTAATAAATTAAACTAGCCATTTAAACAGACTTGGATATCTAGCATACATTTTCTTGAAAATGAATGAAATGAGTCTATCACTTCAAGGAAAATGAAAGAAATGTGTTGTTAATGATGAAATCTGAGCCTTCAAACAGAAATCAAAATTTAGAAAACCTTGTACTCACCACTGTGAACTTGACAACTTCTCTGCTTACTCAAGAACTTTTCTGATGATATCAGCATAATAGTAACATACACAATTCTCTAACATCATATAATGAACTGTGTACATTTACCAGATGAGGGAACAATATTTTCCAAATAACCAGTGGATCATGTTACCAAATTGTAACTTGAGTATGAAAAATTCACTGTTGTGGTTTTAAATTCCACATTACAACTAACTTTCAAGAGATAACCACATCCAGGGAATTCCCTGGCAGTCCAGTGGTTAGGACTCAGCACTTTTACTGCCAAGGGCCCAGGTTCAACCCCTGGTCGGAGAACCAAGATCCCATAAGCCGAGAGGCCGAAAAAAAAAAGAGAGAACAATTAACTACTTCCAGAGTTCTAGTGCACTAACAAAGAATATCCATAGTTATCTGAAGAGTTTATTAAAATTTCTTGCTTCTCCAACTTTATGTATGTACGAAGCCAAATTTCTTTACATACCTGCTCATACATACCTATATAAAGATTTTGTGGGGAACTGAATAATTTAAAACTGTAAAGGGGTCCTGTCATCAGAGCTGGGGACCGCTGTCCTGTGATCCCTGACATGGATTAACACGAACTCTGGCATCAGGTAGTCTCTCCTTCTGCTTTGCTACATACATTTCAATTCTTCAGTAAACATGGGATTCTGTGCCAACAGTATTACTAGTACCTTGATAATCCCCCAAAACTAGCAATAGGTACTCCCCTCTATTTATGTGTTTTGGCTACCAATATGTAAATTTTTTCCCTAAACACGTCTTCAAAAATACCACAGAAACTAACCAAAAGTCCCTTTTAGTATTTTTTGATACTTAAAATCTTAGTCAAAATTTTTTCCACAAAGGGCATCAACATGCACAAAAATTCAAAATACACAGTAATAAATTTTTAAAGTTGCTGTTCAGTCACTAAGTTGTGTCTGACTCTTTACAATCCCATGGACTGTAGCATACCAGGCTCCTGTGTCTTCCACTATCTCCCGACCTTGCTCAAATTCATGTCCACTGAGTTAGTGATATACAAATATAATCACATAATTAACCATTAATAACACATGAAAATCATACAAAGTTATCTCAATATAACTGAAACTAGGAAGAGAGAAAAAAAGACCTATGTACTCAGCTTTTTTATGAGGATATGGGAAACCAATCCATCAAATCTCAAGGATTTCCATTAATATAGAATGTCTGGTTTTCTACTGTCCATCAAAAACCTGAGAGGATGAATCCTAAACTCTCCTGGAACCCAGTTGCTCTGACCATTTCATAGAATATTTTTGACTGATTCTTTACAAACACCAGGAGAAATAAATGCAAACTATCTAAAGATAATAAATTTAAATAGTTTTTTCTTAAAATGTGATTCAATGAAAAGGATTACAATAAAGTCAATAATTTCGACAGCAAAGCCTTGGACGCTATTCTGTATTTTCAAATCTTAAAAGGCGTATAAATACCCTTATAGAGATTAAATCTGAAAAAAGTCTTCTGAAACTGGGAGATTAACAATCCGCTTTTAAAACTTCCTTGATGGGAGTGGGGTGGGAGGGAGGCTCAAGAAGGAGGGGTTGTATGTATACTTGTAGCTGATTCATTCCTTGTACAGCTGAAACCAGTGCAACATTACGAAGCAATTATCCTCCAATTAAACACAAATAAAACAAAAATAGCATATTACCCACAGTAACATTTTAACAAATTATATACAATACTAAAATATTTTCAGATGGACTTATGCTTGGAATTTGTTTTAAAGGACTGGAGTGGGGGACTTTCCTGGTGGTCCAGTGGGTACGTCTCCATGCTGCCACTGCAAGGAGCACGGGTTTGATTCCTGGTCAGGGTACTAAGATCCCACATGCTGCACAGTATGGCCAAAAAATAAATGAATAAACAAACAAATGAATAACAACAACAAAAAAATACTGGGAGGGGATGGCAAGAAAAAAAAAGGCCACGAGGCTAGCTGCTGCCGCCCCAGGACCAGTTATACAGTCAGTTCTAAGCACTGGCTATTTGAAACAGCTGGGGCTCAACTCTGCTGCTTAAACAGCCCCAGATTCCCACCTAACCTCTTCTGCTTGAGAGATCTTTAGGACTCAGACTTGGGCCCTTGTCAAATCTGGACTCAGGATTCCTGTGCTCACTTTTTGAGATGAAGCATTTTACAGCAGTGACTCCTGGTGCGCACTCTCAACATCCACCCAATCCGGTCTGTCACCAAATTCTGCCACTTTCCAGTTTGCCTGGTCCACTTAACAGTCAAGTGTTGCTGAAACAGGTGTTTCAGATGGGAACAGTATTTATTGAGCAGGCACTTTCTGCATATAATCTGTAAGCCTCATGATAAAACTTTAGCTGCAGTATGCATCATCATATTCAAAACCCCCAACCAAGACCTAGCACACTCAAAACTCCCTCACAAATACATAGGCAGTTCTCACACTAATGATGTTTTAGGCTTTTAAAAAAAGAGGTACTGAAAGTCTAATTAAAATACATGTAAGATGGATATTTTTCATTAGGATACAACTATTATAACAGTATAAAGATATACTTTTCTACCACCTCTGTCTCTTTCAGTTAAAATAACAGAGGCAAGAATACTTTCATTAGGGTCCTAAAGATAAAAATGAATTGCTTTGGGAAGTTCCTGATTTTTATGTACCAGGAGACCTAGGATCATTTGACTAACTTTTCTGCCTTCTACATTTAGAGAGACAGTAAGCCTACTGGGTGAGGGCTCACTCTGAAGCCAGACTGCCTGGGCTTGAAGCCAAGACCTCACCCCTTATTGTGACCCAACCTTTCTGTGTTTCAATCTCCTACACCTTCACATCTGTAAGTGTTGTGTATGAAATACTTAGAATAGTGCCTAGCTCATAATAACTACTATGTGTTTGCCATCATTATTATTAAAGACCAAAATGTAGAAGAAACAAAGGCAAAACACTCTCACATAGATTATACCATTTTTTTTGGATCTCTCTCCTAAAGCAAAGGAAACAAAAGCAAAAATAAACAAACGAGACCTATTTAAACTAAAAGCTTTTGCACAGCAAACCATTGACAAAATGTAAAGAAAACTTTTTAAATGGGAGAAAACATTTACAAATGGTATGAACAAAAAACATATATATCCAAAATAGATAAACAGTTCACACAACTCAATAACAAAAAAACACAAACAACCCAATTAGAAAATGGGCAGAAGACCATTTTTCCAAAATAGACACACACATGGCCAATAGGCACATGAAAAAATTTTAACATCATTAATCATAAGAAAGAGATATTCTCACACCAGCCAGAATGGCTATCACCAAAAAGAACACAAATAACAAATGCTGGCAAGGATGTGGAAAAAAAGGAACCATTGTGTAATCCATCGGTGGGAATGTAAATTTGTGTAGCCACTGTACAGTATGGAGGTTCCCCAAAAAACAAAAATTCTACTCCTGGGTATATAGCTGAAGAAAATGAAAATATTACTTTGAAAAGATGTATGTGCCCCAATGTTCACTGCAGAATTATTTACAACAGCCAAGATATGGAAGCAACCTAAGTGTCCATCAACAGATGAATAAAGATGTGGGGTGTATATACACACCCCATATACAATGAAATACTATACCCAGTCATTAAAAATGAATGAAATTTTTCCATCTCCAACAACACGGACAGACTTGGAAAGCATTATGTACTAAGGTTAGAGATTTTTGGAAGATGAGAGAGCCTGAGAAGCAATCTTAGCCAGAAGATAACGATGTTAAGTGTGTGGATCTCATAAAGCCCTCATGGGCTCAGGACTCAGCAGGCACCAAGTCTTAGAGAAGGGAAAAGGGCCATGACGGACATGGGAAGTTCAGGGCTGAGAACAGAAGTCTGCTCAGCAAGCTTAAGTCCCCAGCTCATGGAAGCCCTGAGACAAGTCCTAATCCTCCCACCAAAAGACTTAATGCATTCTCTGAAGAAAGGGGCTCAAAAAACTCTAGATACTAGGTCCACCAGAAGGTAGCTAATAAATGATGAGGAATGCAATGAAAGTCTGTTTTTTGTTTTTTTTTTTGAGTCAATTATTTAATTGATTTTAACGTAAATTCTGTATTATCAAAACACAAATAGAGGTGGCTTTGGTATTAAAACAGAGATAATAGCGAAATTCAAAATTATTAGGCTAGAACCTAATAATCATGTACATATTAAGAATCATAGCAGAAATTATACATTATTTTAGTTCTGAGACTCCTAGGAAACAAGACCAACATGGAAATAGTAGGTTAAATTGTTCTCTTAGTTTAATAGAAAGAATGCAATTTTATTAGCAGAAATTTTTCTTGCATTGACTCCTAAGTGGACTTTTTAAATGTAGTTACTTTTAGAAATAAGAAGACAGAAGCTGAGTTCAAACACTGTTTGGTAGAAAATAGTCAATTGTCTTTCAATTGACCATTTCTTTCCCTCACCTTTTTTTTCCCCCCTCACCTTAATAAAGGCCAAGAGCACATTTCCTGTGCATGCATGCACAGTTGCTAAGTCAAGTCTGCTTCTCAGAGATCCCTCCAGGCTCCTCTGTTCATGGGATTTTCCAGGCAAGAAAACTGGAGTGAGTTGCCATTTCCTCCTCCAGAAAGGTCTGCCTTTTTGAATGACAACTGCCCCAAAGACAAAAATTAGAGGGTTTTCTTTGGTCACCACCAAATTCACAGAAAAAATATATATACATATACTGCCAGTATCTAGGGGTTCTCCAGGGACCAAGCTAACCTATTTGCTCTACCATAACCTCTCTACTAGTTGGAGAGACCCTATTCACACAGAGCCTCCTACCAGTTTCTTATTACCGTATTCTTAATACAAATGAGTAGCCAAGGCCCAACTTGATTTTTGTGAAGTGTTCAACACATAAAGAGAGAAAGCAAAGAAATCCAGAGGAAAAGACATGGCAGAGGACCACCTCCCACACAAGAAATAAATATAATATATCCATGAAACAAGAAAAAAATAGGGGATAAAAATAGGGATAGAAAAAAAAAAAATCAATAAAACGTGGTGAAGTTAAGAAACAGCATCTGGAAGCAGCTAATAAAGAGATAGAAAATGAAATGAAAAAGATAACAAATTTAAGCCAAAAGTTCTAACTAATCCCACTAAATAGGAATTTCTGGGGGGCAGCGGAGGAACAGATCACTGAGGAAATGGAGGGGAGAAAATGATCAAAGAATGCAAAATTCCAGCACTGACAGATGTGAGTCTTCAGACTAAAATGGCCCCCCACTTCCCAACTCAATACAAAGAGTTAAAAAAAAAAAAAAAAAAGGACTCATACCAAGGCAGTGAAATATCAAAACATGAGGAATAAAGACATGTTTTACAAGGAACAATAGGCCATATATATTGGAACAGGAAGTAGAATCACATCACCCTTCTCAAAAGAAATACTGAATGCTTGAAGGCTGACAAATAATTGACAGATTCTGAGCAGAATTCTCAGAGATTTTCAACCTTTAATTTTATACTAATTGAACTATTATTAACCAAAAGTAGAATAAAACTTTTTAAGACACATAATGGCTCAAGAAACATCTATTCTCCGTACCCTTTCCTAAGAATCTTAGAGAAATGCCCTAACAAAACAAAGGGAAAAAAAAAAAATCACGACATGGACTGCTGGATAGAGGGGACACTGGTAGTTCCAAGGTTCAATAGATTGGAGAGCAACCTGCACAGACAGAGCAGAATAATGTAAGGTTGAGCGGGTGGTAGTGGTTAAAAAACAAAAAGAATAAAATATCTGTTGAGCGTGAAAATTTTAGAATAAAAGACTGATGAGATTATGACAGATCTACAGGAAAAAATTAAGGCTAAGGACATTTAAAAGAGGAAAAAAACTGAAGTAATCATTAATGCCAGGAAAAATAAAAAAAAACTTAACAGGAACTTAATTATACTCTATTACCTCACCCAGCAGTGAAAATAGTTACATGAGTGTAACAATGTAAACTGATTATACTAAAAACTGTGGAAAAAAAAATCAGGAGGGGCAGCTATGTGAGAAAGTAAGTATGATAAAAATATTAACTGTTTAACTAGGTGGAGGGAGGCACATGAGTTCTCACTGGAAATTTCTTTTACCTTTCTGTAGGTTGAAATATTTCATAACTATGTCAAGAAGAAATTTACAGGAAGTATTAGGAGGAAGGGAAATTGAAATGTTATGGTGTAAGTTAAATTTAAATCCTAATTCTACCAAAACAAGAGTTAATATCTAAAACTGATAAACCAAGAAATATTAATAGCAGTATATACATATTCCTTTAAAATATGAAAGGAAGTGAAGAACTGGAAAGTGGGTGCTTTTATGGCAGGTGAGTGTCTTACGCTAAAGCTTTTAGAACTATTTGGTTTTTATTACATGACTAAAATGGATTAAAAAAAAAATGCAAGGTAAATATCAGTAATACAAGTAGTAAGGAATCAGCAAAAACTGTGGCAGTGGTATCTGAATGATAAAAGTTGGGAAAATACTGCAGCAGAGGAACAACTATCTTCCTTTGAAACCAAAAGGGTACTGCATTAAAAGAGGAAACATTTTTTAAGTCTCTAGTTATACCAAGATATCAGTCTAACTCACCCAAAGTGATACAATTCTGAAAAAAAAGGTATGCCATTAATTACACAGGGACAACAGGTAGACAGTTTCAGAAAAGGCAAGACTTAGGATCACACTAAGTACAGCCTCCATAAAAGTCTTCAAACCAAGACAGGGATGCATGAAAGCTCAAAAGTCAAATGATCAGCATTAAATGAGTGCCTACTACATGCCAAGCACTGCACCTGTTAATAGTGGCAAAAAAATAAATAAAAATGAGTTAAGAAAGAATAAACGAATCTCAAAACCTTTCTCTAGTTCACTCCAGAGATGAGCGCGCTATAAGCAACCGAGATGGGTAGAAGCAAACTGTCATCTTGTTGATAGTAGTATGAAAATTGCCTTATTTCAAAGAAACTTCCTAAGCCACAAAAGTCACTGCCTAGTCTTAGAGAGCAATCCAGAACAAGAAACTTGTCCACAACAAAAATCAGCAGAGAGCCAGAAATCACCACTCAAGAGACACACTGACACTATAGGTTATTAGTTTTCTCCATAGGCACAAACTTCCTTTTCAAGGCTGGGGCCACTCACCTCCCCAGTCCTGACAGGTAGTGTAGTGCCACATGAATGAATGTGATGGATCAGCATTCCATTGGAAAACAGCTACCATTCTGATTTTTTTATGGAATTCTTTTGAGTTAAAAGGTAGATGACTGAAGTCAAGGTTCATACACAGCAGCATGTCCCAACAGTTAGATCTCAAATGAATTACAGGTGTGCTTGGATACAATCTCCCCTAAGTTCTCAAATCAGCTGGGATCCCAGGATGGTGGGTAACCTCCCCACTTGTACCCCCATGAAGTACTAATCCTATCACTTGGTTAAAAACGATCACAGTCACGAAAAGACTGGGGAGCTCTGAGTAAGGACCCGGTAAGCATAAGACAGGGGAGAAGCTCACGCTCATGACCCACTGTCACCACCTATGGGTCTCTAGTGCAGAGACAGAAAGGAGCTGCAAGCTCTTCCTGCTGTAGCAGTTCATTTAAAAAACAAAGAGAGAGGCAGCACTACTAACCTCAAATGTCCGTAAGAAATACATTTCAGTCATGACGGGAGGTCTCCTGTTTCATTTCTGACTGAGCCCATTATCTTATCCCTAAAATGACACTATTCACTCAGGTATAAGGTTTAATGCTTGAGAAATTTCTACTCAAAAAAGGAAGTGTGTGATAATCCAACTCTTTTAGGGACATAGTTATGAAAATTGTAATTAAGAGATATATCTTACTTACAATAGCTTCATAAAATGTACCTTAAGGCTAATGCTTTAAGGGTATTTAAAACTTACAAGTGGGTGTGGAGCCTAAACTAGTTTTTTAGTTAATTTTTGTCTTCTTTGAAGATGGGAGTGGACAACACAAGGTTTGGGGTTTCTATAGTTAACTAGAAGTTATTCTTATTTCAAGGCCAATTTTCTTACTCAAAAAAGGAATAAGTGTAGAAAAGCAAATATAGTTTGCACCTGTATATTTCACTATTTTCCTGCTGCACCTAAGAGGATAAGCAACCAGAACTTATTCCGGAAACTATGATAGCTGGTTAAACAGGTCGGAATGAAAAGTGCTGTAACCTGGAAAATACAATGCAAAAAGCAATTCGACAGGTGGGGTCTAAGCACAGTTATTAAAACTTACAGTTATAAAAAGGCAGGAAGTCTATTCAAATTAAGATTTTTCATAATGACATGACACAAATTTTGCTAAGGACATTTTTATATTGGCTTGTAACTTTGTAAGATCAGGATCTTATCATTTAACATGCTCCTTTCAAATGATAAAAGGGCCAAGATAAATTTTAGTATTTGAGAAACAAAAAAATGGGGCCAATAACTTAACTTTCATGGATTTAAAGGCTGTCATCAATATTGAGTTTACCAATGGGTCTCAAGTATTTCCCTAGTCTCATGTTTTGCATTTATCTACCATATGTATGGGAACTTTGAGCTCTAAACTAATTTTAGCTTCAAGGAATGATCTAGATAGGGTTATCTGATCAACTTCTGAATCACTGGGCCTAGAAACAATCACTATAGCAAAGGTGTGTGACTTGGGGGATCTATGAGTGGAAGAGCAGGTAATTGCTTATTACTCATGTCATAGTACTTATTAATCTTCAGGAAATATCTGGGCATTTAGAAAAGTATTTCTAGTATGGATCATGTTCAAACTTTAAAACTTGACAGCGAGAGAACTTATAAAAACATCTGGTAGAAATTAACCAATAAAATTTTTAAAAATAAATTTATGTTCAGCTTTTGTGTAGAATAGTCCTTAGTTTTGTTTATAAAATGCATAAAACCCATTTTATCTTTAATCATCTAATGCATTTATGCCCAAAAGATAAAACTTGCACAGAAACCTTTAGTATGAATGGCAGGAAAATGATCAATTTTAATAGCTTAGTTTTCAGTAGATCAGTTTCAAAGACAATTTACAATGCTGAGGTCAGAACTGATCATTTTTGTCAGGACGCTCTTCAGGTTTTAAAAAGCCCTCTTTAGCTTTATCTTCCCTGAATGACAACAGTTCAGAGATCATACTTCAGCTGGATAGCTCAGAAAACACCACAGGATGCAATCAAATGTTTGAACTGATAAATTACCATCACAAAAATAAAATTTTAATTGTTGACTTTTTCAAGCAATCAAAAATGCCCAATCCTTAGACTAGAAACTGTAACAGCTCTCTTTCTAAACACGTGCCCTAGATCCTCAACCACGGAGAAAACAAATAAGGTTTTAGGCATCACATCGTTTTTCTGCATTACCAAAACCTGCAGGTTTTCAGCGTTAGATTTCTGTGTTACCCACGGCAGGGCCTAGAACAGGAGGCGGTTGCGCGTGAGCAGTATGTCTTTTTTTAACTCCAGCAAGAGCCCCGCATATGGTAAACGCCAAGAGCCCGATTCTCATCCTTCTGGCCCCTCCATCCATCCTTGACGAAATGGTTGTAATTCTGGCGGGACCTGGGGCACAACACTCTGGTTCTGGAAGGACAGAGCGAGTGCGTGGGTGTGTGTGAACACTGCAGGAGGGGGCAGCAAGACGTGATCACGGAGTGGGAGGGAAGAATGATGATGCCTCTTCTAGGGCGGGAAGAAACTACGAGAGGTAGCTGTTATGCATGACGGGGGCAGGCACGCGGGGAAGATGGTGGTGGCCGCAGGGTAAGGTGATTACGGGGGGGATTCCCTGCTACTGGGCGGCGCTTGGGGTCGCCTGCGGTGAATGATCCTGGAGCAACTAAATGGGCACGACCCTGACCCCGGGAATTCCTGACGAAAAAGGGGAAAAAGGCGCCGAGAAACGGGGTTATTATGGGATGGCAAAGGGGGGCTCCCTGGGGAAATTACGGGATCTATCTCACCCTCCAATTGCTGTACAGTCTCTTCACTCGTCGATAATAAGCGTCTTTGTCGAGAGTTACAGCCATAGCCACAGACGCCGCTTCTCCTCGGGTTCCGAGAATCACGCGAGGTCCCGGCTCCGCCACCCTCTCTCGGCCCCGGAATCCCGCACTCTCCCAGTGACCCGGAAGTATCGACCTCAAAGATGCCCTTTCCGCTTCCGGGTCCCGGCAGCGATCGGAATTGTTTTTTTTAAAAAAATCCTTCCTCCGGAGGTTAGGGGGAGGAGAGGAAGGAAGAGTGGGGGAAGCAACAAAACGTGTAACGCAGAGTCCAGATTTTCGCGGGGTTTTCTTGTCAACTTAGCAACAGCCGCACGCGAGTCGACGTCATCACGTGATGCTCTGCTCCCGCCCTTAATCTCCCCGGGGCCGAGGTCTCCAGGAGCTCCGATTCCGTGTCGAGGCGGCGGCGGCGGCGGCGGCGGCGGCGGCGGCGGCGGCGGCGGCGGCAGCAGCGGCTGGGCACTTAGGAGGCGGGAGCCCTCACGTGCCGGCTCCGCCCCACACAAACTGCCGCGCGCGAGTGCAGTGGCCCCACCCATAGGCAAAGGAAGGGGAAACGGAGAGCGGGATCTGGGGTGGGAGTGGGAAACCTACAGCATAACTGGGTTTCTGGCTCTCCTAGAAAATGTGGGGAAGCAAAAGCTTCCTGCCTCTCCAGGCCTGGACGGATCCACCGTGCTAGGACGCTGGGTTAGGGGCTCCAGGCAGACAGAGAGCCCACCCTGCGAATAAACTTAACTTAGGCCGGCGCTACGGGGGAAGGACTTCGCCTTTGAAAGGGAAATTAAATGCCCAGGCTTCATTTGAGCGCTAGGACTGTAGGGGAGGAGTCATAGGAAACAAATGCGAGTTCAAGTCGTGACAGCATCCTTTCAGTCAGCCAGTCTCCTTGCCACAGTCATAAAGTGACACCATTTTTACGGCTTCCCCGAAACAATTTCAGTTAATTCAAAACAAAGTGTACGTGGGTCTTGATGGAAATTCTTCTTTCTCATCTCTTCGAGAACTTGGGATTTTGAATCTGGGAACATTTTGCCTACTATTTTAGCTTAGATTATTTGGCAAGGAGGAAAGCCTGCGCTTATGTACAAGCTTTTCACGGAGTACGGATGACTTGTCTGCCCTATCCAAGGTAACTTCACACATTAAAGAACTTTAAGAAAGTGGTGTTGAAATTACCCATCGTGAAGATCAACTGGTAATATTTATATTGGATTTGAGCAAATATAGAACGAGGGAAGAGTGGGAAAGGATTAACTTAAATTTATTAATGCCAAGGGGAAGGAAGGTAACAGTTCCTGACCCTCCAGCTGTATCCACAGTTCGGTCAGGAACAGGCTCTGCCAGAGGCTAGTGCCAGCGCTACATAGTCTGTGGTTAATGGAGGTGTCTAGGGAGGGGTGAGCACATTGGCTGCTCTAGTCTCCTTTCCTTCCCCAGAACCGAGGAAGTAATCATGTATTATTTTAGGAGTTCCCCTACCCACCCAATCCTCTCAAATTTGGAAGCAATCAGGTACAAGTGTTCTTTTTCCTTTTCACCTCCTGGAGTCCTGGGTCTGTCTCCCCACATCTCCCCTGCCCCTCCCACTTTTCCATAGTCCAAGGGCCAGAGTAAGTGAAACACAGCAGCCTCCCAAGCAATGGGGACCATGCTGGGTCTTCAGTCGTCAGCATCTTCGCTGGAGTCTGAGTTGGCTGGCATCATAGGATCATCAATGAGTGAGAAGTCCCTTTCTGAGCTATCATAGCCCTGAGATAAATCATCATCATCATCTTCATCCTCATCGTCCTCATCCTCCTCAGGTTGCAGTGGTGGCAACCTCAAGGCAGTACCAGAGGTGGTGGTGGCTGGTGAAGAAGGGTAGCCAGTGGCTCTCAGGCCTGGATGGTGATGGTGGTGATGGTGGGGGTGGGGGTGGTGGTGGTGGTGATGAAGCATGGTGCTGGAGTCTACATGAGGGGATGATGCTGCACCACCCATCACAAACGGCATAAAAGGCAAAGATGCAGAAGTGGCACTGCTGTGACCCAGAGATGACACAGACTGCAGGCCACTACTGCTGTGTTGGAAGGTATTATGCAGAGACAGGGACCCAGTGCCTCCACCCTGCATCAGGGCCATCATCTTAGAAAGGTCTGGTCGCGTCCTACGGGCCCGCTTCTTGCTGGTGTCAGGTGCAATAGGCCCTGGCAAAACCCGGTTCAACACAGTTTCAGCATGATGACCCTGGGAAGAAGGAACAGAAGATAGTCAAAGGAAGAAAAAACAAAAAAGTCAACAGAGTCCTAGCTTGCAAATGCTTTTTCACTGAACTGTCTTTAGGAGGGGCAAAGTAAGTATAGTCCAATGAGACTTGATGGTAATGGGGACGAGGTAAAGCTGGATGTAGCTGGTTGAAACATTATGATGCTGAAGCTAAAAACAAACATTTGACACCGACACTCATCTGAACCAGAGCTTTGATTTTTTTCCCACGCAGGAGGAGAAGGGGACGGCAGAGGATGAGATGGCTGGATGGCATCACCGACTCGATGGACATGAGTTTGTGTAAACTCCGGGAGTTGATGATAGACAGGGAGGCCTGGCGTGCTGGGATTCATGGGGTTGCAAAGAGTCGGACATGACTGAGCAACTGAACTGAACACGATACCTTTACTCTGGCCAACCATTTCAAAATTGCTTACTTTTGTTAATAAGAAGCCTGACTAAGACAATGAATGAATCAGTACTTGTACAGTATGCTCTCCTGATGGCGGATTGTTCACATGATCTTACCATGTGAAGGACAGCACAGCCATACTGACATATACAATATTATCCTTCATTATTGCATCAGAATGAGGTAAACTCAAGACAGACCAGATTAAGAGTCTAGAACACCAAAAAGACTACGGGGTAGCTCCTTGGCAAATTTACTAAAATAATTTTTTCTGCATTATAATAAACTTACATATCTGCTGAATTTTGAATTGCTTCATGTAAATGGGCTCACTGTAAATTCTGGTTAAGTTCACTGAAGCTGGAACATTACTAGACCTAAGTACAATACTGAGTAAACTGGCATTAAACTCAGACAGTTACAAACATCTCAATACTTAATTTTTTAGGTTTTTAAAATAGAACTATAACTACCAGGGCGTCCCTGGTAGCTCAGATGGTAAATAATCTGCCTGCAATGCAGGAGACCCAGGTTTGATCCTCTGGGTCAGGAAGAACCCCCAGAGAAGGGAATGGCAACCCACTCCAGTATTTTTGCCTGGAAAAACCCCGTGGACAGAGGAGCCTGGCAGGCTAGTTCATGGGGTCAAAGAGAGTCGGACATGACTGAGCAACTAACACACTTTCACATAATAGCACCAAATCATATTAGGATGCAATAATAATACAGTGTTGGATACATATCAATTTTTCAGTAAGAATACTGTACTAACCACATAATTTTCTGTGATTTGCTATGATCTTTTTCTTTCTTAGAGTTAACTGATTATAAAGAAGAGCAAAAGTACTTGAGGTAAAAACAGGTAATCCTGGAGAAAAAGCCTTCTTTATAGGCTGCTCTATAATGTTAAATTCAACACAGAGACGGTATCAGCCTTCTTGCCATCAGCCTCCCATATCAACCACTCACCTTATTATACCCTTGGGCCCATGGAGGATAAGAGAGAAAAATAAAACACTCTTCCATGGAAACAGTCTTTCACCCAGTATAAAAACAATAAGCCTTATAAATTCACCTCACAAATACATACATATTATGGGCAAAATAATGTTCTCAGAATTTGTTAAATGCGAATGATAGATATTTTTCATTTGGGAATTTTGTTAAAAGATAAACCACTATATATATATATATACACCATATACATATAAAGATGTATATAGAAGATCAAAAAGGGAATGATTAGATAAACTGAGTATACAAAGTATTGATCCATTTAAATGTTTACCACACCCTGATTTATAGGTTTGTATTTACACAACTATTGTCCAAAGTAAGGCAAACATAGCCAAGAGAAACTTCTGCAGTTATATTTTTGATGGAAAGGATTATGGGTTCTTAATCCACCAAATTTATAACCACATAAAAGTATAAGCACACTTGAAAATCATGGAATAACATAATGACCAAAATTGTTGTTATAAACTATAGAACATGATTTCCTGTCTTTTTCCATTACTGGCATATTATTAATGATTCTCAACATCGTCTATGTTGAAAAGCCTATTAAAACATGGCTGTTTTAATAGGTTCTAAATCACTTCTTGAGGGGGGCTGTGCTGTGCAGCTCTGCAGGTTCCCCCATCATGTACTGAAATGAACCCCAGGCCCTCAGCAGTGAAAGTACAGAGTCCTAAAACCACTGAATTGCTAGAGAATTTCCCAAATCACTTCTAAAATATAAAACTTTTAAGAGATTATCTGCTCCCAACCTTCAATTTTTCAGGATATACAAATTGAAAAAGTTAAAAGGATTTGCCAAAAATCCCTTAGTCAGTAGAACAAGATAAAGCACTGAATTTTCTAATATGTCTTACTAATTCTTACATTTTAATATGCTTGAAGTGCTAAAGTTAGCTTTTAGAACTTCATGCTCTTCTAGAGATGATACTACAGGAGTATAAAAATATCAATAAAAATATTATGGCTTCTTTGTGAACTGAGGATAAATTTTCTCAAACACACGGGAAAAAAAGATAAACAACATTAAATGATTTCTCTAGTCATATCTAGTATGAGAACAGAGTGGTAATATCTTAGTTTCACTCACCTTTTTTCCATTCCTAGAGTTAGCTGTCTGTACTGGTTCTATTCCCAAACAGTTCAATTCTGCCTTATTATTTTTTTTATATCTCTGCCATTTCTGTTTTCTGCGATCCTCCATATACTACAAGAGAAAAGTTGCAGTTATCCTAAAAGAATAAAACTTCTCTGGAGTAATTATTAAGATACTAGTGTCTACTCTGACCATAAATGCTTATTGTGTGAATAAAGGATTAATCCTAGTGGAAAACTGCCATTAAGCAGACTTCTCCAAAAAAATTAGGTGATTATATACTAGTTCAGTGCCTAGCATTTAGTTTAACAAGTACTAGAACATCATTTTGATCCTCACAACAACTCTGTGAAATAGGAAGACTGAGTATAATTACTCTTATTTTGTCGATGCAGAAACAATGACATAATATGGCATGCTTCTTCCCTCTCACACAGCTTAAATATTAAGGGAATGACTTTAAATCTTGTTGGATGGAACTGCCACTCACCGCTAGAAATCGGGGATCGACAGCAAACTCTGGATGACCCTGTAACCACATCTCCAGTTCAGCCCGGCGAGGGGCATCCTCACCCACGAGCAAAGTACCATCCACCTTATTGATGACAGGGATCCGGGTCTCCAGGTCCACATCAAGGTGATTAGGCTCTTCCATGCACTCCACCTCCAGCTGCAAACCCAGAATCCACCCCCATGAGCACATACTCTTCTTATGAGTAGGGAGGGAGGGGTAGCAGAGCCAATGGTAGCCATAAAATTGTATCTTCTACTCCCTCAATCCCAACTGCCTTCATCAATTACTGGGAACAGAAAGATTTTATCTAATCATCATGTTAAAGACTTTCTCTACCACTTACCTCAACTAGCTTCTTTCTGTTCCCTTTCTTCTTATGAAAAAGAGGATGTCCATCTCCCATTACTCCATTAGCCATCAACTTGTGCTTTTGGAATGTTAACTTCAATCCTTCCTCCTAGAAAGACACCCCACCCACCCAAGACATCATATAGCATGTTTTTAAAATAAAGATTAACTTTAGAGGGAATTAAGTAAGGGTCATCCTCTGGTTCAATGATGGTGAGAAGGAAGGCCATCTGACTAATAGGTACAAACTAGAAATACAATAAGACATATATTTTTCCTTAGAAAGAGTTCATTTCTTGACTCAGTGCCCCTCAGGTTGATTTAAGAGAAGTAGAATTTATCTCAGTAACACCCAATGCAGGGAAAAATCCCCTACCTGGTGTCTCAGAATTAGCATGGCAATTCATCACAGGGGCAAAACTCTGATATTCCTGTCAGGTAACTAAGACATTTTTCTTGTTGAGTACTTAATGACCACCTGCTAGGGTTCATTAGGGAAGAGCATCAGGAAAAATAAAATTTTCCATCCATTTCCCAAACAATACTGACTTAATTTCAGTAGGAATAATTTCTTTTTAACTTAATAAAGCACATAACACTTTAGTATCATATTAATAGCTTTTCCACAATTTGATTTTAATTTTTAAAAACTAGGTTTCTAGGATCTACAAGCAAGCCACTCAAAAGAACCCTTTTAATCTAGCCACTAGGAGATACAAGGGCTTCCCTGGTAGCTCAGCTGGTAAATAATCCACCTGCAATGCAGGAGACCCTGGTTAGATTCCTGGCTTGGGAAGATTCCCCTGGAGAAGGGATAGGCTACCCACTCCAGTATTTTTGGGGCTTCCCTGGTGGCTCAAATGGTAAAGAATCCACCTGCAATATGGGAGACCTGGGTTCTATCCCTGGGTTGGGAAGATCCCCTGGAGGAAGGCATGGCAACCCACCCCAGTATACTTGCCTAGAGAATCCCCATGGACAGAGGAGCCTGGCGGGCTAGTTTATGGGGTCACAGAGTCAGAGATGACTGAGTGACTAAGCACACACAGGAGATACAAGTAAACATAAGATCCCTTCCTTTACTTTAGTGACTTTTCCTCAGCGGATCTTTGTGAGCTCTAATTTTTTTTCCTCTTCACATTTTTAAGGTTAGCTGACCAAATGAGCTTAATATTAATGTTATGGTCATAAAACTAGTTAACAAGAATTACAGCCTCCTTCCTCACTTCCCAGTGCCTAAATGCTCAGCTTACATCTTTGATCTGAACCGTAAACTCTTTCTCATCCATGCCTCGGCGAAGTCTGGTGAACTGAGCAGCCGCTGTGGTGACTGCAGACACGTCCTCCTCTGCCATGGAAGCTGCGCTGCTACTGCGTGGTGTGGGGACTGGGGAGTCACCATATTCTCCTGGAGTCAACGAGGGACTGTCCAGCAAGTGGTTGCCTGGCCCCAAAATTCCTCCTGTTACCATTTCCTGGCTCCGGCGACTAGAAGGCCACTTCCCTGAGAGTACAGCCTGGCAGACGAGGTCAATACGGTTTATCAGGACACGATCCTGAGTGGGGGAAAAAGAAATCAATTAGACATGTGATCCTGTGACAAGTAATAGTGCCATCATTAACAAGTTAAGTAAAAATTATATGTCAAAAATGAGGGAGGTAAAAGTATCAGATCCCAAAGTCAACCGGTAAGAGCTTCATGAAAAAACACGTACCACTAAACATAATCAAAGAAACCTAGAACCATCTACTTGTTCTCTGTGTATGTCACTCTTTTTAGAATTTTCTTTTTCATTGGAGGATAAATACTTTATAGTATTGTGACGGTTTCTGCCATACATCAATAAGAATCAGCCACAGGCCTATGTCCCCTCCGTCTTAAATTGCCCTCCCACCTCCCTCCCCACTCTACCCCTCTAGGTTGTCACAGAGCACTGGCTTTGGGTTTCCTGCATCATACAGCAAATTCCCACTGGCTCTCTATTTTATAGTAATGTATGTTAACTAGTGTTTCAACACTAGTCTCTCAAGTCACCCCACTCTCTCCCTTCCTGACTGTGACCAAAAGTCTGTTCTTCATGTCTGTGTCTCCATTGCTGCACTGGAAATAATTTCATTAGTTCCATTCTTTCTAGATTTCATACATATGTGTTAATATACGGTTATTTGTCTTTCTCTTTCTGATTTATTTCACTTTGTACAACAGGCTCTAGGTTCATCCACCTCATTAGAAATGACTCAACTCTGTTCCTTTCTATGGATGAGTAATATTCCATTGTATATATGTAGCACAACTTCTTTATCTATTCATCTCTTGGTGGACATCTAGGTTGCTTCCATGTCCTAGCTATTGTAAATAGTGCTGCAATGAATACTGGGATACAAGTGTCTTTTTTCAGTTATGGTTTCCTGAGGGTATATGCCCAGTAGTGGGATTGCTGGTTCATATGGTAGTCTTAATCCTAGTTTTTTAAAGAATCTCCATATTGTTCTCCATAGTGGCTGTATCACACTATATTTTCAGACTCAACATGTCCAACAATGAGGCTGTTACCTTGGGCCACTCAGAAGCTCTCTGTCTTTCTTGTAGCAGCAGCAGCTCAGGGGTCATTTGTTCTCCATCTTCATTTGGGAATCCATCTTGGGACATAGGGAGGGACAGGAGACTCTCTTCATCATAGAGCTTTGAGCGGGACTGGTCAGCAGCTAGGGATTGAGCACACAGTACATGTGAGCAAAGGTGGAAGAATGAAGTTACAAAGGAATGGTATCATATGGTCTTTAAAGGCCCTAAGAGTAACAGATCTCTTCCGATATTCTATCAAATTAAAATCTGAATCTTAGAAAATGCATTTAGAAAAGAAGGGAAACGCAGAGAGGGGGGGAATGGGAAAGACGGCCAACAGCCTGTCACATGCACTCACTTAGCTTCTCTTCCTTCTCGTCCTCACTCTCATCAGTGCTGGAGCTGGAGCTGGATGAGGATGAGGAAGAAGAGGATGATGGTGACAGCTTGCTCAAGTCCAGCTCAGAGTCTGAATCATCCTCATCCTCCAGTTTGACTGGTGGAACACTTCGGGAGACCAGAGGGGTAGTATCAGAGGGGGCTACTCGCATCTCATAGTCTTGTGGGGTTGGTCGGCTCCTGGCCACCACCTCATGCTCTAGCTTTAAAGTCAGACTCTCCAGACTGGGCACCTGGGCAGCTGTCTCCTCAGGTGGCTTTTCAACAGGAGCATCTGGGCGCAGGGGCAGCGGTGAGGCAGTGCGCGAGGTGTACTGCTGGTGGAGCAGTGGAGTAGAGCAGCGTGACAGGGATGGAGCTGGTGCTCCTGCCTGATGGTTCTGCATATAATTCATACGGGCAGCCAGGAAAGAAAAGTCTGGGTCCTGCATGATGTTGCAGTCTGTTTGGCTCACCCCGTGGCGGGCTGCCCCTCGTAGAAGCTCCCCGTCATGCCGAATGGGCTCCCACCACTTAGGCAATTCAGGACCTGGAGGCTGACATAATGCCAGCCGATCTTCCAAAAGAGGGTGGCATAAAACTTGTTCCCGTAAGCGCCGAAGCAATTCAATACGGTAGAGAGTCCGTGAGGCCCTTTCCTCAGTGATGGGCTCAATAAACAGATTAGGGTCCGGGGGTTCTGCAAGAGATAAGGGTAGAAGAAGAAATTAACCAAGAGTTGGTTCTGTCACAATCCATGCCCACTCACGCAAGACTCTTCAGTCTTGCTTACCATCTCCAGCTGCTGGGGGAAGGCGGCACACTTGGCGGCACATGGCCACAAAGCCATGGAAATACTTGGTAAGGCTTTCATCTGTCTTTTTGTCCAGTCGGGCAAAAGTACGGAAGCGATCCCAATGGAACTGCATGGTATCAGGGTCATACTCCACACCGAAGGTAGAAACCACTCGATAGAAATCAGTTTGCTCACGCCTTGTCCATCTACAAAGGGAAGACGAATAAGGCAATAGTGGTCAGAACACAAGGAGAGGTTACTTCTTAGTATAGCTTAGAATATCTGAACACACCACAAATGAAAGTTGGCTGGGGGCGGGGTGGGGGTGGGCAGCCCCCAAAGAGCAGAAGAGGTAGTCTATAACAAGGAATAATTTAAGAATTAGCAAGCTAAAGGAGGAAAATGATGCAAAAAACTCAGTGAGGATGACTATGTACAAGACGTTCCCAGGACTTATGGTTAAGTATGGTTTTACAGGGGTTAAGTATGGGTTGCAGGGGTATAACAAAGGTCAAAAAGGTGGTCCCTCTCTGAAAAGTGAAAGTGTTAGTTGCTCAGTCAAGTCCAACTCTTTGCGACCCTATAGACTGTAGCCCTCCATGCTCCTCAGTCGATGGAATTCTCCAGACAAGAATACTAGAGTGGGTAGCCATTCCCTTCTCCAGGGGATCTTCCCGACCCAGGGATCAAACCCAGGTCTCCTGCATTGTAAGAAGATTCTTTACCGTCTGAGCCACCAGGGATGCCATAATCCTTCCTAAGATGGTTTTCAATATAGGGCCCATAGCTGAAGAGAAGTTTACAGCTTAGTCCAAATTCCCAGTCACATTTTACCGTTGCTGTTTCTCCCGCCGTGCAATTTCTTTTAGCTTGAAGGCTGCCTCACAACGTCGCCTTCTCCGATCCCCACGTTCTGCAGCCTCTATCTTCATCTGTTCTCTCTTGTAGCTGCGCTGATAGGCTGTTACTAGGCGCCGAAGCCTAGCTGTCAAAGCAGAGCCTGGAGGCCAGAATAGATGGCCTGGCTGTTGGGTCACCTGGGCTGTGGGAAGCAAAGTAGAATAAACAGCAAGTACAGGAAAGATAGAAGAGATAACACTGGTATTTCAACCCACCCAAAGGCAAAGCTCTCAGAAATTCTAGTAAAGGAGAGACTTCAGTCAATTTCCCAATTCCACCAACCCATACAAGTTAATTTAGAAGTTTACCTTCATCTCCATCTATCACTGAGATCTCTTCATCCATCATCATCAAGGGATCACCCTAGAGGAGATCCACCCCGCAGGATGGAGAGAGGAGGAAAAGGGGGTAAAATTGGCACTCTGAAATCACATGTGTGTGTCCTTTTATGGCATCAAGGTATCAAGATATTTTTAATGAAAGGAACCCTCACAGAAAGCTGAAAGCAATGAATTAAAACAATAAGAAAATATAACCTGAAAAGTCAGTTCTTATCAATGTCTTGAAGACAATGAGACTCAGGAATTAAGTAGTCCAATAATATACTTCATTGTCCAGCTTAGGTCCCACCTACTCCACAAAAGCGTCCCTGACCTCCCCTAGCTGGTGTTACAATCCTTTCCATTAATACTTTATATTCTCGAATGGTACTTTTCATTTTGTATTATAAAGTAATCAGTATACTTCATGATTCGGGGAATTGGAAAATACTATTTAGTAATACAGAAAAGCTATACTCAAATGAGAATTCCTCACCTCATCATCTTGGTCCTTTGGGGGACCCTGGAGTGGTTTGTATTCAGGATCTTCACAATCTTTATCAAAGTCAACCCTAAAATTATCCAGAGGCATGAGAAAACGACAAAACTGAGTTCTAAACTGCTTGACTTTAAAATGAAACATTCTGACCAGCACATTTCCTTTTTCTTAATAGCTTTTTATTATTTAACCAATTCCCCGCCTCCGTCCCAACTAGTATCTACTTTTATTATTTCATTGGAATGATCTATGCCTGCTTATTTTTACTACTTTGCTCTACTGAGCAAAAGGATATTACATGGTTTGCAATAAATAAATCTAATTTCCTCTGTGGGTCCTACACTAGGCAAACCGAGGTTGTGATCATCAAAGAAAAACCTTTCCATCATAAGGGACTGGGAGGGTATTCATGAACTAAGCCAAATATTTCACATGCCCCTCAGGTCTCCACATGAGAAGTTTTGTTAAACTCACTGGCACCCAAACCAGGGCAACAATGCCCTAGCTGGTGGCTCAGTATTAGCATGGCAACTCATCATTGAGGCATGCACTCAGGCAAAGTAAACACCTTTATGTGTCAGCTGCCACGGAAGATGATAGACCAAGGCTAAAGTTTCCTGAGGCTCTATCACATAGGTGGCATGGGACTGTTGCACGGCTACTATCTTTCAAGAGAAGCAGTTATCCTCTCTGCTACTGTAGCTGAAAGCACTGCACAGAAAACTGAAGAGAACATCAAATAAGCCATTTGGGAGTAATTTTCCCCCTCAGTTGCATTATATGACAATGTATGGTTTCAGGCCAATTTACGGAGATCTTTCTGCTGGTCGCTCTGTTTGTTAAGAATTTATCATTTGTGAGTATAACCACCATTAGGAATCCCAATTGATTCAGTCAAGGCTAGAGTTATGCCATCTCTTAGCACAAGCAACAAATATCCTTTGTAATGTAGATACAGCTTTAAGAGAACTAAACATCAATACTTACCCTTCCACTATGTCAGAAAAATTGTCCAACACGCGATGTTCTGCTGCAATTGCTTTGTCATCTGGTCGGCCAGCCTTTTCCAGGAAGCATAAGGCTGGGTCTGCCCTCATAGTATTATATTTTTCATAGCCTTGAAGAAAAACAGCCATAATTTAAAGAAAATCAGAGACTCATTTTGCTTTTACGCTTACTTCATATGCTGCTGGAATAAAAAGTGGGCTACTTTGCTCATAGTGTAAAGTACTCTGAAAATGTTAATCTGGACCGCTGTTGGGTTATATTAAGATATTTAATATTTTCACTCCAATTTAGAGTCATAAAGAGTTTTATCACCGGTTACTGAAAATAGGAATTTAATCAGTGTGTACAGAGAATGGTGACAGATTTATATAGCTATTTAACAGGTAATTTTTTATCATCATTCTTACTACACAGGTGAGGAAATTTTAAAAGTCCAATAGTTTAGAGCTAGGTAACGCATTTTCAAATAAAGAATAAGAAATTTGTATCTGCAAACAGGCACTCTGAATGGTGGATGAATGATGAATGTACTTCAGGATGTTTGGACTCTTCTAAAGCCTATGCACCTCACAAGTAAATCTAAGACTACAAATGCTCACAGTTTTTCTCATCCAATTAAACTTGTCAAAAATGTGAATTAAGTGCCATTACTTTTATTTTATAGAAGTAAACAGAAAAGTATATTAAAAAAAGAAATAATCTTCCAATTCACTAAGTCACTAGGCTGGAAGTTAGCACTTACTGCTTTTAATGTGTGGAATTTGTGATTAGGCAAAACTGAAAAGGGAGTCTTCTCCCTTTTTTTACTCTACTTCAGGGCATTTTTTTCCACTGGCTAAAAAAATTTTTTTAATTTTTCTTTCACTCAAGCAGGACTATTCACACCTACATAAGATGAGTACTGAATATTTAGACAAACAAGATGCTATACAAGCAGAACATTTTCAGCAAGTCACAGGAAAGCTATGCAAAGTAAACATGTTTATTATTAACAAGAGTAGACATGCATCATCTCCCTTGATTGCAAATCTTAACTTGGACACCACTGCATACAGACTGGTAGTAACTGATTAATCACAGAACAGATGGGAGACACCCTACCTTGCGATTTAACTATCCATCTGGTCTTTCCTGACCATCTATTCATAGGAACTAACAACTATGCTCTATATTTCTGAGAACTAGTTTACCATTCAAACATAATTATTGGTCTTGAGTACTTTGCAACATATTCCATCTGTAGACAAAACTCTCTAACAAGAAAAGAACAGACTAACAGCAGACACCTACCATGCTTAAAGACTCCAATGAGCAGGGACTTATCAGCCTCACTGTCCCACCATGTTGTTGGAACCTCCAGTTGATCCACTACTGGGAACCATATGTCAATCTCACTGAAGGTATAAGAGGCAGAGTCAGCACAGCAATGCATGAAATAAAAGCAAACAATCTTTGGAAAGATTATTACAGGTATCTTCTTTTCTCTATTAATTTACGTAGTCCTACATCTGCCTATTTTCTTCCACTGGTATCAAGAACAGCTGTCCCCTGGTATCCGTAAGGGATTCGTTCCACCCCAGATACCAAAATCCACTTATGTTCAAGCCCCTTATATAAGATGAATCATTCAGTGAATACAGCTGGCCCTTGATATCCAGGGATTTGATCAATTGTGGATCAAAAGGATGCAAAACCCAAGGATACAAAAGGCCAACTGCATAGGATTGAAGACCTGATATACAGATTTTAATTATCAGGTATCCCAGAGATAGTTAAGAGTGAAATAAGAAAACTAATCTATTCTGGTATAAGGCACAGCATAAAGAAAAATATAGCATAACTTTACCTGGCAATTGCACCCCCTAACACCTTCTCTGCCTGGTCTCCAATAACCTCCTGTCTCAGATAATATAGCATTCGTACCCGCAACAGCACCCTAGAAGGGAGAGAGGAAGAACTGGCTCAGTAATAGTGCAGAAAGCTTGAGGTGGAAAATGCTTTGTCTGCTAAATTCCATCCTTACTTGTTACACTGATGTTTCAAGTGCTTCTTATAACTCTCATCTTGAAACAGAGTATCAGGGTTATATTTCCGGATCCAATCTGCCTTATGGATATCAAAAGTGCTTTGTGACTTTACTTTTTTCCCCTTGCGTCCACGAGGCACAGGGATAGACAGACCTGGGGAAGGGGAAACATCGAAGACTTGGATTGAGAAAAACCCTTGGACCTGAAAAGGATTAGGTAACCTATAGAAAGACAAAAAGCAAAGACTTGATAATCACCTGAGTGATTCTGCAATTCTTTTGTCTTGCCATTTTCAGCAGGGCTAATCAAGTCCCAAATGAAACCTTTGATATTTTCGTCCCCACGATAGTGTAAGAGACAGTACACGAGGATGGCCCGGCAAATTGTTTCCACATCTCTTTCAGTCATCCGTCGCTTGAAGCGTCCATGAGACAGAATATCTCGCCATCGTCCCCAACTACAAAAAAAAAGCAATCATATGGATATTTTCCTAGGGACCCCAGTCCCTCAAATTCACACTTCCCAAATGGTGGGAGACAAAAAGATCTTGGGAAAACATGGTAACAGAATCAATTTTTTCCCATTATCCCCTCTTTGATCATAGCTTCCAATTTAAAAAGCGAACGAGATGTCTATCAGGATGGAGATGCATTATCTCTGAGGCAAGGTGGGGTCTTACCCATATACCAGGAGGTGCTTTTCCACCCGAAAACAGTCAGTGCGCCCATAGGTATGATGACGATCATGTCGGCGAGAGCGTGGTCGTTCATCGTCTTCACTTTCCAAATCAGAGAATTCCACTAGGTCATCATCTTTCAGAGTGCTGAAGTGGCGGGTCTGTTTTCGTACTCTAGGTGTGTCAATCACCAAGTTATTCTATGCAGGGAACAGAAGGAGATGTAACTCTTTTCACAATATAATCATGGGAAAGGAATTAAAGGTAGTCAGACTGAAATAGCCTTGCATGTAATAATTTGTAGATACTCAAAGACAGATTCTTTTTTGGACATGCAAGATAATCTACAGGGACTCAGGAAGCAAACTTAAGTTGTAGTTATCTAAGTATTTTTTAGTGGCCCTCAATGTAGAAAGCTTTCACAATGGCCTTTGATATACCATCGTAGGCCAAAGTCAGCACTGAAGGATCAGAGCAGTTATAAAGACTCCAGAAAGTAACGTGTTTCCTGCCACATTTCCTCCTTGAAGGAAAAGGAAGCTCACCTTGCTATTGAGTAGATCCATGTCCAGGTCAGCCTTTTTGGCCCACTTCTGCCAAAAGTTTGGGTCATCCAGAGAAATATCAGTCCTATTTTCAGAAGCCACAAAGCTTGCCTAATGAGGAACAAAGAAATAGTAAAGTTGACTATACCACTTTTTTGAGTAAAGGGATATCAGTATATTTTAAAACTATATTTTTTAAAAATATTAAATTCTAGAGATTCTTGTCTCTCTGTGCTAAAAGCCTCTAGCACTGACAGAACATACCTTGGCAAAGGTAGAACCCTTTCCTTCAGATTCAATGGTGATGGTAGTGGTTCGTCTTAACAAGATCTGGTCAATGTCCTCTTCACAAAACTTGGAGCCCTCATCATCTTCCTCCATTATGGCTGCATACGCTCCTTTCCGTAAGAGATCTTCAATCTCCTTCTTAGAGAACTGTTGTATCTACAAAATCCAATAGAAAGGTGAAAAAAAATCAGAGAATATTATCTAACCATGTCATGATATTTTATTACATTTTAAAAAATAATCATTGAGAATCCAAACAAGGGGTCAGGTTCCCGTACAAAAAGTAGCTTTTGCCTCCCTTCATCACCATGACCTACTACAAATATAGCTAAAAATTAACAAGACTCACTCCAGTAATGTTGCCATCCCGACCACTCATGGACTGAAGCACAGCTTTATCCAATCCCAACTTGAGGCTAGCCTTATCAAACATCTCCCTCTCGTAAGAATTACGAGTAATGAGACGGTACACCTTCACAGCTTTGCTCTGCCCAATTCGATGACAACGTGCTTGAGCCTGGTTTTAACAAATGGAAGGAAGGGAAAAGATAACAACATTAGAGGGGGCGGGGAGGAGAAGGATTCAAAATACCGATTTATATTTATAAAACAGCCATGAGATCAACTCAAAATCGGAAGTCAATTTCAAGATGAAATTACTGCCCCATCATCCAGACCAGGTGTCAGCAAATCTTGGTCACCAATTTCTAGAAATAAAGTTTTTGCTGAAACACAGCTCTACCCATTCATTTATATTTGCTTATAGATGTTTTTTGTAGTACAAGAGCAGAGGAGAACAGTTACAACAGAGACTGATTTGCACAGACTAAAATATTAACTATCTGCCCTGTACGGAAAAAGTCTGATGACCTAACTAATTAAACAATTCCAGACTCTAGAAAAGATAAGACTTTCTAAGAGATCTTGATCCTGCTGCAAAACCTCTCAGGTTAGGTGATTAGTCCCTAAGACAATGATTTCCTCTACCTGCAGGTCATTTTGCGGATTCCAGTCTGAATCAAAGATGATGCAAGTATCAGCAGCTGTGAGATTAATGCCAAGTCCACCAGCCCGGGTGCATAGCAGAAAGACAAATCGGTCCGAGTCAGGCTTGCTAAAACGGTCAATAGCAGCTTGCCGAAGGTTGCCTCTAACTCGCCCATCAATACGCTCATATAAGTACCTGCATGGGAATCACAGGAAAAAAGTTTAATCAGCTGAGCAGAAAAAGAGAACAAAAAAGCAGGCTGGGATCAATACCAGTATCCCTGTATTGCTAGTTCACCAAAAGTTTTATCGGAAAGTTGAGAGTGAGAGTCTTGAATACTTCTCTTAGCCCAGTCCTGGTCAACTTTAGTTAAACTCACGCCTCCCACTCTTTGCAGTTTTATAAGTACAAAGTAAACAGGTGAGGAATGACTTTTTTTTCTCACCTTCTCTGGATTAGATAATCCTCTAGGATATCTAGGCAGCGTACCATCTGGGAAAAGATCAGAACCTTATGGCCACCAGCTTTAAGTTTTGGAAGTAACTTGTCAATAAGAACCAATTTGCCAGCTGAACGAACCATGGCCTGCAAGTGGAAGTCATGAGGTATGATATGGCAAGCTTCTCTAAACTCTGTTAGGATTTTTTCTTCTGCACCTGCCAAAAGAAAAATCAAACCTGATGGTGAGATCCAGAGAAACACAGAAAGGCTGCAGTTTATTTAACTGAGATAAGGAAGCAAAGAAAAGAAAATAACCTGACTTGATATCAATATTACTTGAAAACAGAATTTCAGCAACCCCTCAACCCTAAAATATCCTCAATTTTGTTAATACAAAATATTCCACATTAGTCAGGCTTAAGAATTGGGTAAAACATGTAAATATGTGGACAAGGACTAGAATAGTACATGAAAACCACTATTACCACCATACTCCCATCCAAAACAGAAATAGCAACATAGAATATCAGTGAAGACAGAACAGAATTCTTAACAGCAAATCCTTTTTAACTTCAGAGACTATGCAGAGTCAAAGGGTCAGAAAGAACTAGAGGAAGACGTTCCACTTGAGAATGGTTTTAAAAAGAGAAATCCCCTCTATTTCCAAACTAGGAAGGATCAGCCAATAGATCAGCATCTATTGTTCCTGAAGAACACCACTTAGTAATCAAGGTAACACAGAAATCCAGGTGTTTCAGGAGTTCTCTCACCATTGATGAGATATGGGTGGTTGCAGCATTTGCGCAACTCCATCATTGTGTTGAGTAGATTCGGCATGTTAGTATGACCTGCCCCTTTGGAAAGAAAGGAGAAATTCTTCTCCAAAATAGCCCGGTAGTATTTCTTCTGAATGTTGGTTAGCTCTACTTCAATAATGGTCTCCTGTTTGGGTGCCAGGTTCTTTTCAACATCTTCTTTGAGTCTTCTCAGCATCATTGGTTTGAGAATGGCCTGTAGCTTTTGAACCTGTAACCAACACAGAGGAAAAAATAATAACATGAGGACAAACATTCTCATATTAGATGGAAACATGGATATCAATGACAGTAGATATCTGCCTAGTACAAATTTTTTTATTCTGCATTAGTATCGCAACAGACAACTTCCTACCTGTTCTTCTGTTTTGAGATCCCCAAAGTCTTTGAGGAATTCTGATTCTGATGGAAACTGTGATGGTTCCAAGAAATGAAGCAAGCTAAACAGTTCCTCCACAGTATTTTGCAATGGTGTTCCTGTGAGCAGCACTTTGTGCTCCTAGAAATGGAGAATACAGAAGAATGATAAAACTCAAAAAGACTTCTGGAGTTTTCCATCAAGTATATAAGTATAATTTCCATTTCTTTAACTGTAAAATTATGGAAATGGACCAGATTACTCTTACTTGTTGCCTCTTTTGATAAATATGAAATACTCAAGAATATTCTTGATATTATTTAACATATTAATTTCTTAAATATTATAAGGCAAAAGAAATATTTAGAACATATTTTTTCCAATTAAACATGCCTCTCCACACTCAAGTCCCCATGGATATCCATTAATATGTCTCCCTCTAAGAAATGTACCTGTGCGGGATTAAATACGGCCATTGATTTTTGGTAGTTCCGCCTATCAAGATTCACCACTTGAACATGGTCATGACTTATAACTTGCTCTGACAATGAGAATGTAGCAGAAGTGGGTACCATGTGAGTTTCAGAGCCTCAAAGGCCTTGCCTTCCACCTTTACCCTCTTGGAACACTACTCTGACTCTACCAGGTACAGAAGCAGAGTCTGGCCCACAGAGGGGTGACAGTCCACATGGAAGATGGCCCAGCCAACAACCAGTACCAGCTGTCAGCTGCAGCTGTATTACTGACTCCAGACAAGACCACTGAAAAAATGAGATCACTGAGCCCAGCCCAAGTTGCTGAGCTATAAAGTCATGAAAAACACAGTTGTTCTAAGTCACTAGGTTTTTGGATATTTTGTTATGCAGAAACAGGTAGCTCATTTAACATCCCACCTCTTCAACCAATTGAGAACCACTAACCCACAATCATCTTCTACCTCTAAAGTTTATATGAATTTTATGATTTTCAGGCTACCATTCCCATAGGCCATACCCACCACCCAACACCAAGATTCTATTCTTCTCTATGAAATTAATTCACAAAGAATTAGGATTACTTAATTCTAGGTGTTTCTGGCCACAAGTCAGTGGGAGGAACTCACCAGGTCCATGTGCTTGAGACTATCAAGCAGCTTGCAATTACGGTTCTTTAGCCGATGGGCCTCATCAATGATGACGCACCGCCATTCAATCTCACGAAGCTCAGGACAGTCTGACAAAATCATCTCAAAAGTGGTGATCAAGGCATCAAACTTGTATGCACCTGGGATGAGGCGCCCCTAAGCATGAAAGCAATAAAGTCAGAAAAGGCCTAAAATGTACCTAAATGAGCAGCTCGTCGGGACTACATATTCTGCATTTTATATTTAGGTAGGCTTAATAGAAAACACAAATTGCACCACCACCCACCTCTGCCACTGTTCATATTCTGATGAACAGTGTCAAATCATTGAATCACTGCCTCCTCAACACACTCAGCTTCTTGGGAAAATCACAGACCTTACTGAAAGAAGCTGGACATTCTTGACTTTGCTGCATGCCTACCTCATGTATTTCAGCCCTACATCTTCTGTTGGTAAACACTAAAATCCACAAATGTTGAGCACTGCTGAAACACACAAGATAAAACTAAAAGTGAAACAGCTAATGTAGTATGTGGTAATACTGGTTACTATCTAAAAATGGACAAAAGAATCCAATTATCTTAACAAAATTAAGAGCAACAAAATATGACTTGAATAAACTTGGGTTTCGTAGAAATAAAAATGGGAAACTAATGGTAGGAAAAAAACTCAAAATTCAATGTTAAGAAACTTTTTCCAAACTTATATAGAAAAAAGAACTAATCTTGATGAAAACTTCAGCAGACTTAAAAAAAAAAAAAAGGAAGAAATGTCTTATGTTCACCATTTTATGGATCAAGGAAATAAAAGTAGCTAAATGAATTTCATTCTGGAAAATTATTTCTTGATGAAAACTAATCAATGCTGGCAAAACTCTATTTAAAATGTATATATTCATGAATAAAGTCAGAATTTCCACTGGATCAAAATAGCAAAGCCAAAAAAGTATCCTGCATAAAGTAGACAACACCACCTTACATCACAGAGAGTCTCAATAAAAGTCTCTGACTCATATAAAAGCTTCTAAAATACCAGGTACTCTGGCCTATTCTCTAACCCATAACATGTGCATTATATACAACTCACCCGTGAATCTTTGCAGTACATTTCATATTGCTGTATCATCTGCCGGCTGGCCAGACTGCCATGGTAGACAATAGTGTTCATCTCTGTCCATGTGTTGAATTCCCGCTCCCAGTTCGTAATTGTGGACAGTGGGGCAATGACCAGGAAGGGGCCATGGATACCCACATTATATACTTCCTGCAAGAAGGCAATGGACTGAATGGTTTTGCCCAATCCCATCTCATCAGCCAGGATGCAGTTCTGCCTGCCAATTCATCACAAAGAAAAGCATGTCAAAAGAGACCATCTTATAAAAAGTACATAAAATGAACCTTTTCTACAGAAAATAAATAAAAATAATCCCAGACTTAGCCTATATTTTGTGGCCCCACTCTTTTCTTTACCTGTTATACCAATTAAAGAGCAGCCAGTTGACCCCTTCCAACTGATATTCCCGTAACTGGTTTCTGTTTTTATACTCATGTGACAACTCCAACTTCTTCCAGGCACTTGCCTGTGGACGATTCTAAGAAGTAAGAAATTTTAATAAATGGGGTGGAGGCACTAACAAAATTAGGTAAACTTACTAGGTAGTTCTAATAGGTGAAGTCAATTCAAAGACACTATTGCTTGGATTAAACATGTTAAATATATTCAAATTCATGACTTCACAATGACACTTTAATAACAAAAAAAAGAGAGAGAAAAAACCCACTGAGCCACCAAGGAAGTCCAAGAATACGGGAGTGGATAGTCTAACCCTTCTCCAGCGGATCTTCCCAACCCAGGAATCAAACTGGGGTCTCCTGAATTGCAGGCGGTTTCTTTACCAACTGAGCTATGAGGAAAGCCCAAACTCTATATGAGGAAAATTAAATCATTCCCTATATGAACTTTACACTCTAAATGCAGATGTACTTACCACCCTTTTGAGTTCTGGGTGCCTTGACTGGATGCGTTTAAATTCTCGAATCTTGCCCTCATCAACATCCTCTTTGAGCTCCCATGTACTATCCTCGTAGGGCAGAGAGCACCATTTCACCAGGTAGTAAATTACAGGCTAGGGGAGAAGAAGTCAGAGCTTTAGTGAAATGATGCCGTGTTCTCTGCTGTGATTTGGAGATTAAGAATTTGACTAAGTGTCAAAACCTAAAAAAGGTGCCAAAAAAGTCAGGCTGAAAACACCAGCTATAGGCTCACCTGCAGACGCACTGTACTATTTGTGCCTTTGATCATGCTTCCAAACAACTTATCAGAATCTAAAAGTGAAATTTCTACCCAGCACTATCTAGGATACTAACCACTGAAACATTAGGCTCACCAACCAAGCATATTAAAAAAAAAAATTCTATATTGTGTTGAATTAGATTGAAATTAGAAGATATGGTAGTCCCGTTCCATACTATCCTCCTGGCACCAAATATAATAACAGTGGAAGCAAGGTTGCTTTTAGAAGTGAGAAACAGGTTAAATCCATAGGAACAAAGCAGGGCTGAAACTACTGGACTTCTGAGTTCCTGGAGCTCTGAATGTAGGTGCTATTTCAAAGAGCAGTCACATGAGAAAAAGAGCAGTCATATGGTGATAAAGAGATTTCCCTGTGAGTCCCAGGAACCTAGGAGATAACCACAAGAGGTATCACTGAAGAGAGGTAAGAGTGAAAGGGGAATGCTGAAGCTCCAATCACACTGCTATGCTCTATGCAGGCATTCTAGTGGTAATATGGCTCCCATTCTCAGTACTTAAGATGACTCCTGACTTGACTGCATTTTCATTTTGGGCTTATATGAAGCAAGAAGAATTAGACTAGGCCTAGTATAATCACCATGAAATCTCTAAAAATCAACTGACAGAATACTCCTTAAAATAGCCAGCAAGAAGTGTAAAGATGCAAGTGTATAAGAGAGAGAGATCATGAAAAAACTAGAATCTATGTAATTTCTCTTTTACCTTTTTCTTTATTGTAGTGACTCGGGTCACTTTCTACATAAAGACATTTGTTCAGGTCACACATTTCCAGCATCATGACTTATTTTCCAAGGATTTTAATTAATATTTATTATAACACTTATTTTTACTACTGTGTAATGCAATAAGGATGACAGATTAAGCTCATTTTGGGATGGGGGAAATAGGCAAAGTTTTTATCCAATATTAGAAGTGCAAATTAGGGTACTAAAACACTTTCATCTGTCATGCCAGGTCTAATAACATTCCAGAGGGGCCTAATCAAAATCTAATTACTTTTGGAAGATGAAAGTACAAGTATAGTGATAGAGAGCATAACATTTTTAAGGCTAGGAAGGCTGAGAACCTGAAAGTAATGAGAATAATATAACAATGGCTAGCCTGTCCTGACTAATAACTGGTCCATTCCACTCTCACCTCCCACAAATGAACAATAAGCAGTAATTTCCACCCCTAATTGCAAAAGCAGAAATACGTGGTTTCAGAGGTATTCTTGTTAGGATTTAAAGACACTGCATTATAATGACTTTGTATAGCTAAGGTTTTATCTGAGTAACCTTGAAAGCTTATAAAACAAACTTGGGCTTTAACAGATGGAAGACTTTGACTCTTAGGTTCTACAAGGATGACATATGGGAGCAAGTCACTTAGTTTGTGAGTGAACCCAGTCTGCCAGCTAGCAACTGATGTCTTAACAAGGCTCTGCTGTTCCCTACTAGTCACTCTGTAAGCAGGAACTATTTTGAGTGATAAAATTTTGATGAAATGTGACCCTGTGATGTTAAACCAACAACTTAGACTAGAAGTGAGGAGTTCTAACAAAGTGTTTAGTTCATGGTCCAAGCAAATCTGAATAAAAGAGAGCGATGTTGAATTCACTGGTGGCTTAGATCTACAAAACTCTTGGTTGGAAAATGAAAAAAAGTGATTAATGAAAGAAAACATGTCACCAAATGTTTTAACATATGTAAAATCTGCTACCCAATCTAAGAAAGCTTTAGTTCTGGGGTTCCTAAACCAAGCTATGCATGAGAACCCCTTGAAGAACCAAGTTAAAAACACAGATCTCTTGGTCTTACCCTAGATGTACTAAATCTGCACTTGTGGGAGCAAGACCCCACAGTCTGTTTAAAAGGACTGATTCAAATGTAGTATATGTTTTAGTGACAAATGAAAATGCATTTAACTGATGCTGTGCATGTGTGCTCAGTCGCTTCAGTCATGTCTGACTCTTTGCGACCTTATGGACTGTAGCCCGCCAGGATCCTCTGTCCACTGGATTTCCCAGGCAAGAATACTGAAGTGGATTGCCATTTCCTCTTCAAGGGGATCTTCCAGACCAGGGGTAGAACCCGTGTCTCGTGCGGCTTCTGCACCGCAGGCAGATTCTTTACCACTGAGCCACCGGGAAAGCCCCAGTTCAGGAAATAAAAAATTCTCAAGAACACAAAGAAAGCTATGAGTCTATGCAAGGGTTTTTATATTCATATATTTGGAAATTAATAAAGGATTCCTTTCTCTATCCCCACCTTTCACCCTCAACTAAATGTCAAAGGTCTCTCATATAAAATCTGAGAGAAAATGAGACCAAGGTGAATGAGTCCTTGCAAACGCAGCTTCCAGATATCTGACTTCAAGAGAATCTTTCTCTTTAGCCTCTCTCTGTACTCCTCTACCTTCCCAATATCATTCTGAGGATCTCTCAGAAAAAATTCAAAAGTACCTTTTCAATCCAAGAGATTTTTCAGCCAAATCTGAAAAATAAAGGGTGGGCAAGCAGACAGGCAGAAATCTTTAAGGCCTCTCATGTTCCTCCACGACCCAACTCACCTCCCCATTGTCCTTGTCAATACTGTGAGACTCATCCAATATCCTATCCACCTCTACATAGTCTGGGTTGAAGGGCTCTTCATCCTAGAGGAATTATGAAACCAAACAATAAAACCAAAAAGATCACTGTCTAGGAAATTCACCCTTCCACCCAACCTTTAGTGGATATCCTTACTTGAAAAATTATTAAGGAAAAAAAAAAGGGAGTTCCCCATTTTCACCCTATCAAATCCTACACACTTACCTTGTTTGCACCTATCTTCTCATACTACCAGATCAAGTGTCACTACTCCTAACAGTGACTATTCTCTCCATATATGCTTTGGATCTCATTCCTTCCTGCCTTCTTAGGAATCCCTCTCTAGTGTAACATTGCCATAATATACACACATGTTCTACTAGCTCACATCTTAAAAAGACCTCTCTGACTCTACATCCTCCTGCAACTATTCTTCTGTTCTGCTTCACATGTAAGCTTTCCCAAGAGTTTTAAACACACAGTACCTTCATTTCTTCACTTCTTTATTTGTCCATCCATTCTACTCTTCTACTTCCATCACATAATGAAACCACTCCTCAACATCATTCATGATCTCCAAATTGCCAAATACAATGGAAACATTTCTGTACTCACCTTAATTTACAGCTACAAAGTATTCAACAATTCATCTTTCTCTTGAAAGCACTATCTAGACTTTTCTGAGACACCATATTCACTTTTGTAGCCTTATTTTGGTTTCACTTTGTGTTTTGGTCAATTCTCAGTCACTTTCACTGGCTCTTTTTTCCCTAAGTCACTGGTATCTAACTTTGGGTGATATCCCCAGATAAATAACCCAAGGCTCCAAAGAGAGATCTCAAAGAAACCATAGGGAAAAAAATTCTTCCTTCTTATGGCACTTTCCCACTGATTTTTGTGGCCTATCTTTTCCCTAATATTTCTCCTATCACTCTGGCATAGTTATTAAGGCTTTAATAACAATGTATATTCTGATACATTCCAAATTTTAATTGTAGCCTAAAAAATCGAGTTTTGTATATCTATCTCCTTGCTAGACGTGTTATGGAATTTTAAACTTAGCATGGTCTAAACTAAAATCTTGACTTTCCCCAAATCAGTTGCTTCTAAGATCTTCCATTCTTTAATATCCGTCTATGTAAGCCATCATACCAATTGCCGTCAATCCTACTTTAAAATAAACTCAAATCTATCCCTTCTCTCCTAACAACTGAAAGCACTCTGCGATAAAGCTGTGATAATTTCTCATCTAGAAAACTTCAGTGGCCTCCTTACAGCTTATCCTGCTTTCATGCTTACTCTTCTCCCATCCATTCACCAAAGTCTAGATGATCTTTTAAAGGCGAAAACTGGTTTATATCTTTGGCCTGTTTTAAATAGTCCAATGGTTTCCCCTTTTGCACTTAGAATAAAAACAAAACTAAAAGGTCTGTAAGCACCTGCTTCTATCATATATAAATACCACCATGCTTTCAGTTCCTCATCCTATCTCGGGGCCTTCATATATTGCTACTTCCCATGCCAGGGGTACAATTTACAGGTGCTTATGGCCTTGCTAACTTCAATTCATAATTCAATTCTCAGTGAAGCCTTCTCTGATTATCCAAAGCAGGCATTTTTTAATGTCTTTCTATGCTCCTTCTTTCCTGGTACTTATCACAATTTGAATTACTTTAAAATCTCTCTCTCCTCCCCCATTAGACAGTGAGCTATATGAGAACACAGACCATGTGTGATTTGTTAACCACAGTGACTAGCACATAAACAACAAATAAGTGAGTGATTGATTTGGCTAAATGACCTACCTATAAAGGCAAATCTGACTGGCACACAAGTCAGTTAGCAGAGCTTAGCTCAATGGCCACAAATTATATATCTAGTATCAGCTGAAATGGGATTAGTTTCATTGCACATTTCACAAATAAGGCTTTAAAAGAACATAGGCCAAAAAAAAAAAAACAACTTCCACAACCCAATCATTATTTTATTTTCATATAAAAAGAAATTATAAAACCTACATGGTCCTGCTTGCTCTCCAAGTGATGTGGAAAATAACTCACTTATTGACAAGTCTGGTGATATAAAGTTAGCTTCATCAGATGTATTTAGCTACAACTGGCCTTTTTTTCCCCTAAAGCTATACATTATTCCTTCTCTTTCAGTCTTCTTATTAGATCTCTTCCCCCATAGGTCTTAAGAAACTTTGAAAAAGAATTCTTTTTCTCAAGGCACTTAGTATTTTAAATACAGATTTTAAAACTCCCATTTTGGAAAAGATGTATGTACAAAAAGGTTTCAAAGAAAAATAGAGTGTTAAAATACAGCTCAAGAGATTCTCATAGATGCTCCAGTACTTAACTAGTAGTAACACTGGATATTAAAGTTCATTTATCACTATTTCTAGTTATACTGGATTAGAAATTTGAGAAAATAAATGTTCCCTCTTAATGATATGGTTGCTTATGTCTACAGATACCAGCAGTTGCTAAAGACTGACAATAGAGGGAGAAGAATGCCTGAAGTGGACAGATAGTTTATCATCTGTTTTGAAAATACTTCATGAATATCAAACAACTCAATTTCAATACATTCTATAACTTATAAAAAGACCATATTTAGACCTGGTAAAACAAACCATAGGGCAATTAAATAAGGAGAGTCCAATGATCGAAATGAAACTTATATACCCATATATATAAAGCAACTATAAGTCTTGTGAACAATCTATCAGGGATAACCCCAGAAATTTATGTTTCTATAAAATAAATGATAAGCAATACCTATTCCTAATTACCTCATGGAAGAAGTGTCTCATCTGAGCCATTTTGGTTTTGAAGCGCTTTAGTTTTTGATGGATCCTCTTATCCTTCTCCAGTTGCGAAATGGTGGCCCATTCACAGTGCAGATAGGAGCTAAAGGAGATGGAAATAGTCAGCCATGGTATGAGAAGTGGAACTGGCAAGTTAATGTCTGAGATGAGGAGATTAGCCAAAAGCAGACCTAAGAGTATGCTGCTTCAATGCAGAGATAGTCTCTTATCAGATCAGTGCCTCTTAAACTTTATTTTGTACACCAACCACTTAGTCTAGGGTTGGCTTGAAAGTTCACATTTCTAACAGGCATCCAAACGATGCTAATTCTGCTGGTCAATGGATCACACTGAGTAGCAAGGTCCTAATATCAGGATTTTGTCTTTTCATACTGTTCATGAACAGTAGGATACTGAAAGAGGAACTCCCCAGGTCGGTAGGTACCCAATATGCTACTGGAGATCAATGGAGAAATAACTCTAGAAAGAATGAAGGGATGGAGCCAAAGCAAAAACAATACCCAGTTGTGGATGTAACTGGTGATAGAAGCAAGGTTCGATGCTGTACAGAGCAATATTGCACAGGAACATGGAATGTTACGTCCATGAATCAAGGCAGACTGGAAGTGGTCAAACAAACAAACAAAAAAGGAAGTGGTCAAACAGGAGATGGCAAGAGTGAATGTCAACATTCTAGGAATCAGCGAACTAAAATGGACTGGAATGGGTGAGTTTAACTCAGCTGACCATTATATTTACTATATATGTAAATATGTGGGCAGGAATCTCTTAGAAGAGATGGAGTAGCCATCATGGTCAACAAAAGAGTCTGAAATGCAGTACTTGGATGCAATCTCAAAAATGACAGAATGATCTCTGTTCGTTTCCAAGGCAAACCATTCAATATCACGGTAATCAAAGCCTATGCCCCAACCAGTAACGCTGAAGAAGCTGAAGTTGAATGGTTCTATGAAGACCTACAAGATTTTTTAGAACAAACACCCTAAAAAAATGTTCTTTTCATTATAGGGGACTGGAATGCAAAAGTAGGAAGTCAAGAAACACCTGGAGTAACAGGCAAATTTGGCTTTGGAGTACGGAATGAAGCAGGGCAAAGGCTAATAAGAGTTTTGCGAAGAGAACGCACTGGTCATAGCAAACACCCTCTTTCAACAACACAGGAGAAGACCTACACGTGGACATCACCAGATGGTCAACACTGAAATCAGAATGATTATATTCTTTGCAGCCAAAGATGGAGAAGCTCTATACAGTCAGCAAAAACAAGACTGTGAGCTGACTGTGGCTCAGATCATGCCAACTCCTTATTGCCAAATTCAGACTTAAATTGAAGAAAGTAGGGAAAACCACTAGACCATTCAGGTATGACCTAAATCAAATCCCTTATGACTATACAGTGGAAGTGAGAAATAGATTTAAGGGACTAGATCTGATAGAGAACCTGACGAACTAGGGACAGAGATTCATGACATTGTACAGGAGACAGTTATCAAGACCATCCCCATGGAAAAGAAATGTAAAAAGGCAAAATGGTTGTCTGAGGAGGCCTTACAAATAGCTGAGAAGAGAAGCAAAAAGTAAAGGAGTAAAGGAAAAATATTCCCATTTGAATGCAGAGTTCCAAAGAATATCAAGGAGCAATAAGAGAGCCTTCCTCAGTGATCAATGCAAAGAAATAGAGGAAAACAACAGAATGGGAAAGACTAGAGATCTCTTCAAGAAAATTAGAAATACCAAGGGAACACTTCATGAAAAGATGGGTTTGATCAAGGACAGAAATGGTATAGACCTAACAGAAACAGAAGATATTAAGAAGAGGTGGCAAGAATACACAGAAGAACTGTACAAAAAAGATCTTCACGACCCAGATAATCACAATGGTGTGATCACTCACCTAGAGCCAGACATCCTGGAATGTGAAGTCAAGTGGGAATTAGAAAGCATCACTACAAACAAAGCTAGTGGAGGTGATGGAGTTCCAGTTGAGCTATTTCAAATCCTGAAAGATGATGCTGTGAAAGTGCTGTACTCAACATGCCAGCAAATTTGGAAAACTCAGCAGTGGCCATAGGACTGGAAAAGGTCAGTTTTCATTCCAATCCCAAAAAAAGGCAATCCGAAAGAATGCTCAAACTACCGCACAATTGCATTCATCTCACACGCTAGTAAAGTAATACTCAAAATTCTTCAAGCCAGGCTTCAGCAATACGTGAACCATGAACTTCCAGATGTTCAAGCTGGTTTTAGAAAAGGCAGAGAAACCAGAGATCAAAACGCCAACATGCGCCGCATCATCGAAAAAGCAACAGAGTTCCAGAAAAACATCTATTTCTGCTTTATTGACTACGCCAGAGCCTTCGACTGTGTGGATCACAATAAACGGTGGAAAATTCTGAAAGAGATGGGAATACCAGACCACCTGACCTGCCTCTTGAGAAACCTGTATGCACGTCAGGAAGCAACAGTTCGAACTGGACATGGAACAACAGACTGGTTCCAAATAGGAAAAGGAGTATGTCAAGGCTGTATATTGTCACCTTGCTTATTTAACTTATATGCAGAGTACATCATGAGAAATGCTGGGCTGGAAGAAGCACAAGCTGGAATCAAGATGGCCGGGAGAAATATCAATAACCTCAGATATGCAGATGACACCACCCTTATGACAGAAAGTGAAGAGGAACTAAAAAGCCTCTTGATGAAAGTGGAAGAGGAAAGTGAAAAAGTTGGCTTAAAGCTCAACATTCAAAAAACTAAGATCATGGCATCTGGTCCCATCACTTCATGGGAAATAGATGGGGAAACAGTGGAAACAGTGACTGACTTTATTTTTTTGGGCTCCAAAATCACTGCAGGTGGTGACTGCAGCCATGAAACTAAAAGATGCTTACTCCTTGGAAGGAAAGTTATGACCAACCAAATAGCATATTAAAAAGCAGAGACATTACTTTGCCAACAAAGGTCCGTCTAGTCAAGGCTATGATTTTTCCAGTGGTCATGGATGGATGTGAGAGTTGGACTGTGAAGAATTCTGGGCACTGAAAAATTGATGCTTTTGAACTGTGGTGTTGGAAAAGACACTTGAGAGTCCCTTCAACTGCAAGGAGATCCAACCAGTCCATCCTGAGGGAGATCAGTCCTGGGTGTTCATTGGAAGGACTGATGCTGAAGCTGAAACTCCAGTACCTTGGCCACCTCATGTGAAGAGTTGACTCATTGGAAAAGACCCTGATGCTGGGAGGGGTTGGGGGCAGGAGAAGGGGACGACAGAAGATGAGATGGCTGGATGGCATCACTGACTCGATGGGCATGAGTTTGAGTAAACTCTGGGAGTTGGTCATGGACAGGGAGGCCTGGCGTGCTGCGATTCATGGGGTCGCGAAGAGATGGACACGACTGAGCAACTGAACTGAACTAAACTGAATGTCAAGATTACAAGGGATTTTATCAGGAACCACCCATACCCCCACTTTTCTGTAGGCAAATATTAATCAGTCAATTTCTGAGGTTCTCTCTGAACAGACATTTTCCTCACTAAAAACAATCTGGGTGACGAAAACTATTTAAAAAAGTTGGGGGGGGACACATTCCCAACCAGGATAGACTATATGGGAGAACTTATTACAACCCTGTGGAATTTGGGGTGAAAAGCTTTTTTTCATAGATCACGTACTAGTTCTTGTACTTGACAAAGAATTCTTCTGCTTCAGTATACTGTCCAGAAGGAAGCTGGGAAGAAAGAAATTAGTTATTAATAACTCATTTGTCAAAGAGAATCCTTAATTTTAACACACGTGGTAGACTTTCATACCAAGAAGAAAATATGTATCATCCAGGATATATCACTGACTAAAGGATTAAAGAACTTAACCTGGTATTTCAATGCTAGAAGCCTGATAGCTGGAGAAAATAAGCCCTTTCTGGATTTAAACAGATAAGTAAAAGAAGGGGCAATAAGACAGTTCTTACTTGCCACCTAACTTTCCTCCACTATCTCTTGTAACTACTTTGTAGCAATATAGACTGACATCCAAAGGTGCTCATTACATAAAGCCTGTAACTGTAGCATTATGGGCTAACATCGAAAATTGGCCTCACCTCCTTCTTCACAATACGCATAGAAAGCACTTTGTCTACAATGGCAGCATCTTCTTCACTGGGATTCTCCTGCAGGAAAAGATGCAGTCAGTCAAACAAAGAGATTGTGAGCAGCAAGACACACATCTCAAATTGCTTAAGCTCTCAGCTTACCACAAAGAACTGCATGGAAGGCAAAGTCTCGCCATCTGGTTCCTGCACTGGCTCAGGAAGGATAGGCTCAGTTTTGATTGGACCAGTTACATCCACTTCTTCTTCTTCTTCATCGTCTGTGATCTTTATATCCAGATCCTCTGTATATTTTTTCCGCTTAACTTGGCGGTTCGAGCGTCTTTTCTACAGGGGCAAAAACAGTCAAAAGAACTGCTTAGGTCTCCCAAAGAGAAAACCTTTAAAACTATTTGCCTATAGTCATCTATAATCATGTACTTAGATTTGACTCCAAACTCCCTAGGAAAAATCAAACCAAAAGATGATAAAGAGCTTATTTATCAAATTGTGTGATGTTAAACCATGTTAACTTATTCTATATATTACTATATATATATATATATACACTGAGTATATATTAATTTCCTGAACTCTTTCATTACAGTATCAGAATCCATCTGAAAGTAACCTGGGTACTATTGGCAAGAGGCTCTGAACAACTGAAATAGAACTCTCTAAACTCTCTACCTGCAGGGTGCAATGAACTTCACACCAGGAACAGCCCTGAAGTTCACTAGTACAAAAACATTGTTTCTAATTGCTTGTCTATTTTAGTTCTAAAGTTTTGTTTGTTTAATAAATAGGATCATACAGCATGTACTGTTCTGCTGCTTACTTTTTGTTAACATTTTTCTTGGAGATGTTTTCCATATCTATGAATTTCAGATCTACCTCATTATTTCAAGTGTTTGAGCAAAATTTAATTAAATAATCTCAGTAACAGGTGCAGTTCATGATAAAAATTAGGAAGCATGGAGAGAAAAAATTATTTTTCAGTAATGATTATAACCCCTGGAAAAACCCAAATCTAATAAGTCATTAGAAGCAGAACTACTAAAATTGATTTGTAAATTCAATTTTAGTAGTTAGTAGTACAATTTAGTACAATCAATTGTACTAAAATTGATTTGATAAATTAGCTGGGCATAAAGTTAATTTTTAAAAATCAACAGCATTCTTACACAGACTAAGCCAGAAAATACAATAAGAGAAAGTCATTTTATGAAAAAAGATCATCTTAAGTATCAAATTTAGTAAGAAATCCAAAAAACCTATGTGAAGAAAACTTTAAAACACTACAGGACATTAAAAGAGTTGAATAAACAATGAAATATATATATATATATATATATATATATATAAAACCTCTCCAATCACATAAATTTGAAAAACAAATTTAACAAAAGTTTTAAATTAGATAAGTTGATTCTAAAATTCAACAGAGAACTAAACATCTAAGAATAAATAAAATATGGAATTGTTGGGTCAATGGATATTGTCAAATTTTGTTCTATAGAAATTTTCTTCATGCCAGTGTGTACTCTTCACCAGCAGTGTATGAGTTCCTATTTCAAATGGAAATATGAAATGGAAAAATGGAAATATTTCATAAAAATATGAAAAGGTATACTTGGCTTTATCAGATTTTAAAGCCAGTATAAAGCTATACTGATTAACACAGCTTGGTACCTCTCCAAGAGGTGATAAACAGGTCAATGAAATGTGTCCAAATACAGATTAAAATACTTAGGTAGATTTAGAGCATGATAAAAATAGTACTTTTAATCAGTGAGGAAAAAGTGGATTATTCTATAAATGGGATTGAAAACAAACCACTAGCCAAACAAAACAAATTTGTTTCTTATATCTAGAGGATATAAGAAACAAACAAATTTATAAAAAGATTGAATGATTTCAAAGTTTAAAAAAAGACAAAATTTCTAAAAGATGTGGAAGAAATTTTTTCTTTAAATAATCATGGAGTAGGAAAGGTGTTTCTGATAAATCGACTGATCAATTTGATCTTACAACTAAGAAAAAAAATCAACACAATAGAACTATGAGCAAATAACATGAATAGACAACTTTTGTAGAAAAAACACACAAATGGCTTTCAACGTAAAATGATGCTCACACTCACAATAAAACTGTTACAACTGAAAACTAAACTGAGATACTTTTTCTTTTTTTGCATCTAACCGAGAGGCAAAAATCTGAGTTTGATCAAATATTTGATATAGGAACTCATACACTGCTGGTGAGAGTACACACTGGCATGAAGGAAATTTCTATAGAACAAAATTTGACAATATCCACTGACCAAACAATTCCACTTCAAAGATATTATCCTACAGATAAATTTGTACATGTATACAAATCTCTGTGGGCTTCTCTGGTGGCTCAGTGGTTAAAGAACCTGACTGCCAATGCAGGAGACGTGGGTCCAATCCCTGAGTTAGGAAGGCTCCCTGGAGAAGGAAATGGCAACCCAGTCTAGTATTCTTGCCTGGGAAATCCCATGGACAGAGGAGCCTGGTAGTCCATGGGGCTACAAAACAGTCAAACACAACTTAGCAACTAAACAACAACAAAGAACAACAAATCTCTGCCAGCAGTGGTAGCAAAAGACTAGAGAAAACCTAAATGCCCACTGACAGGGGTTGGATTGAACAAATTACGCTATAGTCAGAAAATGGAATACTATAGAACTATATAAAAAGAATGGGATAGACTGACAAGAATGAACAGTGAAGGTGTGCGCTGGAACTCTCACTGCTGGTCGATGTGTAAAATGACAATCACTTCAGAAGGCAGCAGGTTCCTATAAGGTTAAAAGGTCAAATGTTTAACTACCCCATAGTCTATCAACTCCTGGCTATTTAGCTACAAGAAGTGAAAACCTATGTCCACAAAGCATATGTACTAAGACTGTTCACTGCAGCCTTACTCAAAACAGCTCTAAACTGGAACAATCCAAATGTCTAATAGAATGAATAAACACTGGTATATTCCTAAAGTAAACGCTTCTCAAGAAAAAAAAGAAGGAATGGACTTCTGATACATCAATATGAATAATTCTGAACACCACTATGCTGAAAAAGGTGAGATCCAAGAGTATATACTATGTGACTCCATTTACATGAAGTTTAAGAACAGGCTAAGTTTAATCTATGGTTAACAGAAATGAGCACAATTGTTGCCTATGGGGAGACGGGGGGAGAGGATGGTGAAATGACTGAAAAGAGGGTACAAGGGAGCCTTCTGGGATGATGGAACGTGGGGCCTCAGTAAATAATTTCTCTACTTTGGTGTATATTTCAAATTTTTCATAATAAAAAAGAGTGTCAAGAAGAATGGGCTGGATCTATCTTTTCTAATATAGAACTATATTTAAGATACACTGTTAGAGAAAAAAGCACAGTACAGAAGAATAGGGATGGAATACTTACATTGAATGAAAGTGGAATTAGAGTGCTCGTGAAAGAAAAGAATATTTCTGGAAGGATACACAAAAGTAATAACAGAAGTTACATCTGGGGAGGAGAACTGGGGGACTGTGAGGTCACCACTGCCAAGACTGGTATTTGAAGAAACACAATTATGTCAATTAATTGTGTTTCCTCAAATTCTTATGTTAAATCCTAACCCTTGACTACCTCAGAATGTGACTGTCTGGAGACAGGGCCTTAAAGAGATGATTAGGTTAGGGTGGGCACCACTGCCCTTAAAAGAGGAGGGAATCTGGCCACATGCAGAGACAACAGGGACATACGCCCTGAGGAAAACCAAGTGCGGGCACTGTGAGGAGGTGGCCCTCTGCAAGCCAAGGAGAGAGGTCTCAGAGGCGATCAGACCTCCTGATCCTGGACTTCTAGCCTTCAGAACTGTTAGAAAATAAATTTCTGTTGTTTAAATTATCTAGTCTGTGGTATTTTGTTATGGTAACCTTAGCAAATTAATATACCACTTTTAAATTTTATTAATTCTTGTATTTCTTGTATTACAAAGATTCGCCTTCAGTTTGTGTTTTAATTTTATGTTTAATTGGAGGATAATTATTTTACAATACTGTGACAGTTTCTGCCATACTCACTTTGTGTTTTGATTATATAACACTTTATTTAAATGTTTATTTAACAAACATATATAACTCTTACTATGCTCTCTTACCTAAACACTGTTCTATGTGCTTTGTAAACATTCACATTTAATCCTACCAACCCTATTTAGCAGATACTACTTATCTGTATTTTAGAGATGAAGAAATTGAGACACCACAAAGTTAAGTAAACTTGCCTGAAGTGACAATATTAGTAACTAATACAGTTAACATGAGAACCCAAGAAATGGTCTTGGTCTTAAACACTATGCTATTTAGAGCATTTTTGTTGTTGCTACATATGCATAGTTTTTATATAGTAAATATATCAGTCTTTCCCTTTATGACTTGGAAATTTTAATACCCTCCTTAGAAAGACCTACCTGATTTTTTAATTATTTAAAAAAACTCATTCATGTTTTATAAAGGTCCATGATTTCAATTTTTACATTTTGACCTTTGATTAAACTAGAATTTGTTTTTCTTAAAGAGTAATCCAGGTTTATTTTTTCATAAATGAGTAATCATCCTAACATAATGTGTTAAATAATCTTTCTTTCCATTGATTTTTATTGATTTCATTATCTTTTTTTTTTTTGGCTGCACCATGTGGCTTGCAGTATCCCAGTTCCCTGACCAGGGAGTGAGGCCTGGGCCCTCAGCAATGCAAGTGCGGTGTTCTAACCACTGGACCACCACGCAATTCTCTCCACTGACTTTAAATGGCCTTTTAACTCACATAGTAACATCTCAAAACTATCTGGATCTGTTTCGAGACTCTTATTTTTCACTCTGCTATTTCTTCTTTAAACTCTTGGCAATTATAATTTCATAATATACTTTAATGTCTGTTAAATCTAGCTTTTGTTTCACTCTCCTTTTCAAAAATGTCCTGGCTGTCCTCACGTTAACATCCCCCAGAAGAACCCAAGATTCAGTTTGTCAGTGCAGTGAATATATATTAAGGGAGAGGGGAGACACTTATAAAGTATTGATAGCTAGTGAGGCACCTGAGGTTTGTTTAGTCCAAACCTCCACTTTCAGATAAGGAATTTAGATATAGCTAAATAAACTAGTCAGTCCCATTAGAGGTACTCAGAAGTACTATGGGTATCCTGAATCATTAATAGCTTATTCTTTCCATGGTTGGAAACTAGAGTCAAAGATGGTACCATAAGGCAATAGAGACAGAGGACTAAAGTTCTTTTGATCCAGCTTTTTTTATTCTCTTCCCAATGGTTCTCATCTTTAAAAGGTAGCAAAGACACTGTGCCTTAAGCACCCCAGTTCACAGAGTCAAAACCCTAAAGTGTAGAAGAAGTAAGGCACAAGGGACAGCTGGACTGTTCTTTTTCTTTTTTGAGAATCTAATGAAATTAGATTTTTTTTTTAACTAAGAGAATGTTGATTGCCAAAAAGGTAACACAGAGAAGATTAAAGAGCAATTAACATAGAATAAAGTGGTGATAGTGCAGCCTTCCCCTAAAAAAAGCACCAAGTCATTTGGAAAAAAAAAAACAAAAACCTAGAATGGTAAAAACAAACAAACAAACAAACAATAATAATAATAATAATGAAGACCGAAGTTTCAGGGCCTTAGCTACCTGCTATCACATCTAATTTAAAGACATGGTAAATAAATCTTGTAATAACATAAGGGATGTATATTGACCAGTGTGAAAGGTTGTTGCTGAACCACAAAAGACCCTGGGATTCTTGGTCTCTGGAGAATAATTCAATCCGGGGCTTGATCGCTCAGAGCTTTGTGTAATAAAGTTTTATCAAAGTATAAAAGAGACAGAGAAAGCTTCTGACACAGACATCAGAAAGGGGAGAGAGAGTGCCCCCCTGGACTGTTCTAAGAAAGACCAAAGTACTATTATACCCAAAACAACAACTGCAGAATAACTGCATGTCTGTTTAGTCTCTGAAACACTGGAATTAGAGAAAATGACTATTGTAGAGTAATATGCATTTTTAGAGTAATACACGTTTTGCCTAAAAAAATAAATAAATAAAATTTAAGACATGACCATGACCAGGTTTTGCCTCTCTTACTTTTTAGGCCTACCTCCGGTTTAGAAAACCTGTTGAAATATGCATAGGCTTATGGTCTCTCATTATCTATTCCTGGTCTGCCTGTCAGAAGTAAACAGGATCTTTTCATGAAGTTTTTTTAGGGATTCTTTTACCTGAATACTGCTTTCTTCATCTTCCCGGGGTGATTGTGCAGGCATGACTTCTACATCTGAATTATCAGATGAGGTATTACGTTTTCTCTTCTTACCCACCACAGGAGTGATGGTGCTAAAAAGGAAAAACCAAATTCAGTTACAGTGAAGGCAAGGAAAATTTAGGAGTAGAAAATACAATTAATCTAACCTATCACATATGAAGCCTCCAGGCATGCTGCTGCTGCTGCTAAGTCGCTTCAGTCATGTCCAACTCTGTGCGACCCCATAGGCGGCAGCCCACCAGGCTCCGCCGTCCCCGGGATTCCCCAGGCAAGAACACTGGAGTGGGCTGCCATTGCCTTCTCCAATGCTCTAGAGATATTCAGTCTGGGGACACATAACTATGGAGTAGGGTGTTTGAAAAAAGAGAAGATATTGGGGTTTCTAAACTACCAGCTGGCTTTTACATCAGATTTGACAAATTTTTGCTACCACTGTATTCACCAATACCTGAATGAAGGCAGCATAACACAGCAGGACCAATTCCTGACTAACAATTACAAGGCCTCGTCTGAGTTCCAGTTCTGTCACTAGCTCGGCATTAGTTTTCTAACTAGCAAACACTGATGATAAAACCTAGTGTGATAGCTGTTGAAGATCAAGTTAAATAACAGATATGAAACTTGCTTTTTTAAGCTAAAAAACCCTGTACAAATATAAAGCACTATTATAATTACACCACAAAGCCTGAAGCACCCCAGGGAGTAGAAGCTAGAGAGAAAGGAGTTGAAGCTACAAGGCATGGAAGGAAGAGCGCACACTCAGTTGTGGCAAGTTATGTGGCAAGCCATGGTTCTGTCAAGACTGCTTAAGGCTGACAGTGGCTGCTGAAATCTTCTCCAGTTCACATATGAAATGCAAGAACAGGGCAGCTAAGTCTGCAGCAGCTCTCTGCGTGGGTCACAGGGGGCTAGGGAGAAGTCTTTCATACTACAGTGATAGAAAATCAGGAAGCACACAGCTTTTACACATAACCCCTAACTCAAGACTGGCTGCCTCCCCAGGCCTTGATGTTCACTTGGGACAGAGAAAAGAAAGGACCTCTTAATTTCTATGACCGATCCCCTTGAACTCTGTAGCTGTTATATACAGCATGAATTTAAAAACAGGAATTTAAACATGTATGTGCTCTCCCCAAATGTCCCATCAAAACAGCAAAGGGTGGCACTCACTTTAGCTTACTCTTGCCCTTGGTTTTGGAGGTACCAGATGTTTTGCTCTTCTTTGGCTTTTCTTCCTTGAGCCTCTCCCCACTGCTCTTCTTCCTGCGTTTCTTTTCACCTTCCTCCTCAGGCCTAACGCTAGGCAGCTCATCCTCATTCAGGACTCGAGGTATGTTCTGTTCGCCCCGAGCACGGGCCCTAGCAATGGCCTCTGCTACAATCCGATTTGCTTTCTCTTGCTTCTTCTGGTGTTCCAGCCTACGGTTTTCCTCGATTCCTGTCTTGCCCCCGGTATGGGGAGCAGAACTTGCTGGTGAGGACAGAGCTGCCACTTCACTGGCACTGAGAACTTTAACTACGGAGAGCCCAGAAGAGGCCCCTTGGGAAGAGCCAGCCTATAGAAATAAAGACACTACAATTTCAACATGCTTATAGTTAAATGACCTGAATAAAACAGCTCTGAAGCACACAGGCTAGAAACGTTAGTTTTCTAATTCCTTAAGAATGAGACTTATATCAAGTCTTTCTGAACCCAGAGGCACGCTTTTTTAGAAAGTATTTTTTGGTGGGATGGGGATGAGAAAAGGCAACTGTGCCAAATTAACTTTCAATATTCTTTAGCCATGCTTCTAACATCAATACTCATCTCCACAATTCTGTAAAATTTCCAAACAATACAGATAACACTGGTGTCTAGGATAGTAAAAAAAGTTCAAATTCCATTCTTGTCCTACCTTTATCTTCCTGGGGGCGGGGGGGGGGGGTGGTTAGGGGGAGGAACGATAAGCACTTGACCTCTTCAAGACTATTTATCTTTCAGATGAGGGGTTATTTCCAGTCATTTTCATTTCACAAGGATATCAGGAAAAGATCGTAAATAAAACAATTTAAAGACAAATACTAGAAAAATCATCTCTTAACCCAAACCCAACAATAACCCTCAAATCTTTTCATGATATAATTAAAATAAGGTTCCCATGGGTGAAAGAAAGAAAAGCCTGCATCTCACTTCAGAGATATGAATCTAGACTGGCCCCACATTCAACAGTGAGTGGTGCTGAGGATAATGTCGGGGGACTAAGAGCGTGTTTGCCTTCTTAACTCAGCATGTTAAGTCTCACCTGTGGCTGAAGTACCACCTTGAGGGGTACTGAAAGTCTCTGTCCCGGGGCCTGTCCTGGTCCCATTATCTGAGCCTGCTGCACAGAGGAGAGAGTCACTGGCTGGGTGGAGGGTGGCTGCTGGGGTTGTGGCTGCGATGATGGAGGCTGTGGTACAATCTGGATTTTCTGCTGTGGCTGCTGCACCTGCAGCTGTATGGTTACTACTTTGGCAGGCTGCCCCTGGGCATTCTTGGCTTGAGTCAGGGCTGCTAGCTGGTTGCCCTGTAACACTATCTTGCCTGGTAGACTCCCTAGCACGACATGCCGGTGTCCTTGGGGACCTCCAGACTGTGGCTGCTGGAGGACCAGCGTGATGCGTTTCGATTCACCCTAGAGTGAAGAGAGGAAATTGCAAGAGAGGTAGGACATTAAAGAAGGGTAGACCCCTTAATATTTACACCAATTTTCCTCATCCTAGAATTATAAAAACTGAAGGTCAGAAAAGACCGTACAATCCCCTTTGTTCATCTTCCTATCTGCCCTAATAAATCTTTTCTATAACCTCTGCCCAGTGTGTACCAAGTCTATTCTTGAAAAACTGCTGGAAGGCTTGCTATTTTCTAAGGCAGTCATTCCATTTTTTGGAAATCTATTAGAATAAAAGTCTTTATATTGAACTAAAAATCCACCTTCTCAGAGCTTCTCTTCACCAGCCCTACTTATCTGAACACTGTCTTCCCCTCCTCCAAATTCTTCTGACCCTTGATTCAGAGGCTAGAGTCTTTATTTTCTTATAAAAGAAACAAGTCTTTTCACTGGGCAAAGCTGGAGGAGGACAATCTTAATAAGAACAGGAAAGATACACATAGTTTCTGTAAGTCTTGCAAATATAAATACACATATTTTTCAAAAATGATTCTTTGTTCCCATTGCATCCTATAGTACTCATATAACTTTATATCATCCATCACTGTGAGTTCTTGCTTAAGGTCTGTATTTCCTGGCAGATGGTGAGCTCTGTAAGGACAGGGACTGTGTCTATCTTGTTCAGCACCAGCTAGGCACAGTGTAAATATGTAGTAAGAGCTCAAAAAATGCATTAACACTAACTGCTTTCACCTCGTAAGTAACAAAGAAGGTGGCTATCAACACTAACTCTACAAAGTAAAGATGGAATTTAAGCAGATTTCCTAGAGACAGCTTTATGTGCTTGCTCTCACACAGTTGCTGGGCCCTCTACTAAACCAAAATTCACCTCCCCCTTTCACTCAAGTCACCTGGGTGGGTGTAGAGGTCAGTGTAACTGCAGGCTTCAGTGGGGGCCCTGTGGCCCCAGGGTTTCCAGCAGGAGCTGAACCCTTAACTGGCTGTAGGACCAGCTGCTTTACTGGTCGGCTGGGCTGGACAATGCGCTGAACAGTAGCCTGGTTCCCAGGGACCTTGGCGGCCAACACTGTATTACCAGAGACAATGGAAACACCAGGTCGAAGGGGAGTGCCGGTTAGCACTTTGGTAAAAGTGACTTTTCCACCATTGGCTGTGCCAGCCACGAGGGGCTGAGCTGTGCTGGTGATACCTTGGGCCTGAATTTGTGCCACATGGGCACCAGTGACTGAGGAGCTTGGTGGGGCCTTAAGGATAACAATCTTAGGGGCAGACTGAGGTGGTTGTCCTCCAGCACTACTGGAGGAGACAGCTGTGGCAGAGACACCCATGAAAGGATTCCCTTGGCTCAGGATCTCCTGGCTCTTGGAGACCTGCAAAAGTCCTGGTGTTGGCGTTGGTGTCTGTAAGACAGGTTGGGCTGGCTGCTCTTGGCTGACGGGCTGAGTGGTATAATCATGCAAGGTTAAAGATTCTGGAGCTGGAGCTGTTGATTCTTTGGGAAGTTCTGTGGGGGCTGTTTCCTCTGGTGGGGGGACCAAGTCATTTGCTGATGAATTCGCCACATCACCACCTCCACCATCCTGGTTCATCTGATCCAAGGAGTCCAGAGAGCTTGGCAGTCCAAGGGCTTCTTCAATAGGGTCTTGTGTGACCTGATTGAAGCTGTCATCAGTCAGAGAGTCCAGGCCAAATAAATTTGGGTCATCAAACAGATCCATGATGGGGTCTGCCATCTTGGGAAAGCAATGGGGGTTACTTCCCCAAGGTTTAAGGAGGGAAGGGGAGGGGGGGTACTGGCTCTCCCCTCCCCTCCCCTATTAAGAAAAAAATGTACACAATGGAAGAGGACTACTCTTCAGGTAAAGAGGCAAGAAACAAGTGCATGTCAGACTGTCCTGACCTTCATGGAGCAAGATGGCTAGGTCTTCAGAGGAAGATGATGGAACTCCTGTTGTAGAAAGACAAATGACAAGTAAGCAAAGGTGACCTCAGGGAAAATTTCTACCCGTAACATCAAATAGCATCAAAATAGTAAGAGAAGAGGGAAGTGTGAGGTAAGCTGAGGACAGAGACACAGCAGAAAGAACATCCACATTTCTGCTTTGAAACCAAAAGAGAAAAAAAGAAATAAGCCAACCCCTTTTCGGGGCTCTTACACCTACACACTTTGAAGCGTCTGTCTGTCAAGATCATTCCGCTGTCTCTGTCCACTTCTTTTCACAATTATCATTCTTAGGTACAGAACAGGAAATGTAACATTCATTCACTTTCTATTTCAGATTCTTAAGTTGACAGAACTTAACAATATATCAGCAATACTTCAGTGAATACAGATAGAGGCTTCTGGATATACTAGATTTTGTAACTTTTCCTTATAATTCCGATACTTCTACTTACTACTGGTAAAAATAAACACCGTTAACCAAGTTTACTGGATAATCTCGCTAAGTTTATAGTATAATTCTACCCAGGAAGATTCACAAACTTTAGTTCATCTATCAGTGAATCTATACATTGTGCTTCTGTTATTAGGTCCCATTCCTGCTTTCTCATATTTAAGATCAAAACTTTCTCTGGCAAAAGATTCAAAGAATTCTACAATTTTGTTCCAGTTTATGTTTCCAACTTTCACTCTCATCATTTCCTGTATGCTCATCACTTCCTATATATACCCTAGATTTCAGTCTAAACAGATAATCCAGTTCCCTTAATGACATTCCTATCTGCATGACTTTGCCTATTTTGCTGTATTTTCTGCCTGGAATATCTTTATCACCCTCCCCACAAACATCTCTTCCAGCTAATATCTTTAACATCCTCAAAAGTCTACTCAGTAGGGCGAGTCCTGCACCTCCATAAGGCGAGCAATTTGTGATGACTCAGTCCCTTCATCTTCTTTGTTGTTTAATCGCTAAGTCGTGTCTGACCCTTTTGCAACCCCATGGACTATAGCCCACCAGGCTTCTCTGTCCATGGGATTTCCCAGGCAAGAATACTGGAGTGGGTTCCCCACCCAGGGATTGAACCCACGTCTCCTGCACTGATGGGCAGATTCTTTACTGATGAGCCACCTATGAAACTCTCACCTTCTTTAAACACCCACAACATTGTCTGTTCCTTATTTAAAGCACTTATATTTAACATTTTATTAAAATGATAAGTCTCTTGTCCGTTTCCTCTGAAGGCCCAAGAGGTTCCTTTGTGCAAATTATAAAAAGCTGCCTGCTCAAGATGCTTGTCTGCCATCTGCTGGAAAATTGTCATACTAAACATATTATCTGTGATGATAATGAACATGTGCAATGCACACCCTGCACAACCCTGCATGGTGGCCCAGCTCCTCTTTCTCGAAGACAGAAGAGCTCCTGAATGGTGGGGACTACATCCTATTCATCTGTGGATCTCCAAAGTGCCAGATGAATTTCACATACACAGCAGCTACTCAAAAAACTTAAATGAGTTAAAATAAGTGCTTGTGGTGTCTGAAATGAACCATTCTGTTCTTAGAGAAATTAACTGGTATTCCCTGACTCTAAGATGAGACAGTAGAAAACTTCCTATCTTGAAAAACTGTCCCACAAATAACTGAAACTATGTTTACAAAGTCCACATGTGGGGCTTTTAAGTACATAAAATGTTGGAAAAAGGAAAAACTAAGACAAGGAATTTTAAGTATGTCACCATGTAACTATATGAAAATGTAGTATTTGCTTTCTGTATATGATATCAATATTTGTCAATCCAGGAAAGCTTCGGTAACACCGTTTCTCCTACTTTTAGAAGACACCAGAGAAGAAATTTGTCAGTGACACAGAACAGACTAGACTGAAGACTTCTCCACACAAACCCCAAGCTTCTTTCCCTCTTCCTCAACCCATTCCAGTTATCCCTGTAAAATTAATATAATGTGGGTAAGTAGCCCAGAAACTGAGATATAGATAAGAAACAGACTCATCAGTAGTTGGCACATCAGTCAAAATTACAAACCATACATGGCATCGCCACCAATGTTAAACAAGATCTTTCTAGCTTCAGTAATTGTACCCCTTCACATCTCAACCAAGGTCTGCATCACTTCCCATTCCTGGCTAAAGTATTCCACAAGCTCATTCCAGCCTCTCCTATCTAATGCCTGCCCCAAAGTTACTCAAAAGGGTGATCTCAGAAGAGTTATAGATATTTCTTAATTTAATGAAAATCTACTCAATAATTTTATAAATTTTTTCAACACTTCCATCATCTTTTTTCTAGTTATGCCCTACTTTGCTACCTATTATCTTTTCACCTCCTATTCACTGTCAGAGAAGCTACACAAATATCTAACAGTTAGGTGTCACACAAAAAATATAGTGAAAGTTCCCACTAACTAGAAGTTTACACTGATAGCAGTTTATAACCTGCCTTTCTTCCATGGAGTATTCTGTCCTTTCCATGACTCCTTGCTATTTATTCACCCAAATGCTCTTTCTTCCCTCGGCAACAGCCCAGTCTCAAGGAGAAAGAGAGAGAGAGAGATCTCATTTTTTAATGGGGAAAAGCAGGTTAACAGCTTCTGAAATATTTCTTTACTTCCACGTGACTCAAGCATTAAGTTCTTAAAGGTCAATGTACTTATTTAACTCCCTTTCCAATTTTGGGGCCAAATTCCTAATTCTCCTGGTTGAGACAAGGCCCAATAATTAAAAAAACCTCACCATTGACAATGCCACACCATCAAGTCTCAATACTTCTCAGTCCCATTCCATCAACTCACCCCTACTGACCTAATTCATCGTATATGAAGTTTTTAATCCTAGTCTATAGCTTCTTTTTTTAACTCACATCTTTAAATCTGTCCTTGACTCTCAAAAGAATAAACCTTCTCCAAATGTACCTCCAACTTTCTTACTTCCTCCTTCTATGCTTACTTATGGGTCATCCTGGCTATTCTACCAAGTTCATCTACCTCATGAATTCTCTTTCCGTAATTCAAATCCTGGTAACAAAAATTAAAAAATGTTAAGCAGTCAAATATATGAAACTCTTAAGATAACCTTAAGTAAAGCAACTCCCTAGATAAAGAACTCATAGCAGACTTTCATCATATTGAGAATGAAAAGCCAGCCTTCACCTTCCATTGACCCAAAGAGAAACATATGCATATGCTCAAAAGACAGTTTGATGGTTGTACTTAAACATTTTCCATAATTCCAAACTAACAAGTAGACTAATGACAAAAAACTTACGGCTGGGGGGGAGGGGGGCGGTGGGTGTGGGATATGAGGGAAGTAGAACTAACTAGTCAGTTAAGGTTAAAATTCAAAGCTATCCATCTAAAACTTTCAGATAACAAGCCAGAGAGATTCTTTATATAACAGCCCTTCAGTTCACCTTCTTTTTTAATGAGAAATTACTCCTTCCCCTTGAAATAAGTAAATACTGATGTTTTTCTGCAGCTTTACCACCTTTAATATAGCTCTGCTGCGTTTTCTTAGAAATCTAGAGTCCCAACTATCCTGTTTTTATTTTATGTGCCTCCTGGTACCCGTGTCCATTTCAAAAACAACTTGTCTGTCCAATCATAAAGGACTTAGTTTTACTTCTACTTTTCAATCTCAATCTCCCCATACCTTTCAACAAAGCAGTGATTCTCAACTGGGAGATGGAAGGTATTTAAAGTTTGAAAATGTACACTTAATGTTATAATTTTATATTTGTCAAATGGAAACGATCTCACTGTTTACACTATTTATATTCAACAAAACTGGACCATATCTCTTGGCCTGTGAGGATATGTAAAAGACAACATGGCAGAGGGCGGGGGGTGAGGATGCGGCGCAGGTGTGGACAGAGAAAGAAGCATGTCTGGTCTGGAAAGATTATCAACACTCCTGTGATGGGATAAGATTTCTTATGGTCTCTCAAAAGGAAGTTCATCATTTTGTTTATGATAGATGAGAAACACTGCAAGAAAAATTAGCCCAGTTGTCTAACACATAAAATTACATAAACTGACCTACAGATATCCATTCTCCATTTACAGATTTCTCTATACTGCCCATCCTCTTAGAAGATAACAGATGAATGGCATAATGACAAGAAATGACCTTTTGGGGGAGGGGAAGGCTGCATCTTTGCAAAGTACCAGCTATGACCACTTAACCTCTAACTGCTCAAAGAAAAAACTATTCTACTTCAAAGTATTAATTTTGTTATTGGAAACTGTATCCTTTCAAGAGGATCACTGGCAGGCAGGCAGGCATAAACACATTATGGAAACAAAAGATAGACAGAAGCAATCAGAAGAGATCTCTTGAAAGTAAAATAAATCAGAAGGCTTAAAATGAAGATAGTCAATATAATTTTAAAAGAAAAGGATTTAAAAACTGCACCATGGAGACATCTGTGAGACCCAAAGGGTCTTAAGTCTTATAAAGAAAGGGGAAATAAACATCCTATGTGAATGGAATCACAACTTAGGGTCAGCAAAGGATCAGGATGGAAGGACACAGACCATAAGAAATGGAGCTATTAACTTGAAGCCACTCAGGAGATTTCCTCAAGAATACGGAGATCCTAGGCCATTTTCTCTATCTTCACCATTCTCACTGCCAAATGTGTGGCTGCTCTTTTTTCGTTTGTTTTCCCAGTTACTGAAGGAAAAAGCACTCCCACCTCAATCAGGAGTATGGACATTTGGGGCAAACATGGCTGGTAAAGTGAGTCCTTCTGAATAAACAGGGAAAGCAAAATAGGCAACTATGAATGCTAAAACCATGTACGTACGTTCAAGGGGTAAGGGAGAAAGTACAGAAATGTTGTACTCCTGCGGAAGAAGGGAAGGGGCAAAGTAAGGAAGTACGGGGTTGATGGAGAGGGAAACGCGACTGGAGGCGGGGGTGGCGGGGACCCGGGTACATTACCTGCTCAAACTGCCAGTGCTGGTGCCAGTAAGGCCCACACAGCAGAGACGGGAGATTGCTGGCAACTGGAGCCCCCAAAATGGAAATGAAGTACATGCACTTGAGGGAGTGAGCTAGTGGGGTGCCCTCCAGGGTGGGGATGGCCAAGACGGGAAGATGCGGGGTGGGGGGGTGTGGATGCCCGGGTGGGAGCAGTGTTAGGGCGGAAGCTACAGGCGGGAAGATCCGACCAGCCCTGAAGGAGAAAAGGAGCTGTGTCTCACCCCAGCAGGGTAATAGAGGTGCCTTTACCTGCAGCGGTCGTGGGGGGCCGGTTCGCCCCTCTCGCTGTCTCTCCAGCACCAGTTCCCCCTCCTCCTGCGCAACCTAACTTGATGCTCCTGCCCGCCCCACGTCCTTATTGGCTACACTGCGCTGCCACTCACCACAGGCGCAAAGACGCAAAACAGCGCAAAGGGTGGGACTAAACAGAGCTTCCCCCTCCCCCGCCACCGCGGAGTTAGGTTGAGAGCGCACGGAGAGGCCTATCCGGTTTCCAGGGCCGAGGCGAAGCCTGCAGCTTGCTTGAAAAAAAAAAGGAGCCTGGCCAGGGGAATGGTCTCAGGCTGCGGGAAACTAGTCCTGGAGATTCAGTTCCTCCACCACCAACACTCTTTTCTGCACACCAAAGAGCGTACACTCGGGAGAGAGGGTTCCACACTAGGCCAACTCCGCCTCCCTCTGAATCCCCTGCCTCTTAGTCCTGTCAGCTCCTCTGCTGTAGTGACTCTCCCTTATCCCACGACCCATTAAAAGGGGCCACATCTTCCGTCCTTCAGAGGAGTGAGTCAGCCCAACTGCTGGAAGACGGGGCCCTTTTACTCTTCAACGATGAAGCGCTCTCTCTGCCGCAACCCAAATTGCATTCTTGATAGTCTAACCCTTGAGCAGCAGTATCACTTTCTTGAAAGTAATCGCAGGTATCCACGGACAGTTCCAAAGCCCTCCCCCTCCAAAATACACACCTACTCCTAACCCCCATACCTGGGCCCTGGCCCTCACCTCGCTGCTCTTGAAACTCGGCCCATCTGATAGATGGGTCAGTGTCCAGTTTGCAGTACCACTTCAGACCACTCTAATTCCCGAGGGTTGGCAAACCCAGAATGACGGTACAAGCTTAAATCCCTCAAAGTAAACTGTTAATAAAAACAGCTGCTTACCTCCTGACCACTAATTTCCCCTGAAATGTAACCACTCTCAACACTGAAATCCTACTTTCTGTGCTCTGTGATACAAACTAGGAAGATCCATTGGCCTTAGATCTCCTATTTTTAAAGATCTTCGCCTTACCACTAATGCTAGGGACACCCAATCCCCACTCCAGTAAACAGCAATACTGTTCTCCCATTCACTCAGGCTGGAATCTTCGAAGTTGCATCTGAAACCTCCTCTTGTATCCACTTTTCAACTATTTGCCCAGTCCCATTGGCTCTCCTGAAAATGTATCACAGATAGTGGAGTTGGCCGGCTTCCCAATCCCACCAAGTCAGTCCTCTTGTTGCACAGATGAGAAAACTGAGGCTTAGAGTTGAGTGATACAACCACGAAACTAAGTGGCAAAGTTAGGATTCATCTTTCTCACTTTATTTCTGCTGCCACTTCATTTATGCAGCCCATATAACAGAAAGAAGCCTCATAACTGATCTCTCCCCCTACTAATTTTTTCTGATCAGATTAGTTGCCTAAAACACAGGATGGCCAAATCAGTCACCTGCTTAAAAACTTTTAAAGATTCCCTGTTACTTAATACATAATCCTTGGGGACTTCTCTGGTGGTCCAGTGGTTAAGGCTCCATGCTCCCAATGCAGGGGGCCCGGGGTTCCATCCCTGGTCAGGGAAGTAGATCCCACATGCTACAACTAAGACCCAACACAGTCAAAGAAATAAAAAAAAATAATAATAACAATAATCCTTAAGACCACACTTAACCTTTCCAGTTTTTTTGTTTTTTTTTTTTGGCTGCACCCTGTGGACTGCAGGCTCTTAGTTCCCCAATCATGGATTGAACCCAGAGCCAAGGCAGTGGCAAAGCCTAGTCTTCACCACTGGACCACCAGGAGACTCCCTGCCTTTCTGGTCTTATTTCCCACTATTCTACATATACACTTATATGCTGGCCAAAACAGACAATATAGTCATATATTTTTTCTCATCTGGGCCTAGCTAGTATACTTGCCTTCAAATTATGTTATTCTTATTCCATTTCTTTGTTTTCTCAAAATCTTACTTATCCTTTAGGATCCATACCAAATACCTGTTCGTTATCTCAACATTTACTGAACATACAATATACAGAGTAATACGATAGTATTAAAGAACTAAAGATGAATCAGACAATCTCTACCCTCAAGGAGGCTTCCCTGATAGCTCAGTTGGTAAAGAATCCATCTGCAATGCAGGAGACCCCGGGTTGATTCCTAGGTCAGGAATATCTGCTGGAGAAGGGACAGGCTACCCTCTCCAGTACTCTTGGGCTTCCCTTGTGGCTCAGTTGGTAAAGAATCCGCCTGCAATGCAGGAGACCTGGGTTCGACCCCTGGGTTGGGAAGATCCCCTGGAGTGGGGAAAGGCTACCCACTCCAATAGCTGGATGTGACTTTCACTCACTTCACTCTCAAAGAACCTAAACAGGAAGGAGTACATTTGTGTATACATGTGGGGAGACAGGAAGAGTAGGGACTATGACAATAGTGACAAATGTCCAATGAAATAAATGGCGGGCTTTATTTCAGGTGATAGGGACTTAATAAATTAGGAGAAGAGGTATTAAGGAAATAGTTTCTTCAAGGATGAGGAGGAGTTAACTAGGGAAGGGAAGGTGAACTACAAGAAAGGGGTCTTCAGGCAACAGGGACAGTAAGACGAAAATCAAAACAAAGCAGGGCAGTAAAAACAGTATGAGATATATAGAGGAAGGCCTAAGTAGTTTAGAAGTTCAGTCTTGCCTAAGTGTAAATCACAAAGAAGAAATCAGGGGGAGATGAAAATTGAAGGGGGAGGTAATGGGCAGACCTTTCAACAAAAAAGCCTTGAATGCCACATTGAAGCATTTTCTTACAGGTGTCCAAGGAGCCACTGAAAAATGGAATGACACGATCAAATACGCATTTTAGTTAGCTAGCTCTGGCTGTTGGATAGAGAACAGATTTGGAGAATGAGGGGACAGAGGACACAGAAGTACCTAGGAGGCTGCTATGGTAGTCCAGAAAAGAGTTGTAATGTGGATGTTTGTTGATTTTCTTTTTTCCTGCACCCCTGCCTTCCTATATTGGAGACTAACTCAAGGTAAAAGTCTTCAATGGAAGACTGGATCTTAAGTTCCACTACAGAGCTGGAGTGGGTGGGTGGGGGGTACTGAAATGAGGGGTGAGGTTCTACTTCCCCTTCCAGTTGGGGAAGAAGTACACACATAACTTTGCCCAGTTTAAGTGGACACTCCAAAAAAAAAAAAAAAAAAAAAGTGGACACTCCTGTGGAAAACCTTGATTTTGCAGTGTTAACACAAAGACCCAGAATCAACCAGCTAGACAGTATTCTGCAATGGGAGACACTGGAATTCTGCAGCATCATAAACAGACTGTCAGTGCTTTGATCCTGCCCACATTCTCCACGTCTCCAACCTCCCTTGGTTCCAGATCAGTTTCTAAATCAATTCTCTAGCCATCCCCATGTGAGCCACACAACATCCTTTGAATATGTTCCCTTTCAGCTGTTTAGTCAAAAGATGATTTCTGTGGTTTGCAACCAGGAATTCTAACAAGATGATGAGAACCCGAATTATAGCAATGTGGTTCCAAAGGTAATGAAGGAAAGGAACGGAGAGAGTTTAATAAAATTTAGGGGATAAAAACCGGTAGAAAAAAAAAAAAACAACCAGTAGAACCTAGAGTTTACAGGGAAAGAAGAGTTCGGCCACTGTAGCCTGAGTTGCCTATAGCATGTCAAGTAGCGATATTCAATGGGAGGTTGGATGTATAAGTCTAAAAGTTGGCTTGGTGATAGATTTGGAATTATCAGTATCAAAATAGTAGTTTTAAAAGTGGGGAGTACTCAGGGAGTATGAAGAGCAGAGAAAGTATGTACAACACTGCGCCAATACTGTTGGGAAGACAACAGAGAATGCTGGGGGTCTGGGAAGAACTGAATGTCCACTCCAAAGACAGCAGCTGTGTTCAGCTCTAGTTAAGTGCTGCCATATGGAAACACAAATCCAAGGTTGCAAGAGAACTTTAGGTTTTCCAAAAGTCAGAAATACAGAGCTTTATGTAAGTCTTCCAGGTTTTAAACAGAGATAACTAATTTTTAAAAATGTTTTAAACACTTTGCAGGCTAAACAAAACACTTAGCCAAATTTGAGATTTTGGGTGTGGAGTGAGAAAAGCTATAGAGGAACCCAGGAGAACATCAGGATTTAAGAATCAGAATAAGTCACACCTATTAAGCAGGTAGATAAGGCAAAGCTAGAGGAGCAGAAAGTGCAATGCAGCCGAATCATAGAGAATAGAGAGTTGCAGTAGGAAAGAGCGATCAATTGCATCCAACAAAGCACAAATGTCCAATGATATAAGAACTTTAAAACTTGTCCACTGGATTTAACACATCTCTACTTTTCACTATCAAGCTAAGAGTAGTCAGTTCCATGAGTTTTCATAGCATTTTTATTAAGTACTTTTTTGGGATAATTATCTTCTAATTCCTATTTGAGTTATATTTGTATGCAGAAGCCTCATGGGCTTTAAGTCAGAGGGATGCAGCTTCAAATTCCTGTTCATGAAGTAAATAAAACTTTCTGAGTCTAGTTCATTCCTTTGTACAAAGGGAGATCAACGTGGTGGTGGTGTTTGGTGGCTAAGTCGTGTCTGACTCCTTGCGACCTCGTGGACTGGAGCACAGGCTTTCCTGGAGAACAGGCTTTCCTGTTCTTCACTATCTCCTGGAGTTCCTCTGTCTCCTCTATCTTCACTATCTCCTGGAGTACAAAGGGGATCAAATTACAGGGCCATTAATGAGGATTAATGAAACATCTCACACACTTCTAATAAATGTTGATATATAACCACTATTTCTAGGAGGTACTCAACAAATGTTCCTGGATAATAGTTGGGAAAAAAAATTGTTTTTAGCAGTGTCTCTACTAATTTGGGAGGTGCCAGTCAACCTTAGAGGGGATCACCACCCAGATTAATGGCCTTCAGAATAATTCATCAATTTCAGCAGGTTAATATCTATGAGCATGAATATGTAGGGCAGCCATGGCTTCCTCTATGTGAGATCTAATTTCTAGCAAACAGGGATAACTAGAGTTTAGATTCGAGAGTCTGAAGATCATGTTTAACTAACTGGCTTCAGTCAGTCTAAACCTACTGCAGATGTTCTAAGTCACTAGCATCTGACTTTTGGGTATTTAGAGACCTAAATGAAAACTCTAAGGGGTCCAAGGAGGGATGATAAAGATTTCAGAAACACCCCCTCACGCCATCCCTCCAAGCTCTTTTTTCAGAACATCACACTTCTCTGATTTTCCTTCTACTTCTCTGGCCAATTCTCCTTTGCTACTCTTCTCCTCTACCAGCATTTAGTTCACCAAGCTTTGGTCCTAGGCCTTCCTTTTTTCTCATTCTGTACCTTCAAGGATGTCCAGTTCACATACAGGGTCTCAATTCATTATTTTCCTCAACAAACTAATTATATACTTGTCTCTCACTTATATCTTACCAGGCAAGTCGTCTGAACTCCAGGCCTGTTTATTCACTTGCTTACTCAACAGCTTTTCCTGGTAGTCCCTACAATCTCCCTGGCTGACCTTCTTGTTCAGTTCTCCCTAGGACAGGCTTATTACCTCAAGGAGACTTGATTTCCTGGTGGTCTCCTCCATATCCACTACCACATGTGTACTCACAGAAGGTAATCACCCTCTAGCATCTCCTATGAAGTCGTGGCTGAAGAGACCAGAATCTCTTTTCCTTACCACTCCTACCCAATATTTCAGAATCCTAAACATCCCTCAAATCCACCCACTTCTGCCTCTACTACCATTCTGGGTCAACTGACCATCCTCATTCCCCTCAACTACTGCAACTGCCTTCCAACTTGTTCCCCATCCATTTAGCCTATTTAATTCTTTGTTGTTTGCTGTTGTTTGGTCACTGAGTCATGCCTGACTCTTTTGTGATCCTATGGATAGCTCCTCTGTCCATAGGATTGCCCAGGCAAGAATACCGGAGTGAGTTGCCATTTCCTTCTCCAGGGGGATCTTTCCAACCCAGAGATCGAACTCGTGTCTCCCACATTGGCAGGCCAATTCTTTACCACTGAACCAACAGGGAAGCCCATTTAATATACTTATCCTTCAAATCTCATTTCAACACCATCATTTCAAAGAAAAGCTTTCCCTGACCTCCCAGACAAAAAAAAATCACCAAACTTTTGAATGTACCTTACACACCTGGCCCTGTTTTACAAAATAAAAATGTATTAGCAGACTGAACTTGAAATAACTGTATTTTTACAGATGAGGAAATTGAGGCACAAATCATAAGCGATTGACTCAACATTCCACGGTTAACGGAAAGTGGGGCAGGATTCAAACTTAGTGTAGCTTCCAAAGTCACATATCTTAACAACCCAACTATATTATGGCATAAATTCTTTATTGTAAATTCTCTGTAACATCCATAATTTCTCTTTTGTAGTAGACTGATTAAATGACTATATAATTGTTTGCTATCCAGCCCTCCTCACCCCCATATTAGAATGCAAGTTACACAAGGGCAAGGTCTGTGTACAGCTTATTACAATATTTCCTTTGCTTATCAGGTGGTAATGGGCACCCTGTGTACTTTTGTTGAAGGAATGCATTTTCAACTTCTAGTCAAAGGTGTGTGAGAGAGGGGATGGGGGTGTGTGTGTGTGTGCTGCGTAACACAAAGGTATCTAACCAAAACCACACACTTCTCTCAGACTGCTGAGACAGTACACAGGCAGCGGCACATTTCCTACCAGAGACATTCAGAAGAGGCATCAAAAGATCCTAGGCATCTTTACTCTAGGACTTGTAGCAGACACAGCTTTCACATGGAGCAAAAGAGGCTGCATTTAATACACACAACAGACTATTTTCTGCAGTGTGGCAATCACTATTGAAAGCTGTGAAATTTTAGTTATCTCCTTTAGGCTTGGGACCCTAAAAGCCTGAGTGATGGGTAATTTAAAGCTGTGGCAAAAAGTGAATGGATGAAACCATACTCACACACCTCAAAAATGGGGCATGGATTCAGCCTCATTGTAGATTTTATTCCAGTGAAACCCTAGAGTTTTGGTCTAAGTCTGAAGAGAGAAAATAAGAGCCTAACCTTTAAGGATCAGTGCCCTGAAGTCAAGTTAGACTGGACCTGGAGAAGTTCCTCTTCACTGGTGCGTGTTCACCACGATGAAAATCATATTCTAGGTTCTAAATTAAGGAATATCTAACTGGATCAATATATTATTCACCTTGAATGACATCACTTTTGGACATCCAGCTTAAGTAATAATATACGCAATTTCTTTTTACAGAGGCAATGCCGATTTATAACATTTATAAGTTTCAGGTGTACAGTTTTTTTCCTATCTCTGTATACACTATAGCTTGTTCACCACCAAAAAGTTACTTTGCATTTATTACCATACAGCTGATCCCCTTCGCTCACTTCACCACCCCCCCCCCCATAATATATATAATTTAGGTAACAGAGTCATGGTCCTCTTTATGCCCTCCCACACCACCCCTGCATGCCCTACTTTAACTGGCCCAAGTATATATATGCTTTTTCAGCCTAACAGAGAAATAGAAATATTTACTTAATCTACTCATTTATCTTTTGGTTCTACTGCACGGCTTGTGTGATGTTCCCCAACAGGGACTGAACCCTGGCAGTGAAAGCCTGGAATCCTAACCAGTAGGCCAACAGGGAACTCCTACTCAATTATTTATGAGGGACTGTTTTCATTGCAACATTTATGCTAAAAAAGTATGTGTGGCAGGGGAAGAGAAGCACTGTTATTATCTCACTCATGCCTCTAGGCACAAAAAAAGACCCAGAGAGAAGGGATGATGAAGTCAGTGTGTTAGTTTCACTTGCACTGGCTAAAAAATGAAGTTGTCTGTGACTGACCAAGTGATTTTCCTCTGTAGAGCTTAAAGTATTTCACATAATCTTATCTTCCAAATAACTAAGTTAAATAAAAGAAACTATTATTCTTTTTTTTTTCCTTTCGACAGAAATACAAAGACAAAAAGAAATTTTACATCCTCAAGGCCCTACAACTGCTAAACGTACAGCTTTAATAAGCTATGGAATGCCTACTTGTCTAATACTGTAGTCAAAGACAGTTCTCCTCCAGAGGCCTTCAATGAATTTCTAAATGGGGGGAGATGATAACGAATGAGGCTTTGAAGTCCCACAGACCAGAGTCCTACTCCTGGTTAAGTTATCAAACTCACTAAGTCTTATTTTTTTCTCTTCTGTAAAATGAAAGTAACATCACACACATTTTCAGGGTTATTCTGAAGACTAAAAGATTATGTACAATGTTTGGCACACAGTAGGCAAATAAAAAGGAGTTTATTATTCCCTGTCCAATAAAAGAGTACCACTAAAGGTTTCTCTCAAAGCAAAATCACTGCTTAGAGACTTGGCTGAGCTGATCTGCTAAGCAGAATGGTGGGATACTAAAGTAGATGCAAAAGTTTCATAATCAGAATAGCCAGACTGCTGCGCAGAATAAAAAGACCCGCACCACTGTGCTGAGAAAGCAGGATAACACTTTAACCTCAAAACCTCGGAACAGACTTCAACCAGCATGGATGGCTAGGGCAACATGCAGGTAATTCAGTTAATCATTTTGTGTGTTTATAGGAATGATGCTGGTATCTATCTGAGTACTTTGCTTACTTCACAATGCTGCCTGTGGGAACTTACCAGTTCTGCAACTGACTAGGCTGTTCCTCAGGAGTCACAGAGCCCTAGTCCCAGGTACCTCAAGTTTTAACTCCCATGACTTTCAGGATAGCAGTGAATGAAAGTGACCATTACCCACATAAATATTTAAGACCTCATGGAAAAGATGCCCCCACCAAGAGGGACACCTGAAAAACAGGCAAAAGCACTACATATTTAGATTTAATGTGCTTTCCTGCTGGCTCAGAGGTTAAAGCATCTGCCTGCAATGCAGGAGACCTGGGTTGGATCCCTGGGTCAGGAAGATCCCCTGGAGAAGGAAATGGCAACCCACTCCAGTATTCTTGCCTGGAGAATCCCATGGATGGAAGAGCCTGGTGGGCTACAGTCCACGGGGTCGCAAAGAGTCAGACACGACGGAGCGACTTCACTTCACGAATGTGTAAATAAACAAAGAATGACTTGAGGCTGAACGGAAGCAATGAAACACAAAACACTGGAAAGTTCAGTGTTTATGCAACTTGGTAGCCCCTATTCAGAAATTCTGAAAAACTGTGCCTGTCATTAAGTTTACTCAGATGGATGAGTATCTGATACACATCTGATATCTGTAATAGAACATGAAAAATCACAGAATAAGTGAAATGTGATTTCATGATCCATTACAAAACACTATTATGACTTGGTTGTAAGTAGGTTGTCAAATTACCGAAATCACTATTTTTTTCCTAGAACCAATCAAAATTAAATTCCTGTATCACTAATGGGACCATGTACCTCTGAATACCCATGTCACTTAAGAATAATTCCCAAAGATATGTTGTATCCCCAAATTATGTAGTGGAGGAGAAAATGGAGGTGGGATATTCCAAAGGTTTTTATAAAGACCCCATGAGAGACAATTTGAGAAATCTGAAAGACTTTACAGCTCTTGAATATCCTTCCTCTCAGATGAAATTAAGAATTCAACTAATATATATTCTTTTACAGAAAGTTACTGACATAGTTTAAGGAGAATTACAAAACAAAACAAAAAGGTGTTAGTACTGGAATACTGGGATATTACCAAACAAATCAGAACTATCAGATTTAGGGTGCTGACATACACGCGGAGAAAAAAACAAAGTCCTGTTACTATTTAGTAATTTGGTTATTATCTAGTAATTTTAAAAGTCTGTCATTTAATTACCTTTTTAAAATTTAAAAAACAAAAAAAGCCTGGAAATACCAAATAAAAATAAGCCATACACAATAACTTTCTCTGGAAATGTACTGAGGGAATAAAATCAGGAATGCTTCATTCTTTCAATGACAAAGCCAATCTTTTAAAAATTATGCATAAAGGTGGTCTTCCCTAGTGGCTCAGACAATAAAGAATCTGCCTGCAATGCATGAGACCCGGGTTCAATCCCTGGGTTGGGAAGATTCCACTAGAGACAGAAATGGCAACCCACTCCAGTATTTTTGCCTGGAAAATCCCATGGGCAAAAAAAGAAAAAAAAAAAAAAAAGAAAATCCCATGGGCAGAGGAGCCTGGCAGGCTACAGCCCACAGGGTTGCAGTCAGACACAACTGGAGCGACTTAGCATACACGCACACAAACACACACATGCACACACGCACAAAGGTATGTGATATTTAAAATCCTCAGTTTGGTTTTGCAATTTTTTGTACTTTTATTTGACTATGTTCTGAAAACTCTTTTCAAACAAACTAGTGAGAATATATTTGAAAAGTCTGAATAGGAAGGGGCTCGAATGTCATCTAGGCTCCCTACACTGTCCCATTGCTTGGAATACATTCCCGGATTCATCCCTGCTGAAAGTGCATGGAAAGTAACTATCTGTGCCAGTCTTTCTGCTAGATTTTTCATTATCATGTAACATATAGAGGGGTAGAAATTAAGTGCTTTTTTTTTGTTAAAAACTTCCCCTGCAGGATCTGAAGGCAACAATTAGATACTTTAAAGTTAACTTACACCGCTTCCCAGGCGGTGCAGTGGTAAAGAATCCATCTGCAATGCAGGAGAAGTGAGTTGGATCCCTGGGTTGTGAAGATCCCCTGGAGGAGGAAATGGCAACCCCTTCTAGTATTCTTGCCTGGAGAATTCCATGGACAGAGGAGCCTGGCGGGGGACAGTCCATAGGGTCGCAAAGAGCTGGACACATGAGCACACATACAAAGTACAGCAAAGTTGACTATTTTGCTTCATGTGACATTCAATAACCAAGAGTTTAGTGAAGGATGGAAAGTGATGGATAATAAAACAGCAAAAGAAATTGTTACCGACTGAACAGCTTATTAAGCTGTTCTCTGAGAAATCTCAGAGAGTAACATACTCTGTAGTTTAAATTTAAAATGTCCAATAACTACAAAGAGGTGGACTTATTTTGCAATATAGAGAAACAATGAAAATTTTAAAGGAAATAAGAATTAGTCAGAAAAGGCAAAACAAACAAAGAAAAAAAGCTGAACTATAACTTCATATAAGAACCAACACAAAACAAAACAGAGGTTAAGGTTGCGAGAAGGGGATCCAGGATAATTCAAAATTTAATACATGGTTAAACAAAGCTTTAGGCAATAGTAAACAGTTCACACAACAGCTATGCTACATAGAAATACAACTGTTACTTGGGTGCCAGGCCATGCTTAGTTGCTCAGTTCTGTCCAACTCTTTGCAACCCCATGGACTATAGCCCACCAGGCTCCTCTGTCCATGGGGGTTCTCCAGGCAAGAATACTGGAGTGGGCTGCCATACCCTCCTCCAGGGGATCTTCCCAACCCAGGGATTGAACCCAGGTCTCCCACATTGCAGGTGGATTCTTTACCTTCTGAGCCACCAGGGAAGCCCATGAATACTGGAACAGGTAGTCTATCCCTTCCCCAGGGGATCTTCCCAACCCAGGGACTGAACCAGTGTCTCCTGCATTGCAGGTGGATTCTTTACCAGCTAAGCTACCAGGGAAGCCAAGTTATTCGGGTACTAGGCACCAAAGGAACCCCTCTTGAAAATTAGGGTCTCTTTGCATTCTTAAATGGTCTCAAGACAGACGTGAAAAGGGACAATGTCAGTGAGCCAAAATAAAAGGCAAAGTGAACAAAATCAAACTAGGAGAACTTCCATAAACTTGCACCAAAACGGAAATTTGGTTGATGGAAAATAAACTGTTTTAAAATATATATATATATATATATAACAGAAGGATGAAAGGAAGACCACCCGCTCTGTGAGAAAAAGAACAATTAATTAAAGAGGAGATGAGTAGGATCTGAGATGATAGTTTACCAATGAATCGAATGCTAAAAGTAAAAGAGTAAATACTAAGTTGGTTATAGTAGGTGCAAGGATAGGTCAAGCAAAGTCCTGCGGATCAGGGACTGGTTCAAATACAACTCCAGAAGTGGAGTCACTTCTAAGGCTGAGGGTGGACGGTCCAGAACAATATTGTCTTGTTTATCCTTCAGTTATTAGGTTAAACGTAAGCTCAGAGATAGCGTAACCCTTGCAGGACTGTAGACAAACAGTATCTTCAAAGCATTTAGCATTCATCTGAATGAATATCAAATCTCATTCTTTCAAAAAGCAAGTACAGAGCTTGAAACCCACAAATAACTAAAGTGTTCGTTTTGTCCAGAAAAACCTCACCCTTTTCAAAGGAGACATGTACACTGGTTTTTTTTAAAGATCAATTCCTTTCACCATCCTACCTTACCTACCAGAAACTTGACCCTTCTAATAATAAGTGGTAAATTTTTCCTGTTACAACCAAAACTCTGCAGTGGTGGTTATCACAATACCAAGATTCTTTCACCCCATCACCCAGAGGGTGCTGCAGAGAAGATTGTCCCAGGAAATACAAGATCTGTGTTTCCTGGTGATTCACAACCAGCTCAGCAGATTTCTATTTCTATCATTTCTATCCATGTCTAAATGGATTTTGTCAATTTGGGAACGGACATACTCAAAAGGCCAGAGGCACAGGATAGATCAAACATGAGGAAAGCAAGAACTATGTGTCACTAACCATGCACTGCTTCATCAAATCACTTATCCTAATCCATTACTCCTTTGCTACTGCAGTTTTAAACCTTCCCCGAACCTGTAAAACACACGTACCTTCTCTTTGGCCAATGTCCTTCATTTTGCCTTGCAGGCCCACTGGCATACCATTCTTACTACCTGTCCCTTTAAATGAAAAAGGTTGTTTTCCTTATCATAACACTTCTTTTCCTTTAAGGGGTGGGATAATCCAAAATATTTGGAATGAGAAACTTCCTATGTTCTCGCCTTAAGAGGTGGACCACAGTTTGTTCTGAAACCTGTTTGTTGATCAATACAAAAGAAATTTCTAAGCAGAAGACATATCTAATGGACTAACAAGAGAATATTATTCAAATCACAAACTCACCTTCTAGTACCTAAAGTGCCCCACAGTGGATAGGACCTCACCTGATGCTAAGGATAATAGGCAGAGAATCTCCGGCTGAACTGATAGGTTCAGAACAACATGAAGAGTAAACAAGCTGTGGATGCTAGGGCGATGGTAGGATGCAGTAGACAGAAAACGCTGCTCCTCTGGTGTTTGGGGCATTCCACTATGTCTATTCTTTAAAAGAAAAAGACATCAAGTTCTAAGTCTTCCACTTCTGGCTCACGGTTCGCAGTCACTGAAAAGAGATTGGTCCACCAAACATCTATATACCACTGTTCACTTCTTCCTTGAAGACCTTAATCATTTAGGACTGCCCCTTAAAAGGTAGGAGCTGCTGCATTTGCACAGCTGCCGCAAAGGCAGGGAAATTTCCTGCGACACTGGAGACAGGTAAATAAAGAAACTGCTTTCGCTCCGAGGAAGGGGGAGGGGTCTTCTGCCACTGAAGAGTTTACATAATGCAACAGAAAACCAGTGAGCTCTGCGGACCTGTCAATGGAGATGCAAAGCTTGAGCTCCTCTCTTCCCACCACCTCTAAACACTGTCCAAAAGCCTGCTCCGCTCTCCCAAAGATCCACAGAAATTACACCTAATAATGTAAAACAATCGCACATGCTCACCTCATGCTCTCCTAACCACCTTTATTGCTTAAAAAAACAAAACAAAACAAAAAAACCCCAAACCCGAAACTCCCACTTCTGAGTCCAAAGTATGGAGTGACCAAACGGAGCCGGGGAGTTTTCCCTCTGAAGGGGCAAAGAGAAAACGGATCTGCCTCAAATCTACACGATGTCCAGTAATGCAATGACAAGGCCTAAAAACTTCAGAGGGGCCGGGGCAGCCGCGTTCGCGGATCAGCCCGGTTCGGGCCCCGGGGGCCGGCAGCCGCCCTCTCCCCCGGTCTCTCACAAAGGAGAATGGTTCAGTCCGGAGCATCACCCAGCACCTGATCCCGCACAACTGGGGGAAGGACAGAGGGCGGGGGAGCGAGGAGGATGAGTTATGAAAACCAATCTAAGAGCCTCAGCTTTTGCAAAGACTCTTGGATCAGCACTGAGCGGCGGGCGTGTGCTTAAAAGCCTACCTGAACAAGTCCCGGCGCTTCCTTTCCAGCCAGCGTTTCAACTCACCCTTTCGGAGAACAAGGCGCCTTCCGGCGGAGCATGGCCAGCCCTCGCCTCAATCTAGCTTGCTAGTAGTCCATGCTCCCTTGCTCCGCCCACCTACGCTCCCACCCGCCAATGGCAGGGCCGACGCCCCGCCTCTTCCAGCAGGGTAATATGAGCTCCATCCAGGAAGTCTCTTGAGGATGGGAGGTCCTAAAAGGCTGAGGCAACCACACATATGCCTGATTGAAAATAAAATCTGGCGGTACCTTGTCTCTGACCGCTCTCCGTTCACTGGCTTTCGGATCTCTCCGAATCTTTCTTTTCTTGACCCCCGCCGTTGGGGGCGCTCTAAACTAAAACATTTAGTTACCTGTTTCTGGGAAGCCATCTTGGATCGGGCTGGTGCCTTTAGGGCCGGGAGGGGGAAGGAGTGCTTAAGGAATCTGAAGCCCTTTTCGGCGTCCTGTCCGACTGCTTAGGTTCGGCCCAAACGTACTCTCCTTTACGTAATCAGAGTACCCCTCAGTCACGATGGGGAGGAAACCTGGAATAATGCTGAGTGTGCCTAGTGGCAACCCCCACCCTCTCTCATGCAAGTAAAGCGATCTTAACCAAATCAAAGAAGCAAAAATTAATTCTTGGAGTGGATTTTCTGAGTTCCTGGGATAATCCTTTAGAGATTTCTAAATCCTCAGGATATCAGCATAACATCAGCATAGGTTATGCATCTATTCTAGATGCTTCTAATCCTTATGTCTCGCTCACAAGTTTTCCGGTGTTCTGACAGTACAGAGTACTGCTAGTCAGTTGGAAATGAACAGAATTCAGGAAAGAATTTCAACTTAAAAAAAAAAAAAAGGCCTAAATTCATTAATAGACCCAAACTACTTGTGAATATGGATAGAGCAAACGATGTAAGTCTTAGAGGAGAAATTATATGCAAGGAGGGGGCATTAAGAGACTGCCTTAGAAATATTGGCTGCAGAGTAATTTCGTAACAATAATGATTGAGTAAATTGTTATGGAAATAATTTTACAGTAGGTGAAATTCTCTTGCCCTCAATGAGAAAGATTTACCCATGTTTTCTAGTTTAACTACTGCTATTAAAACTTGCTACAGGAAGTTTTTAATTTTTTGGAAATCCTGAGTAAAGGGTGTCTTTCCCTATCATTAAAGGAATTTCTCAAGAAGTAACATTTGCATGGTCACACATAGTAGGAGCTCAGAGACCTTAAGGAGTCATGTGAGTCAACATTTTATCACAGAAGATTTGGCCAAGTACATTTCTCTGTATATTGAACAAAATCTGTTGGCCAAATTCTTCCTTGGCTACCACTGTCCTTATATCAAATTTTTTTTTTTTTTTTTTTTTTTTAGGGGGGAAAGAGTTTCATCCTTTATTTTTAAGAAGTCTGTATATTAAAAATACAAACAGTTGTATCATTGAGTACAGAGTTCACGTTGCAAATATTCAACCATGTTCATCACATATCTGATGATATAAAATCAAAATTGCTTTTAAAAGCTTGTCTTTCACTGTTTCTAACATGAAAATCATGTCATTACATTTCAAATTTGATGTTAGTATTAGGGCTTACCAGAACAATGTGTAAATGCATATACAGATATGACCTTCATTATAGTTTTTAGAATGAGAACCTATTATCCTTCTGCTTATTTGTTTCAAAATAAACCTGCAATCAAAGGAACCAGTTATTAAGCACACACAGAAAGGGGAATGGGTATCCCTGCCATATGCAATGACCTATAAATAGTAATGACTTAGACTGCTATAAGTAGTACCATTTCCAAGGGTCCTGGGCTTCAAAAACCAACCAACACCCATGTTATCTTATAACCAGTATTCTTCACATGGGTGTGGGAGATGCATTTTCTGTAACTCTTCATGACCATTTCAGAACATCAGCAGTGATCAACAAAGGTCATGAATTTGCCCAGATACTCTCATTTCTTATGCTTAGAACTGACGAAATACCTGAATAAAGATGGCTATGAGTGGTTTTTGGATAATACGGGATTATCAATTCAAGAGATACTCCACTTGAGTTGTTTACCATGTTAAAAAAAAAAAAACACACTCCAAAAGCAGCTGCTCTAGACAGAATGTCTGATCAATGTTCTGATTCATCCTGATCACTAAAGGTTTCTTTGACTGATAGAGGAAAACTCCTGTACAGAATCCATAACGTTTTATTTACTTTAATTCTGTCTCCGGTATGAGCAGACCAGCCAAATTCAACAGCCTTAATCCTTTTCGAATGAGGTAGGAGTTTTTAAAAACAAAACAAAACCAAACCTTAATCAAAGCAGTACTCCATACGCCTTCCAACTTCCTGTGGTACAGTGTAACTGATACTACTGCTACTGGGGGCAGAATCCAGTATAAAATGAATGTATCTCAAGAAGGCTTCTTCCAATACCTTTGATACAATTCCCTAGAAGAAGAGTATATACTTATGTTTGGGATACAATCAGAAATGACACATGAAATGTGAGCAGCTTGGATACATGCATATATTTAATAATGAAACAATTTATCGACAACCAAAAAAAAAGAAAAAAAATTCACAAGACCGCAGTGCTGTGGAAGAAAATGAGACATCAGTATAGCAACTGATCCAGAAGGCTGCATGATAAGTACAGCAAAGACAGACTTGACTAGGATAGTATTGTATGCTCTTCAAATGGAGAAGTATCCACTTATTTGACTGCTTGGAAGCAGGCAGCTTTATTGTATGCTGCATGGAATGGAGGCAAAGAGCCAGGGAAAGGTGAGAGAGGAGAAGAAGAGCAATAAAGAATTCAGGGTAAGCAGATGGAAGAGACTGAGATAGAATTACAAAGAGATGACTGTAAGGCTTTTTGTTTCCTCTGCAGCCTAAAATAAACCTGTTCCAAGTCTTTGTCAGTCAAATTTAGTGGTCACACGAGTAGCACTAGGCACTGTGAAGGAATGGTGGAGGAAGTGGTTTACAAAAACAAAAGGATACCAGGGGTTCCTGCTCTCAAGGAGCTTACAGCCTATATGGGGAGACAAGTTCCACACACAAAGCTACTATAAAACATATTTACAAAGTAACATAAATACAAATAAATATACATATGAATAAACAATATATGAAAACTAAAAGGTACTGTGTCAATAATTGTTCAGAAGTCCCTAGGTCAGTCAAAGAAGGCTTTCTGAAGGAAAAAAATGTGGACTTTGAGTATAACAGTAGTGTATCGTAGGGCATGTGCAAAGGCGTAGGAGTGGAAGCAAATATGTCATGTACAGTAGGCAGATTAGCTTGACAGAAAGTCTAAATAGGTCTCCTTAAGAAGTGAGTGGAATAAAACAGTAGGCATCTATTTGGTGAAAGACTGACTTACCAATGTTAGGTCTGGCCCCTAAAACAAAGCAAACAGGGAAAGATGTTTTCTCTAGGTAATGATAGTAAGTGGCTACAGGTCCAGGAACAACTCTACTACTCTCAAAAGTTTTGTAGTTACTCTGAAATAGAGAAACTAGAAATGGGATGGTGGAGAAGTGTTCATCATCCTTGAGCAGTTCAAGTAGAAGGAACTGCCTTCTGCAACAATTCTTATGTAGTAGCAAATGAAAAACCTCAATGAAGTCCCTAGACTGAGGACCTAAAACCCAAAGGACAGCCAGATCCCAGTCACCTCAAGGGCTCAAGCAGAATGTCCTAGACATTTGTTACTAATTCTTGGTGGGGAGTAGATTGTGTCTGCTTATAAAAGAATTTATTTTTGAACTACCATGACAGTCAGCTTTGATCCTAACATTTTACAAATTAAAATAGAATGAGAAGAGCCCTAATCTATAGGGAATGCTCACGTCCCTGAAGAAGGACAGGTCAATAAGGGCCCAAATTCTCCCCTGGTCTTTAAGTGGAAAGGCAAAACATCACACCTTGAAAAGAGGCTTTTCTCAGCCAAAGCATGTAAGACCTCTTTCTTTAAGCCTATTGATCTGAAGCTGTTCCAGGAAGGAAAAAAAAGAGTCCAGGCCAGTTGTTCAGCAGCAGCCAGAGTCAGCCCCCATGTCATGAGAGCCCCGCTGGGAGGTACTGGATCCCACTGAGGTTGAAATACACTGCTGGGGTCCAATCTTGATGCCATTGGCCTGTGAGAGAAAAGAGGCAATAGTTCCCACCTCAGTGTGAAAGTAAGTGGGAGAAAGAGGGATAAAAGGAGAAATCATTAATTACAATATCTAGAAGCAGGTATGGCCTTGGCAGGTAACCATGCGCCTTAGCCAGACTGCTGTGGAACAATAATCTGTGATGGTGAAGATAAGATGACCAGCTGTGGTATTATAGATCACTGGAAGTGGCCTCTGTGCCCATTTTAAAAGCGACTGTTAATACTTAAGTTTCATAGCTATGTGCAGGATCAGGATGTGATTGGTAAGAGTAGGTAAAACAGAAGTGCAGCATATAATTCATTTTTTTCCCCCCAAATGTGCTTTATAGAAATGACAAGCTAAACAATTAAGAATCACACCTCCCCCATGCTTTGGAATAGTAAAAACCTGAGGTTGAGAAGAAAACCTCCCATAATGTATAAACCTTTTAGATCAGCAATTAATAATCTCTTTAAGCAGTCTGGGTCTCAGACTTGAGGAAAAAACAGACAAGCTATGCCAGTTCATACAGCTTCATATAGTATCATGTTAGACAGGAAGTGCTTATATTCTAGGAAGCATCCTGTCCTGTTTAAAACAAAGCAAAATTAATTGTCAGCCCCTCACCCTATCTTACCTCATTATGGACATCAAATAAACCCTGCTGGATCTTCCTATATATTTCTTTGGCTGTGTTAATGAAGGCCTGAAGAAGAAATAAATTATAGTATTAGGCTCAAGTTTAGGTAGAGAAATTAGGAAAAGAGAATACAAATATTATTCCTATTTGGATTTCAAAGGTGAATTGGGAACCATTAGGAGAATTGAGTAAAAATACAAAAGGTCCTCCAAAGGCCCTGTGAAAGCCATTCCAAACAATTTCAAATAGAAAAAAGGGATTTTGGTACTGACACAAGATGTATTAGGGTTCCCAGATTGGCACACTCTGCAAAAAAAACAAACATGCGCTCTTCTGAGTCAGTTACTTAGACAGATTCAACACCAGACTTAGGAATGACTAAGATGGAATTCATTAGTTCCTCCAACTAAGATGATTTACAAATAACAGTAGTGTCAATCCACACTTACCAGGTAATGTTACTTAATATAAAAGTAAAGCCTTAGGAATCAAGGAAAAACAAATGGAACAATTCCCTTAAAGGGAGATACATGGTCACTATGACCACAAGACATCCTTTTCTTACCCATGTTTTAAGGGGAGGAGAATTCTGGGGCGGGGGGGAAGGGACAAAGATACGGTGTAATCTCTGAAAAGCTTTCCGTACTTTTTCCCAAATAGTACCTCCTCAACATTGCAGGCGGTTTTGGCTGAAGTTTCCATGAATATAAGTCCATGTTCCCGAGCAAAGGCTTCTCCTTCTTCTCTCTTCACATCCCTACGAGACTCTAAGTCACTGCAAGAGATTAATCATTAATTGGGGAGAAAACTAAAAAAAGACCCAAGTGAAAGAAGAAATTTATTCTAAAAGAATCCCACAGCTGTTTCAACTGCCAGTTAATCCATAGAGAATGCAGATCCTGAATGGTGTCCTCTTGTACAGAGTTACAGATCTCCGTAGCCTCTGGGAAAATATTCTTCAGATCAGATTCTTGACAGCAGCTGCACAGTTGAGGATAATGCCTTATCTCTTATTACAGAGAAAAGGGTTTATAAAAGGTTAGGCAAGCCCCATAGTTTCTCAAGGTCTATGCTGTATTCTTTTTTGAAGGAGATCCAGTTAAACCAAAGGAAAGAAGAGGAAAGGGAAATTCCAGTTACTGGGAAGTAGAAAAGTCATGGATGTCACACCACATAGTAATAAGTGTCTTCCTCATTACTGGAATCAAGCCACAAGAAGAGAGACAGCAAGGAATAAGGAGAACCCGGTTGCCTTAACTCACTAGTATCATTATTAACATGTATAATAAACAGCAGCCTGCCACCAGGGAAATGAAGGATTCAGAGAAAATGATATGGATAAAATTAGGTGATACTGAGGACAGAGCCAAGGACTGAGGAAGAATAAAGTGGCATGGAAAGACTTTACGAAACACAGGATAAAAGGATGCGGAATAAGATTACGGTGAACTGTCCGATTTTCATTTTTCAAACTGGAAATTTTCATTTGGGAAGATTCCGGTTTTTCACCACGAAAAGAAAAAATCCAGGAGTAAGTCCACTAGAGAACAATAAATCTGCAAAATGTATGCTTATTTTTCATGAGCTGTGTGCAGACCAAGGAAGAACTAACCCGAAATGGCAACAGTCCTAAATTTGAACACGTAGCCCAGACATACCTCTAAGTTCCAGATCTGTTTGTCCATTTGCCTGTTCATTTCTACTTATGTGTAAAAGGCACCTCAGATGTACATCAAAATGAAACATCATCTTTTCCTGCCAAACTGACTCTGTCCTACACTTCCACATCTCCATAAATGGCACAAGCCAAAAACCAAGGTTATTATTAACAATTTTTCCTTCACACCAAATACCCAATTCACCCCAAAGCGAAGTACTTCCAAAATGTACCTTACAATCATCCTTTCTCTCTCTCTCCAGTGTCACTGACCTAGTCCAATACACCACTTTCTCACTTGGACTGCCGCAGCTGAGATCCACATCAACCCTTGCTCCCCTCCAGATCTTTTAAAAATCTGATCAAGCTGCTGCTGCTACATCGCTTCAGTCGTGTCCAACCCTGTGCGACCCCACAGATGGCAGCCCACCAGGCTCCTCCATCTCTGGGATTCTCCAGGCAAGAACACTGGAGTGGGCTGCCATTTCCTTCTCCAATGCATGCATGCATGCTAAGTCACTTCAGTCGTGTCCGACTCTATGCGACCCTATGGACAGCAGCCCACCAGGCTCCTCTGTCCACAGGATTCTCCAGGCAAGGACACTGGAGTGGGTTGCCATCTTCTCCACTGACCAAGCTACTTCTCTGCTTAAAACTCTTAAATGCTTCCTACAGTGATTAGAATAAAATCCAGACTCCTCACTCAGGTCTGTAAGTGCCATGACATCTGGCCCCTGCCTTCTTTTCACACATCTTGTACCATTCCCCTTTGATTTAGTCTAACCACACCAGGTTTCTTTCAACATTATAAACTTATCAAGCTTCTTCCCAATTTAAAGCTTTCACAGAGTTTCTTACCCCTATTTGACACCTTTTTAAAAACTCTTTGCCCCGTGAACTCTTGCCCATCCTCCAGAGTCCAGTTTAAATTACAACTCTAAACCAAAAGTAAGTACCCTGGGGCTTCCCCGGTGGTCCAGTGGTCCAACACGGGGAACACTGGTCTGACCCTTGGTCTGGGAAGATCCCACATGCCTCAGAGCAGAGCAGCTAAGCAGGTATGCCACAACTACTGAGTCCATTTGCCACAACTACTGAAGCCTGCGTGCCTCTCCGCAGCAAGAGAAGTCACAAACTCGAGGAGCCTGAACACTGCAACTAGTGAGTAGCTCCCGCTCTCCAAAACTAGAGAAAGCCCACAAGCAGCAACTAAGACCCCAGACTCCTTTGTTCATGGGATTCTCTAAGCAAGAACACTGGAGTGGGTAGCCAATCCCTTCAGGGGATCTTCCCAACCCCGGGATCGAACCCTGGCCTCCTGTATCACAGGCAGATTCTTTACCATCTGAGTCACCAGGGAAGCCCAAATAAAATTATAAAAAATAAATAAGTATCCTGGTACTCTTTTTTATAGTGCCCTTTTTTCCCCCCTTCACTGCATTTATCATAATTTGTAAACAGATACAAATCATTTTATATTTAATATCTATGTCCCCACTAAACTGTGAGCTCCGTGGGAATGAGGGCAGGATTTTGTATTCACCTTGCCCACTCAGGCTCTAGCACAATATCTAGGATGTAGTTAAAGTTTTTCACAAATTGGCTGAACCAATGAGTATACTCATTGGTATAGAACTGTGGCACAGTTCTAGGTGCCACAGGTTATTTTAAATACTCAAGGGAAACACAGCAACACTCCACATCAGAACACCACATAAATTGTTGTCGTTCAGTAGCTAAGTCATATCCGACCCTTTTGCGACCCCATGGACTGTAGCCTGCCAGGCCCCTCTGTCCATGGGATTTCCCAGGCAAGAACATTGAAGGGGGTTGCCATTTCCTTCTCCAGGGGATCTCCCAACCCAGGGATAGAACCCGTGTCTCCTGCACTGGCAGGCGGATTCTTTACCACTGAGCCACCAGGGAAGCCCCCACATAAATATAAGCTTAATATAATTGGCAGTGTCAAAATCAGATCATGATAGATTCAACATTTGTACTTCTTTGTGAGGCTGCATTCTTGGCAGCTGCTGTGACAAAAAGCAAACACTGCACAAAAATCAATTTGCAACAGAAAAGAGAGTGGTAAGTGTCCAATATTAACTCCAGGGTTTGACAAGCTGTGCTGTGCCTGATAGGCATACACAGGTCATTAGCAAGTAATTACGATTACTTAAGAATGAAATAAGGAATTCTTTTCCTTTTAATTCATGTTTTTCGTTTTTCAAACACTCAGTTGCTATGACAAAAATACCTGCTATTTTGTTTAGACCTAACTATTTAATAACAAAACTATCAAGTATGTCTTTTGGCCTATGGGTGCCTTAGAAAATTCATTGAGAATAAAAAATGTTGCTAAGGATGTGGAGAAACTGGAATGCTTGTGCACTGAGAGTAGTAATGTTAAGTAGTGCAGCCACTATGGAAAACAGTACAGCAGTATCTCAAAAAATTAAACAGAATTTTCATAAGATCCAGCAGTTCCACTTCTGGGCATATATCCTAAAGAATTGAAAGCAGGGACCCACGGAGATCTTCGTACACACATGCTGACCAGCAGCATTATTCACAACAGCCAAAAGCTAGAAGCAACTGAAGTGTACATCAATGGATAATAAACAAAATGTGGTAAGTACATCCAATGGATTACTATCTAGCCTTAAAACAGGAGAAAATTCTGACACACGCTACAATATATATCAACCTTGAGGATGTTATGCTAAACAAAAGCCAGGAACAAGAGAACAGATATTCTAAGATTCCTAAAGTAGTCAGAAGAGACAGAAAGTAGAATGGTGATTGCTAGGGGCTAGGGGGATGGGGATCTTCCCTGATGGCTCAGAGGTAAAGAATCCACCTGCAACGTAGGAGACACGGTTTCAATCCCTGGGCTGGGAAGATCCCCAGAAGAAGGAAATGGCAACCCACTCCAGAATTCTTGTCTGGGAAATCCCACAGACAGAGAAGTCTGACGGGCCACAGTCCATAGGGTCACAAAGAGTTGGACACAACTTAGCGACTAAACAAGAGTGGGATGGGGAACATGAAATTAGTGTTTATGGGAAGAGAGCTTCAGTTGGGGAAGATAAGTTCTAGAGATAAATGGTGGTGATGGTTGTATAACAATGTGAAGGTACTTAATGCCATGGAACTGTACACTTAAAAATGGTCAAAATGAAAAAACAAAAAAGGTTAAAATGGTAAGTTTTATATTACATATATTTTACTACAATAACAAAACTTTTTAAAATTCAGACACTAATGAATCTAAACTAAAAAAGTTTAGGTCCCAAATGATTCAATATCCAAAGAGTACCTAGATGACTTCTAGTACTTATTATTTATACAAATAAGATTTTACCTCTTATTCCCAATCAGCATGATAACCATGTTGGAACTAGAGTGCTGCCGGGCATCCTCTAACCACGAGGTCAGGTGGTTGAAGGTTTCACGCCTACAGCAGAGAAATTTCAAAAGTGGGTCAGAGGCCCATTTCAAAATGCCAAAGCAATTCCAAATGCATAGGAAAAGGGGGAAACTTTTATGTGTAAAGAAAAATTAGAAGAGGCAACTCCTCTTTAGCATTCTTACTAGATTCAGTAGATTAAAAAGATTGTGAGAACAGAGGAAAGAGTCTCCCTCTCACCCAGCAGATCTGACTCACCTTGTAATGTCGTACACCAGCAGTGCACCAGCCGCTCCCCTGTAGTAGGAACGGGTGATGGAACGGAAGGATTCTTGTCCAGCCTTTCCCATCAACGTGGCAACAAAAAAAATCCCAACAAAACCAGATTATTTGCAGAGAAGTTACTTGATCAGATGCCACACTAACACAAAGGACTTTACAAAACACCTTCTATGAAGAAAAGAGAATTGGCGAAAAGAAAACCTGAATGCCCAGGAAGAAGTCCAGGTGGGAAATCAGTATCTTTCAGCGGGAGTACAATTGATATTTTGGGTGGGTCAGTTCTTCCTGTGAGACTGTCCATTTAACTACTGAATGTTTAGCATCCCTGGCTTCCTGTCACTGAAAGTATTTACCCTACAGTCAGTGTGACAAAGAAATTTCCACACAATATCCCCTAGGAGAGAACCGGAAATAGAACTAGAAACTCAGAGTATTTTTCAGTCCCATATAATGCTGAACATATCACCTTTGTTTTTTGTTTCTATTTTTGTTTCCACTCCTTTGTCTTAGAAAATTATCTTAGAATGCCAAAGCTCTATATAATAGATGTTTCATTCCAATGGATCATCGTATAAAATTAGATACAAAGCACCTAATTTAGGCATATACTAACTGACCTTTAGTGACTGATAATGGCAGGACGGGACTTCCCAGATGGTGCTAATGCTAAAGAATTCTTCTGCCACTGCAAGAGACTTAAGAGACGCGGGTTTGATCCCTGAATTGGGAAGATCCCCTGGAGGAGGGCATGGAAACCCACTCCAGTATTCCTGCCTGGAGAATCCGATGGACAGAGGAGCCTGGTGGTCTACAAGTCCACCGGTCACAAAGCGTTGGACATAACTGAAGTGACTTAGCACACACATACGCAAAGGCAGGACTACCAAGATGTCCCTTACTGAGATTGTGTCATAGCAAATAGGAATAACGACTAGGGAAAAAAGTCCAGGGCCCAGGACAGAGCTGTCATTAAAAAAAATTCAAGTTTATTCTCTATTTTCATTTCCAATGGGGCCAAGATATAAGGGTTTATTTATAACTGAGCAATTTACTAATGCCCCATATACAGGATACTTTTGCTTTCTTGATGGAATAGGCTTTTGGTTTGGGGGGAGGACAGGTTTCATCAAAGGAAGCAAAATCATCTAAATATGAATTCCCTGGGCATTGACTCTATTCTATCAGAAAAGTTTTCACATTCTTGAAATTGCTTATCCTTCTGTCCCTACATAAAGATTAGGATGGGAGACTATTGTTCTTAAAGATAGGGAAACTAAGATCTGGACATTGGAAAATAAACAGCTTTTACACGATATACCAACGATAACATTCATGATACTAACAATTAACACAAATGTGAAAAATTGGGCTCAAAGATCAGTTCAGTAACTGGCCAAAAGTTTAAAATTCTATAAACACCAAATTCATAACTTAAATGTAGGAGCTTAGTATAATACTCCATAGCAAAAACATCTGTTTTCTTCAACATTATATCACATAATCTAAAGCCAGATCTAAGGTAAGAAGACTGTTAGTACACTAGTTCTCGATTACATTTCCAACAGTACAACCATCTCTTACTACAACAGTCATATAAGTGTCTTGTTGCATACCTGTTAGAACATCAAAATCCAAAAGTAATTCTAAAGAACTTTGTTGGCAATATTAACCACACTTTAAGATCTAAAACATATTTTTTCCCTCCAAGAGCTCACTTAAATTTTATTTTTTTCCCTAATAGTTTTATGTCTTAAATCATTTGATTCCTGGTTGGCTTCTAACTTACTTTTTTTCCTCTTCCGCTATGGTTGAAAGCCCTCTCCTTCCTCAAGTCCTCCCAAGAGCTAAAGGAAGTCTGAGGGAGGCCTGTGTGATGGTTGAATCAAGAGAAGCCTTTAACTTTTGCAAATGAAAACATTTCCAGTGCACTATCACAGATGATTTTTTAAATCAAATCACTTTACTTCTTAATCTCAATCAATTTCCCAAATCAAAGTTTTCGAGGCAATAAGTTAGAAAGAGACTTCCTCGGTGGTCCAGAGGCTAAGACTCTGAGCTCCCAATGCAGGGGGCCAGAGTTTGATCCCTGGCCAGGGAACTAGATCCCACATACTGCAACTAAAGATCCTGCTGCTGCAACTAAGAGCTGGCGCAGTCAAATAAATGAATAAAAATAAATATTAAAAAAAAAAAGAAAAGCTAGAAAGAGTAAGCCATTCAATTTGGGTTGATCTGCATCAGTCTGAGGTATCTTTGTCCATATCCTGTTTTAAAAAAAATCTGAAGCAGCAAAGAATTAAGATGGAGATAAAGAGAATTAAGTTTTCTCATTTCCCCCAAATGGAAGCAGCATATTATATATAATTTCAAGATATATAAAGTATCCATTCCTATAAAATCAGACAGGCTCATTTCTTAAGAATCAAAATGCATTCCAAAGTAAGATGCAAAAGAATCTGAGATTTTTTTTTTTGGCCACGCTGCATGACTTGTGGGATGGTAGTTCCTTAACCAGGGATCAAACCCTAATGCTACCCTTGCACTGAAAGTGCCAAGTCCTAACCACTGAACTGCTAGGAAACTCCTGAATTTGGGATTATTTAATTAATATATTTACCAATGCAAACTCATATATACTTGGGTTATTTGAAACAAAAAGACGTGGCATTCAGAATTTGTAACTGTAACAGATGGAAGTAAAAGCTTCCCTGTCTCTTTGATTTCACTTGACCTCCTCTGACCTCTGTATGCAGGTCAAAAAGGAACAGTTAAAACCAGACATAGAACAATGGACTGGTTCCAAATTGGGCAAGGAGTATGTCAAGGCTGTATACTGTCATCCTTTTTATTTAACTTATATGCAGAGTACATCATGCAAAATGCCAGGCTGGATGAAGCACAAGCTGGAATCAAGATTGCCAGGAGAAACATCTATAACCTCAGAAATGCAGACAACACCACCCTTATGGCAGAAAAGTGAAGAAGAACTAAAGAGTCTCTTGATGAAAGGGAAAGAGGACAGTGAAAAAGCTGGCTTAAAACTCAACATTCAAAAAACTAAGATCATGGCATCCAGTTCCATCATTTCATGGCAATTAGATGGGGAGACAATGGAAACAGTGACAGACTTTATTTTCTTGGGCTTCAAAATCACTGCGTATGGTGACTGCAGCCATGAAATTAAAAGACGCTTGCTCCTTGGAAGAAAAGCTATGACCAACCTAGAAAGCATGTTAAACAGCAGAGATATTACTTTGCCAATAAAGGTCCGTCTAGTCAAAGCTATGGTTTTTCCAGTAGTCATGTACGGATGTGGCAGTTGGACTATAAAGAAAGCTAAGTGCCAAAGAATTGATGCTTTTGAACTGTGGTGTTGGAGAAGACTCTCGAGAGTCCCTTGGACTGCAAGGAGATCCAACCAGTCCATCCTAAAGATCAGTCCTGGGTGTTCATTGGAAGGACTGATGCTGAAGCTGAAGCTCCAATACTTTTGTCACCTGATGCGAAGAACTGACTCACTGGAAAAGACCTTGATGCTGGGCAAGACTGAAGGCAAGAGGAGAAGGGGATGACAGAGGATGAGATGGCTGGATGGCATCACTGACTTGATGGACCTGAGTTTGAGCAGGTTCCAACTGTTGGTGATGGACAGGGAAGCCTGGCGTGCTGTAGTCCATGGGGTCGCCAAGAGCTGGACATGACTGAGCGACTGAACTGAACTCTGACCTCCATCCTTAGCTCCTCCGTCATAGCCCTTTATCCCTGCATCAGCCTTTACTGTTATATTGGGGACTAAAGTATTTTTGTTTTCTCTTACCGTATCCCAGATTTGAAGTTTGATTTGTTTTCCATCAATGTTGACCATACGAGCCCCAAACTCCACGCCTGTCAGTGAAAACAGCGAGAAAGAATGTGATTCTCATGAACAACCATGGTGAGAAAAGGTTCATACTTGTCCTCATTGTGCTAATGACTCATCCTCCCCACTTAGTGCCACTAAGCCCATTACAGTTCCCTATTTGCTCCAATTAATTTTGTGCTCCTTAAAGTTTTATCTTCTAGAATTAAAAACTGTGTTCTAGGTGACAACCACCTCAGGAATATAACTGAAAAGCATATATAGGGATAAAAATTAATTAAGAAATCAAATAGAAAAAGTGAATGAATTTTTAGAATTATTGTTTAATCTTAAATTTGATTAAGAAATGTTTAATTTTGTAACTTTTTAAAAAACTTCTAAATTTTTTGAAAATATTTCCCAATATTTTCCCAAAGTCACTCTCTAGTCCTCTATATGAAACAATAAATACTTGCTTTTTGCAATTTTAGAACTTTTTTTAGAAAAGCACCTATCTAAGAATAGGTTCTCAAGAATGAAACATTTCAGATCTCCAATAATTCCAAGAGTTCATCAGAAAACAGCATTCCTCACAGGGGTTTGGAAACAGATAGTCTGAATAAAGGTTTTTGTTTACCTGGCATTCAACTTCTGTCAAGGTAATGTCAAGACAAAACTTAAAAATCAATCACTTACATTAAAAATACTTGATTCTAAGTCAAACACTTTGTCCTATTTTCTATCTTTACACAGTACTTTACTCCAGGAATTCTGATCTGCAGGTAATAAACAGCACTAATCTAGCTTCTGCTATTCAGGGGCCCCAGGGACAATATATCCAGAATCTCTCTCAACTCTAAAGTTTTACAGTCAATAAGCAGATTAAAAAAAATTGTTTCTTACTATTATAGACTGCATCATCAAGAATAATGATAGTTACTAAAAAAAAAGTCACTAATTTTGTTTTCTTTCTGGATAAGAGGAATGGAGTTTCAATGGTGAAGAATTAAAAAATACAACTTCTGTCCCCTTTTATGCAACTTCCTCTAATTATGAAGAAACCTTCATATTTTGTGCACGTTTTATAGCCAACTGCCTTGTTTATCTTGGTATAGAATACTGAAGTCAGAAAAAAATAAATTGGAGCATATATTGGACTCTGGGGAAACTTGATTGATCACTTCATTCCGTTACATTGAAACCTGTCACTTGCTCCCATTACCTTTAGGTGTGTCAAAACTTCATCTCTCCCCTTCCCCACCCCAACCCAGATGTTCTCTACCCTTACTTCTTGTCACTCTTCACTTTAAATTCCATGGTCAAGCCATATTAAATTACTTTCAGTTTTCCAAATTAGCCTGATCTCTGTTATCCTGAGCCTTTGCACCTGTTCTTCCCTCTTGCCCTGATCACTTTTCTCTCATCTCCACAACCCCTTTGCCTGGCTAGTTCCTGCTCATGCTTCCATTTTCAGCTTTTCCTGATAGATGTGGCAGCCTCTTATCCCCTTTTGCAATAGTAATTTATTCATTGATATCTGCCCCCAGCCTCACCTCACCTCCTACACTGGAGCTTCAATGTAGGCACGTTTGCCTTGTTAAGCAATGTATCACTTAGCACCTAGCACATTGTGGTTGTTCACAATAGTCATTTACAAAAATATTTTCCTGTTGATACCAAATCCTTTTCTAACCACTTTAGTTATTTGGCTCTGAATCAGTATTGTGGGATCAGTAGTAGCTTCAGATTTCAATAATGTGGGTCTTGGAAGTGGCGATATAGTAAGAATGGGAGCTAGGGATTTTATTCTGAAACTGCACCTGCATGGCAAGAAGACTAGTTTTATGTACATAATCTTTATTTGGGTTGGAGTTATGCAGATTATGGGGAATGGGTTGTTAAAATTCACTAACAACCCATTGTGATAGGTCATCCCATATCACAAATTTGTGGAAGATGTTCACATTTCCCACGATTACCAGAGTGTTGTTGTTGTTGTTTTTTTTTTTTACCAGAGTGTTTTTGAAACTCATGATTATCATATAGTTACCAGTTTCATGTACCTTTTATTCTAGGTCTGGGATGGCTCTTCCATTTGCTTCCTCCTCTCCAACACACACACACAAAATCTATACGGTAGTGATTACTTTGAAAAAGTAATGAGGTTCACACTAATTTACCGCAGAGTAAGGCGAGTTTTTTAATTAACATATGTTTTCATAGGATTTTACATAAACATACAAATCACATTTGTTTTAAAAAAAATCCTAAGGCAACTAACCCATACCTCACGGTCATCTCTAAATCTAGGCACCTTTCAATTACTTACTCCCCATTACACTACTGCCCATTTCTCAGCATTTAGTCACTCTTCACTTAGCATAACTTTGGACTAACCCCAAAATAGGGAGACATAACTTTTCTACCCCGAACACTAAAGCTGCTAACTTTCTACTTATTCAGATTTCATAATCTATTCTAAGAGAGGTATATGCGCTTACCTATTGTGAGGTCGTGGACAGGTTGGAACCGCTTGTCTGTAAACTGCAGGAGGAGACATGACTTCCCCACACCTGAAAGAAGACGACGCGTGCGCTAGGAGTTAGGCAGCGAGAACAGACCAGTGTCGGGGCGTCCAGGACTGGGGAAGGGGGGCTCTGGGGAAGGGGAGCCCCGAGCCCCGCCCCCGGCGGCCCGCCCCGCCCCCGCTTCACTCAATCGCCCAGCCCACTAAATGAGCCCCGCCCCCAAGCCCCGATTTGGGTGTTTCGGATCCCCGCGCCAGCTTGAGGATTGTCGCCCGCGGGTTACCTGTGTCTCCGATGATGATGTACTTGAAGAGATAAGCATAAGTCATGGTCCCTTTTGCTCTGGATTCCGGGTCCGCCCGACTTCTACGGCCACTTACCTCCGGCCTCTCTAGCCGCTCAATCTATCGACCTCCGGCCCCTCTAGCCCAGTTAACGTCTCTATTGCTCCCCCTCGAAATCCCGTTTCGGTCGGAGCGACGGTAATACCCAGATACCACCTCCGGGGACGCCTCTAACACTCCTACATGCCATTATCCCACCAAGCTCCAGGAGGCGGTAGCTAGCCTTTCAGTCCGCTCGGCCTTCCCGGGCCTGACTCGCAACAGCCCAAGGCGCTCCTTCCAATCAGCGGAGAGCGACGCACGACGTTGCGGAAGTGACGGCAGTTCCGTGTCCTCTGTAGGGGCGGTGGGAGTGATGAGTCCACTGAGATCCTGGTAGCCGTTGTGTGAAGATGGAGGTAGGCTCCTGATCGTTAAGAAGGCTGGCGAGAGAGCGCAGCTAACGGGGTTGAAGCCGAAGTGGGAAGCCGGGCGGAGCGGCGGCAGACGGGAGGGGAGAGAGAGCGGGGTTTGGGGGGTGTTGTCATAATGTCTGGGTCAGAATCCGTCGCTCCGAGCTAACTCCCTGCTTCCCCTAACTTATCCCCGCGGCTTTCTTTTGGTTTCCAGTTTCCCGGAGGAAATGACAATTACCTGACGATCACAGGGCCCTCGCACCCTTTCCTGTCCGGGGCCGAGGTGAGCATGAGTTCCTGACGCTGCGCGGAGTGGGCGGGAGGCAGCGGTGGGGTAGGGTGATGGGGAGAGAGCTAGGACGCCAGGGCCCGGGGGTTGGGAACCGGAGGCTGCGATTGATGTTTGGAGAAAAGTGGCAGCTGCCTTCAGAGCCTATGACTACGCGGAAGGCCAGGAAGGCTGCTGTCATTAAAAAAAAACAGGACGCTGGTAAAAGCTAACCTATTTTAGAGCGATTCTGTATTGGAGTATAGAGTGAAATTGTCTCCTTTCGTGGAGGAGAAACAAGTACAGTAATGGGAGATCGCAGTAGGGAGAGAACGTTTCCGCCAAAGAAATCTGGGAGAGGGCAGGAGTTTACCTAACATTTTAACTGTGGAATGTGTTCATTCTTAAACCGTACTCTGTTGAAGGGGTCTGTGTTTCATTAAAACTTCCTACTTAACGATTTTTAGAAAAGTTACTGGTTATGTTTACTTAGAGTGTTAGCTTGTTGTGCTAGTGAGAGAATGAAAGGAAATATTTGCGAGAAAACATGGGAGTTAAGTAGAACGTGCATTTCTGTTTGCCAGTGCCTCAGAGTTTGGGTAGGTTACTTCACCCTTGTGTGTCTGTTTCCCTAGCTGTCAGATAGTTTTAATAATAGTTTCTTACTATGTTGTGAAGTAGAAGTAATGATCATGGTGAGGTCCTTTAGTGTTCGTGGAAAAGGTTTAATTGAAATGTCATAAATATGTATGATTTGTTTAGACAAGGCAATAGAAAAGGATGGAACAAAAATAAATTAAGTCTTTGAGAAACTGAAATCTTGAACTTTCTACTGCCTTTTGAGAATTTTAAATTGTTTTAAAACTTGGCATAAACTATTTGATCACTTTTTTGTATCAAGAATTCTCAATTGTTGTTGAATGAACTTATCCATAGGGTCGCAAAGAGTTGGACAGGACTGAAGCGACTTGGCACGCATTCATCAACTTATCCTGTAACAAACCTTAATGCTTTCATGTATGAGAATTAGATGGACAAGGAGGGGGTTTTGCTAGTTGTTTTTTTTTTTTCACTTTATTGTGATTACTATTTATTTTTACATTCCTAAGTAAAGTGTGAATCAAAGGAGCAGCAAATTTAAGAATAATATAAAACTAAAATCTGTTTGATGCTTTGCAGTCTCATTGTTAGTTTCTTCTGAGCGATATCTTCATGGTTTAATTTCATTATTTGGAGTGTTGTAGTTTTCACATTGGTCTTATCCACATGAAAGCACATCACGACCAATTCCTTCTGAATCAAGTCTCCACAATTTAAATTTCTTTATTTAGAGTGTCATAAATTTCATATTGGCCTCATCAAGAAATTTTCCAGGTTTGAGTCTATCCTTTGTGTTTGCTTTTATTACTTTAAGAAAAAAACTTTTTATAAATTCTTTTGCTAAGAAGTTCATAGTTAAATTTCAGTGGATTCCTTTAACCTAGGGCCCTGTCATTGTTACCATTTCTCCTTATCCGTTACAACTTCTTCACCTTTGTTTCCCCTCTTGTGTGTTTGTTTTCCTTTATTTCAATTGGTTTGTGGTTTTTGTTGTTTCTGGTCTTACTGTGTGCCACCCCAAATATATCTTAAAACAAGATGAAGGTAATTTAACTTTTTTTTCTTTAGAAGAAGAGTAATTTTTAGAGTTTCTTGCAAGGAAAAGAAATGTTCACAAAAATAACTTATCATAAAAAAAGTTGAAAAAATTGAACTTCTTTGAAATAAGGTGGTTTTTTGTTTTTTGGCCATGCTGTGCAGCTTGCCAGGTTGTAGTTCCCCCACCAGGGACTGAACCCAGGCCCAAACAGTTGAGTGCCAAGTCCTGACCGCTAGACCAACAGGGAATTTCCAGAATTTTTCATCAGTAGACAACATTAAGAATTTAAATAGGCACTTCACAGACTGGGAGAAGATATTTTTCACATATATCTGACTCAGATTCAGAGTATATTCAGGTACTTCTGCAGAGTGAAATAAAGAATCCAATTTTTAAATGGACAAAAGATTTTAACTTGCACATCAGAAGAGAGGGTGTCCAAATTGTCACTAGGCATATGAAAAAGTATCATCATCACTTACCAGGGAAATGCCATTTAATCGTGAGGTACCATTTTATACCCATCATAATGGTGAAAATTTAAAAGACTGATCATTCCAGGAGTTGGTAAGGATGTAGATAACTCTTAATCATTTCTGGTAAGAGTGTAAATTGATTCAGCCTCTTTGGAAAACTAGCTATCTACTACACATAAAATATAGTTATCCTGTGACCTGGTAATTCCACTCCTTGATATATACATAAGAGAAATGAGTGCATATACTAATCAAAAACATGTATGTCCACAGCAACTTGGTTTATATAGCTAAACAGTGGAAACAAATGTCTATAAACTGATAGGTTTATAGGAATAGGTTTGTAGTTAAAAGGAATACTACACAGCAATAAAAAATAATGAACTACTAATAAATGCAACCTGAGTGATCTCAAAAATATATTATTGAGTAAAATAAGCCAAATAAAAAAGAGTAGACATTATTTGGATTCATTTGAATATTAAGATCAAGAATAGACAGCACTAAACTATGCTGATAGAAATCAGAATAGTGCTACCCATTGTGGAAGGGAGGGAGTATTAACTGGAAAGGAGCATGAGAAAATCTTTTAGAGTGATGAAAATGTTCTGTATCTTTATCTGGATAGTAGATAATTGGGTGTTAACATATGTAAAAATTCATTGAGCCATACACTTAAAATATATGTGCTTTACATAAGTTATACCTCAATAAAATAAGAAATAATAATTTGTAAAGATTAAGTGTCCAGAGAGGCAGGCTTAGCATATATAATAGCTTTGCTTGAGCTAGGAGAGCTCTATAGTCTGAAGGGAGTTTAATCTTTCTATCTTGTTTAAGGTTGGCATTTAAATAATGATACTATACTTTGAGCACTCTGGGGAAATTAGTCATAAAGATGCATGCTTGCATGTTAAGTCGCTTCAGTCCGGTTCAATTCTTTGTGACCCTGTGGACTGTAGCCCGCCAGGCTCCTCTGTCCATGGGATTCTCCAGGCAAGAATACTGGAGTGAGTTGCCATTCCCTTCTCCAGGAGATCTTCCTGATGCAGGGATCAAACTGGCGTCTCTTGCATCTCCTGCATTGGCAGGCACGTTCTTTACTACTAGTGCCATCTGGGAAGCCCCAGTCATAAAGATACCTGTCCTCAATTTTCCTAATTTTCTAAGTAATCATTAGAACCAGTTAATGATTTCAGGCTGAATAGTTAAATTTTCATTACCATATCAATTTTTAAGAACAATTAAACTATTTTAATAATCCATAGGACCAGTGTATTGTTGAATAAATCAGTGCTTGATTACAATAACTTTTCCTTAAGATGAATAATCTACACAAGAAATTACTTAAATACTGGATTGTGTGTTTTGGTATGGAGGAATATGAAGAGGTAGGACAAATGGTATTTTTAATTTTTTTATTTCTCTAGATAGCTAAACCTTTATAATCCTTGCTTATAAACTGTAATTCCCAAACTGCTTTCTTCTTCATAAAGCCCCAGGAATTTAACAGAAGGAAATGAAAGTTGAGTTGAGAAGGTAGAGGACTCATGTTTCTATTTCCTCTTTCTGTGTCCACGTCATTTAGTTTAACTTTAATATTTGCTACAGTTTTATCTGTTTTATATTTGACAAGCTAGAGTTTATGATTTAGTTATATAGTGAATCCACTGAAATAAAAGAACTTTAGATATTCATTATCTAATAATCTTACCAATAGCTTGTGGTAGTAAAAGCTTTAGAGTAGATCTCTATTCTAACAGGTGGTTTCCCCTTCTGTATTCTTGATCATTGCAGTTACTTTACTCTTCCTTTTTAAAGGAAGAAACAAAGTAACAAAAAACAAAACACCGTTAAAGCCATAGATGCAGAATAACAAAGCTGTTTCCACATTCCAGTGGGTGGTACATAGAAAGAATGCCTTGTTAATTCGATACAGTGAAATCTCTGCTTCTTTGGTGTTTAGTGTAGTTCATGAGAATACTCCAGATGGTTTATGAGGGCTAGTCCTTTGTAGAACACTGGTCTTTTGTATGAATTTTTATTCTTTTTTCAGTTCTCATTAACAAATAGTATCATTTTCATATCAGCAGAGTTACTTTTCTTATTTGTTGTGGTAAACAGAAAAGGGCAGTCATCTTTTGCTTTACCAAAGCAACCTGTATCTTCTTAAAAAATTGTAAACCACTATTTTACAGCTGTTGATATAATACAACAAATGTTTCTCTGGATCCTTCCTGTCACTGTAACTTTTGTTTGTTTACATCAGAATTTGGTAAAAATCTTTGTACTCTTTTTCCTGAAAAATGTTCATATGAACTTGAACTGAAATCTCAGTGTCATGGACTGAAGTTAAGAACTTCCACACAATAAGAAAAATTATGATTTGTGTACTGAGGAAAGTTCAGTTCTTAGGCAGAGTTTTAGTTTTTCCTAAAGAATATTGTTGTTATTGTTTAGTTGCTCAGTTGTGTCCACTTTTTGTGACCCTGTGGACTGCAGCTTTTGAGGCTTCCCTGTCCTTCACCGTCTCATGGAGCTTGCTTTAACTCATGTCGATGGAGTTGGTGATGCCATTCAACCATCTCATCCTCTGTCATCCCCTTCTCCTGCCTTCAATCCTTCCCGCCATCAGCGTCTTTTCCAGTGAGTTGGCTTTTCGCATCAGGTGGTCAAAGTATTGGAGCTTCAGCTTCAGCATCAGTCCTTCCAATGAATATTCAGGACTGATTTCCTTTAGAATTGACTGGTTTGATCTCCTAGGAGTCCAAGGTACTCTCAAGAGTCTTCTCCAACACCATAGTTCAAAAGCATCAATTCTTTGGTGCTTACCCTTCTTTATGGTCCAACTCTCTCATCCATACACGACTCCGGGGAATACCATAGCTTTGACTAGTGGACCTTTGTTGGCAAAGTAATGTATCTGCTTTTTAATATGCTATCTAGGTTGGTCATAGCTTTTCTTGCAAGGAGCAAGCGTCTTTTAATTTCATGGCTGCAGTCACCATCTGCAGTGACTCAGGAGCCCAACAAAATGAAGTCTGTCACTGTTGCCATTGTTTCCCATCCATTTACCATGAAGTGATGGGACTAGATGCCATGATCTTTGTTATTTGAATGTTGAGTTTTAAGCCAGCTTTTTCACTGTCCTCTTTCATGTTCATTGAGAGGCTCTTTAGTTCCTCTTTGGTTTCTGCTGTAAGGGTGGTGTCTTCTGCATATCTGAGGTTATTGATATTTCTCTCTGCAATCTTATTTCCAACTTATGCTTCATCCACCCTGGCATTTTCATGATATACTCTGCATATAAGTTAAATAAGCAGAGTGACAATATACAGCCTTGACACACTCCTTGCCCAATTTGGAACCAGTCCATTGTTCCATGTCCAGTTCTAACTGTTGCTTCTTGACCTGCATACAGGTTTCTCAGGAGGCAGGTCAGGTGGTCTGGTGTTGTCTTTTTCAGAATTTCCCACAGTTTGTTGTGATCCACACAGTCAAAGGCTTTATTGTAGTCAGTGAAGCAAAAATAGATGTTTTTCTGGGATTCTCTTGCTTTTTCTGTGATCCAGTGGATGTTAGCAGTCTGATCTCTGGTTCCTCTGCCTTTTTAAAATCCTGCTTGAGGTACGTTACTTAATTATGGAAGAGGAAAAAAAAATACCTGTGGGTGTCTCCTGAATTTCATCTGAATCAGTTAATATTTATTGTGCCATGTGACAGGTTGATAAAATTTAAAGTTTCTAAAATTCCAACAATCCGTGACAATTGGTTGGGGTAGGTGACAAGTTAACCATTAGGATATTAGTGTTATCACTAAGTAATTATATATATCAGGGCCATGTGACAAACCTTTGTGTAGTAAATCCCATTAGTCCTCCTAATAACCATACAAGGAGATTACAACTCTGATTTTATGAGGAAAACCCATTTGAGGTCTTACAGTAAGTGGCAGTGGCGAAGGAAATGGCAACCCACTCCAGTATTCTTGCCTGGAGAATCCCAGGGACGGGGGAGCCTGGCGGGCTGCCGTCTATGGGGTTGCACAGAGTCAGACACGACTGAAATGACTTAGCAGCAGCAGCAAGTGGCAGAGAAGGGACTTGAACCCAGATCTCTGTGACACGAAAGTCTCTTGCTTTTATTTTAATGCTCTATTGCTGTTGTTATTAATGCTCTGTTGCTGCAGATGTTGCTGTTTTTAGTTTTTTAGTGTCAAAAGAAGCCAGAGCATTCCATGTATTTTAAGTCAGACATTGATCTGTTACCTCCGTGAACGGTGGCCTCATCCAGAGTGCATGCCTGCATGCTCAGTCACTCAGTTCTGTCTGACTACTGGTGACCCATGGACTGCAGCGTGCCAGGGTCCTCTGCTTCTGGGGCTTCCCAGGCAGGAACACTGGAGTGAGTTGCCATTTCCTTCTCTGGGGGATTTTCCCGACCCAGCAACTGAACCTGAGTCTCCTGCGTCTCCTGCATTAGCAGGCAGGTTCTTTACCACTGAGTAGAAAGAGTATATTATTATTGTAGTTGGATTCAGAGGAAGTGATTGGGTCTTCCAGCTGGAGTAATCTTTTTCTTCCTCTCTTGCAGAAAGGCTTGTTCAAAGCAGGACAGGAATGTGTTCGGGAACTGTTAGAGAACCAGTTTGCCCTCTGGCTATATCTCTTATGAAGGTTTTTCTCCTCACTGTTATCCTTATTTTGGTTGGCATTGTTGGATTTTCTGAAAATTCTGTATATATGAGAATTTTGTACAAATCATGATTTCTAAAATGGAAAAGAGGTAGGAAACTCTCAAGTGCATATATTTTAGAAGTGCATAAGGTCCCCCTGACAGTTCCTTTTAGGATCTGCTTCAGAGTACCCTAAAACAACAAAGTCTGATTGTCTGGTTGACATGAATTTCTGTGGTCTAACAGTTCAGGTGTAGTAATTATGAAATAATTGCTGTATCCTAGAATCTTCAGACAGATTTTTAAGCATCATAACAAAACAGGTTATAAAGGTTGGGTCCTTACTAATGGTGCTGAAAGAATCATTCATTAGACCAACAGGCAAAATAGTTTAGGACAAGCAAGATGGTAAAGGTAGAAAAGAGATAAATAAATTGAAAACTGTGATTGATATTGGCAGCTTTGTACATGACATATGGCCAAAGATATGAGGAAAAAGAGACTTATTTTTAAAATTAAATAAGTCCTAAGATATTGATAACAAAAATGGGATCTAGGCTGAAAAGAAGTACATGAAGAATGTCTAGTACTCAGGCACATTGTTCGCTTAGCAGTATGCAGTTCCTCCTCTTTCCACTAAATCTTTTTCCTTTTTTTCTTCCCTACAGACGTTCCACACACCAAGCCTGGGTGATGAGGAATTTGAAATCCCACCTATCTCCTTGGATTCTGATCCCTCATTGGCTGTCTCAGATGTGGTTGGCCACTTTGATGACCTGGCAGACCCTTCCTCCTCTCAGGATGGCAGCTTTTCAGCCCAGTATGGTGTCCAGACGTTGGACATGCCTGTGGGCATGACCCATGGCTTGATGGAGCAGGGCGGGGGGCTCCTGAGTGGGGGCTTGACCATGGTAAGGGGCAAGACATTATCAGGCTTACCCAAGCTCATGGGCATGGTGTTAAGGGAGATACAAGTGACTCTGTATGCCCTACTTAAGTCCCTTGGGTATTACTTATTTTTCATTCTTCAGACCTCACGTTCCCTGAATAAATGAGATTTATCATATGAATCAATTTTACTTGAAACATGTTTTAAAATTGTAAAATGTCCAATGTTAACCCTGAAATGAAAATTATTTATTGGATTTTTGAAAGGAACGTTTTTTCCCTATTACATTATGACTTTCACATTCTACAATTCAAATGAGTGTGATTGCTGGTATGTTGAGGGGTGTATTCAAGACCTGTCTGAACCATGCGTGGATTAAGTGGATTAATATGTGTTCTAAATCAGTGTATGGGACCTCTAGCACATGTCATCAGCACGTCGACGCACACTACACTTGACGCCAGACATCTCTGCTAACACTGGCGTCACTCTGATTTGTCTGTGCATTGAGCTTTAGCAGCCATTGTTTAGGAGGGTACGGGAAGAAAGTTTTCCTTCCCCTGTGTGTCGTCACTGTTTCCAGATTACTGAATGATTTACCTGCTCTGAACTTGCCCAAAATTAAGACTTTGGCTGTTTTTAGTTATTTTGGAATAGGCCTTTGAGTACAAATAAGTGACTTAGTACTCAACCTGTAATTTCTGTACTTATTAAAAAGCTTAGTATGTTTTATATGTAGATAAATTATTTGATGTTTGTTTAAATGATGATGAATTCTGGGTAAGCAGAGGGTTTATAAACTGTCCTGAATTCAGGTGCAGGGAAGGGAAAAGTGGTGTTTTTTATATTTACTGTGTAATTTGTCCTTCTGCTTCTCTCAGGACTTGGATCATTCTATAGGAACTCAGTATAGTGCCAACCCACCTGTTACAATTGATGTACCAATGACAGACATGACATCTGGCTTGATGGGGCATAGCCAGTTGACCACCATTGATCAGTCAGAACTGAGTTCTCAACTTGGTCTGAGCTTAGGGGGTGGCACCATCCTGCCACCTGCCCAGTCACCTGAAGATCGTCTTTCAACCACCCCTTCACCTACAAGTTCACTTCATGAGGATGGTGTTGAGGAATTCCGGAGGGTGAGGCATTCTCTGCCAAAATCAAATCTGCCATGTTACACTGGGATAAAACCCTTGACATACAGATCCTACTAAGTTTTCTCTCCTACTGCCCTGCCACCTTCTCTGCACTTTTCTGGTTATGGGGTCCTGCCTCTTAATTTACAGTTTATAATGCTTTTTGCAACCCCCATACTTATCAGTCCTCACATGCTTTACTAAAGCCTTAATCCTCTTGCCTCTATTTTTATTTAGCATTTCTGAAAATTCCATTCATATGACTAGTTTACCCCATATAAAAGTCCTTTTCTGTCAGTTCTCCAGATGTGATACTTCCCTCGTAATTCTGTCTCTTTTCTCCTCACAGCAACCTCCCAGCCAGAAGACAGTTGTGGTGGAAGCAGGGAAAAAGCAGAAGGCTCCAAAGAAGAGAAAAAAGAAAGATCCTAATGAACCTCAAAAACCAGTTTCAGCATATGCTTTATTCTTTCGTGACACACAGGCTGCCATCAAGGGACAGAATCCCAATGCCACTTTTGGGGAGGTTTCAAAAATTGTGGCTTCTATGTGGGACAGTCTTGGAGAAGAGCAAAAACAGGTGAGCAAATAATGAGGAGCAAGTGGTTAGTGAATGTTATAGAAGTTCTTAAGAAGAAGGGGGATAGGGACTTCCATGCTGGTCCAGTGGCTAAGACTCCATGCTTCGGATGCAGTGGGCCAGGTTCAATCCCTGGTCAGGGAACTAGACCCCACATGCCGCAACTAAGACCTGGTGCAGCAAAATAATTTTTTTAATTGGTTTTTAAAAAAAAAAAAAAGGCAAGGGAATTCAACCTAAGCTTTAACTTTCTCACATGTTATTTATTTTTTTTCACATATTATTTAATAGCAACTCTTTGTTAATGGTATTTAAGATCATCTGTCTTAAAAATTGCATCCATACACTGAATCCAAAATACCTACATAAACATTGTTATAAAAAACACTGAATCCACAGCCAAGTTTGGATTTTTTCATTGGCCTCATATAAATTTGAGAACTATAGTTAACCTCCCTAAATTTAACCTGAATTAAACAAATGAAAATTGTGGTACTACATAAATATACAACTGAAATTAAAGATGAGTGTAATTATCATTACCCTAGACTCCACAGGTGTTATATCAAAGTTAATCATTAAAACAAAAACTGAATGTATTACAGATAATTTATATCAGTTATGTGTTGCTCAGTAAACCACCACAAATTTAGTAGCTTAAGACAGAAGTAATTTATTACTTATTATGACTCTGTAAATTGGTTAGGTGGTTTTCCTGGTGTTCTTACCTGGGTTTATTCCTGCAGTTGCACTCACAAACGACAGCCTGACATGGCTGCTCAAGATGACCTTGCTGCCATGTCTGGCACTTGGTGCTATCTGTTGGCTTAAATGCCTTGGTTCTCTTTCACATGGTCTCTCATCCTCCAAATAGGCTAGACTGACTTCTTTACACTGGCAGGCTAAGAGCAGTGTTCCAAGAGAACAAAAACAGTTGCCCCCAAATTCTGTGTCAGTTCAGCCACATTTTAGTGGTTAAAGCAACTCACAGAGCTAGCCCAAATTCAAAGGAAGGGGAAATAGGTTTCACTTGTTAATGGAAGACTAGGTACACAGCACAGGAAGAATTGTGGCCATCATTACAGCTTACCACATTCCTTAAGAGGGAGAGTATACTGACTGGGAAGACATGATCCCAGACTAAGCAGACTACTGATCTTATAATGTAGTTAGGGGGTCAGGATTTGTTTTGGTTACAGAAGTGTGGGCAGTGGTTGCTATTAGCTTTAGAAGTGTAGTTATTCTGCAAGCCTACTGTTGATTGGCTGGCTTTCATATACAAGTCTGCCATGGAGGCTGTCTTGAGTACTAGTTTTCAGAAGTGTATTCACCTAAGGGTTGTCAATATTTACACTGAGATGAATTATCTTTCATTGATGAATAATACAGGATTATTAGTCTTTTCTATTGAGTATGTGGACTTTTTAAGCAGCCTCTTTCATGCAGGTATATAAGAGGAAAACTGAAGCTGCCAAGAAAGAGTATCTGAAGGCTCTGGCTGCTTATAAAGACAATCAAGAGTGTCAGGTAAGAGGACTGGGATAGATGTATATTTAAACCAATAAACAGATTTTTGAGCTGCTTATTAGCATTTTTAAGAAGTAATACCACCAAAAATCTGTAGAATCTATTAATACTATGTAATATTAAAGCTTAAAAGTATATAACAGGTTTCCCATTTGTTTCCATCATAAAACTCTCCAAACAGTCTGTCTTTCTGAGTTTGATATTGTCATTGTTTACTTTAGCCAAGTAGCACACATGGCTGCCCATTTTTCTTTCTTTCTTTACCCACTACCTCCACCCCACCCCACCCTTATCTGTAATGTACTTTTTTCTTGGAAGGTGATTAGGGTGAATATACCCTAGGGAAGAGGATACATCTCCTGATTTTTTTTTTCACCTTCTTTTAGGCCACTGTGGAAACTGTTGACATGGACCCAGCACCACCATCACAGACTCCTTCTCCACCTCCTGTGGCTGCTGCTGACCCAGCGTCCCCAGCACCAGCCTCAACAGAGCCCCCTGCCCTGTCTCCTTCCATTGTTGTCAATTCAACTCTTTCATCCTATGTGGCAAACCAGGCATCTTCTGGGGCTGGGGGTCAGCCCAATATTACCAAGTTGATTATTACCAAACAGATGTTGCCCTCTTCTATTACTATGTCTCAAGGCGGGATGGTTACTGTTATCCCAGCCACAGTGGTGACCTCTCGGGGTCTCCAACTTGGCCAAACCAGTACAGCTACTATCCAGCCCAGTCAACAAGCCCAGATTGTCACTCGATCGGTGTTGCAGGCAGCAGCAGCAGCAGCAGCTTCTATGCAACTACCTCCACCCCGACTACAGCCCCCTCCACTACAGCAGATGCCTCAACCCCCCACTCAGCAGCAAGTAACCATTCTCCAACAGCCTCCCCCACTCCAGGCCATGCAACAGCCTCCACCTCAGAAATTTCGAATCAACCTACAGCAACAGCCACCTCCACTGCAGGTCAAGATTGTGCCTCCACCCACTCTGAAAATGCAGACTACCTTAGTTCCACCACCTGTAGAAAGTAGTCCAGAGCAGCCTGTGAACAACAGCCCTGAGACCCATACAGTGGAGGAAACCACTCCTGAGACAATCTGTGAGATGATCACAGATGTAGTTCCTGAGGTGAGACTCTGTTTTTCAAGTATTTGCTCTAAACCAGTGAAAGCATTTTGGTTGATACAATAAAAGCAGGAGTTGCTACTAGCATTTAATGCCTGATGAGGAATACAAAATAACCTATAGAGGACAGTTACTTACAACTGAATTGTCCCACCCAAGATACTCTGTAGTGTTCTTGAGAAGAAACATTAACAGGGCCTCCTGCCCTAGATTACTCCTTAACTCAGCAGAAGTAATACTGTAGTTCAACTAAAGATACAGCCTAAGCATGGTTACTTTTCAAGTGTCTACCTCAGGATCCAAAGCTTTAGAGACAAATTCTTCCATTTCTCCCAAACCCTGACTGATTGGCTTATGTTTTAAGTAAAGGGATGGACAGGGAATATAGGTAGAAAAATTCAGTTAGTCCGTATTGATAAGTGTTTCCAAAGAGACATGCCAATTTACCCTAGTTTTAACTTCAAATATGGGTCTATTTGTGATGCTAGCTTCATAACTAATGAAACAATGTTTTTCTGATGTGGGCCTTTTTTTTTTTTAGTTGGAGGATAACTGCTTTACAATGTTGTGTTGGTTTCTGCCATACATCAACATGAGAAACAATTGTTTTGAAAAAAAAAATACCACCCCGCCCTGCAAAATCAGGAACTATGAATCTGAAAAGTTATATCTTCTCTTATTCCCTCTGATCTTAGTTGAGGTGACCCAGCCTGTACTCACATTCTACTTTTGAATTGATATTTTCAGGGGTATATTATTCAAGAGTAGAATAAAGTTAGTGATAGGCCAAGATTAAACACTAGCATTATGACCAGCATTCCCCTGATGGGGAGGAGCATGTCAGTCTGGATGGCAAAATTCTAAAGCTGGATTTGGAGTGAGACCAAGAATTCACCTTCCTTTGGAACTTTACCCCTTCCTGTGAGGGACTGTAAATGTGTTGCTCCACTGGATCACAGAGTTAATTTGACTAGCTGGCTGGCTGGCTAGGTAGCAATCCAGTCCATCTTTGATGCTCTCTTCCTCTCATAGGTTGAGTCTCCTTCTCAAATGGATGTTGAATTGGTGAGTGGGTCTCCCATGACACTTTCACCCCAGCCTCGATGTGTGAGGTCCGGCTGTGAAAACCCTCCCGTTGTGAGTAAGGACTGGGACAATGAGTACTGCAGCAATGAGTGCGTGGTGAAGCACTGCAGGTGAGCTTACAGTTCCCTTCTTATAATTAATGTATGGCTAAATTAACTGCTGGAATAACACGGTATCTGAGCATATCATCAGTATCACTTTACCTTAGGTAGAGTAGGTTGCTATGTATGTCTGATTACAGAAGCTACTAGAAAAGTTTCCCTCCTTAAAAAGAGCTTACATTTGCCGTATAGACAAAGATGACATAATTAGCAGTTCACACTTTTCAGTTACGTTAGCTCTACGTGTTCATTTTGAAACTATGACACATCAAGCTGTTGGTGACTATGAATATTAGTATAGTTTATCTCCTTAGTGCAAACCAGAGATAATCAGTGGTAATCTAACCAGTGGTAATCTAACTGATTACCACTTAGGTAATCAGTTAGAATTTGAGGATGGATAGGTGGTAAGTAGCACAATAAAATGCTCCATATGGGGCAAAGGGAAGAAGTTCTGAAGATTCTGCCCATTTCCTGTTTTCCTGAGATTGACCTACATCCATGAAACAAGGCATTGGTATTTCCCATCTCAAATCCTTTAAATTAGGATTGCCTATGCTTCTGACTTATAGGCCTATTGCCCTTATATTCCTATTTAGGTGATATCTATCAACCTATTTGTTTAAGACAGAGTTTTAAAAAAACATATCTAGGCTGTAATTCTAAGTTTGTGTGTATCTTTTTCTTTCTTAGGGATGTCTTCTTGGCCTGGGTAGCCTCTAGAAACTCAAACACAGTGGTGTTTGTGAAATAGTACTTCCTGTTCTCCAAGCCAGTGAAGACTTACTGCTGGGAACATGTCTACCGAACCATTTTAAAAAGACAAGCGAGGCTTCTGGTAGTGCCTGATTCTCAACCCATGATGATCCTTTATGTCTTTCACATTTCTCCCCTTCTGTCGCTCTTCTACAGGGGCTATGGAACAGGGCCACTGAGTTTGCTGCAATCTGGAATTGCATTTTGCTTTCAAGTAAAAGCAGAGATATCAGTGATAATAACAGAGGAAAGGGTGAAGGGAATATAAACAAGTAGAACATAGGGGTGATGGCTGGGTGGGGGACTGTTTGAGGAAACTTGTTGGTATAATTGTCATAGGATTTACCTAAAAGATTATTAAAATGATAGAGTACTCAGCTTTGAGCCTAGGGAAAAAACATCACTATGTGCATCCCTTCTAAAGGGGCTAAAAGGTTTCATTAAAGGTTATCTCTTAGAGAACTATTACTATCCTATCACATCTGTACATTATTAGTTTGAGAACAAAGGTTTTCAACACAGTAATAGCAAGCACACTGGACTGTAGAGAAAATAACATCACCTAGGAGCTTCTTACTTCTCTGCAATTATATTTCTGTACTCAACTTTCTGATTGTATCACAGTTTGAGTGTAAAAGGCAGAACTCTACTTCCTTAATATAAGAGGTTTCACCAAAGTTTAAAGAAATTGTGTTCACTTGTGTTTGATGAAATTATCTTTTAAAAAATAGGCCCGAAGTGTTTTCACTTATATAGGCTAAATCTCTGCAAACCCTAGGCACTTATTTAATGTAAGATGTGCTTATTTCATTTTTCTTGGAATTAAATGAATAAAAAACTAGCAAAGCCACAGTTGTGACAGAATAAGCAACTATTTAAAACATGACAGCTCTAGTGATGATAATCTTAAGTGAAACTCAGATCTTACCTTGAGAAATGTCCCAGAGAACCCTTTCTTATCATGTTTATAACACTAACTGCTGATCAAATCAACATTTTAATGCTCCCCACACATTCATTTAGTTTGAAGCCTTATAGCAACCCAATAAGGTAATATTCCCAGTTTACATTTATAAGCAGTCATACTAAGTTGAGTTACACAAGATCACACACTCTTAAGTGGCAGAGTCAGAACTTGACCTCGAAATCACAACTACAATACAAACTTTTATTTAAATAAGGGGGAAAAAAAGCTATTGTACAAATATTACTCTTCAGGTGCAGCCTGTAGAGCCATGGCTATGGATGCTTAGGTTCAGAAGTACTTCTATAGATTCTTAGGTTTAGAGATGATACCATCTGGATATCTTTGCTTGAATCGGGCAACCACATCTGGGTCTAGTAGGTGGATCCCATCCAGTTGGTTTCCAAGGGTGATCCTGAAGCAAGGGGAAAGATGGGGCAAGCCAAAAATCCTGGAATTTAAAGGCTTAATACTGTTAAAAGATGTGTTCTTTTCATTAAGTCTGCCTATCATCTCAACAGGGATCTGAATATCTGTGCCAATTCTTTTATAAAGATAGTATATGGTACTAAGGCTGGTAAGAAATTGGGCAGATTCTGATGTTAAAAGAAGCTGGATCTGTACTAATTAAGGGTTAATGAAAGTGAAAGTGAAGTCGCTCAGTTGTGTCCGACTCTTTGTGACCCCATGGACTGTAGCCTACCAGGTTCCTCTATCCATGGGATTTCCCAGGAAAGAATACTGGAGTGGGTTGCCATTTCCTTCTCCAGGGGATTTTCCTTACCCAGGGATTGAACCCGGGTCTCCAGCATTGTGGGCAGACACTTTACCGTCTGAGCCACCAGGGAATCCCAAGGCCTGCATCACAAAGTTGCTGTTGCCGGTGACTATGGATGAGTGACATGCTAGCAGCGTGTCTTTTAAAGCTCTGCTTACAGGATGAAAGACTAAAATTGTTGACAGATTAAATAGGTTCTCAGTAACCACCAGGGGGCAGATTCAGTACATCCAGTAGAATAATGAAGAGCTTTAGGGGTGGAGACCTTAAGAGCAGTGTTTAAATCTTAACCTGTTGGTTTTCCAGTGAATGCTGGGCGCTTAAGAATCCTCTGAAGCCCATTTACAGACTAGTGGAATGTGAGGTGACGCTCTACTAACATATATTTGACCATAAGCAGTTGTGCCCTTGGGGGCTAGCATGTTCTCTGGTCTCCTTACCAGTTGGGTTGCACATTGTGTGGTCGTCCAAATAACTCAATCTTGCGAGTGCCAGGGGACAGTCTTTCAATCATGCCATAGATTTCATCTGGTTTATGACTAGTGGAACGAACCTAGGAAACAAAAGCTCTAGCTACTTTTAAGTGACCCAAGATCGCAATTCTAGCCCTTTCCACGTATGTTGATAATCCCAATGAGAAAACCTGGGATGAGAGTATACCTGACTAGAAGAGCTGACTTAACATGTGGCCCTCTGGGTGCCTGGGGAGAGCACATACCTCAGCTACGATCACATCACAGTCCAGGCCCTGGTTGAAGCCTTGGGGATTTCCTTTGACACCAACCTGCTCACCAGAGAACAGAATGATGAAAAATGTTTGAAAGTTTTATGAAACCCCAATATTTGAACTGTTTCTCAATAAGAAATCAAACAATTCCTATTTTTTGCTCCACCTAATGTATTGGGCCCCACTGCTGCTCACCAAGCAGTGTTCCTTCCCATGGTTCAACCAGTGACCTGTACGGCCTGTTCGAATGATGCGCTGCAGTTGATTTGTCTTCACCCAGATAATTTCATCTACCCGTTCATAACTGTGGGATATAAGGAAAAAAATCAGAACTTTAATCAGGGTTTCACAGTTTAAGGATGATACCATCTACTCTACAGAGGCAAGGAATCACAGAATACTCTGGAAGAAGGAAACCCTATCAACTACGTATTTCCCTCAGAAGAAAACAGTGATGGCTACTTACCCCCAGAGGTTCAGACATTCTCTGCCCAACTCCATGGCCCTGGAAAGAAATAAGGGTTAAACAGCTACTTCCATGCCAGTATTTTTTCTCCCTTCAAGATATATGTGTTGTTTTCAATAGACATTCGGTGAACATTTACATGCAAGACACCATTGGGGCAAGAGGATGGATCTAAGAATGAAAAGACAAAACACAGTATCTATTCTCAGTGGTCTTACCTTTCACAAGAAACAAATGTAGAATTAAACAGAATTCATGGTATCATTTGTGTTATAAACAGGCATCAGATCTCAGTAGGTAAGGAAGGCTGACTGAGTCATAAGTTTAATAGAGCTAGGAAAACCCAAGATTTTATCCCCACCCAGTACTCACTCTGTACTATATCTGCCCATACCTACGTATCTTTGAACTGCATTACCTGCCTGTGACCCAGAGGAAGAGAAAGCCATCATCCTGCAGTACTGGTATGTTGAGCCTGCGCATCTCATCATCTGTCAGGGTCCCATAGGGCAGCTCCATGTGAATATCCCAGGGTGGGTCAGCCATCACAACTGCAAACTTGCCCAAGATACTGACGTCCAGGTAGCGGATATCACAACAGATCCACTGCATGAGGTGGTATTTGGTCATCTTCCCTTCCTTCACTCTCCGATTCATGGCCCCAGTCCCTCTTTTTCCATTGGATTTTCCTGTTCCCTCATATGCTATCTATCCCGCTCCATTCCCAATCAGCAAGGGAGATTGCTGATTATGCCTTGCTTTCCTACATGTATGGCTGCTCTACGGAGATAAAGGTCCTTAAGTTGAGGTTAAATTTTCTGAGCAGACAGGTACCTGAGGTGGGAAGAGTCGATCTGCATTGGAGTCACCTCCAACACTCTGTGTAAGGGCAAGCTCTTGGCTTGGTGTATGGTCTTTGCTTCCAGGAGCCTCAGAATCCACGCAAGCATCAATTTCATAGTGAACATATTTGCAGGTATCCATATGGAAACATGTGTTAAGGAAAGAGCAGTCTCCTAATGACTCATCAGTGTGTTTATTGATGATCCGTCTGGGGAAATATTAAGGGACAGTTCAAATCAAGATGGTGTTCAAGGTAGATCCCCCAGTTCAAGTTCTAAATTGTTGCAAAATTTGCAGTCTTTCAGTGTCATCAGAGCTTCCTCTAAGTTTTCAAATAAGGAAAGCAGGTGATATTAAAATCTGTAATTTACACTAAAGAAATGTTTTTTTAATTCCTCTCTGAGCAAAAACTTAACTTCCTTATGACAGGAATAAAGCTCTGACCTAAGAGGCCAGGTTCTTGTTTCTCCTAAGACTATCCTTCTAGAGAACTTTAACTTTCACTGGAGATCAAAGACAGAGATATCCTGCTATTGCAAGAAAAGAGCAATTTTTTTTAATCTCACATCTTTTGGAGAATGCAGCCTATATTCCCTCCCATAGAACACTACTTCTGAAAGTGTACCTTCAAAATCTTGAATTCTTAGACAAATCATATTAAAAGCACTTAATAACAGTATTAAAGACAAACCCAATGAGTGGAAGGACTGTGCTTAAAAAATGACTGCTTCTAGGAGACTCAGCCAACCCTCTTCCCCCCAAAAGACCTGAAGTGCAGCTTTCGACAGGGCCGGTCAGCATCACTGGCTTTCATACACTCCTCCTTGGTTCCATAGTCACAGAACTCTTGAACTTGAGCCCGACCTCGTGAGCGAAACTTTTCAACAATGGATTGTTCCTTGGCTGTTGTAGTATTTAATAGCTCTAGGATCTCCTGACTAACCTGGGTGATAGAAGAAACCTCTGTCTGGAAAGGGTTCGTAGATAAAATTAGCCCTTAAACCACCTCTGCAAATTCTACTTGACATCAATGTCCTATGAGGGGTCAATAAACTACATTAATATGAGAAAACCCAGGAGAAGAGATTTTTCATGGATTTAGTCCTTTTTCACAAATCTGCACTTGGGATGAAATTAAAATATATGCAGACCAGTTCCTACAGCTAAACATTAAGTTAAGCTACCCTCCCCAGGAAAGCATTTCTTTCCAACCAAAACCACTTATATTTAATACATACTGAAGCAAGACATAGTGCTGATAAGCACTTTACTGTTTGGTTCAGAGCCTAGGCAACAATTCTACATGGTGGGTGGGTAGTGGGGACAGGTGGGAAGTGGTACTCTAGTTAGTCTCACAAATGAGAAGACTAAGGATCAAGAGAAGTTAATTGTTCAAATTTATACAGCTAGAAATAGAAAATGGCTAACTCACGTGGGTCTGAAATATTCTTCCAAACAGACCCAGTGAAAAAGATTCTCTAAATCAGAGTTCTCAGCATTTGGTGCACTGTTGATGTTTTTGGCCAGATAATTCTTTGTGGGTTATCGTACTAAGATTGTAGGATGCTTTGCAGAATCCCTTGCCTCTCTACCCACTAGGTGTCTGTAACACTCCTGTGTTATGACAACCAAAAACATCTTCAGACTTTGCAAAACATCCTCTGGAGGTTGGGATGGAGGGTAATATCATCCTCAGTTGAGAATCACTGTTCTAAACCCTCAATTCTAAGAACTGTTCTTTGCCCTAGGGGTATATTCTTCTCAACCAATGCTAAAATTCAAAGTAAAGTGTGAAAGCACTTCCATCTACCCCTACCTTCTTGCTCTGTTGTTCCTTAGTAGATTGTTGGTTAAGAAGGCTCTCTATCTCCAGATCAACATCTGAGGCAGCATGTTTTCTTGATTTCTTGGTTGGCTCCTTGGCTACTTCTGATGCTGAAGAGGCCAGACCAGAGGCCAAAGAGCTAGTAAAGGCAGCTGCTGTGGTGGAGTCCTGCTCTGCACGCCGCTTCTGCCCTGAAATAGTCCCTGCTACCTCCCCAGGGCCCTTCTTTTCTGCCACAGCACCCATCATAGCGGAGAGCTTGGAATGATCAGCATAGGTCACAAGAGTGGGGTGTGCATCATCTTGTAGGAGACTTCGCTTTACTTCGATCAACTCCTGAGCTGCAAACTTCTGTAGGAGGCTTTCTACCCCATCCTGAGTGGCAGGGGCATCTGGCTAAGGAAGGAAGGCAGGAGGGAAAGTGTTAAAATCCTGACCATGAACTGATGAAAAACAATGGCAGTTCCCAACCTTGTCTTATGTCATTACCGTGGAGATGGCAAGACGGATGGACACAGCATCAGTGGGCAATGTTAGTGACAGATCAGAGAGGTGGTGCAGCAACTTCTTCTCTAATTCAGGGTCTGTAGCTAGTTCAGGAACTGCTGAAGCTGTACTGGGCTTAGGGCCACCAGAAGTAGGTGCAGCAGGGACTGGGCTGTCGCTACGGAAGGTTGGAGACAGTGCTGCCTCTGGATTCCGAAGATCTAGGAGTGAAGAGACGTGAAGATGAAAAACAGTGACCACTGTCAATCTACATATTCTTCAGGGATTAAGACTTCCAGCACTTACAACACAGTCCTTTTATTTCATGCAGAAAATTCTCTGACCAGATTTAGCACTAGATGCCCTTTATTAAATCACACCCAAGCATTCACTGCTTTGCCAAGATAAATTTTATGGGATCTGCTTACCCTTTCTATGTTGGGTGAGAGGTATTTCCTAATTTCATTCCTTGCTCTGCTTCAAAGGACATAAATTAGCAGCTTGGTAGATTTAAATGTCCATACCACCTCCCTTCAGTCATGCTAAATGACAACTGATATAATCAACCTGAATTTATAAACCAGGAATATTTTCAACAACCTAAGTTATGATGAGATCTTTCTGAAGAACTGAGTTTGAGTTTTAATGAATTAAGACCACTGGACATCAGAGAGTATAAAAAATGACAGTGTTGGGGGTTATAACTCAAACACAAAAATGTTATAGAACTGCTGAAGCCCTGGTCACCAATGATAGTTACTGACTATATTCTTATAACCTACTCTAGTACTTCACAAACTGGGTAGCCATCATAACCTTAATAAGATTTAAGAAACTCAAATTAGGACAAAATATTACCTTTGTGAAAGCCTAATATCTCTGATTATTTATTTAAAATACAAGCAAAATATTAAACATTCAGGATCTATACTGGAATTCTGTTAAATACTATCTAAGTGGCCACTAGTTTCCGTTTAGAGATATTTTGGTTACTTAGAAATTTCCACTCTAATGGAACTGACTTCAAAAAAATTTAGCTCAGAATTCCAAGGAAAATGGAGTCGAACTATACCAAACACCTTACCGGAACAGTTACATTTTAGGAAAATAAGTTATGCCCTATGTGGAAAACAGACTCCACAATTTCATAGTAGCTGAAAACGTTAAATAACTGACAGAATTTTTTTCACCTTGCTCATGATGATTCTTTTATGTTGTGCTGAATCTCAGACTAGAACAAGTTCCTTGTTTTGTTTTGGCAAGGAGGTGGTGTACACATAGAAATCATGGAAGCACTTTGAAGGTCTGGATGGGAAGTCTGAGAGCAAGCGATCTAAGCTAAAGATAACGTGACAAATTTAAGTGACAATTACTATTCAGCTTATTTGGAAGACTACAGGCACAATTCTTACACTGAATAGGACTGAACTGGTAACTACTAAAGTTCCTTGCAACTGAGAGATTCTAATAAATCTGAGCTAAAAATACCCCAATTATAATTTACACTAGTTTCAAACTCTGAGCTTTTTAAAAAATCAGTCGAATTTAAAATTTCTTCAGAAGAAACCAAAAATTTCTTTCATTAAGTAACCTAACGTAGCACAATTAATGATGAACCTTATTATTCTAGCAGAAAAAATACAAAGTTTTAAAATTAGGATTTCAGGCATTACATGCACAGTTTTAAACATTATGTACTGACCATTTTAATTCATGATGTATGGTAAAGGAAGCAAATTATATAAGGTATTAAAGAGTTTGAGGGACTTCCATGATGCTCCAGCAGCTAAGACTCCATGCTAAAAATGCAGGGGGCCTGGGTTCAATCCTTGGTCAGGGAACTATATCTCACATGCTGCAACTAAGAGTTTGCATGCCACAACTAAAGATCCCACATATTACAACATGCCGCATGGAAGACAGAAAATACTAAGTGCCATAACTAAGACCCAGCAGCACAGTCAAATAAATAATTTGATAATAGAAAGAGCTGTGCAGTTTTGAAACTTGTAATATTTTAGATAAACTATATAAATTACCGATATCCCCCCTTTAATTTATATTTAAACGTTATTTGCCAGGCACCTATTAATATTCTTTTACCGTTAGTATGAGTTTTATTTTGTTAATAAAGACCTAAGCACCATAAAGACAATCTCTATTATGTCTTTTTTTAACCACTTAATTATGATTAGCATGTAAAAAGTTGTATATATTTAACACATACAACTCAGTGAGTTTGGAGGCAGTATACACTCATTAAATCATCACCACCATCAAGGCCAAAATCATATCTACCATTTCCCAAAAGTTTCTTTCTGCTGCCTTTATTATTATTTTTGTGTATCTGGTAAGACCACTTAACATAGGATCTACCCCCTTAGAAAATGTTAAGTATACAACACAGTACTGTTAACCATAAGCACTATACACTGTATAAGACATCTCCAGAACTTATTTATCTTGCATAACTGAGATTCTGTACCCTTTTACTATTACCTCTCCATTTTCCCCCTTCCCTAGGCCTTGGCAATCGCCACTTTACTTCTGTGACTTTGACTATTTTAGATTCCACATGTCAAGTAAAATCTGAGTGAGACCATACAGCATTTGCGTCTGACTTAGTTCACTTATAATGTCCTCCAGATCCACCCATGCTGTCACAAATGGCAGGATTTCCTCCTTCTTTTGGCTGTAAAATATCCCATTGCATGTATATTTCACGTTTTCTTTATCCACTTATCCATCAATGGATGTTTAGGTTGTTTCCATATCTTGGCTGTATGTGAACATAAGTAATGCTACAAAGAGCGTGTATGTGCAGGTATCTCTTTGAAATCCTTAGTTCAAATCCTTTGAATTCCTAAAAGTGAAACTGCTGGATCATATAGTAATTCTATTTTTTTACTTACTGTTTTCCATAGTGGCTATATCAATTTACATTCCCATTATCAGTGAATCAGGATTCCCTTTTCTTGCTAACACTTGTTCTCTTTTTTTTAATAACAAGTTTGAGGTGATATCTTATTATGGTTATGATTTGCATTCCCCTGATGATTAGTGATGTTGAACAAGTTTTCAAACACCTGTTGGTCATTTGCATGTCTTCTTTGGAGAAATTGGCATATTTTGTTTGTTTCTTGCCCATCTGACTTAAAGAAAATAAGTGTTGTCATTGTTTAAAGTAAACAGTAAGCATTTTCCATAATTTCTCACTCAGTGTTTCATTCTTGTTAATGTAATCTAACCCAAATTCTGTTCAGGAACATACTTACTCAATGTCACATTACTTTCCTTTTTGCCACAATGGTTCTTGAGATGCTTGGCTTAAATATGCAGTAATACCACATTATTTCCATGATAAACATTTTGTCGATTGAATTTATTTTAAATGAAGTCCAGAATCTAACAGTTCAAAGAATAAAGCAATCTACTTGACATTATTACATTTCCTATTATCATTTTTTTTTTAAATTAATTTATTTATTTATTTTTTTTTTTTTAATATTATTTTATTAGTTGGAGGCCAATCACTTTACAACATTTCAGTGGGTTTTGTCATACATTGACATGAATCAGCCATATAGTTACACGTATTCCCCATCCCGATCCCCCCTCCCACCTCCCTCCGCACCCGACTCCTCAGGGTCCTCCCAGTGCACCAGGCCCGAGCACCTGACTCATGTATCCCACCTGGGCTGGTGGTCCGTTTCACCATAGATAATATACATGCTGTTCTTTCAAAACATCCCACCCTCACGTTCTCCCCCAGAGTTCAAAAGTCTGTTCTGTACTTCTGTGTCTCTTTTTCTGTTTTGCATATAGGGTTATCGCCACCATCTATCTAAATTCCGTATATATGTGTTAGTATACTGTAATGTTCTTTATCTTTCTGGCTTACTTCACTCTGTATAATGGGCTCCAGTTTCATCCATCTCATTAGAACTGATTCAAATGAATTCTTTTTAACGGCTGAGTAATATTCCATGGTGTATATGTACCACAGCTTCCTTATCCATTCATCTGCTGATGGGCATCTGGGCCTATTATCATTTTTAAAATAACAATGTATAAATTTGGTTAGATGTTAATGCTGGTTAGATGTTAGGTTAGATGTTCATTTTCTACCAACTAAATAGTTTATCAAACTTTTCTTGCAAATGTTATCTGCTATTTCTAAAATATACTACATGTTTTTTCATGTAAACTTTCAACACCCTAACAGACATTATCTCAGTGAGGAAAAGTACTGACTTTGTTCCAGTGTTAATGTCATTAAGTTGAAAATGTATTTTTTATAATTAACCTACTGATACTACGAGACTGTAATATAAACATTTCTTCTTACAGTTTTTGCTTTCTCTGGTAACTAAATTTATATATTCTTTGAGTTATGTTTAAAGACTTTTTCTTACAGCAAGAACTCTATGATAAAGAACCACTTAAACATGTATTTTCAATCCCTAGAACTGGATACAAACTTTTTTTTCTTTTTGACAATTTAACCAATACTTGTTTTAATATAGTTCTGTGATTCTGGTTATAAACCTTTATGTTAGTAACACCTCTTGGGAGTATTCTTTTCATTACATTCAGGACATGGAGCTGAAAATACCTCTTTTAAGGTTACTGGGAGGAGGAGGTTCAGGTTTAATATTTTGAACAAAACTTAACAGCTGATTAACTGTTATTTATAGCCACTCTGAATTCCCTGAAGTCGAACACAAATTTGTGCGCAGATACACAAATTTGGGGGAAAGACTCCAACACTTTATCATTTTTAAAATGGGTTAAGAGCAGAAAATAATTAGGAATCCCTGAATTCCAACTCCTTCAGTATTCGTTCAGTTATTACTTCAGTACATTTATTGAGGACTTCCATTATGCTGGTAACTATGTTGACTCTCTGCTTCTAATCTAATGAAAAATGTAATATGCTGGGCTTGGCAAAGGAATACTTAATACTTGAGCTTTAAGAGCTCAGTTGAAGATAAAATACTAGCTTGAAGACATAAAAATATAGCCAGACTATGAACCTGCTGACCTCTAAAATATGTCAATATCTATATTCACATCTTCACACATGTAAATCCATGGCTGATTCATGTCAATGTATGGCAAAAACCACTACAATATTGTAAAGTAATTAGCCTTCAACTAATAAAAATAAATGAAAAAAAAAATCTATATTCACATCTTCAATTCCATGGATGAAATACATTGAGTAGTTCAGATATTTACTATGTGCCAAGCTGTGCTATACAGTAGAAGTAAGAAATAGACTTAAGGAACTAGATCTGATAGACAGAGAGCCTGATGAACTATGGACGGAGGTTTGTGACACTGCACAGGAGACAGGGATCAAGACCATCCCCAAGGAAAAGAAATGCAAAAAGGCAAAATGGTTGTCTGAGGAGGCCTTACAAATAGCTGTGAAAATAAGAGAAGTGAAAAGCAAAGGAGAAAAGGAAAGATATTTCCATTTGAAAGCAGAGTTCCAAAAAATAGCCAGGAAAGATAAGAAAGCTTTCCTCAGCAATCAGTGCAAAGAAATAGAGGAAAATAACAGAATGGGAAAGACTAGAGATCTCTTCAAGAAAATTAGAGATACCAAGGGAACATTTCATGCAAAGATGGGTTTGATCAAGGACAGAAATGGTATAGACCTAACAGAAACAGAAGATATTAAGAAGAGGTGGCAAGAATACACAGAAGAACTGTACAAAAAAGATCTTCATGACCCAGATAATCACGATGGTGTGATCACTCACCTAGAGCCAGACATCCTGGAATGTGAAGTCAAGTAGGCATTAGAAAGCATCACTACGGACAAAGCTAGTGGAGGTGATGGAGTTCCAGTTGAGCTATTTCAAATCCTGAAAGATGATGTTGTGAAAGTGCTGCACTCAATATGCCAGCAAATTGGGAAAACTCAGCAGTGGTCATAGGACTGGAAAAGGTCAGTTTTCATTCCAATCCCAAAGAAAGGCAATCCCAAAGAATGCTCAAACTACCGCACAATTGCACTCATCTCACACACTTAATAAAGTAATACTCAAAATTCTTCAAGCCAGGCTTCAGCAATACGTGAACCATGAACTTCCAGATGTTCAAGCTGGTTTTAGAAAAGGCAGAGGAACCAGAGATCAAATTGCCAATATCCGCTGGATCATTGAAAAAGCAAGAGTTCCAGAAAAACATCTATTTCTGCTTTATTGACTACGCCAGAGCCTTCGACTGTGTGGATCACAATAAACTGTGGAAAATTCTGAAAGAGATGGGAATACCAGACCACCTGACCTGCCTCTTGAGAAACCTGTATGCAGGTCAGGAAGCAACAGTTAGAACTGGACATGTAACAACAGACTGGTTCCAAATAGGAAAAGGACTATGTCAAGGCTGTATATTGTCACCCTGCTTATTTAACTTATATGCAGAGTACATCATGAGAAACGCTGGGCTGGAAGAAGCACAAGCTGGAATCAAGATGGCCGGGAGAAATATCAATAACCTCAGATATGCAGATGACACCACCCTTATGGCAGAGTGAAGAGGAACTAAAAAGCCTCTTGATGAAAGTGAAAGAGGAGAGTGAAAAAGTTGACTTAAAGCTCAACATTCAGAAAACTAAGATCATGGCATCTGGTCCCATCACCTCATAGGAAATAGATGGGGAGACAGCGGAAACAGTGTCAGACTTCATTTTTTGGGCTCCAAAATCACTGCAGATGGTGACTGCAGCTATGAAATTAAAAGATGCTTACTCCTTGGAAGGAAAGTTATGACCAACCTAGATAGCATATTAAAAAGCAGAGACATTACTTTGCCAAAAAGCAGAGATATTACTTTGCCAACAAAGGTCCGTCTGGTCAAGGCTATGATTTTTCCAGTGGTCATGTATGGATGTGAGAGTTGAACTGTGAAGAAAGCTGAGCGCCGAAAAATTGATGCTTTTGAACTGTGGTGTTGGAGAAGACTCTTGAGAGTCCCTTGGACTGCAAGGAGATCCAACCAGTCCATCCTAAAGGAGATCAGTCCTGGGTGTTCATTGGAAGGACTGATGCTGAAGCTGAAACTCCAGTACTTTGGCCACCTGATGTGAAGAGTTGACTCATTGGAAAAGACCCTGATGTTTGGAGGGATTGGGGGCAGGAGGAGAAGGGGGCAACAGAGGATGAGATGGCTGGATGGCATCACCGACTCGATGGGCATGAGTTTGAGTAAACTCTGGGAGTTGGTGATGGACAGGGAGACCTGGCATGCTGCGATTCATGGGGTCACAAAGGGTCGGACACGACTGAGCGACTGAACTGACTGACTGACTGACTGACTGAAGCTGCACCAAGTTTATTTTGTTTCAATTAATGAAATAAACATTTATTGAAAGTAATAATCCTCATTTCAAAAATCTACTTTATTCTATGGAAAACAAGTGTGGCAGTTCCTAAGAAAATTGAAAATAGAATTAGCATATGCTCCAGCAATTCCACTTCTGTTATATGTCCAAAAAAGTTGAAAACAGAATCTTGAAGAGATAACCTGTACACCCATGTTCACAGCATCATTATTCACAACAGCCAAAATGTGGAAGCAAGCCTCAAGTATCCACCAATGGATAAATGGATAAAGAAAATGTGGTATATACATACAATGGAATATTACGCGGCTTTAAAAAGAAAGGAAATTATGACACGTGCTACAACATGGATGAACCTTGAGGATGTGCTAAAGGACATCAGCCAAATACTTCATGATTCCATTTTCACAAGGTATCTAGAGTAGTCAAACTCACAGAAACAGTAGAATGGTGGTTGCCAGGGACTGGGATGAAGGGAGAATAGTGAGTTTCAGTTTTGCAAGACAAAAGAATTTTGGAGATTGGTTGCATAACGATGTGAATATACATCACACTATCAACTATACATTTTTAAATGGTTAGATGGTATTTTATGGTATGTGTACTTTTGCCAGTTTTTTTTTTTTTAAGTTATACCTTAAAATGTCAAGCTAACAAAGGTCTCCCAGTGATTCTTTGTTCATAATATTTTGCATTTATTAATAACATGGATACATTTTAGTTTATTTTAAATATCCTTGTCTTTTAATATTGAGCTCAGCAGTAAATAATTAAGTATCAGATTTCAGTAACCCTATAAGAATATAGATGTGGTAAGAACATTTTTATTTCCTGTGAGAAAAGAACTGAACGACCTGAATTTTCATGTAGCCTTTGGTTATATCTTACATGACAAACTGGTTAAGAGAGTGTTTCATGATATTTTCCTAAGAATCCTAACCCTTATGGAAATATGTTCTTTGGAAAAACCAAAATAATTGAATGGAAGAACAGTGAGGCTGGCTGACTTAATTTGTGTGTTTCATCTCTACCTATCCCCTAAAGACCAAATAGGTCCATCAAAGCTCTGGGCTAGAAGGTAATATATGTTTAATCACAAACTCAAAAGTAATTTTACAGGAGTCTTAATTGTATCATGAAGTGGCTATACTAAAATCTTAACCAAAAATCAAGAATGTTTACATTCAAGGGAAAATAGATCTTGCTTTCAAAATTATTAAACATGCTTAGCAAGGACCCTGATGAAGTATCCAGACTCTAGTGGTTGGATTTGCATACAGCACAAAGTTTGGTCAATACCAAAGTGTGGTTAACACCATGGAAAAGTGAAGCGGAATTTCTATTAATTAATCCTTGATAATATGACTTGCACTTCTTCCTTTACTTACTCTGCCCTCTTACCGTCTCTTTAATTATCTAAGTCCTATATAGCCACTGAGACCAAATTCCAAGTGTCAGCTCTTCCATGATGCCTTCACTGACTAGACTGACTCTTGTTAGTTCTACCTTCACTGTGCTCATTGTGGAATTAACTCATTTGGCATTTTACATATATCATCGTGTATTTCTGACTTTTCCTTTATTCCCAACTAAATTTTAAACTCCTTGAGGGCAGGGACACTGTGTAATTTTTGTCTAACTAGACTCATGTAGATACTCGATGGATGTCCACTTATGGTGTAAGAGTCCTGCCACGGCATCTTTTAGTTTCAAGGACCAGAATACAAGTGCATGGACCTAATATACTTCAACACAAGATGTAGAAATGGACTCGAGTATACTGATAAACAGTTCAAGCTGCCACAAGAGTGGTACATATTATCCTTGCAGATCTTTAATTGATTTGCCTTAGATAATTCAGGGCTTCTGTAGGGGATGTGGTATGGGTAGACAATCTTTTGAGGTTCCTTCAAGTTTTAAGACTGTGACACGGGTCAATAGAAGAGGAGAAAAAGTTTTAAAACAAATGTTTTCAGATTCCTGCTCGGTGTGTCAACGGCTAAGCCAATGCCACTTCCTCTACTCATTTAGCAACATCGAGGGCCAACTCTGTGAGGGCCACTGAACTGGGCACTGTGGATATAAAGTTTCAGTACTTGTTCTCACGGTGCCCAGAGTTGCAAAGAAATGACCAATACAAAGCAATTGCTATAACCAAGGGAAGAACAAAGGGCCATGGGAGTTAACCATAAAAAGGGACTTGCTGCTTCAAGGGATAGGGGCTGAAAGGCCTAGCAAACCGGACGCTCTCGTAGAGTTAAGAAGAGTCAACGAGATGGGGGGTCGCGGAGATGGGAAGGGAGCTTCCGACCTGGGAAAGAGAACTGGAGGAACCAGAGCCGAGGGTGAGAAGAAGCCGCTACTACCTGCAGGAAGATGAAGCATCTGTGCTGCTGAGGGGGAAGAGAACCGGAACAAATGTATGAAGCGTTAAAGAAACACACGTTTGAGGAAAGGCACCAACTCGGGAGCTTTTTTTCTTCACGGTTCCCTCAGACCTCCCTAGCTAAGCATCGGCCCCAACAACCCCGCGCCTCACCCAAGTGCCCCGAGTCCTGCTTCCGCCTCCGCTGCAGCCTCTCCCGCAGTGAGTCCAGCTGCTTTTTGTGGGCCTGGATAGAGCTCCACGTGTCCGACATTTCAGTCTCGTGGCCCGGCCACGTCTCCAACTAGGCACGGCGGACTAGCGCTTCCCAGCTCTGGCTCCAAGAAATTGCCTCTCACGCGGACACCACAAGGCTAGCCGGAAAGAGATCCCGGCAGATACTACGGAGGGAAAGTCACTTCCGGTTTCGCTCTCCCTTTGAAGCTGAAATGAGAGCCACCATAAGTGTTGGCAGAGTGGCGGATATGTTTTTTACAGGAGCTCTTTCGCGCTTCCGGGTGCGCTGAGGCTCTGGTTGCCGTGTTGGTGTCTGGCAAAGGTGCCATGTTGCTTAAGCCGCGCATGCGGCCATATTGAATATTAGGCAATGAGTCCCGAGTGCGTTAAGGCGGCGCTCTAGGGCAGCGTGTGTAATCTCGATTTTTGAAATGAAGGATCACTATTCCTTTTGAACAGTTTGATATTAACATACCTTTGCCACTAAAGGTGTAAGTTCATGTTTCCGTGCACTTGTTTACAGAAATATACCACTACGCATGCTTGTTTGAGGGAAGAGGACTGATGGAACAGATGCTATAAAGAGATTACAAATACATATTCTCACTCTTCTTATACCAAATCTACAAGTATCATGTGTAATATGTTAAAGTAGAATCTAAAGGGAACTTTCAGGTGGTCCAGTGGTTAGGAGTTCGCACTTTCACTGCCCAGTACCCTGTTCTATCTCTGGTGGGGGAGTTTAAGATCCCACAAGTTGGGGAAGGTAGGGGCTGGGGTGGGTTAAATTAATAAATAAAAGTAAGATCGACTCCTCAGAGGGGGTACTAAGGGACTCCTGAGGTTCTGGTTGTGCTGCGTTTCTTACTGTGGGCATGAACACGTTGTTTAAGAAAATCACTGGAGCCAGTTTGGTATGTGAACTTCTCTGTATAGTAAACTTAAAAACTTTTTTTTTTTAATGGGATCCTCTGAATGGAAGTATTTGGGAACCATTGACTTATCAACTCTATGCTGCTGCTGCAGCTGCTGCTAAGTCACGTCAGTCGTGTCCGACTCTGTGTGACCCCACAGACGTCAGCCCACCAGGCTCCTCCATCCCTGGGATTCTCTAGGCAAGAATACTGGAGTGGGTTGCCATTTCCTCCTCCAATGCGTGAAAGTGAAAAGTGAAAGTGAAGTCGTGTCCTACTCCTTGTGACACCATGGACTGTAGCCCACCAGGCTTCTCCGTCCATGGGAGTTCCCAGGCAAGAGTACTGGAGTGGGCTGCCATTAACTCTATACGGAATGCCAAACACTGCCGGAAAGAACAACTTCAGAAGGCATGGCCCCTGTTTTCAGAGTCTCTGGTCTGGTAAAGGAGCCAAAACCCACCCGCTTTACTGATATTGAACCATCTTTGCAAGATGAGGCAGCACGAACATAGGCTTAAAAAGCAAACGTGACTGCAAAGAAGGGAGGACACTACAAGCCCAGATGATCCAAGATGGCATTGGAAAGAAGGTGACATCAAGGTTCAGGCTTGAAATGACAGCTAGAACTTAAGTAGGTGAAGTATAAGAAAGAATTCCAGACTAAGAACATGATAAAAGCAAAGGTCTAGACTCGATGTAGGAAAGCATGGTGTATGCCATGTTGATTCAGATTAATTTTGCTAGAACATAGAAATTTATATTTGGAAATTTGGGAGAATATTTGTTTCCATATTTGAAGTTAAAGTGAAAAAGGTACATGTTACCTTGCAATTTATTCAGAATACAACAGGGGACATTTTAAGATTTGTGTATAGGGAATATTTTAGGGGAGCTGATATTTTGGTTGAATTGAGATGGGAAAAAATGTTTAGAGATGGGGAAATGATTAGTAGACTATTGTAACAGTTTCACCATAGAATCTTTAAGTCAGAAGCCATCTATGGATAGTAATGAAAAGGAAGGGATGAAAATGAAGAGGGACTATTAAGAAGAAAGATGTACGTATATTGCAATGTGGCAGTTTCATTCATTTATTCAGCAAATATTTACTGAGTGACCACTATGTGCTAGGTACTGTGCAGATTTAGCAGTGATCAAAATATTCATTTCCATCTCATTTTCTGAATTTAATTTACTTTGTGTTCCTTTATATATAAGCATTGAAATGCAGGACACGGAAATGAATATGGGCTCATATGAGCATCTCTGACCATTTGATTTTTAGGGTTATACTTAATTAAAAGCAAAAATGAAATTTCCATGACAGCCACAGTTAAGAATTGGCCTTCCAGGTGCTGTATAAAAAAAAAAAAAAAAAAAAAAAAAGAATTGGCCTTCCAATGCAGGGGACACAGGTTTGATCCCTGGTCATTGAACTAAGATCCCACATACTGTGGGCAACCAAACCCACGTGTGGCAACTACAGAGCCTGCATGCTGCAACCAAGACTCAGTGCAGTCTTGAAGAAAAAGAAGCAAAAATGCTATCTTACTCAGCAGAAATACTCTTGGTGAAGTTGGCTGATCACAAGAGACTACTTCTAAGAGACTGCTCTACCTAAGGGGTTTTGCTTTCTTTAATAAACCTGGTTCTAACAACGACCCTCAAGAAAGTTGACAAAGGATGCTTTTGCATTTTTATTTAGGATATATTTTGTGTGACCCTTGGAGAAGGCAATGGCAACCCACTCCAGTACTCTTGCCTGGAAAATCCTATGGATGGAGGAGCCTGGTAAGCTGCAGTCCATGGGGTCGCTAGGAGTCGGACATAACTGAGTGACTTCACTTTGACTTTTCACTTTCATGCATTGGAGAAGGAAATGGCAACCCACTCCAGTGTTCTTGCCTGGAGAATCCCAGGGACGGCGGAGCCTGGTGGGCTGCTGTCTATGGGGTCGCACAGAGTTGGACACGACTGAAGTGATTTAGCAGTTATGTGACCCTATGTTTAGACGCATGTATTATTACTAAAGTAAGATAATCTCATTATTGCTATATTAGAGAACTGTTAGAGTTAATTGTGCACAAATCTGAATCCGTCACTTACTGTAAGATCACTGTTTCTTTCAAGGTCCTTAACACATAGAAATGAAATATATAGCAACTATAGAGCAGTAAAATGAAATAGTCCTGGAGGAGAAAGACATATTGGATATAGCTTTGCAGAAGTTAAAGAGGGTTGATTCATCTCAAAGACAGATTTCCACAGGTCATCCCTTAAACTTATAAGCATTTTTTGTCTAAGAAAGGAAGAATTTGTCTAGTGGAAGAGATTCAGGCTCTGGTAGAATTCAGGATACCCATGACCTGAATTGCCTCCTCTCACCTACAGAGAAAGCCAAAGTGGCAGTACAGGTACTCCTAAAAGTCGGCCAAATTAAGGGGAACTCCCAGAAGTCTTTGCTTTAACATTCACTTTTTAAACTATTACAATAATAAACCAGGCAAATTTTAGGAGCACAAGAGGACCACTTAGCATGACCTGCTTATAGAGGGATTTTCTTCTAGAGGCCTCAGGACCAGTTTTCAGCTCAAAAAGAAAGCCACTGCTTTCTTATCTGGGCCCCCTCTTAGCCAGTCTGCATACAACTGTGAGCAGTGCAGAGAGAACTGATTCTCACCCAGACCTCTTCTAGTCCAACAACTGAAAGCCTAGTTGTGAGCAGATGATTGCTGCGTGTGCTACATCTCCTAACTTTCTGGTAATCTCCTAATCTGCTCTGGTAGAGTGTTCAGAGTTAGCCACAACAGTAATGGCTCCCATCCCACATACCCTTATGCATTGTGACTCTGTCACTCTTCCCAATGAGGTAAAGCTGTTTCCTCTCCTCTTGAATATGAACTGGCCTTCTGACTAGCTTTGGCCAAGAGAAAGTGGCAGAGATGATATTCTTTGAGCTTCAGATTCTAGGCCTTAAGAAGCCTTGCAGCTTCTGCTTTTGTCATCTTAGAGACCCAGGCCTTTATGGAAGTCCATTTATCCTAATAGTTAGACCCACTTGAAGAGAGAGTGAGGGAGAGGGAAAGGGAGAAGAGAGGGAGAGAGAGAGAGAAAGTCTAGAGGTTGAAAGATGTCAAAAAGAGATCCTGGAGAATGAACGACTCTAAGGAGAGAGGTTCCAGCGTTCCAGTCATTCAGCTGAGGGGCCAGAAGTGAGTGAGGCCATCTTGGATCCTCCAGCCCAGATTGAAGCTGCTGTGTGAGGTCAGCCCTGACCACCTGGAACACAGACAAGCCTTCCTAGCTGAAGCCTGTTCAGACCCATGGACTCACAAGCTAATACATAATTATTTGTAAGACCCTAAGTTTTGGATGGTTTGTTACATAGCAATGGGTTACTGAAACATCCACAGTATTGATCAAATACTACACTTCTTAACTGGATCTTTGGTCAAATGTTTTCTTTCTTCAGTTTTGTCCTTACTCAGACTTTAAAATTATATAATCGAAAGCATAATGTCCATTGGGGTTAGTAAATCTGTTGTTAAACATTAAGAAAGGAAATGTAAAGGAAAGTCAAAGTTGGGTCTGAGAGAAAGTCATGTGAGTGAAGTCTCTTCTGGGAATCAGGAGATAGATGTTTACTAAGAAGTTCCAGGGACAGTAAACCAGAATCCTAGTAGAAATTGTGAGAGATGAAAATGTGCCAATAGAATTGAGACCTTTTTGAGGGGTGACACAGGTTGAAATCTGGGAGAAGCTGATGCTGAGACAAAGTCAGGAGTGCAAAAGTTTTATTGGGAAGTAACACTTGTTAAAAAAAAAAAAAACAAGTGGGGAGAAGGGATGAAGAAAGTGGGATTGGGTTGGGAGAGCTGTCCAAAGCTATCAGTGCTGCAGCTGTGCTAGTTGCTGCCAGGCCATGGGGGAGTTCCATGTAAGAACTGTTCATTAGTGCCATGTTCCTTGGCAATGGCTAAGCTCTATACCACCCACCACCTTGCTTAGTCTTTGACCAGGGGCTGGACAAGAGGACAACTGGAGGCTGTCCACTTTTTTTTTATCACTTCACTTTTATGAAGCCTGTGGGATTTTAGTTCCTTCAACCAGATATCAAACCTGACCCTTGGCAGTGAGAGTGTAGAGTCCTAACCAGTGGACTGCCGTGGAATTCTCTAACCAGGTTTCTTGGAGCTAGGTAGCCAGTTCTTTCCTGAAGGGACATCTTGGAAGTAGCACATACGTGTTTCTGCCAAAGGGGACTTTATGTACCTTATATAGGTTTTTACATGGTAACTCCATTTGCCCATAGGTCGTCATATGGATTCGGTTAATTATTTCAGCATTGTTATTATGAAAGCTGAATTTAAGAGAGCTGTATGTCCCCTCCCCTTTCTCTATCTTTGTATCATCAGTTAGTCATTTCCCTTTCTGGAATTCCTCAGGCCACTGTGCCTTAGCACAGTATTTACTACCACCATATAAAAATATGTTTACGTTTTTTCCTCTTCTTTGACTGGGCTCCCTTCAAGGCAGAAGTATGTCTTCTTTACCTTTGCACCTACCCAGCACTTGGCCTCTGAAACTTGAGGTCTCTGAAATCCTCAAAATTGAACTGAATGAATGAGCTAAGAAACTGTCTCTTGCTTCTTATAATAGTCATCTGTTTATCCATCTAGTTTGAACTGAATCCATGATGCATATTTCAGGTAAAGTGTTTTGCAAGCTGCATTTATTTACATATTCACTGCAGCAGGTTAGAGTTAATTCACTTTCCAAAGAAATGATCAAATGAGAATTGAGAGTAAGAAAGGGCAGGGTTGAGGATGGGGATTGGACTGGGCTTTGAGGAGGCTCTAAGAGAATAAGAAGATAGAAAAGAAATAAAAGCTGTCAGAAGTCAATGAAAGAAGAAAAAGCAGGGGAGGAAAAGAATGAAAAGTAGATAGAAGGGAAAATAAAGTAGAGCTATGGAGGAGGAGGATGGGGAGTCAGGCTCAGGGCTGACCTGCCCAAGGAAGTATCCATTAGTAGGAGCCTCACTGACAGCTGTTATCATAATGGGAACTGGCATCTAAAGAGAGGGCAAGTCTAGTTTAATTAGTTAAATGGCATTATCTATGTCCAATGGGGGTGGGGAAGTAAAGGGAATAGAAGGATTGGTGACCCACCTCCTTCCATAGGCTGAAAGGAAAAACAGATTTATAAAGCTCTGGTAGGGAATTAAAGAGACAGGAGCTGTTTATTCCCTAGGCTATTTCACAAGATTGTCATGTCCTATTCACTAGTACCTTTAAGGGGGAATGGGTACCACTCCAGGAGGCAATTGTAATCAAACCTCCGTTCAGGAACAGGTTTACTCACCTCTTCCCTTCAGTCTTCCAGCCAGCCTCACTTTAGAAGTCCAGTGATGGAACCAGAAGCAAGTACCACCCCTGAAGGTAGTAGCAGTGAAACTGAGTTTCTGCTGACCTGGGTTCTTAACCCACTTCTGCAACTGATTGGCTACATGTCTTCAGGCAAATCATTTTACCAGTCCTATCCCTTTAGCACACAGTTTCAGTGATACAATCTTACAAAAGCAAAAATTAAAAAAAAAAAAAATTTTCCAGAGAATGTTTTCTTTAGGAAAGCAAGGTCTAAGAGTCAAATCTGAACCTCACCATGTTGTGCAGACAAAGCAAAAAAGGAAAAAAAAAAAAAAAAAAAAAAATATATATATATATATATACACATACACACTCATCCCCAATGTACTTCCTCTGCTAAAAATTCTCCTTTATATTATATTACCTTGTTGGTAGAAATTATTAGGGTTGAATTATTTTTTTAAATTATTTATAACATTAGACCAAGGATCATAAAGATGAACTCAACTTTGTTCTGCAGATTAACTGATGTCAGCTAGCCTGGCTTAGGTTTCAGGAAAGACTGATAGACAGCATTCAAACTCCAAACAAAACAAAAAACAAAATAAAATGCAAAACCTGGTGGTGGAAGCATCTAGGCAAAGAGAAAACCTGGACAATGGCTGTAAACAGTGAGCAAATCCTCTACTTTTTGAGAACACAAACACCATTCAGTGGAGGTTGTTTTAGGACAAGGCTGAGCAAATTAAATACTTCACCACCATATGTTCAGCTTTGGCAGGAGAGGTAGGTGGTAAGGGAATCTCAATGTTAGGGAATGCCCATATCACACCCCAGCTGGCTATTTAGTCATGAAATAAGGAGAAACACACAAATATTTGGTTAAAACACCTTTAATGAAAAGGGAAAGACACTAGTATCTCCCTTGTCTGCTCTTCACATTTTACTATGTTAGGAAACTCTGGAGCCTACACCTTTGGAGGAGGAGCCATCACTCAAGTCAGTCAATAGCAGAACCTTCACCCCCTCCTCCTCAGAACTGTTCCAGATGATCCTATGTTAAGAGTAAATACTACATCTCATTACAAGACAGAGAGGCAGGGAGGACAGCACCTGGGGCTCCTCTCCCAAAGTCTGGGACTCTGAACCAGACAGTGGCAAAGACACAAACCCAGGTCCATGGACAGGCAAAATAGGGAGGAAGTGGACTTGAGAGAGGAAGACAAGGAAAATACAAGGGGCTAGGGAATAAAGGAGGGAGTTATCTAAAACTAGAAGCACACTAGTGCTAGCAAACCCCCCTGATCCATGGTGCACTGTGGCACACGAAAGTCACCATGAGTCCAAAAGAACATTCATGAGACCCATCGACCCATCCAATTAAGAATTTGAGGTCTCCTCCTTTACATCTTGCCCCTTTATTAATCATATAGGTTTGCAGCAAGCCTTATGCTTTACAACACTCAACTCTCCATTAGTCTGTCAACTACCCTCATCAACAATGCTTGCAGAAGATATGAACTTCATATTTCCTTCTCCCAAATAGCCATCCCATGGGAGACCTCTCAGCAAGAAATCCACTTGTTTCCTAACTGTGAGAGGCAAAGATGAAGGATATGAGAAGCTCAAAATATCTTGGCATATTAACTAGCCAACACCTTTGCCTTAATGTCACTAAGACACAAGTGCCTTACTAGCAGGAAGAGTGTCCTATGCCTTTCATTTCTCCCTACCCCTTGGGGCTGGGCCACGAGAGACAGATATTGTTGCATTTTCATTGTTGGCACGTGGAAGGAGAAGGAATGTACAATCTGCTACTTCTCTTCTATGATGGGCTTCCCAGGCACTGTCTTGGATGCAAGAGGCCAAAAGAGGGAAAGGGGAGCTCTCTTCTTGGCTTCTCTGGATCCCACTGCTGGAGGCAACTTCCCAGCCTCAGTTCCTGGGCCAAACAGCACTGGTGGTGCAGGGCCTGAAGGGGTGGTGGAGATGGAGACGGAACTGGAAGTCTGGGGCTTGGCAGGCAGGTCACTTGACAGGAAGGTTGTGTCCTGGTTCCAAAGAGACACTGGGCCCACCCTCACCAGCTGGGAAGGAATGCCCTGGGACAAGAAGTCATGAAGGTTGACCTGGTAACCAGAGAGGAGTGGCCCTAGGCCCTCCAGGGACAGATGCTGCCCCCTTTGGGGTGGACTGTAATTCCATATGTGGGTGCTCAGGTGCACCTGCCAAAGGGAAGGGAGAGGAGAGGGAAGAAGGGTCATTCTTAGGGAAGCTGGAAAGGGTTCTTCTTGGGAATGCAAAAGCTGTAGTGAATCTATTTTCCTCAGGTACAATGAATGAAGAGGGAAGAAAAGTTTCTCAGGGGGCAACTGCCATGAGCACAGCGATTTTAAAACTCGGGGATTAGAGAAAAGTCATTAGGGACATCTAAGAACTCAAGAGAAACAGACAAGTAAAGGCTCATAGATCTGGGAGGTCCTTCTACAGAGCTCTCACTTCCTGCTCCTTGGGTCAAGGGGCAGCAGGTACAGAAAAACTGGCTCATGGGATGGTGGGGTCATCTTTTCGGGGAAAGGGAGAGAGCCCTGGGGAAGTGATAGAGGGTGAGCAGCCTGGGACCAAGGAAAGAGCAGCAATATTCTGAGGGCCGTGGGGGGCAAAGGGCTGTACCTGGTGGTGGGCCAGCAGCATGTGCTTCTTGAGGGTAGCCCGCTCGAGAAAGCCCTGCCTGCAGAAAACACAAGTGAAGAGCAGCCCCTCCTTGGGGTGGGTTTTCTGATGCTCCTCCAGAGCTGCCTGGGTGGGAAAGGTCTGGCCGCACACCTCACAGGCCTTTCGGCCACTGCTCTCCCCGGGTTCCTTTCTCATCACTTCCTGCAGGCTCAGCTCCTCCACCGAGGGGGTGCCGCCGCCTTCCCCTTCAAGGGCCAGCGCTGACCCTGGGCTGGAGCTCCTCTCCGGTTTTCCCCCCTCTTCCGAGCCTCCGGCAGCATCACTGCCTCCCTGCTCCATTGGCTGCGTCTGGTCCAGGCTGTCAGGCGGCGGTGGTGGAAGCAGACAAGGCTGTTGAATGGTCTTCTCATTAGTGTCCATCTCCTTCCCGGCTGTGGCCACTGCCGCCACAGTCCCCACTTCCTCCTCCGTGCCAGAGGCCTCTTCTGAATCACCTCGCACGGATATCGCCTTCTCACCTCCACTTTCAGAGCCTCTTCCGGCCAGGGAATCTTCATCGGTCACATCTTCTTCCTCTTCTTCGTCCTCTTCCTCTTCTTCAGACAACTCCTCCTCTGGGGATGGCTGCTGGGATGGCTGCTGGGGGAAGCCCCCCGCTCCGGAGACTGTCGATTGCTCAGAGCCGTTCTCCTGGGCAGCTCCCCCCGCTTCAGAGAGTGCAGTGCCACCATTGGGGATCTGGCCCCCCAGGTGCATCCGAACATGCTGCTGCAGAGTAACAGCGTTGGTGAACTTCTTCTGGCAAATGGGGCAGGAGTTCTGGGCCCGGGCAGCTGGACTAGCCTTATGGCCCACGAAATGTGCACGCAGGTTACCCCGGGTAGAGAAAGCCCTGCCACACACTTTGCATTTGAAGGGCCGCTCACCTCCATGCTGGCCATAATGCAGGCGCAGTGCCCGAGGACAGCTCAGCACCCGGAGACAGATGACGCACTGGTTGGGTCCAGATGAGGCTGATGATGAAGCTGCAGGGGCAGAGGTGGTGGGGGCACCCGAGGCAGTAGAGGCCACTGCCACAGCTCCTTGACGGTCAATCTTTTCTACCAGCTGCTGAAGCTTGGAGGTCTCGGAGGGCGAAGCCCCCAAAGGCTCCAGCACATAAGGGAAGGGAAAGCTACCAGTGGACTTCAAGTGGTTGGTAAGCAGGGCCCAGCTGGGTAGCGATGTCACCAGCTTACTTAGCTGCATGCGGGTTGCTGCGCCACTTTCTGCCACCCCGGCGATGGCTGAGCCCTCACTCCCCGGCGGGGTGTTTTCATCCGCTTTATTCTTTGGCTCTACCGCTTTCATGAGCACGAACTTATTGAAAGCGGGAAGCGCAGGGGCCGTAGTGGTGCCTGCGCCGGTGGAGAGCAGCGTGAGGCTCTCTGTGGCACTGAGGGCGGCGGTGGAGGCCACCAGAGGCTTGCGTTCCACACCTCCGCCCGCCACAGCTGCCTCCTCCTCGGCCTTCTCTGGTGGCACCGACATGCCATAGGGCAGGCCGCTGCTGGTGATAACGTAGTCTAGGTGCTCTGGCACCGGGTGAGGGTTCATCTGCACATGTGGGTACTTCTCCCGATGCCGGTGGAAATGCACTTTGAGGTTGCCTCGCGTGGTAAAGCGGTTGCCACACACATTACACTTATAGGGTCTCTCGCCTGTGTGGGAACGCAGGTGGATCTGCAGAGCACTGTCACTACCAAATACTTTGGCGCAGAAGCGGCATTTGTGCCTCCCACCGGGCTTCTCCAAGGGGCCCATCACTTCCCCATAACTCAACTCTCCACCTCCATTCTTTGGCTTCAGGAGCCCCGGGGAGGCAGCAGCCTCGAGGCCCCGGGCTGCCCCAAGACACTGCGCTGCCAGGAGTCCCGTGGTGCCTGGGAATGCCAGGTGAGGCGAGGCGATCAGCTGATCCGTGCTGCCCGACAGGGCCGGGGAGGCAGCAGGGGTGGGTTTGTGGCTTCGCCCGACCGCACCAGCAGAAAAAGGGTGCTGTGATCCCAGGGGGTGGTAAAGGTGGAAGAAAGCCTGCTTGGGTGCTTCTGCCCCTGAGGAGGAGGTGGAGGAAGGTGCCAGTGTCTTGCCAGTCTGGACAGGCTTGATGGGGCTGAAGAGGGGAAGCAGGGGCTTGGTGGAGGAGGCAGTCCCTGTCCCAGGTAGCTCTGAGGGACTGGAAGGGGTGCCCACTGTCTGACCTAAGGAGCCAAGCAGCAGCACCTGCCGGCAGATTTGCTCAGTCATCTGCATCTGATGAATCTGGCGCTGCTGCAGCACCCGGAGTTCTTCCAAGATCAGAGGGATGTTCAAGTGGCCACTGCCTACCCCTGGGGGGGGAGGAGGAGGAGGCGGAGGAGGAGGGGCTACAGGGGTGGACTCCGGCGGTAATGGAGTTGCTCCCAGTTTGGGGCTGGCCAAGATCAGGCCCCCACCTCCCCCAGCTGCTGTACCTGTGGCAGCAATGAGGAAGTGCCCGGAAGACTCCTCTCCCCTCCGCTCTGGGCCCCAGGTGGGATCTGTGGGTACAGAGGACGCGCAGTTCGAGGGGTTGCTTTGCTCGGCCTCCATGACCTGCGGACTGCTGTGGCCCTCAGGCCGGGGTTCGCAAGAGGTCGAAGAGTTGTTGGGGTTCTCCTGGCCTCCAATGATCACCATTACAGGGGGATCAGTAGAACATGCATTCTGGTGGGCGAGGAATTCAGTTGGGTCAGTGAACTGTGCGCAGCACTTGGCACAGACTTGGGGGTGGTCGTCCTCGCTCACATCACCTGGGGGAGAACACAAGGAGAGACCGTGGGTGGTGCGGTTGGGATGGGTATACACAGGCTGTAATTAACAACGAGCCCAGTAACCGCTAGTGGGGGTGGGGAGATGAGCTCACCATCAGGCCGTGCAGAAGGCTAGAGCTCAGGGCTGACCCGCCTGGACACGACACGCCAGCACTGGGGGCCAGGAAGGAGAGGAGCGGGCATGCACAAGCTACTGTCCCCCTTCCATTCCCCCGCACCCCGGGTCACAGGCGGGCGGAAGGACTAGCTGGGAGGACCGGGTCCTGGGCAGAGAATCGTGCGTTTTAGCGCGTCCACCGAAAGTCTTTCCCCCCTCGCCCCGCGCGCCCCCTCCACCCCTACCCCTGCCGGGCCCTACCGCACCTCCAAGCTCCGCCGGCTCCCCGCAGGGCCCCCCGAGACGAGAGCTCCTCCCGGCTTCGTGCGCCATGGTTGAGCGGGAGGTGCAGGGCCGGGTGGAGTGGGAGACAATGGGTATCCGGGTTGGGGGAGGCGGCACTGGCCGCCCGGGCTGCAGCAGCCTCTGCACCCAGCGGCCCAGACTGCAGAGATGGAGATCGGCGGCGGGGGCAGGGCGCAGCGGAGGAGGGGGAGGGGAGCGAGGAGACGCGGAGGAGGGGAGGAGCTGGAGCCCGAAAGCCGGGAGAGGGGAGAAGGGGGAGGAGCTGCTGGGGAGGGGAGTGTGCCGGGAGGAGCTGCTGGGGAGGGAGGCGGGAGCTGGGGAGCAGCGAGGGGGGCGGGGGAGGGGTGTATGGGGGCGGGAGCCCAGGGCCCAGGAGGGTTTCCGGTAGGCTCCGTGACAGGTGCTGTGGGGCCTGGTGGGGGTCCACCTATCCTGGCCCTCTGCTAGCTCCCCCCATCTCCAGCTGTCTTTGCCCAGACCGGTCCGCCCACCTCCCCAGCAAGCTCAAGGGGGCACAGTAGGAAACACAGCCTTGCTCAATAGAGCAGAGCGATAGGCTTCTCTTATTTTCCTTCGGATAAAGGATCTGCTGAGCCTGGAAAACGTGGACTCCAAAGAGGGTGGTCTGAGGGCCAGAGCGGGAGGGGGGGGGGGTGTCCCAGAAAATCCACCCCTTATCTACACATATTCACACCGCCCCTTCAAATGCCCCAAGTTTCGTCCTGTTTTCTTCACCTCCATTCCCACCCTACCCCCACACCCCCTCCACAAAAGAAGCGTCTCAGGGTGGGAGGCTGCGAGGTAGAATTTCCAAGGAAGTCGATTCAGGACTCTTCTCTGCGGAACACTAAGCCCCTTTACTCCCCGCCCCTCCTCCCCCCGAATAATAGCTGAATGCAAGTTACTCCACGGATCACCCGGCCCACACCTCATTTATAGAGTTCATGCTTATTTAAGGAGCCATCTCCTATTTAGTTTCCTCTTCTCTACCCTTCTTCTTCCGTTGTCCTTCTCTGGCAACGCAGACACTATTAAGGACGTGCGGTTTTGGGAAGATGCTAGCCTGCAGAGGCCCACCTAGCTCTAACGGGGGGGTGGGGGGGGGGAGGGAACTCCTCCCGAAACAAAGGGGAAAATGCAGTAGGAGGGAGCTACCAGGCAGCCTCTCAGGGCCTAAAGCCCCTTTTAGCCCCAGGCTGGGTTGAATGCCTAGAAATGATTTAACACCTGCTCACCGCACTGAGGTGGCCTCCTATTCAGAGAGAGGATTAAGGGGGTAAGATGCCTCCTGGACCAGGTACTCTGCATTCCCTTCCTACCTTGAAATGAGCCTTAATGGCTTTCCCACTTCCTTAAAAGAGCTTATCTTACTTACAGAAGGTGACAACAAGTCCTTAGTTCTGTGGTTTGCCTGGGCATCAGTAAATCCACCTTGTTCTAATCCCAGTTCCGTTCTTGCCCGGCTGGTAAATTGAGGCGTGGTGGGCCGTCATACCATGACTACACTGCCATTTCCTTTTTTGTGAAGTGGTAATACTGTATCTATGCTGGCTTCATCAGAGAAATATAGTGGGGATAAAATAATATGTATATATAGGACTTCAAATTTTGGGAGGAGTCCCAAATATTGTGAATTAAAGAACTTATATTTCAGTGACAAAAAACCCAAAATAAGCTAAAATATATATATATTCAAATTAGGTCTGTTTTCATGTTGCCTATTAATTTCTTTTTATTTATTTATTTATTTATTTTTGGCCAAGCTGTACGGCTTACTCAGGATCTTAGTTCCCTGAACCCAGGTCCTTGGTACCATAAGTGTGGCATCCTAACCACTGGACTGCCAGGGAATTAGCAATCTTATTCATTTCTGAGGCTAATATCATTGGCATATGTTAAGAGTAGGAAGTCTTTTGAGATGGGAGCTATAATATTATGTTAGTGTAATGTAATATTAATATTAGGTTTTCCAGGTGGCGCTAGTGGTAAAGAATCCATCTGCCAATGCAGGAGAGGCAAGAGACACGGGTTTAATTCTTGGGTTGGGGGCAATTTCCTGGAGTAGGAAAAGGCAACCCACTCCATTATTCTTGCCTGGAAAATTCCATGGACAGAGGAGCTTGGCAGGCTACAGTTCATGGAGTTGCAAAGAGTCGGACACAACTGAACACACACACTGAGTTGTGTATAATATAGACACAGTTGAATATTAATATTAGTATAATATAATATTAATAATGTCCATTTTCATTGAAAACATTGTACTGAATTGTTTTGAAACTTCAGATAAACACAAGGGTCTTGACACTGTGGACAATAGCCCTAAAACAGAGGAGCTCCAGGCTTACAGAACTGACCAGGGAGGGAGAGGGGATTCTATGTCAATTATGGTTAAGTCACAGGTTAACTGCAATGTTGTTTATTTTTACAGATAAGGAAGTTGAAGCTTGGAGAGGTTAAGTGACTTTTCCAAGTTCACACAGTAATTCAGTGCAACAAGCATTCAGAATTTTGACTCCTGTCCAATACTTTCCCAAGCACATCAACATTGTGTAGCTTCCCTAAGCTAGAGAAAGGGCCCTGTGTGGTTCCTACCTGCCATTTGCTCTGTGGCCTCAGTGAGAGAGAAGGAATCAGATGGACACTTTCTACTGAGCATTTGTTAATTAGCATTGAACGTTTGATATCAAGTTGCTGTTTTGTCAAGTCTTCCAACAAGAAAAGAAATCCTTTTCTTTTCATCTTCTCCTGGGAAACACTGTCCCCTTTCTTGCTCTTTAATGAAACTTGCTTTCTGATGCGTAATTTGATCTGCACTCTTCTTAAAGGTAAATTCAGTCCCTGTTGAAAGGTGATGGATCAACAGTCACCTGTAAGAGGAGCCCTCTGTTTCTCAGCACTTTGCACTCACTGCCTATCCTGAAAAGGGGGGGTGGGATTCTTAGGCAGACATGGATGAAGTCATAAACACAGGACTAAACAAACCCAGTAATGGTGTCCCTAGATAGTAGATAAGGTGAAGTAAGCTATCCTGGGTCACATGCAAAGTCTGGGATGGACACAGGACTGAGACCTGGATACGCTGGTTTAATATTTATAAAGAGCTGAAATGACAAGGAAAAATGAAATCAGGTGACTCTCTAAATCTGGTGGCTCATCAAACTTGGGAAAGGATGGCTCAGAAAACAGAAAAATCGGTGGGTAGCAGGTAGACTTGAACAGAAGTTCTCAAACTTTGCTGCCCGTTAGAATTACTGGAAGAGCTTTAAAAAATCCCAGTGGCCAGGCTGTGTGTGCGTGCATGCTAAGTCTGACGCTTTGTGAAGATATGAACTGTAGCCTGCTAGGCTCCTCTGTCCATGTGATTCACCAAGCAAGAATACAGGGTAGCCATTTCCTACTCCAGGGAATCTTCCGGACCCAGGGATCGAACCGGCATCTCTTAGGTCTCCTGCATTGGCTGGCGGGATCTTTACCACTAGAGCCACCTGGGAAGCCTGGCCAGGGTGGGTCTAGGCATCAATGTAATGCTCCTCAAGAGATTCCAATGTACAGCCAAGGAGGAGATCCATAGTGTGTATCAGAGAAGTGCCTTTCCCATCACACCTTCAACCCTGCTTCTCACAAGTCTTCAAAGTGGAAAAGTAGAAAGTGCTGACTCTTTTGTGACCCCATAGACTGTAACCTGCCAGGTTTCTCTGTTCATGAGATTTCACAGGCAAGAATACTGGAGTGGGTTGCCATTTCCTTCTCCAAGGGATCTTCCCGACCCAGGGATCAAATCAGTTTCTCCTGCATTGCTGGCGAATTCTTTACTGCTGAGCCACCGGGGAAGGTAACAAATCTTACCTGTGTTCAACTTTACCAAAATTAGGACATAAGTAAAACGAGTTGCTCAATGCAAAATAAAATCTGTCTATCGAGTTCTCTCTCTACTCTGACCACAGCTATATTTTGACTCTCTTGTACCCTGCTTCCATGAACAGAAATTGACATGATATACGCCCGACTATGAGTTTAAGTGACTGTATGTGCTCTTGAACCATACTTCTAATTGTAAAATGAAAGTCTGTGTTGTACACAGAGTTCAGGCACCATCTAATCATTAAAGAAATGAGCATATTATGTAAGCCCTGCCTAAACTTACTGTTAATGTTGGGCCAACACCAATTGATAGTGTCCCCAATTATGAGTTGATTCTGTAATTGCTGCTATAGAGGATTTCTAAGGGAGAATAAATGATCTTCTCTTCCTCACTCCTCTCTCCTAAATGCATCCACATACCCCTCTGTCACTCACACCTAGTAAGTGTACCCTTGACTTGTGCAACGCAGTGGACAAACAGGCACAGGTACATCTGGTGCTAAGTGAGAAAAATATGTTTCCAGAATAAGAATATCTTAGATCAAACACACAAAAAAAGGGTTTTATTAAAATAGGCATTTTTCTGATATCAAAGGACTCAGCACTTAACATGGAATTCATACTGTTTTGAAGCTGGAAGTGACTTTAGAGAGCTGACCTCTCACTGAGCACAGTGATTGAGAATGTCAGCTCTGCATCAGACCTCAGTTAAAGTGCCAGCACTTTCTAATTTTTGTGACCTTGGGAAAAGTTTCTTAATTTCCCTAAGGCTTGGATTTCCTTTTAAAATGGGGGTATAGCAACAAAAATGTATGAAATTCTTAAACAGTGCTACAAAATAGATGAGACTTGAAAACATTATGCTGAGTGAAATAAGCCAGACGGAAATAAGCCACTCAAATGGACACATATTGTATGGTTTCATTATGTGGCATCCCTAGAATCGGTAAATTCACAGAAACAGAAAGTCGAATGGTGATTTTCTGGGGCTGGTGGGGTTGGGTGAAGCAAATGGGAGTTATTATTTAAAGGGTATACAGTTTCAGTTTGGCAAGATGAAAGAGCTCTGAGATGGATGGTACTGATGGGTCACACAGAATTGTGAATATACTTAATGCCACTGAATTGTATGCTTAAAAATGACAAATTTTGTTTTGTATATTTCACCATAAATTAAAGTCATTTTAATGGAGGTAATAATAGCAGAGAAATAAACAAAAGGAAATATACAAAGGGCATAGCATAGTACCTGACAAATAGTAAATGCTCTGCAAATATTAGCAATGAGTATTATTCTGTAAAGACTAAAAGCTGAAACCCTGGGAGAAGGCTGGACTTGTCCAAGGTCACAAAACTCCCAAGTCCAAGCTGGGCTGAAAACCAGGTTTTCTGTGTCCTTATCCAGTGCTCTATTGTACCCTGCCTGAGTACTTTCTAGCTACTCAGAAATGTTTTCTTTTTGACCCAGGAGTGCCTAGGGCTTAAAGGCTCAGGGATCAATACTCCGAGGGAGGATGCTGTAAAGAGGACTGAACCCTCACAACTCTATTTTTGTCTTCTTTCCCCTTTTGCTGCTCTTGATATCTGCCAACTGCCATTTCTTCCCCTAGATCTGTTTGGCTGTCGTCCTGGTTTCTCCTTCTCACTAAATATCTGGGTTTCTGATGGTTTCCTTTATTTCCCAGATGCACTAGTTTACATTTTCCCTATTCACATCCCTTATGTTCTCTATTCCAGACTTCTATACTCTGTAGGGAAGAGATGAATTTTTTTTCTCTCCAGAGTTTTTAAGTAAATAGACTATTTCCTTCTCATCACTTACGTGCAATTACTATTCTGTTAGGTTTTTTGTGTTCTGGTCAGGGAAGCTGAACAAAAAGAGGGCTGGAAAACAGGTTTTTCAGACTGTGTCTTGGTGATATCTTAGGTCACTGCAGAGATGAGGCTTTTAAAATGTGCAACAAAGGCTCAGCATTTACTTGTCACATATGGTAAACATTGCTTAAAGGAAGGCAAAGACTCCTGAAAGCCTTAGTAGCACCCTAGCCTACTAAATAAATGTCTGCTGATGGTCATGATGATGCCCATAGCTCCACAGGTACACCTGTAAAAGGGCACACGTAAGAGCCCCCAAATAAAAGCCCTCCCTACCTAATTTGGGGGCCTGCAGAACAACAGCAACAACAATATGTCCCTGGGGTAAAAGGAGAACTCAGGAGCCTGAAGATCACGTGAGTGAATAGAAACCCTATCTGTATATCTTATAAGAGCATGAAGGAATTTTAGATTTGATCAAATATTAGCTGCCTCATCTTATATATGAGACCCCATAACACCCCAGGTCATGCTAGTAGCCCAAGGATCTTTCACTGTCAGGAGAATTCTGAACAGAAAACCATCGGCTTTCTTAAGGTTAACTACAGCTTTCTTGCTCCTGACATTTATGTTTTTAACTTTTATGGCTCAAAGGCAAAATTTCAACTGAAATTCTTTGCTGCCATTGAGTCCAAGCCTGTACTGTTTCTATGGGGACGGCTTTGCGGCAGCATTTCCATTCCCCCAGGTGTTCACAGCCACAAGTGGGAGCTATAGCTCAAGGGGCTGGAGAGTCCTCTCAGGGCAGTTGTGCAAGAATTTGTAGCTGCCTCCCAGACTCTTCCCCAGCAGTGGGGTAGGGAGTGGGTGAGCTGAGGAAGTGAGGAGAGAGGGGAGAGGGGAGGAGAGGAGGACGCCTCTGGGGGGATTCAGTATTGTTCCGCAATCCAACCAGCAGGGGAGCAGGGCTGTAAGGCAACTCCGAGGCTCTGGGGGAAGTCTCCTGTAGAGCAGCAGAAGGAAACATCCGGCCTGCAGCCTCATTAAGGGGGGGGCTAATGTGTCCCAGGAGGGAAGGATGCCACCAGCTAGAACCTCTTAATACTGGCACAGTGGGATCCCAGTAAAGCACTGACTTGAAGGGGATGTGTTCTACACAAAAGCCAAAATGTCTGTAGCATGTGGCGCACTGATTTGATCTCGTCTTTTTTTTTTTAACAGCAGGTGAGAAGGTAAATTTAATCCATGTTTTAGTTTTAACCACTACAAATACATTATCCTAGAGGTTTCCATGACACATATCTCATAAAGAAATGCTGAAGTTTACCAAGAGTTCCCAGAGCTTTGGTCTTATTTCAGTATTTGCAAGAAGTGCCACTGTACTCACATATAATAATAATACTCACATGTTAAATACTTATTTATGCTAGGGGTTATACCACATGTTTTAAGCACTTATTTATGCTAGTTATTTTTCTAAGTGTACTAACATGTATTAACTCAATAACCTAATGAGGTAGTAGTCAGTATATTCATTCCCATTTTACAGATGAGGAAAACAGACATAGAAAAGCAAAGTAAATCGACAAAGGCTGCACAGCTAACCAAGAGGTAGAGCAAGGATTTGAATCCTGAAATTCTGCCTTCAGAATCCTTGTGTTTAATCCTATATCACATTGTTGGCTGAATCAGCTGTTTGCTAAATAAATAGCTTCTCCCTGAGCCAAAACTTTCAAACTTTCACAGTGTGAAATACATAGCCATATGAGATTATCCAAAACTTGCTCAATCCTAAGAAGTAACGGGATATTTGCAAAGATACAGATTTCCAGACTAGCTCACATCTACCCACAACCAAGCAAGCTTGGAAAACCCTAATTTAGGTGGAGTGTGTACTACTAGCTCTGATTATCATGAAATCAAGGTTTCTTTCCTGATTATGCCTGGTTCTGAGACTTTGAGCAACGTCATTGCTCAGTACCTTAGTTGCTCTGTTGGCTGCCTCTTACTGGAATGCTGTAAGAAGACATGAAAGTTTCCCCCCTCATAAAGAAAATCTGTTACATAAATGATAATATCCTCATAAAATGATATGCATGTATTAACATGCACGTATGTTAACACATACAGTTTTTTTTAGCTTGGCTTTCCTTGAAGCACCCACCTAAGCCCCTCATCCAGACCTTTCCTCCAGCCTCTACCCCAGGTGACACAGATACACACTCCAAACCAGGCTGCGTCTGACCGACATTAGCTCTCTCCCTCTGGGAGCTCTGATCTGTTCTCTGCTCAGCCCAACAATAAGAAACTTTTTTCTCCTCTCTCTCAGGGGAACCTTCACGTTCATCCAATTCATTCTCTTGCAACCCAACTCTCCAGAAAGAAAAGGCTGGGGGTTGGCGGGGGCGGGGGGGGGGGTGTTGGGAAATCCCACCCCTAAGAGACGGGTCTTCAGGTCTGAGAAGGTTACTTAGCAACGGGCACAAAGACCAGTGAGCAAAGGGGGACCTGGGGAGAAAACTCTTGGGTGGGGAGACAGAGCCAGTTTGAAAACTCCATTTCATCCAAAGAAAAGCAACACGGAAAACAAACAGAATCAACCCTGAGAAAAGCCAAGCGAGGCTTCTCTCCAGCGCAGGTCATCATCTCCTTACTCCCTGCAACTCAACTCTTTCAACCCCCTAGTGACCAAGTCCTCCCCCTGGTTTCGCCCATGGCCCGGGTGCCCTCCCCTGGCCCTGGCCTGACCCACACAGGCTTGGACTCGGCCCCCACCCCCACCCCTCCCCGGCACCCACCGTTCTCAGACGCGCTGGGACCTTCGCAGTCCGAGATTAACTGTTGGGGTTTCCGCTGCTTTCGCCGAGACATTCCCGGGTAGAGAGAGGTGGGACAGGGAGGGACAACGCTCACTTAGTCTGAATCGGGGTGACCTGGTCTGGTCTCCCCCCTGGGTCTGAAGCCAACTGATGCCTCTCCCCCAATGCCAATCACTGTGAAGCAGAGATGGTCTCGCTTCCCAGGGACAGACAGACAGACACGCGCCGCTCTGATTCTCAGACTCTGACTCTCTCTCAATCTCTGCAAGTCTTTAAAGGGGAGACGCCCCCTTTTTTTTCTTCAGCTTCTTCCCTACGCTTCTGCAGCTCCCATTGTAAAAGCAAAAATCCTAATCTTTCCGCACACTCTTTTCTTTTGTACTGCAGAGGAAAGGATTTAACCCTCTCCTCCCTGCCCGGGTTCCGGGCCTCTCGCTCTGCTGTCTGTTCAGAAAATGTCCCTCGGTTGTTTTTCTAACTCTTCCTCTAAGCTCTTCACAGTGCTTTCTGGTTATTTCATGATTCTGTGCCACCTTGTTGGAAGATGTGACTACTTCTGGGGTATAAGCTGAAATGAGAACTTTCTGGTATATCCTGATTGTAAGGCCAAGAACTCAGTCACTTGCCAGTCAAAAATGAGAAAGGCTGACAAAAAATTAGGTAAAAATGATCATTATATATGTGTAGATCTCTTTAAAATTTATAAGATATTTTCATGTATAGGGCATATTTTGAGAAATACATCTTTGAGGTTAACACAGCCAGTTTTACTACTCCTATTTATAGATGATCCTCTTTATAGCTGAACCAAAAGGCTCAGGGAGGTTAAGTAACTTGTCCAAGATTGCACAGCTGTGATGTAACAGAAACAGCCCTGGAAGCCAGGTGGAACTGACAGTAGTCTAGCATTTTTTTTTTTTTCCTCTCTAGTGTTAAACGGTACAATATGCCACTAAACTCCTAGCATGTAAAATGAAAATGATTGATCTTAAGGAATCTCATTTAAAATATCTACAGGGTCAGGGGCTCTTCTGTGTCTCCTTCTTTCCAGCTCCCAGAGTTGAAGGGATGCCACCTTTGAGAAAATCATACAGAAGATTTCTGTGGTACTCCAGAGGAGACATTGGCTTTCCTGGTGGCTCAAGTGGTAAAGAACCCATCTGCCAATGCAGGAGACACAGGTAGGATCCCTGTGTCAGGAAGATCCCCTGGAAGAGGAAATGGCAACCTGCTCCAATATTCTTACCAGGATAATTCCGTGGACAGAGGAGCCTGGTGGGCTACAGTCCGTGGGATCGCAAAGAGTCTGGCATGACTGAAACGACTGAGCATTCATGCACCACCAGAACAGAAGTTACAAGGAAGCACCTTCAGCTCAGTATAAAGGAACTTTAGAAAGTGTGATGGATTCTCCTGTAAATTTGTGAGCTCTTTGTGATATGTTCTCACAGGGACTGAAAACAGTTGTCAAGGATTCTGTGGAAAGAATTTCTTTGTGGATATTAAATTTGATCTTTAAGAACATAGCATTTGGTGTGCTTGCCCAGTGGTCCAGTGGTTTAAGACTCTGCACTTTCAACGCAGGGGATGTAGGTTTGATCCCGGGTCAGGAAACTAAGATGTGGTATGGCCAAACAACGACAACAAAAAACCATCATTAGCAATGAGCCAACCGAGTCTCTCTTGTTCAGATTGCACACTTAAGGGTGATTGATTTATTGTTCTTTAACTTCTGACATTGCTGCTCCTCCCTGAATTTGAGGTGCTAATGTTACTACTTTGCATAGACTATCCAGATATGCCCTATCTTCTAGCTATAATGCCCAGGTCCTCTCTTTTAAACTTATTTATCTTTTACTCTACTGGCTAAGATAAGAGAGCATCAGAAACACCATCTGTTAGGAAAGTGGGAATTATTTTGCCTTTTGGAGTTGAGTGCCGTAAATCTGATGGCTGTGTCTTCAGAGAAAAGCAAAGCAAACTCACTACGTGTTGGGTGCACACTTGAAGTTTCCTTCATTTCTCCTCTTACACAAGTGCAACTTAGTTTGGCAGTAATAAGAAAGGGAAAGAGAAAGACAGATGGTAGGAGGGTTGCTGTGATAAAAGAGGCGGTTATCCCCATCTAAAGAGATTTGGGGAGTACTCTGATCTTTGCTTTGGAGTCCATGGAGTCTCCATTATTTTCCCAGGTTTTTGGGGTCAGGACCTTGAGTGGCTCCCTCATGGGCAGTCCTCAGAACTCTTGCTAACATTGTCTTATTCATCCTATTAACCTGCTTGTGGTAGACAGGTGCAGTTATCACTAGGCTATTGTGGAGGAAATGGGAACACAGAGGCCAGGAAAGCTCTAATTTCTCAGTGGAATAGACTGGGTTTTGTCACTCTATAATTCCAATGTTTCCATCAGGTACTTCCTCTTTGAGGAAAACAAATGAGAGAAGGAACCTAGCATTCTGCTTTCCTTAGGAGTCTGGAGATCTCTAAGGGCACATCTGGGGGCCCAGTATTCATCTCTTTCCTGAGTCTTGTCTGTCTGGTCTTTTCCTACTTTGGTCCACCCTCTTTCTTGCCGTCCTTATTGTGAAAGGAAGGGCTCTTTCCCCTCCTCTCCTTTCTTCCGCCCTCCCCCATTTACCATTTTTTCCTTTTACCTCTCCACTGTGGCCTCTTGACCTCCCCACAGAGTTACAAAAGTAAAATCCTTGAAGAGATGCTGCTGTGGGAATGTTAATGAGCCTTCCCCACAAAGGGGCAAAGACTTTACTTCACTGAGTTGGAAAAAAGCCCCTTTGAAAAGGGGTTTCTGTGTGTGGTGAAGTGGAGAGGGGAGGGGGAGGAGAGAGAGGGAGGGAGAGGGAGAAAAAAAGGGAGGGAGAGAAAGAGCAAGAGAATGAAAGGAGAGGGGAATGAGAGAGAGAGATTGAGAGAAACTTAGTAGAAGAAGAGAATACGAAAACAGCACGCTTCCTTCTTTAATTGGTGATTTAATTTTTGGAAAATGTTCCATAGTCATTTGACCTTGTAAACTAAGCATTTAAGTTCCCAAAAAGCTCAAGAGGCACTCTCGGCATTGAAGATAATGAAGGATGGGAAAAAAGGACTTACCCTAGCACCCTACCTCCAGTTCCTTCCCCTGTGTGGAAGCCTGAGAGGCTTTGGGGGTGGGGGTGGTGGGAGGATATTTTGGGCAGGAAGTAGTTGGTAGTGAAGATGGACTCTTTATTCTGGCTTTGTGGTTCCTTTTTATGATATTTGCTAATTTTACCAATATTTTCTATTTTGGCTTCCCTGTTGACTTAAAATTTTTCCTCTCTTAAGGGATAAGATACTGTTGGGTGTTTACATCATGGAGCCAAAGCAGGACTTTGCTCAGGACTCCTACTTTTCAAGCAGGACACTGTATCCTTCATTTGTGAGCACAGGTTGCCTCTGAATTAGTTTAAAGAGATGTTAGGGTACTCTTATTATCAAAAAATATGTCCTTAAAAAGCAAAGATACGTTGTTGCTTTTGGAAAAAATTGAAGTATAATTGAATGTTATTGCTCTTTAAAGAAAGCCAGTCATTATGTTTGACTCTCAGAGATTTTCCTGCACATTGTTGTGTGATATCAGCACAATAGTGCAGTCAAAGAAGCCCAGAACTGTGAGAAACAAAGAGAAGGTGATTGGAATGAGATCCTCCAAGGAAGAGAAAGAAGAGAGCCCAGTCAGGGATGCTAATTCCCAGAGCTCTGTAACTCCCCTGGATTCACTGTAATCACAGGTAATCACATGGGGAATTTATGGAGAATTCACATTCCTAGCCTCTACCCCTGATCTCCTTAATCAGTCTCTGAGTCTGAAGCCTAAGATTTAAAAATAAACTCTTAAATGATTCTTTTGCAGTTTGAGACAGTTGAGCTCGATTGTTGCTTTTGAAACCATGGGTTGTAGATACCTAGGGGCCTGCGGTGTTGTTACAAGGCAATCCATGTACACAGGAAGTGAGTCCAGTCTGTGGTCCCAGGAAACAATAGGTGTGTACTACTGTTGGCCAAATGTTTGTCAATGTGGTTGAGAGTAATACACTTTGAAGTCTCTGAAAAGTGTTTCTAAACTCAGAGTGGTTTTTGCTCTAAAAATACAACCTCAGTCGAATGGGGGTCCAGGAAATTCTTTGGCATTTCATTCAAGGTCTCTTCTCTCAGGACAATACTCTGCTGTTAGCATTTCTCTTTTTCTAGTTTGTAGAAGAGGAGGCACTGTGGAAGCACTTCCTGTACCTTCCTAGGAGTTGGAATCCCATGAGGAATTTGATTTTAATTGCAAGAGAACAAAACTAGGAATCTAGAAAACTTTCTATGATATGACATGTAACCTTTTGGTTACATGATAGCCATAACCATAGCTAATCATAGCTAAGGTGCCCTCTGCAGTATCACACCCTTTGATTGCATGTCTCCTTTAATCCTTTAAATAACTTTGCAAGGGCTCATTATATACTCCCCATTTTAGGCAAGCAGAACATCCTATTTTGCAGTAAAGAAACTCAGGCATAAAAGACAAAGTAGCTTTCTTGTTCAGGGTCTGATAGCTGACAAGTGGCAGAGTGAAATTTGCCCAAGCAATGCCTGACTTGACAACCCATGTGTTTTACTGCAGTGTGACCTTTTATTGCCATCCCTCTGATTTCTGTCTGTTACAGGCCTCACTTTCTGGGTGCAGACCTGTAGTATGACTTGAATTTTCAACTTGCAAGGAAAATTTGAAGACCCACAAGTAAATATCCACAAATTATGATTCTTTTAATTACATCTATTACCACATGTTCCAATGGTCTTGCATTAGGGAGTAAGGCAGTGAAAAGTAAGGGAAGAGTGCCCTTTGCAGAACTTTATAAAATAAAAAAGCACTGGCAAGCGATCCCTGGTCTTATCAGATGATTTCTGCATGGCCTCTTTCAGGTGACAGTTGCCATGGTGTTTTAGGGGCAGAGGGAGGGAGTGAAGATCAAGGAGGTCATTCAGATTGAGTCTTGTCTGGTGTTTCTTTTCGGAGTTCAATTGGCAAAAGATGGCAGGGATTTAAACATTCATAAGAGAAAGGAGAGAAGTTATTCTTTTTGCTTTCTTGGTTTCTCAATGTTACTCTTGTTAAATAAAGGGGAAATGGAGTTTGTGAAGAGGTCAAGGTTGTGGAACAGGAGAGGGAGGTTGTGGGGGAAGGGCCGTGAGCCTAGCAGGCAGGGGGAGGAGCCTAGGGTCGGGGTTGGGGGCTAGTATACGTGCCTGTGTTTTCAAGGAAAAAATTATAGGAACAATTTGCTGAAGTTCCGGACAGCCTAAGCTTGGTTGTTTAAAAGAAAATCAGCATATCAACAAATGAGGTACAAACAGTGAAGGCAAAGGTGGGGTGGGGAGAATGACGACAAAGGCAAACAAACCAAGCCTTGAGAAGGAACAATTCAGAGTGCTGGGAAAGAAAGAGTTAAGTCACAGATGGAAATCTTTGGAAAGATAGAACAAAGGGATTGAAGGGTTATGTCAGAAAATGTGAATAACTGACAGCTATCATAGAATCATGGTCAGAGCCTTCAGAAGGCAACTTTAAGGACAAGTGGATTCTCAAGGACTTTGGAGCTAGATGGGGCCCTAGATGGGGCCATAGAGATCATTTCCAAATCTCTTGCTTTTCAGGTAAAGAAACTAAGATCAAGAGAGGTTAAAAGACTTTTCAAAAGGTTCTCCCAAACCAGATCTTATCTCAAGGAATTGCCCTTTGCACTGTGTAAAGAATAAATGGCTAGAGGCAAGAATGAGACAGAACCCAAGCAGAAGTAAAACTTTAAAAAATAGCTCTTAATTTCTCCATCTTCTCTAGAATTTATGAACTTTTTTTCTTGTGGGGACCAACGTATTTTAGAAGCCAATTCCATTCTGATAACTTCAGACCCTAAGCTATTCAATTAAATAATAATCTATTTCCCACATTGGAGATTATTCCCAGGAATGGGATCCCCCAGTGACTAATTCTAGTATTTAAAAAAGTGTTGATTATGTCTAATTGATTCCTAATCATATTTCAATTGCAAATCCCTTACAGCATCCCTTATTTATTCACACTCAATCATTAAACAGTTTTTTTTTTTTTTTAAGTATCTGTTTGCACCAAGTACCTACTGCACAGCAGAAAATAAAACAAATACTTTCCAGCTTATTATTATGCAGCTATTTTGTAATGGTTTGGACTTTAAACTTTTGGTGACAGGTCTTTATTTGTTTTGGACATTGTTTCCAGTTCCAAGCTATGCCACTGCTTTATCCCTCATCCATAATTCCATAAGTCCATAAGTCCCCCAAGATTCATAGGGACTTCTGATGTGGCTCCTCATTTATCCTGGAACTGCTTTTATGGCCTTGAAATGAGTCAGGACACATGGTTCTCATGGAGTTGATTAGAGCCAGTTTATACAGAAGATAGTTCAAAGTGAGGAGAGCTGATGGGGCAAATCAAAGCCAGAATAACTTGAGGAGAACCAGGAAGAGCTGAAGATCCTGAAGACAACCTGTTAGTCCAAAGGGGCTGGAATAGGAAATGAGTTAACAGAGAGCAAAGTGAAGAAATGGAAGTTGCTGTAAATATTGACTTTACTGAACTTGTGGGTTTGAGGTGAATAGCAACCGGCTTAAACACGGAAGTTAAGGATACATAGTGTACCTAGAAAGAGAACATAGGTGAAACATTCTGGTACATAAATCTTAGCAGTGTGTTCTTAAGTCAGTCTTCCAAGGCACTAGAAATAAAAGCAAAAATAAACAAATGGGACCTAATCCAAATTATAAGCTATTGCACAGCAAAGGAAACCATAAGCAAAAATAAACAGACAACCTATGGAATGGGAGAAAATATTTGCAAATGATAAGACTGACAAGGGCATAATTTCCAAAATACATAAACAGCTCATATAACTCAGTAATAAAAACCAAACAACCCAGCTGATAAATGGGATAAGACCTAGACATTTCTCCAAAGAAGCCATACAGATGGCCAGCAGGCACATGAAAAGATACCCAACATTGCTGATTATTAGATAAATGCAAGTCAAAACTACAATGAGGAATCACCTCACTCTGGTCAAAATGGCCATCCCTAAAAAGTTTACAAATAATAAACACTGGAAAAGGTATGAAGAGGGAACACTCCTACCCTGTTGGTGGTAATATGAATTGGTGCAGCATCACCGACTCGATGAACATGGGTTTGGGTGGACTCCGGGAGTTGGTGATGGACAGGGGGGCCTGGCGTGCTGCGGTCCATGGGGTCGCAAAGAGTCAGACATGACTGAGCGACTGAACTGAACTGAACTATGGAAAATGGGCTTCCCTCGTAACTCAGTCAGTAAAGAATCTGCCTGCAGTGCAGAAGACCTAGGTTTGATCCCTGGGTCAGGAAGATTCCCTGGAGAAGGAAATGGCAACCCACTCTAGTATTCTTGTCTAGAAAATCCTATGGGTAGAGGAGCCTGGTGGGCTACAGTCCATGGAGTCACAAGAGTCAGACATGACTTAGCAACTAAACCACCACTTTGGAAAATAGTATGAAGTTTACTTTAAAAGCTAGAAATAGAGTTACCATGTGATCCAGCAATCCCACTCTTGGGTATATAACCAGAAAAGATGAAAACTCTAATTTGAAAAGACACATGCACCCCAATGTTTATAGAAACACTATTTACAATAGCCAATACAGGGAAGTAACCTAAGTTTCCATCAACAGATGAATGGATAAAGAAGATGTGGTATATATACACAATGGAATATTATTCAGCCAAAAAAAGAATGAAATAATGCCATTTGCAGCAAAATGGATGGGCCTAGAGATTATCATATTAAGATTATCATATCAGAAAGAGAATGACAAATATATGATACTGTCTAAATGTGGAATCTAGAATATGATACGCTTCTCTCCAAATGCCACCAACATGGTGTTCAGGCGCCTCGTAGAGGTTGGCCGGGTGGCCTACATCTCCTTTGGGCCTCATGCCTGGAAGCTGGTTGTGATTGTGGATGTTATTGATCAGAACAGGGCTTTGGTGGATGGACCTTGCACTCAAGTAAGGAGACAAGCTATGCCTTTCAAATGCATGCAGCTCACTGACTTCATCCTCAAGTTCCCACACAGTGCCCGCCAGAAGTAAGTCTGGAAAGCCTGGGAGAAGGCAGATATCAATGCAAAGTGGGCAGCCACAAGGTGGGCCAAGAAGATTGAAGCCAGAGAAAAGAAAGCCAAGATGACAGCTTTTGATTGTTACAAAGTCATGAAGGTAAGGAAAATGAGGAACAGACTCATCAAGATTGAAGTTAAGAAACTTCAAAAGGCAGCTCTCCTGAAAGCTTCTCCCAAGAAAGCCCTTGCTGCTAAGGGGACAGCTGCAGCAGCTGCTGCCACTACCAAGGTTCCAGTGAAAAAGATCACCACTGGGGGTAAGAAGGCTCCAGCCCAGAAGGTTCCTGCCTAGAAAACTGCAGGCCAGAAGGCAACACCTCCTCCTAAAACTCAGAAGGGTCAGAAAGCTCCATCCCAGAAAGCACCTGCTCCAAAGGCATCTGGCAAGAAAGCATGAGTGCATAAGAGGCTATTCAAATCAGGATAAAGGTTCTTTTTGGGAAAAAAAAAAAAAAAGATACAAATGAACTTGCTTACGAAATTGCAATAGACTCGCAGACAAGGGAACAAATTTAAGATTACCAAAGGGGGAAGGGGGTGGAGGAGGGATAAATTAGGAGTCTAGGATTAGCAGATACAAACTACTATATATAAAATAAACAAATATTTTGTACTGTACAGTACAGGGTACTGTATTTAATATCTTTTCATAAACCATAATAGAAAAGAATATGAAGACATATAGTATATATACATCTGAATCATTTTGCTGTGCAACAGAAACTAACACAACATTGTAAATCAACTAGACTTTAAAAAAATAAAAATATTCATGGTGTACATTTTGGAGAATTCTGTGCCTCCTTGCAGTCAAGCATTTTTATGAGACTGGATGACAAGATAGTACTTATATTATTTAATAATTGTATGTTGTTTGATTCTCTGTTCTTTCTCCATCTTAAAGTGCATTGTACATTTCTTGACCATTGCACATTTCTTGTACAGCTGAACTTAGAAAAGGCAGAAGAACCAGAGATCAAACTGCCAACATCCATTGGATCCCCCCAAAAGCAAGAGAACTCCATAAAAACATCTACTTCTGTTTCATTGACTATGCTAAAGCCTTTGACTGTTTGGATCACAACAAACTGTGGAAAATTCTTAAACAGATGGGAATAACAAACTACTTTACCTGCCTCCTGAGAAATCTGTATGCAGGTCAAGAAGCAACAGTTAGAACCAGACATGGAGCAATGGACTGGTTCAAAATTGTGAAAGGAGTATGTCAAGGATATATATGGTCACCCTGCTTATTTAACTTATATGCAGAATACATCATGCAAAATGCCTGGCTGAATGAAGCACAAGCTGGAATCAGGATTGCCTGGAGAAATATCAATACCCTTAGATATGCAGATGATACCACACTTTCGGCAGAAAGCAAAGAGGAACTGAAGAGCCTCTTGATGAAAGTGAAAGAGGAGAGTGAAAAAGTTGACTTAAGACTCAACATTCAGAAAACTAAGACCGTGGCATCCGGTCACATCACTTCAGGCAAATAGATGGGGAAACAGTGGAGACAGTGACAGACTTTATTTTTGGGGGGCTCCAAAATCACTGTAGATGGTGACTGCAGCCATTGATTTAAAAGACACTTGCTCCTTGGAAGAAGAGCCATGACCAACCTAGACAGTATGTTAAAAAGCAGTACGTACTCCTTTGCCAACAAAGGTCCATCTAGTCAAAGCTATGGTATTTCCAATAGTCATATATGGATGTGAGAGTTGGACTATAAAGAAAGTTAAGCACGGAAGAATTGATGCTTTTGAACTGTGGTGTTGGAGAAAACTCTTAAGAGTCCTTTGGACTGCAAGGAGATCCAACCAGTCCATCCTAAAGGAAATCAGCCCTGAATATTCATTGGAAGGACTGCTGCTAAAGCTGAAGTTCCAGTACTTTGGCCACCTGATGCCAAGAACTGACTCATTGGAAACGACCCTGATGGTGGGAAACATTAAAGGCAGGAGGAGAAGGGGACGACAGAGGATGGATGAGATGGTTGGATGGCATCATCAACTCGGTGGACATGAGTTTGAGTAAGCTCTGGGAGTTGGTGATGGCAGGGAAACCTGGTGTGCTGTAGTCCATGCGGTTGCAAAGAGTCAGACATGGCTGAGTGACTGAACTGAACTGATATAAACACAGAGAGAGGTATAAAGGTATATGTCTTTTAAAATGTATATACAAAGATGAGGAAAGGGGATCAGTGGATTTGGAGCAGGAATTGGAGATGAGGGAGGATAAACTTAATGACCGAATTCTACTCCATGATTTAGATCTTTCCTTGCACCATCTGGTTCAGTGACCTCTGTTTCCATCCTTTGGTCAAAGGATAAATGTCACCAGGATATGTGTATGTGTCCAAAAAATGAAAGTCTGAGAGAAAAGAGAGAGTAGAAAGGGAGGATTGGGAGAAACAAGCTTGTTATTCAAGGGGAATTATACTTTCCATCACCTACTCCCATCCTTATACTATAAACCTCCTCATCCTTCCATGCACACCATTTCTCAGCTGTCCATCTTTATTCACACAGCTTGAAATCCAAATATTAACTTTTTTCTTGAAATTGAAGAAGGAACACTCTCCGCCCCCCCACAAGATACTTGAAAATAACCTTAGAAAATAAACTCAATAAAATCACATTACATATTTTAAAATCTTAGAAAACAAATGAAAAAGTATCATACCATTAGAGTAAGATGAAATCTCTTCTAAACAATATCTGTTTAAAATAAGAGTATTAAAATATTTAATTTTCAAAATAAAAAGCACATTTAGGGAATCCCCTGGCAGTTCAGTGGTTAGGATTTTGCATTTTCACTGCTGGGGCCCTGGTTTGATCCCTAGTCAGGGCACTAAGATCCTGCAAGCTGCAAAGCAATGGCAGGAAAAAAAGGCACCTTTATGTGAAATCATAATTTGGCCATTCTTTGATACCCATTCTATGCTAGTTGAGCATGGTGTATATGACTATAACCTCATGTCCTTTCTAACTCCCAGGAGCTTATACTGACATATGACATACTGAATGGAATGCTAGAGTGGAGTGGTCTGCATTTAGACTATTATACATTCATTAAGTTGTTTCTCCCTTTCTTTCACAGAGCTTAAGGTAATTATAATTGAATTTGCATATTGAAATTTAATTTTAAATTAGGTTAAAATATTAAAATAAGTCAATAATCTTTAGGCGTGCCTGTCTTTGTGACTTCTAGAAGCATGTCCAGTCAAAAACCAAAGTAGCTTACAGGTTCATGATTCTGTAGCTCCAGATGGCAGAGTCATCTCAGGAGGTAAATCCCACCCAAGCCACAGAAATCCTTTCTTTCTTTTGGGACATAAGGACCCAGTGAGGCCTCCCAGCTAGTTATACTCTCAGCAAACATTTATCAAATTCATTTCATATTTCACTCACCAGACCTGCATTTAGGGAGCAAGTAGGGTTAAAAATATATATACTTCTCAACATAGAAAAAGGGAAATGTTAAACAAGAAAATTAAATACAGAGAATTAAATAATAAAAACAGGTCCGGTGGGTAGGACTTAGCACTTTCACTGCTGTGGCCTGGGTTCAATCCCTGATCAGGAAACTATCATCTATAAGTATGGTATGCCCCCCCCCAAAATTATATAAAAAATACAGTATACATATATAATACAATGTGAGGAAATTTCATACAGGATGTGTAAAGTTCCAGGGGAAGAAGAAAGGAGATTTGACTTAGATTGTCACCAGCAATAAATTATCCATTAATTCATCCATTCATCCATTCCTTCCTCTCTCCCTCGCTCTCCCATCCCAACATTAAACAGATATTCATGGTGTTTAATTACTATATATAAAACACTATGCTAGATGTCACAAAATGCAAAGAGAATAAAAGCATCTTTCTGAAAGGATTGTTAACTCGGTATGGGAGACAAAACAGGTGAGCAGGTAATGCTCACTTTGTGAGTATTATGAGCAGCTGCTCTTTATGGGCCACTTTTTTGTCACAAGGTCATGTGATGCTTTGTCCTGCAGTGATCTTGTGAGGTAGATATTATTATCCCCATTTTACCAACCAGGAAATTGAGGTTTAGTGAGGTTAGTAAATTGCTAGGGTCATGCAGCTGTGAATTATGGAGCTGAAACTCTAACACATTTACTTATAACACAGTCTGTATTCCAAAGACTATATGGATTCTAGAGTGATTTTTTGGGTTTAAATTGCCTTTATCATTTATCAGCTGCATGATTTGGGGCATTTTACTTAACTTTTCTGAGCCTCAGTTTCCTCACACAAAAATGAGGTTAAAGGGATTAATTCCGTAGTCCAGTGGTTAATCTGCCTGCAGTGTACAGACCTGGGTTCGATCTCTGCGTTGTGAAGACCCCCTGGAGGAGAGCGTGGCAACACGCTCCAGTATTCTTGCCTGGAGAATCCCCATGGACAGAGGAGCCTGGCGGGCTGCATGCAGTCCGTGGGGTCAAAAAGAGTCGGACACGACTGAGCGACTTGGCAACTAATTGCCAGTGGTTAGGACTCAGTACTTTCACTGCCGAGAGACCAGGTTCAATCCCTGGTGGGGAAACTAAGATTCTGCAAGCCACACACCACCACCCAAATAAAATAAAAATGAGGTTAATAGTATCTATTTCAAAAGATTGTGGTGGAGATTTAACAAAACAAGGAATATGGCCCAGTGCCTGGCCAATCTTTCAAGATCACTACATTTGATGACAATTATTATTATTCTGGCCTGCATAGGTAGCAAGTGGTGAGTGTGCTAGGAAATGCAGATCAAATGTGTGCTCATTCAGAGGAAGGAAAGGTCACTTCCAATGGAAGGGCAGGAGGGTGAATACATTAAAAAATTGTGAAGAATTCACTTAAAATGGAATTTTTTTTAAGAAAGGTACGACTTGAGCACGTAGACTCTAAAATTTAGACTCGAAGACTCGGTGAGGAAAGCAGCAAGGAGCTTGTCACCTGTGGGAGGTGACAAGCAATAAAAATGCAAGTAAATAAATTAGATAATTATAGAGCGTGGTAATTAAGCAGGATAGTGAGAGAGAAAGCGAGATGCAAAGGTGGGGCTGGAAGTTAAGCCATTAGGAAAGAAAACTTGATTAGCAGAGAAAACCGAGTAGAGAGCTGTTCATATGTAGATCAACTGCTATCTGTGAATGGATACTGTCAATAGCCCAAACTGACGGAAATGCAAATACTCCTAGAAACAGGGGCTATTAAGACAGTTTCCTTTTTTCTGATTAAGCAGAATACAGCACCCCCTCCCCACCCCACAACTGATCTTTGAATGAACACATTCACATCCTCATGATTTTGATGAAAAGATAATTTTTCTTTGTCTTTAGTTTGCCCTGAAGCTAGAGGTAAGTAAAATTAATTAAAACTAACGCTATCACATTAAATTTTTTTTTTTTTTTTTTTTTTTGCTGTCCTGTGGCTTGGATTTTAGTTCCCTGACCAGAGATGGAACCCACACCCTTGATAATGAGAGCATGGAGTCCTAACCACTGGGACCACCAGGGAATTCCCAAAGCTGCCCTATTCTTATTGCTCACTCATGTATTCATCCATTCAGCAAATATTTTACTGAGAGCGTTCCATGTGCCAGGCACTACACTGTACCTGGGGAATACAGTGGATGGTCTTTGCTTGGAGTGCTCTTCCCTTGCTCCAGAGTGCTTTTGGAACAAGACACGTCAGCACCCCAGGCAGGTTCTGACACAGGTCTGCTGATATATTTGGATAGGGGTAGGAGAGGACTTGGTATTATAAGGGGCCCAGAGTGTGTTCTGAAATGGTCTTTGGTGAGAAGACAATTGAAGAGTTTTGGAAAAGATTTTAATGTCCCCAAATTTTATTTGAACTGAAACATTATTTGCCTTTTACATTCCTCTGTGCACCCCATTCCATGGTTCACCCCATCGCTCCTCCTTCTATACCTGTCCTCATCATTTGCTGTCCAAAGTTACCAAATAAATCTCCTCCTTTCCACCCATTCCAGCGCCTGCTATTCTTCACAGCCGGTCTGTGGGCTCGGCCCCAAGCCTTGAGGGGCAGTAAATGGATTCGGAGTTGCTGCTTAAACACAGATCCCCATGGAAACCGAACGTCTAAGAAAACAAAAAGAGAGGAAGAGGCAGCCACTGCCTGACCTTTTACGCTCACTCTCCAAATTCTTTTCGCTCTTGGGCGTGAAGGCAAGTGCTTATTTGTATAACTAATGGAACCAAAGAACCTGACCCCTGTCCCCACCCCCAAATGTCTTAAGAACGTCTTTGATAGTAAGTGAAGACCAGCGGGACACCTCCACCTGGTGGTAGCGGTATGAAATTGCCGCCAAGATGAGCGAGAAATGAGTGAGAGCCTGCGGAGCAGGCTTAGTTGCAAAAGAAAGAGGATGCAAAGACGTAACATGCAGAGGCCGCTCCTAGAAAAGTGTTTAGCATTTTGTATTTGCTCCTTTTCACATATACTTTAAAAATATTGATAACATCTTTATGTTGATGACTCAGTTTTTTTTTTTTTTGCATCTGATCCAAATATGGGTACACGAGGTCTAGTCTCAGACCTCACAACTCCACAGTAGATATTTCCTATCTGAATGTTTTGTCACCACAAAAGGAAGCCAAAAGGTGCTTTTTCCACTGTCTTTTTGATGTATCCTCTCTGGTTGCTCCTGGGGTGTGATTCTTTCTGCTGCCACTAGAGATGGTCTGTGCCCCCTTGTCCCCTCCTGCCCACCCAAGGTTGCCTCTCTCTCTCTGTCTTCAGGAGCTAGGAGGGAATAGGGATGGGGAGATCCATCTCCTTCCTCTTGTTTCTTGATTCCCTAAGACTTCCCAGGACAAATACAGCAGAGGACCTGTGATGTTCTTAACTGGAAAGTTAGGGCAATTTCAGAAGGGCCTTACAATGTAAGAAGACATAAAATTTGAAGCTCTAGCTAGCCTGGATTTTCCCTTTCACTATGCAAGGGAAGGTACCTCAAGACTAGGATCCTTACAGGGGTGTCCCCAAGTGTTCTCCCTTCACTCCTGACCTGCCAGTGGAGCCTTCAGTTTCTGGATTCTTCAAGTCCAATCTTCTGAGTTTAAATCCAGTCTTCCTACCAGTGAGAGAGCCATGAGCTTGCTGATTCCTATACAGCTTGACTTGTTAAGTCAGCCCATTTCTCTGGATCTTTCATTATTACCATTATTAATTAGTTAACACACTCTGAATCTATACTAAAGATACCCTACTTTCTTTTTAGCAAAGCTCTGGTCCTTGCCTTGCATTGAGGATTATATAAGTCTTTCTTACTCTTCTGGGAGGGCCTGGTGATATTGTAGAAACACTTTATTCTTTTTTTCCTGGCCCATTGTTTGGCTTGCATTCCCAGATGCTGGGAAAGAATGAGGGCAAGAGGAGAAGGAGGAAACAGGATGAGATGGTTGGATGGCATCACTGACTCAGTGGACCTAAGTCTGAGCAAACTCCAGGAGATGGTGAAGGACAGGGAAGCCTGGCTTGCTGCAGTCCATGGGGTTGCAAAGAGTCAGACATGAGTTAGTGACTGAACAACAAACAACAAAACCAGGGATTGAACTTGAGCCCCTGCAGTGGAAGTGAGGAGTTCTAACCACTGGACTGCCAGGGAATTCCTGGGTTTCAGTTTTATTTAGGGACTCACTGAGGACTACAGCCCAGGAGACAGCCTCTCAGGCAGCTCTGAGGAACTGCTGCAAAGAGGTCAGCGTGTCTGTGATCTTGGAGAATGGGGTGGGTGCGTGCAATCAGGCACACGTCTTGGTAGAGGGCTACTGCTAGTCAGGAGGCACAGATATCTTAGTTCATGATTTCAGTGCTTTCCAAGTATGGAAAGATAGGAACTTGGGTTCATAAAATTTTCTCTTGAAAACATCTAATAATCTGAAGGATATTCTGACAGTTTTCCCAGAGGATAGAGTGCCTCCTTCCTGAGCTCCATCCTGAACTACTTTTGGGCTGTGTTGAAGGTCAGCTACTGCAGTGGCTGAGTCAATCCTTGTAGAACTGGATGGCAAGCAACCATTTTTATTTGACACTTTAAAAAAAAGGTCTTTCTTGAGTTTGTTACAATATTGCTTCTTTTCTATGTTTTGGTGTTTTGGCTGTGAGCATGTGGGATCCCAGCTCTCTGAGGATGGGTTGAACCTGCACATCCTGCATTGGAAGGCGAAATCTTAACCACTGGCCTGCCAAAAAAGGTCCTTTTTGGCCCTTTTAGTATCTAATTCTCACTCATAATAGGTGCTAGGCTTGACAAAAGTCTTTTGACAATGAGTCCCTAGGATTGGAAGGGGTGAGAGATTGGAGTAGGAGAGTGATCCGATATTCCCTCCCACTATAACAGCATATCTTTTTGTTTTTGTTTTGTTTAGTTGCTAAGTCACGTTGGACCTCTTTGAGACCCCATGGACTGTAGCCCTCCAGGCTCCTCTGTCCATGGGATTCTCCACTGGAGTGGGTTGCCATTTCCTTCTCCAGAGGACCTTCCTGACCCAGGGATGAATCCTTCGTCTCCTTCATTGCAGGTGGATTATTTACCAATGAGTCACCTGGGAAGGCACATCAGCATATCTAAACCATAAGTAAACCATATCTAAACCACTGCTTCTCCCTTAAAACAGTTTTGCCTCCCAACTTAACCTTTGTAGAAGGCACTTGGTTCAATTAACTAATCAGAATTTTCTTCCACTTTCTTTCTTCCTTAAAAATGCAAACAAAACCAGAAACCTGGAAAAAACCAAAACCAAAACAACAACAGATCTATCCTTTTATTAATACTTCTCATAGTTGTGTCTCATAAAATACTGATGAAATAGTCTCTGTGTCCACAGGCGCTTCCTAGTTCACATCATCACTTCCCTGTGAAGAATCACCTCTAATCTTCCCACCCACATTTTCACTTCCCGGCTACCCCATCACCACCACCTTCATGTTTTACTCCGTCCTACAAATTGTTTGTTAAATATCACACACATCAGGTCCCTTGTCTGTCCCAGATCTTTCATTGTCTCTGAGATTTGCTACTCCATGCAGTATAGTTCCCCTAGGGCTTGAGGACTCATCCTTACTCTCCTGCCTCTTCCTCCCGCTTTTGTAGTTTGGTCAGGCTAACTTCTGGCCCCACAGTTGCTTTCACCACTGTACTTCCTCTTGTCCTAGAGCCCTGCTGCCCTCCCTGACTGCTGCAGCTTCTATGGGTCTCCCATCTCTTCTGGAAGGCTGCAATACTTTTAGCATCCCACAATCTAACATGGAACATTGTTTGCTGCTTTTTATAATGTATGTTAACTTTGTCACTCCAACTTAATCGACATCAGAGAGGAAGTCGGGCTTTTATGCACCTTCTATAACGCCACAGCGCTGGGCATAGCCTGAGCATATTGTAGGTTCTCATGAAACTTTCTGCTTGTATGTGAGTCACCTGTGACCTTTCCTTCCTCCATAACAGCACAGCACATTGTTTATACCTTGATTATACCACTTACCAGAGTTTACCTTTTATCAAAGGTGGAGCCCATACTTGTTTCTTTGGCTGCTTTGGGAGTTCCTTAAGCATAGAGACCATATTGCGTTCATTCCGACTGGTTCACAACATTTCGCAGAGTGCTAGAGTAAGAAGAAGCTCAACAATGTTTTTTCCAGCATAAATATTTTTATATAACTGAGGGAAAAGAAGTCACATATTTGGAAGACAGATCCATTGAGAGGATAATAGTAAATTTAAAAAAACAGATTTCTATAAGCAATTAAGTATTCCAATATTAAATATTGGAATATTAAATATTTAATATATATATTTATATATAAATATTTAATATTCCAATATTAAAACACTTATAATTGTAGTTTAAAATTTTATTTTTAAATTTTATGTACAAGGAACTAATGTTTCTTTCAGTGGGTTGATGTTTTAGATAATCTTTTTAAGGAAAATCATTTAGTATAACTTGATGAATCCTCTTTCCTTTTTCTATTGTTATAAACACTGACTGCATATATTGAGGGCATATTTTTGGATCAGGCTATCCCAGTCTGAGCACACTTGTCAAAAGTGAGAACTGTGGGTGAATTTCTAAAGGGGGTTTCAATAGAGCTGCTGGTGATCCATCTCACTTTCAGGGGTGAAGTGAGGCAAAAGGTCAATTGCTTTTTTGGAAATTTCTATTTTATACTGGACTATAGATGATTCATATATATAGTTGTGTTAATTTCAGGTATAAAGCAAAGTGATTCATTTATACATAGTGGTGGTTTAGTCACCAAGTCGTGTCTGACTCTCTTCAACCCTATGGACTGTAGCCCGCCAGGTTCCTCTGTCCATGGGATTTCCCAGGCAAGAGTACAGAGTAGTTATTGTTGAAAGTGAATGTACTCTTTAGGGTGTAGATATTAGTGTTTCAATAAGCATGCGATTATGTTAAGGTGGTGGTAGCAGGGAGATAATCTTGATTCCATTGGGAATCTTAGGTTTTTGTAAATTTATTGGGAAAAGAGTTTTTCCTATACTACTGACATTTCTTTTTGGTAAACAGTATCCTTCTAAAAGAAAATCATGAAGGTGAAATTGAGGTGTGTACATTTCCTCAAATGACCAGCACTGTGTTCGTGAATACTATGTATTTTGCAATGAACAATGTGGAAGCTGTTCATTTTCAACCTGAAGTAAAATACTTTCAAGAATTAAAAAGAAAATATTGGAGTGGGCTGCCATTTCCTTCTCCAGGGGATCTTCCTTATAAGACGGAAATAAGATGCATTAAATAAAAATGAATTAAATATGAATGTCCTTCCTGGTAGAGATCGTTTGTGAACTGATTACAAAGAACTTGCACGGACTTCCCTGGAGGTACAGTGGATAAAGAATCTGCCTGCCAATGCAGGGGACATGGGTTTAGTCCTTGGTCCAGGAAGATTCAACGTGTTGCAGAGCAACTAAGTCCATGAGCCACAACTACTGAGGCCCATGCACCTAAATCCTATGCTCTGCAACAAGAGAAGCCACGCATTGATAAGCCCATGCCCTGCAACTAGAGAGTAGCCCCCACTCTCCATGAGCAGAGAAAAACCAGGCATAGCTATGAAGACCCAGCGCAGCCAAAACTAAATAAGTAAAATAAAATCTCTCCTCCAGTAAAAAGAAAAAAAAAAAAAACTTGCATGAAAGTTTAATTGTATTCCAAATTTATGAATAGGTAAGAAGATGGCAGTTCTACAAAACTGCAGGTTGTAAGCACAACTTTAACGCTGAAAATGCTGGAAGAAAACATTGTTTAGTGAAACTCATCCCAAAGTTGTTCAAGTCAATAAGGTTATTAAATTCATTGTTGTTTGTTTTTCTTCAAAACTTAAACTTAGTGAAGGAGACAAATATATCTTCAAAATTTACTGCTATGTACTTAATCCAGGTTATTATCATCCCTTATGCAGGTCAAGAAGCAACAGTTAGAATCGGACATGGAACAACAGACTGGTTCCAAATCGGGAAAGGAGTACATCAAGGCTGTATATTGTCACCCTACTTATTTAACTCATATGCAGAGTACATCATGAGAAATGCCAGACTGGATGAAGCACAAGCTAGAATCAAGATTTCCGGGAGAAATATCAATAACCTCAGATATACAGATGACACCACACTTATGGCCGAAGGCAAAGAACTAAGGAGCCTCTTGATGAAAGTGAAAGAGGAGAGTGAAAAAAGTTGGCTTAAAACTCAACATTCAGAAAACTAAGATCATGGCATTTGGTCCCATCACTTACATGGCAAATAGATGGGGAAACAATGGAAACAGTGACAGACTATTTTTCTGGGCTCCAAAATCACTGCAGATGGTGACTGCAGCCATGAAATTAAAAGATATTTGCTCCTTGGAAGAAAAGCTATGACCAACCTAGACAACATATTAAAAAGCAGAGACATTACTTTGCTAACAAAGGTCTGTCTAGTCAAAGCTATGGTTCTCCCAGTAGTCATGTATGGATGTGAGAGTTGGACTATAAAAAAACTGAGTGCCGAAGAATTGATGCTTTTGTACTGTGGTGTTGGAGAAGACTCTTGAGAGCCCCTAGGTCAGCAAGGAGATCCAACCAGTCCATCGTAAAGAAAATCAGTTCTGAATATTCATTGGAAGTACTGATTCTAAAGCTGAAACTCCAATACTTTGACCACCTGATGCCAAGAACTGACTAATTGGAAAAGACCCTGATGCTGGGAGAGATTGAAGGCAGGAGGAGAAGGGGACGACAGAGGATGAGATGGTTGGATGGCATCACCAACTCAATGGACATGAGTTTGAGTAAGCTCCAGGAGTTAGTGATAGACAGGGAATCTTGGTGTGTTGCAGTCCATGGGGTTGCAAAAAGTCGGACACGACTGAGTGACTGAACTGACTGATCACCCCTTAACTGGTTACTGTGTTTTGCCCTCTACAATCCATTCACTATGTAGCAGCAACAGCGACAGTATTAAAACACAAGTTAGATCATGTCGGTGTAAAGCTCTGATTCAGTCAATGGCTTTGGCATTATGATTAGAATGAAATCCATGGTCCTTACAAAGATCTAAATGACCTGGCCTCACGCTATTTGTCCTATCTTTTCTTATATTCCTGACCATCACTTTCATTAACTGTGCTCTTCTTGCCTAATTCTTTCACTTTCTCAAGTCTTAGATTAAAAGCCATGTTTTCACAAAAATTTGTACATGAATGTTCATAGCTGCATTATTCATGATAGCCAAAATTTACAAACACCAAATAATTATCAAATGATGAATGGATACAGAAAATGTGGTATAGCCATACAATGGAATATTATTCAGTCTTTAAAAAGGCATGATATTCTGGTACATGCTAGAACACAGATGGACCTTAAAGACATTCTTTAAAATGAAAAGCACTTAGAACAAATATTGTAAGATTCCACTTATATGACATACCTAGAATAGGCATTCTAATTATATGATACAGTTCTACATATTTCAAATATTCATTCTACTCTACTACCCACATACTTTTTCATTGCTAGGTAAATATCTCTTTACTTCAGTGTCCTATATCCTGTGGTCTGGGAATAATGGTTCCTGTGCATTAGCATGTAGAAGGTCAGGTGAGGCCTGAATCACACAAAAAGTTCTGGAGCACAGAGGGAGGCCTAGAAGGACTGAGTGGTCAGGCGGAAAGAATCAACAGGCAGAGAAACAGATACAGTGACCTGACTCGATGGACATGAGTTTGAGTAAACTCCGGGAGTTGGTGATGGACAGGGAGGCCTGGCGTGCTGCGATTCATGGGGTCACAAAGAGTCGGACACGACTGAGCGACTGAACTGAACTGAACTGAACCCAGGAGGTTGACAAAGGCTGCAGAGGTCAGGCAAAGATCAGGCTGCCAAGGCATTGGAGAGCTGTTTTAGTGTGGTTCCAGGGCAAACATTTGGAGAACAAAGCCCTAGCTGTGGTGGAGAGAAGAGAGGTCTTTGGATGTCTGGATCTTAAGTCATAGTAGCTAAGAGGGTGTTAAAGAGAGTGGTTGTCAATGTCAGCAGCTTCCTGTTTCTTCCGTCAGAAATTAGGCCCTGCCCGTTCTCTTCAACAGTTTGTCAGCTCCTCCTTACTTCTTTTCTTATTGCCTTTTCCTCTATGGAAAACTGTAAATATTATTATCCTGAGAACTTTTGATTGCTAGATTCTCTAGTCTGAGAGTCTCAAGGCTACTTAGGGGGTTTAGGGTTTGCGGGAGAGAGAGGTGATGGAGGCTGGCTTGTTGCTTGTGCTGGGTCCAGATTGGCTGAGGAGCTTCTGCTGTTGTTGTAGTTTCTTGCCTTTAAGAGCTGCTTAGCTTCTCCACAGAGGGAACAAGGACCCATTCGCTATATAACTTGTGGCAAAGATAGGACCAGAGAGTGGAGACGAAGGCCAAGAGGCCAGGCTCCTTGCCTTTGCTTCTCTTCACACTTCAGGCTGTGTGAGGTCATCTAATCCCAGAGAAACCCTGCTCCCAATGTTTGGACTCATTAAATGGAGCGTAGAATGAGGTATGATTTGGGTATCAGGCCAGAAATTTGCAGCATCTTGCAATGTCAGAAAGTGATGGGTCAGTACCCAGGTTACTCAACCTCACCCCTTGCAGCCTCCAGCCCCTACAGCTGTGTGCTCTAATAACAGAAGCCAAGAGGAGAGAGGCTCAGAAACTTTTCCAACCAAGGAATCTCCAGTATCTAACTCTCTAGGAGTGTCAACCTGGGACCAAGTGAAGGAGCGCACACAGGATTGAGACTGGGTATGTGAGGTGTCTCACTGAAGAGGTTGAGGTAGTTGTGGTGACTCTTCTTTGGTCCTAGACAGAGGAGTGGGAAAATAGGAATGTGTAAGGGGCCAAGTGAAGTTCTTATAAGTAGGCAGAAAAAACATGAGAGCAAGGGGTGGTTGTTGAAGCTTTTCTCTTATTCAGGTATGAAGTAGGTTTTCAATGGAAGTGCTTTGTATTTATAGGTAATGCAGTGGTCTACTGGATTAATGTAAATTAGAGCAGAACAGAGAATTTTCCTAGGCCCTAGAGGTTCTAAGATTTGTGTTCAGCTCCATGATGTTGTATGACTTTGGGCAATTCACTCAACTCTTCTGAAAGTCAGTTACTAAAAATGAGTCACCATAGTACTTATCTTACCTTGCAGAGAGGGTGATGACCAATATATATGAGAGTTTTTTGTAAATCCTAAACTCTAAAGCCTTGTTATTTAAAGGGTGACCCACGGATAAAAATCATCTGGCAGCCATTTAGAAATGAAAATCTCAGGTTCCATCCCAAATCTACTGAGTCAGAACCTGTATTTTAACAAGATCCCCAGATAAATGCACTTAAAAAATTTACACTTGATCTTAGCCAAAAGGCCAAGAACCGATGCACATAAAAAGTTGAAGAGTATCATTGTAAAGAACTTTTTAAGTTAGTGTTACTGCTTGTGTCAAGATCAAGGATCACCTGAGCTTCAGTTTTGCTCTCTTATGTAAGACCATTACGGGGTGAAAGGCGCCCACCTCTCTGAGTGATGGATCCCTCTAGCCCAGTTTCTTTGATGAGTATAGTCTTAAGGAAGATGATTAAGACTATACTGGGCTGTGGCTGTGGGATGAGAGGAAATGAAGGAAGACTTGGAAAGAAGAAAGGGAAGATGGATGTTGGAAGGAAGAAAGACTACAGAGGTTTTCTGGAATGAGTGCAAGAAAGCAGCGTTATTGGAGACAAGTAGAGAGCACTTGTAATCCTGGGAGGTGGGGGGTGGACTTCAAGCACATAAAGATCTGGTGTTCTGAGCTAAGAGACAGATTTCTCCTTTTTGCTTTCTTTCTCCATTTTTCTAACAGAAAACATGCTTCTGACATGGACTCTCCTCTTGTTCCTCCTAATGAACCAGCCGGCCTTCTCTGAGGCCCAAGACCTCCTCCATCACCAAACTGACAGGCCCAGAACAAAGATCTCTGCCAAGCAGAAATATTACTGTGACATGATGATGAAGGTTCGAGGGCTGGCCACTGACAAGAACTGTGAGAAGAACAAGACCTTTGTCCACAGTGTATCACTCACCACTCGTGGCCTTTGCGAGGGTCCAGCTGTGACATGTATGAAGATGTCTGAGCTTTACAACTGCCACCTCATCATCTTCAAAGTCATTCAGTGTACTCTCCACCCAGTGGCTGTGCCCCCACACTGTTACTATAAAAGTGTCACCTTCCAGAGGGATGTGAGAATAGTCTGTGCGGGCAAGCATCCAGTTCATTTGGATGAATAGCCTCTGTAGTCTCCTATCAAGGCTGTTCGCTGCTCTGCTTCACCCCATCTCATTCCCTCTGTGATGTCCTGCTCAATCCCAGCTGGTGTGGATTCCTGCAGCGTCTGGGCCCCCACTGTTCCCTGAGTCCTAGCCCCAACGCCTGCTTTCTCACTGTCAGTCCTGTGGATTTGTGTTAGAGTGATGGTGAAGGCAGAGGGCAGGTGGACTTGTCAGCACCCTTTGGGACTTTTGGTTCTTGCCCTATTTAATTGCTTTGTCCTGGCTGCAGAGGGAGAGAAAGCTGAAGCTAAATTCTTTCCTGGGGCTTGGTCCCTCAATCCCTAGGGTGGAGAGAAAGTCAGAGTGAGTTGTGGGCAGTTATGCCCCAGGGATCTGCTGAGCCCCTTTGCCCCTAAACCTGCTGCTTTAATAAAACTCTCAAGGGCACTGACTATGAATGGTTCTCTGTGTTTGAGTTTCCAGTCCCCTTTCATCCAAGGGGGTGGGTAATAGAGAGGGGTTTGGAGGGAAACCCTCCTGTGCAGAAACAAATCCCAGAAGTGTTAAACACCAGCAGTGGGTAGGTGAAAGTGTGAAATGGGCATGCATTTACACATATACACATTGTATTATGTATAACTGGCTTATATATTATAATATATATTATATTCAACACAATGAATTAGGAACATGACTTGGTACAAACTTTTGGGGAAGTAACATAGTAGTATCTATTAGTATTAAAACTATGTAACAATATTTTATTATAATCATCAAACTTGCTAAGAGACTATATCTTAATTATTTCAACCACTAAAAATAAATGATAATTACGTGACATGAAAGAGGTGCAGAGTATCAATACAATGACAATCATATTATAATATATAAATGTATCAAATCAACATATTGTAAACCTTTAATTTACAAATGTTATATGTCAAATAACATTTTAACAAAAAACTCACAAAACCTCATATGTATCAAGGATGCTTATATGAGTGTTCTGTGCACTTACTTTTATAATAAGAATGTCCCTTCAGGGACTGGACATATTAGTAACAGCTATTCTCTAATGGATTTAAAGATCATTTAATAAAGATGTTTATAAATAAATAAAAACTATATATCCACTTTGATATAAAAAACCAAACTTTAAAATCTATCCTTGAATTTCCCTGGTGGCACAGTGACTAAGAATCCACCTGCCAATGCAGGAGACATGGGTTAAATCCCTGGTACGGGAAGATCCCACATACCACAGAGCGACTAAGCCTGCGTACCACAAATTATTGAGCCTTCACTCTAGAGCCTGAGAGCTGCAACTACTGAGCCCATGTGCCACAACTACTGAAGCCTGTACATCCTAGAATCCATGCTCTGCATCAAGAGAAGCCACTGCAATGAGAACCTGTGCATTACAACTAGAGAGTCAGTTCAGTTCAGTTGCTCGGTTGCGTCCGAGTCCCCCCAACCCCATGGACTGCAACTCGCCAGGCTTCCCTGTCCATCACCAACCCCCGGAGCTTACTCAAACTCATGTCCATCGAGTTGGTGATACCATCCAACTATCTCATCCTCTGTCGTCCTCTTCTCCATCTGCCTTCAATCTTTCCCAGCATCAGGGTCTTTTTCAATGAGTTGGTTCTTCGCAGCAGGTGGCCAAAGTATTGGAGTTTCAGCTTCAGCATCAGTCCTTCCAATGAATATTCAGTACTGATTTCCTTTAGGATGGACTGGTTAGATCTCCTTACAGTCCAAGGGACTCTTAAGAGTCTTTTCCAATACCATTGTTCAAAAGCATCAGCTCTTCAGTGCTTAAATTTCTTTATAGTCCAACTCTCACATCCATACATGACTACTAGAAAAACCATAGCTTTGACTAGATGGATCTTTGTTGGCAAAGAAATGTCTCTGCTTTTTAATATGCTGTCTAGGTTGGTCAAAACTTTTCTTCCAAGGAGCAAGCGTCTTTTTTTTTTGTAAGTGTCTTTTAATTTCATGGCTGCAGTCACCATCTGCAGTGATTTTGGAGCCCGCCCCCCCCCTCCTGCAAAATAGTCTGTCACTGTTTCCATTGTTTCCCCATCTATTTGCCATGCAGTGATGGGACCAGATGCCATGATCTTAGTTTTCTGAATGTTGAGTTTTAAGTCAACTTTTTCACTCTTCTCTTTCACTTTCATCAAGAGACTCTTTAGTTCTTCTTCACTTTCTGCCATAAGTGTGGTGTCATCTGCCTATCTGCTGCTGCTGCTAAGTTGCTTCAGTTGTGTCTGACTCTGTGTGACCCTATCTAGGTAGCCCACCAGGCTCCACTGTCTCTGGGATTCTCTAGGCAAGAACACTGGAGCGGGTTGCCATTTCCTTCTCCAATGCATGAAAGTGAAAAATGAAAGTGAAGTCGCTCAGTCGTGTCCAACTCTTTGCGACCCCATGGACTGCAGCCTACCAGGCCCTTCCGTCCATGGGCTTTCCCATGCGAGAGTACTGGAGTGGGTTGCATTGCCTTCTCTGCATCTGCCTATCTGAGGTTATTGATATTTCTCCCAGCAATCTTGATTCCAGCTTGTGCTTCATCCAGCTCGGCATTTTGCATGATGTAGTCTGCATATAAGTTAAATAAGCAGGATGACTATATATACCCTTGACGGACTCCTTTCTCGATTTGGAACCAGTCTGTTGTTCCATGTCTGGTTCTAACTGTTGCTTCTTGACGTGCATACATATTTCTCAAGAGGCAGGCAAGGTGGTCTGGTATTCCCATCTCTTGAAGAATTTCCCACAGTTTGTTGTGATCCGCACAGTCAAAGGCTTTGGAGTAGTCAATAAAGCAAAAGTAGATGTTTTTCTGGAACTCTCTTGCTTTTTCGATGATCCAGAAGATGTTGGTAATTTGATCTCTGGTTCCTCTGTCTTTTCTAAATCCATCTGGAACATCTTGAACATCTGGAAGTTCATGGTTCATGAATTGTTGAAGCCTGGCTTGGAGAATTTTGAGTATTACTTTACTAGTATGAATTTAACTCAGATGACCGTTATATCTACTACTGTGGGTAAGAATCCCTTAGAAGAAATGAAGCAGATGTCAGAGTCAACAAGAGTCCAAAATGCAGTATTTGGATGCAATCTCAAAAAAGACAGAATGATCTCTGTTTGTTTCCAAGGCAAACCATTCAATATCACAGTAATCCAAGTCTGTGTCCCAAACAGAAATGCTGAAGAAGCTGAACATGAACAGTTCTATGAAGACCTACACGACCTTTTAGAACTAACACCCCCAAAAGATGTCCTCTTCATTATAGGGGACTGGAATGCAAAAGTAGGAAGTCAAGAGCTACCTGGAGTAACAGGCAAATTTGGCCTTGGAGTACAAAACAAAGCTGGTCAAAGGCTAACAGTTTTGCCAAGAGAAAACACTGGTCATAGCAAACACCCTCTTTCAACAACACAAGAGAAGACTCTACACTTGGATATCACTAGATGGTCAATACCGAAATCAGATTGATTATATTCTTTGCAGACAAAGATGGAGAAGCTCTATACAGTCAGCAAAAACAAGACGGAGAGCTGACTCTGGCTCAGATCATGAACTCCTTATTGCCAAATTCAGACTTAAATTGAAGAAAGTAGGGAAAACCACTAGACCATTCAGGTATGACCTAAATCAAATCCCTTACGTTTATACGGTGGAAGTGACAAATAGATTCAAGGGATTAGATCTGATAGACAGAGTGCCTGAAGAACTACAGACGGAGGTTTATGACATTGTACAGGAGGCAGTTTGAGCATTCTTTGGGAATTGCCTTTCTTTGGGATTGGAATGAAAACGGACCTTTTCCAGTCCTGTGGCCACTGCTGAGTTTTCCAAATTTTCTGGCATATTGAGTACAGCACTTTCACAGCATCATCTTTCAGGATTTGAAATAGCTCAACTGGAATTCCATCACCTCCAATAGCTTTGTTTGTAGTGATGGTTTCTAAGGCCCACTTGACTTCACCTTCCAGGATGTCTGGCTCTGGGTGAGTGAGCACACCATTGTGATTATCTGGGTTGTGAAGATCTTTTTTGTACAGTTCTTCTGTGTATTCTTGCCACCTCTTCTTAATATCTTCTGTTTCTGTTAGGTCCATACCATTTCTGTCCTTTATCGAACCCATCCTTGCATGATATGGTCCCTTTGGTATTTCTAATTTTCTTGAAGAGATCTCTAGTCTTTCCCATTCTGTTGTTTTCCCCTATTTCTTTGCATTGATCACTAAGGAAGGCTTCCTTATCTCTCCTTGCTATTCTTTGGAACTCTGCATTCAAATGGGAGTATCTTTCTTTTCCTCCTTTGCTTTTCACTTCTCTTCTTTTCTCAGCTATTTGTAAGGCCTCCTCAGACAGCCATTTTGCCTTTTTGCATTTCTTTTCCATGGGGATGGTCTTGATCCCTGTCTCCTGTACAATGTCACAAACCTCCATCCCTAGTTCACCAGGCACTCTGTCTATCAGATCTAGTCCCTTAAATCTATTTGTCACTTCCACTGTATAGTCATAAGGGATTTGATTTAGGTCATACCTGAATGGTCTAGTGGTTTTCCCTACTTTCTTCAATTTAAGTCTGAATTTGGCAATAAGGAGTTCATGATCTGAGCCAGAGTCAGCTCTCCGTCTTGTTTTTGCTGACTGTATAGAGCTTCTCCATCTTTGTCTGCAAAGAATATAATCATTCTGGTTTTGGTGTTGACCATCTGGTGATGTCCATGTCTAGAGTCTTCTCTTGTGTTGTTGGAAGAGGGTGTTTGCTATGACCACTGTGTTCTCTTGGCAAAACTCTATTAGCCTTTGCCCTGCTTCGTTCCGTACTCCAAGGCCAAATTTGTCTGTTACTCTAGGTGTTTCTTAACTTCCTACTTTTGCATTCCAGTCCCCTATAATGAAAAGGACATCTTTTTTGGGTGTTAGTTCTAAAAGGTCGTGTAGGTCTTCATAGAACCGTTCAGCTTCAGCTTCTTCAGCATTACTGATTGGGGCATAGGTTTGGATTACCAAGATATTGAATGGTTTGCCTTGGAAACGAACAAAGATAATTCTGTCGTTTTTGAGATTGCATCCAAGTACTGCATTTCGGACTCTTTTGTTGACCATGATGGCTACTCCATTTCTTTTAAGGGATTCCTGCCCACAGTAGTAGATATAATGGTCATCTTATTTAAGTTCACCCATTTCAGTCCATTTTAGTTTGCTGATTCTTGGAATGTTGACATTCACTCTTGCCATCTCCTGTTTGACCACTTCTAATTTGCCTTGATTCATAGACCTAACATTTCAGGTTCCTATGCAATACTGCTCTTTACAGCATCGGACCTTGCTTCTATCACCAGTCACATCCACAACTGGGTATTGTATTTGCTTTGGCTCCATCCCTTCATTCTTTCTGGAGTTATTTCTCCACTGATCTCCAGTAGCATATTGGGCACTTACCGACCTAGGGAGTTCTTCTCTCAGTATCCTATCATTTTGCCTTCTCATACTGTTCATGGGGTTCTCAAGGCAAGAATACTGAAGTGGTTTTCCATTCCCTTCTCCAGTGGACCACATTCTGTCAAACCTCTCCACCATGACCCGGCCGTCTTGGGTGGCCCCACACGGCATGGCTTAGTTTCACTGAGTTAGACAAGACTGTGGTCCTGTGATTAGGTTGGCTAGTTTTCTGTGATTATGGTTTCAGTGTTTCTGCCCTCTGATGCCCTCTTATAACACCTACCGTCTTATTGGGTTTCTCTTACCTTGGACGTGGGGGTATCTCTTCACAGCTGCTCCAGCAAAGCGCAGCCACTGCTCCTTACCTTGGGCGAGGGGTATCTCCTCACAGCTGCCCCTCCTGACCTTGAACGTGGAGTAGCTCCTCTCGGCCCTCCTGCGCCTGCTCAGCTGCTGCTCCTTGGACGTGGGGTAGCTCCTCTCCGCCACCGCCCCTGACCTCGGATGTGGGGTAGCTTATCTGGGCCGCTCCTGTGCTGTTGCAGCCTGGCTCTCTCGGTTGCTGCCCCTGACCTTGGGCGAGGGGTAGCTCCTCACGGCCACGCTAACTTCCAGATGTTCAAGCTGGTTCTAGAAAAGGCAGAGGAACCAGAGATCAAATTGCCAACATCCGCTGGATCATGGAAAAAGCAAGAGAGTTCCAGAAAAACATCTATTTCTGCTTTATTGACTATGCCAAAGCCTTTGACTGTGTGGATAACAATAAACTGTGGAAAATTCTGAAAGAGATGGGAATACCAGACCACCTGACTTGCCTCTTGAGAAACCTGTATGCAGGTCAGGAGGCAACAGTCAGAACTGGACATGGACCAACAGACTGGTTCCAAATAGGAAATGGAGTACGTCAAGGCTGTATATTGTCATCCTACTTATTTAACTTATATGCAGAGTACATCATGAGAAACGCTGGGCTGGAGGAAGCACAAACTGGAATCAAGATTGCCGGGAGAAATATCAATAACCTCAGATATGCAGATGACACCACCCTTATGGCAGAAAGTGAAAAGGAACTAAAAAAACCTCTTGATGAAAGTGAAAGAAGAGAGTGAAAAAGTTAGTTTAAAGCTCAACATTCAGAAAACTAAGATCATGGCATCTGGTCCCATCACTTCATGGCAAATAGATGGGGAGACAGTGGAAACAGTGTCAGACTTTATTTTTTGGGCTCCAAAATCACTGCAGATGATGATTGCAGCCATGAAATTAAAAGACGCTTACTCCTTGGAAGGAAAGTTATGACCAACCTAGACAGCATATTGAAAAGCAGAGAAATTACTTTGCCAACAAAGGTCCGTCTAGTCAAGGCTATGGTTTTTCCAGTGGTCATGTATGGATGTGAGAGTTGGACTGTGAAGAAAGCTGAGTGCCGAAAAATTGATGCTTTTGAACTGTGGTGTTGGAGAAGACTCTTGAGAGTCCCTTAGACTGCAAGGAGATCCAGCCAGTCCATCCTAAAGAAGATCAGTCCTGGGTGTTCATTGGAAGGACTGATGCTGAAGCTGAAACTCCAGTACTTTGGCCACCTGATGCGAAGAGTTGACTCATTGGAAAAGACCCTGATACTGGGAGGGATTGGGGGCAGGAGGAGAAGAGGATGACAGAGGATGAGATGGTTGGATGGCATCACCGACTGTATGGACATGGGTTTGAGTAAACTCCCGGAGTTGGTGATAGACAGGGAGGCCTGGCGTGCTGCGATTCATGGGGTCACAAAGAATTGGACACGACTGAGAGACAATTGAACTGAACAGGAGTCAGGGATCAAGATCATCCCCAAGAAAAATAAATGCAAAAAGGCAAAATGGTTGTATGACGAGGGCTTAAAAATAGCTGAGAAAAGAAGAGAAGCAAAAGGCAAAGGAGAAGAGGAAAGATATACCCATTTGAATGCAGAGTTCCAAAGAATAGCAAGGAGAGATAAGAAAGCCTTCCTCAGTGATCAATGCAAAGAAATAGAGGAAAACAATAGAATGGGAAAGACTAGAGATCTCTTCAAGAAAATTAGAGATACCAAGGGAACATTTCATGCGAAATGGGCACAATATGGGACAGAAATGGTATGGACTTAACAGAAGCACAAGATATTAAGAAAAGGTGTCAAGAATACAGAAGAACTATACAAAAAAGATCTTCACAAAAAGATAACCACGATGGTGTGATCACTCACCTAGAGTCAGACATCCTGGAATGTGAAATAAAAGTGGACCTTAAGAAATATCACTATGAACAAAGCTAGTGGAGGTGATGGAATTCCAGTTGAGCTATTTCAAATCCTAAAATATGATGCTGTGAAAGTACTGCACTTAATATGCCAGCAAATCTGGAAAACTCAGCAGTGGCCACAGGACTGGAAAATGTCAGTTTTCATTCCAATCCCAAAGAAAGGCAATGCCAAAGAATGTTCAAACTACTGCACAATTGCACTCATCTAACAACTAGAGAGTAACCTAACCCCTCCTATTAAAGGAAAGCCTGCGCAGTGAGGAAGACCCAGTCTAGCCAAAAGTAAATAAAACCTGTCTTTACTAAAAGTAATAATATCTAAGGGTATTTTTAGATGCATTTAGATATTCATTTCAGCTTTGTTCATAGTGACCAAAACTCAAGACACTCTGTAACATTCACAAAGATAAATGATTAAGTAAGTTAACAAAAATCATCTGGAGTAATATTGTACAGCTACTCAGAAAGAATGAGTTAGAACCATATGTACTGACGTGAAGGAATGAACATTATATTTTACAATGTGGAGGAAAGGAAAGAGAGCTGTCATTCAACAGTTGGTTGCTCAAAGAATGAAGTGTTAGTTGTTTGGTTATGTCTGACTCTTCAAGACCCCATAGACTGTAGCCCGCCAGGCTCCTCTGTCCATGGGATTCTCTGGCAAGGATACTGGAATGGGTTGCCATTTCCTTCTCTAGGAGACTTGCCAACCCAGGGACTGAACTTGGATGTCCTGCATTACAGGCAGATTTTTCACTGTCTGAGCCACCAGGGAAGCCTATAATGTGGAGGGGGGATAGCAAATTGTAGAAAAATGTATATAATAATGTATATAAAATATAAAATAAAAAAGTCACTAGAGGGAATTGCCTGGTTTCCCAATACTTAGAACTCTCCATTTTAGGGGGCGGGTTCAATTCCTGCTTGGGGTACTAAGATCCTCTAAACTGTGAGGCCAAAATGGAGGGCAGAGGTCCTCTGGGGGATAAAAAGAGAATCCTTTAGAAGATATGATGACTGAAAATTTGTAAAAACTCATGGAGAGAGGCACAAGCAAGAGAACAAGGAAGGTAACCAATTATGATGTGTAGTGACAGCATTCTTAACTGGCCATATGAGCAACATTTACACAATCATAATATAATACCCTTTTCATACTGTTCATGGGGTCCTCAAGGCAAGAATACTGAAGTGGTTTGCCATTCCCTTCTCCAGTGGACTGCATTTTGTCAGAACTCTCCACCATGTCCCATCCGTCTTGGGTGGCCCTACCTGGCGTGACTTGGTTACATTGAGTTAGACAAGGCTGTGGTCCATGTGATCACATTGGTTAGTTTTCTGGGATTGTGATTTTCAGTCTGTCTGCCCTCTGATGGAGAAGGATAAGAGGCTTATGGAAGCTTCCTGATGGGAGAGACTGACTGAGGGGAAAGTGGGTGTTGTTCTGATGGGCGGGGCACGCTCAGTAAATCTTTAATCCAATTTTCTGTTGATGGCTCTGTTCCCTCCCTGTTACTAACCTGGGGCCAAACTATGGTGGAGGTAATGAAGATAATGGCAACCTCCTTCAAAAGGTCCCAGCACACACTGCTACCACTCAATGCCCCCAACTGTGCAACAGGCCATCTGGTCCCATCACTTCATGGCAAACAGAGGGGGAAACAATGGAAGCAGTGACAGACTTTATTTTTGGGGGGCTCCAAAATCACTGCAGATGGTGACTGCAGCCATGAAGTTTAAAAGACTTGCTCCTTGGAAGAAAAGTGATGACCAACCTAGATAGCATATTAAAAAGCAGAGATATTACTTTGCCAACAAAGGTCTGTCTAGTCAAAGCTATGGTTTTTCCAGCAGTCATGTATGGATGTGAGATTTGGGCTATAAAGAAAGCTTAGCACTGAAGAATTGATGCTTTTGAATAGTGGTATTGGAGAAGACTCTTGAGAGTCCCTTGGACTGCAAGGAGATCCAACCAGTCAATCCTGAAGGAAATCAGTCCTGAATATTCATTGGAAGTACTGATGCTGAAGCTGAAACTCTGGCCATCTGATGCAAAGAACTGACTCATTTGAAAAGACCCTGATGCTGGGAAAGACTGAAGGCGGGAGGAGAAGGAGACTACAGAGGATGAGGTGGCTGGATGGCATCACCGACTCAATGGGCATGGGTTTGAGTAAACTCTGGGAGTTGGTGATGGACAGGGAGGCCTGGCATGCTGCAGTCCATGGGGTTGCAGAGTTGTACATGACTGAGTGACTGAACTGAATTGAATGTAATACTCTTTAGGTAAATTGTTTTTAGTGGTTTTATATACTTGGAATTATCATAAACAGAATAATGAAGGTCTACTCGTGGTTATGGAATGGAATAAAATATTATCAACTTGACAATTAAAAAGCATAGATGCCAGAAGTCTGGAGGTGAAGATAGAGAGATGGAGGGGAGGATGGGAGATATAATAAGTATTCTTTTATAAAGTGAAGGGCAAGAGATTTAATTATATTTATTCACTAATTAGACAAACTTATTGAGTATCTGCTACATTCTAGGCATTCTTCTTCCCATTAAAAATTCAGTGGTGAACAAAACAGATACAGATCTCTGCCCACTTACCAAGGTGGATGATAGAAGAGTTACGGTTGCATCCATAGTTTATGTCAACAATGGATGGTAAATTGGTCCACAGCACATTCCAAAATTGCAGAATTGGACACATCCTGGGTGTGGCAGTCATGGAGGTGTCACTGGGATTTCCTTTCAAGAAAGAAATAAGCTAGTATATATGTCCCAGTGAGAAAATACACCTTTGCCCTTCAAGAGAGGGAAGATGACATTGAGGTTTCCACTTGGTATTATTTATTTCCATCTTTCTATATTGTCAGGTATTTTAATTCAAATTCTCTTGGAAGCTGGGAGAGGGCAATGGCAACCCACTCCAGTGTTCTTGCCTGGAAAATCCCAGGGATGGTGGAGCCTGGTGGGCTGCCGTCTATGGGGTCACACAGAGTCGGACACGACTGAAGCGACTTAGCAGCAGTAGCAGGAGCAGCAGCAGCAGGAAGCTGACTCTTAAGAGTCAGAATAGCAGACCTAGAGAGATAAGGAAGCAAGGTTGGGTAGGAAGAGCCTCAGACCGCCACGCAGTTCTGAGAAAGTCCCAGGCAGCCCAATGAGAGGTGTGGGGCAGAGGCTGCTTAAAGTAGAGTTGGGCAGAAACAGCTTGACCCTACCGGGCCTCACTGTACTTTCACTGGCTGGGGACAGTGCCCTTCCAGTGCTGCGGTATCCCCAAAGATGTGTCTCTTGCAGCTGATTTCTAGCAAACCACCCATTTTATCCAGTATGAAAATTGAGAAAGTTGAGAAGCTTTCAAGTACCTGGCTAAGATGACCTCCAAGATTTTTGCCCTCTGGTATGTATACTCTCTCCCAGTTATTCACTCAAACACAATCAAAATTTCTTCTAGCTGTTGATATGAAGGGAGTTTGCAGATGTAATTAAGGCTCCAAATGAGTTGATCTTAAAATAGGAAGATTATCCTCTTTGAACTTGACTTAATCAGGTAAGACCTCAGGCAATCAGGACTGCATTCTTCATGGAGAGAGAGACTCAAAGCATGAGAGGGATTCCAAGTGAGGGTGAGTCTCCATTGCTGGCCTTGAAGATGGAGAGGGCCATGTGGCAAGGAATTCGGGCAGGGGGCTGAGAATGCCCTAGAGGCTGAGAATGTCCTTTATCTGAGAACCAACAAGGGGGCAGGACCCAAGTCTTACAATTGCCAGGACTGAGTTCTGCTTAAACCATGTGAGCTAGGATGGCAACCAGGAACTCCAGGTAAGAATGCAGCTCAGGAACTCCTTGATTTTAGCCCTGTGATATCCTAAGTAGAGAACCAAGTCCTTCTATGCTTGGATTTGTGACCTATAAAACTGTGAACTAATAAATGGGCTTTGTTTTAAGTTGCTAAAATCGAATTAAATCCAGACTTCCTACATAGTTTCCAAGGTTTTAAGGTGAAAAGACAGCCTTCAAAATGGTAGAAAATAATAGCAAATGAAACAACTGACAAAGAATTAATCTCAAAAATACACAAGCAGCTCCTGCAGCTCAATTCCAGAAAAATAAGTGACCCAATCAATAAACAGGCCAAAGAACTAAACAGATGTTTCTCCAAAGAGGACATACAAATGGCTAACAAACACATGATAAGATGCTCAACATCGCTCATTATCAGAGAAATGCAAATCAAAACCACAATGAGGTACCATTACACGCCAGTCAGCATGGCTGCTATCCAAAAGTCTACAAGCAATCAATGCTGGAGAGGGTGTGGAGAAAAAGGAACCCTCTTACACTGTTGGTGGGAATGCAAACTAGTACAGCCACTATGGAGAACAGTGTGGAGATTCCTTAAAAAGCTGGAAACAGAACTGCCATATGACCCAGTAATACCACTCCTAGGCATACACACCGAGGAAACTAGATCTGAAAGAGACACGTGCACCCCAATGTTCATCGCAGCACTGTTTATAATAGCCAGGACAGGGAAGCAACCTAGATGCCCATCAGCAGACAAATGGATAAGGAAGCTATGGTATATATACACAATGGAATATTACTCAGCCGTTAAAAAGAATACATTTGAATCAGTTCTAATGAGATGGATGAAACTGGAGCCCATTATACAGAGTGAAGTAATCCAGAAAGATAAAGACCAATACAGTATACTAATGCATATATATGGAATTTTAAAAGATGGTAACAATAACCCAATATGCAAAACAGAAAAGGAGACACAGATGTACAGAACAGACTTTTGGACTCTGTGGGAGAAGGCGAGGGTGGGATGTTCTGAGAGAATAGCATTGAAACAAGTATAGTATCAAGGGTGAAACAGACCACCAGCCCAGGCTGGATGCATGAGACTCAGGGCTGGTGCACTGGGAAGACCCAGAGGGATGGGATGGGAAGGGAGGTGGGAGAGGGGATCGGGATGGGGAACACATGTAAATCCATGGCTGATTCATGTCAATGTATGGGAAAAACCACTACAATATTATAAATTAATTAGCCTCCAGCTAATAAAAATAAATGGAAAAAAAAAATAAAATCACTTCTTATTCCATCAAAAAAAAAAAAAAAAAAACAACAAAAACAAACTTTTATTATGGGGATTTCCAAACACACATGACCAACATAGATGGCATTTTAAAAAGCAGAGACATTGCTTTGCCAACAAAGGTCTGTCTAGTCAAAGCTATGATTTTTTCAGTAGTCATGTATGGATGTGAGAGTTGGACTGTAAATAAAGCTGAGCACTGAAGAACTGATGCTTTTGAACTGTGGTGTTGGAGAAGACTCTTGAGAGTCCCTTAGACTGCAAGGAGATCAAACTGTCAATCCTGAAGGAAATCAGTCCTGAATATTCATTGGAAGGACTGATGTTGAAGCTGAAACTCCAACACTTTGGCCACCTGATGTGAAAAACTGACTCATTTGAAAAGACCCTGATGCTGGGAAAGATTGAAAGTGGGAGGAGAAGGGGACAACCGAGGATGAGATGGTTGGATGGCATCACCGACTTGATGGACATGAGTTTGAGCAGGCTCTGGGATGGACAAGGAAGCCTGGTGTACTGGCAGTCCATGGGGTCGCAGAGTCGGACATGACTGAGTGACTGAACTGAAACACACACGAGTAAATAGAATGAATTCCTACTTTCAGCTAGCTTCAATGGACATTATGGACTTTCTCATCTATCTTCCTCTTTCCCTCTCCTCCTGCCCTTTCCTTAAAAGATTTTATATTTTATTTTTAATTGTAAAATACATATAAAATTTACCAGCTTCCATTTTTAAGTGTTTATTTAGTTCAGTAGTGTTAAGTATATTTACCTTGTACAACCAATCTCTAGAACTCCTTGCATCTTGCAAAACTGAAATTCTGTTAGCTCTCCATTCCCTCTACCTTCAGGCCCTGGCAACCACCATTCTACTTCTGTCTCCATGAATTTGACTACTTTAGGGATCTCATATAAGAGGAATTCGTATAGACTCTAAGAGTCTTTTTGTCATAGGCTTATTTTACTTAGCATAATGCCTTAAAGATTCATCCATGTTGCAACTGGTTTCATAATTTTCTTTTTTTTTTTTAAAGGCTGAGTAATATTCCGTAGTGTGTATGTATAACATTTTGCTTATCCAAACGAAATCTGTTCAGGGACATAAGGGTTGTTTTCACGTTTTGGTGATTGTGAAAAATATTGTTATGAACATGGGTGTACGAATATCTTTGAGGTCCTACTTTCAACTCGTTTAGGTACATACCCAGAAATGGAATCACTGGATCATATGGTAATTCTAGTTTTAATGTTTTTAGTAATTGCCAAACTGTTTTACAAAGTGACTGCCCCATTGTACAGTCCAACATACAGTGGACAAGTAGCCTACAGTAACCTTAAACTGACTCTTGGCCCCTCATGTGACTACATACTCTAGATAGGAGCCCTCAGAGTCACAAGCAAATTGAAGTTCCTAGTATGACTCCCCCAACACCCTATTGATCAACCAGTTGTCTTGCCTCTAGCACTTTCCCCTTACATGCCCTTTAAATGAGAACCACATGTGGCTTCCCAAAACTCTGCCCTGTTGGTTTGTATTTATTAACCTGGGCTTAGCCTGGAACCTCAGACACTCTATACACCAACCTGAATAAAGGCATATGCCCTAGGCCGTGTTGTTCTCTATCTGCATTCTGCCTTGCCCTCCCCATATGGCCCCTTGAGTCTTGCTGGGTACTGTCTCCAGAACCTGTAAGTAATAATAAACTTCTCTATTTCAAGACCTGTATGTTCTGTTGTTGAACCACGTTTTTTTATCTGGCACCTTGTGGTCCACTTAATAAGTGTTAATTTAACACATTCATAACAGTATCCAATCAACTTTTTGAACAAATGTTTGCTTCAGTATTAGTTCATGTTGATCAGTATTTTTGTTACACATTTACAGATCACTTTAATGTTATTTTGTTAATTGTTAAGACAACAGCTATGATAGCAATTGTGGGAAGCACCTGTGAAAACAGGAACACGAGGTATAATAGCCTTGGGAAATTTTTTGGGTTCCTGAGCTATAGATTTAAGCTTATTTTTGTGATGCACAATTCAACCACTTTATTTGTTAATTATTTTGAAAGATTAAGATATTTTACAAATAATATTCTAATTTGAGGGAATTGACCTCAAAGGTATTTGTTTTCTGAACAGAATATTAGGAAATTGTGTGGATCAGCTTCATCCAATGGATAACAGTTAGTGTTCTGTCTCTTGTATGAAGTAGATGAATTTGTGAGTCCTTTGGAGATAAAGATTAACATGACCAAACTGTTGACTCTGTGCTATGACCAAGAGACTTTGCTTTATATTGGTAGATAGCATGATTTCATCACATGGATGAAGAAATCATTCAATACAAAAAGTTGTACAATAAGGCAGAAGCATAATAAGTTAAGGAGATGCTAGGTGATTGAAACCAGAGATACTGCACACAGTTTGCCCACATTGCTTAGCCTTTAGCCAACTCCATGAGAGCTTGTCAACCTCATGAATACAATTTTGATATGGAATACTGATTTGGATAAATTATCCTGCTGCCCTAATTAATTGTCCTCTTTTCTTTTAAAAGGAAATTTCATATTGAGCTTTATTTTTTAGTGTGGGGTAATTATTGAGTCATTTGGAGAGACTTAATTGTATTCTCTTTTTTGGATTTTTAATTTGCTTTGGATTGTGAAAGTATCAGTTTAAGAGAAGGTTTATTTCTTCAGCAGGCAAGGCGGGCTAAGTACTTTAGTTCCTCTTCACATCCCATAGGGGCGTCAGTATGTCCCCAAAGTCAGGCCTGTAAAGAATGCACACGGCAGGGAATGTACAGCTTCTTTTTATTTCTTTTTATTTTTTGGTGGCCATATGTGGGATCTTAGTTCCCTGACCAGGAATTGAACCCACACCCACTGTTTAACCACTGGATCACCAAGAAATCCCTGTAGTGTTTTCCCTAGTACTAGCTCCTAAGGTATATATACAGGTGGAACAGAACTGAAGAACATTCTCCTGTCAAAAGAACCATGATTCATCTTATGAGGGGGTAAGCAATGTGCCTATGGGTCAAAGGCCCATTGGATGCTTCTGGTATGCCAATCCTCTGGATGTCTGAATGTGCCAGGCTTCTTTCTAATGGGCTCAGTCTCACTCCCCACTCTTGGAGCAGCTGAAGGTTGTTTATCTGAAAGAGACAGTAAGGAACTGCTACAAAGTATTTTACTTTTAACTGCATTTAGTCCTGTTGTACTGGTGTTATGTGGCCACATACAAGAGAAAAAGGAAAAAAACTCACTGAAATCTAAACATTAGAATAAATTGTAAATGTGAAGGGTCCTCCAGTGGGGGAGCAACCCTTTCAAACCTCACTCTTAGTCCCTGGGCCGCCTATCATTCTCTTCAGGGCCAGCTTCACCTCTTGGTTCCGCAGAGTGTAGATGAGGGGGTTGAGGAAAGGAGTGATGGCTGTGGGGAAGAGGGCAGCTGCCCCATCCAGGGGGCTGTTGGTTTCAGGCCTCAGGTAGATGAAGGCGCATGGAACATAGTACACAGTTACCATGGTTACGTGGGCTCCACAGGTTGAGAAGGCCCGGCGCCTCCCATCAGCTGTACGGATTCTCAGGATGGCCTGAAGGATCTGTATGTAGGAGAGGAGGATCAGCGAGAAGCAACTGGCAACAACCACCCCGATATCCACAAAGGTCACAAGCTCATTGACTGTTGTATCAGCACAGGCCAGTCTCAGAACTGCAGGGATGTCACAGAAGAAGTAATCTACCTGATTGGGCCCACAGTAGGGCAGACGGAAGGTCAGGATGGCCTGGAGAGCCCCATGCATGGATCCCGCCACCCAAGCTCCAGCCACAAGCAAGGTACTCAGCTTAGCATTCATGAGAACAGGGTAGCGCAGGGGCCGGCATATTGCCAGATACCTATCATAGGCCATCAACGTGTAGACGAAGCACTGGGTGGAGCCCAGAAAGTGATAGAAATAGAGTTGGGCGACACAGCCACCAAATGGGATAGGTTTGAGGCCTAAAGTGAAGTTCATCATGAGGCGAGGGACAATGATAGAGGAGATGCCCATGTCGATGATGGAGAGAACACCAAGAAAGATGTACATGGGACGGGCATGGAGCTGTGGGTCTACACAGACAGTGATTAGGATGAGCAGGTTTCCCAGCTGAGTCAGGATGTAGATCAGCAAGAAGAACCCAAAGAGAAATGTCCTTAGCTGAGGTGGGTAGGGAATTCCTGTCAGAATGAATTCAGTCAACAATGTACTATTGATTCTTTCCATCCTTTGCAGAGATCTTACCTAGAGAATGGACAAAACAGGAGTTAGAATGGACAAAACAGGAGTTATTGCGGAGGTAAGAGGAAGCGAGGAGGAATAAGAGAAAGAAATGATAAAAATGCAGCACAGTGGCAGAGAAGTTTCTCTCATGTGGAGAGATGACAAATAGGGAGAAGTTCTATGGCACTGGTTGACCTGTTTTGTAATAAAGTTTCTTTGGAACACAGCCATGCTCATTTACTTACGTATTGTCTGTTGCTGCTTTGGTGCTATGAAGACAGAGTTGAGTAAATGTGTTTGGACTACAAAGCCTAAAGTACTTACTCTCTGGACCTTTACAGAAAGAGTTTGCTTGTACGTGCTTGCATCTGGAACACTTTGGTCAAAGATTAAGGGTTAACTGAAAACAATGCATGTGGGTAAGGATATTTGTTTTGTTAGATGGTCTGCCAGTTCAGAAACTTCCAGAAGCCATGGGTTCATTCTTATCTTTTCCAGGACATAAACTTACATAGACTGGGGTATATGCAAACAGGAATGAGAAGATTTTTTTTTCCCTTTGTAGTAGAGACCATAGAATAGAATTTTGACTAAATGGCTAGTTGAGGGTGACAGTGCTGGATATTACACAAGTCTACTCTCTAAGTTGTTTACAATTAAAGGAAGAGAATGCTTATGAGGCTGTAAGCATATGAGAAAAGGTATGGTTGGTTCTTGGTCCTATGTATTTCAGTTTCCTTGTATATTATAATTTTGCTTTGGCATGTGGCAAAGGTAGGGAAGAGAGCAGGAAACAAAGAGGCATGGCTGTAGTGAGACATCAGATTAAAGAAAAAGTGAGGATTACAAGCAAGAAGGAGAGGGGCAGGATGAGAGCACAACGGCTAGAACAGAGAAAATGATCCTCATTGTGGAAGAGTTATTTCAAGTTTTTAGTCCAACCCCTTGATTGGCATTTCCCCACCTGAAGAAAAGGGTTGAATTAATAAGTTTTAGTTTGCAAGGCAGGAATAGAGATACAGAATTTGAGGACAGACTTGTGGACACAGCAGGGGAAGGAAAGGGTGGGACGAATTGAGAGAGTAGCGTTGAAACTTATACATTACCATATGTGAAATAGAGAGCCAGTGGGAAGTTGTCATATAACACAGGGAGCTCAACCTAGAGGGGTGGGATGGGGCAGGGTGTGGGAGGCAGTTTCAAGAGGGAGGGGACATATGTATATTTAAGACTAATTCCTGCTGTTGTATGGCAGAAACCAACACAACACTGTAAAGCAATTATCCTCTCAGTTCAGCTCAGTTCAGTCGCTCAGTCATGTCCGACTCTTTGTGACCCCATGAACCGCAGCATGCCAGGCCTCCCTATCCATCATCAACTCCCGGAGTCCACCCAAACCCATGTCCGTTGAGTCGGTGATACCCTTTAAATTAAAAATTTAAAAAAATTAAAAGAAAACCTCTTCATAGTTGTATGATTTCTTGTAATAAACTCATGGATTGAGGTTAGGTGTCAAAGAGATTGAAGTGAGGAACTTTTCTGGCAGTCCAGTGGTTAAGACTGCACTCCCAATGCAGGGGGCACAGGTTCAATCCCTGGTTGAGGAATTAGGATCCTGTGTGCCTCATGGGGTAACTGAAAAAAGAAAAAAAAAAAAGAAAGAAATTGAAATGAGTTGGTTGATTTTGATCTGGAGCAATAGAAAGGGAGTTTGATTAACAGGGAATGTCAGGAGCTCTCCGATTATCAGTCCCCTGACCTTCACACCTGTGCTCCAGTTCATGAGACTACAAAGAGCTGAGAAGTGGCAACCCTTGACTAAGACATCATGGATAGATAGTCCTGATGCTGAAAGAAAACCCTAAAAGTGAATACAGTATTATAATGCATCTGGGTCATCAGTTTGCCTCTTGGTTTTGAGCATGTTTCATTGCTCCTCTGTGTTTTCATTTCCATTTTGAGGCTACTTAGATGGGGAATGAAACTCAAGATCCAATTCTGACAATGACAAATAATGGGTAGTTATACTCAAAAATCTTTTCAATGAATGCTTGACCTTAAACCTGTCGTATCTATGCTCTATCAAAGGTTAACCCTCATTATTTAACCTTCCTTTATAGAACTTAAGAAAAGAAGCAGGAAATCCTTCTACCCCATTTTTTTCCAAGTGACTGGAATAGCAGTTGTGACTTTTTAAATATTTTAGTTGCAGGAAAGCAGTGATGGTTGAACTTCAAAAAGTCAACCACAGGACTACCCTGGTGGCCCAGTGGTTAAGACTCCACACTTCCAATGCGGGGGGTGAGGGTTCGATCCCTGGTCAGGGAACTAAAATGCTACGTGGCATGGTCAAAAAAAAAAAATTAAAAAAAAATTAAAAAAAAACAAAAACAAAAAGTCAACCACAGAACTCTTCTAGATGCCAAGGTTACAGGTATGCCTCCTCTTCCCAACTCCCAACTTCACAAAGTGCAGAAAGTTTAAGTTACTAGTGGCATCCTTGAAAAATTCATGACTGTGCTCAACTGTAGTCTTGGTTTGAAAAAGTTTGGGCAGCTGCTCTGGTCTGGTTGTCATGGGATATTATAGTTTCCTGGTATATAACATCAACATTTTGATGTTAAACTCTCCAGATTTAGAAACCTGATTTGGTCAGGTCTTCTGAGAGGAACCAGGCATTGGGAAATCAGTTGATGCTATTCAAATGCTTGAGAAAATGACTTGCAAATCAAAGAATCAGTTTGTTAGTTTATAACAGGAGATCTCACTCCCAGGACTGAAATGGTGTACTTACCAATCAGAGTAACTACTTACTAATACCAAGGCCTCTGGAAACCAAGTTAGGAATCAAATGTACAGTATATTTCTAAGTTTTGAATCAGACCAAGAAGAATTTGATGAAGCACACTTATCCTGCAATAGGGCTCACTGAATTACACCTAGTAAATCACATAGTTCCTTTACCTAAGGGAATATTTTAATCTTTTCTTCAGACACAACAGTTTTTTCTTCTGGGCAGTAGTGAGGATACATCAAGAAAGTTTTACTCTAATTATTCTCTTCCTGAGTCTATATCTTTTTTAGATTGCCTTTATTATTTCCAATGGCTCCCTTCTTTTCAACACATTTTGCTAACTTAGAGTTCCCTAGTCATTTTTTCCTTATTTGTTTTCTATATCATTTTCCTGTTTGCATTAGGGAACATTATATATTCTCTGAATTATTCTCTAGGAACTGTTATTTCTTTGGGGATTTCCTGTATATAGGGAATTCCAGTCCACACACACTGTGATGATTCTTGTTTTACTGAACTAGAAAGAATCATATTTCCTAAACTTACCCTTAGATTTTAGGGCCATTTTAATGGGAGGGATGAGGGGAAGGGATATAACCCTGTTTGTAATAAATGTGATTTCTTTCCAGTTGCAACTAAGTTTTGCTCTTTGATTCTTTAACACTTTTTCTTTTGCATTTAGTCAGAGATTAATAGGAAAGCTTCCTTTTGCCTCTGGGGCGTCATGACCTTCTTCCTTGTGCTACTGCCAGTTATAGGTCTCCAAGCATGAACTTGGTGTCCATTGGGTGAATATCCCTCTACTTATTTTGATTCATTAATATCCCAGATGGGGGTCCAAGATCCCTTAAAGTCTTTCAATAATAGAATTGGAGAGAAAGAGAGAGATGAAGAATAGGAGAGAGAAAGGGGTGGGGAGGGGTAGGAGAAAGAGAGAGACTGAGAAAGAGAGGGAATGGGGAGAGAGAGAGAAAGGGGAGAGAGCCAGAGAGACAGAGATAGAGAAAGAGACAGAGAGAGATGAATACAGCACAAACAGAAGAAACATGGCCTGATGAAACCTCAAAGGATTAGGGTGATATGAACTCAGGATAGTGATGGTATTTTATATCTGTGTGGTGTCCTCATGATCCTTTGAGGAGTTAAATGACAAAGGATCCCTATAGTTGAATAGTACTAAGTACTCCAAGCAAATTTGATACTTTTCAGTCTAGTACTCATTCTACATTTTACTTTACATTCCTTCCCACATATAAGCCAAAATATTTTAGTAAATCATGTTATTTAAGATTGCTAAATCATTAAGAGTTTAAAATATTCATTGGTAACATTAATCCTCAGTGTCCTGAAGCCAGAGATTTGTCTGTGATCTAAATAACAGTTTTAAGAGTTTGATGGTTCATTCTGTCAAAGATTCTAATCTGGTGTTGCTGCTCTGTGTCTAAAACTAGATGTAGTAGAATTAAGTGCAAGTTCTAAAATTAAACAAGTCAAATTTTGTTAACCTGAAACTGTGAATCCATCTTCTTGTCCATCTTCTTTCATTGTCTGGCATTCTATTACACTGAGCAATTCTTTAAAAAGTAGACCATTCCCTGTGGGGGTTAGCAATATTTTCATTTAATAGAGACCTAGACTGTGAAGATATTGAAGCAATGTATTTTTTAATTGTGGCCTGGTTAAAATACAAAGAGTCATCTGGTACAAACATGTTTGAAAAAATTATAGGAATCATTAAGGACCACAAATTGACTATAAATCTATAATATTGATCATTTAAAAAATTATTAGTGGCTGATTTGCCCAGAGGGTAGACATCTTTCTAAATTAGGCAAAGGCACAAGCTTGACCCCATTTCAATAAGTGAGTTTTGCTTAATTCTGGTCCCAAATTACATATTTAACTCTAGTCACCATGTCTCAAATGGTCACAAAGAAATGACCATTCAAAAATGCATCATTTTTGGAAAATCAACTCAAAGCAATTTTTTAGTCTATAAAAAGCATTCCAAATACTTGGAAAACATATAATCTATTGTCATTTTATGGGTTTTACAATAAGACATGTAAAACTGAAAATAATATAAAGAGGAATAATATTGGAATAAATATATACATATTTACAATGAGGTGAGAAAAATTTGAGTTACTGTCTGAGAAATGAAACTAAAATATAACACCTGTATAAGCAATGAATTTAAAATGTCTGTTTAAAATAGTCACTATCACAGAAATCAGATTATAGTTTTATTCAACATCCATCTTTCAATCTTAAAATTTTAGGTAAAGTATCTAAAGGGATACTTTTAGGGACTTGTCAAGGACTAAACAGCAAGGAGCAAAGATGGAACCACCAGAGAACTCCAAGAAGTTCTTACCTTCTCTGGTTGGCATTGAGTCTAGGCAGTGAATGAGCTTCTGAAGAAGGGTAGCTTTGGAGAGAGACATAGCTAATAGAAGGCTTGGGGAGACTTATCCGGATATAAAAAGGCTTATATGGTAACTGTATACACACAAGTTAGACTTGTGTGTGTGAGTGAGTGTGTGTGTGCATGCTTAGTCACTAAGTCATGCTTGACTCTTTGGACACCATGGGTTGTAGCCTTCCAGGCTCTTCTGTCCATGGGATTTTCCAGGCAAGAATACTGGAGTAGGTTACCATTCCCTTCTCCAGAGAATCTTCCTGACCCAGGGATCAAATCTGTGTCTTCTGTATTGGCAGGCAGATTCTTTACCACTGAGCCACCTGGGAAGCCCAGAGTTAGATTTAACAGGCAGTAAAGAAAATTTCTAAAAGAGAGATGAAAGAGAAAAATACTGACAAATGAAGCAAGGAAAGACAATGAGGAGTAAAGTGACATAGATGGAGAAACCCCTTACACAGTGTTTGACCAAGCATTTATCTATATCTGAAACTTACTTTGCAATCATTTATATTTGGAAATAGCTTCCTCTTTTTTTTAGCACCTCAGTGATCAAGTCTTGTAGGTGACATTTAACTGTGGAAAATTGGATAGGACTAGGGCAGGTGCTATTTGGCAGAGAGAGAATTACCTTTACCTGGAGGTGTCAGCATCTACAGAAAACCCTTTTTCAACCTGGAAGAAGAGATATAAATCTGTTCCGAGAGAGATTTCAATTGCTTTGGATCCAAGGTTCAGCAGGAGTTATTGTGAAGAGCTTATGGCAGAAGACCCAGTTAGTTAGTTCTGGCTGGATCAAAATGAAGGACAAAACTATTGAACTTGATTTATTATTTGCCTGGTAATATGTAGACATCCTCTTCCAATCTCCATATAAACTTGGGGGAAGAGTTGTTGCTCCCGCTGAAGGTAATTGCTGAAGTTGGTCTCTTGTGTTCTGTTGTTTCTTTTATTTTCCCTAGGGTTAATTACTGTGTGTGAGACCTTTGGCTTAGGGAATATTGTAATAGCACCCCTGTGATAAGACAAAACCAATATCTATGGTTTGTTTCCTGGGAAACTCCCTTAGTTTCTAGCTTTTTACTGTTTTTGTTTTTAAAAGGTTTTCCCAGCCCTTTAACATCAGGTGGAACAAAGGCAATGGGGCTTAACAGGGCTTGTTGATAACTTCACATCTGTGATTTCTTTTCTCTTCCAAAAACAAATTTGAAAAAAAGGAAGGAAAAACTAATGTAGTTGTTACAGGTCGAAAATGTTTTCATAGTGGTACACTCACATTTTATGAACTCCTATTTCACAAATACTAAGGTGCTCAGATAGAACCACATAGAAGAAGCACAGAATCTCAGAGTTAGAAGAACATGAGAAGTTATCCAATCCAGCTATTATCACCAATACTTTGTCAAGCTCTCTGGGCAGTGATTTTTTAGAAAATTTATGTATAATTGACATGTAATGTTACGTTAGTTTCAAAGTGATTCAGTGTTTATATAAATTAGGAGGAAATCACCATGTTAAGTCTATTTTCTATCTGTCATCTTTTAAAGTTATTGCAATATTTATTGGTTATATTCCCTATTCTGTGCTTTTCATCCCCAAGACTTATTTATTTTATTAACTGGCTGTTCTATCCATTATTGTGGGTGGGTTCTTGAAGTTTCTACGTATCATTGCGGAACAGTGTATCTCTCCCTTCAACTTTGTGAGGTTTGCTTCATATATTTTGATGATCTGTCATCAGGCATGTAAATGTTTATAATTGTTATATGTTCATGCTGTACTGAAACTTTTATTACTATGTGATGTCTTCCTTGTCTCTGGCATCTTTTTGCCACCCTTTCACCTTCAATTGTTTGTGTCTTTGTCTCTCAAGTGAGTCTCTTGCCCATAGCATATAGTTTGATAATTTATTTAATCTCTTCTGTCAATTTCTGATTTTGACTTGACAGTTTAATCCATTTACATAGAACTATAGAAGATAAGGAAATGGATGACTCAGCACACCAAACCAACTAAGTCTAACAGAGATACACAGAATATTCTCTAAAGAAGATATACAAATGGCCAAAAAGCACATGAAAATATACTAAGGATCGCTAATAATTAGAGAAATGCAAACCCAGACCACAATGAGATACCACTTCACATTCATGAGGATGGTTACTATCAGAAAAACAGAAAACAACAGGTGCTGGTATGGATGTGGAGAAATAGGAACTCTTGTGTACTGTTAGGTGGAAATGAAAAATAGTACAACCCTTGTGGAAAAAAGCATGGTGGTTCCTCAAGAAATTAAAAATACAATAACCATATGATCCATCAATTTCAGTCCTGGCATATGCCCCAAAGAACTGAAAGCAGAGTTTCAAAGAGATATTTGAGGACCCATATTCAGAGTAGCATTATACATAACAGCTAAAGTGTGGAAACAATCTCAGAATCCATCAGTGGAAATACAAATATGGCCTATACATACAACAGAATATTATTTTGCCTTAAAAATGAAGAAAATTCCACAAGATACCACAGCATGGATAAACCTGGAAGACATTATACTAAATGAAATAAGCCATTCACAAAAAGACAAACACTGTATGAGGTATTTAGGAAAGTCAAAATCATAGAGACAGAATGCGTAAAGATGATTGCCAGGGGCTTGTGGAAGGGGAGAAAAATAAGAGTTTGTTTGATGGGTGTTAAGTTTCAGTTTTATAGGGTGAAAGGAGTTATGGACATGGGCGGTTGTTATGGTTGCACAATGATGTGAATGTATTTCATACCACTGAACTGTACATGTAAAAATTGTTAAGATGGTAATGTTTATACATTATGTACTTCACTGAAGTAAAACAAAAAAAAAATCTCCCCTCAAATTGGCTTAGCATGACCTCACATATCTAAATGGGTGAAAAAAACTGTCATCAAATGAAAGAACATAATTATCTGGTCCTTCATCTTCTGGAAGGAGTTATTGACACCTGCTCATATACTGCCCTGTATTTCTTGTTCCTCCAGATAAGAGCAGGACCGATCATGAGGGATAAATCAAGGTCATTTATATCACCCTGACCTGGTCAGAAGGACACTGCTTGATTAACTGACTGGCCCGCTGAATGATGGAACAGGTGGACTCCAGGTCTATGACTATTGGGCATTATAGTAATTGGCCAAAAATTTTCTGGGTGCTTCGGATAATTTAAATGAAGTTCAAAAGACTTTCCTGCTGCTGTTTTAATTTTCAGTTAAAAATTATTGATTGAGTAAAGTATTAATTAGGATGAGATGAAACTGCTAATAAAGTAACTCAGTAAGAAATCAGTGGGTTAAAGAAGTTGGCGGTCTATTTTCCTTTCACTTAAAATTCTTAAGTGAACGCTCCAAGTTGGCAGGTGATTCATTTCCACTTGGTTACAAGGTACTGCTGATGAAGCTGGGTCCCTGTTGTATGCCAGTTCCAGCTCAGAGTAGGAAAAATCATGGAAAAGTTCCTCTGCCAGGTTTAAGGGCCAGACCTGGGAGGATTACACATACACATGAACTCTTCTCTTCCTCAGTCTGGGATAACTCTGAAATATGACCATACCTGGAAGCCCTGTTCCATCTACAATTATCTACCTAAGGAAGAAGAAGAGAATGGACCCTGGTGGGCAGGTAGCTATCTCTACCACAGTGCCAATTAGTAGATATTAGGGAAAAGGGGGCTGTGAAACAAACGCCAATGAAATACCCTTTCTCTTCTCCAGAGACTCCAATTTAAATATAACACACGTCAGCCTTTGATTATTGTTTCAGGCTTCCCTGCTGGCTCAAAGAATCTGCCTGCAGTACAGGAGACCCAGATTCGATCCCTGGGTTGGGAAGATTCCTTGGAGAAGGGAATGGCTACCCACTCCAGTATTCTTGCCTGGAAAATGCCATGAACAGAGGAGCCTGATAAGTGCTGTTATAAATTACAAAGGACTATGGGAATACGAGTCCTTGTATACAAGGAGGATATAAGTTTTCACCGGGAAAATCAGAGAAAGCTTCCTATAGAAATAAAGTTCCTCCCTATCCTCCTGTGCCTTGTAGGAAGCATAAGACATGAGTTTATCAATGTGGCGAGGGAAGAAGGGTATTTCTCACACAGGAATAAGTAAAAGCTCAGAGTTAAGAAACTACAGTCATCCCCAGTACCCACAGGGGATTGGTTCCAAGAGTCCCTCCTATACCAAAACCCCTGATGCTCAAGTCCCTACATAAGATGGTGCAGTACACTGAATATGATGGCATCCATAGCCATAGGTTTCACATTTTCAGGTTCAACCAACTTTGGATGTGGAGGGCTAACTGTTTAGGGAATGTTTAAGGAGTAGCAGGCGAATTAACGGGACTAGGAGAGAAGGGGGAGGTAGAGACATCTTGGGAGATGAGGTATATTGGGATCGGATTGCAGGGGACTTTAAATTCCAAGCTAAGGTCTGGCTTTATCTGTATATGTTAGAGAGCTAGTGAATATTTACAAGGAGAGAAATGACATATTTAGTTCTACATTTCAGAAAGTAGAACTTCTTCTAGTGGTATGGATGAAGATGAGGATGACAAGGAGAGAGACCTCTTAGGATCTAGAGAGATATTCCTGAAGCAGAGCAAACGGAATTAGGTGAATTACTGATTGATAAAGAGGGGCTGGAAGGACACAGTCTGTACAGAGATTGTACCAAGTGTTTCGATGGATGGATTTGCCTTGAGATGAGCAAAACAATCCTCAATGCCTAGAGGTTTGGGAAACTAGGAGTGAAGAAAGGGATAAAGAGTAGATGGGCAGCATTATGCTGGGTTTTCTCAAATTTGGCTTGTGTAATCCCCCTTCCTACAAAGGGCATTTATTCCTTATATTCAACCTTTGCTTGTAGACTGTGCTTTCCCCCAGAAAAGTGTAAAAAAGTGATGGATAATTTAGTGGGATTAAATGCAGCACTCGAAGGACTTCCCAGGTACCTCAGTGGTAAAGAATCCACCTGCCAATGCAGGAGATGCGGGTTCCATGCCTGAACTGAGAAGATCCCCTGAAGGAGGAAATGGCAACTCACTCCAGTATTCTTGCCTGGAGAATCCCATGGACAGAGGAGCCTGAGAGGCTATGGTACACTGAGTCACAAAGAGTTGGACACAACTGAGCATGTACGCACCATAGCACGAGAAGCTTCTTCCTAGTAGAATTATACTCAATTCAGCTTAAACCAAAACTACTTTTGAACATCTGCCATATGCAGCACCTTCTGAAAAGAAAGGCATTGATGGTGATGTAGGTGGTCCCCGAGCCTCTAGTTACTTATCTTCACTCCCAGCCCCTCTACCTGCAGCGATTCTCTTCAGAGCAGACTTCACTTCCTGGTTCCTCAGCGTGTAGATGAGGGGGTTCAGTAAAGGAGTGACAACAGTGTAAAACACAGCCACCGCCCCATCCAGGGGACTCTTGGAGCCAGCCCGAAGGTAGATGAAAATACAGGGGACATAGTAGACTGTGACCACGGTTAGGTGGGAGCCGCAGGTGGAGAAGGCTCGGCGCCGCCCATCAGCCGTGCGTATCTGCAGGATGGCGTGGATGATGTTGGCATAGGAAAGCAGAATTAACGTGAAACAGCTGGCGGCCACTACCCCGATGTCCACAAAAGTCACAAGCTCATTGATAGTTGTGTCTGCACAGGCCAGTCTCAATATTGCAGGGATATCGCAGAAAAAATAATCCACCTGATTGGGCCCACAGTAGGGCAGGCGGAATGTCAGGGTGGCCTGGATGGACCCATGAATGGAGCCAGCCACCCAAGCTCCAGCCACAAGGATGGTGCATAACCTCCCGTTCATGAGAGTGGGGTAGCGCAGGGGCTGGCATATTGCCAGGTACCTGTCATAGGCCATCAAGGTGTAGAGGAAACACTGTGTGCTGCCCAGGAAATGAAAGAAATACAGCTGAGCCGCGCAGCCACCAAACGGGATTCTCTTGCTGGCGGGAGTAAAGTTTAGAATAATTCGAGGAACGATGACGGAGGAGAGCCACATGTCCAGGAATGAGAGCACGCCCAGGAGAATGTACATGGGGCGAGTGTGGAGCTTTGGGTCAGCCCACACAGTGAGCAAAATGAGGAGGTTGCCCAGCTGAGTCAGGATGTAAATGATGAAGAAGACCAAGAAGAGGAGAGTCCTCAGCCTTGGGGGGTGAGATAAGCCCAGGAGAATGAACTCTGTCACCACAGTGTCCAGGGATGTGTTTCTGGTCTTTCCCATGTTCTTCTGTAGTCTGCTAAGATGAATGATGGAGTCAGGCCAGGGAAATACAGCACAGAGATGTGATGGGAGAATGCTTTTGTCTGATGACCAGAGTCTAGGAGGTAAACAGAGCACATCTACATTTTGTATAAAAAGTATTTTTGGCTTGACATTCAAGGGAGATGTTGCTAGAAGTGGAATGTAAGAGGGTGGCATGAGAAAGCGAAGTCAGGGAGAAATGAGACCTTCTTACTAGGTCAGGTAGAAAGTCATAGGATGAACTGTTGTCTTGGATCCCCTTTGCCCGGAGGCTCACTCACTTTGAGCCCCTTGCTAGCAGTGTCTCTTTCACTTTGAAAGAAATCAGGTTATCCCAAAGGGTTGGCCTCTTTTTGGCATGTCTACAGAGAACTGGGGTTTTGTATGGGACATTTCGGGTTGGGACTCTTCCAGTCAAGAGATGATATAAATCACTAGGACTGCGGGATGTGGAAGGACCCATCACTGGGTCTTTTAACCTTGCTAATCTTTTGGACAAGACTCAGATCATAGCCCTTTCAGGCTGTGGGGTAGCATGAGCAGAGAGGTAGAGCAAGGGCAGTGAACAGTGTTTGGATTCAGTGGGGAGGCAGAATCCGTATTTTATTGCTCTGATTATCCTGTCAGTGTCTTTGTCCTGCACATTAAAAAAATCTTGCTTAAGCAAAGGTGCTTTAAGGCGAAATATTGTACCGCATCTCTTAAATGTGGAATCTGAAAAGAAATGATAGAAATGAACTTACAAAACAGAAAGAGACAGACTTAGAGAATGAACTTAGGGTTGCTGGTGGGAATGATGGAGGAAGGGATAGTTAGGGAGTTTGGGATGGACAGGTACACACTCCTTTATTTAAAATGAATAACCAACATGAACCTACTGTGTAGTATATGGAACTCTGCTCAATATTATGAGGCAGTCTAAATGGGAGGGGGGTTTGGGGAAGAATGGATACATGTATATTTATGGCTGAATCCCTTGACTATTCACCTGAAACTATCACGACAGTGTTAATCGGCTGTACCACAATGCAAAAGAAAAAGCTTTTCTTTTTTTTAAAGGCAAGGTACTTGAAATGGAAGGCCTTCCAAACTTCAAAAAGTTCACCCAGTGTACTCATCCCTGGGAGAAGAAGAGTTAGGGAATTAATTCTGTGTTTGCTCTGTAATACTGAGCCTGTTGCATCATTTATGCTGTTTTCCTTTCTCCCCTAAATAGAGAAAATAAAAGATAAATGCTAAAAATTTTCTTCAGTTCAAAGAAGAAAGTTCCCAAATATGGAGAGAGGCTCATTTAGTTCAGACTTGATACACTTATCATATGAACTCTGTGAGCAGAGGATGAAGTAAGGAAAAAAAAAAAATAAGGAAAAGAGACAACCTAAATATGATTTTCGACAAAGTTCCTGAAACTTTTGTGATTTCTAAGCTATGTCTTTGTTCCTATGTGAACTGACCTGACTTTAGAAATGCTTTCCAGTTTGCACTCACATGAACACAGCAGCAAAATCTTGGTGGAGGCTGGCCTTTCTTGGGTAGAGTGGCCCTGCAGGTGAGGACAGCACCCTCCAGAGCACCCTCTGGGCTTGTGGTGATGGCTCACTGGATCTCTGTTTTGGAATGAAATTGACACATTGACTCTTTTAATTATCTGTGAGACCTCCTGCCTTTGGAGGCTCTTTATAGATTGTGACTTCTCTATTTAAATGTCTTGGATTTTTGTTGGTTAAATTATTGGCTGGATCCCCTTTGACTGAGGTTTTTTTTTTTTTTTTTTAAACAAAACACTGTCAAGAGATTTGTAGAAAATTATTTACCTCTTGGAAATTCTATCCAGAACATTTCTCTCAAGAGAACTGCAGTCCCCTGAACCTCATTATTTTTTTTTGCTTTGACAGCAAGCAGAATCATTTCTACATTATCTAGAAAGTGAACTATGGAGAACAACACTATCTGTTGGATGAAAGACATAATCTCTAATTTCTGTGATCCTTTTTTTTTTTTGAAAGTGTTGTTGGACCACACATTTACCCACTTTCTACTAAAAAATGCATTGAAAATGCACTTAATTTTCAATGGCTGAACTAATCTTTGTTACATGGCTTCCAATACATTTGTCATCCATTGACTGTTGGACAAGTCTGCTGGGATACAAGAGCGAGGATACAGCTGTAAGTGAGGAATTCATACATACTCATGAAAGCCAAGGAAAGCCTCACTTTCCCATGGACCCAGAATAGCTTTAACATTCTTGATTCCACAAAACTCCCATGAGGAGAGATGATGCTGACTTTGCATGACAAAAATGAGCAATAAAGATTCAAAATCCCAGTTAGACAGCAGGTTCCAAAACAGGACTGTGTTCACAACAGAGCCCAATAAATATTTTTTTTTCCCCCAAATGTATTGATTTCAACTATAGTGAATTCTCCAATATGTATCAACATTGATTTAAACAAGTTAAAAAATAATCGCTTTATTGAAGTTAATGCAAATGTTGTAGAGTTCACCCTTTCAATCTGTACAATTCATTTGTTCTTGGTATATTTACAAGTCGTGGATTGATCACTGCAGTCTAACTTTAGAATAATTTCGTATGTCCCAAAACCCTCCTCTACCCCACTCCTGGTGAACACTAATCTACTTTCTGTTTCTATGGATTTGCCTATTCTGAACATTTCATGTAAGTGACATCATGTAATATGTGGCCTTCTGTTTCTGGTCGCTTTGACTTAACATAGCATTTTCAAGTTTCATCCATGTAGTTGCATGTATCAGAACTCCATTTCTTTTTGGGACTGATTGCTCTTCCATTTTCCAGCTGTACCATATTGTGTTTATCTTTTGATCAGTTAATGGGCACTTTATTTGGTTACACATTTAGGCTGTTTTAGTGCTGCTATGAGCACGCATGTACAAGTTTTTCTTTTGTGTTTGTAAGCATATGGTATCATTTTGTTTGGAATATACCTAGGAGTAGAATATGGGAATTCTATGTTTAACATTTTGAACAATTGCCAAGTTGTTTTTTAAATGTGTCCACCATTTTATATTACCACCAGCAATGTATGAAGGTTCCAAATTTCTCCACGTCTAGACAACACTTGTCATTGTCTGTCTTTTTTATTGTAGCTGCCTTTGATAGTAAATTGTATTAATCAGAGACGGGTGTGTATCAAAACATATATATCAGAGATCATAGAAAATTCCTTTCTGGAATGCCTTAATATATATTTTTAAGGTATGTTTGAGGCTTTCCTTTTTTACTCTTTTGTCTTCTGTTCTTTTCTTCCTTCCTCTTTTTTTCCATCTCTTTCTTCTTCTTGTATCTCTCCTCCTTCAAGTCTCATCTGCTTTTAGTTTCTTTTAAATTTAATAACAAAACTTGCTCATTTTAACGTTGAGTAGTACAGAGATGTACAAGAAATAAAATCCCCTTACTCCACTTTCCCATTGCCATCCCTAATGTAAGCAATGGTGAAGTTCATCCTATATATGCCTACACTTCAAAGAAGTTATACATATATACATGTGACTAATTAGGTATTAAGAGAGACTTCCTAAAGGTGGACATAATTTGATGTCTTAGCACATGGGGAGAGTAAGGGACAGGGAGGAAATACAGATGATCCAATATTTCTGGGTTGAAGTGCTTGGGAATGTTAATGCCGTGAATAAGCAAAGAAATACAGAATTTACAGAAGTCTAGATTTAGGGGTAAAGAAGATGAAAAAGGGGCTATGGTAGCATTATGTCTTATTTTTTCCCTTTCACATTTTCTGACATAATTTACCTCAAAGAAGTTGACATCCTATTTAACCTTTGAAAGACATTTTCTTATCTCACAAGGTAATCAAAAGGTAGTAGAAGGAGTGTATCCATTTATTTCCAAACAAACAATGTAAAACCAATTTGACCCAGAGTAATGAAATGAAAAGATTATGAATCCAAAGAATTCAAAAGTTTCCTCTAAAGACAATTAAATTCAGTACAGCTTAGATCATGAGTAGCTTTTGAACATCTGCCATATGCAGCAACTTCTGAAAAGAAATGTATTGATGGTGATGTAGGTGGTCCCCGAGCCTCTAGTTACTTGTCTTCACTCCCAGCCCCCCTACCTGCAGCGATTCTCTTCAGAGCAGACTTCACTTCCTGGTTCCTCAGCGTGTAGATGAGGGGGTTCAGTAAGGGAGTGACAACAGTGTAAAACACAGCCACCGCCCCATCCAGGGGACTCTTGGAGCCAGCCCGAAGGTAGATGAAAATACAGGGGACATAGTAGACTGTGACCACGGTTAGGTGGGAGCCGCAGGTGGAGAAGGCTCGGCGCCGCCCATCAGCCGTGCGTATCTGCAGGATGGCGTGGACGATGTTGGCATAGGAGAGCAGAATTAACGTGAAACAGCTGGCGGCCACTACCCCGATGTCCACAAAAGTCACAAGTTCATTGACAGTTGTGTCTGCACAGGCCAGTCTCAATACTGCAGGGATGTCGCAGATAAAGTAATCCACCTGGTTGGGCCCACAGTAGGGCAGGCGGAATGTCAGGGTGGCCTGGATGGACCCATGAATGGAGCCAGCCACCCAAGCTCCAGCCACAAGGATGGTGCATAACCTCCCGTTCATGAGAGTGGGGTAGCGCAGGGGCTGGCATATTGCCAGGTACCTGTCATAGGCCATCAAGGTGTAGAGGAAACACTGTGTGCTGCCCAGGAAATGAAAGAAATACAGCTGAGCTGCACAGCCACCAAACGGGATTCTCTTGCTGGCGGGAGTAAAATCCAATATTAGCCGAGGAACGATGACGGAGGAGAGCCACATGTCCAGGAATGAGAGCACGCCCAGGAGAATGTACATGGGGCGAGTGTGGAGCTTTGGGTCAGCCCACACAGTGAGCAAAATGAGGAGGTTGCCCAGCTGAGTCAGGATGTAAATGATGAAGAAGACCAAGAAGAGGAGAGTCCTTAGCCTCGGGGGGTGAGATAAGCCCAGGAGAATGAACTCTGTCACCACAGTGTCCAGGGATGTGTTTCTGGTCTTTTCCATGTTCTTCTGTAGTCTGCTAAGATGAACGGTGGAGTCAGGCAAGGGAAATACAGCACAGAGATGTGATGGGAGAATGCTTTTGTCTGATGATTAATGCCAGAGAGTTATGAGATAAACTGAATACTATTAAATTTTTTTTCTAAAAAGAGTGGTGGCATTGCCATTAGTCATTTTGGGTTTACTCGATAAGATAAATCACCCACAGGCTGGTTAGTATTCTAGATGAATGGAAACTCTTATCTACTGAGAAGCATAATTTGGCAGATCAAGGAACAGGAGAACGTGTGAATGATAGGCAGTATCATTAACCCCAAGCAAAAAGTATGTTCATCAGAGAGGAGCTAAGGCTGAGACAGAGGAGTGTGGAATGCATGCCCCAGAATTACTGCATCTACCTGTTCCTCCACTTACCATCGTTGCCATTCCCCCTCTTTGTTCTCACCTGAAGTCTCATCTCACTATAGTGTGCAAGAACATTCATTTTCTGGTCCTTGTTTGCCACTCCATCATACCCACTGTAATTCCTTCTTGATGTTCAGATGCACAGACTTCCTCAGTGCTCTCACGTTTCAATGTTCTAGCCTGGAATATGTGCACCCACTGTCTCTCTGCCCCCTTCACCTACGTAATGCCCACTTTTGTTTTAGGACTGTGTTTGGAGGGCCTCATCTTCAAAAGGACTTTCCTGTTTCCCAAGGACCATGCTTACACTTTCAGAACACGCATCACATTATATTGCTGTTGCCCAAGTTGTCTAATGTCTCTTCCATTAGTCATCTTCATTAGTACAGTAAAAGTGATAATTATTTTCTGAATAGCTGATTGAATGAAAGTGAAAGAAAGTCACTCAGTTGTGTCTGACTCTTTGGGACCCCATGAACTGTTGCTCACCAGGCTACTCTGTCCTTGGAATTCTCCAGGCAAGAATACTGGAGTGGGTTGCCATGTTCTTCTCCAGGAGATCTTACCAAACCAGGGATAGAACCCAGGTCTCCCGCATTGTGGGCAAATTCTTTACCATTTAAGCTACTTCAGAAACTGATTGAATAAATGTTGCCAAATCCTACTGATAACGACACAGTGCTTCTTTCTCTGACTCATGGGCCCACCCCCTGGCTGTCAAGGGACCATCTCATTCTGATGCATTATGGGTCTATTTTTGTTTTAAGAAAGTCCAAAGACCTTTCACATTTTTTATTGCTCCAGGATATCATTTAGATTTATTGGTTGATTTATGTCGTTCATTGGTTTGGGATTGGATTTTTTTGGTAAAGTGTTTCAGAGGAAATCTTACTGTTTATTGTACAAGCTTTGATTAATGCAGGACTTAATCTTCAGTTTGGACATATATATAGAAATATAGCTAGGTCTTGGTCTAGATATATAGTTGACTTTTGAACAACATGAAGGTTAGGGGCACTGACCCCTGTGCAGTTAAAAATTGAGTATTGCTATCTCTGCCTCACAAACAAACAAACTGGTTAATAGCCTGTGATAAACCATAATGGACAAAAATATAAAAAAGAATGTATGTATATGTATGTATAAATGAATCATTTTGCTGTACAGCAAAATTTAACACAACATTGCAAATCAACTGTACTTCAATTAAAAAAACAACCCCCCAAACCCCACAAAGAAATTGATAAGTGTGTTACCAAGAGGTGGGAAGCATAAACACTTTGGATAGAGTTAGGACTGGACCTTTTGATTCCATATGTTGTGATCTCTAATGGAACAAACTTTTCATGATTTTCCCCCTTACTTAATTAATTTAAATCTCTATAAATTGAAAATACAGGTACTATATTGAAAAAAATCCAGTTATAAGTGGATCTGCATAGCTCAAACCTGTGTTGTTTATGGGTCTATTATATGTTGCAGTTTACCATACAATAACTCTCTCTAAAGACCTGAAAAGAATTTGAAGTACCTAATCCACAGGATAAGAAAAAACAGAGCGATGACATGTGTTTGTTTCATTCATTTTGTCAAATATTCTATTTGAAAGAGATTTTTTTCCCCCTACTAGGGTTTGAGTGCTACCATCTGTCATTTTGCAAAAAGGAACTTTGTTACTTAAATGTCTATTTTCTTTTTTTTAATGTCTATTTTCAAGAAGCAATTAATATAATAGAGATTAATTATAAATTAAGTGGGAGTATTAGTAGATTTAACCATTTACTCTACATCAGAAAAGTCATCAAGATATTTTATCATGGTTGTTTTCTAAAATAACATAATTCATATATCAACATTTAAGAGCTATTAATAGTAATAATGATACATAATAAACCTGGTTCTTCTGAAGCCATAGAAAATATTAAGCGTATCCTCTGCTTGCAAAAAAAGAAGAAACACCAGGTTTTTACTGCCTGAGTTTCAGGAAGACACTTCGATTTATTTGACAACTAATCGGGAGACTATTTGGCTAGAATACAGTGAAGAGATAGAAACAGTTGGATTAAGAGTATGTTTAAAATGCAAATAATGAGCCAAGGTAAATTTTTTTTTGTCAATATATACGAATAATACCAGTGTGCTTCCATTTAGGCAAGCAATGCATTTCTGAAATGTTTTATGAAAATCAATTGTATACCAAATCAGACAGAACTATGTAGCACTGGGAGAATTGTTTGGAGGATTTCCATAATGCATATTTACGTATAGTAAAAAAAATTCTCCCTAATTTATCTGCTTTCCTGTCTGATTTTTCCCATTTGTTGTGCATAAATCTGATTCCACCTCTCCCAGATGCCCTGTTGGATGAAAGCTTCCTTTACCTCCATGTTCTGGGAGAGGATGGTGGCTTTGACTTGGGGTATGGTGTTCAGGGGCTGCATAGGAGGGCAATCTGTGATTCAGAGAGATGGGTAGAGTAGATTTCCAGAAGGTGGATTTGGAAGAAACAGGTAGTGCGTTTGATGAAGGATTAAATCTCTTGTTGAGAGAAACAGTCTGCCCCCACCGCTCTGCCCCACCCTGGTCCCTCTTCTGCAACTTCACGTGTCTTTTTGTTTTAGGTTTGCTCCTATTCTTCAGCTATGGAGACTTAGTATATTTAAAGTAAAGGAATAGACTGACTTAAAGAATTTAAAGTAATTAAAAACAATTTTAGTTTAGCCAATCGGATAATAAATTAAAAATTTCCCAAATTTTAGATTTTTTGATGTTGCTAAAATCATTTGGTAAAATGGTCAGAAATGAAATATAAAGCACATAAAAATAGAAAAGTGTTAAAATTCAGTATAAAAAAACACCTGAAAATAAGGGGCCAGTGATATTACAGAATAAACAATACATGCTTGAAAATCAATTACCCTGGAAACTCTAGGGAAAGGCTGTGGGGGGTGGTAGTGAAAAAGCAACACTGAGAAGATAAGGACCAGGTTGGGGGAGAACAAGAACACCTTCTAGAGAATTCTATGGGCCCACAGGATTATGGGGTGGGCTGCTTTCTGAGCCTCCCATCCCTCCACTACCCATCCCCAAATCAGGCCAGTTTGTTGTGAGCATATCTCTTGCAGTAACCTTCCCATTTAGAAAAACTTAGAGGAGAGCAGCCTTCCATCAAACTGTTTGAAACTTTGAATTTCTACAGCTAAATTTTGGGAACTGGGCTATTGGGAACAGTTATAAAATCCTGAAGAGGAGGAATGAAGACTGGTCTAGTGTCGTGTTAGACATACACAGATCAGAGGACTTCTGTATTTACCCCTAGGACAGGGCCCACCCCAAAACTGTTTCTGGAGAGTATATTCCCTTTCCTTCATTATCCATTCAGTAACTAAACATCCTGGTAGAGCTAGGGCAGAGTAGGGAAAACGGATTGGAGAAGGAAGTGGCAACCCACCCCAGTATTCCTGCAGGGAGAACCCCGTGGACAGAGGAGCCTGGTGGGCTACAGTCCACGGGGTCCCAGAGTTGGGCAAGACTGAGTGACTGAGCACACGAGGGGAAATGGATAGAGTTTGGGGTGGCCTAGACATATTTTATCTCTTTTCAGAAGAAGAGGTTCTTGTCCTTCTGTGTGTGCTTGCGTGCTAAGTCGCTTCAATCGTGTCCTACTCTTTGTGACTCTGTGGAGCCCATCAGGCTTCTCTGTCCATGGGAATCTCCAGGCAAGAATACTGGAGTGGGTTGCCCTGCCCCCCTCTCCGGGATCTTCTCCGTCCAGGGATCAAACCCATGTCTCCTGCATTGGAAGGGGCGTTCTTTACCATTAGCACCACCTGGGAAGGTTAAAAAGAATGATCTTTCTTATAGAATGCTACTTTGTATCTTCTTCATTGGAGAAAGGAAAGACTAAGAATCTGGCCCGTTTATGTTTGCGTAATTATCAAAGAATTTTCTTCACAAAATCTATTTACTTTATCACTGCCCATCTCTGTTCTTTGTGACTGCCAGAGGGAGAGATAGAAAGATGCAGATGAGAGATGAGAGAAAGAGAGAGAAATGAAAATAAAATAGCATTTTCTTTGGAACCACTTCTCAACCCAAAAAAGAAATTCCCTAAGTTTGGAAAGAAAGAACTTAATGCTAGTAGTTTGAGAAAGAGTTGAGGAAGAAGATGGGAAAAGAGACTGATTAACATTTTGGGAAAAACAACAGAATGTCGAAGTTTCCATAGTTAGTTTGTGGCCTCATTCTGAAGGGAGCTAGTTTCAGGATTGCTTTACCATCCTTGTAGACTCACATGTACAGAGCTGCAAAATCGTGGAGGACGCTGGCTGTCCTTGAGTTGAATGGTCCAGCACATGGAGAGATGTCCTTCAGAGGATCAGTCTAGCCTATTGTAAAGGGCTCTCATATATGTGTTGGGAACCTTTAGGATTCTTTCAGGAGTTTTGCCTGAGAAATAAGTATTTAGAATCGTTGAGAGCATCTGCCTTTCAGGGCTCTTTGATGAGTGTGACTTCTCTATCTCTTGAGTCATATTTTACATTGCTTTTCATCAGCTGTTGCCTCTCTCACTCTGAATAAAAGAAAAAAAAAAACACTGTCAAGAGATTTGAAGAAATATTCTAACCTCAGAGGAATATACTACTCTAACGTGTTTCCCTAAGGAGATCATCCCTCCCCAAGTCCTCATTATTTTGTTTTGAGGGAAGAGAGCAGGAAATGTTTCTCGTAGACCTCCAGAAATGGGACTGTAGGGGATTACCTCGCCAGTATAGTTTTGGATGATTTCCAGTTTCTTAGAGGTGTTATGATCTCTGAGTTGATCACTTTCTTTCACCTTATACACATCAGGCATTCTCCAGCATTTTTTCTAGTTTCTCTTCACATGTGACCTGATCATTGAGGGTTTCTTGACTCTCTGTCTCCCCCTCCACTTAGCATCATATGACAAATTATATTTTACTATTTTACTGGTTTATTGTTTGTCTTCACTCACTAAAATGTAGGCTCCATGAGAGGAGGGAGTTTTTCTCACCAAGGAATCCCCAAAACACACATTGCCTGACACATAGTAAGTTCTCTATAAATACTTTTGAATGAATGAATGAGTAGGAGAAACTGTTACACATATTAAATGCTGTGGGCAGAAAAAAGCATTGCTTTCAAACGTGAACCTCAAATTTAAAGTTACCAGGGGTTGACTTGGCCTCAAATTGATTCTCACTTGCCTGTGCAGGTCTAGGCAGCATATGCCAGTGTAAGTGTCTTTGGATATTCATTTATTTATTTTACAAAAGAGTCCCTTGGGCTGGAGGGAGGTCAAACCAGTCAATCTTAAAGGAAATCAACCCTGAATATTCATTGGAAGGACTGATGCTGAAGCTGAAGCTCCAATACTTTGGCCACCTGATGCGAAGAACTGACCCATTGGAAAAGACCCTGATGCTGGGAAAGATTGAAGGCAGGAGAAGAGGACAACAGAGGATGAGATGGTTGGATGGCATCACTGACTCGATGGACATGAGTTTGAGAGGCTCCAGGAGTTGGTGAGGGACGGGGAAGCCTGGTGTGCTACAGTCCATGGGGTCACAGAGTCGGACACGACTGAGCAACTGAACTGAACTGAACTCAATTTTAATCTGAGTAACATTAGGAAACTGGCTAGAAATGACACCTGGAGTGTGATATAAGCTTCAAGGAGCCTCCATTGTAAGACAACAAAGCTGGACAAAGACAGGATGATTTCTAGTTCAGTTCAGTCGCTCAGTCGTATCTGACTCCTTGCGACCCCATGAACTGCAGCACTCCAGGCCTCCCTGTCCATCACCAACTCCCGGAGTCTACCCAAAACCATGTCCATCAAGTCGGTGATGCCATCCAGCCATCTCATCCTCTGTTGTCCCCTTCTCCTTCTGCCACCAATCCTTCCCAGCATCAGGGTCTTTTCAAATGAGTTAGCTGTTCGCATCAGGTGGCCAAAGTACTGGAGTTTCAGCTTCAGCATCAGTCCTTCTAATGAACACCCAGGGCTGATCTCCTTTGGGATGGACTGGTTGGATCTCCTTGCAGTCCAAGGGACTCTCAAGAATCTTCTCCAGCACCACAGTTCAAAAGCATCAATTCTTTGGTGCTCAGCTTTCTTCACCGTCCAACTCTCACATCCATACATGACCAATGGAAAAACCATAGTCTTGGCTAGACGGACCTTTGTTGGCAAAGTAATGTCTCTGCTTTTAAATATGCTATCTAGGTTGGTCATAATTCTTCTTCCAAAGAGTAAGCGTCTTTTAATTTCATGGCTGCAATCACCATCTGCAGTGATTTTGGATGATTTCTAAGATTGATTTAAATTGTTACCATAGTTGCAGCACTACATCTGGCCACAAGATGACAGTGTTGTCTTTTTTATTAAAACCAAGGGCTGTGTCTGCTACATGGAGTAAATAGAAATAATAAATCCAGAGGGCTCATGAGAGGTATACATTTCTTTATCTTTATATTAACTTGGAGTACATTAGCTTTGGAAAACTATGTATTGAAGAGACAATTTCCTTTTGTGACAATTGGGAAGTAGTTTGAAATATAGCTTTCCCTCTGCTTCTCTCCTCCCGCCCTCCCCCTTTCCTTCCTTCCTTCCCCTTCTAGCCTTCTTCTCTTTCTCCTTTTCTCGTGATTTCTTTCAAGTTCTCATTTTATTACATAAAAACTACCAGTCAAAACAAGTGTATAAGAACAGGTTAATATTCTCACCATTTCCTTTTAATCCCAACTTTCCGAAGTAACTAAAGTGAATAGTTTCCTTTGTTTTTCCATCTCTTCTTCTATATTCATACATATATACAGATAGATATCTTGTATTTCTTTAGATCTTTAAAAAATATCTCATTGCCTGTTTGTTGGGAGTTAAATTTAGATGGTAGAAAAACATGTCCATCTCTTCTGTATTGTCACAAATACCACCCACCACACACACACACATACTGCGTGCATCAGTCATTTCAGTTCAGTTCAGTTCAGTTGCTCAGTCGTGTCCGACTCTTTGCGACCCCATGAATCGCAGCACGCCAGGCCTCCCTGTCCATCACCAACTCCCGGAATCTACTCAAACCCATGTCCATGGAGTCGGTGATGTCATCCAGCCATCTCATCCTCTGTCGTCCCCTTCTCCTCCTGCCCCCAATCCCTCCCAGCATTAGGGTCTTTTCCAATGAATCAACTCTTTGCATGAGGTGGCCAAAGTACTGGAGTTTCAGCTTTAGCATCAGTCCTTCCAATGAACACCCAGGACTGATCTCTTTTAGGATGGACTGGTTGGGTCTCCTTGCAGTCCAAGGGACTCTCAAGAGTCTTCTCCAACACCACGGTTCAAAAGCATCAATTCTTCGGCACTCAGTTTTCTTCACCATCTAACTCTCACATCCATACATGACCACTGGAAAAACCATAGTCTTGGCTAGACGGATGTTTGTTGGCAAAGTAACATCTCTGCTTTTAAATATGCTATCTAGGTTGTTCATGACTTTCCTTCCAAGAAGTCAGCGTCTTTTAATTTCAACTGCCTCTAATTTCACTCCTGTTTCTATTTTCTCTTGCCTTCAGAAAGACAAATTCTCAGTATTGTCAAATTGACCACTCTGCCTTTATCTTTCTTATTTTCCATCTCTGTTCTTTATACACAATTTTATTGTTTAATATTCACAAAATCACATGGATTAATACCTGTGGATTCATCAGTAGAAAATGTTCATGTGAAGACACTCCTGAAAGGAAACCCACAGCTGCCTCCATGGAAGCTAAAACCCACAGCTGCTCCCACGGAAGCTCAGTCCTTCAAGAAAGGAGCTCCACCCACTGCGTTTTCTTCTGGGTTTTGCATCCAGATTGAGATTTCCTCCCTCAGCCACAGGGAGGGAACCCGCCCTCTTTTGGCTCCAGCGGCACAGATACGGAAGATGCGGGGCCTGGGTTGTGGTGTCCTGCAGCAGATGTGGGATTTTTTCCTTCTTTGTGTTTCCCTGACAGTGAGAGGTGAGTCTCAGATTATTAGCAAACATTGCCAGGAACTTTCAGAATAATTTTCTTCCAGATAAATGATGGCAACTCCTAACTTTTGTAATGAAAAATCTTTCTCCATACATATTAGTGGAGGTAATTGTCCTCGTCCCCATCCTCATCCTTGTCCCATGTCTTTCTACCAGTATTTATTTCTACCTAAGGAACTCTTCCATCAAAGGCAGTGTTTTTTTGTGACCATTTGAGAACTGTCCTCTTTAATAATGTTGTGGTTTCCTGGAGTGCTACCGTGATAATGGTCATGGATCTTCTCATAGGCTCTGCAGGAAAAGGCGTTGAGCAGCCCACTGAGTTGATGGCTATGGAAGGAGCCTCTGCCCAGGTCAACTGCACCTACCAGACATCTGGGTTCAATGGACTGTTCTGGTACCAGCAACATGATGGTGGAGCACCTGTGTTTCTCTCTTACAATGTTCTGGATGGTTTGGAGACAAGAGGTCATTTTTCTTCATTTCTTAGCCGCTTTGATGCACACAGTTACCTCCTTCTGAAGGAACTCCACATGAAAGACTTTGCCTCTTACCACTGTGCTGTGATAGACACGGTGACTGTGAGGTCTTTTCGGCTGCTCCAGAACTCAGAGGCAACCACACCAGTGAGAAGTTATATTTCCTGAGTGTACGCTTGCTATGAGTTGAGAATGGGGGACTTTGCAACCAGACTACCTGGATTTGAATTTGCTGCTTTCCATCTGGGTAGTCTTGAGCAAGTCAATTTATCTTTCTTTAATTCAGTTTATCCAATTTTATGCATAAAGGAAGCTGAGTGCAAAGAATTGATGCTTTTGAACTGTAGTGGGAGAAGACTATTGAGAGTCTCTTGGACTGCAAAGAAATCAAAACAGTCAATCCTAAAGGAAATCAGTCCTGAATATTCATTGGAAGGACTGATGCTGAAGTTGAAGCTCAAATACCTTGGCCACCTGGTGTGAAGAACTGTCTCGTTGAAAAAGACCCTGATGTTGGGGAAGACTGAAGGCAGGAGGAGAAGGGGACGACAGAGGATGAGATAGTTGGATGGCATCACCAACTCGATGGACATGAGTTTGAGTAGGCTTTGGGTGTTGGTGATGGACAGGGAAGCCTGGTGTGCTGCAAACCCTGGGGTTTCAAAGAGTTCGACATGATTGAGTGACTGAACTGAACTGACTGATCCATTTATAAGATAAAAATAATAGTACCTGCTAAATGGGTTGTTGTGAGTTATATACACACAGAGCAGAACAGTGCTGGCAATAGTAAGCTCTGTATGTGTTAGTTATTTAACTTCTAGTCGTAAACTTTCACTAAGACTCATGAGGCCAGAGTTCTGGACTGGATCTCAGTATTTATCTATTCTTGGTTTGTAGAAGTTGAAATCCTGACAACTATTTGCATATTGTGGATTGAAGGATGAAAGATGGAGTTTATAAATGGGGAAGGTTCTCTGTTCGGAAGAGACCACTGGGTAATACTCATTCTCTCTGGGGAGACCCGGAACTTTAGAGGTCCAAATGCAAATACTTCAAAATGAGATGTTAAGTCCTCTAATGAGCTTTGTACAGCTATATTCATGTGCGTGTCCCTGAGAAGTTAATGTGATCTTAATGTATTTTGGGAGTCTATAAGACAAGCTGGAAATGAGGTTCAGGGCTTTGAACTTGAGGAACATGGACTTGATTATCTATAGAAGATGAGAAAGAAGAGTTAGCATAAGCAAAATGGTATATAATTCAGGGTGAGGAAGGAGCTAGTAGGGGGTGCCTATGGTATGTCATTGTTGGTGGATATGAAGAACAGTAAAAATCCGTAGTCAGTTTAAAGATTTTCCTTTCCTACTTTTAAATTTTCAATGAGCTTTGTTAAATGTTACAGCTTACTGTCAGCTAGGTTTAGAAAATAAATGATTATTTTTGTGGCTTTGTCCCTACACAAGATAAAATTGATCAGAGCTTAGAAGTTCAAATTGTAGGTTATTCAGATATCAAAAGTTAGGGCCATCCCAATTTAAAATGAGGTATAGTTAGTCATGGCTTCCCTGCTGGCTCAGATGGTAAAGAATCTGCCTGCAATGCAGGAGACCCAGATTTGATTCCTGAGTTGGGAGGATCCCCTGGAGAAAAGAATGGCAACCCACTCCAGTATTCTTGTGTGAAGAATTCCATGGACAGAGGAGCCTGGCGGGCTACAGTCCATAGGGTTGCAAAGAGTTGGACATGACTGAGCAACTGACAATCACTCACTCACTCATAGTTAGTCATGGGCTTCCCAGGTGACTCAGTGGTAAAGAATAGGCCTGCAGTGGAGGAGACAAGAGTTTGATCTCTGGGTTGGGAAGATCCCCTGGAGAAGGAAATGGCAACCCATTCCAGTATTCTTGCCTGGGAAATCCCATGGACAGAGGAGCCTGGTGGGCTACAGTCCACGTGGTCGCAAAAGAGTTAGATATGGCTTAGCGACTAAACAACAGCAAGAGTCAGTCATATGTTACACTGTTTGGAATAAAAGATTAAACAAAATTCCCTTTGGGTGAGGTAAGGGTGTGTTTTCATTCTAATTTATAAAATGGAACTTTTGAGATGAACATGTTAGAAAGTGATATAAATTATGAATCAAGGCCATTAAAATGTTTGTATTCCTTTTACATGATAATTCCATTTTTGAGTTCTCACTTAAAGATAGGCAGGCTAGAAATGAGGTTTAGGGGCTTTGGACTTTGGGGATGTGGAGGGTTTAAATAGCAGCGCTATCTATCCATTAGGGCAAAATATGGGCAACAGTCAAGTAATTTAGGATCAATGAGCTATTTTGAAGCTGCATTGGTTTCTGTTGCTATATAACACATAACCACAACACTCATATATCTGCTGATAGTTCTGTAGGTCAGAAGTCCAGGCAGTTTCAACTGATTCTGTGCTTGAAAGTGAAAGTGAAAGTCATTCAGTCATGTATGACTCTTTGTGACCCCATGGATTATACAGTCCAAGGAATTCTCCAGGCCAGAATACTGGAATGGGTAGTTTTTCCCTTCTCCAGGGGATCTTCCCAACCCAGGGATCAAGCCCAGGTCTCCCGCATTGCAGAAGGATTCTTTATTAGCTGATCCATGAGGGAAGTCCAAGAATACTGGAGTGGGTAGCCTATCCCTTCTCCAGTGGAACTTCTTGATCCAGGAATTGAACCGGGGTCTCTTGCATTGCAGGCAGATTCTTTACCAACTGAGTCATGCATAGGATACCATAAGATCGAAGTCAAGGTGTTGACAGCCTGAGTTCTTATCTGGAGCTCAGGGTCTTCTTCAAAGTTCATTTCTGTTGTTAGAATTCTGTTCCTTGCTCTTGTAGGACTGAGATCTCCTTTTCCTTGCTGTCTGCTGATGGGGAAATCTTCAGCTCCTTAAGCTCACTTACATTTCTTCTCACATGATCCGTTCCATTTTCAAACCAGCAACAGAATTTTAAGTCCTTCTTATACTGAGCTTCTTACTTTATATTCTGGCTTTCTCATCTGCCACCAAAGAAATTTAATGTGCTTTAAAGGCCTCACATAATTAGGTTAGGCTTGCCTAGATATCTCCCCCATATAAGGTGAGCTGTGGTATTTAACACAACACAGTCATCACAAGTGGTGTTCTGTCACTTTCAAGGTTCTGGAGATTAGAGCATGGAATCTTGGTGACATTGCTTGAAATTCTACCTACCTCAGAGCCAATAAAAGACAGTTCTAGAAACTGCATTAAAGCTTTTAACTGTTTATGATACAATAATGAATCAAGTAGAGCAAAGTATATAGTTGAATACATAGAATAATTATAGCTGTGTAAAAATCCATAGACATAGAACAAAGATGGGGAAAGAATACCCCCTCTCCAGTTCATTCCTTACCTAAAGTCTTAGTGTATATATATTTGCTTCCCCCTCTCTCTCTTTGTGATCTATATCAATTTTTAAAGAGCTGAAACAAGAGAGTTGTGTGGGATGAATATTGACCTTGCTGCCGCAGTTGGTTCTAAGACCATAATTGTTATCAGTCATCTTTTTTTTTTTTAATCAGTCATCTTTTTCTATCACTCATTCTAGATTCCCCCACACCCTCACTAAGCATTCCTGCTTGTCTGGATTTCTTGCTCAGTCAGTGACCCAGACCTTCCTCTCTGAGGGGTCTAAGCTCTTGGTTACCTTAACTTTGTCTGGACTTGGTTAGTGTTATTGCCTGCTCACTATTATCACCACATGTGGAAACACCGAGGGATGTTCCAGAGAACCTCTAGGTTCATTCATACTTCTGTGTCCCCATCACAAAGTGGGCAACTCTATCTTCTGTGCTCAGACAGCATTTCTCTGTGATAATAGTCAATTATTCCTGCCGGTATATAGTTTTGCCAAGTTTGGGAGGTTTTCAGCGATTATTTCTTTGAATACTTTCTTCAAGTACAGCAACGAGCTGAGCCCCCACTCTTTCGTGATCTTTCCCCCGCCTCTTCCTTCTCCTCCTTCTTCCCCTTCTTCTGGAATTCCAATGATACGCGTGTTAAAAGATTTGTTATTGTCCCATAGGTTTTTGGGGAGAAGGCAATGGCAACCCACTCCAGTACTCTTGCCTGGGAAATCTCATGGACGGAGGAGCCTGGTAGGCTACAGTCCATGGGGTCGCTAAGAATCGAACACGACTGAGCGGCTTCACTTTCACTTTTCACTTTCATGTGTTGGAGAAGGAATGGCAACCGACTCCGGTGTTCTTGCCTGGAGAATCTCAGGGACGGGAGCCTGGTGGGCTGCCGTCTATGGGATCACACAGTCGGACATGACTGACATGACTTAGCAGCAGCAGCAACATAGGTCTTTGAGACTGTTCATTTTTTCCTCCAGTCTCTTCTCTTGCTGTTGTTCAGACTGGGTAAATTCTATTGATCTGTCTCAAGTTCAGATATTCTATCCCTTGTCATCTCCATGTTCCTACTGAACCCATCTAAAGAACTTTGAGCTTCAGTTACTGAATCCCTCAGTTCTTTAATTTGTGCTAATTCTTTTTATAACTTTATTTTTGCTAAGATTTTTCTGTTTTTTCTCATTTGCTTCAAGAGAATTTATAGTTGTCTGTGGAAGCATTTTTTTTTATCATAGCTGTTTTAAAATCTTTGTCCAAAATTTTAACATCTGATTCATTTTGGGGTTCACATTGATTGACTGTCTTTTCTCGTTCATGTTACAGACTGTATGAATTGTCCAATCAGCCCTGAGATAAAAAGTAAGCCAACAGACTCTGTCTTCCTCCTCATTTTAATTTCTTCCTTTTTATCCTCTGATTCACTCTCAGGTAGCAAACTCCTACTGTGATACCAAGTGCTAGGAGAAATTTTCGTGTTGTGTTTTGGTTACAGTATGTATCACACCAGTTTATAAATGTGGCAGAAACTGCCTGTAAATGAGTTTTTTATTTAATGTAAAGGAGTTTTGTCTCTAGTATCATACTCTATGCAATATTACTCAACTTTAAAAAGAAATAGGAAATTTTAGATTTCAATCACAGATCAGTACTGGAAAGGAATTTTAAGTATGGGAGTTATATATTAGAAGATCTGGATACTCCTCCTCATAGCTTGTGAGATCTCTGCTGAGAACTATTTTTGTGCTTATTTTTTAAAAAGTAATTTTATTATTTATTAAAAAAAAAAAAAGGTAATTTTATTATTTATTTATGGCTGTGCTCAGTCGTCATTACTGTGAAGGCTTTTCTCTAGTTGCGGGAGTAGGGACTACTCTCTAATTGCGGTGCCCAGGCTTCTCGTGGCCATGGCTTCTCCTGTTGCGGAGCACAGGCTCTAGGGCGCTCGGCTTTAGCACCTGCGGCAGGCGGGCTCAGTGGTGGCGGCTCCTGGGCTCTAGAGCATGGGCTCAGGAGTCGCGGTGCATGGGCTTAGATGCTCCGCCTCTGTGGGATCGTGCAGGATCAAGGACTGAACCTGTGTCTCCTGCGTTGGCAGGCGAATTCTTTACCACTGAGCCACCAGGGATGTCCCTTGTGTTTGCTTTTAAACTTGAACACAACATATTGTTTTAAAAGTGAAATTTATTGAGGTATAATTTACAAAGAATAAAATGCAGCCATTCTATTTTCATGATTTGACATTTTTATACATTGTGAAACGATCACCACAATGAATCTAGTCAACAGCTGTCACCATACGCAGTTATAGATTTTTCCTTATGATAAATCCTTTTAAGATTTACTCTTTAAGCAATTTTCAAATATGCAACACAGTATTATTAGCTATAGTCATCATGCTGTACATTACATCCCATGACTTATTTATTTCGTTTTATAACTGGACCCCCTTCACTCATTTTGCCTACTCTCCACCTCTGGCAGCCACCAATGTGTTCTTTGTATCTATGAACTTGGTTGTGTTTGTGTGTGTGTTTAGATTATACATATGTGAGATCATACAGTATTTGTCTTTCTCTGTCTGATTTATTTCACCTAGAATAATGCCCTCAAGTTCCATCCATGTTGTTGCAAATGCTTAGATTTCATTCTTCTTTGTGGCTAAATAATATTTCACTGTATATACATTTACACACCACATCTTTATCCATCCATCCATTGGTGGACACAGATCTTTAACATATCTTGACTATTGTACATATTGAAAACACAGTCATTTTAACTGTACAGTTGCATATGTTCTGGCAGGTAAATATATCTGGATTTCTACCTCCACAATAAAAATATAAGACATTTTCATCCTACCAAAAGGTCCCTCAGTTCTTTCTCTCAGTTAATCCTCCTTCTTCTTAGCTCCTACTCACAACTTCAGCTCCTGGAAATCACTGATCTATTTTCTAATAGTTTTGTCTGCTCTAAAATTTTATATAAAAGGAATTACATAACACATACCATCCTGCATTTGAATTTTTTCACTCAGCACATTTCACTGTGTCTTGGTGTTAGTAGTTTTATTAAATAGTGTAATATTGTATGCATGTACCCCAGGTTGTCTAGCCACTCCTCTGGTAATTATATTTGACTTGCTTTCAGTTTTTTACCATTATAGATAAGCTGCAATGAATGTTTGTGTTCAAGTCTTCTATGAACATATACTCTCCTTCCTCTTGGGTAAAGGTTCTAGAGTGGAACTGTTTGGACATATGGTAAGTGTATATTTAGTTTTATAGGAAATTGCCACTATCTTCCACAGTGATTGTAACATTTGAAATTCCCACTAGCAATGTGTATGCAAATCCCTATTGTTAAATGTAGTATTCACATGTCTAGTACCACAGATTGGTTGATAGAATGAAGTTATTATATCCTAGCTGATTTTCTGTTTAATCATTCTACCAATTACTAAGAGAAGGGTGATGAAATTAACTATGATAACCATTAATTTGTCTTTTTTCTTTCAGTTCTATCATCTTTGCTTCATGTACTTTGGATCTCTATTATATGGTGAATATACATTTATGATGATAAGTCCTCTTGATAAACTGACTCTGTTCTCTTGAAATGATCTCTTTTCCCCCTGGTAATATGCTTGCCCTGAAATATAGTCTTCTGATATTGATTAACCACATCAGCTTTTAAAAATATGATTATTTGGGACCCCTTTGAACAGGTATTTACAGTTTGTTGATTAAGATTTTGGTACAAATTCTGATGTGTGTGTATGTGTTTTTCTCACACCACCAAACAAGGTGCCCTATAATTAAGCTCAATTATGACATTCTCTACCAGAGATAATGTCAGATTCCAAAGGCTGAGGGCTTGGTTCTATAAGACTGCATTCCATTTTAGATGTTACCTGGACTTCTGACTATACCTCAGTGTCCCAGATCCTCTTCTTGGGTTAGTTTGCAGTTTGTTAGGCTAACAGGACTCAAGAAAACAGTTTATGCACTAGATTATAGATTTACTATGACAAGATAAAACTCAAGAGCAGCCAGATAGGAGAGATGCAAAGGGCAAGGTATGAGGAAACAGTGTGGATCTTCCTTCCATGTCTTCCTTGGGGTGCCACTCTCCCCAAATCTCTAAGTGTTTACCAACCTGGAAACTCTCAGAACTCTGTTTGTTTGGGTTTGTATGGAGGATCCATTATGTAGGCGTTATTGATTAGATCATTGGCTATTGGTGGTTGATTCAATCCCCAGCTGCTATCCCCTCCCTGGTGAGGGGTGTGTGAGTTGGGGTGGCACTGAATATTCCAATCTTCTAATCTTATGGTTGAGAGGGCAACCAGCCCTCATCTTTAGGTGCTTTCCAAAGGTCACCTCATTAACATAATGAAAGACCCCTTAATGACTCTCAGGAAATCCTTAGGAAATCCCAAGGGTTTTAGGAGTGTCGACTTATAAAAAATCCGTGAGAGTTGTAAGTTAAGTTTTATTGGGGGCAAAATGAGGACTGCAGCCCGTGAGACAGCACCTCAGATGGCTCTGAGAAACAGCTCCTAAGAGGCAGAGGGGAAAGGTCAATATATATATGATTTTGGTAAAGGTGGAATACATGCAATCAAGTACCTATTTTTCTAAATGATGTCTACTAGTCTGGTGGAACTTTTTGCTAGTCATGGGGAACAGTTGTCACTATGAAGGATTTTAGTGCTTTTCTAGATATGGAGAGATACAAGAATTAGGCTCATAAAACCGGCTCCTGAAAATATCTAACTATATGAAGACTTATCCTGCCAGTTTTTCCCCCAAGCACAGAGTGCCTCATTTCTGCTTTCCACCCTGAACTCCTTTCAGGGGATGTTGAAGGCCAGCAACTGCAACAGCACATGATTTAATGCTTGCAGAGGCAGATGCCAAGTGCCCAGAGCAGGTGCCAATATTTAGCTGACAGGAGCTCTGTGCCAGAAAAGGAGATGAAAACTAAGTATGAATTTACTATAAATCACATTATCACCACTGACTTTAAAAAATCAAGTCATAAAATTGTATTACAAGTTAAAAATGATCTTCTTAAAAAGCTCAACTTGACCAGACATGAAACAATTGAAAAATCCTTAAAGGTGTATCAAGTAAAACAGACTTTATAAAAAAAAGCTTAGATTTGGTAGTATCCAAAAGATAGGTCTTGTTGATCTGATATAAATAAATAGATCACATCCTGGGCCATAAATCTGGTCTTGGAAAATTCAAAAAAATTGAAATCATTCCAGTCATCTTTTCTGACCACAGTGCAGTAAGATTAGATCTCAATTACAGGAAAAAAATTGTTAAAAATTCAAACATATGGCGGCTAAATAACACGCTTCTGAATAACCAACAAATCATAGAAGAAATCAAAAAAGAAATAAAAATATGTATAGAAACGAATGAAAATGAAAACACAACAACCCAAAACCTATGGGACACTGTAAAAGCAGTGCTAAGGGGAAGGTTCATAGCATTACAGGCTTACACCAAGAAACAAGAAAAAAGCCAAATAAATAACCTAACTCTACACCTAAAGCAATTAGAGAAGGAAGAAATGAAGAACCCCAGGGTTAGCAGAAGGAAAGAAATCTTAAAAATTAGGGCAGAAATAAATGCAAAAGAAACTAAAGAGACCATAGCAAAAATCAACAAAGCTAAAAGCTGGTTTTTTGAAAAAATAAACAAAATTGACAAACCATTAGCAAGACTCATTAAGAAACAAAGGGAGAAGAACCAAATTAACAAAATAAGAAATGAAAAGGGTGAGATCACAACAGACAACACTGAAATCCAAAGGATCATAAGAGACTACTACCAGCAGCTCTATGCCAATAAAATGGACAACTTGGATGAAATGGACAAATTCTTAGAAAAGTATAACTTTCCAAAACTGAACCAGGAAGAAATAGAAGATCTTAACAGAACCATCACAAGCAAGGAAATCGAAACTGTAATCAAAAATCTTCCAGCAAACAAAAGCCCAGGACCAGATGGCTTCACAGCTGAATTCTACCAAAAATTTAGAGAAGAGCTAACACCTATCTTACTCAAACTCTTCCAGAAAATTGCAGATGAGGGAAACTTCCAAACTCATTCTATGAGGCCACCATCACCCTAATTCCAAAACCAGACAAAGATGCCACAAAAAAAGAAAACTACAGGCCAATATCACTGATGAACATAGATGCAAAAATCCTTAACAAAATTCTAGCAAACAGAATCCAACAACATATTAAAAAAATCATACACCATGACCAAGTGGGCTTTATCCCAGGAATGCAAGGATTCTTTAATATCCGCAAATCGATCAATGTAATACACCACATTAACAAATTGAAAGATAAAAACCATATGATTATCTCAATAGATGCAGAGAAAGCCTTTGACAAAATTCAACACTCATTTATGATTAAAACTCTCCAGAAAGCAGGAATAGAAGGAACATACCTCAACATAATAAAAGCTATATATGACAAACCCACAGCAAGCATCACCCTCAATGGTGAAAAATTGAAAGCATTTCCTCTGAAATCAGGAACAAGACAAGGATGCCCACTCTCACCACTACTATTCAACATAGTGTTGGAAGTTTTGGCCACAGCAATCAGAGCAGAAAAAGACGTAAAAGGAATCCAGATAGGAAAAGAAGAAGTGAAACTCTCGCTGTTTGCAGATGACATGATCCTCTACATAGAAAACCCTAAAGACTCTTCCAGAAAATTACTAGAGCTAATCAATGAATATAGTAAAGTTGCAGGATATAAAATTAACACACAGAAATCCCTTGCATTCCTATATACTAACAATGAAAAATAGAAAGAGAGATTAAGGAGACAATACCATTCACCATTGCAACAAAAAGAATAAAATACTTAGGAGTATATCTACCTAAAGAAACAAAAGACCTATACACAGAAAACTATAAAACATTGATGAAAGAAATCAAAGAGGACACAAACAGATGGAGAAACATACCGTGTTCATGGATTGGAAGAGTCAATATTGTCAAAATGGCTATTCTACCCAAAGCAATCTATAGATTCAATGCAATCCCTATCAAGCTACCAACGGTATTTTTCACAGAACTAGAACAAATAATTTCACAATTTGTATGGAAATAGAAAAAACCTCGAATAGCCAAAGCAATCTTGAGAAAGAAGAATGGAACTGGAGGAATCAACCTGCCTGACTTCAGACTCTACTACAAAGCCACAGTCATCAAGACAGTATGGTACTGGCACAAAGACAGAAATATAGATCAATGGAACAGAACAGAAAGCCCAGAGATAAATCCACGAACCTATGGACACCTTATCTTTGACAAAGGAGGCAAGGATATACAATGGAAAAAAGACAATCTCTTTAACAAGTGGTGCTGGGAAAACTGGTCAACCACTTGTAAAAGAATGAAACTAGAACACTTTCTAACACCATACACCAAAATAAACTCAAAATGGATTAAAGATATAAATGTAAGACCAGAAACTATAAAACTCCTAGAGGAGAACATAGGCAAAACACTCTCTGACATAAATCACAGGAAGATCTTCTATGACCCACCTCCCAGAATATTGGAAATAAAAGCAAAAATAAACAAATGGGACCTAATGAAACTTAAAAGCTTTTGCACAACAAAGGAAACTATAAGTAAGGTGAAAAGACAGCCCTCAGATTGGGAGAAAATAATAGCAAATGAGGAAACAGACAAAGGATTAATCTCAAAAATACACAAGCAACTCCTGAAGCTCAATTCCAGAAAAATAAATGACCCAATAAAAAAATGGGCCAAAGAACTAAACAGACATTTCTCCAAAGAAGACATACAGATGGCTAACAAACACATGAAAAGATGCTCCACATCACTCATTATCAGAGAAATGCAAATCAAAACCACAATGAGGTACCATTACACGCCAGTCAGGATGGCTGCTATCCAAAAGTCTACAAGCAACAAATGCTGGAGAGGGTGTGGAGAAAAGGGAACCCTCTTACACTGTTGGTGGGAATGCAAACTAGTACAGCCACTATGGAAAACAGTGTGGAGATTTCTTAAAAAACTGGAAATAGAACTACCATATGACCTAGCAATACCACTTCTGGGCATACACACTGAGGAATCCAGATCTGAAAGAGACACGTGCACCCCAATGTTCATCGCGGCACTGTTTATAATAGCCAGGACATGGAAGCAACCTAGATGCCCATCAGCAGATGAATGGATAAGGAAGCTGTGGTACATATACACCATGGAATATTACTCAGCCGTTAAAAAGAATTCATTTGAATCAGTTCTAATGAGATGGATGAAACTGGAGCCCATTATACAGAGTGAAGTGAGCCAGAAAGATAAAGAACATTACAGTATACTAAGACATATATACAGAATTTAGAAAGATGGTAACGATGGCCCTATATGCAGGGCAGAAGAAGAGATGCAGAAGTACAGAACAGACTTTTGAACTCTGTGGGAGAAGGGGAGGGTGGGATGTTTCGAAAGAACAGCATGTATATTATCTGTGGTGAAACAGACCACCAGCCCAGGTGGGAGGCATGAGTCAAGTGCTCGGGCCTGTTGGGCTGGGAAGATCCAGAGGAATCGGGAGGAGAGGGAGGTGGGATGGGAGACCGGGATGGGGAATTCGTGTAACTCTATGGCTGATTCACATCAATGTATGACAAAACCCACTGAAAAATAAATTTTAAAAAAAGGCAAAAAAAAACAAAAAAAACAAAAAAAACACATACAATAAATAAATAAATAAATAAATAAACAAATAAATAAATAGACTACCAGATGTTTTTCCAGCGAAGATGGATTTATTTGAGACAAGTGGAAAATTGCAATTTGGTGTCTGCAACCATTCATCCATGTGCAAGTCTCCACAAGGCAATAGAAGGAGGATGTTGTTATAGAGGAGAAGGAAGTTGGGAAAGCCCCAAGAAAGAAGACTTTTTCTTCTTTTTATTGTCTTCCTCTGCTATTGTCACAGGGCACAAGAGCTCCCCCTTCTAGTCTCCGAACTCTATTTCATTGAAATTTCCATTTACTAATATTAAAGTCTATAGTTAAAAATATTAAAAACTCTAAGCTGCATAGGTAATGCAGATACTTCTAATTATCTGGTCAGTGGGCAACAACCAAGCACTGGAGGTCGTTTGCTCTAACCTCTTGTTCACTTTTTACTGCTGGATTTCCATATTTATTTCTTCTTATTGGATGACTAAACAGTAAAGCTAACCTTTTCTTAGGCCAGCCCTACTTAGCCTTAGGAACAGATGAGGGCTGGTTGCCCTCATAACCATAAGAATAGAGGATGGGAACTTTCAGTGCCACCCCCTCTCACGTTTAGGATCAGCTACTTTTGTCTCTTTGCCATGTCATGGTTTAGGGTTTTCTGGGCATCAGCAGAGGTAACTGAGGGCTTTCCTGGTGGCTCAGATGGTAAGGAATCCGCCCACAATGCAGGAGACCTGGATTTGATTCCTAGATTGGGAAGATCCCCTGGAAGAGGACATGGTAACCATTCCAGTATTCTTGCCTGGAGAATCCCCATGGACAGAGGAACCTGGTGGGCTACAGTCCATTGAGTCGCAAAGAGCTGGACACGACTGAGCGACTAAGCACAGCACAGAGGTAACTGAATCTGCGGTGGTACCAACCTTGAGTTGGCTATTGACCTTGGATTCATCTCTTGGATTTTACTTCGTCTATTTTGCTGTCTTTTCTATGCTGTCTTTGGTGAAATGGGTCCCTAAGAAATTATAATCTGCAACTTCAATGCATATTCTGTCTCACTGCTGTTAAAAAACAAAGTTTAAGTGTAAGTTTAAAGATCAAATTGACTTTATTCGATGATTAATGATTCAGGCAGCATTCCACCTTGTGAATAGAAAAGATGATGAGAAGGAAAGATTTTTGTAGACAGAAGGGGGCAGGCAAGGGAAAAAGTAGATTACCTAATCTTTCTTTGGGGGATGGAAGGGGTCTCTCAGGCAGGATTACCTCATTACCACTGACCAGGAAATTCCAGACTGACCAGTTAAGATCACATTCCTGCGGAAGACTGAAACTACAATTTGGTTTGGTATTAAGTTTTGGCTTGGTGAGGCGGGCTTAGCACAAGTGACTCCATTTTGGTTCTGATGTTTCTTTTAAAACATTAGTCTACCTTGATCTCCTATCTCCTGGTTATCAGCACACTCCCCTGTTTTTTCCTGTACCAGAGGGTTAGAAGACTGTGGCTGCTGCTCATGGAGTGTCCATGTGTAGTACAGCGAGGTTGGGTTGGCACTGTTGGGCCTGGTCTTCTGGACCTTGCTCCCATGCCTTGGTCTTTTCCCTTTTCTTCTGTTTTGGTAATTCTGGTAATTGGCAGAGAACCCCGACTATGTGGGTAGCATCTATAATGGTTACAGTTTGCTGCATGTTTACTGCCTTGCACTGAAACTCCAGTAAGGTCTGTAACATTTGCTGCCTCCATACCTTTTCTCAACAACATCAAATGCCAGGGTGTTTCCATCTCCTACGCTGCAAATCTGGATACATGCTGTATCATGTATTAGTACCTCATTCCTTTCTATTACTGAAATACTTAATTTTATGGTTACTCTACACTTTGTTTACCTATTTGTCATTTGGTAGACATTTTCTTTTTCCACTTTTGGGCTATTATGAATAATACTACAATCAATATTTATAGAAATTTTTTGTATGGATATACAGTTTCAATTTTCTAGGGTATAGGAGTAGATTTGCTGGGTTATGATGTCTCTGTGTTTAGCATTTTGAGAAGCTGTCGAATTGTTTTCCAAAGTGTGTGCATCAATTTACATTCCTGCAGGTTAATTATTTTGAAAAAAAAAATTTTGTGGGCTTATTGGATTATCATATATCTTCTTTGGAGAAATGTCTAGTTAAATCCTTTGTGTAGCTAGCATATGACCCTGTAATCCCACTTCTGGGCATATATCTGGAGAAAAGTGTGATCCAAAAGGATACCTGCACCCCACTGTTCATTGCAGTACTGTATACAATAGCCAAAATGAAAACAGCCTAAATGTCCATAGTTAATCGGCTATACCCCAATACTAAATAAAAAGTTTAAAATCTGGGGAAAAAATCTGTCTATTTTTAAGTTGGGTTGTCTTTTTGTTGTTGTTTTCTTTATATATTCTGGATATGAGCTAGACCATTTATATTTAACATGGCTATTGATGGGGTTTGGTTGATCTGGATTTTGCTATTTGTTTCCTATTCTCATTTTTCCTCTTTTTCTTTTTTTCATGTGGATTAACTGAGTTTTAAAAAATATTTTATTTTATCTTCACTATTACCTTATTAACTATACCACTTTATCTGTAGCGGTTTCTCTAGCATTTATAGTATACATCTTTATTTATTTATTTTTTTAATGGTATACATCTTTAATGTAGCATGCCATCACATAACACAATACCACTGGCTGTATTTATATTCTTGGACTCCAAAATCACTGCGGATGGTGACTGAAGTCATGAAATTAAAATGCTTGCTCTTCGGAGAAAAAGCTATGACAAATCTAGACAGCATATTTAAAAGCAGAGACATTACTTTGCCAACAAAGGTCTGTATCGTCAAAGTTATGCTTTTCCAGTAGTTATGTATGGATGTGAGAGTTGGACCATAAAAAAGGCTGAGCACCGAAGAATTGGTGCTTTCAAATTGTAGTGCTGAAGACTCTTGAGAGTCCCTTGGACAGCAAGATCAAACCAGCCAATCCTAAAGGAAATCAACCCTGAATATTCATTGGAAGGACTGATGCTGAAGCTGAAACTCCAATACTTTGGGCACATGATGCAAGGAGCCGACTCATTGGAAAAGACCCTGATGCTGGGAAAAATTGAGGGCAGGAGGAGAAGGAGGCAACAGAGGATGAGATGGTTGGATGGCATCATTGACTCAATGGACATGAGTTTGAGCAAGCTCTGAGAGATAGTGAAGGACAGGGAAACCTGGCGTGCTGCTTCCATGGAGTTGCAAAGAGTCAGTCTTGACTTAGTGACTGAACAACAACTGACTGTATAGTATAAGAATCTTTCAAACTTACATTTTTTTCTCCTCCCAGCTTTTTGTTATTATTTTCATGTATTTTACTCCTGCATGCTACAAATGCCACAATACATCATTATTATCGTTTCTTTGAGTAGTCAAAATTCTTTTAAGTATTTTTAAAAATTAGCTGGTTACAAAACATCTTGGTATATTTTGCTTGTTTAAAGTGATTACTTCATGTAGGCATTCTCTGAAGTGATCTGTACTTTTTTTTTTTTGGCTTTAAACTTTTACTTAAGCAATAGAAAAAACAGGTGTTGAGTCAGATAATTCTGGAAACTAAGTTCCAAGCTGCTGACTGGGCATTTTGGGAGCCCATGGATTGGTACCAATTACTTAGTAATCATGGGTGAACTTTCACCTGTCAGCAGACTTTGAATCCCTGGTGTGTGTTGTAAATTGCCAAAGGTTTAGAACTCTTCCATATTTGAAGTGTGCTAGTTTAATTGTCCATTTATTAAATTGTTAAGTGAATGGAACTAATATCAGGAAATTCGTTGAAACAGAAAACTTAATAATACCCCTGAGTATTCATTGGTAGCAAGTTCAATTATAGTCATGCAATGATCACTTCAAAGTCCTATGTCAGATAGATAAAAATCACAAAGCTTTCAAGCACGAGATCCACCTTGTACAGAATTTTGTGCTCTGTGATTTTACATCCTAGACTTCTGTAACAGAGTGTAAGAAGAGAACGGAATCATTAGAGGAGATATAGGAATAGATGGTAAGTGTTTGATATCAGAGGAAAATCTCTTTTAAACAAGCAAGGTAAGTTGATAAACAAATGTTACCTATTAAACATTGAAAACTATTGTTTCGGCCTTTAAAAGAGAGTCCAGAATTTAGCAGAGCTTCTGGGTCAATTGATTTGATTTGATGACACAGAGTTTTCCTATCTTCTGTTTGCCTCACCTTTATAAAGTGGTAATGATAATTGCTACTTATTTAAAGTGGATGTTGAAAAGGAAACTATAAGTAAGGTGAAAAGACAGCCCTCAGATTGGGAGAAAATAATAACAAATGAGGAAACAGACAAAGGATTAATCTCAAAAATATACAAGCAACTCCTGAAGCTCAATTCCAGAAAAATAAACGACCCAATCAAAAAATGGGCCAAAGAACTAAACAGACATTTCTCCAAAGAAGACATACAGATGGCTAACAAACACATGAAAAGATGCTCAACATCACTCATCATCAGAGAAATGCAAATCAAAACCACAATGAGGTACCATTACACGCCAGTCAGGATGGCTGCTATCCAAAAGTCTACAAGCAATAAATGCTGGAGAGGGTGTGGAGAAAAGGGAACCCTCTTACACTGTTGGTGGGAATGCAAACTAGTACAGCCACTATGGAAAACAGTGTGGAGATTTCTTAAAAAACTGGAAATAGAACTGCCATATGACCCAGCAATACCACTTCTAGGCATACACACTGAGGAATCCAGATCTGAAAGAGACACGTGCACCCCAATGTTCATCGCAGCACTGTTTATAATAGCCAGGACATGGAAGCAACCCAGATGCCCATCAGCAGATGAATGGATAAGGAAGCTGTGGTACATATACACCATGGAATATTACTCAGCCGTTAAAAAGAATTCATTTGAATCAGTTCTAATGAGATGGATGAAACTGGAGCCCATTATACAGAGTGAAGTAAGCCAGAAAGATAAAGAACATTACAGTATACTAACACATATATACGGAATTTAGATAGATGGTGGCGACAACCCTATATGCAAAACAGAAAAAGAGACACAGAAGTACAGAACAGACTTTTGAACTCTGGGGGAGAACGTGAGGGTGGGATGTTTTGAAAGAACAGCATGTATACTATCTATGGTGAAACGGACCACCAGCCCAGGTGGGATGCATGAGTCAGGTGCTCTTGCCTGGTGCACTGGGAGGACCCTGAGGAGTCGGGTGGGGAGGGAGGTGGGAGGGGGGATCGGGATGGGGAATACGTGTAACTATATGGCTGATTCATGTCAATGTATGACAAAACCCACTGAAATGTTGTAAAGTGATTGGCCTCCAACTAATAAAATAATATTTAAAAAAAAAAAAAAATAAAGTGGATGTTGAGGTGGGGAAGAGAGGAGATAATAAGATCTTTAAGAGAAGTTTAACTTTCTAGAGTGGTAAATGAATTGTGGTCTTTCTGTATACCTAAACTTTCCTAAACCTAAGCCACATTGCCACCTTTGAAATCATTGCAAAGAAGGTAATTGTATTAGTTCAGTTCAGTTCAGTTCAGTTGCTCAGTCATGTCCGACTCTTTGCAATCCCATGAATCATTAGGGTTCTCCAAAGAAACATAATCAATAGGATCTCAGTTTATATATATGTTTATCATCTATCTATCTTGATTGAAATAAATTTTATATATAGGGAGAGAGATAGAGGGAGAGAAGAGGAGAGAGACTTATCTTAAGGAATTAACTGGTGAGTTTCTGGGGCCGGACAGATCTGAAATCTGCAGTGCAGGCTGCAGACTGGATATTCTGTCAGGAGTCAGTCTTTCAGTCTTGAGTCTAAAGACAGTCTGGAGGCCAAATTCCTTCTTTTGGGGTTCTTAATCTTTTAAGAATTTCCACTGATTGTACTAGACCTACCCACATTATTAAGGGTAACCTGTTTTACCCAAAGTCTACTGATTTAAATGTTAATCACATTCTGAAAACTTTGTCATAACAACATCTAGATGATACTTGACTGCACAACTGGGTATGATGGGCTTGCCAAATTGACATATAAAATTAACTGTCATAATAATTAAAGGGGTAAGATTGTTACCTACTTTCCAGTTAATGAATATAAAGTTAGGTGACTTGGCCAAGTGAGAGATAAGTTGACTAAAGGAGTAAAAAGAAGAATTGAAATTTTTAGATATATTAATGCATGAAATAGGTCTTCATTTTTTTTTAAATCCACCCATTAAATTTTTTTAATTTATTTTTGGCCGTATTGTATCTTCATTGGTCAGTGGGCTTTTCTCTAGTTGTGATGAGTGGTAGCTATTCTTTTAGTTGCGGTGCACGGGCTTCTCACTGAGGTGGTTTCTCTTGTTGCGGAACATGGGCTCTAAGGTATACGGGCTTCAGTAGTTGAAGCACATGGGGTCAGTAGTTGGTGCTCTTGGGCTCTAGAGCACAGGCTCAGTAGTTGCCTCGTATGGGCTTGGCAGGCATCCCAGTAACTCAGTCGATAAAGAAACTGTCTGCAATGCAGGAGATCCAGGTTCAATCTCTGGGTGGAGAAGATCCCCCTGGAGAAGGAGGCGGCAACCCACTCCAGTATTCTTGATTGGAGAAACCCAAGACAGAGGAGCCTGGTGGGCAACAGTCCATGAGACTGCAAAGAGTCAGGCATGACTTAGCAACTAAACCACCACCATTGGCTTAGTTGCTCTGTGGTATATGGGATCCTGAGTCACCAGGGAATTACAGGTCTTGACTTGATAATGTTTTTTAATTCAGCAGGGCAAGAGTAGAACCTAAGATTAACTGGATTTGATTTGACACAACTCCTTAAAAACTTTTATGTTTTCTCCCCCAGCTTTACTGAAGTATAATTGACAGAGAAAAAGTATATACATTTTAGGTGACAATGTGGTGATTTGCTATACATATATGTTGTGACATGATTACCAAAATTAAAAGACTTTTACTTATTCTTGACACAAAAGTTTAAGCCTAAAGTTAATACCAGGTCATATTTCATAAAATATGCAATTTATTTATATTAACTAAAGATAAATACTTTCTATAATAAATGTTTGTTGAATGAATGAATGGCCTTTGAGTAACAGATTCTGGGACTTATTCAAATACAGTTTTAATGGTGCTCATAGTAGTCAGTGATTGAAATGGAATGGCAAATAGGCTTAGTTCTACCTTTCTTGGCCAGAAAAAGGCAAGGGTATTGGAAAGGAGAAACACAAAATTTATAGAGAAGGAAGGGGACTGACAAATTCAGTGACCAATATTAAAAGGGTGGAACTATTCAAATAGAAAACCAGTTATTAATGTCCAAATCATAATGTTTAAACAGAAATGATATTGTAACAGATTCAATAAAAACTTTAAAAAATGGTTCGCATCAAAAATATCTAAATAAGTGAGTCCATGGCATTAAAAAAACAATGCAGTATGCTGTGAAGAATAAAATCTTTAAAAAGGTAAAGTAAACTAAGTAAAATACGCTAATACTAAAAGATTTAGGAGTTCACCTAGCTCAACTCTCTGGAGACAACTGCTGAGTAGTGGAAAAATCCAAGGGCAGGGGAACTGGGACAGGGTCCCAACTCTGCCATGCAAAGGCTGGGTAAGCCACAAACCATCTCTGAACTTAGCTGCACCCCACTTTATTAGAGAAATAAAGCTGTCAAAGTTTAGGGTGTCCCTAGGGGCTTCTGCCTTCTCTCTTCTTTAGGGTTTAAGCCCCTGGCTTTCAACTGACATGGGCACTTCTTTCAAACAAGATGGCTCCAAGCAAGATCAGAGAAGGAGATATATCATATAACATGCCTTATATGTGGAATCTAAAAAGAAATGACACAAATGAACTCACAAAGCAGAAAGAGACTCACAGAATTAGAAAACAAACTTATGGTGGCTGGGGGAAGGGATAGTGAGGAAGCTCGGGAAGGTCATGTACACACTGCTATATTCAAAATGGATAACCAACAAAGATCCATTGTATGGCATATGGAACTCTATCTACTCAATGTTATGTGCCAGCCTGGTTGACGGGCGGAGGGGAGGTTTGGGGGAGAACGGATACATGTATATGTATAGCTGAGTCCCTTTGCTTTTCACCTGAAACTACCACAACATTGTTCATCGGCCATGCATGCATGCGTGCTGAGTCACTTCAGTCATGTCCGACTATGACCTATGGATGTAGCCTGCCAGGCTCCTCTGTACATGGAATTTTTCAGGCAAAAATACTGGAGTGGGTTGCCAGTCCCTTCTTCAGGGGATCTTCCCAACCCATATCTCTTAAGTCTTCTGCATTGGTAGGTGGATTCTTTATCACTAGCGACACCTGGGAAACCCGTATACCCTATCACAACATAAAAAGTTAAAATAAGAGATCGTGGCGACTCAGGGTTTTACACATTCCCTTTTGAGTAGTCTACTGCGATGGAGCTCAGTTTCCCCTTGGCAGAGGGAGTCGTCGCTAAGTGTGTCTTTGCCAAGGCTTGAGCCGGTAGTGCTGAACTAGAGATCAGGTGGCGACAAAGAGAGAAAAGGAAGATAAAGATAGGGTTTGGAGTATCTCTGAGCAAGCAGTAAAGATAACTGGACTGAAACTGGGGATTCACGAGTTAAAGGAGACTGCTGCTTACAATGTTTGATCCCTGACAATTCACTATACTTCTGAGAGGAGTGATTTCAAACATGGAAAAATTCTTACTGTCTCCATTGCAGAGCTGGTGTGGGAATTGTGGAACTCCTGAGAGAAAGGCAGATGGCAGGGAAAGGATAGGAAGGGACAGATTTTTTATTTTCTTGTAGCATTTTATGAAGAATACCAATATACATCAATATAACAACACTGATATCCATTGAGGACTCTAGGTCCTTTTTGTTCAGTTGCCCCTTTATAGATAAGATTTTTATGGTTTTCCTTAAAAATCTAGGCAATTATTTTATTGCACAGATCAACTTCCCCCCAAATTTTGAAACTTTATTTCAGTGTTACTTTACAAATGTTTTTTTCAATTAGTTCATGGAATATTTGGTGAGTTTCTCCTTTGTGCCACATACTTTACTATGTGGATAGAAAAATGAATGAGATATTTCCCTTCCTTTAGGAGATGCATATTTGCAATTTCTTCCTCCTTAAAGGACACTTTATATTTTTTGCTTTTAAGCAGTATGGCACAGAGGTTGAGAGTGTAGGCTTTTGGAAATAGAAAAATCTTTTGAACAGGAAATTCAAATCTGATTTCAACCAATTGCTAACTGAGTGACCATGAGTAAATTAACTCAACCCTGCCAATATTTTGGAAAGCAGTTTGACAACACTGTATTTTGAGTCACAATCTTTGGGCTCGTAAATTTATTTCTAATAAACAATTTCTAAAAGTAATAATTCAAAATATTGGAGACTTTATAATCATGCAAAAGTATTTGTTGAGCTAATACTGTTGTTCTATGTTTCTACACTTAAAGGTCCCCATCTGCAAAATTACTCATGGGTCGGTCCATCTGTGAGTTTACTGGATGACTCAAGGAAGGAGTGTACATTTCTTTTTGTGTACATTTCTTCCCTGCAGGTATATTGGTCATTTCAATGTGCCTCACTTCCCCAACTTTTTGATTATACTTCCTCAGCCCTCCAGACTTCTTTATTTTCAGGCAGAAGAAAAAATATAGAACAAAAAGAAAATATAAATATAAAACAGATCAGCATGATGGTGGACAAAGAGTGCAAAGGTTGAAGAGAAGCAGTAATGGGACAGTTGAAGGAGGTGCTCTGCATCTTTTCAGAAGAATGAAATATTTAAAAACCAGGAGACTGTTAAAATCTTTCAACTGGCAGTGTATGCTTGTTGTTATTGTTATCATATATGTTTTTGTTTTTATGGACTTTAGGGCAGAAACTGCTTAGCATTTCTTTAGGGGCTTCTGTAGTTTAAAGCATGGAAGTCTTAGTCACTGCTGAACTTATTGTGGCTGAGAGTTGGGATCTCATTCACTGCTGAACACAAGCTTTGAGGATGTAGTCATAAATCAAAGAGATCTAGTCTTTGTCCTCGAAGGATTTGTATTTGGAAAAGCAGACAGTAGATATGAATGCAAATAATTTAGATAATTTCAAGTCTTTATAAGTGCTACAAAAAAGATGGACTAGGATATTGTGTAAGTGAGGGGGTGTTCTTTTGGTTATAGTTGTCTGCAGGGTCTCCATGAGAGGGTCATATTTGAGATAAGACCTTAAAAATGAGAAAGATAGAGCCCTGGGAAGTCTGGGGAAGGAATATTCCTTGGCACAGATACAGTTGGGGCATCCACTAAATATTGTTTGATTAACTAGTGGACCCTTTCTCTCTTTCTCACTCTCTCTCTCTTTCATATTTATTTATTTGGCTGCATGCAAATAAATGATCCTGCATGCAAAAAAAAAAAAAGACCCTGCATGCAGGATCTTTAGTTGCAGCATGTAGGATCTAGTTCCCTGACCAGGGATTGAACACAGGCCACCTGCACTGGGGGCCTGTAGTCTTAGCCCACCAGTCCACCAGGGAAGTCCCTCTCACTTTCTTTCACCTACTTTTTTGTGGTCCTTTTATTATGCTACTAAATACGTGACCTACATTTTCTCTCTTAGGGACTTTTGGGATGGTTTTTGCAGATATCTCTTAGTTATAATAAAAAAAACAGACTTTTACACATTACAAGTGCCAGGCTACATGTTAGCTACTTGAATAACAGCTTGTGAAGTAGGTTTGTGTGCATTCGTGCCTATGTGCTAAGTTGCTTCAGTAGTGTCCGGCTATATGGACCATAGTCCGCCTGCTCTATCCATGGCATTCTCCAGGCAAGAATATTGGAGTGGGTTGCCATTTCTTCCTCCAGGGGATCCTCCTGATGCAGGTATTGATTTGTACATATGAGGAAACTGGGCTGGAAGAAGCACAAGGTGGAATCAAGATTGCCAGGAGAAATATCAATAACCTCAGATATGCAGATGACACCACCTTTATGGCAGAAAGTGACCCCTTGATGAAAATGAAAGAGGAAAAAAAAAAAAAAAGAAAAAAAAAAAAAAAGAAAGTGAAAGAGGAGGGTGAAAAAGTTGGCTTAAAACTCAACATTCAGAAAACGAAGATCATGGCATCCGGTCCCATCACTTCATGGCAAATAGATGTGGAAACAGTGGAAACAGTGGCTGACTTAATTTTTTTGGTCTCCAAAATCACTGCAGATTGTGATTTTAGTCATGAAATTAAAAGACGCTTACTCCTTGGAAGGAAAGTTATGACCAACCTAGACAGCATATTAAAAAGCAGAGACATTACTTTGTCAACAAAGGTCTGTCTAGCCAAGGCTATGGTTTTTCCAGTGGTCATGTATGGATGTAAGAGTTGGACTATAAAGAAAGCTGAGCACAAAAAAGTTGATGTTTTTGAACTGTGGTGTTGGAGAAGACTCTTGAGAGTCCCTTGGACTGCAAGGAGATCCAACCAGTCCATCCTAAAGGAGATCAGTCCTGGGTGTTCATTGGAAGGACTGATGTTGAAGCTGAAACTCCAATACTTTGGCCACCTGATGCGAAGAGCTGACTCATTTGAAAAGACCCTGATGCTTGGAAAGATTGAGGGCAGGAGGAGAAGGGGATGACAGAGGATGAGATGGTTGGATGGCATCACCGACTCGATGGACATGAGTTTGAGTAAACTCCGGGAGTTGGTGATGGACAGGGAGGCCTGGCATGCTGCGATTCATGGGGTTGCAAAGAGTTGGACACGACTGAGCAACTGAACTGAACTGAACTGAACTGAAGCTCAGAGAGGCTACATAATTTTTCTAAAGTGACCTTTTGTCAAAGTCTCAGCCCACTTCTTTTTAAAACCAGAGCAAAAACTCTTTTTACTAATGGTAACTAAATTTCTCTGGTGCTAAAGAAGCAATAACTACCATCTGCTGCCCCTGGGAACAGCCTAAGGACATAAGGGAAGCTACTTTGGCTTTGAAAATTTCAGCCAATCCCAAGGTTTAGTGCTTTTGATTAGATTTTTTCTTTTTCTTTTTAATTTATTTTTTAATTGAAGGATAATGGCTTTACAGAATTTTGTTGTTTTCTGTCAAACCTCAGCATGAATTAGTCATAGGTATACATATATCCTCTCCCTTTTGAACTTCCCTCCCATCTTCCTCCCCATCCCACCCCTCTAGGTTGATCCAGAACCCCTGTTTGAGTTTCCTGAGCCATACAGCAATTTCCCGTTGGCTATCTATTTTAAAAATGGTAATGTAAGTTTCCATGTTACTCTTTCCTTACATCTCACCCTCTCCTCCCCTCTCCCCATGTGCCCATAAGTCTATTTTCCATGTCTATTTCTCCATTGCTGCCCTGAAAATAAATTATTCAGTACCATTTTTCTAGATTCTGTATATATGTGTTAGAATACAATATTTATCTTTCTCTTTCTGACTCACTTGACTCTGTATAATAGGTTCTAGTTCATCCACCTCATCAGAACTGACTCAAATGTGTTCCTTTTTATGGCTGAGTAATATTCCATTGTGTATATGTACCACAACTTCTTTTTCCATTCATCTCTTGATGGACATGGACATCTAGGTTGCTTTCATGTTCTAGCTATTGTAAATAGTGCTGCAAGGAATAATGAGATACATGTGTCCTTTTCAATTTTGGTTTCCTCAGGGTATATGCCTAGGAGTGAGATTGTTGGGTCATATGGTGGTTTTATTCCTAGGTTTTTAAGGAATCTCCATACCGTCTTCCACAGTGGCTGTATCAATTTACATTCCCACCAACAGTGCAAGAGTCTTTTCTTTTCTCTGCATCCTCTCCAGCATTTATTGTTTGTAGACTTTTTGATGATGGCCATTCTGACTGGTGTGAGGTGATATCTCACTGTAGTATTGATTTGTATTTCTCTAATAATGAGTGATGTTGAGCATCTTTTCATGGTTTTGTCAGCCATCTGCATGTCTTCTTTGGAGAAATGTCTGTTTAGGTCTTTTTACCACTTTTTGATTGGGTTGTTTGTTTTTCTGGTATTGAGCTGTGTGAGCTGCTTGTATATTTTGGAAATTAATCCTTTGTCAGTTGTTTAGATTTTTTCTTAAACATGCATATGGGCTTCAATTTTTTTATGATACCCTTCAAAGTCAGAAATTCTTCCCATACCCTGGCTTCTCTCTTGATCTTTTTGACAGAAGACCTAGACATCTGCTACAACTAATCACATAGAAAAGATGTGTCTAGTTCCTATGCTACAGTTCAGAAAACTGAGGCTTAGAGAAGTGAAGGCCAAACATTATAGTTATGTGAATTCACCACATGTGCTCTTATGAAGAGCCTTCTACCTTCTCCTTCTTAGTTGAAAGCAAAACAACTCTTGGTTCTTTTCTATGAATGCATTGCTGACCAGGAGTTAATGAGAATAGGCTTCCCTATCATAGAATATTGCTTCATAAGAAATACAACCATATTAGACTTGACTTGGAGAAGGAAAAATGTACTCATAATCCCATGAAGTAAGCATTTACACTTCCTTTCTGTATGCGCCCTCCCATGCATGGTTTTAATACTTTGCTTTAAAACAAAATAACCCATGCTTATGGACAAATTTGAACAATTACAGAGTATAATATAAAAATTTAAAATGCTGCTAGTATTTTTTTTTTCATTTATTTTTATTAGTTGGAGGCTAATTACTTTACAATATTGTAGTGGTTTTTGTCATACATTGACATGGATCAGCCATGGATTTACATGTATTCCCCTTCCTGATCCCCCCTCCCACCTCCCTCTCCACCCAATTCCTCTGGGTCTTCCCAGTGCACCAGGCCCGAGCACTTGTCTCATGCATCCAACCTGGGCTGGTGATCTGTTTCACTATAGATAATATACATGTTTTGATGCTGTTCTCCTGAAACATCCCACCCTCGCCTTCTCCCACAGAGTCCAAAAGTCTGTTCTGTACATCTGTGTCTCTTTTTCTGTTTTGCATATAGGGTTATCGTTACCATCTTTCTAAATTCCATATATATGTGTTAGTCTTTATATGTATTGGTCTTTATCTTTCTGGCTTACTTCACTCTGTATGATGGGCTCCAGTTTCATCCATCTCATTAGAAATGATTCAAATGAATTCTTTTTAATGGCTGAGTAATATTCCATTGTGTATATGTACCCCAGCTTCCTTATCCATTTGTCTGCTGATGGGCATCTAGGTTGCTTCCATGTCCTGACAATTATAAACAGTGCTGCGATGAACATTGGGGTGCACGTGTCTCTTTCAGATCTGGTTTCCTCGGTGTGTATGCCCAGAAGTGGGATTGCTGGGTCATATGGCAGTTCTATTTCCAGTTTTTTAAGGAATCTCCACACTGTTCTCCATAGTGACTGTACTAGTTTGCATTCCCACCAACAGTGTAAGAGGGTTCCCTTTTCTCCACACCCTCTCCAGCATTTATTGCTTGTAGACTTTTGGATAGCAGCCATCCTGACTGGTGTGTAATGGTACCTCATTGTGACTTTGATTTGTAAAATGCTGCTAGTATTTTAAATTTAAAATTAAAATCTAAAATGCACTAGTATTTCCACAGGCAACTAGTGTTAAAATAAGTGTGTAGTCTTCAACACATATCATCTTTCCTTTTAGGAATAATACATAAAAACAGAATTCATGAATATATATATATTTCAATATGTTCATATTCACATATATATACATAAATATTTTTTGATTCCTTCCTTTGTTCGTTTATTCCTTCCTTCCCTCCTCCACCCCTTTCCTCCTCATTCACAATATGTTTATTTATTTAAACTTATTTTTAATTGGAGGATAATTTCTTTGTAATATTGCAGTAGTTTTTGCTGTATAGCAATGTGACTCAACCACAGGTATACATACAGCCCCTTCCTCCTGAACCTTCCTCCTGCCCTTACCCCCATCCCACCTCTCTCAGTTGTTACAGAGCATTGAATTGAGCTCCCTGTGTTATAGAGCAAAAATATATTTATAATATGCTCTTTTCACTTAACAATGTATTGTTGACATTTTTTGAATTTAATAGTTTGACCTCTTGGCTATATGTTGGAATCACCAGAGAACTTTAAAAGTTCTGATAGGTCCAACTTCCAGAGATTCTGACTTAATTTTCTGAGGTGAGACCTGGGCAGCAAAATTTAGCAACCCCAACTATGTGGTTTTGAAGTGCAGCTACATTGAGAACCACTGTTTAAATCAATAAACATAGATCCTACTCATTTTTATTAATGGTTATATAATATTCCACACTGTGGCTGTACTAAAATTTATTTACCTATTCCTCTTTAGATAAACATTCAGATTATTTCTGGTATTTCATTTTGCTAAATGTTTTAATAAAATGTATCACCCTGACCCAGGGATTGAACCTGTGTCTCTTATATCTCCTGTATTGTAGGCAGATTCTTTAGCCACTGAGCCACCTGCAAAGCTCCAAATTATATTACAGAATAAAAAATCTAGCTTTTAAAGTAACTTATTAACTCTATTGTGAAGGACTGGATTCTTTTGCAGATTACCTGACAAGTTAGCTTCAGTTCTAATATAAGTATGTTTTGCATACCTGCTGTGTGTCAGAAGCCATGTTACATGCTGCAAGAGATAAGTTATATGTGACCACTGCTCTTCAAGAAAATCTTGATTTAATGGGGAGCAAAAACAGATATCTTATTTTATACTTTCTTTCAGATAAAAGAAGTATGAAGGGAAGTGACAGGATTTGATTGCATCAGTTGTGTTTTCCTAAAGGTACTGCTCTTTGAGGTAATATTAGAGGATGAATAGTATTTTAAGAGTCAGCAATGAAGACAGTACAGTTGATTAAATGGTTATATTTTCTGAGCAGAGGGAACAACATAAATAACAAAAAAGGATTTTGGAAAGTAACAAGATGGAGGTAGCATGCTTGGTTGGAGAGAAGATTCCGAACCTGAAAAATAAATGTAGCAGACAGTTGCAGGCTTTGAAGGCACTTTTGATAGGAAGAGTGAAATAGCAAATTATTTTAGCTGGGAGTTGTATTTTAGAATTCTAAATTGGTGTTGCCTGTGGGTTAGACTGAAATGAAAAAATCACCCAACTAGTGGCTAAGGGTTTTGGGCAATTTATTTATTCTTGTAGAGCTCACTTACCTGCAAAACAGGAACAATAATGCTTATGCCATGGTGCGTTCACACGTGCTAAGTTGCTTCAGTCCTGTCTGACTCTCTGTGACTCTATGGACTGTAGCCTGCCAGGCTCCTCTGTCCATGGGTTCTCCAGGCAAGAACATTGAGGTGGGTTGCCATGCCCTGCTCCAGGGGATCTTCCCCACTGTGGGATCAAACCCATGTCTCTTGTGGTTCCTGCATTGCAGGCAGATTCTTTATTGCTGAGCCAGTGCGAAAGCCCATGCAATGGTACAGTTATGGCTAAACAGAATGGTGTATATAAAGTGCATGGAATGGCTTCTGATATATACTGGGTATAATATGTAGTTAGCTGCTAAGTCGTTTCTGACTCTTGCAACCCCGTGGACTGCAGTCCATCAGGCTTCTGTACTGATGGGATTTTTCAGGCAAGAGTACTGGAGTGGGTTGTCATCCTTCTCCAGGGGATCTTCCTGACCCAGGGATCAAACCTGGGTCTCCTACATTGCAAGCAGTCTCCTGCATTGCGGGCAGATTTTATACCAACTGAGCCACCAAGGAAGAATGGATATATTATAACAATTGTAATTAAATTGATCTTATACTCTACATACCGTGTTAATAAATAAGCAACCCAGATAGAAATTCAGAGTCACTTCTGTTAGTTCCACTCCTATAACATTAAGGCTAAATTATCGTTCATGTGTTTTTTCCCCACAAGGTCCTTTGGAAGCTCTTTGGATGGATGCTCTAAACCAAACCAGAGTGACTCAATTTGTCTTCTTGGGACTCACTGATAACTGGGTACTGGAGATATTATTTTTCATGGCATTCTCAGTCATGTATGTGCTAACCCTTTTGGGGAACATTCTGATCATGGTTACCATAGTCTTTACTCCACGTCTTCATCTCCCCATGTATTTCTTCCTGAGCAATCTGTCCTTTATTGACATCTGCCACTCATCTGTCACTGTGCCCAAGATGCTGGAGGGTTTGCTTTTGGAAAGGAAGACCATTTCCTTTGACAACTGCATCGCACAGCTCTTCTTCCTACATCTGTTTGCCTGTGCTGAGATCTTTCTGCTGACCGTTATGGCCTATGATCGTTATGTAGCCATCTGTGCGCCATTACACTACGCCAATGTGATGGACATGAGGGTGTGTGTACAGCTTGTCTTTGGTCTCTGGTTGGGGGGTACCATTCACTCACTGGTGCAGACCTTCTTGACCATTCGCCTACCTTACTGTGGCCCCAACGTAATTGATAGCTACTTCTGTGACGTTCCTCCTGTCATCAAGCTGGCCTGCACAGATACATATCTCACAGGAATGCTGATTGTGTCCAATAGTGGAACCATCTCCCTCTTCTGTTTTCTGGCTTTGGTCACCTCCTACACGATCATCTTGGTTTCTCTTAGAAAACAGTCAGCTGAAGGGCGCAGGAAAGCCCTGTCTACCTGCTCAGCCCACTTCATGGTGGTGGCCTTCTTCTTTGGGCCATGTATCTTCCTCTACACTCACCCAGACACCAACTTCTCCAGTGACAAGGTGGTGTCTGTCTTCTACACGATGGTCACCCCTGTGCTGAATCCCCTCATTTACACCTTGAGGAATGAGGAAGTAAAAAGTGCCATGAAGCATCTCAGACAGAGGCAAGTTTTTTCCATGAAATCATGTACATGATGAACTTGGAATTACAGATATTATTTTGGTCATATCTTTAATGAGTGACTAAGAGTAAGAAATCAAAGTTGTTAGGTGAAATGACCTGGAGAGTCATTTCAGGCCAGACTTCTGTACTAAAGAGGGGAATTTATCAACTATTGCTTAAATACAGGAAAAGATACCTGTTGTAACATGTAAGGGAAAAGGATCTGGACAAGTTTAAAGAAAACTGCTAGTTTCCCCACAGACTTTGGGGCATAGTCTTAGTTTCAGGGAGAGGTAGAGTTCTGAGAGAACCTACTTTTTTGATTGGTACAGTTCTGTAGGTTATTTGGAGAAGGAAATGGCAACCCACTCCAGTATTCTTGCCTGGAGAAGCCCAGGGATGGAGGAGCCTGGTGGGCTGCCATCTATGGGATCGCACAGAGTTGGACACGACCGAAGCGACTTAGCAGCAGCAGCAGCAGCAGCAGTAGGTTATTACCTCTGGGAAGCTGTACATTACACCTGTGTTTTATACATTACAGTGATCCTGCTTTCAAATGTATTTTCAAGGTGTTTATTTAAGCTTTCTATGGTATTTATTGGTTTCCCTGGTTGCTCAGAGATAAAGAATCCATTTGCCAATGCAGGGAGATGTGAGTTCAATCCCTGGGTTAGGAAGATTCCCTTGAGAAGGGAATGGCAACCCACTCCAGTATTCTTGCCTGGGAAATTCCATGGGCAGAGGAGGTCCATGGGTCTCAAAGAGTCGGACATGACTTAGCAGTTAAACAACAACAGCAACATATTTATATTGAATTAAACTTTGTCACTTTGAAAGTGATTCTCTTATTTATCTCTACACACATTCTGTACTTTTGGTAGTACTTAATTTTTTACAAAATTAAAGTAGAGATGTATTGGAACTTATTTTAAAATAAACTTTGTTAAGGTAGAACTTGATTACATAAAATGCAGTCATTTTAATTGTACAGTTTGATAAAATGTGGCAAAGTTTCACTCATGCAACTATCTCCCTAGTCAAGATATAGAACATTTCTATCACCTCCCAAAATTTCTTCAGAACCTTCCCAGCCAATAAGCTTATCCCCACCCAAGCACCCAAGCATCTGATTTTTTCTTGCTGTAAACTAAATTTGTCTTTCCTAGAGTTTCATGTAAATTGAATCATACAGTATGTACGGTTTTATGCCTGACTTCTTTGCTCTGTTGGGATAAACTTTATATGGTCATAATGAATTTTTTTTTAAACATTACTGATTGTTGTTTTCACATACTGCTATTCTGTGAAGAATGTTTGAATCTACATTGTGGTGGTTATTCGTCTGAAATTGTTCCTTTTCTATTTTATAAAAATGTGATTGTGGTAGCTATTAATATCAAAATATAAGAAATAGTAATGTTAAATAAAAGAGAAATCAGAATTTATAAGAATTAGAGTAATTACATGTACCAGGAAATAGTGATGAGTTAGTTATTACAATTAAATACTAAATTTAGTTAGAACTTTTTGGAATTTGTGACAAAGGAAAGAAGAATGGGTTACAGGTAATGTGGTAAACAAAGTAACAGTCCTCCAAAGATGTTTACATCCAGTCTCTGGAACCTGTTAATATTTTAGGTTGAACAGCAAACAGGGATTAAGGTTTTGCTAGTCAGCTGACTTTGAGATAGAAATAGTAGCCTAGATTATCCAGGTAGACCTAATGTAATCCCAAATGTTCTTAAAGATAGAAGAGGGAAACAAAAGAGAATCAGAGGGAGATATGGCTATAAAAGTCAGAGAGATTCAATATTGCTGACTTTAAAGACAGAGAAGGGGGTTCCTATCTTAGGAATCTGAGTGGTCTCTAGAAACTGAAAAAGGGAAGGAAATGGATTCTCTTCTATTGCCTTCAGAAAATAATTCAGCCAAACTTTCAGTTGTAAGATAAATAAGTTCTGGGGATTTAATGTATAGCACGATGACAATAGTTAATAGTACTCTATTGTATACTTGAAAATTGTTGAGAGAACAGATCCTAAGTATCCTCACCAGACAGACACACAGACGCACTGTGTGAGGTGATGGATGTGTTAATTAGAATTGATTGTGATAATAATGAAATGATCATGCTGTACACTTTAAATATATTCAATTTTTGTCAATTAGTCCTGCATAAACATAGGATGAAGAAGGGAAAAGTAGTGTAGCCCTGTTGACCTTTGATTTTAGTTCAGTGAAATTTGTGTTGAACTACTGACAGAGCTGTAAGAAGATAAATTTATATTGGCTAAACTTCTAGGTCTGTAGTAAAGTTGTTATAGCTGCAATTAAAAAATCAATACAGATCTGTTTATATGGGATTTTCTTTTCACCCAATAAAGGAAGCATATATGCCTCTATGATAAAAACTATAAAGTTGTGCTGAGAAAATGTAGAGAGATATAGACATGTTCTTGTATAAGAATAAAAAATTGCTAATATAATGGATTTTCTTAAATTGATTTATAAATCTAAGTTACTTAAAAACTCCACAGGACTTTTTTTTGGTCAATAATTTTCAATAATATTCTAAAATTTATGTGAAGTAATTAGCCTTCAACTAAGAAAAAAATAAATTAAAAAAATAATATTCTAAAATTTATTTGAAGAAATAGGCAAAAATAGTTAAGAAGGTACTTGGATTTACATAATTTCTATGTGTTAATTTCCTGAATTAACTAATATCACTCTTGGGAGAAGTATAATAATTCACTGTGGAATGGGAAAGTCCAAATCAAGAAGACTTCACGCAAATTCCTTAGGTAAAGAGAATGATGGTATACTGTGATCAAGGGGAGTAGGATTAGAGACCCTATAGATGGTCAGAGAACTGCCACATAAAATAATTATATCAATTTTAATGGAGATAATGGAATGAAATAAAATATACTTAATAATAAAATACCTAATATTTCTTTGATTATTCTGAAAAGAATTAGAATTGATTGAGGCCTTTGGGCTATTATTCTGCCAAGTTCTGTTAACTTGTAGAAATAATGCTTATGAGTACTTTAGGGAATTGGGTTCCAGATAATATGAACATACACATACTCAACACAGAGTGAGTGACTCTTTAACCATGGTTGAAAGGTAAGAAATGATTGGAAAGACAGAAAGTTCTCAAAAGAACAAAGAATAAGAACAGCTTATTAAACTGGGGGATATCTAAACCCTATTATATGAAAATTGTCAAAAAAATGCAGTGCATTGTCAATCCCCTACTATTTCATGAATATAACCCAAGTCAAAATCAGAGTTTTATGTATTTGTATGTGAAATCAGGCCTAGATATCACTACTATACATACCTGGAAAACTTAGGAAAATTGTCTAATTATGCTTCTACATTTTGGACTTTTATATGAACAGATTTCCACACTGATTAGTACTTTTTGTGCAGAAATAAATTCCTAATCCTCATTTGTTTATTTCTACTTATGGCAATTACTCTATGGCAGAGAAGATGATTGTAATCTGACGAATTCAATTGCCTATTACAAAGTTGCTGAGCAAACTTCTGTGTGATAGTGATTCCTGTCTCCTCTTTAAAGTAAGTTAGCCACAGAACCAAGAGTCAAGGTATTTTCATTCTACTTTTTACTCTCCTATTTATTCAATGAGTAAATAAGCACATTTTCTTTTATCTCTGAGTCTAAAAACCCTTTTCTTGTGAAATGGAGAATAAATGTTTTACATTACTTCTCTAGAGAGTTATGAGGATTAATGTGATTGAAGACTGGTAGCATTAGAAATTTTGCTTGCAACTACAAAAAAAAAAAAAAAAGATTGTTCCATTGTAGTTTTACCAGCTATCACTTAAGGACTGCCATGAAGCGTTGTCTTACTATTCCATTGTGGGTGTCCGTCTGTGTGATTCCTACACAAGGTGATTCTATTTGGGTTCTTTGAGGGGCTGTACCTCCTGATTGTCTGCCATTGCCTATACTAAAAGCATTTATTTCATACAAATTCCATAATTTTCAAATTCAGTTTAGTTATTCCATCAACCCGTACCAATGAATTAGTTTTTATACTATGCACAGAATTATCTTTGGGAATGAGACTACTCTGTGATTAGTACTGTCTGTTGTAAGTTAACTTGTGTTGCCCAGAAAACCTATAGAATACCTTAATACCATGATAACCATACTTTTGTACAACTGAAATGGCTTAAATGGCTTAAATTTCCTTCTCAACACAACCCTGGCAAAAGTACCATAAAAATATGACATGGATCTTGTGACTCACACATTTATTGACCACGCCTTCGGTCAATTGTTATTACGTATTGCCTTTGAAAGCCTCCTGCATTTAAGCATGCCCTTCTCACTGATGGAGTCAGAGTGAACTGTTGGGTCCCATTATGCTATGCCTTTTGTACACAGGTAGGAGACACTGTTGCCTGCAGTATCCTCTTCATATCCCCTGTTATCCAGTCGACTCAGCACATTACACTCAGAGTACAATGTTTCATGACATTACAGTGTGTGTCACCACAACTGGACCGCTGGAATATAGAACCATGTTTTATTCAACTTGGCATTTTCTGCCAGCTACTAGTGTGATATTGAGTGAATATTGTTTAGTAACAAATGCTGAGCTGAATGAATTTTCTACATAATGACTAGAATGAGTTCATTTAAACACAAATTGTGTCATATCTGTTCTGTGCTTGCACCATTCTGATAACTTCCTACTATACTGAAAAATATTCCAAACTTCTTGAGAGGACATGAAAGTATTCTTTTTACTTCTTCAATATCATCTCTCACTATTCTCTGCCTCACAGTCAAAGTTATAAACATATTGGTCTTTTACTTCTTGGAACAGGCCAAGTTCTTTCTAAACATCGATCTTTACATCTGCCATTTCCTCTGCCTAGAAAGTTCATCACCTTTCTTTTCTCATGGTTGGCTCTTTTTTTCATCTTTTAGATCTTAGCTTAAATGGCATTTCCTCAGAGAGGCCCTTCTTAACTAAGCAATCTAGAGACAGTCTCTTCTATAACTCTCTAACAGCATTGTCTTTCATGGCATTTGTCATGATCTGTAATTAAAATTTGTTTATATTTTGTTTTCTTTTTTAAAAAAACTTTTTATTTTGTATTGGAGTATAGCTGATTGACATACAATGTTTGATAATTTCAGGTGAACACTAAGGGACTCAGCAATACATATGCATACACCCATTCTTTCCCAAGTTCTCTTCCCACATATTCTTGTCTTCTATTCTCACTAAACTCTAAACAGCATAAAAGGAGGGCTATGTATTTTATTTATGATTACAAACCTAGTACTTAGCACATAGTAGGTGCTCAGTAAATATTTGTCAGATGAATGGATAATAAGATATCCCCATTTTATTGTCTTAATGGAAGAGTTTTTCCTGAACACTTGAGGATATCAACATCAGTGATTCAAAGTCTTCCTTTTGCATTACTGAAGTCATTTGCAAACTTACTTTGCCCCCTTTACCAATGTTTGCAAAGCTATTTAGGCAAGTGTCTGAGTGAATGATGTTGGCAAGTGCTGCCCAGAAATCTGAACATTTGTGTAGACTTTGGTTCTCACCCTAACACAAAAGCAGGGATAGGAACCATGATGTAAGGAAAATAACATGTTTGTGTTGATACATTTGGCTTAACATCCTACCTTCATCATTTCCTAGCTGGGTGACCTTGGGCATGATGTTTGCTTTTTTTGAACTTTGGCTTCTTAATGTGTAAACAAGCTTATACATACCTCACAGGGCTGTTGTGAGAATTAAGTAATTGCACAGTGCCTAGAACAATTTCCAGCCTGTGTAAGATGTTAAAAATCATAGTAATTGCTATGATTGTCAGATATTGGACTGGAAGATAGTTTTACAAGTCATACAGTTTGATAAATGCGGCTTGTAACATATCTTTGCTGGCCATTTCTTTAGTTTGGAACACCAAGCACCATAAGGGCTTAGACATTTTCATTTTTTTCCTCTTTCCTCCACCCTCCCCATTAACTTGCTCAAGGCATTTTTCATGTCTTCATTTCGAAGGGTGTAGATGATAGGGTTCAGCAGGGGTGTGACAGCAGTGAAAAACACAGACACCACCTTGTCCTCTGGGAGGCTGGTGGATGGACGGGAGTAGATGAAGATGCAGTGTCCCAGAAAGAGTGTGACCACGGTGAGGTGGGCGGCACAGGTGGACAGGGCCTTCCGCCGGCCTTCTGAGATCTGCTGCCTCAGACTCACCAGGATGACTGCGTAGGACACCACAAGGACCACGAAACAGACTACGGAGATCAGCCCGCTGTTGGAGACGATGAGAATCTCAATGATGCGGGTATCAGTGCAGGCCAGTTTGACCACCTGAGGCACATCACAGAAGAAGTTGTCAATCTCATCAGGATCACAGTAGGGCAGCTTGATGGTGAGCGAGGTCAGGGCGACGGAGTGGATGGTACCCCCGGTCCAGAGGGCCACAGCCAGCAGCACACATACTTTCCAGTTCATCACTGTCATGTACTGCAGGGGTTTGCAAATAGCTACATACCGATCATAGGCCATGACAGTGAGCAGAAAGATCTCTGTGCAGGCAAAGAGGTGCAGGAAGAACATCTGAGTTACACAGGCATCAAAGGAGATGAGCTTCTCCTCTGACCAGGTGTCCATCAGCATCTTGGGGACAGTGACGGTGGGGTGGCACACATCGATACAGGATAGATTGCTGAGAAAGAAATACATGGGGGTATGGAGATGGTGGTCATAGATAATAGTTATGACAATGAGGATGTTTCCAATCAGCGTCAGCACGTAGAAAACAAGGAACATGGCAAATGCAACCATCTGCACATTCTGATTTATAGATAAACCTCTAAGCCGAAAATATGTCACTACAGCTGTTTGATTGAGTAGAACAGCCTCTTCCATTCTCACTGTTGGCACGTCTGTCAAAAATTAGAAAAAAAAAACACTTAATATCTGCATCAATCATTTGGACACTTAGGTTCTTCTGTGTTTATGACTTCTCTGCATCTAGAATTTCTAGTGAAGTATCTCATTTTAAAATCCCCATTCAGCATCTTAAATCATAGTAGTTGCTAAACACACACTTTTGGAACAAAAGAATAGAAAAAAATTGATTCACTAAGAGATGTAAAACAATCTTGGACAGGGAGAAATCAAATAACTTATTTCTCCCTTATTGTATAAAATATCAGTGTTTAGCTTTAGGTTACAGTTTTTTATAGGAGAAGAGATGAAGGTTCTTCTTACCCTCGATAAGTAATTTTTCGAGGGTTATACAAATTCTGACCTTGAATATAGTTTCCTTTATTGTCCTGTTGACCACATGTTCACTAACCCAAACCCTTACTTCCTTATTTGCTCTGCCATAATACCCTGAGACTGTAATTTCAGTCATCTACATTTCAGAAGGCAGAAGATTTTCACAAAGCTGCTGGCAATGTGGCTGAGATGTTCTTTGAACAATACTTTAGAGGAGGCTGGATAGAATCCAGGAAAACTTCGGAAATCTAGAGAGGGTCCAGGGAGGCTTACTTCTTCACCTTTGAGTTGAGGACAGACTTGCTCATTCTTAATCTGGAAGTCAAAGTCCAGGCCTAACAGCATCACTGCTTGGCTAGATTATCCTCAGTTCTTTTAAATTCCAATTCTCTTGTCTGACTTACTGAACCACAGTAAATCAACAGTAGTTGCTTTTAAAAAAGATTAGCCTACTTTTGACCCAAGTATCACTAATTTTGTAAAAAATGTATATTTTGGGACTTTCCTGGTGGTCCAATGGCTAAGACTCCACATTCCCAATGCAGGGGGCCTGGGTTCGATCCTTATCAGAGAATTAGATCCCACATGCTGCAACTAAGACTGGTGGTGCACTCAGATTAATAAACAAATATTAAAAAAAGAGATGTATATGTTATATAGAGTCACAAGTTCTCAGTTCTTCCGAGATCAGACGAGATCGGGCACATTCAGGATGGTATGGCCGTAGACGAGGTCTCAGTTCTTAATGGGATCTGAGAGTTTACTTAATCTTTTTTGTTTTTAAATAAATAGAGAAAACAAAACACAGAGAGGTAAAGCAACTGGCCCAAGTTTACAAAAAACTGGAGTAATAGCTGGGTCTAGAGCTTGGGCCTCCTGACTTTGGGTCCAGGCTTTCTTTACTGCCTCTTTGATCTGAATTTTTGTGGTAATTGGCATCATGGTGGTATAAAGTACAGTATGTCTCAGTGACGACCTCTCTTTTACTCTCCTAGGTTCATGGGGCAGGTTGGGTGGGTATCTGTGGGAAGCCTCTTTTCTCAGGCTTGCCTCTCATGTGCCACTGCCTGGCTGTGTAGCCTTCCAGGCATGGCCCACGCAAGTTAGCTGTCCTCCTGGTTCCTCAGGCACTATTATCCTATCCCGGGTGGTGCAGTGGTGAAGTATCTGCCTGTCAATGCAGGAGACACTAATTCAATCCCAGAGCGGAAAGATCCCCTGCAGGAGGAAATGGCAACCCACTCTAGTATTCTTGCTGGGAAATCCCGTGGACAGAGAAGCCTGGTGGGCTACAGTCCATGGGGCGGCAAAGGGTTGGACACCACTGAACATGCATCATTAGCTCACCCTATCCTGCTTTCTTCCTTGGTGACTACAGGTTCATTTCGTCCTCAAGACCAGGCTTTCTGTCAGCCAAATGAATCAACTTCACACTGCTTATGAAAAGAGAATAGAGGAAACTTTTCTCTTCCACTCAATTGCTCTTTCTTCTCAAATATTTCCTATGCCTCATTATGATGCTCTTCTGCAGACAATGCCTTTTTTTGTTGTGTCTATCAGAGGTAAGAGTAATGGCAGTGTCAAATCAAGGAACTAGCAAAGCAGATCAGTCACAAAGACGGTATTTTGGAGGGCAAAGAAGTCTTTCAGTCATAATTTAAGTTAAACTCACACACAGTATCTAGTGCTTGAATTAATATTTATAGTTACATCTTAATAGCTATGGACTGATTTTACTATTCAAAAACTTTTCTTAGAGTGTCCACTTAAAGTCTTCCCTCCAGAAAACTATTTTAAATGTTTGATGATTTACATCTGTTATCTTTGCAATTTATTACATTCTAAAAGGATGATTGCAAAATTGAAAGCTGAGGAACTAGCCAAGAGTGGAGCCTGGGGGTTTATTTTAAAATCAAAAAGAAAAATTTGACCAGCACAGATAGAGAAGGATGTGCAGTCTGAGAACTAGGTTTGAAATGAAGACTGTTCCCTCACCAGAGGATATGAATATTCATTTTTAACTAAACTTTTCCCATTGCCGTGGTTTTTTTTTTCTATTTCTGTGGAGCCACAGAAAAAAATGTTTTGAAAATGGATGTGTTCAATCATAGTAGGAATTTGTTATTAGTCTATATCAAAAGTATGAATCACACATCAAAAATCTAGTGCCTATTACATACATTTCAGGAAAACAGGAAAAAGCAATTAGAAGCAGAGACATAAAAAAAAAAATTAAAAAGTCTATAAAACTCACCTTGGGTTGTTTCTGATGCTCTCAGCACCTCCAAAGAGAACTGAATTGTTAGTCTTCTATTTTCAATATTAAGAGCATTATTTTCTGGTACTTTGTGACAACCTAGAGGGGTGGGATGGATTGGGAGGTGGGAGGGAGGTTCAAAGAGAGAGGGGAAATGTGTCCACCTACGGCTGATTCATGTTGATGTATAGCAGAAACAAACACAGTGTTGTAAAGCAATTACCATCCAAATAAAAATAAATAAATTAAAAAATATTTATTAGAAAATTATTTAAAAAGGAGGCATGGGTTTTAAAAGATTGAAAAATACTATGCGCAGTCCTCCTGAGTTGCCAAGTCTTCTGTGGAATGATTTATCAGTTGTGAATTTTCACATAAATATTCAAGTGCTGTGCCTCTGAATGTACATGCAATTCTGTTTGACTTAATAAAACAGTTGCCAAAAAAACAAAACAAAAAGAGAGTATTATTTTCCAGTAGAAATAGAAATTTATTTTTAAGTTTGACTAATCAAATAGCCCCATTTACCTTGATTTTTTTACAAGGAAGATCAGAACCCTCGAAGTTCTCTTGGTTCTTATTCACAGTTTTTGGTAATAAGTCACAGTAGATATATTTGGTGATATTTTACCAGAGGTACTTCAGCATTTCTGCAAAATCACACCTTTGTACCTATCTTATTATCATGCTTTTCAGTATGTAGAGAATACACCTCTGCTCTAAGATTTTCTGGAATTGGTTTTCAGTCAGTTGAATATGTGGTATAGGAATGATATCTTTTTTGCACTTTGTCAGGCTGTAGTGATGAGTAAAAGGGATGAAAAGCCACTACCAACCTCTTTTGCAGGCCCTTTAGTTTACCCAGGACATGTCTACACAAAACTCGACCTAACTGTTCAGAACCAGTGTAACTGAAGCAACCTGTTTTCTTTGCAGCACACTCTCTAGGTGGAAAGTTTGTCTTGCTAGTTTTAGGTGGGTTATTCTACCTTCAAGTACTGAAGGGAAATCTGTAGAGATAGAAAGCAGCTGGGAAGGGCAGCTGCAGTGTTGGTGTTGTTCTACCTGACTTATATAGGCTTCATGGGAACTCTTAAGCAATGACATCAACTTCCCCTAGTCACCAGTTAGAAAAAGTTAATTCTGTGGGGACTGAAGTTACAGGCTTTGCAGTCATCACTAAGGGCATTTAATGAGAAAGCAGGACTAAACTAACATTTCAATCTTTAGGACGTGTTAACATGTGATTAAATGAACTATTATTTTAGCGATTACTTACTGTGTGCTCCTGGATGGCTCTAGCAGTAAAGAATTCGCCTGCAATGCAGGAGATATAGGAGATAAGGCTTCAGTTTTGGGGTGGGGAAGATCCCCTGGAGGAGGAAATGGGAACCCACTCCAATAGTCTTTCCTGGGAAATCCCACGGATAGAGAAGCCTGGCGGACTACAGTCCATAGGATTGCAAAGAGTCGGACATGACTGAGAGGTGATGGATGGATACTATGTGCTAAGTATTGGGTTAGGGGCTTTTCTGTTTTCTTCTGTAATCCATAAAAAACATACAGCTGAGGAATGGGCAATGGAGTTAAAAATTTAATCCGTTCTCTGCAGAGAGGTCAAGAGTTGGAATTCTAGAGTCAAATTGCTTGAATACAGATTACAACATTCTAAGAGTGTAAATCTGGGTAAGTTATTTAACCTGGAAACCTCCTTTTCTCATCTATTAAATATGAATAAAAATGGAAACTTTTTTTAGAGCTCTTAAAATCTTTACAAAGTGTTATCTACATTAATATAATTATGTAACATATAATTCAAAGAAACAAACCCAAAAACCACCACTAATTAGTCAATTTTTCCCCCATCACTTATTCATTACTTGAGATAAAGAAAATTTAGAACCTCTTGCTCTAATATGTTTGGTAGTATAAATTAGTAAAAGAAGAATCCAAAGGGGCTTCTCTGGTGGCTCAGATGGTAAAGAATTCACCTGCAATATGGGAGACCTGGGTTCAGAAGATCCCTGGAGGAAGGCATGGCCACCTACTCCAGTGTTCTTGCCTGGAGAATCCCCATGGACAGAGGAGCCTGGTGGGTTACAGTCCATGGGGTCACCAAGAGTCGGACATGACTGAGCGACTAAGCACACAGCACAGCTCTAATTCCCATTTTGCTTTCTCTACTCGGATATATGTTTGGTAGTATACGTTAGTAAAAGAAGAATCCAAAGGGAAGGGATGAAGGTTATACTTTGAATTTCAGTATTGAAGGGTTTTGTGATTAGGATGTCCAGAATAAAGGGTATGAAGCTAGAAGTAAGCATTTAGCTGACCCTCCATGTGGAAGAGAAGATGGCAAAAGAGGGAAAGTGTTAGAATCGACTGAAAATTCGGTCTTGTGACTTGGGTTCCTTTCCCCCAGTTTTCTTTTTGGATTCATTATCACTAATCAGAGGCCAGGCTTGACTGTATTGAAAAACCCAGTGCTTTCAGAACTTACAGACAACGTTTCTTGGCTAACACGGGACTTGTACTGTCATTTTGGCAATCAGTGTATACATTAGGAAGAGAGATATGCAGACCATACTAATCTTCTGAACATTTGGAATTGAGATAGTTTACCACAGGCATAATACACCAAGAGCAATATAGAAAATGATGTTCAGTTGATTGTAGGCCAGTTGCTATTATCACTGTTATTGGTAAAATGCAAGGTTGAGAAATTAATCTTCAAAATCTCTATATTATAATTTCTATTCCTCTTGTGACCCTCTCCCCTGGCCTACTATTTCCCTCTGACTGTACAGACAGCCACATAGATTATTCCACTCAGGCTTGCCATCCTTGAAAATCCCTCATGCTCCAAAATTGTGTGTTCCTATTTCCATCATAGAATAAATGAAGGCAATTGTTTAAGCTGCACTTCAGCATTTGAAAAACTCCTTCATAGTTATTGTTTATTTGGTCTTCACAACACCCCTGCAAGGAAGAGAGCATTATAGAAAAATTGGACGTGATGTCAAGTGATTTTCACAGAGTTTACACATCAGGTAAGCACCTGAACCAGGGCTTGAATACAGGCAATCTGCTATTGAATCCAGTATTTATTCTCTTACTTCATGTGGATTCATTTATAAAGGAGTGATAACTTTTGATCTTACCACCTCTAGAAGATGCATACTTAAAAGTGTTGCTTGTTAACTTATATGTTGAATCTGAATAAAAAGAAACTCAACCAACCAACCAACCAACCAACCAACCAAAAACCCCCAAGCCAAAAAACACAAAAAAATGATCTCAGAGAAACAGAGACTAGATTGGTAGTTGCCATAAGCAGGGAGTGGAGAGTGGGCAAAATGGGGTGAAGGGGGTTGAAAAGTATGAACTTCCAGCTGTAAAATAAATAATTCATGGGGAAATAAAGTATAGCATGGTGACTATAGCTGCCAAGAGAGTAGATCTTAAAAGTTCTCCTCACACACACAAAATTTTGTACCTATGTATGGTGATGGATATTAACTAGACTTATTGTGGTGATCATTTTGAATTATATACAAACATTAAGTCATTAATTGTATACCTGAAACTAATATAATGTTATGTGTTACTTATATCTCACTTTTAAGAGTTGCTTGTTAAATTAAATATAATTTTTTTCATAGGTATAGTGAAGAGATAATTTTTTATTATTCTTTGGCCTCACTGATTCTTTGGTATTCCTTAACTCTTTCCTACTTTTTGTTCTAGTCTCTCCATTCAAAAAGATCAAAGTGGCATGGCCACTTTTGAAAAGTTACTGACTCTCTACTAAAATCACTAAATCAGTAGGCAATAATTTAAAAATTTTATTGATGTATAGTTGATTTACATGGTTGTGTTAATTTCTTCCATACACAGTCATAGTTAAATTTTTAACATGACAGTGCATTTGCAATAACATATAAGAATATTAACAGTGTACAGTGGTTAATGGGTTTCCCCTGTTGGCTCAGTGGTAGAAAATCCATCTGCAGCACAGGAGGTGTAGGAGACATGAGTTTAATTCCTGGGTTGGGAAGATCCCCTGGAGAAGGAAATGGCAACGCACTCCAGTATTCTTGCCTGGGAAATCCCATGGACAGAGGGTGGGATGTTTCGAGAGAACAGCATCAAAACATGTATATTATCTAGGGTGGAAACAGATCATCAGCCCAGGTTGGATGCATGAGACAGGTCCTCGGGCCTGGTGCACTGGGAAGACCCAGAGGGATGGGGTGGAGAGGGAGGTGGGAGGGGGGATTGGGATGGGGAACACATGTAAATCCATGGCTGATTCATGTCAATGTATGACAAAAACCACTACAATATTGTAAAGTAATTAGTCTCCAACTAATAAAAATAAATGGGAAAAAAAAAAAAAAAAGAAATCCCATGGACAGAGGAGCCTGGCAGGCTACAGCCCATGGGTTTGCAAAAGAGTTGGACACAACTTACAATTGCTAAACAACAACAACTCTGGTTAACGGCAACATAGGCAATTGCCAGGAATAAGATAATTATTAGTCCTTGTAATAAATCCTGATGACAAGAGCTTAGATGATTAAACTCAGGCAATAGAAACTTAACAAATGACAAGTTGGTCTTTTCTAGAGAACCAGAGGCTTTTATCTAGCTTATTCATAAACTGTTTTACTTGACCACCTATTATTTATATAGATGTATCAAGAAGAGTTTGCTGTAGCATAAAGTTTTTCTTGTCTAGTTAAGAGGAAATTGAGTTATGTGTTTATCCATGAGAACTCTAGCTAATGAATTGAAACTACCTTTTGAGATTCCAAGGCATAAGTTGTATTTTCATAAATGGTATTGACTCAGTAAGACAGAGACTCTATTGAAAAGATAAGCATTATTCAACTCAACAGGAGTGAGACAATTTTTGGTTCATCTTAAGGAAGGTAGGTTTTTTTAAAAAATTGGAGTTAAACAACCCCTGAAAAATATACTGGAAGGTCTTAGTTTTATAATACTCAGAACAAACTGAGTATTACATCAAAGATAGCCCCAACACTAGCTTCCATTTCTGATCAATTGACTTTTGTGGTTAGGATTATAATGACTCCAGAAGAAGATTCTGTTGTCAAAATCCAATTTTTACAAGACCAAAACTTGAGACTAATTATGTGAGAAAAACCTAAGTACGAGGGATTTCTTGGGTGGTCCATGGCTAAAACTCTGTGCTGCCAATGGAGGGGGCCTGGGTTTGATCCCTGGTCAGGGAACTAGATCCCACATGCTGAAACTAAGACCCAATGCAACCAAATAAAATAAATAAAATATATTAAGAATAAAAACCTAAGTACGATAGCAGATATGTAGGAGGAAATTTACTTTCTGAAGTGTTTAAAGGAAAAGCTATTATATTTTTGTCAGTAAGATTAGCTGAAGGATTACAAATCTGGTAATCAGTTGAACCTATGATTAAGGTCTGAGAAAGACACACAGGAGAATTATGTTTTTTCCTTAAGTGGTAGAAGACCATCAACATTATGAAGATAGGAGAGATCACACTGATAAACCTTTTAGTCAAGACATAGAAGGGATTAGAATACAATAATAAACAAGATTAGTGATAGAGCAAAGGAAAAGAAAAAGGGTGAAGAATCAGAAAATTAATGTTATTGTTTTCTTTGGTGTCTTCCCTGGTGGCTCAGTTGGTAAAGGATCCGCCTGCAAAGTGGGAAACCTGGGTTCAATCCCTGGTTGGGAAGATCCCCTGGAGGAGGGCATGGAAACTCACTCTGGTGTTCTTGCCTGGAAAATTCCATGGACAGAGAAGCCTGACGGGCTACTGTCCATGGGGTTGCAAAGAATTGACACAACTGAGTTTTCTTTGGTAGAAGATTCTTTACTTCAGCAATTAGTACTTCTTTACTTCAGCAATTAGTACTTCTCTTGTTTTGGGAAGAAGCCATTCAATTCTGCAGTCGTCAGTTTCTGGAAAAATTGATAAAACTCCTCAATTTGAGGTCTTCCAACAGAACGAATTTCCAGGATCATAAGAAACTGCTGTGTCTTTTCAGGAAGCAGGACTCCAAGGATCAACACCTTGAGATCTTATTGTTGTGTCAGTAAATATTCTCTGACAAGGAGCTCTTCACTGAGACTCCAGGACAGTTTTCTCTGATGTTTTTTCCAGAAGCCTAAATCTACAGAGTTCAGACCATGCAATGGGTGTTTTGTTAATGCAGTTGCAACTTGTTGATGATAAAGCTGAAGGTATTCACTTGAATGTTCTGTGATGTTTAGTCATATGAACCTGTAATAGTATAAAGTTGTCGCACACGTGCTATGTGTAAAAGTAAGATTTTTCAAATAAATGGAGTTGCTCATTATTAACTTAAAAAGAGGTTAACAAAATAGGTTGTAAGGAGGTCCCAGAATAGATCTCATTGCTTGCAGAGGAACATGTTTTTGGTGGGGGAGGTTATCTTTGAAAAATCCTGGAGAATAAGGTACATGTGAGATTATTGTAGAATTGGGAAACTATCTTATAATTCAAAAAAGTTAGAGATTTTAACCATGAACCAGATAATTAGTTTGATATCAATCTTTTCTGTATTTCTATAATGGATACACTGGATGAAGATTTGTGATTATTTAGCAAGTTAAGTACTGACTGCTGGCCAAGGAGACAATAAAACAAAATGAAAAGGAGGATGTATGTTTGGAGTCAGGATTGATGCTGGAACTGAGTTCAAATCATGTATTTTGTTAGGCTTTTTTTTTTTTTTTTCAACAGCAGTCTAGAACAGTGGCTCTCAAATTTTAGCATGCATTTGAATTAACTGGAGGATATGTTAAAACATAAAGTTCTGATTCACTGCGTATAAGGTGGGGCCTGAGAATGTATATGTCTAACAAGTTCCCAAGTAATTCTAGTGGAAAGTATACGTGATCCTATATAATTTGTATGTCATAAATTAATCTTTCACAGTCCAAAGGGAGAATGTTTACTGCTATTTCCCTGTCAGTTTACTTCTGCTGTATTGACAAATTCTGAAATTTTACTGGGGGAAACTAAAATGATGAAGGAGTTGGAAATTAGGCAATGTAAAAAATGATTTCCTACAAAGTTTCACAGAGTAAATGGTAAAAAGTATTTTGAAGTTTCTCCTATTAAGGAGAGATTAGACAAAAGGTTATAAATTCAGATGCCTCATATGCACCAGAGGCCAGGCAGGTAATATAAGTGAATCAAGAGTAGGGACTATGGTGAACCAGAGAGTGAACGTGTCTTCTAAAATGAATGGCCACTACTTAGAAAAACTAACCATTGCTACATGTGCACGTAGGTCCAGTACTGCTAGATCAAAAAGAGGTGGAAATTTTGAGATGCTTGAAAAATAGCCCAATTAAAAAACATTGTTAACTGAAAAAAACATTTAAAATCCATTACATTAGACACGCAATATACATCTGCAGTCTCAGTTTGGCCCTTGGTACTATAGTTTGCTACCTTGAGTATTCAGTATTAACTCCAGAAGGGAGACATAGGAGGGAGACTATAGCTAAAAGTTAAAATAAAAGCTAGCACCATGATAAGAGTCAAATGTGATCAAAATCTGGATCCAAGCCCTGACTCCACCATTTACTCTCAGTGTGACCTTGAGCATGTTACTTAATGCTTTTCCACTTTAGTTTCCTCATGTGCAAACTAGGTGTAATAATAATGCCTATCGTGGACTTGTAGTTAGGATTAATATTTAACAAATGTAAAATCTCAGCACATATTAAGCTTTCAAAGAAGGCTGAGCATCCTAGAATTGATGCCTTTGAAGTGTGGTGCTGAAGAAGACTTTTGAGAGTCCCTTAGGCTGCAAGGAGATCAAACAAGTCAATTCTAAAGGAAATCAACAAAAATATTTATTGGAAGGACTGATGCTGAAACATCAATACTCTGGGCAATTGATGTGAACAGCCGGTTCTTTGGAAAAGACTCTCATGCTGGGAAAGAGTGAAGGCAAAAGAAGAGGACATCAGAGGATGAGATGGTTACATAGCATCATTGACTCAATGAACATGAGTCTGAGCAAACTCAGGTTGATAGTGAAGGACAAGGAAGCCTGGTGTGCTGCATGCAGTCCATGGAGTCACAAATAGTCAGACGTGAATGAACAAAAAGAATGTTAAACTTTCAACAAATGTTAGCTTTGAAAAGTTAGACATGGGCGATGCAGAATAAAGACTTATCTGCCTATTAACTTTCTCTCTGAAATCAACTGAGTACAACAAGGAAAATGAGAAAAAAAAAGAAGGGGGAAGTGAAATTAAGAAAATAATTTCATGTGTAATAGTATAAAAATATTTAGTAAAATATTTAACCAAGGAAGTACAAGATTTGTACACTGAAAACTACAAAATATTGCTGAACAAAATTAAAAATTTCAATAAATGTAAAGACCTCTTGTGCTCATGCATTTGAGGACTTATTATTGCTAAGATGGCAATACTACTTAAAATAGTTGACAAACTCAATGCAATCTCTATCTAGAAATTGAAAAGTAAACCTTAAAGTTCATGTGGAATTGTAAGGAACACAGAATGGCCAAAATAATCTTGAAAAAGAAATATAAAGTTGGAAGATTCACACTATCAGATTTCAACTCTTACTACAAAGTCAGAGCAATAAAAACAGTGGGTTAATGGTGTAAGAATAAACATGTAGGTCAATGGGATAGAACTGAGAGTCCAGACATAAACTCATACATCTATAGTCAACCAATTTTCAGCAAAGGTGCCAGTACCTTTCAATGAGGGAAACAATAGTCTCTTTGACAAATGATTCTAGGATAACTAAATATCTATATACAAAAGACTGAAGTCAGACTCCTACCTCATCTCATACATAAAAATTAACTCAAAATAAACCAAAGACCTAAATGGAAAAGTTAAAACTATGAAACTCTTAGAAGAAAACACAGAAGTAAATTTTCATAATCTTGGATTTAGCATTGGATTCTTAGAAATGACACCAAAAGCACACAAGAAAGAAAAAAAAAAGATACATTGGACTTCTTTAAAATTAAAAAGTTTTTGTGTTTCAGAAGACACCATCAACAAAATAAAATGAAAAGGCAACCTACAAAATGGGAGAAATATTTACAAGTCATATATCTGACATGGGATTTGTATCTAGAGTATACAAAGAGCTCTTAGAACTCAATAATGACAGGAAAAATAACCTAATTAAAAATGGGCAAAGGATCCGAATAGATATTTCTATAGAAGAGATACACAAATGGCACATGAAATGATGCCCATCATGTTTAGTCATCAGGGAAATGTGTATCAAAACTATAAGATAACACTTGAAACCCACTGGGATGGCAATAATAAAATAGACAATAACTGGTATTGATGAAATGTGGAGAGAACAGAATTCACCCATTATCTTGGACATAGTTGGTTCTAAGCAGTTTATGTTGAGCCTTCAGTTGTGTTTATTGGCATTGTCAGTGTCTTGCCCCTGTCCTGTCTCACATCTAGAACTCTGATTCACCATCTCTAGACTGTGGACCTTATCCATGTTGCCCAAGATGGCTGCTAGAGCTCCAGCCATTACATCCATATTGACGCTGAATTTAAAAACCTTTGTTGTTTAATGTTATGATATAGACAATAGAATATTTTGTGTTGCTTTTCTTCCAGTTTAGTTCACACATGTTCAAATCTTAATGAATGTTATTTAAAACTTAATATATAATTGGAATTTGCTTAACTGTATACGATAGTGAAATAATAAGATATAAACATCAGGTCAGATAAATGAAGAAGTGGAACTTCATTTTTTTTATGGGATATAGGATGTTATTGCCTTTTCTACAGAAGTGGCTAAATCATTCATCTCATTCATTGTTATAGAAATGAGAATTTATTCTTTAGAAGCTTCACAAATTTCAGACTAATTATATACAGGCTGACCCTCTCATTCTTAGGTGTAGTTTGTCTAGCTCTCTGTCATTTATTCTCATTCTCCTTCTTTCTGATTCACATATATACCACTACCAGCTCCACCACTGCCACACAGCCAGTATTTCTCTAAAAATCCATCAGATTAAATCTGGCTTTTGTTTTCTGTAAAGTGCTTAGGAGAAGGATGAGGAAGAAAATGAGATGGATTAGAATCTTTCAAGTTTAACAACATCCTATGATTTTAAATTGTAGCTTTTAGAAATTATAGAGATTTTAGAGATTATATTCTTTTAGAGATTATATTCTGACCTAAGTTTTCAAAATATTGGGCTTCAGAAACAACACAAGCATGCTTAGATGTATCTCTTTTGCTTCCTGTCCCCCCCCCCCCCCCCAACCAGTGGGAATAGACTCTGTGACACAAAACTACAACCAATTTCACTACGTAGAGAATCTTGCTCTAGCTTTTGTAGCCTAAAATTTGACCTCTGAAAATCAGTATATAATTGAATCTCAGGGACAAGAGTTTTGGGTGAAGTAAAAAAGGATAGCTTTATTGCTTTGCCAGGCAAAGGGGGCCACAATGGGCTAGTGCCCTCAAAACTGTGTGTCCCAACCTGGGGTTGCGGGAGACCCGTGAGGAGTCTTATAGTTGGGGGTTGGGTTGGGGGAAAAGGCAGGGTTTGCTGATCAGGATCAGAGTGTGTGCAGGGTCTGTATTCCTTCAGTTCAGAGATCATCTGGAAATGTGATGATGGACAAACTGTGATCTTCTCTGTAATGAAGAGTGTTTCATGAAGTCTTCTATTTGCTGGGGGTTTTAGTTCTGCAGGGAATTCCCAGGTGGTGCTAGTGGAAGAACTCAAAGACACTGTTCTGTATATCCCTTGAGAGGAAACCAGGGTCCAGTCCCCAAGGCTGTACTATTGTTTCTTGACTGCTCCTCCCTTGTCTCTGCATCCCTTCCCTTTCCTGATTTGTTGTTCAGTCGCTCAGCTGAGTCCAACTCCTTGCAACACCATGGACGCCAGACTTCCCTGTCCTTCACCATCTCCTAGAGTTTGCTCAAACTCATGTCCATTGAGTAGATGATGTTATCCAACCATCTCTTTTTCTGTTGACACCTTCTTCCCCTGCCTTCAATCTTTCCCAGCATCAGGGTCTTTTCCAGTGAGTCAGTTCTTTGTATCAGGTGGTCAAAGTATTGGAGCTTCAGCTTCAGCATCAGTCCTTCCAGTGAATATTCAGGGTTGATTTCCTTTAGGCTTGACTTGAATATGAAGGAACTCATTCAATCTGGAATTTTTATCTCCCATGGACAGAGTGAGCCCATGAACCTGATGAGGGATCTTTTTCTCTCCTTTTTTAGTGTAAATAAAAAGTCTTGTGTCTCTGTGGAATCATCATTTCTAATTGGTTTCCCATGATGAAAGCGTCTGCCTCCCTCCAGAATAAGACAGATGAGAACCAGAATTAGGAGAAAATAATGTGATGGAGCTGCTCTCTGGGTGTTAGATGAGTTCAGTTGCTAGACATTCACTTTCTTGTTAATGTGGCAATTACTCTATTTAGAGAGATATAGTTGCACATAAAAATGCAAATAAAGTGAGGAGTGTTAACAAATAAACAATAACAATTGTGCTGTATGTTATTGACCCTTGTCCAGGAGGTATCTAAAGGACTAATACACTATTAACAGAGACCACCAATGTCCCCAGAAAAGACATCACTCTGAAAATTATATACACTACTGAACATATACATATAATATATATTTTAATTAGCATCTATAGTCTTAAAACACTTGTGTAGGGCTTATCTGCACCAGCCATGGGAACAGAAGCAAATTAAGGTATATAATTCTAGTCTATTCCCTAGAACTGCCAACCCCCTCCCATGTTCCTATCCTAAGACAGATTATCAAACTGGTTTGAAAACAAACTCATTAGCGATTAAAAAAAATTGCTTTCATTAGTTTTACCACCTGGACGCTGACAAGCATATATGGGATTTGTCGATACAAATATTTATTCCAATATACATAATGTACTTATAGATGAGAATGATAATGCTGCATATATGGGAGAAAATGGCAGTGTGGAAAAGGCAAGAACATAGAAGCTGATACCACAAAGAGCTGGGTTCAAATCCTGATTCTGCCTATTACTAACTGAGTGATCTTGGAAATTTGCAGAACTTTTCTAATCTTCACTTTTCCCACTGGAAATTGAAAATAGTAATATATACTTCATAAGACTGATGTGAAAATCTTCTTGTTGTTTAGTTGCTAAGTGGTGTCTGACAGGCTCCTCTATCCATGGGATTTCTCAGGCAAGAATACTAGAGTGGGTTGCCATTTCCTACTCCAGATATGAAAATAAATGCATTAATAAAACTATATGTGTAATTAGTATATATAATTGCAAATATATTAAAATGAAATTAATTTAGTTATTTAAATAAGTAACAGTTATAATTAAATATAAATATTGGTTTTTAGTAGATATTCAATAAATGAAGGGTTTATCAGAATTTACTGTGTGAAATGTTGATGAGTACATAGAAGATTGTAGTGAGAAAGTTACACTAATTTATTAATCTCAATATCTTACTGGATTTAGTGAGAGTTCTTGAAATTAGGCTAGAAATAACAAAGTTGTGATGAGGACAGATCTCTTAACTGTGACTGATTTTGGAGTGTGGTTATGGTCAAGAGAGCTGAGTTCTAGCTTGCTATTCACTACATGTGTGATTTTCATGGATTGCCTTTACCTTTTTGCTCTCAGTATCTCTGTTTAAAAAACCAGGAAGTTGTATTAAATGTTCTCTAAGTTATTATCCAACTCTAATATTGTATGTTTTTATGAAGACGATATGCTGAATGCATACTTAAATATGCTAAAATTTTCACATTCTGTTTGGCGTCCTTTCAACTCATGAACATTATTTTGTATGAAAGTCATAGGCCAATCCTTCGTTTATTTCTCTTCCTTCAGTGGTGTGCAGACCTGAAATATTTCAAGGTCTATGGTGCTCCCTGATGATGATGCTTCAGGAAAGGGAAAAAGGAATCTCCTTCAGCTTCAGTTCCATCATCCATGTTTTGATACCAGAAATCCAAAGGACGTTGGGGGACAGAACTCCATTTTCTGGGGAATTCAATTTATGGACATATAGTATCTGGAATTTTAATCACGAAAACTAGAATGTCCCCTAAGATACCTGTTGTACCCTGAGTAGGGCAGAAAAGAGAGTGGAAAATAATTCTGTGTTGTAATAGATATCATGAGAAGAACTCAGAGAACAATATGTGGAAAACCCTTTGCTTCAAATGTACAGCAAGGTGGAGTGAAGTTAGCTAAGCTGGGCTTAGAGATGAGAGAAATTCGACAGGGTTTGATCATCCAAAAGCAGTCTATGTTCAAAGAGTTTAGTAAGATGGTGTGTTAAAGTGGAGTTTCTGAGAATTGGAGTTATTTTTGGAAAACATCCCAGAGGTAGAATTGGTCTTAAAGACACCTGGGCAAATGCATGTAGATTTCAAAGTTGCTAAGGAAACTTGCAGGGATATATCTGCATCTTATATTTCTGGGGTTGTTTCCCAAATTCTTTGTGTGAGCGAGATGTTGAATTTTTGTGGTCTCTTCCATTCTCCCTTGGGACCGTACTACACCATTTACTGCCTCCTCATTGGCACCTTCAATTTTATTCCCACTGAATCAATCCCTTCAGCCTGTAAACATGCTTAGACCTTTCCAGCAGATCACCAGCCCAGGTGGGATGCATGAGTCAAGTGCTCGGGCCTGGTGGGCTGGGAAGACCTTTCCTATAATTAAACAATTTCTTTTTTTTTTTATTTTTTATTTTATTTTTTGAACAATTTCTAATTGTGGTTCTATTGCCTGACTGAGCTCTTATCCTATTTTTTCTTTATTTCATCAACAAATTATTTGCTTCCAATACTAGCTATGCACTCACTGTTCTTCCAGTTGGATTTTATATCTGTTAGTCTGTTTTGGCTGCTATAAAAAATAGACTAGATGACTTAAACATGAAACATTTATTTCTCACATTTTTAGAAGTCCAAGACTGAGGTACTGGCAGATTTAGTGTCTGGTGAGAACCCACTTCCTGGTTTTCAGAAGATCATTTTCTCTATATTTTTAGATGGTGGATAGATGAGAGAGAAATCCTGTGTTTTCTCTACTTTTTATAAGTGAAGTGAAGTCACTTAGTTGTGTCCGACTCTTTGCAACCCCATGGACTGTAGCCTACCAGGATCCTCAGTCCATGGGATTTTCCAGGCAAGAATACTGGAGTGGGTTGCCATTTCCTTCTTCAGGGGATCTTCCCAACCCAGGGATCAAACCCGGGTCTCCTGCATTGTAGGCAGACGCTTTACCGTTTGAGCTACCAGGGAAGCCCTCCTCTTATCATGAGGGCACCATCCTCATGACCTAGTCTAACCCTAATTACTTCGCAAAGACTACCTCCAAACCCCATCATGTTGGGTTTAAGATTTCATAGTATGAGTTTTGAGAAAACATAAATCTTCAGTCCACAGACCTATTGATAGGGCCTATATAGGGGATCATGGTTAAAATGACTCATTATGTTGACCTTGCAAACAAAGAATGAAGTCACAGTGACCCTTGAGACTGATCACATTACCCAAGCGACAGTCTGTTTTTCCTCTGGCGCCTGCTCTCTTAAGGCTTCTTGACCACTGGATTCCAGACCTCGGGCTAAGTGACCACAACACTCCAGCTGCAGGCTAAAAATTAACCACTGTCTCAGAGAATTTTCTGTTGGTCAGATATAAGAAGGACCCTGTCAGAAAGGGAGGGCACTGGTTCTTCCTGAGGGCCAGTCACCCACTCATTTTCCCGTTAATAAATTTCCTTTTCTTCACTGTGTGCCCAGATCACTCTCTTTTCTCCATACTTGCCTTACATTACTCTCTATAGAACCAGTCCTGTGAAAGTCACAAATGACCTCATAATGGTTACTTCAGAAAGCCTTTTTTCTTTTTCGTAACTGCCTTATTGAGGTATAACCTTCAGACAATAAACTGAACATATTTAACATACGCAGTTTGATGGATACTGACATATGTGTGCATCTATGAAACCATCACCACAAGTTAATTATAACCATCACTCCCCCAAATTTGCAATTTCCCTTTCCATGAATTAGACAAATTTAAACAAGTTATTTTGGAGTCATCAAATAGAGATTTGAGCAAAATATATAATTAGAACCCCCGCACTTAACATCGCATGGGTAATTAAGCAGAGCAGTGACATCAAGATTATAGTTTAGGGGGCTTCCCTGGCGGCTCAGTAGTTAAGAATCCACCTGCCAATGCAGGAAACATGGGTTTAATCCCTGGTCAGGGAGGATCCCATATGCTGTGGAACAACTAAGCCCATGGGCCACAACTATTGAGCCTGTGTTCTAGAGCCCATGAGCCATAACTAGTGAGCCTGTGAGCCCCAACTACCGAAGTCCATGCACCCTAGAGCCGGTACTTTGCAACAAGAGAATCCACCCTAACGAGAAGCCCTTGCACCGCAACTAGAGAGTAGCCCCCTGCTCACTGCACCTAGAGAAGAGCTCGAGATGTACTGAAGGCCCAGCACAGACGAAAACAAATAAAATTATTAAAAAAGATTATAGTTTATTTTACTAAACAGATTGGAACATGATCTTCTTTCAGGAAGATTATTTATCAGTGATATGCAGGGTAGAGGACTTCATTCAGAGTTCAGTCAGTAAGGAATCTGCCTGCAATGCAGGAGACCCGGGTTCGATTCCTGGGTTGGGAAGATCCTCTGGAGAAGGAAATTGCAATATTCAGTATTCTGAATTCTGAATTCAGTATTCTCAGCTGTAGAATGCCATGGACAGAGGAATTTGGTGGGCTACAGGGATTGCAAGAGTTGTATACGACTTAGCGACTAAACCACCAAACCGCCACCAAGCAAGATAGATTAGAAATAGAAATGACTGGCACGCAGAAGCCAAAGAAAGGAGGCTGGGATAGCATTAGGTGTGGAGCACTATTCCAAGGTCACAGGTGCAGGACCTGTACCAAGGTCACAGAAATGGAGCCCTGCACCAAGGTCATCTCTGGAACTAACCAAGGGCTGTAGCAACTATTCCCATAAGCCTTCTGACCTAAACTATACTAGGTAAAAATACCCATCCAATACCCACCCTATAGCATCCTAACCAATCACCTGACGCCTCCCTTCCAGCAGGAATTTTCTTTGTCTTTAGGCTATAAAAATTGGCTAAAAGCCCTTGAAAGGTGTCAACTTCCCCTTGAGCCAGCCAGCTGTTCTGACAGTATCTCCCATTCTAATAAACTATTTTCTTCTCTCTCTGCCTCATGTCTGGAAATTCTTTACCAACCTGTGCAGAGACCCTGACATTAGGAACATGAGTTAATAAGAACAATGTCAATGAGAATAGAGAGAAAAGGGAAGTGGTGAGAGAGATTTCAACATTTCAAAGAAAAAAAGAATATAAGGCATCAATATTTTGCTAACCACAATTCAATGAAAGCAATCTCTTTTTTTCCCCAGACTTGTCTTCACGTGGCAGATACTCTAATGCTTTTCATTGGAAGAACGCTTAACTACGGAACTAACTTTAGATTTCTAAATTTGAATTTAAGTTTCTAAATTTCTAATTTTAGAGTTCTAACTTTAGATTTGTTCAATCCCACACTTTCTGTGTAATGTTAGGCAAGTCACGTAACCTTTTGGAGTGTCTGTTTTCTGTCCCGTAAGATGAACCAGCTACAGCAGTTAAACTCAGATTTCTCACTTAGGTGATAAGAATTTATTAGATTTTTAGATGATAAGAATTTATTATCTTGGACTTCAACCCTAATTGGGCCTATGACAACAGACAGATTCAGATTCAGCTGGAAATGAAAAGAATAAGTGAATTGTATGGACTAACTACCCACACAGGGCCCTGGTGAAATAGTTACTAGCATCTAGGTTAAAAATCCTCTGTATGTTGTGCTTTCTTTTAATGATGAAGGAAGCTGTGCACAGAGGAATAGAGTTGTAGGTTAGTAATTGACTTCCATTCTGCTGGGTCAAATGGTACTCAAGAGGCTAGGTGTTTGTAATCTGAACACATAAAGTTCAGAGAAAAAAGAAGCCGAGAGTTCAGTTACTTTTGACAAATTTCAGGTCAATAAGGACTGCCTGTTAAGATGACCCAGAGGAAAATTCATCTTTTTAATTAATCTCCTGTGCTCCTTTGTTGCATGCCAACATCATAGATAAGACCAGAGGATGCCTCTAGTGACTCATTATAACTCTTGCTCTCACTGATTACTCTGGTCTCCAAACACTTCTCTATGGTAAGAATGGTAGTTAACAAAAGAGATCGGTTCCCCAGTGGACCTTATTAAAAATGTTGTGATTACAAGGTGATTAACTTATGTAGATGAATCAATGTAGCCAATGAACCAAGCTGTGCACCCAGAACATATCCAGAGGGCAGAGAAGCACAAAGCCTAGTCACACTCAGAATACTGTGTAGCATTTAAAGGTGAATTCTGGAAAGAGAGCGAAAAAGAAAACCTGAACATTATTACTTTGATTTCAAAAACACTAAACTGGAAATAACAGACATTAGAAGATTTTTGTAGAATCTGTACATGTTGCTTTAGATAGACCACTAGAGCAAAAGTAAAAGTGCTTTGCCATTAGGGGAGGCGGATCAGCTCAAGAGGCTGTATTCAAGCTGCCTTGTACACCTGGTAGATGTCCTATTTGCATCTTATTCACTGTCGGCAAACATCACCAACTCCTTTATTGTGTCTCTTGTTATATCTCAGAGGCAGGTTAAACTTACTCTGTTGTTGTGTACAGTAGATTGGAGGGATGAGTGAACTAGCCTAAAATTTCAAATCTAGGTGAATGATGGAAACAATCACAGGAATTGAAAGTCAGGAAGAGAAGCAGGCTTTGTCTGAAAAGGATAATTCAGATTTTGGCTTCTTTGTAATAGTGTGTCTTAAGATAATTGAATTTTTCTGTTAAGAAATCGTTAGTCACCTTTGTGGTCCTAACGCACTAGGAATATTGGAGTTAGGTCATTATGGCACTTTTATGTGAGTGACAATAGGTTGTAATGTGGTTGCAATTTACTGACTTTTGTGAGATAAAGTCTCAATTTGCTGAAAAATTGTAATAGAGATACAAATCAATGGATTTGTGATAGGAGGCATTCTCCTGGGGATGGGAGGTACACACTTGTATGATTATATGCCGAGTTTGTTGGGTTACATATTTAAAAATAAATGGTTCACTTACTTCTCCAAAGTTTCATCTTTGAAAAGACTACCAGAGAGATAAAGAGCAGGAGGTAAGCGTCTAGAAATGAAACCTTAAGGAATGCCCATGAAAAGGGAGAGAAATCAGACAAGAAGAATGAAAAGAAGTATTTTGAGAAGTTTTAGGAGAATTCAGCTTGGGCAGAATCATGAATGTTCTCAGCATTCATTGTTCCCTCATAATCATAAAGTGGAAAACATTCCCTTTTGTTCAGGTTTTCTTTTTTGGAAAAACTTATGGAGGCTTGGAGTTCAATCTTTAGGCATTCAGTACAACTCACCAGGGAAGCCATCTGAGTCTAGACTTTATTTTTTTTTTTTTTCTGGGATTTTTTAAAATTACTAATTTGATTTTTTTAACTTGTAGATTTATTCAGATTTCCCATTTCTTCTTGATTCAGTTTTGGTAGTTTGTGTCTTCTGAGGAATTTATCCATTTCATATAAGTTACCAAATTTTCTGATATAACTGTTCATAGTACTCCCTTGTAATCCTTTTTATTTCTGTAAGGTTAGTATTAATGCTCTCATTCTCAATTTTGATAATTTTAGTGTTTTTTTTTTCTTTTTTTCTAGTCAAACTAGCTAATGGTTTGTCACTTTTGTTGATCTTTATGAAGAACTAACTTTTGGTTTCATTTGTTATTCTCTATTTTTTAATAGTCTCTACTTCATTTATTTCCACTCTGATCTTAACAGGCAGTCCTTATTGATTTGTAACTTGTCAAAACTAGCTGAACTTTAGGTTTCCTGTAGAGAGAGTAGTTTAGAGGTAGAAACTGAGAAATACACTTAAAGAGAACTTGATGAGATGTATAAAAAATATGTAGTCTTTTCCAGAACACATGGGACATTCTCAAAAACTGAACAAGTACTAGGCTACAAAGGAAGTGTCTTTATGGGAATATTTTAGGTGCATTGTCTTCATGGTCTAAGAAAGACAGGAGTGACCACTATTACTCTACTGCCCATTGTAGTCCTCCAGTAGTAGCTGTGGCGCCGATGTATCCTTTAATGTATATAGTGAGGTCTGTGTCTATATACCAATGGAATAGACTGTGTCTATATACTAACGGATACCAATGGAAGAGTTTTGAATATTCAATACTTAGTGCCCTTGTTCCTGGTGGAGTGAATTTGTGGTGCTGGGGCTGAGTGGTGATGAGATTCAATTGCTTTATTAGAGCATTGCATGAGATGTGTTTGAGAATTCTTTTTAACTATATAGCATTGAATCTTCACTACCTACCTCTTCTTTTAATATCTCTTAATTTTTTCTGCAGAAACTAGTCAGAGTAGATTTTATTGAATTGCATCTGAAAATCTGGCTGATTAAAGGGAGGTCTTGATAAAGCATATTGCTTTATAAAGCTAATAAAAGAGTATGGTAGTATTAGTGTTATAGAAACAACTAGATCAATGATATAAAATATAAAACTCAAGAACAGAGCAAATTCATAGGTAATATTATACATAATAAACATAGTAAAACAGATCTGTGGGAGAAAGGTGGGTTATTTTGTAGATAGTGTTGGGAAAACTGTCCTGCTCAATGGGGAAAAATAAAGTTGCATTTATATATATATATATATATATATATATATATATATATATATATATATATATATGTATAGGGATGACAGAGGACGAGATGGTTGGATTGCATCACTGACTCAATGGACATGAGTTTGAGCGAGCTCTGGGAGATGGTGAACAACAGGGAAGCCTGGCGTGCTGTAGTCCATGGGGTCGCAAAGAGTTGGACGTAACTGAGTGACTGAACAACGGCATCCTTGATTGATACATATCCCAAAGAAGTTCTTGCATAGTTAAGGGGGGATACAGAAACATTTATTGCTGTGTTGATGAAAGTTAGAGGCAACCTTGGAGTCCATCACTAGGGGATTGGATAGGTAAATGTGGAGGAAGCTCATGGTAAAACGTTTTGCAGCAGTTAGAAACTGTGAACCAGAAGTACATACCCAGTAATCTAAAAAGAGTTTTAAGTTATCTATAGCTGTAGACCACTTGGTTTCAAAGAAGAAGCTGCCTGAACCCTTAATCAGTTATTTGTATAACTGTATTTTCTTTGTGTTACCTTTTATGTTCCAGTTTTCAGAAATTTCAGAGCTCTAATTAATCATAGTAGCTATATTAGTTTCTCTACTAAATGAATCTGTGTCCACTTGTCTTTGATTCCTCTATTTTAATTTTACAGCCATACTGAAATTCCATAATTTATTTGGAAGCTTTCTGTGGTCATTTCAGTGTTTGTCGCTCAATCATGTCTGACTCTTTGCAATTCTATGGATCATTGCCTGTCAGGCTCCTCTGTCCATGGGATTCTCCAGGCAAGAACACTGGAGTGGGTTGCCTCGCCCTCCTCCAGGGTATCTTCCCCACTCAGGGATCTAACCCAAGTCTCTTATGTTTCCTACATTGACAGGTGGGTTCTTTACCACTAGCACCACCTGAGAATATCTATATGTAAATAAGAAGTCCTAAGTGATCATCTTATCATTATTAAAGAATCTCCCAGTAAAAAAAGAAAAAATATTGGGGAAGAAACTAATTTTTCCTGACCTGGGAGACCATTAAAAAAAGATAGAAAAGGAAATGAATAAAACAACCATTTTAGGATGAAGAAAAGAAATATTTCACTCTATGGAAGTGTATTTTAAATAATCACTCACCTGAATGAGGAACATATTTTGTTAACCAGAAGGCTTTCTAACAAGGTGATTATTTCCTCTCTATAGTCTTCATATCCCTATGGATATTGAATAAAGGAGAGGAATTTGAACAAAAGCAAAGGGCAAAAAAGTCTCTTCAGGTTGTGAGAAGCTATGAACAGTGTCTCAAAGGCTGCTTGGGATATGATCTTCCATCAGTTCCCATGTAGCCCACTAGGCAGTGCTGGTGTACATATAAATGCTACTGGATTAAACTTGAATTGCCACAGATCTTTTGTTTTCTTCTTTTTCAAATAAAATCCCATTAAAATCTGTATAAATCCCTCAGGTAGAACTACTAAGCCCTCGTTAGTAACAGATGGGACAGTCTCAGGCTATAAAATGAAGATAGGTACTATCCAAAAGCCTGCAATGTGGGAAACCTGGGTTCGATCCCTGGGTTGGGAAGATCCCCTGGAGAAGGAAACCATTACCTACTCCAGTATTCTTGCCTGGAGAACTATACAGTCCATGGGGTCATAAAGAGTTGGAAACGACTAAGTGACTTTCACTTTCACTATCCAAGAAAGGTCATCTCCAGATGCAATTTTGGGCCTTTCTTTTGGTTACAGAAACATATAAGTGAGATTTTCCTTCCATACTTATTCCAGAGATCACCTTGGATGCAAAGAGTCAAACTTTGTTGAATATTGTAATTCACATTGTAATTTTTGTGCCTTAAAAATATGCATTGTTCATCTACCACAGGTACTAAGATTTCATGATCACTATTTTTAATATATTAGTATAGTATTATATTACATGTGAGAAGTTCAGCATACTTTTTTGTGTGAACCTATCACTTTAGTTTGAATGACGAATCAGTCTCCTCCCATCATTGTGAGACTTTCTGGCACCGTTAATGAAGGAAGCAAGTTTCTTAAACGATTAATGCCTTCTTAAATGCACAGCTGTGATGACCTCTGAAAGGATGTGTGTGTGCTCAATTGCTAAGTCCTGTCCAACTCTTTGTGACACCATGGACACCTGCCAGGCTCCTCTGTACATGGGATTTTCCAGGCAAGAATACTGGAGTGGGTTGCCATTTCCTCCTCCAGGGCATCTCCTTTTTTAAGACTCCCTGCTCAGAACAAAGTACAGATGAAGTTATTAAGTAGCCTCAAAACTATAGTTATTCTTCTTGGTTCACAGATTCTGACTGATGATGTCATGACACAGAAGAAAAGGCAAAACAGGCAGCCTATAATCAGCTCCCTGTGGGTGTCACACTTGAGGCAACAGGCCTGAGACCAGCTGCATTTTGGCCATGGCTTTGCAGAGCACTCTGGAAGCAGTGTGGCTGGGTCTCCTCCTCAGCTCTCTCTGGAAGGGTGAGTAAGATTTTTCACCAACTGGTCTTGGGAAAATGTATGCCTTTGTTTTAAAATTTGTTTAAAATTTAAAACTCACGACCTTCTTTTTTTGTTTCCTGTAGTTGCAGAGAGCAAGGACCAAGTATTTCAGCCTTCCACTGTGGTCTCTTTGGAGGGAGCTGTGGCAGAAATTTCCTGTAATCACTCTATATCCAATGTTTATGGCTTCTTCTGGTACCTTCACTTCCCAGAATTTGCACCAAGACTCCTTATCAAGGGCTCACAGCCTTCTCAACAAGAACGCTACAACATGACATACAAGAGGTTCTCTTTATCACTGCTCATCCTCCAGGTGCAGATGGCAGATGCGGGAGTTTATTATTGTGCTCTGAGGTACACAGAAGCAGGGAATCCATGAAGAGCTGGACAGAAACAAGGAGAAGTCACAGCATTTGCAGGATGTGGAAGAAAGATGAACAATAACTGCTTCCCCTCCTACTCCCAATTCAGCATTCCCCAAGCTTTTCCATTTGCACTATCAGAAAAAACATTTGAGTCCAAACACTATATATAATAGGCTTCCCTTGTAGCTCAGCTTGTAATGAGCCTGCAATGCTGGAGACCCCGGTTTTATTCCTGGGTTGGGAAGATTCCCTGAAGAAGGGTTAGGGTACCCACTCCAGCATTCTTGGGCTTCCCTGGTGGCTCAGATGGTAAAGAATCTGCCTGAAATGCAGGAGACCTGGGTTCAGTCCCTGGGTTGGTAAGATTCCCTGGAGGAGAACTCCAATACTCTTGCCTGGAGAATCCTCATGGACAGAGGCACCTGGAGGGTTACAGTCCACGGGGTCGCAAAGAATTGGACACAACTGAGTAAATAAGCACAGCACAACACTATCTGTAAGGTACACAGGGAAATATATTTTTATGGAGTGTTTCAATAATGGTTCTGTAAACTCATGCTTAAAATTGTCTTTTGGATAACTGAAACACTTTTGATCTGTTTCTTTTGAAATATGCCTGGATTATTTTTGCTTTCCTTTGTAAAATGGCTGCACTGCACCACCTGTGTCTTAAAAAAATTCCCACAAAGAGAATGAAGCTGGCTGATAATATTTAAAATGAAAATGCAGAGAGCAAGAAGAAAATAGCAGAGAGGAAGAGTCATGTCCACTCTGCTATTTTCTTCTTGCTTTCTGCATTTTAAATATTATCTGCCAGCTTCACTCTGTTTGTGGGAATTTTTTTAAGACACAGGTGACTCAGTGGTAAAGAATCTGCTTGCCAATGCAGGAGATGTGGGTTCAATCCCTGGGTCAGGAAGATCCCTTGGAGTAGGAAATAATAACCTGCTCCAGTATTCTTGCCTGGAAAATTCCATAGACAGAGGTGCCTGGAGGGCTATAGTCCATGGAGTTACACACACATTTTGTAAAATGTACTTTAGTTAACATTCAATAGTGTAATTAGCTGAAAGGGAACAAATGAGTGAATAGCTACTACCAACAGCCCTGAGTTTAAAACCTCAATCCTTCTCTCAGGATATTTTACTTATTAGAATTTGATATATAGACTCAGTGAGGATGCCAGTGTCAATTAGTATATGAAATGCTAGTAAAACTCAACCTTATTCCAAAATTTTAAACTTTAAAATATACACTATAAGTTGTAATATATTCTTCCCATATTCATGTTAAATTATCTTTGTTTTTTACCCAGACCTTTCCTTCCCACTTTAGAGACTAAAGTCCTAGGATAGATCAGTGATTCCCAATTTTTTTTTTTTTAATCAGAAGTCTCTGGATTTTTGTTAAAAAGAGTAGATTTTTTCCCCCCTGCATTCCAGAGTAACTGAATCACAGTTTGCAGGGATGGGACCCAGAAGTCTGTATTTTCTATAAATGTCTGGAAGTTCTATTGCTCATCCAAGTTTGATGTGAGAATCCCAGACTCAGGAGCCCAGATCTTGAGGCTTTAGCCACTATTCTCTACTTTTGTGTGCGTGCTAAATTGCTTCTGTTGAGTCGACTCTTTGCGACCCTAGGGACCGTAGCCTGCCAGGCTCTTCTGTCCATGGGATTCTCCAGGCAAGAATACTGGAGTGGGTTGCCATGTCCTCCTCTGGGGGGTCTTCCTGACACAAGGATCAAACCTTGTCTGCAGGTGGGTTCTTTACCACTAGCGCCACCTGGGAAGTCCATACTCTGCTTTTAGTAAAATCCAAATTGTATACACATATAAATTGATATATGTTTGTACCGCTTCTTTAGGCATATTCTGCTTTGGATTATTGCTTGTTTAAAACTGTGTTAATCTTACCTTTTAACCAAATGAAATATCTGAGTAGATGAGCCATGTGTGCATCTTCTTCAGGAGTTCTGCATGCGTACTGTTGTTGCTCCATAAGCAGTGAATAAGCACATGGCCCCTCATTGCTTTGGCAAGCAGGAAGAGACAGAAAATTCCTTTTGTTCACATAGGAAGTTCTTTTCAGTTCATTGAGGAGTGACATATTGAAAACCCTACCTTTGACATTGGTGTTTTGATTCTATTGTTTAAACTGTCAACAACTAGTCTTCTTACCAGATTTTTTCCAGCTTACATGTAGAACACTAAAGGTGTTCTTACCCAAAGGTAAGTTCTTACGCAAAGGGAAAGTGGGACAAGAGTGAAATAAAAGAAGGGGAAAATACAGTTGATGAGAGACCATTTATGAAGAAGAGAGCTCAGTGACAGCACAGTCTTAAAAGCATCATGAAGCTCTCAGTTCAATGGTGACCTGTGAAACATTAACAGGAGAGTAAAATTCCCTGTACTTCCAAATCCTGGAAGTACGTACGTATATAGAAATCTCCATTTTTTTGAGATTTACTTCTCATAAAAAAATTCCTGGTTGAGAAAGCTATTCTAAGGCTCCTGAGACTAAACATGCACAGCAGGGCTGAGACTAAACGTGGAGAGTCCAATGCAGTGGGAGCAGAGCTGTCCAAGGTCTCCCTAGATTGACCTGCTCTGTCTGCTGCTGGTCATATCTGCATTGCTGCTAATGTTTTCTTGAGGTCAGTAGCTCATTCAGTTCTTTAAATGTCTGAGGACCTCCTAGAAGAAATGATCTAGGGGCTGCTTTGATTAAGTGGCACATACATATGAAGTCAGTATCTGGTAAACACCCAGTTAAAAGATAGCCTCTAAAGGTAAGTAGCACATTGAAGAATACGATTGCATAACTTTATTAGGATAATGAAATTACTTTCCAATATTGTAAGGTATTTTTAAAAAGTAAAGGATCAAAATTGAAATTCTCAATGCGATTTATTCTTTTAAAGTATGGGTTAAAATCTTTGTTCTGTTTCCTTAAGGATGGCTTGAATATATAATCTAATATTCCTGAACTCCTAATATTTTCATCTCTAAAATATTAGGAAGAAAAATAAGTCAAGAAATGTAATGGGCTTAACATTATGCTTACAGTAGACATTTGATGAATAATACCCTCATCAATCTCATAAAGCCCATTAAAGAATAGCTAGTGCATCTATTTTGTTCAATTCTGAAAACTCAGTTGATGCCCTAGGCATCCTTTGGATGTGTAGCCTCTTAAAGGCTTAATTCATTTGTATCTCTTGGAATTAATTATTAAATAGTTGAAGGTAAGCACAATAAGTCACTTGCACTAACTAGGCATAGTTCTACATGCTTTGTATGCTATCTCTGTATAGGATAGAAGAAGTAGAGATTAGGCAATTACCTGGAAAATTTAGTTATGGTACCAAAGTCTGTACTGGACTATTGTTTTGATTTGTTTATCTTGCTACATCAATCAAAGTGCTATATAGATGTGCCTGAGCAGACATTTAGGATAAATCCACATTTTCCTGATTGATAGGGGAACGCGATGGTGATTGCAGCCATGAAATTAAAAGACGCTTGCTCCTTGGAAGTAAAGTTATGACCAACCTAGATAGCATATTAAAAAGCAGAGACATTACTTTGCCAACAAAGGTCTGTCTAGTCAAGGCTATGGTTTTTCCAGTGGTCATGTATGGATGTGAGAGTTGGACTGTGAGGAAAGCTGAGCGCCGAAGAATTGATGCTTTTGAACTATGGCATTGGAGAAGACTCTTGAGAGTCCCTTGGACTGCAAGGAGTTCCAATCAGTCCATCATAAAGGAGATCAGTCCTGGTGTTCATTGGAAGAACTGATGCTGAAGCTGAAACTCCAGTACTTTGGCTACCTGATGCGAAGAGTTGACTCATTGGAAAAGACCCTGATGCTGGGAGCAATTGGGGGCAGGAGGAGAAGGGGATGACAGAGGATGAGATGGTTGGATGGCATCACCGACTTGATGGACAGGAGTTTGAGTAAACTCCAGGAGTTGGTGATGGACGGGGAGGCCTGGCATGCTGCGATTCATGGGGTCACAAAGAGTCGAACAAGACTGAGCGACTGAACTGAACTTAATTAAAACCCAGTGTCAGGGGACTGGATGTTCTCTGTTCTCCTCTCAAAGTATACTCTCCATCCTGCTCTACACCCAGGAGACTGACTTCTATGCACTTGTCTTTTTTGCATCTAGTTAGGTTTGGCCCAGTGGGAGCCACTGGCAGGAAAGAGTGGTCAGCCTGTTTATATTCTGCGATCTTTTCTTTCCTGTGCTGAAATCCACAGGTTCTGTGGATCCACCTCAGTTCCAGGTCTCTCAGGCTGGGATAATTTCTTCCTCCTCTGTCCCTTCAAGCCTAGGAGTGGTGAAGTCTTCTTACTGTTGTTGGTCCCAGGGTGCTTTATCTTCTCTTGTAGATTTCCCCTAATCCTGCACATGTATTTAAAAATATTCCTTTCTTTAAGCTTTTCCCAATCATTCCTCTGGAGATGATTGCCTGTGCCTTTTAAGATAATAACACTAACAGTTAAGCTCTAGACAGAAAGAGAAGAAATTTATTCTATTTTCCCATTCATCATAGGGCTCTTTGGGACTTGAAGATTATTATTTAAAGAGAACTTACATATTTCAAAGAAAGACATTTTAATAGGGTCAAGGTTTCAATTAGTTAAGTATGAGATCCTTAGCAGAGCTTTGAGAAATAGCTATGTTCCACATTTTTTTTTCTGATTCAAAGCAAAGAGATTTTCTATCCTCTTTCTAAATTGGGTGGTTTCTTTGGATCTTATTTAAAAGAAAAATAAGGAAAATCAGAGAAACCACTTCTTTATATTGATACTTGCTTATTTTCTTTAAGTTCGACTCTACTGAATAATCACTCTGCTGCTACTGTGGCATTTTTTAGTGTAAAACTTTAGCCTGTCTTCCCCTTAAAATGAACTCTTTGTCATCATCATAATACCTTAAGCTTAGTTAACCATCAACTTTTAATACACGTGTATTTCATCTGAAGTCTGTTTTAAGTAGCCTCTCTATGTGGAAAATTTCTATTTTTGCAAATCTTCATAGAAGTTTCTTAGCTGTAAAACATACTTTTTAATAGGACAAATATTTATAACAAGTTTAGAACACCATCCCTTCTTTTTCTCTCTCTAAAAACGTTTAAAGAGAAGGTTCAAGTTCTTCTTGTATGACTATTTAAATATCATAGGGCGAGGTACCAACGGACCCAACCAAAAGAAAAACCCAAGATATATTGTGGTCAAAGAGGTTTAATTGGAAGTCAGCTCTAAGTTATTTCTAAAGAGACAAGTAAGCTCATTCTTACCATTCGTTTTCTCTTGCCTTACACTTTTCCCTTATTTTGTTTTTTCTTGTCTCTCAGTTTTCCTTCTCTCTCCATTCAACATTATGCTTTCCTTTCTTTTTTTCTATTTATTTCCCCATCCTATCAGAGTATGCATTTCCCTTCTTTCTGTCCCTGCATTATTTTGAGACAGCATAAATCATTCAAAACTTGTTCCACCCAGGATGAATTTTTTCCGACTTTAGTTCATACTTCCCTGATTTTTCTCCTTGAACACCAATGGAAAATGTAGACATCCAGAGTACTGGTCCTGTGATAAGACGGGATGTGTGTGTGTGTCTGTGTGTCTGTGTGTCTGTGTGTGTGTGTGTGTGTCTGTGTGTCTGTGTGTGTGTGTGCGTGAGTGTGCGCGGGCGCGCTCAGTCAAGTCTGGAAAATGTAGACATCCAGAGGACTGGTCCTGTGATAAGACGGGGGTGTGTGTGTGTCTGTGTGTGTGTGTGTGTGTGTGTGTCTGTGTGTGAGTGTGCGCGGGCGCGCTCAGTCATGTCTGACTGTTTGTGACTCCATGGACTGTAACCTGCCCAGACTCCTCTGTCCATGGAATTTTCCAGGCAAGAATACTGGAGTGGGTTGTCATTTCCTCCTCCAGAGGCTCTTCCTGACCCAAGATGGAACCTGCGTCGGCAGGGGGCTTCTTTACCGCTGCGTCACTAGTTAAGTGGCTGAGCTACTAGCCTGGAAAGTCTCCTGATTCTAAGTGGGCTCTAGGGGGCGCTGCTCTGTGCGCTTTGTCTTGAGTGCAGGAGGTGCTGCAGTCCTGCTTCTCACGGAGGTCTGAGGGAAGAGCTTGCTCTACAGAGAGAAGATACAGGTGCCAGGAGGCACCAGGGGGAGTTTGTAAAACGCTGTGCTCGTGGAGAACAGTCTCTGGGGTGGTGCCCTATCTCCAGCAGAAGTGAGCTGCAGAAAAGTCCCCATCCAGCCCAGCGGGAGCCATGGCCTCTGCGCACATCTGGACACTTGGGATTCTGTTTACGCTCAGTGAGTGACATTCCCTTCTCGTTTCCCACTTGTATTTCCCGCTTACGTTCTTCCTCAGAAGCTTCACTCGTATTGCGCGTTAATTTCCAGGTGGACTGAGCGCTCAGTCGGTGACTCAGCCAGAAGATCAGGTCCCTGTCGCGGAAGGGGATCCAGTGACTGTGAAATGCACCTATTCAGTGTCGGGGAGCCCTTATCTTTTTTGGTATGTCCAGCATCGCAATCAAGGTCTCCAGTTCCTTCTGAGATACATCGGAGGGGACAAGTTGGTTCAAGGCAACTACGGTTTTGAGGCTGAATTTAACAAGAGCCAAACCTCTTTCCACCTGAAGAAACCATCTGTTGTAGGGAGTGACTCTGCCTTGTACTTCTGTGCTGTGAGTGACACAGTGGTGGGGGCCGCGGGGAGAGCTGAATACAAACCCCTGAGCACAGAAAACCATGCCTCTGAAGCCTTGATATCCCTCCACAAGGTGGTGTCATGGCTCCAGGATTTGTCCTTCATTATAACTAAAATTTTCTTTTTGTAAAGCCACAAAATTTGTTCATTTGACAAGAATATATTGAAATCAATCCTTGTGTGCCAGCTACTCTGCTGAGCACTGATGATAAAGAGGTGAAAGAAAGCATCCTTGATCTGCAGTTGCCAGGTGTGATCCCAAACATTTGTGAACCCCTTTAATTCTCACAACTCTCCTCATGAGCTTCACTTTATAGATGAAGGCATTCAAGCTCAGATAATTTACATATCTTACTTAATTCACAGAATTGCTCAACAATAAATTGAAACCCAGGCAGCCCGCCTCTCAGAAGTGTAGTCTAACCACTCCACTTCTCTCTCCTCAGCCTATAGGCTCCTCCAGGCATGAGACAGATTTCCACAGTGGTGTAGCCCTAACTCCCAAAATAGTCCCTGTTAATAAGAAGTGTTGGTTGTAGGAATGAACAGTGAAGTGATAACTCAAAAGAGTATGGTAAGTGCTCAGAGAGAGACGTGCATAAAATGCTGTGTGACGAAAGGAAGTAGGGGTAACTTGTCTCTGAATGAAGGAGAGAGGGAGTAAGCGAGACATAATGTGAGGAGGATTCAAAACAATGGAGAATTTGAGTATGTCGTGTAAACAAGTCGGCCGATTACAGCTCCTGTGCTTCAATCTTCTTACGTATCCCCTTGTGAAGGACTGGACTCAATGCCTCTTTTTTTTTCCCTCTTTTCAACTTAGAACCTCCCAGGAAGGGCTCTGATTGACTCAGTATGAGTCAGATGCTGTTCCCTGGACAAGTTGTGTTGGCTACTAGGGTTAGCTCAGCTTTGGTCTACATGCGACCAATTAATTAGTGGTGGCTGGGGGATGATTCTGCAAGAAATTAGCAGCTCCGTTTTGAACCATATGATTCAAAGGAGTATATCCCAAAAGAAATTAATTTTTATGTAGATGGATTGACATTCATAAGAACACTACTTATTGAAAACTTCACACTTGCTCCATCGATTTGGGATACTGCATTTAGAGTATACTAAATTCCTATATATACCCAGATCTACTTTTGGATTGTATTCTTGATGGGGGTACATTAGCCCAACATGATTACAATCCCTGCAAAGAGCCATTCCTTGACTACCTCTTGGGCTTGGGATGTGTATACACTTGTGGAATATCTACATCAGGGAAGAAGGTCCTTGGAAGAAGCACATGCAGACCTTAAAAGTTGATCTGGGGAATTCTTGTATGCAGGGAATCCTGGGATCTGGGTAACGAGGGCAAGATCTAGAAGAGATATCTCCTTGGCTCAGTGGCCTTCTCCCAGGCAGAGATGTGGGAGGATGGCCAGGGAAGAGCCTTTTATAATGGAGTACTAGGGAAGGGACACTGTGTGCTCAGGTCCATATTTTCCCTGTTTACTGAGGTGGCTAGGAGGGAGCAAATAAGTTTCCTTAGAAGTTCTGTTTTGTCATTTGGTCCTGGTAATTGGCTTGTTTTACCTTTTTTTTTTTGTTTGTTTGTTTTACCTTGAAGAGGAAAGTTAGCTTAGTATTCTTTTTTTGCTATGCTTACTGGAAAATGTTCCTTATAACCAGGTAACTTTTAAGTAAAACCAGAAATTCAATGGAGTTTTTATTTATAATATTCATTTTAATCCTCTCTTTTATCTCATTTTAAGACTCTGCAGAAAGAGGGCTAAGCATAAATTATATGTTATGATTCTTCTTCTTAGTAACTATGTCACAGTGGATCAGCCAATTACCATCTATATGCCTCATCTCCTAAATCATAAAATTGAGATAATGGGAAGGACTGTTGTGAGTATTGTTGTACATGTCTTGGACCCCAAATAGAAGTGGGTTTTGAGGGATGCATAGCAATGAGAAACTTAGTCACTGCTATGGGCTGAATGTTTGTATCCTGCCAAAATCTGTATGTTGAAACGTAATTGCCAGTGTGATGGTATTAGGACATGGGGCCTTTGGGAAATTCTTAGGTTGTAAGGGTGAAGGTCTTTTGAATGGAATTCATTTTCTTATAAATAAAAGACACCCCAGAGATCTACCTTGCCTGTTCCTTCATATGACAAAACAGCAGACGATGGTGGTCTATGAACCAGGAAGTGAGTCCTCACCAGATACCCAGTCCACTGGTACCTTGATCCTGGACTCCCTAACCTTCAGAATTGTTAGAAATAAATGTTTGTTGCTTATGCGTCTAGACTGTGCTATTTTTGTTATAGCAGCCCAAATGGACTAAGGCCATCACCAAAGCTATGGATCTCCTATATCTGCCCTGAATTGCTTATGTTTGGACTGCAACATGAGAAGGAAATATAGTCGATCTTGTTTTTAAGTTACTTTACTTTGGCCTTTGTCACATCTCTTGAATCTCTCTACCATCTTATGTGGAAAACCTATTTTAAGAAGGGAGCTAGTATCATCCTATCTAATGACATTGTGGTTAAATTGCATCAAGCAACGTTTTATTCTATTTTATGCAACACTGCATTTTTTATTATTATTTTTTAATGTTTTGGCTGTACTGGGTCTTTGATAAGATGGCGGGGGCTTCTCTTGTTCTGAAGCATGGGCTCAGTTCCTCTGCAGCATGTGGGGCTTAGTCCCCAGTCAGGGATTGAACCCACATACCCTACCTTGCAAAGCAGATTCTTAACCACTGGAACACTAGGGAAGTACCAACATTTTTTTAAAACTACTTGTGGAATCAGAGTTTTCATTTCTGAAATATAATATTAAGTATTTTAGAGACAGTAGGAGTAGAGAAGCATATTGGGGGCTTATTATCCTAGTTTTCCTGAGAGCTATACTTTGCTGCACCCATGTGAGAACTCACCCTTGCCTGGAGGCTAGGGAGACATCTCTCTCTCTAAGCGGAACCACCCTCCATGGAGCCAGTTTGTGTTCCATTCAGTCTTCCCTCCTCTGATCTTTTTCTAACTGTATAATAATTTTCACTGGGTTCTTTGCAAGAATCCAGAAACACTTAAAATTAAGTGTTAGTTAGTTATGCAAAGAAATAGAGGAAAACAACAGAGTGGGAAAGACTAGAGATCTCTTCAAGAAAATTAGAGATACCAAGAGAACATTTCACGCAAAGATGGGTTTGATAAAGGACAGAAATGGTATGGACCTAACAGAAGCAGAAGATATTAAGAAGAGGTGGCAAGAATACACAGAAGAACTGTACAAAAAAGATCTTCATGACCCAGATAATCACAATGGTGTGATCACTCACCTAGAGTCAGACATCCTGGAATGTGAAGTCAGGTGGGCCTTAGAAAGCATCACGACGAACAAAGCTAGTGGATGTGATGGAATTTCAGTTGAGCTACTTCACATCCTTAAAGATGATGCTGTGAAAGTGCTGCACTCAATATGTCACAAATTTGGAAAACTCAGCAGTGGCCACAGGATTGGAGAAGGTCAGTTTTCATTCCATCCCTAAGAAAGGCAATCCCAAAGAATGCTCAAACTACTGCACAATAGCACTCACCTCACACGCTAGTAAAGTAGTGTTCAAAATTCTCCAAGCCAGGCTTCAGCAATATGTGAACTATCAACTTCCAGATGTTCAAGTTGGATTTAGAAAAGGCAGAGGAACCAAAGATCAAATTGCCAACATGCGCTGGATCATCGAAAAAGCAAGAGAGTTCCAGAAAAACATCTATTTTTGCTTTATTGACTACGCCAAAGCCTTTGACTGTGTGGATCACAATAAGCCGTGGAAAATTCTGAAAGAGATGCAGGTCAGGAAGCAGCAGTCAGAACTGGACATGTAACAACAGACTGGTTCCAAATAGGAAAAGGACTACGTCGAGGCTGGATATGGTCACCCTGCTTATTTAACTTATATGCAGAGTACATTATGAGAATCGCTGGGCTGGAAGAAGCACAAGCTGGAATTAAGATTGCCGGGAGAAATATCAATACCCTCAGATGTGCAGATGACACCACCCTTATGGCAGAAAGTGAAGATAAACTAAAAAGCTTCTTGGTGAACGAGAAAGAGGAGAGTGAAAAAGATGGCTTAAAGCTCAACATTCAGAAAACTAAGATCATGGCATCTGGTCCCACTACTTCATGGGAAATAGATGGGGAGACAGTGCAAACAGTGTCAGACTTTATGTTTTTGGGCTCCAAAATCACTGATGATGGTGATTGCAGCCATGAAATTAAAAGACTCTTACTGCTTGGAAGGAAAGTTTTGGCCAACCTAGATAGCATATTAAAAAGCAGAGACATTACTTTGCCAACAAAGATCCGTCTGGTCAAGGTTATGGTTTTTCCAGTGGTCGTGTAGGGAAGTGAGAGTTGGACTATAAAGAAAGCTGAGCGCCGAAAAATTGATGCTTTTGAACTATGTTGTTGGAGAAGACTCTTGAGAGTCCCTTGGACTGCAAGGAGTTCCAACCAGTCCATTCTAAAATCAGTCCTGGGTGTTCATTGGAAGGACTGATGCTGAAGCTGAAACTCCAGTACTTTGGCCGCCTGATGCGAAGAGTTGACTCATTGGAAAAGACCCTGATGCTGGGAGGGATTGGGGGCAGGAGGAGAAGGGGACAACTGAGGATGAGATGGTTGGATGGCATCACCGACTCGATGGGCATGAGTTTGAGTAAAATCCGGGAGTTTGTGATGGACAGGGAGGCCTGGCGTGCTGCAATCCATGGGGTCGCAAGGAGTCGGACACGACTGAGCGACTGAACTGAACTGAACTGAAGTGTTAGTTTAGCTTTTCATCTTCTTCCCTTCCCCAAACAAAAGAAACAAATAAGACAAACTCACCGTCTTTTTGTTTCTATATCAAACAGTGGAACTATCATCTACCCAAATGCTATCCACTTGTGCTTCCACAGGTGCTTAAAGGTCGGTCCAGATGCTGTTCCTTTGGCCTCTTCCTACTTGACCCAGTCTTTACCAGGTTCATCCACCTTCCCTTACGTGTTAGCTTGGGGGACACTCCAGCTGGTAAGTGTTCCTGGAACCCCACAGCCAAAGTAGTCTTACCACCTGTGCGTTCCCATAATACTGTACTTTCCCTATCACAGCAGTTATCATGAAGACTATCCCTGCTTTCAACATTCTCTTCCTTGAAACATTTCTCTTCCTTCCATTCTTCCTCCTTCCTTCAAACATTCCTTCCATTTCATAGGGGGATGTCGTGTCTATCTCAGCGCCTGACCCAAGTAGGGACTCTGCAAATGTTGTGTGAGTAAATTAATATTTACCAAGAATCTTAAAATATTCTTACTCTTTAACTCAGGGAATCTCCTTTGTAGAAGCTAGTCTAAAGAAATAACTGAAAGTTTATGTTATTTTATAAGTGGTCATGTAAAAAATGAAAATGGAAAAACTCTTAAAAAAGAAATAGCTGGAAGTTTAGATTTATGTCTAATGGTGTTTATATAGTATTCTTCCTTAACTCTAAATATTTAATACTAGGAAAATTGATAAATAAATTATAGTACATCTCTGTCATGGAATATTTTGAGGAATGTTTTCAGCTAGAATCCAAATTCCACATATACTTATTAATAGGCAAAAATATTTCAGAAATAACGTTAACAAATCCAGGGTACCCAAATGTGTATGTATGTTTTTATGTGTTTGTGCATATAAGCACACGCAGCCCAATTTTGTTAAAATATTTATGCCTAGTCAAAGGAAAAAAGACATATACCCAAATAGTATTGATAATAATTCTGGGATATGGCATTCACATGATTTTTATACTTTCCATTTTTTCCACATTATGTATTTAGAATTCATTATTTTAACAACCAGAGAAAAACTCACCTTTTAAAAATTTAAAATATATCCCCAGTTGGTGACTCTTGCTGTAGGGTCACAGCGTTCTTTGTTAATCGCAAGAACCTTCTAAAATTTACTTTAACAGGGTTTTGATTTTTCTTTTTTTTAATTACAGTACATATAACAAATAACATTAATGCGTGTATATACTCCTGTGTTGACCCAGATCTCTTGAACACAAAAAGGGTTTTTCAAAGAAGAATATATGTTATAAAGCATAATTATTAGTACCATATATTTGTTTTCCAGGGCCACTGTGACAAAGTGGGTGCCTTCAACAATAGAAATTTGTGGTCTTGAAGTTCTAGAGAATCAAGGTCCAAGTTTAAGGTTTCAGCAAGTCTGGCTCCTCCCAAGGGCTGTGAAAGAAGGATCTGTTTCAGGACCCTCTCCTTGGGTTGTAGGTGGACATCTTTTCTCTGTGTCTCTTCACATTGCTTTCCCTTTATTTGTGTCATCTCTGTGTCCAAATTTCCCTTTGTTATAAGGACACCAGTCATGTTGGATTAGAGTCCACCCACATCTCATTTTAACTTGATTATTTCTCTAAAGACCACTCTCTAAATAAAGTCACATTTTGAGGTAGTAGGGATTAGGTCTGCAACATATATTTTGAGTGAGCAGGGGAGGTGGGAAGAGACCAAATTCAGCCCATAACAACACAGTCATTAATGATTCCTTTCATTCCAAAGGCTGCAGCATAGAAAAGCCTCTAGTATTTCTTCCTTTAGTTGTTTGATTCGTTAATAATCTCCTAAGTCAGTTAATAGATGGCAACACAGAAAAATCAAGTTCTATTTGCTGTTCTGAAAAAGTAGGGTCATTGTTTTGGTCTTGTGACATTTCTGATGTTAAACATAGTTGTATTTATTTAGATACATGTAGTTTAGAAAGAACCTTATTATGGAAGTTCTTTATTAAATATAATTAATTAATTAACCATCACAATTAATTAATTAATCTACATAATCTCTTAAAGAAGTGAAGAAACTGCTTCTCAGACAATAAGTGATTTGCATAAAATTGCACAAATATCACGTCCAGAATATTGCTTGCAACTAGTTTGTCTGGATCCTCATTCAGAATGTTTCCCATTGCCTAAAATAGACCCCATGGTCCACGTGATCAAGACAAACTATTGGCTTCTACCTTTAACAAAGAAATATGATGGGCGGTCCATAAATTGCATGAATCTGAGACCTATTGACTCCTGTGAAACATTTCTTCTGTCCAAGTATATTTACCACATGGGGTCACTGTTGTAACGAGCTGATTCTAAAATGTACCCTTTTATGTTACTTCTGTACAAGGTGTTCTAGCATATTTAACTCCCTCATAAATCCTTCTTTCTTCTCCACCTGGTACTGAAGTGAAGTTGGTTATTCCATACTTGTATTTCATATATACTGTGTCAAAATGTTAGTGGAACTCATCAGCACTCATTGATCTTTTCCATGGGAAAATGAAAAAGTTGCTTACTTAGAATACTAGCAACAATTTTAGACCTGGAAGAAGTTCTCCCCAAATATTTTCTGGTGATTTTCCTTTCCCATATTATATGAGCAAGGAACACAACATACCACTCTTTTTGTCCACATTAATGTCAGTGTTTAACGTGTTTGGTTGTTGCAATTGGCTGATTCAACTAACATTAAGATATCTTTTGGATTTAGCTCTTTTTCAGAGTTAAAAAATTATTTTTTGTTACTATTACTGAGTTTATGTTGGGAATTTATTTTTTTTTTTGTGGCTGTGGGATGTTAGTTCCCCACCAATACCCCCTGCAATGGAAGCTTGGAGTCCTAACCACTGGACTGTCAGGGGATTCTCTCCTGGGTATTTCTTGAAGTAAGAGTGAATGATCCATATATACATTAAAAATAGTCACATATACTATAATTCCTACACAATTGCTTTCTACTGGTCATGGTTCTTTACATGTGGTTTAAAAAAGAAGGAAAGGAATGGGAAGCAATTACAGTTTACTGCTGACTGTTTACAACAGGCTGATTCTGAGGTAGGTGTTATTGTCCCAGTTTTACAGATGAAGAAACTGAGGCTCCAAGGAGAGAGTTGCCCTAGGTCACAAGGTGAAAGAGCTGGGATTTGGATTTAGACCCGTCTTGAATCCGAACTAAAAAGCCTCTTGATGAAAGTGAAAGAGGAGAGTGAAAAAGTTGACTTAAAGCTCAACATTCAGAAAACTAAGATCATGGCATCTGGTCCCATCATCTCATGGGAAGTAGGTGGGGAGACAGTGGAAACAGTGTCAGACTTCAGTTTTTTGGGTTCCAAGATCATTGTGGATGGTGACTGCAGCCATGAAATTAAAAGACGCTTACTCCTTGGAAGTAAAGTTATGAGCAACCTAGATAGCATATTAAAAAGCAGAGACATTACTTTGCCAACAAAGGTCCCTCTGGTCAAGGCTATGGTTTTTCCAGTGGTCATGTATGGATGTGAGAGTTGAACTGTGAAGAAAGCTGAGCGCTGAAAAATTGATGCTTTTGAATTGTGGTGTTGGAGAAGACTCTTGAGAGTCCCTTGGAACAAGGAGATCCAAGCAGTGCATCCTAAAGGAGATCAGTCCTGGGTGTTCATTGGAAGGACTGATGCTGAAGCTGAACTTTGGCCACCTCATGCGAAGAGTTGACTCATTGGAAAAGACCCTGATGCTGGGAGGGACTGGGGGCAGGAGGAGAAGGGGGCGACAGAAGATGAGATGGTTGGATGGCATCACTGACTCGATGGGCAAGAGTTTGAGTAAATTCCCGGAGTTTGTGATGGACAGGGAGGCCTGGCGTGCTGCGATTCATGGGGTCACAAAGAGTCGGACAAGACTGAGCGACTGAACTGAACTGAACTGACTCTGAACTTGGGCCTTATATTCTTTTCTGTCACTTCCTGTTTTGGTGACTGAATCCACATCAGTCGGAGGTCGGACTGGTCAGTCGGAGAAGGCAATGGCAGCCCACTCCGGTACTCTTGCCTGGAAAATCCCGTGGACGCAGGAGCCTGGTGGGCTGTAGTCCATGGGGTTGCATAGAGTCAGACATGACTGAAGCGACTTAGCTGCACCAGCAGCAGCTAGTCAGTACAGACTAGTGAGGGGTCCGCTTCTCTGTTTAATATCTGTTAAGTGAGTTTGGGAAGCAGATGTAAGGTGGGGACTTACTGTGATTACAAAGGGACACCAGGGTGTCAGGAGATGAAAGCTCCAGTTCAGATGGCCTCATGTGCTCTTTTGTGGAATAAGATTAAGATTTCATTTCATCTTACATTGGAACCAATGGGGGATTTCTGGGCATGAATGACCATCTCGGATGGACTGACTACAGTGGATGAGCACCTTCTGGAACTGTGGGAAATCGATGAGGAATAAGGAGCCCAGTGGGATCTATACTTTGAAATAGTTGTTTCATTCAGACCAAATCTTTAGAGGGTTAGATCATAGCAAAGATCTAAAAGGAAATCCAGGCTGCTATGCTGTTGTGCTAGAAGTTTTTACCACTCTTCTTCTTCCTGAATGTTCAGTTGAACCTTGAGGGGAAGCCCATTCTGAAGAGCTGTCGCCCTGCTGTTGGCTTGCTTCTGAGGACAGCCCCTGTGTGAGAGCTGCTTGTGTGGGCTCTGGAATTTGCTGCCACGTCTCTTCCCTGGTTCATAGCCTGGTCCAGGCTCAGACTCAGCAACAGAACTTAGACCCTGGGTCTTGGTTTACATTAGAATATGAGGCAGATGACAAGAGTGACCGTGCTCCTGACCTTGGGTGAGTTATTATGGCATTAAGAGAAATAGGGATCTGGGTCCTGACAAGGCTCTACAACCTTTCCTGCTACCATTGCTCTTTATTCAAGATGCTGAGGGATGACTTTGGGGTCATATTTTTCTCCAGGCTGTTCCCTGGCATTTATGTGAGGAGTGAGAGAAATAAAGACATTTGGGGTTACTGAGCTCTGGTGTGTCCATGGGAGGAAGAAATCAGACCTGCCACTTCTGTTCGTGTGTTCCTGGGATTCCTCAGAATAAATATATATAAAAAAATATGTCCTGGCAGAGGAGTGAGAAGTAAATTGTCTGTTCAGGTGTTCCTGGGATTCCTCAAAATTATTATTAAAAAAAATGTGTCCCAAAACACAAGTGAGAAGTAAATTGTGTGTGTCTGTATATGGCGGGGAGATAGGGATTTACTTGAGAAAGAACCTGGAGGGTGCTGAGTTGGACCTTCAATTGGATTTCAAAATAGGAGCTAGTGTTGTGTTTTTTAATTCCTCAGGTACTTTGAGTCTTGCTAAGACCTCCCAGCCCATCTTCATTGACTCATACGAAGGACAAGACGTGAACATATCTTGTAACCACACCACGATAGCTACAAATGACTATATCTTCTGGTATCAGCAATTCCCCAACCAGGGACCACAATATATCATTCAAGGATATAAGACAAATGTGGAAAATGAAGTGGCATCTCTGTTAATTCCTGCTGACAGGAAGGTCAGCACCCTGAGGCTGCCCCGGGCTTCCCTGAGAGACAGAGCTGTGTACTACTGCATCCTGAGGACGCACACTGCGACAGATGGGGCTGCCCCTGTGCAGTATCCCCGGGTGGGGTGGGAATCACAGCCCAGGGGATCTCCAAAGGAGTGCCTTCTAAAGTGTTTATTTCACTGTACTATTTTCAAAAGGTATTAACAAACCTATGTATTACTTTACTATTTTAAAAAATACTGGTCTTATTCATTTTTAAAATAGGTATTCCATTTCTATGGTCTAAAATTCATAAAACACAAAGGCACATGATGCCTTTGTCCCATATTGTCTCTGAGATGCTCAGTTATACAAAAAGAGACAATGTATGATATGCATACTGTTGTCACTGAGCTCACTGATGCCCCTCCATTCATGTACACACCTGCAAACACACACTGTGTACACACACACACTACACACCCTTACACACACATTGCATGCAGGCAGTTTAGACAACAAGATCAGTTTTAGAAAATTCAGTCTAAGTGTCAGGTAATTATTATCACACAAATTTTGAACTTTTTTTTTGGTATTTTAAGCCCCACAAGATTCTTTCCAAGCCTTCTCTGGATCATTTACTCTCTGTTACCCCTCTTTCTCTTTTGTCCCACTCCCTTGTTGTGGCTGGCATGGCAAATAGAATGGGGATGTTGGTGGGGGGAGTGAAAAATGTTTTTGATTCTGATTGGTATCATAGTCTATTTTTGTAATATATGAAGCAGAAACATAAGGATTCCGGGTCATTATCAATTTTCAGAGTTGAGTCGTTTGGGGACCAAAGGGAGACAAGAATAATGGCAAAGTTTCCGGGTATCTTACTAGTGAGCCTGCAGCTTAGTCAGGATTGTGTGGATATTATTATTAATGTTTTAGTGGGGAGTTGTCTCTGATTTTAGCAACAGGAAATGTAACAGTTGATGATATTTTCTATTGAGACCCACCCCATGGAATGGGTTTTAAGCCAACTTTTTCACACTCCTCTTTCACTTTCATCAAGAGGCTCTTTAGTTCCTCTTGACTTTCTGCCATAAGGGTGGTGGCATCTGCATATCTGAGTGAATTGGTATTTCTCCTGGCAATCTGATTCCAGGTTGAGCTTCATCCAGCCCAGCGTTTCTCATGATGTATTGTGCATATCAGTTTAATAAGCAGGATGACAATATACAGGCTTGATGTACTCCTTTCCCAATTTGGAACCAGTCTGTTGTTTCAGGTCCGGTTCTTACTGATGCCTCCGGACCTGCATACAGATTTCTCAAGAAGCAGGTCAGGATATCTGGTATTCCCATCTTTTTTAGAATTTTCCATAGTTTGTTGTGATCTACAAGGTCAAATGCTTTAGCACAATCAATAAAGCAGAAGTAGATGTTTTTCTGGAATTCTCTTGCTCTTTCTATATTCCACCAGATATTTGCCATTTGACCTCTTGTTCCTCTGCCTTTTCTAGATTCAGCTTGAACATCTGGAATTTCATGGTTCCCGTACAGTTGAAGCTTGGCTTGTAGAATTTTGAGCACTACTTTTCTAGTATGTGAGATGAGTGCAATTGTGTGGTAGTTTTAACACTCTTTGGCATTCCCCTTTGGTGTAGGAATGAAAACTGACATTTTCCAGTCCTGTGGCCACTGCTAGGTTTTCCAAATTTGCTGACATATTGAGTGCAGCACTTTCACAGCATCCTCTTTTAGGATTTGAAATAGGTCAACTGGAATTTCATCACCTCCACTGGCTTTGTTCATACTGATGCTTCTTAAGACCCACTTGACTTCACATTCCAGGATGTGTGGCTTTAGAAGAGTGATCACAACATTATGATTATGGGTCCTGAAGATTTTTTGTACAGTTCTGTGTATTCTTGCCACCTCTTCTTAATATCTTCTGCTTCTGTTAAGTCCATACCATTTCTGCCCTTATTGTGTGCATCTTTGCATGAAATATTCCCTTGGTATCACTAATTTTCTTGAAGAGATCTCTAGTCTTTCTTATTCTTTTGTTTTCCTCTATTTCCTTGCATTGATCACTTAGGAAGTCTTTCTTATCTCACTTTGCTGTTCTTTGGAACTCTGCATTCAGATGGGTATCTTTCCTTTTCTCCTTTGCCTTTTGCTTCTCTTCTTTTCACAGGTACTTGTAAGGCCTCCTCAGACAACCATTTTGCCTTTCTTTTTGTTGGGAATGGTCTTGATCCCTGCTTCCTGTACAATGCCACGAACTTCCATCCAAAGTTCTTTAGACACTCTGTCTATCAGATCTAATCCCTGAGTCTATTTCTAAGATCATGGCATCTGGTCCCATCACTTCTTGGCAAATAGATGGGGAAACAGTGGAAACTGACAGATTTTATTTTTTTGAGCTTGAAAATCACTGCGATGGTGACTGCAGCCATGAAATTAAAAGACACTTGCTCCTGGGAAAAAAAGTTATGACCAAACTAGACAGCATATTAAAAAGCAGAGACATTACATTGCGAACAAAGTTCCATATAGTCAAAGCTATGGTTTTCCAATAGTCATGTATGGATGTGAGGGTTGGACTATAAAGAAATCTGAGCCCCGAAGAATTGATGCTTTTGAACTATGGTGTTGGAGAAGACTCTTGAGAGTCCCTTGGACTGCAAGGAGATCCAACAAGTGCATCCTAAAGGCGATCAGTCCTGGGAGTTCTTTGGAAGGACTGATGCTGAAGCTGAAACTCCAAATTTATGGCTACCTGATGCCAAGAGCTAACTCACTGGAAAAGACCCTGATGCGGGGAAGGATTAGCGGCAGGAGGTGAAGGGGACGACAGAGGATGAGATGGTTGGATGGCATCACCGACTTGATGGACATGAGCTTGAGTAAACTCCGGGAGTTGATGATGGACAGGGAGGCCTGGTGTGATGCGGTTCATGGGGTCGCAAAGAGTCGGACAAGACTGAGCGACTGAACTAAACTGAACTGAAACCCAATGTCAGGGGACTGGATGTTCTCTGTTCTCCTCTCCAAGTATACTCTCCATCCTGCTCTACACCCAGGAGGCTGACTTCTATGCACTTGTCTTGTTTGCTTCTTGTTGAGTTTGGCCCAGTGGGAGCCACTGGCAGGAAAGAATGGTCAGCCTGTTTATATTCTGCGATCTTTTCTTTCCTGTGCTGAAATCCACAGGTTCTGTGGATCCACCTCAGTTACAGGTCTCCCAGGCTGGGATAATTTCTTCCTCCTCTGTCCCTTCAGGCCTAGGAGTGGTGAAGTCTTCTTACTGTTGTTGGTCCCAGGGTACTTTACCTTCTCTTGTAGATTTCCCCTAATCCTGCATACGTATTTACACTGTTGGTGGGAATGCAAACTAGTACAGCCACTATGGAAAACAGTGTGGAGATTTCTTAAAAAACTGGAAATAGAACTGCCATATGACCCAGCAATACCACTTCTGGGTATACACACTGAGGAATCCAGATCTGAAAGAGACACGTGCACCCCAGTGTTCATTGCAGCACTGTTTATAATAGCCAGGACATGGAAGCAACCTAGATGCCCATCAGCAGATGAATGGATAAGGAAGCCGTGGTACATATACACCATGGAATATTACTCAGCCGTTAAAAAGAATTCATTTGAATCAGTTCTAATGAGATGGATGAAACTGGAGCCCATCATACAGAGTGAAGTAAGCCAGAAAGATAAAGAACATTACAGCATACTAACACATATATATGGAATTTAGAAAGATGGTAACGATAACCCTATATGCGAAAAAGAAAAAGAGACACAGAAGTACAGAACGGACTTTTGAACTCTGTGGGAGAAGGTGAGGGTGGGATGTTTTGAAAGAACAGCATGTATATTATCTATGGTGAAACAGATCACCAGCCCAGGTGGGATGCATGAGACAAGTGCTCGGTCCTGGTGCACTGGGAGGACCCAGAGGAGTCGGGTGGAGAGGGAGTTGGAAGGGGGTTCGGGATGGGGAATATGTGTAACTCTATGGCTGATTCATGTCAATGTATGACAAAACCCACTGAAATGTTGTGAAGTAATTAGACTCCAACTAATTAAAAAAAATAAATAAAAATAAAAACATTACTTTCTTTAAGCTTTTCCCAATCATTCCTCTGGAGATGATTGCCCGTACCTTTTAAGATAATAAAACTAACAGTTAAGCTCTAGACAGAAAGAGAAGAAATTGATTCTATTTTCCCATTCATCCTGGTGCACTTTGGGACTTGAAGATTATTATTTAAAGAGAACTTACATATTTCAAAGAAAGACATTATAATAGGGTCAAGGTTTCAATTAGTTAAGTATGAGATCCTTAACAAAGCTTTGAGAAATAGCTATGTTCCACATTTTTTTTTTTCTGATTCAAAACAAAGAGATTTCCTATCCTTTTTCTTAATTAGGTGGTTTCTTTGGATACTATTAAAGGAAAGAAAAGGAAAATCAGAGAAAAACTTCTTTATATTGATATTTGCTTATTTTCTTTAGGTTTGACTCTATTGAATAATCACTCTGCTGCTACTGTGATAATTTTTAGTGTAAAACTTTAGCCTGTCTTCCCCTTAAAATGAACTCTTTGTCATCATCATAATACCTCAAGCTTATTTAACCATCAACTTTTAATACACGTGTATTTCATCTGAAGTCTGTTTTAAGTAGCCTCTCTATGTGGAAAATTTCTGTTTTTGCAAAACTTCTTAGAAGTTTTTCAGCTGTAAAACATACTTTTTAATAGGACAAATATTTATAACAAGTTTATAGCACCATCCCTTCTTTTTCTCTCTCTAAAAATGTTTAAACAGAAGGTTCAAGTTCTTCTTGTATGACTATTTAAATATCATAGGGCAAGGTCCTAACAGACAGAATCACAAGAAAAACCCAAGTTATATTGTGGTCAAAAAGGTTTAATTGGAAGTCAGCTCTAAATTATTTCTAAAGAGACAAATAAGCTCATTCTTACCATTCGTGTTCTTTTGCCTTACTCTTTCCCCTTAGTTTGTTTTTTCTTGTCTCTCACTTTTCTCTCTCTCTGCATTCAACGTTATGCTTTCTTTTCTTTCTTTTTTTAATTTATTTCCCCATCCTATCAAAATATGCTTTTCCCTTCTTTCCGTCCCTGCATTATTTTGAGAGAGCATAAACCATTTAAAACATGCCTCCAGGATGAATTTTTTCTGACTTTAGTTCATACTTCCCTGATTCTTCCCCTTGAACACCAGTGGAAATTGTAGACACCCAGAGGAGTGGTCCTGTGATAAGAGCTGAAAGCCCCAGGGGTGTGTGTGTGTGTGTGTGTGCGTGAGTGTGCGGGTGCGCGTTCAGTCATGTCTGACTCTTTGTGACTTCATGGACTGTAACCTGCACAGACTCCTCTGTCCATGGAATTTTCCAGGCAAGAATACTGGAGTGGGTTGTCATTTCCTCCTCCAGAGGCTCTTCCTGACCCAAGATGGAACCTGCGTCTCCTGCGTTGGCAGGCGGTTTCCTTACGGCTGAGTCACTAGTTAAGTGGCTGAGCTACTAGCCTGGAAAGTCTCCTGATTCTAAGTGGGCTCTAGGGGGCGCTGCTCTGTGCGCTTTGTCTTGAGTGCAGGAGGTGCTGCAGTCCTGCTTCTCACGGAGGTCTGAGGGAAGAGCTTGCTCTACAGAGAGAAGATACAGGTGCCAGGAGGCACCAGGGGGAGTTTGTAAAACGCTGTGCTCGTGGAGAACAGTCTCTGGGGTGGTGCCCTATCTCCAGCAGAGGTGAGCTGCAGAAGAGCCCCCATCCAGTCCAGCGGGAGCCATGGCCTCTGCACACATCTGGACACTTGGGATTCTGTTTACGCTCAGTGAGTGACATTCCCTTCTCGTTTCCCACTTGTATTTCCCGCTTACGTTCTTCCTCAGAAGCTTCACTCATGTATTGTGGGTTAATTTCCAGGTGGACTGAGAGCTCAGTCGGTGACTCAGCCAGAAGATCAGGTCCCTGTCGCGGAAGGGGATCCAGTGACTGTGAAGTGCACCTATTCAGTGTCGGGGAGCCCTTATCTTTTTTGGTATGTCCAGCATCGCAATCAAGGTCTCCAGTTCCTTCTGAGATACATCGGAGGGGACAAGTTGGTTCAAGGCAACTACGGTTTTGAGGCTGAATTTAACAAGAGCCAAACCTCTTTCCACCTGAAGAAACCATCTGCTGTATGGAGTGACTCTGCCTTGTACTTCTGTGCTGTGAGCGACACAGTGGTGGGGGCCGCGGGGAGAGCTGAGTACAAACCCCGAGCACAGAAAACCATGCCTCTGAAGCCTTGATATCCCTCCACAAGGTGGTGTCGTGGCTCCAGGGTTTGTCCTTCATTATAACTAAAATTTTCTTTTTGTAAAGCCACAAAATTTGTTCATTTGACAAGTATATATTGAAATAAATCCTTGTGTGCCAGCTACTCTGCTGAGCACTGATGATAAAGAGGTGAAAGAAAGCATCCTTGATCTGCAGATGCCAGGTGTGATCCCCAACATTTGTGAACCCCTTTAATTCTCACAACTCTCCTCATGAGCTCCACTGTATAGATGAAGTCATTCAAGCTCAGATAATTTACATATCTTACTTAAGTCACAGAATTGCTCAACAGTAAATTGAAACCCAGGCAGCCTGCCTCTCAGGCGTGTAGTCTAAGCACTCCACTTCTCTCTCCTCAGCCTATAGGCTCCTCCAGGCATGAGACAGATTTCCACAGTGGTGTAGCCCTAACTCCCAAAATAGTCCCTGTTAATAAGAAGTGTTGGTTGTAGGAATGAACAGTGAAGTGATAACTCAAAAGAGTTTGGTAAGTGCTCAGACAGAGAAGTGCATAAAATGCTATGTGGCAGAAGGAAGTAAGGGTAACTTGACTCTGAAGGCTGGAGAAGAGGAAGCAAATGAGACATAATTCGAGGAAGACTCAAAATAATGGAGGATTTAAGTATGTTGTGTAAACATGTAGGCTGATTACAGCTCCTGTGCTCACATCTCCTTACGTATACCCTTGTGAATGACTGGACTCAATGCCTCTCTTTTTCTCTCTTTTCAACTTAGAACCTCCCAGGAAGGGCTCTGATTGCCTCAGTGTGAGTCAGATGCTGTTCCCTGGACACGTTGTGCTGGCTACTAGGGTTAGCCCAGCTTTGCTCTACGTATGACCAATTAATTAGTGGTGACTGGGGGTTGATTCTGCAAGAAATTAGCAGCTCCAGTTTGAACCATATGATTCAAAGGAGTATATCCCAAAAGAAATTAATTTTCATATAGAGACTTACATTTCTTTATCTTTTCCAAATGGATAGACATTCGTAGGAACGCTACTTATTGAAAACTTCATACTTGCTCCATCAATTTAGGACACTGCATTTATAGTATACTAAATTCTTGTATATACCCATATCTATTTTTGGATTGTATTCTTTTTTTTAAATTTTTTTTAATTTTTTTATTTTTCAGGGGGTTTTGTCATACATTGATGTGAATCAGCCATAGAGTTACACGAATTCCCCATCCCGGTCTCCCATCCCACCTCCCTCTCCTCCCGATTCCTCTGGATCTTCCCAGCCCAACAGGCCCGAGCACTTGACTCATGCCTCCCACCTGGGCTGGTGGTCTGTTTCACCACAGATAATATACATGCTGTTCTTTCGAAACATCCCACCCTCCCCTTCTCCCACAGAGTTCAAAAGTCTGTTCTGTACTTCTGCGTCTCTTCTTCTGCCCTGCATATAGGGCCATCGTTACCATCTTTCTAAATTCCGTATATATGTCTTAGTATACTGTAATGTTCTTTATCTTTCTGGCTCACCTCACTCTGTATAATGGGCTCCAGTTTCATCCATCTCATTAGAACTGATCCAAATGAATTCTTTTTAACGGCTCAGTAATATTCCATGGTGTATATGTACCACAGCTTCCTTATGCATTCGTCTGCTGATGGGCATCTAGGTTGCTTCCATGTCCTGGCTATTATAAACAGTGCTGCGATGAACATTGGGGTGCACGTGTCTCTTTCAGATCTGGATTCCTCAGTGTGTATGCCCAGAAGTGGTATTGCTGGGTCATATGGTAGTTCTATTTTCAGTTTTTCAAGAAATCTCCACACTGTCCTCCATAGTGGCTGTACTAGTTTGCATTCCCACCAACAGTGTAAGAGGGTTCCCTTTTCTCCACACCCTCTCCAGCATTTATTGCTTGTAGACTTTTGGATAGCAGCCATCCTGACTGGCATGTAATGGTACCTCATTGTGGTTTTGAGTTGCATTTCTCTGATAATGAGTGATGTGGAGCATCTTTTCATGTGTTTGTTCGCCATCTGTATGTCTTCTTTGGAGAAATGTCTGTTTAGTTCTTTGGCCCATTTTTTGATTGGGTCATTTATTTTTCTGGAATTGAGCTGCAGGAGTGGCTTGTATATTTTTGAGATTAATCCTTTGTCTGTTTCCTCATTTGCTATTATTTTCTCCCAATCTGAGGGCTGTCTTTTCATCTTACTTATAGTTTCCTTTGTTGTGCAAAAGCTTTTAAGTTTCATTAGGTCCCATTTGTTTATTTTTGCTTTTATTTCCAATATTCTGGGAGGTGGGTCATAGAAGATCTTGCTGTGATTTATGTCAGAGAGTGTTTTGCCTATGTTCTCCTCTAGGAGTTTTATAGTTTCTGGTCTTACATTTAGATCTTTAATCCATTTTGAGTTTATTTTTGTGTATGGTGTTAGAAAGTGTTCTAGTTTCTTTTACAAGTGGTTGACCAGTTTTCCCAGCACCACTTGTTAAAGAGATTGTCTTTTTTCCATTGTATATCCTTGCCTCCTTTGTCAAAGATAAGGTGTCCATAGGTTCATGGATTTATCTCTGGGCTTTCTGTTCTGTTCCACTGATCTATATTTCTGTCTTTGTGCCAGTACCATATTGTCTTGATGACTGTGGCTTTATAGTAGAGTCTGAAGTCAGGCAGGTTGATTCCTCCAGTTCCATTCTTCTTTCTCAAGATTACTCTGGCTATTCGAGGTTTTTTCTATTTCCATACAAATTGTGAAATTATTTGTTCTAGTTCTGTGAAAAATACCGTTGGTAGCTTGATAGGGATTGCATTGAATCTATAGATTGCTTTGGGTAGAATAGCCATTTTGACAATATTGATTCTTCCAATCCATGAACACGGTATGTTTCTCCATCTGTTTGTGTCCTCTTTGATTTCTTTCATCAATGTTTTATAGTTTTCTGTGTATAGGTCTTTTGTTTCTTTAGGTAGATTGGATTGTATTCTTGATGGGGGTACATTAGCCCAACGTGATTACAATCACTTCAAAGAGGCATTTTTGATTATCCCTTGTGCTTTGGATGCATATACAATGGTGGAATATCTACGTCAGGGAAGAAGGTCCTTGGCAGAAGCACATGCAGGCTTTACAAGTGGACCTGGGAAACCCTTGTGTGCAGGGAATCCTGGGATCTTGGGTAACGAGAGCAAGGTCTAGAAGAGATATCTCCTTGGCTCAGTGGACTTCTCACAGGCAGAGATATGGGAAGATGGCCAGGGAAGAGCCTTTTATAATGGAGGACTAGCAAAGGGACGGGCTTCCCTGGTGGCTCAGAGGTTAAAGCGCCTGCCTGCAATGCGGGAGACCTGGGTTCAATCTCTTAGTCTGGAAGATTCCCTGGAGAGGGAAATGGCAACCCACTCCAGTAGTCTTGCCTGGAGAATCTCATGGACAGAGGAGCCTGGTGGGCTTCAGTCCATGGGGTCGCAAAGAGTCGGACACGACTGAGGGACTTCACTTTCAGGGAAGGGACACTGTATGCTCAGGTCTATATTTCCTCCGTTTGCTGAGGTTGCTAGGAGGGAGCAAATAAGTTTCCTTCCAAGTTCCGTTTTGTCATTTGGTCCTGGTAATTGGCTTCTTTTACCTTGAGGAGGAAAGTTAGCTAAGTATTATTTTTTCCTATGCTTACTGGAAAATGTTCCTTATAACCAGGTAGCTTTTAAGGAAAACCAGAAATTCAATGGAGTTTTTATTTATATTATTCATTTTTATCCTCTCTTTTATCTCATTTTTCCCCATTTATTTTTATTAGTTGGACGCTAATTACTTTACCATATTGTAGTGGTTTTTGTCATAGACTGAGTTGAATCAGCCATGGATTTACATGTATTCCCCATCCTGATCCGCCCTCCCACTTCCCTCTCCACCTGATTCCTCTAGGTCTTCCCAGTGCACCAGGCCCAAGCACTTGTCTCATGCATCCAGCCTGGGTTGGTGATCTGTTCCACCCTAGATAATATACATGTTTCGATGCTGTTCTCTTGAAACATCTCGCCCTCGCCTTCTCCCACAGAGTCCAAAGGTCTGTTCTGTACATCTGTGTCTCTTTTTCTGTTTTGCATATATGGTTGTCGTTACCATCTTTCTAAATTCCATATATATGCGTTAGTATATTGTATTGGTCTTTATCTTTCTGGCTTACTTCACTCTGTATAATGGGCTCCAATTTCATCCATCTCATTAGAACTGATTCAAATGAATTCTTTTTAACAGCTGAGTAATATTCCATGGTGTATATGTACCACAGCTTCCTTATCCATTCGTCTACTGATGGACATCTAGGTTGCTTCCATGTCCTGGCTATTATAAACAGTGCTGCACCCACTGAAATGTTGTGAAGTAATTAGCCTCCAACTAATAAAAAAAAAAATAAATTAAAAAAAAAAACAACAGTGCTGCAATGAACACTGGGGTGCACGTGTCTTTTTCAGATCTAGTTTCCTTGGTGTGTATGCCCAGAAGTGGGATTGCTGGGTCATATGGCAGTTCTGTTTCTAGCTTTTTAAGAAATGTCCACACTGTTCTGCATAGCGACTGTACTAGTTTGCATTCCCACCAACAGTGTAAGAGGGTTCCCTTTTCTCCACACCCTCTCCAGCATTTATTGCTTGTAGACTTTTGGATAGCAGCCATCCTGATTGGCATGTAATGGTACCTCATTGTGGTTTTGATTTGCATTTCTCTGATGATGAGTGATGTTGAGCATCTTTTCCTGTGTTTGTTAGCCATCTGTATGTCTTCTTTGGAGAAATGTGTTTATTCTTTGGCCCATTTTTTGATTGGGTCATTTATTTTTCAGGAATTGAGCTGCAGGAGTGGCTTGTATATTTTTGAGATTAATCCTTTGTCTGTTGCTTCGTTTTCTATTATTTTCTCCCATTCTGAAGGCTGTTTTTTCACCTTGCTTATAGTTTCCTTTGTTGTGCAAAAGCTTTTACGTTTCATTAGGTCCCATTTGTTTCTTTTTGCTTTTATTTCCACTATTCTGGGAGGTGTGTCATAGAGGATCCTGCTGTGATTTATGTCAGAGAGTGTTTTGCCTATGTTCTCCTCTAGGAGTTTTATAGTTTCTGGTCTTACATTTATATCTTTAATCCATTTTGAGTTTACTTTTGTGTATGGTGTTAGAAAGTGTTCTAGTTTCATTCTTTTACAAGTGGTTGACCAGTTTTCCCAGCATCACTTGTTAAAGAGGCTGTCGTTTTTCCATTGTATATTCTTGCCTCGTTTGTCGAAGCTCAGGTGTCCATACGTTCGTGCATTTACCTCTGGGCTTTCTATTCTGTTCCACTGATCTATATTTCTGTCTTGTGCCAGTACCATACTGTCTTGATGACTGTGACTTTGTAGTAGAGTCTGAAGTCAGGCAGGTTGATTCCTCCATTTCCATTCTTCTTTCTCAAGATTACTCTGGGTATTCGAGGTTTTTTCTATTTCCATACAAATTGTGAAATTTTTTGTTCTAATTCTGTGAAAAATACCGTTGGTAGCTTGGTAGGGATTGCATTGAATCTATACATTGCTTTGGGTAGAATAGCCATTTTGACAATATTGATTGTTCCAATTCATGAACACAGTATATTTCTACATCTGTTTGTGTCCTCTTTGATTTCTTTCATCAGTGTTTTGTAGTTTTCTATGTATAGGTCTTTTGTTTCTTTAGGTAGTTATACTCCTAAGTATTTTATTCTTTCTGTTGCCATGGTGAATGGTATTGTTTCCTTAATTTCTCTTTCTGTTTTCTCATTGTTAGTGTATAGGAATGCAAGGGATTTCTGTGTGTTAATTTTATATCCTGCAACTTTACTATATTCATTGTTTAGCTCTAGTAATTTTCTGGTAGAGTCTTTAGGATTTTCTATGTAGAGGATCATGTCATCTGCAAACAGTGAGAGTTTCACTTCTTTTTTTCCTATCTGAGTTTCTTTTACTTCTTTTTCTGCTCTGATTGCTGTGACCAAAACTTCCAAAACTATGCTGAATCATAGTGGTGAGAGTGGGCATCCTTGTCTTGTTCCTGATTTCAGGGGAAATGCTTTCAATTTTTCACCATTGAGGGTAATGTTTACTGTGGGTTTGTCATATACAGCTTTTATTATGTTGAGGTATGTTCCTTCTATTCCTGCTTTCTGGAGAGTTTTAATCATAAAAGGATGTTGAATTTTGTCAAAGACTTTTTCTGCATCTATTGAGATAATCATATTTTTTTAATCTTTCAATTTGTTAATGTGGTGTATTACATTGATTGATTTGTGGATATTAAAGAATCCTTGCATTCCTGGGGTAAAGCCCACTTGGTCATGATGTATGATTTTTTTAGTATGTTGTTGGATTCTGTTTGCTAGAATTTTGTTAAGGATTTTTGCATCTATGTTCATCAGTGATATTGGCCTGTAGTTTTCTTCTTTTGTGGCATCTTTGTCTGGTTTTGGAATTAGGGTGATGGTGGCCTCATAGAATGAGTTTGGCAGTTTACCTTCTTCTGTAATTTTCTGGAAGAGTTTGAGCAAGTTAGGTGTTAGCTCTTCTCTAAATTTTTGGTAGAATTCAGCTGTGAAGCCATCTGGTCCTGGACTTTTGTTTGCTGGAAGATTTCTGATTACAGTTTCGATTTCCTTGCTTGTGATGGGTCTGTTAAGATCTTCTATTTCTTCCTGGTTCAGTTTTGGAAAGTTATGCTTTTCTAAGAATTTGTTCATTTCTTCCAAATTGTCCATTTTATTGGCATAGAGCTGCTGTTAGTAATCTCTTATGATCCTTTGTATTTCAGTGTTGTCTGTCGTGATCTCTCCATTTTCATTTCTAACTTTGTTAATTTGGTTCTTCTCCCTTTGTTTCTTAATGAGTCTTTCTAATGGTTTGTCAATTTTGTTTATTTTTCCAAAAAACCAGCTTTTAGCTTTGTTGATTTTTGCTATGGTCTGTTTAGTTTCTTTTGCATTTATTTCTGCTCTAATTTTTAAGATTTCTTTCCTTCTACTAACCATGGGGTTCTTAATTTCTTCCTTCTCTAGTTGCTTTAGGTGTAGAGTTAGTTTATTTATTTGACTTTTTTCTTGTTTCTTGAAGTAAGCTTGTAATGCTATGAACCTTCCCCTTAGCACTGCTTTTACAGTGTCCCATAGGTTTTGGGTTGTTGTGTTTTCATTTTCATTCATTTCTATGCATATTTTGGTTTCTTTTTTGATTTCTTCTATGATTTGTTGGTTACTCAGATGCGTGTTATTTAGCCTCCATATGTTTGAGTTTTTAATAATTTTTTTCCCTGTAATTGAGATCTAATCTTAATGCACTGTGGTCAGAAAAGATGACTGGAATGATTTCAGCTTTTTTGAAAATACCAATCTTTTATCTCATTTTAAGGGCTCTGTGGAAAGGGGGCTAAGCATAAATTGTATTTTATGATTCTTCTTCTTAGTAACTATGTCACAGTGGATCAGCCATTTACATTTTATATGCCTCATCTCCTAAATCATAAAACTGTGGTAATTGGAAGGACTGTTGTGAGAATTGTACATATGTCTTGGACCCCAAATAGAAGTGGGTTTTGAGGGACACATAGCAATCAGAAACTTAATCACTGCTATGGACTGAATATTTGTTTCTTGCCAAAATCTGTATGTTGAAACGTAATTGCCAGTGTGATGGTATTAGGACATGGGGCCTTTGGGAAATTCTTAGGTTGTAAGGGTGAAGGTCTTTTGAATGGAATTCATTTTCTTATAAATAAAAGGCACCCCAGAGATCTACCTTGCCTGTTCCTTCATATGACCAAACAGCAGACGATGGTGGTCAATGAACCAGGAAGTGGGTCCTCACTAGATACCCAATCCACTGGTACCTTGATCCTGGACTCCCTAACCTTCAGAATTGTTAGAAATAAATGTTTGTTGCTTATGCCTCTAGACTGTGCTATTTTTGTTATAGCAGCCCAAATGGACTAAGGCCATCACCAAAGCTATGGATCTCCTATATCTGCCCTGAATTGCTTACATTTGGACTGCAACATGAGAAGGAAATATAGTCGATCTTGTTTTTAAGTTACTTTACTTTGGCCTTTGTCACATCACTTGAACCTGAATACCATCTTATATACTGGAAAACCTGATTCTAAGAAAGGAGCTAGTATCATCCTATGTAATGAGATTGTGGTTAAATTGCATCAAGCAACATTTTATTCTATTTTATGCAACGTTGCATTTTTTGTTATTTATTTATTTATTTTTTACATTTTGCCTGTACTGGGTCTTTGATAAGATGCAGGGGCTTCTGTTGTTCTGAAGCATGGGCTGAGTTCTTCTGCAGCATGTGGGTCTTAGTTCCCCAATCAGGGATCGAACCCACATACCCTACATTGCAAAGCAGATTCTTAACCACTGGAACACCAAGGAAGTACCAATATATATATATATTTAATTACTTGTTGAATCATAGTTTTCATTTTATAATGTTAAGTATTTTAGAGAAGGTAGGAGTAGAGAAGGATTTTGTGGACTTATTATCCTGGTTTTCCTGAGAGCTATATTTTGCTGCACCCATGTGAGAACTCACCCTTACCGGGAGGCTAGGAAGACATCTCTCTCTCTAAGCGGAACAACCCTCCATGGGTCCACTTTGTGTTCCATTCAGTCTTCCCTCCTCTGATCTTTTTGTAAGTGTATAATAAGTTTCACTGGGTTCTCTGCAAGAATCCAGAAATATTTAAAAGTTAGTGTTAGTTTAGCTTTTCATCTTCTTCCCTTCCCTGAACAAAAGAAACAAATAAGACAAACTCACCGTCTTTTTGTTTCTATATCAAACTGTGGAACTATCATCTACCCAAATGCTATCCACTTGTGCTTCCACGGGTGCTTCCAGGTCGGTCCAGATGCTGTTCCTTTAGCCTCTTCCTACTTGACCTAGTCTTTACCAGATTCATCCATCTTCCCTTAGGTGTTAGCTCGGTCGTCACTCCAGCTGGGAAGTGTTCCTGGAACCCCACAGCCAAAGTAGTCTTACTACCTGTGCGTTCCCATAATACCGTACTTCCCCTATCACAGCAGTTATCATGAAGACTATCCCTGCTTTAAACATTCTCTTCCTTGAAACATTTCTCTTCCTTCCATTCTTCCTCCTTCCTTCAAACATTCCTTCCACACTCATAGGGGGATGTCGTGTCTATCTCAATGCCTGACCCAAGTAGGGACTCTGCAAATGTTGTTTGATTGAGTAAATCAATATTTATCAAGGGTCTTAAAATATACTTACTTTTTAACCCAGGGAACCCCCTTTGTAGAAGTTAGTCTAAAGAAATAACTGAAAGTTTATGTTATTTTATAAGTGGTCATATAAAACATGAAAATGGAAAAACCCTTCAAAATGAAATGACTGAAAGTTTAGATTTATGTCTAAAGATGTTTATATAGTATTCTTCCTTAACTCTAAATATTTAATATTAGGAAAATTGATAAATAAATTATAGTACATCTCTGTCATGGAATATTTTGAGGAATGTTTTCAGCTAGAATCCAAATTCCACATATACTTATTAATAGGCAAAAATATTTCAGAAATAACGTTAACAAATCCAGGGTACCCAAATGTGTATGTATGTATTTATGTGTTTGTGCATATAGGCACATGCAGCCCGATTTTGTTAAAAATATTTATGCATAGTCAAAGGAAAAAAGACATATATCCAAATAGTATTGATAATAATTCTGGGATATGTCATTCACATGATTTTTATATTTTTCCATTTTTTCCACATTATGTATTTAGAATTTTAACAACCAGAGAATAACTCATCTTTTAAAAATTTAAAATATATCCCCAGTTGGTGACTCTTGCTGTAGGGGCACAGGGTTCTTTCTTAAACACAAGAACCTTCTAAAATTTGCTTTAACAGGGCGTTGAGTTTTCTTTTTTTTTAAATTACAGTACATATAACAAATAACATTAATGCATGTATATACTCCTGTCTTGACCCAGATATCTTGAACACAAAAAGGGTTTTTCAAAGGAGAATATATGTTATAAAGCATAATTATTAGTACCATATATTTGTTTTCCAGGGCCACTGTGACAAAGTGGGTGCCTTCAACAATAGAAATTTGTGGTCTTGAAGTTCTAGAGAATCAAGGTCCAAGTTTAAGTTTTCAGCAAGTCTGGCTCCTCCCAAGGGCTGTGAAAGAAGCATCTGTTTCAGGACCCTCTCCTTGGGTTGTAGGTGGACATCTTTTCTCTGCGTCTCTTCACATTGCTTTCCCTTTATTTGTGTCATCTCTGTGTCCAAATTTCCCTTTGTTATAAGGACACCAGTCATGTTGGATTAGAGTCCACCCACATCTCATTTTAACTTGATTATTTCTCTAAAGACCACTCTCTAAATAAAGTCACATTCTGAGGTAGTAGGGATTAGGTCTGCAACATATATTCTGAGTGAGCAGGGGAGGTGGGAAGAGACCAAATTCAGCCCATAACAACACAGTCATTAATGATTCCTTTCATTCCAAAGGCTGCAGCATAGAAAAGCCTCTAATATTTCTTCCTTTAGTTGTTTGATTCGTTAATAATCTCCTAAGTCAGTTAATAGATGGCAACACAGAAAAATCAAGTTCTATTTGCTGTTCTGAAAAAGTAAGGTCATTGTTTTGGTCTTGTGATATTTCCTATGTTAAACATAGTTGTAGTTATATAGAAATATGCAGTTCATAAAGAGCCTTATTATGAAAGTTCTTTATTAAGTCAAATTAATTAATTAACCATCAGAGTTAATTAATTAATCTACATAATCTCTTATAGAATTGAAGAAACTGTTGCTCAGACAATAAGTGTTTTGCATAAAATTGCACAAATATCATGTCCAGAAAATTGCTTGCAACTGGTTTGTCTGGATCCTCATTCAGAATGTTTTCTGTTGCCTAAAATAGACCCCATGGTCCACGTGATCAAGACAAACTATTGGCTCCTACCTTTAACAAAGAACTATGATGGGCGGTCCATAAATTGGATGGATCTGAGACCTATTGACTCCTGTGAAACACTTCTGTCCAAGTATATTTACCACATGGGGTCAGTGTTGCAACGAGCTGATTCTAAAATGTGACCCATTTATGTTACTTCTGTACAAGGTGTTCTAGCATATTTAACTCTCTCATAAATCCTTCTTTGTTCTCACATGGTACTCAAGGGAAGCTGGTTATTCCATACTTGGTATTTCATATACTGTGTCAAAATGTTACTAGAAATCATCAGGACTCATTGATCTTTTCCATGGGAAAATGAAAAAGTTGCTTTCTTAGAATACTTTTAACAATTTTAGACCTGGAAGAAGTGTGCCCCAAATATTTCCTAGTGATTTTTTTTCCCCATATTATATGAGCAAGGAACTCAACATATCACTATTTTTTCCACATTAATGTGAATATTTAACATGTTTGCATTATTGCAATTGGCTGATTCAACTAACATGAAGATATCTTTTGGATTTAGCTCTTTTTCAGAGGTAAAAAAATTTTTTTTTTGTTACTGTTACTGACTTTATATTGGGTATTTCTTTTCTTTTTTTTTTTTTTTTGGCTGTGGAATCTTACTTCCCCACCAATACACCCTGCAATGGAAACTTGGAGTCCTAACCACTGAACTGCCAAGGGATTCTCTACTGGGTATTTCTTGAAGGAAGAGTGAATGATCCATAAATACATTAAAAATAGTCACATATACTATAATTCCTACACAATTGCTTTCTACTGGTCATGGTTCTTTACCTGTGGTTTAGAAAAGAAGGAAAGGAATGGGAAGAAATTACAGTGTACTGTGACTGTTTCCAACAGGCTGACTCTGAAGTAGGTGTTATTGTCCCAGTTTTACAGATGAAGAAACTGAGGCTCCAAGGAGAGAGATGCCCTAGGTCACAAGGTGGAGGAGCTGGGATTGGAATTTAGGTCTGTCTTGACTTTGAACTTGGGCCTTTTCTTCTTCTCCTCCACTTCCGGTTTTGGTGACTGATTCCACATCAAATGTCTTTTCCTAGCTAGTCAGTCAGAGAAGGCAATGGCACCCCACTCCAGTACTGTTGCCTGGAAAATCCCATGGACGGTGGAGCCTGGTAGGCTGCAGTCCATGAGGTCGCTAGGAGGTGGACACGACTGAGCGACTTCACTTTCACTTTTTACTTTCATGCATCAGAGAAGGAAATGGCAACCGACTCCAGTGGCCTTGCCTGGAGAATCCCAGGTGCGGGGGGGCCTGGTGGGCTGCCGTCTGTGGGGTCGCACTGAGTCGGAAACGACTGAAGTGACATAGCAGCAGCAGCAGCAGCTAGTCAGTACGGACTAGTGAGGTGTTTGCTTCTCTGTTTAATATCTGTTAAGTGAGTTTGAGTAGCAGATGTAAAGTGTGGACTTAGTGTGATTACAAAGGACACCAGGGTGTCAGGATATGAAAGGTCCAGTTCAGATGGCCTCATGTGCTCTTTTGTGGAATAAGATTAAGATTTCATTTCATCTTACATTGGAACCAATGGGGGATTTCTGGGCATGATTGACTATCTCAGATGGATTATTCTCAGAGCTCCATGAATACGAGACTGACTACAGTGGATGAGCACCTTCTGGAACTGTGGGAAATCGATGAGGAATAAGGAGCCCAGCGGGTTCTATCCTTTAAAATAGTTGTTTCATTCAGACCAAATCTTTAGAGGGTTAGATCATAGCAAAGATCTAAAAGGAAATCCAGACTGCTATGCTGTTGTGCTAGAAGTTTTTACCACTCTTCTTCTTCCTGAATGTTCAGTTCAACCTTGAGGGGAAGCCCATTCTGAAGAGCTGTCGCCCTGCTATTGGCTTGGTTCTTGAGACAGCCCCCGTGTGAGAGCTGCTCGTGTGGGCTCTGGGATTTGCTGCCACGTCTCTTCCCTGGTTCATAGCCTGGTCCAGGCTCAGACTCAGCCACAGAACTTAGACCCTGGGTCTTGGTTTACATTAGAATATGAGGCAGATGACAAGAGTAACCGTGCTCCTGACCTTGGGTGAGTTATTATGGCATTAAGAGAAATTGGGATCTGGGTCCAGACGAGGATCTACAACCTTGCCTGCTACCATTGCCCTTTATTCAAGATGCTGAGGGATGGCTTAGGGTCCTATTTTCCTCCAGGCTGTTCCTTGGCATTTATGTGATGAGTGAGAGAAACAAAACATTCGGGGTTACTGAGCTCTGGTCTGTCCATGGGAGGAAGAAATCAGACCTGCCACTTCTGTTTGTATGTTCCTGGGAATCCTCAGAATAAATATAAAAAAAATGTGTCCCGAAATAGGAGTGAGAAGTAACGTGTCTGTTCATGTGTTCCTGGAATTTCTCAAAGTAATTATTTTAAAAAAATGTGTCCCAAAACACAAGTGAGAAGTAAATTGTGTGTGTCTGTATATGGTGGGGAGATAGGGGATTTACTTGAGAAAGAACCTGGAGGGTGCTGAGTTGGACCTTCAATTGGATTTCAAAATAGGAGCTAGTGTTGTGCTTTTTATTTCCTCAGGTACTTTGAGTCTTGCTAAGATCTTCCAGCCCATCTTCATTGACTCATACGAAGGACAAGACGTGAACATATTCTGTAACCACACCACAATAGCTACAAATGACTATATCTTCTGGTATCGACAGTTCCCCAACCAGGGACCACAGTTTATCATTCAAGGATATAAGACAAATGTGGAAAATGAAGTGGCATCTCTGTTAATTCCTGCTGACAGGAAGGTCAGCACCCTGAGGCTGTCCCGGGCTTCCCTGAGAGACAGCGCTGTGTACTACTGCATCCTGAGGACCCACACTGCGACAGATGGGGCTGCCCCTGTGCAGTATCCCGGGTGGGGTGGGAGTCACAGCCCGGGGGATCCCCAAAGGAGTACGTGCTAACGTGTTTATTTCACTGTACTCTTTTCAAAAGGTATTAGCAAACCTACGTATTACTTTACCATTTTTAAAAATACTGGTCTTATTTATTTTTAAAATAGATATTCCATTTCTATGGTCCAAAATTCAAGAAACACAAAGGGGCATGATGCCTTTGTCCCATTATTGTCTCTGAGCTGCTCAGTTATACAAAAGAGACAATCTGTGGTGTGCATACTGTTGTCACTGAGCTCACTGATGCCCCTCCATTCATGTACACACCTGCACACACACACTGTGCACACACACACACTGCACACCCTTACACGCACATTGCATGCAGGCAGTTTAGACAACAAGCTTCTCAGCTTTTGAAAAGTTCAGTGTAAGTGTCAGGTAATTATTGTCACACAAATTTTGAACATTTCTTTGGTATTTTAAGCCCCCACAAGATTCTTTCCAAGTCTTCTCTGATATGGATCTTTTACTGTCTGTTACCCCTCTTTCTCTTTTCTTTTGTCCCACTCCCTGTTGTGGATGGCATGGCAAATAAAATGGCGATGATGGTGGGGACCATCGTTTTCACCAAAAAGTGAAAACGTTTTTTGGTTCTGATTGGTATCATAGACTATTTTTGCAATATATGAAGCAGAAACATAAGGATTCTGGGTCATTATCAATTTTCAGGTTGAGTCGTTTGGGGACCAAATGGAGACAGGAATAATGGTAAAGTTCCCGGGAATTTTGGTAGTGAGCCCACAATTTAGTCAGGACTGTGAGGATATTATTATTAATGTTTTAGTGGGGTGTTGTCTCTGATTTTGGCAACACGAAATTCAACAGGTGATGATATTTTCTATTGAGACCCACCCTATGGAATGGGTTTTAAGCCAACTTTTTCACTCTCCTCTTTCACTTTCATCAAGAGGCTCTTTAGTTTCTCTTGACTTTCTGCCATAAGGGTGTGTCATCTGCATATCTGAGGGTATTGATATTTCTCCTGGCAATCTGATTCCAGCTGTGCTTCATCCAGCCCAGTGATTCTCATGATGTACTCTGCATATCAGTTTAATAAGCAGGATGAGAATATACAGCCTTGATGTTCTCCTTTCCCATTTGGAACCAGTCTGTTGTTCCATGTGCAGTTCTAACTGATGCCTCCTGACCTGCATACAGATTCCCCAAGAAGCAGGTCAGGTGGTCTGGTATTCCCATGTCTTGAAGAATTTTCCATAGTTTTTTGTGATATACAATGTCAAAGGCTTATCATAATCAATAAAGCAGAAGTAGATGTTTTTTCTGGAATTCTCTTGCTCTTTCTATGATCCAACAGATATTTGCACTTTGATCTCTTGTTCCTCTGCATTTTCTAGATCCAGCTTGAACATCTGGAATTTCATGGTTCACTTACTGTTGAAGCTTGGCTTGGAGAATTTTGAGCATTACTTTGCTAGCATGTGAGATGAGTGCAATTGTGTAGTAGTTTGAACTTTCTTTTGCATTGCCCTCTGGTGTTGGAATGAAAACTGACCTTTTCTAGTCCTATGGCCACTGCTGAGTTTTCCAAATTTGCTGACATATTGAGTGCAGCACTTTCAAAGCATCCTCTTTTAGGATTTGAAAGAGCTCAACTGGAATTTCATCACCTCCACTGGCTTTGTTCATAGTGATGCTTCCTAAGGTCCACTTGACTTCAGATTCCAGGATGTCTGGCTCTAGGTGAGTTATCACACCATCGTGGTTTTCCACATCATGAAGATCTTTTTTGTATAGTTCCTGTGTATTCTTGCTACCTCTTCTTAATATCTTCTGCTTCTGTTAGGTCCGTACCATTTCTGTCCTTTATTGTGCACATCTTTGCATGAAATGTTCCCTTGGTATCTCTAATTTTCTTGAAGAGATCTCTAGTATTTCCCATTCTATTGTTTTCCTCTATTTCTTTGCATTGATTGCTGAGGAAGGCTTTCTTATCTCTCCCTCCTGTTCTTTGGAACTCTGCTTTCAGATGGGTATCTCTTTCCTTTTCTCCTTTGGCTTTCACTTCTCTTCTTTTCACAGCTGTTTGTAAGGCCTCCTCTTACAACCATTTTGCCTTTCTTTTTCTTGGTGATGGTCTTGATCCCTGCCTCCTGTACAATGCCACAAACCTCCATCCATAGTTCTTCAGGCACTCTGTCTATCAGATCTAATCCCAGAGTCTATTTCTAAGATCATGGTATCTGGTCCTATCACTTCCTGGCAAATAGACGGGGAAACAGTGGAAACAGTGACAGACATTATATTTTGGGGCTCCAAAGTCACTGTAGATGGTGACTGCAGTCATGAAATTAAAAGATGCTTGCTCCTTGGAAGAAAAGTTATGACCAACCTAGACAGCATATTAAAAAGCAGAGACATTACTTTGCCAACAAAGTTCCATATAGTCAACGCTATGTTTTTTCCAATAGTCATGTATGGATGTGAGAGTTGGATTCTAGCTGAGCGCTGAAGAATTGATGCTTCTGAACTGTGGTGTTGGAGAAGACTCTTAAGAGTTCCTTGGACTGCAAGGAGATCCAAGCAATCCATCCAAAAGGAGATCAGTCCTGGGTGTTCATTGGAAGGACTGATGCTGAAGCTGAAACTGCAGTACTTTGGCCCTCTTATGCGAAGATCTGACTCATTGGAATAGACCCTGATGCTGAGAGGGACTAGGGGCAGGAGGAGAAGGGGAAGACAGAGGATGAGATGGTTGGATGGCTTCACCGACTTGATGGACATGAGTCTGAATAAACTCCGGGAGTTGGTGATGGACAGGGAGGCCTGTGGTTCAGGGGGCCGCAATGAGTCAGACAAGACTGAGTGACTGAACTGAATTGGACTGAAATCCAACCTCAGGGTACTGGATGTTCTCTGTTCTCCTCTCCAAGTATACTCTCCATCCTGCTCTACACCCAGGAGGCTGACTTCTATGCACTTGTCTTTTTTGCTTCTTGTTAGGTTTGGCCCAGTGGGAGCCCCTGGCAGGAAAGAGTGGTCAGCCTGTTTATATTCTGCAATCTTTTCTTTCCTGTGCTGAGATCCACAGGTCCTGTGGATCCACCTCAGTTCCAGGTCTCCCAGGCTGAGATAATTTCTTCCTCCTCTGTCCCTTCAAGCCTAGGAGTGGTGAAGTCTTCTTACCTTTGTTGGTCCCAGGGTGCTTTATCTTCTCTTGTAGATTTCCCCTAATCCTGCACATGTATTTAGAAATATTCCTTTCTTTAAGCTTTTCCCAATCATTCCTCTGAAGATGATTGCTAGTACATTTTAAAATACAACACTAACACTTAAGCTCTAGATGGAAAGAGAAGAAATTTATCCTATTTTCCTATTCATCATATGCCTCTTTGGGACTTGAAGATTATTATATAAAGATAACTTACATATTTGAAAGAAAGACATTATAGTAGTGTCAAGGTTTCGATTAGCTAAGTATGAGATCCTTAGCCAAGCTTTGAGAAATAGCTACGTTCCACAATTTTTTTTCTGATGCAAATCAAAGAGATTTTCTATCCTCTTTCTAAGTTGGGTGGTTTCTTTGAATATTATTTAAAGGAAAAATAAGGAAAATCAGAGAAACAACTTCTTTATGTTGATACTTGCTTATTTTCTTTAAGTTCAACCCTACTGAATAATCACTCTGCTGTTACTGTGGCAATTATTAGTGTAAAATTTAACCTGTTTTCCCCTTAAAATGAACTCTTTGCCATCATCATAATACCTCAAGCTTAGTTAACCATCAACTTTTAATCCATGTGTATTTCATCTGAAGTCTGTTTTAAGTAGCCTATGTGGAAAATTTCTGTTTTTGCAAACCTTCGTAGAAGATTTTTAGCTGTAAAACATACTGTTTAATAGGGCAAATATTTATTACAAGTTTATATCACCATCCCTTCTTTTTCTCTCTGTTAAAATGTTTAGAGAGAAGGTTCGAGTTCTTCTTGTATGACTATTTAAATATCATAGGGTGAGGTCCTAACAGACCCAACCAAAAGAAAACCCAAGTTATATTGTGGTCAAAGAGGTTTAATTGAAAGTAAGCTCTAAATTATTTCTAAAGAGACAAATAAGGTCATTCTTACCATTCGTGTTCTCTTGCCTTACTATTTTCCCTTAGTTTGTTTTTTCTTGTCTCTCACTTTTCTCTCTCTCTCCATTCAACGTTATGTTTTCCTTTCTTTATTTCAATATATTTCCCCATCCCATCAAAATATGCTTTTCTCTTCTTTCTGTCCCTGTATTATTTTGAGAGAGCAAAAAATATTTGAAACTTGTTCCACCCAGGATGAATTGTTTACCACTGTGGTTCATACATCCCTGATTCTTCTCCTTGAACACCAACGGAAAATGTAGACACCCAGGGAACTGGTCCTGTGTTAAGACCTGGAAGGCTCAGGGTGTGTGTGTGTGTGTGTTGGGTGTATGTGTGTGTGTGTGTGTGTGTGTGTGTGTGTGTGTGTGTGTGTGTGTGTGTATTATTGCGCGCGCGTGGGCGTGCGTGCTCAGTGGTGTCTGACTCTTTGTGACTCCATGGACTGTAACTCGCCCAGGTTTCTCTGTCCATAGAATTTTCCAGGCAAGAATACTGAAGTGGTTTGTCATTTCCTCCTCCAGAGGATCTTCCGACCCAAGATGGAACCTGCGTCTCCTGCATTGGCAGGCGCTTCTTTACCGCTGCGTCGCTAGCTAAGCGGCTGAGCTACTAGCCTGGAAAGTCTCCTGATTCTACGTGGGCTCTAGGGGGCGCTGCTCTGTGCGCTTTGTCTTGAGTGCAGGAGGTGCTGCAGTCCTGCTTCTCACGGAGGTCTGAGGGAAGAGCTTGCTCTACAGAGAGAAGATACAGGTGCCCGGAAGCACTAGGGGGCATTTGTAAAACGCTGTGCTCGTGGGGAACATAGTCTCTGGGGTGGTGCCCTATCTCCAGCAAAGTGAGCTGCAGAAGAGCCCCCATCCAGCCCAGCGGGAGCCATGGCCTCTGCGCACATCTGGACACTTGGGATTCTGTTTACGCTCAGTGAGTGACATTCCCTTCTCGTTTTCCACTTGTATTTCCCACTTACGTTCTTCCTCAGAAGCTTCACTCATGTATTGCGCGTTAATTTCCAGGTGGACTGAGCGCTCAGTCGGTGACTCAGCCAGAAGATCAGGTCCCTGTCGCGGAAGGGGATCCAGTGACTGTGAAGTGCACCTATTCAGTGTCGGGGAGCCCTTATCTTTTTTGGTATGTCCAGCATCGCAATCAAGGTCTCCAGTTCCTTCTGAAATACATCGGAGGGGACAAGTTGGTTCAAGGCAACTACGGTTTTGAGGCTGAATTTAACAAGAGCCAAACCTCTTTCCACCTGAAGAAACCATCTGCTGTATGGAGTGACTCTGCCTTGTACTTCTGTGCTGTGAGCGACACAGTGGTGGGGGCCGCGGGGAGAACTGAATACAAACCCCTGAGCACAGAAAGCCATGCCTCTGAAGCCTTGGTATCCCTCCACAAGGTGGTGCTGTGGCTCCAGGGTTTGTCCTTCATTATAACTAAAAAAAAAATTTTTTTTGTAAAGCCACAAAATTTGTTGATTTGACAAGTATATATTGAAATAAATCCTTGTGTGCCAGCTACTCTGCTGAGTACTGATGATAAAGAGGTGAAAGAAAGCATCCTTGATCTGCAGATGCCAGGTGTGATCCCAAACATTTGTGAACCCCTTTAATTCTCACAACTCTCCTCATGAGCTCCACTGTATAGATGAAGGCATTCAAGCTCAGATAATTTACATATCTTACTTAATTCACAGAATTGCTCAACAACAAATTGAAACCTAGGCAGCCCGCCTCTCAGAAGTGTAGTCTAAGCACTCCACTTCTCTCTCCTCAGCCTATAGGCTCCTCCAGGCATGGGACAGTCTTCAACAGTGGTGTAGCCCTAACTCCCAAAATAGTCCCTGTTAATAAAAAGTGTTGGTTGTAGGAATGAACAGTGAAGTGATAACTCAAAAGAGTTTGGTAAGTATTCAGACAGAGAAGTGCATAAAATGCTATGTGGCAGAAGGAAGTAAGGGTAACTTGACTCTGAAGGCTGGAGAAGAGGAAGCAAATGAGACATAATTCGAGGAAGACTCAAAATAATGGAGGATTTAAGTATGTCGTGTAAACATGTAGGCTGATTACAGCTCCTGTGCTCACATCTCCTTACGTATACTCTTGTGAAGGGCTGGACTCAATGCCTCTCTTTTTTTCTCTTTTCAACTTAGAACCTCCCAGGAAGGGCTCTGGTTGCCTCAGTGTGAGTCAGATGCTGTTCCCTGGACACGTTGTGCTGGCTACTAGGGTTAGCCCAGCTTTGCTCTACGTGTGACCAATTAATTAGTGGTGACTGGGGGATGATTCTGCAAGAAATTAGCAGCTCCAGTTTGAACCATATGATTCAAAGGAGTATATCCCAAAAGAAATTAATTTTTATGTAGAGACTTACATTTCTTTATCTTTTCCAAATGGATAGACCTTCGTAGGAATGCTACTTATTGAAAACTTCATACTTGCTCCATCGATTTGGGACACTGCATTTATAGTATACTAAATTCTTATATATACCCAGATCTATTTTTGGATTGTATTCTTGATGGGGGTACATTAGCCCAACATGATTACAATCCCTGCAAAGAGGCATTCCTTGATTACCCCTTGGGCTTTGGATGCATATACACTGGTGGAATATCTACGTCAGGGACGAAGATCCTTGGCAGAAACACATGCAGACTTTAAAAGTGGACCTGGGAAACCCTTGTGTGCAGGGAATCCTGGGATCTTGGGTAATGAGAGCAAGATCTAGAAGAGATATCTCCTTGGCTCAGTGGACTTCTCACAGGCAGAGATGTGGGAAGATGACCAGGGAAGAGCCTTTTATAATGGAGGACTGCGGGGAGCGGCTTGAAAGAGCTGACTCTGGGAGCTGCCTTGATTATCGAGGGTTCCTTCAAGGACATAGCTCTCTGTCCCACCACCCCTCTGAATTTACTATCCAAAGATAAACACAACACTAGTAAGCCTTGAATGCACACAAGACGCAGACAGACAGCCTTTTTACGATTACCCCTAATCTAAATCAGGATGCCATTCCTGTGCTCTGACGCCTAGTGAGAGTTCTAATTATTGTTATCTTAAGATGATGTACATGGGGAAGAATTTTCTTTGTGATGTCTCCTTCTTGGTTTAAGTATAAATGAAGCTTGGAGAAATAAAGGAGCATCGTTGACTGCAGCGATCCTCTCGACCCCATCTGTCCTGTGTCTTTATTTCTTAGCCTAAAGGAACGCGTCGTGTTGCTCGCTGAAATCTCCCGGCTGGTCCGGCAAGTGGCGCCCAAGCGTGTGGCTAGACGAAAGTTCCTCTCGGCCGCTACCCGTTGGAAATTGTGCAGTAAGTAAGTAAAAGGATATTTGCTTGAATATTGTGGGGTAGGAAGGTTTATTGTCGAGAGTATAAACTATGGGGCAAGATCATAGTCGTCAGTTGTTTGTGTATATGTTACAGATAATGTTGAAGCATCGGGGAATGCAGGTTACTAAAACAAAATTGCAGACTTTTCTTAGTTTTGTTGAAGAAGTATGTCCCTGGTTTCCACAGGAAGGGACTATGAGTTTAGAGATATGGAAAAAGATAGGGAAACAGATTCAAACATATTATACTCTCCATGGACCTAATAAGTTTCCTGTGGAGACATTTTCATTATGGTCTTTAATAAGAGACTGCCTTGATTTTGAACATGAGGAAGGGAGTAAATTAAAAAACATGCTCTCACCTAAAGATCCAATTTATGCTACTCCTAAAGTTTATGCTACTCCTGAAGGGAAAAGACCCACAACCTTTGAATTAGAATCTGCCAAACCTTTGAAGGAAAATGAGGGAACGTTGACTCCAAAGGATGAGGAAAGTTTAAAGGAACAGGCAGCTGCTTACCATAAAGATGATCATTGGGAATTACTTGTAACTGATAATTCAAATGTGTAGGCAGCAGCTGCCCCTCCGACAAAGAGTCTGGAGGCACTCGTGCAGCAATTATTAATAACAATAAAGGAAGACACTGGGCAAAAGATTGTAAATCAAAGGTTAATGAAACTATGGAAGTCATGGGAGCATTACAACCTGGCTTACCTTCCCCCATGGCTATTCCAAGAAATGCTCATATAATAATCATAGACCTAAAGGATTGTTTTTATACTATTCCCTTAGCACCTCAAGACTGTCCTCGATTTGCCTTTAGTGTTCCATCTGTTAATTTCTCTCAACCAATGCGCCGCTATCAATGGAAAGTTTTGCCTCAAGGTATGGCTAATAGTCCGACTTTATGTCAAAAATTTGTTGCAGCAGCATTAGAAGAGACTCGAGTAAAATACTCTGATGTTTACATTTTGCATTACATGGATGATATACTGCTGGCACATTTTGATGAAAAACATCTGTTAGCAGCTTATGCCTTCATAGAACCAACTTTAAAGGCTGCAGGGCTTATAATAGCCAAAAAAAAGGTGCAAACCTTTCCTCCTTATTCCTATCTTGGCTTTTGTTTAGAAAGGGAGACATTTGGAGTTCAGCCCATTGCTTTGCGAAGAGATAATCTGAAAACACTTAATGATTTTGAAAAGTTGCTCGGGGACATTAATTGGATTAGGCCCTATTTACATCTTGCAACATATGAATTAAAGCCTCTTTTTGATGTCTTAAAGGGAGATAATAATCCTACCTCCCCACGCAGCCTTACAGAAGCTGGGGAGCGAGCTCTTCAGAAAGTGGAAACTGCCTTATCACAGCAGCATTCCAGTTACTGTGACTATGAAAGGCCTTGGGGACTTTATATCCTTGCCTCGGAACATTCACCTACAGGTGTCCTGTTTCAAGATAACCCTCTAAGGTGGATTTACTTGCCAGTTTCTCCTTTACGGGTGTTAAGTCCTTATCATGTTCTTGTAGCTAAAGTAATAGCCAAAGGCAGACAGGAATCCGTTAATTATTTAGGAAGGGATCCCCACTTTATTTGTATTCCTTTTTCAACTGAACAACAGTTATGGCTTTCTCAATTTTCTGATGATTGGGCAATTGCGCTTGCACAGTATGCAGGGGAGATTAAACAACATTATCCTGCTAATAGATTGTTACAATTTGCACAGCTGCATCAGTTTATTTTTCCAAAAGTCGTGCAGCAATGCCCTTTGGAAAAGGGGATAACTGTCTTTACTGATGGATCTTCCAATGGCATGGCCAGTTTGGTGACTGAAAATGAATCTTATTATTGTCAAACCTCATATTCATCAGCTCAAGAAGTAGAGCTTTTTGCAGTACTCCAAGCTCTGCAACGTGTTCCTCAAAGTTTTAATTTATACTCTGACAGTCATTATGTTGTCAGAGCTCTCTCAGTCATTGAAACAGTACCCCTCATTGGAGCTGCAAAGCCCTCTATTCAAACCTTGTTTTTGAAAATTCAGAATCTCATTCGAGCCCGAACTCATCCTTGCTTTTTTGGGCACATACGTGCTCACACTGCCCTTCCTGGACCTTTAGCGGCCGGGAATGCTCTGGCGGATGAAGTCACCCGTGTGGTATGTTATTCTTCCTTAACCCCTATCTCTGCGGCACAGGCCTCTCATGCAATACACCATCAAAATAGCAATTCTTTACGGCTGCAATTTGGAATTTCTCGGGAAGCCGCTCGTCAAATTGTAAAAGTTTGTCCTACCTGCCCGCAGTTTTTTGTTCTTCCCACTTATGGAGTCAATCCTCGGGGTTTACTCCCCAACGATTTGTGGCAAATGGATGTTACACATATTTCTGATTTTGGAAAATTGAAATATGTGCATGTTACTGTTGATACCTTTTCTGGTTTCCTCATGGCCACACTTCAACCTGGAGAGGCTAGTAAGCATTGTATTCAGCATTGCTTACGGAGCTTTTCTGCTATGGGCCTACCTAAATGCATCAAAACAGAAAATGGCCCTGGATATACTGGTCGCAATTTTCAAGCCTTCTGTGCCCAGTTACAAATTGTGCATAAGACTGGTATTCCATATAATCCGCAGGGCCAAGGAATTGTTGAGCGAGCACATCAAACCCTTCAGCACCAATTGAAAAAATTAAAAAGGGGGAGTTTGTATACTATTACTCCTAACAATCTCCTCAGCCATGCCTTATTCATTTTGAATTTTCTAAGTCTTGACCGGGATGGCAAATCAGCAGCTCAACGTTTTTGGCACTATGACAATAAAAAGGTTCGGCCATTAGTCAGGTGGAAAGACCCGCTAGAAGGCAGATGGCATAGGCCGGATCCAGTTCTAACATGGGGGAGAGGTCATGTTTGTGTTTTCCCGCAGAATGCCGAAGCGCCGCGCTGGCTCCCGGAAAGGCTGGTACGCATGGCGGAGGAGGTCACTGGTGGAGCGAATGAGACAGCTCACAATCCAGGAGACGGTCCCGCTGCCGACAGCTCAGCAGATACAGGCACTGTTACAGATGGCATGTGAGAATGCTCCAAACCCTTCCCCCGCCTCTCCTACTAGTATATTAATTTCTTTATTACTCCTTTTAAACCAGATAAGTTCCATGAATGCTGATGTCTTCTGGGCGTATGTTCCTGATCCCCCTCTTTTGCAGCCTGTCGGATGGGAAATGAGTTCTGTTCCTGTGTATGTGAATGACACAATACTTTTGGGGGGGTTTTCTGATAAACATATTTTTCCGCAGAATGCCAACATTTCTTATACTGGATCCTCTTCACAATTACCAATGTGTTTTTTCCGAAATCATAATGTTTCAGGATGTCTTACTGTTACAGATGCACAATACTTTGGTTATGATTACGACCATGACCGCCGTAATTGGATAGTGGATATTCCTAGTATTACGAGATCCACAGGATTTGCACGACGAGTCAATGGAACCGGACCTAAAGACATTCCATTTTGTGGCCTGGGGGTAGAAGGACGATATATAGCTGTGCCATGGAAACTTTGTAGAGATGAGACTGCTACTGTATATTCTATTACTAATGACACACATTCCCTTTGGGACTGGTCGCCAGACTCCAACAGGAACCCCGGAAGGGAAGGCAACAGACAACTTGCAGCCAGAATTTGGAATCTTGGCGGTTCCACGGTGTATCAGACTGAGATATGGAAGCTGTTGGCTGCTTTCGGAACAGATGGGACCCGTTTGCGGACCGGAGGGAAGACCAAAGGAGTACTATCCTGGAGAGCATATTGGTGGAATGAGACTTGGAGATATCCTCGGGCCTGTGTACCCTATCCCTTTATGATCCTTGTTGGCTTTGTGACTCTTTCTAAAAATGCTAGCCTATATCATGTTCATTGTTTTAATTGTACCCTGACTAATTGTATAAGAGGTATGGAAAATAATTCTGGGGCTTTGATAGTCAAACAACCACCCTTCGTCATGATGCCTGTGAACCTTACTGAACCTTGGTATGAGGAGTCAGGGCTTGAGCTATGGAATAAGGTGCGTACAGCCCTTGCTAGGCCACAAAGGGGGATAGGATTAATAATTCTGGGAGTAGTAACTCTAATAACTTTGATTGCTTCTGCTGTTACTGCTTCTGTATCTTTAGCTCAATCTGTGCATGCTGCTAATATTGTAGATGATTTGGCAAAGAACACTTCAAAAGCCTTAGGAGTTCAAGAAGATATAGATAGAAAATTAGAGGATAGGCTAAATGCGCTTTATGATGCAGTAAGATTTTTGGGAGGAGAAGTGCAAGGGTTAAAGCTAAGAACAAAAATTAGATGTCATGCTAATTATCGTTGGATTTGTGTTACACCAAAAATTTATAATAATACTGAGACCCCTTGGAATAAGATAAAATTACATTTAGATGGTATTTGGTATAATGAAAACATTTCCTTGGATCTATTACAACTTCATCAGGAAATTCTTGATATAGAAAATGCTCCTCGGGCTAGTATAGATTTGGCAAAAAATGCTGAAGAGTTTGTTAACAGTTTGTTTTCCAATTTTTCCTCGATCACCTCACTTTGACATCTTTTTTCAGGGGTCATGGCTGTGCTCCTAGTGTTTGCACTTTTTGTGTGCATTGCTCCTTGTATCATAAAGAAATTCATTACAGAGTTGTGGGACATCAAGGCTGTCCTACACAGTAATTACTTACGCCAAAAGAATCAGGCGTGCCCTTTTACTAAATAAAAGAGGGGGAGCTGCGGGGAGCGGCTTGAAAGAGCTGACTCTGGGAGCTGCCTTGATTATCGAGGGTTCCTTCAAGGACATAGCTCTCTGTCCCGCCACCCCTCTGAATTTACTATCCAAAGATAAACACAACACTAGTAAGCCTTGAATGCACACAAGACGCAGACAGACAGCCTTTTTACGATTACCCCTAATCTAAATCAGGATGCCATTCCTGTGCTCTGACGCCTAGTGAGAGTTCTAATTATTGTTATCTTAAGATGATGTACATGGGGAAGAATTTTCTTTGTGATGCCTCCTTCTTGGTTTAAGTATAAATGAAGCTTGGAGAAATAAAGGAGCATCGTTGACTGCAGCGATCCTCTCGACCCCATCTGTCCTGTGTCTTTATTTCTTAGCCTAAAAGAACGCGTCGTGTTGCTCGCTGAAATCTCCCGGCTGGTCCGGCAGAGGACTAGCAAAGGGATGGGCTTCCCTGGTGGCTCAGAGGTTAAAGCGCCTGCCTGCAATGAGGGAGACCTGGGTTCAATCCCTTAGTCTGGAAGATTCCCTGGAGAGGGAAATGGCAACCCACTCCAGTAGTCTTGCCTGGAAATCCCATGGACAGAGGAGTCTGGTGGGCTACAGTCCATGGGGTCGCAAAGAGTCGGACAAGACTGAGTGACTTCACTTTCAGGGAAGGGACACTGTGTGCTCAGGTCTATATTTCCTCCGTTTGCTGAGGTTGCTAGGAGGGAGCAAATAAGTTTCCTTCCAAGTTCTGTTTTGTCATTTGGTCCTGGTAATTGGCTTCTTTTACCTTGAGGAGGAAAAGTAGCTAAGTATTATTTTTTTCTTATGCTTACTGGAAAATGTTCCTTATAACCAGGTAGCTTTTAAGGAAAACCAGAAATTCAATGGAGTTTTTATTTATCATATTCATTTTTATCCTCTCTTTTATCTCATTTTTTCCCCATTTATTTTTATTAGTTGGAGGCTAATTACTTTACCATATTGTAGTGGTTTTTGTCATACACTGACTTGAATCAGCCATGGATTTACATGTATTCCCCATCCTGATCCGCCCTCCCACCTCCCTCTCCACCTGATTCCTCTAGGTCTCCCAGTGCACCAGGCCCAAGCACTTGTCTCATGCATCCAACCTGGGCTGGTGATCTGTTCCACCCTAGATAATATACATGTTTCGATGCTGTTCTCTTGAAACATCCTGCCCTCGCCTTCTCCCACAGAGTCCAAAGGTCTGTTCTCTACATCTGTGTCTCTTTTTCTGTTTTGCATATATGGTCATCGTTACCATCTTTCAAAATTCCATATATATGTGTTAGTATACTGTATTGGTCTTTATCTTTCTGGCTTACTTCACTCTGTATAATGGGCTCCAATTTCATCCATCTCATTAGAACTGATTCAAATGAATTCTTTTTAATGGCTGAGTAATATTCCATGGTGTATATGTACCACAGCTTCCTTATCCATTCATCTACTGATGGACATCTAGGTTGCTTCCATGTCTTGGCTATTATAAACAGTGCTGGGCCCACTGAAATGTTGTGAAGTAATTAGCCTCCAACTAATTAAAAAAAAAATAAATTAAAAAAACCAAAAGAGTGCTGCAATGAACACTGGGGTGCACGTGTCTTTTTCAGATCTAGTTTCCTTGGTGTGTATGCCCAAAAGTGGGATTGCTGGGTCATATGGCAGTTCTGTTTCCAGCTTTTTAAGAAATGTCCACACTGTTCTGCATAGCGGCTGTACTAGTTTGCATTCCCACCAACAGTGTAAGAGGGTTCCCTTTTCTCCACACCCTCTCCAGCATTTATTGCTTGTAGACTTTTGGATAGCAGCCATCCTGACTGGCATGTAATGGTACCTCATTGTGGTTTTGATTTGCATTTCTCTGATGATGAGTGATGTTGAGCATCTTTTCATGTGTTTGTTAGCCATCTGTATGTCTTCTTTGGAGAAATGTCTGTTTATTCTTTGGCCCATTTTTTGATTGAGTCATTTATTTTTTGGGAATTGAGCTGCAGGAGTGGCTTGTATATTTTTGAGATTAATCCTTTGTCTGTTGCTTCGTTTTCTATTATGTTCTCCCATTCTGAAGGCTGTCCTTTCACCTTACTTATAGTTTCCTTTGTTGTGCAAAAGCTTTTAAGTTTCATTAGGTCCCATTTGTTTATTTTTGCTTTTATTTCCACTATTCTGGGAGGTGTGTCATAGAGGATCCTGCTGTGATTTATGTCAGAGAGTGTTTTGCCTATGTTCTCCTCTAGGAGTTTTATAGTTTCTGATCTTACATTTATATCTTTAATCCATTTTGAGTTTATTTTTGTGTATGGTGTTAGAAAGTGTTCTAGTTTTATTCTTTTACAAGTGGTTGACCAGTTTTCCCAGCATCACTTGTTAAAGAGGCTTTCGTTTTTCCATTGTATATTCTGCCTCGTTTGTTGAAGCTAAGGTGTCCATAGGTTCGTGCATTTACCTCTGGGCTTTCTTTTCTGTTCCACTGATCTATATTTTTGTCTTTGTGTCAGTACCATACTGTCTTGATGACTGTGGCTTTGTAGTAGAGTCTGAAGTTAGGCAGGTTGATTCCTCCAGTTCCTTTCTTCTTTCTCAAGATTACTTTGGCTATTCGAGGTTTTTTCTATTTCCATACAAATTGTGAAATTATTTGTTCTAATTCTGTGAAAAATACCGTTGGTAGCTTGATAGAGATTGTGCTGAATCTATAGATTGCTTTGGGTAGAATAGCCATTTTGACAATATTGATTCTTCCAATCCATGAACATGGTATATTTCTACATCTATTTGTGTCCTCTTTGATTTCTTTCATCAGTGTTTTATAGTTTTCTATGTATAGGTCTTTTGTTTCTTTAGGTAGTTATACTCTTAAGTATTTTATTCTTTTTGTTGCAATGGTGAATGTTATTGTTTCCTTAATTTCTCTTTCTGTTTTCTCATTGTTAGTGTATAGGAATGCAAGGGATTTCTGTGTGTTTATTTCATATCCTGCAACTTTACTATATTCATTGATTAGCTCTAGTAATTTTCTGGTAGAGTCTTTAGGATTTTCTATGTAGAGGACCATGTCATCTGCAAACAGTGAGAGTTTCACTTCTTTTTTTCCTATCTGGGTTCCTTTTACTTCTTTTTCTGCTCTGATTGCTGTGGCCAAAACTTCCAAAACTATATTGAATAGTAGTGGTGAGAGTGGGCACCCTTGTCTTGTTCCTGATTTCAGGGGAAATGCTTTCAATTTTTCACCATTGAGGGTAATGTTAATGTGGGTTTGTCATATATAGCTTTTATTATGTTGAGGTATGTTCCTTCTATTCCTGCTTTCTGGAGAGTTTTAATCATAAAAGGATGTTGAATTTTGTCAAAGACTTTTTCTGCATCTATTGAGATAATCATATTTTTTTTACCTTTCAATTTGTTAATGTGGTGTATTACATTGATTGATTTGCAGATATTAAAGAATCCTTGCATTCCTGGGGTAAAGCCCACTTGGTCATGATGTATGATTTTTTAAGTATGTTGTTGGATTCTGTTTGCTAGAATTTTGTTAAGGATTTTTGCATCTATGTTCATCAGTGATATTGGCCTGTAGTTTTCTCTTTTTGTGGCATCTTTGTCTGGTTTTGGAATTAGGGTGATGGTGGCCTCATAGAATGAGTTTGGCAGTTTACCTTCTTCTGTAATTTTCTGGAAGAGTTTGAGCAAGTTAGGTGTTAGCTCTTCTCTAAATTTTTGGTAGAATTCAGCTGTGAAGCCATCTGGTCCTGGACTTTTGTTTGCTGGAAGATTTCTGATTACAGTTTCGATTTCCTTGCTTGTGATGGGTCTGTTAAGATCTTCTATTTCTTTCTGGTTCAGTTTTGGAAAGTTATACTTTTCTAAGAATTTGTCCATTTCTTCCAAGTTGTCCATTTTATTGGCATAGAGCTGCAGGTAGTAGTCTCTTATGATTCTTTGTATTTCAGTGTTGTCTGTCGTGATCTCTCCATTTTCATTTCTAACTTTGTTAATTTGGTTCTTCTCCCTTTGTTTCTTAATGAGTCTTGCTAACGGTTTGTCAGTTTTGTTTATTTTTCCAAAAAACAAGCTTTTAGCTTTGTTGATTTTTGCTATGGTCTCTTTAGTTTCTTTTGCATTTATTTCTGCTCTAATTTTTAAGATTTCTTTCCTTCTACTAACCATGGGGTTCTTCATTTCTTCCTTCTCTAGTTGCTTTAGGTGTAGAGTTAGGTATTTATTTGACTTTTTTCTTGTTTCTTTAAGTAAGCTTGTAATGCTATGAACCTTCCCCTTAGCACTGCTTTTACAGTGTCCCAAAAGTTTTGGGTTGTTGTGTTTTCATTTTCATTCATTTCTATGCATATTTTGGTTTCTTTTTTGATTTCTTCTATGATTTGTTGGTTACTCAGATGCGTGTTATTTAGCCTCCATATGTTTGAATTTTTAATAATTTTTTTCTTGTAATTGAGATCTAATCTTAATGCACTGTGGTCAGAAAAGATGACTGGAATGATTTCAGTTTTTTTGAAAATACCAATCTTTTATCTCATTTTAAGGGCTCTGTGGAAAGGGGGCTAAGCATAAATTGTATTTTATGATTCTTCTTCTTAGTAACTATGTCACAGTGGATCAGCCATTTACAATCTATATGCCTCATCTCCTAAATCATAAAACTGTGGTAATTGGAAGACTGTTGTGAGAATTGTACGTATGTCTTGGACCCCAAATAGAAGTGGGTTTTGAGGGATGCATAGCAATCAGAAACTTAGTCACTGCTATGGACTGAATATCTGTGTCCTGCCAAAATCTGTATGTTGAAACGTAATTGCCAGTGTGATGGTATTAGGACATGGGGCCTTTGGGAAATTCTTAGGTTGTAAGGGTGAAGGTCTTTTGAATGGAATTCATTTTCTTATAAATAAAAGGCACCCCAGAGATCTCCTTTGCCTGTTCTTTCATATGACCAAACAGCAGACGATGGTGGTCTATGAACCAGGAAGTGGGTCCTCACCAGATACCCAGTCCACTGGTACCTTGATCCTGGACTCCCTAACCTTCTGAATTGTTAGAAATAAATGTTTGTTGCTTATGCCTCTAGACTGTGCTATTTTTGTTATAGCAGCCCAAATGGACTAAGGCCTTCACCAAAGCTATGGATCTCCTATATCTGCCCTGAATTGCTTACATTTGGACTGCAACATGAGAAGGAAATATAGTCGATCTTGTTTTTAAGTTACTTTACTTTGGCCTTTGTCACATCACTTGAACCTGAATACCATCTTATATACTGGAAAACCTGCTTCTAAGAAAGGAGCTAGTATCATCCTATGTAATGAGATTGTGGTTAAATTGCATCAAGCAACATTTTATTCTATTTTATGCAACGTTGCATTTATTACTATTATTATTATTATTATTATTTTTTTTTTACATTTTGACTGTACTGGGTCTTTGATAAGATGCAGGCGCTTCTCTTGTTCTGAAGCATGGGCTGAGTTCCTCTGCAGCATGTGGGTCTTAGTTCCCCAATCAGGGATTGAACCCACATACCCTAAAAAAGCAGATTCTTAACCACTTGAACAACAAGGAAGTACCAATATATATATATTTTTAATTACTTGTGGAATCATAGTTTTCATTTTATAATGTTAAGCATTTTAGAGAAGGTAGGAGTAGAGAAGGAATTTGTGGACTTACTATCCTGGTTTTCCTGAGAGCTGTATTTTGCTGCACCCATGGGAGAACTCACCCTTGCCAGGAGGCTAGGAAGACATCTCTCTCCCTAAGCGGAACCACCCTCCATGGGTCCACTTTGTGTTTCATTCAGTCTTCCCTCCTCTGATCTTTTTCTAAGTGTATAATAAGTTTCACTGGATTCTCTGCAAGAATCCAGAAATATTTAAAAGTTAGTGTTAGTTTAGCTTTTCATCTTCTTCCGTTCCCCGAACAAAAGAAACAAATAAGACAAACTCACCGTCTTTTTATTTCTATATCAAACTGTGGAACTATCATCTACCCAAATGCTATCCACTTGTGCTTCCACGGGTGCTTCCAGGTCGGTCCAGATGCTGTTCCTTTAGCCTCTTCCTACTTGACCCAGTCTTTACCAGGTTCATCCACCTTCCCTTAGGTGTTAGCTCGGGGGACACTTCAGCTGGGAGGTGTTCCTGGAACCCCACAGCCAAAGTAGTCTTATTACCTGTGCGTTCCCATAATACCATACTTCCCCTATCACAGCAGTTATCATGAAAACTAACACTGCTTTAAACATTCTCTTCCTTGAAACATTTCTCTTCCTTCCATTCTTCCTCCTTCCTTCAAACATTCCTTCCACACTCATAGGGGGATGTCATGTCTATCTCAATGCCTGAGCCAAGTAGGTACTCTGCAAATGTTGTTTGATTGAGTAAATTAATATTTACCAAGAATCTTAAAATATACTTACTCTTTAACCCAGGGAACCCCCTTTGTAGAAGCTAGTCTAAAGAAATAACTGAAAGTTTATGTTATTTTATAAGTGGTCATGTAAAAAATGAAAATGGAAAAACCCTTAAAAATGAAATGACTGGAAGTTTAGATTTATGTCTAAAGATGTTTATATAGTAGCCTTCCTAAACTCTAAATATTTAATACTAGGAAAATTGATAAATAAATTATAGTACATCTCTGTCATGGAATATTTTGAGGAATATTTTTAGCTAGAATTCAAATTCCACATATACTTATTAATAGGCAAAAATATTTCAGAAATAACGTTAACAAATCCAGGGTACCCAAATGTGTATGTATGTTTTTATGTGTTTGTGCATATAAGCACATGCAGCCCAATTTTGTTAAAAATATTTATGCATAGTCAAAGGAAAAAAGACATATATCCAAATAGTATTGATAATAATTCTGGGATATGGCATTCACATGATTTTTATACTTTCCATTTTTTCCACATTATGTATTTAGAATTCATTATTTTAACAACCAGAGAAAAACTCACTTTTTAAAAATTTAAAATATATCCCCAGTTGGTGACTCTTGCTGTAGGGGCACAGGGTTCTTTCTTAAACACAAGAACCTTCTAAAATTTGCTTTAACAGGGCTTTGAGTTTTCTTTTTTTAAAATTACAGTACATATAACAAATAACATTAATGCATGTATATACTCCTGTCTTGACCCAGATCTCTTGAACACAAAAAGGGTTTTTCAAAGGAGAATATATGTTATAAAGCATAATTATTAGTACCATATATTTGTTTTCCAGGGCCACTGTGACAAAGTGGGTGCCTTCAACAAAAGAAATTTGTGGTCTTGAAGTTCTAGAGAATCAAGGTCCAAGTTTAAGGTTTCAGCAAGTCTGGCTCCTCCCAAGGGCTGTGAAAGAAGGATCTGTTTCAGGACCCTCTCCTTGGGTTGTAGGTGTACATCTTTTCTCTGCGTCTCTTCACATTGCTTTCCCTTTATTTGTGTCATCTCTGTGTCCAAATTTCCCTTTGTTATAAGGACACCAGTCATGTTGGATTAGAGTCCACCCACATCTCATTTTAACTTGATTATTTCTCTAAAGACCACTCTCTAAATAAAGTCACATTCTGAGGTAGTAGGGATTAGGTCTGCAACATATATTCTGAGTGAGCAGGGGAGGTGGGAAGAGACCAAATTCAGCCCATAACAACACAGTCATTAATGATTCCTTTCATTCCAAAGGCTGCAGCATAGAAAAGCCTCTAATATTTCTTCCTTTAGTTGTTTGATTCGTTAATAATCTCCTAAGTCAGTTAATAGATGGCAACACAGAAAAATCAAGTTCTCTTTGCTGTTCTGAAAAAGTAAGGTCATTGTTTTGGTCTTGTGATATTTCCTATGTTAAACATAGTTGTAGTTATATAGAAATATGCAGTTCATAAAGAGCCTTATTATGAAAGTTCTTTATTAAGTCAAATTAATTAATTAACCATCAGAGTTAATTAATTAATCTACATAATCTCTTATAGAATTGAAGAAACTGTTGCTCAGACAATAAGTGTTTTGCATAAAATTGCACAAATATCATGTCCAGAAAATTGCTTGCAACTGGTTTGTCTGGATCGTCATTCAGAATGTTTTCTGTTGCCTAAAATAGACCCCATGGTCCACATGATCAAGACAAACTATTGGCTCCTACCTTTAACAAAGAAGTATGATGGGCGGTCCATAAATTGCATGGATCTGAGACCTTTTGACTCCTGTGAAACACTTCTTCTGTCCAAGTATATTTACCACATGGGGTCACTGTTGCAACGAGCTGATTCTAAAATGTGACCCATTTATGTTACTTCTGTACAAGGTGTTCTAGCATATTTAACTCTCTCATAAATCCTTCTTTGTTCTCACATGGTACTCAAGGGAAGCTGGTTATTCCATACCTGGTATTTCATATATACTGTGTCAAAATGTTACTAGAAATCATCAGGACTCATTGATCTTTTCCATGGGAAAATGGAAAAGTTGCTTACTTAGAATACTTTTAACAATTTTAGACCTGGAAGAAGTGTGCCCCAAATATTTCCTAGTGATTTTCTTTTCCCATATTATATGAGCAAGGAACTCAACATATCACTATTTTTTCCACATTAATGTGAATATTTAACATGTTTGCATTATTGCAATTTGCAGATTCAACTAACATGAAGATATCTTTTGGATTTAGCTCTTTTTCACAGGTAAAAAAATTTTTTTTTGTTACTGTTACTGACTTTATATTGGGTATTTCTTTTTTTTTTTTTGGCTGTGGAATCTTAGTTCCCCACCAATACACCCTGCAATGGAAACTTGGAGTCCTAACCACTGAACTGCCAAGGGATTCTCTACTGGGTATTTCTTGAAGGAAGAGTGAATGATCCATATATACATTAAAAATAGTCACATATACTATAATTCCTACACAATTGCTTTCTACTGGTCATGGTTCTTTACCTGTGGTTTAGAAAAGAAGGAAAGGAATGGGAAGCAATTACAGTTTACTGTGACTGTTTCCAACAGGCTGACTCTGAAGTAGGTGTTATTGTCCCAGTTTTACAGATGAAGAAACTGAGGCTCCAAGGAGAGAGATGCCCTAGGTCACAAGGTGGAGGAGCTGGGATTGGAATTTAGGTCTGTCTTGACTTTGAACTTGGGCCTTTTCTTCTTCTCCTCCACTTCCGGTTTTGGTGACTGATTCCACATCAAATGTCTTTTCCTAGCTAGTCAGTCAGAGAAGGCAATGGCACCCCACTCCAGTACTGTTGCCTGGAAAATCCCATGGACGGTGGAGCCTGGTAGGCTGCAGTCCATGAGGTCGCTAGGAGGTGGACACGTTTGAGCGACTTCACTTTCACTTTTTACTTTCATGCATCAGAGAAGGAAATGGCAACCGACTCCAGTGGCCTTGCCTGGAGAATCCCAGGTGCGGGGGGGCCTGGTGGGCTGCCATCTGTGGGGTCGCACTGAGTCGGAAACGACTGAAGTGACATAGCAGCAGCAGCAGCAGCTAGTCAGTACGGACTAGTGAGGTGTTTGCTTCTCTGTTTAATATCTGTTAAGTGAGTTTGGGTAGCAGATGTAAAGTGTGGACTTAGTGTGATTACAAAGGACACCAGGGTGTCAGGATATGAAAGGTCCAGTTCAGATGGCCTCATGTGCTCTTTTGTGGAATAAGATTAAGATTTCATTTCATCTTACAGTGGAACCTATGGGGGATTTCTGGGCATGATTGACTATCTCAGATGGATTATTCTCAGAGCTCCATGAATACGAGACTGACTACAGTGGATGAGCACCTTCTGGAACTGTGGGAAATCGATGAGGAATAAGGAGCCCAGCGGGTTCTATCCTTTAAAAGAGTTGTTTCATTCAGACCAAATCTTTAGATGGTTAGATCATAGCAAAGATCTAAAAGGAAATCCAGGCTGCTATGCTGTTGTGCTAGAAGTTTTTACCACTCTTCTTCTTCCTGAATGTTCAGCTGATCCTTGAGGGGAAGCCCATTCTGAAGAGCTGTCGCCCTGCTATTGGCTTGGTTCTTGGGACAGCCCCCGTGTGAGAACTCCTCTTGTGGGCTCTGGAATTTGCTGCCACGTCTCTTCCCTGGTTCATAGCCTGGTCCAGGTTCAGACTCAGCCACAGAACTTAGACCCTGGGTCTTGGTTTACATTAGAATATGAGGCAGATGACAAGAGTAACCGTGCTCCTGACCTTGGGTGAGTTATTATGGCATTAAGAGAAATTGGGATCTGGGTCCAGACAAGGATCTACAACCTTGCCTGCTACCATTGCCCTTTATTCAAGATGCTGAGGGATGGCTTTGGGGTCCTATTTTCCTCCAGGCTGTTCCTTGGCATTTATGTGATAAGTGAGAGAAACAAAACATTCGGGGTTACTGAGCTCTGGTCTGTCCATGGGAGGAAGAAATCAGACCTGCCACTTCTGTTTGTATGTTCCTGGGAATCCTCAGAATAAATATTAAAAAAATGTGTCCCAAAAGAGGAGTAAGAAGTAAATTGTCTGTTCATGTGTTCCTGGAATTCCTCAGAGTAATTATTTTAAAAAAATGTGTCCCAAAACACAAGTGAGAAGTAAATTGTGTGTGTCTGTATATGGTGGGGAGATAGGGGATTTACTTGAGAAAGAACCTGGAGGGTGCTGAGTTGGACCTTCAATTGGATTTCAAAATAGGAGCTAGTGTTGTGTTTTTTATTTCCTCAGGTACTTTGAGTCTTGCTAAGACCTCCCAGCCCATCTTCATTGACTCATACGAAGGACAAGACGTGAACATATCCTGTAACCACACCACGATAGCTACAAATGACTATATCTTCTGGTATCGACAGTTCCCCAACCAGGGACCACAGTTTATCATTCAAGGATATAAGACAAACGTGGGAAATGAAGTGGCATCTCTGTTAATTCCTGCTGACAGGAAGGTCAGCACCCTGAGGCTGGCCCGGGCTTCCCTGAGAGACAGCGCTGTGTACTACTGCATCCTGAGGACGCACACTGCGACAGATGGGGCTGCCCCTGCGCAGTATCCCCGGGTGGGGTGGGAGTCACAGCCCAAGGGATCCCCAAAGGAGTGCCTTCTAAAGTGTTTAGTTCAGTGTACTATTTTCAGAAGGTATTAGCAAACCTATGTATTACTTTACCATTTTAAAAAATACTGGTCTTATTTATTTTTAAAATAGATATTCCATTTCTATGGTCCAAAATTCAAGAAACACAAAGGGGCATGATGCCTTTGTCCCATTATTGTCTCTGAGCTGCTCAGTTATACAAAAGAGACAATCTGTGGTGTGCATACTGTTGTCACTGAGCTCACTGATGCCCCTCCATTCATGTACACACCTGCACACACACACTGTGCACACACACACACTGCACACCCTTACACGCACATTGCATGCAGGCAGTTTAGACAACAAGCTTCTCAGCTTTTGAAAAGTTCAGTGTAAGTGTCAGGTAATTATTGTCACACAAATTTTGAACATTTCTTTGGTATTTTAAGCCCCCACAAGATTCTTTCCAAGTCTTCTCTGATATGGATCTTTTACTGTCTGTTACCCCTCTTTCTCTTTTCTTTTGTCCCACTCCCTTGTTGTGGATGGCATGGCAAATAGAATGGGGATGATGGTGGGTGGAATGGAAAATGTTTTTGATTCTGATTGGTATCATAGACTATTTTTGCAATATATGAAGCAGAAACATAAGGATTCTGGGTCATTATCAATTTTCAGGTTGAGTCCTTTGGGGACCAAATGGAGACAGGAATAATGGCAAAGTTCCCGGGTATCTTGGTAGTGAGCCCACAGCTTAGTCAGGACTGTGAGGATATTATTATTAATGTTTTAGTGGGGAGTTGTCTCTGATTTTGACAACACGAAATTCAACAGGTGATGATATTTTCTATTGAGACCCACCCCATGGAATGGGTTTTAATCCAACTTTTTCACTCTCCTCTTTCACTTTCATCAAGAGGCTCTTTAGTTTCTCTTGACTTTCTGCCATAAGGGTGTTGTCATGTGCATATCTGAGGGTACTGATATTTCTCCTGTCATTCTGATTCCAGCTGTGCTTCATCCAGCCCAGCGATTCTCATGATGTACTCTGCATATAAGTTTAATAAGCAGGATGAAAATATACAGCCTTGATGTTCTCCTTTCCCATTTGGAACCAGTCTGTTGTTCCATGTCCAGTTCTAACTGATGACTCCTGACCTGCGTACAAATTTCTCAAGAGGCACATCAGGTGGTCTGGTATTCCCATCTCTTAAAGAATGTTCCACAGTTTTTTGTGATCTACAAGGTCAAATGCTTTAGCATAGTCAATAAAGCAGAAGTAGATGTTTTTCTGGAATTCTCTTGCTCTTTCTATGATCCAAGGAATATTTGCAATTTGATCTCTTGTTCCTCTGCCTTTACTAGATCCAGCATGAACATCTGGAGTTTCATGGTTCAGGTACTGTTGAAGGTTGGCTTGTAGAATTTTGAGCACTACTTTTCTAGTATGTGAGATGAGTGCAATTGTGTGGTGGTTTGAATATTCTTTGGCATTGCCCTTTGGTGTAGGAATGAAAACTGACCTTTTCCAGTCCTGTGGCCACTGCTGAGTTTTCCACATTTGCTGACATATTGAGTGCAGCACTTTCAAAGCATCCTCTTTTAGGATTTGAAAGAGTTCAACTGGAATTTCATCACCTCCACTGACTTTGTTCATAGCGATGCTTCCTAAGGCCCACTTGAATTCACATTCCAGGATATCTGACTCTAGGTGAGTGATCACACCATCGTGGTTCTCCTCACCGTGAACATCTTTTTTGTATAGTTCCTCTGTGTATTCTTGCTACCTCTTCTTAATATCTTCTTCTTCTGTTAGGTCCATCCCACTTCTGTCCTTTATAGTGCACATTTTTGCATGAAATGTTCCCTTGGTATCTCTAATTTTCTTGAAGAGATCTCTAGTCTTTCCCATTCTATTGTTTTTCTCTATTTCTTTGCATTGATCGCTGAGGAAGGCTTTCTTATCTCACTTTGCTCTTCTTTGGAACTCTGCATTCAGATGGGTATCTCTTTTCTTTTCTCCTTTGGCTTTCACTTCTCTTCTTTCACAGATATTTATAAGGCCTCGTCGGACAACCATTTTGCCTTTCTTTTTCTTGGTGATGGTCTTGATCCCTGCCTCCTCTACAATGCCACAAACTTCCATCCATAGTTCTTTAGGCACTCTGTCTATCAGATCTAATCCCTGAATCTATTTCTAAGATCATGGCATCTGGTCCCATCACTTCCTGGGAAATAAATGGAGAAACAGTGGAAACAGTGACAGACTTTATTTTTGGGGGCTCGAAAATCACTGTAGATGGTGACTGCAGTCATGAAATTAAAAGACGCTTGCTCCTTGGAAGAAAAGTTATGACCAACTTTGACAGCATATTAAAAAGCAGAGACATTACTTTGCCAACAAAGTTCCATATAGTCAAAGCTATGGTTTTTCCAATAGTCATGTATGGATGTGAGACTTGGACTGTGAAGAAAGCTGAGCGCCGAAGAATTGATGCTTTTGAAATGTGGTGTTGGAAAAGACTCTTGAGAGTCCCTTGGACTGCAAGGGGATCCAACCAGTGCATCCTAAAGGAGATCAGTCCTGGGTGTTCATTGGAAGGACTGATGCTGAAGCTGAAACTCCAATATTATGGCTACCTGATGGGAAGAGTTGACTCACTGGTAAAGACCCTGATGCTGACAGGGATTGGGGGCTAGAGGAGAAGGGGACGACAGAGGATGAGATGGTCGGATGGCATCACTGACTCGATGGACATGAGTTTGAGTAAACTCCGGGAGTTGGTGATGGTCAGGGAGGCCTGGCGTGCTGCAGTTCATGGGGTCGCAAAGAGTTGGACAAGACTGAGTGACTGAACTGAACTGAACTGAAACCCAACGTTAGGGGATTGGATGTTCTCTGTTCTCCTCTCCAAGTATATTCTCCATCCTGATCTACACCCAGGAGGCTGACTTCTATGCACTTGTCTTTTTTGCTTCTTCTTAGGTTTGGCCCAGTGGGAGCCACTGGCAGGAAAGAGTGGTCAGCCTGTTTATATTCTGCAATGTTTTCTCTCCTGTGCTGAAATCCACAGCTCCTGTGGATCCTCCTCAGTTACAGGTCTCCTAGGCTGGGATAATTTATTCCTCCTCTGTCTCTTCAAGCCTAGAAGTGGTGACGTCTTCTTACTGTTGTTCGTCCCAGGGTGCTGCTTTATCTCCTCTTGTAGATTTCCCCTAATCCTGCACATGTATTTAAAAATATTCCTTTCTTTAAGCTTTTCACAATCATTCATCTGGAGATTATTGCCAGTACCTTTTAAGATAACAACACTAACAGTTAAGCTCTAGACAGAAAGAGAAGAAATTTAATCTATTTTTCCATTCATCATAGGGCTCTTTGGGACTTGAAGATTATTATTTAAATAGAACTTACATATTTCAAAGAAAGACATTATAATAGGGTCATGGTTTCAATTAGTTAAGTATGAGATACTTAGCAAAGCTTTGAGAGATAGCTATGTTCCACATTTTTTTTTTCTGATTCAAAGCAAAGAGATTTTCTTTGGATATTATTTAAAGGAAAAATAAGGAAAATCAGAGAAATGACTTCTTCATGTTGATACTTGCTTATTTTCTTTAAGTTCGACTCTACTGAATAATCACTGTGCTGCTACTGTGACATTTTTTAGTGTAAAACTTTAGCCTGTCTTCGCCTTAAAATGAACTCATTGTCATCAGCATAATACCTCAAGCTTAGTTAACCATCAACTTTTAATCCATGTGTATTTCATCTGAAGTCTGTTTTAAGTAGCCTTTCTATGTGGAAAATTTCTATTTTTGCAAATCTTCATAGAAGTTTTTTAGCTGCAAAACATACTCTTTAATGGGACAAATATTTATAACAGGTTTATAACACCATCCCTTCTTTTTCTCTCTCTAAAAATGTTTAAAGAGAAGGTTCAAGTTCTTCTTGTATGACTATTTAAATATCATAGGGCGAGGTACCAACGGACCCAACCAAAAGAAAAACCCAAGTTATGTTGTGTTCAAAGAGGTTTAATTGGACGTCAGCTCTAAATTATTTCTAAACAGACAAGTAAGGTCATTCTTACCATTCCTCTTCTCTTGCCTTACTCTTTTCCCTTATTATTATTATTATTTTTTGATCTCTCACTTTTCCTTCTCTCTCCATTCAACGTTATACTTTCCTTTCTTTCCTTTCTATTTATTTTCCCATCCTATCAGAATATGCTTTCCCCTTCTTTCTGTCCCTTATTGTTTTGACAGAGCATAAACCATTTAAAACTTGTTCCATCCAGGATGAATATTTTCCGACTTTAGTTCATACATCCTGATTCTTCTCCTAGAACACCAATGGAAAATGTAGACACCAGAGGACTGGTCCTGCGATAAGAAGGTGTGTGTGTGTGTGTGTGTGTGTGTGTGTGTGTGTGTGTGTGTGTGTACTGGTCCTGTGATAAGAAGGGGTGTGTGTGTGTGTGTGTGTGTGTGTGTGTTTGGACTGGTTCTGTGATACGAAGGGGATGTGTGTGGGGTGGGGGGCTGGTCCTGTGATAAGGAGGGTTGTGTGTGTATGTGTGTGTGTGTGTGTGTGGACTGGTCCTGTGATAAGAAGGGTGTGTGTGTGTGTGTGTGTGTGTCTGTGTTTGTGTCTGTGTGCGTGTGTGTGTGTGTGTGTGTGTGTGTGTGTGTGTGTGTGTGTGTGTGTCTGTGTGTGTCCCGCTCCGTGGTGTCTGACTCTTTGTGACTCCATGGACTGTAACCTGCCCAGACTCCTCTGTCCATGGAATTTTCCAGGCAAGAATACTGGAGTGGGCTGTCATTTCCTCCTCCAGAGGCTCTTCCTGACCCAAGATGGAACCTGCGTTGGCAGGCGGCTTCTTTCCCGCTGAGTCACTAGTTAAGTGGCTGAGCTACTAGCCTGGAAAGTCTCCTGATTCTAAGTGGGCTCTAGGGGGCGCTGCTCTGTGCGCTTTGTCTTGAGTGCAGGAGGTGCTGCAGTCCTGCTTCTCACGGAGGTCTGAGGGAAGAGCTTGCTCTACAGAGAGAAGATACAGGTGCCCGGAAGCACTAGGGGGCATTTGTAAAACGCTGTGCTCGTGGGGAACATAGTCTCTGGGGTGGTGCCCTATCTCCAGCAGAAGTGAGCTGCAGAAGAGCCCCCATGCAGCCCAGCGGGAGCCATGGCCTCTGCGCACATCTGGACACTTGGGATTCTGTTTACGCTCAGTGAGTGACATTCCCTTCTCGTTTTCCACTTGTATTTCCCGCTTACGTTCTTCCTCAGAAGCTTCACTCATGTATTGCGCGTTAATTTCCAGGTGGACTGAGCGCTCAGTCGGTGACTCAGTCAGAAGATCAGGTCCCTGTCGCGGAAGGGGATCCAGTGACTGTGAAGTGCACCTATTCAGTGTCGGGGAGCCCTTATCTTTTTTGGTATGTCCAGCATCGCAATCAAGGTCTCCAGTTCCTTCTGAGATACATCGGAGGGGACAAGTTGGTTCAAGGCAACTACGGTTTTGAGGCTGAATTTAACAAGAGCCAAACCTCTTTCCACCTGAAGAAACCATCTGCTGTATGGAGTGACTCTGCCTTGTACTTCTGTGCTGTGAGCGACACAGTGGTGGGGGCCGCGGGGAGAGCTGAATTCAAACCCCTGAGCACAGAAGACCATGCTCCTGAAGCCTTGATATCCCTCCACAAGGTGGTGGTGTGGCTCCAGGGTTTGTCCTTCATTATAACTAAAAAAAAATTTTTTTTGTAAAGCCACAAAATTTGTTGATTTGACAAGTATATATTGAAATAAATCCTTGTGTGCCTGCTACTCTGCTGAGCACTGATGATAAAGAGGTGAAAGAAAGCATCCTTGATCTGCAGATGCCAGGTGTGATCCCAAACATTTGTGAACCCCTTTAATTCTCACAACTTTCCTCATGAACTTCACTTTATTGATGAAACCGTTTAAGGTCAGAGAATTTACATATCTTTCTTAAGTCACAGAACTGGTCAACAGTAAATTGAAACCCAGGCAGCCTGCCTCTCAGGCGTGTAGTCTAACCACTCCACTTCTCCTCAGCCTATAGGCTCCTCCAGGCATGAGACAGATTTCCACAGTGGTGTAGCCCTCACTCCCAGTCCCTGTTAATAAGAAGTGTTGGTTGTAGGAATGAAGAGTGAAGTGATAACTCAAAAGAGTTTGGTAAGTACTCAGACAGAGAAGTGCATAAAATGCTGTGTGACAAAAGGAAGTAGGGTTAACTTGACTCTGAAGGAAGGAGAGAGGAAGCAAGGGAGACATAATGTGAGGAGGATTCAAAACAATGGAGGATTTAAGTATGTCGTGTAAACATGTAGGCTGATTACAGCTCCTGTGCTCACATCTTCTTACCTATACCCTTGTGAAGGACTGGACTCAATGCCTCTCTTTTTTTCCTCTTTTCAACTTAGAACCTCCGAGCAAGGGCTCTGGTTGACTCAGTGTGAGTCAGATGCTGTTCCCTGGACAAGTTGTGCTGGCTACTAGGATTATCCCAGCTTTGCTCTACGTGTGACCAATTAATTAGTGGTGACTGGGGGATGATTCTGCAAGAAATTAGCAGCTCCAGTTTGAACCATATAATTCAAAGGTGATATCCCAAAAGAAATTAATTTTTATGTACAGACTTCCGTTTCTTTATTTTTTCCAAATGTATAGACATTCGTAGAATGCTACTTATTGAAAACTTCATACTTGCTCCATTGATTTGGGATACTGCATTTATAGTATACTAAATTCTTATATATACCCAGATTTATTTTTGGATTGTATTCTTGATGGGGGTACATTAGCCCAACATGATTACAATCCCTGCAAAGAGTCATTCCTTGGTTACCCCTTGGGCTTTGGATGCGTATACACTGGTGGAATATCTACATCAGGGAAGAAAGTCCTTGGCAGAAGCACATGCAGACCTTAAAAGTAGACCTGGGGAATGTTGTGTGCAGGGAATCGTGGGATCCTGGGTAACGAGAGCAAGGTCTAGAAGAGATATCTCCTTGGTTCAGTGGCCTTCTCCCAGGTAGAGATGTGGGAGGATGGCCAGGGAAGAGCCTATTATAATGGAGGACTAGTGAAAGGATGGGCTTCCCTGGTGGCTCAGAGGTTAAAGTGCCTGCCTGCAATGTGGGAGACCTGGGTTCAATCCCTGGGTCTGGAAGATTCCCTGGAGAGGGAAATGGCAACCCACTCTAGTATTCTTGTCTGGAGAATCCCATGGACAGAAGAGCCTGGTGGGCTACAGTCCATGGGGTCGCAAAGAGTCAGACACGACTGAGCGCTTCACTTTCAGGGAAGGGACACTGTGTGCTCAGGTGTATATTTCCCCCATTTACTGAGGTGGCTAGGAGGGAGCAAATAAGTTTCCTTAGAAATTCTGTTTTGTCATTTGGTCCTGGTAATTGGCTTGTTTTACCTTGAGAAGGAAAGTTACCTTAGTACTCTTTTTTTCCTATGCTTTCGGGAAAATGTTCCTTATAACCAGGTAACTTTTAAGTAAAACCAGAAATTCAATGGAGTTTTTATTTATAATATTCATTTTTATCCTCTCTTTTATCTCATTTTAAGGACTCTGTGGAAAGAAGGCTAAGCATAAATTATATGCTATGATTCTTCTTCGTAGTAACTATGTCACAGTGGATCAGCCATTTACAATCTATGTGCCTCATCTCCTAAATCATAAAATTGAGATAATTGGAAGGACTGTTGTGAGGATTGTTGTACATGTCCTGGACCCCGAGTAGAAGTGGGTTTTGAGGGAAGCATAGCAATCAGAAACTTAGTCACTGCTATGGACTGAATATTTGTGTCCTGCCAAAATCTGTATGTTGAAACCTAATTGTCAGTGTGATGGTATTAGGATATGGGGCCTTTGGGAAATTCTTAGGTTGTAAGGGTGAAGGTCTTTTGAATGGAATTCATTTTCTTTTAAATAAAAGGCACCCCAGAGATCTCCTTTGCCTGTTCCTTCATATGACAGCAGAGCAGGAAGATGGTGATCTATACCAGGAAGTGGGTCCTCACCAGATACCCAATCCACTGGTACCTTGATCCTGGACTCCCTAACCTTCAGAATTGTTAGAAATAAATGTTTGTTGCTTATGCGTCTAAACTGCTATTTTTGTTATAGCAACCCAAATGGACTAAGGCCATCACCAAAGCTATGGATCTCCTATATCTGCCCTGAATTGCTTATATTTGGACTGCAACATGAGATGGAAATACAGTCGATTTTGTTTTTAAGTTACTTTACTTTGGCCTTTGTCACAATACTTGAACCTGTATACCATCTTATATAGTGGAAAAAACTGCTTTTAAGAAGGGAGCTAGATACCCCTATATGCAAAACAGAAAAAGAGACACAGAAGTACAGAACAGACTTTTGAACTATGTGGGAGAAGGTGAGGGTGGGATGTTTCGAAAGAACAGCATGTATATTATCTACGATGAAACAGATCACCAGCTCAGGTGGGATGCATGAGTCAAGTGCTCGGGCCTGGTGGGCTGGGAAGACCCAGAGGAATCAGGTGGAGAGGGAGGTGGGAGGGGGGATCGGGATGGGGAATACGTGTAACTCTATGGCTGATTCATATCAATGTATGACAAAACCCACTGAAAAATAAAAAAATTAAAAAAAAAAGAAGAAGGGAGCTAGTATCATCCTATCTAATGACATTGTGGTTAAATTGCATCAAGCAACATTTTATTCTATTTTATGCAACACTGCATTTTTTATTATGTTTTTTCACGTTTTGGCTGTACTACGTCTTTGATAAGATGTGGGTGCTTCTCTTGTTCTGAAGCATGGGCTCAGTTTCTTTGCAGCATGTGGTGTTAGTTCCCCAATCAGGGATCGAACCCACATACCCTACATTGCAAAGCAGATTCTTAACCATTGGAACACTAGGGAAGTACCAACATTTTTTTTTTTTAATTACTTGTGGAATCACAGTTTTCATTTCTAAAATAAATGTTAAATATTTTCGAGAAGGTAGGAGTAGAGAAGCATTTTGGGGGCTTATTATCCTGGTTTTCCTGAGAGCTGTACTTTGCTGCACCCATGTGAGAACTCACCCTTGCCTGGAGGCTAGGAAGACATCTCTCTCTCTAAGCGGAACCACCCTCCATGGAGCCACTTTGTGTTCCATTCAGTCTTCCTCCTCTGATCTTTTTCTAATTGTATACAAAGTTTCACTGGGTTCTCTACAAGAATCAAGAAATATCTAAAATTAAGTGTTAGTTAGTTATGCAAAGGAATAGAGGAAAACAACAGAATGGGAAAGACTAGAGATCTAGAGTTGACTCATTGGAAAAGACCCTGATGCTGGGAGGGATTGGGGGCAGGAGGAGAATGGGACGATAGAGGATGAGATGGCTGGATGGCATCACTGACTTGATGGGCATGAGTTTGAGTAAACTCAGGGAGTTGGTGATGGACAGGGAGGACTGGCGTGCTGCGATTCATGGGGTTCCCAAAGAGTCGGACACGACTGACTGAACTGAACTCAACTGAAGTGTTACTTTAGCTTTTCATCTTCTTCCCTTTCCCAAACAAACGAAATAAATAAGACAAACTCACCATCTTTTTGTTTCTATATCAAACAGTGGAACTACCATCTACCCAAGTGCTATCCACTTGTGCTACCACAGGTGCTTCCAGGTCGGTCCAGATGCTGTTCCTTTGGCCTCTTCCTACTTGACCCAGTCTTTACCAGGTTCATCCATCTTTCCTTACGTGTTAGTTCGGGCATCACTCCAGCTGGTAAGTGTTCCTGGAACCCCACAGCCAAAGTAGTCTTACTACCTGTGTGTTCCCATAATACTGTACTTCCCCTATCACAGCAGTTATCATGAAGACTATCACTGCTTTAAACATTCTCTTCCTTGAAACATTTCTCTTCCTTCCATTCTTCCTCCTTCCTTCAAACATTCCTTCCATTCTCATAGGGGGATGTCATGTCTAGCTCAGTGCCTGACCCAAGTAGGGACTCTGCAAATGTTGTTTGATTGAGTAAATTAATATTTATCAAGATTCTTAAAATATTCTTACTCTTTAACTCAGGGCATCCTCTTTGTAGAAGCTAGTCTAAAGAAATAACTGAAAGTTTATGTTATTTTATAAGTGGTCATGTAAAAAATAAAAATGGGAAAACACTTAAAAACGAAATAACTGGGTGAAGGAAATGGCAACCCACTCCAGGATTCTTGCCCGGAAAAATCCATGGACATAGGAGTCTGACGGGCTGAAGTCCATGGGATTACATGACTGAGCATGTGTGCACGAGGGTGGAGGGAGATGGGTTGGTAGCAATAAACTGGTAGAACTGAAAAAAAAAAAAGAAATAGCTGGAAGTTTAGATTTATGTATAAAGGTGTTTATATAGTATTCTTCCTAAACTAAATATTTAATACTAGGAAAATTGGTAAATAAATTATAGTACATCTCTATCATGGAATATTTTGAGGAATGTTTCCAGCTAGAATCCAAATTCCACATATACTTATTAATAGGCAAAAATATTTCAGAAATAACGTTAACAAATCCTTACTCAAATGTGTACATATGTATTTCTGTGTTTGTGCATATAAGCACCTGCAGTCCAATTTTGTTAAAAGTATTTATGCATAGTCAAAGGAAAAAAGATATATACCTAAATAGTATTGATAATATTTCTGGGATATGGCATTCACATGATTTTTATACTTTTTCATATTTTCCACATTATGTATTTTGAATTCATTATTTTAACAACCAGAGAAAAACTCACATTTTAAAAATTTAAAATATATCTCCAGTTGGTGACTCTTGCTATAGGGGCACAGCTTTCTTTCTTAATCGAAAGAACCTTCTAAAATTTGCTTTAACAGGGCTTTGAGTTTTTTTTTTTGTTACAGTACACATAACAAATAACATTAATGCATGTATATGCTCCTGTGTTGACCCAGATCTCTTGAACACAAAAAGGGTTTTTCAAAGGAGAATATATGTTGTAAAGCATAATTATTAGTACCATATATTTGTTTTCCAGGGCCACTGTGACAAAATGGGTGCCTTCAGCAACAGAAATTTGTTGTCTTGTAGTTCTAGAGAATCAAGGTCCAAGATTAAGGTGTCAGCAAGTCTGGTTCCTTCAAAGGCCTGTGAAAGAAGGATCTGTTTCAGGACCCTCTTCTTGGGTTGTAGATAGACACCATTTCTCTGTGTCTCTTCACGTTACTTTCCCTTTATTTGTGGCATCTCTGTGTCCAAATTTTCCTTTTTTATAAGGACATCAGTCATGTTGGATTAGAGTCCACCCACATCTCATTTTAACTTGATTATTTCTCTAAAGATCACTCTCTAAATAAAGTCACATTCTAACATAGTAGGGATTAGGTCTGCAACATATATTTTGAGTGAGCAGGGGAGGTGGGAAGAGACAAAATTCAGCCTATAACAACATACTCATTAGCGATTACTTTCATTCCAAAGGCCCCAGCTTAGAAAAGCCTCTAATATTTCTTCCTTTAGTTGTTTGATTCGTTAATAATCTCCTAAGTCAGTTAATAGATGGCAACACAGAAAAATCAAGTTCTATTTGCTGTTCTGAAAAAGTAGGGTCATTGTTTTGGTCTTGTGATATTTCCTATGTTACACATAGTTGTATTTATATAGAAATATGTAGTTTAGAAAGAACCTTATTATGAAGTTCTTTATTAAGTAACATGGCTTGGCGTTTTTTATTTAATTAATTAACCATCACAATTAATTACTTAATCTATATAATCTCTTATAGAAGTGAAGAAACTGCTTCTCAGACAAAAAGTGATTTGCATAAAATTGCACAAATATCCTGTCCAGAAAATTGCTTGCAACTGGTTTGTCTGGATCCTCATTCAGAATGTTTCCCATTGCCTAAAATAGACCCCATGGTCCAAGTAATCAAGGCAAACTATTGGCTTCTACCTTTAACAAAGAAATATGATGGTCGGTCCATGAATTGCATGAATCTGAGATCTATCGACTCCTGTGAAACATATCTTCTGTCCAAGTATATTTACCACATGGGGTCGCTGTTGCAACGAGCTGATTCTAAAATGTGACCCTTTTATATTACTTCTGTACAAGGTGTTCTAGCCTATTTAACTCCCTCATAAATCCTTCTTCCTTCTCCACCTCGTACTGAAGGGAAGCTGGTTATTCCATACCTGGTATTTCAATATACTGTGTCAAAATGTTACTAGAAGTCATCAGCACTGATTGATCTTTTCCATGGGAAAATGAAAAAATTGCTTACTTAGAATACTTTTAACAATTTTAGACCTAGAAGAAGTGTGCCCCAAATATTTTCTAGTGCTTTTCCTTTCCCATATTATATGAGCAAAGAACTCAACATGCCACTATTTTTTGCACATTAATGTGAGTATTTAACGTATCTGGATTATTGCAATTGGCAGATTCAACTTACATTAAGATATCTTCTGGATTTAGCTCTTTTTCAGAGGTAAAAAATTTTTTTGTTACTGTTACTGAGTTTATATTGGGTATTTCTTTTCTTTTTTTTGGCTGTGGGATCATAGTTCCCCACCCATACACCCTGCAATGGAAACTTGGAGTCCTAACCACTGTACTGCCAAGGGATTCTCTACTGGATATTTCTTGAAGGAAGAGTGAATGATCCATATATACATTAAAAATAGTCACTTATACTATAATTCCTACACAATTGCTTTCTACTGGTCATGGTTCTTTACCTGTGGTTTAGAAAAGAAGGAAAGGAATGGGAAGCAATTACAGTTTACTGTGACTGTTTCCAACAGGCTGACTCTGAAGTAGGTGTTATTGTCCCAGTTTTACAGATGAAGAAACTGAGGCTCCAAGGAGAGAGATGCCCTAGGTCACAAGGTGGAGGAGCTGGGATTGGAATTTAGGTCTGTCTTGACTCTGAACTTGGGCCTTTTCGTCTTCTCCTCCACTTCCGGTTTTGGTGACTGATTCCATATCAAGTGTCTTTTCCTAGCTAGTCAGTCGGAGAAGGCAATGGCACCCCACTCCAGTACTGTTGCCTGGAAAATCCCATGGACGGTGGAGCCTGGTAGGCTGCAGTCCATGAGGTTGCTAGGAGGTGGACACGACTGAGCGACTTCAATTTCACTTTTCACTGTCATGCATTGGAGAAGGAAATGGCAACCCACTCCAGTGTTCTTGCCTGGAGAATCCCAGGGACGGCAGAACCTGGTGGGCTGCCGTCTATGGGGTTGCACAGAGTCGGACACGACTGAAGCGACTTAGCAGCAGCTGCAGCAACTAGCCAGGAGGGACTAATGAGGGGTCTGCTTCTCTGTAAATATCTGTCAAGTGAGTTTGAGTAGCAGATGTAAGGTGTGGACTTAGTGTGATTCCAAAAGGACACCAGGGTGTCAGGAGATGAAAGGTCCAGTTCAGATGGCCTCATGTGCTCTTTTGTGGAATAAGATTAAGATTTCATTTCATCTTACACTGGAACCAATGGGGGGATTTCTGGGCATGAAGGACCATCTCAGATGGATTATTCTCAGAGCTCCATGAATACGAGACTGACTACAGTGGATGAGTACCTTCTGGAACTGTGGGAAATCGATGAGGAATAGGGTCCCAATGGGTTCTATACTTTGAAATGTTTGTTTCATTCAGACCAAATCTTTAGATGGTTAGATCATAGCAAAGATCTAAAAGGAAATCCAGGCTGCTATGCTGTTGTGCTAGAAGTTTTTACCACTCTTCTTCTTCCTGAATGTTCAGTTGAACCTTGAGGGGAAGCCCATTCTGACGAGCTGTCGCCCTGCTGTTGGCTTGCTTCTGGGGACAGCCCCCGTGTGAGAGCTGCTCGTGTGGGCTCTGGAATTTGCTGCCACGTCTCTTCCCTGGTTCATAGCCTGGTCCAGGCTCAGACTCAGCCACAGAACTTAGACCCTGGGTCTTGGCTTACATTAGAATATGAGGCAGATGACAAGAGTAACCGTGCTCCTGACCTTGGGTGAGTTATTATGGCATTAAGAGAAATTGGGATCTGGGTCCAGACAAGGATCTACAAGCTTGCTTGCTACCACTGCTCTTTATTCAAGATGCTGAGGGATGGCTTTGGGGTCCTATTTTTCTCCAGGCTGTTCCTTGGCATTTATGTGAGGAGTGAGAGAAATAAAGACATTTGGGGTAACTGAGCTCTGGTCTGTCCATGGGAGGAAGAAATCAGACCTGCCACTTCTGTTCGTGTGTTCCTGGGATTCCTCATCATAAATATAAAAGAAATGTGTCCCGAAATAGGAGTGAGAAGTAAATTGTCTGTTCGTGTGTTCCTGGGATTCCTCAGAATAATTATTTTTAAAAAAATGTCCTGAAACAAAGTGAGAAGTAAATTGTGTGTGTCTGTATATGGTGGGGAGATAGGGGATTTATCTGAGAAGAAATCTGGAGGGTGCTGAGTTGGACCTTCAATTGGATTTCAAAATAGGAGCTAGTGTTGTGTTTTTTACTTCCACAGGTACTTTGAGTCTTGCTAAGACCTCCCAGCCCATCTTCATTGACTCATACGAAGGACAAGACGTGAACATATCTTGTAACCACACTGCAATAGCTACAGGTGACTATATCTTCTGGTATCGACAGTTCCCCAACCAGGGACCACAATATATCATTCAAGGATATAAGACAAACGTGGAAAATGAAGTGGCATCTCTGTTAATTCCTGCTGACAGGAAGGTCAGCACCCTGAGGCTGTCCCGGGCTTCCCTGAGAGACAGTGCTGTGTACTACTGCATCCTGAGGACGCACACTGCGACAGATGGGGCTGCCCCTGCGCAGTATCCCCGGGTGGGGTGGGAGTCACAGCCCAGGGGATCCCCAAAGGAGTGCCTTCTAAAGTGTTTAGTTCAGTGTACTATTTTCAGAAGGTATTAGCAAACCCATGAATTACTTTACTATTTTAAAAATATTGGTCTTATTTATTTTTAATATAGATATTCCATTTCTATGGTCTAAAATTCAAAAAACACAAAGGCACATGATGCCTTTGTCCCATATTGTCTCTGAGATGCTCAGTTATACAAAAAGAGACAATGTATGATATGCATACTGTTGTCACTGAGCTCACTGATGCCCCTCCATTCATGTACACACCTGCAAACACACACTGTGCACACACACACACTACACACCCTTACACGCACATTGCATGCAGGCAGTTTAGACAACAAGCTTCTCAGCTTTTGAAAAATTCAGTCTAAGTGTCAGGTAATTATTGTCACACAAATTTTGAACATTTGTTTGGAATTTTAAGCCCCCACAAGATTCTTTGCAATTCTTCTCTGTGTTTGTATCTTTTACTCTCTGTTACCCCTCTTTCTCTTGTCTTTTGTCCCACTCCCTTGTTGTGGCTGGCATGGCAAATAGAATGGGGATGATGGTGGGCGGAGTCGAAAAGGTTTTTGATTCTAATTGGTATCATAGACTATTTTTGCAATATATGAAGCAGAAACATAAGGATTCTGGGTCATTATCAATTTTCAGGTTGAGTCCTTTGGAGACCAAAGGGAGACAGGAATAATGGCAAAGTTACCAGGAATCTTGCTAGTGAGCCTGCAGCTTAGTCAGGACTGTGAGGATGTTATTATTAATGTTTTAGTGGGGAGTTGTCTCTGATTTTAGCAACAGGAAATGCAACAGTTGATGATATTTTCTTTTGAGACTCACCCTATGGAATGGATTTTAAGCCAACTTTTTCACTCTCCCCTTTCAGTTTCATCAAGAGGCTCTTTAGTTCCTCTTCAGTCTCTGCCATAAGGGTGTGTCATCTGCATATCTGAGGGTATTGATATTTCTCCTGGCAATCTGATTCCAGCTTGTGCTTCATTCAGCCCAGCATTTCTCATGATGTACTCTGCATATCAGTTTAATAAGCAGGATGACAATATATAGCCTTGACGTACTCCTTTCCCAATTTGGAACCAGTCTGTTGTTCCATGTCCGGTTCTAACTGTTGCCTCCTGACCTGCATACAGATTCTCAAGAGGCAGATCAGGTGGTCTGGTATTTCCATCTCTTGAAGAGTTTTACATAGTTTGTTGTGATCTATAAGGTCAAATGCTTTAGCATAATCAATAAAGCAGAAATATATGTTTTTCTGGAATTCTCTTGCTCTTTCTATGATCCAAGGAATATTTGCAATTTGACCTCTTGTTCCTCTGCTTTTTCTAGATCCGGCTTGAACATCTGGAATTTCATGGTTCATGTACTGCTGAAGCTTTGCTTGGAGAACTTTGAGCATTACTTTTCTAGTATGTGAGATGAGTGCAATTGTGTGGTAGTTTGAACTTTCTTTGGCATTGCCCTCTGGTGTTGGAATGAAAACTGACCTTTTCCAGTCCTGTGGCCACTGCTGAGTTTTCCAAATTTGCTGACATATTGAGTGCAGCACTTTCAAAGCATCCTCTTTTAGGATTTGAAAGAGCTCAATTGGAATTTCATCACCTCCACTGGTTTTGTTCATAGTGATGCTTCCTAAGGTCCACTTGACTTCAGATTCCAGGATGTCTGGCTCTAGGTGAGTGATCACACCATCGTGGTTTTCTGCATCATGAAGATCTTTTTTTGTATAGTTCCTCTGTATATTCCTGCTACCTCTTCTTAATATCTTCTTCTTCTGTTAGGTCCATACCATTTCTGTCCTTTATTGTGCACATCTTTGCATGAAATATTCCCTTGGTATCTCTAATTTTCTTGAAGAGATCTCTAGTCTTTCCCATTCTATTGTTTTCCTCTATTTCTTGGCATTTATCGCTGAGGAAGGCTTTCTTATCTCTCTTTGCTGTTCTTTGGAACTCTGCATTCAGATGGGTATCTCTTTCCTTTTTTCCTTTGCCTTTCACTTCTCTTCTTTTCACAGCTACTTGTAAGGACTCCTGAGGCAACCATTTTGCCTTGCTTTTTGTTGAGGATGGTCTTGATCCCTGCCTCCTGTACAATTCCACAAACTTCCATCCACAGTTTTCAGGCACTCTGTCTATCAGATCTAATCCCTGAATCTATTTCTAAGATCATGGCATCTGGTCCCATCACTTCCTGGCAGATAGATGGGGAAACAGTGACAGACTTTATATTTTGGGGCTCCAAAGTCACTGAAGATGGTGACTGCAGTCATGAAATTAAAAGATGCTTGCTCCTTGGAAGAAAAGTTATGACCAACCTAGACAGCATATTAAAAAGTAGAGACATTACTTTGCCAACAAAGTTCCATATAGTCAACGCTATGGTTTTTCCAATAGTCATATATGGATGTGAGAGTTGCACTATAAAGAAAGCTGAGTGCCGAAGAATTCTTTTGAAATGTGGTGTTGGAGAAGACTCTTGAGAGTCCCTTGGACTGCAAGAGGATCCAACAAGTCCATCCTAAAGTAAATCAGTCCTGAATATTCATCGGAAGGACTGACGTTGAAGCTGAAACTCCAATACTTTGGCCACCTGATGTGAAGAACTGACTGATTTGTAAAGATCCTGATTTTTTGAAAAATTGAAGGCCGTAGGAGAAGGCGACGACAGAGGATAAGATGGTTGGATGACATCACCAACTCAATGGACATGAGTTTGAGTAAGCCTCAGCAATTGGTGATAGAAAGGGAAACCTGCATGGGGTCGCAAAGAGTCAGACACTACTGAGCGACTGAACTGAACTGTAGAATGGCAGAGTATTTCCATCTAGCTCATCTGAGGGTTTGGTAGGGAGATACTATTGTGGAAAAACAAAGATCTATAGAGCATTAGAGCCCATGAACTCATCTCGCTTTGGCAACACCTTTTTAAAGATGGTTGAGGAACCTGCAGAAGGAGTGCTGGATCGCTGAATGTTTAAGATGTAGCTGGCTCTTCTCTCAACTTTGCCTAAGACCACAGTTTCTATTATTTCATCCAGCAGGGATAATACCCTGGAAAGCCCAGGGCTTCTACTTCCCATAATCTCAAGTGGCGAAAAGGAGAAAAGATTCATAGCATTTGAACAAAGACAAGAAACACATCTCCCTGCATATCACAGATTTGAAGCCTGTAGACTCAGACATCTACTTCTGGATAGCGAGTTCACAGTGGTCCCCAAGTATCTGGAGCCTCTACCCAAACCAGCAGCAGGGGCTCCAACCACACTCCTGACGTGAGAGTTGAGAGAGTAGGGTAGAGGGGAATATCTAATGTTTCTATCTACTTTTGAAAATAAATATCCATATCATTTCTGAGAGTTGGTGTGTGATTAACTAAGGAAGATGTTAGATGGTTCTGTAGATAACTGATCCAGGAAATTATAGATGGGATATTGGCTGGATAAATCTTCAAAATGTTTTCTATCCATATTGGCGTTTCCTCCCACCCTTGTTCATGCCATCACGTTTGAATGACTCCTTTGGTCATAGTATAGAGGAAAGGAAGTCTCAGGGATGAAGGAACCAGAAATATGGTCCAGGTTCTTTCAAGGAGTCACTGGCTACTGGGAAACAACACAGTGAGGTTTAAAGTTCTAGTTTTATAAACAGGAGTCTGCATGTTGAACATTTTGGAATAATAACCACTGTGTGATGGTTAAAAGAGCATGGGATTAGAAGTAGTAAGTTATAGTTCTAGTTGTGCTTGGTCATTGCTACCTGCCCTTGGGTAGCAAAACAATGGAAAAAGAATAAGCTCGAGCCAGGCCTTCCTGGGTTGGAATCTGAGATGTTACTCTTAAAGAGTTTGACGTTGATCAAATACTTATGGGTCCTGAGCTTCAATACTGCTTCTATAAAGTGGGGCTCAGAATCCTATGTTCCAGGGTTATTATGAGGTAAAATAATATTACCCCAAAGGTCTTGTACTTAATATGCTTTCATTATGGTGTCCATAGCCTGCATTATCATTTCTGGATAATAAAGTTATTAAACCTGATCTGCCAGCTATACAAAGCTGTTTGTAAAATGACATCAGATCTTGTCATAAATTGAAGAAGATCTAAATAAATAAAATTTTTTTGTGGGTGAGAGAAAACTTGGTTTTCTTATTTTTGTCCAAAAAAATCAATATTGATCAGCCATTTCTCTGTAAGAGGTAACAGAACTTTCTTTCTTTTTTTTTTTTTTGCCAGATAATCCCCAGAGTGAGGCTTTCAAGGTTCAAGTAGATAAAGGATGGTTTATGGAATGATTGCTGATTCTGGACTCTCAGGCATGAATGGGTAACTCTTTGCCTCCAGGTTGAAGACAGTCTATTTGAATAAATGATTACAAAAGGCTCAGAGCTTCGTGCAATTACAGAGACAAGGATGAGTTTTTTTCTGCCTTTCAGGCAGTCAACAGTATATCAAAGCACAGAGCCCTGTTATTATTTGGACTTACAGGACTTCCATTATAGTGATCAGAAGTATTTATGGAGTATCATTAGAGTAGGGCTCTCATGTAGATCTCACTGCTGCACTGAGCACATTACAGGCAAAGAGCCTACTTTACTCAGATGCATTTCCATACTCCCATGGACCTACACATGTGTGTATGGTTTTAAAATGTGGAATATATAGTTGATCTTTCCAAGTGGTCTCTGCACATGCTGTCATCAGCATGGTAGTTGGGTTTCTTTCATGGTAGTTGCTAAGAGTATAAAAGGAGAACTGCTTAAGCTTAAGTTCAGGACTGGTTTGACATCACTCTTCCTGCATTTTATCAGTTATGTGAATCCCAGGGCCCTCCCAGATTCATGGAGAGGGGACTATACAGGGCAGTGAATATCAGGAAGCATGATTCATTGAGAGTCATCAATGTAAGGTACTACTATAGCAGTAGAAAATCTAGAAAGCAATGATAAGTAAAATGGATTAAGAAATAAAAATGCCCCCGAATATCTCAATATCTTTAGATAAACATAATTTACTTTTTGATGTGTATACTTCTGGAATTTTCCCATAAAATTGAAGAATATTATAAGTAGGTATAAGTAATATACTTATATGTATAAGTAATAAATAGACCATGTGTAATATTAGAAGCAAAGATCCTAAGAGCCAAAACTTTGGAAAATAATGCATGATTTTCTTTTGAGAGTTAGATAAGAACTTCTGGATGAGTTGATTCTTTTTTTTTTTTTAAATATGCTATTTATTTTTTAAGGATAGTTGCTTTATAATATTGTTTTGGTTTCCACCATACATTGACATGCATCAGCTGTAAGTATACATATGTCCGCTCCCCCTTGAACCTCCCTCCCAGATCCCACCCGATCCCACCCCTCTAGGTTGTCACAGAGCCCTGGTTTGAGTTCCCTGAGCCCTACAGCAAATTCCCACTGGCTATCTATTTACGTATGGTAGTGGGTATTTTTCCATGCTACTCTCTATTCATCCCACCTGCTCATTTGTCCCTTCCCTACCATGTCCACAAGTCTGTTCTCTATGTCTGTGTCTCCACTGCAGCTCTGCAAATAGGTTCCTGAGTATCATTTTTCTAGTTTCCATATATATATATATATATATATATATATATATATATATATATGCATTCATATACGATATTTGTTTTTCTCTTACTTTCTTAACCTTGTATCATAGGCTCTAGATTCATCCACCACATGAGAAATGACTCAGATGTGTTCCTTTTATGGCTGAGTAATATTCCACTGTGTATATGTACCACAGCTTCTTTATCCATTCATCTGTCAGTAGACGGCTAGGTTGCTTCCATATCCTAGCTATTGTAAATAGGGCTGCAATGAACACTGGGGGTACTTGTGTCTTTTTCAATTATGGCTTTCTCAGAGTATATGCCCAGTAGTGGGACTGTTGGGTCATGTGGTAGTTTATTCCTAGTTTTTTAAGGAATCTCCATAACTAAAACTGAGCCTGGGTCAGTCTCCCTGATTCTCTTGCCCTAAAGGTTGTTCTGATGCTTTCTATGTAATCTATTATGGGAAAGGACTCGGAATACTATTATACTTGTTCAATCAATTTTTCTGTGACGTCTCAGATTCTCTCTTCTTATGTGTCTTCATACCTGGGATAAACAGTATGAACCGGCCTGCAGTGTGGGAGACCTGGGTTTGATCCCTGGATTGGGAAGATCCCTTGGAGGAAGGCAAGGCAACCCACTCCAGTATTCTTGCCTGGAGAATCCCCATGGACGGAGGAGCCTGGCGGGCTACAGTCCATGGGGTCAAGAGTCGGACACAACTGAGCGACTAAGTCCAGCACAGCACAATCATGCTTGAAATAGCAAGGGATACAGCATGGGGTAAGAGAAGAACTACTTTTGTTTGGCCTCCAGAGGGCGATGTTGCACAAACTAGAATTACAGTTAAAGAACAGCAACATTTTTTTAGCTCCTTCTTCCCAGAGCTGGTTGAGGTGTCCATCTGCAAACAGTGATAAATGAGAAGCGCTCAGAAGTCAGAAAACATTCAGATTTGTAAAGGAAGAGAGTCTTCCAAACATCTCTGGAGCGTGCTTAAAGCAAGATTCTAGAACATCAACCATACCCTCTTTTTCTTGAGTGCTGTTTCTTCAGCCATATTCCTTCCTGCTCAGGAAAGATCTTCAAAAAAGTATCCCACCACTTCTTCACTGCTCAGTCATGAGTTTGGTTCTCATAACAGTGCTTGTGACACTGTTGGCCCTGAGTGAGTAAAATTCTATTTCATCTTCCTGTTCTCTCGAAGTGTGGTATCGCAATTGGACTCTGAATAGAGATACCGTCTCTTAGTAGGTAAGTCTGTCCTGGACTCACTATCACAGCATTGATGTTTCAGGAGGAGCCGGAACCCAGTCAGTGACCCAGCCTGACAGCCACATCACTGTCTCTGAAGGAGCCCGTCTGGAGCCGAGGTGTAACGACTCATCTCCTGTTTCACCATATCTCTTCTGGTAACGTGCAGTACCCCAACCAAGGACTTCAGCTTCTCCTGAAGTACATATCTGGAGACAGCCTTGTTTCAGGCATCAAAGATTTTAAGGCTGAATGTAAGAGTGAAACCACTTTCCACCTGGAGAAACCATTAGCCCGTTGGAGGGACTCGGTTCTGTCTCTGGGTGACACAGTTCCTGGGACAAAGGAGAGCTGAACACAAATTTCTGGTGAACATGAAACTGTCAGTGACTCAAGAGATCGACCTAGGGCATTTTCAGAAAGATTGCATGCTCTATAAAGACACTTAGGGCAGAGGGAACTCAACTTAGCTCTCATGCAGACATGGTCTTAATTTTCAGAGTCAGGATTCCTAAGAGGAAAGACAGTTTATGAGGAATATACAATGTCTGCAACAGACTGGAAGCTGGAACTTGCTCAGAGAATCACTTCAAATGGGACAGTGGCAGCATCTGTTTTTGCATGGGGATTGCCCCATGATCTGAGATCAGACATAGGAGAGAGCTGCCATAGTTTATGCTAATTGCTTTAATCCACTGGCTTCACTTTAACTGAGGAACTTTTCTTAAGATCCTAGATAGTCCCATGTGTGGGTGAATATTTGAAAAAAAAAACAAACCCAAAACTGAATAGGGAGATAGTTAGAAGGGGCTGAGGAAAATGTGATAAAGTAAAAGTCACTAAGCGTAAGATAAATACTGTTTGAGTCCACTTATATGAGGTACTTAGAATAGTCAAAGTCATAGAGTCAGAAAGTACATTGGAATAAAAAAAAAAGGCCATTGGTAGGTGCCAGGGGCTAGGGGGTAGTGGGATAATGGAGCGGGGGGTGGGGAGGAGGAATAGGGAATTAGTATTTAATGAGGACAGAGTTTCAGTTTAGGAAGGTGAAAAGTTTGGGAGGTGGATGATGGTGAAAGTTGCACAACAATGTGAATGTACTTAGTACCACTGAACTGTACAGTTAAATATGGTTAAGTTAGTATGTTTTATATTATGTGACTTTTATACAATAAAAAATTTTTTTAAAGAAAAAAATCACATTTAAAAGAAAAAAATATCTTCTTTGGAGAAATGTCTGTTTAGTTCTTTGGCCCAGACATACAGATGGCTAACAAACACATGAAAAGATGCTCAACATCACTCATTATCAGAGAAATGCAAATCAAAACCACAATGAGGTACCATTACACGCCAGTCAGGATGGCTGCTATCCAAAAGTTTACAAGCAATAAATGCTGGAGAGGGCGTGTAGAAGAGGGAACCCTCTTACACTGTTGGTGGGAATGCAAACTAGTATAGCTGCTATGGAGAACAGTGTGGAGATTTCTTAAAAAACTGGAAATAGAACTGCCATATGACCCAGCAATTCCACTTCTGGGCATACATACCGAGGAAACCAGATCTGAAAGAGACACATGCACCCCAATGTTCAACCCAGCACTGTTTATAATAGCCAGGACATGGAAGCAACCTAGATGCCCATCAGCAGACGAATGGATAAGGAAGCTGTGGTACATATACACCATGGAATATTATTCAGCCATTAAAAAGAATTAATTTGAATCAGTTCTAATGAGATGGATGAAACTGGAGCCCATTATACAGAGTGAAGTGAGCCAGAAAGATAAAGAACATTACAGTATACTAACACATACATATGGAATTTAGAAAGATGGTAATGATAACCCTATATGCAAAACAGAAAAAGAGACACAGATATGCAGAACAGACTTTTGGACTCTGTGGGAGGTGAGGGTGGGATGTTTCGAGAGAACAGCATCGAAACATGTATATTATCTATAGTGAAACAGATCACCAGCCCAGGTTGGATGGATGAGATAAGTGCTCAGGCCTGGTGCACTGGGAAGACTCAGAGGGATTGGGTAAAGAGGGAGGTGGGAGGGGTGATCGGGATGGGGAATACATGTAAATCCATGGTTGATTCATGTCAATGTATGACAAAACCCACTACAATATTGTAAAGTAATTAGCCTCCAACTAATAAAAATACGTGAAAAAAAAAAAAAAGAAAAAATATTCAGGGAGAATATTTACCAAATGTTCCTATCATTTACTTGACTCTTTTATTTTAGCATGATCTCAGAAAGATGGAGCTCAGATCTTCCTAGACTGGTCACTGGGTCAGGTTGAGAAGGGCCTGGGCTAAGATAATTTGACAGAGATGATTGCTAGAGCAGGAATAAGAGTAGGAATTTGTTAGAGCCAAATAGGGCTGAAGGATCTGGTAGGAAGAAAAAACAAACAACAAACTACATTATCTATTTCCTTTTCCTCTGATTTTTAGAATGAAAAATTCTTAAAATGACCTTTTATCCTACTGAGTTAGAAATTACTTTAATATCCTGATACAGTGTGGTATCCTGTCTCTCCTCTGAGGAAAAAGACTAAGAGAAGAGGGAAGTAAGGAATAAAAGTAAAGAGAGGAGAAAGGGGGACGGTATAAGGAAAGACTGGAGGGAAAAAGAGAAAACACTTTGTCTGAAGTAAAAAACGTGGCCCTCATTTCATGTTCACAGAACAGAATCAGTCATGTGATGTGCAGAATGTCAGGGGAAAGGGTTGGAAGGGAGAAGAGAGGAGGCGGAAATGAGACTAATGTGGATATGCTATACATGGTCAATTAATTTTTCTACCAAAGTCTAATTGTAGATCTCTACTGTGTTCACATATAAATATAAATATACATTTTTATATTTACAAAGCTATTTTAATTTCTTTTATTTGTATTTAGTTTTGTAACAAAAGGGATTAACAAAATGTAATGTACCATGAAACAGTAGTCCCCTGTTAGACATTACATATAAATAAATTATCCAATTCTTTGTCAAACTTCATGTCTTAATTCTTGTTTAGAAGCCAGGCTTACTGAAACTATCATCTTCCAGGTTGTGTTAAAACCAGGCCTCTATTTCCCTCTGAGTTTTTTTTCTTACCCTCCATCCAAACTTCCACTCTTTCCTACCTAAAACAGTTCTGAAAAAAAAAAAAAGACTGGGGATGTTGGGTATTTCCTCCCTCATTGCCTCCCTCACCCTCACCAGCCTGGGTTTCCCCACCCCCTGCACATCCACACATCTGAGACTTTATACACTGAGCTTGGGCTGGACCATCATTGGTGGAGTTTCCTGTTAAGTGAGTGACACACCTCAGGTGTGATTGGTTCTCAGTGATTCTAATGGAACATACTGACAGTAAGAACAAAATTTCTCTGGACCCAAGACTGCACTCTTCGAGTAGGGGAGAAGGCACTCCAGTATCTGGGCAAGGAGTCATGAAGAGACAATGGGGAGCCCTGCTGGGGCTTCTGTGCATCCAGATTTGCTGTGAGTTGGGGTCATCTCAGAGAGGGGGCCTGGGGAGTGTCCACAGTTGACAGTGAGAGGGAGGGAAGGAGAGCTGACCTGGGGCTCCTAGATGGTCCTACATCCTCAGGTGTTTCTTGAGAGAGTTTACAGGTCTGGAAACTGTACCCGTGACTCCCCAGTGACATCAATCATTCATGTTTGTTTCTCCCTCTTTCCAAGCAGGGGTGAGGGGAGTGAAGGTGGAGCAGAGTCCTTCAGTCTTGAGCCTCCAGGAGGGAGCCAACTCTACTCTGAGATGTAATTTTTCTACCTCAATAAACTATGTGCAGTGGTTCCAGCGGGATCCCGGAGGCAGCCTCATCAGTCTGTTTTTCATAGCTTCAGGGACGAAGCAGAATGAAAGGCTGAGTTCCACAGTGAATTCTAAGGAACGGTATAGTACCCTGCACATCACAGCCTCCCAGCTGGAAGACGCAGCCACCTACCTCTGTGCGGTGGAGGCACAGTGCTCCCTGGTGATCTGCAGCCTGAACCCAAACTGCAGCTGCCTCAGTCCCAGTCCCTGCCATGGGACAGACTTGCACAGCAGCGTTTGCATGGCATTAGGTTCCCTGATTCATTTTGTCAGTATTTAAACCTTCTCTCTAATAATAAACATATAATGCTAACACAGAGATTCTTTAAAAAAAATGGCAAGATTCAAACTCATGTTTCAGTGAACAGTGGGAAAGTCCAACTCAAGGTCAAAGTTAGAGCCTCAAGGAGCAGATATTACATAGGCTAGTACAGGGAGAAACCTACAAATGTTCTTGTGCCGCTGGTAACACAAGGGTTTATCTGTTAATATTAACCTGTGACTCAACTTTTAAGAAAGGAAAAGGGAGCACTGTCTTGCTTGGCAGTGCTTGTATTCATGACTTTAAGTGTCTAGAAGTCCTTAATATCAAATATAGTAAAGTAGCTAATGTTTAGGTAGCACTTACATGCGATTATTTAATCTCCATATCTCTTTATGACACAGGTATTGTGTTGTCCTCATTTTTTTTTTTTTTAACAACAAGGGGAAAAAGCATAAAAAATAAAAAGCTGAAAGACTTTACAAGGTAGAGGTACCCAGTGGCAGAGCAGTACTGGAAGAGAAGCAATCTGACTTCAGATGCCACAGTCTTACTCCTAGCACTCTGACTATATTCTTAGACACTCATAAGTCAAATTTTTACACTGATAAAGTGCAAAATATTTTCGTGGGAGTCAACAAGCAAACACATTTTGACAATTTCTAATGAGTGAATTCTGAGGAAAAGCTAATTTGAAGTCCCCTATGGAGTGAAGGGCCTTCCCAGGTGGCTCAGTGGTAAAGAATTCACCTGTCAATGCAGGAGATGTGGGCTCAATTCCTGGGCTGGGAAGATCCCTTGAAGGAAGGCATGGCAACACACTCCAGTATTCTTGCCTGGAGAATCCTGTGGGCAGAGAAGCCTGGTGGGCTACAGTCTGTGGGGTTGCAAGAGAGTTGGACAGGACTTAGCAACTAAACAACAACAACAATGGAGTGATGACTGACCTATTGTCCTTAGTTCTACAGAACCACCCACTGCCACCCCTAGCGGGTCTCAGTGACCCAGGCAGCAGAGGTCAGAAGACAAATGAGGACAGAGTCATCCCAGACTCAAACCCTACCAGACCCCCGAGGATCTGCTTTCTTCTCCATAAGAGGGAAGTAGCCAAAATTCTTTCATTTGGAGTTTGTTCAAATATACAGTGGCTCAAAAAATTTTATTTTGTAGCACACTATGGTAGGTACAGGTCTCGGAGTTAAAGATACCTTATTCCGCAATACAAACAAGTTTCCTGCACATATGGATTTTTTATTCTACCATGGGGAGATAGGACGAAAAAACAAACAAATGACTTCAAAACTTAAGTGACATTAATAAAATAAAACAGCATAATATTAAAGAGAATCACAGTGGTTGTGTGCTTAGCTGCTCAATGTTCTAAAAACTCCAACTAAGTCTTGAATTTAAAAAAAAAGGGTGAAAAACTGTTAAGATCTGGAGTAAGGAAGAGTTTTCAAATGCAGGAAGGGTCCTAAGGCAGAAGGAAATTTGATTTATTTGTGAAAGAAAGATGACTGGGATATTATGATATATATTATGATAGCCACATAAAGTAGTGAAAAAAGAGGTAGGTGATAATGGCAAAGAGGTAATCAGGAGCTCAGTCTTATGTGAACTTATAACATTGTGGTTAGGTTTATATCTTATTCTACATGTAGCAGGAAGCATTTGAAGTGTTTTAAATAGGGTGATCTAACCTAATTTATATTTTAGAAGGAGCACAGTCTGTACTCTGAGGAATAACTCATAGAGGAAGGGTGGGACAAGATTATGCCATAAAGACAACGAGGAAGATCTTGGGAGAGACTCAGAGAGGCCTGACAGAGCCCCAATGGAGGCCAAGTTCTGGGCGGGGTGGTCCTGTAATGCGGTCGGTTTTTTTTTAATGTGAAAATTTTAAAAGCAAGCTATTTCAGTGGCAGGTGGTTAAAACAACCTTTTCTCAGGCTCACTACTCCTGTATCACACTTTGCTTTGTTTCAGGTAGTATTGGAGTAGCTTCAGACATTTTTGGAAATCTGGTTATAAGGTTGAGATTGAGTTGAGGACACATTTAGTTTGCATCAAGTGAAATATATTAACGTGATTCACAATGTCTTCTGTGTATAGTTAGGCTTTTGCTAGTAAATTTTACTGTAGGAATTGCTTCCAGAAATATTCCTTCAGACTACTATGTCCACTCACCCAGCATTAGCACATGAAACTTCACAAAACTAGCTTGAGCATGTTCTGTGGTCCTCAGTATTTCAGTATATAGGTAGAAGAGGAGAATCAAAGTTTAAGATCTACAGATTGTGTCATATAATTTAGTAATTTGCCTATTCTAGGTCTCATGTAAATGGAATAAATCATATAGTATTGGTCCTTTTGTGTCTGGCTTATTTCACTTTATCGTACTGTCTTCCAGGTTCACCCATTTTGTAGCACGTCTCAGAATTTCATTCTTTTTAAAGGCAGAATAATATTCCATTGTAGAGACATGCAACATTTTTGTTTATCCATTTATCAATTGAAATGTGATTTTTTAATCTGAGACTTTAAGGATAAGAAAGATTTGAGCAAAGCTGGCTAGTTAATGGAGGTGAGGATCAGGAACATAAGAAAAGATAGGAGAAATAGTTTGGGGCCACAGCATTCAGATCTTTGTGAAGAGTATAGATTTTGTTCAAAGTATAAGGACAAAGCTGTTGACTGAATGAAAACTCCACATTGACATGATATAATTTGTGCTTTAATATTGTCATCCTTGCTGCAATGTAGTGAGCAAGGAGTGAATATTGTTTTATGGATGCATTCAAGATATATTTATCTCTTCCAACAGTTTTTTTTTAAAACTAGATATAATTGACATATAACAGTGTGTAAGTTTAAAGTGTACAACGTTTTGATTTGGTATACTTACATATTGCAATATGATTAGCTAACACCTTTATCATGCCACATAATTATCATTCCTTTTTTGTGGTGAGAACAATTAAAGTATAGTTTCTCAGCAACATTGAAGTTTATAATACAGTACTGTTGGCTCTATTTGCTATGTTGTACATTAGAGCTGCAGGACTTATCTACTAGTTACAAGTTTGTATTCTTAAACAACATCTCCCTAGATCCCTAACTCCCAACTCCTGGTATAGTCACTTAGCACAATGTACTCAAGGTCTATCCATCTTATCACAAATGGCAGGATTTCCTTCCATGTCCATAACTATGTTTTATATATCTATATATATATCTATATATATATATATATCTATATATCTATATCTCGCATCCTTTTTATTCATTCACTCGTTGATGGACACTTACATTGTTTCCATATCTTGGCTATTGGGAATAATGCTGCAGTAAACTTGGAAATGCAGATACCTCTATAATATCCTAGTTTTCATTTCCTTTGGATATATACCCAGAGGTGGAATTGCTGGGTCATGTGGTAGTTTTATTTTTAAATTTTTGTGGTGGCGTGTAATGTCATGTCATCTGCAAACAGAGTTTTAGTTCTTCCTTTCCAATTTGAATGTCTTTATTTTTTCTTGCCTAATTGGTTTTTGCTAGGACTTTTAGTACTGTATTGAATAATGGTGAAAGTGGACCTACTTGTCTTGTTTGTGATCTTAAGAAGAATAACTTCCAGCTTTTCACTGTCGAGTATGATGTTGGCTGTGGGGTTGTCACATATAGCTTTAATATGTTGAAGTACATTCCCTTTATATTCATTTTGTTTGGAGTTTTTTTTAAAAAAATCATGAATGAAAGTTGTATTTTGTAAAATACTTCTTCTGAACCTATTGAGATGATTGTCATGATTTTTATCCTTCATTTAGTTAATATAATGTACTACACTGATTGGATTGTGCATCCAAGAGATGATTCCCACTTGATCATGGTACATGATCTTTTTATTGTGTTATTGAGTTCAGTTGCTAATAAATTGTTGAGGAGTTTTGCCTCTATGTAGATGAGGGATATTGGCCTCTAATTTTACTTTCTTATAGTGTCCTTGTCTGATTTTGGATCAGGATAATGCTGACCTCATAAAATAAGCTTAAAAGTATTCCCTTCTCTTCTTTTTAAATATTTGAGAAAGGTTTTTATTAACTCCTATTTAAATGATTGATAGAATTCACCAGTGAAGCCACCTGGTCCTGGACATTATTTTTGATTACTGATTCAGTCTCTTTGTGTGTGCCTGCTAAGTCACTTCAGTCGTGTCTATCTCTTTGCAACCCTATGGACTGTAGCCCGCCAAGTTTCTCTGTCCATGGGATTCTCCAGGCAAGTAAACTGGAGTGGGTGGCCATGCCCTCCTCCATGGAATCTTCCCCACCCAGGGATCAAACCCAGGTCTCCCACATTGCAGGCGGGTTGTTTACCAGCTGAGCTACCAGGGAAGCCCTTCAGTCTCCTTACTAGTAATTTATTTGTTATAAATCTTTCTGACATGAGACAAGTGCTTGCGCCTGGTGCACTGGGAAGTCCCAGAGGGATTGGGTGGAGAGGGAGGTGGGAGGAGGGAACGGGATGGGGAACACGTAAATCCATGGCTAATTCAGGTCAATGTATGACAAAAACCACAACAATATTGTAAAGTAATTAGCCTCCAACTAATAAAAATAAATGGAAAAAAAAATCTTTCTGATTCAGTCTTGGTTGATTGTTTTTAGAAATTTATCCATTTCTTTTAGGTTCTCCAAATTTGTAGCCATATACAAAATTGTGTTGCGATCTTTTTTATTTCTGTGATATCAGTCATAATTTTACTCATTAATTTCTAATTTTATTTATTTGAGTTCTCTTTTTTTGTTGAGTCTATCTAAAAGTTTGTGTATATTGTTTATCTTTTCAAAAATCAGCTCTGAGTCTTGTTGATTTTTTTCTGGGTCATTTTAGTCTGTATTTTATTTATTTTTGCCTGATCTTTGTTACTTTCTTTCTTCTATAATTTTGAGCTTAGTTTGTTCTGCTTTTTTAGCTCATTGAGGACATCTTCCTCTGTTTTTTCATTTTCCTTGACTCTATGTGTTGGTTTCTGTGCATTAGATCAAATAGCCACTTTTCTCAGTCTTGAAGGAGTGGTCTTGTATAGAAGATGAATCTTATCATTCAACCTAGCCCTAGCTCTTTGCTGCTCTTAAACTTGTGTGATTGTCCAAGTGGCCTTCTTTGTTCTTAGTGGCTCCTGGTAGTTGAAAGTGGGTCAAGACCTGTCAATGCCCGAAAAGGGGGATCTCAGTCAGTACCTAGATGCGGGTTGGTTGGAAGCCAGACTATCAGGCAATAGCTCTTAAACTATACAAATAGACCTCGATCAGGGAAAAGCTGGGAAATGGGTGTGTCCATTAGCTCCCTCTGTGCCGAGCTCTGGGGGGATGGCCACAGCGAGTCTTTGTGAGTCCATTAAAAACTTTCTTTGTTTGTTATAGTCTTGTGGGTTTCATGGATGCAAGCCCTTTTAGAGGTGACTGCTTTGGGGACCTGTCTCTCAGATCTTAAAAAGCTATATTTCTCCTCAGATCTTAAAAGTTAGGGTGCTGGGTGTTGGATCTAAGCCCTTCACACCGAAAGGATAAGGTGGGACTTGCGAGTTCTCTCTCAATTTTTCGTTGCCATATTAGGGGTCTTATGGTGAGACTGTGTCTCTGCCTCTCTTACGTATGTGTATGGCTGTGCTGAGTCTTCATTCTGCCTGCAGTCTGTCTCTAGCTTCTGCGAGTGAGGGCTACTCTCTGGTTGTGGTACACAGGCTTTTCGTTGCAGTGACTTTTCTCTCTCTTTCTTTTTTTTCTGGTGGCTTCTCTTGTTGCTGTGTACAGGCTCTAGGCACATGAGCTTCAGTAGTTGTGGTGTGTGGGCTCAGTAGTTGAGGCTCACCTGCTCTGGGCATGGGCTCAGTGGTTGTGATTCAGTGGCTTAGCTGCTCCAGGACATATGGCATCCCAGACTAGGGATTGAACCCACGTCTCCTGCATTGGCAGGTGGGTTCTCAACCACTGGAGCTCCAAGGAAGTCCCTTTCTCACCTATTTTGATATTTTTTTTTTCTTGTTCACCTGCTGTATAGGAGTCACATAGCTAGTTTTTGGATTTCTTTGAGAAAAAACTGTATGTAGTTGTAGATTTGAAATGCCTGTGGGAGAAAGTAATTTCTGTAGCCTCATATGTTGCCACATTGATCCAGAATCTCTTCCATGTAAATTTTTTTTTTAAAGCAAGACAAGATTTAATTAAAAAATTCATACAGCTGAAGATTTGTCCAGGGAATATCTCTACGAGGGTTATTCATAATCTCAGATGATCTGTTCTTCTGGAGGAAAAGATTTCAAAGTGAATGTCAGATTTCTTATCACAGTCCACAGCCAAACTCTTCCCTATGGTTGGACTAATACTAACTTATGGAAGTCTTTCCTCCTCTTCTTATCTCTTACTCTACAGTCTAGAGTAAGACTACAGTCTTTAGTCTTTTACTAAAGAAATATTCATGTTTTGCCACATGGCACTGTCCATTTATCACTCCAAGGCCAGGCTTAGCAGAGTCTGCAATAGCAAGCATCTGATGTTTTATTTACATATTTATGTATTTATTCGTCTCTTACTCCAGTCCTTGTGCTTAAATGTTGCTTTTAGAAGAGTTTTCCTTTGTGAGAGCTGAACTAAGATGGGTGATTTGGCTGATGAACTCTCTGGCCAATTGAAAAGGCTAGAGAAGATATGAAGGAAAAGTTTTGCTTCTCAGTTGCTTAGCAGAGTCAACCATGGCATTTTCTTTTTTCAAAGAGACTAAGCCTGTTTTTGAAAAAAATGTTAGAAACAGCTAACTTCTTCAAATTTATTCACAATGACTCAGTGTGTGCTCAGAGGATGAATGGAATTCTGAGCTCTACATCTTAACTGTGTCTGCTTTTTGCTAATCCGCATAATTTTTTCTCGGAAACACCTTTGGAAATTTATTTATTTCACCTATTGCTGTTTGTGGGTCAGAGTCTCCCACAGATACAGGACAAAAGAAGATTTGACAAGTTGGGGATCTGACCACAAGATGGCAGAGCACCTTTGCCGAGGAAGAATGTGTGAATGCTTCCTTTTGGTTGACTCTGTAACAACAAAAGCAGATGCCTGTGTTGAAACGTTAAGAAACCACTGTGCTTTGGGGGAAAGGAAGAGATAACCTGGTAATAGAAGTAGCTCTCCTGGCGGGAGATTGCAGGTCCCAATTTGGAGAACAATGAAGACACCTATGGGACCTTGGCTCCTCTTCTTGTGGCTGCAGCTGGACTGTGAGTGGAGAACTTTTGTGAAGTGGGTGTTTTAGTAAATATTTATGAGAAGTCTGAGGAGAAGACTGGTCTTTTCTGGATTGCTTGAAATTACTGTAGGGGAAAAAAAGCAAACTCTGGAAAATGGTGATAACGATTTTGTCTGACTTTCCTTTCTTTTCTTTTTTTTTTTTGTTACAGATAAGAGTAGAGGAGAAAAAGTGGAGCAGTATCCCTCTTTCCAGAGTGTCCAAGAGGGAGACAACTGTGTTATCAACTGCACTTACACAGACAGTGCCTCCACTTACTTTTTTTGGTACAGACAAGAACCTGGAAAAGGTCTGCAGTTGCTTATACATATTCTTTCAAATGAGGGTAAGAAACAAGGACAAAGACTCATTGTTTTATTGAATAAGAAGAACAAACATCTCTCCCTGAACATCACAGCTACCCACCCTGCCGACTCAGCCACCTATTTCTGTGCTACAAGAGCACAGTGGTCCTCAGGCACCTGCAGCCTGTACCCAAACCTGAGCTGAAGCCCCAGTGCTTTTTTTCTTTGCCACAGAGATTGTCAGATATTCTGCTGTACTATTGCATTTTAAATATATAGACATTCTGTACATCCCTCAAAGAAAGTGAGTTTCAAAATGGCCCAAAAAGTGTTAGAATATTTTGAATGATTGCTCAAGGGTAGTTAGTGGTTTCTTAGCTGGATATTTGGACTTTAGGATTGACTTTATGGGTACCACTCAGAGTTCTTTCCTTCCAAGGACATCTTTGGTGTCAGTGTCAAAGATCACTCTTCTTGACAGAAAGATTCTCATCTTTTGAGGGCATCATTTATTAACTTTTCCTGACTTTAAAAATATTAACTATGTTACAGAACTCCTCCCCCAAATAGAAAGTTAAAATGTGATCCTATCATTCAGATAAATCATGGCTAATGTTTAGTATACCTTCTTCATTAAAATCTTGTTAAAAATTAGGAGCATATAGACAGATATTTTGAATTATTTCCACTTAATATTATAACCTAATCTAATCATTTCATATTTGTAAATCTTTTAAAGCTAGTTTATAATGATTTCATGGGTAATTTTATGTCACCATTGTATTTCTTCTTACATCATCCCCTTGCATTTGTGGTAAAAGGCAATATTTTTCCTGATGTTACCCTTTAAATAGTTTTAAAAATGAGGTAGCCATATTTATGGGCTTCCCAGGTGGTGCAGTGGTAAAGAATGGGCTTGCCAATGCAGGAGATGTAGGAGATGTGGGTTCAACCCCCGGGCTGGAAAGACTCCCTGGAGTAGGAATGGCAACCCATTCCATTTTTTCTTGACTGCAAAATTTCCAGAGACAGAGGAGCCTATAGTCCATGGGGTCAGTAAGAGTCGGACTCAATAGCATCTGAGCACACACACGCAGCCATATTTATGGCAATGGCTACCAAAATAATTTATACTAATAACTGGTATAAAGACAGTGAAAAAGGAAGGAATGGACTAGGAAAAAAAGAATTTGAGTAAAACAGAAGATAAGTTCTAAATTAATGGGCAGAACAGGATTATTTCCCCAATTGTGTTGTATCAGTTGTTTAGATCAGAGGTTCTCAGACTTTCTCCTGAAGCATCCCTACAAAGAAGGGAGAATAAACATGATTATTTCCTTCCTGGAATCTGTACAATGAGGCACAGTGGTTCAAAGTAGTCTGCTGTCAGTGCCAACAGTCTCATATTTACTTTAAAAAATTGGAGTGATCATTTTTATTTTACTGTAGCTGAGCACAGAAGAATTGATGCTTTTGAATTGTGGTATTGGGGTGTCAGGGAATGTTTGATGGGAAGATTCCTACGTGCTGTCTCTCATGAGTCCTTTGTCCCTCTTCAAGCGGAACAGCACGCTGCTCCCAGGGACTGAGGTCATTGTGTGAGGCAGGCTTGGGTCTCCTTTAGTAAACATTCTCTTTAGGGCAAAACTGCTTAGCCTTGTTCCCCTTTCTTGAGATATGGATTCCCTCCTGACCTTGTGACTAAAATTACCCCTTGTTCCCTTGGTAACGGTTGCTGTACATTTGGTTTTCTGATCTCTATCATTCCCGAACAAGTTTCTTGTACCACAGCCTATATATATTCATAGGAAAATCATTAAAGCACCTTTGTTCCATCAGAGCTTAGGTCCCTGGGTCTTTTTTTGTCTCTCTCTCTTTCTCTCTTTTACTTTTTTATCATCGACTCTGTACCACCAGGTTCCAGTCCATTAAAGGACCCCAACTTTGGGGAGGACTCTTGAGAGTCCCTTGGACTGCAAGGAGATCCAACCAGTCCATCCTAAAGGAAATCAGTCCTGAATATTCATTGGAAAGACTGATGCTGAAGCTGAAACTCCAATACTTTGGTCACCTGATGCTAAGAACTGACTCATTTGAAAAGACCCTGATACTGGGAAAGACTGAAAGCAGTAGAAGGTGAGGACAGAGGATGAGATGGTTGGATGGTATCACCAACTCAGTGGACATGGGTTTGAGTAAACTCTGGAAGCTGGTGATGGACAGGGAGGCCTGGCGTGCTGCAGTCCTTGAGGTCGCAAAGAGTCGGACATGACTGAGAGGCTGAACTGAATTGAACTGATGTCCATATTAATTTTAAATAATTTATCAAGTTGCCTGTTCTTTAGTTTTTCAGTGGTAATAATGCTTCCGGATGTATCTCAGGTTTTGTCTTGAAGGGAGGAATAATCTAAATTGAGAAGCACAAAGTTGAACATTTGGTGGAAAAAAAGTGTTGCCAAATCACCAGATAATCAATAAATATTGATTAACAAACAAATGAAGTACCTTACATGAGGAAGTAAGTTCCAGAGAGATTAAAGTAATCAAATCACGAAGTTATTGGTTAAAAATGCAAATACATATTAATTGAGAAACTGAATAGGAAAGACTTTCTGAACTTAGAAATGATGGAAGAAATAAAGGGAAAAATAGAAGATTTGATTACTTAAATATTAAAAACTAATATATTCTATGAAAAAATAAAATTATTATTATTATATATATAGTATATTATATATATATATATACATTATATATATTGGGGCAAAATTATTATGCCCCAATCACACCAGGACCAGGTTCACCTGGTGAAGAATCTATCTGCAGTGCAGGAGACCTGGGTTCCATCCCTGGGTTCGACCCCTGGTGTGGGAAGATCCCTTGGAGGATGGAACGGCTACTCACTCTAATATTCTGGCCTGGAGAATTCCATGGACTGTATAGTCTATTGGGTCGCAAAGAGTCGGACATGACTGAGTGACTTTCACTTCACTTCACTTCAGTCACAGTTAACTGTTAATTTGCTTTTGACAGCAGATCAATAATTTTTATAAATACTTTTAAAATGCATTAAAAGAAAAATATTAATATCCAAGTAGGTAAACATACAGAAGATGTGATGAGGTAATTTACACAGAAAAAAACGACTTGGTTCACAAACATGGAAAATGTTTAAACCTACTGGTATTTATAATAACATAAATCATTGCTGTTCAGTCACTAAATCATGTCTGACTCTGTGACCCCATGGACTGCGGCATGCCAGACTCTCCTGTCTTTCACTATCTCCCTGAGTTTGCTCAAACTCATCCATTGAGTCGATGATGCCATTCAGCCATCTCATCCTCTGCTGCCCCCTTCTCCTCCTGCCTTTAATCTTTTCCAGAATCAGGGTCTTTTCTAATGAGTCGGTTCTTCGCCTCAGGTGGCCGAAGTACTGGATCTTCAGCTTCAGCATCAGTCCTTCCAATGAATATTCAGGGTTGATTTCCTTTAGGATTGACTGGTTTGATCTACTTGCAATCCAAGGGACTCTCAAGAGTTTTCTCCAGCACCGTAATTCAAAAGTATAAATTCTTTGGCGCTCAGCCTTCTTTATGGTCCAACTCTCACATCCATACATGACTACTGGAAAACCATAGCTTTGATTATATGGATCTTTGTCCATAAACTGATGCTTCTGCTTTTTTTTTTTTTTTTTTAACTCAGGTTGAAAACCAGGAATGCAGGAAGAAATGAAGGTAAAAGGAAAGAATAATTTTTTTTTCTTTTTTTTATTTTTCAGTGGGTTTTGTCATACATTGATATGAATCAGCCATAGAGTTACACGAATTCCCCATCCCGGTCTCCCATCCCACCTCCCTCTCCACCCGATTCCTCTGGATCTTCCCAACCCACCAGGCCCGAGTACTTGACTCATGCCTCCCACCTGGGCTGGTGGTCTGTTTCACCATAGATAATATACATGCTGTTCTTTTGAAACATCCCACCCTCCCCTTCTCCCACAGAGTTCAAAAGTCTGTTCTGTACTTCTGCGTCTCTTCTTCTGCCCTGCATATAGGGTCATTGCTACCATCTTTCTAAATTCCGTATATATGTGTTAGTATACTGTAATGTTCTTTATCTTTCTGGCTCACCTCACTTTGTATAATGGGCTCCAGTTTCATCCATCTCATTAGAACTGATTCAAATGAATTCTTTTTAATGGCTGAGTAATATTCCATGGTGTATATGTACCACAGCTTCCTTATCCATTCATCTGCTAATGGGCATCCAGGTTGCTTCCATGTCCTGGCTATTATAAACAGTGCTGCGATGAACATTGGGGTGCACGTGTCTCTTTCAGATCTGGATTCCTCAGTGTGTATGCCTAGAAGTGGTATTGCTGGGTCATATGGTAGTTCTATTTCCAGTTTTTAAAGAAATCTCCACACTGTTTTCCATAGTGGCTGTACTAGTTTGCATTCCCACCAACAGTGTAAGAGGGTTCCCTTTTCTCCACACCCTCTCCAGCATTTATTGCTTGTAGACTTTTGGATAGCAGCCATCCTGACTGGCCTGTAATGGTACCTCATTGTGGTTTTGATTTGCATTTCTCTGATAATGAGTGATGTGGAGCATCTTTTCATGTGTTTGTCAGCCATCTGTATGTCTTCTTTGGAGAAATGTCTGTTTAGTTCTTTGGCCCATTTTTTGATTGGGTCATTTATTTTTCTGGAATTGAGCTTCAGGAGTTGCTTGTATATTTTTGAGATTAATCCTTTGTCTGTTTCCTCATTTGTTATTATTTTCTCCCAATCTGAGGGCTGTCTTTTCACCTTACTTATAGTTTCCTTTGTTGTGCAAAAGCTTTTAATTTTCATTAGGTCCCATTTGTTTATTTTTGCTTTTATTTCCAATATTCTGGGAGGTGGGTCATAGAAGATCTTGCTGTGATTTATGTCAGAGAGTGTTTTGCCTATGTTCTCCTCTAGGAGTTTTATAGTTTCTGGTCTTACATTGAGATCTTTAATCCATTTTGAGTTTATTTTTGTGTATGGTGTTAGAAAGTGTTCGAGTTTCATTCTTTTACAAGTGGTTGACCAGTTTTCCCAGCACCACTTGTTAAAGAGATTGTCTTTTTTCCATTGTATATCCTTGCCTCCTTTGTCAAAGATAAGGTGTCCATAGGTTTGTGGATTTATCTCTGGGCTTTCTATTCTGTTCCATTGATCTATATTTCTGTCTTTGTGCCAATATCATACTGTCTTGATGACTGTGGCTTTGTAGTAGAGTCTGAAGTCAGGCAGGTTGATTCCTCCAGTTCCATTCTTCTTTCTCAAGATTACTTTGGCTATTCGAGGTTTTTTGTATTTCCATACAAATTGTGAAATTATTTGTTCTAGTTCTGTGAAAAATACCGTTGGTAGCTTGATAGGGATTGCATTGAATCTATAGATTGCTTTGAGTAGAGTAGCCATTTTGACAATATTGATTCTTCCAATCCATGAACACGGTATGTTTCTCCAACTGTTTGTGTCCTCTTTGATTTCTTTCATCAATGTTTTATAGTTTTCTGTGTATAGGTCTTTTGTTTCTTTAGGTAGATATGCTCCTAAGTATTTTATTCTTTTTGTTGCAATGGAGAATGGTATTGTTTCCTTAATTTCTCTTTCTGTTTTTTCATTGTTAGTATATAGGAATGCAAGGGATTTCTGTGTGTTAATTTTATATCCTACAACTTTACTATATTCATTGATTAGCTCTAGTAATTTTCTGGAAGAGTCTTTAGGGTTTTCTATGTAGAGGATCATGTCATCTGCAAACAGTGAGAGTTTCACTTCTTCTTTTCCTATCTGGATTCCTTTTACATCTTTTTCTGCTCTGATTGCTGTGGCCAAAACTTCCAACACTATGTTGAATAGTAGTGGTGAGAGTGGGCATCCTTGTCTTGTTCCTGATTTCAGAGGAAATGCTTTCAATTTTTCACCATTGAGGGTGATGCTTGCTATGGGTTTGTTATATATGGCTTTTATTATGTTGAGGTATGTTCCTTCTATTCCTGCTTTCTGGAGAGTTTTAATCATAAATGAGTGTTGAATTTTGTCAAAGGCTTTCTCTGCATCTATTGAGATAATCATATGGTTTTTATCTTCCAATTTGTTAATGTGGTGTATTACGTTGATCGATTTGCGGATATTAAAGAATCCTTGCATTCCTGGGATAAAGCCCACTTGGTCATGGTGTATGATTTTTTTAATATGTTGTTGGATTCTGTTTGCTAGAATTTTGTTAAGGATTTTTGCATCTATGTTCATCAGTGATATTGGCCTGTAGTTTTCTTTTTTTGTGGCATCTTTGTCTGATTTTGGAATTAGGGTGATGGTGGCCTCATAGAATGAGTTTGGAAGTTTACCTTCATCTGCAATTTTCTGGAAGAGTTTGAGTAAGATAGGTGTTAGCTCTTCTCTAAATTTTTGGTAGAATTCAGTTGTGAAGCCATGTGGTCGTGGGCTTTTGTTTGCTGGAAGATTTTTGATTACAGTTTTGATTTCCTTGCTTGTGATGGTTCAGTTAAGATCTTCTATTTCTTCCTGGTTCAGTTTTGGAAAGTTATACTTTTCTAAGAATTTGTCCATTTCATCCAAGTTGTCCATTTTATTGGCATAGAGCTGCTGGTAGTAGTCTCTTATGATCCTTTGGATTTCAGTGTTGTCTGTTGTGATCTCACCCTTTTCATTTCTTATTTTGTTAATTTGGTTCTTCTCTCTTTGTTTCTTAATGAGTCTTGCTAATGGTTTGTCAATTTTGTTTATTTTTTCAAAAAACCAGCTTTTAGCTTTGTTGATTTTTGCTATGGTCTCTTTAGTTTCTTTTGCATTTATTTCTGCCCTAATTTTTAAGATTTCTTTCCTTCTGCTAACCCTGGGGTTCTTCATTTCTTCCTTCTCTAATTGCTTTAGGTGTAGAGTTAGGTTATTTATTTGGCTTTTTTCTTGTTTCTTGATGTAAGCCTGTAATGCTATGAGCCTTCCCCTTAGCACTGCTTTTACAGTGTCCCATAGGTTTTGGGTTGTTGTGCTTTCATTTTCATTCATTTCTATACATATTTTGATTTCTTTTTTGATTTCTTCTATGATTTGTTGGTTATTCAGAAGCGTGTTATTTAGCCTCCATATGTTTGAATTTTTAACAATTTTTTTTCCTGTAATTGACATCTAATCTTACTGCACTGTGGTCAGAAAAGATGACTGGAATGATTTCAATTTTTTTGAATTTTCCAAGACCAGATTTATGGCCCAGGATGTGATCTATTCTGGAGAAGGTTCCGTGTGCGCTTGAGAAAAAGTTGAAGTTGATTGTTTTGGGGTGAAATGTCCTATAGATATCAACTAGGTCTAGCTGGTCCATTGTATCATTTAAGGTTTGTGTTTCCTTATTGATTTTCTGTTTAGTTGATCTATCCATAGTTGTGAGTGGGGTATTAAAGTCTCCCACTATTATTGTGTTACTATTAATTTCCTCTTTCATACTTGTTAGCGTTTGCCGTACATATTGCGGTGCTCCTATGTTGGGTGCATGTATATTTATAATTGTTATATCTTCTTCTTGGATTGATCCTTTGATCATTATGTAGTGTCCTTCTTTGTCTCTTTTCACATCCTTTATTTGGAAGTCTATTTTATCTGATATGAGTATTGCGACTCCTGCTTTCTTTTGGTCTCTGTTTGCGTGAAATATTTTTTCCAGCCCTTCACTTTTAGTCTGTATGTGTCTCTGGTTTTGAGGTGGGTCTCTTGTAGACAGCATATATAGGGGTCTTGTTTTTGTATCCATTCAGCCAATCTTTGTCTTTTGGTTGGGGCATTCAATCCATTTACATTTAAGGTGATTATTGATAGGTGTGGACCCTTTGCCATTTACTTTGTTGTTTTGGGTTCACGTTTATTCAACCTTTCTGCATTTCCTGTCTAGAGAAGATCCTTTAGCATTTGTTGAAGTGCTGGTTTGGTGGTGCTGAATTCTCTCAGCTTTTGCTTGTCTGTAAAGCTTTTGAAATCTCCTTCGTATCTGAATGAGATCCTTGCTGGGTACAGTAATCTAGGTTGTAGGTTATTCTCTTTCATTACTTTCATTAAGTCCTGCCATTCCCTTCTGGCCTGGAGGGTTTCTATTGATAGATCAGCTGTTATCCTTATGGGAATCCCTTTGTGTGTTATTTGTTGCTTCTCCCTTGCTGCTTTTAGTATTTGTTCTTTGTGTTTGATCTTTGTTAATTTGATTAACATGTGTCTTGGGGTGTTTCGCCTTGGGTTTATCCTGTTTGGGACTCTCTGGGTTTCTTGGACTTGGGTGGCTATTTCCTTCCCCATTTTAGGGAAGTTTTCAGCTATTATCTCCTCAAGTATTTTCTCATGGCCTTTCTTTTTGTCTTCTTCTTCTGGGACTCCTATGATTCGAATATTGGGGCGTTTCACATTGTCCCAGAGGTCCCTGAGGTTGTCCTCATTTCTTTTGATCCTTTTTTCTTTTTTCCTCTCTGCTTCATTTATTTCCACCATTTTACCTTTACCTCACTTATCCTATCTTCTGTCTTCGTTATTCTACTCTTGGTTCCCTCCAGAGTGTTTTTGATCTCATTCATTGCATTATTCATTTTTAATTGACTCTTTTTTATTTCTTCTAGGTCTTTATTAAACATTTCTTGCATCTTTTCAATCTTTGTCTCCAGGCTATTTATCTGTAACTCCATTTTGCTTTCAAGATTTTGGATCATTTTTATTATCATTATTCTAAATTCTTTTTCAGGTAGATTCCCTATCTCCTCCTCTTTTGTTTGACTTGGTGGACTTTTTTCATGTTCTTTTACCTGTTGGGTATTTCTTTGCCTTTTCATCTTGTTTAGATTGCTGTGTCTGGAGTGGGCTTTCTCTGCTTCTGCTTTTTAATACACTGTCTAATTTTGTCATAGCTTTACTGCCAAGGAGCAAGTGTCTTTTAATTTCATGGCTCCAGTCACAGTCCACAGTGATTTTGGAGCCCAAGAAAATAAAATCTGTCAGTGTTTCTACTTTTCCCCTTCTATTTGCCATTAAGTGATATAAATGTAAATGGATAACTTTAAAAAACCTATTAGGGAATTATAGGAATAATTTAATGGCAATTGAAAAAAGAATTTGGACATGATGCAGTTATATCAACATGCCCTAGTGAGAGAATACATCTGTAAGCAATTTTGGAAACTCTTAAAAAGCATAATTTCTTTTTTAAAGTTTGGTTTTGCTTTCTTATTATTTTTAAACTTATTCATTTTAAAAATTATTTTCTTTGTTGTAATTTTCTATAGGGAATCTGTATTCAGGAAAACCTAAATTTATAAAAAAATAATTATTTACAAAGGTATTTATAAAGTTATTTATACCATCCAAAAATTAAAAACCAAAATGTATAATCTTGAAAGGCTTAATCACTCAAATGGAATATTATATAATAGCAAATAAATGGTATTTATTAAAAAAGTCTACAATGATCAAAGTACTAACTGTAGTGATTGCTACATAGTAAAAGCATGAATAGTGTATAGGCTGGAAAGTAATACACCAAAACACTGACAACACATATCTTTGCTTGATAGGATACATAATGATTTTTACTTTTTAATTCTATCATCTATATTTTCAAAATTTGAATCTTGTTTGATATAAAGTAGTTCTAATCCATCACTTTCTGTAAATTCTCTAAAATTCCTTCTAGCTCTGAAGTTTAGTGACCCTGGTTCCGTCACCTCTACTTCACAGTAGGAAGGCAGAAATGGGCTCCTGACTGGTTGTACTGTTTGCCTTGTATTCTTTTTCCTCTATCAATAGTTCTTACTGTGTATGATGAATGCACAAAACATTTCATGTACATTAGTCTATCCATTCCTTGTAATAACATCCTGATAGTATCCATATTTTATAGGCAAGAAAAGTGGTACTTGAAGACATTAAGTAGCTTACTGAAGCTCAGTCAGAGAGATTTAATGAAAGAACTGAATTTCAAAGCCAGATTAGTTTGAGGCTGGAACATAGTCTGTTAAAGATTACTTCATAATGGATACTACCTCCTCCAAATTCCTCTTGTGGACAAGCAGCCAGATCAAATGTATGGAATTTTCACATTACTCACTTGTCCAAAAGCCTCAGGAGTTATTTGCTAATAAAATAACCTACACAATGAATTTAGGCATTCAAAATCTGCTTTCTAAACCGGAACTCTCCTTCTAGGTTTATTTCTCATCATACTGTAGATGATTCTCTTCTTTCTTCCATGCACTTGTCCATCTGTCTGTCCATCTATCCATCTGTCCAGACACAAGTATGGCTTAAATATACTGGAGGAAATAACTGTAATTCACCTTGAAAATAGCAAAATGGAAAAGAAAGAAATTCTGATATCTATAATCAAAGGACTGGTGTACTTTTAAGAATTTTATTTATTTATTTTTGGCTGTGCTGGGTCTTCATTGCTGCTTGGGCTTTTCTCTAGTTGCAGCAAGCAGGGGCTGTTTTCTGGCTGCAGTGTGCAAGCTTTTCTCTGTGGTGGCTTCTCTAGTTGCGCAGCAAAGGCTCTAGGGTGCATGGGCTTAGTAGTTGTGGCTTGTGGGCTCTGAAGCACAGGCTGAGTAGTTGTGGTGCATGGGTTTAGTTGCTCCGTGGCATATGCGATCTTCCCAGACTAGAGACTGAACCTGTGTCTCCTACATTGGCAGGTGAATTCTTTACCACTGAATCACCAGGAAAGGATGGCTGTATTTTTTTTTTTTTAATTTACAGGACCTCTTAGAGAGCATTCTGTACGAACTGAGAAACATCACTGATTTATTGTTGGATTTTAACCATTTATTTATGCTAGCCCAACAAGATTAAGAAGAAAGAAATTTTGAAGTCAAAGCAATACCTTTCCTACCTGTGGGGAGGTAAATAGGGATGAAGAGAGGAGATTCAATCCTTGGATCTGAGGTTTCCTAGAATTCACTCATGTGTTCTATGTTTACATTATCTGGAGCTCATGAAATCCTCTGATAACTGTCATGGGAACAGCAGAATAGTCTGGGCAATGGCATGGAGACCTTGGGAAGCCTTATCATTTGTCCTGTATCAAACTTGAAAGTGAAAAAAGTGAAAGTGAAAACCACTACGTTGTGTCTGACCCTTTGTTACCCCATGCACTGTAGCCCGCCAGGTTCCTCTGTTTATGGCGATTTTTCAGGCAAAAACAGTGGAGTGGGTTGCCATGTCCTCCTCCAGGGGATCTTTCCAACCCAGGGATCGAACCCAGATTTCTGGCACTGCAGGCAGGTTCTTTACAGTCTGAGCCACCAGGGAAGCCAAAGAATACTGGGGTGGGTAGCGTATCCCTTCTCCAGGGGATCCTCCTAACTCAGAAATCTAACCAGGGTCTCTTGCACTGCATACAGATTCTTTACCAGCTGAGCTCTCAGGGAAGCCCAAACCTAATACTACAAATTCAGTTTGCATGTACTGAGGCTCAACAAACTTTGTCCTAGACTTGCTACTTAAAGTGTGATCTGAGGACCAGCAGCACCAATATCACCAGTAAGTTTGTTAGAAACTTAGACTATCCAGTCCTATCCCAGTCCTAATGCAACAGAATTTGTATCTTGGCAAATCTTTAGGTGCTTTGTATGCATAGTAAATTTGAGAAGCACTGTTCTAGAACACATACTGCAGTGGGTAGCCATTCCTTTCTCCAGGGGATCTTCCCGACCCAGGGATCGAACCTGGGTCTCTTTCTTGCAGGCAGATTCTTTCCTGTCTGAGCCACCAGGTAAGCCCTCTCTAGAGTACATTACATTTTATAAAAACCTGAACACAAGATGGCAGTGTTTCCTATTTTTTTCAGATTCTCAGATTTGAGAGAAAGTTCACTTTAGAGTTGAATTAGGTCAGTGTGTGTATGTAAAGGACTGAACAGGCTTGGCATGGATTAGTTGGGTATGAGGTGGAGACTTCCCCCAATAGAAGAACCCCAGTAATACTTGCCAAACTAAAGAGAGTAGCTCTCTGACTGAGGAGGCTGAGTCTACCTTTCAAGCCACAGTTGGGGAGAAAAATGCTACAGTTCCTGGGAGTTGTTAGTGATTTTGTGGCTTCCATTGGACTGTGAGTTAGAAGCTTCCTGGTGATGAAGAGAAAGAGATCCAGGGACACAGCCCACATGATGGAACGAGGAGGATGAGGATCCACTCTGCTTCATCTTTGGTTATACCTGGGGTTGTGGGAAGAAAATAAGGCTCTTAAGAGTGTTAGTGTCAACCTCCTGTATGTGGTCTAGTGTTTCCGTCTAGGGATGAGCAGCCAAAAGATGGAACAGAATCCCTAGTCCCTGGGCTTCCGGGAGGGTGAAAAGGCCATTGTGACCTGTAACTGAACAAATTATTCTCCAATATCCTTACGGTGCTACCGACAAGATTTGGGAAGAGGCTTGGTTGTCTTGATCCTAATACATGAAAGTGAGTGTGAGAAAGAGAAGACTGAGGGGGACCTCTGACACCAGGCTCAGACAGGGCTCCTTTTATATCAGCCTCCCAGCCTGCGTCTCAGCCACCTACCTCTGTACTGTGCCAGATGCTCAGCAGGGCCCTGCCATCAACTGCCTATACCCAAGCCCTGCCAACCATTTACAGCAAACAGAGTTGCTTCCTGTGTAACCCACAAAGGCTTAGAAAACAAGATGAGGGTTACTTAAAGGGCCAAAGGGTGTGAGATAGAGCACTGGATTGACCACATATGGGGGGTCCATTTTATAGTCTCAGCACTGCTGATACTGACTGTGTGACTTGGGGAAATAGAGAGGACTTTGGTCTCTAGGCCCTGACAAGTTTTCTCCACCAGAGCTAGCCTCATTCTTTGTAGATGTCTCTGGTGATAGTGCCCTTTCTGGCCCTTCCAGGCCCTTTATCTCATAGGGGAACAAAATTTGCCACTCGAAAATATATCTTTGGCATAAGGATTAATTTAGGTTAGTTATTTTGAAAGCCCAAAAGACTCCTGAAGAATTTTTGATCTTTCTTTAACTGCCTAAAATGTAAATAAAGGACCTGTTCCAGGAAGGAAGCCATCACCATAGATAATTGCGGGGAGCGGCCTGAACCAAAAGGCTGACTCTGGGAGCTGCCTTGATCCTCAAGGGTCTGTTCGCAGACATAGCTCTCTGTCCCGCCACCCCTCTCTGGAATTTATTATCTAAGTTAATCTTAAAGAACGTTTGTAAGCCTTGAATGCACACATGACGCAGATGGCTAAGCCTTTATCCCTTAAGATAAACGGGATGCCTTTGGCATATCAGAGAGTTCTGGTGATTGTTATCTCAAAATGATGTTTATGGAAAAATATTTTCTCTTCTTAAGATTCTCTTCTTGGTTTAGTATAAATGTAACCCTGAGAAATAAAGAATCATCGCTGACTGCAGCGATCCTCTCGACCCCATCTGTTCTGTGTGTTTATTTCTTAGCCTAAAGGAACGCGTCGTGTTACTCGCTGAAATCTTCCGGCTGGCCCAGCAGATAATTATATATGAAATGTACACAGGAACCAAGAAAAGTCTATTTGTTAAAGTTCCTCTCTGTGTCCCATTGTTTTTGTGTCTTATTGTCTCTAGATGGCCCAACAAGCATTTGTTTATCAAAATTTGTTTTTCCATCTCCATGTGAATTGCCATCCGCCCTTTTGAAGTCCCAAATCACCACCCTCAACATCCTTTTTTGTCTTTAGTTGAAGACCATATTTAAGATGAGAGTCTCTGCCATTTTACTCAGTTCTCCTAGGTCTCTTCCAAGTATACATGTTATTAAGCTTTTGTTTGATTTTCTCCTGTTAATTTGTCTCATGTCAGTTTATTTCTTAGGCCAGCCAGAAGAACCTAGGAGGATACAGCAAATTTTTTTATTTCTGAAAATCTAAATTCTTTTAGGCGGAAAAAGGGGAGATTTAAAAGAAAAACTTACTGAGACTTCTGTTTCTTAAAAGCAATTAGTCCAAAATCATTAGTCCAATGAGATATATATTCTTTAAGGTGGCAAGATTTGTTCCCCCATAGGCTTAAATACATGATTTCTCAAGCTTGTCCTAGCCCTGAATTTCAAACAGTCTAATTTTTCAGAGTACAAAACAAACAAAATATGCCTAAAAATACCTGAGAACTTGAAAAGTTTTTCATTTCGTTTGTGTCAACTAAAAAAGATGTACAGCTTGAGAGTTGTGAGTTAAGTTATACTTGGGGCAAAATGAGGACTGCAGCCCAGGAGTTAGCACCTCAGATAGCTCTGAGAGGCCACTCCAAAGTAGCAGTGGGGGAAACTCAATATATAAGGTTTTGGTGAGGGAGGAGTTCAATGCCATGAAGCACTTAATTTACAAAATGTTTTTTTGTTAGTCATGAGGATCTGATGTCATCAAGAAGGGATTTAGTGCTTCTCTAGATATGAGGAGATGCAAGGATTGAGATCATTAAATCTGTTCCTAAAAGCATCCAACTATCTAAAGACCTGTCCCACCAGATTTTCTGGTGCACAGACTGCCTCACTCCATCCTGAACTCCCTCAGGAATTGTTGAAGGTCAACAGCTATAGCAGCATGGGATTCAATCTCCATAGAGGCAGATGACAAATGCCTTTGTTGTTCTGTCATTGGCAATGCTCTTGGTAACTGCCAGTTTGTAGTTGACATTTGTTTTTAAGCAAGAAATATTGATTCTGCCCAGTTTTTTGTGACTAAGGCAGAACAGGATGAGAAATACACAAGGTTAAATGCATTTTTCTCTCTTTAAATATATTTCTCCTGAATATAAAATGTATATTCCTTTAGATGAAAAAATAGTCCAAAAATTTGAGACTTCTAAAATGAACACAAAATAAAAGATGATGACAAAGAGATAATGATGATGATATTAACAAATTGAGCCATATTCTGTTATTACTCATTTTGTGAACAGAAGACTGAAACCAAGCAAGACCCTGTGAGGCTCCTGGGCACAAAAGACTTTCTGAATCCCCTTCCCTGAGTTCCAAAGGGCAGGTTCAAACAGTTGCTAATCTGGGAAGGGAGGGGATGCTGAGACAAGGGAGGAGCAGTCAACAAACAATAAGACAGCCTTGGGGGCAGGATCCTGGTTTCCCCTCAAGGGTTATACATAACATTATCTTTGAGTTCTTCTGCAGAACTAAAGTGAAAGTGAAGTGAAGTAGCTCAGTAGTGTCCAACTCTTTGTGACCCCTTGGACTGTAGCCTACCAGGCTCCTCCCTCCATGGGATTCTCCAGGCAAGAATACTGGAGTGGGTTGCCATTTCCTTCTCCAGGGGATCTTCCCAACGCAGGGATCAAACCTGAGTCTCCCAGGTTGCAGACAGATGCTTTAACCTCTGAGTCACCAAACTCCCAGCAAATGTTGCATCTGTTGAAGCACTCTTCAATTTAGAGAAGGTCACAGTTTGTCCATCATCACCTGATGCCAGATGATCTCCGGACTGAAAGAATGTGGGCCCTGAATACACCCTGATCCTTATCAGCAACCCTTACAGCCTCCTCCCAACTTCTTCCCCCAACCTCCCTCTCTGGGGTTGAGACACAGTTTTGAGGGCTCTAGCCCCCTGTGGCCTCCTTTGCCTGGTAAAGCAATAAAGCTATTTTTTTTCTACTTTCTACTTCATATAAGACTTGGTCTCTGAGATCTAATTTGGTATTGGGGTACAGAGGCTGGATTAGGCATCAGTTCAGTCCAGTCCCTCAGTGGTGTCTGACTCTTTGCCACCCCATGAACCACAGCACGCCAGGCCTCCCTGTCCATCACCAACTCCCGGAGTTCACCAAAACCCAAGTCCATTGAACTGGTGATGCCATCTGTCAGGCGAGTGCATGCTCCTCAGTTCTTTGTCTCATCACAACAAAGATTTGGAGTGATGGACATTAAAGCCCCCTCAGCGTGTCACAGCTCTCGGGTCTTGGACAGACCGTGTTATAGCTCTTAGACAAATCAGTGTTACAGCTCAGGGTTACAACTCCACTTTATTTAGAAGATAGCAGGAAAATCCATCTTTGAGGCTTGAGGGCACGTTGATCCAAAGATGTGAAGAGAAGAGCGCCCCATCGCGTTGGGGAGAGAGAAAGAGAAAGAAGGAAAGAGCGAGCAAGCACACGCATGCGTGGGAGAAAGAGAGAGAGAGAGAGAGAGAGAGAGAGAGAAGAAAAGAGAGAGAGAGAGGACACTTTTTATATGTTTTTTTCTTCCCCCTGGGCCTGCCCTATGCAAATGGGTTTAGTCAGGAGTGCTGTTCTATCTGAAGTCCTCACTCTGGTCCTCGGACCTTCCTTTGACCTTCCTCTGTTCTGTTTTCGCGGGCTTTCCCCTTCCTTGTCTTTTAGCCACAGCCATCTTGTACTCCTTTCCCCTATTCTAACTCCCTAACACATCCAACCATCTCATCCTCTGTCGTCCCCTTCTCCTCCTGCCCTCAATCTTTCCCAGCATCAGGGTCTTTTCCAGTGAGTCAGCTCTTTGCATCAGGTGGCCAAAGTATTGGAGTTTCAGCTTCAACATCAGTCCTTCCAATGAACACCCAGGACTGATCTCCTTTAGGATGCACTGGATGGATCTCCTTGCAGTCCAAGAAACTCTCAAGAGTCTTCTCCAATACCACAGTTCAAAAGCATCAATTCTTTGGTGCTCAGCTTTTTTTATAGTCCAACTCTCTCATCCATACTCGACTACTGGAAAAACCATAGTTTTGACTAGATGGACCTATGTCAGCAAAGTGTTCTGCCCATAGTCCGGATCCCCAATGGGGAAAGAAGACTTCTCGAGACAATGCAACTTGCAATAGGGGAATTTATTACTGACTCGAGCCAGGGCCTCCCGCCCTCACCAAGGGTGTGAGGATGAAAAGGCCCCGAGCCCCAGTTCTCTCGGGTATTTATTGGGTACAATCGGGTAGTTGGCGCAAGCAGATTGGTTACACAGTTGCAAGGCAATTTTTGTTGGCCCAATCCTTGTGGACTTTCAGCTTTCCCCTGATAGGTTCCCTTTTTCTTGCTAGGCACATGTTGATTGGCTGGCTCCAGGTGACCTGATAATTATGTTACTCCGGAAAACCAGGCCTACTCCTAATCTAGGCTGCCTGTCATGGCGTTAGCCGTGACAGCCTCACAAAAGTAATGTCTCTGCTTTTTAATATGCTGTCTAGGTTTGTTGTAGCTTTTCTTCCAAGGAGCAAGCATCTTTTAATTTCATGGCTGCAGTCACCATCCACAGTGATTTTGAAGCCCAAGAAAATAAAGTCTGTCACTGTTTCCATTATTTCCCCATCTATTTGCCATGAAGTAATGGGACCAAATGCCAAGATCTTAGTTTTCTGAATGTTGAGTTTTAAGCCAGCTTTTTCACTCTCCTCTTTCACTTTCATCAAGAGGCTCTTTGGTTTCTCTTTGCTTTATGCCATAAGGGTGGTGTCATCTGCATATCTTAGGTTATTGGTATTTCTCCCAATCCCAGTCTTGATTCCAGTGCAAATAGATGGGGAAACAATGGAAACAGTGACAAACTTTATTTTGGGGAACTCCAAAAGCACTGCAGATGGCGACTGCAGCCATGACATTAAAAGACACTTGCTCCTTGGAAGAAAAGCTATGACCAACATAGACAGCATATTAAAAAGCAGAGATGTTACTTTGTTGACAAAGGTCTGTCTTGTCAAAGCTATGGTTTTTCAAGTATTCATGTATGGATGTGAGAATTGCACCATAAAGAAAGCTGAGCATCGAAGAATTGATGCTTTTGAACTGTGGTGTTGGAGAAAATTCTTGAGAGTCCTTTGGCCTGCAAGGAGATCCAACCAGTCAGTCCTAAAGGAAATCAGTCCTGAATATTCGTTGGAAGGTTGACGCTGAAACTGGAGCTCCAATACTTTGTCCCTGATGGGAAGAGTTAACCCATTAGAAAAAACTCTGTTGCTGGTAAAGATTGAGGGCAGGAGGAGAAGGGGATGACAGAGGATGGTGGCATCACCAACTCAGTGGCATCACCAGCTGAATGGATATGAGTTTGAGCAAGTTCCAGGAGTTGGTGATGGACAGGGAAGCCCTGCATACTGCAGTCCATGGGGTCACAAAGAGTCGGACATGACAGAGCAACTGAAAAGACTGACTGATTGGATGATCTAGTGGTTTTCCCTAATGTCTTCAATTTAAGTCTCCATTTCACAATAAACAGTTCATGATCTGATCCACAGTCAGCTCATGGTCTTATTTTTTCAGACTGACAGAGCTTCTCCATCTTCAGGTGCAAATAATATAGTCAATCTGATTGCGGCATTGACCATCTGGTGATGTCTATGTGTAGTGTCGTCTCTTGTATTGTTGGAAGAGGGTGTTTGCTATGACCAGTGTGTTCTATTGGCAAAACTCTGTTAGCCTTTGCTCTGCTTCATTTTGTACTCCAAGGCCAAACTTGTCTGTTACTCCAGGTAGCTTTTGATTTCCTACTTTTGCATTCCAGTACCCTATGATGAAAAGAACATTTTTTTTTTCTTGGTGTTAGTTCCAGAAGGTCTTATCGATCTTCATAGAACTGTTCAGCTTCAGCTTCTTTGGCATTAGTGACTGGGGCATAGACTTGCATCATGGTGATATTGAATGGTTTGCCTTGGAAACAAATCAAGATCATCCTGTCATTTTTGAGATTGCATTCAAGTTCTGCATTTTGAATTCTTTTGTTGACTATGAGGGCTACTCCATTTCTTCTAAGGGATTCTTGCCCACAGTAGTAGATATGATGGTCATCTGAATTAAGTTCTCCCATTTCTGTCCATTTTAGTTCACTGATTCCTAAAATGTTGGTGTTCACTCTTGCCATCTCCTGTTTGATCACTTCCAATTTACCTTGATTCATGGACCTAAGATTCCAGGTTCCTATGCAATATTATTCTTTACAGCATCAGACTTTACTTTTACCACCAGACACATTCACAACTGGGCATTGTTTCTCCTTTGGCTTAGCTACTTCATTCTTTCTTTGTCCACTTTTCTCCAGTAAGTGTATTGGGAACCTACTGACCTGGGGAGTTCATCTTTCAGTGTCATATCTTTTTGCCTTTTCATCTTGTTCAATGGGGTTCTCAAGGCAGGAATACTCAAGTGTTTTGCCATTCCCTTCTCCAGGGGACCACATTTTGTCAGAACTCTCCACCACGACCCATCCATCATGGGTGGCCCTACATGGCATGTCTCATGGTCGTGTCTACTAATGACTAGATTTGTCTTGTTGGTGTTCTTCTGATTTTTTCTGTAAAACATGCTTTTATGACATTTCAGCGAATCACAAAGGGGCCAAAAATGGATAAGTAAGAAAAAGTGGGACTTCCCTGGTGGTCCAGTGGTTGAGAGTCTGCTTTCCAGTGCTGGGCTCATGGGTTTGGTCCCTAGTCTGAGGACTAAGATCCCACATGCCTTGGGGCAACTAGAGAACCTGTGTTCCATGCCTAGAGAAACCCCTGCATTGCAACTACAGAGACCTCACAATCTAGAGCCCATGCTCTGTAAGAAGAGAAGCCAGTGAGCCACAAGTAGAGAAAAGTCGTATGCCACAATGAAGACCCAATTCAGCCAAAAGTTAGAAAAGAAAAAAAATTTGAACAGTTTGCAGAAATGTGGTATGAGCTTCCATGTTAGGCTGTGTACTGGGAAAAAAAAATAAGCTTGTGAAAAATACCAAATGCTCTTTAGATTTACAAAGGACTATTTTGAAAGCTAGGCTTCTCTGGTGGCTCAGTGATAAAGAGTCTGCCTGCAAATGCAAGAGACGCAGGTTTGATCGTTGGTTTGGGAAGATCCCCTGGAAAAGGCAACGGCAACCCACTCCAGTATTCTTGCTTGGGAAATCCCATAGACAGAGGAGCCTGAAGGGCTGCAGTCCATGGGGTCACAAAAGAGTTGTATATGACTTAGCAACTAAATGACAACAACAACAACAACAGCATATTGAAAGCTAACAGGCGTCATAAAAATAAAGCAGAAATGAAGATGTGTGACTGACTTTTGACAGAACAGCTTAGCATTCCTCTGAGTATAGCATTTTGCCCACAAGGGGGTGCATTGTCCTAAAACATACACGTTTCCTGCTGAAATTCTGACCTCACCGTCATCTGTTCACTGTGACCTTAACTTTTACTCGCACTAAGCAATCAAGACTCAAAGACAACAGACTCTAAGGATGAACTCTCCTCCAGGATCAGTGATTGTGCTATTCTTAATGTTTGGTAAGTAAAAGGTACCTAGAGCTTAGAGTCTTTTGTTTCATTATGGTGGTATAATCTTTAAGAACAATTTTCACTAGGGGGTAGAGCCCTGTATTATGCCAAGGTAATCAGACTATTTTTTTCCCCCCCCCCAGGAGGAAGCAATGGAGACTCGGTGACTCAGCCAAAAGGCCAAGTGACCCTCTTAGAGGGGGAGTCTCTGACTGTGAACTGCTCCTATGAAACCAAACAGTACCCTGCTCTTTCCTGGTATGTCCAGTATTCTGGAGAAGGTCCAAAGCTGCTTCTGAGAGCCCACAGGGACAACGAGAAGGGAAGCAGCAAAGGTTTTGAAGCCACATACAATACAGAAACCACCTCCTTCCACTTGGAGAAAGCCTCAGTCCAAGAGTCAGACTCGGCTGTGTACTACTGTGCTCTGAATGACACAGTGACGAAACTGCAGGGGGAGCTGAGCACAAAATCTGAGCAGCAACGGGGCCTGGATGCCGAGTGTCTGACCTTATGATCCACTTCGGATTAGGAGCCAGGAGGTAGGCTACTGAGTTGTAACCCAATACCTACCCCCGGACTCTTGCTGGTGTGAGAGTACCCCAAATCAACTCTAAGAAGACAGCAGAAAAATAAGTAAACATGCCTCATACAAATGCCTTAATGATGAGTCTGTCACCATGGTTCCTTAATCAGGGATGAAATTTGTAATTTTACAAGTATAAGATCTCCAATGAATGAAATGGTCTATATGTTATCCTTGCATAAAGTTCTAACCCCCTGACTGTGCCCCAGATCATCTAGGGAAATAATTGTATTTAAAGATACACCTGCAATAGACGAGACTGCAAATACTCAATGGCTCTCTGGTATCTAGGGCAAGAAGAGGTGATTTCTAGAGAAACTTCATACCAAGAAACTTTAGCCTCTTAAAGGAAGGAAGAAATTTAAGAAAGAAAGGAGGAGGAGGGAGTCCTATGTATGACCACACATGGCAAGAAAAGACAGAATATTTCTTACAGTTTATTTTGGAGGGAGTTACATGTTAGACATAAACTGATGTTCTCCATACATATTAAAGCAGAACTGTTACATTCACTGTAATTAGAATAGTGCCCGCATCATAGTAAAATCTCTTCATATATTTGTTAAATTAATGAATGGGTTGGAAAACGCATTACTGTTACCTCAAAAAGGCTACCATTTTTTCCATTAAGAAAATGTATTCAATAAAGACTTATTTGTGCCTACTCAGTATCAGATTATAATCTAAGAGCAGTACAGAGAACATACAAAATTTGCTGCCCTGTTAGAGCTTATATGCTGATAGAGGTCTTACTTCTTGCCACACATGCTGTTTCTAAGTCTTTAATGTGCACCAAATCATTTAATTCTCTCAAACGCTGGTATATATATTTCCATGGCAGTCTCATAAATGAAGATACTGAGGCACAAAGAGAATAAGTTGCTTATCCACGACCACATAGGTAGTTAGTAGCAGAAGTGTATCCCTCAGTCCTGTCTGACTCTTTGCGACCCCATAGACTGTAGCCCCCCAGGCTCCTTTGTTCAAGGAATTCTCCAGGCAAGAATACTGGAGTGGGTTGCCATTTCCTTCTCCAGGGGATCTTCCCGACCCAGGGATCAAACCATGTTCTGAGCCACCAGGGAAGCCACGTTAATAGCAGAACCAGGACTCAAATACAGTTTCTTAAAACACCTGTCTTAGGTATTAATGTAGATTAATGTTGTAGGTACTTGTGTAGATGTATATATGTCACATTGCCAGTAGCAAAGAGGGAACTGGACATTAATTTAAACAGAAGTTTTGAGCAGTGATAGATCTGATTTTAAGATGATCTTGTTGGCTTTTGTCCCCACCCTCCCCCACCTTAAGATAGTGGAGAGTTTCAAGGACAATAATATAAAAAATGTCAAGATATATTTTCCTTAGGAGTTGGATATTGGAATAGGAAGAAGAGTTATTTTTTAGGTCATCTTGGATTCTTCTTGGGAATGGTAGAAGGGATACAAATTGATCAGCACAAGAACTGGATGTATTAGGTATGACATTTGCCTTTTATTAATTTGTGATTTGAGGTACAATAAACTGCACATATTTAAAGCCTTGAATCAGTCTTAACATATGTATATACCTGTGACACTATCATCACAATCAAGGTAATGAGTCTTTCCACCATCCCCCAAAGGTTCTTTTGCCCTATGCTATCCATCCCTCCCTTTATCATGGACCCCAGAAAGTCAGCTGCTTATTGTTACAGATTACTTTGCATGGACTTAGATATACTGCTTTTTCATTGATTTTCTGTTCAATCCATCTTTTTTGTTGTTTTTCTCTCCCCCCTTTTCTTGATTTTTTGGTTACTTTATTACTTTTTAATACTTTTCCTAGTGATTACAACATACACGCCTATTACTCAGAGTCTAGTTAAAGTTACTGTTGTTGTTGCTTAGTCACTAAGTCATGTTCAATTCTTTTGCGATCCTATGGATTGTAGCCTGCCAAGCTTCTCTGTCCATGAGATTTCCCAGGCAGGAATACTGGAGTGGGCTGCTATTTCCTTCTCCAGGGGATCTTCCTGACCCAGGGATCAAAACTGCATCTCCTGCACTGCAGACGGAGTCTTCACTACTGAGCCACCTGGGAAGCCCAGTTAGAGTTAATATTGTTCCGTTTCATGGAAAATGTTGAAGTCTTGTACAATATGTCTCTTTATCCACCAGTACTGAGGTTTTTTTTTTTTTTTTTTAAATTATTGTTCATATATATTACATTTACAGACACTGAAAACCTTACAGCAGAATGTTATAACTTTTGCTTTAAATAGTTGTATGTGTTTTAAGGTTTAATGAAAGAATAAGCAAGAGGTGTTATATTTATCAGCTGTTTACCTTTTCTAGTATTCTTCCTTCATTCCTGAAGATGCAGTTTCCTCTGATACCATGGAGTTTTCCTCTGATAATGTGTCTGATAATTATCCTCTGATTATCATTATCCTCTGATAATGACATGATGTATTTCCCTTCAGTCTTGAAAAACTTTTAAAAGCACTTCTTCTAGGCTAGGTCTGCTGACAACTATATTTTTCAGTTGTCCTTCAACTTACAATTTTTTTTTCTAAAATTTAAAAACTATGAATTTTCCATCAGTTCACAAGAGCATGATAAAGCATATGGCAACTGAAAGGCTAGGTCTTTTCAGTACCTAAAGCAGAGCTGTTTTGTTTTCAAGTTTCTCTTTCCTTATTTTTCAATGACTTCATTTTTGCTCGTTTTTAATGAATCATGGTTTTTGGTGTTCTGAGCTGTCTGTGAAGACTCGTTAGTCTTTCTGGCAATCAACATATGTCTTAGAGTCCTGTCATCATCTTTAGAGGAGAATATTCTATTTCTCCTCTTTTCTTCAACTATGAGATGTTTCTTCTACCACCATGGAATTTGGAGAATTTGGAGAATTTCCTTGCATTCTTCCAGTGCAGAGGAAATAGCACTTTGCCAAGGCTTCAAACAGTCCTGTGGACATTGAATTTACACATGCTGGATTTTGCCAATACCCAGCGACACTGAGAGGAGATGGAATGACTGCTAGCCTGAGAGCCAGCAAGAATTCCTCCTCATAGCTTAATTTTTACTATTTTTTTTTTTTCCTAACCTAACTTTCATCCTCAATATCATCCCATTCACTTTCTATATTCTGGAATTAAGTGTAAATCTCTCATCTCTTGATGACCCTTAATATTTTTACTCTTAAGGGTTTTGGTTTATTCTCTTTGTATTTCTACTCTTTTAGTTAAGAGGAAATTTGGAAGAGATGAGAGGTAGCTATGCAGGACTAGGAATCAGAAGTCCACAATTACAGACTACAAATTTACAAACTGACAGATTACTACATCGTTTACATGAAAGTTAGTCTTGACAGGAAGGAACACATGAATGAAAAACCCCAGGAAAGGACTGAGCTCATTCTCCTGGAATCAAAGAAAATACGCTTTCTGACTTTTGTCATAGGGCCTCATTAGTCATAGAGAAAACAGAGAATGTCTCCATTCACAGGTTTTCAGAGATCATTTTTTTTTTTTTGTCCTTGTGACATGCAGGATCTTCCTTGACCAAGGATCAAACCGGTGCCCCCTGCACTGGCAGTGTGGAGTCAAGCACTGGACCCCCAGGGAAGCCCCAGAGATTGGTCTTTTGGTGTGGTTGTATTTCCTCTGGCCACAGAAATTTCTGTAATTGTATTTCCTTTGGCCCTTAAGGCAAAGCCTTCCCAACCAGAGTTACTTCTTTCAACACGGCAGCACTACTCTCATCAATATGGACTCTGTCTTATTTTTTGCCACTTTCATTCATTTCCTCCAACATCCCTGACCACTTTGTTGCTGTTGTTCAGTTATGTCTGGCTCTTTGCGACCCCATGAACTACAGCATGCCAGGCTTCCCTGTCCTTTACCATTTCCTTGAGCTTGCTTAAACTTATGTCCATTGAGTGGGTGATGCCATTCAACCATCTCAAGTTCTGTCGTCCCCTTCTCCTCCTGCTTACAATCTTTCCCAGCATCAGGGTCTTTTCTAATGTGTCAGTTCTTCACATCAGGTAGCCAAAGTATTGGAGCTCCAGCATCAGTCCTCCCAATGAATATTCAGGGTTAATTTCCTTTAGGATTGACTGGTTTGATCTCCTCGCAGTCCAAGGGACTCTCAAGAGTCTTCTCCAAAACCACAGTTCAAAAGTATCAATTTCTCAGTGCTCAGCCTTCTTTCTGGTCCCACTCTCACATCCATACATGAATAGTGGAAAAACCATAGCTTTAGCTAGATGGACCTTTGTTGGCAAAGTAATGACTCTGCTTTTTAAAATGTTGTCAAAGTTTGTCATAGCTTTTCTTCCAAGGAACACACTTCTTTAATTTCATGGATGCTGTCACAACCCTCAGTGATTTTGGAGCTCAAGAAAATAAAGTCTGTCACTGTTTCCATTGTTTCCCCATCTATTTGCCATGAACTGATGGGACCAGATGCCATGATCTTAGTTTTCTGAATGTTGAGTTTTAAGCCAGTTTTTTCACTCTTCTCTTTCACCTTCATCAAGAAGCTCTTTAGTTCCTCTTTGCTTTCTGCCATAAGGGTGGTGTCATCTGCATATCTGAGGGTATCGATATTTCTCCCTGCAATCTTGATTCCAGCTTGTGCTTCATCTAGCCCAGCATTTCTGATGTTGTACTCTTCATAGAAGTTAAATAAGCAGGGTGACAATATATAGCCTTGACATACTCCTTTCCCAATTTGAAACCAGTCCATTGTTCCTTGTCCGGTTCTAACTGTTGCTTCTTGACCTGCATACAGGTTTTGCAGGAGGCAGGCAAGGTGATCTGGGATTCCCATCTCTAAGAATTTTCCACTGTTGTGATCCACACAGTTAACGGCTTTAGCATAGTCAGTGCAGCAGAAGTAGATGTTTTTCTGGAATTCTCTTGCTTTTTCTGTGGTCCAGTAGATATTGGCAATTTGATCTCTGGATCCTCTGCCTTTTCTAAATTGAACTTGAGCATCTGGAAGTTCTCGGGTCACATATTGTTGAAGCCTGGCTTGGAGAATTTTGAGCATTCTTTTGCTAGCAAGTGAAATGAGTGCAATTGTATGGTAGTTTAAACATTCTTTGGCATTGCTCTTCTTTGGGGTTGGAGTGAAAACTGACATTTTCCAATCCTGTAGCGACTGCTGAGTTTTCCAAATTTGCTGGCATATTGAGTGCAGCACTTTCACAGCATCATCTTGTAGGATTCAAAATAACTCACCCAGAATTCCATCACCTCCTCTAACTTTGTTTGTAGTGATGCTTCCTAAAGCCCACTTGACTTCAGTCTCCAAGGTGTGTGGCTTTAGGTGAGTGATCACACCATCCTGGTCTTTTATGTCATTAAGATCTTTTTTGTATAGTTTTTCTGTGTATTTTTGCCACGTCTTAAGATCTTCTGCTTCTGTTAGGTCCATACCATTTCTGCCCTTTATTGTACCTGTCTTTGCATGAAATGTTCCCTTGGTATCTCTAATTTTCTTGAAGAGACCTCTAGTCCTTCCCATTCGATTGCTTTTCTCTACTTCTCTGCACTGTTCACTTAAGAAAGCTTTCTTATCTCTCCTTGCTATTCTTTGGAACTCTGCATTCAGGTGGATATATCTTTCCCTTTCTCCTTTGCCTTTTGTTTCTCTTCTTTTGTCAACCATTTGTAAAGCTTCCTCGATAACCGTTTTGCCTTTTGCATTTCTTTTTCTTGGGGATGATTTTGATCGCTGCTTCCTGTACAATGTTACAAACCTCCGTCCATAATTCTTCAGGCACTCTGTCTATCAAATCTAATCCTTCAAATCTATCTGTCACTTCCACTGTACAATTGCAAGGGATTTGATTTAGGTCATACCTGAATGGCCTAGTGGTTTTCCCTACTTTCTTTAGGTCTGAATTTTGCAGTAAGGAGTTCATGATCAAAGGCATAGTCAGCTCTCGGTCTTTTTTTTTTTTTTTTGCTGACTATATATAGAGCTTCTCCATCTTGGCTGCAAAAAATATAATCAATCTGATTTTTGTATTGACCATCTGGTGACATCCATGTGTAGAGTCAAGGAATACCCTAGGGGATGAAAAAGCACCATGAAGGAAAGAGCCTGCACCCCTGAATCACTGCACCCGGCAGAGTTGCCCTGTCAACCTGATCTCTCACTTAGAGGTGTTTATTTGAGAGAGCAGTCACATTCTTTAAGCCAGTGCATTTTGGGGTGGAAGGAGGGAGATCTTAGTTACTACAGTGTACCCTAATTAACTTAGGTTCATTTGAGGGAAATGCAATAATATTATCATGGCAGAACCAACTTTTCTACCTAATTAGGTGACAGAATCCTCTAGAAGGTAGAGTGGGGAGAGGACAAAACCAAAATTCTAGACCCAAAGTACTAGATCTGGTCTTGTTTTTGTTGACTGTATCGAGATTCTCCATCTTTGGCTGCAAAGAATATAAGCAATCTGATTTTGCTATTGACCATCTGGTGATATTCATGTGTAGAGTCTCTCTTGTGTTGTTGGAAGAGGGTGTTTGCTATGACCAGTGTGTTCTCTTGGCAAAACTCTTGTTAGCCTTTGCCCTGCCTCATTTTGTACTCCAAGGCCAAATTTGCCTGTTACTCCAGGTATCTCTTGGCTGCCTGCTTTTGCATTCCAGCTCCCTATGATGAAAAGAACATCTTTTTTTGCCTTAGTTCTAAAAGGTCTTGTAGGTCTTCTTAGAACCGTTCAACTTCAGCTTCTTCGGCATTAATGGTTGGGGCATAGACTTGCATTACTGTGATATTGAATGGTTTGCCTTGGAAACAAACAGAGATCATTCCACAGTTTTTGAGATTGCACCGAAGTACTGACCACTACCTCTGGCAATCTCCAATCTGTTCTCCATAAGCTTATTTTTTTTTCTTTTCTAAGATTCCATATATAAGTAATATCATTAAATATTTGTCTGTATCTCTCTTACTTATTTCACTACTTTAATGCTTTCATGATGCATATATGTTATTGAAAATAACTTGATGTTTTCTTCTATGAGGTTTATGTTTTCAGGTCTTATGATCAAGTCTTTAAACCATTTGAGTTGATTTTTTTATGGGGTATAATAGGGGTGCTCTTTCATTCCTTTGCATGTGGCTGTGCAGTTTTCTCCTTACTATTTATTGAAAACATTGTCCTTGATCCATTGTATATTCTTTTATTGTAAATTAACTGGTCATATATATGTGAATTTTTTCTGGGCTCTCCATTCCATTGATCAGTGTGATTGTTTTTATGTCAATATCAAACAGTTTTATTGCTCTAGCTTGTAATACAGCTTGAAGTCAGGAAGTGTGATGCCTCCTACTTTGCTATTCTTTCTCAAGATTGCTTTGGATATTCAGGATCATTTTTAGTTTTATAAAAATTTTAAGATTATTTTTTCTATTTCTGTTAAAAGTGACATTGGCATTTTGATACAGATTACATTGAAACTATGGGCTTCCAAGGTGATTCAGTGGTAAAGAATCTGCCTGCCAATTCAGGAGATGTGGGTTCAATCCCTGGGTCAGCAAGATCCCCTGGAGCAGGAAATGACAACCTGCTCCATTATTCTTGCCTGGAAAATTGCGTGGACAGAGGAGCCTGGCAGGCTACCATCCGTGAGGTTGCAAAGATTTGGACACCACTGAACATACCCACATACGTTGAACCTATAGATTGCTTTGGGTAGTATGAATATTTTAGCAATATTAATTCTTCCAATACATGAGAACAATATATCTTTCCATTTATTTGTGTCTCCTTCAATTTTCTTCACCAATGTCTTATAGTTTTGGGCCCTGTCTTTAGGTCTAAAAGATTTCACAAGCATCTTATGGACTCATGAGCATTAGTCAAAGAAAACATCTCTGCCATCTTCCATCACCACCATGACAGAGCTGTCTGAGGCATTTAGTCTAATTCCAAAGATTCTCATAGACTCAAATTTCAACTCTGAGATACCTTTTAAAAACTAATTTCTCAGTGAAGTAACTTGTTACTCTACTTTTATATGGCATCTAATTTCTATAGGCTTCCCTGATGGCTCAGATGGTAAAACATCTGCCTGCAGTGCAGAAGACCCAGGTTCGATCCCTGGGTCAGGAAGATCATCTGAAGAAGGAAATGGTAACCCACTCTAGTACTCTTGCCTGGAAAATTCCATGGACAGAGGACCTTGGTAGGCTACAGTCCACGGGGTTGCAAAGAGTCAGGCACAACTGAGTGACTTCACTTTCTTTTCTTTTTCTTCAGTTTCTTTAGACTCTAAGACTAACACACCATCATAGATTTGGGATGGTAAAAGCATATTGGGAAGACAGAAGTTTTTGATATAGCTCTGAAAGTAAAAGGAAGACACTGATTAGCTCTCCGTGGGGCCTTGAAATCTTTGGTTCTACATTTGGCCTTCAGAGGGCGATGTTGCACAAACTAAAGATCTTGTTCAGCTTCCTCTGTTCAGTTCTTCCTGCAGTTTACTGAATTCTTTGCGGAGCCAAGAGAGAGGAATCAGACATCAAACACCAGAAAGCTGCAGGCTCATCTCGCAGCTTTTGTATTTTTATCTTAGCAGGGAACTTGTCCAGCCTTAAACTTCTTTTTCCTGACACTTGCCTGTCTGCTCAGGGGAGATCATTCAGAGAAGACTTCACAGCGTTTCCACTGCTCAGCCATGCTACTGTTGCTTATCTCAATATTGGGGATATTTGCCCTGAGTGAGTAAAATTTCTTAGTGGTCTGTCGTTCTACAGACTCTTACTACAAGTACAGTTCTTTTCATAGTGATGTCTGCATTGCTTTTAGTGACATGACTTTGATTTTGCAGGAGATTCCAGTGGCCAGTCAGTGACCCAGCCTGATTATCCTGTTTTGGTCTCTGAAGGAACCTCATTGGAGCTGAAGTGTAACTATTCCTACGGTGCAACTCCATATCTCTTCTGGTATGTCCAGTACCCCAGGCAAAGACCCCAGTTGCTCCTCAAGTACTTTTCAGGGAACACCGTGGTTCAAGGCATTAGAGGCTTCGTGGCTGAATTTAAGAGCAGTGAATTTTCCTTCAACCTGAGGAAATTCTCAGCCCACTGGAGTGACTCAGCTGAGTACTTCTGTGCACTGAGTGACACAGTGCCTGGGACTGCAGGAAGAGTTGAACACAAACCACTCGCGGTGGTGGAGTTTTCAGACACTCAAGATCGCTTCTTGTTTTATTTTAAATGATCTTTTCCTATATGATTGCAAATGAGGCAAAGAGAGCTGAGCAGACAGAGGTACTTTTATATAAGCCTACAGTTCCATGTCTGGTAAATTTTATTTCGGCAACTTTTTACTTCGTTTAGAAACCACGTAACAATAAATAGTTAAGATCCTAGAATGATGTTCTTATCATGTACTAATCAGATGCTTAAGGACTTGCCTTTAGATTGACTGTTTTAAGGGACTGACCGTATACCACTTTGTGTCTTGCTCAAGACAGAAAACAAAAGATGGAACTGCTCATGTTCTCTCCCTGAAAATTTGCCTCCTTAGCTTGGTCATTCACAGAAAATTTTCTTGAATTATTTTCCCCCTGGGTCTCACTGTGTTGGTCACAAAGTATTAGAATATTTTCTCTAAATATTTATTTCACTTAGGAGGATTTCTGAAGTTGGTTAACACTAAGAGATTGATTAGAATCTTACAGGACTTAGAAAACTGTTATAGTCATGTTAGTCCTGACAACTATTTAAAAATAGTAACTAAGGAGAATGGAGATTTAGAATTCATCATATCTAAAGGCTTTTTCTCAGTTATAAAAGTAGCTTCTCATTCTTTTGGTATTCTCTTAAATTCTATAAATCTACAGCAGAAATTTTTTTTTATTTTTTTTTTTATTTTTCAGTGGGTTTTGTCATACATTGATATGAATCAGCAATAGAGTTACACGTATTCCCCATCCTGATCCCCCCCTCCCACCTCCCTCTCCACCCGATTCCTCTGGGTCTTCCCAGCCCACCAGGCCCGAGCACTTGACTCATGCATCCCACCTGGGCTGGTGATCTGTTTCACCATAGATAATATACATGCTGTTCTTTCAAAACATCCCACCCTCACGTTCTCCCCCAGAGTTCAAAAGTCTGTTCTGTACTTCTGTGTCTCTTTTTCTGTTTTGCAATCTATATCAGAAATTTGTGAATATAACTCCTTTGTACTTTCTTCCAGCCATGGACATTTTCCCCCTGCCTTGCTTTCACCCTCTTCTTGTATGATTTCACTGTTAGAATGTTAGAGTTTGATTCTTATGTTAAAATTGTGGTAATTAATCAGGTAGTAAGTTTAGCAATTCAAATTCCGCTAGAATATTGATAAGAATTTTAATGAATACTAGGATAATACTGGAACTAGTATAAATTTGTGATACATATAAACTTTTTTTCTAGGATGGGAAGAATTGTATAAGAAGCTTTTATAGTCCTTGTGTTCTTAAGGACTTGGAACATAATGAGTACTCTAGAGAAATAGGAGAAGGAGGAGGAGGGAGTTTTCTGGTTGCCTATTTGGCCTACACTATAATGTATAAGGGGCTTTTCCCAGGTGGCTCAGTGGTAAAAAATTCACCTGCCAATTCAGGCGATGCGGGTTCAGTCCCTGGGTTGGAAAAATCCCCTGGAGAAGGAAATGGCAACCCACTCCAGCACTCTTGCATGGAAAATCCCATGGATAGGGGAGCCTGGTGGGCTACAATCCACTGGGTCGCAGAGTTGGACGTGACTCAATGCCTAAAGAGCAGCAGCAGCAGAATGTATAAGGAGATACGTGCACAGGAGCTCTCAAAAAGCAAAGGGAATGAGTAGAGTGTGACCATGGTTTATCTTAGTGAAATGGTGAGTCTGAAAATAACAATAATTTTAGTACCTATTGATATGGTTTGTAATAAATGTGTTTAAGTGGTTGCTGGGTAGGTATAAGGAAAGCAAATGGGCTATTGGAGAAACACAATTAAGAATAAGAAATGTATGCTTATTTAATGTCTCTTTCCCTTCCTCCCTTCCTTTCTGTTTTTTGGATCACACTCTCTTCTGCCTCTCTTTCCAGGTGACTCACTGTCATTGGTTAAATCACACGCCCTGAAGGACTACAGTGGGCACTTTATCTAGCAGAAGTTTTCGATTTGAAGTTTTTCTTTTGATTCTGAACTCAAGCTGAGTTTGAAGAAATATAAGTCCTATACCAAGGACCCCAAGCAGCTGCGAGACCATAATCCAACCTCCCAACCCTAACTCTGCCTGTGAAATCAAAGTGGTTTTCCTCCCTCCCTGGGTCCCTCCCTTCTTTCTTTTTATTAATAATTCATTGTTATTTATATGATTGTATGATTTTTAGATGTTTTCTACAATAATAAATTATATTAGGAATAAAATGAAAATCTTGAACTACTTTGTCTATGAAATTAACAATTTGGACTTTTCCAGTAATTAATCGGGGCTTCTCTGGTAGCTCAGCTGGTAAAGAATCCACCTGCAATGCAGGAGACCCTGATTCGATTCCTCGTCTGGAAGATCTGCTGGAGAAGGGATAGGCTGCCCACTCCAGTATTCTTGGTCTTTCCTGGTGGCTCAACTGGTAAAGAATCTGCCCACAATGCAGGAGGCCTGGATTCAATCCCTGGGTTGGGAAGATCCCCTGGAGAAGGGAATGGCTACCTACTCTAGTTTTCTGGCCTGGAGATTTCCATGAACTGTATAGTCCATAGGTTCGCAAAGAGTTGGACACGGCTGAGTGACTTTCACTTCCTAGATAGTACCAGTTGGAAGACAACTTGATAGGATGGCGCTGTGTGTAACAGGGTTCAGCTTGTGCTTTGAATCAGTATGTTACTGTTTCCATGTAGCCAGAAGACATGGGACCTGGAATCAAAAGAAGGGAGTGGCTCCTCTCACTGTTACACCTAATAATCCATTAACAAACTTTAATAGATTTCCAAGTTGGCAACTTTATGCATGTAGATCTGGAGATTTTAGTCCCTAAGGCAAGAATTCTTTCACCAGAGGGCAAAACAATTACTCCAGTCAATGGACAATGAGACTGGATATTTTGGGCTCTGTAGCCATCAACTCAACATGGCAGAATAAAGAACCTATTAGCCGGAGTGATTGATCTTGAATAACAAGAGGATACTGGATTGCTTTCATACAATGGAAGCAAGGAATACTGTGTTTGGAGCCTCTTACTACTTTCATGTCCAGTGGCTAAATTTAATGGAAAACAGCAATCAAAACTAATACAGGACCACTGAAAACTCAGATCTTTCTGGAATAAAGATTTGGGTCACTCAAACAGGCAAAGAACCAAGACTTGGAAGGTTATGACTTCAAGTTGCTTTTTTTGTGACATTTCATATGATAGGATATTAAAATTGATCCTTGTGTTAGTTTTCTAAGGCTGCCATAATAAAATACCTTAGCCTGGGTGGCTTAAGTAGCAAACATTTGTTTTCTCATAGTTCTAGATGCTATAAATCTAAGGTTTGGGTATTGTCAGGGTTAGTTTCTTTGAGGCCTCTTGCCTTTGTTTGTAGATGACTCCTTTCTCACTGCTTTTGCCAAGTCTTACTTCTGTTTCTTGCATATCTGTATCCAAATTTCTTCTTCTTATAAGGACACTCCTTACATGGGTTAGTACCCATATGACTTCATTTTATCTTAAGCCTACTTTGAAGGCCAGATACAGTCAGGTTCTGAGTACTGGGAATTAGGCTTCAACATATGAATTTGGGTGGGGGATATGATTGTCAGTAACAACCCTCTAGTAAATAAATATGAAGTTCATAAATAAGACAGCTGAGACCTTCCTCGATTAAAATTTTCCCTAATTTCTGGTACATAGAATGATTATGTATAATTTTGAGGATGAAGTTTCCCACTTTCTCTTGATGTGTTTTTAGAGAAACTTGAAAAGTGGTTCCTTTTAAATGATACATTTAAAAATGCTTCCTTAAAGCTGTTAGTCATAGCTGTCTCTGACCTTTTGTTGTGTCGGATTATGAAATGTCCTCATTTTTAGTTTCATCCTTTTCTGTAAGTAAATCTTAATTTGTGTTTCATTTCTGCTAACTTTCCTCCACTTTTTTTTTCTGTTTGAAAATTAATCTTTTTGAACTTATGTCTTTTTAAAAAATTTGTTTTGACCTTGCAGAAACTAATTTTGTTCACTAACTTGGTGTCCTCTTGGACTCCTTCACTGCCTCTTAAGCAGAATTGACATTCCTTTGGAGTGTCTCTTTGATGGGTCTGGTGGGTTCACTGGGTAAGGGAGGAAGCTTCAGTCCTTACGCACAGGGCAGTAGGAACAACCATCAATAGGGGAAGGGCCATATAAAGGGTAGTATATGCATAGTATGGAATACAGTACAGCAGAAGAACCTATACAGTACAGCAGAAGAACCATATGTATATATATATATTAACATAATATATATATTTATATATATAAATATATATATTAACCTAATGCTAATATAATAAGACCTACAAGATTTATTATTGAGTCCATAAAGCAAGTTACAGAAATGTAATATATATGTATATATATAAACATAATATATATATGTTATATATTATATATATATAATATATATATATTAACCTAATGCTAATATAAGACCTACAAGATTTATTATTGAGTCCATAAAGCAAGTTACAGAGATGTATCACAATATGTATCATTTTGTATTAAATAAAAACTAAATAAAATACTAAAAATGCTATATATTTTCTATTGGTTTGTATATTTAGTATACCTACAGTAAGTGCCCTACATAGGAATGAGTTCTGTTCTGAGAGCATGTTCCTTAAGCCCAGTATGTTTGTAAGTCCAACAAAGTTAGCCTAGGTACCCAACTGACACAGTTGACTATATAGTACTGTACTGTAGTAGGTTTATAATACTTTGTCACACAATAATATATAACAAACAAACAAACACAAAAAGTAAAGAAAACCCCTTTAATCTCACAGTACAGTGCCTTGAAAAGTACAGCAGTACAGTACAACAGCTGACATACAGGGATTAGCATCGAGTGAAGAGGCAGGAAGAGTTACTGATGGAGGAGGGAGAGGAGGTGGGAGATGGTACAGCTGAAGGGTCATCAGCAATAGGAGACGGAGGGCAGACTGTGATTTCATTCACACCTGGTGTTGATGGCATACGTTCTGCTTCCCTGCTGGATTCAATTCTATCTACCCTCTTGAAAAAAATGATCCAGGGCTTGTCTGGGTGGTAACTCTTTTCCTCATCATAAAAGACACAGTAGCACTGGACTGCATTCTGAACAACTGCTGCAAACTTTGTGTACTGTTCTACTTTCTGGCCCTCTGCCTCAGAAACTAACAGTGCCTCCTCCAACAAAGAAAATCCCCTTGTCACTTCCTGCTTTGTGAACCTCTTTGGTTCTTTAGTTACTTCTTCCTCTCCTCTATCTTCATCCTTACTCTGGGCCTTCAGTTCAGATCTTCATTAGTAAGCCCCATGTTTGCATCTTTGAAAGCTCTCAACTTGTAGGTTCATATGTAGGAGACTTACTGTATATAAACCTATAGTAAACCTGCAGGCATCAATTCCAAATCTATGAATGATCAAAACGGTCAAATTTGGAAGTGAAGAGTCAAAGAGAATTTTAATTTATATATAATGTTTTATTATTTTAATCCTCCATAGGTTCATGAATTCCTCTTAATGTTTGTTACACTTAATAAAATTATAAAAGCTTTCCTAAAACTGTATCCATATTCTGTTATATTCTCATAAGAATGGGGGAAAGAGAAAGCAATCTCCTTTTAATAAGAGTTTGTTCACCTGCCTCAAGTGAAATATTTCTCTCTCCTCTGGAATCATATAGCTTTCAGTACTTTCCTCTTACGGTCCTACTCTTTGATTCTTGTATAGTTATGTTTACTTTTTTTTACTCAGTGGACTGTAAAATGCTGTCTCATCCCTTTTACATATTCTTAAGATTTCATAAATTACCTCATTTACAGTAGAATTTTAGTAAACATTTATGCATTTATTTTGAACTAAGTAAAAAAAAATTAAATAGCAGTAGATGAAAATTGTCAAATTATTTCATGGTATTAATTTTCATGGAATTCCATCTTAAAAGTAGGATTGGTTCATTTTTAATCCCCATGTAATCCAGGCAGTTATATTGTTTTCTGACCCAGCATTTCTTTGACCAAGAAACAGGAAGTGAATGGAGCTGGGGTTATGTAATGTTGAGTTGAGTGATTGAGTTCAATCGCTTAGTCATGTCCAACTCTTTGCGACCCCGTGGACTTCAGCATGTCAGTTGAAGTGAAGTTTGTTTCTGCACACTAGGGGGCGCTGTAGGTTTTACAAGAAGTAAAGATTGTTCCAGATGTTCCAAAGAGAGGAGCCCAGAGAGCGAATGTTCAAACACAATTGCACTCTTTTCACACGCTAGCAAGGTAATGCTCAAAATTCTCCAAGCAAGGCTTCAACAGTACGTGAACTGAGAATTTCGAGATGTTCAAGCTGGATTTAGAAAAGGCAGAGGAACTAGAGATCAAATTGCCAACGTCTGTTGCATCATAGAAAAAGCAAGAGAATTCCAGAAAAACATCTACTTCTACTTTATTGATTATACTAAAGCCTTTAACTGTGTGGATCACAACAAACTGTGGAACATTCTTAAAGAGATGGGAATACCAGACCACCTTACCTATCTCCTGAGAAATCTGTATGCAGGTTAAGAAGCAACAGTCAGAATCAGACATGGAACAACAGGCTGGTTCCAAATTGGGAAAGGAGTACATCAAGGCTGTATATTGGCACCCTGCTTATTTAACTTATATGCAGAGTACATCATGTCAAATGGCGGGCTGGGTGAAGCACAAGGTGGAATCAAGATTGCCAGGAGAAATATCAATAACCTCAGGAATGTAGAGGACCACACCCTTATGGCAGAAAATGAAGAGGAACTAAAGAGCTTCTTGATGAAGGTGAAAGAGGAGAGTGAAAAAACTGGCTAAAAACCCAGCATTCAAAAAGCTAAGATCATGGCGTTTGGTCCCATCACTTCATGGAAAATAGATTGGCAAACAATGGAAATAGTGACAGGTTTTATTTTCTTGGGCTCACAAATCACTGCAGATGGTGACTGCAGCCATGAAATTAAAATGCACTTGCTCCTTGGAAGAAAACTATGACAAACCTAGACAGCATATTAAGAAGCAGAGACAGAAATGCAAAGCAAAACTACAAATATCACCTCACACCAGTCAGAATGGCCATCATCAACAAGTCTACAAACAATACATGCTGGAGAGGGTGTGGAGAAAAGTAAATGCCCTTGGACTATTGTTGGGAATGTAAACTGATACAGCCACTATGGAAGATGGTGTGGAGATTTCTTTAAAAACTAGGAATAAAAACCACTGCATGACTCAGCAGTCCCACTCATAGGCATATACCCTGAGGAAACCAAAATGGAAAAAGACACATTTATCCCATTGTTCATTGCAGCACTATTTACAATAGCTAGAACATGGAAGCAACTGAGATATCCTTTGACAGATGAATGGATAAAGAAGTTGTGGTACATATACACGATGGAATATTACTCAGCCATAAAACACAACACATTTGAGTCAGTTCTGTTGAGGTGGATGAACCTAGAACCTATTATACTGAGCGAAATGAGTCAGAAAGAGAAAGATAAATATCACATTCTAACGCATGTATACAGAATCTAGAAAAATGGTACTGAAGAATTTAATTTCAGGGCAGCAATGGAGAAACAGACATAGAGAATAGACCTATGGACATGGGGAGAGGGGAGGAGAAGGTGAGATGTATGGAAAGAGTATAACATGGAAACTTACATAACCATATGTAAAATAGATAGCCAACAGCAATTTGCTGTATGGCTCAGGAAACTCAAACAGGGGCTCTGTATCAATCTAGAGGGGTGGGATTTGGAGGGAGATGGGAGGGAGGTTCAAAAGGGAGGGGATATATGTATACCTATGGCTGAATCATGTTGAGGTTTGACAGAAAACAACAAAATTCTGTAAAGCAATTATCCTTCAATAAAAAAATAAAAAGAAAAGAAAAAGAGAAAAAAGACTGTTTTAAGTGCTTGCAGCTAAATTGTGCTAAACAAGTTGTCAAAACTTGAGAGTGTACCATAAAAGAATATTGATACAGATAAAGTCAACCTACTTGCATGGGGAAAAAAAAAGCAGAGACATTACTTTGCCAACAAGGGTCTGTCTAGTTAAAGTTATGGTTTTTCCAGTATTAATGTATGGATGTGAGAGGTGGATCATAACGAAGGCTGAGAGCCAAAGAATTGATGACTTTGAACTGTGGTGTTGGAGAGGACTCTTGAGAGTTCCTTGAATTGCAAGGAGATCAACCAATCAATCCTGAAGGAAATCAGTCCTGAATATTCATTGGAAGGATTGATGCTGAAGCTGAAGCTCCAGTACTTTGGCCACCTGATGTGAAGAGCTGACTCAAAGGAAAAGACTCTGATGCTGGGGAAGATTGAAGGCAGGAGGAGAAGGGGATGACAGAGGGTGAAATGGTTGGATGGCATCATCGACTCAATGGACATGAGTTTGAGCAAGCTCTGGGAGACGGTAAAGGACAGGGAAGCCTCTGTGCTGCAGTCCATGGGGCCGCAAAGAGTCAGACAAGACAGTGACTGAACAGCAACCAGAGAGCACAGACCAGTCAGATGATGCACAGCAGAGGTGGGGAGAGAGGAGCAGTGTTCGCATAAAGTTTATCTAAATTTTCAGCTTTGTTTTTCTCTACAGACTTAGGAAAGCTGGAGTCCTTACCTCTCTAAATCCATTATGAGGATGATTCTCTGAGCAGAGGTAGAGGAATGGGGATATTAATATTACCGGGCTCTGTGAGCATGGAAGCCCAACAGGAAATATCTCCGTTACCTGTTGTCAGTATTTAAGTTTTGTGATTAAATTCTCCCAATTCCCTAGGAAGTTTTCATATATCTCCCCTGAGACTAGAAGAAGCAAGAATACTCAGGAGCAAAGAAGAAAGGATTAGAATGTAAGAAACAGATAGAAAGAGGAAAGAAAAGGACAATATTTAATTTGACCAGCAGTGTGTATCCTTTTCAGAATCAGCTGTGTAGAGCATCTGTCTGCCTGTTGGGCAGGAGAAGGAGGCAGGTGGAAGTTAAGTCAGAATAGACATTATACATATATCCTGTGTTTCTTTTAATCCACTGAAATCTTACTAGAATAATATTCTGTGCAGATGACAGCTGTACCTACTGGGTTTCTAGAGCTCTCAATTTCAAGAAAATGTATCACTGTCTTCATGCATACTGCTTGTATCAGTTTTCTTTTATTAGAATTTACATATAACTGAATTCTTTTTTAAAAATGAGGTATAATGAACATATAGCATGGTATTAGTTTCAGGTATATGACACAATGATTTGATATTTATATATATTTTGGAATGATCATTACAACAAGTCTAGCAACATGTGTCATACATAATTGTAATTTTTTTTCTTATGATGAGAGCTTTCAAGATCTACTCTCTTAGCAACTTTCAAATATGCAACACAGTACTATTAACTATAGTCATCTTGCCATACATTACACCCCCCACAACATTTATTTTATATCTTAGAGTTTGTACCTTTTGACCCCATTCATCTAATTCATTTCCACCCCTCATCCCTGCCTTTGGCAACCACTAATTCGTTCTCTGTATCTATGAGCTTGATTTTTTAAAAAAAATACTCCACCTGGAGTGGAGTATTTATATGATATTTGTCTTTGTCTGACCTACTTCAGTTAGCATAATGCCCTCAAGGGTCATCCATATTGTAGCAAATGACAATGTTTTATTCCTTTTAAAGGCTGAACTGTCATACAACTGAATTCTTAAATGCTCAGTCATTCTAAGTAATTTGGGAGCGCGCTCACTCTTTTTATGATTCTTTAAGGCTCCATTTAACACAGTTAAGACACTGATCTTCTCAGAAGTAACATCCACCCTTTCTCACACACTCTTGCACAAACTTTTCTTACATAAAGTGTTTTTTAAATGCCTTATATCTTCATATACTACAAATATTGTTTTTACCCTCCTGCACTGTTTGCAACCACAGTTTTGGAGAGATTACTGCACAATCTCCCTGGGTGCCTGTGGGTGGAGCTTCCTGTTAAGTGAATGACAGTGCAGATGTGACTGGTTCTCAGTAATACTGGTGAGTTCCAGTAAAACTGGAACATTTTGACAGTAAGAAGAGAACTTCTCTGGACCCAAGACTCTCCACCCTCCGGAGTGGGGGCAGAGGTACCCCAGTAACTGAGCAAGGAGTCATGAAGTGGTGGTGGGAAGCCTTGCTGGGGCTTCTGTGGGTCCAGGTTTGCTGTGAGTCTGGGTTGTCCTAGAGTGCAGCTGGGGAGGGAGGGAAGGTGAGCTGACGCAGAGAAAGCTCCTAGATGGTCCTACATCCTCATGGGTGTTTCCTGAGATAGTTTACACTTCTGGAAACTGCGTTCATGACTGCCCTGAGATATCATATGTGTTTGTTTTTCTCTTCCCAAGCAGGGGTGAGAGCAGTGAAGGTGGAGCAGAGCCCTTCAGTCCTGAATCTGCAGGAGGGAGCAAACTGTACGCTGAGGTGCAATTTTTCTGCCACAGTGAACAATGTGCAGTGGTTCCAGCAGAATCCTGGAGGCAGCCTCACCAGGCTGTTTTTCATAGCTTCAGGGATGAAGCAGAATGAAAGACGGAGTTCCACAGTGAATTCTAAGGAGCTGTATAGTACCCTACACATCACAGCCTCCCAGCTGAAAGACTCAGCCACCTACCTCTGTGCGGTGGAGGCACAGTGCTCCCAGGTGATCTGCAGGCTGTGCCCAAACTGCAGCTGCCTCAGCCCCGCCCCTCCGTGGGCTGGTATGTGTCCCCACAGTAGCCTTTGATAGAAGGTTGAGTCAATCTCTGACTCTGCAGGATCCTAAAGTGGATAGCAGTAAACTTTGTTGATCAATTATTACAAAATAAAAGTTTATATGTCAACATCACAATAATGCTTGTGGGAGAGATATTAGAATTTTCTGAAAATGAGAAACTGTGGTTTTGAAAATTGCTGCTACATTGGAAAGCAAATTTTCATAAGTGTAGAAATTGAAATTGCATGTGATAATAATTTCAATGAAAAAGAATAGTATTTTCATGTTTGAATTAACCCAATGAAACAATTACTAACATAGAAAAAATAATTTATACTCACTTCTCCTGTAATTAAACACTGATATGATGTATAAATAAGCACTTAATTATAAATAAGCCATGAAGCCACTTTTAGTCTTATATGCCCTCTGCAAGTTACAGAGAATGTCAGTGAAAACACTAAAATGTCCCAGTATAAGTTTATATTTGGCATTAAATTCAGAATTACATGAAGATGATTGGTTTGAAGAATTAAGTCATTTCTACAAAAATTGTTCCACTAAACACATCAACTTTGGATTTACTAGAATTTATATTTCAAACTAATATATCAGATATTTATATTATGTTGTTATAGCATACAAAATACTCAAGAGCTCTAGTATCATTTATATCAACAGAAATATTCTCAAAGTTAAAAATTATCAAAAATTTTGTTTACAATCTTACATTTACCAATAGCAAATGATATTGCTTTCAATTATATTAATTGAAATTAAATTGTTAAAGTTATAACTTTTACATCCTAATAAATTAATTTGCAAAAAAGCAAGCCAGGAAAATCTTATTAGCAAGATATGATATTAATAAGTATTTGTTATTAATTTATATAGAATTAAGATCCAAAATATCTTTTGCAAGTTGTAAATTTATGTTGTTATTTAATATATCATTATAAACTCTACTGGGCTTCCCAGATGGTTCTAGGGATAAAAACCCCGCCTACCAATGCAGGAGATGTAAGACACATGGATTCAGTCCCTGGGTGAGAAAGATCCCCTGGAGGAGGGCAGGGCAACCCACTCCAGTATTCTTCCCTGGAGAATCCCATGGACAGAAGAGCCTGGTGGGTTACATTACATAGGGCCACAAAGAGTCAGACATGACTAAGGCAACTTAACACTCATGCACGCATAAACTCTATTGCCATTTTTAGTAAGAAAATATTTTTGAAGTTATTTGTATTTTCTTAGTGTCACTTTTTTCTGTTTTTCTGAACAAGGGGCCTCAGATTTTCATTTTGCATGGAGTCCCACAAATTCTATAGTCATCCCTGTCTGGGAATCTTGAGTACCCAAGTCAGACTTGTGATGAGGGAGCTATAAGCCAGAATGCAGTTAGGCTGATTGAGAAATAAACTTTTTCTTTACCTGTGAGTGAGTTCATCCACCTCCTTCAGGTTCCATAAGTCACTGAGTTTCTCTCTTTCTTATTTTTTAATAAGAAATATATGTTATAGATAAAAAATTAAAAATATGTCTCTGGAAATAAGTTCCCTGCTTACCTATGGCTCATCCATGTGGTGATCTTGATACTCAGTGAGTGAAGTCCCATTTTATTCCATTTTACTTCAGATTTAGGTTCACCTTGATCTGACATTGATCTTATAAGTGAAAACCCAGATCTGATCTGGTCCCAAGGACCCTGCCTCTGCTTCTGAAGAGACCCCCGTATTGCTTTGTGACAAATGCAATCCCCCGAGACCGCATGGGGATGTAAAAATGGTCTTCAGGTTCCATGATGCAGGCGATTTCTCCCCACTCTCGTGTCACTTTACATTGCACATAACCGGTCCTCAATAAATATTTGCTTTATAAATAGTATAAAAGAAGAGCTTTTGGAAATTCTTTAATCCAACTTCATTTTACAAAACAGAAACTCATCCAAGATGACAGTAGAAAACAATCAGATACTAACTGATTTGGGAGGAGAAAGAAATTGGATTTTTCTCACTTCTTATTTAGCATCTTTCCCCCTGTTTTCTTCCTGTAGGGCCTTATTTCTGAGCAAAGAGAAACTAATGTAAGGCCAGCCATTTAGGTCACTGTAGGTTTGGATATGGGAGTTTATTTGACCATCTGAATAAAGAATCCCAATTTTTATGAATACTTGACACTTAGGGCAGGAAAGGAGCCTCAGGTTGAGCCTTTGTTGTTACCAGCAGACCAGTCTATCATTCACAGGCTTCTGTAGTAATAAAGCTGAAAGTAAATATGCCATCTCAACACTCAGATATATTTTAAGAATGTTCCTAGAAAGAGCAGCTATATTCATTATTTCAGGGGGATTTCTTGAAGGCAAGATATAACTCTAGAGTATCACTAATACATTGTTATAAAAATGATTATTGGATCTGAAGACTATGGGAGAATATTTTCCTCATTCTGTTTGACAGTCCATGAAGATACTAGAAAGAGCCTCCTCATATCAACATCTTTTTATGGTAAGTCAGGCAATGTTCAATGAAATATTTTGGGGGCAGTAACTTTTGCCCAGGGGATGGCTGTGCCTGTAATAAACTTTAATGTGTGGAACACTGTGCTGAGCAGAGCATATTCAAACTATACTATTCTGTCCTGGACACCATAACTTGGAAGGGGAAACACTGACCTAAAGTCTCTCTGTCTCTTAGAAGAGGACAAATCTCCCTGTAAGTTATTTGGGAATTATAGCCTATGGAGAATGGTAGAAAGAATAGAGGATATCTGGTGGCTCAGATGGTAAGAATCTGCCTACAGTGCAGGAGACCCGGGTTTGAAACCTGGGTGGGGAAGATCCCCTGGAGAAGGGAACAGCTACCCTCTCCAGTATTCTCGTCTGGAGAATCCCGTGGACAGAGAAGCCTGGTGGGCTACAGTCCATGGGGGTCGCAAAGAGTCACACATGACTGAGTTACTTTCACTTAGGAATGGAAACAGTTTATGTATGTAAAAACATACATTTTACATTTACGTACAACTTTATGTGTTGATTTCTGATTCTTTATCTTCAGTTCAGTCACTCAGTTGTGTCCGACTCTTTGTGACCCCATGAATCGCAGCACGCCAGGCCTCCCTGTCCATCACAAACTTCCGAAGTTTACTCAAACTCATGCACATCGATTCGGTGATGCCATTCAGCCATCTCATCCTCTGTCGTCCCCTTCTCCTCCTGCCTCCAATCCCTCCCAGCATAAGGATCTTTTCCAATGAGTCAACTCTTCACATGAGGTGGCCAAAGTATTGGAGTTTCAGCTTCAGCATCAGTCCTTCCAATGAACACCCAGGACTGATCTCCTTTAGGATGGACTGGTTGAATCTCCTTGCAGTCCAAGGGACTCTCAAGAGTCTTCTCCAACACCACAGTTCTAAAGCATCAATTCTTCAGCACTCAGCTTTCCTCACAGTCCAACTCTCACATCCATACATGATCACTGGAAAAATCATAGGCTTGACCAGATGGCACATTGTTGGCAAAGTAATGTCTCTGCTTTTTAATATGCTATCTAGGTTGGTCATAACTTTCCTTCCAAGGAGTGACTGTCTTTTAATTTCATGACTGCAGTCACCCTCTGCAGTGATTTTTGTTATGCCCAATGTCCGAATCCCCGAGTGGGAAGAGAGAAGGCTTCCAAGACAATGCAACTCGCAGGAAGGGAAGTTTATTACTGACTCAAGCCAGGACTCTCTGCCACAACCAACGCAGTGGTGTGGGTCAGAGAGCCCTGAGCCCAAGCTGTTACACAATTTTATAGGGCGAGACGTGGATTGGTTAAACAATTTCATTGGTCAATACTTTCACGCGCGCGGGACTTTCCTGGGGGTTTCTGCCCCGTTCCTAATTTCCTAATTGGCAAACATCGGTCAGTGTTAAGTGAAAGCTAATTGGCCCTAATTGGCAAACAGTGGTCATTGTTAAGCGAAGGCTACCTGATAAGGTCTACTCCTAATACTTCTGCTCGCCTCACATTCCCCCCTGTCTGTTGTTCAAGTAGAGGAATCTTCCTCTTTTCCATCTTGGGCTGCGGACACTATAAGTGGACCCAGGAGGGTAGTCAGCCAGGGGGAGTGTTGAAAACAAGACTCAAACCATCTCTGCTGGGCTTCCCGTTCTCTTTCTAATCAAGACCACCTCAGACAAGAAAGTCAAAGACTTCTCTAAATGACTGATTGATTCTCTTACCACTCTTGTATGGTCTGCATAGAAACCTCGCAGACCCTACCCTGTTGGAGAAAAATCAAGTCATGTACAGCAGCTCGTAGGAAAGCCCTTGGCCTTGCAGAAATAGTAAAGCTTGATTCACCCATATCTGAGGTACTTGGCCCTGTGGGTTGCGCCACACTCGGGTCTACCAAATCTCTGTTTCCTACGTCCCATTCCCGGGGCCCATCACAAGAGGTTACACAGCTTAAGATCCTACAATAATCAGCAGGAGAATTAGGAGACCTCCCGGCAGACGAGTACGGGTGAGGTCTTGCCTTCCATTCTACTCCTGTTCTTCCGGTGTGGCTTGCCGCACGTGATTGCAGTGAACCCAAGGTCCAATCCCGTCGACCTTTACAGCAGTAGGAGTGGTAAGGAAAACAACATAAGGGCCTTTCCATCTAGGTTCTAATACACACAGGAGGAGTCTTCCATACAGAATCTCAAAAGGGCAGCTTATAAGGGGCGTTACGTGCCTGAAAGAGTGCGAAGAGAAGGAGGGTCACCCAGTCCCCGCCAGTCTCTATTGCCAACTTCGTTCTGATTCATTTTCTCAACCTGTCCTGAGCTCTGGGGATTATATTCACAATATAACTTCCATTTTGTCCCCAGAGCTTAGGCCAGCCCTTGTACAATCTGGCTCACAAAGGCAGGTCCGTTATCAGAGCCCATAGTCACCAGCAGCCCATACCTAGGCACTATTTCCTCTAAGATCTTTTTAGCAACCACTATTGCTGTCTCTCCCTTAGCGGGGAAGGCTTCCACCCACCCTGAGAAGGTATCTACCAGAACCAACAGATAGCAATACCTGTACTTGCCTGGCCTTACCTCAGTGAAATCTATCTCCCAGTGTTGCCTTGGCTCTTCCCCTCGGTACCTCGTTCCCATGTGCTGCTTTTTTCCCCTGTCCTCATCAGCTGGCATGCTTTGCAAGCCTGGATTATCTCTCGTTCAGTTGTATTTTATCAACACGCAGATTCAGTTCATACCCAAGCTGCTTCTTCAGAGACTCTGGCATCTCAGGGGGAGGAGGGCGAGGGAGCCTGAAGTAGACCTTCACAGAGTGCAGTCAGAGTGCCGATCATGATGATGCGGGCAAAGAGTCTCTTCCATACACCTCTAAATCCAAGTCTCTTGAGGACCTGAGAGGTTCTGCTAACCTTCTCTTTATTCAACACAGACACCATGGAATTAGCAACAGTACGTTCAAAGCAGGATCTGTCTCATCCAAAGAGGAGCAACCCCCTTGTATACATTTTGGGAGCTGCATCCCTCAGAGTGTAACCTGGTTGGGTTTGAATTCAAACCTTAGCAGCTTCCATAGGAGCCAGAGCAATGTTCAGCACTGGCAGAGGCAGCCAAATACAGTGATGTGCACCACAGATAGGCATTTTCCTCTCCAAGCATGTTGCCGTACAAAACCTTGAAGACTTCATAAAAGTCAAACTTGCAGAGCCCCTGCAGGGAGTAGCCAATGAGGGTCGGGGCCCATCCTTTGGCCAAACCACGGAAACCATCCTCTTTGAGTGTAACTGAAAATCCATTAAGAATGCCCTTGTACTTCTGTGGGTCCGCCTGCATACGGCATTTCGCCAAATCCAGAGGAACAACAGCAGTGTGTGTCAGACCACAACTTAAGACCCCACCAAAGCCACACAGTGCATAAAACTTCACGGAGCCATATTCTACCATGGCGGCTCCCGCTTTCCTTTGCCCATCTTTTACATAGCTGCTCCCATTGGTGAACCATATTAGCTCACTGTTGTCTAGGGGTACATCAGTTAAGTCTTTTCGTGCCACCAGGGCCTCCGCTAGTATCTCGTTGCAATCATGGAGCTACAAACAGCTGGCATGGCTTATTTGGGTTAGGCAGGGCAAGGGCTGGGGCTTCTAGTAGGGCCCGTCTGAGTGTCTGGAAAGCCTGTTTCATTGGCTCAGTCCAAGTCCAGTTTGGGGTCTCTTTACTTCCCTCATACAAGGGCCGGGCCTTCTCAGCAAACCCCATGATCCACAGTCTGCAATATCCAACAGTCCCCAGAAACTCTTACCTGGTGGGAGTTCTTGGCCTCTGGTGTCTGCAATATTGTTTCCTTCATGGCCTGGGTTAGCCACTTTTGCCCCTGCCTGATCTTATACCCCAAACAGGTGACCTCTTGCTGGGCTATTTGTGTAGCAGAAGGACCTCTGGGTGGCAAGTCCGATATTCGTAGAGGTCCTCACTCAGAGCCTCATTAAACAAGGTAGGGGAGTTCTTGAACCCCTGTGGGATTACCGGTTGGCCTTCCCCCTCGGTCCACTCAAAGGCAAGTATCTCCTGGCTCTGGGCTGCCAGGGGTAGGCTGAAAAAGGCATCTTTCAAGTCCAACACAGTGTACCAAGTGTACTCAGGCAGCAAACTGCTCAGGAGGGTATACAGGTTAGAGACAGTGGGGTGTATGTCACTCACCCGTTTGTTGACTTCTCGCAGGTAATCTGTCCCCCCTGGCTTCTTCACCGGCAGTAAGGGGGTGTTCCAACAGGATTGACACCGCTTGAGAATTCCAGCATCCATGAGACGTCGAATGTGGGGAGTGATCCCCCGCCGAGCTTCCTGGCTCATGGGGTGCTATCTCACCCTCACAGGAGTTGCCTAGGCCTTTAGTTCGATGACGACCATATGTCTGTTTGGCCAGTCCCATCCCTGCCGTTTCAGCCCAGGCCAACGGGTATTTCTCTTAAGGCTAGGGATAAGACATGTATTGGCTGTCCAAGTCCATTCATGACTGTCATTCTCCCAGCTCTGTAGGCTTAACTGAATAAATCCCAATGGCCTCTCCTTTCTTAGCATACTGCTATGACACAGGAATGGGATCTCATTTCTCTCCATTTCCTGCTTTAACCATTCTCTCCCCAAGAGTTCTCACCTGCTTAAGCCTCTCTCTAGAAGGGACAGATGTTTTCAATAGCCCACCACTGATCAGCAAAGTAAAGTGCCACAGCTGTGAGTGAGTAACTTTCTGGGTCTGATCTCCACCATAGAGAGGTACAAAGCCTACATTTGACAGGCTAATTCCAGATTTTCAGGGTCCCCATACCTCAGATCTAACATGTAATCTTCAGCAGAATTTTCCAGTTCCTCATGACTGCAATTATCCAACATATCCACAGGGAATGCCATCGGCCACAACAAGTCTCTTCCAAGTAGAGGGGCTGGGCATTCTGGTATCACCAAAAATGAATGGGACTCCTGGTGGGTCCCCAGATCTTTTTGTCCCCATGGCTCCTTGCACCAAGCTGGTCTACCATGAAGCCAACGGGTTTCCCTTTACCCAGGATTCAGGGAGGGGTGCCGAGTCTTGACTCCCCTAGTCACTGTCTTCCCCCACATATAGAACTTGAGTTCCAGGGGAGATTCTCTGTCTCTGGGTCGTACCTCTCCTCAGGTCCCTCTTAGGGCACTCATTTTTCCAGTGCCCCTGTTCTCTGCAGTAGGCGCACTGATCTTTCTTTAGGGCCTGCTTTTTTGGTTTCTCCTTTTCTCTCGTCCAGGGGTCTTGAGGTTCCCTCAATTCTGTCTGGGCTAGCTCCTTCTGGTTCTTCCGCTTTTCCCTCATTCTATATTCTCTATCTTCCTTCCTGATCTTCTCAGCTAATTCCCTTTCCTCCCGTCAAATTCGTTCTTCCCTTTCTTCTGGGGTCTCCCTATACCTTTTCAGCTGCTTTCAATAAATATCATCTGTTTTGTAATTTCTTCCTAATATCTTGGGCTGCTTGATTTACAAATGCTAACAGAACTGCAGCACGTGACTCCTCAGCATGGGCGTTCATAGGTGTATATTGCCTGAAATCTTCCATTAGCCTCTCTAGGAAGGCTGCCGGGCTCTCAGTGGGACCTTTGCTAAATTTGTCAGCTTTCTTGCTGTGGCCCGCAGGCCTGCCATCAGAGTCTGGCGGTACACTCGGAGACGCTCCCTACTTTCTGCTCGCTCAAAATCCCAGTTAGACCGCAACAGAAGAAACCCCTTGTCCACGAGATGAGGCTGGGCGGTTGGCCTCCCGTCAGCCCCTGGGACCCGTTTCCGCTTCTGCCAGAATTCGCTCCTGCAACAGCTGCTGACAATCGTAGCGAAAGGAGAGTTTCACCTGGTTGGGCTCTAGTTACTGAGGATCACTTATTGTAGGGCCTTCAGAGTCCGCCAGAGTGTAGCCCTGGCCGGGACTCATCAATTGCGCCCACAAACGTTTGTCTGTTCACTGAAACTCGAGTCAGAGTAGGAACGAGACCAGAGAAAATGCCGGCACACACACAAACACAGACAAACACGGAGAGCTGAAGACAAACACACGGACAGACAAACATCAGCCGATAACAGCGCTGAGTTTTTTCCAGGCCCCCTGACCAGACCAGACTTGGGATCAGGAGAGAAGCTCTCCTTCCCACAGAGCCAGCTGCCTTCCAGCGCGCTCGCTGGCCTCGGCCTTACGCCGGCTAGAGAAAGCTTTCTCCTGTGCCAGATACCTTCCTGCTTCACAGCAGGGCCCCGGAATTACTCTGGACTTCCCATGAGACAATGCCGGCACACACACAAACACGGAGAGCCAAAGACAAACACACGGACAGCTGACAACACAGTGCTGGGTTTTCTGGCCCCCTGAGTTTTCCTGAGCACCGGTGCTATTAATCTATCCTTCCCTTCTGTCCTGAAAGTGTTCTCTTCCCCTGGTAAAGGGATCCCGGATGCGCCCCCAAATGTTATGCCCGATGTCCGAATCCGCGAGCGGGAAGAGAGAAGGCTTCCAAGACAATGCAACTCGCAGGAAGGGAAGTTTATTACTGACTCAAGCCAGGACTCTCTGCCACAACCAACGCAGTGGTGTGGGTCAGAGAGCCCTGAGCCCAAGCTGTTACACAATTTTATAGGGCGAGAAGTGGATTGGTTAAACAATTTCATTGGTCAATACTTTCACGCGCGCGGGACTTTCCTGGGGGTTTCCGCCCCGTTCCTAATTTCCTAATTGGCAAACATCGGTCAGTGTTAAGTGAAAGCTAATTGGTCCTAATTGGCAAACAGTGGTCATTGTTAAGCGAAGGCTACCTGATAAGGTCTACTCCTAATACTTCTGCTCACCTCACAATTTTGGAGCTCCCCAAAATAAAGTCAGCCACTGTTTCCGCTGTTTTCCCATCGATTTCCCATGAAGTGATGGGACCAGATGCCATGATCTTAGCTTTCTAAATGTTGAGCTTTAAGCCAACTTTTTCACTCTCCTCTTTCACTTTCCTCAAGAGGCTTTTTAGTTCATCTTCACTTTCTGCCATAAGGGTGGTGTCATCTGCATTTCTGAGTTTATTGATATTTCTCCCGGCAATCTTGATTCCATCTTGTGCTTCTTCCAGTGCAGCATTTCTCATGATGTACTCTGAATATAAGTTAAATTCTTTATCTTAGCTGTCAATGTCCTTAAATCTTTAAGGGTGCAAATGTGAATGAGGGATTATATTTATTCTTCATACCTCCAGAAGACCAGTGAGTACAGATCACAAAAAAGGGCCTTCACTCTTCTATAAATGAGTTAATCTTGCTTTCACTTTTCATAGTCAGTTATTTTTACCAAATCTATTTGAATCAGTTACCTATTTGTACTAATCCCATAGTAAACACAGGCAATATTTAGGGTCCCTTAGTTTTTTTGTTTGTTTTCTTACAGAGGTAATTTGGAAATGCCAAGTTATTAAAGTATATGACAAAGGACAGGGAGATAATTCTGTAAGTTTACAGAATTGAAGAACTTTATTAAGGTCTTGGGGAAAGAAAACTGTAGTGGAGTTTTGGAGAAAAATGATAGAGTCTGGAAACTGAGCCAGCAATAGCTAAGGCAATAGAGATTCATGCCCTGAGAGTTGGTATATATTTTACAGGAAATTTCATTAAGATGTGAGTTAGTCATTGCATTTAGGCTAGGCCATGCCTTTTGATGGGCTTTTCTGGTAACTCAGCTGGTAAAGAATCTGCCTGCAATGTGGGGGACCTGGGTTTGATCCCTGGGTTGGGAAGATCCCCTGCAGAATGGAATGGCTACCCACTCCAGTATTCTGGCCTGGAGAATTCTATGCACTGTATAGTCCATGGGGTTGCAAGAATTGGACACGACTGAGCAACTTTCACTTTCATACCTTTTGATATCAGAGAGTAAAAATATCTGTAATATAAATTTACATATGGTTATTTTCTGAATCTGCAACCTGATGTTTTATGAGGATTTTTACTTTCTCTCAATACTTTGCAGAATATAATCCACATAAGCGATAGGAATGGATTTCTTAAAGAATGTCCAATTTCTCATTGTAAATCAACACAATCTACAGGTTGAACTGTTTCCTAACTCATAGAACTTCCTCCTATTCATTTATCATTGAGATTTGGTCCTTTACCTCATCACGATCTTTGTTGAAGGAAGATTCCACATTTTGACTGATAGTACTGTCAGTTCTCTGGGAATAACACGGTCATGGGCAAGACCAGCTTAGAGGAGCAGAGGTTGAGTTTGAAAGATCTTTGAAATATCAAGTGATCTTCTCTGCTCTTTGATTTTCATGTTCCTTTCACAAAGATTTTTTTCTCCATTACAGACAAATGGAGATGTTAGATTTGACTGAAAAGGAAGATTTTACATTTTCTTTGTTTGAGAGAGTAAATCATGGTGCTTTCCTGACTTCAAACCTGAATAAATGGCAACAACATTTACCTTCTTCCGACTTATTAACAGTGACTCAATCCTGTGCAGAGATTTAAATCTTAATCTCTACATTCTTACTGTGCATTAACTCTCTGATATACACCTAATTTGTTTAATCTCATGCTGTTTTTATGCATCTGACTCCCTCATAAGCATAGGGTATGAGAAGAACATTTAACCAGAGAGTTCAGTAACTAGAGATGTGACCACCAGATGGCGGTGCACCTCTGCTGATCAGAACATGTGGAGGGTTCATTTGAATGGATAGGTAGGCTTGGGGCAGAAGCAGAGCCTTTTCCTTATTGGCTGGGTAGACAATGAAAGAAACCACTAGAGAAAAGAAGGGATCACTTGGTAACAGAAGCAGGTCTCCTGGCCAGAGACTGCAGGTCCACAGTTGATTCTAAATGGGAAAAACAATGAAGACACACATTGGAGCTTTAATCACATTCTTGTGGCTGCAGCTGGACTGTGAGTTGAGGGTTTAAGGGAAATAGAGTGTATTCGTAGATATGCTTTGGATGCCAAGACTGGCTTTATTCAGGTTTCTTCTAGTTACTGTAGAAAAGGAAAAGTAAACTCTAGAGCTAAATAATTTGACAACCCTTCTCCTTTCTCTGACTTCTACTTTCTCCATAGGTGTCAGCCTGGGAAACGAGGTGGAGCAGAGTCCTTCTACCCTGAGTGTCCAGGAGGGAAACAGCTGTTTTATCACCTGTACTTATACAGATATTGCCTCAAGCTACTTCCCTTGGTATAAGCAAGAACCTGGAAAAGGTCCACAGCTCCTTATAGACATTCGTTCAAATATGGGTAAAAATGAAGGCCAGAGACTGACTGTTTTATTGAATAAGACAGCCAAACATCTGTCCCTGCACATCGCAACCACTGAAGCTGGAGACTCAGCTGTCTATTTCTGTGCAGCAAGTACACAGTGCTTCCTAAGCATCCACTACCTGTACTCAAACCTGTGACTGGGGCAGCCCCCTTCCTTTGGCACAAACTTCAAGTTATAGCATTTGTCATAGTGTTTGTCTACAAGTGGAAACCAGTGTATCAGACATGAAAAATATAGAAGAAGAAGATTAGGTTTGATATGATGCAGAAAGTGTTAAAACACATTCTGTTGGATCACTATTGCTTACTGAATTCTTGAAGGGAGTTAGGTTTTATTTTAAAAATCAGGCTTTTTTTTTCCATTTATTTTTATTAGTTGTAGGCTAATTACTTTGCAATATTGTAGTGGTTTTTGCCATATATTGACATGAATCAGTCATGGATTTACATGTGTTCCCCATCCCGATCCCCCCTCCCGCCTCCCTCCCCACCCCATCCCTCTGGGTCTTCCCAGTGCACCAGCCCTGAGCACTTGCCTCATGCATCCAACCTGGGCTGGTGATCTGTTTCACCCTTGATAGTACACTTGTTTCAATGCTATTCTCTCTGAACATCCCAACCTCGCTTTCTCCCACAGAGTCCAAAAGTCTGTTCTGTACATCTGTGTCTCTTTTTCTGTTTTGCATATTGGGTTATCGTTACCATCTTTTTAAATTTCATATATATGCGTTAGTATACTGTATTGGTCTTTATCTTTCTGGCTTACTTCACTCTGTGTGATGGGCTCCAGTTTCATCCATCTCATTAGAACTGATTCAAATGAATTCTTTTTAATGGCTGAGTAATATTCCATGGTGTATATGTACCACAGCTTCCTTATCCATCCGTCTGCTGATGGGCATCTAGGTTGCTTCCATGTCCTGGCAATTATAAACAGTGCTGCGATGAACATTGGAGTGCGCGTGTCTCTTTCAGATCTGGTTTCCTTGGTGTGTATGCCTAGAAGTGGTATTGCTGGGTCATATGGCAGTTCTATTTCCAGTTTTTTTAAGGAATCTCTACACTGTTTTCCATAGTGGCTGTACTAGTTTGCATTCCCACCAACAGTGTAAGAGGGTTCCCTTTTCTCCACACCCTCTCCAGCATTTATTGCTTGTAGATTTTTGGATAGCAGCCATCCTGACGGGCATGTAATGGTACCTCGTTGTGGTTTTGATTTGCTTTTCTCTGATAATGAGTGATGTTGAGCATCTTTTCATGTGTTTGTTAGCCATCTGTATGTCTTCTTTGGAGAAATGTCTGTTTAGTTCTTTGGCCCATCTTTTTTTTTTTTTTTTCATTTATTTTTCTTAGTTGGAGGCTAATTACTTTACAATATTATAGTGGGTTTTGTCATACATTGATATGAATCAACCATGGAGTTGCATGTATTCCCCATCCCAATCCCCCCTCCCATCTTCCTCTCCACCCGATTCCTCTGGGTCTTCCCAGTGCACCAGGCCCGAGTACTTGTCTCATGCATCCAACCTGGGCTGTTGATCTGTTTCACTATAGATATTATACATGCTGTTCTCTCGAAACATCCCACCCTCACCTTCTCCCACAGAGTCCAAAAGTCGGTTCTGTATATCTGTGTCTCTTTTTCTGTTTTGCATATAGTGACCCATCTTTTGTTTGGGTCATTTATTTTTCTGAAATTGAGCTGCAGGAGCTTCTTGTATATTTTTGAGATTAATCCTTTGTCTGTTGCTTCGTTTGCTATTATTTTCTCCCATTCTGAGGGCTGTGTTTTCACCTTGCTTATAGTTTCCTTTGTTGTGCATAAGCTTTTAAGTTTCATTAGGTCCCCTTTGTATATTTTTGCTTTTATTTCCAATATTCTAGGAGGTGGGTCATAGAGGATCCTGCTGTGATTTATGTCAGAGAGTGTTGTGCCTATGGTCTCCTCTAGGAATTTTATAGTTTCTGGTCTTACATTTAGATCTTTAATCCATTTTGAGTTTATTTTTGTGTATGGTGTTAGGAAGTGTTCTAGTTTCATTCTTTTACAAGTGGTTGACCAGTTTTCCCAGCACAACTTGTTAAAGAGGTTTTCTTTTTTCCGTTATATGTTCTTGCCTCCTTTGTAAAAGATAAGGTGTCCATAGGTACATGGATTTATCTCTGGGTTTTCAATTATGTTCCATTGATCTATATTTCTGTCTTTGTGCCAATGCCATACTGTTTTGATGACTGTGGCTTTGTAGTAGAGCCTGAAGCCAGGCAGGTTGATTCCTCCAGTTCCATTCTTCTTTCTCAAGATTACTTTGGCTATTTGAGGTTTTTTGTATTTCCATATAAACTGTGAAATTATTTGTTCTAGTTCTCTGAAAAATACTGTTGGTAGCTTGATCGGGATTGCATTGAATCTATAGATTGCTTTGGGTCATATAGCCATTTTCACAATATTGAGTTTTCCAATCCATGAACACGGTATATTTCTTCATCTATTTGTGTCCTCTTTGATTTCTTCCATCAATGTTTTATAGTTTTCTATATATAGGTCTTTCATTTCTTTAGGTAGATATACTCCTAAATATTTTATTCTTTCTGTTGCAATGGTGAGTGGTATTATTTCCTTAATTTCTCTTTCTGTTTTCTCATTGTTAGCATATAGGAATGCAAGGGATTTCTGTGTGTTAATTTTATATTCTGCAACATTACTGTATTCATTGATTAGCTGTAGTAATTTTCTGGTAGAGTCTTTAGAGTTTTCTATGTAGAGGATCACACAGAAGAAGGCAAACTTCCAAACTCATTCTATGAGGCCACCATCACCCTAATACCAAAACCAGACAAGGATGTCACAAAAAAAGAAAACTACAGGCCAATATCACTGATGAACATAGATGCAAAAGTCCTTAACAAAATTCTAGCAAGCAGAATCCAACAACATATTAAAAAGATCATACATCATGACCAAGTGGGCTTTATCCCAGGAATGCAAGGATTCTTTAATATCCACAAATCAATCAATGTAATACACCACATTAACAAATTGAAAGATAAAAACCATATGATTATCTCAATAGATGCAGAAAAAATCTTTGACAAAATTCAACATCCATTTATGAAAAAAACTCTCCAGAGAGGAGGCATAGAAGGAACATACCTCAACATAATAAAAGCTATATATGACAAACCCTGAGCAAACATTATCCTCAATGGGGAAAATTGAAAGCATTTCCCTTAATGTCAGGAACAAGACACGGGTGTCCACTCTCACCACTACTTTTCAACATAGTTTTGGAAGTGTTGGCCACAGCAATCAGAGCAGAAAAAGAAATAAAAGGAATCCAGATAGGAAAAGAAGTAAAACTCTCACTGTTTGCAGATAACATGATCCTCTACAGAGAAATTTCAGGTTTTAAAAATGACTTTATATTTGCTATCAGACTCCTCCTCATTAGATGAATGCTTGGGAACAATACTGCATTCCCATTATGGGTGGGTTCTTAATGCTTGTGTTTCAAAAGTTATGTGTGTTATTTTTCACTTATTGTAAAAATTATATTCTAATTGTAGAAAATGTGTCTAATACAAAAATGTAAAATTTATAATTCTGCATCCAGATAACTTATTGCTAATATTTGATTTATTCTCTTTTTAAGTTCTAGTATGATTAGAATTCTGATTTTTCCACTTAATACTATATCTTGAAATGAGCATTTTCAGTTTCATTATCTTCATCTCTAACAACAACTTTTTAATGGCTTCATGAGAGATTTTTCTCACAGTTATATTTTAAATTTTCTTTCTATATTTCTGGCAAAATTGGATTGTCCTTTCTATATATCCTGACTACTTTCTTGTTGAAATGTGACTTGAGTTTTCTTTAGAGCCCAGTGATGGAGCATATATATTTTTGTATGTTTGAGGGAAATCAAAATAGAAAGTGACTTATTCAAGAATATAATTTGAGGAATAGGCTCACAAATCTATTCTTTTCAAAATGTTGTTAGTGTTCATGTTTACTCTCATGTAAGTTAGAAGGGAAAGTTGTGTCTTTTAATCAAATTCCCTTGTGGTATAATTTTGTAATCACACCGTGACCTAAATTAACTCCATGCAATCCTTGATTTTATGCTTTTATTTTTTCAGGAATTTTATATGAATAGGTGAAAGTTGCTCGGTTGTGTCTGACTCTCCAGGCCAGAATACTGGAGTGGGTAGACTTTCCCTTCTCCAGGGGATCTTCCCAACCCGGGGGTTGAACCCAGGTCTCCAGCATTGCAGGCAGATTCTTTACTAGCTGAGCCACAAGGGAAGCCCAAGAATACTGGAGTGGGTAGCCTATCCCTTCTCCAGCAGATCTTTTCGACCCAGGAATCAAACTGAGGTCTCCTGCCTTACAGGAGGATTCTTTACCAGCTGAGCTATGAGGGAAGCCCCATATGAATAAAGTCATACAACAAAAAACCTTTTGAGCAGTCTGCATCTTTGTCAAGTGGAACACATGGTACTAGGCATGTGTATGATCGCTTTCCCTGCCACTGCTCTCACTATTTTTTAACCCAGATGTTTTGAACTTTTAAATTATTTTATGTAAATAATTCATCATTTCAAGTGTTTGAATTCCTTTAGAAATTTTATTTGTATTTCTACAAAAGAAACTTTATGGCAACTGATAATGAGCGGGTTCACTGGAGTATTGGACCAACTCATGATCAAGTTAAGACATATTCTTCATGTACAGGTAACTGTACCAACTCCATTATGAATTTTTCTAGTATTTTTAAGGCAAATTTTATTGGTCAAATGTCACTTTAGCAGTACTAATTGGGGTATGTTTATTATTTGGTGTTTACAGGAGTTGACACTAAATAACATCTCCAACAATTGTTTAACATTGCTGCAGAATCAATGGGCTTGTTGAACCAAATTATAGCATTAGGATGGTTACTGCTTCAAGTGAAGCCAATATGTTAGTAAGTTATTTTATTGGTAGGAGAAAATAATAAAGTACGGGAAATCATAAATATATAACACACTAGTGTTAAAGTGGGCAAGTACCACTAAAAAGATGAAAAATAGAATAATGCAAAGGGTAGTGTGACAAACAGTGGTTCCAGACATCTTAGAGAATTCTCTAGTGGTCTTGGATGGAGATATACACTTTAGGCAGTTGTATATTTGTTTCAAGGATCATGGGTCAACCCCATCTTCTGTGGATTATCTGCTTCTGATCATTCTCTGGAGAACCTTGGTTTAATATCTCTAATGCAAGTAACTTTACAATTCTTGTCAGTTAGGGATGCATGATGTTATAGTAGTTGGTACACATGCAATAACAGATCATCTTCTTGTACTTTACCTGCTGAACTGATAAAAAATGGAACCTATTAAAGTCATTTGCACAAGTTCAATGGCAGTTTTTCTCTGGGTATTTTGCCAGCACTCGGTCACCCAGGTTGTCATAAAAAACTGATTTAATGAAAGGCTAGGAAATCAACCTGTGTCTGTGATAAAAGGACTGATTATAGTGGGTTTATTTATTTAGTTCAGTTGGTGAAAGATTGGAATATGTGTGATTTGGGCCCTTGTGAATTATTTGGACATATCAGGGACCAGCTGGTAGTGAGACAACGTGTGACTTTGTAAGGGAAGAAAGCAGGGCCATGGGGGCCAAGACTAATTAATAATGTATTAGGCCACAGTAGTTCAAGGGTGTCTGATACTGCAATTCATTTAAGTTCTAATATTCCATTTATTCTTTCCACTTCTTCAGAAGATAGAGGGACAGTAAGAGTAGTAAAATTTCTGAGTGAGGGCAAAACTTTATATAACTATCTCAGAGAAACTTGCTTCCTTATATAGATACAATTTGAAATGACACAGGTAGTAAACACCACATCAAGTTCATTTTTAATTATGGTGAGTGCTGTGGTTTATCAAAAGATTGCTTCAACCCATGTGAAGAATAAAAATTCTATTACTAGTACATACTCATAACGTATGGAGATGTGAAATTGTTTAAATTTCTTTTGGAAATACCCAAATATTTCCTTGGTATAGTATTCTAGTTCATAATCGACTTTTACAAGTTTTATGGGATCTTGTGGGTTCCAGGAAATGCATGAGCTGACCCCAATATCTACCAATCTAGAAAAGTTTTCCCACAATATTTTCTTAAATGTTGCAGCCAATATTTCCCTAATGCCATATCTCAAGGATTTGAATAAGAGTTCAATGGAGATCATTTGACTTCACCAGACATCTGTCTTGGCTTTGTTATATATTGTCCTCGTGGATGAAACAAATCAATCATTTCTAGTCATTCTTTACAAAATCAGAGTCTGGCATTCTGAACCTAAGATGGAATTTTTGAGCCTTTCCGTGGATTTGCCTTTATGTTCTAGAAGAGGTTCTTGCATAAGGACTTTACTCAGAAAGTTACATTTAATGTGATAATCTGCTTGATCATTTTTCCCCCAAACTCTGCAGAATCTTTCATGCTGAGAGACTTTGTCTTTATGACAAAATTTCTTTGAGTAGTATGATGACATCAAATAATTCGTGTATTTAGTGTTCATTTTAATTGGAGTACATAAGACATATGACAAGACTAAGAAAAGTCAGAGATTTAGGAAATCTCATTGTCTCTGTTGTACTTGGAGGCTATGAACTGCATTCAAAACCTACCGACCAACACTGAATATAATTTTTTTTTTTTTGGTAAATTGACTTGCCCAAGAGAGATGTACAAGTTCAGCTACTTGAATTAATTATACTTCCCCTAAGGATTGAGTTTTACAAAGGTGCCTGGAGTAATTTTTGCATAAACAACCTGGTATTGTCCTTTTCAATTTTTAAGATTAAATACTTATTAATGAAGAATTTTGTATGAGAATGTCTGAAAGATCTGTTCTGGACACGGACACTTCTTGAATGACAGAAGTGCAATCATGAGAGTCTTTTGATTGAGAAATAGATTACAGTTGAATAATGGGAGGAGAAATTAATAATATTTCATATTTAGTCAGGCAACTGACACGAAAACGTTGGGTATTTTCAGAGAGCTATAGTGTATAACTCAGAGAGCAGAGCTGTATGTACTGCATGTGGTACCATCAGATTTAATGGCGATATTAGAACAAGATTTGTTAACACTTCAACCAGTTTAGCTGAGGCTGCTGTTATTTTGAGATGAGGATGATAAACTTCGGATACTGTATCAAGAGGTAGAATAATAGGCCAGGGGTCTTTGTTATTTGTCATGATGTTGAATAATATTCCCAGAGCATGGCCTTACTTTTAACATACATATGCAGAGAAAAAGTTTCATTACCGTCAATAGTACTGCAATCACGGCCCCTTGTAGGTATATGATGTCACCTAGAGAAGGAAATGGCAAGCCACTCCAGTACTCTTGCCTGGAAAATCCCACTGATGGAGGATCCTGGTAGACTGGATCCATGGGGTCGCGAAGAATTGGACACGACTGAGTGACTTCACTTTCACTTTTCACTTTCATGCATTGGAGAAGGAAACGACAACCCACTCCAATATTCTTGCCTGGAAAATCCCATGGACGGAGGAGCCTGGTAGGCTTCAGTCCATGGGGTCGCTGAGAGTCAGACACGACTGAACGACTTCACTTACACTTTTCACTTTCATGCATTGGAGAAGGAAATGGTAACCCACTCCAGTATTCTTGCCTGGAGAATCCCAGGGACAGAGGAGCCTGGTGGGCTGCCGTCTGTGGGGTTGCACAGAGTCAGACACGACTGAAGCATCTCAGCAGCAGCAGCATGATATGTTCTCCATAGAAATGGGCATAAAGAATATAGAAGCTTACTGTGGTTCATTTAGGGTCTCAACTGAAGTAAAGGGGAAAATGTAATTTCAAAGATTTGATAACCTGATGACAAAACTCTGATGTCTAAATGGCCTTTAATGAGTAGAGCTTGGCTGTAGAAACTGATAGAGGAGAGTAGGGGACCTCTGTGATAGGACACAGTGTGAGTGTGCCTGTGTGCGAAGTCACTTCAGTCGCGTCCAACTCTGTGACCCTATGGACTGTAGCCTGCCAGTCTCCTATATTGACAGATGGGTTCTTTCCCCCAGCACCACCTGGGAAGCCAATTGCTGAGTTATGCTCAACTCTTTGCAACCACCTGTTAGGCTTCTATGTCCAAGGAATTCTCCAGGCAAGAATACTAGAGTGGGTTGCTTTACCCTTCTCCAGGGGATCTTCTCGACCCAGGGATGAAATTTGGGTCTCCTGCATTGCAGGCAGTTTCTTTACTGTCTGAAACAGCAGGAAGCCCCTTAATTTGAGCAGCTTCAGCCTAATTTCTTCAGCCAATTGTGATTAGATTTTTTTTGCTTTTGACTGCAAGACAGGCAACTGAACATTGATAGTGAAGAGAAATAGTGTCTTAACAGCAAGAAGAACAATAAAGTTACAATAACTAGTCCAAACAGCTTTTCCTTCTTATTATTAAATGGTTTATTTTTACCTTAGGTTGAAGAACAGCATACATAGCTGTGAGGATGCATGCTTATTGTATCTTACACTGATTCCATAATGTTTTACACATAATATTTTAAAATAAGAGCTACCTACTCAATTCCTTCACAGATGCAATGACTGAACACAAAATTGGTGGCGTCATCAATATTCACTGCAATATTAGATTTAACTCATTTTTATTTTCAGTTGTAATTGATATCAACTGAAGAGCTGGTTAATGCAAAAGGAAGTTTGGGTTGAGTGAGACTCTCACCTGGTCCATAGAGAAGCTGACATACCCACATCAACTTGCGACTCTAGGAAACCCCTGCTTTCTGTTGTGCAGCTGCAGCCGCACATACCCAGCAATCCTTCCCTCACCCTGTCAGGCTTGTCTCACCTTGCATACCCTTGACATTGAGGAAGAAGAAGATATTTTCCATCTAGTGGAAGAGCTGAAACATGCTTCTCTCAAGCCTTCTGAAGGTGGTCGAGGCTTCACTCTGTTTAGGTAAGGATGGACCCAGTGGGATTGTGACTCCTCTATGACCTAAGGACTGGGGGAACAGGCAGTCTTATGGGTACCCTGGGAAGAAGGGGTAGTAGGGTCTAATATAGGATTTTTTTATTCCACTCCACTTATTCCTAAAGTTTTGATTCTATTTTTTTCCTTTAGTATCCATTATTGCCCAGAAGGTAACTCAAGACCCACAACCAATGTTAGTATGGAAGAAAGAGGCTGTGACCCTGGACTGCACATATGACACCATTGAATCAAGTTATAGTCTATTCTGGTACAAGCAGCTCAGCAGTGGGGCAATGATTTTTCTCCTTCGTCAGGATTCTTATAACAAGCAAAATGTGACAGAAGGTCGCTACTCATTGAATTTCCAGAAAGCAAGCAAATCCATCACATTTGTCATCTCAACTTCACAGCTGGAGGACTCTGCAGTATATTTCTGTGCACTGAGAGAGCCCACAGTGAGACGCACGTAGGAGGGACTTGTACCAAAACCTAGGGCTCTGCTCCACCTGCTGCAGGGACCAGGGCAGGGAATTGGCAGGACAGACAGGAAGTGGTTAGGACGACAGTATAGGTGTAGGGTTGGAGGGAAGACACTCATCGTGAGAAAATACCTCTCTAAGTTCATAGACTGTGTTCAGAACTATCAAAAACACCTTTATCCCTGTCTCAATGTCTTGAAGGTAGACATATAGCATTTTTAGCCAAAGATCGGAAAGAAAGAACAGCCACATAAAATATTTGCCATTTGGTGACCAGATTGAGATAGAAGAATTGGCTAAGTTCAGAAACATATGATGGAAAAATCAGTAAAAATATGTGTGAATTGTTGCTTTTTCTGATCAATTTTTCAATAAATATTTATAGATTATATATTGTGTGGAGGAAGAAGAATTCTCCTCTACCCTCTTTGTGTCCCTGGTTAGGCCTAAGAATTAAACTGAGAGGTTAGAGGACAAAAGCATGCAAATTTTGTTAAATTTGTACATGTACATGGGAGCCCTCACAAGAAAATCAAGATCTGAAGAAGCACCCAGAACAGGGATAGTTTTTATACTTCTTGGATGAAGAAACAATAAATCTGTGAAGAACTGACAGACCATGGGCTAGTGATAGTTCACTTACCCCCTGTGCATTCTATCTTTCTTGAATACAAAGTCCTTGGTGCCATTATAGAATCTCTCTTCACAAAAAGGATTTATTTACTGATATTAGGCAGAAAAAGGGGATCCTTTCCTGCATTTACTCAAAATACTTTTTATGTCAAAGAGGCATAATTTGCCCTTTAAAATTTTTTTTGTTTATTTATTTATTTCTCTTTACAATATTGTATTGGTTTTTCCATACATTAACTTGAATCTGCCATGAGTGTACATGTGTTCCCCATCCTGAACCCCCCCTCCCACCTCCTTCCCCATCCCATCCATCTGGGACATCCCAGTGCACCAGCTCCGAGCACCCTGTCATGCATCGAACCTGGACTGGTGATTCTTTTCACATATGATAATATACATGTTTCAATGCCATTCTCCCATATCATCCCACCCTCACCTTCTCCCACAGAGTCCAAAAGACTGTTCAATACATCTGTGTCTCTTTTGCTGTCTCGCATACAGGGTTATTGTTACCATCTTTCTAAATTACATATATGTGCTTTAGTATACGGTATTGGTGTTTTTCTTTCTGGCTTACTTCACTCTGTACAATAGGCTCCAGTTTCATCCACCTCATTAGAACAGATTCAAATGTATTCTTTTTAATGGCTCAGTAATATTCCATTGTGTATATATACCACAGCTTTCTTATCCATTCATCTGCTGATGGACATCTCGGTCGCTTCCATGTCCTGGCTATTATAAACTGTGCTGAGATGAACATTGGGGTACATGTGTCTCTTTTAATCCTGGTTTCCTCAGTGTGTATGCCCAGCAGTGGGATTGCTGGGTCATATGACAGTTCTATTTCCAGTTTTTTAAGGAATCTCCACACTGTTCTCCATAGTGGCTGTCCTAGTTTGCATTCCCACCAACAGTGTAAGAGGGTTCCCTTTACTCCACACCCTCTCCAGCATTTATTGCTTGTAGACTTTTGGATAGCAGCCATTCTGACTGGCGTGAAATGGTACCTCATTGTGGTTTTGATTTGCATTTCTCTGAGAGTGAGTGATGTTGAGCATTTTTCATGTGTTTGTTCACCATCTGTATGTCTTCTTTGGCGAAATATCTGTTTAGATCATTGGCCTACTTTTTGATTGGGTCATTTATTTTTCTGGAATTGAGTTGCAGGAGTTGCTGGTATATTTTTGAGATTAATTCTTTGTCCATTGCTTCATGTGCTATTATTTTCTCCCATTCTGAAGGCTGTCTTTTCACCTTGCTTATAGTTTCCTTTGTGGTTCAGAAGATTTTAATTTTAATTAGGTCCCATTTGTTTATTTTTTTTCCCATTTATTTGTATTAGTTGGAAGCTAATTACTTTACAATATTGTAGTGGTTTTTGTCATACATTGACATGAATCAGCCATGGATTTACATGTATTCCCCATCCCAATCCCCCCTCCCACCTCCCTCTCTACCCGATCCCTCTGGGTCTTCCCAGTGCACCAGGCCCGAGCACTTGTCTCATGCATCCAACCTGGGCTGGTGATCTGTTTCACCCTAGATAATATACACGTTTTGATGCTGTTCTCTTGAAACATCCTACCCTCGCCTTCTCCCACAGAGTCCAAAAGTCTGTTCTGTATATCTGTGTCTCTTTTTATGTTTTGCATATAGGGTTATCATTACCATCGTTCTAAATTCCATATATATGTGTTACTATATTGTATTGGTCTTAATCTTTCTTGCTTACTTCACTCTGTATAATGGGCTCCAGTTTCATCCATCATGGAGTATTAGTCAGCCATTAAAAAGAATTCATTTGAATCAGTTCTAATGAGATGGATGAAACCATTTGTTTATTTTTGCTTTTATTTCCAATATTCTGGGAGGTGGGTCACAGAGGAGAGTGTTTTGCCTATGTTTTCCTCTAGGATTTTTATAGTTTCTGGTCTTACATTTAGATCGTTAATCCATTTTGAGTTTGTTTTTGTGTATGGTGTTAGAAAGTGTTCTAGTTTCATTCTTTTACAAGTGGTTGACCAATTTTCCCAGCACCACTTGTTAAAGAGATTGTCTTTTCTCTATTGTATATTCTTGCCTCCTTTGTCAAAGATAAGGTGTCCATAGGTGTGTGGATTTATCTCTGGGCTTTCTATTTTGTTCCATTGATCTATATTTCTGTCTTTGTGCCAGTACCGTACTGTCTTGATGACTGTGGCCTTGTAGTAGAGCCTGAAGTCAGGCAGGTTGATTCCTCCAGTTCCATTCTCCTTTCTCAAGATTGTTTTGGCTATTCGAGGTTTTTTGTATTTCCATATAAATTGTGAAATTGTTTGTTCTAGTTCTGTGAAGAATACCGTTGGTAGCTTGCTAGGGATTGCATTGAATCTATAGATTGCTTTTGGTAGTATACTCATTTTCACTATATTGATTCTTCCGATCCATGAACATGGTATATTTCTCCATCTATTTGTGTCCTCTTTGATTTCTTTCACCAGTGTTTTATAATTTTCTATACATAGATCTTTTGTGTCTTTAGGTAGTTATATTCCTAAGTATTTTATCCTTTTGGTTGCAATGGTGAATGGAATTGTTTCCTTAATTTCTCTTTCTGTTTTCTCATTGTTAGTGTATAGGAATGCAAGGGATTTCTCTGTGTTAATTTTATATCCTGCAACTTCACTATATTCATTGATTAGCTCTAGTAATTTTCTGGTGGAGTCTTTAGGGTTTTCTATGTAGAGGATCATGTCCTCTGCAAAGAGTGAGAGTTTTACTTCTTCTTTTCCTATCTGGATTCCTTTTATTTCTTTTTCTGCTCTGATTGCTGTGGGAAAAATTCCAAAACTATGTTGAGTTGTAGTGGTGAGAGTGGGGACCCTTGTTTTGTTCCTGACTTTAGGGGAAATGCTTTCAATTTTTCACCATTGAGGATAAAGTTTGCTGAGGGTTTGTCATATATAGCTTTTATTATGCTGAGGTATATGCCTTCTATGCATGCTTCCTGGAGGGTTTTTATCATAAGTGGATGTTGAATTTTGTTAAAGGCTTTCTCTGCATCTATTGAGATAATCATGTGGTTTTTATTTTTCAATTTGTTAATGTGGTGTATTAAATTGATTGATTTGTGGATATTGAAGAATCCTTGCATCCCTGGGATAAAGCCCACTTGGTCATGATGTATGATCTTTTTAATACGTTGCTGTATTCTGTTTGCTAGAATTTTGTTAAGGATTTTTGCATCTATGTTCATCGGTGATATTGGCCTGTAGTTTTCTTTTTTGTGGCATTTTTGTCAGGTTTTGTTATTAGGGTGATGGTGGCCTCAGAGAATGAGTTTGGAAGTTTACCTTCCTCTGCAATTTATGGAAGAGTTTGGGTAGGATAGGTGTTAGTTCTTCTCTAAATTTTTGGTAGAATTCAGCTGTGAAACAGTCTGGTCCTGGGCTTTTGTTTGTTGGAAGATTTCTGATTACAGTTTCAATTTCCGTGCTTGTGATGGGTCTGTTAAGATTTTCTATTTCTTCCTGGTTCAATTTTGGAAAGTTGTACTTTTCTAAGAATTTGTCAATTTCTTCCAAGTTGTCCATTTCATTTGCATATTGTTGCTGATAGTAGTCTCTTATGATCTTCAAAGTGGCATGATTTGGGTTGACATATCCTGGTTTCCTTCAATTATGTTATAGGCATGGTTTTAAATTATGAAGGTCCTCTCAGAATGATGTCTCTTTTAATAGACCACACTGTTTTATACTATTTCTGAATTAATTTGATTTAGGCCTGTTTGGTGTGAGTCCATGGTACTCATATTTACTTTCTAAGGTGACTACTATGCGATCTTTCTCAGTTTGTAAAGGACTTTTAATATTTTTCTTTATATTTTGGCTTTTACCTTATCTTCAAACAAATTTCCCTGTCTGTATTCCTACATGTTCATGTCTCTATACATAATTAATTTAACTTTCTTTTTTATATTTATTTTTAACTTTCTTCCAAGTACAAAAACGTTTTTTAGATTAAATAGCTATAGTATGTAACTCAAGAAATTTGTATGAACAATAAAACAACTGAAAGAAATCAAAGTGAAGGAATTAAAGCAGAAATTGGCTGATCAAGGGAAAATAATAAAATCAATAATAAAACCATAATCTGACATTTTGAAAGGGATTATTTTAATACTTGGAAGTGTATTAACAGATGGATTTGATCTGGAAATATTTCCTTTCGACCTGGCGTGATTCACTCACTATAGCTGTTCAGAACATATGTATTTGTGCAAGCTTATCTGATTTTGGTAGCTCTTACAAATACTTGGATCCCTCTCTAATTTGATTGAAATTATAAATACAGCATTTATTCCTTTTCTTTAATCTCTTTGTTGCATTTAGGTTATTTTTGTGGTGCATAAGAAAAAAATGATGAGTTTTTCTCAACCATATTTATATTGAAATCTTGGCTTCCACTTACTCCTTGCATATTTTGTCTTTTATTGTGAGGGGCTCCAAGTTTTACTCTAGAAGGTGTTGGGGTAGTACCTGTGGTTCAAATTTATGAGATGTATAGAATGTTCAGATTTCTGGAGTGCATCTGACAATTATTCTCCTTTCTGTCCATAAACCTCTCATAATCTTCTGGAAGTCTCACAACTGTGATGATTCTGTAGAGGTCAAACCATGGTTTAAATAAAGAAGTTGTATAGGAAGGACCAGGCTTCATGAATAGAGGCAAGAAAAAGGGAAGAATTTTGGCTTTTATCACTTGTGTTTAATATTGTACCAAGGGTTCTAGTCAGTGCAATAAGGCAAGAGGAAGAAACAAAAGACAAAGAGTTTTGAAAGGAAAAGTGAACCTATCTTCAGTCACAGATGGTATAATTGTTTGAGTATAAAACCCAATGGGATCTATGAAAGAAATCTGCCAGAAAAAATAGGAAAGTTAAGGTCAAATATACACCTCCCATATGATCCAGCTATTTCACCCCAGATATTTACCCAAGAGAAATGAAAGCATGTTTATAAAAAAAACTTATTCACACATATTCATAGCAACTTTATGTGTAACAGCCCTAAACTGGGACTAACCTAAATGTACATCAACAGGTGAATAGATAGGAAAATTGTTTTGGATCCATATAATGGTATACTACTCAGCAACACAGAAGAATAAGCCATTGATACTTATAACCATGAAAGAATCTTAAAATAATTATGCGAATGAAGGAAGCTAAACAAAAAGTATATATCATCCCATTTATATCATGTTATAAAATACATAAACTAATTAATAAAAAGTTTTGCATGAAAATGGGAGTAGGAGGTGGGGAGAGGGTTGAGAGGACCACAAAGAGATGTGAGGAAACTTCTGGTGATGATGCACAGTTCATTATCTTGATTGTGATGATGGTTTCACAATTATGCATATATATGTACATACATATTTGTCTAATCTTATGAAAATTTACTTTAAATAAGTGCAGTGTATTTTTATGAAAATTATGCTTTAATAATGGCACTAAAATCCAAATTTAAGAAATATCTTTCTTCATTGTTGTACAAGACTTCTGCTGCTGCTGCTGCTCCTGCTGCTAAATCCCTTCAGCCGTGTCCGACTCTGTGATACCCCGTAGACGGTAGCCCCGTGACTCAAATGCAAATATTTGTCTTCTACATTCTTACTGGCCTTAAAATATATATTTTTTTAAAGCGTGGATAACAACTTTCTGCATCCGTGCATTCTATACTTATTTTTTTTGACTCAGTGTCGTCAAACCTGTATTGTTTTCCCCCTTTATATCAGAATCAAGGTTTTTAGCTGCTTTTCCTGAATTCCTTTCTAGCATAATTTTGAGGCAGGTTCTGACAATGCGATTTGGAAGGCAAAGGAGAAAGGAAGAAATATGTGAGGCCAACCAGTATGAGTCTGCTTTTCCTACTTAATCGGAATCTGGGAAACCAGTCACACGTTGACTTTGGACTCATGGAACTTCCTGATCTGAAACTGTGGAGAGTCAACTCTCTGAAAGAACCTGAGCTAAGCTCCCATCTGTGTCTAGAGACTAATGATTCCAGGGGCTTAACTGACTGTTTCCTTCTCCAGAACTTTATCCTGAGAGCCCTCAGGATTTTTTGGTTTCTTTTAATTTTTTTTTAAATAAAATGAACATTCATAAAAAGCCAGATTAAAAAAAATGTGACCTAAAGAAGACTTCTTTTTGCTGTTGGTACTTCACAGAGAAGGATCGTTTAACACAACCTGTAGAGTCATGGTCTTCCCAGGTGGCACTAGTAAAGAACCAACCTACCAGTGCAGAAGACATAAGAGACATGGATTCAATCCCTGGGTCAGGAAGGTCCTCTGGAGGAAGACATGGCAATGCCCTCCAGTATTCTTGCCTGAAGGATCCCATAGAGAGAGGAGCCTGGTGGACTACAGTCTACAGGATCGCAAAGAGCCCAACACAACTGAAGCGACTTAGCACAGTATAGGCATGGAAACATTTTTCCATTCTGAGCCCAGAGCTTTCTCCCTGAACCTTGGCAACTACCTTTGTCTAGACAAGGATCACAAATGAAATTTTGTTGGACTGTTTTCAAAAAAACCTCTTATGGAGCTTTCAAAATTACAAATTCACAAGTCTCAATTCTGGAAAAAATGATTCATGAAATTTGTGGTGCGTCCAGAATCTGTAATTTTAAATCATGCACATATTGGTTCTATCATCAGCTACTGTGTAAATATCAATTTATAAGTCTTTAATGATTTGAAAAGCTGGGAAAGAACAGTCCTAACCCAAGCTCCAGGCTTTTGACAGAAATTCACATCTTTAGGGTTCCAGACATGGTGGAGGAAAATTATTTGGTTAAAGTTTGGCATCAAAATGTTGGTATAACATTTTGCTTATTACTTATTACATTAAGTAATAAAAAGTGTACTTGAGATTAGATATCTACTAAGTGTATTGTTAGTAGGATTTAGTAAGATTAGTATTTATTGGTCACACAGTAATGAATCTGCCTGCAGTGAGGGAGACACAGGTTCGATCCCCAGATTGGGAAGTTCCCCTGCAGAAGAGAATGGCAACCCACTCTGGTATTCTTGCCTGGAGAATTCCATGGACAGAGGAGTCTGGCGGGCTACCTCAGTGGGTTCACAAAGAATCAGATACGACTAAATGACTAATACTTAGCCAGGTTGAAACTGTGAGAGAATAAGATGTTCATATCAGAACATCAAGTAGAATTTCATAAATTCAATTATAGTGCTTCTTTCTGGCTAGGATTCATATTTTCATTTTCAAATGATTTTTATATTCAGGAATATATGACTATTAGTAAGATATGTGATTTTTCCTCCTTAAAAGCTTTTATTAAAAGATAGAATTTCTTACAATTGATATAATTTAGGACTAGTCCCTCATAGCTCAGTTGGTAGAGAATCAGCCTATAAAGCAGGAGATCCAGGTTTGATTCCTGGGTCAGGAAGATCCCCTGGAGAAGGAAATGGCAAACCACTCCAGTATTCTTACCTGGAGAGTCCCATGGGCAGAGGAGCCTTGCAGGCTACAGTCCATGGAGTTGCAAGAGTTGGGCAAGACTTAGCGACTAAACCAACCATCCAAGGAAACAGTGCATTTCAAAAAGTAGTAATTCCTCAAAGATTGTTTGTTCATCATTTTTTTTTTAATTGGACAGATATTTTGTGATGTAATAAATCTCAGTTTACTGCTCTACATATTAGGGTACAGTGTTGAAAAAAAGAATCACTCAGTAATGACTTAATTTTTTATTACTTCTTCTAAGTTCAACACCAAACGCTTTTCTGGTATTTGATGAATTATGGCTAGCTCACACTGAATACATGAGGATGTAAAGGACTGTTTTAACATGCTCAAGGAAATTGGTATCTTTTCAGTTACAGACATACCCTAGGGATGTTCTGTTAAAGAACTTCTGTCAGGTAGAGACCTAAGGACAAATTAGACCTAAGAGGTTAGAGCAACTTGGTCAGATTTCCAAGTGCCATCTGAAGACTGATATATGTCTCAAAAATAAAACTGGGGATGTGAACATGTTCGGGAGACTAGGTTACAAGAATCCCATTCCTCTCTCTGTCCACAAGGGGATGCAGCTTCCTGACACCAACACATTTCCTGTGTGAAAAGCAGGCTGCGAATTGTCACTTCACTGTGATGTCAACCTTTCTTCCTCTTAAAAAAGAAGTGTCAGGTGTCGCCTCTTTATTCGGGTGACACTTCAGAGATGAGCTCCTCTCCAGGTTTAGTGACTGTGATACTCCTAATGCTTGGTAAGTAAAATGCCTCTTAAAACACGGATTCTTCCTTCTACTATGTCAGCAAAATCTTTAACCATAATTTTATCCCAGAAAAATATGCCCAAGGTGACACAGAATTTTTATTTATAATTTGCCCAGGACAAACCCATGGAAACTCAGTGACCCAGATGGATGGCCAAGTGACTCTTTCAGAAGGGACTTCTGTGACTACAACCTGCACTTATTCAACCTCTGGGTACCCTGCTCTTTTCTGGTATGTCCAGTGTCCTGGGGAAGGTCCACAGCTTCTCCTGAAAGCCACGAAGGCCATTGAAAAGGGAAGCCACAAAGGTTTTGAAGCCACATACAGTGCAAAAACCACCTCCTTCCACTTGGAGAAAGCCTCAGTCCAAGAGTCAGACTCGGCTGTGTACTACTGTGCTCTGAGGGACACAGTTACGGAAACTGCAGGGGGAGCTGAGCACAAAGTCTGAGCAGCAGTGGGGCCTGGATGCTGAGTGTCTCTGACCCCCTCTGGTCCCAGCAGAGTTTATGGTGGTTTGTCGCTCAGTCTCTGGTTGATACAAACATCATACCAATGTCTAGAGCATAAGAACAAGAAGTAAACATCCCCTTGTGTGAGTGCTCAGTTACTTCAGTCGTGTCCGACTCTTTGGCACCCCATGGACTGAAGCCCGCCAAGCTCCTCTGTCCATGGAATTCTTCAGGCAAGAATACTGGAGTGGGTTGCCATAACCTCCTCCTGGGGATCTTCCCGACCCAGGGATCGAACCTAGGTCTGCTGCATTGCAGGCGGATTCTTTACCACTGCATCACTGGGAAAAGTTCTCTTTGCCCAACCTCTTATTAGTGAAACTAAAAACTGTCTGACACCAACGGTTTCTTATCAAAGACCAAAGTAATTTCAAGGTTAAACCACATAAACAATGCAATAGTCCCTTGCTCATCCTTGCAGTCAAAATCCATGCCCCGCAGGTTGTTCCAGGCCAACTTGATGGGTTTTGCTTTACTGAGTTTTATCATACTTTTAGTATACAATATACTTTTAGAGAGCCAGAGTACACCAGAGAAGGTGTCATTTGCTTAGTGTCTTCCTGACAGAGCATGCAGGAGAAGTAATAGGAGAGCTACAGCCTCCAAAAACCATGGCGTATGAAAAACTTTTATTTTTAGATTGAAGTAGAGTTGAAACACAGTGTTGTGTTAGTGTCAGGTGTACAGCTAAGTAATTTTCATGTGCACGAGTATAAAGTGTGATACATGTAATGTATGGATTCTTTCTCAGATTCTCCCTTATAGATTATTGCAAAATATTGAGTATTTTGTCATAATCTTGAAATTGTGAGAGATAAGGAAGTAAGAGAAGATGGTGTATTGAAAAGAATAATAGAGCAATCAATCTCTGTATTGCATTGCAAATATACTGCTGGTCTTTGGAAATATTGGTGCAATCCTTTGTAATCAACATCTGTTTATTGGCACACTAGGAGTACTTTTGCTGCTTGGGAAAAAGTTTTAAGCACAGACATGAACAACATATGTTTTCTGGTTCTGCAGTGGCTATTATGATAAGAATGACTAAAAATATTATTGTTCTTGAAATGTGTGCTGCTTCTAAAATGTTTTTCTTGGCTTCATTCTTCCACCTTCATAAAAATTTTCTTCTACTTTTTTGAAAGGCTGTATTTGTAGGCTTTGTGAATGAGCTATAGTCATAGCATTAATATATTTTTGTTATGCACTGTTGGTTTAAATCTAGTGTATATTAGCTATGCACTGTTGGTTTAAATCTAGTTAATTTTTTATTAAATTGGTTTAAATGCAAATTTTATTTTTAAAGTTCTATAAATAAAATCCATGTCAAATTATACTGTAAACAATACAAAATGCTGTGCAATAAAATGTTTTCTCTGAAATTTGTATAAACATAGTAGATTAATAATACACATTTATTTCTAAGATAGTAAAGAAATCAGAAAGGTATAAACCTGAAAACACAAAAAGAATAGATAAGGAGATCACAGCACATAGTGATGTCAACAAAATGTCAGAAGGTGAGAAGTTTAAGGCAGAATTAAAGCTTGTGTTACAGACTAGACGAAGAAGAAACCTAGGTTCAGTGCGAGAGGTGTCACAATGTGAGCTGTGGAAGAGTTTAAAAGAGAAGGACCAGTTACCTTTGAATAGTTGAGAAAGATGGTGCTGCTCTCTCGAGTGCCTGCGTATGTGTGGGTTGAAGGTTTGTGGCGGGTGCTAAAATAGGAGGCCTGAGTGAGATTACTTGTAAGTAAAGAACACCAGTGCTCTCCACAGTTCTTTATAGTAGTGTTAGCTGCTCAGTCATGTCTGACTCTTTGCGACCCCATGGACTGTAGCCTGCCAGGTTCCTCTCTCCATGGGATTTTTCCAGGCAAGAATACTGGAGTGGGTTGCCATTCCCTTCTTCAGGGGATCTTCCTGACCCAGGGATCAAACCTGGGTCTGCTGCATTGCAGGCAGATTCTTTACTGTTTGAGTCACCAGGGAATTTATGACAAGCAATAATTGCTTTCTAAATCCAGAAGAAAAGTGGAAGTTAGTGTTTGATGAATTAAGAACATCACATAAAAATTGCTCCAAACTTTGTGTATTACCTGGGCTTCCTATTGGGGAATGGTAAATAATGGTAAATAATCTGCCTGCAATGCAAGAAATTTCACACACATAAAACCAGCACATCTTAATAAATATACATATTTATATATTGAGTAGATATTCTTCACCATAACTGTGTAAAAATTTAAAGATATGAGATATGGAACAGAGGTTAAATTTATTCTTTGTAATCCCCAGGACCAGAGAATCCAAATCACAGGAGAGGGGTTTCTACCTCTGGAAATGAGGTAGTCTTGGTTGCCCAGGGACTGTTTCTTATGACAGGTTCTTTAGGATCAATCTTCTATTTGCACTATTTATCTAGAAGACACAGGCAATATTGAGGCTTTCTTAGATTTATTCTCACAGAGGTAACCTGAAAATTGTAAGTAATTAAAGTGGTTTTGGCAGAAGATAATTCTGGAAACTCTCAGAAGTTAAGGGGAAATGTCTTGGGGAAAGAACATTTTATTGGGGAAATGTCAATGTCAGTGTCTTCGGGAAAGAACATTCTAGTGGAGTTTGGAAGAAAAATAATAGAATGTAGACTCTGAGCCAGTGATGGCCAAGGCAGCAGAAGCATGCCGGTAGAATTGACTCATACTCATCCTCTGGAGGAAATTCCACTAAGACTCTGAGTCATTCACTGCTTTTAAGATATGTGTGAGTTTAAGGTGTCTAATGTAATGATTTGATATATGTATATATTTTGAAGTGATAACACTGATCAGGTTAGTGAACACATCTTTCACTGCACATAATTACCAGGGTTTCTGTCTTGTTGTTATTATGGTGAGTATATTTAAGGTCTGCACTCCTAGCCACTCTCAAATGAAAAGTACAGTATTGTTAACTATAGTCACAGTTAACAGGCAAGACCAGCTTAGAGGAACACAATCTAAGATAATAGGCATTTGGAATATCAAATGATCTTTTTTCTCTTATACTCTTCTTTGGCTTACATGTTCCTTTTAGAAAGATTTTCTCCCCACAATAGACAAAAGAGCATGGTATGTAGGTTGAAAAGGAAAGTTTTATTTTTTTATGTTTAAGAGTGAATCATGGTGTTTTCTAATTTCAAAATCAGGCCCATCATTGGATGAAGAGCAACAGTATCTACCTCCTTCTAACTTGCTAAAAATGACTCAGTTGTGTGCAGAGGTGTAAATCTTGATCACTACATTCTTACTGTGCACTTAAATTTTCAATCTAAGACATAATTTGTTTGATCTTTGCTGTTTTTATGCATCAGAGTCCCTCATAGGCACAGGTATGAGAAGGACAATTAACCAGAGAGTTCAGTAGTTGGAGATGTGACCACCAGATGGCGGTGCACCTCTGCTGATCAGAACATGTGGCAGGTTCATTTGAGTGGATTCTGAATGGATAGGTAGACTTGGGGTCGAAGCAGAGTCTTTTTCTTATTGGCTGGGTAGACAGTGAAAGAAATCACTAGAGAAAAGAAGGGCTCACTTGGTAATAGAAGCAGGTCTCCTGGCCAGAGACTGCAGGTCCACAATTGATCCTAAATGGGAAAAACAATGAAGACACCTATTGGAGCTTTAATCACATTCTTGTGGCTGCAGCTGGACTGTGAGTTGAGGGTTTAAGGGAAATCGAGTGTATTAGTAGATATTCTTTAGATGCCAAGACTGGCTTTATTCAGGTTTCTTCTAGTTATTGTAGAAAAAGAAAAGTAAACTCTACAGCTTAATAATCTAGCAGTCCTTCTTCTTTCTCTGACTTCTACTTTCTCCATAGGTGTCAGCCTGGGAAACGAGGTGGAGCAGAGTCCTTCTACCCTGAGTGTCCAGGAGGGAAACAGCTCTGTTATTACCTGTACTTACAGAGACACAGCTTCAGACTACTTCCCTTGGTATAAGCAAGAACCTGGGAAAGGTCCCCAGCTCCTTATAGCTATTCTTTCAAATAAGGGCAAAGAGGAAGACCAGAGACTGACTGTTTTACTGAATAAGACAGCCAAACGTCTCTCCCTGCACATCGCAACCACTGAAGCTGGAGACTCAGCTGTCTACTTCTGTGCAGCAAGGACACAGTGCTTCCCAGGCATCCACTATCTGTACTCAAACCTGTGACTGGGGCAGCCCCCTTCCTTTGGTGCAAACTTCAAATATGACAAATGTTATATTGTTTGTCTGCAGGTGGAAACTGATATGCTAGTCATAAAAATCATGTGAAAGAAAGTGAAAGTCACTCAGTCATGTCCAACTCTTTGCTACACTATGGAATTCTCCAGACCAGGATACTGGAATGGGTAGCCTTTCCCTTCTCCAGGGGATCTTCCCAACCCAGAGATAGAACCCAGGTCTCCTTCATTGCAGGCAGATTCTTTACCAGCTGAGCCACAGGGGAAGCCCAAGAATATTGGAATGGGTAGCCTATCCCTTCTCCAGGGAATCTTCCAGACACAGGAATCGAACCAGGGTCTCCAGCATTGCAGGCGATTTTTTACCAACTGAGCTATCAGGGAAACCATAAAAAGCATTGGATAAGAATATTAGGCTCAAAGGTAGCTAGAAAGGGTTAGAACATGTTGTTGGATACCTGTTGCTTACTGAATTCTTGAAGAGAGTTAGTAATTTACTGATTTATTTTGAAATTGTAAGACCGACTTTACATTTTGCCATTCTGACTCCTCTTCTATAAATACTCCTCCTGTTATCCATATCACAAGCCTTATTATGAATGGGTTTTTAAAATATTGTGCTTTGAAGAGGAGGAACCAAGATGGCGGAGGAGTAGGACGGGGAGACCACTTTCTCTCCCACAAATTCATCAAAAGAATAACTGAACGCAGAGCAAACTTCACAAAACAACTTCTGATCACTAGCTGAGGTCATCAGGCGCCCAGAAAAGCAGCCCATTGTCTTCAAAAGGAGGTAGGACAAAATATAAAAGATAAAAAGAGAGACAAAAGAGCTAAGGACGGAGATCTGTCCCGGGAAGGGACTCTTAACAGAGGAAGTTTTCAAACACCAGGAAATCCTCGCACTGGCAGGTCTGGGGGAAGTGTTTGAATCTCGGAGGGCAACCTGACTGGGAGGGGAACAATAAATAAAACCCACAGATTACGGGCCTAAAAGCAACTCCCAGCAGAAAAGTACCCCAGACACCCGCATCCGCCACCAGCAAGTGGGGGCAGAATGGAGAGGAGCGGGCGGCATTGTTTAGGGTAAGGACCGGGCCTAAGGGCCCTGAGGACAATCGTAGGGAGCTTTTGTGAGTTACCAACTTAAACTGTGGGACAGCAAAAGAGAGAGAGAAAATTAACCGACCCGTACACACTGCCGGCCGTTTGCAGAACAAAGGGACCGAGCAAGTCCAGAGAAGAGCTCGCAGGCTGTAGACCGGCCCAGCCCCGCCAGAGGCAGGAGGCAGGGGGAAAGGGGAAAGGGGCAGCCTCAGCCCCAAGGACCGCATCCCCTACCGCACGGCAAACAGGCCTCCAGTTTCTAATCAAAGACCTCCTGAGATTCTGGACGGTTGACATCCACCGGGAGGGTTGCGGCGAGACAGAGGGCGCAGGCACCTGACCGGTGCGGGCGGGGACTGGGGCTGGGGACGCGGAGGGCAGAAGGCGCACGCACCCGACTGGCGCAGGTGGAAACTGAGACTGGGACCCCGGAAGGGAGTGGGCACGCCGCACCCAGGGAGAGTGCGCCGGTCAAGCCCCTGGCTGCCTGAACCGCTCTGACGGGGAAGGCACAAGAAGCAGGCGCAGCATTTTATTCCGCACTTTTGTGGAACACCCGAGGGCTGGAATCGTGTGCAGCGCAGGGCACGCTCCATATAGAGCAGCCAGGAGCCTGAGCAGCGTAGAGGGGAAAGCAGCACCAGCCCCTCCCAGCAGTGCGACGGGACTAGCAACCTGAATAAGAGTCCACCTCCGCCTGCTTGTGCCGGGGAGGAAATTAGGCACTGCAGAGACTGGCAAACAGAAGCGAAATAAACAAAGGGAACCGCTTCAGAAGGAACCGGTGCAACAGATTAAAATCCCTGTAGATAACACCAACTACACCGGAAGGGGCCTGTAGATATCGAGACGTGTAAGCTGGAACGAGGAGCTATCTGAAACTGAGCCGAACCCACACTGACCACAACAGCTCCAGAGAAATTCCTAGATATATTTTTACTTTTTTTATTTTAAGTAAGAAAAAAAATTTTTTTAATTTTTTCTTTTTTCTCTTTTATTTTCTTTTAAAATTCCCTATTACTTCCCCATTACTCCTTAACTTTCATTTTCATAGATTTTTACAATTTTTTTAATTAGGGAAAAATTTTTTTCTTTTTTTCCCCTTCTTTCCCCCCCCTTTTTCTCTTCTATTTTCTATTTTTCTTTTTCTCTTATTTCTTTTTAAAGTCCTCTATTACTCCTCTACTACTCCTTAATTTTCATTTTCAATACACTATAAACTTACAAAAAAAAAAAAAAAGAAGAGAAGCCCTATTTTTAAACTGAACTTCATATATATTTCTAAAACTTTTTTGTGTGTTTTGGTTTTTGTTTTTAATATAGTATTTTTAAGAGTCTAACCTCTACTCTAGATTTTTAATTTTTGTTTTTCAGTATATGATATAAATTGTGAACATTTAAGAACCCAATATTCAGTTCCCATTTTCATCCAGGAGTGTGTTGATTATTCTCTCCCAATCTTGACTCTCTGTTTTATACCTCAGAACACCTCTATTTCCTCCTTTCCCCTTCTCTTCCCAATCCAATTCTGTGAATCTTTGTGGGTGTCTGGGCTATGGAGAACACTCTGGGAACAGACAACTGCGTAGATCTATCTCTCTCCTCTTGAGTCCCCCCTTTTCTCCTCCTGCTCATCTCTATCTCCCTCCTCCCTCTCCTCTTCTTCATGTAACTCTGTGAACCACTCTGGGTGTCCCCAGCAGGGGAGAATCTTTTCGCCATTAACCTAGAAGTTTTATTATCAGTGCTGTATAGTTGGAGAAGTCCTGAGACTACTGGAAGAATAAAACTGAAATCCAGAGGCAGGAGACTTAAGCCCAAAACCTGAGAACACCAGAAAACTCCTGACTACATGGAACTTTAAGTAATAAGAGACCGTCCAAAAGCCTCCATACCTACACTGAAATCAACCACCACCCAAGAGCCAATAAGTTTTAGAGCAAGACATACCACGCAAATTCTCCAGCAACTCAGGAACATAGCCTTGAACGTCAACATACAGGCTGCCCAAGGTCACACCTAACACATAGACCCATCTCAAAACTCATTACTGGGCACTCCATTGCTCTTCAGGGAGAAGAAATCAAGTTCCATGCACCAGAACACCGACGCAAGCTTCCCTAACCAGGAAACCTTGACAAGCCAATCGTCTAACCCCACCCACTGGGTAAAACCTCCAATAAAAAGGAACCACAGACCTCCAGAATACAGAAAGCCCACTCCAGACACAGCAATCTAAACAAGATGAAAAGGCAGAGAAATACCCAACAGGTAAAGGAACATGAAAAAAGCCCACCAAGTCAAACAAAAGAGGAGGAGATAGGGAATCTACCTGAAAAAGAATTTAGAATAATGATAATAAAAATGATCCAAAATCTTGAAAACAAAATGGGGTTACAGATAAATAGCCTGGAGACAAAGATTGAGAAGATGCAAGAAATGTTTAATAAAGACATAGAAGAACTAAAAAAGAGTCAATTAAAAATGAATAATGCAATGAATGAGATCAAAAACACTCTGGAGGGAACCAAGAGTAGAATAACGGAGACAGAAGATAGGATAAGTGAGGTAGAAGATAAAATGGTATAAATAAATGAAGCAGAGAGGAAAAAAGAAAAAAGAATCAAAAGAAATGAGGACAACCTCAGGGACCTCTGGGACAATGTGAAATGCCCCAACATTTGAATCATAGGAGTCCCAGAAGAAGAAGACAAAACGAAAGGCCATGAGAAAATACTCGAGGAGATAATAGCTGAAAACTTCCCTAAAATGGGGAAGGAAATAGCCACCCAAGTCCAAGAAACCCAGAGAGTCCCAAACAGGATAAACCCAAGGCGAAACACCCCAAGACACATATTAATCAAATTAACAAAGATCAAACACAAAGAACAAATACTAAAAGCAGCAAGGGAGAAAAAACAAATAACACACAAAGGGATTCCCATAAGGATAACAGCTGATCTATCAATAGAAACCCTCCAGGCCAGAAGGGAATAGCAGGACATACTTAGAGTAATGAAAGAGAATAACGTACAACCCAGATTACTGTACCCAGCAAGGATCTCATTCAGATATGAAGGAGAATTCAAAAGCTTTACAGACAAGCAAAAGCTGAGAGAATTCAGCACCACCAAATCAGCTCTTCAACAAATGCTAAAGAATCTTTTCTAGACGGGAAATGCAGAAAAGTTTTATAAACGTGAACCCAAAACAACAAAGTAAATGGCAACAGGACCACACTTATCAATAATTACCTTAAATGTAAATGGGTTAAATGCCCCAACCAAAAGACAAAGATTGGCTGAATGGATACAAAATAAGACCCCTATATATGCTGTCTATAAGAGACCCACCTCAAAACCAGAGACACATACAGACTAAAAGTGAAGGGCTGGAAAAAAATATTCCACACAAACGGAGACCAAAAGAAAGCAGGAGTCGCAATACTCATATCAGATAAAATAGATAAAATCAAATAAAGGACGTGAAAAGAGACAAAGAAGGACACTACATAATGATCAAAGGATCAATCCAAGAAGAAGATATAACAATTATAAATATATATGCACCCAACATAGGAGCACCGCAATATGTATGGCAAACGCTAACGAGTATGAAAGAGGAAATTAATAGTAACACAATAATAGTGGGAGAGTTTAATACCCCACTCACAACTATAGATAGATCAACTAAGCAGAAAATTAACAAGGAAACACAAACCTTAAATGACACAATGGACCAGCTAGACCTAACTGATATCTATAGGACAATTCACCCCAAAACAATCAACTTCACCTTTTTCTCAAGTGCACACGGAATCTTCTCCAGAATAGGTCACATCCTGGGCCATAAGTCTGGTCTTGGAAAATTCAAAAAAATTGAAATCATTCCAGTCATCTTTTCTGACCACAATGCAGTAAGATTAGATCTCAATTACAGGAAAAAAATTGTTAAAAATTCAAACATATGGAGGCTAAATAACACGCTTCTGAATAACCAATAAATCATAGAAGAAATCAAAAAAGAAATCAAAATATGCATAGAAATGAATGAAAATGAAAACAAACAACCCAAAACCTATGGGACACTGTAAAAGCAGTGCTAAGGGGAAGGCTCATAGCATTACAGGCTTACATCAAGAAACAAGTAAAAAGCCAAATAAATAACCTAACTCTACACCTAAAGCAATTAGAGAAGGAAGAAATGAAGAACCCCAGGGTCAGCAGAAGGAAAGAAATCTTAAAAATTAGGGCAGAAATAAATGCAAAAGAAACTAAAGAGACCATAGCAAAAATCAACAAAGCTAAAAGTTGGTTTTTTGAAAAAATAAACAAAATTGACAAACCATTAGCCAGACTCATTAAGAAACAAAGAGAGAAGAACCAAATTAACAAAATTAGAAGTGAAAATGGAGAGATCACAACAGACAACAATGAAATACAAAGGATAGTAAGAGACTACTACCAGCAGCATTATGCCAATAAAATGCACAACTTGGATGAAATGGACAAATTCTTAGAAAAGTATAACTTTCCAAAACTGAACCAGCGAGAACTAGAAGATCTTAACAGACCCATCACAAGCAAGGAAATCAAAACTGTAATCAAAAATCTTCCAGCAAACAAAAGCCCACGACCAGATGGCTTCACAGCTGAATTCTACCAAAAATTTAGAGAAGAGCTAACACCTATCTTACTCAAACTCTTCCAGAAAATTGCAGAAGAAGGTAAACTTCCAAACCCATTCTATGAAGCCACCATCACCCTAATTCCAAAACCAGACAAAGATGCCACACACACACAAAAAAGAAAACTACAGGCCAATATCACTGATGAACATAGATGCAAAAATCCTTAACAAAATTCTAGCAAACAGAATCCAACAACATATTAAGAAAATCATACACCATGACCAAGTGGGCTTTATCCCAGGAATGCAAGGATTCTTTAATATCCACAAATCAATCAATGTAATACACCACATTAACAAATTGAATGATAAAAACCATATGATTGTCTCAATAGATGCAGAGAAAGCCTTTGACAAAATTCAACACTCATTTATGATTAAAACTCTCCAGAAAGCAGGAATAGAAGGAACATACCTCAACATAATAAAAGCTATTTATGACAAACCCACAGCAAGCATCACCCTCAATGGTGAACAATTGAAAGCATTTCCTCTGAAATCAGGAACAAGACAAGGGTGTCCACTCTCACCACTACTATTCAACATAGTGTTGGAAATTTTGGCCACAGCAATCAGAGCAGAAAAAGACATAAAAGGAATCCAGACAGGAAAAGAAGAAGTGAAACTCCCGCTGTTTGCGGATGACATGATCCTCTACATAGAAAACCCTAAAGACTCTTCCAGAAAATTACTAGAGCTAATCAATGAATATAGTAAAGTTGTAGGATATAAAATTAACACACAGAAATCCCTTGCATTCCTATATACTAACAATGAAAAATAGAAAGAGAAATTAAGGAAACAATACCATTCACCATTGCAACAAAAAGAATGAAATACTTAGGAGTATATCTACCTAAAGAAACAAAAAGCCTATACATAGAAAACTATAAAACACTGATGAAAGAAATCAAAGAGGACACAAACAGATGGAGAAACATACCGTGTTCAGGGATTGGAAGAATCAATATTGTCAAAATGGCTATTCTGCCCAAAGCAATCTATAGATTCAATGCAATCCCTATCAGGCTACCAACGGTATTTTTCACAGAACTAGAACAAATAATTTCACTCTTTGTATGGAAATACAAAAAACCTTGAATAGCCAAAGTAATCTTGAGAAAGAAGAATGGAATTGGAGGAATCAATCTACCTGACTTCAGACTCTACTACAAAGCCACAATCATCAAGACAGTATGGTACTGGCACAAAGACAGAAATATAGATCAATGGAACATAATTGAAAACCCAGAGATAAATTCATGTACCTATGGACACCTTCTCTTTGACAAAGGAGGCAAGGATATACAATGGAAAAAAGACAATCTCTTTAACAAGTGGTGCTGGGAAAACTGGTCAACCACTTGTAAAAGAAAGAAACTCGAACACTTTCTAACACCATACACAAAAATAAACTCAAAATGGATTAAAGATCTCAATGTAAGACCAGAAACTATAAAGCTCCTAGAGGAGAACATAGGCAAAACCCTCTCCGACATAAATCACAGCAAGATCCTCTATGATCCACCTCCCAGAATATTGGAAATAAAAGCAAAAATAAACAAATGGGACCTAATGAAACTTAAAAGCTTTTGCACAACAAATGAAACTATAAGCATGGTGAAAAGACAGCCCTCAGATTGGGAGAAAATAATAGCAAATGAAGCAACAGACAAAGGATTAATCTCAAAAATATACAAGCAACTCCTGCAGCTCAAGTCCAGAAAAATAAATGGCCCAATCAAAAAATGGGCCAAAGATCTAAACAGACATTTCTCGAAAGAAGATATGCAGATGGCTAACAAACACATGAAGAGATGCTCCACATCACTCATTATCAGAGAAATGCAAATCAAAACCACAATGAGGTACCATTACATTCCAGTCAGGATGGCAGCTATCCAAAAGTCTACAAGCAATAAATGCTTGAGAGGGTGTGGAGAAAAGGGAACCCTCTTACACTCTTAGTGGGAATGCAAACCAGTACAGCCACTATGGAAAACAGTGTGGAGATTTCTTAAAAAACTGGAAATAGAACTGCCATATGACCCAGCAATCCCACTTCTCGGCATACACACCGAGGAAACCAGATCTGAAAGAGACACGTGCACCCCAATGTTCATCGCAGCACTGTTTATAATAGCCAGGACATGGAAGCAACCTAGATGCCCATCAGCAGATGAATGGATAAGGAAGCTGTGGTACACATACACCATGGAATATTACTCAGCTGTTAAAAAGAATTCATTTGAATCAGTTCTAATGAGATGGATGAAACTAGAGCCCATTATACCGAGTGAAGTAAGCCAGAAAGATAAAGAACATTACAGCATACTAACACATATATATGGAATTTAGAAAGATGGTAACAATAACCCTATATGCAAAACAGAAAAAGAGACACAGATGTACAGAAGAGACTTTTGGACTCTGTGGGAGAAGGTGAGGGTGGAATGTTTCAAAAGAACAGCATGTATATTATCTATGTTGAAACAGATCACCAGCTCAGGTGGGATGCAGGAGACAAGTGCTCGGACCTGGTGCACTGGGAAGACCCAGAGAAATCGGTTGTAGAGGGAAGTGGGAGGGGGATGGGATGGAGAATACGTGTAACTCCATGGCTGATTCATGTCAATGTATGACAAAACCCACTGAAATGTTGTGAAGTAATTAGTCTCCAGCTAAAAAAAAAAAAAAAGGATAAAACAAACAAAAAAAAAAGTGAATAAAATAAAATAAAAATAAATACTCTTAGTATGATTTTGGAGTTATTCAGTTGTGATAATTCAAGTGTACTTATGTTTTGTCACTCTTTCCAATAAAAATACTGAAAAGCAAAAAAAAATATTGCACTTTGAAAGTAGCATAGTTTTCTGATTATACAAGTTACCTGCCAAATATAAGAAAATGCTTTATATAATTAATATGATACTGACAATTCTATGATCACACAATGTTGCTAATATTCAGTTTACTCTTTTTATAAATTCCTCTCTTAATTAGTATCTCTTTCCACTTAATATTAAATATTGAACTGAGCATTCCCCATTTCATTGTCTTGTTCCCAAACATCAGCTTTGAAATATCTCTATGAGAAATATTAATAAATTACAATTTTGCATTGTTTGACATCCCTTTTATGTGCATTGACCACTTTCTTATTGAGAAAATGTGACGTGTTTTCCTTTAGTGCCCAGTAACAGTATATATTTTTTGTGTATTTGAGGAAAAGTAAGATAAAAAGTGATTTGAAAATGTCACATTCAAATGATTGCAAATCAAATGGTGTATTTGCTTTCTCCTGTCTCTGGACAACTTACTGCAAACTTGATGGCCTTCTCTTGATGCTAAGAGGCCAGTCTTGGTGTTGATAGCCTCCATGTTTCTTCCTTTCCTTAGGGGGAGGCTGGCTGCTCACATCTGTCTTGTCTCCTCCAGGCCAGCAGGGTGGGGCCGCCACTGCCCATGCTCATGAGGCATCTGCAGAGCCTCACTCTGGCTGTTCTTTGCGTCCTGGGAGCAGTGACAGGGTGGGGTGGTGTTTGAGTCAGACGTCGTGTGATGGCTGGTACCCCTGGGCCACTTTTGATGATTGGCAGGCAAGGCATCCCCGGCGACTGGTGGGCAGTCCTGAGGGAGCCAGTGCCCTGGCAGTAGGAAACTTGTCCACTTTGCTGCCCTCCTGGAGACCTGGCTGCCGTTCCCAGGGGCTCCCCACTCCCCAGCTGAGCAGCACACCTAAGTGTTCTGGGTGAGGAGAGAAAGGGGCGAGTCTTCTCTGTAGGTTCTGCCAAAGCTGGAGAGCAGATGCTCACTCACAGGCTCTCACTTTGCTCTGTGGAGAAACCGCAGGTCAAGAATGTTTCTCCTGGAGCCCAGCTGTGTGCTGTGAGGGGAGGGGTGATGAAGGTAATGGGAAATTGTTCCCCTAACCCTCTGCAGTGTGTCTGACGTCAGACGGTGTGCTGGAACTTCTCTGCTGGATTTCTGGACTTCTCAAAGCTCCCTTGGAGTATGACTGTGAAAATTGGTGTTTTTGGCGGGGTGAAAAGATGGTAGAAGATTCCTATTTTGCTATTTTGAATTCAGTATTTGAAATCTTAATTCCTAAGTCATTACATAGAAAAATTGACTATTTTTGATTTATATTTCTGTTTATTTTGAATTTTAATCCATTGTGGAGGTGATGTAGCCATCACAGGATCCTGACACAGAGCAGCCTCACTGCTCCCCTGAACGCCCCGTGCTCCCCTTTTGTGAAGACAAACCGCCCGATTCCTGCGCTGTGCTGTGCTCTGCTTAGTCGCTCAGCTGTATCCGACTCCTCTCGACCCCGCGGACCGTAGCCCGCCCAGGCTCCTCTGTCCACGGGGATTCTCCAGGCAAGAATATTGGAGAGGGTTGTCATGCCCTCCTAAAGGGGATCTTTCCAACCTAGGGATCAAATTCAGACTTCCCGAATTGCAGGAAGATTCTTTATTGACTGAACTACCAGGGAAGCCCATGAATACTGGAGAGGGTAGCCATTCCCTTCCGCAGGGGATCTTCCCAACCCAGGAATTGAACTAGGGTCTCCTGCATTGCAGGCAGATTCTTTACCAGCTGAGCTACCAGGGAAGCACCCCCCTGCCCATACCTAACTCATTTCAAAAATTTAAAAAAATATAAATTAAGAGTTTGATGTGAGACTGTCCAAAGAATTGTTCCAGGTATGGATGTACTTTGAGTAATAGAATACAATCGTGAGATCCTTTAATAGAGAAGTTTAAAAGACTTAAATAATACGAAGAGAAATTAATGATACTTCATATTTAGTCAACCAGTTGTTAGAAAGAAGTTGGGTGTTTTTAAATTAGAGAACAATTCCTACTGCATGTAGTTCCATTAAACTTAATGGAGATTCCACTGTAAGATCTAAAGATGCTTCAAACAATTCCTCTGAGGCTGTCATTACTGTGACAGGAAGATGTGAAGTGAACAGTGAAGTGAAAGTCACTCAGTCTTGTCTGACTCTTTGTGACCCCATGGACTATACTGTCCATGGATTTCTCTAGGCCAGAATACTGGAGTGGGTAACCTTTCCTTTCTCCAGGGGATCTTCCCAACCCAGGGATTGAATCCAGGTCTCCCGCATTGCAGGCAGATTCTTTACCAGCTGAGCCACAGGGGAAGCCCAAGAATACTGGAGTGGGTAGTCTATCCCTTCTATAGTGGATCTTCCCAACCCAGGAATCTAACAGGTCTCCTGCATTGCAGGTGGATTCTTTTTTTTTTTTTTAAAGACAGCAATCATGTTTATTTATTTATTTATTTTTATTTTATTTTTTATTTTTCAGTGGGTTTTGTCATACATTGACATGAATCAGCCATAGAGTTACACGTATTCCCCATCCCGGTCCCCCATCCCACCTCCCTCTCCACCCGATTCCTCTGGGTCTTCCCAGCCCACCAGGCCCGAGCACTTGACTCATGCCTCCCATGCAGGTGGATTCTTTACCAACTGAGCTATCAGGGGAAGATAAGTTTTGGCTAATGTATCAAGAAATAGGCTGTGATAGGCAGTGGGTCTTTGTTGTTTGCCATGGTGTTGAGTCTAATCCCTAGGCATGGCTTTCCTGTTATATTCATACACAAACAAAGATTTAGTACAGACAGGAAGTGGTTAGGGCTGTGATAGCACAGATGTAGGGTTGGGGGTGGAATCAGTGGTGATCTTATGGTTAGCTGTCTTATGGAGGTGTATGTATTTCCTTTAGAGCTGGGCATGTAGGATATATAACAGTTTGATATGGCTTGTTTATGGTCCCAGTTGAGTTAATGGGATGAATATAAGTTCAAAGGATTGATAACCTAATGACAAAACTAAGGCATCTAATCTGGCTTTCATGAACAGAGCTGGACTGTCAAAATTAGTAGAGAATAAAAGGGGATTTCTGTGACAGGAGTCAATCTCTGCAACCTCAGCCTAAGCTCTTTAGCAAAGGGTGATTAGATTTTCCTGCTTTGGCCCCAAGATGAGCAACTGAAAATATTGATAGTGAGGAGAAGCTTTATTGAAACAATAGGCAGAAAGTGAAGAGGAACTAAAAAGCCTCTTGATGAAAGTGAAACAGGAGAGTGAAAAAGTTGGCTTAAAGCTCAACATTCAAAAAACTAAGATCATGGCATCTGGTCCCATCACTTTATGGGAACTACATGGGGAAACAGTGGAAACAGTGGCTGGCTTTATTTTTGGGGGGCTCCAAAATCACTGCAGATGGTGATTGCAGCCATGAAATTAAAAGATGCTCACTCCTTGGAAGGAAAGTTATGACCAACCTAGATAGGATATTAAAAAGTAGAGACATTACTTTACCAACAAAGGTCTGTCTAGTCAAGGCTATGGTTTTTCCAGTCGTTATGTGTGGATGTGAGAGTTGGACTATGAAGAAAACTGAGCACTGAAGAATTGATGCTTTTGAACTGTGGTGTTGGAGAAGACTCTTGAGAGTCCCTTGGACTTCAAGGAGATCCAACCAGTCCATCCTCAAGGAGATCAGTCCTGGGTGTTCATTGGAAGGACTGATGTTGAAGCTGAAATTCCAATACTTCGGCCACCTCATGCAAAGAGTTGACTCATTGGAAAAGACTCTGATGCTGGGGGGGAATGGGGGCAGGAGAAGGGGATGAGAGAGGATGAGATGGCTGGATGGTATCATCGACTCAATGGACATGAGTTTGAGTAAACTCCAGGAGTTGGTGATGGACAGGGAGTCCTGGCGTGCTGTTATTCACGGGGACGCAGAGTTGGAAACGACTGAGCGATTGAACTGAACTGAACTGAGGCAGAATAGAAAAGCTAAAGTGCTTTGCCTTTTTACCATAAAGTGATTTATTTCTACCTTAGGTGGAAGAACAGAACACAGATGTGAGGATGCATGGTTAGTGTGTCTTATATTATTTCCATAATACATTACAGATAATGTTTTTAAATAAGAGCTGCTCACTCATTTCCTTCACAGAAGCAATGACCCAACACAGCATTGTGTGTATGTGTATGGAGGAGGCGGGGGTCTTCCTTGCAATATCAAATTTAACTTGTGTTTATTTTAAGATGTGATTGCTACCAGTCGAAGAGCTGGTTAATACAAAAGGAAGTTTGGGGTGAGTAGGACTCTTACCTGGTTTATAGAGAAGTTGATGTAACCCACATCAACTTGCTACTCAACTAACTACATCAACTTGCTACTCAACTTGCTACATCAACTAACCCCTATTTCCTGTTGTGGGGCAGCAGCAGCTCATACTCAGCAGTTCTTCCCTCACCCTGTCAAGCTCACCTCACCTTGCAAAGCCTTGACACTGAAGAAGAAGATAGTTTCCTTCTAGTGAAAGAGTTGAAACATGCTTCTCTCCAGCCTTCTGAAGGTGATCGTGGCTTCACTGTGTTTTGGTAAGGATGGTCCCAGTGGGATTGTGCCTCCTCTATGACCTAAGGATCCAGGGAACAGGCAGTCTTAAGGGTACCCTGGGAAGGAAGTCTAGCTGAGTGTAAAGTAGAATTTCTTTATTCTAGACCATTTATTCCTAAATCTATGTTGTTTTTGTTCAGTAGCTAAGTTGTGTCTGACTCTTTGCAACCCCATGGACTGCAGAACGCCAGGTTCCCCTGTTCCTCTCTATCTGCTGGAGTTTGCTCAAATTCACGTCCATTGAGTCAGTGATACTATCTACTCATCCCATCTTCTGCTGCACCCTTCTTTTCTCTTCAGTCTTTCCCAGCATCAGGGTCTTTTCCAATATGTCCGCTCTTTGCCTCAGGTGGCCAAAGTATTGGAGCTTCAGCTTCAGCATCAGTCCTTTCAGCGAATATTCAGGGTTGATTTCCTTTAGGATTGACTAGTTTGATCTCCTTGCAGTCCAAGGGACTCTCAAGAGTCTGCTCCAGCACCACAATTTGAAAGCATCAATTCTTGAGCACTCAGCCTCCTTTCTGGTCCAACTCTCACATCCATACATGACTATTGGAAAACCCATAGCTTTGACTATACAGATCTTTACTGGCAAAGTGATGTCTCTGTTTTTTAATACACTGTCTAGGTTATTCATAGCTTTCCTTCCAAGGGCCAAGTGTTTTTTAATTTCATGGCTGCTGTCTACTTCTGTTTTTTCCATCTAGGATCCAGTATTGCCCAGAAAGTAACTCAAGACCAACCACCAATGTCAGTGCAGGAGAACGAAACTGTGACCCTGGATTGCACATATGACACCAGTGTTACAACTTATAGTCTATTCTGGTACAAGCAACACAGCAGTGGGGTGATGACCTTCCTCATTGGCCAGGACTCTTATAACAAGCAAAATGCCACAGAAGGTCGCTACTCATTAAATTTCCAGAAGGCAAGCAAATTCATCAAACTTACCATCTCAGCTTCACAGCTGGAGGACTCTGCAGTGTATTTCTGTGCACTGAGTGAGCCCACAGTGAGAGGCCTGCAGGAGGGACCTGCACCAAAACCCAGAGTTCTAATTGATACACCCACCTGCAGTAGGGACCAGGGAAGGGAATTGTCTTCACAGACAGGAAGTGGTTAGTACTGTGGCAGCACAGGTGTCGGTTTAGAGGGGAAACACTCATTCTAAGAAAGTATTTCTCTGGGTTCATAGACCATGTCTAGAGCTATCACTCATCAAAAACATTCTTATCCCTGAAAAGCTGGATTTAAATTTCTTATTAAAGACAAATATAACAACCAAAATCTTTACCGTATGGTGATTAGATAAAACTAGAAGAATTGACTAAGGAAATTAAAAAATGTCTGAATTAAAAATCAGTTAAAAATATGTGTGAATTATTGGTCTTTCAGATCAGTTCAGTTCAGTTGCTCACCCATGTCCGACTCTTTGCGACCCCACAGACTGCAGCACACCAGGCCTCCCTGTCTATCACCAGCTCCCGACTAACAACTAACTACTCAAACTCATGCCCATTGAGTTGGTGATGCCATCCAAGCATCTCATCTTCTGTTGTCCCCTTCTCCTCCCACCTTCTGTCTTTCCCAGAATCAGGGTCTTTTCCAGTGAGTCAGTTCTTCACATCAGGTGGCCAAAGTATTGGACTTTCAGCTTCAACATCAGTCCTTCCAGTGAATATTCAGGACCGATTTCCTTTAGGATGGAGTGATTGGATCCCCTTGCAGTCCAAGAGACCCTCAAGAGTCTTCTCCAACACCACTGTTCAAAAGCATCAATTCTTCAGCACTCAGCTTTCTTTATAATCCAAGTCTCACATCCATACATGACTACTGGAAAAACCATAGCCTTGACTAGATGGACCTTTGTTGGCAGAGTAATGTCTCTGCTTTTTAATATGCTCTCTGGGTTGGTAGTAACTTTTCTTCCAAGGAGTAAGTGTCTTTTAATTTCATGGCTGCAGTCACCAACTGCAGTGATTTTGGAGCCCACCAAAATAAAGTCTGTCACTGTTTCCACTGTTCCCTCATCTATTTGCCATGAATCTTAGTTTTCTGATGCCATGATCTTAGTTTTCTGAATGTTCAGCTTTAAGTCAACTTTTTCACTCTCTTCTTTCACTTTCATCAAGAGGCTCTTTAGTTTTCACTTTCTTCCATAAGGGTGGCATCATCTGGGTATCTGAGGTTATTGATATTTCTCCCAGCAATCTTGATTCCAGCTTGTGCTTCATCCAGCCCAGCATTTCTCATGATGTACTCTGCATATAAGTTAAATAAGCAGGGTGACAATATATAGCCTTGACATACTCCTTTCCCGATTTGGAACCAGTCTGTTGTTCCATGTCCAGCTCTAACTGTTGCTTCCTGACCTGCAAACAGATTTCTCAAGAGGTGGGTCAGGTGGTCTGGTATTCCCATCTCTTTAAGAATTTTCCACAGATCAATTTGTTCAATAAATATTTATTGTATTTATATTATATTACCAACATTACTTGAAATGAGGAAGGTGGTGAAATCTCTCTGTGGTAGTCCTCTTTTTGAATATCTGTTTGAACACAGTTTTATACCATTTAATGAATAAATTTATCTTAGATTTATTAATGGAATCAATGTACTCTCATTTACTTTCTAAAATGTTTAGTATGTCACAAACTTTGTGCTAATACTCATTCTGCATTATTAACACCTCTAGCATGAAATAGTTCAATTTCTATAATATAGTTTAACTGCCTCCCATCAATCTTATTCACAAAGTGATTAATAATTAGCTGCTCTTAGAAGGACATTGTGAAGGAGAAGAGTATGAATTCTCTCTCTGCTCTTGCCCTTTGCTGTACCACTCTTCAAGAAGCATTTTTACCATCATGTGACTGATTTTGCAACCCTCTAGGCCCTGTTTTTCAATCAGTGTTAACACAGTCCAAAATACTCCTTGTCTCCAATTTCCTCCTACCTCTAACTTCATTTTCTCAGCGCCTTAAAATCTGAAGGGTAATGGATGATTGATAAGTGGTCTTGTATTATAACTCCCTCTTATATTGCCTTTGTAAGCAGATGTGTAAAGTAGAATTCTTAAAATACTCCCTTAAATTTTTTTAAATTAAATTTTTATCATTTTGACATTCATTTTTACAATTTTAACTATTTTAAGTGTTCATGCAGTGATACTAAGTACATTTGCATTGTTGTTCAGCAAGCACCATCCATCTCTAGTACTCTTTGCATCTTGAAATATTGAAAATTTATACTCATTAAAGACAAACTCCTCAGGACTTCCCTAGTAGTCCAGTGATTAAGACTCCATGCTTACAATGCAGGGGACACAGGATTGATCCCCGGTCAGGGAACTGATATTCTCCATGCCTCAATGTGCAGCCAAAAACATAAATTAAAAAAAAAAAAAGACTAACTCCTCATTCCCTTGTCCCTCCAACCCATGGCCACTACTGTTCTACTTTCTCTTTCTATGAGTTTGATTACTTTAGATAATTCATATAAGTCAAATTACAAAATATTGATCATTTTGTGACATTTCTTTTATTATAATGCCCTCAAATTTCATCCATGTTGTAGATTCTTTTTATACCTTTCTAAAGGTGAATAATATTCCATTGTACACATACACTATTTTTTTGTCTACTCATTCATCTGTTGATGAACATTTGGGTTCCTTCCATCTTTTGGTAGAAACATGGATATATGAATATCTCAGCATTTGGGGTATACATCCAAATTCTTTCAAGTGTTTTGAATATAATATAATCAGAAGTAGAATTGCTGGATCATACGGCAAGTACAGTTTTTAAATTTTTGAGAAGCCTTTATCCTGGTTAGTCTGAAAAACTATGCTCTAGACTAGTTTATCACATACCAATTTCAAGGGAAAGAGAAATAGAGTGGCCAGTAGTCATGAATGAGGTTTCAGAATTCTAGTGGTTTACAGAAACTTCTCTAGAAGAGTTTGGTGCACTGGTATGGAGCATCGCTCCTCAGGTGCCTAGTAAGTAGGAGTCTGAAAGGAATGGTCAAGGCACTACCTGGTGGTCATCTTCTGAATTGCGGCTTGAATTTTTTTTTTTTTTTTTTTTTTTTAAATTTTATATTGTATTGGAGTATAGCTGATTAACAATATCGTGATAGTTTCAGGGGGACAGCAAAGAAATTCAGCCATACAGGTACTTGTATCCATTCTCCCCCAAGCTCCCATCCCATCCAAGCTGCCACATGTCATTAGGCAGAATTTCCTGTGCTGTACATTAGGCCCCTGTTGGTTATCCATTTTAAATAGAGCAGTGTGTACATGTCCGTCCCAAACTTCATAACTATTTCTCCCCCCATCCTTCCCCTTTGGCAACCATTAGTTCGTTTTCTATGTCTGTGAGTCTGTTTCTGTTTTGTAAACAAGTTCATGAGTATTCTTTAGGTTTCTTTCCTCTTTTGGTGAAAGGGCCAAATCTATAATTATTTAATTACTTCAATTTGTATAAGTAAAGAACCTATTAAAAGACTGTCTTAAAATATTTCAAAGATTTGAGAAGTAATTTTGCTGCCCTCTCTCTCTCAAAATTTCTCTGAAATGTATCTATAGGGGAAAAAAGGAAACAGATTTTTGCTATTAGACAGGTCTGTGTTCAAAACTTTTAATTCTAAAATTAAGTTTCTAGACAGCTTTGTTTTACTATTTTTAAAGTGATAGAGCGATATCTTCTTTAATATTTTGTTGTGACAATTTATCAGTAATGTATCCACAGAGATTAACAAGTTGCAGATGATTGCTGACAGCAACCTCTATAGATACAGAAAAAGCATTGGACAAAACTCAGTATCTATTCTTGATTAAAAACTCCCAGCAAATTAGGACTTAAGGGAATTCATTAACTTAATAAAGGTCCTCTACAAAAAAATCTACATCAAATACACTTGATGGTGAAAGACTGAACGCTTTCCTTCAAATTTCAGGAATAAGGGAACAGTTTTGACTGGCACCACTTGTACTGAATATTGGACTAAGGGTCTTAGCCAGTGCAATAAGGCAGGAGAAAAAAACAAAAATCATACAGTTTGGAAAAGAAGAAGTGAATCTACCTTTCGTCACAGACAGCGTAATTACCTGAGGGTCAAATCCAAGGGAATTTGCAAAAAAGTTACTAGAAAAAAATGAAAGTTAAACAAAGTCAAATATATACCTAACATAGGCTCCAGTCATTCAACTCCTGGATATTGACCCAAGAGAAATGAAAGTATGACTATAAAAAATCTTATTCGCACATGTTCACAGCAGCTTTATTTGTAACAGCTGCAAATTAGGATTAACCTAAAAGTCCATCAGTAGGTGAATAGATAAATGTATCTATAGATAAATCATATCCATATAATGGAATACTACTCAGCAATACAAAGGAATGAAACATGATTATAATAACCATGAAAGAATCTTAAAATAATTATGCTGAATGAAAGAAGCTATCAAAGGCACATATCATACCATTTATTTGAAATTACTGAATATGCAAACTATTTTATGAGAGAAATGTTGCCTGAAAATGGGAGTAGGAAGTGAAGAGAGGGCTGAGAGGACTAAAAAGAGACAAGAGGAAACTTTTGGGGTGGTGCATTGTTCATTATCTTGATTGTGGTGATGGTTTCACAAGTATACACATATGTCATTCTTATTAAGTTAAGGAGGTACAATTTATTTTAAAGAGAATTATGCATTAATAAAGCCATTAAAATCCAAATACAGCAAATACTTTTCTTCAGTGTTGTACAAGTCTTCTTTTATGATCCCGAAATGCAAAAATACTTCTCCTATATGTACTCATTGGCCTTAAACTGTTTTTTTTAAAGTAGAGATAACAACTATCTGCCTCCTTATGCTATACATTTATTTTCAGTCCTACATCATTGCAGCCTATTTTGCATTCTTTCTACACACCAGAATTGCCAGCAGATTCTTTACCATGTGAACCACCAGGGAAACCCACCTACCACAATAGAAGTTTGTAACTCATTTTCCAGAATTTCTTTCTAGCGTATTTTTGAGGCAGTTTCTCACTATGTGATTTGGAAGGTGGAGAAGAAAGGAAGGAATATGTGAATTCAAGCAATATCTGAGCCTGGTTTTTAACTTCAAATCTGGATTTGGGAAATGATTCATGTGCTGAGTCTGACTCATGAAATTCCTTGATGTGAATCTGAGAAGAGTGAACTCCCAGAAACAGAATGAGCTTCCATCTGTGTGTTTAGGGATCTATGGTTACAGGCTTCACAGAAGATGAACGCCTCTTAGAATTTCATCTTGATACTCCTCAGAGGTTTTGTTTTATAAAATGAATGGTTATAAAAAGAGAGCTAAAGAAGTGCTTGTTTTTGCTGCTGGTACTCAAAAAGAGAAGTTTTGAGTATGCATGTAGTCCTGGGAACATCCTGTTGCTCCCTGATCTTTGACAACTACCTTGATCTAGGACATCTGTCCCAAATGAAAACTTGTAAACCAACATCAGACTGGCTGCGACCCATCTTCTTGGGGAGCTTCCAAAACTTACAGATTCATGGGTCTCAACTCTGGATAATGTGATTCATGAAGTTATTGGTCAGCCCAGAATGTGTAATTTTAAGTCATTCACTCATTAATTCTACTTTCAGCTCTCATGTGAATATTGGCTGAGAGGTCTTTAACAATTTGAAAAGCTGGGAAAAAGAGCATCCTAACTCATGCTCTGGGCTTTTGACACAAATCTACATCTTCAGGGTTTCAAACACTGGGGGAAAATTATTTGGTTAAAGTTTGGCAACAAAATGTGGCAGATAGAATAGAAAGTATCTTTGAGGCTAGATTTCAACTAAGAATATACAATAGGATTAGTACTTGTCTGATTTACACAGGCCAACCCTCTTATCTTAGAGTCAAGGAAGAAGTAGGAAAATAAGATATTGATCTTAGATAATTCTACAAGGATTTGATAATTTCAATTATGATATTTCTTTTGTTTTCACATTTTAATGATTCTGAAATTCAGGATTATTTGACTATTGATAAGACAGTGTGACTTTTTCCCTTGAAAAAATTTTATTAGAAAGATAACATTTCTTACAAATGATATTATTTTAGGACTGAGAAAATATTTTATTTTAAGTAGTAGTGATTCCACAATCAAAGACCCTTTATTCATTACTTTTTTGTGGTAGAGCAAATATTTAGTGAGCATGTAATAAACATCAGTCAGGGCTTCCCTGGTGACTCAGTGGTAAAGAATCTGCCTGCCAATGCAGAGACTCAGGTTCGATCCCTGGATCGGAAAGATCCCCTGGGGAAGAAATGGCAACTCCAGTATTCTTGACTGGGAAATCCCAGGGACAAAGGAGCCTAGCAGGTAACAGTTCTTAGGGTTGCAAAAGAATCAGACATGACTGATTCAGTGACTAAACAACAAATAATTGTCAGTCACTCTTCTATAAATTGGGGTACAATGCTGAAAAACAGAGATTCACTCAGTAATGACCTAGCTTCTTGTTACTTCCTCTGTGAAAGTGAAGTCGTTCAGTCGTGTCTGACTCTTTGCGACCTCGTGGACTGTAGCCCACCAGGCTCCTCAGTCCATGGGATTCTCCAGGCAAGAATACTGGAGCGGGTTGCCAGTTTCTTTCTCCAGGGGATCTTCCCAACCTAGGGATCGAACCCAGATCTCCCACATTGCAGGCAGACGCTTTAACCTCTGAGTCACCAGGGAAGGCCTGTAATCAGCCACAAACTCTTCTGACAGTCAGTGAATTATAGGTTGGCCCACAATAGATACGTGAGAATACAAAATACTATATTAAAGTGCTTAAGAAAATTGATATCTTCACAGCTACAAAAATACCTGGGATGCTTTGTTAAAGAACTTCCATGTCAGGTAGTATCCTAAGAACAAACAGAGAAATGTTGACAGCTGTTGATCAGATTTCCAAGCTCCACCTAAAGACTGACATGTGCTTCGTGGATAAAGTCAAGGGTAACATTTTTCCAATTTAGGGAGGAGACCAGGACACTTGGGCTTCCCTGGTGGCTCAGTCAGTAAAGAGTCTGCCTGCAGTGTGGGAAACCCAAGTTTGATCCCTGGGTCGGGAAGATCCCCTGGAGAAGGAAATGGCAACCCACTCCAGTATTCTTGCCTGGAGAATCCCATGGAGAGAGGAGCCTGGCAGGCTACAGTTCACGGGGTCGCAAAGAGTTGGACACGACTTCACTTTCACTTTCTTTCATACATGCATCGCATTTCTGTCCCTGTCCACCAGAGGGTGCAGTTTCCTAACGCAGACACATTTCCTGTGTGTCTAAACTTCACTGAAACTAAACCTCACTGTGACTTAAACATTTATTCACGTTAAGAGTCAAGAACGTTCTTCAGGAGACACTCTAGAGATGATCTCTTCTCCAGGATTAGTTACTGTGATACTCTTCCTGCTTGGTAAGCAAAACGCCTCTAAAAATTTGAATCCTTTCTTCTGTTATGTCAACAAAACCTTTAAGCATAATTTTATCCCAGAGTTTTATGCCCAAGATCACAGAAAACTCTCTTATTTTCCCCTAGGACAAACCCGTGGAGACTCAGTGAGCCAGATGGACGGCCAAGTGACCCTTTTGGAAGGGGCTACCTTGACTGTGAACTGTACTTACTCAGCCACCACGTACCCCACTCTTTTCTGGTATGTCCAGTATCCTGGAGAAGGTCCAGAGCTCCTCCTGAAAGCCACGAAGGTTAATGACAAGGAAACCAACAAAGGTTTTGAAGCCACATACAATGCAAAAACCACCTCCTTCCACTTGGAGAAAGCCTCAGTCCAGGAGTCAGACTCGGCTGTGTACTACTGCGCTCTGGGTGACACAGTGACGGAAACTGCAGGGGGAGCTGAGCGCAAACTCTGAGCAGCGACGGGGCCTGGATGCACTGTGGTTCCAACAGGGCCTGTGGTTGTTTGTCTCTTAGTCTCTGGTTGATACAGAAAACATACAAACGGCTAAAGCATAAGAATAAGAAGTGAATATTCCCCATACCCAACTTTTTATTAGTGAAATTGAAAACTCTCTGACACCAATAGTTCCTTTTCCAGGATCAAAGTAATTTCAAGGTAAAACCACATAAGCAAAGAAGTGGTGTTTTGCATATTCTTGCAAAATCCTGCTTCCACAAGTTGTTCCAAATCACCCAGGTGGGTATTACTATGCCTCACTATACTTTCATAGAACCAAAGTGTGCCAGATGGGGTGTGGTCTGCACGATGTCTTCCTGACAGAGCAGGGCATGAGAGGTGATAGGAGAGCCACAGCCTCCAAAAATTATCATTCTTAATAGAGAAAGAAGGGATGAAAGGAGGAGGAACAGAATCTCATACATAATGAAACAGTGGAAAGAGAGAAAAGGATTTTATTCACATTTATCTCTTTATCTCCCAAGAACTCTAAGAAATTAGAAAGGGTATATGCCTGAAAATACAGAGAGAACAGAAAAGGAGTTAGCAGTGCAGAGTGCTGTCAGCAGATTTCAGAGGATGAGAAGTATAAGGAAGAACGAAGACTCGTCTCGTAGAATAGTTGAAGAAGGAACCTAGACCTCATGTGAGACGCATCACAACGTGTGCTGAGCACCTGTGCAAAGGTTAAGAAAACACGGCACCAATCATCTTTGAATAGTTGGGAAAGATGGTGTTGCCCCTATAAGTGCACATGTGTGAGTGCTGAGGGTTTTGGGGAGCACTAAAACAGGAGGCTTGAGTGAGGTCATTTGTAAGCAAAGAATAGCCGTGCTCTCCACAATTCTTCATGACAAGCAATGATGACTTTCTAAACAGCATACAGAGAAGGCAATGGCAACCCACTCCAGTACTCTTGCCTGGAGACTCCTATGGACGGAGGAGCCTGGTAGGCTGCAGTCTATGGGGTTGTGAAGAGTTGGACACGCCTGACCGACTTCACTTTCATGCATTGGAGAAGGAAATGGCAACCCACTCCAGCATTGTTGCCTGGAGAATCCCAGGGATGGAGGAGCCTGGTAGGCTGCCATCTATGGGGTCTCGCAGAGTTGGACACGACTGAAGTGACTTAGCAGTAGCAGCAAACTCAGGATAGAAGTGGAAGTTAGTCTTTAATGAACTGAGGACAACACAGAAAATTCCCCCAAACTTTGTATGTGCTGTGCTGGGCTTAGTCACTTCAGCTGTGTCCGACTCTTTGCAACCCCATGAACTCCTCTGTCCATGGCTCCTCTGCCTCAGGCTCCTCTGTCCATGGGATTCTCCAGGCATGAATACTGGAGTGGGTTGCCATTTCTTCTCCAGGGGACCTTCCCAACCCAGGAACGAACTCAGGTCAGGTAGATTCTTTACTGTATGAGCCATAGGGAAGACCAATAATACTGGAGAGGGTAGCCTGTCCCTTCTCGAGGGGAACTTTCCGACTGAGGAATCAAACAGGGGTCTCCTGCATTGCAGGAGGATTCTTTACCAGCTGAGCTACCCAAGTTTGTATACTATTAAACTTTTTGACTTTTACTCATTGGTTAGCCTTTCTTTTCTTAAAAATGTTCTGTAAAATTTTTTCCCTTCTTCCCTGTAACCCCTTGCAAACACTGATCTTTTTACTGTCTCCATAGTTTTGCTTAGTCCAGAATATTATATAGTTGGGTTCATATGGTGTGTAGCTTTCTCAGACTGGTTTCTTTCACTTGTGTATGTGTATGCTCAGTCGCTTCAGTCCTGTCTGACTCTTTGTGACCCTATGGACTGTAGCCATAATAATGGCTATGTAACAATTTTAAGGTTACTTTCCATTTGCAGTTATTACAAAATATTGGCTATATTCTCCATGTTATAACAATACATCTTTAAGCCTATTTTATACCCAATTGTTTGTATCTCCCACACCCATACCCCTCTACTGGCTCTGCCCCCACTAATAACCACCAGTTTGTTCTCTATATCTATGAGTCTGCTTTTATTGTTATATTCACTAGTTTATTGTGTTTGTTAGATTCTATACACAGATGATATCATACAGTATTTGTCTTTCTCTGACATATCTCACTTAGCATAATGCCCTCCAAGTCCATTCCTGTTGCTGCAAATGGCAAAATTTTGTTCTTTTTAATAAATTGCCCTATTTACAGCACAATTTCTATAAATAAGAATTTATTTTGAACTAAAGTAAAGAAATGAAAAAAAAAAGCACAAGATGAAATTTATGAAATTTTTAAGGCATAAATTTCCATCAAATGACATTTTAAGAGTAAGAGTTTATTTTTAGTCTCCATTCAATCTAGGCAGTGACTTTTTTTGTGACTACTTTCTTCATCAGGAAGCATGCAGTGAATGTGACTGGGCAGTCTTATGATGCTGCAGTTGTTGGGCTGAAGGGGTCTTTGTTGATGGTTTCAACCCACTAGGGGGCACTGTAGACTTTACAAGACGTGAAGACTTTCTGATTATTCCAAAGATGGAACAGTTAAGAGAGGAGCCCAGAGAGCATGGGGAACCTTCAAATTATAGACAGCAAAGGTGGGGAGAAGGGAACAGTGTTTGTGTAAAGTTCATCTCAGATGTCAGCTTTGCCATTCTATATAAGGTTTGGAAAGCTGTAGCCCTTACCTCTGTAAATCCATGGTGAGGGTGATTCTCTGAGCAGAGGTAGAGACATAGGGATATTACTGAGCTCTGAGAGCATGGAAGCTCAACAGAAAACATCTGCATTACCTGTATTCATTTAAAAATTTTTTATGACTGAATTCCCCAAACCCAGAAATTATTCCAATACTCCAGACCTCCTACCTTTTCATATATTTCCTCGAGAGTAGAAAGAACAAGAATAAAAAGAGGAAAAAATAAGGAACAAAAATAGAAGGAAAGGAGAAAGACAATATTGAATTTGAGTAAAAAAGTGTGGCTAGATCAGAATCAGCTGTGGGTCAACAGGGTGTCCAAGAGTTGGACAGTAGGAAGGGAGAGGTGGAAATCAAAGCAGAGTGAACATTATACGCATGTCCTGTTTTTCAACAACCAAATTCTTATTGGAATCATTTCTGTGCAGAGGCTGACTATATATCTTGGTTTCTAAATGATTTCAAGAAACTGTATTTACTTCTGCAATAAACAATGCATGTATCTGATAGTTTTCCTTGATCAGATTTTTTACATAACTGAATTATCAATATCTCTGCCAAACTATGCAATTTGAAAAATGGGTCATCCTTCCCTATAATTCCTCAAGGTTCTACATAATCCATCAAGACACAATTCTTCTAGAAATATCATCTACCTTTCCTCACACACTATCCCACAATCTTCTCTTACATATAGTCTTTTAAGAAAAAAAAATTCTTTATGACTACACACATCAGAAATATTGCTTTTACCTCTCTGCAGTGTCCCCCAAACCTGAATTTTGGAGAAGTCGCTGACCTTACTGCAGTCTCACTAGGCCGCTGTGGGTGGAGCTTCCTGTTAAGTGAGCTGACACACCTCAGATGTGATTGGTACTCAGTGATTCTGGTGGAACACACTGACAGTAAGAACAGCATTTCTCTGGCCCCAGGACTCTATATCCTTCAGAGCAGGGGCGAAGGCACCTCAGTACCTGGGCAAGGGATCATGAAGAGACAATGGGGAGCCCTGCTGGGGCTTCTGTGGGTCCAGATTTGCTGTGAGTCGGGGTCACCCCAGAGAGGGGGCTGGGGAGTGTCCACAGCTGTCAGTGGGCGGGAGGGGGAGAGCTGACTGGGGCTCCTAGATGGTCCTGCATCCTCAGGTGCTTCCTGAGAGTTTCCTGGTCTGGAAACCCCATCCGTGACCCCTCAGAGACATCATGTGTGTTTGTTTTTCTCTTTCCAAGCAGGGGTGAGAGGAGTGAAGGTGGAGCAGAGCCCTTCAGTCTTGAAGCTCCAGGAAGGAGCCAACTCTACTCTGAGGTGCAATTTTTCTGACACAGCGAGCAGTGTGCAGTGGTTCCAGCAGAATCCCGGAGGCAGCCTCACCACGCTGTTTTCCATAGCTTCAGGGACGAAGCAGAAAGAAAGGCTGAGTTCCACAGTGAATTCTAAGGAACGGTATAGTACCCTACACATTGCAGCCTCCCAGCTGGAAGACGCAGCCACCTACCTCTGTGCGGTGGAGGCACAGTGCTCCCAGGTGATCTGCAGCCTGAACCCAAACTGCAGCTGCCTCAGCCCGCCCCTCCGCAGTGCTACACCATGCAAGTACCTTGTTACCTCTTTGGGATTCCAGATTCATAGTTCAGCACTTTTTTCTTCCCAAGATCAGATCCTTTAGGACTGTCATTTCACTATTTGGTTTTTTTTTTTTTTTTTTTTCCCTTCTTCATCCCAGAAACCTCTTGTGGATATTAAAGCTCTAATATGGAGCCATTGTCATAACTGAGGTAGATGCCAATATTCAATGTCCTGTTAAAACAGTCTAGTGTTCCTGACAGATAAAATATAAGCTCCATATAAATTTCTCTGATGGAAAATGCTTGAAAAAATATATGGTGATCAACAAACAGAAAGAGATGACTCAATTTTTTGGTTAACTGCACGTGTGTGTTCCTTCAAAGTGAAAAGGGAATTAAATGTATGTAATGCTTTTAAAGTTTGTATTCAGAGTTTTGAGTCCTGGTAATAACAAATATAAGAAAAATATTTTTTTTTTATGTGAAGACAAGGCAGAGACTGGAGCGCTGTGTCTGAAAGTCAAGGAGCACCAAACACTGAGGGCAGCTGCCACAGGCTGAGAGAAAGGCACGGGTCTACAGCGGCTCACCCACAGGTACTGACATTTGGGACTAACCAAGATGTCCTTCAACAAGGGGATGGATAAGTAAATTGTGGTACCTCCAAATAATGGAATATCGTTTAGTGTTAAAAAGAAATGGCCTGTCAAGTCATAAAAATACAGAGGAAACTTAAAGGCATGACACTAAGTGAACGAAGTCAATCTCAAAGGCCACCTACTATACGATTCCAACTATATGACATTCAGGAAAGGCAAAATTACAAAGAGTGAAAACCAGAAAAAGAGACACAGAAGTACAGAACAGACTTTTGAACTCTGGGGGAGAACGTGAGGGTGGGATGTTTTGAAAGAACAGCATGTATATTATCTATGGTGAAACAGACCACCAGCCCAGGTGGGATGCATGAGTCAAGTGCTTGGGCCTGGTGCACTGGGAGGACCCTGAGGAGTCGGGTGGAGAGGGAGGTAGGAGGGGGGATCGGGATGGGGAATACGTGTAACTATATGGCTGATTCATGTCAATGTATGACAAAACCCACTGAAATGTTGTGAAGTGATTGGCCTCCAACTAATAAAATAATATTAAAAAAAAAAAAAAAAAGAAAACCAGTGATTGCAAGGATTGAGGGGAGTGGAAGGATGAATGGGCAGAGCACAAAGGATGTTTAGATGTTTAGGAGTTAAACTAATCTCTGTGATTCTATGATGATGAACACGTGCCACTGTACATTTGTGTAAATCCATAGAATGTACAACACCAAGAGTGAATCCTAGTAATTTGGGCGATTATAATGTGTTCATATAGGCTCATCAGTTGTGAGAAATAGACCAGTCTCATGTGGAAGTTGATAAGAAGAGAGGTTATGCAAGTGTGGGAGTGGGAGGTATATTGGAAACCTCTACATCTTCTCTTTAATTTTTCTGTGAACCTAAAATGATCGAAAGTCTCAAAAAATTAGATTCAGATACATGAAACTAATTTGTATGAAGAGTTAAAGCATTTTAGAAAAATGGTGCCACTAGAAACGTTGAAAAGAAAAGTGTTAGTCGCTCCATCCTGTCCTACTCTATGCGACCCCATGGACTATAGTCTGCCAGGCTCCTCATTCCACGGAATTCTCCGGGCAAGAATACTGGAGTGGGTTGCCATTTCCTACTCCAGGGGATCTTCCCGACCCAGGGATCGGACCCAGGGATCGAACTCAGGTCTCCTGCGTTGCAGGCAAATTCTTTACCATTTGAGCCACTAGAATCATTACCTAATGAGACTTTACCCTGCTTCTTGCAAAGAAGATTCCAAATTTCCATTTTGCACTGGTTCTAAAAATGACATAGGTGATCCCCACCTACACTTGCATGGAGAGACAGAAGCCAGAAAGCAATTTGGTAGCTTTAGAAAGAGCCTCTTGCTTTACCTGTTGGCAACTCATTGACTTCCTCCCGGTCCTCTAGTCATGCAGATGTTTTTTCTTTTATTCCTACAAGATGAAATAAGACTTATAGAATGAATCACCACAAGAATATCTTCTTACCAATTCAGCCACAAAGCCCCTTTGACCTCACTGTCTGTGATGACGCTCACATTCAGTGAGCCCCGCCCCATTTTATGCCATTTTACTGTGGATTTATATTCTCTTTGATCATATAGGAGAAATGAAATCACGGATAGGGATTCATTCCAAGGATCCTGCCTCTGCTTCAGAAGAGGATCTAGGGTTAATTAGTGGCAACCTCAGACCCCGAAGACTGCATGAAATGCACAAATGGTGTTGGGGTTCCAGAGTGCAAGGGACTCTCCCTTGCACTCTCTCCCCACTCTCTCTCATCACTCTACATTGTATATAAGCAGGCCTCAATAAAGATTTGTTCTGCTAAATAGTATAAAAGAATTTAGAGCTAGATGAGCCCTTAGACAGGGTTTAGTTCACCTCATTTTACAAAACAGAAACTAGATCCAAGATGCCAGAATGAAAAATTATATAATTAAAAAATAGATCAAATGAGCTAGCAGTAGAAAGTAGAGGATAAGCTGGATATCCTCACCTTCCCCTTAATGTCCTTTTCCTATCTCCTTCTTCCAGATCCTTGTTGCTGAGCAAAGGAAAGCTGTCTAATGCAAGCTGCAGCACTTAGATCTCTGACATTTAGTAATTACATTTTAGGGTACATTTCAACTGTTTCTACTGTCAATTCTCTGAGAAAGCAAGGGCCCACTGAAAACCAGGTTAGAGGAGAAAGTCTGAGATAACAGGCAGTTGAAATGTCAAATGATCTTCTCTCTGTTACTCCGATCTTTGGCTTACAAGTTTCTTTTACAGAGTTTTCCTCCAAAACAGGCAAATGAAATGGTATATAGGCTGAACTTGATAGTTTCATATATATATATATATATATATATATATATATATATATATATATATATATGTTTGCTTGTTTGTTTAGGAGAGTGAATCATGGTGCTTTTATAATTTAAAAACTATATATCAGGCCCATCATTGAACAAAGAGCAACAGCATCTACCTCTTTTCAGCTTATAAAGTCAAATTCTCTATCTCTACATTCTTACTGTGCATTAGATTACTTCAATCTGAGACATAATTTGTTTGACCTTTGCTGCTTTTATGCATGTCCTTCTAGGCACAGCCATGAAAAGGACATTTAACCAGAGTTCAGTAGTTAGAGATGTGGCCACCAGATGGTGGTGCACCTCTGCTGATCAGAACGTGTGGAGGGTTCCCTTGAGTGGATTCTGAATGAATAGGATCAGGGCAGAAGCAGAGCCTTTTTCTTATTGGCTGGGTAGACAATAAAGAAACCACTAGAGAAAAGAAGGGGACACTTGGTAACAGAAGCAGGTCTCCTGGCTGGAGACTGCAGGTCCACAATTGATCTTAAATAGGAAAAACAATGAAGACACCCATTGGAGCTTTAATCACATTCTTATGGCTACAGCTGGACTGTGAGTTGAGGGTTTAAGGGAAACAGTAAAATAAATAAATTAATTAAAAAAAAGGGAAACAGAGTGTTTTAGTAGATATTTGTTAGACACCAAGACTGACTTTATTCAGGTTTCTTCTAGCTATTGTAGAAAAGGGAAAATAAATTGTGGAACTTAATAATCTGAAAACCTTCTTCTTTTTCTGACTTCTACTTTCTCCATAGGTGTCAGTCTTGGAAACGAGGTGGAGCAGAGTCCTTCTACCCTGAGTGTCCAGGAGGGAAACACCGCTGTTATCACCTGCACTTACACAGACACTGCTTCAGAGTATTTCCCTTGGTATAAGCAAGAACCTGGAAAAGGCCCCCAGCTCCTTGTAGCTATTCGTTCAAATATGGCTGAAAAAAAAGACCAGAGACTGACTGTTTTATTGAATAAGACCGCCAAACGTCTCTCCCTGCACATCGCAACCATCCAGCCTGGAGACTCAGCTGTCTACTTCTGTGCAGCAAGGACACAGCGCTTCCCAGGCACCCGCTACCTGTACTCATACTTGTGATGGGCAGCCCCCTTCCTCTAGTGCAAACTTCAAAGTAGCATTTGTCATGTTGTTTGTCTGCAAGTGGAAACTGATGTGTTAGATAAGCATAGAATAAGAAGGTTAGGTTCAAGATGACCCAGAAAGTATGACACATTTTATGGGTAATTGCTGCTTACTGATTTCTTGAAGGGAGTTAGCATTGTTTTGTTTTGAAATTGTAAGATTGCCTTTATATTTGCCACTCAGACTCATTTTCTATAAATAACCTCTTGGTATCAATTGATAATCCTTATTATGAATGGTTTTTTAAATACTGTGTTTTGAAAATAACATTTATTATTTTTCTGATTATATATTGCAAGCTAATTATAGGGAAATGTGTGATATACAATAAATATGATATTGATAATTCTGCAATCACATAATATTATGAATATTCAGCTTATCTTTTCAATAAATTATTGTTACAATAGGCTTATAATGTTTTTTACTTACTATTATATGTTGAATTGAGCAGTCCCCATTCACATAGTTGATTATCAGTAGGTGTTTGTTAAAGAAATAAGAAAAGGTGAATCCTGCAATAACTAGGAGACCCTGGTTCAACTCCTGGGTTGAGAAGATCCCCTGGAGAAGGGGTAGACTACCCACTCCAGTATTCTTGGGCTTTGCTTGTGGCTCAGCTGGTAATCTGCCTGCAATGTGGGAGAGCTGGGTTCAATTCCTGGGTTGAGAAGATCCCCTGGAGAAGGGAAAGGCTACCCACTCCAGTATTCTTGGGCTTTGCTTGTGGCTCAGCTGGTAATCTGCCTGCAGTGTGGGGTAGCTGGGTTCAGTCCCTGGGTTGAGAAGATCCCGTGGAGCAGGGAAAGGCTACCCACTCCAGTATTGTGGCCAGAGAATTCCATGGGCTGTATAGTCTACGGGGTCACAGAGTCAGACCCCACGAGCGACTTTCACTCTCACTTTAACAGGCATACATGATATGTGAACTGTGTTGAAAACCTAAAACTTCCACTGAATATATACTTTTTGCAATTTAATGTATCCAAGATAGATTCACAAGTTCAGCTACTTAGTTAATTTCGTTTTTGCTAATGATTGGTTTACAAAGGAGTTTAGAATAGTTATTGTGTAGACAGCCTGGTATTGTTTCTTTTTAATATTTAAGATAAGATTATTTTAAAACACATTGATTCACATTTGGTATGAGAGTGTTAAAAAAAATATGTTCTGGACACGAAGGCATTTTGAATAGCAAAGGTACTATCAGGAGAAATTATCACTGAGAAGGGTAACAAAGTTCAATAACCTGAGGGGAAATTAATATTTTATATTAGTCAACTGATTGGTAGAAAAAGGTTGGGTGTTTTAGGTTGGAGAACAATTTGTGCTATGTGTGGTACCATCAGATTTAATGAAGATTCCAGGGCAGGATCTGAAAAAAACTTCAACCAATTTAGCTGAAGCTGTAATTACTTGGAGATAAGAAGGTAAGTTCTGTTCAACTTTAAGGGGTAGGCCCCTATAGGTAACAGCTCTCTGCTGTTTGCCATTGTTGACTAAAAAGATGCGCAATGTGAGAGATGTGAGCTAAGTTTTACTTGGAGCAAAATGAGGACTGCAGCCGGGGAGACCGAAGCTCAGATAGCTCGGAGAGACTGCTCCAAAGAGGTAGTGGGGGAACATCAACGTATAAGATTTTGGTGAAGGGGGAATTCAACACAATCAAGTGCTTACTTTACAAAAGATTTTCTGCTAGTCCCAAGGAGCTGATGTCACCATGAAGGGATTTAGTTTTTCTAGATATGAAGAGATGCAGGGGTTGGGATCATGAAATCAGTTCCTGAAAATAACTAACTATGTAAAGACCTGTTTCACCAGTTTCCCTGGAGCACAGAGTGCCTCACTGTCCACCCTGCGTTACCCTCAGAGGGTTTTGAAAGTCAGCAACTGCAGCAGCATAGGGTGCAATCTCTGTAGAGGTAGAAGACAAATGCCCTTGCTGTTGTTCAGTTGCTGGCAAATACTCTTGGCAAGTGCCAATTTGTACTTGACACCACGTTGATTAGTAATATCCTTAGGCATGGCTTTCCTTTTATATTTTTACACAAATATTATAATTAGTAGTGGTATTATGATCAGTTGTCTTATGGAGGTCTGTCAGGAAGCTTTTAACAGGAGGCTTCCCTTGTGCTGTTATGGATCATCAGGAAACCTTTGGCCCTTATTAATTCCTGAATATTCAGGAATTAAGAGGAGAGGCACGCCTTTCCCTTCCCTGGGCTGAGGAATCCAGGCATTTCCTTTGTTAGTTTCTCATTATGGTGATAAGTACCCTCTTCTCTCTTTAGTAGGAATCACCTTGTGTTTGGTAAGTCTGGAATTTTAATCTTTATTTTTGCTGAGAATAACTACAGTATATATGCCCACGCCATGTTGATTAAAACGCCTTTGCTCCATCAGAGCTTTGGTCCCCATGTCTTTCTTTCTTTTTTTCTCTATCTCTCTCTGTCTATTTCTGGCTGATTCCCTGGAGTGTGGAAGCCAGCTGCCTAACCCAGGGAATATTAGCCTCTTTACTTCTTTCACTCTCTCATCGTCGACTCCAGACCACCAGGTTCCGGTCCATTAAAGGACCAACAGAGGTCTCTTGTGACATATTCCCTTAGAACTAGGTTCACAGAATATAGAGGCTTTTTGAGGCTCTTTTCGTATTCCCTGGTGGCTCAGATGGTCAGGAATCTGACTACAATGCAGGAGACATGGGTTCAATCCTAGGGTTGGAAAGATCCACTGGAGGAGGGAATGGTTACCCACTCCAGTATTCTTGCCTGGAGAATGCCATGGACAGAGGAGCCTGGCAGGTCTGGGGTCGAAGAGAGTCAGACCTGACTGAGAGGGTTCCAATTGAATTAATGGGAACAATATAAATTCAAAGGTTTGATAACCTGATGACCAAAATCTAGCATCTATTTGCCCTCTCTGAATAGACCTGGACTGTCAGAACAAATAGAGAGGAGAAAGGGACCACTGTGATAGGACTCCATGTCTGCGAGATTCATTCTAGCCTTCTGCAAAGGGAGATTATCTTTTCTCCTACTATTAGGTCCCAAGTTAGGTAACTGAACAGATGTTGTGGTGAAGAATTATAGTGATTGCTATATTCATATGTAGGTTGAGAAAGCTGCAGTAATTAGCACAAACAGATTTGTCTTGTCATAAAGCAATTTATTTCTATCTTAAGTGAAAAAAAAAAAAAAACATATGTAGGTATGAGGATAAATGATCACTACATCTTATGTTGTTTCCATAATCCATTATATGCAGTATCTTGAAACAAGTTCCATCATAGATGCAACAGCTGAACACAGTAGTTAGTCAAATTTTCACTCTTCCTTTCAATATCAAATTTGACTTGTGTTTATATTCAGATGTAACTGGTGTCAACTGAAAATGGGTTTGGGTAGACTCCAGGAGTTGGTGATGGACATGGAGGTCTGGCGTGCTGCGGTTCATGGGGTCGCAAAGAATTGGACACAACCGAGCGACTGAACTGAACCGAATTGAACTGAAGAGCTGGTTGATGCAAAAGGAAGTTTGGGGTGAGTGAGACACTCACCTGGTCCATAGAGAAGTTGACATGAGCCACATCAACTTGCTACTCCAGGAAACCCCTGTTTCCTGTTGTGGGGCAGCAGCAGCACATACCCAGCAATCCTTCCCTCACCCTTTCAGGCTCACCTTGCAAAGCCTTGACATTGAAGAAGAAGATATTTTCCATCTAGTGGAGAGCTGAAACATGCTTCTCTCCAGTCTTCTGAAAGTGGCCGTGGCTTCACTGTGTTTAGGTAAGGATGGTCCCGATGGAACTGTGCCTCCTCTGTGACCTAAGGACTGGGGGAACAGGCAGTCTTATGGGAACCCTCGGAAGAAGGGGTAGTAGGATCTAATATAGGATTTCTTTATTCCACACCACTTATTCCTAAAGTTCTGATTCTATTTTTTTTCTTTAGGATCCATTATTGCCCAGAAGGTAACTCAAAACCAACCACAAGTACTAGTGCAAGAGAAGGAAGCTGTGACCGTGGACTGCAAGTATGACACCAGTGATTCACAGTATAGTTTATTCTGGTACAAGCAGCCCAGCAGTGAGGGGATGATTGTCCTTATTCGTCAGGATTCTCATAACCAGCAAAATGCCACAGAAGGTCGCTACTCATTGAATTTCCAGAAAGCAAGAAAATCTATCACACTTGTCATCTCAGCTTCACAGCTGGAGGACTCTGCAGTGTATTTCTGTGCACTGAGAGAGCCCACAGTGAGATGTGTGGAGGAGGGACCTGCACCAAAACCCAGGGCCCTGCTCCACCTGCCATAGGGACCAGGGCAGGGAGTTGCCAGCACAGACAGGAAGTGATTACGGTTGCACAGGCATAGGGTTAGAGAGAAGATACTCATTCTAAGAAAATAGTTCTCTAGATTCAGAGGCCATATTCAGAGCTATCATTCATAAAAAAAAATCCTTATCCCTAAAAATTTAGGGATTTAAATTTATGTATTTAAATTTAAATTTAAATTTAAATTATGTATTTATTAAAAATGTAAAATTATGTATTTAGGACAAAAATTAGCCACATAAAATCCTTGCCATGTAGTGATTAGTATGAGCTAGAAGAATTGACTAAGGAAATTAAAAAATGTCTGAATTATAAACAGTAAAAATATGTGTGAATTGTTGGATATTCATTTCTATTTATTTATGTTTTACCAAAAGTTTTCACTTTTGTCTCAGGTTCAAAAGATTTGTTAACAAAATAAGCCACTTTTTATATACAAATAAATAATATAGATGTTTATTGGGGAATTATCTAGCTTACTTTCAACATATTAGCATTAAACACGCTAATATTAAAAGAAAATAGAAATAGAAAGAGCAGATGATACATCAACAAATTGGGTTTTGACCAACATCCGGACGTGGATGGAGGTCAACATCCAAACTTGAGAGTTTTCAGCACTGGGAAATCACAGGTCACAGCACATTTGGAGTCCCAATTATGAAAAGAGTCCTCTCCGTGGGTAAGACTTCAAAGATTACAGTTCAGGGCTCCCATTTACAATCCCAGGGCAGTTACAAGCTGATATCATCATCAATCTGTGACCAAATTGCAGCTCTAGTTTCATGTTAATGCTGTTCCTTTAGTCATAAAAAACTTGGAATGTTGCTAAGGCTGGGGGATCCCTCTAGGAGCTCAACAATCTCAAGATTCCTTCCCCATCTTATCCATGGTGCTGGAAGTCTTGCACTCACAGCAGGCAGTTACTCACAGTCAGGGTAGTGTCCAGGCAGGTTAGAAGCAAGGTCAGAGCCCTGTTCTGCTTTGTCTCTGAAGCCTAAACAAGACTATTTACTTAATTTTCCCAGCAATTCATTAAATATTAATTGACTATATGTTATATTACAGGTATTGTTTTGTCATGAAATCTCTGTGTGATTTTCCTTCTTTTGAATATCATGTTGTTTTACACCATTTAATAAACTCATTAATTTTAGTTTTGTTAGCTGAGTTAATAGTATATTTACATTCTAAGGTGCCTACTTTGTGCTAATACTCATTGCTTCTTATTAACACCTCTATCACTGAATGGCTCAATTTCCATAATGTAGGTTTTTCCTGCCTCTCTTCAGTCTTATCCACAAAAAGATCAAAAATTAGTGGCCCTTAGAAGGACATTTTGTGAAGTACTATATGAATTATGTTCTGTCTCTGATCTTGCTTTTCACTGCACACTCCTCCAAAAGCATTTTTTTCCATCATGTGGCTGATTTTGCACTCCTCTAGGCCCTCTCGTTCAATCATTGTTACACAATCCCAAATATTCCTTCTCTGCACTTTCTTCCTTCTACTTTGAATCCCATTTCTGTCAGTGTTTTAAAAGTTGAATGGTAATGGGTGGTTGCTAAGTGATCTTGTATAATAGCTGCCTCTTATATTTGTATTTGGAAAGCAATTATGTAGAGTAGAAATCTTAAAAGGAATGTCTTACATTGTTTACAATAAGTGAGGTTGGAAAAGCTGGACAGCTAAATGTAAAAGAATGAAATCAGAACACTCTCTAACGTCATACACAAAAATAAACTCAAAATGGATTAAAGGCCTAAATGTAAGACTGGATACTATAAAACTCTTAGAGGATAACATAGGCAGAACACTCTTTGACATAAGACACACTAGAATCTTTTCTTGGTCTACCTCCTAGAGTAATGAAAATAAAAGCAAAAATAAACAAAAGGAACCTAACTAAACTTAAAAGCTTTTGCATAGCAAAGGAAATCATAAACAAAACAGAAAGAAAATTCACAAAATGAGAGAAAATATTTGCAACTGAATTGACAAGGGATTAGTCTCCAAAATATACAAACAGCTCATGCAGATCCACTAAAAAAAAAACAAAAACAAAACAAACCCAAACAATTCAAATTAAAAATGAGGGGACGATCCAATAGACATTTCTCTAAAGAACATGTACAGGTGACCCAGAGGCACATGAAAAGATTCTCACTGCCACTAATTACTAGAGAAATGCAAATCAAAACTACAATGAGGTATCACTTCACACTGATCTTTGGGCTTCCCTGGTGGCTCAGCTGGTAAAAAATCTGCTTGCAATGTGGGAAACCTGGGTTTGATCCCTGGATTGGGAAGATCCCCTGGAGAAGTGAAAGACTACCCACCCCAGTATTCTGGCCTGGAGAATTCCGTGGACTGTATAGTCCATGAGGTCACAAAGAGTCGGACACGACTGAGTGACTTTCACTTTCACTCACACTGATCAGAATGGCCATCATCAAAGAATCTACAAGCAATAAAAGTTGGAGAAGGTGTGGAGAAAAGAAGAAAAGGGAACCCTCCCACACTGTTGGTGGAAATGTAAATTGGTATAGCCACTATTGAGAACAGTATGGAAGTTCCTTAAAAAACTAAAATGAGTGCTACCATATGGCCCAGCAATTCCACTCCTGGGCATAAATCTGGAGAAAACATACTTTGAAAAAACACATGCACCCTAATGTTCACTGCAGCACTATTTACAATACCAAGGACATGGAAGCAACCTATATGTCTATGGAAAGAATGGATAAAGAAGCTGTGGTACATGTATACTATGCACCATTACTCAGCCATAAAACACAATGAGATAATGCCATTTGCAGTAACATGGATGGACCTGGAGATTGTCACACTGACTGAAGTCAAACAAAGACAAGTATCATATATTACTTATATGTGGACTCTTAAAAATGGTACAAATGAACCTATTTCCAAAACAGAAGTAGAGTCACAGATATAGAAACAAATTTATGGTTACCAAGGGGGAAGTAGGGGAGGGATAAATTAGGAGACTGGGATTGTCATATACACACTACTGCACATATAATATAGACAGATAACTAATAGGAAACCTACTGTAGGGCACAGGGAACTCTGCTCAATATTTTGTAAGGACCTACATGGGAGTATAATTCTAAACAGAGTGGGTGTGCTGTGTGTGCACAACTGATTCACTTTGCTATACAGAGGAAACTGACATAGTAAATCAACTGTACTCCAGTAAAAGTTAATTTTAAAAAGTCTTAAATTTGTTTAACTCAAAAAATTTTACCATCCTAACAGACTTTTTTTTTTTTTTTTTTTTACCATATTAATAATCTTAAGTGTATAATACAGTGATCATGTATTCCAGTGGTCATGTATGGATGTGAGCTGGACTGTGAAGAAAGCTTAGCGCTGAAGAATTGATGCTTTTGAATTGTGGTGTTGGAGAAGACTCTTGAGAGTCCCTTGGACTGCAAGGACATCCAACCAGTCCATCCTAAAGAAGATCAGTCCTTGTTGTTCATTGGAAGGACTAATGCTAAAGCTGAAACTCCAATACTTTGGCCACCTCATGCCAAGAGTTGACTCATTGGAAAAGACCCTTATGCTGGGAGGGATTGGGGGCAGGAGGAGAAGGGGGCAACAGAGGATGAGATGGCTGGATGGCATCACCGACACGATGGGCATGAGTTTGAGTAAACTCCGGGACAGACAGGGAGGTGACAGACAGGGAGGCCTGGTGTGCTGCAATTCATGGGGTCGCAAAGATTCGGGCATTACTGAGTGACTGAACTGAACTGAACTGAATACAGTGATATTAAATACATTTACATTATTACTAAGCAGAAACATTATTCATCTCTAGAACTCCTTCCATGTTGAAAAACTGAAAATTTGTACTCATTAAAGAGTAGCTCCCCATTCCCCTGTCCCTCCAGTCCCTGGCCACTACTCTTCTACTCTCTCTGAGTTTGACTACTTCAGACAGCCTGTATAAGTGGAATCATGCAACACTGGTCATTTTGTGTCTTATTTCATTTATCATGATGTACTCAAGTTTCATCTATGTTGTAGCATATTTTAGAATTTCTTTCCTTTTTAAGATTGAATGATATTCTAGGGTAAGTATAGACCACATTTCATCTATCCATTCATTTGGTGATATTTTAGTTGCTTCCACCTTTTGACGGAAACATAGATATATAAATATCTCAGTATTTGGGGCATATACCAAAATTTCAATTTTTTGACATAATTAGGAGTGGAATTCCTGAATCATATGACATTTCTGTTTTTAAATTTTTGAGAAATATTTATCTTAGTTAATTTGAACAGCCATCCTCTAGACTGCTTTATCACAAGCCAGTTTCAAGGACTAGAGAAAGCGAGTGATCAGGATCTGTGAATGAAATTTTGGTACTCTAGGGGCTCACCTAAACCTAGAAAAATTTGTTGTCTTCGTTATAGTGCATTGCTCCTCAGGTGCCTAACAATTGATCTGAAAGGAATGGCCAAGGCAGTACCTGGTGGTCAGCTCCTGAACTGCAGCTTGGATATTCTTTCCAATGTGTTGTGGTCCTCTTTTGGTGAAAGGGTCAAATCTGTGATTATTTAGTCACTTTTTATTGTTCAGTAAGCAGAAATAAAGAAGAAAGTAGTTAACAGACTGTACTGTGTGCGTGTGTGCTCAGTCATGTCCAGCCCTCTGTGACCCTGTGGACTGCATCCTGCCAGGCTTCTCTGTCCATGGGATTATCCTGGCAAGAATACTGGAGTGGGTTGCCATTTCCTCCTCTGGGGGATCTTCCCAACTCAGGGATCCAACCTGCAGCTTCTACATTGCAGGTGGGTTCTTTACCACTGAGCCACCAGGGAAGCCCCTGAAAATTTTCCATAGTATAAAAAACAGGGAATCAGGTTTTGCTATCAGAGAGATTTCTATTCAAAGTTATTAGCTTGACCACAAACTTTCTAGACACTTGTGAGCCTTGTTTTATTATATAAAATGGGAGAGTAATATATTCTTTGACATTTTATTGTGGCAAGTTATCAATAGTGTAGTTACAGGGGCTGACAAGTAGCAGTTGATTAATTAATGAGAATAACCTCAATAGATGCAGAAAAAGCATTTGAGATAACTCAGCATCCATTCCTGTTCAAAAACTTCCAGAAAATTAGGACCTAAGGCATTTCCTCAACTTAATAAAAATCCTCTACAAAAACTACATCAAACATCATACTTGATGGTGAAAAAAATGAATGCTTCCCCCCCCCCCCCCCTAATTTCAGCACTAGGGGAAGAATTTTTGCTCTCACTGTTTGTACTTAGTGTTTTACTAGGGATTCTAGCCAGTGTAAAAAGGCAAGAGAAAGAAGCAAAAAAAAAAAAAAAAAAACCACAATTTGAAAAGGAAGACATGAACCTGTCTTTAGTCACAGACAGCATAATTATCTTAGTATAAAATCCAAGGGAATCTACAAAAAACCGATAGAAAAAATAAGAAAGTTAAAGTCAAATAAACACCTACCATATGCTCCAGGGATTCCACTTCCAGATATTCACCAAAGAGAAAAATGAAAGCACATGTCTACTAAAAATGTGACACAAAAAAGCTCAAAGCAACTTTGTTTGTAGCAGTCTCCAACCAGAACTAACAGAAATGTTTGCTAATAGGTGACTAGATTAACAAATTGTTTTATATCTATGTAACGGAAGACTTTTCATCAATACAAAGGAATGAACCGTTGATACTTACAACCATGAAAGAATCTTAATTATGCTGAGAGAAAGAAAGTAGACAGAAGAGTACACATGATTCCATTTATATCATATAAAATATGCAAACTAATTCATGATGGAAGTGCTGCATGAAAATTGGAGTAGTAGGGGGAGAGAGGATTGAGAGAAGATTATAAAGAGATGTGAGGAAACTCTTTTAGGTGATGCACTGTTGATTATCTTGCTTGGAATAATAACTTAACAAATGTGTACACATGTCAAATCTTACTAATTTGTTTATTTAAAATAAGTGCAGTATAGTTTTGTGAATGTTGTGCATTTATAAAACAATTAAAAATCCAAGTTTAGCAAACGTCTTTCTTCAATGTTGCATGAGTCTTCTAATGTGACCCCAACTCCAAATATTTCTCCTCTGTGTTCTCATTGTCCTATGTAGTTTTTTAAAGGTGTGAATAGTAGCTTTCTGTGTCCATGTGTTATACATTTATTTTCAACCCAGCATCATCCAAACTTATTTTTTGCTTTCTGTTTAATGTGTCAAATTTTTTTCAGAATTCCTTCCTAGCATAGTTTTGAGGCCATTTTTGACAATGGAGTTGGAAAATAAAGGAGAAAGGAAGGAATATGTGAACCCAAAAGAGAATCTGAGCCTGATTTTATTACTTAAATCTAGATCAGGGTAATTATCTGTATGTTTACTTTGAACTGATGAAGCTGCTTGATACAAATCTGTGGAGAGTGAGCTCCAGGAATCAGGCTGAGCTAAACTTTCATCTTTGAGTCTAGCGTGGGGCTTCCCCTGTGGCTTAGTGGTAAAGAATCTTCCTGCGATGCAGGAGATTCAGGAGTTGTGGGTTCGATTGCTGGGTCAGGAAGGTCTCTTGGAGGAGGGCATGACAACCCTTACCTGGAGAATGCCATGGACAGAGGAGCCTGGCAGGCTGCAGTCCATAGGATTGCAAAGAATTGGACACGACTGAAGCAGCTGAGCACCCATGCACATTTGTCTAGGGATGCACGGTTACAGGGTTTTACAGAAGGTGCGCTCCACTCCAGAACTTAATCCTTGAGGATGTTTTGTTTATTTTATTTCTTCAAAAATGAATATTCATAAAAAGTAAGCTAAAGAAGTGCTTGTTTTTGCTGCTGCTTCTGCTGCTAAGTCTCTTCAGCCGTGTCCGACTCTGTGCGACCCCATAGATAGCAGCCCACCAGGCTCCCCCGTCCCTGGGATTCTCCAGGCAAGAACACTGGAGTGGGTTGCCATTTACTTCATAGCAAAAGACCAGTTTAAAAAATGGCATTTCTGCCTGATCATTGATGACCATCTTGCTTTAGGACACTGATTACAAAAGGAATCTTATAAACCAGTATTGAACTGACTGCAACAAAACCATCTGGGAGTTTTAAAAGTTATGAATTTCTGGGAATTCCCTGGTGGTCCAGTAGCTAGGAGCCTGTTCTTTCACTGCCAAGGGCCCTGGTTCCATCCCTGGGCGGGGAACTAAGATTCTACAAGCTGTGCAGTGGCGTCAAGGGAAAAATTACACTTCTTGGTGTCAATCCTGAAAAATACGATTCATGAAGTTATAGTTGGAATTCCTGAATCTATCATTTAAGATCAGTCACACATTGATTCTATTATTTGCTGTTGTATAAATATCAGCTATGTTTTTAATAATTTGAAAAGCTGGGAAAGAACAGAGTCCTAACTCGTGCTCCAGGCTTTTGACAGAAATCCACATTTTTAGGGTTCCCAACCCAATGGAAGAAAACTATTTGATTAAAGTTTGGCAACAAAATGTGGCAGATGAGTGTTGAGAGAATCAATCCTGAAGCTAGATTTTCATTAAGAGTATGGGATTCATCTTGGCTGATTCAGATAGATTAGCCATCTTATCTTGAAATCAGGGAAATAGTAGAATAAGATATTGATGTCAGATCATTCTATAAGGATTTGATAAATTCAGTTATGATAATTTTTTTGTTTTCATATTTTAATGGTTTTGAAATTCAAGGTTATTTGGCTATTGATAGGATAGTGTGAATTTTTCCCCCTGAAAATATTTTATTAAAAAGTTAGCATTTCTTACAAATTGTATTATTTTAGGAATGATAAAATACTATATTTCAAGTAGTAGTGATTCCTCAATCAAAGACCTTTTATTCATTATTTTTGTTTGGTATAGCAAATACTTAGTGAGCATGTAATAAATGTAAGTCACTGTTCTATAAATTGGTGTACAATGCTGAGAAATAGAGATTCATTCAATACTGACTTGACTTCTTACTACTTCCTCTGTAATCAGCCACAAAACCCTTTTCTGACAGTCAGTGGATTATAGGTTGGCCCACATGGATGCATGTGACTATAAAGCACTATGTTAAAGTGCTTAAGAAAATTGATATCTTCTTAACTACAGAAATACCTGGGATACTTTGTTAAAGAACTTCCATATCAGATAGTATCCTAGAAACAAAAGAGACCTGAGAGGTGTTGACAGCTGTTGATGAGACTTCCAAGCCTCACCTGAAGACTGACATGTGCCTCATGGATACAGTCAAGGATAACATTTTTCTGATTTGCAGAGGAGACCAGGATACATGCATCATTTTTCTGTCCCTGTCCACCAGAGGGTGCAGATTCCTAACACAGACACATTTTCTGCGTGAAACTAAATTTCACTGTGATTTCAACATTTCTTCATCTTAAGAGTCAAGAACGTCATTCAGAAGATACTCTAGAAATGAACTCTTCTTCAGCCTTAGTGACTATAATACTCTTCCTGCTGGGTAAGCAAAATGCTTCTAAAAATGTGGATTCTTTCTTCTGTTATGTCAACAAAATTTTTAATCATAATTTTATCCCAGAGCTTTATGTCTGAGATCACACAGAACTGTTTTATTTTTCCCCAGGACAAACACGTGAAGACTCAGTGACCCAGTTAGGCGGCCAAGTGACTCTTCCAGAAAAGGCTGCTCTGACCATCAGTGGCACTTACTCAGCCACCGGGTACCCGACTCTTTTTTGGTATGTTCACTGTTCAAGAGAAGGTCCACAGCTCCTCCTGAAAGCCACGAAGGACAAGGAGAAGGAAATCAGCAAAGAGTTTGAAGCCACATACCGCAGAAAATCAAAATCCCTCCACTTGAAGAAAGCCTCAGTCCAAGAGTCAGACTGGGTTGTGTACTACTGTGCTCTGAGTGACACAGAGAAGGAACTGCAGGGAGAGCTGACGCGCCCTCTGAGCAGCAGCGGGGCCTGGATGCGGAGCGTCTGACTGTCTGATCCACTCTGGGGCCCGGTGTGTGGTGTTCTGACTCTCAGTCTCTGGCTGATACAAAACTCATACAAATGACTAGGGCCTGAGAACAAGACGTGAAGATTCCCCATACCCAGCTCTCATTAGTGAATTTGGCAAAACAGCATGACACCAATAGTTCCTTGTCCAGGATTAAAGTAATTTCAGGGTAAAGTCACGTAAATAGTGATACTTGGGGGCCATTCAGAAAACGAACAAGAAGCATTGGGATGCTGCTGTACCCTTGTGGAAAAATTTAGAGGCCAGAAACATCAATTACATTTGAATAATTAGGGTGGATTGGCACGTTGTGTGTGTTTGTGTGTTCCGAGGTCATTCATGGAGTGATGGTTGAAAATGGGAAGACTAAAAATATATAAGCAGAGACTACCTATGTTCTCTACCAGTGCCTGTATAATAAGCAGTGATCACTTTCCAAACTCAGCAGAAAAGTTAGTCATTGATGAATTGAGCAATGGCACATGTAAGTAAGAAAGTCAAAACAATTAAAAATTTTAAATATAATAATTAGGTATTCATTTTAGGGAAATAAAATATTATTGAAGAAAGTAACATACCCATAGTCTTTATGATTCAACTAAATTTTCTCCTAGATAAGGTTTACCACCAATAGTCATGATTAGGCAGAATACCTATTTTCCTAAACTTTGTGTATTACTGAGGTTTTGGGCTTTTGCTTATCAGTTAGGCTTTAAATTTTTTAAAAATTATTTAAAGTTTATGAATGAGGCAGAACTTAATTTCATTTAAAAGTCATTTATATGTTTTCATGTAAATTTTCTATTCACGTATCTTACCCTTCCCTACTGGGTTATGGGGCTTCCCAGCTGGTTAGGTGGGAAGGAGATGAGGGCTCAGTCTCTTAGTCCAGAAGAGGCCCTGGAGACAGACATGGTGGCCACTCCAACATTCCTGCCTGGGAAACCCCTGAACAGAGGAGCCTGGTGGGCTGCAGTCCACTGGGTGCCTGAGAGTCGGATGTGACTTTGCAACTAAAGCAACACCTGTGTTAGAGTCATTTAAATATAGATTTGAAAGAGCATTCTCTGTTAAGAAAGTTGTCATAAAACTGTCATATATATGTCTTTAAAAAAGTTTAATATAATCTTTTCGACTTTGTTCATGTTTGCTATGCAGAATTTTAAAAGTAGTATGTAGTAAATTTATGAAAAATATCTTTTATGGATTTTGAGTTATATATTTCATGTTTCACAATCTGTAGCACCTTAAATGATAAAATTTTATCTCATATTTTCTTTAATTTCTCTCAGATTCATTTTGTCTTTGATCTTAAATGGCTCATTTTTCTTCTGATTTTTAAATGTTATATTTGTCTTTTTTCCTATCTCTTTCATTTTTCCTTATTAAAAATTTCAACCTAGGCATTCTTTTCTGTTCAATATTTATATTTCAATATTCACAGTGCTTTTTGCCAGTTGCTTACTGGATACATAAGGAATACACGTCCAGTCAACTTCAAGCCAGTGCTAGAAATATAGAGAAAAAAATGTGGCTGGGAGAGATGCCATTGGAGAAGTAAAGAGAGATAAATCCACTCCATTGCATCAAAAGATGTTTATGAAGTATCATCTCAGGCAATGGAAACTATCTACCTGTGTTCCCAGCTCTGTCAGTTGGGGACCCAGGCAAAGTCGCTGAAGACATGTTCATAATTAGTCCACACAAGGCTGGGAGGTGGACAATCAACACTGGAGAACAACAACAATCTTGTGTCATCTGTCTTCTCGAAGAAGAAGATTTAAATAATGAGGACTGGGATTTAGAGTCACATCTACTTGAAATGATTTGATATCTGCAGCTGCCTCGTGTTTTGAACTCTGTCATTGCTTTGTAGGCCATTTTTGAATTTTTTTTCTGTTGCCACATTGATTTTTGATGAAGTTTGTAAAAATTTACTTTAGTAACTATCCTTGCTTCTGTTGAGGGTGTTGTTGAAAATTGATGACTATATTTCAAACATCTTGCCCCTAGTTTAAGCAGAACAGGTATGGGCAGCTCTGTGGTCTAAGGTTCTTCTCTTCTCTCTCTTCTTCCTCTCCGGCTCCCTTCGCCTCTCTCCTCTCTTGTCTTCTCTCAGCTCTTCTGCTCTTGATTTTCCTGGACTGATTCTGTTTTCATCCTTCTCTGAATTAAGCGATTCTAATCAACCATTTCTTTGAGCCATCAATGACTAAAACTAATTTTATTGTGAAATATAGCAAATGTTCACAAAAGTATGTAAAACCCACAATATATATTATTTAGGTACATACAAATTTGAGACTATGGTTTTTTGCTTATGAAATTTCTTTATGAATTTTAAAAGTTCTCTGTATTAGGGTTCCCCATAGAAACAGAATCAATAGGATTAATTTAATGTGCATGTGTCTTCATCTCTAATAATCCTATTCTGAAGCCTAGTTTGTTATACAAGAGGATAATATGTTAGCTTTTTAAGGTAAGTGTTTATGTGATATATCTTTTGCCATTCTTTTGCTTTCAAAATCTCTGGGCATTATATTTCAAGTTTGGAATAAATCTTCAGATATCCACATTCTCAAGTGTTCGTTGGCTTTCTATTTCACTGAGAAAATAGAAGCAATAAGAAAATTTTCACAAGCTTCTACACTTAGCACTTTTTAAGGTAATTCACAGATTTCCATTTCTTTCAGTTGGTTACTGGAAATTTATTTCCTGCCTTTGATTGTATCATGTTTTCTTGATTCTTTATGCATCTTGTAGATTTGCTTTGCTGTGTGAGCTTTTGAAGCAGCAGGTACCTCTCCCAGTATTTATGGTCTGGTCTTGACTAGAAGAGACCTTCCCTAGTCAGCAGTGCTAAATATGAGGCAAGATAGAGACCAGTCCCTTTGGGAGTGTACTCCTGAGTAAATTTGGACAAGGACCCGTTGGTTTCCAGTCCTTTCCTTTGAAGGAAACACCTCAGTTCTATCCTTTCTCCACCTTGCAGATCAGTACTAGCTATAATACCACACCATTCTTTCTCCCTTTGCTGCTAGCTGTTCCAGTGACCAAGCCCTGCCAGTCATTCTGTGCTAAGTATGACCTGAAGCAAGTAGAAACTGGCTCCATGGAGGGTGCTTTGCATTCTCTGGCATAAGGCCCCCTTCACTCTGTGTGGGGTTAAAACCATTTCTGCACTGATTCCCAGTCTTGCAGGGCAGTGCTAGTTGTAGAACCACACTCTCCCTTTCCTTGTTCCTTACTATTCCAAGGGACCAGGATCTGCTCCATCCTGAACAGGGGGAGATACAATCTTTTTGACTTTGTTCATGCTTGCTATGCAGAATTTTAAAAGTAGTATGTAGTAAATTTATGAAAAATATCTTTTAGCATTCCTACTCTGAAATGCTAGGAGTAAGGCTAGCTCCTTCTCCTCCCACCGTTTGCTCTCTTTTCCCCTTTGGAGGAAGAACCTCAGTTCTGCTCTTCCAAGTTCACAGAGCAGGACTGGCAGCAAGAGAGATGTCCTGCATTTTCCTTTGTTGCTCACGGTCCAAGGGATTGCTCTCTGCCTGTCATACTGGGCGGGAGGTAAGATAGAAAACCAGCCACAGAGGGGCCCCTGAGAGGACTGAAGGTCGGGTGCACGCTCCACTATCACTCCCCTCCCCCATGGGAGACACGATGGGCACAGGCTATCTTCTCGGTACAGAGCTGAGTCCATCTGAGGGACTGATGCGGGTGAAGTGAAGTTGCTCTTCTCCCCCCTGTAAATGTGACTGCTCTCAGCTTGTTCTTCCGGGAGCACGTTTACTTTTAGCTGGTTCTGCCTTGTCCTTCAAGGCATATTGTCATTAATACCGTTGTTGCGTCCATGTCTGTACAGGAGAGGGATATACGGCTTCCTCCTTTGCCATCATGCTGAGAGCCACATCACGTCTTTTATATCTTTAAAAAATGTCAACAAAGTGTTACCACATATATTTTCAGATGAGAAAACGGAGGCTTAACTCTCCTATCCAATAAGTCAGCATTCATACCGGGGTTTTTAAACATATGTTTTATGTACTAACCTACTCTGTTTACAGAGACTTACAGGGGCTTATATTCAATATTATGTTCAAAATAGTGAGAAGGAAACCTAGCAAGAAGCCTAACCCAAGGTTCTGAGCAACCATAGCTCTGACCCCAAGATGGCAGTATTTCCATTGGCCCTGCCTGTGGGTATGATGAGTATGAAGCAGCAAAATCTGGTCTTTGGCTCAATAGGGATGTAGTCTCTGATTGGCTAAGCATAATCCCTGAGAATCCTTTCTTCATGTAAATAAATAAAAGGTGCTGAATAGACAAGTCAGTTTTGGGGGAAAGTCCAGTGCAGAAAAATGGAGACACATGTGAGATCCTCCCTGGTGGTTCTGTGGCTTCATTTCTGTTGTAAGTTAACGAAGAGTTTTAGCCAGGTTGACACAGTAAGTCCAGAGAATATTTTTAAAGGTTTTCATAAAGGTGTACCACATGTACTGCTTTGGGGTAGGAGGAGAGAAGAATTTGGGGCCATGTTATGGTTCAGCTGGGATTCATCCTGGAGAGGAGTAAGAGATTAGCAAATTAGAAAGCAATTAGCAAATTAGAAAGCAATAAAAATGGGTGAGCTATCTCTCAGATCTCTCTTTGCTTTTTGAACAGGTGTGAGTGGCAAAAGCCAAGTGGAACAGAGTCCTCCAGCCCTGGTGGTCCTGGAGGGAGAGAATTGCACATTTCAATGCAATTATACAGTGACCCCCTTTAACAACCTCAGGTGGTACACACAGGACCCTGGGAGAGGTCCTGTTCCCCTGATAACCATGACCTACAGTGACAACAAAAAGTCAAATGGTCGGTACACAGCGACTATGGATGCAACTGCCAAGCACAGCTCCCTGCACCTCACTGCTGCCCAGCTCGGCGACCCGTCTTTCTACATCTGTGTGGTGGGCGCACCGTGCTCCCCAGGCACTCACACTCTGTACCCAAATCTGCACCTGGAGGTTGTCAAGGAACAGTTTTTGAAATGTTGTGTATAATTTCAAAGTGAGCTAGTGCTTCTCTTTCAGACATGGCTGAACTTGAACTTGAGTCTTGGTATCTACTAACATAGACATATCCTCACTCAACACAGAAAGTTAACTGCTCACCTGGCTATTCCCAAGGGTAAGACCATCATATTGCATTACTGAACTTCCCCGGTGGCTCAGATGGTAAAGCGTCTGCCTACAATGCAGGAGACCTGGGTTCAATCCCTGGGTCAGGAAGATCTCCTGGAGAAGGAAATGGTAACCCACTCCAGTATTCTTGCCTGGAAAATCCCATGGATGGAGAAGCCTGGAAGGCTACAGTCCATGGGGTCGCAAAGAGTCGGACACGACTGAGTGACTTCACTATTGCATTACTACCCTGAAGTAGATGACAATTTTGATTAAAAGGGAGAGGTCAACTTTGTGTGGGGGTCCAACAACTAATAGAATGCCAACTGAGTATAAAAGCAAAATGTTTACGAAGATGATGACAATATTTGGTAAGACCACTAATGTCTTCAGTGTTTGTTTTCTTTATCTCACAGGCATTATGCACAGAAAATGACAATACCTTCCTTCTTGTATAATTTAATGTTGATTGTAAAAAGAATCCATACAAGATTTATGAAGAAGGGTCTGGATGTAAGATAATTATCCTGAGCTACAGTGTCAATAACTAAATTCATATATATCAGCTCATGAGCACCTTTTTGCACTGACAGGAGAGAAAAGAATCTTACGAGGTTTTCCTCCGAGAGGCTTGATTTTAGTTATTCAATTTTTATAACTTATACATGGTAGATGCTCAAGAATTTTATTTAAGAAGAAAGGGAAGAGAAAAATCTAGGAGATAAATAGTAGGTGTATCTCTCCAACTATTCTGCAAGTCCTCTGCACTTGATCTTGATGTGGTCCTCTCTCCATGTTACCCCTTCAGAGATCAGAAGATGCTGGGTGACTGTGTGCACAGGGGCATGGATCTAATTTCTGATTTGCTGAGGAGTCTCTCAGCTTCCTGTGACAGCAGATTCATGAACATGCACTCAGATAAACAAGTTGCTTGACCTGGTTGTGTCCTGAGACACCAGCTCACAGGTTCCAACCTGAGTTCTTATGAGTCTGGTGAGTGGAAAAAATGGAGAAGTCTTTGGGAGTTTCATGCCTGGTTCTTTTTTGGCAGCTGTGCTGTGAGTTGGCTGGCTTTGAAGTTATGAATAAAAAGAGCAGATCCTAGTAATCTCTATAAATCTGAAAGTTATAGAAGGGTGGTTAGTGTTACCGGGGTCAGCTGGGGGGGACTGTGAAAAGGAAATATATTCTTTCAAAAAATAATCGGCCATTAATATATCTCCTTTGTTTGTGGCTCTGTTCAAACAGGGGTGAGCAGCCAATATTCATTGGACCAGAGTCCTTTATTCCTGAGTATACAGGAGAGAACACTTGCCGATCTTAATTGTACTTATCAAAAGAAAACATTTTACAACTTCATCTGGTTCAAGCAGGAGCCTGGGGAAGGACTTGTATCTTTGTCTTTAATTCAATCAAGCCAGAAAGAGCAGGCAGACAAAAATTTTAAAGAATTCCCAGGAAAAGAGAAGTTTTACAGTGTTTTGCGTGTCTCAGCCTCCCACCCTGGAGACTCAGCTGCCTACTTTTGTGCTTTGCATCACAGCGCTCTCCGAGCACCTGCAGCCTGTCCCACAGCTGCCAGCTGGGCCTCTTGACAGGGGTCTAGCCTTGGGGTGGGAATGAAGGTGTTTCCTTTATCCTCAGAGGGAGTTTTCTTAAAATCTCTGTCTCCAAACAGAAATCAAGGATAATCTATCCCTCCCTTATGTGACGAATCTGAATTTATATTGAATTAAATGTCCGTTTGTTACTATTGAAAGTTCATTCCTCAGTGCCAATTGTACTCATCCTGGGCCTGTTTGCCGAGACTTCTCTTCACCGTCTATCCTTCAGGTGAGAGGGCAGGCCCCTTTGTGCTCAGAATCCAGTTCAGAAATCCACTTTTTGGAGGGAGGAGCTAAGATGGCGGATGAATAGAATGGGGAAACCACTTTCTCCCCTACAAATTCATCAAAAGAACATTTGAACGCTGAGCAAACTCCACAAAACAACTTCTGATTGCTAGCAGAGGACATCAGGCACCCAGAAAAGCAGCCCATTGTCTTCAAAAGGAGGTAGGACAAAAGATAAAAAGAGAGACAAAAGAGTTAGGGAAGAGAGTCGTAATAGAGGAAGTTTCCAAACACCAGGAAACCCGCTTGGGGGGGGGGGGAGGGTCTGTGGGAAGTTTTGGAATCTTGGAGGGCAACCTAACTGGGAGGAAAAATAAATAAAACCCACAGATTACTTGCCTAAAAGCAACTCCTAGCAGAAAAGTACCCCAGACACTCACATCCGCCACCAGCAAGTGAGGGTTGAATGGAGAGGAGCAGGCAGCATTGCTTAGGAACAAAGAAAGGACTGAGCGAGTCCAGAGAAGAGCTAGCCGGCTGCAGACCGGCCCATCCCCTGCTGGAGGCAGGAGGCAGGGGGGAGGGGAAAGGGGCAAACTCAGCCTCAGAGATGGCGTCCCTTACCAAAGTGCAAACAGGCTTCCACTTTCTAACCAAAGACTTCCTGAGATTCTGGACGGTTGACATCAACGGGAGGGTCACAGCTAGAGACCAGCTCCCCAGAACAGACACAAGGCTCACCAGACTGGCACACGTGGAAACTGGGGCTGGGACTGCGGAGGGGATAAGGCGCACCGTACCCGGGGAGAGTGCGCTCCTCAACTCCTGGCTGCCTGAGCTACTCCGGCAGGGGAAGGCACAAAACGCAGGCCCAACAGAGTCCGCGCTTTTGTGGAGAACCCGAAAACTGGAACCGCACGCCACACAGGGCCCGCTCCCTATAGAGCAGCCTGGAGCCTGAGCAGTGTAGACGGGGGAAGCACACATGCCGCAAGCGGGGGCAAATCCAGTGTGGCCGGAACACTGCGAGTGCTCCCCACACACGCCAGTGGCATTTGTTTGCAGTGCCCCTCCCTCCCCACAGCACGACTGAACAGGTGAAGCTAAACAAGAGACCACCTCCGCCTGCCTGTGTCAGAATGGAAATTAGACACTGAAGAGACCAGCAAACAGAAGCCAAATAAACAAAGGGGACCGCTTCAGAAGTGACAGGTGCAACAGATTAAAATACCTGTAGTTAACACCGACTACACTGGAAGGGCCTATAGATATCGAGAAGTGTAAGCTAGAACAAGGAGCTATCTGAAACTGAACTGAACACACACTGCCTGCAACAGCTTCAGAGAACTTCCTAGATATATTTTTACTATTTTTTTTTTAATTAAAAAAACTATTTCTTTTGCCTTTTTATTTTTTCTTTAATTTTCTTTTAAAATTCCCCTTTACTCCTCTATTACTCCTTAATTTTCACTTTCTTTTGTTTTCTTTTAAAGTCCTCTATTACTTGTCTATTACTTCATAAGTTTCATTTTCATTTTCATATATTTTTACTTTTTTAATTAAAACATTTGTTTTCTTTTTCTTTAATTTTTTTTCTTTGATTTTCTTTTAAAGTCCTCTATTAGGCCTCCATTACTCCTTAATTTCCATTTTCATTTTCATATATTTTTAATATTTTTCCTTTTAATTAAAGTTTTTTTTTATTAAAAAAATTTTTTCCTTTTATTCTCTTTTAAAGTCCTCTATTACTCCTCTATTACCCCTTAATCTTCATTTTCATTTCACTATAACCTTGCAAAAAAAAAAACCCCTATTTTTAAAGTGAACTTATTTTTAAAGTGAACCTATTTTTAAAGTGAACTTCATATATGTCTATTAAATTTTTTGTGTTTTTGCTTCTGTTTTTAATATTGTATTTTTAAGAGTCTAACCTTTACTCTAGATTTTTAATCTTTGTTTTTCAGTATTTGATATCAATTTTGGACTTTTAAGAATCCAATATTCAGTACCCATTTTTATTCAGGAGTGTGATGATTACTCTCTCCCCCTTTTGACTCCCCCTTTACTCCCCCAGATCACCTCTATTTCCTCCCTCCCCCTTCTCTTCTCAATCCAATTCTGTGAATCTCTGTGGGTGTTCTGGGCTATGGAGAACAATTAGGCAACAGAGTACTGCGTAGTTCTGTCTCTCTCCTCTTGAGTTCCCCTATTTCTCCTCCTGCTCATCTCTATCACCTTCCTCCCTCTCCTCTTCTTCAGGTAACTCTGTGAACCTCTCTGGGTGTCCCTCACGGTGGAGAATCTTTTCACCATTAACCTAGAAGTTTTATTATCAGTGCTGTATAGTTGGAGAAGCCTTGAGGCTACTGGAAGAATAAGACTGAAATCCAGAGGCAGGAGACTTGAGCCAAAAACCTGAGAACACCAGAGAACTCCTGACTATAGGGAACATTAAATAATAAGAGACCATCCCAAAGCTTCCATACCTACACTGAAACCAACCACCACTCAAGAGCCAATCAAGTTCCACAGCAAGACATACCATGCAAATTCTCCAGCAACACAGGAACAAAGCTCAGAGCATCAACATACAGGCTGCCCAAAGTCACACCAAACACATAGACCCATCTCAAAACGCACTACTGGACTTTCCATTGCACTCCAGAGAGAAGTCCAGTTTCATGCACCAGAACACTGATGCAAGCTTCCCTAACCAGGAAACCTTGACAAGCCAATCGTCCAACCCCACCCACTGGGAGAAACCTCCATAATGAAAAGGAACCACAGACCACCAGAATACAGAAAGGCCACTCCAAACACAGCAATCTAAACAAGATGAAAGGCAGAGAAATACCCAACAGGTAAAGTACCCAGAGGCTACTGGAAGAATAAGACTGAAATCCAGAGGTAAAGGAACATGATAAATGCCCACCAAGTCAAACAAAAGAGGAGGAGATAGGGAATCTACTTGAAAAAGAATTTAGAATAATGATAATAAAAATGATTCAAAATCTTGAAAACAAAATGGAGTTACAGATAAATAGCCTGGAGACAAGGATTGAGAAGATGCAAGAAATGTTTAACAAGGAACTAGAAGAAATAAAAAAGAGTCAATTAAAAATGAATAATGCAATAAATGAGATCAAAAACACTCTGGAGGGAACCAACAGTAGAATAATGGAGGCAGAAGATAGGATAAGTGAGGTAGAAGATAAAATGGTGGAAATAAATGAAGCAGAGAGGAAAAAAGAAAAAAGAAATAAAAGAAATGAGGACAACCTCAGGGACCTCTGGGACAATGTGAAATGCCCCAACATCCGAATCATAGGAGTCCCAGAAGAAGAAGAAGACACAACAAAAGGCCATGAGAAAATACTCAAGGAAATAATAGCTGAAAACTTCCCTAAAATGGGGAAGGAAATAGTTACACAGGTCCAAGAAACCCAGAGAGTCCTAAACAGAATGCACCAAAGGCAAAACACCCCAAGACACATATTAATCAAATTAACAGAGATCAAACACAAAGAACAAATATTAAAAGCAGCAAGGGAGAAACAACAAATAACACACAAAGGGATTCCCATAAGGATAACAGGTGATCTATCAATAGAAACTCTTCAGGCCAGAAGGGAATGGCAGGACATACTTAAAGTAATGAAAGAGAAAAACCTATAACCCAGATTACTGTACCCAGCAAGGATGTCATTCAGATATGAAGGAGAATTCAAAAGCTTTACAGACAAGCAAAAGCTGAGAGAATTCAGCACCACCAAATCAGCTCTTCAACAAATGCTAAAGGATCTTCTCTAGACAGGAAACACAGAAAGGTTGTATGAACGTGACCCAAAACAACAAAGCAAATGGCAATGGGACTATACCTATCAATAATTACCTTAAATGTAAATGGGTTGAAAGCCCCAACCAAAAGACAAAGACTGGCTGAATGGATACAAAAACAAGACCCCTATATATGCTGTCTACAAGAGACCCACCTCAAAACAAGGGACACATACAGACTGAAAGTGAAGGGCTGGAAAAACATATTTCACACAAACGGAGACCAAAACAAAGCAGGAGTTGCAATACTCATATCAGATAAAATAGCCTTTCAAATAAAGGCTGTGAAAAGAGACAAAAAAGGACACTACATAATGATCAAAGGATCAATCCAAGAAGAAGATATAACAATTATAAATATATATGCACCCAACATAGGAGCACTGCAATATGTATGGCAAATGCTAACGAGTATGAAAGAGGAAATTAATAGTAACACAATAATAGTGGGAGACTTTAATACCCCATTCACAGCTATGGATAGATCAACTAGACAGAAAATTAACAAGGAAACACAAACTTTAAATGACACAACGGACCAGCTAGACCTAATTGATATCTATAGGACATTTCACCCCAAAGCAATCAACTTCACCTTTCTCAAGTGCACACGGAACCTTCTCCAGAATAGATCACATCCTGGGCCATAAATCTAGCCTTGGTAAATTCAAAAAAATTGAAACCATTCAAGTTATCTTTTCTGACCACAGTGCAGTAAGATTAGATCTCAATTACAGGAAAAAAAATTATTAAAAATTCAAACATATAGAGTCTGAATAACATGCTTCTAAACAACCAACAAATCATAGAAGATATCAAAAAAGAAATCAAAATATGCATAGAAATGAATGAGAATGAAAACACAACAACCCAAAACCTATGGGACACTGTAAAAGCAGTGCTAAAGGGAAGGTTCATAGCATTGCAGGCTTACATCAAGAAACAAGAAAAAAGCCAAATAAATAACCCAACTTTACACCTAAAGCAACTAGAGAAGGAAGAAATGAAGAACCCCAAGGATAGTAGAAAGAAAGAAATCTTAAAAATTAGGGCAGAAATAAATGCAAAAGAAATGAAAGAGACCATAGCAAAAATCAACAAATCTAAAAGCTGGTTTTTTGAAAAGATAAACAAACTTGACAAACCATTAGCCAGACTCATTAAGAAACAAAGGGAGAAGAACCAAATCAATAAAATTAGAAATGAAAATGGAGAGATCACAACAGACAACACTGAAATACAAAGGATCATAAGAGACTACTACCAGCAGTTCTATGCCAATAAAATGCACAACTTGGAAGCAATGGACAAATTCTTAGAAAAGTATAGCTTTCCAAAACTGAACCAGGAAGAAATAGAATATCTTAACAGACCCATCTCAAGCACAGAAATCGAAATTGAAATCAGAAATCTTCCAGCAAACAAAAGCCCAGGACCAGATGGCTTCACAGCTGAATTCTACCAAAAATTTAAAGAGCTAACACCTATCTTACTCAAACTCTTCCAGAAAATTGCAGAAGGTAAACTTACAAACTCATTCTATGAGGCCACCATCACCCTAATTCCAAAATCTGGCAAAGATGCCACACACACAAAAAAGAAAACTACAGGCCAATATCACTGATGAACATAGATGTAAAAATCCTTAACAAAATTCTAGCAAACAGAATCCAACAACATATTAAAAAAATCATACATCATGACCAAGTGGGCTTTATCTCAGGAATGCAAGGATTCTTTAATATCTGCAAATCAGTCAATGTAATACACCATAGTAACAAATTGAAAGATGAAAAAACATATGATTATCTCAATAGACGCAGAAAAAGCCTCTGACAAAATTCAACATTGATTTATGATAAAAACTCTCCAGAAAGCAGGAATAGAAGGAACATACCTCAGCATAATAAAAGTTTTATATGACAAACCCACACTAAACATTATCCTCAATGGTGAAAAATTGAAAGCATTTCCCCTAATCAGGAACAAGACAAGGGTGCCCACTGTCACCATTACTATTCAACATAGTTTTGGAAGTGTTTGCCACAGAAATCAGAGCAGAAAAAGAAATAAAAGGAATCCAGAGAGGAAAAGAAGAAGTGAAACTCTCACTGTTTACAGATGACATGATCCTCTACATAGAAAACCCTGAAGACTCTACCAGAAAATAACTAGAGCTAATCAATGAATATAGTAAAGTTGCAGGATATAAAATTAATACACAGAAATCCCTTGCATTTCTATACAGTAACATAGAGAAAATGGAAAGAGAAATTAAGGAAACAATACCATTCACCATTGCAACAAAAAGAATAAAATACTTAGGAGTATATCTACCTAAAGAAACAAAAGACCTATACATAGAAAACTATAAAACACTGACGAAAGAAATCAAAGAGGACACAAACAGATGGAGAAATATACCATGTTCATGGATTGGAGGAATCAACATTGTAAAAATAACTATACTACACAAAGGAATCTATAGATTCAATGCAATCCCTATCAAGCTAACAATGGTACTCTTCACAGAACTAGAACAAATAATTTCACAATTTGTATGGAAATACAAAAAACCTCAAATAGCCAAAGTAATCTTGAGAAAGAAGAATGGAACTGGAGGAATCAACCTGCCTGACTTCAGGCTCTACTACAAACCCACAGTCATCAAGACAGTATGGTACTGGCACAAGGACAGAAATATAGATCAATGGAACAAAATAGAAAGTCCAGAGATAAATCTACATACCTATGGACACCTTATCTTCGACAAAGGAGGCAAGAATATACAGTGGAGAAAAGACAACCTCTTTAACAAGTGGTGCTGGGAAAACTGGTCAAGCGCTTGTAAAAGAATCAAACTAGAATACTTTCTAACACCATACACAAAAATAAACTCAAAATGGATTAAAGATCTCAATGTAAGACCAGAAACTATAAAACTCCTAGAGGAGAACATAGGCAAAACACTCTCCGACATAAACCACAGCAGGATCCTCTATAACCCGCCTCCCAGAATATTGGAAATAAAGGAAAAAATAAACAAATGGGACCTAATGAAACTTAAAAGCTTTTGCACAACAAAGGAAACTATAAGCAAGGTGAAAAGACAGCCTTCAGAATGGGAGAAAATAATAGCAAACCAAGCAACGGACAAAGGATTAATCTCAAAAATATACAAGCAACTCCTGCAGCTCAATTCCAGAAAAATAAATGACCCAATCAAAAAATGGGCCAAAGAACTAAACAGACATTTCTCGAAAGAAGACATACAGATGGCTGACAAACACATGAAAAGATGCTCAACATCACTCATTATCATCAGAGAAATGCAAATCAAAACCACAATGAGGTACCATCACACGCCAGTCAGGATGGCTGCTATCCAAAAGTCTACAAGCAATAAATGCGAGAGAGGGTGTGCAGAAAAGGGAACCCTCTTACACTGTTGGTGGGAATGCAAAATAGTACAGCCACTATGAAGAACAGTGTGGAGATTCCTCAAAGAACCGGAAACAGAACTGCCATATGACCCAGCAATCCCACTCCTGTGCATATACACGGAGGAAACCAGATCTGAAAGAGACACGTGCACCCCAATGTTCATCGCAGCACTGTTTATAATAGCCAGGACATGGAAGCAACCTAGATGCCCATCAGCAGACGAATGGATAAGGAAGCTGTGGTACATATACACAATGGAATATTACTCAGCCATTAAAAGAATTCATTTGAATCAGTTCTAATGAGATGGATGAAACTGGAGCCCATTATACAGAGTGAAGTAAGCCAGAAAGATAAAGACCAATACAGTATACTAATGCATATATATGGAATTTAGAAAGATGGTAATGATAACCCTGTATGCAAAACAGAAAAAGAGACACAGATGTACAGAAGAGACTTTTGGACTCTGTGGGAGAAGGCGAGGGTGGGATGTTCTGAGAGAATAGCATTGAAACAAGTATATTATCAAGGGTGAAACAGATCACCAGGCCAGGTTGGATGCATGAGACAAGTGCTCAGGGCTGGTGCACTGGGAAGACCCAGAGGGATGGGATGGGGAGGGAGGTGGGGGGGTTCAGGATGGGGAACACATGTAAATCCATGGCTGATTCATGTCAACATATAGCAAAAACCACTACAATATTGTAAAGTAATTAGCCTCTAGCTAACAAAAATAAATGAAAAAAAAAAAAAAAACAAAAAAACAAAACCCAGAAAGTAAGTTTTCACCATGCTGTACCCTCACCAGTAGTGTCATACTCATTGGTTCATAGTCTTTGTGATATATTTTTATATCCGTGTACCACTTATATTATTTACTAATTTAATATTAAATTTGGCTTTATATTAAAAAGACTTTAAAAATGACTGTGCAAAAAGTAATCCTTGTTTTAATGGATGTTATACATGAAACCATATATTTCATGTGCGGGTTATATTTTTTCTAATACAAGTTAAAATAATACCTTATCTGCAATAGTTACAGTTTTCCTTTATGTACTGCCTACCATGACCTCTTGCATCAATCACACTTTAGGAAATACTGATTCAGTCTATGCCTTTCATTTAATAGGTGAAAGATTTAGGATCTACAGGATTTGAATGGCCACTTAAAACATGACTTGTAGCAAAATGGAAGCTGGGCACAGAACTCAGACACTCTGACCTTTTGTCAATTGCTTCTTCTACTAAAGATAAAAAATGGATCCAGAATTTGAAGGAAATCTAGTACTTTAAATTTAAACTAAAATTTTATTACTTAATTATATATATTAATTTTAAATAAATTAGAAGATATAAACACCTTTAAAAAGAGAACACTCCCACAATTTCATGACATAAAGGTTATGACTATTACCAGTTTTCAGAAATTTTGGTGCATGTATTATACAGCCATGTTTTTCTATGACAGGGGACTATAGTATACTTGGAATTTATTAGCATATTTGTTTTCTCAACATTGTAGATATTTCCATATCAGAAAACATAAAGGCATAATTTTAAATGATTGGCTAATTTCCATTATTTAGATGTATTTTAAAAACTAATCACTATTTGACATTTTTCCAATTATACAGTATTCTAGACAATATTTTTATGAACATCATTTAAGCTGTAGTTTCAATGGATGTGAAATTGCTTGGATACAGGAAAACACATGACACTAAATGTTTGGTTTCCATGAAGAAATTTTTCACCAAGCGATGGCTTCAACAGCAGCCCATGAAGCTGCTGACTTTCCAATACTATACCAAGTCAGGATATTACTACTTTAAATTAGTTTTAATTTTACTAAGTGAAAAATTTCAGTTTTAATTTTCTTTTATTTTAATCAGTAAGATTTTTGCTGCGATGAACATTGGGGTGCATGTGTCTCTTTCAGATCTGGTTTCCTCCATGTATATGCACAGGAGTGGGATTGCTGGGTCATATGGCAGTTCTGTTTCCAGTTCTTTGAGGAATCTCCACACTGTTCTTCATAGTGGCTGTACTATTTTGCATTCCCACCAACAGTGTAAGAGGGTTCCCTTTTCTGCACACCCTCTCTCGCATTTATTGCTTGTAGACTTTTGGATAGCAGCCATCCTGACTGGCGTGTGATGGTACCTCATTGTGGTTTTGATTTGCATTTCTCTGATGATAATGAGTGATGTTGAGCATCTTTTCATGTGTTTGTCAGCCATCTGTATGTCTTCTTTCGAGAAATGTCTGTTTAGTTCTTTGGCCCATTTTTTGATTGGGTCATTTATTTTTCTGGAATTGAGCTGCAGGAGTTGCTTGTATATTTTTGAGATTAATCCTTTGTCCGTTGCTTGGTTTGCTATTATTTTCTCCCATTCTGAAGGCTGTCTTTTCACCTTGCTTATAGTTTCCTTTGTTGTGCAAAAGCTTTTAAGTTTCATTAGGTCCCATTTGTTTATTTTTTCCTTTATTTCCAATATTCTGGGAGGCGGGTTATAGAGGATCCTGCTGTGGTTTATGTCGGAGAGTGTTTTGCCTATGTTCTCCTCTAGGAGTTTTATAGTTTCTGGTCTTACATTGAGATCTTTAATCCATTTTGAGTTTATTTTTGTGTATGGTGTTAGAAAGTATTCTAGTTTGATTCTTTTACAAGTGCTTGACCAGTTTTCCCAGCACCACTTGTTAAAGAGGTTGTCTTTTCTCCACTGTATATTCTTGCCTCCTTTGTCGAAGATAAGGTGTCCATAGGTATGTAGATTTATCTCTGGACTTTCTATTTTGTTCCATTGATCTATATTTCTGTCCTTGTGCCAGTACCATACTGTCTTGATGACTGTGGGTTTGTAGTAGAGCCTGAAGTCAGGCAGGTTGATTCCTCCAGTTCCATTCTTCTTTCTCAAGATTACTTTGGCTATTCGAGGTTTTTTGTATTTCCATACAAATTGTGAAATTTTTTTTTCTAGTTCTGTGAAGAATACCCTTGTTAGCTTGATAGGGATTGCATTGAATCTATAGATTCCTTTGTGTAGTATAGTTATTTTTACAATATTGATTCCTCCAATCCATGAACATGGTATATTTCTCCATCTGCTTGTGTCCTCTTTGAGCCATGAAATTAAAAGATGCTTGCTCTTTGGAAAAAAAGCTATCACAATCCTAGACAGCATACTTAAAAACAGAGACATTACTTTACTGACAAAGGTCCATCTAGTCAAAACTATGGTTCTTCCAGTAGTCACGTATGGATGTGAGAGTTGAATTATAAATAAACCTAAGTGCTGAAGAATTGATGTTTTTGAACTGTAGTGTTGGGGAAGACTCTTGAGCGTGCCTAGGACAGCAAGGAGATCAAACCTGTCAATCCTAAAGGAAATCAGTCCTGAATAGTCATTGTAAGGTTGGTGTTGAAATTGAAGCTCCTATACTTTGGCCACCTGATGTGAAGAACTGACTCCTTGGAAAAGATCGTGATGCTGAAAAAATTGAAGGCAGGAGGAGAAGGGGATGATGACAGAGGATGAGATGACTGGATGGCATCACTGACTCTATAGACATGAGTTTGAGCAAGTTTTGGAAGTTGGTGATGGACAGGAAAGCCTGGTGTGCTGCAGTCCATGGGGTTGCAAAGAGTTGGATATGACTGAGTGAGTGAATTGAACTGATCTTTTCATAAAATAAGATGTATTAAACAAAATTTGGAAAGCATTTTTCTATCTAGGTTACCTTCTAACTTGTCTCTTTTCTCTCAAAGTGTGTTATCCAGAGTTTTGATACTCAAAATATAGACCAGCAATATTAGAACTTGTGCAGAATCCCAGGATTGACTCCAAATCTACTGAATTTGAATCTTCATTTTAACAAATCCCCAGGTGATTCTACCACTTTGAAATTTGGGAAGCACTAATCTAACTGGTAGCAACAGCGGTTTTTAAGTATAAATCAAAGTTTTTGCTACCTACCTGGATGCTTCAATGGATTTCAATTGCCTCTAGAATAAAATACAAGCTCTTGGCTATGGTACACAAGACTCTGCACAATGTGAATCCCACCTGACCCTTCAATCTTAGTTCATAACTCTCTTCCCTGACTCTCTGCGCAGTCGCAATGCTGATCTTTCAGTTTTCTAAACTTGTCGCCTCTTGTCCCACGTTGGGTCTTATTCTTTCATTTGTCTGCCATTTTTGTCCCCCAGATCTTGGTGAGCCTGACCTATGTTCATCCTTCAGGTCTCAGCTCCAATATCACTTGTTTATGTTTGGTCGCTAAATTTTGTCCAACTCTTTTGTGACCCCAGGGACTGTAGTTCACCAGGCTTCTCTGTCCATGGGATTTTCCAGGCAAGAATACAGAGTGGGTTTCTATTTTCTTCCCCAAATATCACTCCTGCAGAGAAAACCTTCTGACTTTTGCTGAACTTCCTGACTAATGTAGCCATCCATAAACCTTTTCTTAACTCTGTATCAAACACCCTGGTCATCTCCCAATGGTAATAACCATAAAAACAGGCATATTTTTGATTGACATGTCAATGTATTCATTGCTAGTAACTGCAATTAGATTATAAGTTCTGTGAGGTCAGTATTGTTGTGTGTGTTGCTCATGGGCTTTACTCTTAGTGTCTAGAACAGGGACTGGCCCATAGTAGTCAGTTGATAAATATCTACTAAATAAATGTTTCACGGGCCTTCTCCCTCTTTGCTTTCCTTTTCCCTTCTTGTCATTTCCACCCATGAAACTCTTAACTATATGGATGTTCTCATTGCTTGTTATGTGGTATAATTCAGTTATCTCTGGCTCTTACCTGAAGACTCAGGTTCCAGCCTTCCTTTGCTCAGTGGGCTCTGTTAAATAATTAGATTCACGCAGGGTCTCAGTCTGTCCTCAATCAACTGACTTCACTTTATCAGGTGTAATCTCAATGAATTGGGTCAATTTGAAAACTATAAACCCTGCAGTGAAATATGTAAAAGAGAAAAAAAATACATGCTCTAAAGACTTTGGAAAATATAAAAGGAATTTCAAGTCAAATAATTATGAGCACATGTCAAAATTTGATTTCAAATTATTTCAGGAGAAAGTTTCAGGAAACATATTCAAATAATTAGCCTTGGTAGAAATATTTTACAGGAGATAAGATTTTTTTTTAAAGTTTTGATTAGAGATCATAATTATGGTCAGAGGGCTGGTTCATATTTATTCTACTTTTGATTGTGTACTGGTATTAGGTTCTTCACATGATTAATAGTCATTTGAGGGTGTAACACTAATTTCCCAGGAGTCTTTATTTCATTAGGAAATAGCAACACACTCCAGTACTCTTGCCTGGAAAATCCCATGGACAGAGGAGCCTGGTAGGCTGCAGTCCATGGGGTTGCAAAGAGTCAGATATGATTGAGCGACTTCACTCACTCATGTAAGAGAATTCCTCAAGCATTTCATTAGAAATAATAGTTAAGTCCCATGTGAGGCTATAAAGAACATCCTTCAGAAAAGATCCACTTTAGACCAGTTTGGGGAGACATTTTTCTCAAAAGTAAATCAAGTATTTATTATAGTATCTGTAAAGGTGGCAGAGAGGGTTTTGTCAGGTCTTAATCTTACTTCGGAGAAGGCATCGGCACCCCCACTCCAGTACTCTTGCCCGGAAAATCCCATGGATGGAGGAGCCTGGTAGGCTGCAGTCCATGAGGTCGCTAAGAGTCGGACACGACTGAGTGAGTTAACTTTCACTTTTCATTTTCAGGGGTACAGGGGGAGCCTGGTGGGATGCCATCAATGGGATCGCACAGAGTTGGACACGGCTGAAGTGACTTAGCAGCAGCAGCAGCAGCAGATCTTACTCTCTTACAGGCTAATAGCTTGTTGTTTCTTTAGTGCTATCAGTAAAGCCCAAATCCTGTGTCAGAGATGAAGGATGTTATTACTTAGGACACAGCAAGCAGCATGAACACCAGCATATCTGCTTCAGTTGCCTTTGTCCGTAAGTCTCTCATGGTGATTTAAGGGGTGTAAATGGATGCTATGCATGCGATGGGATTGTGTCACAGCTGATGAATAGTGAGCTTGGGGATTTCACTGCTATTTTCACCAAGCAGTAATCAAGCTCATTCTTTGTCTCAGAGAAGACATTACCCCATCCATCAAGGTTACATGCTGCAAGCACAACTCTGAGAAATGGTTCAGGTTGAGTGATAATGACCTTACATTGTTCGTAAACCCTGAACATCATGTAGAAGTATAAGAGACTCACAGCGAACTGCCTTTCAACAACATTCACTTCATGGTTCTAAATTGTATTAGTTTCTAGAAATTTTTCTTGAGAGTTTGCCACTCCATCTGCTGTCCTGGTTTCTCTGAACAACAAATACTGAGATTGAATCTATTTGAATTTTCTCTAACAACATGTAATTAAATCCACTGTTAGTCAGGCTTCCCTTGTGGCTCAGTGGTAAAGAATCTGCCTGCAATCCAGAAGACACAGGAAACACTGGTTTGATCCCTGGGTTGGGAAGATACCCTGGAGCAGGAAAAGGTGACCCATTCCAGTATTCTCACTTGGAAAATCTCATGGACAGAGGAACCTGGCAAGCTATAATCCATGGAGTCGTAAAAGAGCGGAGTACAGCTTAGCGAATAAACAGCAACTGTGAGCAGAAATTCATATAGCAGGATGAGACCAGTCTTCATGATTAAGCTCAGTTATGTCTCCTAGGATCCCAGATTCAGTCAACTGTGAATAAGTTCCAGGATGTAAACAGGTTGGATGTAATATAATATTCATTATGATCCAAGCAAGGGAATTGGACACACTGGTCTTTGGTTTAATTTCTAAAAAGGGACCAAAGATCAACCATACTTCCTAATGGAGAGATGTTCATTTTTCCCTAACACAAACATTTAACTCCAAGGGAGACAGATTGGTTCAGTTTTAAATTTATTGTTAAACTTGATTAGAATCATCATTAAATCACTTATTAAGTTATACGAGCAGCGTCATTCATGAGGCATAATTCAAGATGGGCAGACATCAAAAGCATACGCATTTGAACTGCCATACTGAAACAAAGTTGGGCTGATTTATAGGTTTGTACACATAGGGGGTTGGGAATCCATGTTGAACAGTTTCCATTGATGATGTCAGGCACAGAAGAACAGTCCAGGACAAGCCATGTTCATATCAATGTTTCTGTTTTCACAGACATGGTTGTTCTCCTTAGGCAGCAATGCTGGGTCTAGCATACAAACAGAGCATGAACAGTCTTCCTTTCCAACAAACACAAACTTTCCAGGGTCTAAGGTTTTCCCTTCTCTAGTACTAGGGTTGTTGCTCCTTTTCCACTACCACAAAATTGGTGTGATCATTCTAGTAGCTATAACTTTGCCATTTTTCTTAGTCATTTCCTAATCACACTCAAAGTGTTTGTATAGAATGATAAGGAGCAAGAGGAATAAGGGCATTTTCACGCCATTTACAGAGATCATTTATATTCACCACCTTGGGCCTACTGGGCCATTTAAGGGAATTCTTAGAGCAGTATACTCAAGTAAACCATAGTTATCCTCACAATCTAGGACCATATTTATTCAACAGGAGAATTTAGGTGCTGAACAATAATGAAATAATTTTAATACCGTTTTGACTGGCCTAATGTCAAGAAGGTGGACTAGCGAAGCTTGTCAGAGATTCGCTCTTCAGGGGAAGAAGGAAGCATCATACTTTCCACTTCTGACAAGCTGTAGTAAGTGTTTTTTGTTTTTTGTTTTTTTTTTTTTAAACTCAACATGTTGAGAACAGTTAGAAACCCTGGACCACATGTGAAAGAAAAACATAAGGATTTGGAGATAAGTCAGACTAGCTCAAGAACCTGGGGCTTGAGGAATGATAGAGCAGTTAGTTCCCTGAGCTTCCTTTTGCCACATGTAACCCAAGTGAGTGCTGGAGAAGCCAGGAACCTGGAAATGCCAACAGACGTAGACAAAAGAGGCCATGAAAAGTCTTCGCTCTGCAGCCAAAGATCCAGGAAGAGACCAGCTTAGAAAGACAGGAAACTTTAGCACATTAATCTGTGCATAGAGGCAAACACCACAGAAAGCTGTGCAGCAACTGACCAAACACAAAAGTCAAAGGTAACAGACGCCTGGTAGGAGAGCTCTGTGGTATTTTAACTTACCCTGTTACATCTTTTCATCACTGGATCCATGACAGTTTTTAGATAGCTGCCTGCATCCCCCGTGTGGGTTCCTGGTGGTGGAGGGTGTAGAACTCTTGGTCATGAAAGAACAGAGCTTGACCTCTTTAACCTGTCTTGGGGCTCCTTCAGGACTAATGCAAAGGGCTTGTCTATATGTCACATAACAGCACTCTCTCAGGGCAGAGAGATCGTTAACGTAGAGAACATTTTCTAAGAAAAATTCAACAGTAGATTTGAATAGGCAGGAGAAAGAACTTGAAGATAGGTTGCCTGAAATTATCCAGTCAGAGAGCAGAAAGAAAAACGAATGAAGAAAAATGAACTGAGACTAAAGGACCTGTGGGGCATTGTCAGATTTTCTGACATAAGTATAATAGGATTCCCAGAAAAGGAGGAGAGTGAGAAATAGCTGTGTGAGTTTTGTCAAAAGCAATGTTCTCTTAAAGAAAAGGATCCCACTGTTAGCATCTTCTCCCTCATCCTACTTCCTACACAGTCGTCGGTGGGAATAGGGAGGACCTGACCAGTCCATCTTTGATGGTTACTGTTTACCTAATTCTTGACCAGAAACAGACCTGCTACATTGCTGGTCTCTAGCCACTAGATTCTACAAAGGCATGAGGCAGGAGGTGAAATGAGAAGGAACAGTACTTGTCTGTGCTGCTTTTTCCATTAGACTTGATTAAGCTTCTTGCATAGATAGCCCTCTGATAAACCTGGTTTGCTGATTAGGGTACAAGAGAAAGGCAGAGAGTGATTGTTGCTGTTCTTGTCTAGTTGCTAAGCCATGTCTGACTCTTTGCAATCCCATGGAATATAGCCTTGCCAGGCTCCTGTGTCCATGGGGTTTTCCAGGCAAGAATACTGGAGTGGCTTGCCATTTCCTTCTCCAGGGGAATCTTCTCTACCCAGGGATTGAACTCACGTCTCTTGCATTGGCAGGCGGATACTTTACCACTGAGCCACCAGAGAAGCTCATTAAAGAGACTGATATCAGACCTATAATTTTGGAGGTAAATCCTGAGATGCCAGGGCTGTGTACAAGAAGAGGGATTAGACCCCTGAACACGTCCTTTGGATTATATTTAAAGTCTAGGTGCTGAAGGCTGGTTCATCTACTACTACCATCAGCCCAAGTAAGCAATGTTTCCACACAGATATGCCACTGGTACAAAATAGAATTGAGAATTTATTCCTTGACTTTGTTAAAAATACACCCAAGTTGTGAGCTGGAAACATGGTTGTTCAGTCAGATTTTAGGTCATTGTGTCTTTTTTTTCTTTTTCCATAGTTTTCAGTAAATTCTAAATAATTTTTTTTTTACAGATAACCTGATTTTGTTTTATTTTATTTATTTATTTTTACTTTACAGCATTGTATTGGTTTTGCCATACATTGACGTGAATCCGCCCTGGGTGTACATGTGTTCCCCATCCTGAACCCCCTTCCCACCTCCCTCCCCATCCCATCCCTCTGGGTCATCCCAGTGCACCATCCCCGAGCACTCTGTTTCATGCATCGAACCTGGACTGGCGATTCATTTCACATATGATAATTTACATGTTTGAATGCCATTCTCCCATATCATCCCACCCTCACCCTCTCCCACAGAGTCCAAAAGACTGTTCAATACATCTGCGTCTCTCTTGCTGTCTCACATACAGGGTTATCATTATCATCTTTTTAAATTCCATATGTATGCGTTAGTATACTGTATTGGTGTTTTTCTTTCTGGCTTACTTCACCCCTATAATAGGCTCCAGTTTCATCCATCTCATTAGAACTGATTCAAATGAATTCTTTTTAATGGCTGAGTAATATTCCATTGTGTATATGTACCACAGCTTCCTTATCCATTCATCTGTGGATGGGCATTTGGTTGCTTCCATGTCCTGGCTATTATAAACAGTGATGCAATGAACATTGGGGTGCATGTGTCTCTTTCAGTTCTGGTTTCCTCGGTGTGTATGCCCAGGAGTGGGATTGCTGGGTCATATAGCAGTTCTATTTCCAGTTTTTTAGGGAATCTCCACACTGTTCTCCATAGTGGCTCTACTAGTTTGCATTCCCACCAACAGTGTAAGAGGGTTCCCTTTTCTCCACACCCTCTCCAGCATTTATTGCTTGTAGACTTTTGGATAGCAGCCATTCTGACCAGCGTGTAATGGTACCTCATGTGGTTGTGATTTGCATTTCTCTGATAATGAGTGATGTTGAGCATCTTTTCCTGTGTTTGTTAGCCCATTGCATCTTAAGAGGATTCTTTTGAGTTAGATTAGATTTCTTTAAAAATAGAGGTGGGGAAATAAGATGGGAAGTGTCTGGCCTGATATGAAGAAGAGCTACACAGATCCCCTGAATCATGAGAACCTCACCCAGACTTCTATCATTAGAATACCTTTGTGTCAGTGTGAGAGAGTGGCCATTTGATAAAATTGCTTCTAATTAGACAAGTGTTGCCATTTGATGTAAAACACACATGTACACATCACTCTATCCCCTTACTCATTGACTTGGACCATATGGTTCTCAAATTTTAATGTAACTAAAGTGGCAAATTTTTATTTTCATCAGTTCCCATAGTAAGGATCTATGTTTCTAATATTTCTTTGATCAGGGTCTTGAGTCCACAAGATGGCAGTGTCTTCTCAGGGACCCAGCTCATGTATTCCTTCCTAAGTGTGTGTGTGAGAGAGAGAGCGAGAGAGAGAGAGAGCGAGAGAGAGAGAGAGAGAGAGAGAGAGAGAGAGAGAGAGAGAGAAAGTGGGAGGAGAGAGGAGGATCTCAGTGGTGTGTTGCATGGGTAGGGAAAAAGTCTCTTTTTTCTTTGGTAGAACAGGCTCTTTTTATGATTTCTAAAGCAGAAGAATTGAAATGTCTGAGCTCAAATCTTTTTTCTTTTTTTTTTTTTAGGGCTTAAAATTTGAACCCTCAGTGAACCAGAGGAGGCAAGAATGATGAAATCCTCAAGAGTTTTATTAGTGATCCTGTGGCTTCAGTTAATCTGTAAGTTTGGGGTATTTCTATGGGACCATAAAATATACTATTTGGAGTCATTGTCCCTTGTAGGCTCATGGAGAAATATGAACACTATTCCCTTAAATAAGGGATGGTATAGGTGGGAGGCCTGTGAAAAGATAACTTGAATTCTGGAGAGGAAGCATCCACTACCTAACCAATCTTCTTTGACTGACCAGTCACTGTCTCTGCACAGCGGTGAGCAGCCCACAGAACACAGTGGAGCAGAGTCCTGCATCTCTGCCGGTCCCAGAGGGAGCCGTCGCCTCTCTCAGCTGCACTTACTCTGACAGTGCTCCTCAGTACTTCGCATGGTACAGACAGTACCCTGGGAAAGGCCCTGAGTTCCTGCTGTCCGTATATCCCGATAAAGACAAAGAGGAAGGGAAATTTACAGCGCAGGCCACTAAAGCCAACAAGCATGTCTCCCTGCTTATCAGAGACTCCGAGCCCGGCGACTCAGCCGCCTACCTCTGTGCAGAGAGCACACACTGCTCCCCAGACACCTGCAGCCTGTGCCCAAACCTGCTGGGGCCCCAGCAGCGCCTCGGGGAGAGCTTAGGCTGCAGGGCGCAGACACCCTGGTAGCTCTCCAGATGCAAATGAGGATTGAGAGTAGCAGTGCAGAGGTTTGATTGATTAGGGAAGTATTTTCATAATTCTGAAACAGTTTATCCTGAAGGGAAATTGAAGACACAGTTTGGTCTGAATGACTGAAATATTTTTCAATCTTCCCATTGTACTCTAGTTTTGTACCATAACTTTACTCACTGGAATTGGTATTATGATGCTTTTATATATGACAACAATATTTTAATATGATAACTGAGATACTCCCTCACAGTTCCTGGTACATTTTGCTCTTTCCCCAAGTAGTTATTCAAGGTGTTTGATATTCATTGCTTTAGAAAATAATGGGAAAACATAAAGTTTTTTTTTAAGTCTTTTTTTAAGTTTTTTTTTTTAATGTGGACCATTTTTAAAGCCTTTATTGAATTTGTTACAATATTGTTTCTACTTTATGTTTTTTGCTTTTTGACTGTGAAGCATGTGGGATCTTAGTCTCCAGACCAGGGATTGGAAGGCACTCAAGTGGAAAGAGAATTGGAAAGTCCCCCTGCATTGGAAGGCCAGGTCTTAACCACTGGACCTCCAGGGAAGTCCCAGAAAGGAGTCTTAAGCAACTATTTTGAAAAAATTGTAAGTCATGAATTATTTTAGTTATAGATCTGCCACCTCATCTTCACCCATCTTCGTCTTCAACTGCAACCCAATTGGTGGATTAGATAAGGATACATTTGATGGGTGGATGGAAGGACTAGCATCAGAAGGTGAGAACTGGTTGAAACAAAAACCCTAGACAGTTGCAGGGACTCAGATCAGAGGTTTATGTTGCTGTTTTTGAGTAAAAGCTGAGTAGAACTCAAAGTTCCAGGTGTGAGCCTTGTGGGAGAGTGCATTGATTCCTATGTACTTGAGTGCAGCTGGGGATGGTAGAATTATCTACAGTCATAGAATGGCCCATACCCACTGCAGGGTGTAGGGGTACAGATTTCCTGAGAAGGATCTCTGAGTAACCAGTGTTATGGTGATTAAAGACCTACCTGGATCAGTTATCAAAGACCATATGGTATTGAGGATGTTTTAGAAAATGTTGGTGAGAGGAGCTGGGAATACCAATAAGGATATGAATATCCACCCTCTCCTGACTCACTGGCACTGTGGAATTGTCCTATAACTTATGCCGAAGTCCAGGAAAAATGTTTGTGATCTGATAGAAATCAACTGATGCTTTTGAACTGCGGTGTTGAAGACTCTTGAGAGTCCCTTGTGCTGCAAAGAGATTAAACCAGTCAATCCTAAAGGAAATTAACCCTGAATATTCATTGGAAGGACTCATGCTTAAACTTCAACACTTTGGTCACTTGATGCAAAGAGTTGACTCATTGAAAGACCCTGATGCTGGGAAAGATAAAAGGCAGGGGAGAAAGGGACAACAGAAGATGAGATGGTTGGATGACATCAAGACTCAATAGACATGAGCTTGTGCAAGATCCAGGAGATGGTGAAGGACAGAGAAGCCTGGTCTGCTAGTCCATGGGGTTGCAAAGAGTCAGACATGGCTGAGTGACTGAGCAACAACAAATAGATCCAGGGAAAACAATTAGAAGTCACAGTCATCATAAAGCTGGAGTCGTGGTCTGTTAGACATGACATTGTTTAGTCCAAAGAGTGGGAAAAGCTGGAAATGACTAATTAAGATTTTTACTCAGTGTTGTTCACATAGTCACTGAATAAAAGGATGTAAAAGTATAAAAGGCTACAACCCATGGGGTTGCACAGAATCAGACACAACTGAAGCAACTTAGCATGCAAAGAAGGATGTAATTGAATTGGAATTTGCTTCAAATTCTCAGTCTGGAAACATGACTCAGAAATATTTCCAAATCATGGAAAAAGCACTTGAAAGGCAGTGAGAAAGAGCATGAAAGATACTTGAGCTCAAGATACTTGAATTCTCTTGTGTGTCTTCTAGTGCCACTGAAAAAAACCTGGTTTATGGTGCTGGTCTGATTATCTTTTGTTGCTAATGAGTGACTTGATTTCAGGCTATATTCATATATATTTTAGGATAGGTTTATGATTAACTGAGGTAGCATACTGTCTTAGGTTGACTTCCTTAACAAAGCCAAAGTTGGGATTTCTGACACCCATCTTATTTTGAGAAAAGCAAGTGGGGAGGGGAAGAGGCTAAAAACGAATGTGGCTGAGCTGAACTCTTGATCCAGCCTGACTTCATGTGGGTCTCTGGAGCATGAAATGCCCCACAGGGTTGGTCTCTCCCACCTTGAGTCGAGGGGGTCATACAGCTGATCTTAGAATAAGGCACTCATTGGAGCATGGTATACTCTACTGGAGAAAGGTGATGTTTATTGGTGTAGACCAGTTTTCTGGGAAAGAGGGCAGCTATGAGCCAAGCATAGCCAATGCTTGCAGCAGCTGGGAATTGGGTCCACAGGCCTGGAAAAGGGGGTCTATGTTGAGCACCAGCAGTGTCTACTACTAGCATGGAACTCTCTTGTCATGTGGGTGCATTCAATAAATGGTAGACTTGAAAATTATTGTATTTAAAAAGTTAATTTCTTTCTCTATTTCTTGAAAGTGAAACTGAGTCACTCAGTCATGTCCAACTCTTTGTGACCCCATGGACTATACAGCCCATGGAATTCTCCAGGCCAGAATCTTCTGGTTAATTGGGAAAAGTGAAAAGTCAAAGTGTTAGCTCCTCAGTTGTGTCCAACTCTTTGCGACCCCATGAACTGTAGCCTGCCAGGCTCCTCTGCTTATGGAATTCTCCAGGTCAGAGTACTGGAGTGGGTAGCCATTCCCTTCTCCAGGGTATCTTCCCAATATCTCCTAAATTGCAGGGATTGAACACAGGTCTCCCAAATTGCAGGTGGATTCTTTACCATCTGAGCCACCAGGAACCCCTTTATATTTCTTACTAATCTGGAAAAATTAGAATAATGTAGGGTAAAGACCTTAAGAGAGAAAAATTTAAAAAATATAAAGAATTATTATTCAAAGCTAAGACTCCAGATTTTTTGAGAGTAGTAACCAAGGAACCATTATATTATTCTCTTAGATCCTTTGGTCATTCTCCAAATATGCATTTCCATATGAAACCATAAAGCATGACATTCTGCCATCACTTTTGTTCCAGGTATAATGACTCTCATATTCACAGTTGATGACTTGGTGCTTCAAGATATAGAAAGAGATACCATCTGTACTTGCTAATGACTAGTGTTACTTTGTTTTTGGTTTATATTTAAGAATGAAGAACTGGGTAGTGGAATGGACTTCTTCTGTGATCGTGTCCCTGTTCTCCACAAAGTTTCTTCCTGAATGGGATTCTTGGCCAGTAGTCTGGCCATGTGGACTTACCTTGTTACTTGGAAGGCTTCTTTTTAGGATGAGTGAGCACGGAGCTTGTTATTAACTTGTTTCTTCCTCTCCTTTCCACCTAATATCAGTTTGAAGGTGGCTTACCTCTGTTAAGTACTCACAGGAAAAAATAGCATTCCAAGTGTTTTATTTCAATTTTAGTGAACATCAGGTGCCCACATACAGGCTAGCCTACTATGCTTCTCACATATAAGTCCAGTAGCAAGGAGACCAGTATAACTATTCCACATATTGACCTTCAATTGGTCCCCACGTGCTGTCCCTCCTGCCCTCCATCACACTTATCCTTTCTCAGTCCAGAATCTCTATAGGTTCCTAAGGAGTAAGTTTCTTTCACTAGCATGTCCAATAAAATCTTCTCATAGTTCATTCTGGGCTGTGCTTTCTCCGTCTCTGTCTCACCCATCAGAATGTGCTCGCATCTACTTTTTGTCTTATGGGAACTGTTGATATCTTTCATCTTTTTATTATTTTCACATTATGGATTTAGTATCATCCTGTTTATACTTGTATGTTTCATCCCAGTGGGAAGTTTGGTGGGAAAGGAGGAGAGTACATATATTTGATGAGATATTTTGAATCATATAAAATGTCAAACTGACCATATGATTTGGTCTTACATGTGAAAGAAAATCTATCAACAGGATCAAGAAGTAAATAGAAGCACAAGGGAGAACTGATTTCTAACTGGTACAAGTCAACGGAGTGCTCAGAAAGAGGGAAGTTGATTTGACCTTGTCAAAAGGACCCCAGCTGACCAGACTTTCATTTCAGCTGAGATTTCTCTGTTTAATATTTTCAATACTAGGTTTCAGTGTTCTCTATGTTAAAATAAGTTGGGTAGGGAAGTCTTTTCCCTTTAGAGTTGCATCTTATTATTAGACCACAGAAGGAGTGTTCCTTGAACAGACCCTCTCTCCTACCCGCATGGGATGCTAATTGCTTTGCTATGTTGAGTGTCTGTGTCAATTTACTGCCGTGTCCTCTGTACCTACAGAAGTTCTTCTCATTTCTGCTCTCCTGGGTTCACTCCTTCCAGCTTTATTGAGCTTATGTAAGTGTACTCTTCTTTTTCTCACAGTCCTTTCCAGAATCATTTATCTGTGTGCTATATGTTCTTTACTGCTAGAATGTAGCTCACGTTTCTCTGCAGACACGCCTCTGCTGACATTCTCCTTAGTGTGGGGCCCCTTCACTTGGCGCAGTGTCCCTGTCTGCTCTGACCGTCGACAATGGGATGGGGCTCTCCCTTTCTGCACATAAACATGTGGTGCCCATGTCATTTTTTTTTCATGGCTTTAACAAATATCAGAGTTGTTCACCTGAGACAGAGTCATATTTAGACTTTCTGATTGACAAAGAAAACTGTTGTTTTTTATTAATTTGCATTGAATAAATAATTAACATTACTTGTTCCATTCTGATGTTAAGTAAAAGTCTCTGATGTAATTTACTCTTCCCCTTTTAGCACCAAACAGAGGAATAATCTCTCCCCATCCCCCACCTGCTATGACACTCATATCCATCCTTCCTTTTTTGAATGTGATGCTTGCTGAACCACCTGAGTCCAGCAGGGAGCCCAATCACAGAGTTTTAACATTTCTGTCACTTCATTGCATTATTTTTATGTCTCCTAAGCAAGATTTGAATATCATTCAGATTGTCTCTATATCTTAATAGGAAAATTTGCCTATTTATATTTGTGTTTACATGCATTTATTGTTCCAACTAGTATTTTTAACTATTTGAAGCAGTGTCTTTGTTTGCACCAAAGTACAATAGACCGGGGGTTATAAACAACATGGGTTAATTTGTTTCTCAGCATTCTGGAGGCTGGAAGTCTGAGGTCAGGGTGCCAGCATGATGAGTTGCTGGTGAGATCTCTTCTCTGGTTTACAGACTGCTCACCTCTCATTGTATCTTAACGTAGAGAGTAGAGAGAGAAACAGCCTGTCTTGCATCTCTTATAAAGGCACAAATCCCACAGTGAGGGCTCCACCTAATTTCCTCTCAAAGACCCCACCTTCAAATGCAATGACATTGGGGGATTAGAATTTCAATATATGAATTTCATAGCAAATAATGATGACATTTGAGATTATAGAACACTCCCTTCTTGAAATTCTTTCTTTAGATTTAGAGACCGAGCACTTTCTTGGTTCTCTTCCTGTCATCAGTTGCTCCTTCTCAGTCTCCTTTGAGGGTTTTTCCTTCATCCCCCTGATCTCTAAACATTGGAATGCCTCAAGAATTTATTCTTAGAACTCTTTACTTTCTACCAACAATTTATTTCCAGCTAATTGTATCCAGTCTCTTGGATTTAAAAACTATTTAAATATCAGCATTTATATCTGAAATCCTGGAGAAGGTAATGGCAGCCCACTCCAGTACTCTTGCCTGGAAAATTCCATGGATGGAGGAGCCTGCTAGGCTGCAGTCCATGGGGTTGCTAAGAGTCAGACATGACTGAGCGACTTCACATTCAGTTTTCACCTGCATGCATTGGAGAAGGAAATGGCAACCCACTCCAGTGTTCTTGCCTGGAGAATCCCAGGGACAGGGGAGCCTGGTGGGCTGCTGTCTATGGGGTCACACAGAGTCAGACACGACTGAGGTGACTTAGCTTAGCTTATATCTGAAATCCACATGGCTTCTCTGATTTCTGAACTTGTATATTAAATGATCTACCTGACATCCCCATTTGAGTATCTTCTTCTTGGTATATCTCCAGGTGATCTCCTGATTTCCACTGCTCCAGCTACTTCACCCTCCAGACCTCCCACCTGCTTTTTGTGAACTCATCCTCATTTAGGCAAAAGGTAGCTTTGTCTATGAAATTCTCTAATCACCTTGGTCAGAAACTTTGAAGGTGCCCTTATGTCCTCAATTTTTCTCATATCGCCATTTGATCTATTAGGAAAGTCAATTAGCTCTTTCTTCAAAGCAGGCTCAGAATTGATCACTTTTCACCCCCTACTCTGCTCTTACCTGATCCAAGCCACTCTCATCTCTGCCTGGGGGTGGCAATACTAACCCTCCCTGATCTCTCTTTTTTCCTTCTTGCCCTCTTCAGTCTGGTCTCCACCCAGGGGAGTGAGCTTCTGAAAACATAACTCAGATCATGTGGTTTCTGTGCTCACAACTCTGCAGTGGTTTTTCATCTCAGTGAGATGAAACCAGATTCTTACTACAACCTGTAAGACTGCTCCACCTGGTTCCCTGCCCCTATCTGCTGTCAGTCACTGTCTCCTCCTCACTCTCTCCCCTTCACCACATTTGATGCTGCTCTGACCTGACAGTTGCTTTCCTGCCCTGGGGTTTCTGCAGCTCTTCTTCCTGGACCTGAGTGCTTTTCCTCCAGGTAGCCACCTGGCTTACTCTCTCACTTCATTCTGGCCTCTGCTCAGGAGACATGCTTGAAACATTTATTGCACCACTTGGGGGTGGTAATAGTTGGAAAAAAGAAATACAAATTGTTTCTCAGAAAATGAGTTCAAAAGCTGTATTACAAATCTATTCTACATTAAGTCCCCTACATACAAATGAGTTCCATTCTGAGAGCGTGTACACAACTCCAATTTGTTTGTAAATCCAACAAAGTTAGCTTTGTCCTACTAACACAGCTGGTTATATAGTACTGTACTGTAATAGGCTTATAATACTTTTCACACAAATAACATATAAAAGATGAATACAAAAATAGAGAAAACAAAATTATAGTACCTTGAAAATTACACCAGATATGTGAACTAACTTACATGACTGGACATGAGAATGCGTGTTTGCATCTTTGAAAGTTTGAAACTTGAAGGTTCATATATAGGGGACTTAATTATTATGAAGCGGGGTGTTAGCATCAATAGATCATCAGGATGTATAACTGAGTTCCATAACTCAAGTTGCAAACTGTATACTATTACATATAGAGAGGAGAGATAGGTTAATAATATATCCATATGTCCTTTAAAATTTTGAAATGCACAATAGAATAGAACACTTTACCTCATATCTCCAACATTACTTGCACCTGTCTGTCCATCTCCTACTCTTTCATTTTCATCTAGAAAGTGTCTCTAGTCTTCAGTCTACTCCTAACCCAATATCTCTACTTAACCTCTGATAACATTCCTTTCCATCATTTCCAGGAAAAAGACAAAGCAATTTTGTTCTCATTAATTTCTGTTTGACTGTTCTCTGTTATAAGAAATCTCTCATTTCTGGATTGAGTTTGTACTATCTCATGTGCCACTTTGTACATAAATACACACACACACACACACACACACACACACACGTCCTTGTCTTTCCTATTATATTGCAACGTCTTGTAATATAAGCAAGTAATATAAGGTAAGTAGACAAAGCCGAATTCAGTTTTTAAGTTTTAAAGACTTAGAACAAGATCTCACTTATAGAAAACCTTTGATAATTTGTTGTGGACTTATTCTGAAATAGATTGGAAAAATCACATTCAGCTTTGAAGACGCAATTTGACAAAATAGTTTAAGATAGTAGTTTCCATTAACTGACATTTTGAAGAAGGAATAAGTTTACTTAAAAAATCCCCACCCAAGCCTACAGTTCTTTTGTTCCTGATAATTTCTAGATGGTCCTCAGGAGAGAACGGAGGGCTAGAGGCTGTTGCTGAGCTAGTTGACCCAACAATTTTAGACCACTCTAAGCTACTCCAAATGACGAAATTTTTTCTCAAGGTTTGAGATGAATCTTGGTGAACATTAGAATGAGGGTTTCTGGCAGTTAGGAAAACATCTGAACTAGTCAGATGGGGAACTGGGGCATCTCCATATACTCATCTGTGAGGAAGATCTGTTGCTTTGAGTGGTGTAAATCGATGATTCCCCAACAGAATTGAGCATCAGTTTAGGGCCATGGTAAAACTAAAAGTTCAAGAAGAAAAGACATGCATTACCTATCTAGAGTTTTCATATTCATGACTAAAAATCCTAAAATATGAGCCTTGCTGTCATTTCACAATTATTCCAATGATTTCTACCTTCTATTACACATCCATTTCTTTCAGAGACAAAAAAAAAAAAGGTAAAAAGGAGATGAGAAGACGAAACAGAAGAGAAGTAGTGCACAGAAAAGAGAGAAGAGAAAAGAAAGATTGGGGAGAAAGAAATAGGAGACAGTTACTTGAATTGTGGCCCCTACTTCATAGTCACAGAGCAGAATCAGTCATATGCACTTGCAAGGTGAGTGGGGAAACTGCTGGATAGGATCAGAAGGGCGGTGGGATTGAGATCAGGCAGTTATCAAGTACATGTCCTGTTTCTCTTCCATCAATCAAAATCTTGTTGGAGACACTGTATTTTTTCATGATAATTATGTCTGAGGTTTACATAATTCTCCTGATTTTATTTAATTGTATTTATTCCCTCAAGAGTATTCAATAAATAAGCAATGCATTCAGTAAGATATTCCTTCTTTGTGAGAGCTTCCTTGTAAATGAATTCTCAATCACTGAAAACTTCGTGTCCTGATTTTTGGCTAGGGGAATTGGGTCACTGACCCTGATCATTTTTTAGACTTTATTTTCCCCAGATGAAGCCCTTATTTTTCTCTGAAGCATCCTTTCCCTTTCTTTACTCCTTTCTGACCTATCTGGTTGCTCGGGCACTTTAAGTGGAGGCAATGCCATGAGAGTGAAAAGTCTAGATACTTCTGTACCTGTGATCAGCAATGTCTTAGGCAGTAGGGCCCTGGTCTCAACAGCAATGCTAGTATCTTGCTGAAAAACTAGAAAGACATGTCTTTGCTCTCTGATCTCGTTGTACTCCTCTCCATTTAGGACAGATGGGACTCAATCTGCTACTTCCTTCTCAGCTATTTGGGGGTTAGAGAAAAGACTTCCTCAAAAGAATTAGCTTCCTTAGATGTCCACTGATCTCTGCATGCAAAGCTTTCCTTACGACCTATAGTTTTCTGCTCTTCATCCTGAAGTTCCTTGCTACTGACCCCAGATTTATTACGAGCCCCAATGGAAGAACTCACTTGAGCTCTGTTGGCACAGCGTTGGCTGGCTTCAACAGAAAGCTCCTTGGCTAAACACAGGGAGTCAGGAACATTTTTAATCTACACTCTTTCTAGAATTGCCTTCTTTTTAGTTCAAATGCTTGTTACTTTGTTAATGAACTATTTAAAACAAGACTATAGATCTCAAATTCTAAGGGCCCATTCCTGGTGTGAGGAAGGTCAGAATCAATGATGATGAATGGAAAATAACTCGGTATGGTAATGCTTAAGCATTTCATTAACAAACCTATACAGAAGCTTAAATTTCTGTGAAGTCTGATCTGCTAATATTTTCCTATACTCTTTCTGGCTTTCATGCTTAGAAAATTCATGACCATCCTAAATTTATCAAAAAATAGCTATTACTTAAAAACATTAATTATCTATATTTAGAATTTATTTAATAACGGATGCTAAGGTAGGTGTCCAAATTTATTTGTTAACCTCTAGAGGACTGCCGAGGACCTTTAGTATTGGGCATGGAAGTGCCAAGAGGCTCCCCTAGGAAATCTCCTGGGTTCCAGTCATAGTTCTCTTTTTATTTGATATGTAGCAACAACCCCATTTCTCCTTGGTAATTGATATCAACCACCCTAGTCAGTAGAGTAACCTCATTTTCTATTCATTGCTTGTGAGACGTATGTAGCCCAAATAGCCACATGGATGTCTTATCTTCCAGTTCAGTGAAACCATTGCTGTGTTCCCTGGGGAAAGCATTATTTCTTTTAGAGAATAAGAACTAATACAACTCAAAGTTACACACATTACATGCAAAAATCTTGCTAGTGAGCTACTGAAAATAACAGTGAAAGATCCACTCCCAGTGCCACCTCCTTGATTTCTGGAATCATGCATTCTGGCGATGGGGGAGACAACACCATTACTTATCTCTGCTGTAAAGCATACATTGCATCCGATGAGACAGAGTGCCGTCTTTTCAGAGTTGTTTTTCAACCGGTGCTCTTACAGAATCAATGTGTGTGAGAGTGCTCAGTCGTTCAGTCCCCTTTGTGACCCCATGGACTATGGGCCACCAGGCTCCTCTGTCCCTGGGATTTTTCAGGCAAGAATACTGGAGGGGGTTGCCATTTCCTGTCCCAGGGGATCTCACTGGCCCAGGGCTCAGACCTGTGCTTCTTGCATCTCCTGTATTAGCAGCTGGATCCTTTATCACTGTGCCACCTGGGAAGCCCATGGAATCAATAAGCCATGCTAAATTTAATCAGGTCAGCCATTCCTGGATGATAGGGAATGTGGTAAGAAAAACAATCCTGTGGGCGTGTGCCCATGGCTGTAATCTTTTGCGTGAAAATAGTTGCTTCCTCAGAAGAAGTGCTGTGGGGAATATCTTGCTGAAATTAGGCATTCTGTCAGTTTATGAGGATGACGCTGGCAGAGTACAACAGCAGGTATTAAGTGTCCATTCCAGTGAGAACAAGTCTCAGCCGTCTCCATCATAGGCGATATCTAATGTAATCCAGTCGTCACCAGGCATCTGGGAAGTCTCTCTGGGGAATGACACCACATCAGGGACTCAGTATGAGTCTGTGTCATTGACAGATTAGGCCCTGAGCAATAGCATTAGTGAGGTCAAACTTGGTAAGTGCAAATCAGTGCTTTTGAGCTCAGGCATAACTTTGAGACTGCTAGCAAGGCCGGATCATGAAGTCATGAGACCAAAGTAATGAAGCAGGTTGCACTGAGATGTTCCTTCCTCTGCAATCTCTGCAACTTTTGAGAGTAGTTTGAGAAGGATCAGTGTTAGCTCTTCCTTAAATGTTTGGTAGACTGACTCTATAGCTTTGGAGTCCAGTTCTCTGACCATATTGGAGATTCTGAGGCAAACCCAATATTAATTAACTTATTCCTTTTCTATTTAATTCAGCCAGAGTCAGTTTCTGTTACTCATAAATAAGAACCTTGACTGATACACAATCTCATTCCAGCATTAGGCAAGTTAGGAAAAAAGAAGAAGGACATGGTATCAGAAGTGACTGTAAGAAGTCTGACAGTGCTCCTCAGAGGTGTTCTATAAATACTGAGCATCAATGTTCTTTCTTAATTGAGTTTTTAGTGTACAAGATTGTATCTGTTCTCACTCTAGGCTGGAACTGGAGTTTAACAAAGGCAGAGAATAGAATAGCTTTGCGATTTCCTTTGACCCAGCCCTAACACACTTCATCTTCCTTGAGTGGTTCTCTTTGCAGGATGATGTTGCCCCCACAAGATGGCATTGCCTCTCTCCTCAGACTCACTTTATTTGAAATCAGCACGTTTGTATTGAAAGCAGAAGATTAAGCTTCCTTTGATTGGCTGGGTAAGAAACCTGAGACTCTCCCTGGGACTCAGAGGGACTGGATGAGTACACCCAAAAAAAGAGCTAGACTGAGGAACCTGGCTTTATTTCAGGGCGAGAGCTGCGTCTTCCATGACTCCCTAATGAAGAAGAATGGAGAAGCTTCTGGCTCTGTCTTGGGTGAGTCTGTGGCTTCAACTGGCCAGTGAGTTGGGGCTCTTGGTGATGGGGAGAGGGTGACCAAAGTTCAGAGCCCACAAGACTGAGGGGCAAAATCTCTTTAATTGGGAAAAGTGAAAAGTGAAAGTGTTAGTCGCTCGGTCCTGTCTAACTCTTTGCGACACGATGGACTATAGCCTGCGAGGCTCCTCTGTCCGTGGAACTTTCCAGGCAACAATACTGGAGTGGGGGGTTGCCATTCCCTGCTCCAGGAGATCTTCCTGACCCAGGGATCAAACCCACATCTCCTGCATTGCAGGCAGATTCTTTACCACTGTGCCACCAGGAAATTAATTGGGAAATGTACCCTCAAATTATGGAAGGAAATGCAAACACTAGCGAGTGAAAATGCAAGGACTGACTCCTGGCCTCTGTCCTTGTGTTTCTGCCTAGAGGTGAATAGCCAGCAAGGAGAACAGAATCTTCAGACCCTGAGGCTCCAGGAGGGTGAAAATGTCACCATGAACTGCAGTTATAAAAGTATTACTATAACTGCCTTACAGAGGTACAGACTGGATTCAAGGCAAGGCTTTGTTCATCTGATTTTAATGCGTTCAAGTGACAGACAGAAATATAGTGGGAGACTACACTTCACACTTGACAACTCCATCAAAAGCAGCTCCTTGTCCATCACGGCTTCCCAGGCTGAGGACGCGGCTACTTACCTCTGTGCTGCAGACCCACAGTGCTCAGCGGGCACCCGCAGCCCCAGCACAGACCTGCCAGAGCTGTCTCTCGGAAGCCGCAACAGTGTGCAGAGTTGGTGGTTTGTCTTCCCACAAAGGAGAGTCTGCAAACGGCTAGCAACACAAAAGGGAGCTCCTCTCAAATTCCTGATGTTTTCGGTAGCGTGTCAGACTATAGCAAAGGGCGTGAGGTTTAGAACGGGAAACTGAAATGCCAGATTCAGCTCTGCCCATCCTGGCTGTGTCTTTAGCCATATCATCGGTATAGCAGCCTTCAGGTTCCTCAGTTTATACAAAGGATTTAGACTGGATGAGCCTAAAGACCCTTCAAGTTCTAATTTTACCAGGTCACCTCTGAAGGATGAAGAAGGACTTCTCGGTATAGAAGGGCCCATCTGTTATATGTGCAGCTTCCCCAAGGCCTAGATGGGGCTTTAAGATGCATGAGATGATTTCAGTATTTCTCTAATTCCTGTATAGGAAACAGATGATTCATCAGACATTAGAAATAAAAAGGATTTCGGACTGTTTCAATGAAACTTTTCACTTTAAAACTGAGGAGTGAAAACGTTATGCAATAATAAACACAAAGATCTCAGTCTTTGGAGTAAAAGAGACAAAGATGTGTATCTGATTCTGCCGTTTACTATTTATATAATTTCTAAGCTTCAATTTCTTCATTAAAGAGATGGGAATTTATCCGAAAATCAGAATTTTTCCTCTTACAAGTGAGAGATGTATATTTTCTTTTATCAGTCCCTAAAACATTGTTTTTTGAAAGTGGATGCTTCTGTTTATTATCACACATATAAGTTTTCCATCCATTGTATTCTTGTTCCTGGTAAGAATAGTTTTCTTGATATAGTTTTGATGCTACTGATAATGTGTTTGTGGACAAAAAGCATTTGTATTTATGTGACACTTGGTGGAAAAGGCAGGAGGGCAGGGGAAAGGTTGGTAGGACTGTGGGTCCCACATTCCAGACCTTAAACCACCCCCATCACCTATACCAGAATCACCTAGAAAACCTTTGAAGATCTGGGTTATTAGCAGCTTACTCAATCAGACTGATGCAGTGATGTATTTTTAATGAACATCATTTATACCAGATATTGGTTCAGCTTCACATCACAAAAAACTCAGATAACATTTTTAAGAAGCTGGAATTCACTTCCCTCTCATATAAAGAAGCTCTATCGCATGTACCATGTGCAGTCCAGGACTGGTATACTAGCTTCATAATTTTGTGAGGAATCAAGGGTCTTCTTTCTGGCTGTCTCTTGTCCTGAAATTGTCGCTTTTGTTTATATACTTTGCCGAAACAGCAAGAAGTCTATCCATTTCACCCACCTTCCGGGAAGAACTTCAAGAGGCAACTGAGCACATGCTGGCCACGTCAACCATTTTCAGAAGCTTCACTCCGCAGTTCCTACTCACATTTCACTCACGAGTGTGAGTCCGTGTCTCCACCTTTCTTCCATCGGCACAGGAGCCCGGGATACCAGGATTTTTTCAGTCTCTGCATGTTGTCGCTCACAACAAAATTGTTCTCGGTTCAATTCAGTTTAGTCGCTCAGTTGTGTCTGATTCTTTGCGATCCTGTGGACTGCAGCATGCCAGGCTTCCTTGTCCATCACCAATTCCCAAAATTTGCTCAGATTGATGTCCATTGAGCCTGTGATGCCATCCAACCATCTCATCCTCTGTCATCCCCCTCTCCTTCCGCCTTCAATCTTTCCCAGCATCAGGGTCTTTTCCAGTGAATGAGTTCTTCCCATCAGGTGACCAAAGTATTGGAGCTTCAGTTTCAGCATCAACCTTCCAATGACTATTCAGGACTGATTTCCTTCAGGATTCACTGGTTTGATCTCCTTGCTGTCCAAGAGACTCTCAAGAGTCTCCTCCAACACCACAGTTCAAAAGCATCAGTTCTTCGGTGCTCAGCTTTCTTCATGGTCCAACTCTCACATCATACATGACTACTGGAAAAATCATAGGTTTGACTATATGGACCTTTGTTGGCGAAGTAATGTGTCTGCTTTTTAATATGCTGTCTAGGTTGGGATATCAGGATCTTTTCAATCTCAGTATGTTGTCACTCACAACAAAATTTTGCTTCTACCATAATTGAAAAAGACACGTGTACCACAGTTTATTGAAGCACTATTTACAGTGGTTAGGACAAGGAAGCAACCTAGACGCCCATTGACAGATGAATGGATAAGGAAGTTGTGGTACATATGTATAGTGGAGTATCACTCAGCTATAAAAAGGAACACATTTGAGTCAGTTCTAATGATGTGGATGAACTTAAAGCCTATTGCACAGGGTGAAGTAAGCCAGAAAGAGAAAGACAAATATCATGTATTAATGCATATATATGGAATCTAGAAAGGTGGTGATGATGAACCTATTTGCAGGGCAGCAAAGGAGACACAGACATAAAGAACAGACTTTTGGTCACAGTGAGGAAGGGAGAGGGTGGGAAGACTTGAGAGGGTAGTACTGAAATATATACATTACTATATGTAAAACTGATAGCCAGTGGGAATTTGCTGTATCATGCAGGGAACTCAAAGCTGGTGCTCTTCTAACAACCTAGAGTGGTGGAAGGGGGAGGGGGTGGGAGTGAGTTTTAAGAGGGAGGGGACATGTGTATGCCTGTGGCTGATTCATGTTGATATATGGCAGAAACCATCACTAGAGTATAAAGTAATCGCCCTCCAATAAAAAAAAATAAAGTATATAATCAACAAGGACCCACTGTAGTGCACAGGGAAGACTGCTTCGTGTTCTGTAATAACCTAAGTGGGAAAAGGTTTGAGAAATAATAGGTCCATGCTTATGTAACTGAATCACTTTGCTGTACACTTGAAACTAACATGACACTGTCAATCAACTATTCTCCAACATAAAATAAAAATGAAAAAAATTTAGTTCTATTAGATGTAGTAGAAAATGAGTATTCTATAGGCAAATAGCGTTTCTGCTGTACTCTCAATATGGGGTATATTAAGACTCATGTAGGTTTTGTTGGCTGGTTTAGTGATATTCAGTTTTGAAATACTGTCTCCAGTCTGCTTCCCAGCTCTGTTGACTCTGCTTCCTGAAAGTCCTCTAGAAGATGTCACAAGCCCCACAAACCAACTCACCTCCATAATCATTAAAAATCCATCTTAGTCTCTTGTTCAACACTTGACACACCTCATCACTCTACCATGTCGTCCCTTGTACCATGGTGAGAGCGATTTTGTCAGAGTGCAAATTTTAGCCTGTCAGTCACCTGGATCCGCATTTGCTCTGAGGATAAAGAAAAGCTGTGTCTCCAGCTTCATTTCATTGTGTCCTAATCCCCATCTCTGTCTCTCCCTCTCTCTCAACAGAACTGATACTATGTTTGTCAAAGGCACTACTTTCCTCTTATATAACCCATTCATAGAAATTTTAGGTGATTTTTGAATTTGTGTTTTTCCTAAAATGCTTTTCCTTGCTTCAAAAGAGTTAGAAGAGAAGAGAGAAGAGAAGTCGCTCAGTCGTGTCCGACTCTTTGTGACCCCATGGACTGTAGCCCACCAGGCTCCTCTGTCCATGGGATTTTCCAGGCATGAATACTGGAGTGGGCTGCCATTTCCTTCTCCATCAAAAGAGTTAAAAACATAGTAAATGCCTACTCATTCTTGTATACTTGTCCAAGAGTCAGTAGCTAAGGAAAGCTTAGTGGATATTTTTAGAATTACAGATCTCTGCATTTTCAGGTTTGTGATTTATTTTTATTTCTTTCATTATTTGTTTAAGGTCTATTTTCAATCTTACTCTGTGATCTCCTTAATGACAGTGTCCATAGCTGTGCTTTTCTTTCTTGAAAACTCAGCATCAGTGTATCTTAGGCATTTGCTGTTGTTTTTTAGTTGCTAAGTCGTGTCCAACTCTTTGTGACCTCATGGACTGTAGCCTCAAGACTCCTCTCTCCATTGGATTTCCAGGTGAGAATACTGGAGTGGGTTGCCATTTCCTCCTCCAGGGGATCTTCCTGACCCAGGCATTGAATGCACATCTCCTACATTGGCAGGTGGATTCTTTACCACTGAGCCACCCGGGAAGTATCTTTGGTATTAGCATCATTCAATTTCCTTCTTCTTTTCTATCCATTAATGTGCTCTTTATTTTAAGCCTCCTCAAAAAGCTATGATAATATTTAGTGAAAAAAGTAATCTTTAGAGGTTTATGGATAAATTCTTGGAGTATAGTGGGGATTGGCAAAGGATAGCCACAGGGCAAAGTAGCTTGATACCTATGTTTATAAATAAAGTCTTTTTGGAAGACAGCCATGCTCATTTATTTATGCATTGACCATGGATGCTTTGTGCTATGCCAGCATAGTTGTAGCAGAGACTGTACGACTTCAAAACCTAAACTATTTACTATTTGACCCTTTATGGACAAAAAAGTCTGCCAACCTACAGGGTGTGGGGATTACATTAGAATTTTTCAATTTGGATTTTTTTGTTTGATGACAACAAATTAAATAATAAAGGCATATTTCTAATCATCTGTTGGGCCAATTTAGAATACTCCCCGTCTTTCTGAAGATTTTGTGTTATGTCATTTTTTAATCTAATTAAAGACAAATGAAATAATGACATTTTACAAATAAAAGCATCATAGGTCTTTAAATGGATAAAAGTTTTAAGAATATTTGTCAAACATTTAAAAAGCTTGAATGTATCAACATGGAATTCAGTAGAAAAAAGAGTAGAAGTAAAAGCACAATATTTTTTTCAGTGCTGATTTTTTGATGCTCTGTTCAATAGTAGAGTTATATAATGCTGACTTAAATGGATATTTTTGAATAGAAGTAAAAATACTGGAAATCACTAATCACAGTAATTCAGACAATAGTGCATTAAGCTCCAAAATATTTTAATCAGGTGAATTATTGAATGACACCATCTATAACGTTCTTCTAATGAGATTTCACCACCTCTTTAGTTTCAGCAAAATATCACTCCTCACATTAATGTTTTAATATGAATTTTATTAATTTTGTATTTTGTATGCATGAGTTTCCCTGATAGCTCAGTTGGTAAAGAATCCACCTGCAATGCAGGAGACCCTGGTTTGATTTCTAGATTGGGAAAATCTGCTGGAGAAGTGATAGGTTACCATTCCATATTCTAGATCTTTGCTTGTGGCTCAACTGGTAAAGAAATCCGTCTGCAATGCAAGAGATCTGGGTTTGATTCCTGGGTTGGGAAGATCCCTGGAGAAGGGAAAGGCTATCCACTCCAGTATTCTGGCCAGAGAACCCCATATAGTTCATGGGGTCGCAAAGAATCGGACATGACTAAGCGACTTTCACTTTGGTGATTAAGAACTGTGAACAGAAGACATTTATACTTAACTTGAGTTTTGTATGTATCAGTTTCAGTTCAGTCGCTCAGTCGTGTCCGACTCTTTGCAACCCCATGAATCGCAGCACACCAGGCCTCCCTGTCCATCACCAACTCCCAGAGTTTACTCAAACCCATGTCCATAGAGTCAGTGATGTCATCCAGCCATCTCATCCTCTGTCATCCCCTTCTCTTCCTGCCCCCAATCCTTCCCAGCATTAGGGTTAATGCTATAATATTGTTTAAATAGTCAGTATGAGAGTGGTCTCTTATATGAAGAACTGTGTCTTAGTTTTGAGAAATACCTAATGCCCCTGTGTTCAGACCCTAGACATGTGGCTGGAAGAAGCTCATCATACTACGAGCCTGAGAACTATTTCTTGTAGAGACTATACTTCATAAACAGATCATTGTACACCCAGACATGTCCACTCATTCACTTATTCATTCTATTTTCAAATATTTTTAAACCATTTGCTCTGAGCTAGCATTCTGGGTATTTTGAGAAGCTGGCCACTGAGATTAATAATCCTGATCTCGGGTGCATCAAACCTAGTTTGAAAAACAACACACAAATGATTTCAATATGGTGTAGAAATGACAGTGATATATGTGCATACAAGGTATGGTGGGAAGAGAGGTGGGTCCTAACTCAGCCTGAAGGACTGGATCAGGACTTTCATAAGGAGTAGGCATGTAAATTGGTTCTTAAAGAAGGAATAAAAAGTTGCCTAGGCGAAGATTCTGGGCAGAAAGGAAGAACATTCTAAGCAGAGACAGCTCATCCCCTAGTTCTAGGGGACCAGTGAGGGAAATGACAAGAAGAGATCTCAGTACAGTCTTTTTTCACACTCATACTGTAACTTAAGTTGGTTAATGTGATCAGACAATAGATGCTGGGTCTGGAAAGCCTTAAGGGAACTGTATTTCTCTGCATCTTAAAGACAGAGGAATTACCAACTGTCTCAACCTCGGGCACCATTGTTAAGTCTGCAGAAATTATTTGGTGCTTCCTTCCTTGAGCCCTACGCACACCCCAGATACCTATTTCCCTTCTATGCCTACAACTTGAGCTCTTTTTCAGGGTAAATACCAGACGTACCCTGGAGAAGGAAATGGCAACCCACTCCAGTATTCTTGCCTGGAGAATCCCATGGACAGAGGAGCCTGGTGGGCTACAGTCCATGGGGGTCGCAAAGAGTCGGACACGACTGAGCGACTTCACTTCACCAGACGTACAGCAGACTGCAGGAACAGAGGGAGAACGACAGAGGGCGCTGCTCCCTCTCGCTGGTGGTTTGATATCAATTCATCTTTCATTTCTGAGAACATTTCTCTCTTGCTCAGCCTATAGCATGACCGCGTAGGAGAGTTTGGCTTGCATAACGCATGAACCAAGATTTTCTTGAAGATTTGAACAAAAGATCAAGAAACTAGAGGAATCGTTTTTTCAACTTTCCTGTATCCCCAAACTCAGCCTCCCACTGCTTCTGAGCCAGCTATGCTGTCTGCTTTGTGCTTGGGACTTGTGATCTTGTTGACAATGCGTGAGTAACATTTATTTAAAATTTCTAAGATGTTCTATTCCTTGGTTTTAAAATGTCATGTAACCTCTATCAAGTGGGAGATGGTCCCTCTTCCTTAGGCAACTTAACAAAGTCTTACCGTGTGTGTGTGTGTGTGTGTGTGTGTGTGTGTTGTTGTTGTTGTTGTTTTTTTTTTAAGGAGGGACCAGTGGAGACTCAGTGACCCAGCCAGAAGGCGTTGTTACCCTCCCCGAGAAGGCACCTCTGACTCTGACGTGTACTTACCAGTCCAGCTATTCAGTTGTTCTTTTCTGGTATGTCCAGTACCAAAACAAAGAGCTTAAGCTGCTCCTGAGAAGCTCATTAGGAAACCAGGTGACCAGCAGAGGTTTTGAAGCCACTCATACCTCGAGTGACAGCTCCTTCCACCTGCAGAAATCCTCCGTGCAAACATCAGACTCAGCTGTGTACTACTGCGCTCTGAGGGACACAGTGAGGGAGGCTGCAGGGGGAGCTGAACGCAAACCCAAGTGCAGGCTGTGGGCAGCTCTCCAGAGTTCTTTGCCAGATACATCGTCAAAGTACTTTCAGCTCTGAAGCTCAGAGCTAAAAACCTTGGGATTCTTGGATTGCCCTACAGAGAGGAATCTGGGGCAGGACAGTGTAAAGAGGAACCTAAGCGCTTTTTTCCAGAAATGCCTGTTTTCAGCCCATTCACATTCTCCCAAAAGGCACAGAATCCTTTAAAGTGTCATTAACTCTTCAGTGACAATTCAGTTGATTATGCTGAAATATTTCACAACCTGTTAATGGAAACTCCCAGGAACATTGTTAATGGATGACTGTGTGATCTGGAAGGTAGTCTCTGGTTTTTATAATTCAGACTGGTATTGTATGTCTTGCTGAGATACACCTGCAGACACTCCATCTTCAGTGACTAGGAGCTTTATTCTCTCTTCCTTTGACTTTTCCATCCCCTCTGGTTGCTATAGCAATGCTGCTACCTAAGTAAGTTCCAGGAGGAGAGTTTTCTGACAAGATATTCCTTCTGTCAATGGCCCTGTGGGTCGAAGCAGTCCCGTTGGTAAATATTGCATGCATGATGTGTATTGTTTGTATTGAAACAGGGCACAGGATATTCTCTTTGCAGTAATAACATTACCTCAGGGGAAATGTATTCATCAATCAGTCAGACTTCTGATACATGGAAAAAGTGTTCATGTACTCTTACAATAACTTTGGAGTGGAGTGAGCTTTTCACCTGCTCCAAGAAACTAGGAGCAAGTATCACCCACTCCCAAGGCAGGAACATCTCCCCACTCCTCTGCTCATGAGCAGGAATGTGGAGCCACTTGGGTCAGTGCTCTGCATCTCTGCAGCAATCATGCCCATTGCACAGAGCATCCCCTCTGCATCTCTGAAGGTGGAACTCCTGTTCGCGCCTTTGGGGACCAGACTTTCTGGAAGGAGAGTGGGGGACTAGAAGGTGTGAAAAGAGATAAGGTTTACTGCCAGGCAGTCAGGGAGTTGTGGCCTAGACACTGATTATTTGTCATAATTTGTAAGCACAGCAATCAAAATACAGAGTTTAATAAAATAGTTTCAATTGTCCTGGAGGATGTAGTCCCATCCTCATTTAACAGGGTGGATGTCTGGACACCTACCTGAAGGTCAGTGCAGACTTCCTCCCTAACATCCTAGAGTCTGCACACTGGGTGTTGGCCACCTGAGCACTGGGGCTTCAACATCTTGATAAACAGTCCAGAGAAAGGGAGAGGGAGATGAAAAGACAAAAATAAATCTTACAGTGGAAAAAAAGTATTCAAGCAGGTTTTATTTCCTTGGTGGTAACTGTATCAGCTCTCTGATACAGTTCTGGTCTGATCTCTCATTCCACACCTCTGGGTCCAGGCTAGTGGGACTACAGACAGGGCAGAGGATTTTTTTCTTTTTTTTTGCTTACCTGCTCCTCAGTCAACTGAAAGCAATTTGAGACAGGAATCATACCTGGTTTTTAGTTTAATTGTTGTAGAGAACTCTTTAAATTTCCAGAATGAGTGCTGGATTCTAGGGTTTCCTGAACATGCACAAAAGTTTAGGAGCACCTAGGTGATCTGCTGAGCCAGACAGTCCTACCAGCATGATAACTTGACTCAAGATCCTAATTTTAGGGGGAATTTTGGTCCAGGGGATAGGACTCTGCCAATGCAGAGGTTCCAAGTTCAGTCCCCGGTTAGAGAACTAAATCTCACAGGCTGAAAGTAAGACCCACGGCAGCCATAAACAAAACAAATGGCAACTCAGCAAACAGCTGTGCATTAAAAAATAACTCTAATGTTAGTAGGAGTTCATTTTGACTGTTGAGTAAATCTCTGTAGGTGGAAAGGTACATCTGAGGAAGATTATTCTTGAAATTGTTCTTAGTTCAACTGACTAAGTCATAGCCATTGTTACTGGATTGACAGCACTTGCCTGAAAACCCGTGTAAGGCAACCTCACACCTGACTGCAGCCACGAAGTCTTCATGCCTTAAAATGGTTTATGTCAGCAAAGAACAATGTTTTGACTTCTTTCCATAATACAAACATACTTTCCATAAAGCAAATCCTAGAAAAAGAAGCAGCTATGAAATGACTTTGTTATATCTTCTGCTGGGTTCACTTCACTTGCACAAATAATTGCACAGGGACCTAGACAAACAGGCTGACAGACACTGAGCAGACAGTTCTTCCCACTGAGGTTCCTGAATCTCTAATAAGATAAATACACAGGGGCAGGATAAACACCACACACATGCCTTTGAAATGATCAAGACTGGTTAATGTATTAAGCATCTCAACTTGACTTTCTAAAAAAAAAACTTAGCTGAATTAAAACAAGAATGTGACAAGTGCTATCATCCAAGTATGGTCCAGGGACCCCAAAGGAGATCTTTTCAGGGAGGTTTACCAAACTCCCTGAGGTTTCTCTCTTTTATTGCAGATTATTACTCAGCCCAAGATGCACCTTTGATCTCCACCCTCTGCATGCTACCCCCTTGCCCCATCTCTCTCCCTTTCTCTCTTTTTGCCCACATCTCTCCTCTCTTGTCCAGTAGTCCACACATTTCTAGGTTCCATCTCAATCCCACAGTGAAACAGTTTTGATAAACCCTGCCAGTACTGGTGTCTGGAAGCTGCTTCCATGAAGTAAGCTGGGCAGTGTTATCGCTCATCTTATCTGTCTTCTTTATCTCTGTGCTACCTGATGTACAAGGTCCAAAATTTGTTTCATATATTTTGTCCAGCTTTCTAGTTGTAAGGTCAACTCTACCTTTAACTGTGAAAAAAAAGTAGTGGTAATTTTTTTTTTTTTGTATTTTTACAAATGTTTCATTTTATGATGGTAGGGTATGTAATAATAACCTTATCATTCAACCACACATTATTTGAGACCTGCTGTAGATAAGGGTTCCTCCATGGCATGTTGACTGAATCCTGGGGATGAACAGATCTAACTCATGTAAAGAAGTTGAGGACAGCAGGGAGCACTTTCCATTCAGGGGGATCCTTCTCTGATTCATGGGAATCATGGAAACATATGGAAGGAAGAAATTTCTGAATATTCCATCTAGAAATTGTAACTGGGGTTTCTTGTGAAGCTAGAGATACCTGTAACATGAAAAAAATTATGGAAGTAATAATAGAATATTTCCCTAAGCACGCTTATGTTTAGGACTCTCTTCTTAGGGTCCTGTCCCATTCTCCTGTCCCCACAAAGTTGTCAGGAGGAATAGTTCAGACCGAACTGTGGTGCAATTCTCACGACCACCACCAGAGGGCAGGGCTTCCTTCAGATGCGGTTCCTCGTGTTCAGGAGCTGGTTTCACTTGCCTACTCTGTAGCCACAAGACAGAATATTGCTACTGCGCAGAAAGGGGCTCTCCGTTTCTGAGTGATGAGATTCTGTAACATCCAGATGGAGACTAGATTCGTTAGACTGGCGTATTCCAGGGAACAAGGACCTTTTCTTTTGCGAACATGCATTCTGTCACTCATTCAGTTCTTCTGATCATCTTAATATTCAGTAAGTAATATTTTATCCCAAATGTTAATGATTTTTTCATTTTCCTATGATTATAGGTAAGTTTTATTTTTTTTCTCTGGCTGAAAACTCTCCTCCTGTGCATTTCTACAATAACAAAGTGATTCTCTTGTAGGAGGGACCAATGGTGACTCAGTGAGCCAGACAGAAGGCCCAGTGACTGTTTCAGAGGGGGCTCTCATGATCCTGAACTGCACTTACCAGACTGCTGGTTCGGCTCCCTATCTTTTCTGGTATGTCCAACATCTCAACAAAGCTCCTCAACTTCTCCTGAAGGGCTCGATGACAAACCGGAGGCCCGAGCATGAAGGTTTTCAGGCCACTCTTGTTAAGAGGGACAGCTCCTTCCACCTGCAGAGACGGGCAGTGCAAGCATCAGACTCAGCTGTGTACTACTGTGTTCCGAGTGAGACGTGACTTGGGGCTGCAGGAGGAGCTGAGCACAAGCCCAGAGCGCAGATGGGGCTCCGGCTGTGGGCAGACCCCGAAGGGGGCGTTGTTTCTGTCTTCAGTGTTTTATGCTAGCTGTGTTGTTGTTATTTGCTAAGTCATGTCCGACTCTTTTGCGACCCTATGACTGTAATGGACTTCTCTGTCCATGGGATTTCCCAGGCAAGAAGACTGGAGTGGGTTGCCATTTCTTTCCCCTGGGAATTATCCCGACCCAGGAATGGCACCCATGTCTCCTGTTTGGCAGGCAAATTCTTTACCACTGAGCCCCCTGGGAAGCCCCTGTTTTATGCCAGAGGCATCGTCAAAGTATTTCCAGCTCTGAAGCTCAGTGCCAAGAACCCTGGAATTTTTGGATTGGTCTACGGAGAGGAATCTGGGAGGGGACAGTGAAAAGAGGAATCTAAAAGGCCTTCTCCAGAAATGCCTGTTTTTAGCCCAGTCACATTTCTCCAGATGGCATAGAATTCCTGGAAGTAACATTAACTCTGTTCAATGACAGTTCAGTTGATATATTCTGACATATGTCACAACCTGCTGATGAAAACTCCCAGGGCACCTCGTTCATGGATGAATGTATGACCTTGAAGCTACTGTCTGATTTTTATAATCCAAACCAGAATTTTGTGTCTTGCTGAGTTTCACCTGCAGACACTCCATCTTTAGTGACTGGGATCTTTACACTCTCTTCCCTTGACTTTCCCAACTCTTATGGTTGCTCAAGAAATGCTGCTACTGTGAGTCCCATGAAGATGATTTCCTGAGAAGATATTCCTTCTGTCAAGGGCCCTGTGGGTCAGAGCAGTCTAGTCAGTGAACATTTTGTGCATGAGGTGTCTTGCTTATATGATGCTGACACAGCCCACCCTCATCTTGTCATCATGGCAGCTCTTTACAGAATGCTAGGTCATGATCCTGATTCTGGTCTTGGGGATCTGTGCTGTGAGAAATTCTGGACATGAACATGACCACGTAACCTGACAATTATCTTTATCGCTGAATTGAGGCCTCTGATCCTTTTGAAGTGTCTCAAATTCAGTGACCAAGCAAACACTCGGTCTGTTAGTGAAAAGAGGGCACATGGACTCCTGTTGACCCGGACTCTAAGTTCTTAACATATTCACAACGTTCCCACAGCAGAGGAGCAGAAAATAGAGAAATGTGCGGCTCTCACTGTAACTTGCAATGAATGAAACTCACCGAGAGAAATTTGCCTGACATTCTGGAGGTGTCTGAACCTCACCTGTCCTTTATCCCTCTTGTTTGATTCTGTGGGACTGACAGGCACAGATGAAGGTTTTACAGAGCCTGAGCCTTGTTTAATTTCAGAGACTCTTCTTAAGAAACAGAAAATGAAATTACAAAATCAAGTTTCTTGGCCCAGGACACTAAAGGATCCTGAAACACAAGCTGAATTTGCTTCATGGTAAACCCTCTTCATAAATTTTACCTTCCTCTTTAAAATCAAAGCATTATAACCATCTTATATCTTTTTGTCCTGATGTTGGCAGATGAGAACCCCCCAGGACTCTTTCTGTCCCAGAACTTGATCTGTAATTAATACGAGTATTTTCATCACTTTTTAAATAACAGCTTTATAAAGGTAATTCACATATCATCAACGTCCTGCTTTTAACGGTACAGTTGAGGGGTTTTAGCCTGTTCACAGAGTTGTGCAGTCATCAATACTATCTGATTCCAGAACACCATCCCAGGAAGAAACTTTGTACCCATTAGCAGCCACTCCCATTCCCCGTTTCCCCCAGACTCTGGCCTCCACCCCTCTGTTCTCTGTCTCTGTGGGTCTGACGGTTCTGGGCATTTCCTGGAGGCGAAATCAGACAGCAGATTACGGCGCCCATCTGCTCACACCTGGAGGACTCTCTCCATGGTGCGTCTCTACGTCAGCTCTTCACTGCTCCTCATGCTCAGTAATAGGCTGCTCTGTGATCCCACCTATTCTCCTTATCCATTCTCCCCTTGAACAATTATTGTTTTGGAAACATTTTGGCTGTTTCCACTTTTTAGCTCTTATAAACAATGCTGGTGTGAGCACTCATGTGCAGGAGCTCCATTGTTCTAAATGAATGTACTTTCAGTTAGAGGTTTGACTTTTTGTGTTTTCATATCTGTTTTCATTTCGTTTTGCTTTATTTGGTACCAACATTTCCTTATGAATGTAAAATGAGTAAGTACACAAGAAAATGCTCTTTAAAATTATGACTTAATGCTTACATGAAATAGAACCATTCCAAGCCATACCTGTGTTCACTCAGGAAAGCTTTTGAGCACCTACTCATATGTGTCAGTCATATGAATAAGTGTTGAGAATAAACATGACCGAGTCTCCTGCTTTAGGATTGTATTGCTTTAAGACACCACTCATGTCTTAAAATAATATTTCTTTCACAAATCATTTTATTCACTCACTGAGCTCTGTTTGTTCCCAATATGTGACATTGACAGGTTTATGGGCAATGGGCTAAGCATTTTAAATCCTTCTCCACCTCTTCAGGTAGATACTAGGAAAATTCCAATTTACAAATGACAAAATTGAGGTGTAGAGATGTTTAATAACTTAATCAAGGTTACATAACCAGTTAGGGGCAGAGCTTGGGTAGGACCTCAATCAGTCTGATGCATAACTAATATTCTTAAAAGCTGGTTGATAGAACTATCATGAAATCTGTTTTTGTTAAATACCATTGCATTCTTAGAATTTTATAATTTTTGAAGTTTTCATTTGATGAAAAATAAGTTAATGCAAAGTTGTACTTTACTCAATGGGCAATCATAGGAGTCTATATATATTCTTGAACACTGAAGCCAAAAAATTGCAGTCATCATCTTTTATGTCTTTGAATATAAAGTTGCTCAGATTCTCTGTGATTGAATGACTTGCTTATTCCAGGGCTTATAGCTGAGCCTCAGCAGCCATATATATATATTTTTTTCATTCAGTAAGTGTATATTTATTTATTTATTTATTATTATTTTTTAAATTTTTTTAATTTTTCAGTGGATTTTGTCATACATTGATATGAATCAGCCATAGAGTTACACGAATTCCCCATCCCGGTCTCCCATCCCACCTCCCTCTCCACCCGATTCCTCTGGATCTTCCCAGCCCAACAGGTCCGAGCACTTGACTCATGCCTCCATCCTGGGCTGGTGGTCTGTTTCACCACAGATAATATACATGCTGTTCTTTCAAAACATCAGCAGCCATATTAAAGGGGACATACATTACAGGTCTTTGCCATGGCAATGAGGACTATATTTTTCAGGAAAAAAAAAGCCCTTCACGTGGCAAATATGTCTCCTCATTGAGACTGTAAGACAGCATTTTTTTGTTCTGCTACAGTGTATATCTTATTAAAGCAAATTCTTTTTTTAGACAATTAGTAAAGATGGATCTGGGCTTCCCTGGGGGCTCAGTGGTAAAGAATCCACCTGCCAATGCAGAAGATCTTCTTCAGGATGAGTTCAATCCCTGGGTCGAGAAGATCCCCTGGAGAAGGATGTAGCAACCCACCCCAGTATTCTTGCCTTGGAAATCCCATGGACAAAGGAGCCTGGTGGGTTACAGTTCATGGGCTTGCAAAGAGTCGGTCACAGCTTAGTGACTAAACAGCAACAGATACGGGTATGATGAGGAAGTTTCATTGATTTTTCTAAGCACTTTAGTAATTTGTGCCAAAGCCAAAACTTTCAAAGGCAATTTTCCCTCAATAAAAAAGCCTAAAATCTAGTGTTTGCTTTAGTGGCTTCAAGAATTTCTAGGGTTTTCAAGTGAAAGCTACTTGATAAAGCTGAGAGGGAGGTCCATCTTCATCTCTAGCATTAAGCAAATTGATTTATCAGGAATTCTCCAGGTCAGAATACTGGAGTGGGTAGTCATTCCCTTCTCCAGGGGACCTTCTCAACCCAGGGATCAAATCCAGGTCTTCCACTTTGCAGGCAGATTCTTTACCAGCTAAGCCACCAAGGAAAGCCCTTATGAAGAACAATAACATTTAAAATTTGGATGACCTTAGTCTTACATGTCCTCATGGACCTATGTCTGGAGCAGTGAGACACAACTCCCAATATTAAGATGGCAAAGAGTTTTAAGACTGTGATGCAAGGAACAGATGTCAGTGGAGATTGAACTCTGCTGGCATTACTAATAGGATTCCTATTGCTTTTGATAATGCTTTGGCTCCAGACTTGTGTATTTTTAGGGTTTTCCCTATCCCAATTTCCACCACAATTAATGGGCGTGGTTTGGAAGAGTTGGGGATGATTCAGAAATACATGTATTGAGTCTTAACAGGAATTCTTATATTGAGGCACTGACTAAAATTTTCTGAATTTACTTTTGTTTACACACATACACACATGTAAATTGTGATCACGTATACATGTATTTCTCCCCCTGCTGCTATTTAACATGGCACACACTTGACAGATTTTGTGACACAGAGGCAAGATATGAAATCGTTCATAGACAACAAAATATTTCACAGGTAACTTTTACTAGATTCCATAGGAGGCAGAAACAAAGATTGAAGTGAAAAATTCTGCCTTTCTGTTAGAGTCTACACCCCATTGTTACTTTTGATTCTTTGATCCAAAGAAGAATGAACTGAACATGATTCAGTTTTCAGTTCTGTTCAGTTCAGTTGCTCAGTCATGTCCGACTCTTTGCGACCCCATGAATCGCAGCACACCAGGCCTCCCTGTCCATCACAAACTCCCGGAGTTTACTCAAACTCATGCCCATCGAGTTAGTGATGTCATCCAGCCATCTCATCCTCTGTTGTCCCCTTCTCCTCCTGCCCCCAATCCCTCCCAGCATCAGGGTCTTTTCCAACGAGTCAACTCTTCGCATGAGGTGGCCAAAGTATTGGAGTTTGAGCTTCAGCACCAGTCCTTCCAATGAACACCAGGACTGATCTCCTTCAGGATGGACTGGTTGGATCTCCTTGAAGTTCAAGGGACTCTCAAGAGCCTTCTCCAACACCATAGCTCAAAAGCATCAATTTTTCAGTGCTCAGCTTTCTTCACAGTCCAGCTCTCACATCCATACATGACCACTGAAAAAACCACAGCCCAGTTTTACCACTGTTTATTTCTAGTCTGATAGTGTTATAATTCGACAAACTGTTGCGCAGAAGTCTAGCATTTCCCTCCTATAAAGGAAGCGTGTGACGTGACACAGACTGCCCTCCCTCTGCTGACTGGTGGGGCAGAAGCATCACAGCCCAGGAGCTCCGCCTGTGCCTCTTGAGGAGAGGGCGCAGGATTTAGATCTGGATCTGAAATGAAACAGGGGACGTTTCACTGTAGGGAGGAGCTACCAATATGCTGATACCAGTGTGCTGAGGGCACACTGTCGGTCTTGGTAAGGATGCTCACACACAGAACTCATGCTCCTCTCTCAGTTCCAAGGTTGTGGGGAGGGGCAGATCATTGTTATCTGATGCATCTTGAAAGGAAGGGATAATGGGCAATTGGAATCAGGGCATTAGGTCCTAAGCCACTTCATCCCTTATACCATCATGGTTATAATGTCCTGCAACCTTGGTTATAATGGCTGCAACCTTGGACTGTGTATATGAAGCTAGTAGTTATGGTTATTATTTAAAAATCAGACATCACATTGAAAACTGAATTTCTAGCTTCTCTATAAAAATATCCAAGAGCACAACATCCTCTGGTCAAAAGTCATGTTTAATTGCATAATGTCTTTGATATAGGCTCATTTTATGTTTAAAATCTATGCAGATTTACCATCCACAACATGAATAGCCCAAAAATAAAATTTTAAATTATTAGTCATAATATAGAAGCTGATCCACAAAGCAAACAAATCTGAATTAATATCTCATGGAAATATACCTGTTTTTTTCCCTGTGATTTTTTATCATCACAGCATGGTTCCCAGTGTGAGAAATTTCACTATAGTTTATTCATTAGTTCTTAGTTTTCTGGCAAGCACTGGGGAAACACTAGTTGGCAGACAGATGTGATTCCTGCTTTTATGTAGTTCATGTCCCAGGGGGCCGAGTGGTATCCAGTACTGGATAGCAGGCAGAAAGGGCATCACAGCACAGACTGTGTGACCTTAAACAGGTGCTCGCTGTGACTTTCTGTTTCCTCGTCTGTAACGTGTGCAGGTTCGTTATGAAGCTGCTGTTGAGTTAACGTTAGTCGCTCAGTCATGTGCAACTCCTCTGCGGCCCCGTGGGCTGGAGCCCGCAGGCTCATCTGTGCATGGGAGTCCGCAGGCAGGACTCCCGACCCAGGGACTGAACACAGGTCTCCTGTATTGCAGACAGATATTTTTTTCCGTCTGAGCCACCAGGGAAGTCCTTTCCAAAATTTTACTAACCTTACAGGAGTACTTAGTTCACTATCCTTTTTGAGTTCCTAACACCTGCTATTTACCCCTCCCTTACTTGAGAAAGGACTATTAGATGTTGTAGACGTTATCAAGGTGCTTCTCACATTGCTTCACAGTGTTAGCGTGATAAGAAGCCATGGGCGCAGGAAGAGAGTAGAGTGACATGGGAAGTCACCGACCTTCAACGCATCAGAAATACTGTTCTGTGTCGCTGGACGGGAGAGGGAGGAGGGGAAGGGAGAGGAATGCAGGCAGGGGGGAGGGCAGGCACCGACTTTGTTCTTTCATCCTGAACGCTTTTATATACATTAGATATTATCCTTAATAAAATGATAAATTGAAATTAGCTGGACTCAACCCCTGTCATCTGCATCACAGCACGACTTCTGAGGTACTCCTTAGCCTCTCTGTGCATCAGTTTCTTAGTATGCAAAATGGCAATAATAGAACCTACTTCTTGGACTTAAGAATCAAAATCATCGATATATCTCTATCTGTTTAAAATCATTATAAAATTAAAATTTATATACACACTTGCCTGTGTGTTTTATATAAATAAAATTTTAAGCACAGCTATATATTATGGCATCTTGATACAGCAGGGATCACTCACTGATGACCACTATTAATATAAAAGGCAGAGTTTCTTTCAGTACCTACATCAGATTTTCATTCATGTCATTTTTTTATAACACAAAGTTTCTCGTTATTTTTCAAGAAAGGAACCAAAGCTCAGTGAAAAGCCAGGGCCATGCTGGCCCTGCTAGAAATGTCGCCTGTGGTCAATGTTCCCATCCTCAGCAGCCCCTCCGTACAAGCCCTTGGTCCTGACAGAGAAGAGCAGGTGACTTATGTTCAACATAAAAGTGCCCTTCTCAGGGCCAGGCAGGGCCACTTTAATTCCCCTGACTATATAACTGAAGGCGTATTTTCCCATATTTGTTGACAGATCAGTGAAAAAATGCTCTAAGACATGATCAATATTCACTGCAGCCTTCAAACTGATTTGGTTTCAGTCCTGCACACAGTTAATAAACATTCAGCAAAGTTCCACATGTCAAGATAAAAGATAATGAAGAAATGGCATTTTTTCACCTGAAAAAAATATATTGCTATTGGATAACTTGGAAGACACAATATCTGTGTAAGTTAAGGATAGATTTTTCCTGTTTTTATTTTAAACACTTTTTCAATATATCTGAAACATGATTGATTGATGAATTAATTTTCTCTAAGGTGACGTGATCACTGGCAAAGAGGATATTCTCATCCTGTATCCAGTTTGAAGACAGACTGCCGTTGGAGTGGAGTCAGTTTTTCACCTGCTCCAAGAAACTAGGAGAAAGTATCACCCCCTCCCAAGGCAGGAACATCTCCCCACTCCTCTGCTCATGAGCAGGAATGTGGAGCCACTTGGGTCAGTGCTCTGCATCTCTGCTACAATTGGGCCCATTGCACAGAGTGTACTATCTGCATCTCTGCAGGCCGAACTCCTGTCTGCAACTTTGGGACCAGACTTTCTGTAAGCTCAGTGGGGGACACAGAAGGTGAAAAAAGATATATGTTTTATTTCTGGGCAGTCTAGGAGATGTGGCATAAACACTGAATCATTGTCATTTTATAATTTATAGGCACAACTATAAAAATGCAGAATTTAATAGTTATAATGGTTTAATATTTCTGGAGGATATAGTCCCCATCCTTATTTAACAGGGGGGATGTCTGAACACCCACCTGAAGGTAAATACAGATTTCCTCCAAACATCCAAGAGTCTTGCACACTGGGTGTTGGACACCTGAGCATCAACACCTTGATAAATAGGGCATAGGAAGGGGAAGGGAGATGAAAAACAAAGTTAAATCTGAACAGTGAAAGAAAAGTGTCCAAGCAAGTTTTATTCCCCTGGTGGCAACTGAGTCAGCGCTCTACTTCTGGTCTGATCCCTCATTTCACATCTCTGGGTCCAGGCTCCTGGGACTACAGACAGGGCAGAGGATTTTTTTTTTTTTTTAACCTGCTCCTCAGTCAACTGAAAGCAGTTTGAAATAGGAGTCACGTCTGGTTTTGGTTTCCACGCTGTAGACAATTCTGTAAGTTCCAGAATGAATGCTGGAGCCTAGGGATTTCTGAACATGCACAAAAGTTTAAGAACCTCGGTGATCCGCTGAGTCAGAGAGTCCTGCCAGCATGATAACTCGACTCAAGACCCTAATTTCAGGGGGAACTTTGGTCCAGGGGATAGGACTCTGCGCTCCCAGTGCAGGGGGCCTGAGTGTGATCCTTGATCAGAGAACTAGATCTCACAAGCTGAAATTAAGACTCAGCACAGCCGAAAACAAAAACAAAACAGAACAACTCAGCAAACAGTTGTGCATTAAAAAAATACTCCAATTTTAGAAAAACAGGTCATTTTGACTGTTGAGAAATTCTATGTCCATTAATAGGTATCATTTGAAGAAGATTGCTCTTGTGTTCAACTGACTTGGTCATTGCCATTTAGAAAAATTTATTTTTAATTGGAAGATAATTGGAAGCCTATAGGTAAAAGGATGACACTAGAACCCTTCCAAACACCATACACAAAAATAAACTCAAAACGGATTAAAGACTTAAATGTAAGGCCAGAATCCGTAAAACTCTTAGAGGAAAACACAGGCAGTACACTCTTTGACATCCATCACAGCACGATCCTCTTTGACCCAGTCCCTAGGGTATCGGAAATAAAAATAAAAATAAACAAATAGAACTTAATTAGACTAAAAGTCACAGCCATTGTTCCTGGGTTGACAGCACTCCCCTGAGAGCCCGCGTAAGGCAACCTCACAGCTGTCTGCAGCCGCAACATTCCCAGGCCTTAAAATGGTTTATGTCAGCAAAGAACAATGTTTTCACTTCTTACCATAATACAGTCTTACTTTGCATAAGGTTAACCCATTCCTAGAGAAAACAAGCTATGAAATGGCCCCGTTAAATCTTCTTCTGGGTTCACTTCACTAGCCCAGATAATTGCACAGGAAACTAGACAACTGGGCAGACAGGTGCTGAGCAAACAGTTCTTTCCATTGAGATTCCTGAATCCCTAATAAAACAAATAAACAGAAGACAGATGAATACCACACACATGCCTCTGGAATGAAGCTGCTGCTGCTGCTAAGTCACGTCAGTCGTGTCCAATCTGTGTGACCCCACACACGGCAGCCCACCAGGCTCCCATCCCTGGGATTCTCTAGGCAAGAATACCGGAGTGGGCTGCCATCTCCTTCTCCAGTGCATGAAAGTGAAAAGTGAAAGTGAAGTCGCTCAGTCCTGTCTGACTCTTTGCGACCCCATGGACTGTAGCCTACCAGGCTCCTCCGTCCATGGGATTTTCCAGGCAAGAGTAGTGGAGTGGGGCACCGTTGCCTTCTCCGAGTGCCTGGCTAATGTATTCAGCATCTAAACTTGGCATTCTAAAAAAAAACACTTGGTTGAGTTAAAACAACTACGTGACAAGAAATAAATGATAGTGTTTGTGTTTCAAGAACCAAGGTACCTAGTTAAGGTCACCTGTGCCGCATGAGGCCAAAGGTGTGAGGTTGCTGTCACCCAGGATGGTCCAACTCACCCCCACTCTGCCCCCCACCCCTCCCTTGCCCTTATCTCTCTCTTTCTCTTTTTTGTCAACATTCCTCCTCTCTGGTACAGAGGTCCACAAGTTTTAGGTATTTCAGGATCTCCATTCTCCTATTCTGTCTCAATCCCACTGTGAGACAGCTGCACTATTTGTGGTAAATCCCTCATGCACTGGTGCCTAGAAACTGCCTCCATGAAGTAAGCTGGGCAATGTCAGTGCTCATCTCACCTGTTTTCCTTACCTTGGTGCTACCTGATGTTCAAGGTCCAAAAATAGTTTTCTAGTTAGAAGATCAACTCTACTGTTATCAGTGAAAAAGAAGTCACATATTTTATTTTTATTGTGCTTTACAAATTTGTCATTCCATGATAAATCAGGATAATAACCTTATCACTTAACTATACATTATTTGACACCTGCCTTAGATAAAATTTTCTCCAAGGCATGTTGACAGAGTCCACATGAATATAACTACTTCAGAGAAATGACTTGGGGAGAGGAGGAAACACTTTCCATACCGAGGGATCCTTCTCTGACCCACGGGAATCAGAGACATATGCGAGGAAGAAACCTCTGACTATTTCATCTAGAAATTGTAACTGGAGTTTCTTGTGAAGCTAGAGATACCTGTGCCATGCAAAAAATTATGGAAGTAATAATAGAATATTTTCCCTAAGCACGCTTTTGTTTAGGACTCTCTTCTTAAGGTCCTGTCCCATTCTCCTCTATGTAATCCCACAAGCTGTTATCACGAGGTCAGACTAGACTAGACTGTAATGCAGTTCTCACGATCACCACCAGAGAGCGGGGCTTCCTTCAGATGGGGTTCCTTGTTGTGTTCAGGAGCTGGTTTCACTTGCCTACTTTGTAGCCATAATCAGAATATTTCCTCAGTACAGATAGGCAGCTCTCAGTTTCTGAGTGAGGAGCTTCTGTAACATCCAGCTGCAGGCTAGATCTGTTAGACTGGTGTATTCCAGGGAACAAGGATCGTTTTCTTTTGTGAACATGCATTCTGCCACTCACTCAGTTTTTCTGATCATCTTAATATTCAGTAAGTAACATTTTATTCTAAATGTTAATGATTTTTCACTTATAACCATAGGTAAGTTTTATTTTTCTTCTCTGACTGAAAACTCCTCTCCTGTGCATTTCTACAATAACAAAGTGATTCTCTTGTAGGAGGGACCAGTGGTGACTCAGTGAGCCAGACAGAAGGCCCAGTGACTGTCTCAGAGGGGGCGCTCATGACCCTGAACTGTACTTACCAGACCACATATTTGAATTCGTATCTTTTCTGGTATGTCCAGCATCTCAGCAAAGCTCCTCAACTCCTCCTGAAGAGCTTAACAGCAGACAAGAAGATAGAGCATGAAGGTTTTCAGGCCACTCTTGTTAAGAGGGACAGCTCCTTCCACCTGCAGAAACAGGCAGTGCAAGCATCAGACTCGGGTGTGTACTACTGTGCTCTGAGTGACACAGTGATGGAGGGCTGCAGGGGGAGCTGAGCGCAAACCCAGATGCAGATGGGGCTCTGGCTGTGGGCAGACCTGGAAGCGGGTGTTGTTTCTCTCTCAGAGGTACTGTCAAAGCACTTCCAGCTCTGATACTCAGAGCCAAGGACCTTGGAATTCTTGGATTGCCCGACAGAGGAATCTGGGGCAGGACAGTGTAAAGAGCAACCCAAGCGCTTTTCTCCAGAAATGCCTGTTTTCAGCCCATCCACATGCCCCCAGATGGCATAGAATCCCTTAAAGTGACAGTAACTCTTCAACAACAATTCAGATTATATATGCTGAAATATTTTACAATGTGTTAATGAAAATTCCAGGGCACATTGTTGGATGACTGTGTGACCTGGAAGCTAGTCTCTGGTTTTTAAAATTCAGGCCAAGATTGTGTATCCTGCTGAGCTTCACCTGCAGACACTCCATCTTCAGTGACTGGAGCTTTATTCTCTCTTTCCTTGACTTTTCCATCCCTTCTGGTTGCTCCAGAAATGCTGCTACCTAAGTAAATTCCAAGAGGAGAGTTTCTGACAAGATATTCCTTCTGTCAAGAGCCCTGGGGATCAGAGCAGCCCTCTCTGTAAATATTGCAGGTGTTGTGTGTATTGTTTGTATTCAAACTGGGTGCAGGATATTCTTTTTGCTAATAACCTCATCTCAGGGAAATGAATGCCAAAGAATGTTCAAATTGCCATACAGTTGCACTCATTTCACATGTTAGCAAGATTATGCTCAAAATCCTTCAAGCTATGCTTCAGCAGTACATGAACCAGGAACTTCAGATGTAGAAGCTGAGTTTAGAAAAGGCAGAGGAACCAGAGCAGATCCAATATCTGCTGGATCACAGCAAAAGCAAGGGAATTTTAAAAGCAAATCTACTTCTGCTTCATTAACTACGCTAAAGCCTTGACTGTGTGGATCACAACTAACTGTGGAAAATTCTTAAAAAGATGGGGATACCCAAGAAACCTGTATGCAGGACAAGAAGCAACAGTTAGTACTGCACATGGAACAATGGACTGGTTCAAAATTGGGAAAGGAGTACATCAAGGCTATATATTGTCACCCTGCCTATTTGACTTGTATGTGGAGTACATCAGGTGAAATGCAGGGCTGGATGACTCAAAAGCTGGAATCAAGATTGCCAGGAGAAATATCAACAACCTCAGATATGCAGATGACACCACTGTGATGGAGAAAGTGAAAAGAAACTAAAGAACATCTTGATGTAAGTGAAAGAGGAGAGTGAAAAAGCTGTATTAAAACTCAACATTAAAAAACCTAAGATTACGGCATCCTGTCCCATCATTTTATGGCAAATAGATGGGGAAAATGTGGAAACAGTGACAGATTTAATTTTCTTGGGCTTCAAAATCACTGCAAATGGTGACTGCAGCCATGAAATTAAAAGATGCTTACTCCTTGGAAGAAAAGCTATGATCAACCTAGACAGCATGTTAAAAAGTAGAGACATTACTTTACCAGCAAGAGCCATATAGTCAGAGCTATGGTTTTCCCAGTAATCATGAATGGATGTGTGCCGGGAGCCATTATGGGACATCCCACCCATGATAAGGTCATGAGGAGAAGACCTGAAACGCAAGGCTGTTCAGGCTACAAGGGACCCTCTAGGTTGACCCTGGCCTCTACCCCACCCTGTAGCCTCCCCATCTTGCTGTTGTCCTTGTTCATCTTGTTGCGGATCTTTGCGTTGCCTGCCAAGAGCTCTCCTGCTCCTCTTTCACTAAATAAAGACCAACAGAGAACCCTAATTAATAAATCTCCTGGACACTGGTTCCCTATGAAGGGGCCAGGAATGAAGGAAATGTTGCAAGTAAAAACCCTTCTGCTGGCACTCTGGCTTGTTTGGCAAATGCGTACTAATGCACATGGCTGCTCACAACACCTTAATCATAAACAGCATAAAGAACCTGATCACAAAAGGCCCTAATGGTCACAGAGCCCTTCGGGGGGTGAGGAGGCCCTATTAGAGAACACAAAAATATTATTCTAAATGTGGTTATAGTTAAAGATTTAGAAAAATAAGAGTTTAGGATTGTTAATTTTAACCAGGATTGTTAAACAGAGGCTGCTTCACCAGAGCTGCAGAGTCTTTGTGTGGTAAACTTTTTAGATAAATTTAGCTGAAAACTTTTGCAAAAAGACTGACCTTTGTGTTAACAGGATTGTACTTCTACTATGTTGCAACCTGCTGTACCATGAGACTGCAACTTTTCTGTTTTCTGCTAAGCTCAAGGCAAAATAGAACAATAAAGAATAGACTATGGAAAACAGCTTTGCCTTCAGCTAGGTCATAAAATGTTAATAGGCCCCAAGGCCAGAAGATAATGTACAAAGATCCACTATGAAAGAAGACTCTCATAAACAAAGAAGTATGCAGAAAACACCCTGATTTCCTGAAGGACAAACTGATGTAATGTTAAACTAAACTTTGTATGCTTCTCTTTCACCTCCCCTTAGAAATGTACTAACTTAGGGTATAAAAGCTATGATAAAAAATAAAGCAACGCCAGACCCTGCTGCACAAACCCCAGTCTGGTCTCTCTCTCGCCGACACAGTTCATCCTGAGGGTACCCCTGGATCCTGCTGAGGCTGGACCCCGGCAGATGTGAAAGTTGGACCATAAAGAAGGCTGAGTGCCAAAGAATTAATGCTTTCTAGCTGTGGGTTGGAGAAGACTCGTGAGAGTCCCTTGGACTGCAAGGAGATCAAACCAGTCCATCCTAAAGGATATCAACTGTGAAAATTCATTGGAAGGACTGATGCTGAAGCTGAAGTTGTGGCCAGAATACTGAATCATTGTCATTTCATACTTTATAGGCGTGCGTGATTTGCTAAATTTTGTCTGACTCTTTGCGATGCCGTGGACTGTAGCCCACCAGGCTCCTCTGTCCATGGAATTTTCCAGGCAAGAATACTGGAGTGGGCTGCTTTTCCCTTCTCCTGGGGATCTTTCTCAGTAAGGGATCGAACCCTCATTTCCTCAAATGGCAGGCAGATTCTTTATCAATTTATAGCACCTGGGAAGCTCAATTTATAGACACAACGACTTAAATGTAGAGTTTAATAGTTACAGTAGTTTTATGGTCTTGGCAGATGCACTCACCGTCGTCACTTAGGGTGGGTCTGGGCACCCGCCTGAAGGTGAGCGCTGCCTTCCTCCCTGACATCCCAGAGTCCTGCACGCTGGGTGCTGGCCCCCTGTGCCCTGGGGGTTCAGCATCTTAATAAAGAGGCCTAGAAATGGAGAGGGATATGAAAGAACAAAAATAAATCTTAATGGTGGGAAAATAACAGTATTCTAGCAGGTTTTATTTCCCTGGTAGTAACTGCTTCAGTTCTCTGCTTTCGGTCTGATCCCTCATTTCACGTACTGGGATCCAGGCTAGTGGGAGTACAGACAGGGCATAGGATTTTTTTTTCTCACCTGCTCCTCAATCAATTGAAAGCAATTTGAGGTAGGAAATGTGTCTCATTTTTGTTTCCACGTTGTAGACAACCCTGTAAATTTCCAGAATGAATGTTGGGGGGATTCCTGAAAATGCACAAGAGTTTAAGACAATCTAGAATATCTGCTGAGCCAGAGAGTCCTGCCAGCATGATAACTTCAACTCAAGATTCTAATTTTAGGGAGAGCGTTGGTTCAGTGGCTGGGACTCTCTGCACTCACATTGCTGGAGGCCCAAGTTCGATCCCTGGTCAGGGAACTAGATCTCACAAGCCTAAACTAAACCCGGTACAGACAAAAGAACAAAGCAAGCAAAAAGAACAGCTCAGCATCAGATGTGCACTAAAAATGGTCCCAGGTTTGGTAAGAACTAACAAAGTTCATTTTAACTGGTAAGAAAATCTCAGTAGTTAAAAAAAGGCACATTTGAAGAAGACTGTTCTTGAGTTCAGCTGACTTAGTCACAGCCGTTGTTACTGGATTGACAACATTGAGAGCCCTGTAAGGCACCCTCACAGCTGTCTGCAGCCACGACGTCCCCAAGCCTTAAAATGGCTTATGTCAGAAAAGAACAATGTTTTGACTTCTTACCATATGATAGTTAGACTTTGCATGAAGTAAACTCAATCCTAGAGAAAAGAAAAAGCTATGAAAAGACCCCATTAAATCTTCTGCTGGGTTCACTTCACTAGCACAAATAATTGCACAGGGAACTAGACAAACAGGCTGACAGACACTGAGCAAACAGTTCTTTCCATTGAGATTCCTGAATCCCTAATAAATAAACAGAAAACAGATAAATACCACACACATGCCTCTGTAATGAAGAGTGCCTGGCTAATATATTAAGCATCTAAACTTGACATTCTAAAAAACAATACTTAGTTGAATTAAAGCAAGAATGTGACAAAAGGTAAAATGATGCTTCAAGAACCAGGTTACCTAAGTAAGGTCACCTGTGCCTCATTAAGCTACAGGTGTAAGGAAGCTGTCACCCAGGGTGGTCCAACTCCCCCCCCACTCTCCCAGCCAACCCCGCCCTTGCGCTTATTTCTCTTTCTCTCTTTTTTGTCAACATTCCTCCCCTCTGGTACAGAGGTCCACAAGTTTTAGGTATTTCAGGATCCCCGTTCCCCTATTCTGTCTCAATCCCACTGTGAGACAGCTGCACTATTTGTGGTAAATCCCTCATGCACTGGTGCCTAGAAACTGCCTCCATGAAGTAAGCTGGGCAATGTCAGTGCTCATCTCACCTGTTTTCCTTATCTCTGTGCTACCTGATGTTCAAGGTCCAAAAATAGTTTTCTAGTTAGAAGATCAACTCTACTGTTATCAGTGAAAAAGAAGTCACATATTTTATTTTTATTGTGCTTTACAAATCTGTCATTCCATGATAAATCAGGATAATAACCTTATCATTTAACTACATGTTATTTGACACCTGCCATAGATAACATTTTCTCCACGGCATGTTGACAGAGTCAACATGAATGTAACTACTTCTGAGAAATGACTTGAGGAGACGAGGAAACGCTTTCCATACCGAGGGATCCTTCTCTGACCCACGGGAAACGGAGACATACGCGAGGAAGAAACCTCTGACTATTCCATCTAGAAATTGTAACTGGAGTTTCTTGCGAAGCTAGAGATAGCTGTGCCATGCAAAAAATTATGGAAGTAATAATAGAATATTTCCCTAAGCACGCTTATGTTTAGAACTCTCTTCTTAGGGTCCTGTCCCATTCTCCTCTATGTAATCCCACAAGCTGTTATCAGGAGGAATAGGTCAGACTCGACTGTGGTGCAATTCTCACGACCACCACCAGAGGGCGAGGTTTCCTTCAGATGCGGTTCCTCGTTGTGTTCAGGAGCTGGTTTCACTTGCCTACTTTGCAGCCACAGTCAGAATATTGCTACTGTGCAGAAAGCGGCTCTCCGTTTCTGAGTGAGGAGCTTTTGTAACATCCAGATGGAGACGAGATTCGTTAGACTGGTATATTACAGGGAACAAGGATCGTTTTCTTTTGCGAACATGCATTCTGTCACTCACTCAGTTCTTCTGATCATCTTAATATTCAGTAAGTTAACATTTCATTCTAAAGTTCAATGATTTTTCACTTTCCTATAACTGTAGGTAAGTTTTGTTTTTCTTCTGTGACTGAAACTCCTCTCCTGTACATTTCTATCATAACAAAGTGATTTTCTTGTAGGAGGGACCAATGGTGACTCAGTGAACCAGACAGAAGGCCCAGTGACTGTCTCTGAGGGGGCTCTCATGACCCTGAACTGCACTTACCAGACTGCTGATTTTACTCCCTATCTTTTCTGGTATGTCCAGCATCTCAACAAAGCTCCTCAACTTCTTCTGAAGGGCTTAACAGCAGACAAGAAGGTAGAGCATGAAGGTTTTCAGGCCACTCTTGTTAAGAAGGACAGCTCCTTCCACCTGCAGAAACAGGCAGTGCAAGCATCAGACTCGGCTGTGTGCTACTGTGCTCTGAGTGACACAGTGATGGAGGGCTGCAGGGGGAGCTGAGCGAAAACCCAGATGCAGATGGGGCTCCGGCTGTGGGAGACCCGGAAGGGGGTGTTGTTTCTCTCTCAGAGGTGCTGTCAAAGCACTTCCAGCTCTGATACTCCGAGCCAAGGACCTTGGAATTCTTGGGTTCCCCTACAGAGAGGAATCTGGGGCAGGACAGTTCAAAAAGGAACCTAAGCGCTTCTCTCCAGAAATGCCTGTTTTCAGCCCATCCACATGCCCCAGATGGCATAGAATCCCTTAAAGTGACATTAACTCTTCGATGACAATTCAGAAATATGCTGAAATATTTTACAATGTGTTAATGAAAATTCCAAGGCACATTGTTAGTGGATGACTGTGTGACCTGGAAGCTAGTCTCTGGTTTTTAAAATTCAGGCCAAGATTGTGTATCCTGCTGAGCTTCACCTGCAGACACTCCATCTTCAGTGACTGGAGCTTTATTCTCTCTTTCCTTGACTTTTCCATTCCTTCTGGTTGCTCCAGAAATGCTGCTACCTAAGTAAATTCCAGGAGGAGAACTTCCTGAAAAGATATTCCTTCTGTCAAGGGCCCTGTGGATCAGGGCAGCCCTCTCTGTAAATATTGCAGGTGTTGTGTGTATTGTTTGTATTCAAACTGGGTACATGGTATTCTCTTTGCTAATAACCTCATCTCAGGGAAATGAATGCCAAAGAATGTTCAAATTACCATACAATTGCACTCATTTCACATGTTAGCAAGATTATGCTCAAAATCCTTCAAGCTATGCTTCAGCAGTACATGAACCAAGAACTTCAGATGTAGAAGCTGGGTTTAGAAAAGGCAGAGGACCCAGACATCAAATTACCAACAACCACTGGATCACAGGAAAAAGCAAGTGAGTTAAAAATAGTCTACTTCTGCTTCATTGACTACGCTAAATCCTTTGACTGTGTGAATCACAACAAACTATGGAAATTTCTTAAAGAGATGGGAATACCCAAGAAACCTGTATGCAGGACAAGAAGCAACAGTTAGTATGGCACATGGAACAATGGACTGGTTCAAATTTGGAAAAGGAGTATGTCAAGGCTATATATTGTCAGTCTGCTTATTTAACTTATATGTGGAGTATATTAGGTGAAATGCAAGGCTGGATAACTTACAAGCTGGAATCAAGATTGCCAGGAGAAATATCAACAACCTCAGATATGGAGATGATACCACTCTAATGGCAGAAAGCAAAGAGAAGCTAAAGAGCCTCTTGATGAGGGTGAAAGAGGAGAGTGAAAAAGCTGGAGTAAAACTAAACTTTCAAAAATGTGAGATTATGGCATCTAGTCTCATCACTTCATGGCAAATAGATGGGGAAAAAGTGGAAACAATGACAGATTTTATTTTCTTGGTTTCCAAAGTCACTGCAGATGGTGACTGCATTCATAAAACTAGACTCTTGATCCTTGGAAGAAATGATATGACAAACCTAGACAGTGTATTAAAAGACAGAAGCATTACTTTGCCGCCAAAGGTCCCTATAGTCAGAGCTATGGTACCCAGTAATCATGTATGAATGTGAACATTGGACCATAAAGTAGGCTGAGCACTGAAGAATTGATGCTTTTGAACTGTGGTTTTGGATAAGAATCTTGAGATTCTCTTGGACTGCAAGGTGATTAAAGCAGTCAATCCTAAAGGATATCAACCCTGAACATTCCTTGGAAGGACTGATGCTGAAGCTGAAGTTCAAATATTTTGGCCACCTGATGTGAAGAACTGATTCACTGGAGAAGACCCTGATGCTGGGAAAGATTGAGGGCAAGAGGATAAGGAGGTGACAGAGGATAAGATGCTTGGATGACATCACTGACTCAATGGACAGGAGTTTGAGCAAATTCTGGGAGATAGTGAAGGACAGGGAAGCCTGACGTGCTGCAGTTCCTGGGGTCATAAAGAGTCAGACATGGCCTAGGGACTGAACAACAACACAAGCAGGGGAAATCGATCCATCAGTCAGCCATACTTCAGACACGTGGGGGACGTCCTTATGCTCTCTTACAATAGGCTATCTTGGCAGTGGAGTGGGCTTTTCACCTGCTCAGGAGACTAGGAGAAATTATCACCCACTCAGCGAGCAGGAGCATCTCCACACTCCTCTGCTCATGAGCGGAATGCGGAGCCACTCTGGTCCCTGCTCTGTGTCCCTGCTACAATCGTGCCCATTGCACAGAGTCCTCTCATCTTTTCAGGCTGAACTCCTATCTGCAACTTCCAGGAGCAGACTTTCTGGAAGGACAGTGGTGGGCACAGCAGGTGGGAAGAGATGGAGGTTTTACGGCTGGGCACTCTGTGAGGTGTGGCCAGGATACTGAATCCTTGTCATTTCATAATTTATAGGCCTGTGTGTATTGTGTCTGTGCTCAGTTGCTAACTGATGTCCGACTCTTTGCAATCCTGTGGACTGTAGCTGCCAAGCTCCCCTGTCCGTGGAATTTTCCAGGCAAGAATACTGGAGTGGGTTGCTATTTTATCCTCCAGGGGATCTTCCTGACCCAGAGATCGAACTCTCATCTCCTCAGTTGGCAGGCAGATTCTTTACTGCTGAGCTACTGGGGGCACCCAATTTATAGACACAACTACTTAAATGCAGAGTTTAATAGTTACAGTAGTTTTATGGTCTTGGCAGATGTAGTCACCATCATTGCTTAGGGTGGGTCTGGACACCCACCTGAAGGTAAGCACTGCCTTCCTCCCTGACATCCCAGAGCCCTGCACACTGGGTGCTGGCTCCCTGTGCCCTGGGGGTTCAGCATCTTAATAAACGGGCCTAGAAATGGAGAGGGAGATGAAAGAACAAAAATAAATCTTAATGGTGGGGAAATAAAAGTATTCTAGGAGGTTTAATTTCCCTGGTGGTAACTGCATCAGCTCTCTAGTTCCAGTCTGATCTCTCATTTCATGTACTGGGGTCCAGCCTAGTGGGAGTACAGACAGGACATAGAATTTTTTTTTTTTTTTTTTTTTTTTTTACTTACCTGCTTCTCAATCAACTGAAAGCAATTTGAGATAGGAATCGTATCTGATTTTGGTTTCCACATTGCAGACAACCCTGTAAATTTCCAGAAGGAATGATGGAAGCTAGGGATTCCTGAAAATGCACAAGAGTTTAAGACAATCTAGGTGATCTGCTGAGCCAGAGAGTCCTGCCAGCATGATAACTTCAGCTCAAGATTCTCATTTTAGGTGGAGGGTTGGTTTGGTGAGTAGGACTCTGCACCCACATTGCTGGAGGCCCAGGTTCGACCCCTGGTCAGGGAACTGGATCCTACAAGCCTAAACTAAGACCTGGTGCAGACAAAAAACAAACAAAAAGAACAGCTCAGCATCAGACGTGCATTAAAAATGATCCCAGTTTTGGTAAGAACTAACAAAATTCATTTTAACTGGTGAGAAAATCTTTGTAGAGATTTGAAGAAGGCTGTTCTTGAGTTCCAGAGAAGGCACTGGCTCCCCACTCCAGTGCTCTTGCCTGGAAAATCCCACAGACGGAGGAGCCTGGTGGGTTGCAGTCCAGGGACTGCTAAGAGTTGGACACGACTGAGCGACTTCACTTTCACTTTTCACTTTCATGCATTGGAGAAGGAAATGGCAACCCACTCCAGTGTTCTTGCCTGGAGAATCCCAGGGACCGGGGAGCCTGGTGGGCTGCCATCTATGGGGTCCCACAGAATCGGACACGACTGAAGTGACTTAGCAGCAGCAGCAGCAGCAGCAGTTCTTGAGTTCAACTGACTTAGTCACAACCATTGTTACTGGATTGACAGCACTGCCCTGAAAGCCCGTGTAAGGCGACCTCACAGCTGTCTGCAGCCACAGTGTTTCCATGCCTTAACATGGTTTATGTCAGCAAAGAACAATGTTTTGACTTCTTACCATAATATAGTCGGACTTTGAATAAAATAAACCCTATCCTAGAGGAAAGAACAAGCTATGAAATGACCCCGTTAAATCTTCTTCTGGGTTCACTTCACTAGCACAAATAATTGCACAGGGAACTAGATAAGCAGGCTGACAGACAGTGAGCAAACCGTTCTTTCCATTGAGATACCTGAATCCCTAATAAATAAACAGAAGACAGATAAATACCACACACATGACTCTGTAATGAAGAGTGCCTGGCTAATATATTAAACATCTAAACTTGACATTCTAAAAAACCTACTTAGTTGGGTTAAAGAAAGAATGTGACAAAAGGTAAAATGATGTTTCAGGAACCAGGTTTCCTAAGTAAGGTCCCTCATGAGGCTGAAGGTGTAAGGATGAGGCTGTCATCCAAGTAGGGGCCAGGGCCCCAAAGGAGGCCCCTTCTGGGAGGTTTACCAAGCTCATTGGGTCTTCTCTCTTTACTTACAGATCAGTACTCAGTCCAAGATTCATAGTGACTCCTCCCCCCACCTCTTTGCCCTCATCTCTCTCCCTCTCTCTCTTTTGCCCATGTCCTTCCTCTCTGGTACACTGGTCCACCAATTTCTAGGTTCCTCAGGATCCCCAAAATATTATTTCATCTCACAGTGAGCCAGTTGGGCCATTTTTGTTAAATCCCTCGTGCACTGGTGCCTAGAAGCTGCCTCCGTGAAGAAACCTGGGCGACGTCCTGGCTCATCTCATCTGTTTTCCTTACCTCTGTGCTACCTGATGTCCAAGATCCACAACTTGTCTCATATATTTTGTCCAGTTTTCTAGTTGGAAGGTCAACTCTACCTTTATCAGTAAAAAGAAGTAACAGCAATTTATTTTTTAATTTTTCAAATATGACATTTTATGATGGATAGGGGTAATAACCTGCTCATTCAACCACACATTAGATGAGATCTGCCTTAAATGATCAGGTGACTCAGATATGTAAAGAGTCCACCCGAAATGCGGGAGATGCAGGAGACTCTGGCTCAATCCCTGTGTTGGGAAGATCCCTTGGAGGAGGGCATGGCAAGTCACTCTAGTATTCGTGCCTGGAAAATCCCATGGACAGAGGAGCCTGGCAGGCTGTGGTCTCCAGGGCCACAAAGAGTCAGAGACGACTGAGGGACTGAACCCAGCACAGGGCTCAGGGATCATTCATTCACCTGATCATTCAGCCACACATTGTTTGAGACCTGACTTAGATAATGTTTCCAACGTTATGTAACATTCCAACATTCCAGCAGCATGTTGGCTGTGCTTGGGGATGAATAGAGCTAATTCAGGTGAAGGTCTTGGGGAGAGGATGGAGCACTTCCCATGCAGAGGGGTCCTTTTCTGACTCATGGAAATCATGGAGACATATATAAAGAAGAAAGCCTCTGACTATTCCTCATAAAAATTGTTCACTGGAATTCTTTGCAAAGCTTTTGATATCATACCACACAGAAAATAATGGATGTAATAATGGAACATTTCCCAAAGCATGTTTGTGTTTAGGGCTCTCCTCTTAGTGTCCTGTCCCATTCTCCTGTGTGTACCCCACAAACTGTCACCAGGAGGACTAGGTCAGGAGTAGGTCAGGATGAGGAGAGTGAAAAACCTGGTTTTAAACTAAGCATTCAAAAATTAAGATCACGACATCCAGTCCCAGCACTTCATGGCAAATAAATGGGGAAACAATGGAAACAGTGACAGACTTTATTTTCTAGGGCTCCAAAATCACTGTGACTGGTGACTGCAGCCATGAAATTAAAAGACACTTCCTCCTTGGAAGAAAAGCTATGACCAACCTAGACAGCATATTAAAAAGCAGAGACATTACTTTGTTGACAAAGGCCCAGATAGTCAAACCTATGGTTTTTCCTGTAGTCATGTATGGATGTGAGAGTTGGACCAAAGAAGAAAGCTGAGCACCGAAGAATTGATGCTTTTGAACTATGGTGTTCAAAAGAGAACCCCTTGGCTCTTGAGAGCCCCTTGGACTGCAAGGAGATCAAATCAGTCAGTCCTAAAAGAGAGCCCCTTGGACTGCAAGGAGATCAAACCAGTCAGTCCTAAAAGAAATCAGTTCTGATATCTGGAAGGACTGATGTTGAAGTTGCAGTTCCAATACTTTGGCCACCTGATGAGAAGAGCCGACTCATTAGAAAAGACCCTGATGCTGGGAAAGATTGAAGGCAGGAGAAAGGGACGACAGAAGATGAGATGGTTGGATGGCATCACCGACTCAATGGACATGGGTCTGAGCAAGTTCATGGGTCTGAGCTGGTGTTGGACAGGGAAGCCTGGCCTGCTGCTGTTCATGGGGTTGCAAAGAGTTGGACACGACTGAGCTACTGAACTGAACTGAGGTCAGATATGACTGTGGTGTAATCTTTAAGATCACCACCAGAGGGCGAGGCTTCCTTCAAATGTGATTCCTTTTTGAATTCGGGAGCTGGTTTGACTCGCCTACTCTGTAGCCACAAGACAGATGACTGCTGCTGTGCAGAAAGTGGTCCCCATTTTCTGAGTGAGGAGCTTCTGTAACATCGAGTTGAAGACTAACTTTGATAGATTTGATGTTTCTAGGGAACAAGGACTGTCGCCAGAATGTTTTCTGCCACTCACTCTGTTCTGGTCATCTTCTTAATACTTGGTAAGCAGCATTTTATCCTAAAATGATTTCTCATTTTCCTATGATAACAGGTCAGTTTTATTTTTCTTCTCTGGATGAAAACTCTCCTCCTGTACATTTCTATTACAACGAAGTGATTCTCTTGTAGGAGGGACCAATGGTGACTCAGTGAACCAAACAGAGGGCCCAGTGACTGTCTTAGAGGGAGCTCTCATGACCCTGAACTGCACTTACCAGGCCACGTATACAACTTCCTATCCTTTCTGGTATGTCCAGCATCTCAACAAAGCTCCTCAACTCCTCCTGAAGGGCTTAACAGCAGACAAGAAGGTAGAGCATGAAGGTTTTCAGGCCACTCTTGTTAAGAGGGACAGCTCCTTCCACCTGCAGAAACGGGCAGTGCAAGCATCAGACTCGGCTGTGTACTACTGTGCTCTGAGTGACACAGTGATGGAGGGCTGCAGGGGGAGCTGAGCGCAAACCCAAGGGGAGCAGGAGGCTGACGTCAGGAAGAGGTATATTCTCTCCTTGATCAGAGTTTAGTTTACATTTAGAGTTTTTCAGGAAAACCAATCAAGCTCAGGTCTAATCCTTGAAACTCAAGGGGTTGGGAATTGCTCTACAGGATAATAGGGTGGATGTCAGTCTTAAAGAAGACCCAAGTTCAATCCTCAGAAGCACCCCTGTTCATCCAGAAAGATTCCTCTCTTCTCTAGACTGACTTTCAAAAAAATTCTATTTTTCTCATAATGTCAGATAGATATTAGATGTCACAAAATCAGTAGTTCATTTAGAGAAAAGAAATAGATGATTAAAAGCTGCATCACCCAAATCATAATCATAAACCAACACAGAGGTACCAGGCAAATCACATAGCAGTCTGCGTGTGGCTGAGACCTAAGACTATTGAGGTGCTGTTGCAGTGAGTCTTTGAACTGGAGCTGCTGCAACCTTGGGGTGAAAAAGCATTTGTCACTTTTGAGTGGTCATGTTTCTTTTATTACTTATTTGTTTGTTTTATTTTTGGTTCGGCTGGGTCTTTGTTACTGAACTTGGGCTCTCTCCAGTTGCAGCGAGTGGAGGTTGCTCGTCATTGCGGTGCATGGACTTCTCACTGCTGCGTCTCCTCTTGGTGCAGAGCACAGGCTCCCGGTGCACGGGCTTCAGTAGCAGCGGCGCATGGACTCATTAGCTGCAGCATGCAGCCTCTAGGGATGCATTTCTGATGTAAGGAAATAAGGATGCTTGGTCTGGTGAGCTTGTACTCATTTTGGCTACAGGGTGGATATTTAAAAGCAAGATTATTTCAGCACACATTATTGATTCCTGTTAGACACATACAGCTGGACAAATTTTGTCCACCAGGAAGCTTGCTGTGATTGCATTAAACAGAGAAGGAACTTCTTTTAATTTTTATTTATTTTTATTTTTTTCCCATTTATTCTTATTAGTTGGAGGCTAATTACTTTACAATATTGTAGTGGTTTTTTGCCATACATTGACATGAATCAGCCATGGATTTACATGTGTTCCCCATCCTGATGCCCCCTCCCGCCTCCCTCTCCATCCCATCCCTCTGGGTCTTCCCAGTGTACCAGCCATGAGCACTTGTCTCATGCATCCAACCTGGGCTGGTGATTTGTTTCACCCTTGATAGTATACTTGTTTCAATGCTGTTTTCTCAGAACATCCCACCCTTGCCTTCTCCCACAGAGTCTAAAAGTCTGTTCTGTACATCTGTGTCTCTTTTTCTGTTTTGCATATAGGGTTATCGTTACCATCTTTTTAAATTCCATATATATGTGTTAGTATACTGTATTGGTCTTTATCTTTCTGGCTTACTTCACTCTGTATAATGGGCTCTGGTTTTATCCATCTCATTAGAACTGATTCAAATGTATTCTTTTTAACGGCTGAGTAATATTCCATTGTGTATATGTACCACAGCTTTCTTATCCATTCGTCTGCTGATGGGCATCTAGGTTGCTTCCATGTCCTGGCTATTATAAACAGTGCTTCAATGAGCATTGGGGTACACATGTCTCTTTCAGATCTGTTTTCCTCAGTGTTTATGCCCAGCAGTGGGATTGCTGGGTCATATGGCAGTTCTATTTCCGTTTTTTAAGAAATCTCCACACTGTTTTCCATAGTGGCTGTACTAGTTCGCATTCCCACTAACAGTGTAAGAGGGTCCCCTTTTCTCCACACCCTCTCCAGCATTTATTGCTTGTAGACATTTGGATAGCAGACATTCTGACTGGTGTGTAATGGTACCTCATTGAGGTTTTGATTTGCATTTCTCTGATAATGAGTGATTTTGAGCATCTTTTCATGTGTTTGTTAGCCATCTGTATGTCTTCTTTGGAGAAATGTCCATTTAGATCTTTGGCCCATTTTTTGATTGGGTCATTTATTTTTCTGGAATTGAGCTTCAGGAGTTGCTTGTATATTTTTGAGGTTAATCCTTTGTCTGTTTCCTCATTTGCTATTATTTTCTCCCATTCTGAAGGCTGTCTTGTCACCTTGCTTATAGTTTCCTTTGTTGTGCAAAACATTATAAGTTTAATTAGGTCCCATTTGTTTATTTTTTGCTTTTATTTCCAATATTCTGGGAGGTGGGTCATAGAGGATCTTGCTGTGATTTATGTCAGAGGGTGCTTTGCCTATGTTCTCCTCTAGGAGTTTTATAGTTTCTGGTCTTACATTGAGATCTTTAATCCATTTAGAGTTTAGTTTTGTGTATGGTGTCATAAAGTGTTCTAGTTTCATTCTTTTACAAGTGGTTGACCAATTTTCCCAACACCACTTGTTAAAGAGGTTGTCTTTTTTCCATTGTATATCTTTGCCTCCTTTGTGGAAGATAAGGTGCCCATAGGTATGTGGATTTATCTCTGGGTTTTCTATTTTGTTCCATTGATCTATATTTCTGTCTTTGTGCCAGTACCATACTGTTTTGATGACTGTGGCTTTGTAGTAGAGCCTGAAGTCAGGTAGGTTGATTCCTCCAGTTCCATTCTTCTTTCTGAAGATTGTTTTGGCTATTCGAGGTTTTTTGTATTTCCATACAAATTGTGAAATTATTTTTTCTAGTTCTGTGAAGAATACCATTGTTAGCTTTATAGGGATTGCATTGAATCTATAGGTTGCTTTGGGTAGTATACTCATTTTCACAATATTGATTCTTCCAATCCATGATCACGGTATATTTCTCCATCTATTTGGGTCCTCTTTGATTTCTTTCATCAGTGTTTTATAGTTTTCTATGTATAAGTCTTTTGTTTCTTTAGGTAGACATACTCCTAAGTATTTTATTCTTTCTGTTGCAATGGTGAGTGGTATTATTTGCTTAATTTGTCTTTCTGTTTTCTCATTGCTAGTGTATAGGAATGCAAGGGATTTCTGTGTGTTAATTTTATATCCTGCAACTTTACTATATTCATTGACTAGCTCTAGTAATTTTCTGGTAGAGTCTTTAGGGTTTTCTATGTAGAGGCTCATGTCATCTGCAAACAGTGAGAGTGAGTTTCACTTTTTATTTTCTTACCTGGATTCGTTTTATTTCTTTTTCTGCTCTGATTGCTGTGGCCCAAACTTCCAAAACTATGTTGAATAGTAGTGGTGAGAGTGCGCACCCTTGTCTTGTTCCTGATTTCAGGGGAAATGCTTTCAATTTTTCACCATTGAGGGTGAATACTTCTGTTTATATATATAAGACATAAGAATACTTCTGTTTATATATGTCATAAGTTCCCTTTCTCTTTGAACAGATTTTCTTCATATGGTACTATTTTCAGACTTGCAATTAAATTAAATGGTCTCCCTCCTGTTGACATAGACAGAGCCATCTTAATCACCTGAGTGAGTCTATAGTAAGGTATATAGACTTGTTCTGTTGTAAACTTGGAAGTCCCTCCTATCAGTGATTCTTCTAGGTTTCAGCCAATGTTAATGTACCCCTCTATTATCTCCTTCTTGCTTTCATTTCTAGACTTTTTAATCTTTGAATTTTAGCCTCAGATATTTACTTGCTGTGGCTAAAGATATGGATCCTATTAAGTTAAGGATGGTAATGAGCAAGGAGGGAGCAGTGGTCCAGCCTGAAAGAAGGTCATAGTTACCTTAGTTCTCTTTGAGTCCCAATACTTTAACTTTCCATCCTAATTTCTAGGGTTCAAAGGAAATGACCTTTGTCTAACAGGTAGTCTCCATGCACTAGATTTTGCCCATGAGTACAACTGGATGTTGTTAAACTATCTATTTCTATTTATCTTTATCACTGCCATGACTTGTGCTGCTTCTTTGTATATTTTTTCTTTCAAATCTAAAGACCAAGTTTAGGGATAAATACTCCTGTCATTGTGAGTCCTAGCCTAAGACAAGAAAAGTGCCTTGTCTGTTTTTCTAGTTTCTGTTTTCAAGGGCTGACTTATTTTGATCAAGAACAGTTTTAAGCTCCTGGATTCACAACCCGTAAGAAAATTTTTAGAAAGTGTTATCCTCAATTGTAAAAAATTGGTATTTAAAAGACTCTGCCCCAGGACAGTAGAAAGAAGAATGACTACATCCTTGGAGAAATGAGCTGTTTGACCTTGGAATGCTGACTGTGAAGAAAGGTCAATGGAAGCCTGTAATTTTACCAAAAAGTAATAACAGAAAATGGGAAGTTTCATTCTTGGGACAATTTGTAAAGAATATTCTCCTCTTCAAGAAACACATGCTCAATTATAGGAAAGAAGTTACAGACAAGGAAGGAGATTCTGACATTTAGCTCAGTTTGATGACATAAAGATTGATAGGCACTTTTCTCAGAGCACTTTAAAGTTTAAAGAAATGTGAATGTGAGAAGAGATTACAGTTATCTTCAATCATAAGACAGATGTAACCATTTTCTGAATCTATACTAGAAAGCATTACCCTGTAATACATGATAGAGGATTTCAGAGGCGATGAATTGAGAAGGGCTTGGTTTTTTACTACAATTTTAACTTTACTCTTTAGGTAGAGAAATCACACTAAGTATAAAAAGGGAAAGTCACAGGCTCAAAGAACAAATTTTTTTTCACTCCCCTATGAGAAGTCTTCAATCCACACTTTGGTTATGTTGCTTTGAACTAGTTAATTGATAACAGCAAATAGGTAAAGCCTGAAACAAAGATGATGACACAGCCCTTTAAAAAATATTTAAAAAATATATACATTATAAAAGTTAGTTCAAAATGGGTCATGGACTTAAATGAAAAATATAAAACTATGCAACTCTAAAAAAAAAAAAATAAGAGAAAAACTTAAGGCTTGCAGCTAAGTAAATCTTAAGATTTGACACTGAAAGCATGATACACTCACACACACATGCACACACCAAACTGAATCAAAATTAAAAACCTTTCCTCTGCAAAAGACCCTGTTAAAAATACGAAATGAGAAGTTACAGAACTGGAGGTGAAAGTGAAAGTTGCTCAGTCGTGTCTGACTCTTCGCGACCTATTGGACTCTACAGTCCATGGAAATCTCCAGGCCAGAATATTGGAATGGGTAGCCTTTGCCTTCTCCAGTGGATCTTCCCAACCCAGGGATCGAGCCTAGGTCTCCTGCATTGCAGGTGGATTCTTTACCAACTGAGCTATGAGGGAAGAAAATGGGCAATGGTTTTGAACAGATGTTTCACCAAAGAGGGGATATACAGATTGCAAATTAGGACCTGGAAAGATGTTCAACAATATTAGCCATCAGAGAAGCGCAAATTAAAGCCACAATGAAGTATCACTACACAAATCTCAGTGGGGCTAAAATAAAAAATGGTTATAACACTAAATTCTGGCAAACATGTGGGAAAAATGCAATCACTCACAAATTGCTGATGAAGGTCTAAAATGATACAGGTATTCTGGAAAATAGCTTGGCAGTTTCTCATAAAACTAAGCATGCAGTCACACATTTGGACACTTATTCTAAATAAAGAAAAGATTTTATTCACATAAAAACTTGTACCTGAATATTCATAATAGCTTTATTCACAGCAGCCGAAATATGGAAACAACCGTGTCCCTCAGTGGGTTACTGGTTAAGCAAACTGTGGAACATCTACACCATGGAATACTGTTCAGAAATAAAAAAGACCAACAAGTTGGATACATACAGTAACTTGGATAGATCTCATGATTTTACTACTTATGCTAAGTGAAAAAAATCTCATTGGCTACTTCTATATAATTCCATTTCTAGGACATTGTTGTTGTTTAGTCGATAAGTCAGGCCTGATTCCTTGCAATCCCATGCACTCCCACCAGGCTCCTCTCTCCATGAGATTTCCCAGGCAAGAATACTGGAGTGAGTTGCCATTTCCTTCTCCAGAGGCTCTTCCTGACCCAAGGGTTAAACCTGCATTTCCCGCAGGCAGATTCTTTTACCATTGAGCCACCAGGAAAGCCACTCTACAATATTCCTAAACAACAAAATTGTATGGATGAAGAACAGATGAGTGATTGTCTGGGGTTAATGATTAGGGAAGGGGGTCAGTGTGGCTACAAAGGTGTGCATGGCCTAGGGAAACCTTGTTATGATGAAACAGTCGTGCATCTTGATTGTGGTGATGAACCTATATATGTGATATACAGGAATACATGAATTTGTACATGTGTAAAATTGAATAGAGCTACACACACACACACACACACACACACATCTGCATGCAAAGTTGAGGAAATCTAAGAATTGAAACCTGTAGATTTTACTAATGTCAATTTCCTGGTTTAGATACCATGGAGGATACTGGGAAAAGAGTACACAGAGCCCCCTTGTACATTTTTGGAAACTTCCATGAATCTATAATGATTTAAAAACAAAAGTATTTAAAAAATGACATGCAATTTTCATAAAGTTCGCAACTGTAAATCTTCTCTTGAGCTTCGTTACACATCACTCATCCAGCTCCTGGATTCATTTAGTGTCTTTTCTACAAAGAGCTCCTGTATTTATCTTGCAGTTATCTTTCTCATGTTCTTTCTGAGATACACATTCAGAAACAAAGAAAAGCTGCTGTCTAAATATGATTGTAAAAGAGCTTGCTAAGTGTGGTTAAAATGAATTATATCAAAGGATGCTAAAATGGATATAAGTTAGTTCAATGACTTTTAAATCACTGAGAAATTACCAAATTTTCAAATAAAAAGTCCAAGAACAAGAAACTCCAAGCACTGTTAGTGTAAGAACTTCTGTGCTGCTTATTCTTTCTTGTCACTGAGTGGGTAAAGGATAAAGTGACATCAAAACAGTGCAGCTGAGAGCTGATGCTCTTTTTCCACATTGAAGCTAATGGGGTTGGGGCAGAGTGTGTTGTTCGGACGAGTCTTAAGAAAGCTCCTATAAACGGTGGTCAACTCCACAACATAGACACATGTTCAATGACAAAATCCAATGGGGTGTCATAGAACCAAGCAAATTAAACAATGCTAGTTTTGCTATACTTATCTCCTGCTACCCACTCTGCCCTGTGACTTTCTGACCTGTCTGATGTCTATATCGGAGAGCTCTTCTTTCCCTCTGCCATGATCGCCCATTCTATCCTCTTAAGATCTATCAAGTTCTTGACCCTGAGTTTTAGTTATGCTTGGTCCCTGAAGCCAGGCATAAAATTATTTGAAGAAATGGATTTCTTAATTTATATTCCCAATTCTCTGTCAAAGAGGTTTCCAGACAGATGCACAACTATTCTATCCCTCTGCTTCTCTCAGCACTCTGGGTCTCTTTGAGGTCTCCCCTGCTGAGACTCTTGTGTACCATAGAGGGAAACAGTCCATTACACCAATGCCACTGCTGCTAAGTCCCTTCAGTCATGTCTGACTCTGTGCAACCCCATGGACTGTAGCCTGCCAAGTTGTGCTCTCCAGGCAAGAGTACTGGAGTAGATGGCCATGTCCTCCTCCAGGGCACCTTTCCGACCCAGGGATTGAAACCACGTCTCTTACATCTCTTGCACTGGCAGATGGGTTCTTTACCAGTAGTGCCAGTTAAGAAGCCCCATTACACTGATGCTTGGGCTCAACTCCTATAACCCTTGGTAGCAGCTTACCTTTAAAGTACATTCAAGGAACAATGACGTGATTAAAGTTGCAGGCAGAGAAGGCTTTTCTGATTACTTTAGACCTCTTACGTACTGTGCCCACCAACATAAAAAATTCCCTCAATATTTGTCTTTGTAGGTGGCATAATTGTCCAGTGAGGTGTTTGTGTTTGTGATCACCAGGGGGAAGTGATTCCATTCCTTTCATTTTTCCAGTGTCTTAAAAGTCAAAAGCATGAAGCTACTAGAGGATTTGCTCGTGATTGGCTGAGCCCAGCAGAAAGGCTTTGTGCATTAGAGAAGAACTAAGACACAGGAGCAGCTCCTCAGGGGAGAAGATTTGGAATCATTAAAATTGCATCAAGAGTGAGGTGGCAGGATGGAGAACATGCTGGAATGTGCATTCATAGTCTTGGGGCTTCAGCTTGGATGTAAGTTTCTGGTTAAGAGGTGAGAACTTATGGGCACGTTTTTCCAAAGACGGGGAGGAGAGAGAGAGGAGACTAGACACCGCTCATCCCAGGCTTTGTGTTGGGATTTTAAGCACCGCTGAACTGAAAGCTTTGCGTTGTTTCTGACTTTGTTCTCCTGAACAGGGCTGCGTGGAGAAGACCGAGTGGAGCAGAGTCCTCAGACCCTGAGAACCCAGGAGGGGGCAGGCTCAGCCTCAACTGCAGCCACACCGCCAGCAGCTTCAGAGGGCTACAGTGGTATAGACAAGACCCGGGGAAGGGCCCTGAACTCCTTCCTTCTTTACTCAGCTGGGGATGGAAAGCAGAAAGAAAGGCTGAGAGCCACCTTGTTAAAGAAGGGAAGTTCTCTGCACATCGAAGCCCCCAAACCCGAAGACTCAGCCACTTACCTCTGCGCTCTGCAGACACAGTGCTCCCCAGGCACCCGCAGGCTGTACCCAAACTCTGAGGCTGCGGCTCTAGAATAAGGGCGTCTGCTGTTTTCCTGCCTCCCGAGCACCCAGAGCCTCTTCCCAAGTGGTCCTATGGAGAATGAACTCTTGTGACGCAGCCAGACAGCAGAGATTACTGGGCATTCTGTCCAGGATCCTAGACAGTCCCCCCCGCCCCAGGTGTCCATGGATCAGTCTGCTCTTTTAAACAGCCCAGAGCTTCACCCGTGTAGATTCGAAAGGGATAGTGGTGGTATGGAGTTTTGGTTTCCAGTCTTGGGCCCCTTGAAAAGATGCCACAGGAATGCACCTTTTTCCCTGAAATAAATTTTTTGGCATTCTCTTATAATAATCTGGCCAGATGTCTGTAAGAGAATCTTTCCCATTTTAATATATTCTCAAAGGTCATATCTCCACCAGCGCTATTACTGTTATTATGATGACACTGACATTTATCTCAATATTCAAAATGCTTCTTGACTTTCTCTTCTCTCTCTCTGTAACTGAGGTACAACACATATAATAAAGTGTACAAAACGGAAGCTTAGAACTCAATGAAATTTTACACTTGTTAATATCTACATGCATAGTGTATATTATCTCTGGTTTTCTTCACTCAATATCTTTGCAATTCACTGGTGTCATTTTGTGTATGTCTTGTTTGTTCTTTTTTTAATTGATGCATAGAGTTCCTCTACAAGAATATCTAACAATTTAATTATCCATCCTCCCAGAAGAAGATATTTGGGTTGTTTGGATTGATACAGTTTTGTGCTATTGTGAAAAAAGCTGTGTGTGAGGGAAAAAAACCAGATTTTTTTCCTTCTTGTGTAGGGAAAAACCCAGTTCTGCCCTATTATGTCCTTCTTTCCTATGAGTCTCCTTTATTACTCGCACAAAACATTTCTGGTCAACAAATGTGTTTTTTCCCATATCAAGCAGTTCTCTGCAGTCCCACCTGAGTATCCTATCATTCTAGTCAGTTCTGACAATTTCTACATGAAAAAAGCATGCCAGTCACAAGCCCAAGTGATCATCTGTGCTTCTGAACAAAAGACTGTAGATAGAAGATTCCCAAAACAAGATAAAACAAAATGAAACCCTGGGCTCAATTAATTTGCTAGAGTGACTCATGGAAGTAGGAGAAATATTTCACTTACTTTTACCTGTTTATTATAAAAGGCTATGATAAAGGATGCAGATGAATATCCAGATGGAAGAGACGTGTAGGGTCAGGTTTGTGAGAGGAACTGTAGAGTTTCCATGTCCTCTCCAGGGACCACTCACCTAGCACCTCTGTGTGTTCACTGATGGAAAGCTCTTCAGTAGGTCTGGGGCCTGGGCAGTGGTCCTACGAGATGACTCCCCAGCCCACTTGTCGTTCTGCATTTTCATTTTAACTGCACGCCACAAATGATGTAGCAAGTCCTATTTAACTGGCTAAGATCACCTATAAAATGTTGAATAGAATTCTTCTTATTCCCAAACTCAGAGGTAAAGCATTCAATATTTCACTGTGCCTATTAATTATAGTGCTTTTGATAAATATTCTTTATTTATTTAAATTGATTTTTAAATGTGAAACCAACTTTAATTTCTAGAGTTAAGTGCCCCTAGGTATGTTGTTTTGTCCTTTTTACATAATGACACATTGATTTGCTATTATTTTATTGAGCACTTCCCCCCACTTTCCTGAATGATTCTAGTATTCAACTTTTTCTTTTCCATGTTAATGTCAGATTTTGGTATCAAGATTGTAATGGTTCATTAGGTAACTTTCAATTTATGGCTTCTTTTCTACCTATAGAAGAATTTGTGTAGGGTTTTTAGTGATTTAGAAACAATTTTCAGAAAGTTCACTATAGTGAGGCCATGTAGCATAGCCTTATGGGAGAAACTTAATAATCCTTAAATTATGGATTCAGTTAGTTTAACAGATAAAGGGTTCTTTATATATTTATTTTACTTTTATGATGGTTGATAAATTGTGTTTTTTTCTGCTCATGTTTTATTATTTGCTACCTTTACTTTTTTTTATTTTAACTTGCTACTTTTTCTAGTTCTTTGAGTTGAAACTTTGCCTATTAACTCTCAACATTTCTTTTTTCCTGACAAATATAATTTAAATTCGTAAATTTGTCTCTAATTACAAATATTCCTTGACTTAAAATGGTGTTATGTACCAAAAAACTTATCATAAGCTGATAATATCTTTAGTCAAAAGTTCATTTAATACACCTGAACTCTGAACATCATAGCTCAGCCTAGCCTACCTTAAACATGCTCAGAATGCTTATATTAGCCAACAGTTGGGCAAAATTATCTAATACAAAGCCTATCTTGTAATTTGATGCTGATTACCACATATAATTTATGTGACACTGCACTGAAAATGAAAAACTGAGTGGTTGTCTAGGTTCAGAATGGTTGTGTGTTGGTTGTTTGAGTTTGCAGTTGAGTAACTGACTAGGAGCTGCAATTCACTGCTGATGTTCAGCATTAAAATACAGCATCATGCTAGCCCATGAAAAGATCAAAATTCAAAATTAGAAGTGCAGTTTCTACTGAATCCATATTATTTTTGTACCATCGTAAAGTTGGAAAACCATAAGTCAGGGATTTTCTGTACTGCCTTCGCTGCTTCTTACATGTTTTGATATGCCATATATTCATTATTATTCAGCTAAAATATTTCTATTTGAAGCAGGGATTTAATATCCTATGGTGATATTGTCAGGGACCTAAGAATGGCCAAATCTTGCCCTGCTCACCACAAGGAAGATTCCTGAAGGTGTTGTATATATTAGCTTAATACAAATAGAAAGTGAAGAAAGACTTTTAGCTGACCCCTGGACCTAATTTCCTCCAGGACCTAATATCACTGGTCCTCTGATTACCTCTAGGAAAGGTGGGTTCGAGGTTCATGCCTAAGTAGAGTTTGCTACTTCCTTCTGAATCCAGAATAGCAAGCTCAGAATTCCTATAAGGATGAGGTGGAAAGAGAGGACACACCTCAAATTGACCAAGAGTTGATTTAGTTTTCAGGCATCTGGGCTGAAATAGAAAGAAGAGGCAGCCCATCCCACGGCACTAAATTAGCCCTCTATAGAAATGCATTTATCACAGGTAGGCAAAGACTTCAAAATGCAGGAGCTATAAGCAGAATAAGTGGGCTCTAGACTCCTGTGTTTAAGTTAGACTGAGAACTGATCTCCTGGGCTTCTCTGGGGGCTCAGATGGTAAAGAATCCGCCTGCAGTGCAGGAGACACGGGTTCAACCCCTGGGCCAAGAAGATTCCTGGAGAAGGGATTGGTTACTCACTCTAGTATGCTTGCTTGGAGAATTCCATGGACAGAGGAACCTGGCAGGATACTGGCCATGGGGTCGCAAAGAGTTGGACATGAATGAGCAACTAGCAGTTTCACTTGTTTTTTTCAAGCTCCTACTCATAAATGGACTCTGGATGACAGAATCAGCCCTCCTCACTCCTCCTTTGTGGGTAGAAGAAGAGGGGAGGTTTACAAAGAAGGGAAGAAGTGGAAGCTTCCTGATTCAAGGAGAGAGACACAGGTATTCTTATCCATACCTCCTGGTTTTGTTCAGTTTTAATCTTTTGGGTTTTTAGCTTTATAGTCTGCCCAATATCTTCAGTGGAATAGATCCGAGTATTATAATGAGATTCTTGTTTCTACCTGCTGTCTTTTTGTCATTCTCATTTTCAACACCAGAGTCTTTATTATCATTTATTGAACCACTACCATATGCCAGGTCCATTGCTCAGCACTTTAGATACTCCTTCTGTAATCTAAAACCCACAAAGTAATATTAATCTATCCTCAGGAAAGGAAACTGAGCCTTAAACATGTTTAAAGATGAAGGGATTTCTGAGATAAATGCTGCAGGGAACATAAAATGAGAATTAAAAAATAAAAACTCCAGAGTTAAACAGTTCAAATTTTTTTTTGCTATACAGCAGAAAGTAACATAACATTGTAAATCAGCTATACTCCAACAATAATTAACTTAAAATGTAAATAACCAGTTTGAATAAGTCCAAAAAGTCTTTGCAAGTCAGAAATAAGTCTACTTACTCTTTTGACAACTGTATAGTATATTATAATACAGATCTACCAAAATATATTGAGTATTTGTGTTGAAGGATATTTAAATATCCTTGCTGCATACAATATGCAATTTTATAATATATTTATAAGGCTGTTTCTTAAAAAATTCTCAGACAAGTGGAATATCTGGCCAATGATATGAAAATAGCACCTATGAATCTTATTTAGCTTATACTTCAGTTATAGGATGTGAAAGTGCCCATTTCCTGATATATCACAAACATTGAATGTGAATATTATGATTCTTAATTCTTTTTGCAACCTGATGGCTGAGAAATGATAGAAAGGGATTTTCAAGAAAGTGTGAATTAAAGAAAACAATTCTTAAGAACTGAAGTGGCAAGAGGAGGGAGCAGTTCCAGGAATGTGAAGAGGTTCAGCTGCAGCTGTGCAATAAAACTTAACGATTTCTTCTTTTCTAACATAAGCATTTATGCTTACATTTCTCTCTAGGTACCTGTGTGTATGAGTTACTCAGTATTGTCTGAGTCTTTGCCACCCCATGGACTGTAACCCACCAGGCTCCTCTGTCCATAGAATTTTCCAGGCAAGGATACTGGAGTGGGTTGTCATTCCTATCTCCAGGGGATCTTCCCCATCCAGGGATCGAACGTGGTCTCCTGCATTGCAGGCAGATTCTTTACTGTTTGAGCCATCAGAGAAGCCCCTCTAGGTACATACTTAGCCACATTCTACAAATCTGATGTGGTAAAAATTGTTTTCCTTAGGAGAAGGGAAAGAGACAGTCATTTCTCTGGTAATGCTGAGCTTAGCCCTGAGATGATGGTGTTTCCGTGGCAACTTGGCACTCCTGGCAGATGGGCTTCTGGCGGTCCTCCTCTGTGCCTCTGTGACTTGCTCTGATTGGCTGGGCTGACTCTGTTTCCTGTAGAAAGTTTTGAACACAAGAGGCAGCAAAGCAGGTCTTTTATCCTGCAAGTCCTTGAATATTTTACAGACACAAGAATTCAGTTCTCCAGTGAGTCTAAAGGACAGAAGGAATGGACAAAATCCTGAGCCTGCTCATCCTTTGGTTACAATTAAACTGTGAGTTAGAGGGATTTGGAAATGGGCAAAGAATGGGCGACTCCAGGATATTCCTCCCCAGGGAAGACAGAAAGTCAGGGAGTTGTACCTGCATGGTTTCTGGGAGTTCCTGTGGAGAGCGAAAAAGTAAACTTAAAATTAGTTTGCAAAGAATAATCAGCCGCTGACCAGCCTGTCTCTGTTTTCTCTTTCTGAACAGGGGTGAGCAGTAAGCAGGATGTGAGTCAGAGTCCTGAAGCTCTGAGCGTGAGAGAAGGAGACAGCGTGGATCTCAACTGCAGTTACCCTGACAGCGCTCTGTACTTCCTGCAGTGGTTTAGGCAGGATCCCGGGAAAGGGCTCACATCCCTATTGTCAATTCAGGCGAATCAGAACGAGCAAAAAAATGGAAGAATTACAGTCTCGTTGGATAAATCATCAGGACACAGTGCTTCACACATTGCGGCTTCTCAGCCCAGTGACTCTGCCACCGACCTCTGTGCTGTGAGCCCCAGCGCGCAGAGGGAGCCTGTTCCCAGGACTCAGACTGCAGATGGGGCTCCAGCCACGTCCTGGCTTGGTGCTGAGGAAACTTCTTCCATTAAGGGGTTTTCTATATTGGCTTTCCTTCCAGATAGAGGCAGTTAGCAATGGTAGGATGATTTGAGAGACTATCATTGAATCATGTACATTACCACAGGTAAAATAGATGACCAGTGCAAGTTCCATGCAAAAGCAGGGCACCCAAAGCCCACGCTCTGGGACAACCTGGAGGGATGGGGTGGCAGGGAAGGTGGGAGGGGTGCTCAGGATGGTGGGGACACAGGTATACCTGTGGCCGATTCATGTTCCTGTAGGGCAAAAACCATCACAATATTGTAAAGTAATTATCGTCCAATTAAAATAAATTAATTAATTTAAAAAAATCTTTTAAAATGATCTAAAATTATATTGTGAATTCTTTGATTGTTAGATTTTCATCAACTTCAGTTTAAATAATAGTTTAACAATCTAAATGGGAAAAGAATTTGAAAGCAAACAGATACATGCGTATGGATAACGGAATCACTTTGATGTACACCAGAAAATGACACAACGTTGTTAACCAGCTCTTCTCTAATATAAAATAAAAAGTAAAAAAATAGTACTTTTGTTGAGATTAAGCAACATTTCACACAATTCTCTCTTTCAAATGAACACCTAAGTGTGCGTCTAGTATATTCACAACATGGCACAATCACTACCTCTATCTAGATTTGAAAACTTGTCATCACCCCGAAAGGAAACCACACGCCCATGACACAGTCACTCCCCGTGCTCTCCATGCACACATCCCTGGGAGCCACCCGCCTGCTTTCTGACCACGGGTTTGCTTATTCTATGCATTTTATGCAAATGGAATCTTACGATACATGGCATTTTGGCATTGTTTACTTTACTTAGCACAATACTTTGGAAGTTCATTCAACTCAGGACCAACTGCTAATGTTAGTTAGTTAGTGAAAGGCTCTCAGTCAAGTCCAACTCTTTGCGACCACATGGACTATACAGTCCATGGAATTCTCCAGGCCAGAATACTGGAGTGGGTAGCCTTTCAGTTCTCCAGGGGATCTTTCCAATCCAGGGATCAAATCCAGGTCTCCCACAATGCAGGCGGATTCTTTACCAGCTGAGCCACAAGGGAAGCCCAAGAATACTGGGGAGCATATTCCTTCTCCAGTGGATCTTCCCTACCCAGGAATCGAACCAGGGTCTCCTGCATTGCAGGCAGATTCTTTACCAACTGAGCTATGACAGAAGCCTAGGACCAACTGGAGAAAGGCAAATGTTCATTCTTAGCCAATCACATAGGATGCCATACTGCTAATTAGCCTGCTGACACTGGCCCTATTCTTCCCACTCCCCTCCACCCGTCTGTTTTGCTAGAACTTTGTCAGTTTTGCTGATCCTCTTAAAGAACCAACTCTTTGTTTCATTGATTTTCTCTACTGTTTATCTCTTTTAAATTTAATTGATTTCTCCTTTTATCTTTATTATTTTGTTATGCTTGCTTTGGGTTAATTTATCTTTTCCTTGTCCAAGTTCTTCAGATAGAAGCTTAGATAATCTGAGATTTTATTCTTTTTTAATATTTGCATGTGGTGCTAAAATTTCACTCTCAATACTTCTTTGGCTGTGTCCCCCCAATTTTGGTATGCTGTATTTTCATTTTTATTCAACTCATGGGAAATTCAATGATTTCCCTTGAGACATTCTCTATCACCCATAGATGATTAAAAAGTGTGTTGTTTGGTTGCCAAATGTTTGGAAATTTTCCTGTATCTTTCTGTTTATTTATACTATTATTTCATTGTTGTTGGAGAACATACTCTTTATATTTCAGTTCTTTTACATTAAATTTGTTGAGTTATTTTTAGGTCCCAAGATTTGGACTTACCTGGTATATATTCCATGGACACTTGACAAGAAGTATAGTCTCCTTTGGTTGGGTGGAGTGTTGTATAGCTGATAATTAAATCCTACAGGTTAATGGTGTTATTGAGTTCTATATATCTGCTGATTTTCTGGCAAGTTATTCTACCAGTTGTTGAGAGAGAAATATTGAAGTATTTAACTATATTTCTAGATTTGTCTCTTTTCTTTTTAGTTTTAATTTTTGTTCCACTTATTTTTCAGCTCTGTTATTTGGTACATATACATTTAGGATTACTATGTCTTCTCAGTAAATTATCCTCTTCATCAGTAGATAATATTTCTCTGTCTCTGGTAATTTTCTTTGTTCAGGACTCTGTCTACTTTATCTGATGTTAACATAGCCATTATACTTTCCTTTGGTTAATGTTTGCATAATACATCTTTCCCCATCCTTTTACTTTCAAGATGACCATGTCTTATTTGAAATGAATTTCTCTCAGACAGTCATAGTTGGGTCGTGTTTCTTAACCCACTTTTTGTCTGAGCTGTTTTGTCACTGGTGTGTTCAGGTCAACTTCTGTGTCTTAGTTTCTGTGTGTAGATCACTTGTTTTTAATGTCTTGATATTTTAGGGCTCAGACTTCCATTTTATTTGATTTTTTTGTGTGCTTTTTTTTTTGTCCCGTATGTTTTTCCTTCTAACCTCCTGTGAATTATTCAACATTTTCTAGGATTACACTTCAATTTATCTGCAGTGTTTAGTGTGTGTGTGTGTGTCTGTTAGTTGCTCAGTTGTGTCTGACTCTTTGTGACCTCATGGACTGTAGCCTACCGGAATTCTCTAAACAAGAATACTGGAGTGCATAGCCATTCTCTTCTCCAGGGCATTGTGTCAACCCAGGGACTGAACCCGGGTCTCCCACATTGTAGGAAGATTCTTTTATGGTCTGAGTCACAAGAGAAGCTCCTGTAGCATGTCAGTCAGTTCAGTTCAGTCGCTCAGTCATGTCCAACTCTTTGCGACCCCATGAATAGCAGCATGCCAGGTCTCCCTGTCCATCACCAACTCCCGGAGTTTACTCAAACTCATGTCCATTGAGTCGGTGATGCCATCCAGCCATCTCATCCTCTGTCGTCCCCTTCTCCTCCTGCCCCCAATCCCTCCCAGCATTGGCTTTTCCAATGAGTCAACTCCTCGCATGAGGTGGCCAAAGTATTGGACATTAGCATCACTCCTTCCAATGAACACCCAGGTCTGATTTCCACTAGGATGGACTGGTTGGACCTCCTTGCAGTTCAAGACATTCTCAAGAGTCTTCTCCAACACCACAGTTCAAAAGCATCAATTCTTTGGTGCTCAGCTTTCTTCCCAGTCCAACTCTCACATGCATACATGACCACTGGAAAAACCATAGCCTTGACCAGATGGACCTCTGTTGGCAAAGTAATGTCTCTGCTTTTTAACATATCTAGGTTGGTCATAACTTTCCTTCCAAGGAGTAAGCATCTTTTAATTTCATGGTTGCCTATAGCATTTATATGTGTCTTATTGTATAGCTGTTTTTATATGGTTGCTCCAGTTATTACATTAACATAACACAGTCTATTGGTAATATTATTTTACCTATTTGAATGAAGTGTATAAATATTGCCTCCCTTTACATCTATTTATTCTCCCCTATTCATAAAATAATTTTCTTTAGTATTTCCTCCATGTGTGTCTAGAGCCTCATTAGACAGTGTTATAATTTTTCCCAGATATATAATTATATTATATTTTTATGTTATTATAGAACACATTTAATATGCTATAAAATATTTTCACCAAATATAATTTAGGAAATTCAAGAGGAAAAGTCTGTTGTATTTATCCATATTTTTGCTTATTGTATTCTTTATTTCTTCTTGCTGTTTCAAGACTCCTTCCTTTGTAATTTTATTTCTGCTTATAGAGCTTCCTTTAGACATTATTTTAGGATAGGTCTTCTGGTGACCACTTTTGTTAGTTTTTCTTAAACTGAGAATGTCTCAATTTTGCTTTTATTATTGAAGGCTTCTGGATTAATGGTTCTTCTCTTTCTGCAGTTGAAATATATTGGATTATTTCCTTCTCGCTCATAGTTAAATCTGGAAACTAAAAAAATTGTAATATTGCGATTTTATGTTTCATTCTAAAAATTATTTTGTATCCAACACTTAAAAGTTGAAGGATAGCTGACTGACAATGTTATGCTAATTTCTTCTGTAGAGCAAAGAGACTCAGTTATACATATATAGACTTTCTTTTTTATTTTCTTTTCCCTTATTATTTACCCCTGAATATTGAATATATACAGTAACACAGGGAATTTTTAACTCACAACTCTGCTTTTTTAAAAAGTCAAATAGTTCAAGGCTGACAACATATAAATCCTCTTCTGTAGATAGTCATAATGTTTTGAAATTCTACCACGGAAGGGCAGTAAAATGGTGGGGCATGTTAAAGAAAACAGTGAACTTCTCCGTAGTTCTCTATTTGGCCTCTGGAGGGCACTGCTGCCTAAATTGGAAATTGCTGTTCTGTGAAGGATCAGAAGAACCTCACATAAACCCTATGGTTTAAAAAGATATCCTGACCATTTTTTACACAGTGAGATGTAAAGCATCTCAGACACCAGAGATAGGCATTTTGTTAAGACAGCTTCTTTTCCTAACAACCTCCCTACAATATCCATCAGAAGAAATATATATCCTTTGTCATTCTTAACTTCAGAGAAACCTGGGTTCAAGTCAGTCAGTCTTCAAACTTATTTGTGCGGAACCTGTTAGAAAGGAGCTCACTGCCTCTTCACTGCTCCACTATGACCTTGGTGTTCACCTTGATGCTTGAGATGCTCCTGTTTCTGAGTGAGTATTACTCCATTTTACTCCTTTGTCCACACATGGAATATTGCTCCATGTTGAATAGGGACTTTTTGCTTTAGCTGAGTTCACTGATTCAGCACTGATGTTTCAGCAGGAGCTGGAGCCCAGTCGTGACCCAGCCTGATGATCACATCACTGTCTCTGAAGGAGCCCGTCTGGAGCTGAAGTGCAACTACTCATCTTCTGTTTCACCATACCTCTTCTGGTCCGTGCAGTACCCGGACCAAGGACCCCAGCTTCTCCTGAAGTACATGTCTGGAGACAATCTTGTTTCAGGCATCAAAGGTTTTGAGGCTGAACTTAGGAAGAGTGAGAAGTCCTTCCACCTGAGGAAAATACCAGCTCATTGGAAAGACTCGGCCAAGTACTTCTCTGCTCTGAGTGACACAGTGCCTGGGGCTGCAGGAGGAGCTGAACACAAACCTCCTGGACCCTGTAGCTCAGTCTTTGCTACATTAGGAGGTTGGCGTGTTCTGTGAAGGCAAACAGCACAGACAATACAGAATCCTGGAAGTGTCTGGTTCCCATGGGCATCTTCGATTTTTCTTTTCTTCATTTTTTCTTGTCTTTTCTATTCTTTTTTCTTCATCATTTTGCAAAGGAAAGACTCCTGTTTTCTGAAATTTCACATTTTTGTCCTCTAGAATCAGAATTCTAGGGGAAATGAGGCCGCAAAATTTTCAACAAGCTGGAGAAAGCTACTTACTCCCGTGTCATTTGGAATAGTGATGGGCTGAGATATAATAGCTTGAGGTTGGCCATGTGAGTTGATACAACACCAGTCAGAGAATTTGCTTTACAATACTAATCTCATCTCTCAAGCAAACAAAAAACCCAGGACAATGGCTTATTTCTAACTGCATTATCTCCAGACTATTTTGCTAGTATCCTAAGAAGCTTCTTTCCTTAAAGGATTTCAACTCTTTGACTAAAGCATTTGGGACTGGTGGAGCTAATTACTGTTGGCACTTAAGAATGTATATGGGTGACCTTTCCAAACACAATATATTGTAAAGCCAAAAAAGTTCTCCTTTATTCATCAGTCTCCAATAATACGCTTCCCAGGTGGTGCAGTGCTAAAGAATCTGCCTGCCAATGCAGGAGACACAAGGGCATCCTCCCTCATGAGCAGGAAGATGAGGAGTGCAGTGAAGAGGTGGTTAAGTCATCCATATGGGGAAGTTCTTCTGGGTCTGTGTTTATCTTTGGCCAGATATTTCTCTCCTTTCCCCACATCAGACCTGTTTTATGACACTCCTGAAAGATGCATGTGCATCTTTTTGCCAAGAAGGATTCCAGCACAGTTTTGTGGGATGCTTGGCATCATCTGTTATGAGGCGGTGCCACCTCCTTTTTGAGCTCCGAAGAGTCTTTCTGTGCCTGCACAGTTTTCCTTGACCTCTTGACCTCAGAAGTGGTCACTTTTTTACTATAGCAGAGCTCAGCTCCTGCCGTTAATTGTTTTGGTTACTGAAGCTAATTAGTATGACAGGCTAATGAATCTGAGAGAAGAGGTGTGGGGGCAAGGAGTTTATTTGGAAAGCTGGCTGACCAAGAAGATGGCAGACTAATGTCTCAAAATAGCCATCCTGTCTGGGTCTGGATGCCAGGTTCTTTTACAGAACAGGGTGGGGGAAGGTGAGGAAACAAATTAAAAAGGCAAAATTAATCTTGTAAACATCTCCTAGAATGGCAAGCCTCAGGCAGGGGATGTATTAATTTATTCTTTCCTACCATCCACAGGTGGACAGGTCATGAACAAAAGCCCTTTAGCAGTCAGGCCGAGGGGCTGATTCTCTGAGGCAGCCCATTATGTATGATTACAATAACAAAAGCAGTGAAAAGCAAGTCAAAGGAACAGTTCCAACAAGGTAGAATTGGTTCTTCCTTCAGTGTTTGGAGTGTGTAGGGAAAACAAAGCTTGAATTTTACTCTGCTTGACAAATACCAGCTGTCTAGCCCAGGGGCCCATCTACCTCCTACCTCCGAAACTCATTGTGAGTTTTCTTGTGCTCAGTCGCTCAGTCAGGTCTTACTCTTTGCCATCCGATGGACTATAGCCCACCATGCTCCCCTGGCCATGGGATTTTCCAAGTAAGAATACTGGAGCTGGTTGCCATTTCCTTCTCCAGGGGACCTTCCCGACCCGGAAATCGAATCCCCATCTCTTTTGTCCCCTGAATTGGCAAGTATACTCTTTACCACTACATCCCCTGAAAAACTCTTTCAAATGGGGGTTAGTAATAATAGAGGAGGATAATTTTGTGTGAAGAAAAGCTAAATCATTATCGGCATATAAGAAGCATACTTTTTGATGAATATTCCTTTCAATTAATAGCTGTCTCATTCCCTGATTCAAGCACTAGACATTTACGACCATAATGCAAAATATCTATATTTACATTGATTGTTATTATCTTTATCTATGTCGTTTTCTTTATCCATAGCTCTCAGGAAAGTCCCCTGGATCAAACAGGGAGTCATAAACAAAAGGTAAGATGGAAAATTTTGAAGTATAGATACCAGCTTTTTCTGATTTTTTCCCACTTTTATTGCCTATGATTTATTTATTAATATATATCAGGAGAAAATAGGAACTTCCATTTCACAAGTTCAAAATTATGTATAAAACATTGAATGTCACCTTTTCCCTCCACACTCACCGCTCTTTAACCTGTTTTTAGTTCAGTTGAGATTAGAGGGTGGGGCTTCCTGTCAGCTGAGCAGGGTTTGTTGGCTGAGCTGATTGGTTGCAGGAGCTGAAACATCCAGACAAGTCATGACACTCACCACCCAGGGTTTGCTATGTATCTTGTGAATGTTTTCCAGCAACAAGGCAAAGCGTCATGAAAAGGCTAGTGGACACCGTACTGGGGCTTTTGTTTGCCCAGGTTTGCTGTGAGTTGGGGCTGCCCCACAGGGGAATCTGAAGGAATGAGCAGCTTCTCTTTTGTTGAAGGAGGAAGAGGAGCTGACAAGTCCTGCAGACTTTCTATCCTTATCATTTATGGGGTTGGGGGTGTACTTTCCAGGTTTTGCAGGAGCTCTGTGACCCTCACCTGTGACTGTTTCTCTCCCTTTCATCAGGTGTGAGAGGGATGGATGTGGTGCAGAGTCCCCCAGCCCTGAGTCTCCAGGAGGGAGCCAGCCCTACTCTGCGGTGTAATTTCTCCACCACCCCAGACAATGTGCAGTGGTATCTTCAGAACCCCGGGGGCCGCCTCATCCACCTGTTTTACATTCCTTCAGGGACAAAGCAGGATGGAAGGTTAAATGCCACCACAGTCCCCAAAGAACGGCGCAGCTCACTGCACATTTCCTCTTCGCAGACCACAGACTCGGGCACTTACTTCTGTGCTGTGAAGCACGGTGCTCCCCAGGCACCTGCAGCCTCTACACGAACCCTCCTGGGGCTCAGCCCCTCCTCCAGCCTCAGTCACACCGTGAAGCCCCACAGGGCGTTTGCAGTGTTTCATGTTACTCACCTGCATCAGGACAGTTTTAACCACAGACAGTTTGGCCCTACAGGTTACGGACTTCAGTCTCTATCTCCACTTCTCAGTCTGCGTCTCCTTCTGCACTAGAAACTTCGAACTGGGAACTAACAGAGTCGTTGATACAAGGACAGAATTAAAGTCAATATTTAACCACAGCTTCCCAAGTGTCTCAGTGGTAAAGAATATGCTTACCAATGCAGGAGACGCAGGAGACATGGGTTCGATCCCTGGGTGGGGCAGATCCTCTGGAGGAGGAAATGGTAACCCACTCCAGTATTCTTGGGAAATACTGGGAAATCTCATGGACAGAGGAGCCTGGCAGGCTAACAGTCCATGGGGTCTCAAAGAGTTGGACATGACTGAGTGACAGAGCATGCATGTTGAACTCAAAAATGTTAAAAAGTGAAAGGAATGAAAGGAAATCACTCCAATAAAGATACTATCCAGCTTAGTCGCCTTCTCCAGAATGTTCAAGTCTGCCTCACCATGAAGTGTTCCAACAGACAACTGCAAATATTTACCTGCCATCCTACTACTGTGGAAAGCAAACAAAAAATGTTTGCTCAATATTTAATATGAACTTGATAAGTTAAAGAAAATGAATTCTCTTATAGTTCTGGGTTGAAGAAGTATGAAATCAATTTTGCTTGGCTGGGTGGTAGGTTTCCTCTAGAGGCTTTAAGGAAAAATCCATTTCCTTGCGTTTTTCTAGCTTCTGGAGGTCACTTGGAATCCTTGGGTCATAGCCCTTCCTTAAATCACTGCAACCTCTTCTACCACCTCAGCTCCTTTCTCTTCTGGAGCCAAATACTCTTCTGCTTCTAAGGTGTAGGAAATTAGTAAATAAACAGAAAGTCATTAAATAGAGTTGGGAGACAGGGGGAACTCTCATACCCTGTGAAGATAACAGGATTAAAGGGCAGAAGAAAGATGCCACCTCTTTTCCAGGCAAACACTGGGCCAGTGAAAAACCATGGACTCTGTTTACTTTGTGTGTGTGTGAGTGTGTGTGTATTTGTGTGTGAGTGTATGTATTTGTGTGTGAGTGTGTGTGTGTGTGTGTGTGTGTATGTGCAGGGGCTTCTCTTGTTGAGGAGTACTGTCTCTAGAGTGTGTGGGCTCCGTAGTTGCAGCACATGGGCTCTCCAGTTATGGCACATGGGCTTAGTTGCCTGGTGGCACGTGGGATTTTAGGTCCCTACCAGGGATTGAACCACATCCCCTGCATTGAAAGGCAGATTCTTAAGCACTGGACCACCAGGGACATCCCAATGTAAACAAATGTAAATGTCTGTTTACAGTAGCCCTCCCAGCTTCCTTTTCTTCTCTATAAGATTGTTCTTCTCTTGTCCTGTGGGGACTTGCATGAGGCTTGCCATGGGTGCAGACCACAAATTGCAATCCTTTGCTGATGGCAGCTAAACTCATCTTTCTAGAAAAATATCTGCTAGTCTTTTTTTTTTTTTTTTTTCGTGTCAGCAAAGGATGCATTGTTATGTATAAGACCTACCCAGATAATCCAGAATAATTTGTATTGAGAGAGTCAATTCCTAGGCAGCTTGATAAGAAGTCCAGGGGTCCCCAAGGAGAGAGGTGTCTGGAATTCTCAAGGAGGAAGACAGGACAAACTTTTCTCCCCTCTACATTCCTTAGGATTGTATAACAATAATGTGTCCTGCTTGAGGACAGTCTCTGGAAAAAGCCTTCTGGCTGATCCTGTTATCTTAAAATGTAAATTATGGGAGTAGGTCCAGTGAGGTCTTTACACCTCCAGACATTCTTTTGATTCACTGTAATAACTAACTAGAGAGTATATAACTCCATGGCTAACACTAGCAAGGGGGTACTCTTTCTGCCCCTTCTGATGCCTATGTCAGAAGCTTTCTTTATCTATCTCCTTTATACTTTAATAAAACTTTATTACACAAAACCTCAGAGCAATCAAGCCTCGTCTCTGTCTCAGGATTGAATTCTTCTCCTCCGGAGGCCAAGAATCCTGGCATCTTTGAGTAGTTTAGCACCAATCTCTCAGTATCAAGATCCTTCAACTAATCCTACACCTAAAGTCTACTTTGCCACATTTTTATCTAATTAAAACTTTTAAAATTGAAACACAGTTGACTTACAATACTATATTAGTTTCAGATGTACAGCATAGTCATTTGATATTTTTGATAAATTACATACCATACAAAATTATTATAAAATGTTGATGATATTTCCTTTGGTGTACATTACAAACTTACAATTTATTTATTTTATAACTGAGAGTGTACCTCTTAATTCCTTTCATCTATTTCACTCCTACACTCACTCCTCTCCCATCCAGTGACCACTAGTTGCTTCATTATGTCTGTCAGTCTGTTTCTGTTTTATTTGTTTTTCAGATTCTACATATATGTATTAAAACATTCAGTTTATTTGTCTCACTCTGACTTATTTCAATAAGTATAATACCCTCTGGGTCTATCCATGTTGTCCCAAATGGCAATATTTTATTTTTTTATGGCAATATTTCACTATTTATATCTATATTGATCTATCTATCTATCATCTAGATCTTCTTTATCCATTCATCTATGATATGAATGAACACTGAGATGTCTTCAATATCTTGACTATTGTAAATAATGTTTCTCTGTACATTGGGGTGCCTATATATTTTTGAACTAGCTCTTTTGTTTTCTTTGGATAAATACCCAGGAGTGGAAGTTCTGTATCATGTAGTAGTACTATTTTTAATTAAAAAAAAATTGTCAATCAATTTGTGTTATCTTTCCCACCACAACCACTAAAACCAGATAGGATCCTATTCACTATCTGTTTCCCCCCAAAGGTGCTACCTCCTTTCTAAGCAATTGAGGAAGGATAAGACTTCAGGTTGCAGACACCATTCCATTTTTAATATGGGGAGGGCAGAGCAGGGAGAATCTCCATACTGTTTTCCACAGAGGCTGCACCAATTTATATTACTACCAACTGCACAAAGATTCCCTGTTCTCCACATCCTCACCAACCCTTGTTATTTCTTTCCTTTTTGATGACAGCCCTAGTAGGGTGAGATTTGCTCATTTGTTGTTCTCATTTGCATTTTACTGATGACTAAAGATATTGGGCATCTTTTTATGTGCCTGTTGGCCATCTGTATGCCTTTTTTGGTAAAATGCCTATACAGGTCCTCTGCCTAATTTAAAATAAGATCATGTTTTTGATATTAAATGTATAAGTTCTTTATATATTTTGGATGTTAAATCCTTGTTGACATGTTGTTTGCAAATATCTTTTCCTTTTCAGATTTCCTTTTCTTTGTGTTAATGGTTTTCTTCTCTGTGCAAGAGTTTAGTTTGATTAGAAAAAAACATTATAAAGATGAATGGCACAGAGCATACTGTCTATATTTTCTTTTAGGAGTTTTATGATTTCAGCTCTTATATTTTAGTCTTTAAAGCATTTTGAGTTATTTTTATTCATACTGTGAGAAAAATTTCTAGTTTCATTCTTTCACATGTAGCTGTTCGGTTGCTCGAAACCTACTTATTGAAGAATCTGTCTTCCCCCCCACTGTATATTCTTGCCTCTTTTGTCATAGATTGATTGATCATAGGTGCATGGGTTTATTTTGGTTCTATTTTGTCCCATTTATCTATGTCTGTTTTTGTGCCAGTACCATACAATTTCGGATTACTACGACTGTGTAGCATATTTTCGTATCAGAGAGTGTAGTATTTTCAACTTTGCTCTTTTTTCTCAAAATTGCTTCAGCTGTTGAGGTCTTCTGTGGTTCCATACAAATTTTAGGATTATGTTTTCTAGTTCTGTGAAAAATGCCATGGATAATTTGATGAGGATTGCATTGAATCTGTAGATTGCTTTGGGTGTATGGATATTTTAGCAATATTAACTCTTCCAGTCCATGAACATGAGGTATCTTTCTATTTATTGGTATTGTCTTAAATAATTTTCATCAAATCCTATAGTTCTCAAAATACAGGTCTTTCAATTCCTTTGTTGAAATTACTGCTAATTATTTTATTCTCTTAGATTCAGTTGTAAATTGGGTATTTTCTTAAATTCCTTTTCTTATAATTCATTATTAGTGTATAGAAATGCAAAAGATTTCTATATATTAATTTTGTACCCTGCAACTTTACTGAGCTTTACTTTCATTTATTTATCCTAGTAGCTTTTTGATGGTACTTTACAATTTTCTATACACAACATCATGTCATTTGCAAATAGTGGCAGTTTCTTTCTTCAAATTTGAATGCCTTCTTTTTCTTTTTCATATCTGATTGCTACGGCTAGGACTTCCAGTACTATGTTAAATAGAAGTGGTGAGATTTGCAGACTTGTCTTGTTTAAGGTCTTAGAGAAAAAGCTTTCATTTTTTAAAACAACTGATTGTGATGTTAGCTGTTGGTTTGTCATAAATAACCTTTATTATTTTGAGATACATTTTCCCCATATCAAGTTTATTGAGAGCTTTTATCATGAGTGGATATTGAATTTTGTCAAATGCTTTTTCTGCATCTACCGAAGTAATTATGTGGTTTTTATCTTTCATTCTATTGTTGTGGTATATCACATTAACTGAATCATCCTTGCATACTTGGAATAAATCCTAGATGATCATGATGTATGATTACAAAGGGTCTTTTTAGAATAGTTCTAGTTCACTTGCTTATTGTTTCATTGTATTGGGGTCTTAAATATTTCTGTACAGTTAATGTCTCAATAATAGATACAATAATTAGTGCAAAAACCAAAACAAGCTAAAGTCATGTCATCAGTGTGCAAACAAAAAAATAAAAAGACAGCAGTATTAAGTGTGGGCAGAATATATAACACAATTTTCTGATTTAGAATCTATTTAAAGACATGGTCTCTTCAGTATAAAGGGCTCTTCTTGATTTGCTGTTGACATTATCGGAAGAAAGACAGCTCCTTACACTGACTCAGTCTGAGGGTCAATATTTCAACAAGGTAAAATCTCCTTCTGTCTCAAGAAATCACTGATTCAAGATGAAGATTTTGTTACATATTTCAGGGCTCTGATTGATGTTCATAGGTGACGAACATGAATTTTTAAGAAGCTATATACATTTTGTTCAGCATAATTTCTTTCTATGGCCACAAAAGGGGCAATGCTGCTTCAGAGATTACTGTAATGCTTGTCCCACATACACATATTCTTCAAGAAGCCAGAAAGGATCCCTTAAAAATCTACTAAAGTTTTATCTCCTATTATGGTTCCATTTACATCTATCAATCATGCATGAATGTATGGTATGTTTCTATCTATCCATCTATCTACCTAGGTAGTATGGATGTATAATATAGTCTAATAGTTTGAAAATATGGCTTTGAAAATCAACACTTCCCTGAATAATACATGTTGTCCTCAAGGATATGGCCACATTCAGCTTCTCTAATATAAATGTATACTACACTTAGTTAATCTGAGCCTAGAGTTCATGTCCTCCATCTTTATGGGAAATGTAGTAGTGGTCTAAGTTCCATTTCAAGTATCGCCTCCATTAAAACTGTTATCTGGTTGAGTTGAGAAGCAGAGTTTATTACTTTTTTCTTTGTCATATCTTAGAGATACACATCTCTCCTTAGTAGCTTTTATCAGATTGTACTTGAGTATTGGGTCTCAGTTGACTGAAGATGGGAACTGTCTCTTTCCTTCTTGAGACCCAAGTATTGAATGTTAAGTAGTCACTTATCAGCACTCATTAAATACATATTGAGATGCATTAGTGAATGAATAAATGAAAAATAAAATATATCAGAAGTCTAACAAACAATAAAAGTTCCCCTTAGAATGATGGGGTAGATGGGATTAGACTGAGGAATGAGAACTTTTATTATTTCTCCTGTTGGACTGTAACGATATTTTCTTTGAATTTGAGATGACATCAAAATTTGCCCAGAGACAAAATGCTGGGCTTCAAAAACATATGCTCCTTATTTATTTTAACTTTACAAATAGATGGGGCAAATAGATGGGGAAACAGTGGAAATAGTAGCAAATTTTATTTTGGGGGACTCCAAAATCACTGCAGATGGTGACTGCAGCCATGAAATTAAAACATGCTTGCTCCTTGGAAGAAAGTTATGACCAACATAGACAGCATTTTAAAAGGCAGAGACATTGCTTTGCCAACTAAGGTCCACCTAGTCAAGGCTATGGTTTTTCCAGTAGTCATGTATGGATGTGAGAGTTGGACTGTGAGGAAAGCTGAGTGCTGAAGAATTGATTCTTTCGAACTGTGGTGTTGGAGAAGACTCTTGAGAGTCCCTTGGACTGCAGGGAGATCAAACTAGTCAGTCCTGAAGGAAATCAGTCCTGAATATTCATTGGAAGGACTGATGTTGAAGCTGAAACTCCAAAACTTCTGCCACCTTATGTGAAGAACTGACTCAATGGAAAAGACTGATGCCAGGAAAGATTGAAGGCAGGAGAAGAAGGGGATGACAGAGGATGAGATGGTTGGATGGCATCACCAACTCAATGGACATGAGTTTGAGTGAACTCTGGAAGTTGGTAATACACAGGGAGGCCTGGTGTGCTGCAGTCCATGGGTTCGCAAAGAGTCGTACATGACTGAGTGACTAACATGAACTGATATCGTCAATAGACTTTAATTTGTACTTGTAATTAAAAAAAGAGGAATGCTCACTTGTGATTTCATGGGAATCCCTTTCTTCTCCATTTTGTGAAATAATGTAATCCCTTTTAAGATATCAAGTTGTCCTGATACATGACTTTTAATCTTCTTGAAACATGAAGAAAAAGAAGATGAGCAATAGGGGAGAGAAATTCCAAACTAAGCATACTCCATGTGTAAGGAGGGGATTTCTGCCTTTCATTGAAATTAATTTTGAGCAAGTCTAAGATAGAGAAAATCGAGAAGTGCTTGCTTTGAGAAAAAATAGCTTTGGTTGAAAGTACTTGTGAGAAGGTGGGGCCTCTTGAAAGAATTAAAGCTGATGTGAACCTTAAGTCACAGTTCTAGCTGGCTGAGGAGACCAGAAGAAGAACATGAGCTGTCATTGAACTTTGGTGCCAGGAACAATGGACAAGATGCTGGACGCATCATTCTTAATTCTGTGTCTTCAAGTAAACTGTGAGTTATGATGGAGAAACCCTAGGATATCTCATTAATTTGGGGGAGTGAGAAAATTGGAGTATGGACAAATTCATCAGATAGAAACTTTAAGAAGGAAATACCAGTTTGTGGACCTAATGACTTTTTATCTTTTTAAGCAGGGGTGAGTGGACAACAGAAGGAAAAAAGTGACCAAGAGCAGGTGAAACAGAGCCCTCAATCTTTGACAGTCCAGGAAAGAGAGATTTCCATTCTGAACTGTAGTTGTGAGAAGAGCGCATTTGACTACTTCCTGTGGTACCAGCAATACCCTGGTAAAGGGCCTGCATTCTTGATAGCCATACGTTCAGTTGTGAATGAAATGGAAGATGGAAGACTCAGAGTTTCCCTCAATAAGAGTGCCAAACAGCTCACATTGCACATCGCAACTTCCCAGCCTGAAGACTCAGCCGCATACTTCTGTGCGGCAAGTGCACGGTGCTCCCCAGGCACCTGCAGCCTGTACCCAGCTCTGCAGCCGAGGCCCCAGACACAGCCTGAAGTGCAGATGAAATACACACATATACATGCTTGTGCATAAGAAGTCTTAATATAAGAAAACTGAAATTATACAGAATTTATTCTTTCACCAAAATCGAATGGATATAGAAAATCAATTGTGAAAAAATGTCTCTAGAAACTCCCAAACATTTGGAATTTAGGCACTAAATTTAAAACAACTCATATGTATGTTTAAGAAGCAATTACAATGACTATTAAAACCTTTCAACAAAAGAAGATAGAAAAAGAACAAATAAAACCCAATATAATCTAAAAGAAGGATGAACTTAAAAATTCAGATTGGTGAACTCTAAAACAAACAATAGAAATAACCATTAAATATAGTTAATTTTCTTAAAATGATTAATAACATTGATCTATTCCTAGCTAGAATTATCAAGGTAATTATCAATATAATAAAAGAAAACATGAATTATACACATGAGAAAATCATATGCAGATTCTGCAGTGTGAAAATGGTAATAAAACAATATTGTTAATAAATTTATGCCTCTGGGTAACACTATAGAAGTAGACTCACACAGGGAGAAACCTGATTAATAAAATTGATCTGTTTCGAGGTAGAAGTATCACGGGAAAAAGAGAAAAACATAAATTATGAATATAAGGAATGAAAAAGTAAACCATGCTACAGATGCTAAAAGGAAAATTAAAAAATCATTGGCAAGTTTATGTCACTGAGTAACAGAATAGAAGTCAACTCACACAAGTGGGGAAAATTGATTTTTTGACAAAGGTGCAAAGACAATTGAACAAAGGACAGTTTTAGCAACAAATGATACTGGGACAATTGGATATTTATACACAAATAATTGGAACTTGGTCTAAATCTCACAGCTTATACAAAACGTTGAATTCAGTCTCAAAATGGATCATACATTCAAATGTAAAACTATAAGTATTTTAGAAGAAACCAGAAGAGAAAATCTTTAAAACGTAGTGTTAGGCAAAAAGATTTTTGACATGACACCAAAAGCACAATCCATAAAAAAAGTTAGATTTCATTAAAATTAAAAACGATTGCTCTGTGAAAGTTATTATTAAAAGAATGAAAAAGACAAACCACTGAATGGCAGGAAATGTTTGCAGATTATATTTCCATCGAAAGAGTGGTATTCAGAATACAATGGACTCTTAAACTCAACAGGAAGAAAACAAACAATCCAGTTGAAAAATGAACAAAAGACTAACACAGGCACTTTACCAAAGAGGATATGTAGTAGGGATAAAAGCATATAAATAAGTATATGAACAAATGCTCAACATCAATAGCCATTAGGGAAAGTAAATTAGAGACACAATGAGACAGCACTCCACATCTGTCATAAAGGCTAAAACTAAAAGTACTGACAATACCAAGTTCTGGCAACGATGCAGAGAAACTGGATCACTCATGCATTGCTGGTGGGTGAATGGTACAGTCACTCTAGAAGACGGTACATCAATTTCACATAGGCTTCATCCACTTTCCTTACAACTCAGCAATCACACTTGTGATATTAATGCTTGAGAAATAAAAAACTTATGTTCATACAAAAATCTGCAGATGAATATTCATGGTAGCTCTATTTGTGATGACTCCAAACTGGAAACTGCCCAAACATCTTCTGTGGGTAAACTGATGAATAAATAGACATATTATTTATAGATCTTCCTCAACTTATGATGGAGTTATGTTCTAATAAGCCATTGTAAGTAGAAAATATTGTATTAGGGAGAAGAAAGCATTTACTACATCTAACCCTCCGAACATCTTAGTTTAACCTAGCTTAGCTTAAACATTCTCAACAGTTACATTAACTTACAGTTGGGAAAAATCATCTAACACAAAGTTTATTTTATAGTAAAGTATAGAACAACCTCATGTAAGTTATTGACTGCTGAGCTGAGAGTGAAAAACAGAAAGGTTGTATGGGAACAGAAAGGTTGTTTATGCTCCTGATTCTGGGGCTGACTAGAAGCTCAGCTCACTCCCAGCATCACCTGAGAATATCATACTGCATGGTGCTAGCCCAGGAAAAGATCAAAATTCAAAGTATGCTCTCAACTGAATGCATATGGCTTTCTCACCACCATAAAGTCAATAAGCATAAGTCAAACCATCCTTAGTTGGGAAAAGTCTGTCGTGAATAAAAGGAACAGACTACTGAGACATGCAATAAGCTAGATTGATCTCAGGAGTGTTATGCTGAGTGGAAAAAAGTCTATCTCAGAAGGCTACTTGATGTATAACACTTATTGGATAGTATGATTATGATCTGTAATGATTCCATACATAAGGTATGATTCTACTTACATGACATTCTTAAAAGGAAAAATATAGAAATGAAAAGGAGAACAGTAGTTGCTAGGGGTGATCAGGGATTTCAGGGGTGAGAACGTGTGCAAAGGGACATTTTTTAGAGTGATGGGACAGTTCTGTCTTGTGATTTCTGTGACAGTTCCAAGAACCCACACATGTGATAAAATTTCATAGAGTTATGCATCAAAAAAGTGCCTGTAAAAACTGGTGAATCAGAGTAAGTTCTGTGTTTTGATAAAAATTTATCAATATCAATTTCCTTATATTTACATCTGTAATTAATCTGTTAATATATATATTACATTTTATCATGCTGCTGCCTAGGCTGCTGTGGGCATCCATGGTCTCTTCTACTTAGTTATAAATAATTGCAAACCAGGGCATCAGCTGCCTGTCAACACTCTGAGGTGAAATGAGACAGAGGAGTAGACATCTCAACTAAATACACACTTTTATTCCTGCATCACTAGTTATCTTGTCCTAAAATTAAAGGACTGGCACTGTTTTAGATAATTTGTCTGTATTCCTTTCTACATGTCTATTTGCCTTTGACTATTTTATGTTAATTCTTCCATTAAAACAATGAAACCAGATGGAAGGTTGACAGTTACATTCTACATGATCTTGTACCAGTGTGCAGATCACCAGCTACAGTCAGCAGCTTCTGTGGTACTGCCGGGTACTAAGGGTCTGCAGCCTGTAGACGCCAAGTTTGGCAGGAGTGCATTGTAGCATTGTGTCACAGAAAGATCCGGCATGCTTCTGTTGACTTTATTTTACAAAGAGAAAAATAATGAGCCACTAACAAGTGAGACTGAACTCTTTGGGCCAATGACATAGAAAACGTGGCATGAGGACAACTCTAGAACACATGATCTAATAACTATGATTCCACTTTGGGAGGCAACAGGTCTGAATGTCCTGATCCTTCTCAAAGTCTAATAAGTAAGACTCAATGTCAGCCTTACAGCTGGAAGACTCCACAAAGTACTTTTGTGCAGTCTGGGAACTCACAGTGCTTGAAGTAATGGGAAAAGCTGTACAAAAAATGCTTTATTCCTGTTATAATTTCATAAAAACATAGATAATGGAATAGATTCTGAAAGTCAGAAGGACTGATTCATTATTGTTTGATCTTGAAGTAACTTATGTACAGGAAAACCTAACTAGAACCTTAGAATCCAGTAAACAAGAGATATATTAACTATTTGGATAAGATTGGCTTTCACTGAGAAAGCTGAACTTCTTAAAAGAGTCATTAGACTCTGGATGGAGGAGAGTAGGCATAGGCTAAATGATGACCAGTAAATAGATTATAAGAAGGGTTCATGGCATATACTAAATTATGTTTTAAATGGGCTGGTAAAGTTATTCTGCTGAATAATTACCAATGTATGTCAACTTGTTTATTCTTCTGTTCTGCTCAACTCAAACCTTTCATGAGAATTGTTTCTTTCAGGCCCCTTTCAGATACTGCATAGGTCATTAGTGACTAGGTAATTCATGACCAGAGAAAGACAAGTAGACAAAATAAAGGTCTGTGGTGAGTCAGACTTTTTCTCATCTGTGCACAGACCACGTGGTCTATGAACATGACAACTCCCACTTCCCGTTGGGGGGAGTCACACAGCTACCGGGTAGTATGTATATGTGCTGCCAGGCTCTCAAAGACACTGAGCTCTCAGCTTGAGGCAGGACTGAGTACATTTGTGCAGGGGAATCCACGCCTCATGCCGCTCTCCAGTCTGCTCTGGGTGTTCCTGGCCTTCACCTTCTCTGGTAGGGATGCTCTCAAACATGGGTGCGAGTGTTTTGGGTGAAAGGACTGCACACAGGCACATGGTGCTTCACAGGGACTTGGGGAGGAAAGGAGGGTTGGAGAAAAGCATATTTATTATGATTTCAATTTGGGTTTTCTTTGGGTCTCAAATTAGTCTAATTGCTACATTATTTTGTTCACTAATTCAGCTCGGTTTTCTGATTTTTTCCACAGGATCTGGTGTGGCCCAGAAAGTTACTCAAGACCAGCCATACATAACCAGTCAAATAGGGCAATCTGTCATTCTGAACTGTCGGTATGAACTAGGGAGGAGTGGGTACACGCACTACCTTTTTTGGTACAAGCAGCTTCCCAGTGGAGAGATGACTTTCCTTATTCGTCAGGAATCTTCTGGCCGGAATGCAAGGAATGGCCGCTACTCCGTAAACTTTCATAGAGCACAGAACTCCATCAGCCTCACCATTTCAGCCTTACAGCTGGAAGACTCCGCAAAGTACTTTTGTGCAGTCTGGGAACTCACAGTGCTTGAAGTAATGGGAAAAGCTGTACAAAAACCCCAGAGCTTAATAAGTGAGAGTCCCCCTGCTGCAAGACCCCAGCTGAAATGCACACCTGCAGACCTCAGACAAGAAATGGTAGTCCTGCGGTTGTTTCATCTGTGGTCTGGATCAGAGGATTTAATTTTAAACAAAAACTCCTTCCATGTCATTTGGAAACAGGTGCCCAGAGTAACTTTCTACTAATACATTCTCGGTCTTGAATTTTTGACTTTAAAACAATCATACAGAACATGCATTATCTAAAGTTGAATACTTGCCCCATAAGACATCAAAATGGCAGCTTCACCTAAAGACCCTCACATGACAAACATGGGTCTAGTTATCCGGAATCATCATGAAAATCATTTCCTTAGTCCTTTCCTCTTAGACTCTGTGTCACTGAAGCTACAATCAGAAGAGTAGAACCACTAGTGGTGTCCAATAAGAGATCAGTTATCGAGATTAGAACTCAGGCAATTGCTAGAGCTGGAGGAGTCCATACAAAGCTGTTATCTTTGCATCTGGTGTTGAGACTGAATTCACTGTTAGCCAGCTAGAGTAGTATTTGTGAGGGAAAGTTGGGTGCAGACAAAAGCATGGACAAACTGTGACTCATAAGGACATACTAGAACCATGAGGATAATGGAACCTGCATAACACACTAAAATTTGTCTCTCACCTCCTTTAGTGTCTCACAAGAACGAGTGCCCTTGAGGAGAAGAGTGTCACTTGCTACTATGCTACATGCATACTTGGCCCAAGACGAACAGATTTGGAGATCTGGTGGGAGGTGGAAGAGTTGTGTGTCATCAATAAGATGATGTAGTTGATCAGTAGCAACATGTGTGAGTTGTCACAGTGCCTGGAGCTCTGCACCAAGCAGCAGAATATAAAAATATGGCTACTTCATGACAAGTACCTTCCAAATAGATTTCTAGAGAGTTAGGTTGGGGCAGTACAAAGTTACTGCAATAGATTAACTATTTAATTGATTTGTTAACTAGGCATCCATCAGTACCTCTTTTAACAACACAACTTTGTCAAAGAGTCAACAGGAAGACTATTCTTCCTGCTGATATGATGCAATAATTCCTCATTCAACCAGTATAAGTTAACTCCCTTCTTCAAAATTACACCAAGTTCATTTATCCATTTTTGGGGTGATGTTCTTTCCTCTTCTAGCTAAATCAAACTGTTACATTGAAACCTGTATCTTGATAACTGAGATACAATGAGATATAAGATCAACTTATATTAGCACATTTTATGTTACTACAGGCAAGCAAATGAGACAGGGGATTTAAAAATAGTTAATGCATGCATGTATATATTCATATCAAAATGAAAAATATTAATAACATTTCATGTTTTTGTTATTGAAAATGACGAGATAATTGTCGCTGGAATTTATAACTACTTCCGTTACCCATTCCATAACCTATTTGCTTACAGGAGGCGCCTCCACTCACTGCTGTATTGACTTCCTCTATAACAAGGTCCTTATTCAGCAGCAATGTTATGTGAAATGCCATAAAGATGAATAAGGGATTCTGCAAATGGGACATGGTGGTTTTTTCAGAAGTTTGCAAGACATTGAAGAAGAATCCCAGGGTCTGTTTAAGTGGAAATAATCTTGTCAATACCCAAGGAAAAGTGATATATTGTATTCTGGGAACCATCATTTGAATGATACCTGTTTTCTTACCAGAAGCAATAGCAGTCACCAAAAGAAAGCAGTTCTACAGTTCTTAAAGAAAACAAACAAAACTTTCAAGCTAGCTTCTTATGAACATGGAAGTGTATTTTTAAATAGTCTTTATTAAAAAAAAATAACTGCCAAGAGGGTAGAAAGTCAATTCCACACTGGTATACCATATTGGCAATGTATATTTTTCTAAAAAAGAACTCAAGTGCAGGATATATGAAAAGCTCATAAATCAAAAAGAAAAGAAGATAGTTAAACAGAATGGAAAAATCTTGGAGATCCAATTTAGAAATATTATATCCATAGCCAGTAAACCTACAAAAATGACCTTGATTTCATTATTTATTAGGAAAAGCAAAATAATACCTACCTCCTCTGGGTGTTCCTTTCGTGTCTTTTCTGCACCCTGAGAGTGTCAATGCATCAGTGTAGCTAGTAGATATAACCCTAAAAGTATAGAGAAGAGTAATGAGTCTCCAGGAAAAGAAGTGATTAAGTATCTTTCTAGAAACTCCCATCACTGACCTGATATAGAGGGGGAAAAAAGCAGTAGAAGGTTACAGACCTGGACATTGAAGGAAAGGTAGGTTTTATTAGAAAAAAGAAAATTGATATTTACTGTGCTTACTATATTTCAGGCAATGTAGGATGCATTTCATTATCTAATCTAAATATCAAAACTATGATTTTATTGTTCCCAAGTTTTTAATTTGTGAGAAATGAGACACAACTTTTCTAACTGTGATAAGCATCTCTAATTTTTATTGCCAGGCAGTGTGTAACATCTTAGAGGATTCCTAAAGAGAAAGACTTGGACTATGGAGAAGCACTTGACCCCAGGGTGGCTGGATGTCTCAATGGCGGTGACATTACTGGTTAAAACCTGAAGTTAAAGGGAACCAGGAAAGAAGATGCCAAACCATAGATGCAATTGCCCCAGGATCAGAATATGAGGAAATCATCCACTAACCAGGTAACAGTGCTGAATGCTTTGTTGTTGCTCAGTTGCTCAGTCGTGCCTGACTCTGCGACCCCATGGACTGCAGAAGGCCAGGCTTCACTGTCTTCACCATTTCCCGGAGTTTGCTCAAACTCATGTCCGTTGAGTTGGTGATGTCATCCAACCATCTCATCCTCTGTTGTCCTCTGCTCCTGCCTTCAATCTTTCCCAGCATCAGGGTTTTTTTTTTCAATGAGTTGGCTCTTTGCATCAGGTGGCCAAAGTACTGGAGCTTTGGCTTCAGAACCAGTCCTTCCAATGAATATTCAGCTGAATGCTTTAGCAAGTTTCTTATGCAATTGTGTCCTAGGAAGAATAAGTGGCTACAGAGAAAGAAGAGATATTATTACTTAAACACTCTAAACATGTTTCTATATCGAGACCTGTGTCCCTTGCCTTTGCCCTCACTACTGTAACGCTATTACCCAAAACACCCACATGGTGTATCTCTGAACTTCCTTCACATCTTTACTCGAATATCACCCCTTGGTGAATGCTTCATCTCAATTTTTCTATTTTCCCTCCTAGAGAATCAGGTTCCAGCACAGTGCATGCAGCAAGAATGAAAGCTGAAGCATTGCCACCTAGGGTCCTACTCAAGCATTTTGTGGTGCCTACACTAGCCTCCTTGCTCCCCTCAGTGATCGTGGGTTAGACTGTGCAGAAGCCTAATCACCATAGTACCTGCCATTGCTGTAGCAATTAGTAAACTTCGCAATGCAGAAAACATGAGTGAGAGGATTCAGGAGAACTGGCTGTTTTTTAATCTTTTGCCTGCCAGATGTGAACTTGATAGACTTCAAATGATAAATTGAACCTGGAGAGTAATAAGCTAACTTGGACAGAAAGTTTGGAATTGTTGCATGAGGTGGGGGTTTTTTCCTCTGGTAAGTGAATTTTGTCTACTGCTCTGTCTTTCTTATAGTATAGAAATATGACGAGAAGGGGAAGCAGGACTCAATAATGGGAAAAAAACCAAGCAATCAAAGCAAAGATGACTTTGTATACTTATTTAATATTATAATATTAGTCATACACCCAGTCTCTGAACATAACACTCTAACGAACAAATTTCCCATTAACAGTAAGAACATGATAAATTAGATATTTATGTGTTGTGTTAACAGAACACAACAACTTAGGTTATATTTCCAAATCTGCCACTCATTAGTTGAGTGATCTTGGGAAAGTGACTTAATAATTTTTATGCTTCAGAATTCTATTTTACTAGCTGCAGGAATGCCACGACTGTTGGAAACATACCTAGTTTGTTCTGCACATAGATCCTCAAATAGATCTGAAGTTGAAACAGTCTGTTTAATTTTGATTATTAATAGAGATACAGTCATGCCCTTTTAAATAGCCCTGTTAGAATAAACACACCGTCTATGGCAGACAGGCATCAGCGTATAATGAAGCACACACCCTCCATAAACATCGAGGTCAAGTCAGCGTATCTCTTGTGTAGCACCCACATCCATCTCCTCATTTTCAAACTCTTTGAAACTCTTCTAATTCAGCCATTTGGTGCATCTTTCTTGTTTAACTGCAGGGACCTCTTAGGCTTCTTCCTGGCTTTACTCTCAACTCCTTGAATCTAACTCCTACATGACCGTAGAGTTATTATAAAACGTATATATAATCGTATCACTTCCCGGTCATCATTGAGTAATGAGGAAACATTAGAAGATATAAAGATCAAATTCTATATTAAGAAATACAAGACAGTGTACAGTTTTCCCCTGAATTGCTTCTAGTTTTGTCATTCCCCCCTTTTCACCACGTACTCCCTAACGTACATCAACCACTTTAGAATTCTAACCATGTATAGACATATTAAACTCTTTCCTAAATCAGAGCCTTTGCAGATGCTGTCCTCTTTGGCCAGAATGAATTTTCCATGTAATTGTGAAAATGAACATGTGTGTTCAGTATTCATGGTCAGTGCAGGCTGAGTTATTTGTTTCTTATCTAAAATCTCATAGGATAATAACTGTGACCATTTATTATAAATATTCTTCTATCTGGTCCTCTTTTAAAATTGCTTTGACAAGAGTATTAGTGAATAAGGGCTATCTTATACATGTATTCTGCAGAGTCATTTCCTACTAAGCATGTTGAGATCTCCTTTTGTCCATAAACCAAAGCAAAGACAGGTCTCTTTCTCTTCATTTAGCAAATTTCTATTTCTCACCCGAAGATTCAGAGATAACTACAGTAAATACGATGCCGTGAGTTGGGAAAGCGCAGCCTGCTCCAGGGAGTGACTATTCTGTACCAGTTTACATCCTTCTGTGTAAACTGCAGCAGGGCTCCCGATCTGCATGAAGATCAGGGAACTTTAAAAGCAACCCCAAGTGCTCTCCAGACTCCTTGCTCTTTTAGGATGGGGCAGAAGCCTTCACTAACATAGCATTGCTATGTTTGTCTTCATTTTGGTGTCCAAATCCAACATGCCTGAGAAGAAAAAGTTGTCCCAAGAGAGTGCATTTCAAAAAAACTTTGTTAAGTCATGGTATTTTCATTTTCCAGTGCATCCTAAACTTGCTTCTCTCTCTTTCCATATTATGCAGTAATTCAGATTCAGATTCACTTTTAACTCTGAAAGAAATGCTGAGATTTCTATCATTCACATATTTTCATGAATTCTTCAAAGACATTAAAGACCTTATAGTGGGACGAGGAGAGGGCTCCCAAATGATAAGCCCACATCCTAATCACAGAAAGTGTGAATGTGGCTTATTTGGACAAAGAGACTTTGTAAAAGTAAACAAAGCTAAGGATAGAAAGATAAGGTCACCCTGGACTCTTCAGGTAGGGCCTCAATCCAGTGACAATTTTTCTTTTAAGAAACACACAGGTGAGAAAGCCTTGTGAGGCCTTCTTGATGGAGGAGGAGGTTGGGGGTATACAGTCACAAGTGAAGGAACACTTGGAGTCACCTAAAGCTAGAAGAGGCACTGAAGAATTCCCTTCCAGAACATTCAGAAGGAGTATGTTTCTGTTGATACCTTGTCTCAGACTTCTGGCCTCCAGATTGGTTTAGTCGCTAAGACTCTTGCAGCCCCATGAACTGTAGCCCACCAGGCTCCTCTGTCCATGGGATTATCCAGGCAAGAATACTGAGTGGATTGCTGTTTCCTTATCCAGGGGATCCTCCCAACCCAGAGATCAAACCCAGGCCTCCTGCACTGCAGGAAGATTCTTTACCAACTGAGCTACCAAGGAAGCCCTTCCAGATTGCAAGGGAACCATTTTTTTTTTCTTTAAGAGTCATCAAATCTGTGATAAATTGTTATGACAGACTGGAGTTTTAACACAATTTTCCAAAAGCAACATTTCTAAATAGCTACAAGCAACTCCTGATTACAGTCATGGAAGGGTGTTTTTAAACTGATCTTTGGAATATTTTGAGTTCAAACTCTCACACATGCAGACACATCCATTTATTTATTATACTACAAATACTTGAGTATCTACTATTTATCAGGTATTCAAGTAGTTTCTGGGAACATGGTGATGTTAACATACAAACACTTATTACGTGCATACCACATATCTAGGCCTTTAAGTGTGACACCAAACAGGCTAAGTTCCTTGTTCTCATAGACCCTACATTGCAGAGAATCACCACTCAGTGGGACTTTATGAGATGGTGGAAACGCCCTATATCTGCACTATTCAAAAGCCTCTGGTCAGGTGTGGGTACTTAGCCCTTGTTATATGGCTGGTATGATTGAGGAACTAAAATTTTAATATTATTTAAGTTCAATTAATTTAAGTGGCCTCATGTGTCTAGTATCTGCTCTATAGGACAGCTCAGTTCTTGAAGGTGATACAGTACACACCGTCTAGATCATGAGGCCAGTCCCCTCATTTAACAGATCATACTATGGGCTGGTAAATGCTGTGATAAGCGACAAATTCTGTGGAGCCATACAAATGTATTCTATCTGAGAGTTTTGCTTAAGGAAGTCTTAGAGAAAGTCATATCTGATAGATAAGGCTTTCTGTCGAATTATACTAATTTTAAAAAATCACTGGTATGTGGTAGAATAATACAGTGGGACAATAAATATGAGCTCCAAATTGTATAATTCACAACCAGGATAATCTGTATGACAACAGAAAAATAGGTACTTACTATCTTCCATTTCATGATCTTAGGTCATCTAACAATAAATTTTGAGTCTTTGCAATACCTCTTCTACTGTCTCTGATCTAATACATTCCATTAGTACATGCAGAGACACACATGTATGATTCTGATGAAACTGGAAATGCGAAATGAAAAATTTTATTTCCTCCTGATGCCCTCAGTTCAGTTCAGTTCAGCTGCTCAGTCATGTCTGACTCCTTGTGACCCCATGGACTGCAGCACACCAGTCTTCTCTGTCCATCACCAACACCTAGAGCTTACTCAAACTCATGTCCATCGAGTTGGTGATGCCATCCAACCATCTCATCCTCTGTCATCCCCTTCTCTTCCCACCTTCAATCTTTCCCAGCATCAGGGTCTTTTCCAATAAGTCAGTTCTTCGAATCAGGTAGCCAAAGTATTGGAGTTTCAGCTTCAGCATCGGTCCTTCCAATAAACACCCAGGACTGATCTCCTTTAGGATGGACTGGTAGGATCTCCTTGCAGTCCAAGGGACTCTCAAGAGTCTTCTCCAACACCACAGTTCGAAAGCATCAATTTTTGGGTGCTCAGCTTTCTTTATAGTCTAACACTCACATCCATACATGACTACTGGAAAAACCATAGCTTTGACTAGATGGACCTTTGTTGGCAAAGTGATGTCTCTGCTTTTTAATATGCTTTCTAGGTTGGTCATAGCTTTGTTTCCAAGGAGCAAACCTCTTTTAATTTCATGGCTGCAGACACCATCTGCAGTGATTCTGGAGCCTCCCAAAATAAAATCGCTCACTTCTTCCATTGTTTCCCCTGATGCCTTAGTTTTAAATTTAAAAAACCCATTTTAAAAGGCAAATTGTTCCTCCCCAAATATCAGCGTGAGCAAACTCTTTCTTTTCAAGTTTTGACAAACATATATACCACTTAAATTAGAAAGCATTCTGTGAAAATTGGTTATAAAGTCAGCAATTTTAGATCCAGCCACAGGGGAGCAGCATCTGCAAACCCACCCTGCTTTTTAAGATGTGTGAATAAAACAGGGGTAAGTCTGATTGGCTGTCTCAAATTGCAGCCACTCCTTTCTTTTTTCTTTGCAAAAGGCAGTGTCGACCACAGAAACGTGTGTGGGGCTGGAAAAGCTTGTACAAGGGAAACCCTTTAGGAGCAGGCAGATTCAGCAACTCTTCCTGACGAGGGAGAAGAGGGAAATGCTGCTCATAGCACCAGTGTTGATCTTATGGATGCAAATATCACGTGAGTTTGGGGTTTCCCTGATTGCTTCCAGGGAATTCTGCACAACGGAATCTTATCTGCAGGAAATTGTAGGAATGAGATTTTCTGATAGAGAGCAGGATGTTTAGAAAAACTCAGAAACTAAAAAGTGGAAAGATGGAGGGAGTTGGGCAGGGAGACATGGAAAGAAGGAGAAAAATACACAAACAGAATGAGAGAGACCGTTGGAGCTGAGAGAATAGACATCTGATTAGACTTTCTCTGATACTTCTCACTGTTTTCTCAACAGAAGTGAACGGACAACAGATCAGTCAAATTCCTCAATTCTTGCTTCTACAAGAAGGAGAGGACTTCACCACGTACTGCAATTCCTCAAGCATTTTATCCACCTTACAGTGGTATAAGCAGAGCCCTGGGGGAAGTCCTGTCCTCTTGATGATATTAGCTAAGGGTGGAGAAGTGAAGACGGAGCAGAGACTGACAGGTCGGTTTGGAGAAACCCGAAAGCACAGCTCCCTGCACCTCACGGCCGTCCAGCTCTCAGATGTAGGAACCTACTTCTGTGCAGGGCACAGTGCTCTGGAAGCACCTGCTGTCTGTCCCCAAACCTCACTGTGGGCTCCGGGGGCCGCTCCTCTTCACCTTTTCTCAGAGGAGGGGCCAGGGAAAGCTGAAGTCACGATATCTATGAAGAAATTGAATTTTTAGTTTAAAAAAATCCCTGGACTCAGACAGTGTTACTAGATAATTCTGCCAATCTTTTGAAGTATTAGCGTGAATTATGCACTATTTCTTCCAGAAAAAAAGAGAAAAGAATCTCTCACTCATTTTATGAAGCTAGTGTTACCTTGAAATTAAAATCAGACAAAGATCATAACAGAAAACTGCAGAGAAACATATTTCATGAATATAGACATAAAGTTTCTTTAAAATATTAGCAAGTAAAATTCATCTATATAAAAAAAGTAATGTACCAAGCACAAATGGATTTTTTTTCAAGGATGCAAATTACTTCAAACTGAAAATCAGTTGATGAAATTCACCATATTAACAGGATACAAAAAGAAAAATTACATCATATTAATCTATGTAGACTAAACTTTTGCCAGAATTCAACAGTCAACTATGGTGAGGACTTTGAGAAGCACAGGCACAGTGGGGAAGATCCTCGGTAGCGAACAGGTAGCTTACTAACAGAAGACTGTGTGTGTTTCCCCAAGACTGGGGACAAGTCAAGCACATCCACTCTCATCACTCTCCTTCAGCACAGTGCTAGACGTCAGAGCCAGGCAGTAAAGAAAGTAGGTGTAAAGACAGTCTTGGGGCCAGAAAAGAAGTGAAATTGCCAGGTAATATGATTATCTGTATAGAAAACCTCAAAGAACTTACCCCCCAAACTCTCAGACCTATTGAGTTCAGCAACACCATAGGAAATAAGATAAATGTATGTAGTCAACTGTATTTCTAAATATTAGTGATGGACATGTGGACCTCAAAATTAAAAGTATAATACCATTTACAATGACTCGAAAAGAGACCCTGAGTGGTCTTTTTTGTACAGAAAACATGTACAGAATTTTTAAGCTGAAAACTACAAAGCACTGATGAAAGAACTTAGAGAAGACAGATGGAGAGATGTCATGAGTTTGCAAACTGGACGTTTCAAAGCAGCAAGCATGCCAAGTCTCTCCAAATTCACAAACACCTGTCATAGAACTCCTGCTAAAATCCATCAGGATTTAAAAAACAAACACAGGCAAGACTATTCTAAAATTTACATGAACAGGGAGAGATACCGGAGTAATTTTTAAAATCTTGAAGAAATAAGAAGTCAGAACAATTGGTCAATCTGATTTCAGGCTACAGTTATCGAGGTTATTTGGTACTGGTGCAGGGATAAACACACAGTTCAGTGGAAATGAACAGAGAAAATAGATCCACACAAATATGCCCAACTGACCTTTTCTGGCAAAGTTCCAAATACATTCGATAGAAGAAAGATAACACTTTCAACAGATAGTGCTGGAGAAAGTTGAAATCCACTGGCAGGAAAAATTAACCTTGATTCAGGTCTCACACTTCATACATACATTCTTTAAAATGGATCACAGATTTAAATGTAAAATGTTAAATTATAAAAAATTTTAGGACAAAATACAGGACAAAATTTTGATATGTGTATGGGCCAAGAGTCTTTGGACTTGACAACAAAACAAGTCTATAAAATATTTTTTAAAATGGCAAGCTAGACTTCAAAATTAAGATCTTTTGCCCTGCAAAGCAACCCGTAAGAGCATGAAAAGACAAGCTACCAACTGTGAAAAACTGTTATTTGGAAACAACACATCCCACAAGGAACTAGTACCTAGAATATATAAATAACTCTCAAAGCTAAACAGTATAGGCAAACATTTCACTTAGACCATGGGCAAAGAGCTATTTTATAAAAGAAGGAGGAAGGAGGAAGGAGTCAAGGTACTTTCAAAAGATGCAAATAGCCAGAAATTGCAGAAATGCAATGAAAACCAAAATAAGGTATCACTAAGAGCTCATTCTAGTATTTGTATGGTCGCAGCACAGAGTGGGGGCTTCCCAGGTGGCTGAGATGGTAAAGAGTCTGCCTGCAGTGTGGGAGACCTGCGTTCAATCCCTGGGTCAGGAGGATCCCTTGGAGAAGGGCATGGCAACCCACTCCACTATTCTTGCCTGGAGAATCACATGGACAGATGAGGCTGAGTAGGTACAGTTCATAGCATCACAGAGAATCAGACATGGCTGAGCAACTGACACTAGCTGTTATCACAGAAAGACCATCTTTTCCCCCCATAGAACTGCATAGACGCCTTTGGAGAAAATCAATTGAGGTTGTATACATATGGACCTATTTTTGGATTTGATCCTGCTTATTCATCTTTATTTTATCCTCTTTCCAACAGAACATTCTGTCCTAATTACTGGGGCTTCATATACATTTTGATATCTGGAAATGCAATTCAAACTTTTCTTCTTCTTCAAGGTTTATTTTAGGTCTTTTTGAATTTCCACCAAACTTATATAATTAGCTTCTCAACGTCTACCAAAAAACCTTGCTAGTAGTTATATTGGGCTTGTGTTGAATTTATGGATTCATTTGGGACAATTTACATCTTGACATATGGCATCCTATGTTATTCCCTTTTATGTAGATCCTGTCTAATTTTTTTTTTTTTGGTAGAGGACTGTATACCTTGTGTTAACTGAATTGCCATGTATTTAATAAATGAAAGTTAAATTTCACTTTCTATTGATTTCACTAGTATATAGAAATAAAATGTATATTTGTCTTTAGTGACTATACAGTCAATAATTCCCCTATTAGTTCTAGCTCTTATAGTTTGCTTATAGACTCCTTTGCATTTTCTACATGCACCTATGAATAAAAATGGTTTATTTCTCCCTTTTCAGACTTAATACATCTTATTTCCTTTCCTGGTTTGATGCCAGGCCCTTCAGGAAGACAGTGAATAGGAGCAGTGATAGTCTACCTATCTTGTTCGAGATCCTTTAGAGACTAATATTGATTCTTGATATTTTCAATCGATACTCTTTATTAGATTCAGGAATTTCTCTTCCATTTCTGGACTGTTGAAAGTATCCATCATACAGAGGTACTAGCCTTTCATCAAGTCATCTTGATTTTCAGAAAGTACGTTATGGGAATTATTTTGGTTTTCATCAAGCAAAGGAAGATAACCTCACCTCATATGGTCTTAGAGATATAATCCTATAAAATTAAGAACCCTGAAAAGAGCCAAAAGGCAAGAAAACATTTTTAGATTCCTCATGGTCATACAGAGTATTTTTTGTTTTTCAGTATTGTTTAAAAGAACACTTGGTAGTGGTTTTTACCATCTTCTAAAAACAAAGGCAAAGAACCCAACAAACAAAAATGTACTGGTAATTGCTTTTCTTCTGCTTTTTGCTAATATAATAAACTAATACATCCATACTTACTTTAAGTAATTCATTTTTATTTGTTCTTATATTTTCATTAGAAGTGCTTGTTGGCTTACATGCGTGTGTGTGTGTGTGTGTGTGTGTGAGATTTGCCACAGAACAGGCTCCCAGTGAATGTTTATGAATATTTGTTAAATGAACGAAGCATGATTACCATGGCATTTACTCCCATGTCTTCAATATAATTTTCTTCCATCTTCGATTTTGAATGTTTTTTCCCTATTGTTGAATTTGCCCATAATTATAACCCTTTATTTATCCTGTTAGAGTCTTTTTGTTTTACATGCTTTCCATAAAATTGGGAGATTGTTTTCAGAATAGTGGCTCATCACAACTTCTTTCTTTCACTAAATTCATGAATAAAGACTCAACTATTTATTCACGAAACATTCTTGAGTTCCCAGGCTGTAACAACCTCTCTTATAAATGTTTGTTTGACTTTTGAAGTAATCTTTAAATATGGGAAGTTTAAAGACAAACGGAAAGATGAAAGAGATGTCAACAATGGAGAATCATAATAGGGGTTTTACTGAAATAAAATGGCCAAAAATAATTTATGTCTAAGAAAACTCAGGTGAGTACAAAGGTTTTACATCTAAGATTCTTTTTTTCTTTTGAACTTTTGATTTTGTCTTGAGGTATAGCCGATGAACAATGTTGTAATAGTAATAGTTTCAGCTGAACAGTGAAGGGACTCAGGCATACATGTACATGTATCCATTCTTCCCCAAATTCCCCTCCCATTCACCTAATGTTGAGCAGAGTTCCTTATACTATACAAAAGATCCTTGTTGGTTATCCATTTTAAATATAGCAGTGTGTACATGACCATCCCAAATTCCCTAACTATCCTTTTCCCCTTATGACAACCATACATTTGTTTCAAAGTCTGAGAGTCTCATTCTGTTTTGTAAGTAAGTTCATTTGTATCATTTCTTTTTAGAGCTCACATATAAGGGCTGCCATATGATATTTCTCCTTCTCTGTCTGACTTACTTCACTCAGTATGAAACTCTCTAGGTCCATCCATGTGGTCTACAGCCTGGTGGTCTACAGTCCGTGGGATTTCCCAGGTGAGAACACTGGAGTGGGTTGTCATTTTCATCTACAGGGTATCTTCCTGGTCCAGGGATCGAACCCATGTCTCCCGCATCTCCTACACTGGCAGGCGGATTCTCACTGCTAAGCCATCTGGGAAGCCCCCTTTTAAAAGATTATATAGTAGTGCTACAGTGCTCAGTCGTGTCCAACTTTTTGAGACCCCATGAACTGTTGTAGACTGCCAGGCTCCTCTGTCCATGGCATTCTTCAGGCAAGAATACTGGAGTGCATTACCATTTCCTCCTACAGGGGATCTTCCTGACTCAGGCTAAACCTGCATCTCCGGAATCTTCTCCACTGGCAGGTAGACTCTTTACTCCTGAGCCACACCAGTGAGCTTTTGGCCTGGGTTTAGTTCTGCAGTTCACTTACTCAGTCACTGGAGGGGGCTGCTTCAACTGAAAACGGTGGTCCTTTCTGGGGGAAGGAAAGGGCACATCCATTGATGGGCCAAAGAGAAAAGAAAAATGACATCCTTCCATTCTTTCTCTCTCTTTCTCTCTCTCTTTTTTTTTAATGTTTATTTTCATGTTAAAAAGGATGAGTTACCCTGTGGTTAGAATACCTTTATGCTGAACAACAAAGTCACTTTCATTTCTGAAATATTTCCAGAAAAAAAATAAAAGAAAGAAAAAAGGAAATAGAAATCCAAAAATGAGGAAGAGTAAGATCAAACTGTGCTGATAGATTCCATCCACAGTCCCAACAGAAGCCATTCCCTCTAAAGGCTGCATCTCTAATTCAGTGCATTTTGCAATATCAGGTTCTGATGTCTCCCACCATAAATTTAGATATTTCTGAGCAGGATATCTGTACATTTAAAACCTACAACTTCTCGTGCTTTTATTTGAAAAGGTATCTATTTCAACAGACCTTTCAGTGTTTTAGTATATTGCCTATATTGCACACAAAAAATATCTGCTCTCCATATTTGAGCATAACTTCTCCACCACCCATACTGTTCTTTTACATAACGGGTGACACGTGGTGTATTACACATAGTACAGTTTTGAGGGAGGAGATGGTTGTTGGGTTTATGGACCACCTATCTTGCCATTTGCAGAGATTAGAATGGAGAACTGAGGCCATTTTTGAGCTGATGAGAGTAGAAAGATGATGAAGGAAGAATCCAGACAGAACCACCCTCTGTGGTCAGTGGAGTTGGAATGAGTGGTCTTCCCTGAGAGACTTTACTGTGGTCCCAACATCCCAACACTGGGAAGATGTTATTATCTTTTGACAGTTTGTTCTTTATAATCCCTGGCTAAGGGTCCGTGGCCAAGGATTCTGGGCATCTTAGCCCAACCTAAGCCTTTTCCATGTACCTTCCTGACACTGCTTTCTCTGTTTCCCTCCTCTGATTATCTTTCCCCTTCCCTATTACTTACATTTTTATCCCTTCCTCTGACTTTTTCTACCACTTACACCCACCCTACACACCACCCCGTCTTTGTTTGCATTCCTTCCTGTCTTTTCTCTCTGCTTCAGCATCCTTGGTGCACAGCGCCTACAAGCATGGGCATAGAGAACATGAGGATTCATGATCACTCTTCAAGAAGAGACTTTAAACTTCACAGAGGATGGCAGCAGACACCGTGTGAGTTGGGGATGTCTCTCCTTCTTTAGGGGACATGACTAAAACAGGGGAGGAAGACCTAGACAAGGAACTGCTCGATCATTGGCTGACAGATCTTGGCAACAACACACTGATACCTGCTCTGGTTCTAAGTCTTCACCAGCAGTGGTTGCTTCTGTTCTGTGGAAACAAGCCCAGGAGCAGACACAGTCTGAGCTGTGAGCCCTTGATCCTGGTTTGTCCTTGAGTATGAGGCTGGTGACTGGAGTAACTGTGTTTCTGACCTTGGGTAAGTCCTCTGTGTCTACAAGGGATGACTTGAGGGCAAAGGGCCATGAAGTGTTATTTGCTCTCTGCTCTCCCTCTGCTCTATTCAGCCTCATAACGATGGAATTGAGAACTGATCTATACATTTGCTAGGGAGCACAAACTTCTACATGACAGGTTAAATCATAGCCATGATCCCAGAAGAGCACTTAGCAGTAACCAGCTTGCAGGAAATCCCTGCATTTACTGAGCAAAGGATCCATGAGATAAAGTTTATAGAGTCTCAGATTCTTGCCATGTGTCTTTGGTCTCTATATAATAAACACAAATGATATTTTGCAGGACATAGATAAAAACACTGGAATAGGGGGAGGTCCAGATAGTTATGGGAATGTTGTACGCTTGATCCACAGAATTACACTGATTTGTGGTCAGGGGCTAATTTTATTTTCTTGACCCTTTAGGAACTGTGATTAATGCTAAGACCACCCAGCCCAGCTCCATGGATTGTGCTGAAGGAGAAAATGTAAACCTGCCTTGTAATCACTCTACCATCAGGGGAGCTGACTATATACATTGGTATCGGCAAAATCCCAATCAGAGTCCACAGTATGTCATTCATGGCTTACGAGACACAGTGAACAACAGCCTGGCCTCTCTGACCATAGCTTCAGACAGAAAGTCCAGTTCCTTGGTCCTGCCCCCGGTCACCCTGAGAGACACCGCTGTGTACTACTGCATCCAGAGCGGGGCACAGTGGGACAGACGGGGCTGCACCTGTGCAGTATCTCTGGTGGGAAGAAGGGGGGACACAGTGGGGAAGCAGTCACGAGAGAAATCTAGAGTCATCTGGAAGGAGAGTCAGAGAGCAGTAAGAGATGAGGGAAATGAAGGGAAGGGAAAGGGAAGAAGATGGATAAAGAAAAGAAGAAAAAGAGGACACAGAATAAACACCTAGTTTATTGATGCAGCTGAGAAGAATTTTGAGGCATGTCAGAATCATAATTTTAGCATAGCAATAAAGTAAAGAGGTGTTAGACTTGTTATGGCTCCTTCTCATGTCAATAAAATGTTGGTTTTAGTGCACTAGCCCCAACATAAGAAGTGGGAAACATGCAAATAATTCTCCTTGTACCAAAGGTTTCTTTCACTTGGATCCAGGGCCAAGTCCAGACTCTGATGTGTTATAGTTGTTCCACTTACCAGAAACAAACTACTCTTTCTCTGAGAAAAATATGAAATGTTATTGTTGCTAGTCTAGAACATTCATATTTCCCATGAAGAAGTGTTTTGAAAGAAGCAAAAATTAAGTGAATGACAATGTTTCACTTTCTTGGCAGGAATGGAAATCCTGCTTCTATAAAGAGTTTTCATCATTTTTGATATTCCCTAAGCAGTACATGGGGCTTCCCCTTTGGCTCAGCAGTAAAGAATCTGCCTGCTGCAGGAGCTGCAGGAGAGAGACAGGGGTTTGATCCCAGGGTTGGGAAGATCCCCTGGAGGAGGCACGGCAACCCACTCCAGTATTCTTCCCTGGGGGATTCCATGGACACAAGAGCCTGGCGGACTACAGACCCTAGAGTTGCAAAGAATTGGACATGACTGAAGCGACTTAGCATGCAGGCGTGCAAGCAGCACATGGGGCTTACCCTGGTGGCTCAGTGGTAAAGAATCTGCCTGCCAATGCAGGGGTCACAGGTTCAGTCCCTGGTTGGAGAACTGAGATCCCACATGCCTTGGAGCAACCAGGCCTACGTGCTGCTACTACTGAACCATCCTTGAACTGTCCATCTGAATGTTAGTGCCTGCAGATCACTTCACTTTCACGGCAGTGAAAATATACAGGTCCTCATCTTCCATCCCTTTTACCCCCAAATCCACTGACAGAGAATCGATATTATTTACAAAGTCTGAGATAAGAGCACAAACTAAAATTATCTTCATATGGTTTCAAAAATACTTATTTTTCTCTAAAACAGCTTACTAAAATTAGCAAGCAGAATACAAAACTAGTAATCAACAGTTTTAAAAATGTATTTATTATAGAAATTTTCTTTAAAATAATTTATTTTAAAATTATAGATGTTTTAATAAAAATAAAACTTACAATTCAATTTTCAATGTCCAGCTAGTGGTTAAGATAACTAAAATTGCTCTTTATGCAGCCCTAGTCTAAAATAAATATATATAACTTTTCAAGTAATCAGTACCATTTTTATAGGATCTATATATATGCATTAATATGTGATATTTGTTTTTCTCTTTCTGACTTACTTCACTTTGGTTAACAGGCTCTAGTTTCATCCACCTCACTAGAACTGTTTCAAATGTGTGTATTTTTTTTTTTTTTTATTAGTTGGAGGCTAATTACTTCACAACATTTCAGTGGGTTTTGTCATACATTGATATGAATCAGCCATAGAGTTACACGTATTCCCCATCCCGATCCCCCCTCCCACCTCCCTCTCCACCCAATTCCTCTGGGTCTTCCCAGTGCACCAGGCCCCTGAGGAAGCCAGATCTGAAAGAGACACGTGCACCCCAATGTTCATCGCAGCACTGTTTATAATAGCCAGGACATGGAAGCAACCTAGATGCCCATCAGCAGATGAATGGATAAGGAAGCTGTGGTACATATACACCATGGAATATTACTCAGCCGTTAAAAAGAATTCATTTGTTTTTTCATTGTTAGTATATAGGAATGCAAGGGATTTCTGTGTGTTGATTTTATATCCTGCAACTTTACTATATTCATCGATTAGCTCTAGTAATTTTCTGGAAGAGTCTTTAGGGTTTTCTATGTAGAGGATCATGTCATCTGCAAACAGCGAGAGTTTCACTTCTTCTTTTCCTATCTGGATTCCTTTTACGTCTTTTTCTGCTCTGATTGCTGTGGCCAAAACTTCCAACACTATGTTGAATAGTAGTGGTGAGAGTGGGCATTCTTGTCTTGTTCCTGATTTCAGAGGAAATGCTTTCGATTTTTCACCATTGATGGTGATACTTGCTGTGGGTTTGTCATATATAGCTTTTATTATGTTGAGGTATGTTCCTTCTATTCCTGCTTTCTGGAGAGTTTTAATCATAAATGAGTGTTGAATTTTGTCAAAGGCTTTCTCTGCATCTATTGAGATAATCATATGGTTTTTATCTTCCAATTTGTTAATGTGGTGTATTACATTGATTGATTTGTGGATATTAAAGAATCCTTGCATTCCTGGGATAAAGCCCACTTGGTCATGGTGTATGATTTTTTTAATATGTTGTTGGATTCTGTTTGCTAGAATTTTGTTAAGGATTTTTGCATCTATGTTCATCAGTGATATTGGCCTGTAGTTTTCTTTTTTTGTGGCATCTTTGTCTGGTTTTGGAATTAGGGTGATGGTGGCCTCATAGAATGAGTTTGGAAGTTTACCTTCATCTGCAATTTTCTGGAAGAGTTTGAGTAAGATAGGTGTTAGCTCTTCTCTAAATTTTTGGTAGAATTCAGCTGTGAAGCCATCTGGTCCTGGGCTTTTGTTTGCTGGAAGATTTCTGATTACAGTTTCGATTTCCTTGCTTGTGATGGTTCTGTTAAGATCTTCTATTTCTTCCTGGTTTAGTTTTGGAAAGTATACTTTTCTAAGAAATTGTCCATTTCATACAAGTTGTCCATTTTATTGGCATAGAGCTGCTGGTAGTAGTCTCTTATGATCCTTTGGATTTCAGTGTTGTCTGCTGTGATCTCACCCTTTTCATTCTTATTTTGTTAATTTGGTTCTTCTCTCTTTGTTTCTTAATGAGTCTTGCTAATGGTTTGTCAATTTTGTTTATTTTTTCAAAAAACCAGCTTTTAGCTTTGTTGATTTTTGCTATGGTCTCTTTAGTTTCTTTTGCATTTATTTCTGCCCTAATTTTTAAGATTTCTTTCCTTCTGCTAACCCTGGGGTTCTTCATTTCTTCCTTCTCTAATTGCTTTAGGTGTAGGGTTAGGTTATTTATTTGGCTTTTTTCTTGTTTCTTGATGTAAGCCTGTAATGCTATGAACCTTCCCCTTAGTACTGAAAAAACAGAAAGAGAAATTAAGGAAACAATACCATTCACCATTGTAACAAAAAGAATAAAATACTTAGGAGCATATCTACCTAAAGAAACAAAAGACCTATACACAGAAAACTATAAAACATTGATGAAAGAAATCAAAGAGGACACAAACAGATGGAGAAACATACCGTGTTCATGGATTGGAAGAATCAATATTGTCAAAATGGCTATTCTACCCAAAGCAATCTATAGATTCAATGCAATCCCTATCAAGCTACCAACGGTATTTTTCACAGAACTAGAACAAATAATTTCACAATCTGTATGGAAATACAAAAAACCTCGAATAGCCAAAGTAATCTTGAGAAAGAAGAATGGAACTGGAGGAATCAACCTGCCTGACTTCAGGCTCTACTACAAAGCCACAGGAATCAAGACAGTATGGTACTGGCACAAAGACAGAAATATAGATCAGTGGAGCAGAATAGAAAGCCCAGAGATAAATCCACGAACCTATGGACAACTTATCTTCCACAAAGGAGGCAAGGATATACAATGGAAAAAAGACAATCTCTTTAACAAGTGGTGCTGGGAAAACTGGTCAACCACTTGTAAAAGAAAGAAACTAGAACACTTTTTAACACCATACACAAAAATAAACTCAAAATGGATTAAAGATCTAAATGTAAGACCAGAAACTATAAAACTCCTAGAGGAGAACATAGGCAAAACACTGTCGGACATAAATCACAGCAAGATCTTCTATGACCCACCTCCCAGAATACTGGAAATAAAAGCACAAATAAACAAATGGGACCTAATGAAAATTAAAAGCTTTTGCACAACAAAGGAAACTATAAGTAAGGTGAAAAGACAGCCCTCAGATTGGGAGAAAATAATAGCAAATGAGGAAACAGACAAAGGATTAATGTCAAAAAGATACAAGCAACACCTGAAGCTCAATTCCAGAAAAATAAATGACCCAATCAAAAAATGGGCCAAAGAACTAAACAGACATTTCTCCAAAGAAGACATACAGATGGCTAACAAACACATGAAAAGATGCTCCACATCACTCATTATCAGAGAAATGCAAATCAAAACCACAATGAGGTACCATTACACGCCAGTCAGGATGGCTGCTATCCAAAAGTCTACAAGCAATAAATGCTGGAGAGGGTGTGGAGAAAAGGGAACCCTCTTACACTGTTGGTGGGAATGCAAACTAGTACAGCCACTATGGAAAACAGTGTGGAGATTTCTTAAAAAACTGGAAATAGAACTGCCATATGACCCAGCAATACCACTTCTGGGCATACACACTGAGGAATCCAGATCTGAAAGAGACACGTGTACCCCAATGTTCATCGCAGCACTGTTTATAATAGCCAGGACATGGAAGCAACCTAGATGCCCATCAGCAGATGAATGGATAAGGAAGCGGTGGTACATATACACCATGGAATATTACTCAGCTGTTAAAAAGAATTCATTTGAATCAGTTCTAATGAGACGGATGAAACTGGAGCCCATTATACAGAGTGAGGTGAGCCAGAAAGATAAAGAACATTACAGTATACTAACACATATACATGGAATTTAGAAAGATGGTAACGATGGCCCTATATGCAGGGCAGAAGAAGAGACGCAGAAGTACAGAATAGACTTTTGAACTCTGTGGGAGAAGGGGAGGGTGGGATGTTTCGAAAGAACAGCATGTATATTATCTGTGGTGAAACAGACCACCAGTCCAGGTGGGAGGCATGAGTCAAGTGCTCGGGCCTGTTGGGCTGGGAAGATCCAGAGGAATCGGGTGGAGAGGGAGGTGGGATAGAGAACCGGGATGGGGAATTCGTGTAACTCTATGGCTGATTCATATCAATGTATGATAAAACCTACTGAAAAAAAAAAAGAATTGATTTGAATCAGTTCTAATGAGATGGGTGAAACTGGAGCCCATTATACAGAGTGAAGTAAGCCAGAAAGATAAAGAACTGTTTCAAATGTGTTTTTTTAATGGCTGAGTAATATTCCATTGTATATAGATACCACAACTTTATCCATTCATCTGTTGATTGACCCTATTTGCAGGACAAAAATGGGAATGCAGACATAGAGAACAGACTTTGGACACAGCAGGGGAAGGAGAGGTTGGGATGAATTGAGAATAGCTTTGAAATGTATACATTACCATATGCAAAAGTGATAGCTCATGGGAAGTTGCTGTGTGATGCAGGGAGCTCAACACGGTGCTCTGTGATAACCTAGAGGAATGGGGGGAAGGTTCAAAGGGAGGGGACGTATGTATACTTATGGGTTATTTGCATCATTGTATGGCAGAAGCCAACACAACATTGTAAAGCAATTATCCTCCAATTAAAAATAAATAAATTTAAAAAATAAACTAAAAAAATACTGTTTAATACAGCAAAGTGTTCCAGCCAATAGTGGCAACTTCCAATACTGTGCTGGTCCATGAGCACCCTTTAGAACCACAGTGAGAGCATAAGAGAAACAATAGCTGGATCCTCAGCACTTCTGGGAAAAAGCATTTCACTATGGAAGAAGCTACTACATCCATGCCATGTGAGAGGAAGATGGGGCTATACAGTTCATTTTTGCTTTCTTTATTCTAAAATTCTCCCAAATTCCAAATCAGAGTCTGTCTTCTCTGAAATGTTCTCAGAAAGTATCCCTTAAGTCATAAAATAACCATCTTTCTATTTCCCACTCTCACCCGCCCCTGGCCAGCGCATTCTGAGTTGGTTGCGGTGGAGGGTGGGGCGTCCTGTCAGTGTCACCTGAGCAGGATTGGTTGGGTGAGCTGATTGGCTGCAGGAGCAGGAACGACTTATGACACTCACTCCCTCAGGGTTTAGTTAGGTGTCTTGCAGTGAAAATGTCCCAACAAGAAGAGGAAGCATCACGAAGAGGCTAGCAGGCGCTGTGCTGGGGCTTCTGTTTGCCCAGGTTTGCTGTGAGTTGGGGCTGCCCCACAGGGAACCTGAAGGAGTGAGGCGCTGCTCTATTGTTGAGGGAGGGAGAGGAGCTGACAAGTCCTGCAGACTTTCTATCCTTCTCATCATCTGTGGGGATGGGGGAGCACTTTCAGGGTTTAGTAGGAGTTACAGTGACCCTCACAGTGACTGTTTCTCTTTCCTCATCAGGTGTGCGAGGGGTGGATGCGGAGCAGAGTCCCCCAGCCCTGAGTCTCCAGGAGGGAGCCAGCTACACGCTTCAGTGTAATTTTTCCACTTCCCCACGGAGTGTGAATTGGTATCTTCAGAACCCTGGGGGCCGCCTCATACAACTGTTTTACATTCCTTCAGGGACAAAGCAGGAAGGAAGATTAAAGGCCACCACAGTCCCTGCAGAACGCCGCAGCTCACTGCACATTTCCTCTCCGCGGACCACAGACTCGGGCACTTCTGTGTTGCGCAGCACGGTGCTCCCCAGGCACCTGCAGCCTCGACACGAACCTGCAGCCGAGGCTCCAGACACGCCCTGATGTGTAGATGAAACACATACATACAGACACACATCTGTGTGTGCATAACGAGTCTTAATATATTTAATAAAACTGAAATTATACAGAATTTATTCTTTGACCAAGATGGAAATGATTAGAAAATCAAGTGCAAAAAAATGTTTCTAGAAACTCCAAAATATTTGGATTATATGCACTAACTTTAAAATAACTCTAGGTTAAAGAAGCAATTGCAATTGCTATTAGAAAATATTTTGAAAGTAAATATTGTGAGAGCATATTATATAAATATGTCTGAAATGCAGCTAAAATAATACATAGAAGAAAATTTATCTTTTTAAGTACTTATATTGCTAAAGAAAGATGTTGAAAACCTGTTATGAAGACTCAGCAAAGATGATAGAAAAGCAAATTAAACCCAACATAAAATGAAAGATGTAATAATAAAATGTTCAATTGGTGAAATACAAATAAAACTATAGTGATAACCATGAAACACAAATTTAGTTTTGTTAAAATGATTAATAAAATTGATATATTCCTAGGTATAATTATCAAGGGAAAAAAGAAAAAAAATGAATTATTCATAAAAATATAAGTAATAAAAAGAGAACCATTCTACAGGCTCTATAATGTTATAAATGTAATGAAAGAGTATCATTAACAAGTTTATGTCACTGAGTAAATGTGTGGAAGTAGATCCATACAGGTCAGGAAAACTTATTTTTTGACAAATGAAAAGACAGTTCAATAGAGGTAACAACATAGTCTTATGAGATAATGAGGTTGGGATGATTGTATATTCTTAGGAAATAATTGAAAATTGACATAAATATCACATCTTGTACAAAAAAGTGTGTACAGCCTCAAAATGAACCATATATCCAACTATAAAATGTAACATTCAATCTTTTAGGAAAAACATAAGAGAATATATTCATGACCTAGGGTTAGACAAAAAGATTTTTGACATGACACCAAAAACACAATCCATACAACATAAATAAGTTAGATTTCATCAAAATTAAAAATGTTTGCTCTGTGAAAGACACCATTAAGAGAAGGAAAAAGATAAACACAGGCTGGCAGGAAATGTTTGCAAAATACATTTTCATCAAAAAACTGTATTTAAAATACAATGAACTGTTCTAAACTCAGCAAGAAGAAACAAACAATCCAGTTGAAACCTGAACCAAAGATTCAGATACTTTACCAAAGAGCTATGTGGAAATAAGCATATAGAGAGATGGTCAGTGTTATTAATAGTTAGGGAAGTGCAAATTAAGCCACAAAGAAATGCCACTTCACATCTATCATAAAGGCTAAAATTGAAAATACTGACAATGCCAAGTTCTGGCAAAACTACAGAGAAATTGGATCACTGATACATTGCTGGTGGGTGAGTGGTCCAGCTATTCTGGAAAACAGTCCAAGAGTTTTGCATAAGCTTAAATACTCACTTACCTTACAACTCAGCAAACCACATTCCTGGGTATTTATGCTTGAAAAATGAAAAACCTACATTCACACAAAACTCTGTACCTGAATATTCATGGCAGCTATATTTGTGGTCACCAAAAACTGGAAATTAGCCAAGGATCTTTCACTGGGTAAATGCAACTGTAATACATCTGTACGATGAGATCTTATTTACAGAGTTTTCTCAATTTTCAGTAGAGTTGTGTCTCAATAAACTATTTTCAGTTGAGAATATCATAGGTGGAAAATGCATTTAATATACCTAACCCAGCTTCCCTTAAATGTGCTCAACGTTTATATTAGCCTACAGGTGGGAGAAATCATCTAAAACAAAGTCTATTTTATACAAAAATATTGAAAACCTCATGTAATTTATTGAGTACTCTACTGAAAGTAGGGCTTCCCAGGTGATGCTAGTGGTAAAGAACCTGCCTGCCAATGAAGGAGACATAAAAGACACAGGTTCAATCCCTGGATGGGGAAGATTCCCTGAAGGAGGACATGGCAGCCCACTGCAGTATTCTTGCCTAGAGAATTCCATGGACAGAGGAGCCTGGTGGGTTAGAGTCCATAGTGTCACAAAGAGTCGGACATGACAGCAGCGACTTAGCACACACACTAAAAGTGAAAACCAGAATGGTTGTATGAGTACAGAATGAGTGTAAGTATGTCAGTTGCTTACCCTTGTGATTTCAGGGCTGGCCAGGAGCTCAGCTCACTGCTGCTGCCCAGAATCACCAGGGAATGTTATGCCACATGTTACTAGGATGGAAAAGATCAAATTTAAAAATTCCAAGTATGGTTTCTACTGAATGTGTATTGCTTTCTTACCACTGGAAAGTCAAAAAGTCAAAATCAATGTCATAAGTTGGTGACAGTTTGTAGCGATTAAAAGAAACAGACTACTGATACATTTAGTAGCCAAATGGGGTTTCCTAGGTGGATCAGTGGTAAAGAATCTGCCTGTAATGCAGAAGACCTGGGTTTTATCCCTGGGTTGGGAATATTCCCTGAGAAGGAAATGGCAACTCAGTCCAGTATTTTTGCCTGGGAAATTCCATAGACGAAGGAGCCTGGTGGGCTACAGTATATGTGGTCATAAAAGAGTCAGACAGGACTTAGTGACTTAACAAATATAGCCTAGATGGATTTCAGGATGCTATGCTGAATGAAAAAAAGTCAATCTCAGAGGCGATATGGTGTATGATTACACTTATTGGATTATTATGATTATATGCATAGTATGATTCTATTTGTAAAACATTCTCAAAAGGACAAAATACAGAGATGAAAAGATCAGTAGTTACTGGGGTTATAAAGAATTGCAGGTATGGGGAGGGTATGCAAAGAGGGTTTCTTTAGAGAAATGGAACAATTCTGTGTCATGATTTTAGTGGTGGTACAAGAACCTATAAATGTGATAAAACTTCACAGAACTTCATATCAAAACCAAAAAGCACATATAAAAACTGATGTGTAATATTACAGTCTGTATTTTGATAAAAATTTTATCAGTATCAGTTTCATAATGTATATGTGATTACTGTATTAATATATATCAACATTTTATAACATCATGCTGCTGCACAGGCTGCTGTGGTCATTCATGATCTCCTCTGCTTAGTTACAAAGAATTTCAAGCTCAGTGCTGCCTGTCAGCATTCAGAAGTGAAATGGAACAGAAGAGTGGATGTCTCAGATAAATACAACCTTTCCTTTCTGCTTCACTCATTCATGACTTATTTGATCTTAAATTACATGAACTGGCACTGTTTTAGAACTTGTCTGTATTTTCTTTTCTACTTGTCTATTTGCCTTTGGTTCTCTTATATTAATTCATCTATTACAGCAATGAAACCAAATGGAAGATTGACAGCTACATTCCACACGAACATGAAACAGTGTACAAAACTTCAGTCACCAACTTCTGTGGGGTTGACATGTTGCAGTCTGTAGATATTAAGTTTTGTAAGAGTGCATTATAGTACTACATCAGAGAAAACTCCAGCATGTCTATCCTAACTTTATTTTACAAAGAGAAATAATAATGAGTGACTGACAAGTGAGACTGAATACCCTGGACTGATGAGACAGAAAATGTGACCTAATAATTCTGGGACACACAATCTAGTAAGTGCAATGCTACATTTAGAGTAACAGGATTGAACACCCTGATCCCCCTCAGTCTACTACATAAGAATCAATATCAGATTTCAAAAGAATATTTTATTCCTGTTATAATTCCATTTAAATACAAGCCACTGAGTAGACTCTGAAATTCAGATGGAATGATTTTTTAAAAATCATTTCATTTTGAAATAATTTCATTTATTGAAAAACCCAAGTAGAACCCTGGAACTGAGTAAAAAAAATAGAGAGAGAGATACATTAATTATTTTGGATAAGATTGCTTCTCATTCAGGAGACCTAAGATCTGTGAATGTTTTAAAACATTCACTAGATTCTGGATAGGCTAATGAATGAATAATCAGTAGATTATAAGCATGTTTCATAGGCTATACAAAATTATATCTTAAACAGGATGGGAAAATTATTTTACTGAATAACTACTGATGTATATCAGCTTGTTTAATCTTCAGTTTCCCTCAGTTCAAATCTTTAATATTAATTGCTTTCTTTAAGCCCCTTTTCAGGATCTACCAAACGTAATGGCCAGGGAAAAACAGGTAGAAAAAGTAAAGATTTGTGGTGAGCCAGACAGTAGTCATATACTTAAAGCTATGGTTTTTCCAGTAGTCATGTATGGATGTGAGAGTTGGACCATAAAGAAAGCTGAGCACCAAAGAATTCATGCTTTTGAACTGTAGCATCAGAGAAAACTCTTGGGAGCCCCTTGGGCTGCAAGGAGATCAAACCAGTCCCTCCTAAAGGAAATCAGTCCTGAATATTCATTGGAAGGACTGTTACTGAAGCTGAAACTCCAATACTTTGACCACCTAATGCGAAAAACTGACTCATTTGAAAAGAGTCAGTTGATGCTGAGAAAGATTGAAGGCAGGAGGAGAAGGGGATGACAGAGGATGAGATGGTTGGAAGGCATCACCGACTCAATGGACATGACTTTGAGTCAACTCTGGGAGTTGGTGATGGACAGGGAGGCCTGGTGTGCTGCAGTCCATGGGGTCGCAAAGAGTCGGACAGGACTGAGCGACTGAACTGAACTGAGACTTTTTCCATCTGTGCACAGACCATGTGGTTGATCCACATGACAAACCCCACTTCCTGTTTTGGGGGAGAGTTACAAGGAACCCACGTGCTATGTATATGTGCTCTCAGGCAATTAAAGACACTGACCTCTCAGCTTGAGGCAGAATTAAACAGATTTGTGTGGGGGAATCCATGCCTCATGCCACTCTCCAGTCTGCTCTGGGTGTTCCTGGCCTTCACCTTCTCTGGTAAGGATGCTCTCAAACATGGGTGCGGTGTTCAGGGTGAAAGGACTGCACACAGGCACGTGGTGCTTCACCGGGACTTGGGGAGGAAAGGAGGATTGGAGAAGAGCAAGCATCTTATAATTTCAGTTTGGTTTGTAAATATATGGGTCCAAAATTAGTGTAATTTCTACATTATTTTGTTCATTATTTCAACTCTGTTTTCTTATTTTTTCCACAGGATCTGGTGTGGCCCAGAAAGTTACTCAAGACCAGCCAGACATAACCAGTCAAGTGGGGCAGTCAGTCACTCTGAACTGTCAGTATGAAGTAAGTTGGTACACGACCTCCTACTTCATTTTGTGGTACAAGCAGCTTCCCAGTGGACAGATGACTTACCTTATTCATCAGTATTCAGAATATGGGAATCCAAGGGATGGCCGCTACTCTGTAAACTTCCAGAAAGCAGATCACTCCATCAGCCTCACCGTTTCAGCCTTACAGCTGGAAGATACTGCAAAGTACTTCTGTGCTCTCTGTGAACTCACAGTGGTTGAAGTAATGGGAAAAGCTGAACAAAAACCCCAGAGCTTAATAAGAGAGAGCCTCCCTGCTGTAGGAGTCCAACTGAAATGCACACCTGCAGACCCCAGCAAGAAATGGTAATCGTGTGGTTGCTTCATCTGTGGTCTGGATCATAGGATTTAATTCTAAATAAAAGCTTCTTCCTTGCTATTTGGTGTCCAGAGTAATTTTCTACTGTTAACATTTTCCTCTTGAATTTTTGACTTTAAATCAATCATACAGAACATGTGTAAAGTTGTCTAAACTTGCTCCATAAATAATTAAAAGTGACAGTTTCACTAAAATACACTCACATCACAAATATGGGTATAGTTACTTGGAATCATCATAAAAATAATTTCCTTAGTCCTTTGTTCTTAGTCTTGTGTCACTGAAGGTACAATGAAAGAAGCATAACTACCAGTGGTGTGGAGTAAGAAATTAGTTATAAAGATTAGAACTCAGGTAATTGCTAGATCTGGTGGAAGAGTGTGTGCAAAACTGTTATCTTGGTATCTGATGTTGAGACTGAACTCACTGTTTGTCAGCTAGAGTAATATTTGTAGAAGAAAGTTGGATATAGACCAAAGCATGGACAAACTATGACTCATAAGGACAAACTAGAACCATGAGGTGAATGGAAACCACAAAGACACACTAAAATTTGTCTGTGTTTCACCTCCTTCAGTCTCACAGTAGTGGGTGACCTTAGGAGAAGTGGGTGTCATTTGGCATCATGCTACATGCATACTTGGCCCAAAACAGAGAAGAGGAGGGGGAGGTTTGGTGGGAAGTGAAGGAGTTGTGAGTCAACAATAAGTTGAGCTATCAGATCAGCAGCAACACGAGTGAGCAACCATAGTCCCTGGAGCCCTGTACCAACCCCACAAACATAAAAACTGTTGCTACTTCATCACAACCACCTTGCAAATGTTACACAAATTTCTTTTGTGGCCAACCCTAACCAAGAACAATACAGGAAGCACTTTCTGTGAAAGATATTTTCAGTTAGTTAAGATAGTACAAAGCTGCTACAGAACCCTCTTTGTTAACCTGGTATCCATCTGTACTCTTTTAACAACTTTTGAATAAAGAAAGCAAAACTATGCTTCTTGCTAATGTTGTTGTTGTTCAGTCACTAAGTCGTGTCTGACTCTTTGTGACCCATAGACCGCAGCATGCCAGGCTCCTCTGTCCTCCACCTTCTCCCAGTTTCCTCAAATTCCTGTCCCTTGATTTGGTAATGCTATCTAACCATCTCATCCTCTGCCGCCCCCTTCTCCTTTTGTGTTCAATCTTTCCCAGCATCAGGGTCTTTCCCAATGAATGGCTCTTCTCATCAAGTGACCAAATTACTGGAGTTTCAGCTTCAGCATCAGTCCTTCCAATGAATATTCAGGGTTGATTTCCTTTAGGATTGACTGGTTGGATCTCTTTGCAGTCCAAGGGACTCTCAAGAGTCTTTTCCAACACCACGGTTCTTGTTAATATAATGCAGTAATTCTTCCTTCAACCCAAAAGATTCTAACCTCATCCTGCAAAGATTATAGCAAATTCATTTATCCATTTGGGGGTGAAGTTATTTTCTTTTCTAGCTAAGCCACATTCTCCCACTGAATCCTTTATCTTCACTACTGAGCTATAATAAGATATAAGATTGACTTATATTAGCATATCTTATGTTACTACAGGCAGGCAAATGGGAGAGGGGAGTTAAAACTGGTTAATGTAATACATAAATATATTCATATCAAAATGAAAAACAAATTCACATAAGTATTATTGTTCTCATTCCTGCAAATGGCCACATGATTATAGCTGGTATTTATAGCTACCTCTTCTATTACCCATCCCATAACCTCTTTGCTCATAGCAAGCATTTCCACTCACTGCTATACTTGACTTCCTATAAAACAATCTCTTTATTCAGAAGCAATGCTATGAGGAAAGCCATTAATTTGAATAAGGAATTCTGCACGTCCACCACTCTGGTTTTGGCAGAAGATTGCAGCTTTCACTGCAACGCATTGAAGGCAAATTCAAGAGTCTATTTAAGTGGAAACAATCTTGCCAATACCCATGGAAATTTTCCATATTTTATTTCAGGAAACATCATTAAGAATGATACCTAACTTGAGATCAGAAGCAATAGAAGTCACCAAGGTAAAATATTTTTAAAGTGCTTAAAGAGAAAAAACAAACAAATTTTCAAGGTAGTATCTTATGAACATGAAAATGTATTTTTAAATTGTGTTTGTTATAAATCACTACTAAGAGTTTGAAAGTTAGTGCACAGGCTGATAAACTATATTTGCAATATGTATTTATGACAAAGGACTCAGATGAAGATTATGTTAAACAGAATATATTAAAAGTTCCTCAAATCAATAAGAAACCAGATAACTAGAATGACAAAATCTTGGAGAGCCAACTGAGAAATGTGATATCCAATAGCTAATAAATATATAAAAACTTTAATGAAAATAAAGCTTTATCTGAGGGTTCCATCTGGGTCCTTTCAGTATTCTGAGTGTGTCAATGTGTCTAGGAGAATATGATCCCAGGGAATAGGGAAAAATAATGACTGTCTTCAGGAAAATAAGTGATTAAGTGAACTTCCTAGAAGCTTCCATAATTGAACCAATGTGGAGTAAAGAACAAACAGTAATAGGTCACAGACCTGGACATTGAAGGAGATGTAGGTTTTACTAGAACAAAGAAAGTTGGTATTTATTGAGCTTACTCTTTGTCAGGCACTGTGGTTTGCATTTCAGATTCATTATCCAATTTAAATATAAAAATCCTGTGAAGTAGGTTTCATTATTCCCATTTTTTTAATCTATGGGAAATGAGCCATAAGTCTCCTAACTATGAAAAGCATCTCCAGCTTTTATTGCCAGCCAGAGTGTATCATTTGAGGGGGCTCCTTAGGAGCAAGATGTGGACTATGGAGAAGCACTTGACCCCAGAACATAGTGGCTCGAAGTCTTAGTGGTCGTGACATTACTGATTTAAACTGGAAGTTAAAGGGAACTAGGAAAAAAAATGCCAAACCATAGATTCAATTGGCCCAGGATCAGTAGATGAGGAAATCATCCACTAAGCAGTTAACAGTGCTGGATGCTTTAGTAAGTTTCTTGTGTAATAGTGTGCTGGGAAAAACAAGGGCTACAAGGAGATTTTATTCCTTTAACACCCTAAGCTTGTCTCCCCATCAAGACCTGTGCCCCTTGTCTTTGTCTTCTCTGCTGTGATGCTTGGTGTTGTTTAGTCACAAAGTTCTATCTGACTCATCCTCACCGATAGTCACCTACCCACTAGGCCATCAGTGAATTCCAGCCTTTTGAGTTCTGGCTGCCTGGACTATTTGCTTGGTGTCCTGTGATAAGCACTGAATTTTGCTTCACTGCAATCCGCATGAGCAAGTGGACCCAGGAAGGTTATATATAACCTTGAGTTGGACAACCGTGGGTTGCCATCTCCTTCTCTAGGGTATCTTCCTGACCCAGGAATCGAACTTGCATCTTCTGCATTCTAGATGGATTCTTTACCACTGAGTCACCTGGGAAACCCTATATATATATGTTTGTGTGTGTGTGTGAGCGTGTGTGTACCTGTGTGTGTGTGTAGCGCAAAAGATAAAAGTATTTCTAGAGTTCACACTATTCAAACTCTAAAATAAAAGACTAAGTTGGACTCATTTTGATTTTTTATCTAGATGTCAACATTTCTACCTTGCAAGCCTCTTCAAGCAATATTTACTTAATTTACCTAGTGGTCAATTGACTTGGCCTCTATTTCAAATAATTACGATGGCTTTAGATTTCAGGATTTTGCCTTATTAGTTGAAGGAATGCTCCTTGCTGTTGGAAACATATACTTCCTGGTTTGGACAAAGCCCCTCCAATATGTGGGTAAATTTACCAATGAATTAGTAGTCTCATCAGAAATAAGCTCCATAGTGAATGAGTTTTTTGAATGGTGTGGTCTTGTCCTCACATTCTTATCCTCAAGCGGTCTGATTGCTGCAAGTGGGCTGACTGCTGTGATCTGGAGGGAAAAAAAGGAAATTGATTTGTAGTGACTTCTGTGTGTCAGGGCTTCCCAGGTGGCGCTAGTGGTAAAGAACTCACCTGCCAATGCTGGAAACACAAAATGGGGGTTCAATCCCCGGGTCAGGAAGATCTCCTGGACAAGGGCATGGAAACCCACTGCAGTATTCTTGCCCCAAGAATCCCATGGACAGTAGAACCTGGTTGGTTACAGTCCCTGGAGTTGCAAAGAGTCACACATAACTAAGCGACTTTCACTACAATACACTACTGTTTATCTTGCATTCCCTCCCCAGCCATATATTCATACTTCTAAATAGGAGACGTTAATGAGGCTTTTCAGATATTCCTATATTAACCTTATCTGCATCTCTTTTCTTGGGAATTTAGTCAGAATTTGGCCATTGAGACGCCTTCCAATCCTGTTTCACTTTTCATAACCCAATTTAAGTTTGAGTAAGTGGAAGGCACTGCTCTGACTTTTAGCACCTACCCCATACTGTTTAGGTGAGATGGAATGAGGTTGTTAGATAGAATCCCTGACTTGATGGACGTGAATTTGAGCAAACTCCGGGACATAGTGGAGGACAGAGGAGACCCGTGTGCCTCAGTCCACGGGTCACAAAGAGTCGAACGTGACTTAGTGACTGAACAACAACCATGCTGTTTCCTTTGCTTATTTCAGTTGTTCACTGCAAAGAAGATTTTGTAGTCAGGCACCTCCAGATTCTAATATTTGAGAATGTGAAGAATGAACACTCTGTAGAGAAATTAGTTTCTATGACTGACACTGTCTTTCTGAACAGGAGTGAGCAGCCGCTTGACTGTGGAACAGCATCCTGCCTTGCTGTGGGTTCAGGAAGGAGACAGCGCCTATTTCACTGGCAGTTTCCCTTCCAGGTCGTTCTATGCTTCACACGGGTACAGATGGGAACCTGCAAAAAGCCCCAAGAACCTGTTTGTAGTGAGTGCAAATGGGGATGAAAAGAAGCAAGGACAAGTGAGAGTCGTTCTGAACACTAAGGAGGGCTACAGCTCCATGTACATCGGAGGATCCCAGCCTGAAGACTCAGTCACACACCCCTGCACCTCCACACAGTGCCCCTCAGCCCCCTGCAGCCCACACCCAAACCCGGGCCTGCTGCTGCTCTGGGACCAGCGCCGAGGAAGAGTCACTGTCGGGAGGAAATGGGAAATTCAATGAATGACAGTGTTTTTGGTAATCAGGGGGAAATGCAGACACAGATAAACAGGCATTCTAGTCACTGTACCTCCCTCAACTATCTGGACTGTTGGTGAACACCAGGAACCTTGACTCCTACCAGTATATTGGCCATATCATTGAGTGAGATCTCTAGCCTTCTCTTTTACCACGATTTAAAGTGCACTAAGTGATTATTCAAAGATGCCAAACAGAATAATGTGGCTCAGCTAGGCCAACATTTAAACTTCATTGTTGCTACATCCTGAGACTAGACCTTCTATGATATTTCTTCACGTGTATGAATGCAACATGGAGATATGCCTTCTTCTCATACACCTGGCATGGAAATCTGCATGTTTTATACCACAACAGTCAATTGTGCCTCATTAACTCATTGGAAATTTCGATCTTGGTTTAGTTCAACCTTCTGCATTTGTAAAAACCACTCGATATCTGAAAGGAGCAATGATAGGGGAGGTTCACCACTGTCTCCTGAGAAAGCTGTATGTGGGTCAAGAAGGTACATTTAGAATCAGACATAGAACAGCAGACTGATTCAAAATTGGGATTGGAGTATGTTGGGGCTGTTATTGTCACCTTGCTTATTTAAGTCTATGCAGGGTACATTACACATAACCCTGGGCTGGATGAATCACAAGCTGGAATCAAGACTGCTGGGAGAAATATCAATAACCTCAGATATGCGGATGACACCACCCTAATGGCAGAAAGCAAAGAGGAACTAAAGAGCCTCTTGATGAGGTTGAATGAGCAGAGAGAAAAAACTGACTTGAAAGTCAACATTCTAAAATTAAAATCAAGGCACCTGGTCCCATCACTTCATGGCAAATAGGCGGGGGAAAAGTGGTAGTTGTGATAAATTTTATACTCTTAGGCTGCAAAATCACTGGGATGGTGACTGCAGCCATGAAATTAAAAGACACTTTCTCCTTGGGAAATAAGCTATGACAAACCTACATAGTGTATTAAAAAGCAGAGGCATCACTTTGCCGACAAAGATCCATAGAGTCAAAGCTATGGTTTTCCCAGTAGTCATAAATGGATGTGAGAGTTGGACCCTAAAGAAGGCTGAGCACAGAACTGATCGTTTTGAATTGTGGTACTGGAGAAGACTCTTGAGAGTCCTGGGACAGAGTGGAGATCAAAGCGGTCAATCCTACTGGAAATCAACTCTGAATATTCTTTGGAAAGACTGATGCTGAAGATGATTATCTGATATTTTGGCCACCTGATGTGAAGAGCTAACTCACTGGAAAAGACCCTGATGCTGGGAAAAATCAAGGGCAGGAGGAGTAGATGGCAACAAAGGATGAGATAGTTGGGTGGCATCACTGACTCAATGAACACAAGAGTGAAAGTTGCACATGTCCTAGTCTTTGCAACCCCACGGACTATACAGTCCATGGAATTCTCCAGGCCAGAATACTGGAGTGAGTCGACTTTCCCTTCTCCAGGGGATCTTCCCAATCCAGGGATTGAACCCAGGTCTCCCAAGTTTCAGGCAGATTCTTTACCAGCTGAGCCACCAGGGAAGCCCAAGAATACTGGAGTGGGTAGCCTATCCCTTCTCTAGCAGATCTTCCCGACCCATGAATCCATACAGGGTCTTCTGCATTGTGGGTGGATTCTTTACTGATTGAGCTACCAGGGAACATGAGTTTGAGCATATTGGGAGATAACGAAGGACAGGGAAGCCTGGCATGCTGTTGTCCACGACTCGCGAAGAGTCAGACACAACTTAGTGACTGAACAACAACAACAATAATTTAATATGCAAACCCCAGAAAACACTCCTATCAACTTAGAATGGGAAGAAATTTAAGCCTAGGTAAGGACAGGGAGGAAATGGGGCACAAAAGACTCAGTAGGAAATTTGCTCCAGTTGTTGACCTCCAGGGGGTGATGTTGCATTAACTGGAAATGTCACCTCTAATAAACTCCATTTCACTTCTATGAGCTTGTGTACCTCACAGATCACTGAGGTGCACATTTGAACAGGCTCAACACCAGGAGCAGTGATTTTCAAGGAAGCATCTCATTGATAGTCACAAGAACTTGCTTGCATGGGGATCCTTTGAATCTCAATTCCCTGTAATAGGACTCAGCACACTCTGGCACATTCCTTCCTTCTCCTCAGGGGAGATCTTCCGAAATATGACTCTCAGCTTCCTTCCTCTATAGCCATGTTCTCTACCACCCTTCTCCTGTTAGGAATGTTCTTCATAGGGAATCAGTAACATCATATTCCATGCTCCTGCCTCTACAGAACAGAGTTCTAGTTGAAATCTGAATAGAGACATTGTCTCCTTATAGGTAGGTCTGTCCTGGTCTCACTGATTCAGCATTGCTGTTGCAGAAAGTACTGGAGCCCAGTCAGTGACCCGCCTGACAGCCACATCACTGGCTCTCAGGGGCCCCCTGAAGTGGAGATGCAACTATTCCTCCCTCTAGTGAACTTCCCTATCTCTTCTTGTATGTCCAGACAATACAGTAGGAAGGAAAAAAGGTTTGCTTTATTTAGAGATTGCCTGTAACAGGCATTCTAGGTTAAACACATTTTCATGCAAAGTCAAATGACCCACTCAGATTGCCCCTCTCCTCTTTTCTCTCTTCTAATTCAACTTCTCTAATACCCACTGGGTGCCCAATAATAATTATTGATTCTAATCAACTTTATTTTTCTACACCATTTCCCACAGTTCCTTTAATAAACATTTGCCATAATCTCGAACTGTTCTTCTGATCCTCGTGCCTGAAGATCACTTCAATTTTACCACAGTGAAAATATATGGGTCCTCATTTTCCATGCTTTTTACCTCAAAATCCATATACACAGAACCATTATTATTCATAGAGTCGGAGAAAAAGCAAAGACTTGCCTTTCATAAGTTTTAAAAACCCTTGTTTTTCTCTTAAAATAACCCACTAGAGGCAAAAAAACAGAATAAAAAATAGCAATAGTTAACAGTTAAACTGTATTTTGTGTAAAATAGATAACTGATGGGAAGTTGCAATATAACAGGGAGCCCATACTGGTGCTCTGTGAGGAACTAGAGTATTGGAGGGAGGCTCAAGAGGGAGGGGAGATGCATACAAGTGTATGTATACACATACATACATTTATACATTTATACATACATACATACATTTATACACACATACACTTATAAAATACTGACTGATTCACTTTGTTTTACAGCAGAAATTGACCAAACAATGTAAAGCAATTATCCTCTAATAAAAAAAAACAATAAAATTTATTTAAACATGAAATTTTTTTTAGAATTTATTTTTAAATTATGTTTTTAAATTAATTTATTATCTTAATTGGAGGATAATTATTCTGCCATATTGTGGTGGTTTTTGCCGTACTTCGACATGAATAAGTTTTAACAAAAATAAACATAAAACTATTAGTTTTAATAAAAATAAAGCTATTTATAATTCTACTTTCAATGCTCATCAAGTGACAAAAATAATGTCACTGTTTATGTAGGTTCAGTCTAAAATAAATAAATATATATATATTAAAAGTAAACCTGTCTAATATTGCAAAATGTTCCAGCGAAGACTGCTATGAATACTGTGTTGATTCATGAGCACCCTTCAGAATCACAGGTGAGTGCATAAGAAGTGCCAAATGGAACAGAAAAAAAAAAAAAAGGCTCCTGAGAACTTCTGGGAAATAAAATTTCATTTTGCAAGAATCTCCTGCATCCATGCCAGCTAGATAATTAATGTTTATTTTCTCTTCCCTAAAATCCTCCACAAATTCAAATCAGTCTGCTTTCTTTGCAATGTTGTTAGAAAAGGACCCTAAAGTCCTAAAATAATGACCTTTCTATTTCTCACTCTCCTCACTCCTCTCTAGTCCATTCTGAATTGGTTGAGGTGGGAGGGCGGGGCTTCCTGTCACAAAGTGAGGGCATGAGCAGGACTTGGTGGGTGAGCTGATTGGCTGCAGGAGCAGGAACATTTCCACAGCAGCTTATGACACACCCTCCCTCAGGGTTTAGTGAAGTATCTTACAGTGAAAACGTCTCAGTAAGAAGAGGAAGCATCATGAAGAGGCCAGCAGGCACTGTGCTGGGTCTTTTGTTTGCCCAGGTTTGCTGTGAGTTGGGGCTGCCCCATGGGGGCATCTGAAGGATTGAGCAGCTGCTGTATTGTTAAGGGAGATGAGGAGCTGACAAGTACTGCAGACTTTGTATCCTCTTCATCATCTATGGGATCGGGGAAGGAGCGGGTGGGGGTGTGGGGGGTGTGGAGGTACTTTCAGGGTTTTGTAGGAGTTATGGTGACTTTCGCCTGTGACTGTTTCTCTTTCCTCATCAGGTGTGCGAGGGGTGGATGTGGAGCAGAGTCCCCCAGCCCTGAGTCTCCAGGAGGGAGCCAACCCCACGCTTTGGTGTAATTTTTCCACTTCCGCAATGAGTGTGAATTGGTATCTTCAGAACCCTGGGGGCCACCTCATCCACCTGTTTTACATTCCTTCAGGGACAAAGCAGGAAAGAAGAGTAAAGGCCACCACAGTCCCTGCAGAACGCCGCAGCTCACTGCACATTTCCTCTCCGCGGCCCACAGACTCGGGCACTTACTTCTGCGCTGCGCAGCACGGTGCTCCCCAGGCACCTGCAGCCTCTACACGAACCCTCCCGGGGCTCAGCCCCTCCTCCAGCCTCAGTCACACCGTGGGCCCCACAAGGCATTTGCAGCGCTTAGTATTCCTTACGGACATTGGTATAGGTATAACCACAAACGCTTTTTAGCCCGACAGATTTGTGTTGGTCTTTTCCCTTCGCAGTCTATCTCCTTCTGCACTAGAACCTCTAACTTTGTAACTAAAATAGTAGCTGATAAGAGGACAGAATTAAAATAAATGTTTCCCACAGTATGCTCGACTCCAAAACAGTAAACATTGAAAGCAACTAAAAGAAGAGAGAAATCTCTCCAGTAAAGATATTATCCAGGTTGGTTGGGTGTCTCAAGAATGTTCAGATCTGTCTCACTGCGATGTAACCCAACAGGCAACTTGCAAGCACTGGTATCCCATCCTATGAGTGCAGCAAAGTAAACATTGAGTCTTGCTCAATGTTTAATATGAATTTGACCACTTACAAAATATTTCTTATAGTTCTGGATGCAAGAAATCTAAAATCAGTTTCGCTGTCTATAACCAAGGTCTTGGCAGGGCTGATTCCTTCCACATTCTCTGAAGAAGAATCTGTTTCCTTTCCTTTTGTAGCTTCTGGAGGCCACTTGGATCCATGGCTCAAGACCCCCTTCTTGAATCACTCCAAAAATGGCCATTCAGGTCCTATGCCCAGTTTTTAATCAGACTGTGTTTTTGTTATTGAGGTGCATAATGTCTTTGTGTATTTTGGATATTGATCCCTTATTGCAAATATCTACTCCCCATCAGTAGTTTGCCTTTTATTTTTGTTGATGGTTTCTTTGCTGTGCTCTAGATTTTAATTTGATTCAGTTCAGTTCAGTCACTCAGTTGTGTCCGACTCTTTGTAACCCCATGAATTGCAGCACACCAGGCCTCCCTGTCCATCACCAACTCCCGGAGTTCACCCAAACTCATGTGAATCGAGTTGGTGATGCCATCCAACCATCTCATCCTCTGTCGTCCCCTTCTCCTCCTGCCCCCAATCCCTCCCAGCATCAGGGTCTTTTCCAATGAGTCAACTCTTTGCATGAGGTGGCCAAAGTATTGGAGTTTCAGCTTCAGCATCAGTCCTTCCAAAGAACACCCAGGACTGGTCTCCTTTAGAATGGACTGGTTGGATCTCCTTGCACTCCAAGGGACTCTCAAGAGTCTTCTCCAACACCACACTTCAAAAGCATCAATTTTTCAGCGCTCCGCTTTCTTCACAGTCCAACACTCAGATCCATACATGACCACTGGAAAAACCATAGTCTTGACTAGACAGACCTTTGTTGGCAAAGTAATACCTCTGCTTTTTAATAAGCTATTTAGGTTGGTCATAACTTTCCTTCCAAGGAGGAAGCGTCTTTTAATTTCATGGCTGCAGTCACCCTCTGCAGTGATTTTGGAGCCCCAAAAAATAAAGTCTGACACTGCTTCCACTCTTTCCCCATCTATTTCCCAGGAGATGATGGGACCAGATGCCATGATCTTAGTTTTCTGAATGTTGATTTATGTTAGTTTGATTAGGTCCCTTTTATTTATTTTTCCTTTTGCTGCCCTTGCCTTTGAGACAGAAAAAATGTATTGCAAAGAGAAATGTCAATGAGCATACTGCCTATATTTTCTTTCTCAAGTTTTAAAAGTTTCAGGTCTTGCATTTTGGTGTTTAATCCATTTTGAGTTTATATTTGTATACGTTGTGAGAAAATGTTCTAATTTTAGTCTTTTCCCCATTTCAAGAAGCTATATCAAATCATTGAGTAATATCTTTACATGGCCGCAGAGGGGCAACACTGCTTCAGGGACAATTAACTTTTGTCCCACATAAACAGATTCTTCAACTAGCCAGAAAGGATCCTTTAAATATCTGTTAAACTTTTATCTCCAACTTTGCTTCAATTTACATCTCTGAATCTTATATGTAAGTAGGTATCTATCCATCTACCTAAATAGTATCTCTGTATATTTTAGTCTAACAGTTTGAAAAATATGGCTTTGAAAATTAATATTTCTTTGAACAGCATGTTTTATCCTTTGGCATTAAGGCCATATTAGTTTCTCTAATATAAATTTATAATGTTTTCACCCAGATATACCCCAGACTTCAATCATACTAAGTTAATCAGTGCCAGAATTCCCTTACCCCATTCTTTACTAATAAATATAGTGTAAGTTTCAGTTCAGGCAACTCCTCCATCAGAACTATTCTGACTGAGTCCAGAAGTGAGCCCATTATCATTTTCTTGGGTCCATCATATAGAAACACATTTCTCTTTAGTAGCCTTTATCTGAATGTACTTGTATTGGGAGCGGGTTGACTGAAGATTGCTACTTCTGTTTCTTTCTTGAATGAGACCCAAGGATGACCATTTTAGGCACTAGTAAATATTTATTGAAGACATGCATGGATGAATGAATAAATAAAAAATAAAACACACTAAAAATTCAACAAACAATAAAAAATCCCCTTAGAGAGCTGGAGTAGATGGAATTAGATTGAGGAGTAGGAATGGTTATTATTGTCTCCTGTTGAACTGTGATGATGTTTTTCTTTGATAGTGTCTGAGATGATATCAAATACAGAGAACACAAACTCTTAAAAAAAAAAAAACGAGCTCCTTAATTTCTGTTTCTCTACCCTGATGTGTTGACCTCTAAAGCCAAATTGTTTCTTAACATTTTTGTATTTTACCTGTGAGAATAAGGTGTAACTCAGTATGAGAACTATCAAAAATGTCTCATTACTGAATGATCATGGTCCCATATCTTCTGAATTCTGCAGAATTTTCCTAGCTAATCTTATCAATTTGAAGACAAAAGATTCTCCAGAACAAATTATTCCAGTGCCTCTCAATTTATTTTCTCCATGCTTATTCTGGAAACATTTTACTTGCCTGATTTATATTTTATAAGAAGTATAAATTGAAATTGATCTAATTATATTTTATTAATTCTTAGGATCATGTAAAGTGTGGAAATCCTGAACGATGGTGTTAAAATATAAATTCCATCAGGGCAAAAGGACTATGTATCTTTATGTTCTGCTCCATAAACTTTGCTTGTAATGATATATTATGCCCCCTGTGTATCCTCAATAGACTTTAATTAGTATTTGTAATAAAAAAGAAATGGTCCCTACACTAATCTTCTGACTTCATGGGAGTCTCTCTCTTCCCCATTGTAAAATAACACTAGTCCTATTAAAACATCAAACTGTCCTGATACATGATTTTTAACCTTCTAGGAGGGGTAAGGAAAAGGAAGAAGGGGATAGTGTGAGAGAAATTCTCACCTGCACTTTTATCCTTGTAGGGGGTCATTTCAGATTCCCAATGAATTTAATTTTCAGTGATTCTAATTTAGCACAGAATGAGAAATACTACTTTTGAGCTAGGGGTTTAAGAGAAAGCCCTTGTGAGAGGGTGGGGCCTACTGAAAGAATAAAAGCAGATGTGAACTTAACGTCAGAGCTCTAGCTGGCTGAGAAGAGCAGAAGAGGAACTGGAGTTGCCACTGAGCACTGGTGCCAGAAACAATGGACAAGATACTGGGAGCATCACTTACGATTCTGTGGCTTCAACTAGGCTGTGAGTTGTGGAGGAGAAAATCTAGGATATCTCATTAATTAGGGGGACTGGGAAAACTGGGTTACAAACAAGTTCATGCAGATAGAAACTTTAAGAAATAAACATATGTCTGTGGAACTGATGGCTTTTTATCTCTTTAAGTGGGGGTGAGTAGCCAACAGGAGGAAAAAAGTGACCAAGAGCAGGTGAAAGAGAGCCCTTAATCTTTGACAGTCCAGAAAGGAGAGATTTCCATTCTGAACTGTAGTTATGAGGATTTTTTTTTTTTTTTACTACTTCCTATAGTACTGGCAATACCCTTATAAAGGCCCTGCATTCTTGATAGCCATACATTCGGTTATGAATGAAATGGAAGAGGGAAGATTCACAGGGAAGTTTTCCTAAATAAGAGTCCCAGACAGCTCTCATTGCACATCACAACTGCCTTACCTGGAGACTCAGCCACCTACTTCTATGCATCAAGTGCACAGTGCTCCCCAGGTACCTGCAGCCTGTACCCAAACCTACAGCCGAGGCTCCAGTCACACCCTCACACACAGACACATACAATTTGTTTGTGCATAAAAAGTCTTAATATATTGAAGAAAACTGACATTATACAGAATTTATTTTTTGACCAAAATGGAAATGATATGGATCAAGTGCAAAGAGATATCTCTAGAAACTCCCAAATATTTGATACATATTTAAATCTTCTAACTTTAAATAAGCCTAAGATCATGGCATCTGGTCCCATCACTTCATGGGAAATATATGGGAAGACAGTGGAAACAGTGTCAGACTTTAATTTTTTGGGCTCCAAAATCACTGCAGGGGGTGATTGCAGCCATGAAATTAAAAGACAATTCCTCCTTGGAAGGAAAGTTATGACCAACCTAGATAGCATATTAAAAAGCAGAGACATTACTTTGCCAACAAAGGTCCATCTGGTCAAGGCTATGGTTTTTCCAGTGGTCATGTATGGATCTGAGTGTTGGACTGTGAAGAAAGCGGAGTGCTGAAAAATTGATGCTTTTGAAGTGTGGTGTTGGAGAAGACTCTTGAGAGTCCCTTGGAGTGCAAGGAGATCCAACCAGTCCATCCTAAAGGAGATCAGTCCTGGATGTTCTTTGGAAGGACTGATGCTGAAACTGAAACTCCAATACTTTGGCCACCTCATGCGAAGAGTTGACTCATTGGAAAAGACCCTGATGCTGGGAGGGATTGGGGGCAGGAGGAGAAGGGGACGACAGAGGATGAGATGGTTGGACTGCATCACTGACCCGAGGGACATGGGTTTGAGTAAACTCCGGGAGTTGGTGATGGTCAGGGAGGCCTGGTGTGCTGCGATTCATGGGGTTGCAAAGAATCAGACACGACTGAGTGACTGAACTGAACTGAACTGAAGTTAAAAAAAAAATTACAATGGATGCTAGAAGATATTTTGAAAGTAAATGTTGGGAGAGCACACTATATAAGCATTCATGAGATGCAGCTAAAATAACACATAGAAGGAAATTTATCTTTTAGAATACTTATATTAATGAATAAAAAAGGTTGATAGACTACTCTCAAGGTTTTCAGGAAAAGATGATAGAAAAGCAAATTTAACCCAACATAAACTGAAAGAAGCAAATAATAAAATGTTCAAATGGTGAAATACAAAGAAAACTATGGAGATAACCATGAAATCAGTCAGTTCAGTCTTTGCAACCCCAAGGACTGTAGCACACCAGGCTTCTCTCTCCATCACCAGCTCCCGGAGCTTGCTCAAACTCATGTCTATCAGGATGGTGATGCCATCCAATCATCTCATCCTCTATAGTCTCCTTCTCCTCCTGCCTTCAATCTTTCCCAGCAACAGGGTCTTTTCCAATGAGTCAGTCCTTCATATCAGGTGGCCAAACTATTGGAGCTTCAGCTTCGGGATGAGCCCTTCCAATGAATATTCAGGACTGATTTCTTTTAGGATGGACTGGTTGGATCTCCTTGCAGTTCAACGGACCCTCAAGAGTCTTCTCCAACACCACAGGTCAAAAACATCAATTCTTTGGCACTCAGATTTCTTGATAGTCCAATTCTCACATCCATACACGACTACTGGGAAAACCATAGCTTTGACTATATGGACCTTTGTCAGCAAAGCAATGTGTCTGCTTTTTAATATGTTATCTAGGTTGATCATAGCTTTGCTTCCAAGAAGCAAGCATCTTTTAACTTCATGGTTGCAGTCACCATTCACACTGATTTTGGAGCCCAAGAAAATAAAGTCTGTCACTGTTTCCACTGTTTCCCCATCTCTTTTCCATGAAATGATGGGACTGGATGCCATGATCTTAGTTTTTTGAATGTTGAATTTTAAGCCAACTTTTTCATTTTCCTCTTACACTTTCTTCAAGAGGCTCTTTAGTTCCTCTTCACTTTCTGCCATAAGGGTGCTATCATCTGCATATCTGAGGTTATTAATATTTCTCCCAGCAATCTTGGTTCCAGCTTGTGCTTCATCCAGTCTGGCATTTTGCACGATGTACTCTGCATATAAGTTAAATAAGCAGGGTGACAATATGCAGCCTTTCTGAACTTGGAACCAGTCTGTTGTTCCATGTCCACTTCTAATTGTTGCTTCTTGACTTGCATACAGATTTCTCAGGAGACAGGCAAGGTGGTCTGGTATCCCATTTCTTGAATAATTTTCCACAGTTTGTTGTGATCCACAATGTGGCATAGTCAGTAAAGCGGAAATAGATGTTTTTCTGGAATTTTCTTGCTTTTTATATGATCCAACGGATGTTGGCAATTTGATCTCTGGTTTATCTGCCTTTTCTGAATCCAGCTTGAACATCTGGAAGTTCAGAGTTCATATACTGTTGAATCCTGGCTTGGAGAATTTTGAGCAGTACTTTGCTAGTGAGTGAGAAGGGTGCAATCATGTGGTAGTTCGAAAATGATTTGGCATTGCCTTTCTTTGGGATGGGAATGAAAAGTGACCTTTTCTAGTCCTGTGGCCACTGCTGAGTTATTCAAATTTGCTGGCATATTGAGTGTAGCACTTTCACAGCATCATCTTTTGGGATTTGAAATGGCTCAGCTGGAATTACATCACCTCCACTAGCTTTGTTTGTAGTGATGCTGCCTAACAAAGGTCCGTCTAGTCAAAACTACAGTTTTTCCAGTAGTCTTTATGGATGTGATTGCTATCCACGCACCAGAACACTGATGCAAGCTTCACTAACCAGGAAACCTTGACAAGCCAATCGTCTAACCCCACCCACTGGGTAAAACCTCCACAATAAAAAGGAACCACAGACCTCCAGAATACAGAAAGCCCACTCCAGACACAGCAATCTAAACAAGCTGAAAAGGCAGAGAAATACCCAACAGGTAAAGGAACATGAAAAAAGCCCACCAAGTCAAACAAAAGAGGAGGAGATAAGGAATCTACCTGAAAAAGAATTTAGAATAATGATAATAAAAATGATCCAAAATCTTGAAAGCAAAATGGAGTTACAGATAAATAGCCTGGAGACAAAGATTGAAAAGATGCAAGAAACATTTAATAAAGACCTAGAAGAAATAAAAAAGAGTCAATTAAAAATGAACAATGCAATGAATGAGATCAAAAACACTCTGGAGGGAACCAAGAGTAGAATAACGGAGACAAAAGAGGATAAGTGAGGTAGAAGATAAAATGGTGGAAATAAATGAAGCAGAGAGGAAAAAAGAAAAAGGACCAAAAGAAATGAGGACAACCTCAGGGACCTCTGGGACAATGTGAAACGCCCCAACATTCGAATCATAGGAGTCCCAGAAGAAGAAGACAAAAAGAAAGGTCATGAGAAAATACTCGAGGAGATAATAGCTGAAAACTTCCCTAAAATGGGGAAGGAAATAGCCACCCAAGTCCAAGAAACCCAGAGAGTCCCAAACAGGATAAACCCAAGGCGAAACACACCAAGACACATATTAATCAAATTAACAGAGATCAAACACAAAGAACAAATACTAAAAGCAGCAAGGGAGAAACAACAAATAACACACAAAGGGATTCCTATAAGAATAACAGCTGATCTATCAATAGAAACCCTCCAGGCCAGAAGGGAATGGCAGGACATAATAAAGTAATGAAAGAGAATAACCTACAACCTAGATTACTGTACCCAGCAAGGATCTCATTCAGATATGAAGGAGATTTCAAAAGCTTTACAGACAAGCAAAAGCTGAGAGAATTCAGCGTCACCAAACCAGCTCTTCAACACATGCTAAAGGATCTCCTCTAGACAGGAAATGCAGAAAGGTTGTATAAACGTGAACCCAAAACAACAAAGTAAATGGCAATGGGACCACACCTATCAATAATTACCTTAAATGTAAATGGGTTGAATGCCCCAACCAAAAGACAAAGATTGGCTGAATGGATACAGAAACAAGACCCCTATATATGCTGTCTACAAGAGACCCACCTCAAAACAAGAGACACATACAGACTAAAAGTGAAGGGCTGGAAAAAAATATTTCACGCAAATGGAGACCAAAAGAAAGCAGGAGTCGCAATACTCATATCAGATAAAATAGACTTTCAAATAAAGGATGTGAAAAGAGACAAAGAAGGACACTACATAATGATCAAAGGATCAATCCAAGAAGAAGATATAACAATTATAAATATATATGCACCCAACATAGGAGCACCGCAATATGTATGGCAAACGCTAATGAGTATGAAAGAGGAAATTAATAGCAACACAATAAAAGTGGGAGACTTTAATACCCCACTCACAACTATGGATAGATCAACTAAACAGAAAATCAACAAGGAAACACAAACCTTAAATGATACAATGGACCAGCTAGACCTAATTGATATCTATAGGACATTTCACCCCAAAACAATCAACTTCACCTTTTTCTCAAGTGCACACGGAACCTTCTCCAGAATAGATCACATCCTGGGCCATAAATCTGGTCTTGGAAAAGTCAGAAAAATTGATATCATTCCAGTCATCTTTTCTGACCACAGTGCAGTAAGATTAGATCTCAATTACAGGAAAAAAAATTGTTAAAAATTCCAACATATGGAGGCTAAATAACACGCTTCTGAATAACCAACAAATCATAGAAGAAATCAAAAAAGAAATTAAAATATGCATAGAAATGAATGAAAATGAAAACACAACAACCCAAAACCTATGGGACACTGTAAAAGCAGTGCTAAGGGGAAGGTTCATAGCATTACAGGCTTACATCAAGAAACAAGAAAAAAGCCAAATAAATAACCTAACTCTACACCTAAAGCAATTAGAGAAGGAAGAAATGAAGAACCCCAAGGTTAGCAGAAGGAAAGAAATCATAAAAATTAGGGTAGAAATAAATGCAAAGGAGACTAAATAGACCATAGCAAAAATCAACAAAGCTAAAAGCTGGTTTTTTGAAAAAATAAACAAAATTGACAAACCATTAGCAAGACTCATTAAGAAACAAAGAGAGAAGAACCAAATTAACAAAATAAGAAATGAAAAGGGTGAGATCACAGCAGACAACACTGAAATACAAAGGATCATAAGAGACTACTACCAGCAGCTCTATGCCAATAAAATGGACAACTTGTATGAAATGGACAAATTCTTAGAAAAGTATAGCTTTCCAAAACTAAACCAGGAAGAAATAGAAGATCTTAACAGAATCATCACAAGCAAGGAAATCGAAACTGTAATCAGAAATCTTCCAGCAAACAAAAGCCCAGGACCAGATGGCTTCACAGCTGAATTCTACCAAAAATTTAGAGAAGAGCTAACACCTATCTTACTCAAACTCTTCCAGAAAACTGCAGATGAAGGTAAACTTCCAAACTCATTCTATGAGGCCACCATCACCCTAATTCCAAAACCAGACAAAGATGCTACAAAAAAAGAAAACTACAGGCCAATATCACTGATGAACATAGATGCAAAAATCCTTAACAAAATTCTAGCAAACAGAATCCAACAACATATTAAAAAAATCATACACCATGACCAAGTGGGCTTTATCCCAGGAATGCAAGGATTCTTTAATATCTGCAAATCAATCAATGTAATACATCACATTAACAAACTGAAAGATAAAAACCATATGATTATCTCAATAGATGCAGAGAAAGCCTTTGACAAAATTCAACACTCATTTATGATTAAAACTCTCCAGAAAGCAGGAATAGAAGGAACATACCTCAACATAATAAAAGCTATATATGACAAACCCACAGCAAGCATCACCCTCAATGGTGAAAAATTGAAAGCATTTCCTCTGAAATCAGGAACAAGACAAGGGTGTCCACTCTCACCACTACTATTGAACATAGTGTTGGAAGTTTTGACCACAGCAATCAGAGCAGAAAAAGACGTAAGAGGAATCCAGATAGGAAAAGAAGAAGTGAAACTCTCGCTGTTTGCAGATGACATGATCCTCTACATAGAAAACCCTAAAGACTCCATCAGAAAATTACTAGAGCTAATCAATGAATATAGTGAAGTTGCAGGATATAAAATTAAGACACAGAAATCCCTTGCATTCCTACATACTAACAATGAAAAAACAGAAAGAGAAATTAAGGAAACAATGCCATTCACCATTGCAAAAAAAAGAATAAAATACTTAGGAGTATATCTACCTAAAGAAACAAAAGACCTATACATAGAAAACTATAAAACACTGATGAAAGAAATCAAAGAGGACACAAACAGATGGAGAAACATACCGTGTTCATGGATTGGAAGAATCAATATTGTCAAAATGGCTATTCTACCCAAAGCAATCTATAGATTCAATGCAATCCCTATCAAGCTACCAACGGTATTTTTCACAGAACTAGAACAAATAATTTCACAATCTGTATGGAAATACAAAAAACCTCGAATAGCCAAAGTAATCTTGAGAAAGAAGAATGTAACTGGAGGAATCAACCTTCCTGACTTCAGAATCTACTACAAAGCCACAGTCATCAAGACAGTATGGTACTGGCACAAAGACAGAAATATAGATCAATGGAACAGAGTAGAAAGCCCAGAGATAAATCTACGAACCTGTGGACAACTTATCTTTGACAAAGGGGGCAAGGATATACAATGGAAAAGAGACAATCTCTTTAACAAGTGGTGCTGGGAAAACTGGTCAACCACTTGTAAAAGAATGAAACTAGAACAGTTTCTAACACCATACACAAAGATAAACTCAAAATGGATTAAAGATCTAAATGTAAGACCAGAAACTATAAAACTCCTAGAGGAGAACATAGGCAAAACACTCTCCGACATAAATCACAGCAAGATCTTCTATGACCCACCTCCCAGAATATTGGAAATAAAAGCAAAAATAAACAAATGGGACCTAATGAAAATTAAAAGCTTTTGCACAACAAAGGAAACTATAAGTAAGGTGAAAAGACAGCCCTCAGATTGGGAGAAAATAATAGCAAATGAGGAAACAGACAAAGGATTAATCTCAAAAATATACAAGCAACTCCTGCAGCTCAATACCAGAAAAATAAATGACCCAATCAAAAAATGGGCCAAAGAACTAAACAGACATTTCTCCAAAGAAGACATACAGATGGCTAACAAACACATGAAAAGATGCTCAACATCGCTCATTATTAGAGAAATGCGCAAATCAAAACCACAATGAGGTACCATTACACGCCAGTCAGGATGGCTGCTATCCAAAAGTCTACAAGCAATAAATGCTGGAGAGGGTGTGGAGAAAAGGGAACCCTCTTACACTGTTGGTGGGAATGCAAACTAGTACAGCCACTATGGAGAACAGTGTGGAGATTTCTTAAAAAACTGGAAATAGAACTGCCATATGACCCAGCAATCCCACTTCTGGGCATACACACTGAGGAATCCAGATCTGAAAGAGACACGTGTACCCCAATGTTCATCGCAGCACTGTTTATAATAGCCAGGACGTGGACGCAACTTAGATGCCCATCAGCAGATGAATGGATAAGGAAGCTGTGGTACATATACACCATGGAATATTACTTAGCCATTAAAAAGAGTTCATTTGAATCAGTTCTAATGAGATGGATGAAACCGGAGCCCATTATACAGATGAAGTAAGCCAGAAAGATAAAGAACATTACAGCATACTAACACATATATATGGAATTTAGAAAGATGGTAATGATAAGCCCATATGCAAAACAGAAAAGAGACACAGAAGTACAGAACAGACTTTTGAACTCTGTGGGAGAAGGTGAGGGTGGGATGTTTTGAAAGAACAGCATGTATATTATCTATGGTGAAACAGACCGCCAGGCCAGGTGGGATGCATGAGTCAAGTGCTCGGGCCTGGTGGGCTGGGAAGACCCAGAGGAATCGGGTGGAGAGGGAGGTGGGATGGGGAATCGGGATGGGGAATACGTGTAACTCTATGGCTGATTCATATCAATGTATGACAAAACCCACTGAAAAATAAAAAAAATAAAATAAAATAAAATAAAAACAAAAAAAAAGTAAAAAAAAAAAACAAAAAAAACAAAAAGTGAGTGCCAGAGAATTGATGCTTTGAACTGTGATATTGGAGAAGACTCTTAAGAGTCCCTTGGACTACAAGGAGATCCAACCTGTCAATTCTAAAGAAAATCAGTCGTGACTATTCATTGGAAGGACTGATGCTGAAGTTGAAACTCCAATCCTTTGGCCCTGATGGGAAGAACTGGCTCCTTGGAAAAAACCCTGATGCTGGGAAAGATTGAAGTTGGGAGGAGAATGGGACGATAGAGGAAGAGATGGCATCACTGACTCGGCGGACATGAGTTTGAGCAAGCTCTGGGAGTAGGTGATGGACAGAGAAACGTGTCGTGCTGCAGTCCATGGGGTTGCAAAGAGTTGACCACGACTGAGCAACTGAACTGAACTGATACATAGTGTGATTCTGCTTAAACAACATTCTCAAAAGGACAAAATATTAAGATCAAAAGGAGATCAGCAATTAACAGGGTTATAAAGAGTTGCAGGGATGAGGAAGGTAATCAAAGAGGATTTCTTTAGAGAGATGAAACGATTTTGTGTCATGGTCTTAGTGGTGTTACAAGAACCTATACATGTGATAAAATTTCTTAGAGTGATGCATCATAACCTAAGAGTGTATATGAGAACTAATTTATAAAGTTATGGTATTTTGAAAAAATTTTATTAATATAAATTTCTTGATAGATATGTAATTATTATATTAATATATATCTATATTATATAATATGATGTTCTGGAAGCTGCTATAATCATTCATGATCTCCTCTCCTTAATTATGAATGATTTCAAGCCTGGCATTTGTTGTTTGTCAGCACTCAGATGTGAAATGGGACAGAAGAGTAGATGTCTCAGATAAATACAAACTCGCCTCCCCGCTTCACTCATTCATGAGTTACTTTGATCCGTGAACTTGCACTCTTTTAGACCTTGTCTGTATTTTTTTTCTACTTGTTTATTTGCCTTTGGTTCTTTTGTATTAATTCATCTATTACAACAATGAAACCAAATGGAAGATCGACAACTACATTCCACATGAACATGAAACAGTGTACAGAATTTGAGTCACCGTCTTCTGTGGTGTTGACAAGTACTATGTGTATGCAGTTTGCAGATATTACGTTTTGTAAGAGTTTTACAGCATTATGTCACAGAAAAATCTGACATGTTTATCTTAACTTTATTTTATAAAGAGAAATAGTCATGAGCAACTGACAAATGAGACGGAATACTCTGGACCGATGAGACACAAAATGTGCCATGAGGATGATTCTAGGACACATGGTCTATAAGTACAATTCTACATTTAGAGGCAACAGGATTGAATATCCTGATCCCCCTCAAAGTCTAATACATAAAACTCAATATCAGATTTCAAAAGAATAATATTTTATTCCTGATATAATGTCATTTAAATATAAACCACTGAATAGACTCTGAAATTCAGATGGACTGATTGTTAAAAATCATTTCATGTTGAAGTAATTTTATTGATTGAAAAACCTAAGTAGAGCCCTGCAGCTCAGTAAAAAAGAAAAAGGCAGAGATCCATTAATTACTTTGGATAAGATTGCTTTTCAGCCAGAAAGCCTAAAATCTGTGAATGCTTTAAAATAGTCACTAGATTCTGGACGGAGAAAAATAAGCATAGCTAAATTAATGACCAATCTGTAGATTACAAGAAAGTTTTGTAGGCTATACTAAATTATATCTTAAACAGGATGGCAAAATTATTTTACTGAATCAATGTATGTCAACTTGTTTAACCTTCAGTTTCCCTCAGCTCAAACCTCTAATACTAATTTCTTTCCTCATGCCCCTTTTCAGGATCTGCCAAAATTAATGACCAGGGAAAGACAAGTAGACAAAGCAAAGGTGTGTGGTGAGCCAGACTTCATCTGTACACAGACCACATGGTCGGTGAACATGACAGCCTACTTCCTGTTTGGGGGAGTCACACAGGAACCCGGGTGCTATGTATATGTGCTGCCAGGCACTCAAAGACACTGAAATCTTAGCCTGAGGCAGAATTAAACGCATTTGTGCAGGGGAATCCACGCCTCATGCCGCTCTCCAGCCTGCTCTGGGTGTTCCTGGCCTTCACCTTCTCTGGTAGGGATGCTCCCAAACACTGGTGCAGTGTTCAGGGTGAAAGGACTGCACACAGGCACGTGGTGCTTCACCGGGACTTGGGGAGGAAAGGAGGACTGGAGAAAAGAGAGTGTTTTATGATTTCAGTTTGCTTTGTAAGCATTTGGGTCCAAAATTTCTCTAACTTCTACAACATTTTGTTCACTATTTCAGCTCTGCTTTCTTATTTTTTTTCCATAGGATCTGGAGTGGCCCAGAAAGTTACTCAAGACCAGCCAGTCATAATCAGTCAAGTGGGGAAGATAGTCACCCTTAACTGTCAATATGAAACCAGTAGGAATGTGCATGACTACAGCATTTTTTGGTACAAACAGCTTCCCAGTGGACAGATGACTTACCTCATTCGTCAGTATTCAGAAGACGAGAATGAAAGGGATGGCCGCTACTCTGTAAACTTCCAGAAAGCACATAAATCCATCAGCCTCATGATTACATTCTTAAAACTGGAACATTCTGCAAAGTATTTCTGTGCTCTCTGGGAACTCACAGTGCTTGAAGTAATAGGAAAAGCTGAACAAAAACCCTTAAACTTGATAAGAGAGAGTCCCCCTGCTGCAGGACCCCAGCTGAAATGCACACCTGCAGACATCAGACAAGAAATGATAGTCTTGTGGTTGCTTAATCTGTGATCTGGATCAGAGGAATTAATTCTACATGAAAGCTTCTTCTATGTCATTTGGATTCAGGTGTCCAGAGTAACTTTCTACTAAAACATTCTCCTCTTGAATTTTTGAATTTAAATCAATCATACAGAACATGTGTAATCTTGTCTAAAGTTATAAACTAGCTCCATAATAATGTAACGTGACAGTTTCACTAAAATACACTCATATCACACACCTGGGTCTAGTTATTTGGAATCATCATGGAAGTAATTTCCTGAATCCTTTCTTCTTAGACTTACGTCACTTAAGGTGCAATCAGACAAGCAGAAACACCAGTGGTATGGAATAAGAAATTAGTTATAAAGATTAGAACTCAGGCAATTGCTAGATTTGGTGGAAGAGTGTATACAAAGCTACTATCTTTGTATCTGGTGTTGAGAAATAATTCATTGTTAATCAGCTAGAGTAATTGTTGTAGAACAAAGCTGGAAACAGACTGAAGTGTGGACAAACTGTGACTCATAGGGACATATTAGAACCATGAGGATAATGGAACCCACAAGACACGCTAAAACTTGTCTATGTCTCACCTCCTTCAGTCTTACAGTAGTGGGTGACCTGAGGAGAAGTTGGTGTCATTTGACATCATGCTTAAAATTGGCTTAAAACTCAACATTCAGAAAAATAAGATCATGGCATCTGGTCCCATCACTTCATGGCAAATAGATGGGGAAACAATGGAAACAGTGATGGACTTTATTTTTTGGGCTCCAAAATCATTGCAGATGGTGACTACAGTCATGAAATTAAAAGACACTTGCTCCTTGGAAAGAAAAGTTATGACCAACCTATACAGCATATTAAAAAGTAGAGATATTACTTTGCCAACAAAGGTCCATCTAGTCAAAGTCATGGTTTTTCCAATAGTCATGTATGGAGGTGAGATTTGCACTGTAAGGAAAGCTGAGTGCCGAAGAATTGATGCTTTAGAACTGCAGTGTTAGAGAGGACTCTTGAGAAACACTTGTACTGCCAGGAGATCAAACCAGTCCATCCTAAAGGAAATCAGACCTGAATATTCATTGGAAGGACTGATGCTGAAGCTGGAACTCCAATATTTTGGCCACCTGATATGAAGAACTGACTCATTGGAAAAGACCTTGAGCTGGGAAAGATTGAAGGCGGGAGGAGAAGGGGATGACAGAGGATGAGATGGCTGCATGGCATCACTGACTCAATGGACATTAATTTGAGTAAACTCCGGGAATTGGTGATGGATAGGGAAGCCTGGCGTGCTACAGTCCATAGGGTCACAAAGAGTCAGACATGACTGAGTGACTGTGCTGAACTGAACCGAACTTACATACATACTTGGCCCAAGACAAAGAGACAATAAGGAGGAGATTTGGTGGGAAGTGGATGTGTTGTGAGTCAACAATAAGGTGAAATATCAGATCAGCAACAACACATGTGAGTAGCCATAGTCCCTGGAGCCCTGCACCAACCCCTAAAACATAATAACTGTGGCTGCTTCATCACATTGACCTTCTAAATGTCCCACAAATTTCTTTTGTGGCCAACCCTGAGCCAGAACAATACAGGAAGCACATTCTGGGAAAGATTTTCAGTCAGTTAAGGTAGCTCAAAACTGCTACAATACTCTTTAGGTTAATTTGGCAGCCATCTGTACTCTTTTAACAGCTTTTGAATAAAGAAGACAGCAAAACTATGCTTCTTGCTAATGTTGTTTTTGCTGTTCAGAAATTAAGTTATGTCTGATTTTTGCAACCCTGTGGACTGCAGCACAAGGCCTCCTCTGTCTTCCACTATCCATTGATTTGGTGATACCATCCAACTGTCTTATCCACTGCTGCCCTCTTTTCCTTTTGCCTTCAATGTTTGTTTCCCAGCTTCAGAGTCTTTTCAAATGATATGCCTCTTCTCATCAAGTGGCCAAAGTGTTGGAGTTTCAAGCTCAGCATCAGTCCTTTCAATGAATATTCAGGGTTGATTTCCTTTAGGATTGGCTGGGTTGATCTCCTTGCAGTCCAGGGGACTCTCAAGAATCTTCTCCAACACCACAATTCTTGCTAATATGATGCAGTAATTCCTCATTCAACCCAAAACATTCTAAACATATCCTTCAAAGATTAGAGCAAGTTCACCTATCCATTTGTGGGTGATGTTTCTTTCTCTTTTAGCTAAGCCACGCTCTGCCACTGAATCCTGTATCTTCTCTACTGAGATATAATAAGATATAAGATTGACTTATATTAGCATATCTTGTTATCACATGTAGCAAATGCGAGAGGGGAGTTAAAATTTAATACATAATGTAATACATAAATATATTTATATAAAAATGAAAAACAAATTTTCATAAGTATTATTGTTCTTATTTCTGCAAATGACCACATGGTTATAGCAGGTATTTATAACGACCTCTTCCATTACCCATCCTATAACCTCTTTGCTCATAGCAAGCATTTCCATTCACTGCTATACTTCACTTCCTATAAAGCAACCTCCTTATTCAAGAGCAATGCTATGAGGAAAATCATAAATTTGAATAAGGAATTCTGCAGGTCCACCACTCTGGTTTTGGCAGACGTTTGCAAGCCATTGTATTCTGGGAAACATCATTAAAATGATATCTAACTTCATATTAGAAGCAACAGAAGCCACCAAAGTAGAATATTTTTTAAAGAGCTTAAAGAAAACAAGCAAAATATCCAAGCTAGTTTCTTATGAACATCAATGTATATTTCTTAATTGTGAATTTGTTATAAATCACTGCTAAGAGTTTTGAAAGTCAATGCACAGAGTGATAAACTGTATTTGCAATGCATATTTCTGAAAAAAGACTCAAATGCAGAATATCTTAGAAGTTCCTTTAAATCGTTAAGAAAACAGATAATAAAGAATGATAAAATCTTGGAGATCCAACTCAAAAATAAGATATCCGATAGCTAATAAATATATAAAAACCTTAATATTATTATTAATTAGGGAAATGAAAATAATACCGTATCTCGGCATTCCATCTGGGTCCTTTCAGTACTATGAGTGTATCAATGTGGCTAAGAGAATATGACTCCAGGAAATAGGGAGAGATAATGACTGTCTCCAGGAAAATAAGTGATTAAGTGAATTTTCTAAAAACTTCCATCATTGAACTGATGTGGAGAAAAGAGCAAACAGTAACAAGTCACAGACCTGGACATTGAAGGAGAGGTAGGATTGATGGGAAAAAAGAAAGTTGATATTTATTGAGCTTTACTCAATGTGAGGCACTCTGGTTTGTGTTTCAAATTCATTATCTAATTCAAATATCAAAACCCTAAGAGATAGGTTTTATTGTTTTTTTCTCTTTTTTCCATTTATTTTTATTAGTTGGAGGTTAATTACTTTACAATATTGTAGTGGTTTTTGCCATACATTGACATGAATCAGACATGAATTTACATGTATTCTCCATCCCGAACCCCCCTCCCACCTCCCTCCCCATCCCATCCCTCTGGATTGTCCCAGTGCACCAGCCCCGAGCACTTGTTTCATGCATCCAACCTGGACTGGCGATCTATTTCACACTTGATAATATATATGCTTCGATGCTATTCTCTCAGATCATCCCACACTCGCCTTCTCCCATAGAGTCCAAAATTCTGTTCTGTACATCTGTGTCTCTTTTTCTGTCTTGCATATAGGGTTATCGTTACCATCTTTCTACATTCCATATATATGCGTGAATATACTGTATTGGTGTTTATCTTTCTGGCTTACTTCACTCTGTATAATGGGCTCCAGTTTCATCCATCTCATCAGAACTGATTCAAATGTATTCTTTTTAATGGCTGTGTAATATTCCATTGTATATATGTACCACAGCTTTCTTATCCATTCGTCTGCTGATGGGCATCTAGGTTGCTTCCATGTCCTGGCTATTATAAACAGTGCTGCGATGAACATTGGGTGCAAAACAAAACAACTTTGGGAAATGAGTCGTACCATTCCTAATTGTGAAAAGCTTCTTTACCTTTTATAATCAGCCTGTGTGTTGCATTTTAGAGGGCTGCTTAAGAGCAAGGTCTGGACTATGGAGAAGCACTTGGTCCCAGAACTGGGTGGCTGAATGTCTCAGTGGTGGTGACATTACTGGTTTAAACTGAATGCTAAAGGAAACTAAGAAAGAAAATGCCCAAACATGGATTCAACTGTCCCAGAATCAGTAAATGAGGAAGGCATCCACTAACTAGTTAACAGTGCCAGATGCTTTAGTTAGTTTCTTATGTAATAGTGTGCTGGGAAAAATAAGGGCTACAATGAGATTTCATTCCTTAAACACCCCAAGCTTGTTTCCCTATCAAGTCCCATGCCCCTTGTTTTTCCCTCTCTCCTGTGATGCTTTGCTGTTGTTTAGTCACTAAATCGTGTGTGACTTATCCTCTGTCCGTGGGATTTCCCAGGCAAGAATACCGGAGTGGCTTGCCATTTCCTTCTCTACGGGATCTTCCAGACCCGGAGGTTGAATCCACCAGACGGTGGATTCTTTACCACTGAGCCAGTGATGCTATCCCCCCAGATATAAACATGAGGCCCCTCTGAATTCCTTCATGTTTCAACTTAAATGTCACCCCTTTGTGACTCCTTTGTCTAAATCTGTTTTTCCGTCCTGAGAGTCGGACTCTAGCACACTGGATGCAGCAAGAATGAAAGCTGACATACTGCCACCTGGTGTCCAGCTCAAACATTTTGTGAGGCTTTCCCTGGCTTCCCTGCTCCCCTCCAGTGATCTTGCGTTAAATTGTGGGGAAGTCTAATCACAACAGGAGCTGCCAAGGCTGAACCAGTCAGTAAACGTCCCAGTGCAGAAATCAAGAGGGAGAGGATTCAGGAAAACTGGCTGTTTGTTTGTTTGTTTTTTCTTTTGCATGCCATATGGGAAAGTGATTGATTCCAAATGACAAATACAACACATGAGATGATTATGGCTGCAGAGTTTGGGGTACCTTGGATAGAAAGTTTGGAATTGTTGCACAAGATAGATTTTTCTCTATTAAGTCAGATTGCATTTACTGTTCTGTCCTTTCTTGTAGTATAGAAATACCCTGAGAAGTGGGAGCAAGAGTCAATTATGAAAATGCTAATACACAGTAGTAGCAAACACAGGTTGGTATACACTTTCTATGTTATATTATGATACCCATTCTCTCAATATAATACCTTATATTTAAGGTAGTAACATCAGTTAATGGGAACTGATTTCCCAGTAACAGTAAGAAACAGACCACTGATACTTATGATAGCACATGAAAACTGCTGTGTAAACTGTTAAATAAACCTCAGAAAATACTGAGCTTTATCTTGTAGATAGACTCTTCTGGAATTTCATGCTGTGGCTTCCTATCCTCCAAGGTCTTGTACATTTCCACAGCTGGTTGACAGCCTGTGACAGAGAAGGTGTTGGACTCGGTGATTCGCATGTGTGTTCACAGTTCTTACTGGAACCCCTCAAAGTTGTGTCCACCCTACTTTAGGAAGACAGTGGAGCAACGTGCTTCAGACCAAGGACTGAGATTGTGTTTCTAGATCTAGCATTCATTAGTTGTGTGATGTTGGGATTGTGACAGTAATTTTTATGCTTAATTTCCTCATCTCTGCACTGTGGTTATTGATAGAATTTACCATGCAGGGTTCTGATGTGAAGTGAAATGGAAGAAGTGAAGTGAATGGAATAATGAATGCCAATGCTAAGCCCAGTGCCCAGCAGAAAGATCCTGGCTACTTAGAGAAATACAATTGAATATGAGACAGTTTCAATACCTTGTCTGGTATTGCAGAATAAGTGTCAGAGTGAAGCCCTCCCTCCATACCGTACTTAAAGCAGATGCCCTTCCTCATCCCAAGAGTCACTCTCTACCTTAACACAGTTTTGTATTGTCTTTAAAGTGCTTACCACTATTTAAAATTGTCTACTTCTAAATAGGAGACATTAATGATACTTTTCAGATATTCCTTTATTAACTGTAAGTGCATCTCTTTTCTTAAGAAGGTAAGTCAGGAGTTAGCTGTTGAGACCTTCCAATCCTGTTTCTCTTTTCAGAACATGACTTAAGTTTCAGTATTCATGAGCTTCCCTGGTGGCTCAGACAATGAAGAATCTACCTGCAATGTGGAAGACCTGGGTTTGACCTCTGAGTTGGAAAGATCCCCCGGAGGAGGGCCTGGCAAGCTTCTCCAGTATTCTTGCCTGGAGAATCCCCAGGGACAGAGAAGCCTGGCGGGCTGCAGTCCGTGGGGTCAAGGGTCGGACACGACTGAGTGACTGAGCTCACAGGTGGAAGGCGCTGCTCTGATTTTGGCACTGACCCCATACTGTTTAGGCGAGATGAGATGAGATGGTTAGATAGCACCACTGAGTCAATGGACGTGAATTTGAGCAAACTCTGGGTCATAGTGGAGGGCAGAGGACACTGGCGTGCTTGGGGTCACAAACAGTTGACTTAGCGACTGAACAACCATGCTATTTCCTTTGCTTATTTCAGTTGTTCACTGGAAAGAAGGTTTTGCAGTCAATCTGCAGTACCGGATTTCCAAGAAGTAGAGTTAGATTCTGAACAGTCTTAATTAATGCTATCTTGTACTAATAAATTTTCCTGGATGCATTTTATTTTACCAACTGCATATTGAGCTCACAGATAATATTGCTTTTATAATTTTCGAAGGCCCTAGGGAAATTGTGGTCCCCAAATCATTGTTTAAATAAATATGAATTAAACTAACATTCTTCCTGGACTGTAACAGATGAGACAGAACAAAATTCTTATTTATGTTTAAGCAACTCTATTGAGGTATAAGTGACATTCCCTAATATTCATCCATTTTGAATTTCCAGTTTAATAATTTTTAGTAAATTATCCTTCATCCCCAATTATAGTTGTTCTTTATTTCCATGCTTGGCCCCATAGCAACCACTGACCACATTTATAACTTTATAAGTTCCTTTTGTGAATATTTCATATACATGAAATCATTCAATATGTAATCTTGTGTCTGGCTGTTATTCCTTAACATAATTAAAAAATTATTTATCTTGTAGCATACATTAGTATTTCACTCATATTTATTGATGAATAGTAATTCACTGGCAAATGAATTACATTTCATTTATCTATTCACCAGATGTTGCACATTTTGGTGCTATTAAGAGGAATAACCACAAAGTAGGTTCCTAGTATTTTTAGAATATACCTTCAATAACACTTACACATTTACTGAGCATCACAAATGTAGGTGGTGTGGCAGATTCCAAACGCTGTAGACTACTTAGCCAGATAGACATGCGTTGTGATTCTTACTATGCACCTACCATATGTGTGATCTCAAGTTAGCTACTTGATCTCTTTCAGCTTTAGTTTTCTTGTTTCTAAGTTGGAAATAATATCTCTATTGCATAACTTTTCTTTTAGAATGGTGTGCATAAAGATAGTTTAACACACAGCATTTGTGCACATTTATAAATTGGGATTTGAAAGTTTATAAATTTTATTGAAATTTTATGTAAAAGATTCCTAACCAAAGTGTGTTTCCTGCCATGTTTGCAATCCCAATCTCTTTAAAGTTGAATAAGAACAGCCGATCATAAGGCAACCCAATTCTGAAAGGTTGTCAGCTCTCTGCATTGCGAGCTCATGAGAGATATCCTAAATGTTTCTGAAGTTGGTCTCAAGAAAGCAGCGTTTGATCTTTCCTTGAACCACAGGAAACTGATTCTAGGGCAGAAATGGTGTATTTCTAGCACATGTATATGTCCTCCTCTCTGACTGGCTGAGCAACAAGATGCAGAATCCTTATTACCTGAAGCAGACCGTTCCCCAGATCTAGGCTGTAGAACTTTCCATGTTGAGGATACTTGATCAGAATAAATGGAGAGGAGCACTTTTCTAGCCTCATTACTGATCCTGTGGCTTCATCTTGGTCGTAAGTCTAGGGGCTGCTGAAGACATTCTGAGAAGTCTGGGGTGGTGATGGGGAAGGTGGGGGGCGCATTCAGGCACCTCCAGGTTCTAATATTTGGAAATGTGAAGACAATGAATACTCTGTAGATAAGTCAGTTTCTATGCGTGACCTTGTCTTTCTGAACCGGAGTGAGCAGCCTCTTGACTGTGGAACAGCGTCCTCCTTCGCTATGTTCAGGAAGGAGAGAGCCCCAATTTCACCTGCAGTTCCCCTTCCAGCTCTCTCTATGCATTACACTGGTACAGATGGGAACCTGCAAAAAGCCCCAAGAACATGTTTGTAGTGAGTGTAAATGGGGGTGAAAAAGAGCAAGGACGAGTGAGAGTCACTGTGAACACCAAGGAGGGTGACAGCTCCATGCACATCAGAGGATCCCAGCCTGAAGACTCAGCCATATACCTCTGAGCCTGCACACAGTGCCCCTCAGGCCCCTGCAGCCCACACCCAAAGCCGTGCTTGCTGCTGCTCTGGGACCAGAGCTGAGGAAGAGCCATGTGTGGGTTGGAAAAGGGAAAGTCAATGAACTATAGTGTTTTCAGTAATCAGGGGGAAGTGGAACCATAGATTAACAGGTATTCCAGTGACTGTAGTTCCCTCAACTAACTAGACTGTACTGAACATCACTAACTAATGTGACTCCCACCAGTGTATTGGCCATATCGTTGAGTCAGATCTCTAGCCTCTTTTCCCATGATTTAAAATGCACTAAATGATTACTCAAAGATATCAAACAAAATAATGTGGCTCAACTAGGTCAACATTTAAACTCCACTGTTGCTACATCCTAAGAGTTAGACCTTCTATGGTGTTTCTTCACATTCATGAATGAGACAAGGACACACACCTTCTTCTCACACACCTGGCAAGAAAATCTACATGTTTTATACCAGACCAGTCAATTATGCCTCATTAATTCATTGGAGAGATTTTAATTTTGGTTTAGTTCAAACTTCTCACTGCATGGGTATTTGTATTTCATTTCTTCTCATATGAAGCTATTTGCATTTTTAAAACTCACTTTTGATATCTGAAAGGAGCATTGATGGGGAAGTCCACCACTGTCTCCTGAGAAACCTGTATGGGGGTCAAGAAGCAACAGTTAGAATCAGACATGGAACCACAGACTGGCTCAAAATTGGGAAAGGAGTATGTCAGGGCTGTATATTGTCACCCTGCCTATTTAACTCTATGCAGAATACCTCATGCAAAACCCTGGGCTGGATGAATCACAAGCTGAAATCAAGATTGCTGGGAGAAATAGCAATAACCTCAGATATGCAGATGACACCACACTTATGGTAGAAAGCCAAGAGGAACTAAAGAACCTCCTGATGAGGGTGAAAGAAACTAAAGAACCTCTGATGAGGGTGAAAGAGGAGAGTGAAAAAGCTGGATTAAAACTGAAAATTCAAAAAGCTAAGATCATGACATTCAGTCCCATCACTTCATGGCAAATAGGGGAAAAGTGGAAGCAGTGGAAGATTTTATATTCCAGGTCTGCAAAATCACTATTTGGTGACTGCAGCCATGAAATTAAAGGATGCTTGCTCCTTGGAAGAAAAGCTATTACAAACCTAGATAGTCTATTAGAAAGCAGAGACATCACTTTGCTGACAAAGATCCGTATAGTCAAAACTATCATTTTCCCAGTAGTTGTGTATGGATGTGAGAGTTTGACCAAAAAGTCTGAGCATTAAAAACCTGATGCTTTCAAGTTGTGGTGGTAGATTGAGGGCAGGAGAAGATGGTGACAGAGGATGAGATAGTTGGATGGCTTCACCGACTCAGTGAACATGAATTTGACAAACTCTGGGAAATAGTGAAAGACAGGGAAGCCTGGCATGATGCAGTCCATGGGGCCTCAAAGAGTAGGACACAACTTAGTGACTGAACAACAACAACAACAACTTAACATTCGAACCCCTGAAAACACTCATCAAATTAGAATGGGAAGAAATTCAACCCTGGTAGAACGAGGAGGAAATAGGGCATAAAAGCCTCAAGGTGGGATTTGTTTCCACTGCTATCCTCCAGGGGGTGATGTTGCATAAATTGGAAATGTCACCTCCAACAAAAGTTCCATTTCACCCCTATGAGCTTCTGTATCTCGCAGCTCATTGAGGTACACATTTGAACAGGCTCAACACCAGGAACGGTCATTGTCAAGGAAGCACTTCTTCCTGATAGTCACTATAATTTCCTTAAATAGAGATCTTTTGAATCTCAGATTTCCCTGTAATAGGATTCAGTACACTCTGGCACATTCCTTCTGGCTCCTTAGGGAAAATCTTCCACAACATGGCTCACAGCTTCTTTTCTGCACAGTCAGGTTCTCCACCACCCTTCGCCTGTTGGGAATGCTCTTCATAGGGAATCAGTAGCATTATATTCCATGCTCCTTCCTCTACAGAACAAACCAGTTCTGGCTGAAATCTGAATAGAGACATTGTCTTTCTATAGGCAGCTTTGTACTGGTCTCACTGATTCAGCACTAATGTTGCAGGAAGAACTGGAGGCCAGTCAGTGACCCCCCTGACAATCACATCACTGGCTTTAAAGGGGCCCCCTGAAGTGGAGGTGCAACTATTCCTACCTCCAGTGTACTTCCTTATCTCTTCTTGTATGTCCAGACAATAGAATATGAAGGGGAAATAAAGGCTTTGTTTATCCAGTGGTCACCTATAACGGGCATTCTAGGTTAAGTACATTTTTGTGGCAAAGTTCCAACTGACCCACTCTGGTTGCCCCTCTCTTCTTTTCTCTCTTCTATTTCTCTAATATCCACTGTGTGGCCAATGATAATTATTATTACTTTTATTTTTCTACACTGTTTCTCACAGTTCCTTTAGTCAACATTTGCAACCATCTCGAACTGCCCATCTGATCCTGAGAGTCTGCAGATCACTTCAGTTTTAATTCAGTGAAAATATGCAAGTCCTCATTTTCTATCCCCTTTACCTCTAAATTCATATACAGGGAAACATTATTAATCATAGACTCTGAGAAAAAGCACAGAATTGATTTTCAAAAATACTTATTGTTCTTTTAAAATAACCTAATAGAGCTAAAAAGCAGAATTCAAATAACAATAATCAACAGTTAAAATATATTCAGTGTAAAATAGCTAGTGGGAAGGTTCAATAAAACAGCTGGAGCCCCTACTGGTGGTCTATGAGGAATTAAAGGGTTGGAAGGAAAAGGGGAGGGAGGCTCAAGAAGGATGATAATATATGTATATGTAACCATGACTGATTCACATTGTTGTATGGCAGAAATTAACACAAGAATGTAAGCAATTATCCTCTAATTTAAAAAATAACTAAATAAAATATGATGTATTTAAACCTGAAGTTTTATTCAAAATTTATTTTTATTTTAAAATTATATATTTTAATAAAAATAAAACAATTTACAATTCTAATTTCAGTGCCCATCTAGAGATTAAAAATAATATAACTCTTTATGTAGGTTCAGTCTAGAATAAGTATATATATATAATTTAAAAATGAAAGTGTTAATCCAACAACATATTAAAAAAATCATACACCATGACCAAGTGGGCTTTATCCCAGGAATGCAAGGATTCTTTAATATCCGCAAATCGGTCAACGTAATACACCACATTAACAAATTGGAAGATAAAAACAATATGATTATCTCAATAGATGCAGGGAAAGCCTTTGACAAAATTCAACACTCATTTATGATTAAAACTCTCCAGAAAGCAGGAATAGAAGGAACATACCTCAACATAATAAAAGCTATATAAGACAAACCCACAGCAAGCATCACCCTCAATGGTGAAAAATTGAAAGCATTTCCTCTGAAATCAGGAACAAGACAAGGGTGCCCACTCTCACCACTACTATTCAACATAGTGTTGGAAGTTTTGGCCACAGCAATCAGAGCAGAAAAAGACGTAAAAGGAATCCAGATAGGAAAAGAAGAAGTGAAACTCTCGCTATTTGCAGATGATATGATCCTCTACATGGAAAACCCTAAAGACTCTTCCAGAAAATTACTAGAGCTAATCAATGAATATAGTAAAGTTGCAGGATATAAAATTAACATACAGAAATCCCTTGCATTCCTATATACTAACAATGAAAAAACAGAAAGAGAAATTAAGGAAACAATACCATTCACCATTGCAACAAAAAGAATAAAATACTTAGGAGTATATCTACCTAAAGAAACAAAAGACCTCTACACAGAAAACTATAAAACATTGATGAAAGAAATCAAAGAGGATACAAACAGATGGAGAAACATACCGTGTTCATGGATTGGAAGAATCAATATTGTCAAAATGGCTATTCTACCCAAAGCAATCTATAGATTCAATGCAATCCCTATCAAGCTACCAATGGTATTTTTCACAGAACTAGAACAAACAATTTCACAATTTGTATGGAAATACAAAAAACCTTGAATAGCCAAAGTAATCTTGAGAAAGAAGAATGGAACTGGAGGAATCAACCTGCCTGACTTCAGACTCTACTACAAAGCCACAGTCATCAAGACAGTATGGTACTGGCACAAAGACAGAAATATAGATCAATGGAACAGAATAGAAAGCCCAGAGATAAAACCACGAACCTATGGACAGCTTATCTTTGACAAAGGAGGCAAGGATATACAATGGAAAAAAGACAATCTCTTTAACAAGTGGTGCTGGGAAAACTGGTCAACCACTTGTAAAAGAATGAAACTAGAACAGTTTCTAACACCATACACAAAACTAAACTCAAAATGTATTAAAGATCTAAATGTAAGACCAGAAACTATAAAACTCCTAGAGGAGAACATAGGCAAAACACTCCCTGACATAAATCACAGCAAGATCTTCTATGACCCACCTCCCAGAATATTGGAAATAAAAGAAAAAAGAAACAAATGGGACCTAATGAAACTTAAAAGCTTTTGCACAACAAAGGAAACTATAAGTAAGGTGAAAAGACAGCCCTCAGATTGGGAGAAAATAATAGCAAATGAGGAAACAGACAAAGGATTAATCTCAAAAATATACAAGCAACTCCTGAAGCTCAATTCCAGAAAAATAAATGACCCAATCAAAAAATGGGCCAAAGAACTAAACAGACATTTCTCCAAAGAAGACATACAGATGGCTAACAAACACATGAAAAGATGCTCCACATCGCTCATTATCAGAGAAATGCAAATCAAAACCACAATGAGGTACCATTACACGCCAGTCAGGATGGCTGCTATCCAAAAGTCTACAAGCAATAAATGCTGGAGAGGGTGTGGAGAAAAGGGAACCCTCTTACACTGTTGGTGGGAATGCAAACTAGTACAGCCACTATGGAAAACAGTGTGGAGATTTCTTAAAAAACTGGAAATAGAACTACCATATGACCCAGCAATACCACTTCTGGGCATACACACTGAGGAATCCAGATCTGAAAGAGACACGTGCACCCCAATGTTCATCGCAGCACTGTTTATAATAGCCAGGACATGGAAGCAACCTAGATGTCCATCAGCAGATGAATGGATAAGGAAGCTGTGGTACATATACACCATGGAATATTACTCAGCCATTAAAAAGAATTCATTTGAATCAGTTCTAATGAGATGGATGAAACTGGAGCCCATTATACAGAGTGAGGTGAGCCAGAAAGATAAAGAACATTACAGTATACTAACACATATATATGGAATTTAGAAAGATGGTAACGATGGCCCTATATGCAGGGCAGAAGAAGAGACGCAGAAGTACAGAACAGACTTTTGAACTCTGTGGGAGAAGGGGAGGGTGGGATGTTTCGAAGGAACAGCATGTATATTATCAGTGGTGAAACAAACCACCAGCCCAGGTGGGAGGCATGAGTCAAGTGCTCGGGCCTTTTGGGCTGGGAAGATCCAGAGGAATCGGGTGGAGAGGGAGGTGGGATGGGAGACCGGGATGGGGAATTCGTGTAACTCTATGGCTGATTCACATCAATGTATGACAAAACCCACTGAAAAATAAAAAAAAAAAAGAAAAAGAAAAAAAAAAAATGAAAGTGTTTAATACTGAAAAGTACTCCAGCCAAGACTGTTACGAATACTGTGCTGATTCATGAGCACCCTTCAGAATCACAGGTGAGTACACAGGAGATGCCAAAAAAAAAAAAAAAGGATCCTGAGAACTGAGAAAATATTTCATTATGTAAGAATCTTCTGCATCCTTGCCATCTGAGACTAAAACTATAGCTAGATAATTAATTTTTGTTTTCTTTTCCCTAAAATCCTCCACAAATTCCAAATCAGAGTCTGCCTTCACTGCAATGTTGTTAGGAAAGGACCCTCAGGTCCTAAAATAATGACCTTTCTATTTTCCACTCCCTTCCACTCCTCTGCAGCCCATTCTGAATTGGTTGAGGTGGGAGGGTGGGGCTTCCTGTCACAAAGTGAGGGCCTGAGCAGGACTTGGTGGGTGAGCTGATTGGCTGCAGGAGAGGAACATTTCCACAGCAGCTTATGACACATCCTCCCTCAGGGTTTAGTTAAGTATCTGACAGTGAAAATGTCTCAGTAAGAAGAGGAAGCATCATGAAGAGGCTAGTAGGCGCTGTGCTGGGGCTTCTGTTTGCCCAGGTTTGCTGTGAGTCGGGGCTGACCCACAGGGAATCTGAAGGATTGAGTAGCTGCTATATTGTTAAGGGAAGGAGAGGAACTGCCAAGTCCTGCAGACTTTCTATCCTTCTCATCATCTATGGGACTTGTGTGTGTGTGTGTGTGGGGGGGGGGGGGTCACTTCCACGATTTTATCAGAGTTACAGTGACCTTCTCCTGTGACTGTTTCTGTTTTCATCAGGTGTGCGAGGGGTGGATGTGGAGCAGAGTCCCACAGCCCTGAGTCTCCAGGAGGGAGCCAGCTACACGCTTCGGTGTAATTTTTCTGCCTCTGTGACCAGCGTACACTGGTATCTTCAGAACCCCAGCGGCCGCCTTATCCACCTGTTTTACATTCCTTCAGGGACAAAGCAGGATGGAAGATTAAAGGCCACGACAGTCCCTGCAGAACGCCGCAGCTCACTGCACATTTCCTCTCCGCGGACCACAGACTCGGGCACTTACTTCTGCGCTGCGCAGCACGGTGCTCCCCAGGCACCTGCAGCCTCGACACGAACCCTCCGGGGGCTCAGCCCCTCCTCCAGCCTCAGTCACACCGTGAGGCCTCCACAGGGCATTTGCCTTGCTGATTGTCTCTTACCTACACTGGTACAGTTTAATCACAGACACTTTCCGCCACAAGATTGTGAACTTCGGTCTTTATCTTCCTTTCTCAACCTGTATCTCCTTCTGCACTAGAGACTTCTAACTTGGAACTAGCAGAATAGCTGATAAAAGTATAAAATAAATAAATATTCAACTATAGTATGCTGAACTCAAAAGTGATAAAAAGTGAGAAGAATTCAGAGAGAAAAATAACTCCAATAAAGTTGTTATCCTGATTAGTTAGCTGTCTCAAGAATGTTCAGACCTGCCTCACCAGTATGTATCCCAAAAGACACTTGCATCGTCCCATCCTACCAGTGCAGCAAAGTGAGCAACAACAATAAACCTTACTCAATGTTTAGTATGAGCTTGATAACTTAGAAGAAAATTATTCTGGATGCAAGAAATCTTAAATCTAATTCCATAGTCAAGGTCTTGGAAGAGTTGATTGCTTCTTGAGATATAAGGGATACAAGATCCATTTCCTTGCCTTTTTTAGCTTTTGAAGGCCAACTAAATTCTTTGGTTCATGACTTCTCCTTGAATCACTAGAACTTCTTGATTCCCTCACCGTAGCTATTTCCTCTTTTGGAGTCAAATATCTTTCTCTCTGTCCTATAAGGTATAAAAATTATTAAACAGAAATCTCAGTTAAATAGAGTTGGGAGACAGGGGGAGCTCTCGTGACCTGTGGACATAGTGGAGGGCAAAGGTAAGATGAAAGATGCCTCTTATTTCCTAGCAAGGACTCAGCCAATGAAAAGCCATGGGCTCTTGTTTACTGCAGCCCTCTCAGCTTCCTTTTTCAGTTTACATTGTCTTAAATTCTTTTCAACGTCTTACAGTTTTCAGAGAACTGGTCTTTCACTTCATTGGTTAAATTTATTCCTAGGTATTTTTTATTATTTTTGATTCAACTAGAAATTGGATTGCTTTCTTAAATTCTTAATAATAGTTATTATTAGTATATAGAAGTGCACAAATTTCTGTATATAAATCTTGTATCCTGCACCTTTATCTTGTAATCAACTTTGTTGATTGTTTATGTTAGTTTTTTTTTTTGGTGGTGTCTTTACAATTTTCTATGTAGAGTATTATGCTGTCTGTAATTAGAGACAGTTTACCTCTTTCTGTTCAACTTGGATGCCAATTATTTCTTTTTCCCATGTGATTACTGAGACTAGGACTTCCATTACTATGTTAAATAGAAATGGTGAGAGTTGCATCCTTGTCTTGTTACTGATCTTAGAGAAAAAGATTAAGATTTTACCATTTAGTATGATGTCAGCTGTAGATTTATAACAAATGGTCTATTATTTTGAGGCGTGCTCTCTTTATACCAAATATATTGACAGTTTTTTCCATGAATGTTAAATTTTGTCAAAATCTTTTTCTGCATTTATTGACATAGTCGTGTAATTTTTATCCTTTATTCTGCTAACATGGTATATCACCTTGCTTCATTTGTGAATAGTGAACCATCGTTGCACACCTGAAATAAATCTCTTGATCATAATGCATGATTCTTTCAAGTTTTGTTGAATTCAGTTTGCTACTATTTTGTTAAGAATTTTTGCATCTATATTCCTCAGAAATATAAGCCTGAATTTTCTTTTCTGTAGAATCTTTGTTTGATTTTGGTATCAGGATATTGTAGGCCTCAGAGAATGAGAGTGAGAGCATTTCCTCATCTTTGATTTTTAGGAATAATTTGCAAAGGGTGAGTACTAATTTTCCTTTAAATGTTCAGTTGAATTTCTTCTTGAAGCATATGGCCCTGGATTTCTGTTTCTCAGGAATTTTTTGGTTACTGGTTCAACTTAATTACTAGTAATTGGTCTGTTCAAATTTTCTTTTTCTTTCATATTCCGTCTTGGAAGACTGTGTGTGTCCAGAACTGTATTGCTTTTACAGTCATATTTTTAGGTTCCAGGCATTAGGACTTGAATAACTTTGGGAGTCCTTTTTCAGGCTAGCACATTTATTACGGCAACTCTGGCTATCCGTTTTCCACCCCTCCAGCACTTGCTGTTGTCTGCTTGTTTATTTGCCTAGTGACTTGATTATTTCAGGTAAGTTAATGTTTCCCATACTGTACAGCCTATGATGTTGTTCCTCAAAGGATATAGTCTTGGGTAGATTCTCAGACATCCTAATGCAGTAGTGGGTTAGCAAGGCTCTTTAACAGTCCTTTTCTCTAATTTCTATGCTAGGCTATATGCTTCTGTTTGTATTCAGTTCAGTTCAGTCGCTCAGTTGTGTCCGACTCTCTGTGACCCCATGAATCGCAGCATGCCAGGCCTCTCTGTCCATCACCAACTCCCAGAGTTTACTCAAACTCATGTCCATCGAGTCAGTGACGCCAGTCAGCCATCTCATCCTCTGTCGTCCCCTTCTCCTCCTGCCCCCAATCCCTCCCAGCATCAGGGTCATTTCCAACGAGTCAACTCTTCTCATGAGGTGGCCAAAGTATTGGAATTTCAGCTTCAGCATCAGTCCTTCCAATGAACACCCAGGACTGATCTCCTTTAGGATGGACTGGTTGGATCTCCTTGCAGTTCAAGGAACTCTCAAGAGTCTTCTCCAACACCACAGTTCAAAAGCATCAATTCTTTGGCACCTAAGCAATAGACTCCTCTAATCGCTGGCTGATTTTTTCCAACAATGCTATGAAGCCATAAACTGTTCCCAGGACTCATCTAATTAAATCAAGCCTGTTTGCAGAGACAGCCTTTGAAACTTTTCTTTGAGATCTTCTGACCAGAGAGGACTTTTCCTAGCTCTCCCCTTTCCTATACTTTCTGTTAAGATTTTAAGTTGTTGTCTATGAATTAAATTAACTTGTTGCTTTCATTGAGTTGCCAGCCTCCTCTTAATTGTTTACCATAAGCATTTCCATTGTTTTCAACACACCCTTAAACTTGGGCTTCCCAATGATGATTTCAAATAAAGCCATCTCAAAGGGAGACCTCTGTTTTTACAGCTGCTTCTCTCCGTGGGCATAACACCTGAGCCACTGCTCTGAACCTGTAATAAGGGACAGTTGGCTGCTTGTCTCAGAGTGACATCTCTGTGTTATGAGAAGCGTGATGGAAGGGAGCAGTAGCCACTTGTCTTCTTGGCTTGCCTTTGCCAGCATGAAATCACCACTCTATGATCTGGGATGAGAGTGAGAGGACCCAGTATCCTCAGTCTACCAAGCCTGACATAAAACCTCTGTGCTGTAAGTGAGGTGAGAAGTGGCCATAGAGCTGTCAGCTTTTCTTGTTTGTAACACAGTTTCTGTAACACAGGCCTGGGGGAGGTAAGGAAGGACAGCAGTCAGCCCCTCTGTAGGAGATACGATAGCCCTGCACTGCGGACTGGAGGGAGGAGGAGGCTTGTGTCCTTGGTTGTATCTGCCTTGAGGAGAACTTCCATCATCTTGAGCTGGGGCCGGGGAGTGGGTCATGGTACAATTGCCACAGATTCTTTCTGCTGTCGTGGCGATTTCGTAGATTTTATGAATAAATGTGTCTCTATTACGCTTTTTATATGCTGTATAACCTAAACACTATGTCCAGAGGCTTTAGTTTCTTAAAAATAATTTTCATGTGTTTTAACTCTTTTGTTGGAGAGAGTATCCATAAATCAACTCACAAAGTCATTCTGGAAGGTACAGTCTGCTATTTACATTATTAGCACCAACAGAATAGGTTTAAACAGAATATAATCAAAAGTTGAGCTTTTCTTTGAGACTCATTGGCTTTTTCCATTGACATAGAAAGTTGTCTTCTTGTCTTTAGCCTAAACCTGCCACAAAAATAATTCTACCATGGATCTCCATATTAACACAATCATGTTTTTTGATAGTATTAATATTGAAAAACAGGAATATCATATCTTTTCTGAAACATTAGTTATACTTAGAGCTATTATCCATAGTATAGAGATTAACAGTCGTATCTTCTAAGTTTTGACTCTTCAACAGAAAGCACCATTAGTGTTGGGTTTTTATAATATCTAATATTAGTGTATCAAAGATAGCATAATTATGAGAAGTAGTATGATTTTTCACTAATGAAAATAATGGACAAGCTATTTAAATATTCTCTGCCATAGGTCTTCTTCCTACGACTCTGACCTCGAGAGGAAGATCCACCAGGTTCCTCTGCCCGTGGGACTTTCCAGGCAAGAATACTGGACTGGGTTGCCATTCCCTCCTCCAGGGGATCTTCCCGACCTAGGGATCAAACTGGAGTCTCAGGTCTCCTACCTTGGCAGGCGGCTTCTTTACCACTAGCACCGCATGGGAAGCCCACTGACTAGGGAAAAGGAAAAGGCCAAACAAGAGGAAGGTTTCAGATGCTCCTGATGTTCTGTCTGCCTGGTTCTGTGGGGAGCGCTAGAGCACATATCAGACTATACTGTACCACTTAGACAAGAGAATTGGATAGTCCCAGAAATCAGTTATTATCTAAGCTGCTGGCAGCAAAACACAAAGAACTTGGGGACTGAGCACAGATGAGGTTTCTGAGAAAATTTGAGCAAGGTACCAACAATGCCTAATGTAGCCACTGTAACATTTATTCCTTGGAACAGTCCTGCAGGTTTCACTGCTTTTGCTATTATTCAGGTCAAATTCTCCAATGTTCACTTTTGTCTTTGAACTTTCTCTGCCTGTCCAACCAACCCTCATCTCTTTCTAGCCACGTCTACACATGTCTTCCCCAGCACTATCTGCTTTAATCTTCACACTTCTCTGCTCCCTAAGTGATGAAGAACATTTTTCACTCACAAACCCATGTTTCTCTCCTAACCCTGGATATTTTCCTCCCCAACCTTTCCTTCAGACCTCTTACACTTTGACCCTTGATATTGCTTCTCTTATTCACTATATTTTCCAGAATCATCTTTACCATTCAGAGGTGGTGGATTATTTTATTCTCTCTCTGATAAAATATCAGCAGAAATGGTCATGTGATCTTAAGGACATCAGAAGCTGAGGGACATCTGTGATACCGATGTGTGTGAAGGAAGAGACAGAGTATGCAGATGTCTTAAATCTGTACAGATTCATAATTTAAAACTCACTTTTTATACTTCAACCCTTATCAAAAGTATTCTGAGCAACCTGAATGTCAGCTTAGGATCCATGATCACCTTGGAAATATTCCATTTGCCTAATTTACGTTTTAGGAAAAGTATAAATTGAACTTGATTGGTTTTCTATCATTTTTTAAGGTCATGTAAAATGTGGACACATCTGAAAGATTGTGTCAAAATTGAAGTTCCATCATGGCAAAAGGGCTATATATTCTCTCTGTTCGGATCAATGACTTTGTCTTGTAATGATAGATAGTATGCTTCGGTGTATCTTCAATGGACTTTATTAGTATTTATAATAAAAAAGAAATACCCCTCTGCACACTAATTTGTAACCACATCAGAGTCTCTCTCGTTCCCATTGTAAAATAAAGTAATCTCCATTAACATATCATGCTCTCCTGATATATGAGTTTTTCTAGGAGGTGTTAAGAAGAGGAAGAGGTGGAGAGGGGGAGAGAAATTCTAACCTGCCCTTTACCCATGTGTAAGCAGAGTATTTCTGATTCCCAGTGAAATTAATTTACAGCACTTCTAGTCTCAATATGAGGAATACTTTCCTTGAGAGAGATAGGTTTAAGTGAAAGCACTCATAAGAAGATGAGGTCTGCTGAAAGCATTAAATCAGATGTGAACTTAAAGTCAGAGTTCTAGCTGGTTGAGAAGACCAGAAGAGGAACCTAAGTTGTCACTGACCTTTGGTGCCAAAAACAATGGACACGATTCTGGATGCGTCATTTTTACTTCTGTAGTTTCAATTAGACTGTGGGTTGTGGTGGACAAAAACTAAGATATCTCATTAGTGAGGGGGAATGAGAAATTTAGGGAATGGACAAATTCATGCAGATAGGAACTTTAAGAAGGAAATATTAATTTGTGGCCCTAATGGCTTTTTATCTCTTTAAACAGGGGTGGGTGGACAAGAGAAGGAAAAAAGTGACCAACAGCAGGTGAAACCATCAATCTTTGATAGTCCAGAAAGGAGAGATTTCCATTCTGAACTGTAGGAGAGGAGTACATTTGACATTTCTCATGATATGATCAATACCCTGATAAAGGCCTTGCATTCTTGATAGCCATAGGTTCAGTTATGAATAAAAAGGAAGATGGAAGACTCACAATTTTCTTCAGTACGAGTACCAAACAGCTCTCATTGCACATCACAGCCTCCCAGCCTGGAGACGCAGCACCTACTTCTGCAGCAAGTGCAGAGTGCTCCCCAGGCACCTGCAGCCTGGACCCAGATCTGCAGGCGAGGCTCCAGACACACCCTGCCATGTAGATAAATACACACACACACTGGTTTGTGTATGAAAAGTCTTAATACATTTAAGAAAGCTGAAATTATGTAGAATTTATTCTTTGAACAAAATTGGAATTGACTTAGAAAATCAATAGCAAAAAGATATCTTTAGAAATTCCCAAATATTTGGAATTTAGGCATTAAACTTTAAAAAAACTCCATAGGTTAGAGAAACAATTAGTGAGCTACAAGAAAATATTTTGAGGAAAATATAGTGAGAACACATACATACAGATATTTATGAGATACAGTTAATATTTTACATAGGAGAGATTTATCTCTTTAAATGTTTATACTGCTAAAGAAAAAAGGCTGAGAAAACAATTATGTAAGCTTTCAACAAAAAAAAGAAGAAAAATTACAACTAATGCAAACTGAAACAAGAGCATAATAAAAATGTCAATTGGTAAAATAGAAAATGATAGAAATAGCTGAGATACCAAGTTAATTTTGCTAAAATGATTAATAAAATATACAGTCCTAGGTAAAATCATCATGATGAAAAAAGAGAAAGCACAAATTATAAATATAAGGAATGAAAAGTAAGCAATAATACAGATGCTACAGTGTTAATCAGATAGACTCCCTCTGGTGTCCACCTGAAACTATTACAGCATTAATTGGCTATACTCCAATATAAAATAAAAAGTATAATAAAAAATACAAAAAGGATCATGAAATTCATTAACAAGTATATGCTATTGAGTTATCCCAAGTGGGGATGTGGAGAAAGTTGGGAAATCTGACTTTTTCACAAAGGTGCAATGACAATTCCGTGGAGGAATGATAGAAGCAAATGGTTTGGGGACAACTGGATATGTTCATAGGCAAGTAGCTGAAACTTGGCCTAAACCTCACACCTTATACAAAAATTTGAGGAGAATCTCAAAATGGACCATACCTCCACGTGTGAAATATAAAACTATGAACCTTTTTGAAAAAAAAGAAAATCTTCAGGGCCAATTGTTAGACAAAATGATTTTTGTCATGACACTGAAATCACAATCCATAAAAAATAAACTATTTCATCAAAACTAAAAATGCTTGCTCTGTGGAAGATACTATTTAAGAGAATGAAAAAGACAAAGCACAGAATGGCAGGAAATATCTTCACAATGTATTTTCATCAAAGGATGGTATTCAGAATACAATGAACTCTCTAAACTCAGCAGGAAGAAAGCAAGCAATCTAACTGAAAAATGAACAAAAGGTTCACCCAGACACTTCATCCAAGAAATTTGTATTAGATAAATAAGCATGTAAATAAGCATGTAAACAGATGCTCAACATCATTAACCATCAGGGAAATGCAAATTAAAGTCACAATGAGATACCAGTCCACATCTTTCTTAATGGGTAAAATGAAAACTACTGATGATAACAAGTTCTGGCAATGACGTAGAGAAACTGGATCACTCATACATTGCTGGTGGGAAAATGGTACAGTCATTCTGGAAGAGAGTTTAGCAGTTCCATATAAACTTAAATATTCACTCACCTTACAACTCAGCAATCATACTCCTTTAAGAGCATTTATACTTGAGAAATGAAAAACATGTTCACACAGAAATCTGTACATGAATACTCATGGCAGCTATGTTTGTGATGGCCCAAAGCTGGAAACCAAATGTTCTTCATTGTGTGAATAGATAAATATGCTGTGGTACACCCGTACAATAAACTATTACTTACAGATCTATCTCAACTTGAAATAGGGTTAAGTCTCAATAAACCAATTTAAGTTGAAAATATCATAAGTAGAAAATGAATACAATAAGCATTGTGAATCAGAGTTTAGCCTAGCCTAACCTTAAGGTATTGTACTGAAAGTGAAAAAAAGAATGGTTGTATGAGTGCAGAATGGTTGTAAGTGTACCAGTTGTTTACCCTCATGATCCCTGGGCTGACGGAGAACTCAGTTTTCTGTTGCTGGTCAGCATCATTAGAGAACGTCATGCAGCATGTCACTAGCATGGGGAAAGATAGAATTTGAAAATACAAAGTATGGTTTCTAGTGAATGTATATACACCTTTCTCATAACCATAAAGTCAAAAATCCTAAGTTGGTCCATCAGAAGCTGGGGACAGTCTGTAGTGATTAAAAGAAATATACTATTGATACATGCAATAGCCTAGATGGACCTCAATGGTGAGTGAAAAAAGTATCTTGGAAGACTACATGGTACATGCTTACACACTATATTATTACAATTGCATACATAATGTATGAGTTTACTTTTACAGAATTCTCAAAAGGACAAAATATAGAGATCAAAAGATCAGTAGTTTCTGGGGGTTATCATGAGTTGCAGGAGTGGAGATAGTATGAAAATCGTTTTCTCTAGCGATGGAACAATTCTGTATCATGATTTTTGTAATGGTACAAAAACCCACACCTGTGATAAAATTTCATAGAGCTATGCATAAAAAAGTGGATGTAAAACTAATGTATCAGATTATTATTTGTATTTTAAAATCTTTTATCAATATCAGTTTTCTGGTATATATAATGTATATAATTGTTATATATAAATTTTTATGCTACATGTACAATCTCATGCTGCTCTCCAGGCTGCTGTGAGTTTCATGATCTCTTCTTTTAAGATACAAGCAAACCAAGGCCTCAGCTGCCTGACAGCACTCAGAGGTGAAATGGGACAGAGGAGAAGATGTCTCAATTAAATCTGCACTCTCCTCCGTATATCAGTCATTAACGACACCACTCAAGGAGCTTAAAACCAAGGAATTGACACTGTTTTAAAGACCTTGTCTGTACTTTTTTTCCTATTATCTATATGCCTTTGATTCTTTTTATTAATTCATCCATTAAAATGATGAAATCAAATGGAAGATTGACAGCTATATTCTAAATGAACATGTCAGTTCAGTTCAGTTCAGTCGCTCAGTTTTTTCTGACCCTTTGCGACCCAATGGACTGTAGCATGCCAGGTTTCCCTGTCCATCACCAACTCCCTGAACTTACGCAGACTCATGTCCATTGAGTTGGTAATGCCATCCAACCATCTCATCTTCTGTCATCCCCGTCTCCTCCTGCCTTCAATGAGCATGCAACAGTTTACAAAACTTCATACATCACCATCTATGGTGTAGATACTGCTTGTAGATACTAAGTTTTGTTAGAGTGCATTATAATACTATGGCACAGAAGGATCCAGCATGCTTATCTAAAGTGTATTTTGCAAGAAGAAAAAATAATAAGCAACTAACTAGTGAGACTGAACAATTTGGGCCAGTGGGATAAAAAATGTGACATGAGGACAATTCCAAGACACATGATCTAATAAGTACAATTCTACTTGTGGAGGCAATGAGACTGAATATTCTGATCCTTCTCAAAATCTAATAAATAAGACTCAATATCAGGTTTTAAAAGTATAATTATTTTATTCCTGTCATAAATTCCTATAAACACAATCAATAGAATAGACTCTTAAAGTCAGAAGGGCTGATTTTTTGTTATCATTTGATTTCAAAGTAATTTTCCATATTGAAAAAAACTAAGTAGAGCCCTAAAACCCAGAAAAAAATACCTAAAAAATTTTGGATAAGACTACATTTCACCAAGAAGACCAAAGATCTGTGAGTTTTTAAACAAAGTACTTGGATTCTAGATGGAGCAATATAACTATAGGCTAAATAAATGACCAGTATGTAGATTACAAGAAGGGTTCGTAGCGTATACTAAATTTTATTTTAGATCTGTTCATGTTGCAACAAATGGCATTATTTTATTTTATTTTATTTTTATAGCTGAATGATTTCATCATGGGTTTCCCTGGTGGCCCAGCGGTAGAGAATGCATTTGCCAAGCAGGAGACATGGGTTTGATCCCTGGGTCAGGAAGAACCCCTGGAGAAGGAAATGGTACCCCACTCCAGTATTCTTGCCTGGGAAATCCCATGGACAGAGCAGTCTAGAGGGCTACAGTCCATGGGGTTGAAAAACAGGGGGACACGACTTAGCAACTAAACAACAATGGCAGCAATTTCATTATACACACGTTCCATCCGCTCCTCTGTTGACGGATATTTCATTATACACATGTTCCATCCAGTCCTCTGTTGACGGATATTCCATTGTGCTGTACAGCAGAAGCTAACACAGCACTGTAAATCAACTATACTCTAATAAAAAGTTCAAAAACAAAAAGCAATTGCTGTTTTAAATGGGATGGCAAAATTAGTGTGCTGAATATTTATCAGTGAATGTCACCTAGCTTGTTCCTCAATTCCCCCCAGCTCAAACCTTTATTACTAATTGCTTTTGTGAAGCCCCCTTTCAAGATAAGCTTAACTTAATTACCAGTGAAAGAAAAGTTGAGAAAGTAAAAGTTCATTGGAAGGACTGATGCTGAAGCTGAAACTCCAGTACTTTGGCCACCTCATGCGAAGAGTTGACTCGTTGGAAAAGACCCTGATGCTGGGAGGGATTGGGGGCAGGAGGAGAAGGGGACGACAGAGGATGAGATGACTGGATGGCATCACCGACTCGATGGGCATGGGTTTGGGTAGACTCCGGGAGTTGGTTATGGACAGGGAGGCCTGGCGTGCTGCGATTCATGGGGTCGCAAAGTGTCAGACACGACTGAGTGACTGAACTGACTGACTGACTGAAAAGTTTGTGGTGAGCCAGACTTTTTTCCCCATCTGTGCACAGACCACATGATGTATGTAAATGACAAATCCCACTTCCTGTTTGAAGGAGTCACACAGGACCTGAGCTTATATGTATACGTGCTGCCAGGAGCACAAAGACACTCTCAGCTTGAGGCAAAACTGAGCCCAATTGTGCAGGGGAATCCATGCCTCATGCCGCTCTCTAGCCTGCTCTGGGTGTTCCTGGCCTTCACCTTCTCTGGTAGGGATGCTCCCACAGATGGGTGCACGTGTTCAGGGTGAAAGGACTGCACACAGGCACGCGGTGCTTCACAGGGACTTGGGGAGGAAAGGAGGACTATAGAAAAGCAAGCATCTTATGATTTCAGTCTGTTTTTGGGGGTGGTGGTCCTAAATGAGTCTAATTCCTACATTATTTTATTCACTGTTTCATCTCTGTTTTCTGATTTTCCCCCACAGGATCCACTGTAGCCCAGAAAGTTATTCAAGACCAGCCAGACATATCCAGTCGAGTTGAGGAGTCAGTTACCCTGAATTGTCGGTATGAAACAAGTTGGAGCAGTTACACCAATTTTTGGTACAAGCAGCTTCCCAGTGGAGAGATGATTTTCCTTACAAGGGGTGGCCGTTACTCTATAAATGTTGAGAGATCACGTAAATCATCCAGCCTCACCATTTCAACCTTACAATTGGAAGATTCTGCAAAGTACTTCTGTGCTCTCTGGGAACTCACAGTGCTTGAAGCAATAGGAAAAGCTTAACAAAACCCCCCAAGCTTAATAAGAGAAAGCCTCTCTGCTGTAGGACCCAGGCTGAAATACACACCTGCAGATCCCAGACAGTAAATGGTGGTAGTCCTGTGGTTGCTTCATCTGTGGTCTGAATCAGAAGCTTTAATTCTAAATAGAAGCTCCTTCCGTGTCATATGAAAGCAGGTGTCCAGAGTAACTTTCTACTGGTACATTTTCCACTTGAATTTTTGACTTTAAATCAACCATACAGAACATGTGTAAAGTTGTCAAAATTTGAAAACTTGCCCCATAATAATATAAAATGACACTTTCACCTAAAGATCCTCACATCACAAATCTTGGTATAGTATTTGAAATTGCCGTGAAAATCATTTCCTTAGTTCTTTCCTTTTAGGGTTTCCCAGGCATTAGGGGTAAAGAACTTGCCTGCCAATGCAGGAGACGTAAGAGACACAGATTTGATCCCTGGTTTGGGAAGTTCCACTGGAGGAGGGCATGGCAACCCACTCCAGTATTCTTGCCTGGAGAATCCCTTGGACAGAGGAGCTTGGTGGGCTACAGTCCATAGGGTCACAAAGAGTAGGACATAACTGAAGTGACTTCATACAGCCTTTTTCTCTTAGACATCATGTCAGGGCATATTCAGAGAAGGAGAACTACCAGTGATGTAGAGTAAGAGATTAATTATGAGGATTATTCCACTTCTCTTGTGGCTTGGCTGGTAAAGAATCCACCTGCAATGCAGGAGACCTGGGGAGAGTCCCTTGGACTGAAAGGAGATCAAACCAGTCAATCCTAAAGGAAATCAGTCCTGAATATTCATTGGAAGGACTGATGTTGAAGCTGAAACTCCAATACTTTGGCCACCTGATGAGAAGAACTGACTCATTGGAAAAGACCCTGGTACTGGGAAAGATTGAAGGCAGGAGGAGAAGGGGATGACAGAGGATGAGGTGGTTGGTTGGTATCACTGTCTCGATGGACATGAGTGTGAGCAAGCTCTGGGTGTTGATGATGGACAGGGAGGCCTGGTGTGCTGCAGTCCATAGGGTCACAAAGAGTCAGACACCACTGAGTTACTGAACTGATAAGGATTATTCACTGGCAGGAGTTAGAGCCGGTGGAAGAGTCTGTTCTATTTGTATTCCAACACTAAATACAGATGAAAAATGTTATATTTGTATTTGGTGTTGTGTCTGAATTCACTGAAAGTCAACCAGAGTAATATTTTTGAAGGAAAGTTGGATGTGGACAAAAGCATGGACAAACTGTGACATGTATGGAAATATATAAGGATAATGGAACCCACAAGATACACTGAACCTTGTCTTTTTCTCTTACCTCATTTAGGCTCAAAGTACTGGGTGACCTTCAGGAGAAGTGGATGTCAGTTGCCATCATGCTGCAAGCATACCTCGTCAAAGACAAAGATAACATGAGTAAGAGATCTGGTGGAAGGTCGAGGAGTTGTGAGTCAACAATAAATTGAACTACCTGATCAGCAACAACGTTATGAGTTGCCATAGTCCCTGGAGCCCTACACCAACCTGTGGAAGATAGAAACATGACTACTGCATCACAAGTACCTTCCAAATCTTATGCAGACCTCTTTCATGGCCAACCATAAACAAGAACAATACAGGGAAGCAAATTCTGGGAAACAGATTTTCAGATAGTTAAGTTGAGACACTATAAAGCCACTGTAATAGCTTAACTAGTTAACTGCATTCCTTGTTAACTAAGAATTCATCACTACCTCTTTGAAGAACAAAACTTTCTGAAAAGGACAACAGGAAAATTATGATTCGTGTTCAGTTCAGTTCAGTCGCTCAGTCATGTCCGACTCTTTGCAACCCCATGAATTGCAGGACACCAGGCCTCCCTGTCCATCACCAACTCCTGGAGATTACCCAAACTCATGTCCATTGAGTCGGTGATGCCATCCAACCATCTCATCCTCTGTCGTCCCCTTCTCCTCCTGCCCTCAATCTTTCCCAGCATCAGGGTCTTTTCCAATGAGTCAGCACTTCACATCAGGTGGCCAAAGTACTGGAGTTTCAACTTCAACATCAGTCCTTCCAATGAACACCCAGGACTGATCTCCTTTAGGATGGACTGGTTGGATCTCCTTGCAGTCCAAGGGACTCTCAAGAGTCTTCTCCAACACCACATTTCAAAAGCATCAATTCTTCAGTGATCAGCTTTCTTTATCATCCAACTCTCATATCCATACATGACCACTGGAAAAATCCAGCTCGACTAGATGGACATTTGTTGGCAAAGTAATGCCTCTGCTTTTTAATATGCTGTCTAGGTTGGTCATAACTTTCTTTCCAAGGAGTAAACGTCTTTTTATTTCATGGCTGCAATCACCATTTGCAGTGATTTTGGAGCCCAGAAAAGTAAAGTCAGCCACTGTTTCTGCTTTTTCTCCATCTATTTGCCATGAAGTGATGGGACCAGATACCATGATCTTAGTTTTCTGGATGTTGAGCTTTAAGCCAACTTTTCACTCTCCTCTTTCACTCTCATCAAGAGGCTCTTTAGTTTTTCTTCGCTCTCTGCCATAAGGGTGGTGTCATCTGCATATCTGAGATTATTGATATTTCTCCCAGCAATCTTGATTCCAGTTTGTGCTTCTTCCAGCCCAGTGTTTCTCATGATGTACTCTGCATATAAGTTAAATATACAGGGTAATGATATACAGCCTTGACATACTCCTTTTCCAATTTGGAACCAGTCTGTAGTTCCATGTCCAGTTCTAACTGTTGCTTCCTGATCTGAATACAGGTTTCTCAAGAGGCAGGTCAGGTGGTCTGGTATTCCCATCTCTTTTAGAATTATCCACAATTTATTGTGATCCACACAGTCAAAAGCTTTGGCATAGTCAATAAAGGAGACATAGTTGTTTTTTCTGGAATTCTCTTGCTTTTTCGATTATCCAGAGGATGTTGGCAATTTGATCTCTGGTTCCTCTGCCTTTTCTAAATCCAGCTTGAACATCTGGAAGTTCATGGTTCACGTATTGCTGAGGCCTGGCTTGGAGAATTTTAAGCATTACTTTACTAGGGTGTGAGATGAGTGCAATTGTGTGGTAGCTTGAGCATTCTTTAGCATTGCCTTTCTTTGGGATTGGAATGAAAACTGACCCTTTCCAGTCCTGTGGCCACTGCTGAGTTTTCCAAATTTGCTGACATATTGAGTGCAGCACTTTCACAGCATCATCTTTTAGGATTTCAAATGTCTCAACTGGAATTCCATCACCTTCACTTGCTCTGTTCATAGTAATGCTTCCTAAGGCCCACCTGACTTCACATTCCAGAATGTCTGGCTCTAGTTGATTGATCACACCTTTGTGCGTATCTGGGTCATGAAGATCTTTTTTGTACAATTCTTCTGTGTATTCTTGTCACCTCTTCTTAATACCTTCTGCTTCCATTAGGTCCCTGCCATTTCTGTCCTTTATTGAGCCCATCTTTGCATGAAATGTTCCCTTGATATCACTAATTTTCTTGAAGAGCTCTCTAGTCTTTCCCATTTTATTGTTTTCCTCTATTTCTTTGCACTGATCACTGAGGAAGGCTTTCTTATCTCTCCTTGCTACTCTTTGGAACTCTGCATTCAAATGGGTATATCTTTCCTTTTCTCCTTTGCTCTTTGCTTCTCTTCTTTTCACAGCTATTTGTAAGTCCTCCTCAAACAGCCATTTTGCATTTTTGCGTTTCTTTTGCTTTGGGATGGTCTTGATCTCTATCTCCTGTGCAAGGTCACGATCCTCTGTCTATAGTTCATCAGGCACTCTGTCTATAAGATCTATTCCCTTTTCATCTTTGAGAAATGAGACACAACTTTCCTAGCTGTGAAAAGTGTCTGAAACCTTTATTGTCATCCAGAGTGTACCATTTACAGGGCTCCTTGGAGAAGATTTGGATATGAGGAAGACTTTACCCAGAACAGGATGAATGTATGTCTCAGTGCCAGTGACAGTATGAGTTTAAACTAGAACCTAAAGAGATCTGTGAAGAATGGTTCTATCAAGATCTACAAGACTTTCTAGAGCTACAACAAAGAAAACATGTCCTTTTTCATCATAGGGGGTTGGAATGCAAACATAGGAAGTCAAGAGATACCTGGAGTAACAGGCAAGTTTGGCCTTGGAGTACAAAATGAAGCAGGACAAAGGCTAGCAGAGTTTTGCCAAGAAAACACACTGGTCATAGCAAACACCCTCTTCCAACAACACGAGAGCCCACCCTACACATGGATATCACCAGAGGGTTATTACAGAAATCAGATTGATTATATTCTTTGCAGCCGAAGATGGAGGAAATCTATACAGTCACAAAAAGAAAATCTGGAGCCGACTGTGGCTAAGATCATGAGCTCCTTATTGCAAAATTCAGGCTTAAGCTGAAGAAAGTAGGGAAAACCACTAGATCATTTAGGTATGACCTAAATCAAGAACCGTATGATTATAGAGTGGAGGTGACAACTAGATACAGGGATTAGATCCCATGGACAGAGTTCCTGAAGAACTGTGGTTGGAGGTTTGTAACATTGTACAGAAGTCAGTGACCAAAACCATCCCAAAGAAAAAGAAATGAAAGAAGGCAAAATGTTTCTCTAAGAAAATAGCTGAGAAAAGAAGTAAGAGATAAAGAAGAAGCGTAAAGATATAGCCAAATGAATGCAGAATTCCAGAGAATAGCAAGTAGAGATAAGAAATCTTTCTTAAGTGAGCAATACAAAGAAATAGCAGGGAACAACAGACTGCGAAAGACCATAGACTTATTCAAGAAAATTAGAGATACCAAGGGAACATTTCATGCAATGATGGGCACAAAAAAGAACAGAAATGGCAAGAATCTAACAGAAGCAGAAGAGATTAAGAAGAGGTGGCAAGAATACACAGAAAAACTGTACAAAAAAACTCTTAATGACCCAGATAACTAGGATGGTCACTCACCTAAAGCTAGGCATCCTGGAGTGTGAAGTCTAGTGGGCCTTAGGAAGCATTACTATAAATAAAGCTAGTGCAGATGATGGAATTCCAGCTAACCTTTTAAAGTCCTAAATGATGATAATGTTAAAGGGCTGTACTCATTCTGCCAGCAAATTTTGAAAACTCAGCAATGGTCACAAGAGTAGAAAAGGTCCGTTTTCATTCCGATACTAAAAAAAGGCAACACCAAAGAATGTTCAAAGTATCGTGCAATTGAGCTCATTTCATAGATTAGCAAGGTAATGCACAAAATCCTTCAAGTAGGCTTAAGCAGTATGTGAACTGAGAAATTCCAAATGTATAACTTGGATTTAGAAAAGGCAGAGGAACCAGAAATCAAATTGCCAACATTCACTGGATCATAGAAAAAGCAAGGGAATTCTAGAAAAGCATCTATCTCTGCTTCACTGACTACACTAAAGCCTTACACTAAAGCCTTTGAATGTGTGGATCACAACAAACTGAAAAATTCTTAAATAGATAGGATCCTAGTACACCTTACCTGCCTCATGTGAAACCTGCATGTAGGCCAGGAAGCAAGAGAACTGGACATGGAACAACAAACCAGTTCAAAATTGGGAAAGGAGTACATCAAGCGTGTATACTGTCTCTCTGTTGATTTAAACTGTATGTAGAGTACATCACACATCATATGAAATGCTGGGTTGGATGAATCACAAGCTGGAATCAAGATTGCCAGGAGAAATACCAACAACCTCAAATATGCAGATAATACCACTCTAATGGCAGAAAGAGAAAAGTAACTAAAGAGCCTCTTGATGAGGGTGAAGGAGGACAGTGACAAATTGACTTAAAACTCAACATTCAAAAAACGAAGATCATGGCATCTTATCCCATCACTTCATAGCAAATAGATGGGGGAAAAGTGTAAGCAGTCATGGATTTTATTTTCTTGGGCTCCAAAATCACTGTGGAAGATGATTGCAGCCATGATATTAAAAGACGCTTGCTTCTTGGATGGAAAGCTATGACAAACCTAGACAGCATATTAAAAAGCTGAGAGATCACTTTGCCAACAAAGGCCCATAGAGTCGAAGCTATGGTTTTCCAGTAGTCATGTATGGATGTGAGAGTTGGACGCTCAAGGAGGCTGAGAGCCGAAGAATTGAGCCTTTCTAATTGGGGTGCTGTAGAAGACCTTTGAGAATTTCTTGGACAGCAAGGATATCAAACCAGTCAATTCTAAAAGAAATCAACCCTGAATATTCATCAAAAAGAGTGATGCTGAAGCTGAAGCTCCAATACTTTGACCCCCTGGTGTGAAGAGCCGACTCACTGAAAAGACCCTGATGCTGGGAAAGGTTGAGGGCAGGAGGAGAAGGGGGTGACAGTGGACGAGATGACTGGATGGCATCATCCACACAATGGACATGAATTTGAGCAATCTCTTGGAGATAGTGAAGGACAGGGAAGTCTGCTGTGCTGAAGTCCAAGGGGTCACATAGAGTCAGACATGACTGAGTGACTGAACAACAATGAGACTTCCACTGAGTATTTATGAATGTTTGTTAAATGAACAAAGCATAATTACCATAGCATTTACTCCCATGTCTTCAATAGAATTTTCCTCAATCCTAGACTTGGATTTACTGTTTATTGTCCATTTTGTTCACAATTTACTGTTCATTTTGTTCACAATAATAACCCTCTGTTTATACTATTGGAGCCTTTTGTTTGGCATGCATTCCATAAAACTGGAAGATTGTTTTCAGAATAATTTAAACAATCGTTCAAGAAAATTTTTTCATTAAATTCATGAATAATGATTCATTGGCTCATTCAGGATACAAGTAATTCTTGAGTGTCTACTGTGTACCAAACTTTCTTATAAACATTGAATTACAGGGCCTTGAAAGTAAATTTCAAATATAGGAATGTTAGAGACAAATGAAAACTTAAAGAAATCAACAAATGAGAATCATATGACTGCAGTAAAGCCGTCAAAGATAATTAAGACACGTCTATGGCATGTTTAGAACCAAGAAAATACAGATGAGTACAGAGGTATTACAAGTAAGATGTGTGAAGTGTGTGCTGAGATGCTTCAGTCGTGTCTGACTCTGCAAGTCATGGACTGTAGCCCACCAGGTTCCTCTTTCCAGTGAATTTTCCAGGAAGAATATTGGAGTGGGTTGCCATGGGCCCTTCTCCAGGGGATCGTCCTGATCCAGGGATTGAACCTGGGTCTCTTAAGTCTCCTGCATGGGCAGGTGAGTTCTTTACCACTCGCACCACCTGGGAAGCCCATTTACCTGCAAACTTGAGGGGTTTTTCAAAAAATTGCTTGCTGACTTAGTTAAGTATTTAGATCTGCAGTTCTTCTATTCAGTCACAAGAGGGGGCTGATTCATCTGGAAAAAGTGTTTCTGGGAGAAGGGGAGAAAATTTATTTTCCATTGATTTGCCCCAAAAAGGAAAAATGACACACTTTCATCTTCTTTAAACAACTCGAGCTTTATTATCCCTTGTTGAACGTGTGTGGTCAAGGATTCAGGTTAGCCCAATAGCCTAAGCCCTTTCCAAGTACCTTCCTAACACGCTTTCCCATTTTCCTGCTCTGATTATCCCTTCCCATTTTCTATTCTTGATACCTTTTTTCCCCTCCTCCAACTTTTTCTACCACTCACACCCACCTCCACCCCACATCCACATTTTTTTTCCTTCATTACTGTCTATTCCTCTGCCTTAGCATCCTTGCTACACAACATCCACAAACATCTGCATAAGGAACATGAGGATTAAGGACCGCTGTTCAAGGAAGAGGTGAACACCATCTATGTCAATCGGTTAGTTTATTAAGAACAAATTCGTGGAAAATGTCTACCTAGCTGGCAATAGGTGCGTGATTCCAAGAACCCTCACAAGAGCTACAGTGAGTTCTAGGATATGTTACTTTTCGTCTCAATGTTATTACTTTTTCCTGTCTCCCAGAGCACATCACTGCCTACTTTTGAATCTCCCATTAATTTTCTGGAATGTGGGTGGAAATTTTCATCATTTTACAACACAGAGCTCAGTACATTTTTCTGGGATTAAGCATTGTGTTCCTCAATCTTCATGGAGCATCAGCCAATTTCCTAAGAAACAAATGAAAGACCAATAACTGTGCAGAGACACATCATTGTGATCGGTGCTCCTTTGCCAGAGCCAGACTTTAAACTTCATAGCTGATCTCACTGTGAGCTGGGGATGTTTCACCATCTTTTGGGGACATGACTAAAACCGGGGAGGAAGACATAGACAAGGAACTGCTTGATCATTGGCTAAGAAGGTCCTGACAACACAGCAGTATCTGCGCTGGTTGTACGTTTTTACTGACAGCTGTTGCCTCTGTTCTCTGGAACCTCCTCAAGCAAAGGATCAGACACAAGTCTGAGCTCTGGGCCCATGGTCCTAGCTTGTCCTTGAAGTATGAGACTGGTGACTGGAGTAACTGTGTTTCTGACCTTGGGTAAGTGTTTTGTGTCCACAAGGGGTGACTTGAGGGCAAAGGGCCACAAAGAGTCACTTACTCTCCACTCCCCTCCCTGTGTGTAGTCAGCATCACAGTGATGGGACTGAGAAGTGATCTGTGGGTTTGCTAAAGAGGACAGACTTCTACATTACAGTTTAAATTATAGCCACGATACCAGAAGAGTCCTTAGCAGTAAGCAGGTTGTAAGAATTCTCTGGGCTTATTAAGCCAAGGACCCATGGGATAAAACCCATGGAATCTCTGATTCTTGCCACATGTCTTTGGTCTCTATAATTTTGTTGCTGTCCAGTTGCTAAGTTGTATCCAACTTTTTACAACCAAATGGACATCAGTATGCCAGGCTCCTCTGTCCTCTACTATCTCCTGGAGCATGCTCAAATTCATGTCCACTGAGATGGTGATGCTGTTTAACCATCTCATCCTCTGATGCCCCTTCTCCTTTTGCCTTCGGTCTTTCCCAGAATCAGGGTATTTTCCAATGAGTCAACTTTTCTCATCAGGTGGACAAAATATTGAAGCTTCAGCTTCAGCGTCAGTCTCTCCAGTGAATATTTAGGGTTCATTTCCTTTAGGATAACTGGTTTGATTTCCTTGAAGTCCAATTATGAGCATCAACAATATTTTTACAGGACATAAGTAGAAACACTGGAGTAGGGGTTAAGGCTAGACAGTTACAGGAAGCTTATGCCTTTGATCCATAGAATTACACTGATTTGTGCTCTGGAGTTAATTTGATTTCTTAACCCCCCAGGGACTGTGATTGATGCTAAGACCACTCAGCCCAGCTCCTTGGATTGTTCTGAAGGAGAGGATGTAAACCTGCCTTGTAACCACTCTACCATTGGTGGAAATGACTATATACATTGGTATCGGCAAAATCCCAATCAGAGTCCACAGTATGTCATTCATGGCTTACGAGGCACAGTGAACAGCAGCCTGGCCTCTCTGACCATAGCTTCAGACAGAAAGTCCAGCACCTTGGTCCTGCCCCCGGTCACCCTAAGAGACACCGCTGTGTACTACTGCGTCCTGAGAGGGGCACACGGGGACAGACGGGGCTGCACCTGCGCAGTATCTCTGGTGGGAAGAAGGGGGGACACAGTGGGGGAGCAGTCACGAGAGAAATCTAGAGTCATCTGGAAGGAACTCAGAGAGCAGTAAGAGAGGAGGAAAATGAAGGGAAGGAAACCGGGAGAAGACACATAAAGGAAAGGACAAGGAAGAAGTGCTTCATTGATTGATGTGGCTGAGACAAGTTATGGGTGTACTAAGAATCCTAATTGCAACATAGAAATGAAGTGAGAAGCATTAGCAATGTTTCATGGTTCCTTCTCATGTCAATAAAACGTTAGTTCCAGTGTGTTACTCTTAACCTAAAAGTGAGAAAAATACAAATAATTCTCATTGTTCCAGAGACTTCTTTCATGTCTGACTCTTTGCCAACTCAAGAACTGTAGCCCTCCAGGCTCCTCTGTCCATGGGATTTTCTAGGCAAGAATACTGGAGTGGGTTACCATTTCCTTCTCCAGAAGATCTTCCCAATCCAAGGATCAAATCTGGTCTCCTTTGTCTCCTGCATTGTAGGCAGATTCTTTACCACTGTGCCACCTGCAAAGTGGTTCAATTTATTCTTTATAATGTCTATGTAGTATTCTGAAATGTTCTATTATTAACTACTTTTCCATTAATAAATATTTGTCTCTATTACTGTGCTATCATAAAGAGTGTTGTCTTTATACAGCTTTGTAAATTGACTTTTGTATATGTGGAGACATGTCTACTGTAATGGAATTTCTGAAACTGGAATGGCTGTTTGCAAAATAAGGTGCACTTAAAAATGTTTTTGATAAAGTGACAACTTTCCATTCAAGTGGTATAAACAATTATACTTCAACCAACAGGGAGTGGGAAGGTGCAATTTGCATCTTCTAAAAATTGAGAATTATCAGCCTCTTTCATTTTAGCAATCCAAAGGTACTTTATCTATAGCATTTTACTGATCCCTAGTGCTTTTGAGCAATTTTTTTCTCTGTATATTGGCACTCTTTCATTCAACCTTGGTCACATGCCTATTCCTATCTTTTGACCATTTTTTCCCATTGTATTAGTTTTTTTTATTTGCTAGAATTATTTTGATATCCTACTTGATAATTCAACTTTTATATTTGTTAGTATGTTTTATTCTAACATACTACCATTTATTTTTTAAATGATGTTGTCTTTAGTTCTTACACTGTCAAATCTATCAAAAATTTCTTTTTGGCTTTAAAATCACTGTCTTTTTTAGAAAGCCCTAAATGTATGTCTTAATCTTCATTACCATTTAGTGAGTTATTCTGAGATCTATGCTACCTATTAGAAAACTAAGCCTCAAAGAGATTTTAAAAATTGCTTATCTTCAGTTTTAACAAGTCTTAGTCCAGCTGTTACATTTATTTTTAAATCTGCTAATGTCAAGCTCCAAAATCTTGGCATGTGTTGCTCAATGTGGCCTCGTTGGAAGCAATAGTAAGAAGAAAGCCCCAAACTAATGAGTCAACTGGAAAGTCAGTGTAATAAATCACAATACCCATCGCAGAAGGTGAAACATTTCAGGGCAAAATGTCAAGTGTTAGAATAAAAAGCGTATGCTGTGACTCGAGAAAAACAATAATCCTTAATCTGTAAAGAAACATGCCTCTAAATACCCAAAATGGCAGTAGGACTATGTGTTACTGATTGTAGCAAGATTCTGAAACATCCTTAGCTCCTTATTAGCCACACATTTTCCCCAGGTGAAAAGATTTAGAGGAAATTAGAGCACAAGGCAGGAAAATAATAGAGAGGTATTCTGGTCCTTGATGTGAGTGGCATCACTAACATAATATTCTTGGATCATCAAAAAGACAGAAATGTATCCTCCTGTGTAGGATGTGTACCTAAATGTGAATTGCTGTGTTTATCAGGCTTTGGAAATTGCTTTGATCCGTGAGTTAGAGATGAAGGAACAGATAGTTGTACTGAAGTCTTGGAAAGTGCAATGAGAGGCGCTGTAGCACTTTCCAAATACCAGCATATCTCTCCAGTCACTTTTTCACTCATCTCTTCCTCTTCACAGACTTTGAGCTCACTTTCCTTTTCCTCACTTCACTATTCCTGAAACATATCTTTTTGTTCCTTTTGCTTATTGAAGTATTCTCAGTCATCAGCCCAGTACCCAACATATAGTAGGTGTTCAATAAATATTTATTGAGTAAAGAAATATTCATGACTGATGATACTAATAAGTACTAGGGATGCAATAAAATATTGAAAGGGTGAGTTAGAGCTTCTATAAAAATAGAAGAGAGAGTCAACCTCACACAGATTTCATAATGAAGACAGGGTTATATTTGAAAAATACTTATTTATTCATAAACCCATTAATTATTTCCTTTTATTTCCATTTCTTTCCCTTCCTCCCTCGCTCTCTCTTTTCCTTCTTTCCTCTCTTTACTCCTTTTTCCTATCATTATTAGTGAAATAGGTCATGTGAAACTTTAGTTTATTCCTATACAAAATTCTTTCTTCCATTAAAATTCCCAGTATGTTGTGTTTCTCATAAAGTGGTTGACACCAGATATTTTGAAAAATTTAAATTGTGTTTAAGTAGAGTCCCCTGCAAAGAGGCAGGGAATTCTTCTGATTTTAGAAAAATGGATAAAAAAATAGTTATTTAGCTATCAACTGGTATTCTCATTCAATTCATCTTCCATAACTATAAGCCAACAAAAGTGTTAAAATTCCATGTGGTATTTCAGCAAACCCATGCCCATAGGAAGCACAGTGCTTGCCAACCCAGAAGTGGTGAACAGATTTTAAAAAGCCTTTTTTGCTTTCTAATTTTTCATCTCTGTTCAGAAATAACCCTTACAAAAAAATAAATAAATCAAGTGCCATTTTAATACCAAACGTGTCCTGCTTTAAAACATTCTACTGAATTTATCTTTAGAAATTATAGAATTAATGAGTACTGTTTAATAGAGCTGTCATTAGTTCTATCACTAATTCTACCAATAGAGATTCACCATGAGTATATGATCTCACAAGAAAATTAATAGGAGTTAGTAACTTGGAGCTCCATTGGCTCGCTGTGTCTTTTAACTGTTTTTCCCTACAGCTAATGCATTAGTAAATTGAATCAGGAGATATTATTAGCAGTGCACACTGAGGATTCTAATGTTTCACAAATTCTACCTGTTTGCACATCTGAGGGACTGAATCTAAAGTTAGAAGAATATCTAATTTGTTCATTACACTAGAATTGCATAAAACTGGCAACATACTAAGTGATGTTTAAGTTAACTAATAACAAGTGTATACACAATATAAAACATAAGAAGAAAGTATCCTGGGCACAAAGACGATGAGAAAACTTCAGCAAATAATTCATTTTAGTAGTTAGAGAGAAAGTTCAGAAAACTGTATCGTTCATGTAATAAATACATGCTAACTATGAAAGGTAAAGAAAAATTTTAAAAATAGAAAAAATAGAAGAAAACCTGAAATAAAGGAGAATGATATGACCAGATGGAGAGGGTGACAAAGCAAAATTTTGTGATAAAATTAATACTGGAAAGGTATTACACTAAAAATTGGAAAACATTTCCATCCATGTGCCAAGGATGAAGGGTTTATAAATAGCAGTCAGAATGCAGATCTGAATGTAAGAATAATGCATGAAGTTAATAGAAAAAATTCAGAACTTGTTCATTACTTTGTGTTAGATACACATTTCTTAAACAAGACACAAGAATCGCTAAGCATCAAAACTAATCTATATGCATATATACATTCATGTTTTGTCACTTTTCTGTACAGCAAAGATGGGCACAGCATTGTAAATCAACTACCCTTCATTAAAAAACTGATCTACATTAAAATTATTTCAAGAGTTAAAAGGATAACTGGAAAACCTATTAAAGGATAACTAGTAAATATATTTACAATATTAGTATCTTATCAAATTTAATATTGATTATCAAAAATAATATATTATCAAACATTATCTATCACATATATCATCAAAGGGATCATTTTGATTTTAAAATATCTCTTTCAAATCAACAAGATAGCAAGCAATTTGATAGAAAAGACCAAAGTCTGAAGTAGGTTTTTGACAACAGAAGATATTCAGATAGTCAATAAACATGTCATTCCTATAGGATACAAAAGCTGATGTAGCTCGTTTACACTGGCAGAAATCAGAATACTGTTATATGTGGGGCAATATCATAAAGAGAGCACTGTAGGGCTGGTAAAGCTCTGTTTCTTGATCTGAGTGCTGGTTAAAAGAGTGCTGGTTATGTGAAAATTTACCAGGCTGTACCCTTATATTACATTTTCTTATATGACTATAATACTCCAATAATAACTAATATGATACATGATGACCTCCTACTAATTATAAGGTAACAATGAACTAAAACTGATATTTCAGGTGCTTTCATTCTAGTCTTCCTTTTCTGCTCCTGAAATATTTAAGTAAGAACAGATTTGTGAAACAAGCATGACTTCCGACCAGGGGTAAGCCTTCTATTAATAGACCATGGATGAGAAATATGTCATTGGTCTTTTTCATCTCTGCGGGATACAAATGTGACTTTTGACCTTTGGTATGTAGTATCAGGACTCCCCTGGTGGCTCAGCGGTAAAGAATCTGCCTGCAATGCAGGAGCCACAGGAGTCTCAGTTTCGATCCCTGGGTCGGGAAGATCCCCTGGAGAGGGCATGGCCACCCACTCCAGTATTCTTGCCTGGAGAATCCCACGGACAGAGGAGCCTGGCAGGCTACAGTCCACAGGGTCAGAAAGAGTCCATAGAGTCGCTTCATGACTGAAGTGACTTAGCACGCATGCACTCATGTATTAGCAAGGTACTAACCCATTGATGGGGTCGCAAAGAGTCAGACACGACTGACCGACTGAACTGAACTGAACTGGACCCATTGACATTTGGCATTATTAGGAAAAGTAGATAAGTTTAGTGGATAGGAAAGGGTGCTAAACCGCTCAGGATGCTTACATTTTACTGATTAGAACAGAGTTCTAGCTGATCTCAAGCTATGAAAGTCTGGGGAAGATATGCATTTTTGTCTAGAAACATTGCTGAAAAACAGAACATAGAGATTCTGGTAAGGATGAAGAAGTAAATCTACTTGTAGGCAATGAACAGTACCTGCCATAGCCTTTCACCTAAATATTAAGGTGAAAGTGAAAGTCCCTCAGTCGTGTCCGACTCTTTGAGACCCCGTGGGCTACATAGTCCATGAAATTCTCTGGGTCAGAATACTAAAGTGGGTAGTCTTTCCCTTCTCCAGAAGATCTTCCCAACCCAGGTTTCGAACTCAGGTTTCCTGAATTGCAGGAGGATTATTCACCAGCTGAGCCACAAGGGAAGCCCAAGAACACTGGAGTGGGTAGTCCATCCCTTCACCAGCAGATCTTCCCGACCCAGGAATTGGACCAGGGTCTCCTGCATTGCAGGTGGATTCTTTGCCAACTGAGCTCTCAGGGGAGCATTTAAGGGCTCTTGAAACACTGTGGCATTCTGTGCAGTCAATGAGATTTATTAGCCAACATCTTTATTCTTAATATTATCTCAGAATCTAGGGCGTGGTTCCAGTTTGCTGTAAAAACAGAAAAAGGAGTTCATCTTATCTTTGGATTCCAATGGCTGGTGAAATGGAAGAGAGAGGGGAACATTTATCAAGGAGCTTTGGAATGATTATCTTTACACTCCATGTTAGTTAAGGAAGCAATAGCCTCTGTGAAAATTCCTTGCACATGGCCTTAACTAAAAAAACGGAACATTTACAATACCTATCTCTCTCTTGTAGTTGCTCCTAATTCTTTCTCATCTAAAACACTTCCAATTTAGTGATGGGAACAGCATTCTCTTCACAACCACACCCGTGCAAAAATAGACTCTTGTCTTTGCTCTCAGTCTCAAACAGAGCCCTCAATCATGGACAGTCCAGGAAGGAGAGATTTCCATTCAGAACTGTACTTATGAGAAGAGTGAATTTGACTACTTCCCATGGTATCAGCAATACCCTGGTAAAGGCCCTGCATTCTTGATAGCCATCCATTTGGTTGTGAATAAAAAGAAAGACTCACAGTTTTCCAGTACAGTGCCGAACAGCTCTCACGGCACATCACAGCTTCCCAGCCTGGAGACTCAGCACCGACTTCTGCAGCAAGTGCCGAGTGCTCCCCGGGCACCTGCAGCCTGGACCCAGATCTGCAGCCCAGGATTCAGACACACCCTGTTGTGTTGATGAAATACGCATGCACACACACAATTTGTTTGTGCATAAGAAGGCTTAATATATTTAAGAAAATTGAAGTTATACAGAATGTATTCTTTGATCAGTAGTGAAATTGACTTAGAAAATCAAGAGCAAACAGATATCTTTAGAAACTCCCAAATATTTGGAATTTAGGCAGTAAGTTTTAAAGTAACCCATAGTTTAAAGAAATAACTACTTGGCTCTTAGAAAGTATTTTGAAAGAAAATATAGTGAGAACATATATGCATATACATATTATGAGATACAGGTAATATCTCATAATATAGTATCTCATAATAGATTCTGGTAAAGAATCTGCCTGCAATGCGGGAGACCTGGGTTCAATCCCTGGATTGGGAAGATCCCCTGGAGAAGGGAAAGGCTACCCGCTCCAGTACTCTGTCCTTGAGAATTCCATGAACTGTATAGGCCATGGGGTCTCAAAGAGTCACACAGGATTAAGCTACTTCCACTTTCAATTTCATAGGTAATATTTTACATAGGAGGAGTTCATCTTTTTAAATACTTATATTTCTAAAGAAAAATGCTGCAAAACAACTATCTAAGCTTTCAACAAAAAAGATAGAAGAACAAATTACAACTAATATAAACTGAAATAAGAAAATAATAAAAATGTCAAGTTGGTAAAACAGAAGGAAAATGATAGAAATACCCATGAGATACAAAGTTAAGTTTGCTAAAATGATTAATAAACTATATATTCCTAGACAGAATTAGCATGGTTAAAAAAAAGAAAAAACACAAATTAGAAATATAAAGAGTGAAAAAGTAAAATATTGTACAGATGTTACAGTGTTAAAAAGATAGAGTCCCTCTGCTGTCAACCTGAAACTATCACAGCATTGTGAATTGGCTATACTCCAATACAAGATAAAAATTTCAATAAAAATGAACAAAAAGGGAAAATAAAAAAATTATTAACAAGATAATGCTACTGACTCATCCCAAGTGGGGATGTGGGAAAGTGGAGAAATTTGATTTTTTGGCAAGGGTGCAATGACAATTCAATGCAGTAATGATAGTCATATGAACAAATGATTCAGGGACAATTGGATATTCCTAGGCAAATTAGTGAATCTTGGCCTAAATCTCACACCTTATACAAAAATTTGAGGAGAATCTCAAAATGGACTGTATATCCAAGTGTAAAATCTAAAACTCTAAATCTTTTTTAAAAAAATATCTTCAGGACGAAGTGTTAGACAAAATGATTTTTGTCATGATGTTAAAGCACAATCAATAAAAAATAAAATATTTCTTCAAAAGTAAAAATGCTTGCTCTGTGAAAGATACTATTAAGAGAATGTAAAGGACAAACCACAGAATGGCAGGAAATATTTTCATGATGTATTTTCATCAAAGGGTGGTGTTCAGAAAACAATGAACTGTCTAATCTCAGTAGGAAGAAAACAAGTAGTCCAATTGGAAAATGGTTCATCCAAACATATCATGGAAGAGCTATGTGTTAGGGAAATAAGCGTATAAACAGATGTGCATCATTAACCACCAAGGAAATGCAAATTAAAGCCACAATGAGATACCATTACACATCTTGCTTAATGGCTAAGATGAGAATTACTCATGATAACCATGTTCTGGCAATATGTAGAGAAGCTGGACCTCTCATACATTGCTGGTGAGTAAATGGTGCAGTCATTCTGGAAGACAGTTAGCAGTTCCACATAAACTTAAATATTTACTCACCGTACAGCTCAGCAATCACACTCTCTTATGGGCTTTGAGTTTCTTAGTAATTTCCAGGTATATGAAGCTGATCAATTATCTGGTCCCGTGCTCATTTTGCAGATTTCCAAATAACCCACTAGTTTAACATCATATTGGGCTTCGGTGATGGTCAGATGGTAAAGAATCTACCCACAGTGCAGGAGAGCTGTGTTTGATCCCTGGGTCAGGAAGATACCCTGGAGAAGGGAATGGCTACCATTCCAGTATTCTTGCCTGGATAATTCCATGGGCAGAGGAGCCTGGTGAGCTATAGTCCATGGGGTCACAAAGAGTTGGACATGACTTAGTGACTGAACAACAATAACATATATATGCATGTATAATATATATAATACATACATATATATATACATATACACATACAATTAGATTGCTTCCTGATCCTCTTTGGATAATGAGGAACCATTAGCAATTGTAAAGATTAAATTTTATATTAAGAATTACAAGGCAATGTACAATTTTTCCCTGAGTTACTTATAGTAACTCATTCACCCTTTTTTGCCACATACTCTAGATGTACATCAGCCACTTTAAAATAAAACCATTTATGCTGCTATTAAGCTCTTTCCTTAACCTGAACCTTTGCAGATGCTGTCCTCTTTGGTCAGAATGGTTTTTCCCAAGTGCTTGTTCAAAACACATACATGCACTCAACCTTTACAGCCCAGTTCAAGCAACATTACTTCTTATATGAAATCTCAGAGGATAATATTGCTAACTTTTAATTATAAATATTCTTGGATCTGCTCCCCTCTTAAGATGGTTTGACAGGAATATTTGCTACTGGGGGCCATCTTATATTTCTATTAATTCAAACTGTTTCCTACGAGGCATGAAGAGATTCCTTTTAGCCCACAAACCAAAGCACGATCAGGTTCCTTTCTTTTCATTTAGCAAATATCTCCTTCACAGCACAAGCCCCGAAGATAGGCTACAGCAAATACGATGGTGTGAGTTGGGAAAGCGCGGCCTTCTCCAGGGGGTGACTGTTCTGTCTTGGTTTACATCCTTCTGTGTAAACTGCGGCAGGGCTCCTGATCTGCATGAAGACCAGGGAACTTTTAAAGCATCCCCAAGTGCTGCTCCAGACCCCTTGCTCTCCTAGGGTGGGAGTGGAGCCTTCACCAACATAGCACTGCTAGATTTGTCTTCATTTGGAGGTTCAAATTCAACATGCCTGAAAAGGAAAAGTTATCCCAGGGATGTGCATTTCAAAGAACTTTGTTAACTCATGGGCTTTTCCTTTTCCATTACATCCTAAACCTGCTTCTCTTTCTGTTTCTATATATAAAGTAATTCAGATTCAGATTTACTTTTGACTTTAAAGAAGTTTTGAGATTTCTACTGTTTGTATAATTACATGGCAACACTTCAAAGACAATAAGGATCCTATAGTGGGTTGGAGGGCGGGTCCCAAAAGATACATTCACATCCTAACCCACAGAAACTGTGAATGTGAACTTATTTAACAAAGAACTTTTTCAAATGGAATTAAGCAAAGGATATCAAAATCCAATCATACTGGATTATGTTGGTGGGGCCTCAACCCAGTGACAAGAGTCCTTTTAAGAGACACACAGGTGAGAAGGCCTCGTGAGGTCTTTTTGATGGAGGAGGAGGCTGGAGGTGTACAGTCACTAGCAAAGGAGCACCTGGAACCACCAGAAGCCAGAAGAGGCAGGAAGGAGTCTCTCCAGAAACATTTGGAAGCAGTATGTTCCTGCTGACACCTTATCATCAGACTTCTGCCCTCCAGGTTGCAGGGAACTGATTCTTGATTTTTGGAGCCATCAAATTTGTGATGATTTGTTATGGGAGAACTAGAGCTACTGGGGCTAACACAGTTTTCAAAAGGTAGCATTTCTAATTAGCTGCAAGCAACTCCTGACTCTTTACATTCATGGAAAGGCACTTTTAAATTGCTCTTTGGGACATTTGTATTCAAATTCTCACATATGCAAACATATTTATTTATCATTCAGCAAATATTTGAGTAATCACTGTTTACCAGGTATTACTGGATCAGCAATTTTTGATCCAGTCACAGAGGGGCAGCATCTGCAAACACAGACACTCCATGGGGAAGATGGGTGGATAATAAGGTGGTAAATCTGATTGGCTGTCTCAAATTGCAGTCACTCCTTTCTATTTGCTTTCCAAAAGGCAGTATAGACTACATTTCTATAGGTCTGGAAGAAGCTGATACAAGGGAAACACTTTTAGGAGCAGGCAGATGCAGCAACTCTTTCTGAAGAGGAAGAAGAGGGAGATGCTACTGTTAGCACCAGTGTTGATCTTATGGATGCAAATATCATGTGAGTTTGGGGTTACCCTGATTGCTCCCAGAAAATTCAGCACAGAGGAATCTTATCTGCAGGCAACTGTAGGAGTGGGATTTTCTGACTGAGAGCAGGATGTTGAGAAAAACATAAAAACTAAAATGTGGGAGGTAGAGGGAGTTGTTGAGAGACACATGGAAAGAAGGAGAAAATACACAAGAAGAATGAGAGAGACCATGACAGCTGAGAGAATAAACATCTAATCAGAGTTTCTCTGTTACTTCTCATTGCTTTTCTGAACAGAAATGAATGGACAACAGATAAAGCATTTTCCTGAATTCTTGCTTCTGCAAGAAGGAGAGAACTTCACCACATACTGCAATTCCTCAAGCACATTTTACAGTTTACAGTGGTATAAGCAGAGGCCTGGGGGAAGTCCTGTCCTCTTGATGATATTAGCTAAGGGTGGAGAAGTGAAGATGGAGCAGAGATGGACAGATTGGTTTGGAGAGTTCAGACAGCACAGCTCCGTGCACCTCGCAGCTGCCCAGCTCTCAGACATAGGAACCTACTTCTGGGCAAGGGGACAGTGCTCTGGAAGCACCTGCTGTCTGTCCCCAAACCTCACTGTGGGCTCCGGAGTCGCTCCTCATCTCTCCTCAGAGCAGGGGCCAGAGAAAGCTGAAGTCATGATGTCTATGAAGAAATTGAATTTTTAATAAAAAAAAATCCCCAGACTCAGTGTCACTGAAGAATTCTGTCAAACATTGAATTATACACAATTTCTTTCAGAAAATAGAAAGAAAATAATTCTTCACTCATTTTATGAGGCTAATATTACCCTGATACCCAAATCAGACAAAGACCATTAAGAACCAAAAACTACAGGGAAATATCTTTTATCTTGAAGATAGACACAACATTTCTGAAAATATTTTAGCAAGTTAAATTCATTGATATATAAAATGAATAATATACCGAGCACAAATGTAATTTCTTTTAAGGGTGCAAGACACTTTAATATTGAAAATCAATGGATGGAATTCACCATATTAACAGGGTAGAAAAGAAAAATCATATCATCATATTAACCTAGTCAGAATAAAAGGATTTGCAAAAATTCAGTAGTCAGTTATGTTGAAAACACTGAGCAACACAAGATAGTGGGGAATCTCCTCAATAACTAATGGTATTCTTACTAGTAAAAGACTATGATTTTCTCTAATAAAGAGAACAAAACCAGAGTGTCCATTCTTGTCACTCCTTCTGTACAGTGCTAGATGTTGGAGCCAGTCCAATAAACAAAGTAGATGTAACAATCTTATAGAGTTGAAAGAAAAAGTGAAACTGCCATTATTTGCTGGTAACACGATCATCTATGTAGAAAATCCAAAGAATACACCCCTAAAATTATATTAGGGAAATCCAAATTAAAATTACAAAGAGAAACCACTTCACATCTATCACAAGGGCCAAAATTAAAATTACTGACAATATCAAGTTCTGGCAAGGAAGCAGAGAAGTTGGATCACTTATTCATTGCTGGTGGGTGAATGGCCCAGTTATTCTAGAAAACAATCCACGAGTTTCACATAAACTTAAATATTCACTTACTGAACAACCCAGAAATCACACTCTTGGGTATTTCTGCTTGAGAAATGAAAACTATATGTTCACACAAAAATATGTACATTAGTACTGGAAATTAACCAGTGATCTTCACTGAATGAACAGATAAATATTCTGTAGTGCATTCACACAATGAAATATTATTTATACATCTTTCTCAACTTCAATAGGGTTATTTTGCAATAAATCATTTTAAGTTGAAACAATAGTAAGTCAAAAGTTCATTTAATATAGGAAGGAAATCTAAAAAAGAGTGGAGATAAATGTATGCATGTATAATTGATTCTCTTTGCTATACTGCAGGAACTGACATTGTAAAGAAACTTTGCTTCAATAAAAATAAATAAAAATTAAAAAATAAAAGAAAATCCATCTAATATATTTAACCTAGCTTCCCTTGAAAATGAAAGTCACTCAGTCGTGTCTGACTCTCTGTGACCCCGTGGACTGTCCATGGAATTCTCCAGAGCAGACTACTGGAGTGGGCAGCCTTTCCCTTCTCCAGAGCATCTTCCCAATCCAGGGATCGAACACAGATCTCCTGCATTGCAGGCGGATTCTTTACCAGCTGAGTCACAAGGGAAATCCAAGAATACTGGAATGGGTAGCCTATCCCTTCTCCAGAGGAACTTTCCAACCCAGGAATCAAAGCAGGGTCTCCTGTATTGCAGCAAATTCTTTACCAACTCAGCTATCAGGGAAGCGGTAGCTTCCCTTAAATGTAGCCATAAATCACATTAGCCTACAGTTGGAAAAAAATTGTCTCACACAGTCTATTTTATACTAAAATTATGAAAATCTTATGAATGTGTTGAGTACTGTACTGAAAGTGAAAATCAAAACGGTTATAAAGGTATGAAATGGCTGTAAATGTGTCGGTTGTTTACACTGATGATTTTGAGGCTGGCCAGGAGCTCAGCTCACTACTGCTGCCCAGAATCACCAGGAAATATCATACTGCATGTTGTTAGCCCAGGAAAAGATAAAATTTCCATATTCCAGGTATGGTTTCTACTGAATGCATACCACTTTCTCACTACTGTAAAGTCAAAAATCTTAAATTGAGTTATCCTAATTAAGTTGGGGACAGTCTGTAGTGATTGAAAGGAAACGATTATTGACATATGCAATAGTCTAGATGGATCTCAGGATGTTATGCTGAGTAAAAAATAATCAATCTCAGAGGCTACATGGTGTATGGTTACACTTACTGGATTATTATGATTGTATAAATAGTGTGATTCTACTTACACAACATTCTCAGTTGGACAAAATACAGAGATGAAAGGAGATCAGTAGTGACCTGGACTGTAAAGAATTGCACGCCTCGGGAGTGTGTGCAAAGAGGGTTTCTTTAGAGAGATGGAAAAATTCTATGTTGCGATTTTAAAGGTGGTAACAGGAGTCTATACATGTGATAAAGTTTCACAGAGCTATGCATCAAAACCAAAGAGTGTATATAAAACTGAGGTATCAGATCACGATTTGTGTTTTAATAAAATTTTAGCAATATAATTTCCTGGTATGTATATGTAATTATTATATTAGCATATATATTTTAGAATATCAAGCTGCTCCCCAGGCTGTTGTGGGCCTTTGTGGTCTCTTCTGCCTAGTTACAAATAATTGGAAACCAAGGCATCAGCAGTTTTCAAGGGTTGCAGCAGTGGGGATGGTTGGCAAAGCAACCTAAAGTTCTTTAGGGTGATAGAATGGTTCTGTATCTTAATTTTAGTGGTAGTAATAAGAATTTACAGATGTGATCAACTTCACAACTATGCACATGAAGGTGGATATAAAAACATGTGATAAATATAATATGTTGATATATATAATATATGTATTATCTTGGTGTTCCCCAGAATGCTCTGGGCGTTTGTGGTCTCTCCTGCTTCCTTGTAAATAATTAGAAACCAGGACATCAGCTGCCTGTCACTCAGAGTTCAAAAGGGACAGAAGAGATGGTTCAACCTCATATAAACTCTCCTCCCTGCATCACTCAGTAATGAGTCCTTGTGACCTTAAATTCTAAGAACTAGCACTGTTTTGGAGACTGTGTCTATACTTCCTTTTCTACTTGTTTGTTTGCTTTAGGTTCTTTTAAATTAATTCATCTATTAAAATGATGAAACCAAGTGGAAGATTGAGAGATACATACTTCATGATCATGTACCATATACAAAACTTCAATCATCAAGTTCTGTGGTATTGACATATACTAAGTGTTTGAACAGGACTGGAAAAGGTCAGTTTTCATTCCACTCCCAAGAAGGGCAATACCAAAGATTGTTCAAATTATTATGGGGTTGTGCTCATTTCACATGCTAGTAAGATTATGCTTAAAATCCTTCAACTAGCCTTCAACAGTATGGGAACCAAGAACTTTCAGATGTACAAACTGGGTTTCACGGAGGCAGAGGAGCCCGAGATCAAATTGCCAACGTTCATGGGATCATGGAGAAAGCAAAGGAATTCCAGAACAACATCTACTTCTGCTTCATTGACTACACTAAAAACTTTGTGTGGATAATAACAAACTGGAAAATTCTGAAGGAGATGGAAATACCAACCCACCTTTCTTGTCTCCTGAGAAACCTGTATGCAGGTCAAGAGTAACAGTTAGAACCAGACATGGAACAACCAACTGGTTCCAACTTGGAAAAGGAGTACATCAAGGCTGTATTGCCAGTCCTCTTATTTAACTTATATGCAGAGTATAACATGCGAAATGCCTGGCTGGATGAATCACAAGCTGGAATCAAGATTGCTGGGAGAAATATAAAAAACCTCAGATATACAGATGATACCACTCTAATGGGAGAAAGTGAAGAGGAACTTAAGGGCCTCTTGATGAGTGTGAAAGAGAAGAGTGAAAAAACTGGCTTGAAACTCAACATTCAAAAATCTAAGATCATGGCATCTGGTCCCATCACTTTATGGCAAATAGAAGGGGGAAAAGTAGAAGCAGTGACAGATTTAATTTTCGTGGGCCCAAAATCCCTATGGATGGTGACTGAAGCCATGAAATTAAAAGATGCTTGCTCCTTGGAAGAGAAGATATGACAAACCTGCAGGTGAGCTAAGTTGCTTTAGTCGTGTCCGGCTCTGCATCCCTGTGAACCGTAGCCCTCCAGGTACCTCTGTTCATGAGATTTCCCAGGGAAGAATATGGAGTGGGTTGCCATGCCCTCCTCCAGGTGATCTTCCTGACCCAAGGATCGAACCCACATCTCTTATGTCTCCTGCATTTGCAGGCGGGTTCTTAAACACCTGTGCCTCCTGGGAAACTTAAGATGGCATATTAAAAAGCAGACATATCACTTTGCCGACAAAGTTCTGTATCATCAAAGCTATGGTTTTTCCAATTGTCATGTGTGGTGTGAGAGTTGGACCATAAATAAGGTTGAATGCTGAACAAGTGATGCTTTTGAATTGTGGTGCTGGAGAAAGCTCTTGAGAGTCCCTTGGACTGCAAGGAGGACAAACCAGTCAGTCCTAATTGAAATCCATTTTGAATATGCACCTGAAGGACTGATGCTGAAGCTGAAGCTCCAATACTTTGGCCACCTGATGTGAAGATCTTACTCTTTGGAAAAACCCTGATACTGGGAAAGATTGAAGTCTAAAGGAGAAAGGAGCAGCAGAGGATGAGGTGGATAGATAGCATCATTGACTCAATGGACATGAATTAGAGCAACTTTGGGAGATATTGAAGTATAGTGTAGCCTGGGGTGCTGCAGTCCATGGGGTCACAAAGTATGGTTGTGATTTAGTGACTGAACAACAACAAAAAAGTGTTTAAAACGTGTAGATACCAAGTTTAGTAGGAGAACATTACAGCATTATGTCACAGAAAGATTTGGTGTACTTATTTTGAATTTATTTTACAAAGAGAAAAATAATGAGCCACTAAAAAGTGAGACTGAACACTTTGGACCACTGACATAGAAAATGTGACATCAGGACAATTCCAGGACACATGGTCTAATAAATGCAATTCTGCTTGTGGAGGGGACAGGACGAATATCCTGGTCTTCCTCAAAGTCTAATAAATAAGACTCAATTCCAAATTTCAAAAGAACATTTTATTCCTGTATAATTTCATTCAAAATTTGAAACTGAATAGACTCTGAAAGTCAGATGGACTGATTATTTTGTCATTTTATGGTGAAGTCATTTTATTTATTGAAAAACCTAAATAGAGTCACAAATCTCAATACAAAGACAGAGATACATTAATGATTTTGAATAAAATTTCCATTCACCATGAAGCCTAACATCTGCAAGTTTTTAAAAGAGTCATTAGGTTCTGGATGGAGAAAAGTATAGGCTAAATGAATGACCTGTTAGTAGATTACCGAAAGTTTCATAGGCTATAGTAAATTGTATCTTAAACAGGATGACAAAACTATTTTGCTGAATAATTATCAACATATGCTAACTTGTCTAATATTCAGTTCTCCTCAGTTCAAATTTTAATACTGATTGCTTTTTTCATATCTTCTTTCAGGATCTGCCTAATTTAACAACCTGGAAAAGACAATCCGACAAAGTAAAGGTTTGTGGTGAGCCAGACTTTTTCCCATGCATGCACAGACCACGTGGGCTATGAACATCACAAACCCCACTTCCCGTTGGGGGGAGTCACGCGGGTACCGGGTAGTATGTATATGTGCTGCCAGGCTCTCAAAGACACTGAACTCTCAGCCTGAGGCAGGACTGAGCACATTTGTGCAGGGGAACCCACGCCTCATGCCACTCTCCAGTCTGCTCTGGGTGTTCCTGGCCTTCACCTTCTCTGGTAGGGATGCTCTCAAATGCGGGTGCAAGTATTCAGGGTGAAAGGACTGCACACAGGCACGTGGTGCTTCACAGGGACTTGGGGAAGAAAGGACAGATGGAGAAAAGCAAGAATCTTATGATTTCAATTTTTTGTCTTTGGGTCCTAAATAACTCCTACACTATTTTATTCACTGCTTCATCTTTGTTTTCTGATTTTTTCCCCACAGGATCTGGTGTGGCCCAGAAAGTTACTCAAGACCAGCCAGATGTATCCAGACAAGTGGGGCAGTCAGTCACCCTGAACTGTCAGTATGAAACAAGTTGGACCGCTTACTACCTTTTTTGGTACAAGCAACCTCCCAGTGGACAGATGACTTACGTTATTCGTCAGGGTTCGGAAGTCACAAATGCAAAGAACGACCGCTACTCTGTAAACTTTAAGAAAGCAGACAAATCCATCAGCCTCACCATTTCAGCCTTACAACTGGAAGACTCTGCAAAGTACTTCTGTGCTCTCCGTGAGCTCACAGTGCTTGAAGTAATAGGAAAAGCTGTACAAAAACCCCAGAGCTTAGTAAGAAAGAGTCCCCCTGCTGCAAGACCCCAGCTGAAATGCACACCCACAGACCCCAGACAAGAAATGATAGTCCTGTGGTTATTTAAGTTGTGGTCTGGATCGGAAGATTTAGTTCTAGTTAAAGGCACCTTCTTCGTTATTTGGAAACAGGTGTCCAGAGTAACTTTCTATTAATATATTTGCTTGAATTTTTGACTTTAAATCAACTGTACAGAACATGTGTAAAGTTGTCTAAATTTGAAAACTTGCCTCATAATACTTTAAACTGGCAGTTTTACTTCATCACAAACCTGGGTCTAGTTGTGTGAAATCACCATCAAAACCATTTCCTTAGTCACTCCCTCTTAGACTTTGTGTCAGGGCACAATCAGAAAAGCAGACCATGGGTGATGTAGAATAAGAGATTAGCTCTAGGGATTAGAACTCAGGTAATGGCTAGAGCTGTTGGACGAGTCTGTACAAAGCTTCTATCTTCATATCTGTTGTTGAGCCTGAATTCACTTTAAGTCAGCTTAGAGTAACACTGATGCTTTTGAACTGTGGTGCTGGAGAAGACTCTTGAGAGTCCCTTGGACTGCAAGGAGATTCAACCAGTCCATCCCAAAGGAAATCAGTCCTGAATACTCATTGGAAGGACTGATGCTGAAGCTGAAATTCCAATACTTTGGCCACATAATGAGAAGAACTGACTCATTGGAAAAGACCCTGATGCTGGGAAAGATCGAAGGTGGGAGGAGAAGGGGACGGAAGAGGATGAGATGGTTGGATGGCATCACTGACTCAATGGACAAGAGTTTGAGTAAGCTCCGGGAGTTGGTGATGGACAGGAAAGCCGGCATACTGCAGTCCATGGGGTCGCAAAGAGTCAGACACAATTGAGCAACTGAACTGAACAAAACTGAACTGAGGTTAACATTTGTAAAGCAAAGTCTGATGGGGACAAAAGCATGGACAAACTTGGACAAACAAAGTCATACTTGAACTATGAGGGCAACTGGAACCCACAAAAACTTGTCCGTCCCTCACCTCCTTCAGTCTCACAATAGTGGGTGACTTTGAAGAGAAGTGGGTATCATTTGCCATCTTGCTACATGCACACTTGGCCCAAGACAAAGAAGATGAGGAGGACATCTAACGGGAAGTGGAGGAGTTGTGAGTCAATAATAAGATGAGCTAGTTAGGCAGCAGCAATGAGTAGAAAAAGCATTTGCCAAAATCCAATAGTCGGCCATGGTGAAAACTCTAAGAAACACAGGAATAATGGGGAAGTTCCTCAACAGCTCTTAGCATGTTTACTGGTAAAAGACTATACTTTTCCCTAAGGAAGGGAACAAAGGGAGAATATCCACTTTAATCACTCTCCTTCAGCACAGTGCTGGATGGTGTAGCCAGTGCAATAAAGCAAACAAATATATAAACAATCTTTTAAGCCAGAAAGGCAGTCAAATTACCACTATTTTCTACCTATGTAGAAAATCCCAAAGAATATAACCTCCAAAACTCCTACAACTATTAAGTGGGTTCAGAAGGTCTCAGGATATATAAGGTAAACACACAAAATAAAATGCATTTTTATATACTATCAGTAAACATGTGGATGCCTAAATTAAAAATATAATATTGCTTACAATGGCTCAAGAACCCTAAATCCTTAGGCATAAATCTAAGAAAATATGTACAGAAATTATACACAGAAAGCTACAAAACACTGGTACTTCCAAAAATAAAAATAGCCAATTATTCTAGCTATTATTCTAGAAAGATCAACTTTCCCCCAGTGGAGCTGCATAGGCACTTTTAGAGAAAATACATTGATGGCACATGTATTATGGCATGTCTTTTTGGACTTGATTTTGTTTATTGACTATTTTATCTTCATACCAACAGACCATTCTATCTTAATTACTGGGGGTTCATACACATTTTGTAATCTGGAAATGCAAGTCATGTTTTCCTTGTCTTATTCAAGGCTTGTTCTAGGTCTTTGCACTTTCACGTAAATTATAGAACAGCTTCTAACACAAGAGATTGAGGTAATTTGAAAGGGATTGTGTTAAATTTATGAATTCATTTAGGACAACTGACATCTTAACATATGGAGTCTTTAGATCCATAACCTCTTTATTTATGTCCTCTCTAATTTCTTTCATTAATTTAGGTCCTCTCTAATTTCTTTTGTTAGTGTTAAGATTTTTGTAGAGGACTTTTATTGCTGCTGTTGTTTAGTCTCTGTCGTGTCCAACTCTTCGCAACCCCATGGACTGTAGCCCGCCAGGCTCCTCTGTCCACGGGATTTCCCAGGCAAGAATACTGGAGTGGGTTGCCCCTCCCCTCTTCAGGGGATATTCCCAATGCAGGGATGTTTTCTACATGTACAAACGTATGATGTGTAAATAAAAATAGTCCACCTGGTTGGCAGGCGGACTCTTTACCACTGAGCCACCTGGGAAGCAAGGCTACTTATAACAATTTTATCTTTTATTTCATATAGCTTTTTACCTTAATTGACCTAAATGCCCAGCATCAAATCCAGAGCTAGGACTAATTGGCTTAAGAAAATGCAAATACAGAGAATTAACTATGCCCTGAAATAGCCAGAACAGAACTAGATACCTGTCAATATGAGAACAGATTTAGTTCAACAGCCAAATAAATGGTACCAACCTCTTGTTTGGGGTTTTGAAAACACTATTTCATTGAGCAGCCTTAAGAAGTGGTCTTTCCCAGAAACTATAAAACTCCTAGAGGAGAACATAGGCAAAACACTCTCCGACATAAATCTCAGCAAGATCCTCTATGACCCACCTCCCAGAATAATGGAAATAAAAGCAAAACTAAACAAATGGGACCTAATGAAACTTAAAAGCTTCTGCACTACAAAGGAAACTATAAGTAAGGTGAAAAGACAGCCCTCAGATTGGGAGAAAATAATAGCAAATGAAGAAACAGACAAAGGATTAATCTCAAAAATATACAAGCAACTCCTACAGCTCAATTCCAGAAAAATAAATGACCCAATCAAAAAATGGGCCAAAGATCTAAACAGACATTTCTCCAAAGAAGACATGCAGATGGCTAACAAACACATGAAAAGATGCTCAACATCACTCATTATTAGAGAAATGCGCAAATCAAAACCACAATGAGGTACCATTACACGCCAGTCAGGATGGCTGCTATCCAAAAGTCTACAAGCAATAAATGCTGGAGAGGGTGTGGAGAAAAGGGAACCCTCTTACGCTGTTGGTGGGAATGCAAACTAGTACAGCCACTATGGAGAACAGTGTGGAGATTTCTTAAAAAACTGGAAATAGAACTGCCATATGACCCAGCAATACCACTTCTGGGCATACACACTGAGGAAACCAGATCTGAAAGAGACACGTGCACCCTAATGTTCATCGCAGCACTGTTTATAATAGCCAGGACATGGAAGCAACCTAGATGCCCATCAGCAGATGAATGGATAAGGAAGCTGTGGTACATATACACTGTGGAATATTACTCAGCCATTAAAAAGAATTCATTTGAATCAGTTCTAATGAGATGGATGCAACCGGAGCCCATTATACAGAGTGAAGTAAGCCAGAAAGATAAAGAACATTACAGCATACTAACACATATATATGGAATTTAGAAAGATGGTAACGATAACCCTATATGCAAAACAGAAAAAGAGACACAGAAGTACAGAACAGACTTTTGAACTCTGTGGGAGAAGGTGAGGGTGGGATGTTTTGAAAGAACAGCATGTATATTATCTATGATGAAACAGATCACCAGCCCAGGTGGGATGCATGAGACAAGTGCTCGGGCCTGGTGCACTGGGAGGACCCTGAGGAGTCGGGTGGAGAGGGAGGGGGAGGGGGGATCGGGATGGGGAATACGTGTAACTCTATGGCTGATTCATGTCAATGTATGACAAAACCCACTGAAATGTTGTGAAGTAATTAGCCTCCAACTAATAAAAAAAATTAAGAAAAAAAAAAAAAAGAAATGGTCTTTCCTGACATTAGTGTCTATAGGTGGCAACGACTGGTCAACACTGAGTACCAGGCCATGATTTATGTTAGTTACCCCAGACCTCAGAAGTGAGGACATTTCTCATCTCCCTAAAATGCTATGTGATTTTTATCCCTCAAATCAAAATTATTCTAGAGTTTTTGGAGAGGAATCAAGAAGAGGTCTTCCATACCTTATATTACATTTGTTCCCCAGCATTTGATAAATGACATTTTAATTGCATTTTCTAATGTTTTTGCTAGAATCTAGAAATAAAATTGATTTTTGTGTTTGGTGACTGTACCAATGCACTAATAGGTTCTAGTTCTTAAACAGCTTGTTTAGAGGTACTTTGTATTTTCTACATGTATAAACTTATGCTCTGTAAATTAAAATAGTTTTGCTTCTCCTTTTATTTTCTTATTTTTTGCTTCTCCTTTTAAAACTTAATATACCTTATATCCTTTCCTGTTTTGATCCCAGGCCCTCCATTAGGACAGTGAATAGAAGTGATGAATAGTACATGTCTTGTTTGTGATCCTGTAGGGAATAATATTGACTTTGATATTTTCACTGATACCCTTATTAGATTTGGGAACTTCTCTTTTGTTTTTGGATTGTTGGGAGTATTCATCATGCAAAGACATTAGCCTTTCATCAAATTCTCTTGAGTTTTTAAAATAATATTAAGTACATTATTTTGGTTTTCATCAAGCAAAGACAGATAACTTCATCTCATATGGTCAAGATAAAATCTTCTAAAATTAAAAATTCTGAAAAGAGCCAATAGGTTAAAAAACTTGTTTTTAGATTCTCCATATCTTGGTTTTCATTTTTTTGGTTTTCAGTATTAATTAAAATGCCACTTTGAAGTGTGTCATCAAATCATCTAAAAAATAAAGTCAAAGAAACTAAGAAGCAAAAGCATTTTTTTTTCTGCCTTTTGGTAATATAATAAAATAATATATTCCTACATAGTTTAAATGAATTCATTTTTAGTTGTTCCTATATTTTCCGTAGTAGTGGGTGTTGACTTGTGTGTGTGTGATCCACCACAGAACGGACTACCAAAGAATAATTATGAATATTTGTTAAATATTTATATGGGAATAATATTTATACCCATATCAGTTTAATTTTCCTCCATCCTAGACTTGAGATGTTTGCTATCTGTTCTTGAATTTTGTCCATATAACCCTCTATTTATCCTGTTGGAGTCTTTTGTTTAACTTGACTCCCATTGTATTGAAAGAATTCTTTTAGAACCATTTCAAGAGTTGTTCAGTATAACTTCTTTCACTAAGTTCATGAATAATAACTCATGTACTCATTCAGAAAACAGATAACCCTTGAGTGCTTTACCTGTAGCAACCTCTCTCTATAAACACTGAATAACCTTTAAATATGGGAAGACAAAAGACAAAAGGAAAACTACAAAGAAGCCAGCAACTGAGGATCATAATGGGAGTGTGAAAAAGAAAGGAGCCAGAAAGAATGAAAACAATTTGTGGAGTGGCATAGAACTAGGAAAACACAGATGAATATAGAGGTCATACAACTAAGATGTGTGTATCTCAGTCGTGTCCAACTCCTGGGACACCATGGACTGTAGCCCACCAGACTCTTCTGTTCATGGATTTACCCAGGCAAGAATACTGGAGTGGGTTCAGTTCAGTTCATTTCAGTCGCTCAGTTGTGTCCGACTCTTTGTGACCCCATAAACTGCAGCACGCCAGGCCGCCCTGTCCATCACCAACTACTGAAGTCTACCCAAACCCATGTCCATTGTGTCGGTGATTCGATCCAACCTTCTCATCCTCTGTGGTCCCCTTCTCCTCCTGCCCTCAATCTTTCCCAGCATCAGGGTCTTTTCAAATGAGTCAGCTCTTCGCATCAGGTGGCCAAAGTATTGGAGTTTCAGCTTCAACATCAGTCCTTCCAATAAACACCAACGACTGATCTCCTCTGGGATGGACTGGTTGGATCTCCTTGCAGTCCAAGGGACTCTCAAGAGTCTTCTCCAACACCACAGTTCAAGAGCATCAATTCTTCAGCGCTCAGCTTCCTTTATAGTCCAACTCTCACATCCATACATGACCCCTGGAAAAAACCATAGCCTTGACTAGATGGACCTTTCTTGGCAAACTAATGTCTCTGCTTTTTAATATGCTGTCTAGGTTGGTCATAACTTTCCTTCCAAGGAGTAATTGTCTTTAATTTCATGGCTGCAATCACCATCTGTAGTGATTTTGGAGCCCAGAAAGTCAGCCACTGTTTCCACTGTTTCCCCATCTATTTGCCATGAAGTGATGGGACCAGATTCCACGATCTTAGTTTTCTGAATATTGAACTTTAAGCAAACTTTTTCACTCTCCTCTTTCACTTCCTTGAGGTTCTTTAGTTCTTCACTTTTTGCCATAAGGGTAGTGTCATCTGCGTATCTGAGGGTATTGATATTTCTCCCAGCAATCCTGATTCCAGCTTGGGCTTCCTCCAGCCCAGCGTTTCTCATGATGTACTCTGCATATAAGTTAAATGAGCAGGGTGACAATATACAGCCTGACATACTCTTTTTCCTATTTGGGACCAGTCTGTTGTTTCATGTCCAGTTCTAACTATTGCTTCCTGACTTGCATGCAGGTTTCTCAAGAGGCAGGTCAGGTGGTCTGGTGTTTCTATCTCTTTCAGAATTTTCCACAGTTTATTGTGATCCACAGTCAAAAGCTTTGGCATAGTCAATAAAGTAGACATGGATATTTTTCTGGAACTCTCGTGCTTTTTTGATGACCTAATCAAATCCCTTATGACTATACAGTGGAAGTGAGAAATAAATTTAAGGGAGTAGATCTGATAGGCAGAGTGCCTGATGAACTTTGGACGGAGGTTTGTGACATTGTACAGTAGACAGGGATCAAGACTTATCCCCAAGAAAAAGAAATGCAAAAAAGCAAAATGGCTGTCTGAGGAGGCCTTACAAATAGCTGTGAAAAGAAGGTGAAAGGCAAAAGAGAAAAGGAAAGATATCTCCATTTGAATGTAAAGTTCCAAAGAACAGCAAGGAGAGATAAGAAATCATTCCTCAGAGATCAGTGCAAAGAAACAGAGGAAAACAATAGAATGGGAAAGACTAGAGATCTCTTAAATTAGAGATACCAAGAGAACATTTCATGCAAAGATGGGCTCAATAAAGGACAAAAATTGTATGGGCCTAACAGAAGCACACGATATTAACAAGAGGTGGGAAGAATACACAGAAGAACCGTACAAAAAAGATCTTCACGACCCAGATAGTCACAAAAGTGTGATCACTCACACTCACCTAGAGCTGGACATCCTGGAATGTGAAGTCAAGTGGGCCTTAGGAAGCATCACTACAAACAAAGCCAGTGGAGGTGATGGAATTCCAGTTGAGCTATTTCAAATCCTAAAAGATGATGCTGTGAAAGTGCTGCACTCAATATACCCGCAAATTTGGAAAACTCAGCATTGGCCACAGGACTGGAAAAGGTCAGTTTTCATTCCAATCCCAAAGAAAGACAATGCCAAAGAATGCTCAAACTACCGCACAATTGCACTCATCTCACACGCTAGTATAGTAATGCTGAAAATTCTCCAAGCCAGGCTTCAGCAATACCTGAACTGTGAACTTCCAGATGCTCAAGCTGGTTTTAGAACAGGCAGAGGAACCAGAGATCAAATTGCCAACATTCGCTGGGTCATTGAAAAAACTGAAACACCTTTCTATCTGAGGAACCTTTCAAAAGATTGACATCCGGTGGGAGTTTAGCTCTGCAGTTCATGTATTCAGTCACTAGAGGGGGCTGCGTCACTTGGAAACAGCGGGCCTTTCTGGCTATAAAGGAAAAGAAGTTTATGTTTTCCATCGATGTTCCACAGAAAAGTAAAAAAAAAAAAAAAAAAAAAAAAAAGACAGATTTTCATCATCTTTAGACAACTTGATTTTATAATCCTTTGTTGAGTGCATGTGGCCAAGGATTCAGGGAATCATAGCCTTATAGCCTAAATCTTTTCCATGTACTTCCCTAAACATTGCTTTCCTATTTCCCACCCCTGGTTAACCCTTCCCTTCCCTATTCCTTATGCTCTTTTCTCTTCACTTTTCTTTCTCTGCCGGGATCATCCACCTCCACCCTTCTCCACCCCAGAGAGTTCACTCTCCCTTCTGTCTTCTCTCTCTGTCTCAGCATCCTTGGTGCGGGGCACCTACACACACAGGCACAGAGGACATAAGGACTAAGGACCATTGTTCAAGGAGGACGAGAATACCATCCGTGTCATCAGTTACTATATCAAGAACCGACGCATTGAGAAATGTCTGCCTAGATGGAGACAGATGCATGATTCCAAGGACCTTTTCAGGACGTTGGGCTCCAATGTCCGAGCTCAAGAAGTTTAGTTTTTGTCCCAATGTTATTAATATTTCCTGTCCCTCAGAGCAATCACAGCCTACTTTGAAATCTCACATACATTTGCTAGAACACGGATGGGAATTTTTATCTCTTTGCAATTCAGAGCTCAGTACAGTTTTCTGGGATTAAACAATGTTTTCCACAAACTTCATGGAGCATCAGAAAATTTCTTTGAAGAAGAAATGATAGAAAAATGGTTCTGGATAGACACACCATCATGATCAGTGTTCCGTTCTCAGAGCCAGACTTTAAGCTTCACAAGGGATAGCAGTCAGCACCCTATGAGTTGGGGATGTCTCTCCTTCTTTGGGGGATGTGACTAAAACAGGGGAGGAAGACCTAGATGAGGAACTGCTTGATCACTGGCTGACAGATCCTGGCAACAACACACTGCAACAGACACCTGCACTCGTTGTAGGTCTCTACCAGCAGCAGTTGTTTCTGTTCTCTGGAGACAAGCCCAGGAGCAGACACAAGTGTGAGCTCTGATCCCACAGTCCTGGTTTGTCCTTGAAGTATGAGGCTGGTGGTTGGAGTAACTGTTTTTCTGACCTTGGGTAAGTGTTCTGTATCTACAAGGGATGACTTTGAGGCCAAGGGAGCATTTGCTGTCGACTCCTCTCCCTGTGCTTTATTCAGCATTATAGAAATGGAACTGAGAACAGATCTATGCATTTGCTAGGTAGTGCAAACTTCTACATGACAGGTTAATTCATAGCCATGATCCGGAAGAGACCTTAGCAGTAAGCAGGTTGGAAGAAATCTCTGGGGTTACTGAGCCAAGGAACATGGGATAAAGCCTATAGAGTTCCCAGATTCTTGCCATGTGTCTTTGGTCCCTATATAATAAGCATCAATAATATGTCTCAGGACATAGATAAAAACACTGGAGTAGGGGGTACGTATGTCCAGACAGTTATGGGAATGTTGTGCCCTTGATCCACAGAATTACACGAATTTGTTGTCAGAGGCTAATTTTATTTTCTTGAGCCTTTAGGGACTGTGATTGATGCTAAGACCACCCAACCCAGCTCCATGGATTGTGCTGAAGGAGAGGATGTAAACCTGCCTTGTAACCACTCTACCATTGGTGGAAATGACTATATACATTGGTATCGGCAAAATCCCAATCAGAGTCCACAGTATGTCATTCATGGCTTACGAGGCACAGTGAACAAAAGCCTCGCCTCTCTGACCATAGCTTCAGACAGAAAGTCCAGCACCTTGGTCCTGCCCCAGGTCACCCTGAGAGACACCGCTGTGTACTACTGCGTCCTGAGAGGGGCACACGGGGACAGACGGGGCTGCACCTGCGCAGTATCTCTGGTGGGAAGAAGGGGGACACAGTGGGGGAGCAGTCACGAGAGCAAATCTAGAGTCATCTGGAAGGAGAGTCAGAGAGCAGTAAGAGATAAGGGAAATGAAGGGAAGAGAAATGGAAGAAGATGGATAAAAACAGAAGAAAAAGAGGACAAGGAATAAGCACCTAGTTTACTGATGAATCTGAGAAGAATTTTGAACATAATTTTAACATAGCAATAAAGTAAGAGGTGTTAGTAATTTTTATGACTCTTTCTCATGTCAATAAAATGTTGGTTTTAGTGTACTAGCCCCAACATAAGTGGGAAACATACAAATAATTCTCCTTGTACCAAAGGCTTCTTTCATTTGGATCCAAGGGCAATTTGAGACTCTGATATGTTATAATTGTTCCACTTACCAGAAACAAACTACTCTCTCTGAGAAAGATCTGAAATATTTTTTGTTGCTAGTCTAGAACATTCATATTTCCCATGAAGCAGTTTTTTAAAAGAAACAAAAATTAAGTGAATAATAATTTTTCACTTTCTAGGCAGGTCTGGAAACCCTTTCATCAATTTGATAATCCCTAAGCAGCACACGGGGGATCCCCTGTGGCTCAGCAGTAAAGAATTCATCTGCAATGCAGGAGCTGCAAGAGACCCAGGTTCAATCCTTGGTTCAGGAAGATCCCTTGGAGGAGGGCATGGCAACCCATTCCAGTATTCTTGCCTGGAGAATCCCATGGACAGAGGAGCCTGGCAGACTACAGTTGCAAAGAATCAGGCATGATGGAAGCGACTTAGCATGCAGGCATGCAAGCAGCACATGGGTCTTACCCTGGTGGCTCAGTGGTAAAGAATCTGCCTGCCAATGCAAGGGACACAGATTCAGTCCCTGGTTGGAGAACTAAGATCCCACATGCCTTGGAGCAAGCAGGCCTATGTGCTGCTACTACTGAAGCATCCTTGAACTGTCCATCTGAATGTTAGTGTCTGCAGATCACTTCACTTTCACTGAAGTGAAAATATACAGGTCCTCATCTTCCATCCCTTTTACTCCCAAATCCACTGACAGAAAATCGATATTATTTACAGAGTCTGAGATAAGAGTACAAACTAAAATTATCCTCATATGGTTTCAAAAGCACTTATTTTTCTCAAAAATAGCCTACTAAAATTAAAAAGCAGAATACAAAACTAGTAGTCAACAGTTTAAAAATGTATTTAACATAGAAATTTTAAAAAAATAATTTATTTTAAAATTATAGATGTTTTAACAAACATAAAACTATTACAATTCAATTTTCGATGTCCAGCTGGTGGTTAAGATAGCTAATATTGCTCGTAATGCAGGCCGAGTCTAAAATAAAGGTATACAACTTTTAAAGTAATCAGTACCATTTTTATGGAATCCATATATATGCAGTAATATACATTTTTTTTTTTTCTTTCTGACTTACTTCACTCTGTTTAACAGGCTCTGGGCTCATCCACCTTACTAGAACTGTCTCAAATGTGTTTTTTTTTTTTTTTTTTTTTTAATGGCTGAGAAATATTCCATTGTATATAAGTACCACAACTTCTTTATCTGTTCATCTGTTGATAGACCCTATTTGCAGGACAAAAATTGGGACGCGGACATAGAGACTAGACTTTGGACACAGTAGGGGAAAGAGAGAGTGGGAAAAATTGAGAGAGTAGCACTGAAACATATGCATTACCATATGCAAAAGAAACAGCTAGTGGGAAGTTGCTGTGTGATGCAGGGAGCTCAACACGGTGCTCCGTGACAACCTAGAGGGGTTGGGAGGAGGTTCAAGAGGGAGGGGACATGTGTGTACTTCTGGCTGATTCACATCCTTGTATGGCAAAAGCCAACACAATATTGTAGAGCAATTATCCTTCAATTAGATATAAATTAAGTTTTAAAAATAAATTTAAAAAATAATACTGTTTAATACAGCAAAGCATTCCAGCCAATAGAAGCACCTTTTGATACTGTGCTGATTCATGAGCACCCTTCAGAACCACAAACAAGTGCATAAGACAACCAAAAACTGCATCCTCAGCACTTCTGGGAAACAATATTTCATTACGGAAGAATCTACTGCATCCTTGCCATGTGAGAGAAAGATGGGGCTATATAATTAATTTTTGCTTTCTTTTCCCTAAAATTCTCCCAAGTTCCTAATCAGGGTCTGCCTTCTCCTAAATGTTCTCAGAAGATGTCCCTCAAATCATAAAATAACGATCTTTCTATTTCCCACTCTCACTCTGCCCCTGACCAGCGCATTCTGAGTTGGTTGCGGTGGGGGATGGGGCGTCCTGTCAGTGTCACCTGAGCAGGATTTGTTGGGTGAGCTGATTGGCTGCAGGAGCAGGAACAACTTACGACACTCACCCCCTCAGGGTTTAGTGAAGTGTCTTGCAGTGAAAATGTCCCAACAAGAAGAGGAAGCATCATGAAGAGGCTAGCAGGCGCTGTGCTGGGGCTTCTGTTTGCCCAGGTTTGCTGTGAGTTGGGGCTGCCCCACAGGGAACCTGAAGGAGCGAGGCGCTGCTCTATTGTTGAGGGAGGGAGAGGAGCTGACAAGTCCTGCAGACTTTCTATCCTTCTCATCATCTGTGGGGATGGGGGAGCACTTTCAGGGTTTAGTAGGAGTTACAGTGACCCTCACAGTGACTGTTTCTCTTTCCTCATCAGGTGTGCGAGGGGCCGATGTGGAGCAGAGTCCCCCAGCCCTGAGTCTCCAGGAGGGAGCCAGCTACGCGCTTCGGTGTAATTTTTCCACTTCCCCACAGAGTGTGAATTGGTATCTTCAGAACCCCGGAGGCCACCTCATCCACCTGTTTTCCGTTCCTTCAGGGACAAAGCAGGAAGGAAGATTAAAGGCCACGACAGTCCCTGCAGAACGCCGCAGCTCACTGCACATTTCCTCTCCGCGGCCCACAGACTCGGGCACTTACTTCTGCGCTGCGCAGCACGGTGCTCCCCAGGCACCTGCAGCCTCGACAGGAACCCTCCCGGGGCTCAGCCCCTCCTCCAGCCTCAGTCACACCGTGAGGCCCCACAGGGCATTTGCAGTGCTTCATGTTACTCACCTACATCAGGACAGTTTTAACCACAGATACCTTTTGGCCCTACAGATTACGGAGTTTGGTCTTTATCTTCCCTTCTCAACATGTATCTCCTTCTGCACTAGAAACTTCTGACTGGGAACTAGCAGAGTAGTTGACAGGAAGACAGAATTAAAATAAATATTTAACCACAGCTTGCCAGGTGGCTCAGTGGTAAAGAATTTGCCAACCAATGGAGGAGATGCGGAAGACATGGGTTTGATCCCTGGGTTGGCAAGATCCTCGGAGGAGGAAATGGTAACCCACTCCAGTGTTCTTGGGAAACACTGGGAAATCTCATGGACAGAGGAGCCTGGTGGGCTCCAGTCCATGGGGTCTCAAAGAGTTGGACTGATTGAGTGACTAAGTACACATGCTGAACCCAAAAATGTTAAAAAGTGAAAGGAATTAAATGAAATCACTCCAATAAAGATATTATCCAGTTTGTGAGAGGGTGGGGCCTACTGAAAGAATTAAAGCAGATATGAACTTAGAGTTCTAGCTGGCTGAGAAGAGCAGAAAAGGAACTTGAGTTGTCACTGAGCACTGATGCCAGAAACAATGAACAAGATACTGGGAGCATCATTTTGATTCTGTGGTATGACTAGGCTATGACTTGTGAGGAGAAAATCTAGGTAATCTCATCAGTTAGGTGGACTGAGAAAACTGGATTACAAACAAGCTCATACAGATAGAAACTCTGAGAAAGAAATAGGTGTCTGTGGATCTAACAACTTTTATCTCTTTAAGTAGGGGTGAGTGGACAACAGAAGGAAAAAAGTGATCAAGAGCAGGTGAAACAGAGCCCTCAATCTTTGACAGTCCAGGAAGGAGAGATTTAAATTCTGAACTGAAGTTATGAGAAGAGTGCGTTTGACTATCTCCTGTGGTACTGGCAATATTCTGGTAAAGGTCCTGCATTCTTGATAGCCATAAGTTCAGTTATGAATGAAATGGAAGATGAAAGCTTCACTTTCCCTCAATAAGAGTGCCAAACAGCTCCTATTGTACATCGCAACTTCCCAGCCTGGAGACTCAGCCACCTACATCTGTGCAGCAAGTGCCCGGTGCTCCCCAGGCACCTGCAGCCTGTTCCCAAACCTGCAGCTGAGCTGCAGCCACACCCTGCTGTGCAGATGAAATACACATGCACACACGCAAAATCTGTTTGGTCATAAAAATCTTAATATATTTAAGAAAACTGAAATTATGTAGAATTTATTCTTCAACCAAAATGGAAATGATACAGAATATCTACTACAAAGAGATGTCTGTAGAACCTCTCAAATATTTGGAATATATGCACTAACTTAAAAATAAACACAGGTTAAAGAAACAATTACTATGACTTTAGAAAATATTTGGAAAGTAAATATTGTGAGAGCACATTTTATAAATATGAATGAGATGCAGCTAAAATAATGCATAAAAGGAAATTTATCTTTTTAAATGCTTATTTAACTAAATAAAAAAGGCTTAAAAACTATCATCTAGGCTTTTAGTGAAAGATGATAGGAAAGCGAATTAAACCCAACATAAACTGAAAGAAGTAAATAATCAACTGTTGGATTGGTGAAATACAAAGAAAACTATAGGGATAGCCAAGAAATACAAAGTTAATTTTGTTAAAATGGTAAATAAGATTGAAATATTTCTAGGTAGAATTATCAAAGGAAAAAAGGAAAAAACAACTTATAAATATAAGTTATAATTATTCTAGTAGAATAATTATCTTTTTAGTTACTTATGTTTATAAGTTGTTTTTTCCTTTTTTCCTTTGATAATTCTACCTAGAAATATTTCAATCTTATTGACTATTTTAACAAAATTAACTTTGTATTTCTATAATATTAAAAGGGTAATAAAAGAATATAATTAACAAGTTTATGTCACTGAGTAAGTGTATAGAAGTAGATTTACACAAGTAGGGAAGATTTATTTTTTTGACAAAGTGCAAAGTTCAATGGAGGTAACACAGTCTTATGAGCAAATGATGTTGGGATAATTGGATATTCTTGGGAAATAATTAAAAGTTGGCCTAAATATCACACCTCATACAAAAATTTGGGTACAGCCTCAAAATTAACCATACATCCAAGTGTAAAATGTAAAATTGCCAAATCTTTTAGGAAAACCTAAGAGAATATCTTCATGACCTAGAGTTAGACAAAAAGAATTTTGACATGATACCAAAAGCACGATCCATAAACAAACTTAGATTTCATCAAAATTAAGAATTTGCTCTGCGAAAGACACTGTTAAGAGAAGGAAAAAGATAAACCACAGAAATGACAGGAAATTCATTTTCATCAAAAGATTGTGTTCAGAATACAATGAACTCTCTAGACTCAGCAGGAAGAAAACAATCCAGTTGAAATTGGACAAGAGATTTACACAGACACTTCACCAGAGAGCTATGTAGTAAGGAAATAAGCATATAAAAAGATGGTCAGGCTAAGTCAAATATCTCTCTTAGTAAATGTCACATTGCACTGGAAAATATGTGGGTTATTTTCAAGTATCTTTGATAATGATTTCTAGCATAATTCCACAGTGATTAGAAAACAGACTGTAGGATTTCAATATCTTTAAACCATGAAATTTTGCACCTTGTTTTATGTCCCTGGATATTTACCTGTGTCTCCTAGTTTATAGTCTATGGGACCTTGAATAGAATTTGCATCCTACTATTGTGTGAAAATTGCATAAATCTTAGTTAAGTTTATTCATAGTGCTTTTCAGGTCTAATGTACCCTCCTACTTTTCTGTATATTCGTTCTATTAATTTTTGAGAGTTTGCCATTGAAACTCCAACCAAAATTTTTAATTTATTTACATAAAAAATAGCTGTAATATACAGTGGAACTGTAGTTTGTGCTTTGTTTTCTAAGTCTAATGTATACTTTCATCATTTAAAAAATAAAGAGAAAAAAAGATGGTCGACATTATTAGTCATTAGGGAAATGCAAATTAAGGCACAAAGAGATACTACTTCACATCTACCATAAAGACTAAAAATAAAAATACTGGCAATATTGAGTTCTGGCAAAGATGCAGAGAAATTGGAGCCCTCCTATATTGCTGGTGGGTGAATGGTCCAATCATTCTGGAAAAAAGTTCAGCAGTTCCACATAAATTTAAATATTCACTTACCTTACAACTCTGCAATCACACTCCTGAGTATTTATGCTTGAAAATGAAAAGCTTATATTTATACAAAAATCTGTACATGAATATTCATAGCAGCTATATTTGTGATGATCAAAAGCTGGAAACCAGTCAGGTATATTCTTCCTTGGGTGAATAGATAAATAAATCCACTGTGATACCTCTGTACAATGACATATTATTTACAGATTTTCTTTCAACTTATAATAGAGTTGTGCCTCAACAAACCACTTTCAGTTGAAAAATAACAAAAATGCATTTAATATACCTAATCCAGCCTACATTAAAGGTGCTCAACACTTACTTTAGCCTACTTACTTTTTTTTACTTTAGTCTACTTACTTTGTCTTTAGGTGGGAGAAATCATCTAATGCAAAGTCTATTTTTACTAACATGTTGACAATCTCATGTAATTTGTTGAGTACTGTACTGAAAGTGGAAAATAGAATAGTTGTATGATTACAGAATGAAGGTAAGTGTGTCAGTTTTTTACCCTCATGATCTCAGAGCTGGCCAGGAGCTCAACTTACTGCTGCTGCCCAGATCACCAAAAAATATATAGCAAATGTTGCTAGCATGGGCAAAGATCAAATTTAAAATTTCAAAGTGTGGTTTCTACTGAATGTGCATCACTTTCTTACCACTGTAAAGTCAAAAATCGAAAGTCAAGACATCATAAGTTGGGACAGTCTGTAGTGACTAAAAGAAACAGACTATTGATACATGCAGTAGCTTAGATAGGGCTTCCGAGGTGCCTCATTGGTAAGAATCTGCCTGCAATGCAGGAGACAGGGATTTGATTCCTGGGTGGGGAAGATCCCCTGGAGAAGGAAATGGCAACCCACTCTAGTATTCTTCCCTGGAAAATTCCAAGGACAGAGGAGCCTAGAAGTCTACAGTTAGTGAGGTTGCACAAGAGTGGGACATGACTTAGCAGCTATAAAACAATAGCCTAAATGGCTATAACATCTCAGGATGTTATGCTGAATGAAGAAATAGTCAATCTCAGATGCTACATGATGTATGATCACACTTATTGGGTTATTATGATTGTATACATTCCGTGATTCTACTGATACAACATTCTCAAAAAACAAAATTAGAGATGAAAAAGAGATCAGTGGTCAGGGTTAGAAAGAGCTGCAGGAATGGGGAGAGTATGCAGAGGGGATTTCTTTAAGAGACAAAACAATTTTGTGTAATGATTTTAGTGGTGGTAGAAGAACCAATACATGTGATAAAATGTCATGGACTAATGCATCAAAACCAAAGAATGTACATAAAAACTGATGTATAAGGTATGGCATTTTGATAAAATTTTATCAATATCAATTTCTTGATATACATAATTATTATATTAGTATATATTTTTATTTTATAATATCATGCTGCTTTGCAAGCTGCTGTGGTCATTCTTGATCTGATCTCATCTGCTTAGTTACAAATAATTTCATACCCGGCCATTCGTTGCCTGTCAGCACTCAGAAGTGAAATGAGAAAGAAGTGCAGATGTCTCAGATAAATACAAACTATCCTCCCTGCTTCAGTCATTCATGAGTTATTTTGATCTTAGATTCCATGAACTGGCACTATTTTAGACCTTGTCTGTATTCTATTTTCTACTTGTCTATTTGCCTTTGGTTCTTTTATATTAATTCATCTATTACAGCAATGAAAGCAAATGGAAGATTGACAGCTACATTCCACATGAACATGAAACAGTGCAGAGAACTTCAGTCACCAACATCTCTGGTGTTGATAGGTACTAAGTGTCTACAGTCTGTAAATATTAAGTTTTGTAGGAGTGCATTATAGCATTACACCAGAGAAAGATCTGGCATGTTTATCTTTATTTTATAAAGAGAAATAATAATGAGCAACTGACAAGTGAGACTGAACGCTCTGGACCAATGAGACAGAAAATGTGACATGAGAATGACTCTAGGACAGATGATCTAATAAGTACAATTCTACATTTAGAGGTAACAGGATTGAATAGCCTGATTGCCCTCAACGTTTAATATATAAGATTCAATATAAAATTTAAAAAGAATAATATTTTATTCCAATTATAATTTCATTTAAATATACACCACTGAATACTCTGAAATTCAGACGGGCTGATTTTTTAAAGTCGTTTTATGTTGAAGTGGTTTCATTTATTGAAAAATCTAAGTGGAGCCCTGGAACACAGTAAAAAAAAAAAAGAGAGAGAGAGAGAGAGAGAGGTACATTAATTCTTTTGTATAAGATTGCTATTCACCCAGAAGTCCTAAGATCTGTGAATGTTTTAAAATAGTCACTAGATTCTGGGTAGAGAAAAGTAAGTATAGGCTAAATGAATGACAAATCAGCAGATTACAAGAATATTTCTTAGGCTATACTAAATTATATATTAAAGAGGATGACAAAATTATTTGACTGAATCAATGTATGTCTAATTTGCCTTCACAGTTGAATTCTACTAAAACTTTAAAGAGCTAACACCTATGCTACTCAAACTCTTCCAGAAATTTGCAGAGGAAGGTAAACTTCCAAACTCATTCCTTAAGGCCACCATCACCCTAATACCAAAACCAGACAAAGATGCCACAAAAAAAGAAAACTATGGGCCAATATCACTGATAAACATAGATGCAAAAATCCTTAACAAAATTCTAGCAAACAGAATCCAACAACATATTAAAAAGAACATATATCATGACCAAGTGGGCTTTATCCCAGGGATGAAAGGATTCTTTAATATCCACAAATCAATGTGATACACCACATTAACAAACTGAAAGATAAAAGCCATATGATTATCTCAATAGATGTAGAAAAAGCTTTTGACAAAATTCAACATCCATTTATGATAAAAACCCTCCAGAAAGCAGGAATAAATGGAACATACCTCAACATAATAAAAGCCATTTATGACAAACCCAAGGCAAACATTATGCTCAATGGTGAAAAATTGAAAGCATTTTCCCTAAAGTCAGGAGCAAGACAAGGGTGCCCACTCTCATCACTACTATTCAACATAGTTTTGGAAGTTTTAACTACAGCAATCAGAGAAGAAAAAGAAATAAAAGGAATCCAGATTGGTAAAGAAGTAAAACTCTCACTGTTTGCAGATTACATGATCCTCCAGATAGAACACCCTAAAGACTCCACCAAAAAATTTCTAGAGCTAATCAATGAATAAAGTTGCAGGATATAAAATTAACATACAGAAATCCTTTGCATTCCTATAAACTAACAAAGAGAAAACAGAAAGAGAAATTAAAGAAACAATTCCATTCACCATTGCAATGAAAAGAATAAAATACTTAGGAATAAATCTACCTAAAGAAACAAAAGACTTATATATAAAAAACTATAAAATACTGGTGAAGGAAATCAAAGATGAGTCAAATAGATGGAGAAATATGCCATGTTCCTGGATCAGAAGAATCAATACAGTGAAAATGAGTATACTATCCCAAAGCAATCTATAGATTCAATGCAATCCCCATTAAGCAACCAACGGTACTTTTCAGAGAACTAGAACAAATAATTTCACAATTTGTACAGAAATACAAAAAACCTTGAATAGCCAATGCAATCTTTAGAAAAAAGAATGGAACTGGAGGAATCAACCTGCCTGACTTCAGGCTCTACTACAAAGCCACAGTCATCAGAACAGTATGATACTGGCACAAAGACAGAAACATAGATCAATGGAACAAAATAGAAAGCCCAGAGATAAATCCACACACCTATGAGCACCTTATCTTTGATAAAGAAGGCAAGAATATACAATGGAGAAAAGACAATCTCTTCAACAAGTGGTGCTGGGAAAACTGGTCAACCACTTGTAAAAGAAAGAAACTAGAACACTTTCTAACACCATACACAAAAATAAACTCAATATAGATTAAAGATCTAAATATAAGACCAGAAACTGTAAAACTCCTACAGGAAAACATAGGCAAAACATTCTCTGACATAAACCACAGTAGGATCCTCTATGACCCACCTCCCAGAGTAATGGAAATAAAGGCAAAATTAAGCAAATGGGACCTAATTAAACTTAAAAGCTTTGGCCAATGAAGGAAACTATAAGCAAGGTGAAAAGACAACCTTCAGAATGGGAGAAAATAATAACAAATGAAGAAACTGACAAAGAATTAATCTCAAAAATATGCAAGCAGTGCCTGCAGCTCAACTCCAGAAAAATAAATGACCTAATCAAAAAAATGGGCCAAAGAACTAAACAGACATTTCTCCAAAGAAGACATACAGATGGCTAACAAACACATGAAAAGATGCTCAATATCACTCATTATCAGAGAAATGCAAATCAAAATCACAATGAGGTACCATTTCACGTTGGTCAGAATGGCTGCTATCCAAAAGTCTACAAGCAATAAATGCTGGAGAGGCTGAGAGAAAAGGGAACCCTCTTACACTGTTGGTGGGAATGCAAACTAGTACAGCCACTATGGAGAACAGTGTGGAGATTCCTTAAAAAACTGAAAATAGAACTGCCACATGACCCAGCAACCCCACTGCTGGGCATACGCACTAAGGAAACCAGAATTGAAAGAGACACGTGTACCCCAATGTTCATCCCAGGTCTGTTTATAATAGCCAGGACATGGAAGCAACCTAGATGCCCATCAGTAGTCGAATGGATAAGAAAGCTGTGGTATGTATACACAATGGAATATTACTCAGCCATTAAAAAGAATGCATTTCAATCAGCTCTAACTAGGTGGATGAAATTGGAGCCTATTATACAGAGTGAAGTAAGTCAGAAAGAAAAACACCAATACAGTATACTAACACATATATATGGAATTTAGAAAGATGGTAACGAGGACCCTACATGCAGGACAGCAAAAGAAACACAGATGTATAAAACAATCTTTTGGACTCTGTGGGAGAAGGCGAGGGTGGGATGATTTGAGAGAATAGCGTTGAAACATGTATATTATCATATGTGAAAGAGATCACCAATCCAGGTTTGATGAATGAGACAGGGTGCTCAGGGCTAGTGCACTGGGATGACCCTGGGGGATGGGATGGGGACGGAGGTGGGAGGGGGGTTCAGGATGGGGAACACATGTACACCTATGGCTGATTCATTTCAATGTATCAGCAAAAACCACTACAATATTGTAAAATAATTAGCCTCCAATTAATATAAATAAATTTTAAAAAATGCATGACATCTTCTTTAATCTTCAGTTTCCCTCAATTCAAACCTTTAATATTAATTGCTTTCTTCAAGCCCATTTTCAGGATCTGCCAAACATAAAGACCAGGGAAAGGAAAGTAGACAAAATAAAGGTGTGTGGTGAGCCAGACTTTATCTGTACACAGACCACGTGGTCGATGAACATGACACCCTACTTCCTGTTTAGGAGGAGTCACTCAGGAACCAGGTACTATGTATATGTGCTGCCAGGCACTTAACGACACTGAAATCTTAGCTTGAGGCAGAACTCAGAACATTTGTGTAGGGGAATCCACGCCTCATGCAGCTCTCCAGCCTGCTCTGGGTATTCCTGGCCTTCACCTTCTCTGGTAGGGATGCTGTCAAATGTAGGTGCGAGTATTCAGGGTGAAAGGACTGCACACAGGCACGTGGTGCTTCACAGGGACTTGGGGAGGAAAGGAGGACTGGAGAAAAGCAGGCATCCCATGATTTCAGTATGGTTTGTAAATATTTGAGCCCAAAATTAGTTGAATTTCTACATTATTTTGTTCGGTATTTCAGTTCTGTTTTCTTCTTTTTTCTGCAGGATCTGGTGTGGCCCAAAAAGTTACTCAATATCAGCCAGACATAATCAGTCAAGTGCAGAATGTAGTCACCCTGAACTGTCGGTATGAAAAAAGTCAGAACGTGTACATCTACTGGATGTTTTGGTAGAAGCAGCTTCCCAGTGGAGAGATGACTTACCTCATTCGTCAGTATTCAGAATATGGGAATGAAAGGGATGGCCACTACTCTGTAAACTTCCAGAAAGCACATCAATTCATCAGCCTCACCATTTCATCCTTAAAGCTGGAACATTCTGGAAAATACTTTTGTGCTCTCTGGGAGCTCACAGTGCTTGAAATAATAGGAAAAACTGAACAAAAACCCCAGAGCTTAATAAGAGAGAGCTTCCCTGCTGCGGGACCCAGGTTGAAATGAACAGCTGCAGACCCCAGACAAGAAATAGTAGTCCTGTGGTTCCTTAATCTGTGATCTGGATCAGAAGATTTGATTCTAAATAAAAGCTTCTTCTATGTAATTTGGAAGCAGGTGTCCTGAGTGACTTTCTACTAATATTCTTCTCTTGAATTCCTGACTTTAAATCAATCATGCAGAGCATGTGTAACCTTGTCTAAAGTTGTAAACTTTCTCTATAATTATGTAAAGAGACAGTTTCACTAAACTACAGTCACATCATAAACCTGGGTCTATCTGGTTTATATATATATATATATATATATATATATATATATATATATAAAACTATTCCAGTTATTTGGAATCATCATGAAAATTATTTCCTTAGTCCTTTATTCTTAGACTTTTGTCACTTAAGTTACAATCAGAGAAGCAGATCACCAGTGGTGTCCAATAAGAAATTGGTTTCGGAGTTTAGAACTCAGTCAATTGCTAGATCTGGTGGAGAAGTGTACACAAAGTTGCTATCTTTGTGTGTGGTGCTGAGACTGAATTCATTGTTAATCAGCTAGAGTAGTATATGTAGAACAAAGTTGGGTATAGACAAAAGCATGGACAAACTGTGACTCATAAGGACATACTAGAACCATGAGCATAATGGAACCCACAAGACACACTAAAACTTGTCTATGTCTCACCTCCTTCAGTTCCACAGTAGTGAGTGACCTTAGGAGATGTCAGTGTCACTTGGCATCATGCTAACATACCTACTTGGTCCAAGACAAAGAGAAGATGAGGAGGAGGTTTGGTGGGAAATGGAAGGGTTGTGAATCAATGATAAGATGAGCTATCAGATCAGCAGCAACATGAGTAAGTAACCATAGTCCCTGGAGCCCTGCACCAACCTCCAAAACATAAAACTGTGGCTGCTTATTCACAATGACCTTTCAAATGTCACACAAATTTCTTTTGTGGTCAGCCCTAACCCAGAAAAATACGGGAAGCACATTCTGGGAAAGATGTTTCCGGTTAGTTAAGATAGATCAAAACTGCTACAGTATCTTCTTTGTTAACTGGGCATCCATCTGTACTCTTTAACAGCTTTTGAACAAAGACCATGGCAAAACTATGCTTCTTGCTAATGTTGTTGTTGCTGTTCAGTCACTAAGTCATGTCTGACTCTTTGTGATCCCATGGACTGCAGGATCCTCTATCTCCCACTATCTTCTGGAGTTTGCTCAAATTCATGTCCACTGAGTTGGCAATACCATCCAACCGCCTCAACCTCTGCTGCTGTCTTCTTCTTTAGCCTTCAATCTTTCCCAGCATCAGGGTCTTTTCCAATGAGTTGGCTTTTCTCACCAAGTGGCCAAAGTACTGAACTTTCAGCTTCAGTATCAGTCCTTCCAATGACTATTCAGGGTTGATTTCTTTAGGACTGACTGGTTTGATCTCTTTGCAATCCAAGGGACTCTCAAGAGTCTTCTCCAGCACCACACTTCTTGCTAATATGATGCAATAATTCCTCATTCAACCCAAAACATTGTAAACATATCCTGTGAAGATTATAGCAAGTTCATTTATCCCTTTGTGGGTGATGTTATTTTCTTTTCTACCTAGGACATACCCTCCCTTTGAATCCTGTATCTTCACTACTGAGATACAACAGCATATAACACTGACTTATATTAGCATGTCTTATGTTACTACATGTAGTCAAATTGGAGAAAGGAGTTAAAATTGGTTACTGTAATACATAAATATATTATATCAAATTGAAAAACAAATTTTCATAAGTATTATTGTTCTTATTTCTGCAAATGACCTCATGATCTGGGAAAAAATCAAGACCTTGATCTAGGGAAAATCAAGGGCAGGAGAAGATGGTGACAGAGGATGATATAATTGGATGGCATCATCGACTCAATAAATACGTGAGTGAAAGTCACTCAACTGTGTCTGAATCTTTGCAAACCATGGACTATACAGTCCATGGAATTTTCCAGGCCAGAATACTGAAGTGATTAGCCTTTCCCTTCTCCTGGGGATCTTCCCAACCCAGGGATTGAACCCAGGTCTCCCACATTGCAGGTGGATTCTTTACCAGCTGAGCCACCAGGGAAGCCCAAGAATCCTGGAGTGGGTAGCCTATCCCTTCTCCAGTGGATCTTCCTGACCCAGGAATCCATATGGAGTCTCCTGCATTGCAGGTGGATTCTTTACCAACTGAGCTACCAAGAGACATGGGATTGAGCATATTGGGAGATAAGGAAGGACAGGGAAGCCTGGCATGCTGCAGCCCATGAGGTTGCAAAGAATTGGACACAACTTGGTGACTGAACAACAACAACAACAAAAAATTTAATTTGGGAAATCCTGAAAACACTCTTATCAGATTACAATGGGAAGAAATTCGACCCTAGTAAGAACAGGGAGGAAACAGAGCACAAAATACTCAAGAAAGGATTTGTTCCAGTTGTTGACCTCCAGGTGATGTTGCAGAAACTTTAAATGCCACCTCTAATAAAAGCTCCATTTCACTCCTATGAGCTTCTGTACCTCACAACTCACTGAGGTGTACATTTGAATACTCTCACCAGCAGCAGTAATTGTCAAGGACACATGTCTTCCTGATAGTCATTAGAACTTGCTTACATTGGGGTCCTTTGAATCTCAGATTTCCCTTAATAAAGACTCAGCACCCTCTAGCACATTCCTTCCACGGAATCAGTAACATCATATTCCATGCTCCTGTGTCTATAGAACAAACAGAGCTATGGTTGAAATCTGAATAGAGACATGGTCTCATTATAGGTAGGCCTGTCCTGGTCTCACTGATTTGGCACTGATGCTGCAGGAGGAACTGGAGGCCAGTTAGTGACCTGCCTGACAGTTGCACCTCTGGCTCTAAGGGGCCCCCTGAAGTGGAGGTGCAACTATACCTACCTGTAGTGAACTTCCTTATCTCTTCTTGTATGTCTAGACAATAGAGTATGAAGGTTAAAAAAAAAAAAAAAAAGAAAATAAAGCTGTCTTTCTCTAGCAGTAGCCTATAACAGGCATTCTAGGTTAAACACATTGCTTTGCCAAAGATCCAAGTGACCCACTCAGGCTGCTCCTTTCCTCTTTTCTCTCTTCTAATTTAATTTCTCTAATACCCACAGTGTGCACAATAATAATTATTGATTCCTAATTAGCTTTATTTTTATACACTATTTCTCACAGTTCCTTTAGTAAACATTTGCAATAATCTCAAACTGTGCATCTGATCCCTGTGCCTACACATCATTTCAATTTTACCTCAGTGAAAATAAACAGGTTCTCATTTTCCACCCTTTTTACCTTGAAGTCCACATACACAGAACGATTATTATTCATAGAATCTGAGAAAAAAGCACAGAGTTAATTTTCATATGTTTTAAAACACTTCTTTTAAAATATCCTACTAGAGGTAAAAAGCAGAATATAAATACAATAACCAACAGTTAAAATATATATAGTATAAAATAGATAATTAATGGGAATCTGCGATATAAATACCCATACTGGTGCTCTGTGAGGAACTAGATCATTGGAGGGAGGCTCAAGAGGGAGGGGATGCATATACAATATTGACTGATTCATGTTGTTGTAAGGCAGAAACGGAAACAACAGTGTAAAGCAATTATCCCCTAATTAGAAAAATGATAAAATAAAATGTATTTAAACCTAAAATTTTATTTAAAATTTATTTTTAAAATGTATGTTTTTTAAATTAATTTATATATTTTAATTGGAGGGCAATTATTTTATAATATTGTAGTGGTTTTTGTCATACTTTGACATGAATCAGTTTTAACAAAAATAAAAATAAAGCTATCAGTTTTAATAAAAATAAAACTATTTACAATTCTACTTTCAGTGCTCATCAAGAGACAAAAAATAATAAGACTTTTTATGTAGGTTCAGTCTAAAATAAATATATATAATCTAAAAGTAAAGCTGTTTAATACTGCAAAATGTTCCAGCCAACACTGCTATGAATACTGTGTTGATTCGAGAGCACCCTTCAGAATCACAGGTGAGTGCATAAGAAATGCCAAAGGGGGAAAAAATGCATCCTGAGAACTCCTGGGAAATAATATTTCATTTTGCAAGAATCTCCTGCATCCATGCCAGCTAGATAATTGATTTTTGTTTTCTCTTTCCTAAAATCCTCCTCAAATTCCAACTCATGTCAGCCTTTTTTGCAAAGTTCTTAGAAAATGCTCCTCAAGTCCTAAACTATTGACCTTTCTATTCGCCACTCTCCTCCACTCCTCTCTAGTCCATTCTGAATTGGTTGAGGTGGGAGGGTGGGGCTTCCTGTCACAAAGTGAGGCCATGAGGAGGATTTGTTGGGTGAACTGATTGGCTGCAGGAGCAGGAACATTTCCACAAGGATTTATGACACTCACCCCCTTAGGGTTTAGTTAAGTATCTTACAGGGAAAATGTCCCAACAAGAAGAGGAAGCATCATGAAAAGGCTAGCAGGCACTCTGCTGGGGCTTTTGTTTGCCCAGGTTTGCTGTGAGTTGGGGCTGCCCCACAGGGGCATCTGAAGGAATGAGGCGCTGCTCTATTGTTGAGGGAGAGAGAGGAGCTGACAAGTCCTGCAGACTTCCTATCCTTCTCATTATCTATGGGGATTGAGAGGGGTGGGGGGCACTTTCAGGGTTTAGTAGGAGTTACAGTGACCCTCACCTGTGACTGTTTCTCTTTCCTCATCAGGTGTGCGACAGGTGAATGTGAAGCAGAGTCTCCCAGTCCTGAGTCTCCAGGAGTGAGCCAGCGCCACACTTCCCCACAGAGTGTGAAGTGGTATCTTGAGAGCTTTGGGGGCCACCTCATCCACCTGGTTTATGATCCTTCAGGGACAAAACAGGATTGAAGATTAAAGGCCACCATAGCTTACTGCACATTTCCTTTTTGCAGACCACAGACTCAGGCAATTACTTGTGTTGGGCAGCACAGTGTTCCCCAGACACCTGCAACCTGTACTCAAACCCTTTTCAGGGCTTAGCCCTTCCTCCATCCACAGTCACATCATGAGGCCACCACAGGGCATTTGCAGTACTTAGTATTTCTTACCTACATTGGTATAGTTATAACCACAAACACTTTTTAGCCCTACAGATCTGGGATTTGGTCTTTTCCCTTCTCAATCTGTACCTCCTTCTACACTAGAATCTCTAACTTGTAACTAAAAGAATAGCTGATAAGATGACATAATTAAAATAAATATTTCCCACAGTAAGCCAGACTCCAAAACAGTAAACATTGAAAGCAACTAAAAGAAGAGAGAAATCCCTCCAGTAAAGATATTATCCAGCTTGGTTGGGTGTCTCAAGAATGTTCAGGTCTGTCTCACCATGATGTATCCCAACAGGCAACTGCAAGCACTGGTATCCCATCCTATGAGTGCAGCAAAGTGGACAAAAAATATTTGCTCAATGTTTAGTGTGAACTTGATCACTTACAAAATATTTCTTATAGTTCTGGAGGCAAGAAATCTAAAATCCGTTTTGCTGTCTACAGTCAAGGTCTTGGCAGAATTCCTTCCAGATTCTCTGTGGAAGAATCTGTTTCTTTCCTTTTGTAGTTTCTGGAAGCCACTCAGATTCCATGGTTCAAGACCCCTTCTTGAATCACTCCAACATCTTACTTCCACCACCATGGCTCCCTCATCTCCTGGAATCAAATATCTTTCTGACTCTGTCCTATAAGTTATAAAAGTTTAATGCAGAGAAATCTCAATTAAATAGAGCTGGCAGAAGAGGGGGAGCTCTCCTGACCTGTGGACATCACAGAGGGCAAAAGGAAGATGGAAGAAACCCCTTCTTCCCTGGTCAGGATGCAGTCGATGGAAAGTCAAGGGCACTCTGTTTACTGTCACCCTCCCAATTTCCATGTCTTCCCTATAAAAGCATTTCCTTTCCTTGTCCAGTGGGGACTTGCATACGGCTTGTCATGGTTGCTGATCCAGAACTGCAGTCCTTGATGATCTCCGATAAACTCATCTTTTATGGGGAAATACCTGGCAGTCTGCCATTTGTTCCTGTGATTCTGTTTTTGTTCTATTTGTTCCTTTGTTTTGCTTTGCTTTTATATATCATATATAAGTAAAAACACACAGTATTTGTCTTTCTCTGCCTGACTTACTTCACTAAGTTTAATAAGCTCCATATCTATCCATGTTGCTCCGTTTGGCACAATTACATTCTTTTTTTATATGTGATTAATGTTCCATCTTGGGGAGTGTGTATGTGTGTATAGATAGATAATTAGATGAAAGATCAGTATTTTCTGTATCCATTCATCTATGAATGAACACTTAGCTTGGTTTCAGATCTTGGTTATTGTAAATAATGCTGCTATAAACATTTGGGTGCAGATACAGTTTTGAAGAGTTTTTGTTTTCTTTAGATAAATACCCAGGAGTGGAATTGCTGGATTATATGGTAGTTATATTTTTAGTGTTTTGGGAGGAATCTCCATAATGTTTTCCATAGTAGCTGCAGCAATTTACAACCCAGCAGCAGTGCACTAGGTTTTCCTTTCCTCTGCCTCCTCACCACATTTGTTATTTTTTTTTTCTTTTGATGATAGCCATACTGATAGATGTCAGGTGACACCTTATTTTGACATAGATTTGCTCTTTTTCTGAATATTAGAGCTTTTGGGTATCTTTTCATGTACCTGTTGGCTATCTCTTTGGAAAAATGGCTACTCAGGCCCTACGCCCATTTTTCAATCAGACTGTGTTTTTGATATTGAGGTATATGAAGTCTTTATGTATTTGGATATAAACTCCTTATGGCAAATATATACACCCATTTAGTATTTTGCCTTTTATTTTTGCTGATGATTTATTTGTTGTGCATTAGATTTTAGTTTGATTAGATTCCATTTATTTATTTTTGTTTTTGTTGCCCTTGCCTTTGAGACAGAAACAAATATTGCAAAGAGGAACATCAATGAATATACTGTCTATATATTCTTTTGTGAGTTTTAATGCTTCAGGTCTTACATTTCAGTCTTTAATCCATTTTGAGTTTATATTTATATATGTTGTGAGAAAATGTTCTAGTTTTGGTCTTATCCTTGTAGGTGTTCAGTATGGTCAACACCACTTACTGAAGAAACTTGTCTTTTCCCCATTTTAAGAAGCTGGTAAATCCATGGCTGATTCATGTCAATGTATGATAAAAACCACTACAATATTGTAATTAATTAGCCTCCAACTAAAAAAAAAAAAAGAAAAAAGAAGCTGGATAAAGTCATTCAGAGTAATATCTCTGTATGGCCACAGAGGGGCAATGCTGCTTCAGAGATTAACTTTTGTCCCACATATACAGATTCTTCAAGGAGCCAGAAACATCCTTTAAATATCTATCAAATTTTTATCTCCAACATTGGTTCAATTTACATCTATCATTCTTGTATGTATGTATGTATCCATTTCTTCCTAAATAGTATCTGTGTATATTTGTCTAACTGTTTGAAAAGTATGACTTTGAAAGTTAATATCTCTGTAAATAATATATGTTGTCCTTTAAGATTAAGGCTACATTAGTTTGTCTAATATAAATTTATAATGTTTTCACCCAGATAGATCCCAAACTCCAATTATAATGAGTTAATCAGTGCCAGAATTTCCTTACCCCATTCTTTACTAAGAAATCTAGTGATGGTGTAAGTTCCAGTTCAAGCAGCTCCTCCATCAGAACCTCTCTCTGACTGAGCCCAGAAGTGAGTCCATTATCATTTTCTTGGGTGCATCATATAGAAACACATTTCTCTATAGTAGCTTTTATGTGAATGTACTTGAGTATTGGGAGTGGGTTGACTGAAGATTGTTATTTCTGTCTCTTTCTTAAATGAGACCCAAGTATGACCATTTAGTAAGCACTAAGTATCGCTAATAAATATATACTGAAGACATGTGTCAACAAAAAAATGAATAAAAAAGAAAACACACCAACATTTAACAAACAATAAAAAACCCCCTTAGAGAGCTGGAGCAGATGGGATTAGATTGAGGAGTGGAAATGGTTATCATTGTTTCCTGTTGAACCGTGAAGATGTTTTTCTTTGATAGTATCTGAGATCACATCAATGCAGAGACCACAGACTCTTCTCTGTGCTGCAAAAATATGAGCTCCTTTGTTGCAGCCTGGCGGAGCAGAGACCAGAACCTACCCCATGACTGGAGGGTGCGGCAAACTGCACCCTCGTGATTGTCCTAGTAAGCATGCCGAAGGGACATTCTTGGGTGGACTTGCACTCTGCTCCGCTTCACTGCCTACACCTGCCTCCGTCCCCATGGAAACAAAACAAGATGTTCCTGATCAACAGCAGAGCCTTAACTTTACTCTCTTTATGGTGTGCTAATCAAACTCTCCAGTATAACTTCCCTCATGATCTCATGTGTTTTCTGCCAATAAAAGTGCGGGCTGAAAGGAGCCATTTTGTCTTCCTGCCATGGAGAGCCGGAGGGCCCCCTGACTCCCCATTTGCCAAATTATATGTGTCTGTCTTTCCATCAGGCGCTCGGCCCCATTCCAGGTCTTTCTCACCTGCTGTGCTGGAGGAGATGCTCCTTGATTTCCCTCTCTATACCCTGATGTGTTGACCTCAAAAGCCAAACTGATTCTTCACAGTTTTGTATTTTACCTGTGAGGTTAAGATTAACTCAGGATGAGAACTACCAAAACTGTTTCATTATTGAATGATCATGGTCCCATATCTTCTGAATTCTGCAGAATTTTTCTAGTCAATTTTATCCTTTGGAGATCAAAGATCCTCCAGACTAGATTATTCCAGTGCTTCTCAATTTATTTTCTCCATGCCTATTCTTGGAAATATTTTATTTGCCTGATTTATATTTTAGAAGAAATATAAATTGAAATTTATTTATTTATTTTTTTTTACTTCTTAAGGTCATGTAAAGTGTGGAAACATCTGAACAATGGTGTTAAAATTTAAGTTCCTCCAGGGTAAAAAGTCTATATATTCTTTATGTTCTAATGCATAAGCTTAGCTTGTGAAAGTGAAAGTGTTAGTTACTCAGTAGTTTCTGACACTGGGACCCTGCCAGGCTCCCTCTGTCCGTGGGATTCTCCAGGCAAGAATACTGGGGTGGATTGCCATTTCTTTCTCCAGGGGATCTTCCTGACCTAGGGAACAAACCCTGGTCTCCTGCTTGGCAGGCAGATTCTTTACCATCTGAGCCACCAGGGAAGCCACCAGGGAAGCTTAGCTAGTTATGACATATTTTGCCCCTTGTGTATTCTTAATGCACTTTAAGTAGTTTGCAAAAAGAGAGAGAGAGAGAGAGAGAGAGAGAGAGAGAGAGAGAGAGAGAGAAATGCCCCCTACATACTAATCTTGTGACTTCTTCCCCATTGTAATATAATGGTATTCCCTATTAACACATCAAGTTGTCCTGATATATGATTTTTAAACTTCTAGGAGGTGTAAGGAAAGGAAGAAGGGGATAGTGTGGGAGAAATTCTAACATGCTCTTTATCCATTTAAGTTGGGGGAGTGCATTTCTGATTCCCAATTAATTTGATTTTTGGTGATTCTAAATTAGCACTGAATGAGAACTTGTACTTTTGAGAGAAATAGGTTTAAGTGAAAGCAATTGTGAGAGGGTGGGGCCTACTGAAAGAATAAAAGCAGGTGCGAACTTAAAGTCAGAGTTCTAGCTGGTTGAGAAGCTCAGAAGAGGAACTTGAGTTGCCACTGAGCACTGGTGCCAGGAGCAATGGACAAGATACTGGGAGCATCATTTTTGTTTCTGTGGCTTCAACTGATCTGTAAGTTGTTCCCTATGAATTTCTTCACTAATGAAATTCTTCACTAATGAAATTCTTCCTTAATTTCATTAATTAAGGGGACTGAGAAAATTGGATTACAAACAAGTTCATGCAGATAGAAACTTTAAACAAGAAATATGTTTTATGGAATTAATGGCTTTTATCTCTTTAAGCAGGGGTGAATGGACAACAGAAGGAAAAAAGTGACCAACAGCAGGTGAAACAGAGCCCTCAATCTTTGACAGTCCAGGAAGGAGAGATTTCCATTCTGAACTGTAGTTATGAGAACAGTTTGTTTGACTACTTCCCGTGGTACCGACAATATCCTGGTAAAGGCCCTGAATTCTTGATAGCCATACGTTCAGCTGTGAATAAAATGGAAGATGGAAGACTCACCATTTTCCTCAATAAGAGTGCCAAACAGCTCTCACTGCACATCGCAACTTCCCACCCTGGAGACTCAGCCACCTACTTCTGTGCAGCAAGTGCACAGTGCTCTCCGGGCACCTGCAGCCTGTACCCAAACCTGCAGCCGAGGCTCCAGACACAGCCTGCTGAGTAGATGAAATACACACCCACAGTTTGTCTGTGCATAAAAAGTCTTAATATATTTAAGAAAACTGAAATTATACAGAATTTATTATTTCATCAAAATGGAATTGATACAGAAAATCAATTGTTAAAAGATGTGTCTATGAACTCCCAAACATTTGGAATACATGAGCTAACTTAAAAATAACCATGGGTTAAAGAAACAATTACAATGACTTTAGAAAATATTTGGAAACTAAATATTGTGAGAGCACATGATATAAACATGTATGAAGTGAAGCTAAAAATAATACATAGAAGGAAATTTATCTTTTTAAATACTTATATTACTAAAGAAAAAAATTGAAAATTATTATCAAGAGTTGCAGCAAAAGATGATGGGCAAGCAAATTAAACTCAACATAAACTGAAAGAAGTAAATAATAAAATGTTGGATTGGTGAAATACAAAGAATACTATGGATATTACTATGAAATACAAAGTCAACTTTGTTAATAAGATTAATAAGATTGATATATTCCTAGATAGAATTATCCATGGAAAAAATAAAAAAAACACAAAGTATAAATATTAATAATAAAAAAGAAAACTATTCTGCAGGTTCTATAATGTTCTAAGGGTAATGAATGAATATCATTAACAAATTTATGTCACTTTGTAAGTGTATAGAAGTAGATCTACACAGGGGGGGAAAACTTATATTTTGAAAAAGTGCAAAGACAGCTCAATAGAGGTGACATAGTCTCATGAGCAAATGAGGTTGGGACAATTGGATATTCTTGGGAGATAATTGAAACTTGGCCTAAACATCACATCTTATACAAAAATTTGTGTACACTCTCAAAATGAGCCATCAGTTTATTTCAGTTCAGTTGCTCAGTTATGTCTGACACGTTGCAACCATGGACTGCAGCACACCAGTTTTCCCTGTCCATCACCAAATCCCTGAACCTGCTCAAACTCATGTCCATCAAGTTGGTGATGCCATCCAATCATCTCATCCTCTGTTGTCCCTCTCTTCTCCTGCCTTTACTCTTTCCCAGCATCAGGGTCTTTTCCAATGAGTCAGTTCTTTGCATCAGGTGGCCAAAGTACTATAACTTCAACGTCATCATCAGTCCTTCCAATGAATATTCAGGGTTCATTTCTTTTAGGATTGACTGCTTTGATCTCTTTTCTGTCCAAGGGACTCTCAAGAGTCTTCTTCAACACCACAGTTCAAAAGCATCAATTCTGCACTCAGCTTTCTCTATGGTCCAACTCTCACATCAATACATGACTAGTGGAAAAACCATACCTTTGACTAGATGGACCTTTGTCTTTTTACCGACCTTTGACCTTTGTACCCTGTACCGACAAAGGTCCATATTCCTAACCCAGTCTAACTTAACGACGCTCAACACTTACATTAGTGTACAGTTGGAAGAAATCATCTAACACAAAATCTATTTTATACCAAAGTGTTGAAAATCTCATGCAATTCATTGAGTATTGTACTGAAATTGGTGTGCTGCAGTCCATGGGATCGCAAAGAGTCGGACATTACTGAGTGACTGAGCTGAACTGAACTGAAAGTGGGGCTTCCCAGCGGCACTCATGGCAAAGAACTGGCCAGCCATTGCAGGTAAATAGCAGACTCGGGTTCAATCCCTGGATCAGGAAGATGCCCTGGAGGAGGACACGGGAGACCACTCCAGTATTCTTGCCTGGAGAATTTCATGGACAGAGGAGCCCGCTGGGCTTCAGTCCATAGGGTTCACACATACACAGAAAGCGAAAAACAGAATGATTGTATGAGTACAGAATGAATGTAAGTGGATTGGTTGTTTACCATCATGATCTCAGGGCCAGCCAGGAGCTCAGCTCACTGCTGCTGCCCAGAATCACCAGAGAATAATACACTACATCTTGTTAGCATGGGAAAAGATCAAACTTAAAAATTCAAAGTATGGTTACTACTGAATGTGTTCACTTTCTTACCACTGTAAAGTCAAAAATCCGAAGTCAAAACATCATAAGTTGGTGAGTCTATAGTGATTAAGAGAAACAGACTATTGATACTTGCAACAGCCTAGATGGAGATTCCTAGGTGGGTCAGTGGTAAAGAATCTGCCTGCAACGCAGGAGACCCAAGTTTGATGCCTGGGTCAGGAAGACCCCCTAGAGAAGGAAATGGCAACTCCCTCCAGTATTCTTCCCTGGAAAATTCCAAGGACAGAGAAGCCTGACAGTCTACAGTTCATGGGGTTTAAAGTGAGTATGACTTGACTTAGTGACTAAACAACAATAGCCAAGATGGATCTCAGGATGTTATGCTGAATGAAAGAAAAATCAATCTCAGAGGCTACATGGTGTATATTTACACTTGTTGGATTATTATGATTGTATATATGGTGTGATTCTACTTATACAACATTCTCAAAAGAACAAAATATAGAGCTAAAAAGGAGATTAGTAGTTACTGGGGTTATAAAGAGTTGCAGGGATAGGGAGGGTATTCAAAGAGGGTTTCTTTAGAGAGATATGTCATGATTTTAGTGGCGGTACAGGAACCTATATATGTGATAAAACTTCATAGAGCTTCATATCAAAACCAAAGAGCACATGTAAAAACTGATGTATAAGGTTATGGTCTGTATTTTGATAAAAATGTCATCAATATCAATTTCCTAACATATATGTTATTCTTACATGAATATATATCTGTATTTTATAACATCATGCTGCTACACAGGCTGATGCAGTCATTCATGATCTCCTCTGCTTAGTTACAAATAATTTCAAGCCCAGGCATTAGTTACCTGCCAGCACTCAGAAGTGAAATGGGATGGAAGAGTAGCTGTCTCAGATAAATACAAACTCACCTCCCTGCTTCACTCCTTTGAGTCATTTTGATCTTAAATTCCATGAATTGGCACTGTTTTAGACCTTGTCTGTATTTTTCTTTTCTACTTGTCTATTTGCCTTTCATTCTTTTATACTAATTCTTCCATTACAACAATGAAACCAAATGGAAGATTGAAAGCTACATTCCACATGAACATGAAACAGTGACAGAACTTCAGTCACCAACTTCTGTGGTATTGACAGGTACTAAGTGTCTGCAGTCTGTAGATATTAGGTATTGTAGAGTGCATTATCGCAGTACATCAGAGAAAGATCTAGCATGTTTATCTTAACTTTATTTTACAAAGAGAAATAATAATGAGTGACTGAGAAGTGAGACTGAATGCTCTGGATCAATGAGACAGAAAATGTGACATTTAGATGATTCTAGTATGCATGATCTAATAAGTACAATTCTACACTTAGAGGCAACAAGATTGAATAACCTGATTGCCATCAAAGTCTAATACCTAAGACTCAATATAAAGTTTCAAAAGAATAATATTTTATTCCAGTTATAATTTCATTTAAATATATACCACTGAATAGACTCTGAAATTCATATGGACTGATTTTTTAAAATCATTTCAAGTTGAAGTAGTTTTATTTATTGAAAAATCTAAGTAGAGTACTGGAACTCAGTAAAAAAAAAAAAAAAAGATGAGATACATTAATTACTTTGGATAAGGTTGCTTTTCACCCAGAAGGCCTAAGATCTGTGAAAGTTTTAAAATAGTCACTAGATTCTGGATGGAGAAAAGTAAGTATAGGCTAAATGAATGACCAACCAGTAGATTACAAACTGTGACTCTTAAGGACATACTAGAACCATGAGGGTGATGGAACCCACATAGACACACTAAAACTTGTCTATGTCTCACCTCCTTTGGTCTCACAGTAGAGGGTGAGCTTAAGAGAAGTGGGTGTCATTTGGCATCATGCTACATGCATCCTTGGCCCAAGACAAACAGAAGGTGAGGAGATGTGGTGGGAAGTGGAGGGGTTGTGAGTCAACAACGAGCTATCCGATCAGGAGGAGGAACACGTGTGAGTAACCATAGTCCCTGGAGCCCTGCACAAACCCAAACATAAAAACTGTGGTTGGTTCATCACAACGACCTTCCAGATGTCACACAAATTTCTTCTGTGGCCAACCCTAAGCCAGAACAATATGGAAAGCACATTCTGGGAAAGATACTTCCAGTTAGTTAAGATAGATCAAAGTTGCTACAGTACCCTCTTTGTTAACTTGGCATCATCTGTACTCTTTTAACAGCTTTGGAATAAAGACCATAGAAAAACTATGCTTCTTGATAATGTTGATGTTGCTGTTCAGTCACTAAATCGTGTCTGATTCTTTGGGATCCCATGGACTGCAGCACACTAGGCTCCTCTATCCTGCCAAGCATGGAAACAGAGAATAACTATAACTGAGGATGAAGGATAATTTATTAAAATTATTAAATTTGAATTTCAAAAGGGATGAACTTTATGGAATGTCAGTTATACCTCAATAGAGTTGCTCAAAATAAATAAGACTTTGTTCTGTCTTACCGGTGTCACAGTCCAGGAATCAGTTCAGTTCAGTCACTCAGTCGTGTCCGACTCTTTGCGACCCCATGAACCACAGCATGCCAGGCCACCCTGTCCATCACCAACTCCCGGAGTCTACCCAAACACATGTCCATCAAGTCGGTGACGCCATCCAACCATCTCATCCTCTGTTGTCCCCTTCTCCGCCTGCTTTAAATCTTTCCCAGCATCAGGGTCTTTTCAAAGAAGTCAGCTCTTCACATCAGTTGGCCAAAGTATTGGAGTTTCAGTTTCAAAATTAGTCCTACCAGTGAATACCCAAGACTGATCGCCTTTAGGATGGACTGGTTGGATCTCCTTGCAGTCCAAGAAACTCTCAAGAGTCTTTTCCAATACCACAGTTCAAAAGCATCAATTCTTCGGTGCTCATTGCTAAGGATGCAATAATAATAATGCTAAAGAAGGTGAAGTTAAACAGTTCTATGATGACCAACATTTCTCATGATGTACTCTGCATATATGTTAAATAAGAAGGGTGACAATATACAGCCTTGACATAATCCTTTTCCTATTTGGAACCAGTCTGTTGTTCCATGTCCAGTTCTAACTGTTGCTTCCTGACCTGCATACAGGTTTCTCAAGAGGCTGCTCAGATGGTCTGGTATGCCCGTCTCTTTCAGAATTTTCCACAGTTCATTGTAATCCACACAGTCAAAGGTTTTGGCATAGTCAATAAAGCAGAAGTAGATGTTTTTCTGGAACTTTTGCTTTTTCGATGATCCACCGGATGTTGGCAATTTGATCTCTGGGTCCTCTGCCTTTTCTAAAACCAACTTGAACATCTGGAAGTTCATGGTTCATGTATTGCTGAAGCCTGGCTTGGAGAATTTTGAGCATTACTTTACTAGCGTGTGAGATGACTGCAATTATGTGGTAGTTTGCGCATTCTTTGACATTGCCTTTCTTTGGGATTGGAATGAAAACTGACCTTTTCCAGCCCTGTGGCCACTGTTGAGTTTTCCAAATTTGCTGGTATATTGAGTGCAGCACTTTCACAACATTAAGTCTCAGGATTTGAAATAGCTCAACTGGAATTCCATCACCTCCAGTTGCTTTGTTCGTAGTGATACTTTCTAAGGCCCACTTGACTTTGCAATTCAGGATGTCTGGATCTTGGTGAGTGATCACCATCGTGGTTATCTGGGTCATGAAGATCATTTTTGTATAGTCCTTCTGTGTATTCTTGCCTTTTCTTAATATCTTCTGCTTCTGTTAGGTCCATACAATTTCTGTCCTTTATTGAGCCCATCTTTGGATGAAATGTTTCCTTTGTATCTCTAATTTTCTTGAAGAGATCTCTAGTCTTTCCCATTCTATTGTTTTCCTCTATTTCTTTGCCTTGATCACTGAGAACGGCTTTCTTATCTCTCTTTGCTATTCTTTGAATCTCTGAATTAAATGGGTATATTTTTTCTTTTCTCCTTTGCCTTTCACTTCTCTTCTTTTCACAGCTATTTGTAAAGCCTCCTCAGACAACCATTTTGCCTCTTTGCATTTCTTTTTCTTGGGGATGGTCTTGATCCCTGCCTCCTGTACAGTGTCATGAGCCTCCTTCTGTAGTTCTCAGGCACTCTGTCTGTCAGCTCTGATCCCTTGAATCTATGTCACTTCCACTGTATAGTCGTAAGGGATTTGATTTAGGCCATACTTCAATGGTCTAGTGGTTTTCCCCACTTTCTTCAGTTTAAGTCTGAATTTGGCAATAAGGAGTTCATGATCTGAGCCACAGTCAGCTCCCAGTCTTCTTTCTGCTGACTTTATGGAGCTTCTCCATCTTTGGCTGCAAAGAATATAATCAATCTGATTTCGGTATTGACCATCTGGTGATGTCCATGTGTAGAGTCCTCCTTTGTGTTGTTGGAAGAGGGTGTTTGCTATGACCGGTGAGTTCTCCTGGCAAAACTATTAGCCTTTGCCCTGCTTCTTTCTGTACTGTAAGGCAAAATTTGCCTGTTATTCTAGGTATTTCTTGACTTCCTACATTTGCATTTCAGTCTCCTGTAATGAAAAGCACATCTTCTTTGGGTGTTAGTTCTAGAGGGTCTTGTAGGTTATCACAGAACTGTTCAACTTCACCTTCTTTAGCATTATTGGTCAGGTATAGACTTGGATTACTGTGATATTGAATGGTTTGTCTTGGATCTGAACAGAGATCATTCTGTCGTTTTTGAGATTGCATCCAAGTACTGCATTTCAGACTCTTCTGTTGACTATGATGGCTACTCCATCTTTCAATGGTCACCAAGTGACAAAAAATAATATCACTCTTTATGTAGGTTCAATTAAAAAATATATATGTATATATAATTTAAATGTAAAGTTGTTTAATACTGCAAAATGTTTCAGGCAAGACTGTTATGAATATTGTGTTGATTCATGAGCACCCTTCAGAATCACAGGTGAGTGCATAAGAGATGAGGGGGGGGGGAATGATCCTGAGAACTCCTGGGAAATAATATTTCATTTGCAAAAATCTCTTGCATCCATGCCAGTTAGGTAATTAATTTTTGTTTTCTTTTCCCTAAAATCCTACACAAATTCCAAATTTGCCTTCTTTGTGATATTCTTAAAAAATGCCCCTCAAGTCCTAACATAATGACCTTTCTATTTCCCACTCTCACTCCACTCCTCTCCAGTCCATTCTGAATTGGTTGAGGTGGGAGGGTGGGTCTTCCTGTCACAAATTGAGGAAGCTGGGTGAGCTGATTGGCTGCAGGAGCAAGAACATTTCTGCATGGACTTATGACATTCACCCCCTCAGGGTTTAGTGAAATATTTTACAGTGGAACTGTCTCAGTAAGAAGAGGAAGCATCATGAAGAGGCTAGCAGGCACTGTGCTGGGGCTTTTGTTTGCCCAGGTTTGCTGAGTTGGGGCTGACCCACAGGGAACCTGAAGGATTGACCAGCTTCTGTATTTTTAAGGGAGAGAGAGGAGCTGACAAGTCCTGCAGACTTTCTATCCTTCTCGTCATCTATGGGGGTTGGGGGGGGCAGTTTCAGGGTTTTGTGGGAGCTACGGTGACCCTCACCTGTGATTATTACTCTTTCCTCATCAGGTGTGTGAGAAGTGGATGGTGAGCAGAGTCCCCCAGTCCTGAATCTCCAGGAGGGAGTCAACTCCCCGTATTGGTGTAAATTTTCCATTTCTACACAGAGTGTGAATTGGTATAAGAACCCTGGGGGCTGCCTCATTCACCTGGTTTATGTTCCTTTAGGAACAAAACAGGACGGAAGATTAAATGCCACCACAGTCCCTACAGAACATCGCAGCTCACTGCACATTTTCTCTTCACAGACCACAGACTCGGGCACTTACTTCTGTGCTGTGCAGCTCACTGCTCCCCAGGCACCTGTAGCCTCTACATGAACCCTCCTGGGGCTCAGCCCCTCCTCCAGCCTCAGTCACACCATGAGGCCTCCGTGAGGTCACCATAAGGCATTTACATTACTTAGTATTTCTTACCTACATTGGTACAGTTATAACCACAAACACTTTTTAGCCCTATGGATTTGGGACTTGGTCTTTTCCCTTCTCAGTCTGTATCTCCTTCTGCTCTAGAACCTCTGACTTGTAACTAAAGGAATAGCTTATAAGAGGATACAATTAAAATAAATATTTTTCCAAGTATGCTGGACTCCAAAACAGTAAATATTGAAAGCAACTAAAAGGAGAGAGAAATCTCTCCAGTAAAGATATTATCCAGCTTGGTTGGGTGTCTCAAAAATGTTCAGGTCTGTCTCACCACTATGTGTCCCAACAGGCAACTGCAAGCACTGGTATCCCATCCTATGAGTGCAGCAAAGTGGACAAAAAATATTTGCTCAATGTTTAATATGAACTTGATTACTTACAAAATATCTTATAGTTCTGGATGCAAAAAAATCTAAAATTTGTTTTGCTGTCTACAGTCAAGGTCTTGGTAGAGTTGATTACTTCCAGATTCTCTGTGGAAGAATCTGTTTCTTTCCTTTTGTAGTTTCTGGAAGCCACTCAGATTCCATGGCTCAAGACTCCTTCTTGAATCACTCCAAAATCTTACTTCCACCACCATGGCTCCCTCATCTCCTGGAATCAAATATCTTTCTGACTCTGTCCTATAAGGTATGAAAATTTAATGCAGAGAAATCTCAATTAAATAGAGCTGGCAGAAAAGGGGGAGCTCTCCCAACCTGTGGACATCACAGAGGGCAAAGGGAAGATGGAAGAAGCCCCTTCTTCCCCGGTCAGGACGCAGTCAATGGAAAGTCAAGGGCACTCTGTTTACTATGACCCTCCCAATTTCCATGTCTTCCCTATAAAAGCATTTCCTTTCCTTGTCCAGTGGGGACTTGCATACGGCTTGTCATGGTTGCTGATCCAGAACTGCAGTCCTTTGATGATTTCAAATAAACTCATCTTTTATGGGAAAATACCTGGCAGTCTGCCATTTGTTCCCTGTTCCTGTGATTCTGTTTTTGTTCTATTCTATTTGTTGCTTTGTTTTGCTTTGTTTTTATATATCATATATAAATAAAAACACACAGTATTTGTCTTTCTCTGTCTGACCTATTTCACTAAGTATAATACACTCCATATCTATCCACGTTGTTCCATTTGGCACGATTACATTCTTTTTTTATATTTGATTAATGTTCCATTGTGGTGTGTGTGTGTGCCTGTGTGTCTGTGTCTGTGTGTGTATGGATAGATAGTTAGAGGAAGGATCAGTATTTTCTCTATCCATTCATCTGTAAGTGAACACTTAGCTTGGTTCTGAATCTTGGTTATTGTAAATAATGCTGCTATAAACATGCTGCAGATACAGTTTTGAAGAGCTTTGGTTTTCTTTGGATAAATACCTAGGAGTGGAATTGCTGGATTATAAGGTAGTTATATTTTTAGTGTTTTGAGAGGAATCTCCATAATGTTTTCCATAGTAGCTGCAGCAATTTACAACCCAGCAGCAGTGCACTAGAGTTTCCATTCCTCAGCATCCTCACCACACTTGTTAATTTTTTTTCTTTTGATGATAACCAAACTGATAGATTTGAGGTGACACCTCATTTTGACATAGATTTGTCATTTTCTGAGTATTAGAGACTTTGGGTATCTTTTCATGTACCTGTTGGCTCTCTCTTTGGAAAAGTGGCTACTCAGGTCCTTTGTCCATTTTTCAATCAGACTGTGTTTTTGATACTGAGGTATATGATGTCTTTATGTATTTTGGATATTAACCCCTTGTTGCAAATATCTACTCCCATTCAGTAATTTGCCTTTTATTTTTGCTGACGATTTCTTTACTGTACATTAGATTTTAGTTTTATTAGGTCCTGTTTATTTATTTTTGCTTTTGTTGCCATTGCCTTTGAGAAAGAAAAAAATATTGTAAAGAGAAACGTCAATAAGCATACTGTCTATATTTTCTTCTGCGAATTTTAATGTTTCAGGTCTTACATTTCAGTCTTTAATCCATTTTGAGTTTATATTTATATATGTTGTGAGAAAATGTTCTAGTTTTGGTCTTTTCCTTGTAGGTGTTCAGTAGGGTCAACACCACTTACTAAAGGAACTTGTCTTTTCCCCATTTTAAGAAGCTGTGTAGTCATTCAGAGTAATAACTCTGTATGGCCACAGAGGGGCAACACTGCTTCAGAGAAGCATACACAGATTCTTCAAGGAACCACAAAGGATCCTTTAAATATCAAATGTTTATCTCCAACTTTGCTTCAATTTGCATCTCTCAATCTTCTATGTATGTAGGTATCCATCCATCTACCTAAATAATATCTATGTATATTTTAGTCTAACAGTTTTAAAAATATGGTTTTGAAAATTAATATTTAAATTAAACCAAATATTTAAATAAATATTAAATCTTTAAACAATATGTTTTGTCCTCTGAGATTAAGGCCATATTAATTTCTCTAATATAAATTTACAATATTTTCATCCAGATACATCCCAAATTCCAATCATACTGAGTTAATCAGTGCCAGAATTCCCTTACCCCAATCCTTATTAAGAATCTAGTGGTGGTGTAAGTTCCAGTTCAAGCAGCTCCTCTATCATAACTACTCTCTGACTGAGCCCAGAAGTGAGTCCATTATCATTTTCTTGGGTGCATCATATAGAAACACATTTCTTTTCAGTAGCTTTTATCTGAATGTACTTGAATATTGGGAGTGGGTAGGCTGAAGATTGCTACTTCTGTCTCTCTCTGGAATGAGACCCAAGTATGACCATTTAGTAGGCACAACTATATATATATTGAAGACATTCATCAATGAGTGAATAAATAAAAGAGAAAACACACCAAAAATTCAACAAACAATAAAACATCCCCTTAGAGAGCTGGAGTAGATGGGATTAGATTGAGGAGTGGGAGTGGTTATTATTGTCTTTTTGAATTGTGATGATGTTTTTCTTTGATAGTGTCTGAGATGACATCAAATACAGAGACCACAAACTCTTCTTTGTGCTTAAAAAAAAATGAGCTCCTTAATTTCTGTCTCTATCCCCTGATGTGTTGACATCAAAAGCCAAATTGACTCTTCACATTTTTGTATTTTCCTTGTGAGGATAAGGTGTAACTCAGAATGAGAACTACCAAAAATGTTTCTTTACTGAATGATCATGGTCTCAGAACTTCTGCATTCTGCAGACTTTTCCTAGCCAATCTTATCCCTTTGGAGATCAAACGTCCTCCAGAGCAGATTATTCCAGTGCTTCTCAGTTTATTTTCTCCATGCATATTCTTGGAGAAATTTTATTTTCCTGATTTATATTTTAGAAGAAATATAAATTGAAATTGATCTAATTATATTTTATTAATTCTTAGGATCATGTAAAGTGTAGAAACATTGAACAATCATGTTAAAATTTAAGTTCCATCAGGACAAAAGGACTATGTATCTTTATGTTCTGCTCCATAAGCTTTGGGTGAATGATATATTATGCCCCTTGTGTATTCACAATAGACTTTAATTAGTATTTGTAATAAAAAAAGAAATACCCTGTAATGCTAATCTTGTGAATTCGTGCGAGGTCCTCTCTTCCCTTTTGTAAACTAATCCTATTCCTATTAAAACATCAAACTCTCCTGATATATGATTTTTAACCTTCTAGGAGGTGTGAGGAACAGGAAGAAGGGGATAGAGTGAGAGAAATTCTAACCTGGTCTTTATGCTTGTAAGGGGGGCATTTCTGATTCCCAATGAATTTAATGTTTGGGGATTCTAAACTAGCACTGAATGAGAAGTAGTACTTTTGATAGAGATAGATTTGAGGAAAGCACTTATGAAAGAGTGGGACCTACTGAAAGAATAAAAGCAGTTGTTAGCTTAAAGTCAGAGTTCTAGCTGGCTGAGAAGCGCAGAAAAGGATCTTGGGTTGCCACTGAACACTGGTGCCAGAAACAGTGGACAAGATACTGGGAGCATCGCTTACGATTCTGTGGCTTCAGCTGGGCTGTGAGCTGTGGGGGAGAAACCTAGGATATCTCATTAATTAGGAGGACTGAGAAAATTGGGTTACAAACAAGTTCATGCAGATATTCTTAAAAAAGAAATATATTTTATGGAATTAATGGCTTTTATCTCTTTAAGAAGGGGTGAATGGACAACAGAAGGAAAAAAGTGACCAAAAACAGGTGAAACAGAGCCCTCAATCTCTGACAGTCCAGGAAGGAGAGATTTCCATTCTGAACTGTGGTTATGAGAAGAGTGCATTTAATTGCTTCTTGTGGTACCAGCAATACCCTGGTAAAGGCCCTGTATTCTTGGCAGCCGTAGGTTCAATTGTGAATGAAATGGAAGAGGGAAGATTCACCGTTTTCCTCAAGAAGAGTGCCCAAAGCTCTCATTGCACATCGCAACTTCCGAGCCTGGAGACTCAGCATTTACTTCTGTGCAGCAAGTGCACGGTGCTCCCCGGGCACCTGCAGCCTGTGCCCAGACCTGCAGCCGAGGCTCCAGACACACCCTGTTGAGTAGATGAAATACACACACAGACACACAATTTGTTTCTGCATAAAAAGTCTTAATATATTTAGGAAAACTGACATTATATGGACTTTATTTTTTGACCAAAATGGAAATGATATGGAAAATTAAGTGCAAAGAGACATCTCTAGAAACTCCCAAATAGTTGGTATATATTTAAAATCTATAACTTTAAAACAACCCTAGGTTAAAGGAAAAATTACAATGGATGCTAGAAGATATTTTGAAAGTAAATGCTGTGAGAGCACATTAAATATGAGGTGCAGCTAAAATAATACATAGAAAGAAATTTATCTTTTTAAATACTTCTATTACTAAAGAAAAAAGGTTGATAAACTAATATTAAGGTTTTTAAGAAAAGATGATAGAAAAGCAAATTAAACCCAACATAAACTGAAAGAAGTAAATAATAAAATGTCTAATTGGTGAAATACAAAGAAATCTATGGAGATAACCATGAAATACAAAGTTAATTTTGTTAAAATAATTAATAAACTTGATATATTCCTAGGTAGAATTAACAAAGGAAAAAAGAAAAAATACAAATCATAAATATAAGAAATAAAAAAGAGAACTATTCTGCAGGTTCTGTTACATTCTAAGAGAATGAAAGAGTATCATTAACAAGTTTATGTTAGTGAGTCATTGTATAGAAGTGGATCCACACAAGTCAGGAAAGCTTATTTTTTGACAAAATGCAAAGACAATTCAATAGAGGTAGCAAGGTGTTTTTTTTAAATTAATTAATTTATTTTAATTGGAGGCTAATTACTTTACAATATTGTGGTGGTTTTTGCCATACGTTGACATGAATCAGCCATGGGTGTACATGTGTCCCCCATCCTGAACCCCCATCCCACCTCCCTCCCCATCCCATCCCTCTGGGTGATCCCAGTACACTAGCTTTGAGTGCCCTGCTTCATGCGCTGAACTTGGACTGGTCATCCATTTCACATATGGTAATATACATGTTTCAATGCTATTCTTTCAGATTACCCCTCCCTCACCTTCCCCACAGAGTCCAAAAATCTTTTCTTTATATCTGTGTCTCTTTTGCCATCTCACATATAGGGTCGTTGTTGCCATCTTTCTAAATTCCATATATATGCATTAATATACTTTATTGGTATTTTTCTTTCTGACTTACTTCACTCTGTATAATAGGCTCCAGTTTCATCTACCTCATTAGAACTGATTCAAATGTGTTCTTTTTAATTGCTGAGAAATATTCCATTGTGTATATGTACCACAACTTTCTTATCCATTCATCTGCCAATGGACATCTAGGTTGCTTTCATGTCCCGGCTATTGTAAACAGTGCTGTGATGAACACTGGGGTACACGTGTCTCTTTCAATTCTAGAGTGGTAACATAGTTTTATGAGCAAATGAGATTAGGACAATTGGATATTCTTGGGAAACAATTGAAACTTGATCTAAATATCACACATTATACAAAAATTTGAGTATAGTCTCAAAGTGAACCATACCTCCAGGTATAAAGTGTAACATTACTAATTTTTAGGAAAAACGTAAAGAGAATATATTCATGACCCAAGTCTGGACAAAAAGACTTTTGACATGACCCCAAAAGCACAATTCATTGAAAAAAATCACTTAGATTTCATCAAAATTAAAAATGTTTGCTCTGTAAAAGACACTACTAAGAGAAGGAAAAAGATAAACCACAGAAAGGCAGGAAATAGTTGTAAATACATTTTCATCCAAAGACTGTATTCTGAATACAATGAACTCTCTGAACTCAGCAGGAAGAAAGCAAACAATCCAGTTGAAACCTGGACAAAAGATTAACACAGACACTTTACCAAAAAGCTATCTGGTAATTAAGTAAGAATATAAAGACATGATTAGCATTATTAGTAATTAGGGAATGCAAGTTAAGCCACAAAGAGATAACACTTCACATTTCTCACAGGCTAAAATTAAAAATACTAACAATGCCAAGTTCTGGCAAAACTGCAGAGAAATTAGATCACTCATGCATTGCTGGTGGGTGAATGGTCCACCCATTCTAGAAAAAAGTTCAGCAGTTTCACCTAAACTTAAATATTCACTTACCTTACAGCTCGGCAATCACACTCCTGGGTATTAATGCCTGAAAAGTGAAAAACTTAAATTCATTCAAAAATCTGTACTTGAATATTCATAGCAGCTCTATCCTGATGATCAAAAACTGGAAACTAGTCAAATGTTCTTCACTGGGTGAACAGACAAATAAATCCACTGTAATACATCTGTACAATGCCATATTATTTATAGGTTTTTCTCAACTTGCAATAGGATTGTGCCTCAATAAACCATTTTCAGTTGAGAGGATCATAAATGGGAAATGCATCTAATATACCTAACCCACTGAATTGAACCCAGTCTACCTTAAAGGTGCTCAACACCGACAGTAACCTACAGCTGGGTGAAATCATCTAACACAAAGTCTATTTTATATTAAAATGTTGAAAATCTCATATAATTTATTGAGTACCGTACTGAAAGTGGGGCTTCCAAGGTGGCTCTAATGGATAAAGAATCTGCCCGCTAAAGCAGAGACATAAGAGATGCAGGTTAAATCCCTGGATCAGGAAGATCCCCTGGAGGAGGGCACAGCACCACACTCGAATATTTTTGCCTGGAGACTCCCGTGGACAGAGGAGCCTGGTGGCCTACCGTCCATACTATCTCAGAGTCGGACACAACTGCAGGAACCTAACACACACACTAAAAGTAAAAAACAGAATGGTTGTATGAGTACAGAGTGAATGTAAGAGTGTCTGTCCTGATCTCAGGGCTGGCCAGGAGCTCAGCTCACTGCTGCTGCCCAGAATCACCAGGGAATGTTATACCACATGTTGCTAGCATGGGGAAAGATCATATTTAAAAATTCAAATTATGGTTTCTACTTTCTACTGAAAGTTCATCACTGTCTTGCCACTGTAAGGTAAAGAAATCCAGAAGATGGTAACAGTCTGTAGTGATTAAAAGAAACAGACTGCTGATATGTGCAATAGCCTAGATGGGGCTTCCCTGGTGGCTCAGTGGTAAAAATCTGCCTGCCAAGCGGGAGACGTGGGTTTGATTTCTGGGTCAAGAAATCCCCTGGAGGAGGAAAAAGCAACTCTCTCCAGTATTCATGCCTGGAAAATTCCATAGACAGAGGAGACTGGTGGGCTACAGTCCATGGGGTCACAAAAGAGTCAGACAGGACTTAGAGACTAAACAACAATAGCCTAGATGGATCTCAGGGTGTTATGCTGAATGAAAAAGTAGTCAATCTCAGAGGCCACATGGTATATGATTACACTTACTGGATTATTATGATGCTTACATAGTGTGATTTTGCTTAAACAACATTCTCAAAGGCACAAAATATAAAGATGAAAAGGAGATGAGTAGTTAGCAGGGTTATAAAGAGTTGCAGGGATGGGGAGGGTATTCAAAGAGGATTTCTTTAGAGAGATGAAATAATTTTGTGTCACGATTTCAGTGGTGGTACAAGAACTTATACCTGTGATAAAATTTCTTAGAGAGATGTATGAAAACCTAAGAGTGTACGTCAAAATGGATGTATGAGGTTATGATATTTTGGTAAAATTGTATTAATATCAATTTTTTGATAGATATGAAGTAAATATCAGAGTTCAAAAGAATAATATTTTATTCTGGTTATAATTTCATTTAAATATAAACCACTAAATAGGCTCTGAAATTCAGATGGGCTGATTTTCTAAAATCATTTCATGTCGCAGTAATTTTATTTATTGAAAAATCTAAGTAGAGCCCTGGAACTTAGTGAAAAAACAAAAGCAATACATTGATTATTTTGGATAAGATTGCCTTTCTCCCAGAAGGCTTAAGATTGTGAATGTTTTAAAACAGTCAGTAGATTCTGGATGGAGAAAAGTAAGTACAGGCTAAATGAATGACCAAGCAGTAAATTTCAAGAAAGTTTTGTACGCTATCCAAAATTATATCTAAAACAGGATGGCAAATAATTTTACTGAATAATTACCAGTGTATGTCAACTTGTTTAATCTTTAGTTCTCCTCAAGTAATCTTTAATATTAATTGCTGTTTTCAAGCCCTTTTCCAGGATCTGCCAAATTTAATGACCAGGGAAACACGAGAAGACAAAGTAAAAGTTTGTGGTGAGCCAAACTGTTTTCCTTCTGAGCACAGACCAGCTGGTCTAGGAACATGACAAATGGCACTTCCCATCTGGGGGAGGAGCCATACAGGAACCAGGTGCTGTGTAAATGTGCTGCCAGGCGCTTACAGACGCTGAAATCTTAGCTTGAGGCAGAATTAGACACACGTGCTGGGGAATTCATGCCTCATGCCGCTCTCCAGTTTGCTCTGGGTGTTCCTGGCCTTCTCCTTCTCTGGTAGGGATGCTTCCAAGCATGGGTGTGAGTGTTCAGGGTGAAAGGACTGCACACAGGCATGTGTTACTTCACAGGGGCTTGGGGAGGAAAGGAGGACTGGAGAAAAGCAAGGATCTTAGGATTTCAGTTTGGATTGTCAATATTTGGGTCCAAAATTAGCCTAATTTCTACATTATTTTGTTCACTATTTCAGCTGTTTTCTTGTTGTTTTTTTCCCCACAGGATTTGGTGTGGCCCAGAGTGTTACTCAAGACCAACCACACATACTCAGTGAAGTGGGGAAGACAGTCACCCTGAACTGTCAGTATGAGACAAGCTGGGACGTGTACAAGTACTACATTTTTTGGTACAAGCAGCTTCCCAGTGGACAGATGACTTACCTTATTCGTCAGTATTCAGATGATGGGAGTACAAGGGATGGCCGCTATTCTGTAAATTTCCAGAAAGCTCATAAGTCCATCAGCCTCACCATTTCAGCCTTAGACCTGGAAGATTCTGCAAAGTACTTCTGTGCTCTCTGGGACTCACAGTGCTTGAAGTAATAGGAAAGCTGAACAAAAACCCCAGAACTAAATAAACGAGAGCCCCCCTGCTGCAGGACCCCAGCTGAAATGCACACCTGCAGAGCCCAGACAAGAAATGGTAGTCCTGCGGTTGCTTCATCTGTAGTCTGGATCAGAGGATTTAATTCTAAATAAAAGCTTCTTTGATGTCACTTGGAAGCAGGTGTCCAGAGTGACTGTTGACTAATACATTCTCCTCTTGAATTCTTGACTTTAAGTCAATCATACAGAAGATGTGTAAAGTTGTCTAAAGCTGTAAACTTGCTCCTTAATAATTTAAAGTGACAGTTTCCCTAAAATACACTCACATCACAAATCTGGGTACAGTTATCATGAATCATCATGAAAATCATTTCCTTAATCCTTTCTTCTTAGACTTTTGTCCCTTAAGGTACAATCAGAGAAGCAGAACCAATAGTAGTGTCAAATAAGAAATTAGTTATAAAGACTAGAATTCAGGCAATTGCTAGGTCTGGTGAAAGAGTGTACACAAAGCTGTTATCTTAGTATCTGGTATTGATACTGAATTTAGTGTTAGTCAGTTGGAGTAATATTTGTAGAAGAACGTTGGATAGAGACTGAAGCATGGATGAACTGTGACTCAAATGACATACTAGAACCATGAAGATAATGGAGCCCACAAAGACACACTAAAACTTGTCTATGTCTCACCTCCATCATTTCACAGTAGTGGGTGTCCTTAGAAGAAGTAGGTGTCATTTGGCATCATGCTACATACATACTTGGCCCAAGACAAAGAAAGATGAGAAGGAGATTTGGTTGGAAGTGAAGGAGTTGTGAGTCAACAACAAGATAAGCTATCAGATCAACAGCAACGTGTATAATTAACTGCCGGACCAGCCGGGAGATTTCAGCGAGCAACACGACGCGTTCCTTTAGGCTAAGAAATAAAGACACAGGACAGATGGGGTCGAGAGGATCGCTGCAGTCAACGATGCTCCTTTATTTCTCTAAGCTTCATTTATACTTAAACCAAGAAGGAGGCATCACAAAGAAAATTCTTCCCCATGTACATCATCTTAAGATAACAGTAATTAGAACTCTCACTAGGCGCCAGAGCACAGGAATGGCATCCTGATTTATATTAGGGGTAATCGTAAAAAGGCTATCTGTCTGCGTCTTGTGTGCATTCAAGGCTTATTAGTGTTCTGTTTAACTTTGGATAGTAAATTCAGAGGGGTGGCGGGACAGAGAGCTATGTCTTTAAAGAGACCCTTGATAATCAATCAAGGCAGCTCCCAGAGTCAGCTCTTCCAAGCCGCTCCCCGCAATTAACCATAGTCTCTGGAGCCCTGCAACACACCCCCAAATATAAAAACTGGCTGCTTCATCACAGTGACCTTCCAAATATTAGACAAGTTCCTTTGGTGGCCAACCCTAAGTCCGAACAACATGGGAACCACATTCTGGGAAAGCTGTTTCCAGTTAGTTAAGATAGATCAAAGCTGCTGCAGTGCCCTCTTTGTCAACTTGTCATCCATCTGTACTCTTTTAACCACTTTTGAAAAAGGATGATTGGAAAGCCATGCTTCTTGCTCATGTTGTTGTTGCTGTTCAGTCACCAAGTCATGTCTGACTGTTTGTGACTCCATGGACTGCAGCTCACCAGGCTCCTCTATCTTCCACTACCTCCCAGAGTTTGCTCAAATTCATGTCCATTTATTTGCTGGTACCATACAACCATCTCATTCTCTGCTGCCCTCTTCTTTTGCTTTCAATCTTTCCCAGCATTAAGCTCAGTCTTTTCCAATGAGTTGGCTCTTCTCAACAAGTGGCTAAAGTATTGGAGTTTCAGCTTTAGCATCAGTCCTTCCAATGAACATTTAGGGTTGATTTCCTTTGGGATTGACTACTCTGATCTCCTTGCAGCCCAAGGGACTCTCAAGAGTCTTCTCTAGCACCACACTTTTTGCTATTATGATGCAGTAATTCCTCATTCAATCTAAAACCTTCTAACCTTATCCTTCAAAGATTAGAGCAAGTTCATTTATCCTTTTGTAGGTGATGTTATTTTATCTTCTAGCTAGCCACACTCTCCCACTGAATCCTGTATCTTCACTACTGAGATAAAATAAGATATAAGATTGAGTTATGTTAACATACCTTCCTTATGTTACTACATGCAGGAAAATGGGAGGGGGGAGTTAAAAATTGGTTAATATAATACATAAATATTCATATAAAAATGAAAAACAAATTTCCATAAGTATTATTGTTCTCATTCCTGTAAATGGCCATATGATTGTAGCTTGTATTTATAATGACCTCTTCCATTATCCATCCCATAACCTGTTTGCTCATAGCAAGCACTTCCACTCACTGCTACACTTGACTTCCTATAAAGCAATCTCCTTATTCAGGAGCAATGCTATAAGGAAAGCCATAAATTTGAATAAGAAATTCTGCAAGTCCACCACTCTGGTTTTGACAGATGTTAGGAAGACATTGTATTCTGGAAAACATCATTAATAATGATTAAAAGATGTTTGCTCTTTGGAAGACGAGCTATGACAAAGCTAGACAGTAAAGACATTACTTTACCAACAAAAGTCCATGTAGTCAAAGCTGTTTTTTCCAGTAGTTGTGTATGTATGTGAGAGTTGGACCATAAAGCTGAGCGTAGAATAACTGATGCTTTTGAATTGTGGTGTTGAAGAAGACTCTTGAGAGTCCCTTGGACGGCAAGGAAATCCAACCAGTCAATTCGAAGGGAATCAGTCCTGAATATTCATTGGAAGGACTGATTCTGAAGCTGAAACTCCAATATTTTGGCCACCTGATGCGAAGAACTGACTCATTGGAAAAGACTCTAATGTTGAGAAAGATTGAAGGCAGAAGAAGGGGAATACAGAGGATAAGATGGTTGGATGGCATCACTGACTCAATGAACTTAAGTTTGAGCAAGCTCTAGGAGTTTGTGAGGGACAGGGAAGCCTGGTGTGCTGCAGTCCATGGGGTCGCAAAGAGTAGTACATGACTGAGCTACTGAACTGAGCTGATAACTTCACATCAGAAGCAATAGAAGCCACCAAAGTAAAAAAAAAAAAAAAAAAAAAAAAAAAAAGAAAGGAAGAAAGAAAGAAACATTTATAGAGTTTAAAGAAAACAAACTAAATATCCAAGCCAGTTTCTTATGAACATGAAAATATATTTTTAAATTGTGTTTGTTATAAATCACCACTAAGAGTTTTGAAAGTCAAAGCACAGACTGATAAACAGTATTTGCAGTGCATATTTCTGAAAAAGGACTCAAATGCAGAATATGTTAGAAGTTCCTTTAAGTCATTAAGAAAACAGATAATAAAGAATGACAAAATCTTGGAGATCCAACTCAGAAATAAGATAATCGAGAGCTAATGCATATATAAAGACCTTAAAATTATTATTAATTAGGGAAATGAAAATAATACTTTACCTAGGCATACCATCTGGGTCATTTCAGTACTCTGAGCATCTATGTGGCTAAGAGACTATGACTCCAGGAAATAGGGAGAAATAATGACTGTCTCCAGGAAAATAAGTGATTAAGTGAATTTTCTAGAAACTTCCATCATTGGACCGATGTGGAGAAAAGAACAAACAGTAACAAGTCACAGACCTGGACATTGAAGGAGAGGTAAGAGTTACTGGAAAAAAGAAAGTTGGTATATTTACTGAGCTTTACTCAATGTCAGGCACTGTGTTTGCCTTTCAGATTCATTACCTAATTTAAACATCAAAACCCTAAGAGATAGGATTTATTGTTTCCTTTGAAAAAATAATTTGGGAATGAGCCCTATCTTTTCTAATTGTGAAAAGCTTCTCTACCTTTTATTATTGGCCAGTGTGTTGCATTTTAGAGGGCTCCTTAGAAGCAAGATCTGGACTATGGAGAAGCACTTGGCCCCAGAACTGGGTGGCTGGATGTCTCAATGGTGGTGACATTACTGGTTTAAACTGGATGCTAAAGGGAACTAAGAAAGAAAATGCCCAAACATAGATTCAACTGTCCCAAGGTCAGTAAATGAGCAAAGCATCCACTAACTAGTTGACAGTGTCAGATGCTTTAGTAAGTTTCTTAAGTAATAGTGTGCTGGGAAAAACAAGGGCTACAATGAGATTTCATTCCTTAAACACCCCAAGCTTGTTTCCCAATCAAGACCTGTGCCCTTGTTTTTCCCTCTTGACAGTGATGCTTTGCTGTTGTTTAGTCACTAAGTCATGTGTTACTCATCCTCTGTCCATGGGATTTCCCAGGCAAGAATACTGGAGTGGGTAGCCATTTCCTTCTTTAGGGGATCCTCCAGACCCAGGGATTGAATCCATTGGAAGGTGGATTCTTTACCACTGAGCCAGTGATGCTCTCCCCCCAAATATGAACATGATGCACTTCTGAATTCCTTCATGTTTCAACTCAAATGTTACTCCTTTGTGAATCTTTTGTGTAAACCTGTTTTTCCTTTCTGAGAATCGGACTCTAGCACACTGGATGCAGCAAGAATGAAAGCTGACATATTGCCGCCTGGTGTCCTGCTCAAACATTTTGTGAGGCTTTCTCTGGCTTCCCTGCTTCCCTTCAGTGATCTTGCATTAAACTGTGGGGAAACCTAATCACAAGGGCAACTGCCAAAGTTGAACCACTCAGTAAACTTTGCAATGCAAAATTCAAGAGACAGAGGATTCAATAAAACTGGCTGTGGCTTTTTTTTCTTTTCTTTTTTTTTTTTGCTTTTGCCAGACAGATGTGAAAGTGATTGATTCCAAATGAAAAATAAACACATGAGATGACTATGATCTGCATGAATAGAAAGTTTGGAACTGTTGCACAAGATGGGAGATTTTTATCTATTAAGTCACATTGCATTTACTGCTTGTCTTTTCTTGTAGTGTAGAAATATCCTGAGAAGTGGGAGCAAAAGTCAATTATGAAAATACTAATAGACCGTAGTAGCAAACACAGCTTGGTGTACTCTTTCTATGTTATATGATGCTACCCATTGTCTCAATGTAATACGTTATATTTAAGGTGGTTAACATCAGTTAATGGGAACTGATTTCCCATTAACTGTAAGAAACATAATAGACTACTGATATTTATGATAACATATGAAATCTTCTGTGTAAACTGCTAAACAAACCTCAGAAAATATTGAGCTTTATCGTGTAGATAGACTCCTCTGGAATTTCATGCCATGGCTTCCTGTCCTCCAAGGTCTTGTACATTACCACAGCTGGTTGAGAGCCTGTGACAGAGAAGGTGTTGCACTCGCTGATTTGCATGTGTGTTCGCAATTCTTACTGGAACCCCTCAAGAGACAGTGGAGCAAAGTGCTTAAAGCCAAAGACTTAAGTTGTATTTCTAGATCTAGCATTCATTAGTTGTGTGACCTTGGGTTTGGGACAAGAATTTTTACGCTTCAATTTCTTCATCTCTGCACTGTGTTTATTGATAGAATTTACCATGCAGGGTTCTGATAAGAAGTGAATGGAATATTGAGTGCCAATGCTGAGCCCAGTGTCCAGCAGAAAGATACTGGCTACTTACAGAAATAAAATTGAACATGAGAGAGGTTCAATGCCTAGCCTGGTATTGCAGAGTAAGTATCAGAAGGGAGCCCTCCCTCCATACCCTACTTACAGCTGATGCCTTTCCTCATCCCAAGAGTCACTCTCTATCTTAACACAGTTTTGTAATGTCTTTAAAGTGTTGTTGTTAAAGTGTTGTTAAAATTGTCTAATTTTTTAGAAAACAAAGCTGTTTAATTTTTTCTCCTTCTACTGCACTATAGTCCTTTTTTTTCCTTTTTTATTGCTCTTCACTGTTGCATCCTGCATTCCTGAACAATACATAGCACACACAGGAGACTATCTATCTATCTATAAGCAATTGGGCAGGACCTTATGAGGCCTTCCTGAAGTAGACCACTCCATCTGCCCCTGCAATGTCCTCTCTCTGCCTCTTATGTATAGAAAAGCTTTAGTTCCTACACCTTCCCCAAGTTCCAACGTATAAATTTAATCAGAGAAGTGAGAAAATGCAGAAAGAAGGGAAAACAATCCAGCAAGACAAAACAATAATAGTTTCAGTTCAGTTCAGTCACAGACTCGTGTCTTCAGCATGCCAGGCTTCCTGTCCATCACCAACTCCCAGAGCTTGCTCAAACTCATGGCCATCGAGTCAGGGATGCCATCCAACCATCTCATCCTCTATCATCCCCTTCTCCTGCCTTCAATCTTTTCCAGCATCAGGGTTTTTTCCAATGAGTCAGTTCTTCATATGGGGGCTAAAATATTAGAGCTTCAACTTCAGCATCAGTCCTCCAGTAAATATGCAGGACTGATTTCCTTTAAGTTTGACTGGTTTGATATCCTTGTTGTCCAACGGACTCTCAAGAGTCTTCACCAACAGTTTAGCCATTAAACAAATTCAAAGACCTTCAGATCCCCCTCAAGGACTGTGTATAACATTCTGAGCCAAGCCCTTTGAGCTGTTTTGCAGAAGCTGAAACCCCTACCAAGTGGAAGAAGTTAACTGTATGTGCTCACGAACACTAGATCTCAGACTATCTGTGTTAGTTGTTCAATTGTGTTGGACTCCTTTCAACCCTATGGACTGTGATCACCAGGCTCCTCTCTCCATGGAATTCTCCAGGCAAGAATACTGGAGTGGGTTGCCATTTTCTTCTCCTGGAGATCTTCCTGACCCAGGTATCAAACCCGGGTCTCCTTCATTGCAAGTGGCTGCTTTACCGTCCCAGCTACTAACGAAGCCCCAGTACTCAGACTGGTTGGAAACAAAAGGCTGACTGTGTTGACTCCTGATTACCTCACCACCAACGAACCAGAAGAATGTCCACAAGCTGATCACACATCCCACAACTCCCTTCCCTCACGTTATCTTTAAAACATTTTCTTCAAAGCCATCCGGGAATTCCAGACTTCTGAGTCCTGGCTGCATGGGCTACTTGCTTGGTGCCCTGTGATAAACACTGCATTTTGCTTCACTGCAACTCACATGGGCAAGTGGATCCAGAAATGTTCCAGGAATATATATTGTTGTTTAGTCGCTAAATCATGTCCGCCTTTTTGTGACCTGGTGGACTGTAGCTTGCCAGGCTCCGCTATCCACAGGCTTTCCCAGGCAAGAATAATGGAGTGGGTTGCCATTTATTCCTCCAGGGTATCGTCCTGATCCAGTGATCAAACTCATGTCTCCTGCCTTGCAGGTGGATTCTTTACCACTGAGCCATCTGGGAAGCCAATGTGTGTGAGTATGTGTTTGTGTGTGTGTGTGTGTGTGTGTGTAGTGTGAAAGAAGAAAGTATTTCTAAGAGTTCACAGTATTCAAACTCTAAAGTAAAAGATTAAATGGGACTCATTTTAATTTATCTGTATTTGTCAACATTTCTACCTTGCATGCCACTTCAGGAAGATTTATTTAATTTACCTAGTGGTCAATTGACTTGGCCTCTATTTCAGACAATTATGATAGTTTTAGATATCAGGATTCTGTCATATTAGTTGAAGGAATGCTTCCTGCTGTTGGAGGCCTATACTTCCTGGTTTGGACACAGCCCCTCCAGTATTTCGGTAAATTTATCAAAGAATTAGTCGTCTCATCAGAATTAAGCTCCATAGTAAATGAGCTTTCTGAATGGTGTGGTCATGTTCTTACGATCTTATCCTCAAGTGGGCTGATTGCTGTGATCTGGAGAAAAGAAAAAGGAAATCGATTTGTAGTGACTTCTGTTTGTCAGGGCTTCCCAAGTGGTGCTAGTGGTAAAGAACCTGCCTGTCAATGAAGGAGATATAAGAGGTATGGGTTCAGTCTCTGGGTCTGCAGGATCTCCTGGAGGAGGGCATGGTAACCCACTCTAGTATTCTTGCCCCAAGAATCCCATAGACAGGAGAGCCTGGTGGGCTACAGTCAATGGGGTTGCAAAGAGTCAGACACAAATCGAGCAACTAACACTATACTACAGTGCTGTTTGTCTAGCATCCCCTCCCCAAACATACATTCATACTTCTGAATAGGAGAGGTTAATGAGACTTTTCAGATATTCCTTTATTAACCGTAGGTGTGTTTCTTTTCCTGGGAAGGTAAGCCAGAGGTTAGCCATTGAGAAACCTTCCAATCCTGTTTCTCTTTTCAGAACATGATTTAAATTTGAGTATTCATGGGCTTCCCTGGTGGCTCAGATGCTAAAGAATCCACCTGTAGTGTAGGATACCTGGGTTCGACCTCTGGGTTGAGAAGATCCCCTGGAGGGCATGGCAAGCCTCTCCTGTATTCTTGACTGAAGAATTCCCATGGACAGAGGAACCTGGTGGGTTACAGTCCATGGGGTTGAAAAGAGTCATACATGACTGAGCGACTAAGCTGGTGGAAGGCACTGCTCTGATTTTTAGCACCTATCCCATGCTGTTTAGGTGAGATGAGACGAGGTGGTTAGATAGCATCATTGACTCAATAGACATGAATTTGAGCAAGCTCCAGGGCACAGTGGAGGACAGAGGACACTAGCAGGCTGCAGTCCTTGGGCTCACAAATAGTTGACTTAACTACTGAACAACAACCATACTGTTTACTTTGCTTATTTCAATTGGTCCTTGGAAAGAAGATTTGTAGTCAGTATGCAGTACCAGATTCCAGGAAGTAGATTTAGATTCTGAACAATCTCTATTAATATTATCTCATATTTGCAAATTTTCTCTAGATGTGTTTTATTTTTTCAACTACATTTTGAGCTCACAGACAATGTTGCTTTTACAACTTTTAAAGGTCCTAGGGAAATTGTGGACAAAATCACTGTTTAAATAAATACCTACATGTTGAATTAAACTAACATTCTTCCTGTACTGTGACACAGGTAAGACAGAAAAAAATTCTTGTTTATTTTTAAGCAACTCTACTGAGGTATAAGTGACATTCCCTAAAATTCTTCCATTTTGAATTCCCAGTTTAATAATTTTTAGTAAATTATCCTGCATCCCCAATTATAGTTGTCCTTTATTTCCACGTTTGCCCCCTGGCAACCACTGATCTAATTTACAGCTTTATAAGTTCCTTTTGTGAATATTTCATATACACGGGAACTTTCAATATGTAATTTTGTGTTTTGCTATTTTTCCTTAACATAAGTTTTAGAAAAAAATTATTTATCTTGTAGTATACATTAGTATTTCACTCATATTTATTGATGAATAGAAATTCATTGACAAATTAATTACATTTTGTTTATCCACTCACCAGATGTTGCACATTTGCTTGCTTCTCTTTTGGGGGCTATTAGGAAGGGTAACCACAAAGTAGGTTCTCAGTATTTTTAGAACGTAGCTTTGCTAACACTTACACATTTACTGAGTATCACAAATGTAGGTCACATGGCAAATTCCAAACACTATAGACTACTTGAAAGTGAAAGGGATATCACTCAGTTGTGTCTGACTCTTTCTGACCCTTGGATTGTAGTCCGTCAGGCTCCTCCGTCCATGGGATTTTCCAGGCAAGCATACTGGAGTGGGTTGCCATTTCCTTCTCCAGGGGATATTCCTGACCCAGGGATCGAACCGGGGACTCCCGCATTACAGGGAGACTCTTTACCGTCTGAGCCACTGGGGAATCCCAGGGAATAGACTACTTAGCCAAATAGGTATATATTGTGATTCTTACTATGCTACCTGCCATATGTGTGATCTCAAGTTAGTTACTTGATCTCTTTCAGCTATAGTTTTCTAGTTTGTAAGTTGGAAATAATATCTCTATTGCATATATTTTCTATTAGAATAGTGTGCACAAAGATAATTTAACACATAGCATTTGTGCACCTTTATAAATTGGTGATTTGAAAGTTTATCAATTTTATTGAAATTTTATGTAAAAGTTTCCTAACCAAAGTGTGTTTCCTGCCACATTTGCAATCCCAATCTCTCTCAAGTTGAATAATAGCAGTCCATCCCAAGGCATCCCAATTCCGAAAGGTAGCCAGCTCTCTTTGCATTGTGAGCTCTTTAGAGATATCCACAATGTTTGTGAAGCTGGTTTCAAGAAAGCAGTGTTTGAGTCCTCATTTTGAACCACAGGAAGTTGATTCTAGGGCAGAAATGGTGTATTTCTAGCACATGTATGTGGTCTCATCTCTGATTGGCTGGGCAACAAGATGCAAAATCCATAACCTGAAGCAGAATATTCCACAGACCTAGGCTGCAGAACTTTCCTGTTGAGGATACTTGATCAGAATAAATGGAGAGGAGCACTTTACCAGCCTAATTACTGATTCCATGACTTCATCCAAACCGGCATTTCACATGATGTACTCTGCATATAAGTTAAATAAGCAGGGTGACAATAGACAGCCTTGATATATTCCTTTCCCGATTTGAACCAGTCCATGTCTAGTTCCATGTCCAGTTCTAATTGCTGCTTCTTGACCTGCATACAGACTTCTCAGGAGGAAGGTCAGGTGGTCTGCTATTCCCATCTATTGAAGAATTTCCCACAGTCTGTTGTGATTCACACAGTCAAAGGCTTTGGCATAGTCAATAAAGCAGAAGTAGATGTATTTCTGGAACTCTCTTTCTTTTTTGATGTTTCAGGTGATGTTGGCAATTTGATCTTTGGCTCCTCTGCCTTTTCTAAATTCATCTTGAACATCTGAAAGTTCACGGTTCACATATTGTTGAAGCTTGGCTTGGAGAATTCTGAGCATTACTTTGCTAGCGTGTAGATGAGTGCAATTGTGCCATAGTTTGAACATTCTTTGGCATTGCCTTTCTTTGGGATTGGAATGAAAACTGACCTTTTCCAGTCCTATGGCCACTGCTGAGTTTTCCAAATTTGCTGACATATTGAGTGCAGCACTTTCCCAGCATCATCTTTTAGGATTTGAAATAGTTCAATTGGAATTCCATCATCTCCACTGGCTTTGTTTGTAGTGATGCTTCCTAAGGCCCACTTGACTTTCCATTCCAGGATGTCTGGCTCTAGGTGAGTGATCACACCATTGTGGCTTTCTGCATCATGAAGATCTTTTTTGTATAGCTCCTCTGTGTATTCTTGCTACCTCTTCTTAATATCTTCTGCTTCTCTTAGGTCCATACCATTTCTTTCCGTTATTGTGCTCATCTTTGCATGAAGTGTTCTCTGGATATCTCTAATTTTGTTGAAGAGATCTCTAGTCTTTCCCACTCTGTTGTTTTCCTCTATTTCTTTTCACTGATCACTGAGAGGACCTTCTTATCTCTCCTTGCTATTCTTGGAACTCTGCATTCAAATGGGTATATCGCTCCTTTTCTTCTTTGCTTTTCTTTTCTCTTCTTTTCTCAGTTATTTGTAAGGCCTCCTCAAACGAACATTTTGCCTACACTCTAATAAAAAGTTTAGAAACAAAAAGCAAATGGTGTTTTAAATGGGATGGCAAAATAATTGTCCTGAATATGTATCAGTGAATGACACCTAGTTTGTTCCTCAATTCCCTCAGCTCAAACCTTTATTACTAACTGCTTTTTCAATGCCCCCTTTCAGGATCAGCCTAACTTAATTGCCAGTGAAAGAAAAATAGACAAAGTAAAAGTTTGTGGTGAGTCAGACATTTTTTTCTCATCTGTACACAGACCACATGACATATGAATATGACAAACACCACTTCCTGTTTGAAGGAGTCACACAAGAACTGAGGTATTATGCATATGTGCTGCCAGGTGCACAAAAACACTGAACTCTAAGCTTGAGGCAGAACTGAGCACATTTGTGTGGGGGAATCCATGCCTCATGCTGCTCTCCGGTCTGCTTTGGGTGTTCCTGGCCTTCACCCTCTCTGGTAGGGATGCTTCCAAGCATGGGTGTGAGTGTTCAGGGTGAAAGGACTGCACACAGGCACGTGGTGCTTCAGAGGGACTTGGGGAGGAAAGGAGGATTGGAATTAGCAAGCATCTTATGATTTCAGTTTGCTTTTTTGGGGGGAGGGTGGTCTGAAATGAGTCTAATTACTACACTATTTATTCACTGCTTCATCTCTGTTTTCTGATTTTTTCCACAGGATCTGGTAGCCCAGAAAGTTATTCAAGATCAAGCAGACATATTCACTCAGATTGGAGAGGTAGTCACTGTGAACTGTCGGTGTGAAACAAGTTGGAGGAATTACATTTTTTTGGTATAAGCAACCTCCTAGTGGAGAGATGATTTTCCTTACAAGGGATGGTCACTACTCTAAATTTTCAGAGATCACTTAAATAACCTCCAGCCTCACCATTTCAACCTTACAACTGGAAGATTCTGCAAAGTACTTCTGTGCCCTCTTTGAACTCACAGTGCTCAAGGTAATAGGAAAAGCCTAACAAAAAACCCCAGAGCTTAATAAGAGAGAGCCCCTCTGCTGCAGGACCAGAGCTGAGATACACGCCTATAGATCCTAGGCAAGAAACGGTAATCCTGCGGTTGCTTCATCTGTGGTCTGCATCAGAGGATTTAATTCTAAATAAAATTTCCTTCCATGACATATGGAAGCAGGTGTCCAGAGTAACTCTCTCTTGATAACATTCTTCTCTTGAATTTTTGACTTTAAATCAACCATATAAAATATGTGCAAAGTTGTCTAAATTTGAATACTTTCTCTACAGTAATATAAAATGGTAGTTTCACCTAGAGATCCTCACATCACAAGTCTGGGTCTAGAGTCTGAAATCATCATGAAAATAATTTCCTTAGTCCTTTCCTTTTAGGGCTTCCCAGGCGCTAGGGGTAAAGAACTCACTTGCCAATGCAGGAGACATAAGAGACACAGATTTGATCCCTGGTTTGGGAAGATCCCCTGGAGGAGGCCATGGCCACGAACTCCAATATTCTTGCCTGGAGAATCCCTTGGACAGAGGAAGTTGGTGGGCTAGAGTCCATGGGGTTGCAAAGAGTCAGACATGACTGAAGTGACTTATCATACAGTCCTTTCCTCTTAGACATTGTGTCAGAGCATATTCAGAGGAGAACCACTAGTGATGTATGATAAGAGATTAGTTATAAGGATTATTCACAGGCAGGGGCTAGAGCTGGTGGAAGAGTCTATGAAAGCTATTATATTTGTATTAGGTTTGAGCTTGAGATCACTGTAAGTCAACTAAAGTACCATTTATGAAGGAAAGTTGGATGTGGCAACTGGACAAACTGTGGACAAACTGGAAAAAGCATGGACAAACTGACATGTACATGAGGACAATGGAACCCACAAGACACACTAAAACTTGTCTTTCTCTTACCTCCTCAGGCTCACAGTAGTGGGCGAACTTCAGAAGTATGCCATCATGCTACATGCATACTTGGTCAAAGACAAAGAGGACATGAGTAAGAGATCTGGTGGGAGATCAAGGAGTTGTGAGTCAACAATAAATTGAACTACCAGACCAGCAGCAACATTATGAGTTGCCATAGTTTCTGTAACCCTGAACCAACCACTGGAACCTAGAAACATGACTACTTCATCACAGTTCAGTTCAGTTCAGTTCAGTCGCTCAGTTGTGTCCGACTGTTTGCGACCCCATGAATCGCAGCACGTCAGGCCTCCCTGTCCAACACCAACTCCCAGAGCCTACTCCAACTCATGTCCACCAAGTTGGTGATGCCATCCAGCCATCTCATCCTCTGTCATCCACTTCTCCTTCTGCCCCCAATCCCTCCCAGCATCAGGGTCTTTTCCAATGAGTCAACTCCGCATCAGGTGGCCTAAGTATTGGAGTTTCAGCTTCAGCATCAGTCCTTCCAATGAACACCCAGGACTGATCTCCTTTAGGATGGACTGGTTGCATCTCCTTGCAATCCAAGGGACTCTCAAGAGTCTTCTCCAACACCACAGTTCAAAAGCATCCATTTTTTGGTGCTCAGCTTTCTTCACAGTCCAACTCTCACATCCATACATGACCACTGGAAAAGCCATAGCCTTGACTAGATGGACCTTCGTTGGCAACGTAATGTCCCTGCTTTTTAATATACTGTCTAGGTTGGTCATAGCTTTCCATCCAAGGAGTAAGGGTCTTTTAATTTCATGGCTGCAATCACTACCTACAGTGATTTTGGAGGCCCCCAAAATAAAGTCTGACACTGCTTCCAATGTTTTCCCATCTATTTCCCATGAAGTGTTGGGATGCTTCATCACAAGTACCTTCCAAATCTTACACAAATCTCTTTTGTGGCCAACCATAACCCAGAACAATACAGAGAAGCAAATTCTGGGAAATAGATTAAGTTGAGACAGTACCAATCCACCAAAATAGCTTAACTGATTAACTTCCCTCCTTGTTAACTAAGCATTCATTACCGCTTTGAACACCACAACTTTGAATAAGGACCACAGGAAAACTATGCTTCCTGTTAATATGATGCAATTAATCTTTATTCAGCCAAAACAAGCTCTCTCCTTCAAAGAGAATACCAAGTTCACTTATCTATTTAAGGGTGATGTTCTTTCCTCTTCTAGCTGAATCACACTCTCCAATTGACCCTGTGTCTTTAGTACAGAGATACAATGAGATATAAGATTAACTTGTAGCAGCACATTTTCTGTTACCAGAAGCAGGCAAAGAGGAGAGGGAAGCTAAAAATGGCCAATGTATACATAAATATATTCATATAAAATGAAAATAGTTTCATAAATATTCTAGGTTTTGTTACTGCAAATGACCACATGGCTGTAACTAGTATTTATAACTACCTCATCCATTACCCATTCCATAACCTCTTTAGCACAGCAAGAACCTCTATTCCCTGTTGTACTTGACTTCCTCTAAAAGAAGCTCCTTATTCAGGAGCAATGCCATGTGGAAAGTCATAAAGATGAATAAAGAGTTCTTTAAGTTGACCGCTGTGGTTTTGGCAGAAGCTTGCAAGGTCTTGAAGACAAATTCAAGGGTCTATTTTAGTGGAAAAAAAATCATGCTAATAGGCAGGGGAAATTGATATGTTGTATTCTGGGAAACATCATTAAGAATGACACTTGTCTTCTCATCACAAACAGTAGCAGTCATAACAGGAAAACATTTGTAAAGTCTTTAAAGAAAACAACAAATAAAACGTACAAGGAAACTTCTAATGAGCATAAAACATATTTTTAAATTGTCTTTTTTGTTAAAAAACACTGCTAAGAGAGTTCAAAGCCAGTGCCAGTCTGGAAGGCTATATATGCAATACACATTACTGAAAAAGGAATCAACTGCAGAATATATTAAAAGCTCATAAAGCAAAAAGGAGTGAAAATAGTCACTTCTTAGTCATTAATAAGAACGACTTATTAGTAGTCATTAATAAGAATAGCAAAATCTTGGAGATCCAATTCAGAAATATTATATCCAATAGCTAGTAAACATGGAAGATGTCCTTGATTTCACTATTTTTATGGAAATCAAAGTCAAACCTCACCTGTTCCATCTGTGTCTTTTCAGCACCCTGAGTGTATCAATGTAGCTAGCTGGCTATCACACCAAAAGGATAAGGAAAAATAATGACTATTTTCAGGAAAACAAGTGATTAAATAAATTTCCTAGAAGTGTCCATTACTGAACTGATGTGGAGTTGAAAAATCAGGTCACAGACCTGGACATTAGTGGAAAGGAGGTTTTAGTAGAATATAGAAAGATGGTATTTATTGAGCTTACTGTATGTCAGGCACTTCCGATTCATTATCTAATTTAAATATCAAAACCCTATGAGACAGATTTTACTGTTCCAATTTTTTTAATCTTTGAGAAATGAGACACAACTTTCTTAACTGTGAAAAGCATCTTAAACTTTTATTGCCATCCTGAGTGTACCATTTAGAGGGCTTCTTGGAGAAGATTTGGGTATGAGGAAGCACTTGACCCAGAACAGGGTGACTGGATGTCTCAGTGATGGTGACATGATGGGTTTAAACTGGAACCTAAAGGGATCTATGAAGAACTGTTCTATGAAGATCTACAGGATCTTCTAGAAATAGCACCAAAAAAAGATGTCCTTTTCATCATAGGGGACTGGAATGCACACATAGGAAGTCAAGAGATACCTGGAGTAACAGGCAAGTTTGGCCTTGGAGTACAAAATGAAGCAAGACAAGGACTAATAGAGTTTTGCCAAGAAAACACACTGGTCATAGAGACACCCTCTTCCTACAACATGAGAGCCCACCCTACGCATGGATATCACCAGAGGGTTAATACAGAAATCAAACTGATTATATTCTTTGCAGCCAAAGATGGAGAAACTCTACACAGTCAGCAAAAACAAGATCTGGAGCTGACTGTGGCTCAGATCATGAAGTCATTACTGCAAAATTCAGGCTTAAGCTGAAGAAAGTAGGGAAAACCACTAGACCATTCACTGGATCATAGAAAAGGCAAGGGAATTCCAGAAAACATCTACTTCTGCTTTGTTGACTATGCTAAAGCTTTTGACTTTGTGGATGTGAACAAACTGAAAGATTATTAAATAGATAGGAATACCAAACCACCTTACCTGCCTCCTGAGAAACCTGTATGCAGGTCAAGAAGCAACAGTTAGAACCAGACATGGAACAACAAACTGATTCAAAATTGGGAAAGGAATACATGAAGGCTGTATACTGTCACCCTGCTTATTTAAATTATATGTAGAGTACATTATGTGAAATGCTGGGTTAGATGAATCACAAGCTGGAATCAAGTTTGCCAGGAGAAATACCAACAACCTCAAATATGCAGATGATACCACTCTAATGGCAGAAAGAGAAGAGTAACTAAAGAGCCTCTTGATGAGAGTGAAGGAGGACAGTGACAAACTCAACATTCAAAAAACTAAGATCATGGCATCTGGGGTCCCAACACTTAATGCAAATAGATGGGGGAAAAGCAGAAGCAGTGACAGATTTTATTTTCTTGGGCTCCAAAATCACTGCAGAAGATGACTGCAGCCATGATATTAAAAGACACTTGCTCCTTGGAAGGAAAACTGTGACAAACCTAGACAGCATATTAAAAAGCAGAGACATCACTTTGCCAACAAAGTTCCACAGAGTTGAAGCTATGGTTTTCCAGTAGTCATACTGATGTGAGAGCTAGACCCTAAAGAAGGCTGAGTGCTGAAGAATTGAGGCTTTCTAATTGTGGTGCTGCAGAAGACCTCTGAGAGTTTCTTGGACAGCAAAGAGATCAAAGCTGTCAATCCTAAAGGAAATCAATCCAGAATATTCATCAGAAAGACTGATGCTGAAGCTGAAGTTCCAATACTTTGGTCACCTGATGTGAAGAGCTGACTCATTGGAAAAGACCCTGATGCTGGGAAAGCTTGAGTGCAGGAGGAGAAGGGGGTGATTGGATGGCAGCATCCACAGAATGGACATGGGCTTGAACAAACTCTTGGAGATAGAGGAGGATAAGAAATTGTGGTGTGCTGCAGTTCATGGGGTCACAAAGAGTCAGACATGACTTAGAGACTGAACAACAACAACACTTCCAGTGAGTATTTATGAATATTTGTTAAATGAGCAAAGCATGATTACTATAACATTTAATCCTAAGTCTTCAGTATAATTTTTCTCCATGCTAGACTTGGATTTATTATTTATAGTCTATTATTCATTGTTCACAACAATAACCTTCTGTTTATACTATCAGAGTCTTTTATTTGGCATGCATCCCATAAAATTGGAAGATTGTTTTCAGAATAACTTAAACAGTTGTTTAACGTAATTTCTAATCAAATTCATGAATAATGATTCATCGGCTCACTCAGAAACCACGCAATTCTTGAGTGCTTACTGTGTATCAAACTCTCTTATAAATATTGAATTACATGGGGTTTGAAGTAAATTTTAAATATAGGAAGGTTAGAGACAAATGAAAAAGAGATCAACAATTGAGAATCGTATGACTGCAGAGGCCTGGCGTGCTGCAGTTCATGGGGTCCAAAGAGTTGGACATGACTGAGCGACTGAACGACTAAACTGAACAGAACTGAAAGCAGTCGAAGATAATTACAACCTTCTATGAGGTATTTAGGACCAAGAAAATCCAGATGAGCACAGAGGTATTACAAGTAAGATGTGTGTGCTGTGTGGCAAGTTGCTTCAATCATGTCTAACTCTGCGAGTCATGGACTGTTTCCCACCAGGCTCCTCTGTCCAGTGGATTCTCCAGGCAAGAATACTGAAGTGGGTTGCTATGCCCTTCTCTAGGGGATCTTCCTGAACCAGGGATTGAACATGGGTCTCATAAGTCTCCTGCATTGGCAGGTGAGTTCTTTACTACTTGCACCTCTTGGGAAGCCCATTTACCTTCAAATCTGAAGAGCTTTTCAAAAAGTTGCTTGCTGACTTTTGGTGTGGGTTTAGCTCTGCAGTTCTATTCAGTCACAAGAGGGGGCTGATTCATCTGAAAACAGTGTTTCTTTCTGGGAGAAAGGGAGGGAAATTTGTTTTCCATTGATGTGCCAAAAACAACGAAAAATGACATGCTTTCATCTTCTTTAGACAACTTGAGCTTTTAACCTCTTGTTGAATGTGTGTGATCAAGATTCAGGGGATCTGAACCCAATAACCTAAGCCTTTTCCGTGTACCTCCCTAACACTGCTTTCCCATTTCCCTGCTCCGATTATCTCTTCCTTTTTCTATTCCATATACCCTTTTTTCCCTCTTCCGACTTTTTATACTACTCACAACCACCTCCACCCCACCCCACCTACTTTGCCTTTCTTTCTGTCTATTCCTCTGCCTTAGCATCCTTGCTGCACAACACCCACAAGCATCAACATAGGGAACATGAGGATTATGGACCACTCTTCAAGGAGGAGGTGAATACCATCTATGTCAATAGATATATGTCAATTAGAACAGATGCATGAAAAATGTCTACCTAGATGGTGATAGATGCATGATTCCAAGAACACTTACAAGAGCTCCAAGTTCCAGGATGTATAGTTTTAGTCTCAATGTTATTAATTTTTCCATCTCCCAGAGCAAATCACTGCCTACTTTTGAATCTCCCATATATTTTCTGGAATGTGGATGGAAATTTTCATTATCTTACAACACAGAGCTCAGTAATTTTCTGGGATTAAATATTATGCTCTGCAAGCTTCATGGAGCACCAGCCAATTTCTTAAGAAACAAATGATAGGCCAATAGTTGTGCATAGACACATCATTGTGATTGGTATTCCTTTCCCCAAGGCAGACATTAAACTTCAGAGATGATTGCACTATGAACTGGGGATATTTCACCATCTTTTGGGGACATGACTAAAACAGGGGAGGAAGACCTAGATAAGGGATTCTTTGGTCATTGGCTGAGAAGGTCCTGGCAACAACACAGCGATATCTGCACTGGTTGTAAGTTTTTACTAACAGCTCTTGCCTCTGTTCTCTGGAACCTCCTTAAGCCAAGGATCAGCTCTGAACCCATGATCCTGGTTTGTCCTTGAAGTATGAGACTGGTGACTGGAGTAACCATGTTTCTGACCTTGGGTAAGTGTTCTGTGTCTACAAGGGATGACTTTGAGAGCAAAGGGCCACAAAGAGTTATTTGTTCTCTACTCCTCTCCCTGTGCTTTATTCAGCAGCACAGTGATGGAATTGAGAACCGATCTATGGATTTTCTAGGGAACAAAAACTTCTACATGACAGAAACCATGATCGTGATTTCAGAAGAGTCTTTAGCAGTAAGCAGGTTGTAGGAAATCTCTTGGTTTATTGAACCAAGGACCCATGGAACAAAACCTATGGATATCTGATTCTTGCCACGTATCTTTGGTCTCTATAATTTTGTTGTTCAGTCACTAAGTTGTATCCAACTTTTTACCACCAAATGGATGGCTGTATGCTGGGCTCCTCTGTCCTCTATAATCTCTTGGAATATACTCAAATTCAAGTCCATTGAGACAGTAATGCTGTTTAAACATCTCATCCTCTACCGCCCCCTTCTCCTTTTGCCTTCAATTTTTCCCAGCATCAGGGTATTTTTCAATGAGTCAGCTCTTTTCATCAGGTGTACAAATTATTGGAGCTTCAGTTTCAGCATCAGTCCTTCCAATGAATATTTAGGGTTCATTTCCTTTAGGATAACTGGTTTGATCTCCTTACAGCCCAATACTGAACACCAATAATATTTTTGCAGGACATAAATAGAAACACAGGAGTAGGGGTTAGGGCTAGACAGTTACAGAAGGGTTATGCCTTTGATCCATAGAATTATGCTTATTTGTGCTCTGGAACTAATGTGCTCTTATTTGTGCTCTGGAACTGGCTCCTCTGTCCTTGGGATTCTCCAGAGAAGAATACTGGTGTGGGTTGCCATTTCCTCCTCCAGAAGGATCTTCCCGATCCAGGGATCAAACCAGTGTCCTTTGTCTCTTGCATTGTAGGAGGATTCTTTACCACTGTGCCACCTGGGAAGTGGTCAAATTCTTTCTTTATAATGCCTGTGTAGTACTCTGAAACTTTCTATTGTTAATTATGTTTACCTTAATAAGTATTTATTTCTATGACAGTGCTATCCTAAAGAGTGTTGTCTTTATACAACTTTGTAGATTGACTTTTGTATATATGGGGACATGTCTATTGTAATGAAATTTCTGAACTGGAATGGCTATTTTCAAAACAAGGTGCATTTACAATTTTTTTGATAAAGTGACAACTTTCCATTCAAATGGTATAAACAATTATACTTCAACCAACAGGAAGTGAGAAGGTGTACTTTGCACCCTCTAAAAATTGAGAATTACCAGTCTTTTCCATTTTAACAATCCAAATGTGCTTTGTCTGTAGGCATTTTACTGATCCCTAGTGCTTTTGAGCAACTTTTTCTTGTATATTGGCACTCTGTCATTTAACCTTGTTCATATGCTTGTTCCTGTCTTTTGACCATTTTTTCCCATTAGGTTAGCTTTATTTTTATTCGCTAGAATTATTTTGATATCTTACATGTTATTTTGACTTTTATGTTTGCTTGTATGTTTTATTCTAACATATTACCTTTATTTTTAAAATGATGTTGTCTTTATTTCTTACACTGTTAAATCTATGAAAAATGTATTTCCTTTTGGCTTTAAAATCAGTGTCTTTTAGAAAGCCCTAAATGTATCTTTTAATCCTCCTTACCATTTAGTGAATTATTCTGAGATCTATGCTACCTATTAGAAAGCTAAGCCTCAAAGATATTTGAAAAGTTGCCTATCTTCAGTCTTAGTATGTCTTAGACCAATTGTTATGTTTATTTTTAAATCTGCTAATGTCAAACTCCAAAATCTCAGCATGTGTATCTGGTCTTACTGGAAGCAACAGTAAGAAAAAAGCCCTAGAATACTGAGGCAACTGGAAAGTCATGGGTTGAATCACAATTTCCATAGCTGAAGGTGACACATATTTTAGGGGAAAATGTCAAGTGTTAGAATAAAAAGCATATGTTGTGACTCAAGAAAAGCAATAATCTTTAATTCTGTAAAGAGACATGCAAGTCCTCTAAACATCCAAATAGCAGTAGAAATATTTTTACTGATTGTAGTGGGATTCCAAAACATCCTTAGCTCTTTATTAGCCACACATTTTCCCCAAGAGAAAAGATATAGAGGAAGCTAGAACACAAGACAGAGAAAGAAATAGGGAGGCATTCTGGCCCTTGATGTGAGCTGCATCACTAACATAAAATTCGTGAATCATCCGCAAATCAATCAATGTAACACACCACATTAACAAATTGAAAGATAAAAGCCATATGATTATCTCAATAGATGCAGAAAAAGCCTTTGACAAAATTCAACATCCATTTATGATAAAAACCCTCCAAAAAGCAGGAACAGAAGGAACTTACCTCAACATAATAAAAGCTATTATGACAAACCCACAGCAGACATTACCCTCAATGGTGAAAAAATGAAAGCTTTTTCCCTAAAGTCAGGAACAAGACAAGGGTGCCCACTCTCACCACTACTATTCAACATAGTTTTGGAAGTTTTGGCCACAGCAATCAGAGCAGAAAAAGAAATAAAAGGAATTCAAATAGGAAAAGAAGAAATGAAACACTCACTGTTTGCAGATGACATGATCCTACACATAGAAAACCCTAAAGACTCCATCAGAAAATTACTAGAGCTAATCAATGAATATAGTAAAGTTTCAGGATATAAAATTAACACACAGAAATCCCTTGCATTCCTATATACTAACAATGAGAAAATAGAAAGAGAAATTAAGGAAACAATGCCATTCACCATTGCAACAAAAAGAATAAAATACTTAGGAGTATATCTACCTAAAGAAACAAAAGACCTATGTATAGAAAACTATAAAACACTGGTGAAAGAAATCAAAGAGGACATAAATAGATGGAGAAATATACTGTGTTCATGGATTGGAAGAATCAATATTGTGAAAATGAGTATACTACTGAAAGCAATCTATAGATTCAATGCAATCCCTATTAAGCTACCAACGGTATTCTTCACAGAACTAGAACAAATAAGTTCACAATTTGTATGGAAATACAAAAAACCTCGAAGAGCCAAAGCAATCTTGAGAAAAAAGAATGGAACTGGAGGAATCAACCTGCCTGACTTTAGGTTCTACTACAAAGCCACAGTCATCAAGACAGTATGGTACTGGCACAAAGACAGAAATATAGATCAATGGAAAAAAATAGAAAGCCCAGAGATAAGCCCACGTACCTATGGACAACTTATCTTTGACAAAGGAGGCAAGAATATACAATGGAAAAAAGACAACCTCTTTAACAAGTGGTGCTGGTAAAACTGGTCAACCACCTGTAAAAGAATGAAACTAGAACACTTTCTAACACTATACACAAAAATAAACTCAAAATGGATTAAATATTTAAATGCAAGACCAGAAATTATAAAACGCCTAGCAGAGAACATAGGCAAAACACTCTCAACATAAATCACAGCAAGATCCTCTATGACCCACCTTCCAGAATATTAGAAACAAAAGCAAAAATAAACAAATGGGACCTAATGAAACTTAAAAGCTTTTGCACAACAAAGGAAACTATAACCAAGGTGAAAAGACAGCCCTCAGGTTGGGAGAAAATAATAGCAAATGAAGCAACAGACAAAGGATTAATCTCAAAAATATACAAGCAACTCCTGAAGCTCAATTCCAGAAAAATAAATGACCCAATCAAAAAATGGGCCAAAGAACTAAACAGGTATTTCTCCAAAGAAGACATACAGATGGTTAACAAATAGGTGAAAAGATGCTCAACATCACTCATTATCAGAGAAATGCAAATCAAAACCACAATGAGGTACCATTACAGGCCAGTCAGGATGGCTGCTATCCAAAAGTCTACAAGCAATAAATGCTGGAGAGGATGTGGAGAAAAGGGAACCCTCTTACACTCTTGGTGGGAATGCAAACTAGTACAGCCACTATGGAGAATAGTGTGGAGATTTCTTAAAAAACTGGAAATAGAACTGCCATATGACCCAGCAATCCCACTCCTGGGCATACACACTGAGGAAACCAGATCTGAAAGAGACACGTGCACTCCAATGTTCATCGCAGCACTGTTTATAAACGCGAGGACATGGAAGCAACCTAGATGTCCATCTGCAGACAAACGGATAAGAAAGCTATGGTACATATACACAATAGAATATTACTCAGCTATTGAAAAGAATACATTTGAATCAGTTCTAATGAGATGGATAAAACTAGAGTCCATTATACAGAGTAAAGTATGCCAGAAAGATAAACACCAATACAGTATACTAACACATATATATGGGATTTAGAAAGATGGTAATTATAACCCTATATGCAAGACAGAAAAAGAGACACTGATGTATAGAACAGACTTTTGGACTCTATGGGAGAAGGTGAGGATGGGATGATCTGAGATAATAGCATCAAAACATGTATATTATCAAGTGTGAAACAGATCGCCAGTCCAGGTTGGATGCATGAGACAAGTGCTCAGGGCTGGTGTACTGGGATGATCCCGAGGGATGGGATAGGGAGGGCGGTGGGAGGGGGGTTCAGGATGGGGAACACATGTAAATCCATGCCTGATTCATGTCAATATATGGCAAAAACCACTGCAATATTTTAAAGTAATTAGCCTCCAACAAATGAAAATAAATGGAAAAAAAAAAAAAAAAAAAAAAAAAAAAAAAACGACTGAGAAATCTCTCCTGCTGCATAGGATGTGTACCTAAACGTATATCGCTGTGTTTATACTTTGGGAACTGCTTTGATTTGTGAGTCAGAGATGAAGGAACAGATACTTGTACTCAATCTTGCCAAGTACAATGAGAGGTGCTGTAGCATTTTCCAGATATCCCTTCAGTCACCTTTTCACTCATTTGCTCCTCTTCACGGACTTTTTTTTTCCATTTATTTTTATTCGTTGGAGGCTAATTACTTTACAATATTGTAGTGGTTTTTGCCACACATTGACATGAATCAGCCATGGATTTACATGGGTTCCCCATTCCGATCCCCCCTCCTGCCTCCCTCTCCATCCCATCCCTCTGGGTCTTCCCAGTGCACTAGCCCTGAGCACCCATCTCATGCATCCAAACTGGGCTGGTGATCTGTTTCACCCTTGATAGTATACTTGTTTCAGTGCTGTTCTCTCTGAACATCCCACCCTCGCCTTCTCCCACAGACTCTCTCATTTTCTGTTTCCTTATTTCACTTTTCATGAAACATATCTTTTGTCCCTTTAGTTTATTGAAGTATTCTCAGTAATTAGCACAGTACCTAACAAATAGTATGTGTTCAACAAATATTTATTGAGTAAAGAAATATTTATGACTGATGTTACTAGTAATTGCTAGGGATGCAACAAAATATTGAAAGGGTGAGCTAGACCTTTTTAACAATAGAAGAGAGTCAACATCACACGGATTTCACAATGAAGATGGATATATTTGAAGATACTTATTCATTCATAAACTCATTAATCCTATTCTATTCCCCTTTCTTTTCCTTCCACCCTCCCTCTCTCTTTTCCTTCTTTCCTCTCTTTCCTCTTCTTTCCTATAATTGTTAGTAAAACAGGTACCCAAGTACTTTGTGAAGATCTTCTTGTGAAACTTTAGTTTATTCCAACACAAAATTCTTTCTTCCATCAAAATTCCCAGTACTTTGTGTTTCTCATAAAGTGGTTGACACCAGATATTTTGAAAGATTAAATTTGCACTTAACTCATTCCCCCAATGAGGCAGGGAATTCTCCTAATTTTAGAAAAATGGGTACAAAAAATAGTTATTTGGATATCAACTGGTATTGTCATTCACGCCATCTTCCATAACTATAAGCCAACAAAGGTGTTAAAAGTTCATATGGTATTTCAGCAAACACATGGCCATTGGAAACACAGTGCTTGCTAACCCAAAAGTGGTGAACAGATTTTAAAAAGCCTTTTCTTATTCCTGTTTTTTCATCTTCGTTCAGAAATAATACTTGCCAATAAAAAAAAAAGAAAAAAAAAAGTGCTATCCTTATACCAAACGTGTCCTGCTTTAAAACATTCTACTGAACTTATCTTTAGAAATTACAGAATTAATGAGTACTGTTAAATAGAACTGTCATTAGTTCTATCACTAATTCTACCAGTAGAGATTCACCATGAGCAGATGATCTCACAAGAAAAATAACAGGAGTTAGGAACTTGAAACTCCATTAGCTCACTGTGTCTTTTAACTATTTTTCCCTACAACTAATACATTAATAAATTGAATCAGGAAGAGCTTGTTATTAGTGCACCCTGAGGATTCTAATGTTTTACAAATTCTACCTGTTTGCACATCTGAGGGACTGAATCTAAAGTAAGATGAATATCTAATTCATTTGTTATACCAGAATAGCATAAAACAGGCAACATACTAAGTGATTTTCAAATTAACTAATAACAAGTGTACACACAATACAGCACTTGGAAAAGAAAGCATCCTGGGCACAAATAGGAGGAGAAATCTTCTGAAAATAATTCATTTTAGTAATTAGAATGAAAGTTTAGAAGATTGCATCATCCAAGTAATAAATATGTGATAACTATAAAATGTTAAAAAAGTTCTAAAAAACAGAAGAAAAATTGAAATAAAGCAGAATGATATAAGCAGATGGAGAGGGTGACAAAGTAAAATTTTGTGATAAAATTTATCCTGAAAATGTATTACACTAAAAATTGGAAAACATTTGCCTTTATGTGCCAAGGATAAAGGATTTTCATTGCAATAAGGGACACTCTATCACTTTTCCTATGGAAAAGTGTATTATGGCCTTCAGATCACATATAAATAGCAGTCAAAGTGCAGATCTGAATGTAAGAATAATGTATGAAGTTAATGGAAAAAATATAAAACTTGTGTTAGGTACACATTTCTTAAACAGGACACAAACATGGCTAAGCATCAAAACTAGTCTATATTCATATATACATTCATCTTTTGTGTCACTTTTCTGTATAGCAGAGATGGGCACAGCATTGTAAACCAACTACCCTTCATTTAAAAACTGATATATATTAAAATTGGCATTAAAAATATTCGAGTTAAAAGGATAGCTAGAAAATCTATTAAAGGGTAACTAGTGAATATATTTATAGTATTATTATGTTATCAAAGTTAATATTATTAATTATAAAATATTATATTATCAAATATTAGCTATAAAATATATTATCATACCATCAAAGGGCTCATTTTGATTTCAAAATATCTCCTTCAAATCAACAAGAAAACAAACAAATTGATAGAAAAGACAAAAGTCTGAAGTAGGCATTTGATAAAGAAGATATTCAAATGGTCAATAAACATGTCATTCCCATAAGATGCATAAGCTGACATAGTTAATTTATACTGGTAGAAATCAGAATACTGTTATAAATGGGTCAGTATCATAAAGGGAACTCTGAAGGGCTGGTAATGCTCTGTTTCTTAATCTGAGTGTTGGTTATAAAGGTGTTGGTTATGTGAAAACTTACCTTGTTGTACCCTTATATTACATTTTCTTATATGAATATAAAACTCCAATAAAAACTAAAATGATACATGATGATCTCTTATTAATTATTAGTTATAAGGTGACAATAAACTAAAACTAAATTTCAGGTGTTTTCATTCTAGTTTTCCTTTTCTGCTACTGAAGTATTTAGGTAGGAACACATTTGTGAAACAAGCATGACTTCTGACCATGTGTAAGCATTGACTTTCTATTCATAGACCACAGATGAGAACTATGTCATTTGTCTTTTTCATCTATCCGAGGTAGTATCAGGACTTCCCTGGTGGCTCAGCGGTAAAGAATCCGCCTGCAGTGCAGGAACCGCAGGAGTCTCTGGTCGACCCCTGGGTCAGGAAGATCCCCTGGAGGAGGGCATAACAACACACGCCAGTATTCATGCCTGGAGAATCCCACGGACAGAGGAACCTGGAGGGCTACAGTACATAGGGTCAGAAAGAGTCAGACATGACTGAACTGACTTCACACGTATGCAACACATGCAGTATCAAGGCACCAACACGTTGACATTTGGCATTATTAGGAAAAGTAGAAAACTCTAGTGAATAGGAAAGGGTGATAAATCGCTCAGGATGCTTACAACTTATTGATTACAACAGAGTTCACACTGATCCCAAGCTATGAAAGTCTGGGGAAGGTACGCATTTTTCTCTAGGAACATTGTTAACAAACAGAATATTGGGATTCTGGTAAGGATGAAGAAGTAAATCTACTTGTAGACAATGAACAGTACCTGTCATATCCTTAAATATTAAAGGGCTCCTGAAACACTGTGGCATGCTATGCAGTCAGTGAGATTTATTAGCCAACATCTTTATCGCTAACACTATCCCAGAATCTGGTGCTTGGTTCCGGTTTGCTGTAACAACAGAAAAGGAAGTTCGTCTTGTCTTTGGACTTCAAAGTCTGGTGAAATGGAAGAGAGAGAGTAACATTTATAAAGGAGCTTTGGAATGATTATCTTTACACTCCCTTTTAGTTAAGGAAGCAATAGCCTCTGTGAAAATTCCTTCCACATGGCCTTAACTAAAAACTGACCAGTATAATATATTTCTCTCTCTTGTGGTTGCTCCTTAGTCTCTCTCATCTAAAACATTTTGAATTTAGAGATGGGAAGAGCATTCTCTTCAGAATCACATCCGTGCAAAAATAGATTCTAGTCTTTGCTCTCAATCTCAAACAGAGCCCTCAATCATTGACAGTCCAGGAAAGAGAGATCTCCATTCTGAACTGTACTTATGAGAAGAGTGCATTTGACTACTTCCCACGGACTTCCCTGGTGGCTCAGACAGTAAAGCGTCTGCCTACAATGTGGGAGACCCGGGTTCGATCCCTGGGTCGGAAAGATCCCCTGGAGAAGGAAATGGCAACCCACTCCAATATTCTTGCCTGGAGAATCCCATGGACAGAGGAGCCTGGTGGGCTATATTCCATGGGGTCACAAAGAGTCGGATATGACTGAGTAAGTGAGGAATATTAAAGAAATGATATCAGCAACACTCTGGTAAAGGCCCTGCACTCTTGATAACCATATGTTTGGTTGTGAATAAAAAGGAAGACTCACAGTTCCCCTCAATAAGAGTGTCAAACAGCTTTCACTGCACATCACAACTTTCCAGCCTGGGGACTCAGCCACCTACTTCTGAGCAGAAAGTGCACGGTGCTCCCCGGGCACCTACAGCGTGTACCCAAACCTGCAGCTGAGGTTCCAGACACGCCCTGACGTGTAGATGAAATATACTCACAGACACACACACGTATATCAGTTTGTGCATAAAAATTTTAATATATTTAAGAAAATTGAAATTATATAGAATTTATTCTTTGATCAAAAGTGGAATTGACTTAGAAAATCAATAGTAAAATGATATCTTGAGAAATGCCAATATTTCAAATTGAGGCATTAAAATCTAGGTTTTAATTTAACCCATAGGTTAAAGAAATAATACTTGGCTATTAGAAAATATTGTGAAAGAAAACATAGTGAGAACATATACATATAAATGTTATGAGATGCAGCTAATATAGGAGGAATTTCTCTTTTAAATACCTATACTACTAAAGAAAAAGGCTGCAAAACAATTATCTAAGTTTACAACCAAAAAAATAGCAAAAGAAGAACAAATTGCAACTAATATAAACTGAAATAAGAAAATAATAAAATTGTTTGATTGGTAAAACAGAAATAGAATAATAGAAATAAACATGAGATACAAAGTTAATTTTGCTAAAATGATTATATTCCTAAAAAATTATATTCCTAGATAGAATTATCATGGTGAAAAAAGAGAAAACACAAATTAGAAATATAAAGAATGAAAAAGCAAACAATAGATGCTGCAGTGTTAAAAGGATAGAGTACCTCTGCTGTCCATCTGAAACTATCACAATATTGCTAATTGGCCATACTCCAATACAAGATAAAAAGTTCAACAAAAATGGATAAAAAGAGATAATAAAAAATCATTAACAGGATAATGCTACTGACTCATCCCAAGTGGGGATGTGAGAAAGTGGGCAAATCTAATTTTTTGGCAAAGGTGCAATGACTATTCAATGGAGAAATGATAGTCTTATGAGCAAATGATTTAGGGACAATTGGATATTCCTAGGCAAATAACTGAATCTTGGCCTAAATCTCACACCTTATACAAAAATTTGAGGAAAGTTGCAAAATGGACCATATAGCCAAGTGTAAAATCCAAAACTATAAAACTTTGAAAAAAAAAAACAATCTTCAGTATCAAGTGTTGGACAAAATGGTTTTTGTCATGACGTCAAAGCACAATCCATAAAAAATAAAATATTCATCAAAAGTAAAAATGCTTGCTCTATGAAAGATACTGTTAAGAGAATGAAAAAGACAAACCACAGAAAGGCAGGAAATGTTTTCACGACGTGTTTTCATCAAAGGATGGTGTTCAAAAAACAATGACTGTATAAACTCAGCAGGAAGAAAACAAGTAGTTCAATTGGAAAATGGTTCACCCAGACATTTCATCGAAGAGTCTTGTGTTAGGGAAATAAGCATGTAAACATATGTTCAACATCATTAACCATCAGGGAAATGCAAATTAAAACCACAATGAAATACCATTCCACATATTTCTTAATGGCTAAAATGAAAAATAATGATGATACCAAGTTCTGGCAATGATGTAGAGAAATTGGATCACTCATACATTGCTGGTGAGTAAATGGAACAATCATTCTGGAAGACAGCTTAGCAGTTCCACATAAACTTAAATATTCACTCACCCTACAATTCAGTAGTCACACTCCTTTATGGGCATTTATACTGGAATAATGAAAAACTTATGCTCACACAAAATTTGTACTTGAATATTCATGGAAACTATATATGCGATGGCCAAAAAATGGAACCCAGCTAAATGTTCTTCATTGTGTGAATAGATAAATATGCTGTGGTACACCCATTCAGTACAATATTATTTATAGATCTATCTCAACTTGCTATAAGGTTAAGTGTAAATAAACCATTTTAAGTTGAAAATGTTGTAAGTGGAAAATGCATATAATATACTTAACCTACTGTGCATCAGAGTTCTGCCTGGCCTAATCTTAAAGGTGTTGCACTGAAAGTGATGCATGAGACAAGTGCTCGGGCCTGGTGCACTGGGAAGACCCAGAGGGATCAGGTAGAGAGGGAGGTGGGAGGGGGGATCGGGATGGAGAATACATGTAACTCCATGGCTGATTCATGTCAATGTATGACAAAACCCACTACAATATTATAAAGTAATTAGCCTCCAACTAATAAAAATAAACGAAAAAACAAAAAACAAAAAACAAAACAAACAGAATGGCTGTATGGGTGCTGCTGCTGCTGCTGCTGAGTTGCTTCAGTCGTGTCCGACTCTGTGCGACCGTATGGGTACAGAATGGTTGTGAGTGTATCAGTTGTTTGCCCTGATGATCCCAGGGTTGACTGAGAGCTCAGCTTGCTGTTGCTGCCCAGCATCACTAGAGAATGTCATACAGCATGTTGCTAGCATGGGAAAAGATAAAAATTAAAAATACAAAGCATGGTTTCTAGTGAGTGCATATTAGGTTTCTCACTACTGTAACGTGAAAAATCCTAAGTTGATTCATCACAAGTTGGGGACAGTCTGTAGTGATTAAAACAAACTTACTATTGATTCATGCAACAGCCTAAATGGATCTCAATGCTGAGTGAAAAAAAGTATCTCAGAAGACTACATGATACATGCTTACACACGATATTACTACCATTACATGCATAATGTATGAATTTACTTAAACAGCATTCTCAAAAGGACAAAATATAGAGATGAAAAGATCAGTAGTTGCTAGGAGTTGCAAGGGTGGAGACAGTGTGAAAGTGATTTTCTCTAGAGAAATGGAACAATTCTGCATCATGATTTTAGTGATGGTACAAAAATTTATACCTGTGATAAAATTTCAGAGCTATGCATAAAAAAGAGTGCATATAAAGCTGGTATATCAGATTATCATCTGTATTTTAGTAATACTTTATCAATATCAGTTTTCTGGTATATATATAATATCGATAGTTATATATGCTACATATACAGTATCATGCTGCAGCCCAGTTGCCATGGACATTTGTGATCTCTTCTACTTAAATACAAGTAGGTTTGGTCATGCAATCCAGGGCATCAGCTGCCTGTCAGCACTCAGAGGTGAAATGGCACAGAGGAGATGTCTCAACTAAACGTGCACTCTCCTCCATGCATCAGTCGCTAACAACACCGCTCAAGCAACTTAAAAGCAAGGAGTTGGCACTGCTTTAGAGACCTTGTCTGTACTTCCTTTCTATTATTTGTTTGCCTTTGGTTCTTTTATATTAATACATACATTAAAATGGTAAAACCAAATGGAAAATTGACAGCTACATTCAAATGAACAGGTAACAGTTTACAAAATTTCAGTAATCACCTTCTGTGCTATAGACATATACTGTGTGCTTGCAGTCTGTAGATACCAAGTTTTGTTCGAGCGCATTATAGTATTATGGCACAGAAAGAACTGACATGCTTATCTTAACTTTACTTAACAAAAAGAAAAAATATAGCAAGCAACTAGCTAGTAAGACTGAACACTTTGGGTCAGTGGGACAGAAAAAATAACATGAGGAAAATTCTAAGACACATGATCTAAGAAGTACAATTCTACTTGTGGAAGGAATGGGACTGAATTTCCTGATCCTCCTTAAAGTCTGATAAATAAGATTCAATATCAAGTTTCAAAAGAATAGTTATTTTATTCTGGTTATAAATTCATACAAACATAAAAAACAGAATAAACTTTGAAAGTTAGAAGGACTGATGTTTAATCATTTGATATAAAAATGATTTTATGTATTGTAAAAACCCAATAGAGCCCTAAAACCTATAAAAAATATGTTAAAAATTTTGAAAAGACTGCCTTTCACCAAAAGTCTGTGAGTTTTTCAATAGAGTATTTAAATTTTGGATGGAGAGATGTAAGTATAGGCTAAATGAATGACTAGTAAATAAGTAGATTATAGGAAGAGTTCATTGATTATATTAAATCTTATTTTAGTCTGCTCATTTTGTTACAAACAGCATTATTTTGTTCTTTTTCATGGTTGAGGAATTTTATTGTGGGGTTTCCCCCATGGCTCTGCAGTAAAGAATCCACCTGCCAAGCAGGACACATGGGTTCGATTCCAGGCTCAGGAAGATCCCTGGAAAAGGAAATGACACCCCACTCCAGTATCTTGCCTGGGAAATCCCATGGAAAGAGGAGCCTAGCAGGTTACAGTCCATGGATCCCAAAGAGTCAGACACCACTTAGTGACTACAGAACAACAACAATATCATTGTACATAAGTAACACATTCTATTCATTTCTCTGTCAAAGCACATTTTGCTGTAACACAAAGTGTAAATCAACCAAACACCAATAAAAAATGTGAAAAAATAAACAAAAAAAATCCTATATTAAATGGGATGGCAAAATTATTCTGTGGAATAATTATAAGTGAAAATCAACTTGTTTGTTCTTTAGTTCCACTCAGTTCAAACCTTTAAAATAATTGCTTTTGCAAAGCCCCCTTTCAGGCTCAGCCTAATTTAAGAAAGAAAAATAGACAAAGAAAGGTTTGTGGTGAGCTAGACTTTTTTCCCCCTCTGTGCACAGACCATGTTACCCATGAACATGAGAACCCCCACTTCCTGTCTGAAGGAGTCACACAGGAACCAGATACTATGTATATGCGCTGCCAGGCACAGAGACACTCAACTCTCAGCCTGAGGCAGAACTCAGCATATTTGTGAAGGGAACCCACGCCTCATGTTGCCCTCCAGTCTGCCCTGGGCGTTCCTGGCCTTCGTCTTCTCTGGTAGGTATTCTAAAAGAGAAGCAAACATCTTATGATTTCAGCTTGGTTTTTTTCAGTCTAATTCCTATACTATTTTATTCACTGCTTCATCTCTGTTTTCTGATTTTCCCCACAGGATCCAGTGTAGCCCAGAGAGTTACTCAAGATCAGCCAGACATTTCCAGTCAAGCTGGGGAGGTAGTCACCCTGAGCTGTCGATATGAGACACTTCAGAGTAGTTACAACATGTTTTGGTACAAACAACTTCCCAGTGGAGAGATGATTTACCTTATTGGTCAGGGTTCTTCTAGCCAGAATGCAAGGGATGGCCGCTACTCTATAAATTTTCAGAGATTACGTAAATCCATCAGCCTCACCATTTCAGACTTACAGCTGGAAGACTCTGCAAAGTACTTCTGTGCTCTCTGGGAACTCACAGTGGTTGAAGTAATAGGAAAAGCTGAACAAAAACCCCAGAGCTTAATAAAAGAGAGCCCCCCTGCTGCGGGACCCAGGGTGAAATACACACCTGCAGACCCCAGACAAGAAATGGTAGTCCTGTGGTTGCTTCATCTGTGGTCTGGATCAGAAGATTTAATATTCTAAATAAAAACTCCTTCTATGTCATTTGGAAGCAGGTGTCCAGAGTAACTTTCTACAGATACATTCTCCTCCTGAATTTTTGACTTTAAATCAGCCACACAGAACATATGTAAAGTTGTCTAAATTTGAAAACTTGCCCCATAATAATATAGAATATCAGTTTCACCTAAAGAGGCTCACACCACAAATCTGGGTCTAGAAGCTGAAATTGTCATGAAAATCATTTCCTTAGTGCTTTCCCCTCAGATTTTGTGTCAGGGAGCAATCAGAGGAGAACCACCAGTGATGTAGAGTAAGAGATTAGTAATAAGGATTAGAACATAGGCAATGGCTAGAACTGGTGGAAGAGTCCATAAAAACTGTTATATTTGTATTCGGTGTTGCTTGAATTCACTGTAAGTCAACTAGAGTAACATTCATGAAGGAAAGGTGGATGTGGACAAAAGCATGGACAAACTGTGACATGAATGGAAATATATGAGGACAATGGAACCCACCAAAACTTGTCTTTCTCTAACCTCCTTAGGGCTCACAGTAGTGGGTGAACTTCAGGAGAAGTGGATGTCATTTGCCATCATATTATATGCATACATGGTCTAATACAAAGAGAACGTGAGTAAGATATCTGGTGAAAGGTCAAGGGGTTTTAAGTCAACAGTAAATTGAACTATCAGAGCAGCAGCAACAGTATGTATTGCCATAGTCCTTGGAGCCCTGCACCAACCTCAGGAACATAGAAAATGCTACTTCCAAAACTTACACAAATCTCTTTCAGGGCCAACCCTAACTCAAAACAATACAGGGAAGCAAATCCTGGGAAATAGATTTTCATATTGTTGAGACTGTACATAATCTGCCATAATAGCTTAACTAGTTAACTTCCCTTGTTAACTAGGCATTCATCAGTACCTCTTTGAACATCACAGCTTTCTAATAAGTACCACAGGAAAACTATGCTTGCTGTTAATATGATGCAATTATTCTTCATTCAACCAAAACAAGCTGTTTCCTTCAAAGAGAATACCAAGTTCATTTATCCGTTTAAGGTTCTTTCCTCTTCTAGCTAAATCACACTCTCCCATTGAATCCTGTATCTTAACTACTGAGATACAATGAGATAAAGATTAATTTGTAGTGGCATATTTTATGTTACGACAGGCAGGCAAACAGGAGGGGGAAATTAAAAATGGTTAATATATACATATATTCATATAAAATGAAAATAATTTTATAACTACTATAGCTTTTGTTACTGCAAATGACCACATGATTGTAACTAGGATTTATAACTACCTCATCCATTACCCACTCCATAAGCTCTTTATCATAGAAAGAACCTCCACTCACTGTGACTTCCAATAAAGCAAGCTGCTTATTCAGGAGCATTGCTATATGGAAAGTCATAAAGATGAATAAGAAATTCTGAAAGTCGACTAGGATCCTTTTAGCAGAAGTTTGCAAGGCACTGAAGACAAAACCAAGGGTCTATTTTCATGGAAAAAAAAATCTTGCTAATACTCACAGGAAATTGATTCATTGTATTCTGGGAAATATCATTAAGAGTGATACCTGACTGTCATCACAAGCAACAGCAGTCACAAAGGGAAAGCATTTCTATATTTTCTAAAGAAACCAAACAAATAAAACTTTCAAGGGAGATTCTTATGAGCATGAATGTATATTGTTAAATTGCCTTTTTTTTTGTCATTGTTCAAAATCACTGCTAAGAGAGTAGAAAGTCAATGCCAGCATGGAAGGCAATATATGAAAAAAACACTTCTGAAAGAGGAATCAAATGCAGAATATATTAAGAGTTCATAAATTAATAAGAAGAGAAAACAGTTCATCATAGTAGCAAAATCTTAGAGATCCAAATCAAAAATATTATATCCAATAGGTAGTAAACAAGCAAGATGACCTTGATTTTACTGTTTTTAGGAAAACCAAAATCAAACCTCACATGTTCCATCTGTGTCCTTTCAACACCCTGAGTGGATCAATGTATCAATGTAGCTAGTTGTATATGGTATCAAAAGGTTAAGGAAAAAATAATGACTGTCTCCAAGAAAATAAGAGATTAAGTAAATGTCCTAGAAGCTTCCATCTCTGAACTGATGTGGCAGGAATAAAAAGCAGATCACAGATCTGGACACTGAAGGAAAGGCAAGTTTTAGTAGAATAAAGAAAGTTGATATTTACTGAACTTACTATATGTCAGGAACTATAGAATGCATTTCTGATTCATTATATAAGCTAAATATCGAAACCCTATGAGGCAAGTTTTATAGTTCCAATGCTTGTAATCTTTGGGAAATGAGACATAACTTTCCTAACTGTGAAAAATGTCTCAAACCTTTATTGTCATCTAGAGTGTACCATTTAGAGGGCTCCTTGGAGAAGATTTGGGTATGAGGAATCACTTGACCCAGAAGAGGATGAATGGATGTTTCAGTGATGGTGATATTATGGTTAAAACGGAACCTAATGAGATCTATGAAGAATGGTTCTATCAAGATCTGCAAGACCTTCTAGAATTAACACCAAAAATAGATGCCCTTTTCATCATAGAGGACTAGAATGCAAACTCAGGAAGCAATGCAAACTTACTCTAGGCTAGTTTGAACTTGGAGTACAAAATGAAGCAGGGCAAAATCTACTACAGTCTTGCCAAGAAAACACACTGGTCATAGCAAATGCCCTCTTCCAACAACACGAGAGACCACTCTACACTTGAATATCACCAGATGGTTAATACAGAAATAAGACAGGTTATATTCTTTGCAGCCGAAGATGGAGAAACTCTATGGAGTCAGCAAAAACAAGATCTGGAGCTGACTGTGGTCAGATCATGGGCTCCTTATTTTAAAATTCAGGTTTAAATTGAAGAAAGGCTGGAAAACCACTAGGCCATTCTGGTACGACCTAAATCAAATCCCTTAATTTAAACAATTTAAACAGTTTTTCAACATAACATTTTCATTAAATTCAATAAATTCATTGGCTCATTCAGCAAGCAGATAATTCTTTAGTGCCCAGTCTGTACTGACCTCTCTTATAAACATTTGAATTATATGGGCTTTTGAGTAAATTTTAAATATGGGAATGTTGGATACAAATGAAAACTAAAGAGATCAAGAAGTGAGAATCATATGACTGCAATAAAGCAGTCAAAGATAATTAAAACCTTCTATGGAGTGTTTAGGAACAAGAAAATACAGATGAGTACAGAGGTATTCCAAATAAGATGTGTGTGCTGTGTGGTAAGTCGCTTCAGTCGTGTCTGACCCTGCGAACACATGGTTTATAGCCCAGCAGGCTCCCTTGTCCAAGGGATTCTCAGGCAAGAATATTGAAGTGGGTTGCCATGCCTTTCTCCAGGGGATCTCCCCAATCCAGGGATTGAAACTGTGTCTCTTAAGTCTCCTGCATTGGCAGGTGAGTTCTTTACCACTAGAGTCACCTGAAGTGAAAGTGAAAGTAGCTCAGTCGTGTCTGACTCTTTGTGAACCTATGGACCATAGTCCATGGAATTCTCCGGCAGAATACTGGAGTGGGTAGCCTATCCCTTCTCCGGTGTATCTTCCCAATGCAGGAATCGAACCAGGGTCTCCTGCATTGCAGGTGGGTTCTTTACCAACTGAATCATCAGGGAGTCACCTGGGAAGCCTATTTCCCTTCAAACCTGAGGAACTTTTCAAACAGTTGCTTGTTGACTTTTGGTCTGGGCTTAGCTCTTCACTTTTATTCAGTCACAAGAGGGGGCTGCTTCATCTGAAAACTGTTTCTGGGAGAGGGGAAGGGAAATTTGTTTTCCATTGATGTGCCAAAAAAAGGAAAAATGACACGCTTTCACCTCCTTTAGACTAGTTGCACTTTATTATTCCTTGTTGATTTTGTGTGGTCAAGGATTCAGGGGATCTTAGCCCAATGGCCTAAGCCCTTTCCACGTACCTCCCTAAACACTGCTTTCCCATTTCCCTGCTCTGATTATCCCTTCACCTTTCTATTCCTTAAACTCTTTTTCTCCTCCTCCAACTTTTTTTTTACCACTCACACTTATCTCCACCCAAACCCCACTTCATTTGCTTTTCTTTCTATCTATTCCTCTGCCTTAGCATCCTTGCTCAACAACAGCCACAAGCATAGGGAACATGAGGACTATGGACCACTGTTCAAGGAGGATGAGGTGAATACTATCTATGTCAATCAGTTAGTATATTAAGAACAGATGCATGAAAAATGTCTACCTAGATGGTGAGCATGATTCCAAGAACATTTACAAGAGCTCCAAGTTCCAGGATGTGTAGCTTTTAGTCTCAATGTTATCTTACCATCTCTCAGACCACATCCTACTTTTGAACCTCCCAAAGATTTTCTGAAACCTGGATAGAAATTTTCATCATCTTACAACACAGAGTTCAGTGCATTTTTCTGGGATTAAATACTGTATTCCACAAGCTTCTTGGAGCATCAGTCAATTTCTTAAACAAATGATAGACCAATGGTTGTGCATAGACACGTCATTGTGAGTGGTGTTCCTTTGCCAGAACCAAGCATTAAACTTCACAAATGATTGCACAGTGAGCTGGGAATGTTTCACCATCGTTTGAGGACATGACTAAAACAGAGGAGGAAGACCTAGATAAGGAAATGCTTGATCATTGGCTGAGATGGTCCTGGCAATAACACAGTGGTATCTGCACTCATTGTAAGTCTTTACTAGCAGCTGTTGCCTCTGTTCTCTGGAACCTCCTTAAGCCGAGGATCAGACACAAGTCTGAGCTCTGAGCCGATGGTCCTAGCTTGTCCTTGAAGTATGAGGCTGGTGACTGGAGTAACTGTGTTTCTGACCATGGGTAAGTGTTCTGTGTCTACAAGGGATGACTTTGAGGGCAAAGGGCCACAAAGAGTTATTTGCTCTCTACTCCTCTCCTTGTGCTGTATTCAGCATTATAGTGATGGAACTGAGAAGTGATCTGTGGGTTTGCTAAAGAGGACAGACTTCTATATGACAAGTTAAATCATGGCCATGATTCCGGATGAGTCCTTAGCAGTGAGCAGGTTGTAGGAAATCTCTGGGTCTATTGAGTCAACGACCCATGGAACAAAGCCTATGGATCTCTGATTCTTGCCACATTTTTGGGCTTGTAATTTTGCTGTTGTTCAGTCACTAAATTGTATAAAACTTTTTACGTACATGGACGGAAGTATGCCAGGCTGCTATGTCCTCTACTATCTCCTGGAGTATGCTCACATTCATGTCCATTGAGATGGTGATGCTGTTTAACCATTTCATCCTTTGATGCCCCCTTCTCCTTTTGCCTTCAGTCTTTCCCAGAATCAGGATATTTTCCAATCAGTTGGGTCTTGAACCAAGTATTGGAGCTTCAGTTTCAGCATCAGTCCTTCCTAAATGAATATTTAGGGTTCATTTCCTTTAGATTGACTGGCTTGATCTCCTTGTAGTCCAATAATGAACATCAATAATATTTTTGCAGGACATAAATAGAAACACTGGAGTAGGGGTTAGGGCCAGACAGTTATGGGATCGTTATAACTTTGATCCATAGAATTATACTGATTTGTGCTCCAGTGCTAATTTGATTTCCTAACCCCATAGGGACTGTGATTGATGCTAAGACCACCCAGCCCAGCTCCATGGATTGTGCTGAAGGAGAAGATATAAACCTGCCTTGTAATAACTATACCATTGATGGAAATGACTATATACACTCATATCAGCAAAATCCCAATCAGAGTCCACAGTATGTCATTCATGGTGTATGAAGCACAGTGAGCAACAGCCTGGCCTCTCTGACCACAGCTTCAGACAGAAAGTCCAGCACCTTGGTCCTGCCCCAGGTCACCCTGAGAGACACCGCTGTGTACTGCTGCATCCTGAGAGGGGCACACGGGGACAGACGGGGCTGCACCTGGGCAGTATCTCTGGTGGGAAGAAGGGGGGACACAGTGGGGGAGCAGTCACGAGAGCAAATCTAGAGTCATCTGGAAGGAGAGTCAGAGAGCAGTAAGAGGTGAGGAAAATGAAGGGAAGGAGAAGGGAAGATGCATAAAGAAAAGAAAAAAAGGACAAGGAAGAAGTGCCTCATTAGTTGATGTAGCTGGGAAGAATTATATGGCTGCTAAGAATCCTAATTGCAACACAGAAATCAAGTGAGAACCATTAAGCATGGAGGAACTGTGACGCGTATGGAGGTGGATGAGGACAACGGAACCCAGAAGACACACTAAAGCTTGTCTGTCCCTCACCTCCTTCAGTCTCACAGTAGTGGGTGACCTTCAGGAGAAGTGGATGTCACTTGCCATCATGCTACATGCATACTTGGTCTAATACAAAGAGAACATGAGTAAGAGCTCTGATGGAAGGTAGAGGAGTTGCGAGTCAATAATAAGTTGAACTATCAGATCAGCAGCCACATTATGTATTGCCATAGTCCCTGGAGCTCTGCACCAACCTGTGGAACATAAAAATATGGCTACTTCATCACAAGTGTCTTCCAAAACTTACACAAATCTCTTTCATGGCCAAGCCTAACACAGAACAAAAAAGGGAAGCAAATTCAAGGAAATAGATTTCCAGATAGTTAAGTTGAAACGGTACAAAGCTACCATAATACCTTAACTAGTTAAGTTCCCTCCTTGTTAACTAGGTATTCATCAATACCTCCTTGAACAACACAACTTTCTCATAAGGACAACAGGAAAATAATGCTTCCTGCTAATATGATGCAATTATTTCTCCAATCAACCAAAACAACTTCTCTCCCTCAAAGAGAATGCCAAGTCCATTTATCCATGTAGGGGTGATGCTCTTTCCTCTGATAGCTGGATTAGAGGATCCACTGAATTTTTTAACTTGACTACTGAGATGCAAGGAGATAAAAATTAACTTGTAGTAGCATGTTTTGTGCTGCTACAGGCAGGAAAACTGGAGATGGAAGTTTAAAATGGTTGATGTATACATAAATATATTCATATAAAATGAAAGTAATTTCATAACTACTATATTTTTTGGTACTGCAAATGACCACATGGTTGTAATTGGTATTTCTAACTACCTCATGCATTACCCATTCTATAACCTCTTTGCTCATAGCAAGAATCTCCACTTACTGTTGTAGTTAGCTTCATATAAAACAAGCTCTTTATTCAGGAACAACACTATATGGAAAGTAATAAATATGAATAAGGAATTCTGCAAGTCCACCTCTGTGGTTTTGGCAGAAGTTTGCCAAGCATTGAAGACAAATCCAAGCGTCTATTTTAGTGGGAAAAAATCTTACTAATCCTCAGGGGAAATTGATATGGTGTATTCTGGGAAACATCGTTAATAATGATACCTGACTTATCACAGGCAATAACAGTCACAAAAGGTAAGCATTTCTAAAGTTTTTAAATAAAACAAACATGTAAAAGTTTCAAGGGAGCTTCTTATGAGCATGCAAGTATATTTTAAAATTGTTTTGTTTCTTAAAAATCACTGCAAAGAGAGGGAAAAGTCAAAGTCCGACTGGAAGGCTATATATGCAATACACAGTTCTGAAAAGACTCAAATGCAGGATATATTAAAAGCTCATAAATCAATAAAAAGAGAAAACAGGTAATAAGAATGGCAAAATCTTGGAGATCCAAATCATAAATATTATATCCAATAGGTAGTAAACATGCAATATGACCTTGATTTTACTGTTTTTACAGAAACCAAAATCAAACCTCATCTGTTCCATCCGTGTCCTTTCAGCCTGAGTGTATCAATGTAGCTAGATGTATATGATATCAAAAGGATAAGGAAAAATAATGACTGTCTCCAGGAAAGTAAGTGATTAAGTAAATATCCTGGAAGCTTCCATTACTGAACTGATGAGGGGGTGGGGAGTAGGTCACAGAAGTGGACTTTGAAGGAAAGGTAAGCTTTAGTAAAAGAAAGAAAGTTGATATTTATTGAGCTTAGTATAATATAGTAAGGCACCATGGGATTCATTTCCAGTCCATTATCTAATTTAAGTGTTAAAACCCTATTAGACAGGTTTTATTGTTCCATTTCTTTTAATCTTTGAGAAGTGAAACATAACTTTTCTAACTGTGAAAAGTGTCCCAAACTTTTATTGTCTTCCAGAGTGTATCATCTTAGAGGGCTCCTTAAGAGAAAGTTTGGGTATGGAGAAGCACTTGGATCTAAGACAGGGTGGCTGGATATCTCAGTGATGGTGACATTATACTAGTTTAAACTGGAAACTAAAGGCAACTAGGAAAGAAGACAGTAAACCTAGGTACAAACTGCCCCAGAATCAGTAGATGAGGAAATCACCCACTATCCAGTTAAGTGTCAAATGCTTTGTTTGTTAGTTGTAGAGTGCCTGGAAAAACAAGAGGCTACAGGAAAAGAAGAGATATCACTCCTTAAACACTCCAGGCATATTCCTATATCAAGACCTGTGCCCCTTGCCTTTGCCCTCTCTACTGTGATGCTATCCCTCAAAACATTTACGTGGTGCACCTCTGAAAACTCAAATGTCACAGCTTTGTGAATGCCTTATCTCAGCCTTACTATTCGCATTCCCAGAGAATCAGGCTCCAGCAGCTGCGCAGCAGGAATGAAAGCTGAAGCACGCCACCTGGTGTCCTACTGAATATTCTGTGAGGCGGACACTGGGCACCTTGCTGCCCTCCAGTGGTCATGGATTAAACTGCGGGCACACCTAGTCACTGGTATGTGCCTGGAGAACCCAGTGGACTGAAGAGCCTGAGTGGCTACAGTTCAAAGGTTTCAAAGACTGAGAGGCTAAGCATGCATGCACGCTGGTCACAATAGGGGCTTCCACTGTTGAACCAAAATCAGTAAACGTCTCATTGAAGAAATCATAGGAGATGAGAAGATTCGAGAACAGGCTGGTTTTAATCTTTACCTGTGAGTGAAAGTCACTCAGTCGTGTCCGAATCTTTGCGACCCCCATGGACTATACAGTCCGGGGAATTCTCTAGGCCAGAGTACTGGAGTGGGTAGGCTTTCCCTACTTTAGGGGATCTTCCCAATCCAGGGATCAAACCCAGGCCTCCCACGTTGCAGACGATTTCTTTACAATCTGAGCCACAAGGGAAGCCCCAAATTACTTGAGTGGATAGCCTATCCCTTCTCCAGCGGATCTTCTGGACCCAGGAATCGAATGGAGGTCTCCTGCATTGCAGGTGGATTCTTTACCAACTGAGCTCTCAGGGAAGCCCTGATAATCTTTGCCTACTAGATGTGAAAATGATTGACTTCAAAATGACAAATATTAGGTTGGCCAAAAAGTATCTTCATGTTTACCTTTATGTAAAATATCTTACATGGGATGATTTTGGCTGGCAAGTAATAGGCTACCTTGGAAAGGAAGCTCAGAATTATTGCACAAAGGGTTGTTTTTTTCTTCTTCTTCTGGTAAGTAAAATCATTTCTACTACTCTGTCCTTTCTTGTAGTATAGTATAGAAATATTCTGAGAATGGGAGCAAGACTCAAAAATGGGGAAAAATCTAAACGATCATAGCAAACACTGCTTGGTGTACTCATTCCAACAACAAGATCCCAATCTCTCAATATAACGCCCTAATGAACTGATTTTCCCTGAACAGTAAGAACATGATAGACCATAGAAACTTATGACAATACACGAAATCTACCATTTAAACTGCCAATTACACCTCAAAAAATATTAAGCTCCATCTAGTGGATAGACTCCTTTGCAATTTGAGAGTTTGGCTCCCAAATCCTCAACATTTTGTGCATTGCTTGCAACTGACTGAGTGCCAATGCTAGGGAAAGTGTTATGCAAGGTGATTTTCAGATGTGTACTCATTCAATTCTTCTCCTAACCCTTCAAGTTTGGGTCCACACTACTTTAGGGAGGCAATGTAACAGTGCTTGGGATGGAAGACTTGGATTATGTTTCTAGACCTATCAGTCACTAGTTGAGTGATCTTGGGAGTATCACTTTATTATTTTTAGGCTTCAGTTTCCTCATATCTGCAATGTGGATATTGATAGAATCTACCATGCAGGGTTCTTAGGAGAAGTGAACGAGATGATGAATGCCAATGTGAGCCTAGTGCCCAGCAGAAGGATACTGACTATTCACAGAAATGGAAATTGAACATGAGAGATGTTCAATACCTTGCCTGGTGTTGCAGAGTAAGTGTCAGAGTGGAGCCCTCCCTCCATACCTTACTTAGAGCAGATGCCTTCCTCATCCCAAGAGTAACTCTCTGTCTTAAAATAGTATTGTATTGTCTTTAAAGTGCTTATCCAGTGCAGTGGGTGCTGTGCTGGTTTGATTCTTGATCAGAGAGCTAAGATTCCACATGCTTGGTCCCCCCCTCAAAAAAAAACATTAAAAAATCCAGAAGCAGTATTGTAACAAATTCAATAAAGTCTTTAAAAATTATTGACATCAAGATAATTCTTTAAAAAAAAAAAGAAAGAAAATCAACAAGTAGACTCCTATTATTTTTAAAACATTTACAGAATATCACAAACATAGGAGCATGACAGATTCCAAACACCATATGCTCCATACCAGACAGATAAGTGTTCTAATTTTTACTATGGCACTCATCTGATATTTCACCTTGAGTTAATCACCCAAACTCTTTGAGCTTCAGTTTTTGTTATTTGTAAATTAGGAATAATAGTAACTCTATTGTGTGACTTTCATATTAGAATAATGTACTTGAAGCTAAACAAAGTTCAGCACGTTATGTGGGTGAACATTTCTATTTGGGGAATTTGAAAGTTTTAAAAATTTTATTTAAAATATGTATAAAGATTCTTTCCTTTTTTTTTTTTTTTGTATAAAGATTCTTAACCAAAGTGGGATTCATATTACCATCCCACTCCCTCAATTTGGTTTTTTTTTTTTTATCATTTAAAATATTTGTTTATTTTATTTTATTATTTTTTTCTTTTTTTCTTTTTTATTTTTCAGTGAGTTTTGCCATACATTGATATGAATCAGCCATAGAGTTACACGAATTCCCCATCCCGGTCTCCCATCCCACCTCCCTCTCCACCCGATTCCTCTGGATCTTCCCAGCCCAACAGGCCCGAGCACTTGACGCATGCCTCCCACCTGGGCTGGTGATCTGTTTCACCACAGATGATATACATGCTGTTCTTTCGAAACATCCTACCCTCCCCTTCTCCCACAGAGTTCAAAAGTCTGTTCTGTACTTCTGCGTCTCTTCTTCTGCCCTGCATATAGGGCCATCGTTACCATCTTTCTAAATTCCGTATATATGTGTTAGTATACTGTAATGTTCTTTATCTTTCTAGCTCACCTCACTCTGTATAATGGGCTCCAGTTTCATCCATCTCATTAGAACTGATTCAAATGAATTCTTTTTAACGGCTGACAAAGGAGGCAAGGATATACAATGGAAAAAAGACAACCACTCCCTCAATTTGAATAGGAGCAGTCCATGATTAAGCAGCTCACTTCTGAAACGTTGTCGGTTCTCTTTGTGTAGTGAGCTCATCTCAATGTTTGTGAAGTTGGTCTCAAGAAAGCAGTGTTTGATCCCACATTGTGAACCACAGGAAACCGATTCTAGGGCAGAAATTGTTGGTGTTTCTAGCACATGTATGCTGTCTTGTCTCTGATTGGTTGTGCAACCAGGTACAGAAACCTATTTTCTGAAGCAGAATGTTTCACAGATCTAGGCTGCAGAACGTTCCTCTACTGAAGATACTTGAGCAGGATAAATGGAGAGGAACACTTTGACAGCCTCATGGCTGATCCTGTGGCTTCATCTTGGCCGGAAGTCCTGGGGGTGCTGAAGACATTCTGAACAGTCTGGGGTGGTGATGGGGAAGGAGGGAGCTGCAGTCAGGCACCTCAAGATTCTAATATTTGGGAATGTGTGAAGGCAATGAACACTGTAGAGAAATCAGTTTCTATGTGTGACCTTGTCTTTCTGAACAGGAGTGAGCAGCCTCTTGACTGTGGAACAGCGTCCTGCCTCGCTGTGGGTTCAGGAAGGAGAGAGCGCCAATTTCACTGGCAGTTTCCCTTCCAGCTCTTTCTATGCCTTACACTGGTACAGATGGGAACCTGCAAAGGGCCCCAAGAACCTGTTTGTAGTGAGTGCAAATGGGGATGAAAAGAAGCGAGGACGAGTGAGAGGCACTCTGAGCACTAAGGAGGGTGACAGCTCCATGTACATCGGAGGATCCCAGCCTGAAGACTCAGCCACATACCTCTGCGCCTCCACACAGTGCTCCTCAGCCCCCTGCAGCCCACACCCAAACCTGGGCCTGCTGCTGCTCTGGGACCAGCGTTGAGGAAAACGGAAATGCAATGAATGACAGTGTTTTCAGTAATCAGGAGGAAATGCAGACACAGATAAACAGGCATTCCAGTCACTGTAGCTCCCTAAACATCACTAATCTCCACTACCACCAGTATTCTGGCCATATCATTGATTCCAATTCCTAGCCTCCTGTTTTCCCATGATTGCAAGTGAACTAGATAGTACTCAAACCTATCTAAAATAATGTGGTTATACCTGGGTAATATTTACCCTTCACTATTGCTACATCCTAAGAGCTAGTCTTTATGGTATTTCCTTATGTGCATGAATGTAATATGGGGATATGCTGTCTCACACACCTGGCATGGAAGTCTGCATGTTTTATACCAGAACAGTCAATTTTGTCTCATTTAACACATTGGAGATTTTGATTTTGCTTTAGTTCAAACTCCCCACTACATGGACATCTGTATGTCATTTCTATACTTTGTGGCTGTTTGCATTTTAAAAAATCACTTTGATATCTGGAAGAAGCATTGATAGGGGAAATTCACTACTAAAATTGGTCTCTCCCCCAGTTTATATTGTAACTGTGATAGTGAATAAGTAACTGAACTCCAGGATCTGAGTTTCTTACTTAGTAATTTCCAGGTATATGAAGCTGATCAATCATCTGGCCCTGTGCTCATTTTGCAGATTTCCAAATAGCCCACCAGTTTAATATCATATCAGGCTTCTCTGATGGCGCAGATGGCAAAGAATCTGCCCACAGTGCAGGAGAGCCGTGTTCGATCCCTGGGTCAGGAAGATCCCCTGGAGGAGAGAATGGCTACCCATTCCGACATTCTTGCCTGGATAGTTCCATGGGCAGAGGAGCCTGGTGGGCTGTAGTCCATGGGGTCACAAAGAGCTGGACGTGACTGAGTGACTAGCACTCTCACTTAATGCCGCGTCGGCGCTTTGCTGCTGCTTAGTCGCTTCAGGTGCGTCCGACTCCGATGCTATGGACTGCAGCCCACCAGGCTCCTCTGGCACAGGCTGCTAGTTCTGGGGTCTTTTTGGGGTTTGTCAACACAATTTAATTTGCTTCTGGGCTCTTCATCTTATCGCTTGTGTTTTCAGATTTCTCCCCACCATACACATTAGTAATTAATATCCAGCCTCTGTCCAGCCTCCTGAAGTATGGTGCTATTGTGCTCTCTCTCTTTCATAAATTTATATTTTAAAAAATGTATTAGTGTCATTATGTTTAGGAAAGATAATGCATATTATAAAAACAATACTGGTTTGCATACACATCCCTCAGACCGAAACTATTTAAGAAACATTCATGTGAAAGATTTCTTTTTCGAAGGTCATTCACAAGGCAGTAATGAATCTGTTTGTCTATCAGATTGCAAATGGTTAAATCCGCTTTGTGATATGAATGTGCATAGAACTGGAAGGTAGGCCGCAGAAGTGAGTGAGGTGAACCTGTAGTTCATTGTACAGTAGTGTTGATGGAATAAAACAACACGCCAAAAAACAGCTTCTGGTCAACTTCCCAAACTGGGTCTTCAACATGATTGACATAAAGATCAATGGAAGAAATCTCTAATACTATCAGTGAAGACCCTGAGTTTTAGCTAACTCTGAATTGGTAGAAACAAAAAGCACAGAGAAAAAGCAAGGACACAATCTGTCTATATTGTGTCTTGCTGCAACACAGTGCTTCATGTATTTTTCATACCAAAGAACATATAGAAATTGATTACATTTGTACACCACTTCAATATAGAATGCTGTTTGAAAATGACCTGTGATTCCACATTCCCTGGATTCTTCCTCACCTTAGGAGGTAAGGAGATAAAGCACTTTCCACACAGGTAATCAATTCCTGGCATGCAGTGGCACATAATTTGGAAAATCTACTCTTATAAACATGGGGAAAATGTAAACCCGGAAATGAGATTTCTTCAAAAACACCTGTGTCTTTAAGAAAGTCATATGTAACCAAGCAAACATGCACCAACTTTTCAGTTTCTTTGGGTTCTCAAATGGATTTGAAATTGAAAATATTCTGTTGTGTTAGTTATAGAGATACAGATCTGACCTCTTAAATAGTCCCTCATTTTTTAAAGTCACATGGAGTGAGAAGAATGAGTGAAATATAAACATCAAATTGAACAAGGAAAGCTCACATCTCCCTGTTTACTGTAGGGCCCCAACATGAGCAACAACCAACTGTTCTGGTTCTGTGGGGCCCGAGGCTCTCATCACATATGAGCATCACCAGCTAATCTTCTGTGCTAAGGCAGGAGCACTGAGACCACACGTGAAGAAGTTTGGTGAAACAGACAGATGTTTCAGGTCCAGCTCTTAGAGACAATCAGAATTCAGGGAGAGGAAAAACACCTTTCATTCTTGCTAGTATCTCACAAGTCTTCAACAGGATTCTCTTCACGGGCTTTAGTGTCATTGTGTTTTGCTGCACAACAAACCACCTCAAAACTCACTGTTTAATTATCTCATGACACCTCTGCTCCATGCAGTGAAAGGGGGCTCAACTGCACTGGAATCCCTCAATTTACTCACTTAATTAGTGGGGTTTGACTGGAAGCTGAGGCTCAACTGAAATCTCAGAAGCTCAGGCTAATCTCTTCTTCAGACGTTCCCAGGAGTGACCATGGCCCATACATGTGATCTCTCTTTGTGGCCCTGAGGGAAGCTGGGCATCTTACACTGTGCCTCGGGGTTTCCAAAATCACAGATGTGTCAACTGCCAAAGGGTCGCCCCCTTTCGCCTCAGAACTGGCATGATGTTAATTCTGCTCATCTGTTTACTCCAGCAAGTCACGCAGCCAGCCTGGACTCAGTGCACACGGGGGCTACACAAGGTCCCAGGTATCGGGAAGCAAGGATCACCGGAGGCAACTTTGGCCACTAGTTTCCACGTGAGCTGATAGAATAAATACATTCCTTGTGGCAAAGTGGCACCAGAGTGCTAATGAAGCACATAGACCTTAATAATCATCAAGGTCAAGTCAGTTTACTTTTCAAATAACACCCACATTCATTTCCTCATCTCTATACTCCTTGCAACTCCCCTAATCCAAGCATTTAGCACCTCTCACTTGGATAACTGCAAAGGCCTCTTCACTCTCTTCCTGCCTTTACTCTCAACTCTTTGAATCTGACTTTTACATGACCACAGAGTTTATACATACATACATATATATATATATACACACACACACATATATAGATATACTATATATATATTAGAGAAGGAAATAGCAACCCACTCCAGTATTCTTGCCTGGGAAATCACATGGACAGAGGAGCCTGGCGTGCTGCAGTTCATGGGGTCACAAAGAATTAGACATAGCTTAGTGATTGAACAACAATAACAATAACTGAATAACAATAACAACAACTAATAACAACAGTAACATAAAATTAGTTCACTTCATGCTCATCTTTGGATAATGAGGAACCATTAGAAATTGTAAAGATCAAATTTTATATTAAGAATTACAAGGCAATGTACAATTTTTCCCTGAGTTACTTCTAGTTTTCTCATTCACCCTTTTCTGCCACATACTCTAGATATACATCAGCCACTTTAAAATAAAACCATTTATGCTGGCATTAAGCTCTTTCCTTAATCTGAACCTTTGCGGATGCTGTCCTCTTTGGTCAGAATGGTTTTTCCCAAGTACTTGTGTAAAACACATATATGTACTCAATCTTTACAGCCCAGTTCAAGCAACATTATTTCTTATGTGAAGTCTTAGAGGATAATATTGCTAACTTTTAATTATAAATATTCTTAGATCTCGTCCCCTCTTAAAATGGTTTGACAGGAATATTTGCTACTGGGGGCCATCTTATATTTATATTCATTCAAACTGTTTCCTATGAGGCACGAAGAGATTCCTTTTAGTCCACAAACCAAAGCACGGTCAGGTTCCCTTCTTTTCATTTAGCAAATATCTCCTTCACAGCACAAGCCCTGGGGATAGGCTGCAGCAAATATGATGCTGTGAGTTGGGAAAGTTCAGCCTTCTCCAGGGGGTGACTGTTCTGTCTTGGTTTACATCCTTCTGTGTAAACTGTGGCAGGGCTCCTGATCTGCATGAAGACCAGGGAACTTTTAAAGCATCCCCAGTGCTGCTCCACACCCCTTGCTCTTTTAGGGTGGAGGTGGAGCCTTCACCAACAAAGCACTGCTAGATTTGTCTTCATTTGGAGGTTCAGATCCAACATGCCTGAAAAGGAAAAGTTATCCCAATGATGTGCATTTCAAAGAACTTTGTAAACTCATGGGATTTTCCTTTTCCATTACATCCTAAACCTGCTACTCTTTCTGTTTCTATATATAAAGTAATTCAGATTCAGATTTACTTTTGACTTTTAAGAAGTTTTGAGATGTCTACCATGTATATAACTGCATGGCAACACTTCAGACATTAAGGACCCTATAGTGGGTTGGAGGGCGGGCCCCGAAAGACACATTCCCATCCTAACCCATGGAAACTGTGAATGTGAACTTATTTACCAAAGCAACTCTTCAAATGGAATTAAGAAAAGGGTGTCAAATCCAAGCATACTGGATTATCTTGGTGGAGCCTCAATCCAGTGACAAGTGTCCTTTTAAGAGACACACAGGTGAGAAGGCCTTGTGAGGTCTTCTCGGTGGAGGAAGAGGCTGGAGGTGTACAGTCACTAGCAAAGGAGCCCCTGAAGCCACCAGAGGCCAGAAGAGGCAGGAAGGAGTCTCTCCTGGACCATCTGGAAGGAGTGTGTTCCTGCTGACACCTTGTCATCAGACTTCTGACCTCCAGGTTGCAGGGAACCAATTTTTGCTTTTTGGAGCCATCAAATTTGTGATAATTTGTAATGGTAGAACAAGGCCTACTGGGGCTAAAACAGTTTTCCATAGGTAACATTTCTAAATAGCTATAAGCAACTCCTGAATGTTTACATTCATGGAAGGACATTTTTAAATTACTTTAAAGAGGAATTAATTTAATTAAATTACTCTTTGAGACATTTGCATTCAAATTCTCACATAAGTAAACGTACACATGTATTTATCATTCAAATGTTTGAGTAACCACTATTTACCAGGTATTACTGGATCAGAAATTTTTGATCCAGTCACAGAGCGGCAGCATCTGCAAACATAGACCCTCCCTGAGGAAGAAGGGTGGGTAACATGGTGGTAAGTGATGGGCTGTCTCAAACTGCAGTCACTCCTTTCTTTTTTATTTCCCAAATGCAGTATAGACCAGGTTTTTATAGGTCTGGAAGAAGCTGATACAAGGGAAACCCTTTCAGGAGCAGACAGATTCAGCAACTCTTTTTGAAGAGGAAGAAAAGGGAGATGCTACTGTTAGCACCAGTGTTGATTTTAAGGATGCCAGTATCACATGAGCTTGGGGTTTCCCTGATTGCTCCTTGAAAATTCAGCACAGAGGAATCTTATCTGCAGGCAACTGTAGGAGGGGGATTTTCTGACTGAGAGCAGGATGTTAAGAAGAAAATGAAAACTAAAAAGTGGAAGATAGCGTTGGGGAGAGAGACATGGAAAGAAGGAGAAAATACACAAGAAGAATGAGAGAGACCATGACAGCTGAGAGAATAAACATCTAATCAGACTTTCTCTGTTACTTCTCACTGTTTTTCTGAACAGAAATGAATGGACAACAGAATTCATTTTCCTGAATTCTTGCTTCTGCAAGAAGGAGAGAACTTCACCACATACTGTAATTCTCAAGCACACTTTACAGTTTACAGTGGTATCAGCAGAGGCCTGGGGGAAGTCCTGTCCTCTTGATTATATTAGCTAAGGGTGGAGAAGTGAAGATGGAGCAGAGATGGACAGATTGATTTGGAGAGTCCAGACAGCACAGTTCCCTGCGCCTCTCTGCTGCCCAGCTCTCAGATGTAGGAACCTACTTCTGGGCAAGGGGACAGTGCTCTGGAAGCACCTGTTGTCTGTCCCCAAACCTCACTGTTGGCTCTGGGGTCGCTCCTCCTCATCTCTCCTCAGAGCAGGGGCCAGAGAAAGCTGAAGTGATGATGTCTATGAAGAAATTGTAGTTTTAATTAAAAAAATCACCAGACTCGGTGTCACTGAAGAATTCTGTCAAACACTGAAGAGGAATTAGCATGAATTATACACAATTTCTTGCAGACAATAGAAAGAAAATAGTTCTTCACTCATTTTATGAGGCTAATATTACCCTGATGCCAAAATCAGACAAATACCATAAGGAACTGAAAACTACAGGGAAATATCTTTCATCTAGAAGATAGACACACATTTCTTAAAATATTTTAGCAAGTAAAATTCATTGATATGTAAAATGAATAATATACCAAGCACAAATGTAATTTCTTTCAAGAGTGCAAGACACTTTAATATTGAAAATTAATGGATAGAATTCACCATATTAGCAGGGTAGAGAAGAAGAACCATATCATCATATTAATCTAGTGAGAAAAAAAAGATTTGCAAAAATTCAGTAGTCAATTATGATGAAAACTCTGAGAATCACAAGAATAGTGGGGAATTTCCTCAAAAGTTAATGTTATTCTTACTAGTAAAAGACTATAATTTTCTTTAAGAAAGAGAAAAAAGTCAGACTGTCCATTCTTGTCACTCTTTCAGTACAGTGCTAGATGTTGGAGCAAGTGCGATAAAGAAAGTAGATGTAACGATCTTATAGAGTTGAAAGAAGTAAAACTGTCACTATTTGCTGGTAACATGATTACCTATGTAGAAAATACAAAGACTATACCCCTAAATTTATATTAGGAAAATCCAAATTAAAACTACAAAGAGACACCACTTCACATATATCATAAGGGCTAAAACTAAAAATACTGACAATACCAAGTTCTGGCAAGGATGCAGAGAAGTTGGATCACTCGTGCATTGCTGGTGGGTGAATGGACCAGTCATTCTAGAAAATAGTCCAAGAATTTCAAATACACTTAAATATTCACTTGCAGAATTCTTAATACGTGAAATCAACCAGTGATCTTCACTGAATGAACAGATAAATATCCTATAGTACATTCACACAATGAAATATTATTTATACATCTTTCTCAACTTCAAAAGGGTTATTTTTCAATAAATCATTTTAAGTTGAAACAATAGGAAGTCAAAAGTTCATTTAATATGGGAAGGAAATCTATAAAAGAGTGGAGATAAATGTATACATTAAAACTGACTCACTCTGCAGCACTGCAGAAACTAGCATTGTAAAGCAACTATACTCCAATAAAAGTAAATTAAAATTAAAAAAAAGAAAATCCATCTAATATATTTAAGCTAGGCTTCCCTTAAATGTGGCCAATACTTGCATTAGCATACAGTTGGGAAAAAAATCATCTCACACAGCCTATTTTATACTAAAATGATGAAAATCCTATGCAATGTATTGAATACTGTACTGAAAGTGAAAATCAGGATGGTTATACGGGTGTGAAATGGTTGTAAATGTGTTAGTTGTTTATACTCATGATTTTGAGGCTGGCCAGGAGCTCAGCTCACTCTTGCTGCCCAGAATCACCAGGAAACATAATACTGCATGTTGCTAGTCCAGGAAAATATAAAAGTTCAATATTCCAAGTATGGTTTCTATTGAAAGCATATCATTTTCTCACTACTGTAAAGTCAAAAATTCTAAATTGAATTATCATAAGTTGGGGACAGTCTGCAGTGATTAAAAGGAACAGACTATTGATATATGCAGTAGTCTAGATGGATCTCAGGATGTTATGCTGAGTAAAAAAGTCAATCTCAGAGGCTACATGGTATATGATTACACTTATTGGATTATTATGACTGTTTATGTAGTGTGATTCTGCTTATACAACATTCTCAACAGGACAAAATACAGAGATGAAAGGACATCAGTAGTGACCTGGAGTGTAAAGAACTGCAGGCCTCGGGAGGGTGTGCAAAGAGGGTTTCTTTAGAGAGATGGAACAATTCTATGTCATGATTTTAATGGTGGTAACAAGAGCCTATACATGTGATAAAGTTTCACAGAGCTATGCATCAAAACCAGAGTGCATGTGAAACTGAGGTATCAGATTGCAATCTGTATTTTAATAAAATTTTAGCAATATCAATTTCCTGGTATGTATATGTAATTATTATATTAGCATATATATTTTAGAATATCAAGCTGATCTTCAGGCTGCTGCAATCCTTTGTGGTCTCTTCTGCTTAGTTACAAATAAATGGAAACCAGGACATCAGCAGATTACAGGGATTTTCAAGGGTTGTGGAGGTGCAGATGGTCTGCAAAGTAAGTTCTTCAGGGTGATGGAATGATTCTGTATCTTAATTTTAGTGGTAGTAACAAGAACCTACAAATGGGATAAATTTCACAGCTATGCATAAAAAGGTGGATATAAAAACGTGATATGTATAATAAAATGATACATATAATATAATGATACATATAGTATGTATATTATCATTCTTCTCCCCAGACTGCTGTGGGCATTTGTGGTCTCCCCTGCTTCTTTGTAAATAATTAGAAACCAGGACATCAGCTGCCTGTCACTCAGAGTTCAAATGGGACAGAAGAGTAGATGGTTCAACTACATATAAACTCTCCTCCCTGCATCACTAATTAATGAGTTCTTTTGAACTTATATTTTAAGAACTGGCACTGTTTTGGAGACTGTGTCTATACTTCCTTTTCTATTTGCTTGTTTGCTCTTGGTTCTTTTAAATTAATTCATCTATTAAGATGACGAAACTAAGTGGAAGACTGAGAGATACATACTTCATGATCTTGCACAGTATACAAAACTTCAATCATCAAGTTCTGTGGTACTGACATATACTAAGTGTTTGAACAGGACTGGAAAAGGTCAGTTTTCATTCCAGTCCCAAGAAGGGCAATGCCAAAGATTGTTCAAACCATTATGCAATTGTGCTCATTTCACATGCAAGTAAGGTTATGCTTAAAAGATTTTAAACTAGGTTTCGCAGTGTGTGAACCAAGAACTTCCAGATGTACAGGCTAGGTTTCAAAGAGGCAGAGGAACCAGAGATCAAGTTGCTAACATTCATTGGATCATGGAGAAAGCAAAGGAATTCCAGAAAAGCATCTACTTCTACTTCATTGCCTATGCTAAAAACTTTGTGTGGATAACAGAAAACTATGGAAAATTCTTAAAGTGATGGAAATACCAGCCCACATTATTTGTCTCCTGAGAAACCTGGATGCAGGTCAAGAAGCGACAGTTAGAACCGGACATGGAATAATGGACTGGTTCCAAATTGGGAAAGGAGTCTTTCAAGGCTGTATATGGTCAGCCTGCTTATATAACTTATATGCTGAGTACAACATGTGAAATGCCGGGCTGGATGAATCACAAGCTGCAATCAAGATTGCCGGGAGAAATATAAAAAATCTCAGATACGCAGAAGATACCACTCTAATGGGAGAAGATGAAGAGAAACTGAAAGGGCTTTTTGATGAGTGTGAAAGAGGAGAGTGAAAAAGCTGCCTTGAAACTCAACATTCAAAAATCTAAGATCATGGCATCTGGTCCCATCACTTCATGGCAAACAGAAGGGGAAAAAGTAGAAGCAATGACAGTTTTTACTTTCTTGGGCTCCAAAATCTCTATGGACAGTGACTGCAGCCATGAGATTGAAAGATGCTTGCCCCATGGAAGAAAAGAGCTGACAAACCTGCAGGTGGGCTAAGTCACTTCAGTCGTGCCCGGCTCTGCGTCCCTGTGAACTGTAGCCCTCCTGGATCCTCTGTCCGTGTGATTTCCCAGGCAAGAATACTGGAGTGGGTTGCCATGCCCTCCTCCAGGGGATCTTCCTGACCCAGGGATTGAACCCACATCTCTTATGTCTCCTGAATTTGCAGGCAAGTTCTTAACCACTAGTGCCACCTAGGAAGCTTAAGATGACATATTAGAAAGCATAGACATCACTTTGCTGACAAAGGTCTGTATAGTCAAAGCTATGGTTTTTCCAATAGTCATGTGTGGTGTAAGAGTTGGACTACAAATAAGGCTGAAAGCTGAAGAATTGATGCTTTTGAACTGTGGTGCTGGATAAGACTCTTGAGAGTCCCTTGGACTACAAGGAAGACAAACCAGTCAATCTTAATAGGAATCACTGTGAATATTCACTGGAAGGACTGATGCTGAAGCTGAAATTCCAGTACTTTGGCCATCTGATATGAAGAGCCAACTCATTGGAAAAGACTTGATGATGGGAAAGATTGAAGGCAAAAGGAGAAGGGAGAGGCAGAGCATGAGATGATTAGAGAGCATCATTGACTCAATGACATGAATTAAAGCGACTCTGGGAGATATTGAAGCACAGTGTAGCCTGGGGTGCTGCAGTGCATGGGGTCACAAAGAGTTGGACACAACTTAGCAACTGAACAACAACAACAAAGTGTTTGAAACCTGTGGATACCAATTTTTATAGGAGAGCATTACAGCATTATGTCACAGAAAGATTTGGCATACTTAACATGAATTTATTTTACAAAGAGAAAAATAATGAGCCAGTAACAAGTGAGACTGAACACTTTGGACCACTGACATAGAAAATGTGACGTCAGGACAATTCCAGGACACATGATCTAATAAATGCAATTCTGCTTGTGGAGGGGACAGGACTGAATATCCTGGTCTTCCTCAAAGTCTAATAAATAAGACTCAATTTCAAATTTCAAAAGAATATTTTATTCCTGTATAATTTCATTCAAAATTTAAAACTGAATAGACTCTGAAAGTCAGATGGACTGATTTTTTGTCATTTATGGTGAAGTAACTTTATTTATTGAAAAACCTAAATAGAGTCATAGAACTCAATACAAAGACAAAGAGATACAATAATTATTTTGAATAAAATTTCCATTCACCAAGAAGCCTAAGATCTGCAAGTTTTCTTAAAGAGTTATTAGATTCTGGATGGAGAAAAGTAAGTATAAGCTAAATAAATGACCAGTTAATAGATAACAGAACATTTCATAGGCTATAGTAAATTGTATTTTAAATCAGCTGGAAAAACCATTTTGCTGAATAATTATCGATGTATGTCAACTTGCTTACTATTCAGTTCCCTTCAGTTTAAATTTTAATACTGATTGCTTTTTTTCATGCCTTCTTTCAGGATCTGATTAATTTAATGACCAGGAAAAAAACAAGCAATCAAAGTAAAGATTTGTGGTGAGCCAGACTTTTTCCCATGCGTGCACAGACCACGTGGTCTATGAACGTGACAACCCCCACTTCCTGTCGGGAGGAGTCACGCAGGTACCGGGTAGTATGTATACGTGCTGCCGGGCACTTAAAAGACACTGAACTCTCAGCCTGAGGCAGAACTGAGCACATTTGTGCAGGGGAACCCATGCCTCATGCCGCTCTCCAGTCTGCTCTGGGTGTTTCTGGCCTTCACCTTCCCTGGTAGGGATGCTTCCAAACCTGGATGTGATTATTCAGGGTAAAAGGACTGCACACAGGCATGTGGTGTTTCACAGGGACTTGGGGAGGAAAGGAAAGATGGAGAAAAGCAAGCAAACATCTTATGATTTCAATTTTTTGTCTTTGGGTCCTAAATAAATCCTACACTATTTTATTCACTGCTTCATCTTTGTTTTCTGATTTTTTTCCCCACAGCATCTGGTGTGGCCCAGAAAGTTACTCAAGACCAGCCAGATATATCCAGTCAAGTGGGGCAGTCAGTCACCCTGAATTGTCGGTATGAAACAAGTTGGAGAAATTACTACCTCATTTGGTACAAGCAACTTCCCAGTGGACAGATGACTTACCTTATTCGTCAGTATTCAGAAGACAGTAATGAAAGGAATGGCCGCTACTCTGTAAACTTCCTGAAAACAGATAAATCCATCAGCCTCATCATTTCATTCTTACAGCTGGATGATTCTGCAAAGTACTTCTGTGCTCTCCCTAAGCTCACAGTGCTTGAAGTAATAGGAAAAGCTGTACAAAAACCCAGAGCTTGATAAGAGAGAGCCCCCCTGCTGCAGGACCCCAGCTGAAATTCATACCCACAGACCCCAGACAAGAAATGATAATCCTGTGGTTGTTTAAGTTGTGGTCTGGATCAGAAGATTTAATTCTAGATAAGGCTCCTTCCATGTCATTGGAAACAGGTGTCCAAAGTAACTTTCTACAAATACATTCTCCTCTTGAATTTTTGACTTTAAGTCAACCATACAGAACATGTGTAAAGTCGTCTAGATTTGAAAACTTGTCCCATAATACTTTAAACTGGCAGTTTTACTTCATCACAAACCTGGGTCTAGTTGTGTGGAGTCACCATCAAAACCATTTGCTTAGTCACTTCCTCTTAGACTTCGTGTCAGGGCACAATCAGAAAAGCAGAACCATGAGTGATGTAGAATAAGAGATTAGTTATAAGGACTAGAATTCAGGCAATAGCTAGAGCTGGTGGACAAGTCTGTACAAAGCTGTTATTTTATATCTGATGTTGAGCCTGAATTCACTTTAAGTGAGCTTAGAGTAACGTTTGTAAAGGAAAGTTTGATGAGGACAAAAGCATGGACAAACTGTGATACATAAAGTCATACTTAAACTGTGAGGATACTTGGAACCACAAAGACTTGTCTGTCCCTCATCTCTTTCAGTCTCACAATACTGGGTGACCTTGAAGAGAAGTAGCTGTCATTTGCCATCATGCTACACGCATACCTGGCCCAAGACAAAGAAGATGAGGAGGACTTCTAATGGGAAGTGGAGGAGTTGTGAGTCAACAATAAGATGAGCTAGTTCAGCAGCAGCAATGTAGAAAAAGCATTTGCCAAAATCCAATAGTCAACCATGGTGAAAACTTTAAGAAGCACAGCAATAATGGAGAAGTTCCTCAACAGCACTTAGTATGTTTACTGGTAAAAAACTATACTTTTCCCTAAGGAAGGGAACAAAGGGAGAATATCCACTTTAATCACTCTCCTTCAGCACAGTGCTGGACGTTGTAACCAGGGCAGTAAAGAAAGTAAATATATGATCAACCTTATAAGCCAGAAAGGCAGTCCAATTACCACTATTTTCTATCTATGTAGAAAATCCCAAAGAATATACCCTCCAAAACTCCTACAACTAGTAAGCAGGTTCAGAAGGTCTCAGGATACATAAGATAAACACAAAATAATATGCATTTCTATATACTAGCAGTAAACATGTGGATATCTAAATTAATAATATAATACTATTTACAATGACTCAAGAAAGACCCTAAATCCTTAGGTTAAAATTTAAGAAAACATGTACAGAACTTATACACAGAAAGCAACAAAACACTGGTACTTCCAAAAAATACAAATAGCCAATTATTCTAGCTATTGTCCTAGAAAGACCAACTTTTCCCCCATGAAGCTGCTTAGGCATCTTTAAAAGTGAAAGTGAAAGTCCTCAGTTGTGTCCAACTCATTGCAACCCCATGGACTATACAGTCCATGGAATTCTCCAGGCCAGAATACTGAAGTGAGTAGCCTTTCCCTTCTCCAGGGGATCTTCCCAACCCAGGGATCGAACCCAGGTCTCCCATATTGCAGGTGGATTCTTTACTAGCTAAGCCACAGGGGAAGCCCCATGGAGCTGCATAGGCACCTTTAGAGAAAAAAAAAAATTGATGACACATGCATTATGACCTCCTTTTGGACTTGATTCTGTTTATTGACTTTATTTTATCCTCATACCAACAGACCATTCTATCTTAATTACTGGGGCTTCATACACGTTTTGAAATCTGGGAATGCAAGAGATGCTTTCTTTGTCTTATTCAAGGCTTATCTAGGTTTTTGCACTTCCACATAAGTTATGCATAGCTTCTACCACAAGAGACTGAGGTAATTTTCTTGGGATTGTGTTGAATTTATGAATTAATTTGGGATAATTGACATCTTAACATATGAAGTCTTTGGATCCATAGCCTCTTTATTTATGTCCTCTCTAATTTCTTTCATTAATGTTAAGATTTTTGTAGAGGACATGCATTGCTGCTGCTGTTTAGTCTCTGTCGTGTCCAACTCTTCGTGACCCCATGGACTGTAGCCCACCAGGCTCCTCTATCAATGGGCTTCCCAGGCAAGAATACTGGAATAGGTTGCCATTCCCATCTCTAGGGAATCTTCCCAATGCAGGGGTATTTTCTACATATACAAACATATGATGTATAAATAAAAATAATCCACCTGGTTGGCAGGCAGACTCTTTACCACTGAGCCACCTGGGAAGCAAGACTACTTATCAATATAACAATTTTATCTTTTATTTTATATAACTTTTTTACCTTAATTGACCTAAATACCCATCATCAAATCCAGAGCTAGAGTTAACTGGGCTTTTTTTTTTTTTAAAAAAGTGTGAATACAGGGATTTAATTGTGTTCTGAAATGGCCAGAACAGAGCTAGATACCTGTCAATATGAGAATAGATTCAATTAAACAGCCAAATAGATGGTACCAACCTCTTGTTTTGGAATTTGAAAATGCTATTTCATTGAGCAGCCTTAGGAAATTGTCTTTCCTGATATCAGTGTCTGTAGGTGGCAAGGACTGGTCACCATTGAGTACCAGGCCATGATTTCTGTTAGTTACCCCAGACCTCAGAAGTGAGGACATTTCTCACCTCCCTAAAATGATCTGTGATTTTTTTCTCCCAAATCAAAACTATTCTAGAGTATTGGAGAGGAATCAAGAAGAGGACTTGCATACCTTATAATAAATTAGTTCCCAAGCATTTGATAAATGGTATTTTAATTGCATTTTCTAATGCTTTTGCTAGAATCTAGAAATAAAATTGATTTTTTGTGTTTAGTGACTGTATCAATGCACTAATAGGTTCTAGTTCTTAAACAGCTTGTTTAGAGGTACTTTGTATTTTCTACATATACAAACTTATGATCTCTAAATAAAAATAACTTTACTTCTCCTTTTCAAACTTAATACATCTTATTTCCTTTCCTGATTTGATCCCAGGCCCTCCATCAAGACAGTGAATAGGAGTACTGATAGTCTACCTGTCTTGTTTGTGATCCTGTAGGGAATAATACTGACTTTGATATTTTCAATGATACCCTTTACTAGATTTGGGAATTTGTCTTTTATTTTTGGATTGTTGGGAGTATTCATCATACTTACCTCCCATAACTCCCATCATACATACATAACAAAAGAGACGTTAGCCTTTCAGCAAATTCTCTTGATTATTTGAAAGTAAATTAAGTACATAATTTTGGTTTTCATCAGGCAAAGGAAGATAACCTCACCTCATATGGTCAAGATATAATCTTCTAAAATTAAAAATTCTGAAAAGCAGCAGTAGGCTAGAAAACTTATTTTCAGATTCTCCATATATTTTTGGTTTTCAATATTATTTAAAATGACACTTTGAAGTGTTTCGTACAATCTTCTAAAAAATAAAGTCAAAGAAATCAACAAATAAAATGTTCATGCTAGTTTTCTTCTGCCTTTTGCTAACATAATAAAATAATATATTCCTACATAGCTTATATGAATTCATTTTCATTTGTTCCTATATTTTCAGTAGTAGTGGGTATTGACTTGTGTGTGCATGTGATCCGCCACAGAGAGACTCCCAAAGAATATTTATGATTACTTATTAAATGAATGAAGCATGATTATGATGATATTTACTCCCATATCATCAGTTTAATTTTCCTCCATCCTAGAGTTGGGATGTTTGTTATCTGTTCTTGAATTTTGTCCACAAATATAACTCTCTATTTATCCTGTTGGAGTCTTTTGTTTAACTTGACTTCCATGGCATTGAAAGATTGCTTTTAGAATAATTTCAAGAGTTGCTCAGCATAACTTCTTTCACTAAGTTCATGAATAACAACTCATCTACTCATTCAGAAAACAGATAACTCTTGAGTGCTTTATGTGTAGGAACCTCTCTTTTTAAACTTTGAATAACTTTAAAATATGAGAAGGTTAAAGACAAAAGGAAAACTACAAAGAAGCTGACAACTGAGGATCATAATGGGGGTGTGACAAAGAAAGGAGCCAGAAATAACTAAAATCTTCTGTGGAGTGGTATAGAACCAAGAAAACACAGCTGAGTACAGAGGTAGTACAATTATGATGTGTGTGAGTTCTCAGTCGTGTCCAGCTCTTGGGCCCACCAGGCTCCTCTGTGCATGGATTTACCTAGGCAAGAATACTGGAGTGGGTAGCCATTTCCTTTTCCAGAGGATATCCCTGATCCAGGGATCAAACCCCCATTGCCTACATTGCAGGTGGGTTCTTTACCGGCTGAGCCACCTTTCAATCTGAGCAACTTTTCAAAAGGTTGACTTCTGGTGGGAGTTTAGCTCTGCAGTCTGTTTATTCAGTCACAAGAGGGGGCTGCTTCACTTGGAAACAGTGGTCCTTTCTGGCTATAAAGGAAAGGAAACATGTTTTCCATTGATGTTCCACAGAAAAGTGAAAAAAAAGAACAGATTTTCATTGTCTTTAGATAAACTGATTTTATAATCCTTTGTTGAGTGCCTGTGGTCAAGGATTCAGGGAATCATAGCCTCTTAGCCTAAACCTTTTCCATTTACCTCCCTAAACACTGCTTTCCCATTTCCCACCCCTGGTTAACTCTTCCCTTCCCTATTGCTTATGCTCTTTCCTCTTCACTCCTCCTTTTCTGCCAGGATCATCCACCTCCACCCTTCTCCACCCCAGAGAGTTAGCTCTCCCTTCTGTCTTCTCTCTCAGTGTCTGTATTCTTGGTGCAGAGCACCTACAAACGTGGGCACAGAGGGCCTTTAATGGGCATTGTTCAAGGAGGACAAGGAGAATACCATCCGTGTCATCAGTTACTATATCAAGAACCAATGCATTGAGAAATGTCTGCCTAGATGGAGACAGATGCACGATTCCAAGGACATTTTCAGGACGCTGAGTTCCAATGTCCGAGATCAAGATGTTTAGTTTTTGTCTCAGTGTTACTAATATTTCCTGTCCATCAGGACAACCAGAACCTACTTTGAAATCTCACATACATTTGCTAGAACATGGATGGGAATTTTCACCTCTTTACATTATAGAGCTCAGTACAGTTTTCTGGGATTAAACAATGTTTTCCACAAGGTTCACGGAGCATCAGAAAATTTCTTTGAAGAAGAAATGATAGAACAATGGTTCTGGATAGACACACCACTGTGATTGGTGTTCCTTTTCCAGAGCCAGACTTTAAACTTCACAGGAGTATCAGTCTGTACCCTGTGAGTTGGGGATGTCTCTCCTTCTTTGGGGGACATGACTAAAACACGGGAGGAAGACCTAGACAAGGAACTGCTTGATCATTGGCTGACAAATCCTGGCAACAACACACTGCAACAAACACCTGCACTGGTTGTAGGTCTCTGACAGCAGCAGTTGGTTCTGTTCTCTGGAGACAAGCCCAGGAGCTGACACAAGTGTCAACTCTGAGCCCACAGTCCTGATTTGTCCTTGAAGTATGAGGTTGGTGGTTGGAGTAACTGCTTTTCTGACCTTGGGTAAGTGTTCTGTGTCTACAAGGGATGACTTTGAGGCCAAGGGAGCATAAATCATCATTTGCTCTCTACTCTCCTTCCTGTGTTTTATTCAGCTTTATAGCAATGGAATTGAGAACAGATCTATGCATTTGCTAGTGAGCGCAAACTTCTACATGACAGGTTAATCCATAGCCATGATCCCAGAAGAGACTTTAGCAGTAAGCAGGTTGGAAGAAATCTCTGGGGTTATTGAGCCAAGGACCCATGGGATAAAACCTATAGAGTTCTCTGAATCTTGCATGTGTCTTTGGTCCCTATATAATAAGCACCAATAATATTTCTCAGGACATAGATAAAAATACTGGAGTAGGGGGTAAGTCCAGACAGTTTGGGGAATGTTGTGCCCTTGTTCCACAGAATTACACTGATTTGTTGTTGGGGGATAATTTTATTTTCTTGACCCTTTAGGGACTGTGATTGATGCTAAGACCACTCAGCCCAGCTCCATGGATTGTGCTGAAGGAGAGGATGTAAACCTGCCTTGTAACCACTCTACTATCAGTGGAGATGACTATATACATTGGTATCGGCAAAATCCCAATCAGAGTCCACAGTATGTCATTCATGGCTTACGAGGCACAGTGAACAAAAGCCTGGCCTCTCTGACCATAGCTTCAGACAGAAAGTCCAGCTCCTTGGTCCTGCCCCAGGTCACCCTGAGAGACACCGCTGTGTACTACTGCATCCTGAGAGGGGCACAGTGGGCCAGACAGGGCTGCACCTGTGCAGTATCTCTGGGGGAAGAAGGGGGGACACCGTGGGGGAGCAGTCACGAGAGCAAATCTAGAGTCATCTGGAAAGAGAGTCAGAGAGCAGTAAGAGATGAGGAAAATGAAGGGAAGGAGAAGGGAAGAAGATGGATAAAGAAAGAAGAGAAAGAGGACAAGCAAAAAGTGCATCACTGGTTGATGTGGCTGTGAATGACAAAGCAATTAAGAATCATAATTTTAACAGAGGAATAAAGTGAAGAGGTATTAATAACTTCTCATGGCTCCTCCTCATGTCAATAAAATGTTGGTTTCAGTGTGTTAAAGATGAAAAGATAAGGAAAACACAAATAATTCTCCTGTTCCAAAGGCTTCTTTTGTTTGGACCCAGGACAAATCCATACTCAGAACGCACATTATTACCGTTGTTTCACTTGCAAATTGATCTTACTCAGAGAAAAATCTGAAATGTTATTTTGTTACTACTCTAGAACAAGCATGTTTGTGATAAAAAATTTTTTTAAGGAAACAAAAGCTAAGTGAATATTTGTTTTTAATTTGTCTAGAAGTTCTGCCTCTATAAAGAGTTTTCATAATTTTTTATATTCTAAGCAGCATGTAGATCCATCTAATCATAAAAGTCTCAGGCAGAGCAAAAGTGAAGGCTCATAGCTATATCTCCTTCATTCCACCAAATGGAGATTCCTCCCTCTGTCCTTTTCTGACAGTTTAATGTATATCATACCAGCCTGTTTATTTCAATTACATATATTTTTGCACAGTTCCCCAGGTGAAAGGCTTCCCTGATGAAAGGCTTCCCCTTGATAAAAATGAAAGGGGAGAGTGGAAAAGTTGGCTTAAAACTCTTCATTCAAAAAACTAAGATCATGGCACCAGTCCCATGACTTCATGGCAAATAAATGGGGAAACAATGAAACAGTGAGAGACTTAATTTTCGGGGGCTCAAAAATCACTGTAGATGGTGACTGCAGTCGTGAAATTAAGACGCTTGCTCCTTGGAAGAAAAGCTCTGACAAACGTAGATAGCATATTAAAAAGCAGTGACATTACTTTTGTGACAAAGGTCTGTCTAGTCAAAGTTCTGGTTTTTCCAGTAGTCATATATGGGTGTGAGAGTTGGACTATAAAGAAAGCTGAGTGCCAAAGAACTGATGCTTTTGAACTGTGGTGTTGGAGAAGACTCTTGAGAGTTCCTTGGACTGCAAGGAAATCAAACCAGTCCATCCTAAAGGAAATCAATCCTGAATATTTATTGGAAGAACTGATGCTGAAGCTCCAGTACTTTAGCCACCTGATGTGAAAAAGTGACTCATTTGAAAAGACCCTGATGCTGGGAAAGATCAAAGGTAGGAGAAGAAGGAAATGACAGAGGATAAGATAGTTGGATGGCATCACTGACTCAATGGACATGAGTTTGAGCAAGCTCTGTGATGGACAGGGAAGCCGGGCCTGCTGCAGTCCATGGGGTTGCAAAGAGTCGAACACAACTGAGTGACTGAACTGAATTGAACCCCAGGTGGTGCAGTGGTAAAGAATCTGCCTGCCAATGCAGGAGACACAACAGAGGCAGCTTCAATTCCTGGGTCAGGAAGATCCCCTGGAGTAGGAAATGGCAACCCACTCCAGTATCCTTGCCTGAGAAATTCCATGGACAGAAGAGCCTGAGCGGCTACAGTCTAGTGGGTCGCAAAGAGTTGGACACAGTTGAACACACACACACACATCTTTGCACATCACTTTATGCAACTGCATACACATTTATACACATACATACATATGTACACACACACAGATCAAACGATTTGCCATTAAATTGAATTTATTTGGATTTTTCACACTGTGCCTTTTGATTTTCATTTAATAATGTCCTGGAGCTCTTTCTACAGTTGAAACAAAGTGGAGTGGCCCACTGCATTCTTTCTGATGCTTATTTAGTATTTGAAACATCTTATCATTAAATTAGTTGATTAGTAATTATAATAATTATTATAATAGTTATAATGAAGACAACATCTTACTCATCTTTGTAGAATCTTACACATCTCTGCAGATGTGTACACATCTTTGTCTTACACATCTTTGTAGAATCGCTTTGGCATGTACATCAAAAATTTAATTAGATATATGAATTAGATACTAGAAAATTTGATTAGATGTTCAATAAAGGGCACATTTAAAATTTTTGGAGAAGTGGCATCTTGCCCTCTATATGCTGTGAACAGTCACACTTCAACAGAGTGAGAGGACATATCTTGCATCCTCCACAAATAGGAAATCACCTGTGTTTTTTATTTTAACAGTCCAAATTTACTTTATCTATACACAATGTGCATATATGCTAAGTCGTTTCAGTCATGTCCGACCCTTTGTGACCCTCTGGACTGTATCCTGACTGTCTCCTCTGTCCATGGATTCTAGGCAAGAATACTGGAGTGGCTTTTATTATGTTGAGGTATGTTCCTTCTATGCCTGCTTTCTGGAGTGTTTTAATCATAAATGAATGTTGAATTTTGTCAAAGGCTTTCTCTGCATCTATTGAGATAATCATATGGTTTTTATCTTCCAATTTGTTAATGTGGTGTATTACGTTGATTGATTTCCGGATATTAAAGAATCCTTGCATTCCTGGGATAAAGCACACTTGGTCAGGGTGTATGATTTTTTTAATATGTTGTTGGATTCTGTTAGCTAGAATTTTGTTAAGGATTTTTGCATCTATGTTCATCAGTGATATTGGCCTGTAGTTTTCTTTTTTTGTGGCATCTTTGTCTGGTTTTGGAATTAGGGTGATGGTGGCCTCATAGAACGAGTCTGGAAGTTTACCTTCATCTGCAATGTTCTGGAAGAGTTTGAGTAAGATAGGTGTTAGGTCTTCTCTAAATTTTTGGTAGAATTCAGCTGTGAAGCCATCCGGTCCTGGGCTTTTGGTTGCTGGAAGATTTTTGATTACAGTTTTGATTTCCTTGCTTGTGATGGTTCTGTTAAGATCTTCTATTTCTTCCTGGTTCAGTTTTGGAAAGTTATACTTTTCTAAGAATTTGTCCATTTCATCCAAGTTGTCCATTTTATTGGCATAGAGCTGCTGGTAGTAGTCTCTTATGATCCTTTGTATTTCAGTGTTGTCTGTTGTGATCTCACCCTTTTCATTTCTTATTTTGCTAATTTGGTTCTTCTCTCTTTGTTTCTTAATGAGTCTTGCTAATGGTTTGTCAATTTTGTTTATTTTTTCAAAAAACCAGCTTTTAGCTTTGTTGATTTTTGCTATGGTCTTTTTAGTTTCTTTTGCATTTATTTCTGCCCTAATTTTTAAGATTTCTTTCCTTCTGCTAACCCTATATGACAAATCCACAGCAAGCATCACCCTCAATGGTGAAAAATTGAAAGCATTTCCTCTGAAATCAGGAACAAGACAAGGGTGCCCACTCTCACCACTACTATTCAACATAGTTTTGGAAGTTTTGGCCACAGCAATCAGAGCAGAAAAAGAAGTAAAAGGAATCCAGATAGGAAAAGAAGAAGTGAAACTCTCGCTGTTTGCAGATGACATGACCCTCTACATAGAAAACCCTAAAGACTCTTCCAGAAAATTACTAGAGCTAATAAATGAATATAGTAAAGTTGCAGGATATAAAATTAACACACAGAAATCCCTTGCATTCCTATATACTAACAATGAAAAAACAGAAAGAGAAATTAAGGAAACAATACCATTCACCATTGCAACAAAAAGAATAAAATACTTAGGAGTATATCTACCTAAAGAAACAAAAGACCTATACATAGAAAACTATAAAACATTGATGAAAGAAATCAAAGAGGAAACAAACAGATGGAGAAACATACCGTGTTCATGAATTGGAAGAATCAATATTGTCAAAATGGCTATTCTACCCAAAGCAATCTCTAGATTCAATGCAATCCCTATCAAGTTACCAACAGTATTTTTCACAGAACTAGAACAAATAATTTCACAATTTGTATGGAAATACAAAAAACCTCGAATAGCCAAAGTAATCTTGAGAAAGAAGAATGGAACTGGAGGAATCAACCTGCCTGACTTCAGACTCTACTACAAAGCCACAGTCATCAAGACAGTATGGTACTGGCACAAAGACAGAAATATAGATCAATGGAACAGAATAGAAAGCCCAGAGATAAATCCACGAACCTATGGACACCTTATCTTTGACAAAGGAGGCAAGGATATACAATGGAAAAAAGACAATCTCTTTAACAAGTGGTGCTGGGAAAACTGGTCAACCACTTGTAACAGAATGAAACTAGAACACTTTCTAACACCATACACAAAACTAAACTCAAAATGGATTAAAGATCTAAATGTAAGACCAGAAACTATAAAACTCCTAGAGGAGAACATAGGCAAAACACTCTCCGACATAAATCACAGCAAGATCTTCTATGACCCACCTCCCAGAATATTGGAAATAAAAGCAAAACTAAGCAAATGGGACCTAATGAAAATTAAAAGCTTTTGCACAACACAGGAAACTATAAGTAAGGTGAAAAGACAGCCCTCAGATTGGGAGAATATAATAGCAAATGAGGAAACAGACAAACGATTAATCTCAAAAATATACAAGCAACTCCTGAAGCTCAATTCCAGAAAAATAAATGACCCAATCAAAAAATGGGCCAAAGAACTAAACAGACATTTCTCCAAAGAAGACATACAGATGGCTAACAAACACATGAAGAGATGCTCAACATCACTCATTATCAGAGAAATGCAAATCAAAACCACAATGAGGTACCATTACAGGCCAGTCAGGATGGCTGCTATCCAAAAGTCTACAAGCAATACATGCTGGAGAGGGTGTGGAGAAAAGGGAACCCTCTTACACTGTTGGTGGGAATGCAAACTAGTACAGCCACTATGGAAAACAGTGTGGAGATTTCTTAAAAAACTGGAAATAGAACTGCCACATGACCCATCAATACCACTTCTGGGCATACACACTGAGAAATCCAGATCTGAAAGAGACACGTGCACCCCAATGTTCATCGCAGCACTTTTTATAATAGCCAGGACATGGAAGCAACCTAGATGCCCATCAGCAGATGAATGGATAAGGAAGCTGTGGTACATATACACCATGGAATATTACTCAGCCGTTAAAAAGAATTCATTTGAATCAGTTCTAATGAGATGGATGACACTGGAGCCCATTATACAGAGTGAATTAAGCCAGAAAGATAAAGAACATTACAGTATACTAACACATATATACGGAATTTAGAAAGATGGTAACGATGGCCCTATATACAGGGCAAGAGAAGAGACGCAGAAGTACAGAGCAGACTTTTGAAGGTGAGGTTGGGATGTTTTGAAAGAACAGCATGTATATTATCTGTGGTGAAACAGACCACCAGCCCAGGTGGGATGCATGAGTCAAGTGCTCGGGCCTGGTGGGCTGGGAAGACCCAGAGGAATCGGGTGGAGAGGGAGGTGGGATGGGGGACCGGGATGGGGAATACATGTAACTCTATGGCTGATTCATATCGATGTATGACAAAACCCACGGAAAAATTAAAAAAAAAAAAAAAAACACCTGAAAAAAAATAATAAAGCTACTTCTTATTCCCCATGGGAAAAAATAAATAAATTAATTAATTAAAAAAAAAAAATACTGGAGTGGGTTGCCTTGCCCTACTCCATGGGATCTTCCCAACCCTGGGGTTGAACCCATGTCTTTTATATCTCTTGCACTGGCAGGCAGGTTCTTTACCACTAGTGCCACCTGGGAAGCCCGAGTATAAGAAGAGGCTTTTTATTAATCAAATTGGTTCACTACTTTAGGGTTGACAAGCACTATGCTTCCTTGGGCACATTGCTGAATCATCATGTGCATTTTTACATTTTCATTGACTTGTAGTTGTGATAACACGTTGACTGTGAGTATCAACTGATGTCTAAATGAATATTTTTTTGTTATTCTTTTTTGCCAAGTTAAGAGAATTCTTGCGTCTTTCCAGGGAACTCTATCTAGCTACATGCAATCGTAATCTTTCAAACTATCTGGTGTCAACCTTATGACAAACACAATAATTAAACATTTTAATAAAACAAGCAGAAATCTATGTCATTTATCACAGTCTATGAAGAATATCAAAGATAAAGAGAAGTTTGTATTGGAATGAACTGGAGTTCACAGGAAGAACCTAACAAAATAGTTGGGGACCAATTTCACATTTAATAATGATAGGAATGGGGAATAAAAAGAGAAAGGAAGGAAAAGAGAGAGGGTGGGAAGAAGGAAAGAAAAAAGGTAAATAGGAAGGAAAAATGTAATGAGTCCATGAATGTATAAGGATTTTGGAATACATTCTTGTCTTCATTATGAGATCCCATGTGATGTCCTTTGATTCTTTCTTCTATTTTTATAGAAGGTCTAACTCATGGCCTCTATATTTTATTGCATCCCTAGCAATTGTCAGTAGAATGTTCAGCCAAGAGCATTTCTTTATTCAATAAATGTTTATTGAGCAGCTACTATCCATCAGGTACTATGCTAATTACTGAGAACACTTCAATAAATAAAATGGACAAAAAGATATGTTTTAGGAAAAGCAAAGTGAGGAAATAAGCAAGTGAGCTCTAAAGCTGGGAAGAGGAAATGAGTGAAAAAGTGACTTAAAGTGTTCTGAAGGGATATGCTGATCTTTGAAAAGTGTTAGAGCATCTCTCATTGTACTTTCCAAGACTTGAGTACAAGTATCTGTTACCTCAGATTTCACTCACAGAATCAAAACAATTTCCAAAGTATGATAAACATAGCCATTTACATTTCCACACACATCCTACACACCAGGACAAATTTTCGTCTTTTTGAATATCCAAGAATACGATGTGAATGATGCCACATTGAGGATTCTAATGTTTCACAAACTCCATCTGTTGGGCACATCTGAGAGATTGATTCTAAGTTAGAAGAATATCTAATTCACTCTGTCAGAATTGCATGAAATGTGCAACATACTAAGTGATTTCAAATTGACTTGCCCCCAAAGTAGATAAGATATAAGAGGGTTATAAGAAACAAGTAACAAGTGTATACATATGGCACATGGAAAAGACAATTTCCTGAACACAAAGAAAAGAAAACTTCTGAAAATAACCCATTGGGATAGCCAAAATTCACTGATTTATGACATCTTCTTAGAGACTTGAGCACAAGTTGATCTGGTTGTGGCCACCTTCCTCTGTACTAGGACCTTTGAAGGCACATTTGATTCTACCCCTGATTGACTCCTTGCAGAGAGGAATGATTCACCAAGGAGTCTGGCCTGTTTAATTTTCTACACTAATCTTACTACCTCTTACCATCCCACACTACTTTCTACTTTGCCCTCTAAATCCTCATTCTATTGAAAATAAGCATTCAGTAGCCCCTATAAAAATTCCTTCCACATATCTTAACTGAAACCTGACTGCAATAAGGTTCTTTCACTTGTGGTTACTTCTGGTCCTCCCTCATCTAAAACACTTCAAATTTAGAGATGAGAACAGCATTCTTGTCACAACCACACCCTCCAAAAACGGACTCTTGTCTTTGACCCTTTGAGGCTTTGCCTTTTACCCCTACTTTTCCCTATTCCTTTCATCACTCTCATCTTTATAAACATCAGACACTCTCTGTGGGAACCATGTTTCACTGTTTGCTCAGAAATGTCTCCTGGAATTGACTCTCACTCATTCCCTCCTCCTGGCTTGCTCTCCCCTGCCTTTAAGTTAGATGTTCTGGTTGACATGTTGGCATTGCAGGATGCTGTTCTGCATGATAAACAAACTCGCCTTTCTTCAAAGGCCTTTCTTTAGGACTCTGGTGTGACTTCCTTCAGACGTCCCGGAGGTCGCTTCCTTAGCCCCAGAGTGCTGGCCTCCATCTGGCTTTCCTGCTCTCAGTTAAAGATCACCTGACAGGTTACCAGCAAACATGGGCTCGGCGTTTCCTTAGAGCTGCTCTTCCCCGAGCCTCCCCACACTGTCTCTTACGACCCTGTGTGTTTGTGAGAATCATTCAGTGCGACGCCGCCACACTCTCCCTTATATATTGAAGATGTACACACATAAGATTCTACTGTAACCTAAAGTACTCCTTGACTTAAATTCAGAGAGAAACCTGAACTCATCAACTGTGAAGTCTATCAGTTAGGATCCCTCTCAGTCACAAACTCCCATGGCCACACTCCAGAAAGATGTGATGATATTTCTCCAGGTAGATGTCGCTCCACCTCTGAAATCTTACATCCTGTCTCAACCTTGAATCTGCAGATTCTTACACTCATATACTTCTACTGCATTCGTTCTTTGACTCTTTATGATCATTTAGTCCTCAGATCTCTTTATTGTTATCTTATTTCTTAGAAGTTTCCAATCTTTTATTTCTCTTTCTACAATATCTAAACTTACAGCCCTCCTTCAATCAGTATTTAGTCACTAACTTCATTGTTTTGAGTTAATTCTATGTCATATCAATAATCTTACTACTTCCTAATCATGGATTAATATCTGCCTTCTTACGCACCTCATTGGGGTAATGATTCAAAACACTATATTACACTCATACCATGGAATACTGTTCAGTCATCATAAAGATCAAATTACAAAAAAAAAATCTACTTTCTTATATACTTTGGTAAAGCAGAGTTCAAGAAAATCACACCGATGGGCAGACTGGTGTCACTGAAATTGTGATCACCTCCAATACTAACTAGACCCACAGTGCTTCCAAGAAAGTATTCTTTTTCTCTGTAATCATTTCTCATTGTCAATTCCTACAGTGACTTTTTCAAAACTTCTCACACTCATCAGATTTCTTAACCCAGGATCTCTTCTATTAATTATCTTGGAAGGTACTTAATTTCTATCTACAAGAAGAAAAAATTCATTAAAATTAAAAGATGTGTCAACTTTCTGCCTTCATCCCCTGAAATAATACTGAAAACCAAACCAATTCTTTCCTCCTTCATTCCAATAAAATTGGAAATAACTGTTTCTCCTCACAAATTAATTCTCCTACCTGTGGTCCATATTCCATCCTGGCTGTCTCTTCAGAAGTTTGATCCATTGTTCATAGAACATTTCCAAAAACATGTAAATATATCTCAACCTTTAAAACCCCTACGATTACCACTTTAACATCCTTGTCTAGTTAGCACCATGTCTTTTCTCCCGTTCTCAGTTCAGCCTCTGGAAAGAGATTTTTGTATTCCAAAATTTTTCTCCTTTGTCTTGTCTCTACTATAGTTGAGTTCCTGCTGAAAAACTCAAATCATGATCTTGGTGCTGCTAAAAGTCAACAGACACTTTTCAGTTGTCATCTCACTAGGTAGACATTTTTTAGCATCTGCTCTGATGGACAGTCCTTCCTCTTTGAAACTCCACTTTCCTTCTCTTTCAGGACACCAGTCAATTCTGATTTGCCATGTACCTCTCTGGACTACCTTTGAGGTTTCTCTGATACTTTTTTCTACTGGCCATCACGTCAGTGTTTGAGTTCCTTGAGATTTTCTTTAGTTTCTATTCTCTTGTGAAGTTTGCTCTGTGTGTGTGTCTTGGTGAAATTACATTTAATCTAAAGAGTAGTATTATCAGTAGTTGTCAGTAGATGACTACATAATGGAGTCTAATTGAATTAGGTTCTAATCCTTATATATCCTTGGACAAATCATTTAACTTCTAAAGGACTTGATTTCCCATCTAATAAGTGAGGATACTATCTAGCCTAATGGCCATAGTGCTAAATTGTCAGTGGCCAATGATACAGATTCTTGAATCATACCAATGGGACAAATTCCAGATCACTTACGGTGATCTTGAACAAATTACATCCTTCCTTTCTTGCTTCAATTTTCTCATCTATAAAAATAAGGATAATTTACTTTATGTGATTATATAATGCTATTTAATTCATAGTATTAAAAGAGCCTCTTACTAAGCAAACCCCTGAAACATTCTCATCAGTTTAAAATGCTAAGTAATTCAAGCCTAAATAGGAGCAGAAAGGAGATGGGGCACAAAAGCCTGAAGACTCGATTTGTTTCTTTTGTTGACCTGCAGAGGGTGATGTTGCATAAACTGGAAGTGTTTGTCTCACTCCTATGAGCTTCTTATCTTACAACTCATTGAAGTGCATATTTGAACAGGCTCAATGTCAGGAGCAGTCATTCTTTTTTTTTTTTTTTTTTAGGAGTAGTCATTCTTAAGGAAGCATTTCTTACTGGTAGTAGCAAGGACTGCCTAAACAGGGATCTCTTTAACTCTCAGATTTTCCCGGTTACAAGGACTCAGCACACTCTGGCACATTCCTTCCTGCTCAAGGGAGATCTTCCTCCCTGCATAGCCATGCTCTCAGTGACTCTTCTGCTACTTGGAATGCTATTCACAGCAAGAAAATAACATTATATTCCATGCTTATGCCTATATAGAAGGGATTTTGTTCTGAGGGTGTCTGAATGGAAACACTGTCTCATTATAGATAGGTGTGTCCTGGATTCACTGATGCTGCATTGCTGTTGCAGGAGGAACTGGAGCCCAGTTAGTGACCCAGCCTGACGGTCACATCAGCGTCTCTGAAGGAAACCATCTGGAGCTGAGATGCAACTATTCTTATGGTGGATCTATTAATCTCTTCTGGTATGTCCAGCACCCCAGCCAAGACCTCCAGGTTCTACTGAAGTATTTATCAGGGACCACTTGGGTTAAAGGCATCAAAGGCTTCGAGACTGAATTCAAGAAGGATGAAAAGTCCTTCCACCTGATGAAAGCTTCAGCCCATTGGAGTGACTCTGCCAAGTACTTCTGTGCTCTGTGTGACACAGTGCCTAAGTCTGCAGGGGGAGCTGGACAAAAACCTTCTCAAACATTGTAGCTTAAAACACTCAGGGTCTCAGTCTGACCTGGTTTTAGAGAGGTCTCTGCTCTGATGAAAGTGAGCAGAAGGAGAAGCAGAGTCCTGGGGAGTGCGTGGTCCTGAGGAAAAACAAGATTTTCAATGAGTCCCTTGTTTCACAGCTATGCGAGACCAGACCTGGAATAGACTCGTATGGATAGTCTCCTTTTCGTGGTGACATAGCATTCTGAAGGATTTTTTTAAGTGTTGTTGTTGTTTAGTCACTAAGTCATGTCCAACTTTTTACAACTCCATGGATGGCAGTTCCCCAGGCTCGTTTGTCCATGAGATTTCCCAGGCAAGGATACTTCAGTGGGTTGCCATTTCCTTCTCCAGGAGATTTTCCTGACCCAGGAATCAAACCCATTTCTCCCGCTTGGCAGGCAGGTTCTTTACCGCTGAGCCACCTGGGAAGCCCCAGTTCAATGTGAGCAGCACTAACCTTCTGATCTTTCACCTTCTGAGCTGTCCTCCAACATGCTCCTCCCACACCTCTCGTTTACAGCTGAGAGCACCTCCATGCTGTCCACGTCTCTTGCTGTAACTTTAATGATCTTTGACTCTTACTGTTTTCTCACCGCTTACATCTAACTCAGAAAGAAACCCGGTTGGCCATATCTTAAAAATTAATGCCAAATCGAACCACCGCTGCCATTTTCACTGCTACTTCTTTGGTCAAACCACGCTCATCTCTCAAATGTATTACTCTGAAACCCAGTTTACTTATTATGACATAGACACTCTTCAGCAAATGGTATTGGGAAAGTTGGAGAACTGCATGTAAATCAATGCTGTTGGAACATACTCTCACACACCACACACAAAAATAAACTCAAAGTGGCTTAAAGACTTAGATATAAGACACAATACTCTAAAACTCCTAGAAGAGAACATAGGCAAAACATTCTCTGACATAAATCTCACCAGTGTTTTTTCAGATCAGTCTCCCAAAGCAATAGAAATAAAAGCAAAAATAAACAAATGGGACCTAATAAACTTACAAGTTTTTTTTTTTTTTTTTTTTTTTTTACAGCAAATGAATTCATAAACAATACGAAGACCCAAGTTACAGACCGGGAGAAAATATTTGCAAATGTTGTGATGGACAAGGGCTTAATTTCCAAGATATACTAGCAGCTTATATAACTCAATAACAAAACAGGAAACAACCCAGTGGGAAAATGGGCATATGACCTAAACAGAAATTCATCCAAAGAAGACATGCAGATAGCCAACAGGCACGTGTAAAGATGCTCAACATTGCTAATTACTAGAAAAATGCAAATCAAAATGACAGTGAGGTATCACTTCACAACTGTCAGAATGGCCATCATCAAAAAAATCTACAAACAATAAACACTGGAGAAGGTATGGAGAAAAGGGAGCTCTCTTACACTGTTGGCCAGAATGTAAATTGGTTCAGTCACTGTGGAAAACAATATGAAAATTCCTCAAAAAACTAAAAGTAGAGTTCCTATATAATCCAGCAATCCCTCTCCTGGGCATATACTCAGAGGAAAAAACATGGTCCAAAAAGATATGTGCACCCCAATGTTCACTGCATTATTCACAATAGTCAAGACATGGAAGCAACCTAAACATCCATTGACAGAGGAATGGATAAAGATGTGGTACAGGTATACAATGGAGTATTACCCAGCCATTAAAGGGAATGAAATAAATGCCATTTGCAGCAACATGGATGGACCTAGAGATTATCATACTGAGATAAGCAAATCAGACAGAAAAGGAGAAACATTGTGTGACATCCCTTATATACAGAATCTAAACAGAAATGATACAAATAAACTTACTTACAAAACAGAAACATATCCACAGACTTAGAGAATGAACATATGGTCTCCAGGGGGGAAGAATGAGGAGAAAGAATAGTTAGGGAGTATGGGATCAACATGTACACACTGCTATATTTTAAATACACAACCAACAAAGTCCTACTGTATAGCACAGGGAACTCTGCTCACTGTTATGTGGGAGGGATGTTTGGGGGAGAATGGACACGTGTATGTGCATGGCCGAGTCCCTTTACTGTCCACCTGAAACTGTGACAACATTGTTGATTGGCTGTATGTGTCATCCAGTCTTGCTGACTCTTTGTGACCCCATGTACTGTAGCCTTCCAGGCTCCTCTGTCCATGGAATTTTCCAGGTAAGAATACTGGAGTGGTTTGCCATTTCCTACTCTAGGGGAATATAAAATAAAAAGCCTTACAAAAGTAAAGTCGATCAACTTTGTAAAAGTTAATTTTCATATAGAAAGTAAAAGGCAAAAAGAAAATCTATGAGCTTCATCTCATAGAAATATTTACTATGCACAGCTCAAGTCATTTTCTAAGTTCCTACCCTGTCTACCATCTTCAACTTTTTCTTGGTGTTTCTCTGGTATTCTTTGTACTATGCAGCATGTATTATGCAAAACTATTTGAGAATGTATGTAGTTCAATTATAATCATAACCTGGAAAGTAGAAATAATCCCTGGTAAGTAAAGCAATATAAAGGCATTTAAGAGGGTAGGCATATGCATATTCCAACTCAACTGAATTACAGCAAAAAGAAGTTAATAAATATTTTAATCTTAGTTTTGTCACTTGTATACTGGGGTAGTTACAAGAAAGAAAGGATCCGTAGGACAGTGTTCAAAAGATAGTATATGGAAAAATGAGTCCAGTCTGGCTCATTTGGAGACTGCGTGACACCCATGGAAAGAAAATAAAGATTCAAAGTATATGGCTTTTCAGCAAGATTCTGGACCATTCTGAATAGCTGTAAGTCAGCAGCCAAAATGATTTTGGTTGCTGAGCATTGTGGAGGGAAAAATTTCATTTCTAAATTTCAAGTATAAGGTGACATGTTTTGATATGGTGGACTCTAGCCCTTCAGTTTTCTCCATCATGTAGTCACATGCACTTGAAGAAAATAAAGTGATAGCTAAAATAATTTTTTTTAAATCACAAATCTCTCACTATTATGACTTTGTGAGCCAAGTATTTGAGTGTGAACGTGGAAACTTAGCAGCCATAAAGACTTCATCACCAGAGCAGAACCATCTGCCCTGATAAACGGGACAAGATCTTATATAAGAGGTTGTTACTGTGAGCAACTAATTCACTTAAGGCATGTTCTTCAAATTTTACAAAAAGAACAAAAGAGAAAAATGGGAAAAGCAAGTTATTTTTATTATTGATTTCATCTAGGTCTTCACAAAAACCTTTCTTAAATATTTGAAGTTAATACATCTTCTTTTCCCTAAAATGGTTAACCTGTGACTGCCCTATAAGCTCACTCTCACGTAGCTCATTTCCAAGTGTGCATGTGCGACCCCATGGACTATAACCAGCCAGGCTCCTCTGTCCATGGAATTTTCCAGGCAAGTATAATGGAGTGGGTTGCCGGTTTCTTCTCCAGGGGATCTTCCTGACCCAGGGATTGAACCCACGTCTTTTGCATCTCCTGCATTGGCAAGCAGATTATTTACCACTGTGCCACCTGGAAAGCCCAAGAGCAATAGTATATATTGTTTGTTGACTACTTGTTCTCTCTCACTCTTGCTATGCTAACCTTTAGCCAGAGTGTATTTCCGATACTTCACCACACTGTGGACTTTGGACGTAACAATGTGACCATGTTTGACCAATAAAATGTGAGTGGATAGTTATATCCTAGTTAAAACTAAATATATTTACATGATATGCCTTCTTTTGTTTCTTCCCTGCACATACCAGATAGTAGTTGTCCTTTCAGGTTTTATTCCATAACGTGAAACAGACACAAGTTTCAGAATGAAGAGACAATTCATGGGAGCAGACCTGAATCCACTTGTATGCAAGAGCAGAGCCACAGTGTTGAAATGGCAGCTGACCCACAAGTAACACACAGCGGACCATTCATTAAGCTTTGTTCCTGTGAGCCACTGAGATTGTGAGGTTCTTTGTACTGAGTCTTATGCTAGCCAAAGTTGACTGATACATGAAGTCACATCAATCCTGTCTTCTAAATATCTCTCATTCAACCACCTCTTTTTAGTTGCCTTGTTACTATCCTGGTTCAGGTTCTTATAATCTCTCACCAAGCTGGTTGGAATAACTTCTTAAATATATCCTTTACCCATGAGCTCCTACCACTCCAAACTCTCTAAAGTAATCATTGTAAAACACACATTTGGTTTAGATTGCTATTCTATTTCAAGACCTTCTATAGCTCACGATGACCCACAAATGAAAATGAAGGTTTCTGTGGCCATCTACAACATTACTTCCAGGAAGTTTTCATCCTCATCCCCAACACTACCCCAAGATTTCTAAACATCAGACATAATGAACTCATTTTAATATTTTCTTCTCATATATATTATTCTTCTCTCAAGTTTGCAAAAGCCTACTCAACCTTCAGGACTCAGTAAATGTCACATTTACTTTTTAAAAGATTTTCCACCTTATATTTATTTGTCTTCTTCCTCTTTTAGTATTTTGTACACAATTTTGTAATAGCAATATTTACAATGTTATGAATATTGTTTGGTTTTTGATGCTTTACTAGTACAAGTTCCTCAAGGATAGGGGCCATTCCACACTATTCTTTAATCTCACCTGTTATTACTGTTCCTGACATACAAGGAACATTCAGCAGATGGGCCACAGCTTGACCACAGGGTGCTTTTGACCTGTGCACTGATGAATGAGAGCTGGTTTGTGACGCTGGATATGCAGGTGGACTGGAAACCTCCCACATGGCAAACCTTGAGGACACCTTAACCTCATTACATCCCTCAAACCAACACATGTCTATGCTTCCCACTCTTACATACTTAAACCATACTCCCTAGAAGACAAAATTACCCCATCCAGTCATATGAATCATACAGTCTTACTGAAGTTTGCCTCCATATATCTGTGGCTTTTAACATCAATGGTAAATGAAATGGTGAATGAAAACTTTTTCATGTTTCTATAATATATCATTTATATCTCCTTTGACTCTGTACTCTCCTAAAATAGCCAACCGACCACATTTGATGAGTCATGGTAGGTGACAATAAAGACAATTTATATCATTAAATGAATCCTCCTCAACTTTCTGCATCCTAGGTAAAACATTCCTGTTTTACACATATAGTTTACCTTCTCTCCCATAATAATAAAAAAGGTGTCTCTCTTACTTTGAAATGGTACCCCTCTGCCCAAATGCTTTACCCACAGTATTCTGTCTGAATTCTCTGGCACTTCAGTCCACTGATCACACAAACTTTGGTCTGACTCTTTAAGATTTTCTTGCTAATTCCCTCCCAGCATTTAAAATATTCAAGCTTTCTCATCTTAAAAAATAGTTAATATTCCCACAAACCCATATGTGCCTCTCCAGCAACAAATCTTTTTTTTTTTCTTTGCCACCTGTTTCTTGTAAGATCTAAAAGATGATAGATATAATTCTTTTTATTATTTTGTTTAACTGAAGGATAATTGCCTTACAGAATTTTGTGGTTTTCTTTCATAGCAACAAGAATCAGCCATAGCACACCCATGTACCGCTCCCCCCGCCCCCCAGACCTCCCTCCCGTCTCCCTCCCGCCCTCAGCCCTTCTCAGAGCCCCGTCTGAGCTCCCTGCTCCCTCAGCCCGTCTCAGAGTCCCCGTCTGAGCTCCCTCCCGTCTCCCTCCCTGCTCCCTCAGCCCGTCTCAGAGTCCCCGTCTGAGCTCCCTCCCGTCTCCCTCCCTGCTCCCTCAGCCCGTCTCAGAGCCCCCGTCTGAGCTCCCTGCTCCCTCAGCCCTCTCAGAGCCCCGTCTGAGCTCCCTGCTCCCTCAGCCCGTCTCAGAGCCACCCCCTCCCCCCCCAGTCTGAGCTCCCTGCTCCCTCAGCCCGTCTCAGAGCCCCCGTCTGAGCTCCTGCTCCCTCAGCCCTCTCAGAGCCCCGTCTGAGCTCCCTGCTCCCTCAGCCCTGCTCTGAGTCTCACAGCACACTCCCCTGGCCCTCTCTCACACACGGTGCTGTCCGTTTCTATGTTACTCTGTCCATACACCTCCCCTTCTCCCTCCTCTTCTCCTGCCTTGTCCATAGGTCTGTTCTCTATGTCTCTTTCTCCACTGCTACCCTGAAAATAAATTCATCAGTGCCATCTCTTCAGATTCCATATATGTGTCAGTAGACAATATTTATATCTCTCTTTCTGACTTACTCCACTCTATATAATGAGCTATAGTTTCGTACACCTCATTAGAACAGATTCAAATGCATTCCTTTTTATGGCTGAGTACTATTCCATTGTATATATGGTACCAGCTTCTTTATCCATTCATCTGTCAATGGACAGCTAGGTTGCGTCCATGTTCTAGCTATTATAAATAGAGCTACAGTGAACATTGGGGTACATGTGTCTTCTTCAATTTTGGTTTCCTCAGGGTCTATGCCTAGGAGTGGGATTTCTGGGTCATATGGTCATTTTATTCCTAGCTTTTTAAGGAGTTTCCATACCTTCTTCCATAGTGGCTGTATCAATTTACATTTCCACCAGCAATACAAGAGCGTTCCCTTTTCTCCATATACTCTCCAGCATTTATCGTTTGTAGACTTTTTGATGATGGCCGTTCTGACTGGTGTGAGGTGGTATCTCATTGTAGTTTTGATTTGCATTTCTCTGATAACGAGTGACGTTGAGCATCTTTTCATGTGCTTGTTAGCCATCTGTATGTCTTCTTTGGAGAAATGTCTCTTCAAGTCCCTTTCCCACTTTTTGATAGGGTTTTTTTTTTTTTTTTGGTATTGAGTTGTATGAGCTTCTTGTATATTTTGGAAATTAATTATTTATCAATTGTTTCCCTTGCTATTATTTACTCCCATTATGAGGGTTGTCTTTTCACCTTGCTTGTAGTTTCCTTTGTTGTGAAAAAGCTTTTAAGTTTAATTAGGTCCCAATTGTTTTTGTTTTTACTTCCATTACTCTAGGAGGTGGGTCATAGAAGATCTTGCTTTGATTTATATCATCAAATGTTCTGCCCATGTTCTCCTGTAAGAGTTTAATAGTTTCTGGTCTTACATTTAGATCTTTAATCCATTTTGAGTTTATCTTTGTGTATGGCATTAGGTAATGATCTAATTTCATTCTTTTGTACACTGCTGTCAAGTTTTCCCACGACCACTTATTGAAGAGGCTGTCTTTGCCCCATTGTATATTCTTGCCTCCTCTGTCAAAAATAAGGTACCATGGGTGTGTGGGTTTATCTCTGGGTTCTCTATCTTTTTCCATTGGTCTGTTTTTCTGCCAGTACCATACTGTCTTGATGACTATAGCTTTTGTAGTATAGTCTGAAGTCAGGAAGGTTAATTCCTCCAGCTCCATTCTTCTTTCTCAAGACTGCTTTGGCTATTCAGGGTCTTTTGTGTTTCCATATGAATTGTGAAATTTTTTGTTCTAGTTCTGTGAAAAAAAGCCACTGGTAATTTCATAGAGATCACATTGAATCCCTAGATTGCATTTGGTAGTATAGTCATTTCATGATATTGATTATTCCCAGCCAGGAACATGGAATATCTCTACATCTGTTTATGTCATCTTTAATTTCTTTCATCAGTATCTTATAGTTTTCTGAATACAGGTATTTTGTTTCCTTAAATAGGTTTATTCCTAGATATGTTGTTCTTTTTGTTGCAATGGTGAATGATATTGATTCCTTAATTTCTCTTTCTGAGGGCACTTTCAGGGTTTTGCTGGAGCTCTGTGGCTCAGCTGGTGAAGAATCGCCTGCAATGAGGGAGATGTGGGTTCGATCCCTCGGTTGGGAAGATCCCCTGGAGAAGGGAAAGGCTGCCACTCAGTATTCTGGCCTGGAGAATTCCATGAGCTGTATATAGTCCATGGAGTCACAAAGAGTGGGACATGACTGAGTGACTTACACTATACTACTGTGACCCTCTCCTACGACTGTTCTTTCTCATCAGGTGTGAGAGGGGTGGATGTAGCGCAGAGTTCCCCAGCCCTGAGTCTACAGGAAGGAGCCAACTCTACCCTGCGGTGTAATTTCTCCACCCTCACAGACAATGTGTAGTGGTTCCGTTAGAACCCTGGGGGCAGCCTCATCCGTCTGTTTTACATTCCTTCAGAGACAGAGCAGGATGGAAGCTTAAACGCGGTGACAGTCCCTACAGAACGCCGCAGCTCACTGCAGTCTCCTCTTCGCAGACCACTGACTCAGGCACTTACTTCTGTGCTGCGCAGCGGAGTGCTCCCCAGGCACCTGCGGCCTCTACACGAACCCTCCCGGGGCTCAGCCCCTCCTCCAGCCACAGTCACACCGTGACACCCTTACCAGATATCTGCACTGTTTAGTATTTCTTACCTACACTGGTACAGTTTTAACCACAAACACTTTTTGGCCCAACAAATTTGGGATTTGGTCTTTTCCCTTCTGAATATCTCCTATATCTCCTTCTACACTACAACCTCTGACTTGTAGCTAGGAGAATATCTAGATAAGGCGACAGATTTAAAGTAAATATTTAAACACGATATGAGGGACTCCAAAACGATAAAAAGTGGAAGGATCTAAAAGGAGCGAAAATAACTCTAATAAAGATGTTATCCAATTTAGTTGGGTGTCTCAAGAATATTCAAATTCACCTTACCATAATAGCAAATACAAATAACTCACAATTGCAATTACTCACATTTGCAAATTGCAAATACTCACATTTTATCCTATGACTGGGGCAAAGCAAACAGAAAATAACTGTTCAGTGTTCATACATGAATTGATCATTTGAAACAAATTTATTCTCTTTCAGTTCTGGATGCAAGAAGTCTAAAATCAGTTTCACTGGCTACAGTCAAGTTCTTAGCAAGATGGATTCTTTCCCTTCACTGCACATTACTTAGTTTTAATTTATTTATTTTGTAAGTGGAAGTTTCTACCTCTTAATCCCCTTCATCTATTTCACCCCTACACCCACCCTTTCCCCTTCAGTAACCAATAGTTTGTTGCCTATATGTCTGAGTCTGTTTCTGTTTTGTTGTATTTGTTAACTTGTTTTGCTTTTTAGATTTCATATAAAAGTGAAAGCATACAGTATTTGTCTTTCTCTATCTGACATTTCACTATGTGCGGCATCCTACAAGTCTATCATGCTGTCCTGACCGGCAAAATTTTATTCTTTTTTATGGTTAGTAACATTCCATTGTATACACACACACACAAAAACACACACACTCACACATATATATCTTCTAGATCCCTTCATATGAGTGAAAATTGAGGTTGTTTATATATATCTTCACTATTGGAACTAATGTTGCAGTGAACATTTGGGTGCATACATATTTCTGAATTAGTGTTTTTGTTTTCTTCTGATAGATACCCAGGAATGGAATCAATGAATCATATAATGCATGTGCATGCTAAGTCATTGCAGTCATGTCCGACTCTTTGCAATCTCATGGAAACATAGAGCGCCAGGCTCATCTGTCTCTGGAAATTATCCCAGCAAGATTACTGGAGTGGGGTGCCACTTCCTACTCCAGGAGATCTTCCTGACCCAAGAATCGAAATTGAAGTGTCTCCTGCATTGAAGGTGGATTCTTTATCACTGAGCCATCTGGGAAGCCCCAAATCATAGAGCAGTTACATTTTTATTATTTTGGGGAATCTTCATGCTGTTTTAAATAGAGGCTACATCAGTGTACTTTCCCAGCAAGAATACACAAGTTTTCCCTTTTCGTCACATCCTTGACAATACTCAATTATTTTTCATTTTTGTTATGATAGTATTCTGGTAGGAGTGAGGTGATTTTGGTTTTGATTTGCACTTACCTGATGATTAGAGATGCTTAACATCTTTTCATGTGTCTGTTTGCCATCTGTATGTTTCTTTGGGGAAAATGCCTATTCATGCCCTCTGCCTGTGGTTTTGATACTGTGTGCAAAGTTTTTTTATATATTCTGGACATTAACCACTTATTGACCAATCACTTCCAAATATCTTCTCCCATTTGATAGGTTGCCTTTTGTGTGTGTGAATGGTTTATTTCACTGTGCAAAATAATTTAATTAGGTCCTATTTTCTGTGTTGTTCCTTTTTTCCTTGCCTGAGGAAATAGATACAAAAATATGGCAAAGATGAATGTCATAAAGCATATTGCCTATACTTTCTTTAAGAATTTATGAGTTCAGATCTTATATTTAAGTCTCTAATACATTTTGAGTTTATTTTAGTATATGCTGTGAGAAAATATTCTAATTTCATTCTTTAACATGTAGCTGTCCAGTTGTCTAACACCACTAATAGAAGAAGCAGTTTTCCCCCAATGCTTGTTCTTGCCTCCTTTGTTATAGATTGATTGACCATGTATACAAGGGTTAAAATCTGGACTCGCTATTCTGTTCCATTGACTGAATCTCTGTGTTTGGGCCAGCAATGTACATTTTAGATTGTAACACCTTTGAAACATATTTTGAAGTCAGAAAGTGTGATACCTTCAACTTTGTTATTTTTTTTTCAAAATTACTTTGATAATTTGTGGTCTTTTGTGGTAATTTGTGATAATTTGTGGTTCTATAAAAATTTTAGGATTATTTGTTCTAGTTGCGTGAAAAATGCCATGACTATTTTGAGAGCGATTGCATTAAATCTGTAGATTGCTCTGGTTCAGAGGACATTTCAGCATTGTTAATTCTTAAAACCTATGAACATGAAATATCTTTATATTTACTTGCATTATCTTTAATTTTATTCATCAATATCTTATAGCTTTCTGAGTGCCATCAGTACAATTCTCGGGCACATGATCTAATAAGTACAATTCTCATAGAGGCAACAAGACTGAATATCCTGATCCTTCTCAAAGTCTAACAAATAAGATTCAATGTCAGATTTCAAAAAAACAATATTTTATTCCTGTTACAGTTTCATAAAAACACATACAAATGAATAGATTCTGAAAGTCAGAAGAACTGATGTTTCTTCATTTCATGTTAAAGTAATTTTATTTACTAAAAAATTTAAATAGAGCCCTAAAACTCAGTTAAGAAAAAAAAGATAATTATTTTGGATAAGATAGCTCTTCACCAAGATAGTTGAAAACCTGTGGGTTTTAAAAAAGTCATTGTTCTGAATGGAGGAAAGGTAAGCAAAGGCTAAATGAATGACCAGTAAGTAAGTTACAAGAAGAGTTCATAGCCTATACTACATTCTATCTTAAATGAGCTGGTAAAATTATTTTACTGATGATTATCAATATTTTTCAACTTGTTTAAAATTCAGTTCCCCTCAGCTCATACCTTTAATACTAATTGTTTTTTCTCCATACTCCTTTTCAAGATTTGCCTAACTCAATTACCAAGGAGAGACAAGTAGACAAAATAAAGTTTGTGGTGAGCCAGACATTTTTTCCCACATGTGCACAGACCACGTGGGCTATGAACATGACAAACCCCACTTCCCGTTGGGGGGAGTCACGCAGGTACCGGGTAGTATGTATATGTGCTGCCAGGCTCTCAAAGACACTGAGCTCTCAGCTTGAGGCAGAACTGAGCACATTTGTGCAGGGGAACCCACGCCTCATGCCGCTCTCCAGTTTGCTCTGGGTGTTCCTGGCCTTCACCTTCTCTGGTAGGGATGCTTCCAAACAAGGGTACGAGTGTTCAGGGTGAAAGGTCCGCACACAGGCACATGGTGCTTCACAGGGACTTGGGGAGGAAAGGAGGGTTGGGGAAAAGCATACTTATTATGATTTCAATTTGGGTTTTCTTTGGGCCCCAAGGTAGTCTAATTCCTACATTATTTTGTTCATTACTTCAGCTCTGTTTCCTGATTTTTTTTTCCCCCTACAGGATCTGGTGTGGCACAGAACGTTATTCAAGATCAGCCAGTCATATCCGGTCAACTGGGCCAGTCAGTCACCCTGAACTGTCGGTATAGAGCAACCTTGAGCTATTACTACATGTTTTGGTACAAGCTGCTTCCCAATGGAGAGATGATTTACCTTATTGGTCAGGTTTCTACTGGCCAGAACGCAAGGGATGGCCGCTACTCTGTAAATTTTCAGAAAGCTCGTAAATCCATCAGCCTCACCATTTCAGACTTAGAGCTGGAAGATTCTGCGGAGTATTTCTGTGCTCTCTGGGAGCTCACAGTGCTTAAAGTAAAGGGAAAAGCTAAACAAAAACCCCAGGGTTTAATAAAAGAGAGCTTCCCTGCTGCAGAACTCCAGCTGAAATATGCACCTGCATATCCCAGACCAGAAATGGTAGTTGTGTGGTTGCTTAATCTGTGGTCTGGAAGCCCCTTTTAAGTCGCTTAGGAACAGATGTCCAGACTAACTTTCTAGTAATACGTTCTCAGTCTTGATTTTTTTTAAATTTTATATCAATCATACAGAACATGTGCAAAGTTGTCTAAATTTGAAAACTTGCTCCATAATAATTTAATGTGGCAACTTCACTTGAAAAATCTCACATCATAAATCTGGGTTTAATTTTCAGAAATTGTCACGAATATAATTTCCTTAATCTTTTCTTCTTAGGTTTTGTGTCAGTTAGGGCACAATCAGAAAAGTAGAACCACAGTGATACAGAATAAGAGACTCATTTTAAGGAATAGAACTCTCAGACAATTGCTAGAGTTGGTGGAGGAATTTATACAAAGCTGTTATCTTGCATTTGGTGCTGAGCCTGAATTTACTTTAAATCAACTAGAGTGTCGTTTGGAAAGGAAAATTGGATATGGTCAAAAGCATGGAAAAACTGACATTTAAGGACATACTAGAACCCATGAGGACAATTGGCACCCACAAAGACACATTAAAACTTGTCTGTCTCTCGCCTCCTTCAATCTCATGGTAATGGGTGACTTTCGGGAGAAGTGGATATTTACCATCATGCTACATGCACATTTGGCCCGAAATGGGAGATCTGGTTGGAGGTTAAGGAGTTGTAAGTTAACAATAAGATGAACTAGCAGGTGAGCAGCAACACATGTGAGTTGCACAGTGACTGAAGCCCTGCACCAACCAGCAGGACATAAAAAAATGTGGCTACTTCATGAAAACTACCTTCTAAACCTTGCACAATCATTTTTATGGCCAACTCTAACCCAGAACAATACAGAGAAACAAATTCTGAGTCATAGATTTCCAGCTAGCACAGACACTACAAGGGCTTCCCTGCTGGCTCAGAGGGTAAAGTGTCTGCCTACAATGCAGGAGACCTGGGTTCGATCCCTAGTACAGGAAGATCCCCTAGAGAAGGAAATGGCAACCCATTCCAGTACACTTGCCTGGAAAATCCCATGGATGGAAAAACCTGGTAAGCTACAGTCCATGGGGTTGCAAAGAGTCGGACACGACTTAGAGATACTACAAAGCTATTCCATTACTTTCTATGTCAACTGGTCATCCATCTATACCTCTTTTAACAGCACACTTTCAAATAAAGAAAACAGCAAAACTATGCTTCTTGCTAATACGATGCAATTATTTCCCATTCGACCAAAATCACCATAACCTTCTCCTGAAAAGAGTATACCAGGTTTGTGCATGCGTACTAAGTTGCTTCAGCCACATCCAACTCTTGATGACCTTATGTACTGCAACCTACCAGACTCCTCTGTCCATGGGATTCTCCAGGCAAGAATACCGGAGTGGGTTGCCATACTCTCTTCAAGGGATACCAAGTTCACTTATCCATTTTTGGGTGTTCTTTCCCTTTATACCTCACCCACACTGTCCCATTGGATCCTGCATCTTAACTACTGAGATACAATCAGATACAAGATTAACTTGTATTTTGCACATCATACATTTCCATAGGCAGGCGATTGGGGGAGAGATTTAAAAATGATTACTGTATACATAAACATATTCACATCAAACTGAAAAAGAGATTGTCATAACTACTATCAACTTAAAATATATTCACAACCAGAAGTTGAGAGTTATGTTTTATCTGGTGGGAATTTTTAGGACTTCAAGTCTGGGAGATAGCATCTCAAGTAACCCTGAAAGAAATGCTCTAAGGAGGTGAGCAGAGAAGCCAGGTTGTATAGAAGTTTTGCAACAAAGTGCAGGTAGTCTGAACATCAAAAGATTATTGTTAATTAAAGAAAAATGGATATCTCAAGTTAAGGAATCTAGCTCTTTTCTATGCATGGGAAGGTGAAAGAGTCTGGGCTCACTGAAGTCATTCTTTTACTATTCACCTCAGCTGTCCTGAGGCCAGTATCTGTGTTTTTTACATCCTGAGATCCTTTAGGCTCCTGGTAGGGAGTGACTGCAGTTCTGATGGCTGTTAGATCACAGATATTCTTCTCCTTCCTGAGTGCCCTTAGGCTCAGGAGCGCACATTGGGCTACAGTTGTTGATGACTGTGACATCCTTGTTTACTGATATGGCAGGAAATACTCCATTTCTGACTATTACAGTCTTTGTTACTGCAAATGACCACATGATTGTTGGTAGTATTTATAACTACCTTTTCCATTACCCGTTCCATAACATTTTTGCTCATAACAAGCACCTTCACTCACTGCCATACTTGACTTCCTATAAAACAAGCTCCTTACATAGGAGCAATACTATGTGGAAAGTCATCAAGGTGAATAAGACATTCTGCAAGTCCACCACTGTGATTTTGACAGAAGTTCAAAGGGTATTGAAGGCAAATCCAAGGGTCTATTTAAGTGGAAATAATCTTGCCAATAAACAGGGAAAATTGATATATTGTATTCTGGGATTTCATATCAGATGCAAGAGAAATCACCAAGGGAAAGCATTTTTAAAGTGTTCAAGCTAGTAACACTTTCAAGCTAGCTTCTTATGAACATGAAAATGAATCCTTTATCTAAATCTTTCTATTTTTCCCCCCGAGAATCAGGCTGTAACACACTGCATGAATCAAGAATGAAAGCTAAAGTTCTGCCAGCTGGTGTCCTGCTCAAACATCTTATGATGCTTACACTGGCCTCGCTGCTCCCCTCCAGTGATCATGGGTTAAACTGCGAGGAAGCCTGCTGCAGTGAAAAGGAAAAAAAGAGGAATGGAGGTTTTTTTCTTTCACTTTCCTGAGAACAAAGAAAATAAAGAGAACAGTGAGCAGGCCTGAACATTCCTGAAAGTCGCTCAGTTGTGTCCAGCTCTTTGGGACCCCATAGACTGTGGCCACCAGACTCCTCTATCCATGGACTTCTCTGAGCAAAAACACTGGAGTGGGTTGCCATTCCCTTCTCCAGGGGATCTTCTTAACTCAGGGATCAAACCAGGGTCTCTTGAACTGCAGGCATATTCTTTACCATCTGAGCCATCAGGGAAGCCCTCAAACATATAATACTAACTGCTTTTCCCTGACGCTTTCAGGATCTACCTAACGTAATAATCAGGGAAAGAAAATTAAACTTCTGTGAGCCAAAAGTTTTTCCCATCTGTGAAAAAGACCATGTGATCTATGAACATGACAAACCCTACTTCCTGTCTGAAGGAGTCACACATTCACACAGGTACTATGTAAATGTGCCGCCAGGCTGACAGAGACACTGAACTCTCAGCTTGAGGCAGGGCTGAGCACATCTGTGCAGGGGAATCCATGCCTCATGCAGCTCTCCAGCCTGCTCTGGGTGTTCCTGGCCTTCACCTTCTCTGGTAGGGATGCTTCCAAGCATGGGTGTGAGTGTTCAGGGTGAAAGGACTGCACACAGGCACGTAATGCTTCACAGGGACTTGGAGGGTAAGTCCACTTGGAGGACTGGAGAAAAAGAAGTATTTTATAATTTGAATTTGATTTGTCTCTGGGTCCTAAATTAGTCTAAATCCCACACTATTTTATTTACTACTTCATCTCTGTTTTCTGATTTTTTTCCCCATAGGATTCAGTCTGGCCCAGAAAGTAACTCAAGTCCAGACAGCCGTATCCAGTCGAGTGGGGCAGACAGTCACCCTGAATTGTCGCTATGAATTAAGTTGGACCACGGACTACTAGTCCATTTTTTGGTATAAACAGCTTCCCAGTGGAGAGATGAATTTCCTTATTCATCAGTATTCAGAACACCTGAATGCAAGGAATGGCCACTATTCTGTAAACTTCCAGAAAGCAGATAAATCCATCAGCCTCATCATTTCAGCCTTATAGCTCGAAGACTCTGCAAAGTACTTCTGTGCTCTCCCTAAGCTCACAGTGCTTGAAGTAATGGGAAAAGTTGAACAAAATCCCCAGAGCTTAATAAGAGAGAGCACACTGCTTCAGGACCTCAGTTGAAGTGCACACCTGCACATCCCAGAATAGAAATGGTAGTCCTGTGGTTGCTTCATCTGTGGTCTGGATCAGAAGATTTAATTCTAAATAAAAGCTCCTTCTAGGTGGATCATCAGGCTACAGCTGGAACCAGGTGGGCCTGCCCCGCAGGAACTGGAGCCTGAAATAGACAGGGAATCACTGTGGTTTTTCCCTCCCTTTGGTCCCCCAATTTCCCACCACTGCTTTGGGTCCCCCATTTGAGCAGGAGGCCAGTAGACGCTGGAACTGGGAAAGCACATCTTATCTCCTGCATCTCCTTTCTGGTGGATCCACTTCACAGCTCTTGCCTCCCCTTTCACTCAGAGTTTCCTCTGACTGCCCAGGTTGATACAGGCTTTCAGCTCTTGCTAGTATCTTGATGCTTCCCATCTCTTTGTTTTCCTTAACCCTGTCTGCAAATCTATAAATATTCCCTTCATTAAACTTTGTAGTTAAATCTTCAAGTAAATCAAAGATATTTCTATGTTATTTGGAAGCAGGTGTCCACAGTAACTTTCTACTAATACATTCTTCTCTTGAACTATCGACTTTAAATCAATCATACAGAACATGTATAAACTTGTCTAAAGCTATAAACTTGCTCCATAATAATTTAAAGTGACTGCTTCACTAAAATACACTCACATCACAAACCTGGATATAGTTATCTGGAATCATTATGAAAATCATTTACTTAGTACTTTCTTCTTAGACTTTGTGTCACTTAAGGTACAATCAGGAAGCAGACCATCAGCAATGTTGAATAAGAGGTTAGTTATATGTAAAGGTTAGAACTCAGGCAGTTGCTAGAGTTGATGGAATAGTCTATACAAGCAGAAAAGATATAAGGACCCTCATGTTCATTGCAGCACTAATTACAGTAGCATGGACATGGAAGCAACCTAAATGTCCAATGATGGAATAATAGATAAAAAAAAAATACAGCATATATATACAATTGAATATTATTCAGCCATGGGAAGGAACAAAACAGTGCCATTTGCAGTGGCATGGGTGGACCTAAAGATTGTCATACTGAATAAAGTAAGTCAGACAGAGAAAGACAAATATCCTCTGATATCTCTTTTATCAGATGGCATTTTAAAAAGTGGTATTTACAAATGAAGGTGTTTACAAAACAGAAATAGAATCCAGGATGTAGAAAACTAATTATGGTTACCAAAGGGGGAAAGAGATATGAGGGATAAACTGGCAGACTGGGATTCACATATACACACTACTACTATACACATATATATTCACATATACACACTACTACTATATACATATATATTCACATATACACTGTATATTCACATATACACTATACTACTACTACTACATATACACACTACTACTATCTACTATAAAAAAGGTAACTAATGAGAACCTTCTGTATAACACAGGAAACTCTACTCAATAGTCTATAATGACCTATACAGAGCACAATCTGAAAAAGAGAGGATATATGTATACATATAACTGATTTGCTGTACAACAGAAACTAACGTTGTAAAGCAACTATACTCCAATAAAAATTAATTTTAAAAGTAGACATAATAAATTTACTGGAAAAAATAAGAGCTATCAGAACTTTGAAAAAACAGTGATACCTGACTGTTGATCCAGACCAACAGAAGTTACAATGGGAAAGTATTTTTAAAGTGTTTAAGAAAATAAACAGAACTTTAAAGCTAGCTTCTTTTGAAAATGAAGACATATATTAAAATGTCTGTGCTGAATATCAACGCTAAGAGGGTGGAAAGTCAATGTGCCAGACTTTTAAACTATATTTCCAATGCATATTTCTGAAAAAGGACTCAAATAAAAAAAAATATATAAAACACATACAAATTAATCAGTAAAGAAAACAGTCAAGAAGAATGGGGCAATCTTGGAGATCCAATTCAGAAATTTGATATTCAATATCTAATAAATATACTAAAAATAATATTATTATTCATCAGGTAAGTGAAAATAAAACTTCCTCTGAGTGCTCCATCTGTGTCCTTTCAGCACCCTGAATGTACTAATGTAGCTAGGAGAATATGACCCAAGAGGACAGGGAAAAATAATGACTGTCTCAAAGAAAATAAGTGATTAAATAAATTTCCTATAGTTTCCCTCATTGAACCAATGTTGAGGAAGAAAAAAAAAAAGGTAGTAACAAGTCACAGATTCTGGATATTGAAGAAAAGGCAGGCTTCACTAGAAAAAAAGAAAGATAGTATTTTTTGAGCTTATTTTATGTCAGGCACTGTGGTATGCATTTCAGATTCATCATCTAATTTAAATATCAAAATCTTATGAGATAGGTTTTATTGTTTCTTTTTGTTTTTTTTTTTAGTCTTTGGGAAATGAACCATAACTTTCCTAAGTGTGAAATGTTTCTTTACCTTTTATTATCAGCCAGAGTGTAATATTTTAGGGGGCTCCTGAGGAGCAAGGTCTGGACTATGGAGAAGCACTTGGACTCAAAATAGGGTGGCTGGACATCTGAGTGATGGTGACATTACTGGTTTAAACTGGAACCTAAAGTGAACTAGAAAGAGAAGATGCCAAACCTAGACACAAAGTCTTAGGATGAGTACATGAGGAAATCATCCACTAATCAGTTAACAGTGCTGAATGCTTTAGCAAGTTTTTTATTTAATAGTATGCTGGGGAAATTGAGGGCTACGATGGGATATTATTCTTTAAACACTCCTGTGAGGCTATCTTCCCAAACATCTACATGGTGTTATCTCTGAAGTTCCTTTACATCTTTACTCGACTTTACTTGGTGAGTTCTTTATTTAAATCTTTCTAGTTTCCTTCCTTGAGAACCAGACTCCAGCGCACTGCATGTAGCAGGAGTGAACGCCGAAGCACTGCCGCCTGCTGTCCTACTGGAACATTCTGCGAGACTTACACGGGCTTCCTTGCTGCCCTCTGTTCTGAGTCCCTTCAGTCGTGTCCGACTCTGCGACCCCATCGACTGTAGTCCACCAGGCTCCTCTGTACGTGGGATTCTCCAGGCAAGAATACTAGAGTGGGGTTGCCATGCCCTCCTCCAGGGGATCGTCCTGACCCAGGGATCAAACCCACACCTCTTATACCTCCTACAGTGACACTCCTACACTCCGTTACCACTAGTGCCACCTGGGAAGCACTAAATTGTGAGGAAGTCTCATCAAGGTAGGGCCTTTGGTTGCTGAACCAGTCAGTAAACTCAATGCAGACATCAGGAGACAGAGAATTCAGGAGAACTGGCCTTTTTTTTGTTTTTTTGTTTTTTTCCCTCTCCCTCTCTTTTGCCTGCCAGATATAAAAGGGATTGACTTCAAACATAGAATGCATAGGATGATTCTGGCTGGAGAGTAAGAGGCTACCTTGGAAACAAAGCTCTAAATTACTTCACAAAGTGAGAGTTTCTTCCCTGATAAGTGAAATTGTGCTTACTGTTACATCCTTTCTTGTAGTATAGAAATAGCCTGAGAAGTGGGAGCAAGAGTCAATAATGGGAAAAATAAACAATCATGGCAAATATTGCTTGGTTATACTCATTACATATTATAATATTCCACCCATTCTCTCAATAGAACACCTTATGAATTGATTTTCCATTGACTGTGAGAAACATGATAGACCATGGATACTTAGGATAATACATGTAATATGCTATGTAAACTGATAAAATACATCTTAGAAAAATATTGAGATTTATCTTGTGTGTAGAATCTTCTCCAATTTCAAATTCTGTCTCCCAATCCCCTGCCCCATGAATTTGTTCATTGCCTACAGCTGGTTGAGTGTTTACGACAGGATTTCTGCATCTCTTCTCTTGGGCAGGAAAGATAGAGGTTAGTCATTGAGATGGCTTCCAATTCTGTTCCACTTTCCCGAACACAATTTAAATTTGACTATGTAGAAGGCACTGCTGTCTAGTTTTAGCACTTATTCTGTTTCCTTTGTTTATTTCAGTTGTTCACTGGAAAGACATTTATGTAGTCAATTTATACTATCAATTTCCCAGAAGTAGATTTAGATTCTGAACAATCTTAATTAGTGCTATCCTGCACTATTAAAATTTCCCTGATTATGTTTTATTTTTCTGACAATATTTGGAGCTTACAGAGAACAAAGAATATTGCTTTTATAACTTTTGGAGCTTAGAAATCATGGGCACAAAATCATGTTTAAACAAATGTGTGCATGTTCAATGAAACTAACCTGATTCGTGAGCTGTGACACAGGCAAAATAGAACATAAATCTTATTTACTTTAACCAACACTATTGAGGTATAACTGACATTCCATAAAATTCATCCATTTTGCATCTACAGTTCAATGATTTTTGGTAAATTATTTTAGTTGTAAAATTATTTCCATAATCAAAATCATTACCATGGCCCTCCATGTGCTCTCTTTTAGTGGTCTCTCAGGGAAGCTGTTCATCTCACTTGATGCCTCACAAAAGCATAAGCTGAGAAAGACTCTTCATGTTTAGTCTCACTACTGCAACAATATTAACTTTGCTGCATTTGTTTATTACAGTGAGTTACCAAGCCAGCACAGATTCAGTGTGCACAGGATCTACACAAGGGCATGGATATCAGGAAGCAGGGATCACTGGAGGCATTTCGGGCTCAAATTTGTGATAATTTGTTATGATAGAAGGAGGATTCTAACACAGTTCCTAAAAGTAACATTTCTAAACAGCTATAGCCAATCTTTGATTGTTTACATTCATGGGAGAATGCATTTAAATTGGTCTTTGGCCTATGTTGAGTTCAAACTCTCAAGCATGAAAATACACACACTTATTTATCACTCAACAAATGCTTGAATGTTCACTATTCACCAGGTATTCAAGTAGTTTCTGGGAACATGGTTATGAACAGTAAACACATATTTATTTAGTGTATACCACATACCTGGGACTTTAATTATCATATGAAAGACAAAATTTCTTGTTTTCATAGATCCTCCCTTCTAGAACATCACAGTCCAATAGAACTCTCAGAGGTGGTGGAAATGTTTTCTATCTTGCACTGTCTAATAGCCCCTAGCCTACTAGTATAAGTGTGGCCTGTAGCCCAGCAGGTTCTCCAGGCAAGATTCTCCAGGCAAGAATACTGGAGTGGGTTGCCATGCCCTTCTCCAGGGATCTTCCTGACCCAGGGATTGAACCTGCATCTCTTACGTCTCCTGAATTGTCAGGAAGGTTCTTACCACTAGCACCATCTAGGAAGCCCCGAAATGTGGCTAGTATGATTAAAAAGCTAAAATTTAATTCTATTTAATTTTCAGTTCAGTACAGTCACTCAGTCGTGTCTGACACTTTGCGACCCCATGAACTGCAGCATGCCAGGTCTCCTTGTTCATCACCAACTCCCAGAGTTTATTCAAACTCATGTCCTTTGAGTCAGTGATGCCATCCAACAATCTCATCCTCTGTTGGTCCCTTCTCCTCTCACCTTCAATCTTTCCCAGCATCAGGGTCTTTTCCAATTAGTCAGTTCTTCGCATCAGGTGGCTAAAGTATTGGAGTTTCAGCTTCAGCATCAGTCCTTCCAATGAATATTCAGGACTGGTTTCCTTTAGGATGGACTGGTTGGATTTCCTTGCAGTCCAAGGGACTCTCAAGAGTCTTCTCCAACACCACAGTTCAAAAGCATCAGTTCTTCGGCACTCAGCTTTGTTTATAGTCCAACTCTTACATCCATACATGACTTCTGCAAAAACCATAGCTTTGTCTAGATGGACCTTTGTTGGCAAAGTAATGTCTCTGCTTTTTAATATGTTATGCTGTCTAGGTTGGTCATAACTTTTCTTCCAAGGAGCAGGTGTCTTTTAATTTCATGACTGCAGTCACCTTCTGAAGTGATTTTGGAGCCCCCAAAAATAAAGTCTGTCACTGTTTCCACTGTTTCCCCATGTATTTGCCATGAAGTGATGGTACCAATGCCATGATCTTAGTTTTCTGAATGTTGAGCTTTAAGCCAATTTTTCATTCTCCTCTTTTACTTTCATCAAGAGGCTCTTTAGTTCTTCTTCACTTTCTGCCATATGGGTGGTGTCATCTGCATATCTGAGGTTACTGTTATTTCTCCGGGCAATCTTGATTTTAGCTTCTGTTTCATCCAGCCCAGCGTTTCTCATGATGTACTCTGCATATAAGTTAAATAAGCAGGGTGACAATATACAGCCTTGACGTACTCCTTTTCCTATTTGGAACTAGTCTGTTGTTCCATGTCCAGTTCTAACTGTTGCTTCCTGACCTGCATACAGATTTCTCAAGAGACAGGTCACATGGTCTGGTATTCCCATCTCTTGAAGAATTCTCCACAGTTTGTTGTGATCCATACAGTCAAATGTTTGGCATAGTCAATAAAGCAAAAGTAGATGTTTTTCTGGAATGCTCTTGCTTTATCAATGATCCAACAGATGTTGGCAATTTGATCTCTAGTTCCTCTGCCTTTTCTAAATCCAGCTTGAACATCTGGAATTTCTTGGTTCACGTACTGCTGAAGCCTGGCTTAGAGAATTTTGAGCTTTACTTTACCAGCATGTCAGATGAGTGCAATTGTGCGGTTGCAATTCTTTGGCATTGCCTTTCTTTGGGATTGGAATGAAAACTGACCTTTTCTAGTCCTGTGGTCACTGCTGAGTTTTCCAAATATGCTGGCATATTGAGTGCAGCACTTTCCCAGCATCATCTTTTAGGATTTGAAATAACTCAACTGGAATTCTATCATGTCCACTAGCTTTGTTCATAGTGATGCTTCCTAAGGCCCACTTGACTTCACATTCCAGGATGTCTGGCTCTAGGTGAGTGATCACACCATCATGATTATCTGGGTCATGAAGATCTTTTTTGTATAGTTCTTCTGTGTATTCTTGCCACCTCTTAAAATCTTCTGTTTCTGTTAAGTCCATACAATTTCTGTCCTTTATTGTACCCATCTTTGCATGAAATGTCCCCTTGGTATCTCTAATTTTCTTGAAGAGGTCTTTCCCATTCTACTGTTTTCCTCTATTTCTTTGCGCTGATAACTGAGGAAGGCTTTCTTATCTTTCCTTGCTATTCTTTGGAACTCTGCATTCAAAGGGGTATATCTTTCCTTTTCTCCTTTGCCTTTCCCTTCTCTTCTTTTCATAACTATTTGTAAGGCCTCCTCAGAGAACAGTTTTTCCTTTTTTCAGTTCTTTTTCTTGAGGATGGCCTTGATCCCTGCCTCCTGTACAATGTCAGGAACCTCCATCCATAGTTCTTCAAGTACTCTGTCTATTGGAGTTAATCGCTTGAGTCTATTTCTCACTCACACTGTTTAATTTTAATTTACTTTAAACTCAGCAGCTTTTAGACAACATATAGGACAGCTTAGTTCTTGATGATGATACAGTACATACCCTCTAGGCACATGGGACCAGCCCCTACAATTAACAAACCATTATAATGCAAGCTAATAGTGCTAAGTGAGCAATTCTGAAATTCTGTAGAACCTACAGGATGGTATTCTATTCAACTGTTTAGTTTTAAGAAATTCTCCCTAGAGAAGTTCATGTCTGATAGATAGATAAGACTCTTTTTGAATTATATTGATTTCTTAAAATCCCTGGTATGTGGTAAAGTAACATGGTGAGAGAGCCAATATATAAGCTTTAAATTGGATAATTTATAGCCAGAATATTCTATATGACAGCAGGGAAAAAAAGATACAGTTTATCTTCCATTTTGACATCATAGGTTGTCTAACAATAAATTATGGGTCTTCTCCACATATTAAAATGACCTAATATATTCCATCAGTACATACAGAAAAACATACTACATGATTCTGATAAAATTCGAAATGACAAATGAAACATTTTATTTCATTCTGATGACCTGGTTTTTAAAGAATCACAGAATCCTTTCCTGAAGTGCAAAATATACCTCCCCAAACACTATCATGTGGCTCAGCTGGTAAAGTATCCACCTGCAATGTGGGAGACCTGTGTTCGATCCTTGGGTTGGAAAGATTCCCTGCAGAAGGGAAAGGCTACCCATTCCAGTATTCTGGTCTGGAGAATTCCATGGACTCTATAGTCCATTGGGTCGCAAAGAGTCGGACATGACTGGGCGAATTTCACTTTCATTTCCACTTTTTAAACACTTTCAGCATGAGTAAATTCCTTCCAAGCCTTGACAAACATTTACCACAGGAGATACCCGTCTGCTGATGGGCATCTAGGTTGCTTCCATGTCCTGGCTATCATAAACAGTGCTGCAATGAACATTGAGGTGCATGTATCTCTTTCAGATCTGGTTTCCTTGGTGTGTATGCCCAGGAGTGGGCTTGCTGGGTCATATGGCAGTTCTATTTCCATTTTTTTAAGGAATCTCCACACTCTTCTCCCCATAGTGGCTGTATTACCTTCCATTCCCACCAGCAGTGTAAGAGGGTCCCCTTTTCTCCACACCCTCTCCAGCATTTATTGCTTGTAGACTTTTGGATGGCAGCCATTCTGACTGGCATGTAATGGTACCTCATTATGGTTTTGATTTGCATTTCTCTGATAATGAGTGATGTTGAGCATCTTTTCATGTGTTTGTTAGCCATCTGTATGTCTTCTTTGGAGAAATGTCTGTTTAGTTCTTTGGCCCATTTTTTGATTGGGTCATTTATTTTTCTGGAATTGAGCTGCAGGAGTTGCTTGTATATTTTTGAGATTAATTCTTTGTCTGTTGCTTCATTTGCTAGTATTTTCTCCCATTCTGAAGGCTGTCTTTTTACCTTGCATATAGTTTCCTTTGTTGTGCAAAAACTTTTAAGTTTTTTAGGTCCCATTTGTTTATTTTTGCTTTTATTTCCAATATTCTGGGAGGTGGATCATAGAGGATCCTGCTGTGATTCATGTCGGATAGTGTTTTGCCTATGTTGAAAAAAACTTCCAAAGCTATGTTGAATAGTAGTGGTGAGAGTGGGAACCCTTGTCTTGTTCCTGACTTTAAGGGAAATGCTTTCAATTTTTCACCATTGAGGAAAATGTTTGCTGTGGGTTTGTCATATATAGCTTTTATTATGTTGAGGTATGTTCCTTCTATGCCTGCTTTCTGGAGAGATTTTATCATAAATGGATATTGAATTTTGTCAAAGGCTTTTTCTACATCTATTGAGATAATCATATGGTTTTTATCTTTCAATTTGTTAATGTAGTGTATTACATTGATTGATTTGCAAATATTAAAGAATCCTTGCATTCCTGGGTTAAAGCCCACTTGGTCATGATGTATGATCTTTTTAATATGTTGTTGGATTCTGTTTGCTAGAATTTTGTTAAGGATTTTTGCATCTATGTTCATCAGTGATATTGGCCTGTAGTTTTCTTTTTGTGTGTCATCTTTGTCTGGTTTTGGAATTAGGGTGACAGTGACCTCATAGAATGAGTTTGAAAGTTTACCTTCTTCTGCAATTTTCTGGAAGAGTTTGAGTAGGATAGGTGTTAGCTCTTCTCTAAACTTTTGATAGAATTCAGTTGTGAAACCATCTGGTCCTGGGCTTTTGTTTGCTGGAAGATTTCTGATTACAGTTTTGATTTCCGTGCTTGTGATGGGTCTGTTAAAATCTTCTATTTCTTCCTGGTTCAGTTTTGGAAAGTTATACTTTTCTAAGAACTTGTCCGTTTCTTCCAAGTTGTCCATTTTATTGGCATATAGCTGCTGGTAGTAGTCTCTTATGATCCTTTGTACTTCAGAGTTGTCTGTTGTGATCTCTCCATTTTCATTTCTAATTTTGCTAATTTGGTTCTTCTCTCTTTGTTTCTTGATGAGTCTGGCTAACGGTTTGTCAATTTTATTTACCTTTTCAAAAAACCAGCTTTTAGCTTTGTTGATTTTTGCTATGGTCTCTTGTGTCTTTTGCATTTATTTCTGCCCTAATTTTTAAAATTTCTTTCCTTCTACTAACCCTGGGGTTCTTCATTTCTTTCTTCTCTATTTGCTTTATGTGTAGAGTTAGGTTATTTATTTGACTTTTTTTCTGGTTTCTTGAGGTAAGCCTGTATTGCTATGAACCTTGCCCTTAGCACTGCTTTTACAGTGTCCCATAGGTTTTGGGTTGTTGTGTTTTCATTTTCATTCATTTCTATGAATATTTTTATTTATTTTTTGATTTCTTCTATGATTTGTTGGTTATTCAGAAGCATGTTATTTAGTCTCCATATGGTGGACTTTTTAACAATTTTTTCCCTGCAATTGAGATCTAGTCTTACTGCACTGTGGTCAGAAAAGATGACTGGAATGATTTCAATTTTTTTGAATTTACCAAGGCTAGACTTATGGCCCAGAATGTGATCTATTCTAGAGAAGGTTCCATGTGCACTTGAGAAAAAGGTGAAATTGATTTTTTTGGGGTGAAATGTCCTATAGATATCAATTATGTATAGCTGGACCATTGTTTCATTTAAAATTTGTGTTTCCTTGTTAATTTTCTGTTTAGTTGATCTATTCATAGATGTGAGTGGGGTATTAAAGTCTCCCACTATTATTGTGTTATTGTTAATTTCCCCTTTCATTCTTGTTAGCATTTGCCTTACATATTGCGGTGTTCCTATGTTGGGTGCATATATATTTATAATTGTTACATCTTCTCCTCCAACTTCTCTTTTAAACATTGAATACTATGGACTTTTGAACTACCATCACAAATAAGAAGCTTAGGGATAAAAGGAACATTAAATAGAAACCAACAACTGAGAATCATATGCTGAAATAAAGCAATGAAAAATAAACTTTCACAGATCTATGGAAACAAACATAAGTACAGAGGTATTACAGCTAAGATGTAAAGTGAAAGTTAAAGTCACTCAGTCGTGTCTGACTCTTTGTGACACCATGGACTATACAGTCTGTCCATGGAATTGTCTAGGCCAGAATACTGTAGTAGGTAGCCTTTCCCTTCTCCAGGGGATCTTCCCAACCTAGGGACTGACCCTAGGTATCCCACATTACAGGCGTATTCTTTACCAGCTGAGCCACAAGGAAAGCCCAAGAATACTGGTGTGGTTAGCCTTTCCCTTCTACAGGGGATCTTCCGAATCCAGGAATCAAACTGGGGTCTCCTGCATTGCAGGCAAATTCTTTACCAACTGAGCTATCAGGGAAGCCCTACAACTAAGATGAAAGAAAGTGAAAGTGAAGTTGCTCAGTTGTGTCCGACTCTTTGGGATCCCATGGACTGCAGCCTCCCAGGCTCCTCTGTCCATGGGATTTTCCAGGCAAGAGTACTGGAGTGTGAGAGAGTCATTTCCTAGGCAGGCTGATAAGAAGTCTAGGGGTCCCCAAGGAGAGAGAGATCTGGGATATTCAAGGAGGAAGAAAGGACATTTTTTACTTTTTCTCCTCTACATTCCTTAGGATTATACAACAGTAATGTATCCTGCCTGAGGACAGTTTTTGGATTAAACCCTCTGGCTAATTCTGTTATCTTAAAACGTAAATTATGGGAGTAGGTCAGGTCTTTACAAGGATGTATCCTGCCTGAGGACAATCCTTGGATTAAACCTTCTAGCCAACTCTGTTATCTTAAAATGTAAATTATGGGAGTGGGTCTGGTGAGGTCTTTGCAACCTCCAGACATTCTTTGGATTCATTGGAGAGTATATAACTCCATTGCTAACACTAGCAAAGGGGTAGGGTACTCTTTTGCCCCCTTCTGATGCCTATGTCAGAAGCTTTCTCTATCTCCTTTATACTTTAATAAAACCTTATTACACAAAAGCTCTGAGCGATCCAGCCTCGTCTTTGTCCCCGGATTGAATTCATCTCCTCCGGAGGCCAAGAATCCTGCATCTCATCGTTCAGTAACAACCTTTCAAGTGGGTTGCCATTTCCGTCTCCAACAACTAAGATACGTACCTTCAAATCTGAGGAGTCTTTCAAAAGATTGCTGGCTGACTTTTGGTCTGGGTTTAGCGCTGCAGATCATTTATTCGGTCACAAGAGGGGGCTGCTTCATCTGGAAATAGCAGTCTTTTCTGGGAAAAGGGAAGGGAAGCTTGTTTTCTGTTGGTATTCCACAGAAAAAGGAAAAATGACATACTTTCTTCCTTTTTAGACTGCTTGTAGTTTGTAATCCCTTCTTGAGTGTGTGTGGTCAAGGATTAGGGTATCTTCAGTTCAGTTCAGTCGCTCAGTCGTATGTGACTCTTTGCGACCCCAGGAATCACAGCACGCCAGGCCTCCCTGCCCATCACCAACTCCCCGAGTTTACTCAAACTCATGCCCATCGAGTCCGTGATGCCATCCAGCCATCTCATCTTCTGTCGTCCCCTTCTCCTCTTGCCCCCAATCCTTCCCAGCATCAGGGTCTTTTCCAATGAGTCAACTCTTCGCATCAGGTGGCCAAAGTATTGGAGTTTCAGCTTCAGCATCAGTCCTTACAATGAACACCCAGGACTGATCTCCTTTAGGATGGACTGGTTGGATCTCCTTGCAGTCCAAGGGACTCTCAAAAGTCTTCTCCAACACCATAGTTCAAAAGCATCACTAGCCTAAATCCTTTCCATGAACTTCCCTAAAGACTGCTTTCTCTATTTCTCTTCTCTGTTATCCCTTCCCTTCCCTAATCCTTATGCTCTTTTTCTTCCCTCCTCCAACTTTTTCTACCAACCTCATCCAACTCTACCCTGTCCCATCTTGTTTGCTTTCCCTTCTGTCTTTTCTCCCTTCCTCAGCATCCTTAGTGTACCTACAGGCTTAGGCATAGAGAACATGAGGATTAAGGACCACTGTTCAATGAAAATGAGGTGAACACCGTCAGAGTCATCAGTTCCTATATCAAGAACAGATGCATTGAGAAATTTCTACCCAGAGGGCAGTAGATGCTTGAATCCAGGGACCTTTATTGGGACTCTGAGCCTGAGCTCTAGAATGTTTAATTTTTAGTCTCAACATTAATTTTTCCTGCTCTCCCTGAGCACATCATTGCCTACTTTGGAAACTCACATACATTTTCTGGAATGTGGATAGGAATTTTCATCTCCTTATCATACAGTGCTCAGTTCAGTTTCTAGGATTAATCAGTGCTTTCCCCAAGCTTCATGGGACATCAGAAAATTTCTTTAAAAACACAAATGATGGAACAATGGTTGTGGATAGACACAATACTGTGTTTGGTGTGCCTCGTCCAGAGCCAGACTTTAAACTTCACAGGGATGTCAGTGGGCACCCTGTGAGCTGGGGATGACTCTCCTTCTTTTGGGGGCATGACTAAAACAGAGGAGGAAAACCCAGACACGGAACTGCCCAATCACTGACTGAGAAGGTCCTGGCAAGACAGTGGTACCTGCACTGGTTGTAAGTCTCTATTAGCAGCAGTTGCTTCTGTTCTCTGGAACCTCTTTATCCAGGAGTAGACACAAGTCTGAGCTCTGAACCCATGACCCTGGCTTGTCCTTGAAGTATGAGGCTGGTGAGTGGGGTAACTGTGGTTCTGACTTTGGGTAAGTGTTCTGTGTCTGCAAGGGATGATCTGAAACTAAAGGACCGTAAAGGGTCATTTGCTGTCTACTCCTCTCCCTGTGCTTTACCCAGCATTATAGTGGTGGGACTGAGAAATGATCTGTGGGTTTGTTAGGGAGCACAGACTTCTACTGGAGTAGGAAATGGCAACCCACTCCAGTATTCTTGCCCAGAGAATTCCAAGGCCAGAGGAGCCTGGTGGGCTATACTCTATGGGGTAGCAGAGTCAAATATGATTGAACGACTAATATATTTGCACACACAAACCTCTGCATGACAGTCAAATTATCTATGATCGCAGAAGAGCACTTAGCAATAACTAAGTTATAAGAAATCTCTGTAGTTATTGAGTCAAGGACCCATGGAATAAAGCCTATGGAGTCTCTGATTCTTGCCATGTGTCTTTGGTCTCTCTATAATAAGCATCAGTGATATGTTTGCAGGACAGAAATGAAAACACTGGAGTAGGGGATAGGTCCAGACAGTTATAGGAATGCTGTACACTTGATCCACAGAATTACACTGATTTGTGATCAGGGGATAATTTTATTTTCTTGACTCTTTAGGGATTATGGTTGATACTGAGATCACCCAACTCAGTTCCATGGATTGTGCTGAAGGAGAGGATGTAAACCTGCCTTGTAATCACTCTACCTTTGCTGCATTGGACTAAATACATTGGTATCGGCAAAATCCCAATCAGAGTCCACAATATGTCATTCATGGCTTATGAGACATGGTGAACAACAGCAAGGCCTCTCTGACCATAGCTTCAGACAGAAAGTCCAGCACCTTGGCTCTGCCCCAGGTCACCCTGAGAGACACCGCTGTGTACTACTGCGTCCTGAGAGGGACACACTGGGACAGATGGGACTGCACCTGTGCAGTATCTCTAGTGGGAAGAAGGGGGGACACAGTGGGGGAGCAGTCACGAGAGCAAATCTAGAGTCATCTAGAAGGAGAGTGAGAGAGCAGTAAGAGATGAGGAAAATGAGGGAAGATGAAAGACGAGAAGATGCAAAACTAAAAGAAGAAAGAGAAGACAAGGAAGAAGGGCTTCATTGGTTCACGTGGCTGAGACGAATTATGAGAATTAGGAAAATTATGTTAATTTTAACATAGAAATGAAGAGGTATCAATCATTTATCATGACTCCTCTTCATGTCAATAATGTTGGTTTCAGTATATTAGCCTCTACATAAAAGGTGAGGAAAATACAAATTGTCCCACAGACTTCTTTCCTTTGAGCCCAAGGCAAGTCCAGACTCTGAAAATCACATTATTATCATTGTTCCACTTAATAGAAACAAATTCTTGTCCTGAGGAAAATTTCAAATTTTTTTGCTGTTAGTCAACAACATGCATATATGTGATGCAGCTATTTTTTGGAAAGAAACAAAAATCAGGTGAGTATTAATCTATTTTTATTTATCTAGAAACCCCTGTCCTATAAAAGAGCTTTTATCTTTTTTTTGATATTCCTTGAGTAACACATGGGGCTTCCCAGGTGGGCTCAGCAGTAAAGAATCCATCTGCAATGCAGGAACCACAGGAGAAATGGGTTCTATCCTGGGTCAGGAAGATCCCTTGGAGGAGGGAATGGCAACCCAATCCAGTGTTCTTGCCTGAGAATCCCATGATGGAGGAGTCTGTTGGGCTACAGTCCATAGCATTGCAAAGAGTAGGACATGACTGAAGTGACTTACCAAGCAAGCAAGCAACAACACATGGGCTTCCCAAGTGGTTCATTGGTAAACAATCTGCCTGCCAAAGCAGGAGACACACGGGATTTTATCCTTGGGTCAGAAAGATCCCCTGGAGGAGGAAATGGCAGCCAACTCCAATATTCTTGTCAGAAAAATCCCATGGACAGAGGTGCCTGGCGGACTACGATTCATGGGGTCACAAAGAATCTGACACTGATAGCTTACGGTGAACAGTATGGGATTCATGAAGTATGGGATTCAAAGAAGAAAATTTAGCATCAGGATCAGGGCCCAGGCTTGACCACTCAGGGCTCTTGTGTGGCAGAAATTTTACTACAGTGAAAAATGACAGAAAAAACTTCTGACATAGACATCAGAAGGGGGCAGAGAGTGCCCCCCTCACTACTCTTATCAAGGAAGCTATATACTTTTCAATTGGTTATTACAGTAAATCAAAAGACTATAAAGGTTTTAACAGACCCACTCCCAGAATTTACATTTTAAGATAATGGGATTAGAATTAACAATAGAAAGATCATACCAGACCATTCCCATAATAACATTTTTAAGATAACAGGATTAGTCAGAAGATTCTTAAGAAGGAGAAACACTCCTCCAGCAGGATACATTGGTTTTTTTGTTTGTTTATTTGTTTGTTTTTTACTTTACAACATTGGATTGGTTTTGCCATACACTGACTTGAATCCTCCATGGGTATACATGTGTTCCCCATCTTAAACTCCCCTCCCACCTCCCTCCCCACCCCATCCCTCTGGGTCATCCCAGTGCACCAGGCCTGAGCACCCTGTATCATGCATCAAACCTGGACTGGTGATTCGTTTCACATATGATAATTTACATGTTTCAATGCCATATCATCCCGCCCTCGCCTTCTCCCACAGAGCCCAAAAGACTGTTCAATATATCTGTGTCTCTTTTCCTGTCTCACATACAAGGTTATTGTTACCATCTTTCTAAATTCCATGCATTAGTATACTGTATTTGTGTTTTTCTTTTTGGCTTACTTCACTCTGTATAATAGGCTCCAGTTTCACCCACCTCATTAGAACCAATTCAAATGTATTCTTTCTAATAGCTGAGTAATATTCCATTGTGTATATGTACCACAGCTTTCTTATCCATTCATCTGCTGATGGGCATCTAGGTTGCTTCCATGTCCTGGCTATTACAAACAGTGCAGTGATGAACATTGGGGTATACGTGTCTCTTTCAGTTCTGGTTTTCTCAGTGTGTATGCTCAGGAGTGAGATTGCTGAGTCACATGGCAGTTCTATTTCATGTTTTTAAGAAATCTCCACACTGTTCTCCATACTGGCTGTACTATTTTGCATTCCCACCAACAGTGTAAGAGGGTCCCCTTTTCTCCACACCCTCTCCAGCATTTATTGCTTGTAGACTTTTGGATAGCAGCCATTCTGACTGGCGTGTAATGGTACCTCATTGTGGTTTTGATTTGCATTTCTCTGATAATGAGTGATGTTGAGCACCTTTTCATGTGTTTGTTAGCCATCTGTATGTCTTCCTTGGAGAAATACCTGTTTAGTTTTTTGGCCCACTTTTTGATTGGATCTTTTATTTTTCTGGAATTGAGCTGTAGGAGTTGCTTGTATATTTTTGAGATTAATTCTTTGTCTGTTGCTTCATTTTCTATTATTTTCTCCCATTCTGAAGGCTGTCTTTTCACCTTGCTTATAGTTTCCTTTGTTGTGCAGATGCTTTTAATTTTAATTGGTGCAATTTGTCTATTTTGCTTTTATTTCCAATATTCTGGGAGGTGGGTCATAGAGGATCCTGCTGTGGTTTATGTTGGAGAGTGTTTTGTCTATGTTTTCCTCTACAAGTTTTACAGTTTCTGGTCTTACATTTAGATCTTTAATCCATTTTGAGTTTATTTTTGTGTATGATGTTAGAATGTGTTCTAGTTTCATTCTTTTACAAGTGGTTGACCAGTTTTCCCAGCACCACTTGTTAAAGAGTTTATCTTTTTTCCATTGTATATTCTTGCCTCCTTTGTCAAAGATAAGGTGTCCACATGTATGTGGATTTATCTCTGGACTTTCTATTTTGTTCCATTGGTCTATATTTCTGTCTTTGTGCGAGTACCATACTGTCTTGATGACTGTGGCTTTGTAGTACAGCCTGAAGCCAAGCAGGTTGATTCCTCCAGTTCCATTCTTCTTTCTCAAGATTTCTTTGGCTATTCGAGGTTTTTGTATTTCCATACAAATTGTGAAACTATTTGTTCTAGTTCTCTGAAAAATAACCGTTGGTAGCTGGATGGGGATTGCATTGAATCTATAGATTGCTTTGGTTAGTATACTCAGTTTCACTGTATTGATTCTTCTGATCCATGGACACAGTATATTTCACCACCTATTTGTGTCCTCTTTGATTTCTTTCACCAGTGTTTTATAGTTTTCTATATGTATGTCTTTTGTTTCTTTAGATAGTTATATTCCTAGGTATTTTATTCTTTTTTTTCCAATGGTGAATGGAATTGTTTCCTTAATTTCTCTTTCTGTTTTCTCATTGTTAGTGTATAGGAATGCAAGGAATTTCTGTGTGTTAAATTTATATCCTACAACTATATTCATTGATTAGCTCTAGTAATTTTCTGGTGGACTCTTTAGGGTTTTCTATGTAGTCTGCAAAGAGTGAGTTTTACTTCTTCTTTTCCAATTTGGATTCCTTTTATTTCTTTTTCTGCTCCGATTGCTATGGCCAAAACTTCCAAAACTATGTTGAGTAGTAGTGGTGAGAGTGGGCACCTTTGTCTTGTTCCTGACTTTAGGGGAAATGCTTTCAATTTTTCACCATTGAGGATAATGTTTGCTGTGGGTTTGTCATATATAGCTTTTATTATGTTGAGGTATGTTCTTTCTATTCCTGCTTTCTGGAAGGTTTTTTTTTTAATTTTTTTTTATCATAAATGGATGTTGAACTTTGTCCAAGGCTTTCTCTGCATCTATTGAGATAATCATATGTTCTTATATAATTATTGGTACAGAGTTTAAGAAAAGCATATCTTTGAGCAAGATGAGCTGTTTTGTTGTATAATCTTTCAGTTCAGTTCAGTTCAGTCACTCAGTCGGGTCCAACTCTTTGCAATCCCATGAACCGCAGCATGCCAGGCCTTCCTGTCCATCACCGTCTCGGAGTTTGCTCAAACTCATGTCCATTGAGTTGGTGATGCCATCCAACCACCTCATCCTCTGTCATCCCCTTCTCCTCTTGCCTTCAGTCTTTCCCAACATCAGGGTCTTTTCAAATGAGTCAGCTTTTTGCATCAGGTGACCAAAGTATTGGAGTTTCTGCTTCAACATCAGTCCTTGCAATGAACATTCAGGACTGATTTCCTTTAGGATGGACTGGTTTGATCTCCTTGCTGTCCAAGGGACTCTCAAGAGTCTTCTCCAACACCACAGTTCAAAAGCATCAATTCTTCTGTGCTCAACTTTCCTTATAGTCCAACTCTCACATCCATGCATGACTTCTGGAAAAAACCATAGCTTTGTCTAGACGGACTTTTGTTGGCAAAGTAATGTCTCTGCTTTTTAATATGCTGTCTAGGTTGGTCATAACTTTTCTTCTCTGCTATATAATCATTAGCTCTGGGCTTAAAGAAAAAAAGCAAAAACAAAACGTTTTATGTGACTAAGACTGAGGAATAAAGGAAAAACTTGTTTGTCCTTTTCTCCTCCCTTTCTCCTCATTAGGAACCAGACTTCTTATCAACTTACCTAAGAGCTAACTCTGTTAACACGACTGAGTCAACTGAGTAAGCACACACACACAGAGAAGCAACAGATAGATCCATCTCATCATGCAGACCAAAAGTGAAAGCCCATGGGTCATTCCACCACAGCTCCCATTGTCCTCTGAGAAAACCAGTTCTGATAGTTTGTGATACCAGCCCTTTCTGTTTCAATTAAGTATGTCTTTGCAGATCATTTTATGCAACCACATATATATTAACAGGGCTTCCCTGGTAGTTCAGTGGGTAAAGAGTCTATCTGTAGTGCAGGAGAACCATGTTCAATCCCTGGCTTAGGAAGATCCCCTGGACAAGGAAATGGCAACTCACTCCAGTATTCTTGCCTGGAAAATTCCATGGACAGAAGAGCCTGGTGGGCTACAGACCATGAGGTCACAAAGAGTCAGACACGACTGAGTAATTAACACTATACATTAACACACACATGCACTCATATATGTGTACACATACATGGACACAGAATTTGCCATGTAAGCTGGATTACTTTAATTTTTCCAACTTGCCTTTTTATTTTTATTTAATAGTGTCATGGAGATATTTCTATAATTGAAAAATGTAAAGAGGTGTGCCTTATCCTTTTTGATACTGATTTAGTACTTTGAAACATTTTGTTGTTTAATTAATTATTCTATTAATGCATATGTGTTTCTGTTTCTTTGCTGTCTTAGAGAATGTTATCTTATACATCTATGTACATATAATTTTTATGTATGTAGAAGTGTCTATTTAATGAAATTTATGAAATTGTAACTGCTATGAAAGTGAAACAAAGTCACTTTTTTCTAAAGAAGTGAAAGTGAAAGTTGCTTAGTCATATCTGACTCTTTGTGACCCCATGAACTGTAGCCCACTAGGCTCTACTGTCCATGGGATTATCCAGGAAAGAATACTGGAGTGGGTTGCCATTCCCTTCTCCAGGGGATCTTCCTGACCCAGGGATCAAACCTAGGTCTCCTGCATTGCAGGCAGATTCTTTATGTTTTGAGCTACCAAAGAATCCTAAAGAAAAGTACATGTAAATGAAGACAGTGACCATTAACCCTCCAAGTGGTTTAAACAATTATACTTCAGTTAACAGTGAATGAGCAGGTACATTTTGCATTCTCTACAAATTGGAAATTACTGGTGTTTTTTATTTTAACAATCCAAACACAATTTACCTACATACATTTTTTAAAACCCTAGTGCTTTTGAGCCACTTTTTCTCTATCAATTGGCACTCTGTTATTTAACACTGCTCTTATCCTTATTTCTATTTTTTGATCATTTTTCTTTAAAGTTTTCTCTTTTTATTTGTAGAAATTACTTCTATATCTTAGTACTTTATTTTATATTTTCATATATTTTATTCGAACATACACGCTTTTATTTTGCTTATGTATTAATGTGGCTGTCCTTAATTCTTACATTGTCAAGTCAAGTATTTATTCCACTTTGACTTCAAAGTAAAGAATCTGCCTGCAGTGCAGGAGGCAAAAAAGACCAGGCTTGATCCCAAGATCAGAAAGATTGCCTGGAGGAGGAAACAGAAACCAACTCCAATATTCTTGCCTGAAAAATCCCTTGGACAGAGAAGCCTCGCAGGTCACAGCCCTTGGGGTTGCTCTTTGCAACTCTTTGTTGGACATGACTGAGAGACTTTCACTGCTGCTTACTGACCATGCCATATGCCTCAGAAAATATGATACAATTTCATAAAAAACACACCACACGCTCACCCACAAATGCAGTTTACACAGACACTTTACTGCTCAACATGCTTGTTGAGGATACCAGAAATGATAAGATGATATGTTCTTTATCTTCTGTTATCTTGGCTAAAAATGGTAAATTTTAAAGGTCATATTTTCATATCTGACTAGGTCACCAGACTTATTTAAACCTTGATGCTTGTGCATGCCAAATGAAATTGGAAGAAACAGAAGCATCATTGAAAGTAAGCCCCTTTTCAGTAAGGAAATTCTGACATTTCCCTTCCCTGCTGCAGGTTTCTTAGCCTAGAGAAGGTGAAAACATGACTTCCTCACATTTTAAGTAGACTTAGAATGAAAGAGAAATTAACCCTGTGACATTAGGCTACTCTTATAGTTTTTACTATCTGAAAGTGACTAGAAAAGCCCTGGAGTCTGCCAACATTTTAATTAGGGTCAAGGAAGAGCATCTCTACAGGGCAGGTTTCAAGGGACAATGGTGGAAAAGAAAAAAACGTATTCTCTACTTGTACTCTACTGGGTTCAATCTGTTAGACTGTCAATAAGAAGAATAAAAAGAAAGTAAATTACTTTTCTACCTCTCCACAGGAGGGTAGTATTTCAAAAGGCAAAGCTCTTCCCAGAATCAAAGTAGAGTTTGAGGTTGGATGAAACGGGAGTGGGGGTGGAGGGTGAATGATTCAATTGGCTGGCACACAGAGGTCTGTGCCTTTTTACTGAGATCAAAGTGGGTAGCAAGTGTTACTATAGCCCAGAAAAGCCTCTTTCAGGAGGGAATCTTTCAAGGACAGCCAAAATCAGGGACTGTAGACACCAAATGATAAGAAGAAAAGATGCTCTAGAACTCTGGGTGTTGGTCTTTTGGATTCAACTGGCATGTGAGTTTGAGAAGTCACAGACTTGACTACATGAACAGAAAATCCTCAGCAGATGAAAAATAACCTTGAAGGCAGGTTATTTTATGGTAAACAGTGAAAGAAAGTATTAGGAAGGAAAGAAGAAAGGGAGAGAGCAAGAGAGGAACAAGGGAGAAAATAATCATTTCAGGTTGCGAAGGAGGCCCTAACTCCCTTCCCTGCTGCATTCTGCTTTGTTTCTAAACAGGGGAGAGCACCCAGCAGCTGGAGCAGAATCCGCAGTTTCTACGTATCCAGGAGGGAGGAAATGTCACCGTGCACTGCAGCTCCTCAAGCACCTTCACCTTCTTTCAGTGGTACAGACAGGAGCCTGAGGAAGGGCCTGTCCTCTTGATGACATTAACTAAACCTAAAGAAATGAAGGAGCAGAAGAGAATAAGGGCTCAGTCTGGTTTGGCAAGAAAGGACAGCTCGTTGCTCATCACTGCAGCCCAGCCTGGGGATGCAGGCACCTACCTCTGTGCAGGGGCATGGTGCTCCAGGGTCTCCTGCTGCCTGCACACAGACCCTGCTGCAGGCCCCCAGCCTCGCAGCTGCCTCACTCCTCCAGCTCCACCTCACACATCTTTTCTCATGGAGGAGAACCATTGCTGCTGCCTTTCCAGAACATTTCCCACATACGCTGGAGTCAAAGATTCATCTGCTCTAAGACAAACTTCTGGAAATGAAACTTAGTACTCAAGTGAGTGGGCTTCCCAGTGGTAAAAAATCTGCCTGCCAATGCAGGAGATGTAAGAGATGTAGGTTTGATACCTGGGTCTGGAAGATCCCCTAGAGTAGGAAATGGCAACCCACTCCAGTATTCTTGTCTGGATAATCCCATGGACAGAGGATCCTGACAGGCTATAGTCCATGGGGTAGCAAAGAGTAAGACACAACTGAGCACATGGGGATGCACACACTTAAGTGAGTAAAATTAAAGGTTTACAAAATATCATATACTAATGCATATACATAGAATCTAGAAAGATGGTACTGAGGACCCTACATGAATTACAGCAAATGAGACGCAAACATAAAGAACAGACTTTGGGACTCAGTGGGAGAAGGAGAGGGTGGGATGATTTGAGAGAATAGCACTGAAACATATACACTACCATATGCAAAATAGACAGTCAGTGGGAGGTTGATGTATGACACAGGGACCCAAAGCTGATGCTCTGTAACAACCTGGAGGGATGAGGTGGGGAGGGAGGTGGGAGGGTGCTTAGAAGGGAGAGGATGGATGTATGCCTGTGACTGATTCATGTTGATGTATGGCAAAATTCATCATCATATTGTAAAGTAATTATCTTCCTATTAAAATAGATTAATTAACTTAAAAATATTTACAGTTTCTCAAGGTAGGCAGTAGGGGTGAGAAGAAAGTCAATATGGAGGATATCAGACACAGTACATCCCAAAGACCTTGGCAAGGAATGGTCAGTACAAGGTGACAGAAATGAATGATTTTGCAGCTTTATGCAGTTGATGAAGCTTCTTCATCCCCAGTCTGTTAAACCAGAGTAAAAGGCAGAAGTACAGTAAAAATTAATTAGAAGAAGAAAGTTCCTACTTTTTGACAGAAAATGCCCCAAATGTACTCCAGTAATATTCAACTGTGTTCCCAAAGCAACATTCCCACCAGATGGTCCTGAAACCACTTAAGCATTAACTGCAGTAGCTTGTATTTGCGCAGAATTTGCTTGGAGATTACAGTTTGCATAATAGACATCAATAGCTTCAAATTTTCAAGGCCGGAAGAAACTGGAAGCTGACGGCTTCCTCCATCTGGCAAGTCCTCCACTGGCTCACTTTTTTTTTTTAATTTATTAATTCATTAAAAAAATTTTTTTTTATTAGTTGGAGGCTAATTACTTCACAACATTTCAGTGGGTTTTGTCATACATTGACATAAATCAGCCATGGAGTTATATGTATTTCCCATCCCGATCCCCCCTCCCACCTCCCTCTCGACCCGATTCCTCTGGGTCTTCCCAGTGCACCAGGCCCGAGCACTTGTCTCGTGCATCCCACCTGGGCTGGTGATCTGTTTCACCACAGATAATATACATGCTGTTCTTTCGAAACATCCCACCCTCACCTTCTCCCACAGAGTTCAAAAGTCTGTTCTGTACTTCTGTGTCTCTTTTTCTGTTTTGCATATAGGGGTATCGTTACCATCTTTCTAAATTCCATATATATGTGTTAGTATGCTGTAATGTTCTTTATCTTTCTGGCTTACTTCATTCTGTATAATGGGCTCCAGTTTTATCCAACTCATTAGAACTGATTCAAATGAATTCTTTTTAAAAGCTGAGTAATATTCCATGGTGTATATGTACCACAGCTTCCTTATCCATTCGTTTGCTGATGGGCATCTAGGTTGCTTCCATGTCCTGGCTATAATAAACAGTGCTGCAATGAACATTGGGGTGCACGTGTCTCTTTCAGATCTGGTTTCCTCAGTGTGTATGCCCAGGAGTGGTATTGCTGGGTCATATGGCAGTTCTATTTCCAGTTTTTTAAGAAATTTCCACAGTTTTCCATAGTGGCTGTACCAGTCTGCATTCCCACTAGCAGTGTAAGAGGGTTCCCTTTTCTCCACACCCTCTCCAGCATTTATTGCTTGTAGACTTTTGGATAGCAGCCACCCTGACTGGCATGTAATTGGCCCACTTTTATACCTGAAGCATTCCCGGTTGTTCTTAAAGCAAGATGATATAATACGAAGCACATAGGTTTTGAAGTCACAATATCCCAGGTTTGAACCCGGATCTTTGAATCCTGTCTTTGCAATTTTCTCGTTCTCTGTCCTCGGGGAATTATTCATCCTCATCTAAGCTTCCTTGTAAATACAGGTTAATAAGAACACCTGTCTTGGTAAGTTGCTCTTAATTAAATGAGATAGCATTTTAAAAATGATATGAAGTCTCATGTGCAATATGTACTCAATAAATGTACCTGTAAATGATATTGTTATTAATTTTTCTAAATAAATACTGTTTCTACTGTGAAATTTTAGCTGACTTCTCAAGGAGGAATAAGCTAACCTCTGCCAAATATTCTGAATTCTCATTTTAGTAGTCAGGGAGGCAGACACTGTGAGTTGCCTACCTAATCACCATTCTCTTCTGCTTCCTTCTTAACACAGCTTTCAATTTTGATTTGCACAACGGTATCCCCAACTTTAAAAAAATAACCACTACATTTCACATCTTTTCTTACAACGAGGGGTCACATATAACATAGTTCTGACCAATGAGTCACATCCAGAAACATACTAGGGATTCTCTGTAATGTTTTTGCTCTTCTGGTACAGGCACCATAACTTCCTGTCCCCTTTCCAGTGATTTTCTTCCTGAAACATGGAAGTGATAACTCTACCATGAAGGAAAGTACAATCATAAATTCCCTCCCTAATCCCATGCCTGATCACCTTTTAGATACCAGGTCAAATTCCTCCCCTAGATTTGTTTGTATAGGAAAATTTTTAATAAACAAGTTTTTAGTTGAATTTCTTTGCTACTTATGGCTAAACAATCCTAACTGTAGTTGGATGACATAAAATGGCTTTATGATTTTGTGTGCATTGAAAGAATGATACAAATAAGTACTATAATTTTACAAAGGAGGGACCTGTATTTATGCTGATCATATTTATTTCTTGAAGAGTTAATCTTCCTATAAATTTGTATTAAGAAAAAATTTATCTTCCATTTACTTTAAAATTTCTGTCAATCTCCTACACTCATGGGAGACTATGAAATTCAGCTTTGCATTCTAAGCCATAGACAATATAAATTTCCACATAAATATTAACAAATAATAACAGTAACATCACATTTTTCACATTCTGAGTCCAAATATTATTTATTTTTATTGATTTATAGCTTCATATTACCCCAGAAACATACTCAAAAGACACCCCCTTGAACAAATACATTCATTTTGAAGATTGCAAGGGCAAATATAAGTTAAAAATAAGAAAAACACATTTCAATTCTGCCTCATATAAAAAGGGAAAGTCTTCACTCCCTCCCTTTTCTTAGGGTATTTACTTTAGAAAATTTGTAATTATGAATTTTTTTCTCTATCACTTTGAGATGTGTGCAAACCTTTTAAAAAGCTAAATAAGCCTCTTGCCAGTTTTACAATCCAGAAATATTTGTCAAGCATCTGGGAGCCATCTCTTTGAAATGGACTCATCAAGGAGGACGCTCTCACCTTGCAGTGTCTGTGGAGGGCAGGAGTCTAACCTTGGCTGGCACCTTGCTCTAAGTTGTAAACTTTCCTCCTATCAAAGAAACAAGCCATTTTTCCTTCAGGTAAAGGAAATCAGCAAGCACACATGGCTACCCCAATGACCCGGTAAAGGTCAGAAGAACTCTTGGCAAATGGTGCTGTCAAATCCTCTTACCTGAGAATTAGTTATTGTTTATCTTGAGAAATGCATAAAATGGGTTGTATTTGTTTGGCTACATAAAGGGATAAAAAATTTTTTACATCTTTGCAGTATCTTTAACGGATAGACCAGGAAAAACACTATATTCTGACTTAATGTTTATTTAATAATAAAACTGTTTCCTTTCTTTTTTTACCCTCATGGAGAGGTGTTCTGGATTGGCAGGAAATTTTGGTTTTGTTTTCCCATGAAGATGGCCCATGTCTTTCCATAATCACTGCTCTTATCTGTAAAAGTTGACATGACACTGTGAGAAGAGCATGGGATATCTATGTCTGCCACTTATTGGCTGTGGGGCATTATATGCCAATGTTGTGACCATCAATTTCCTCATAAGCACTTTGGAAGTAAATAAGTAGCACTTACTTTACAGTGCTATTATGAGGATTAACAGTGTTTTGTGAATTGCCCAGCACAATGAATGAAAAAAATTAAAAGTTTGCAAGGCAGAATGACAGATTCAATAAGATACATTAAAACCTTCATCTGGGTCCTGATATTCTGTGCAGCAAATGTGTAAAGAACACAGTTTCCACATTCAAGGAACTCGTTCTTGTGATGATGGAAAGCCAGTGACTAGCTCCCATAGCCATTGCTCTCCATGGGCCACAACTTAAAAATCCACTCACCTACAACCTCCATTCAGAGAAGTAATTTTTAAGAACAACTCGGACACTCTCCATGATCCTGAAGCAATCTGTGCCTTCGTGAAAACACACTGTGATGCTGAAGGCCACAATCAAAAACCCTGGTTTGGGTATGAACTTCCCTGGAGGCTCAGATGGTAATGAATCTGCCGGCAGTGTGGGAGACCTGGGTTTGATCTCTGGGTTGAGAAGGTCCCCTGAAGAACGGAACAGCAGCCCACTCCAGTACTGTTGCCTAGAGAATTCCATGGACAGAGGAACCAGGTGAGCCACAGTCCACAAGGCTGCAAACACTACTGAACAACTCACACACACACACACACACACACCCCTTTGTATATGAAGTGGTGTCAGTGCTAGGTTTTAGTCCAGATGGAGGCACTCTTAAGTGTCTTTAGGCTTTCAGGATTAACTGTTGAAGGAAGAAGATCTCTGAAACAGGTAGGGGACTAATAATTAGGACTAGGGCAGAGGATGGGGAGCAAGAGAATTTCTGCACAAGAAAATTGTTCATAATGCACTTGGTCCTGCTTTCTTATCACCAATCCTTATCTCCAAGTTTCAAAATGAAGCTTGAAATTAAAACAAAACAATTTGTTTCATACTTCTGTAATTTTATAGTTTCTTGAATCCATATTTTTAGGTACCAGGGACCAATATGAGCCTTTATTAATTTGTCCAGAAATTCTTTTCAACCCGATTGTTTTTCTCTTCCAAACCATACTGATACCTCATATAAGAAGAGAAACACAAAGATAAGAAAAATAAAAGCAAAGATAGAAGCAAGTAAAGAAAAGGTAAATTATATATGGAAAGAAGAGGGTGGAGACATATGGAGTAAGAGAAAATGGCAGAAGACTGTTTAAATTGGAATCCGTTGTCTATATGTTTCTCACAGCAGCATTATTAACACCTGGGGCCAGGTGACTTTTTGGGGGGAAGGGGTTACCTGTGCATTGGAGGAAATCAAGCAGCATCCCAGACCTCTGCTCACTAGATGCGGGTGACACCCTCTCCTTTCCCCAGTTGTGAAAACCAAAAATGCCTTCGGATGCCGTCAAGTGTCCCCTGGGGGCAACTGGCTGTAAACCAATGGTTTATATGTTAAATTTATTGAGTAGAAACTTCTATGAGATGATAGAGTGATAAATAACAAATGTACATTGATAGGGGATAGATGATAGATGGACAGATAGGCACAGTATAGCTGGATATTTCATCATATATATTCATAATATATATATCCTCAAAGTTTCTACTCTCTCAGTTTAACAAATGGATCATCTAACATTCACTTCTTCAGTCCATTTTGTGTGTAATATTTCACATTTTATAGGTATATACTACCAATATATGCTTTTCTAACATATATATAAATGTGAAAAAGACTGAGGAACTAAATATTTTCCTTTCTCCTATTATGATTAACTATTTTTTATTTCAAGTGGCCATTTTTTCTAGACTTCTACTGTGTCATTTGGCATTGATACATTCAAAAAGTAAAATACATGGAGTGTAAAAATGCAAATGAGTCATGTGTATTTGCATTATTCATATATATTTGCATAACATAACATATAATGTATATGTTTTATATATGTAGATATAGATATATATCATCACAACCCAAAAAACTCTAAATTGGATCATATCTGATGTTTTAGCTTGGTCAATATCTCTTATTTATGGTTCTTTATAGATAAGAAACCATTTCTTTATTCTCTCTGTAAGGTATGGTCTCCCTATTCTATACATGAATATTCTATATATACTCAGAGTTTACAGAAATAGATTCCTAAACACTGAAAAGACAATCCTTCCATTACCCCCAACATCATAACAGACCCACACACACTCCCACAGACCACAGTGCATAGAAGGGCTAAGTCAGAGATGGGTGGTGCTCCCACTACACAGCTGAGTGATGACACTTAGGGTTGGCTTTTGTTGAATCTCTCATGAAAACAATCAGACACACAGGAACAGAATCACTCCCATAATCAAGATATCATGAATACCAATATTTAAAGGAGCTTGACATCAAGGTGTGTCCCTGTAGCAAAAGAGTAAAGAATCATGAAGACACAAAGAAGAGTCTTGCTGAGTCTCCTATGGATACAGATTTGCTGTAAGTTAAGAACATTCCAGGGGGAACCTGAAGGAGCATCAACATCACAACCAAATTTGGAAAGGAAAAAGGTGGGAGGGGATGATGGAGGAAGAGAGAGAACACGAGTCTCTTGGGCTGTGTCCACCGTGAGGATGGAAATAAGAGGAAAATGGTCTCCACTTGGAAACAGACAGTCATTGTTCAGGGACCCTTACCTGTGCCTATTTCTCTCTTTCTCAACAGGGCTCAGAGTGCAGATGAAGGTGGAGCAGAGTCCTGGGGTTCTGATCCTTCAAGAGGGCAGAAATTCTTCTCTGATATGCAATTATTCTATCTCCATAAGAAATGTGCAGTGGTTCCAACAAAATCCTGATGGACGCCTCATCTTCTTGTTTTACATAGCTTCAGGAACGCAGCAGAAAGGAAGACTGAAATCCACCATCAATAACAAGGAGCGTTACAGTCAACTCTACATCAGAGACTCCAAATCTGAGGACTCAGCCACTTACTTCTGTGCTGTGGATACACAGTGCTCTGCAGACACCTGCAGACTCTACATAAAACCAGAGTTGAGGACTTAACCCAACCCCCTGAGTGGGAGCAGATGCCCAATGGGATTAGAATTGAAATCTCATTGTCTTGCTTCTCCTGATTCTTGCAGAAAACATTTCTATAGAACTACAACTTGACACTGCAGAGTAGGCACATAAGCAGGTCTTCTGGAGATCTCTGTAACTAGGTAAAATCTATACATTGATCAACTCTTTCCTATCTGATTCTGTCTTTCTGGACAGAAGTGAGCAGCTGGTTCAGTGTAGAGCAGAACCCTTGATCCCTCCATCTCTAAGGACAAGAAAGCACCAGTCTCACCTTCTCTTCAACATCTTTTTATAGCTTACACTGGTACAGACAGAACCCTGGGTAAAGCTCTCTTTTTCTTTTTAAATACACTTAAGTGGAAATAAAAGGAGCAGAAGAAACTAAGAGCCACAATTAGTGTGAAGGTAGGGCAGAACTTTCTGCACACCAGACCAGAGACTCAGCCACATATCTTGTGTTGCAGTGACACAGGGCTTCCCAGGCACCTGAAGTCTGAACCCAGATGTGTGTCTGCAGTCCCCAAACCCAACATGAGGTAGAGGTGTCTGAATGTTTTTACTCACACCTAACATGGTATTAAGAAGTGACTCTGGATAAATCAAAGTGATCTCACTTCAAAAAAAATTCAAGGTACTAATGAATATTCAACCTAGTAACTATCTCTTTCATTTCCTAAATAGAACTATCCCTAACCTCCTAATGCCTAAATCAGAGAATCAGTGATTCAGTAATTCCAGTTCGCAAATCTTAAAGCTAGTTATAAAGCTCTGTGTTAAAATGGGTATAATCAGCCTGAATGCTGTTTATTCATAACCCATGTTATTCTCATGTATGAAGGAAAATCATAGAAAGTCAAACCTTAAAGTGTCAAAGAAAGACAGTGCTATGCTCTGTAATCCTTCACTTAGTTTTGTTTCAACTTCTTACAGTGCATTTAATTGTTAATTTTGTTTATATTCAATAGTATTTACTTATATCATTTGTATCATTATCCTTTTTGTTATGTTTTGGAAGACCATTGGAGAAAAGCTAATTTCCAGTCATGAGAATGCTATTTCATCTTGAGAAAATGAGTCACAATTTTTGTACCTCATTCAAGAATCCTCAGTTGAGGACATATTTTCAACCCACCATTATTCACAGGGTTTGTATATTCAATCATTCAACACATATGCATTTAATATCTGTCAGGTACTGGATAAGGAGGTTTCAGTAAATAGAGTTCTTTCTCTTGTTGAATATGTAGCCCTGTGGCAAACAGATTTTTGTTATCTTACAGTTTTTATAAAATAAAAAAGGATGAAATTTGGTATTATAGAGACAAATAGATGTCAGTCAGAGAGAGCTTCCTGGATTGTGTGATGTCTCAGTTTGAAGCCTAGTAGTTTAACAGGAGTTAATCAGGCTAAAGGCAAAAGAGAGTGGGAGAAAAGTGCTCCAATTTGAGGAAAACCATATACATGTGGGAAGCAAGACAGATGACGGCTAATTTAAGACCAAAATATAATTTGCAAGTGATAAAACTCTTCATGCTGTGGGGGACTTAAAATAAACAATAACAGTTCCTGGAGTGAGCAGACTTAATACTATGATGTGACACAGTAAAGAATCGAGGAACAGCAGTGACCAGGCTCACCCGCACACTCGGGGTGCACAGGCAGGAACAGCTGCACTGAGGACCAGGGAAAGAGTCAGAAATCATTACTTATGAGAAAGAAATGTTAGTGCTCTAGAGACCCCATTCCTTTTAAATGCAGAGCACATTCTGAAATAAGCTGTGCAAGATATCATAAATACAGTACATATGTATGAAACATTTTGACTACTGAATAAAAAATGACAGGTGCTTTTAAAACAGGAGAAACAGTGAAATAACTAAGACAGAAAGATAAATGCTTTATGATTTCACTTATATGTGAAATCTAAAAAAAAAACAGGACAAACGAACAAAGGTAACAAAACAGAAACAGACTCATGGATGAAGAGAACAAACAGGCATTGCCAAAGTGAAACAAGGCGCGAGGAGGAGGAAAGAAAGAGGTGAGACAGATTAAGAGGCACAAACTTTCAGCAGCAAAATAAGTGAGGAACAGATGTGAGTTGTACAGTGGAAGAAACACAGTCAATGGTTATGTGACGTCTTAGTCTGGTGAAAGACAGTGACTAGACTTTTTGTGGTGAGTATCTTGAAATTCTGAATCACTATGTTGTTTAAAGGAACTAACATAGTATTGTAGGTCAATTATACTCACAAATAAGCAATCAAACTCATAGAAAAAAAGATCAGATTTGTGGTTACCAGGGCCAGGAGGCAGGGGGAGACGGACTTGGATGAAGGCAGTCAAAAGGCACAAAGTGTCAGTTATAAGATAGCTGACTAAGTACAATGAACGTAGTGCACAACATAATAAATATACTTAACACTGCTGCATTTATACGTAAAAGTTGAGAGTAAATCCCAAGAGTTCTCACCACAAGGAAAAACATTGTTTTCTATTTATTTACTTTTGTATCTATATGAGATGATGGGTGTTCACTAAACCTTTTGTGATAATCATTTCCTGATGAATATGTCATTATACTGTACATCATAAACTTACACAGATCTGTATGTCAATTTTATCTCAATAAAACCAGAAGAAAAAAACAAGAGGAAATATGTTTAAAAAAAGGGGGGGGGGGGCTCTCTTAAGAGAACAAAAGAATGTCTGGCTATTCCAATATAGCTGATATGGAATTATCTTCTAACTGTAAACCACTCCAAAACTGGGAAAACATATGAAGCAACTATTTCCAAGGAGTGCAGGCAGTGAAAGTTTGCCATCTGTGGGAGAAAGAAAGCCTGCAGAACGAACCCCACAGTCACTAGGCATCTCCCAGGGGATTTTCTAACCTTCAGCACAAGGACCTGGAGCCCCGCAGAGTGGCAGCTTGCTGTATGCAAGAAACAGAGATCAGAATTAGGGCTGGTGATATCACTGGAATTTGAGGGGAAAGGTGTTGGAGAGAAGTGAACTTCATAAAAAGGACCTTAAAATCTGTCGAGGGAGTTTTTTGAACCTACACAAGAGCTACACATGCACACACACACACAGAGAGACAGGGAAAGCTAGCACAAAACAGCTTTTGAGGGTCTAAAAACTCCAAGGAGATTTCAGAAACTTTGCTGTGTTGGGAAGACATAGGAGCTCTGATTTTTCTAGAGCAAAGAATTTTGGTTAAAATGCCTTGCCCAATTAAGTCGTCAGAATAAAAACCACGGGCCAAAAGTAAAGGCTAAGTCCTGGTACAAAAAAATATTAATAAATAAGGAATAAAAAACTTGCCCTAACAGATATTAAAGTAAATCTCAACAGACTTTAAGTGATAATTTAACAAAGTTAATATATTTTTGATGAAGACAAAATAATCGAGCTCTGCCTCTTGCTTTTGTCAACTTTTTGTTTTGTATTTTAGTTGATTAACCATGTTGTGATAGTTTGAATTGTACTGCAAAGTGACTCAGTTATATATACACCTGTATCTATTCTTCCCTGATGACTCAGATGGTAAAGAATCCACCAGCAATGCAGGAGACCTGGGTTCAATCCCTGGGTTGAGAAGATCCCCTAGAGGAGGGTATGGCAACCCACTCCAGTATTCTTGCCTGGAGAATCCCCATGTAGAGAGGAGCCTGGCAGGCTACAGCCCATGGGGTCGTAAAGTGTTGGACACAACTGAGTGACTAAGAATAGCACAGCACATTCTATTTCAAAATTTTTTCCCATTTAGGTTGTTATAGTACATGATATCGAGCAGAGTTCTCTGTGCTATACAGTAGGTCTTTGCTGATTATCCATTTTAAATATAGCAGTGTGTATATTCAGTCCCTATCCTTTCCCCTCACCCTTTCCCTCGGTAACATAGAGATACCATACTGACTGAACTTAAGTTGGACCACGAAAGAGAAATATCCTATGATATGGCTTATATGTGGAATCTAAAAAGAAATGATACAAATGAACTTATTTACTAAACAGAAATGGACTCACAGACTTAGAGAAGGAACTTCTGGTTACTAGAGTTCTACTTCCATCTTAGAGCACACAATAAAAGAAATATTTCAGCATTTATTCTTATCTACAATCATTAATTGCCCAACTGATTTAACACTGAAACCACAATAGATTCTTCTTGCCTCTTATTGGATTAAGCTATGGAGGCATATTAGATGTGAATCAAGAGTGAACACAAAAAAGCATGCTGCCTTTTTGGCATCTTCTAGTACCTTTCAATGTTATAGACTCATTCTGTCTATAGACTTTACAGGATGATGTAATTTTTTCTCATTTGAGAATATGGAACATGTTAAATGATCCCATCTAAATTCTAAGAGAGGTAATTCAGCTCAGAGGTTGGTTTAATACAGAGGATAAACTTTAATGTTCTCATCTGAGTTTTTAAGAGAAGTGTCTAGAATTTATATCAGATTGAATTACCTGTGGCATTTATTTAACCAGAACAAATACTGCACCACTGAAGACCATGTAGAATGCAACTACATTGATTCCAAACTCCACATGTTCTAAGTTTGAAATTGTCACATTAAATGGAACATAATACCTTTATGTGTCGCCGATGACACCAATTCTTCTTGGTACATTTAAATAAAGTGTTTGTCTAAACATACCAGTTGACAAAGTACCTCTCATTTGATCTTACATAATTCTCCATATTCTTGGTTATCAGTTATCATTTTTACTTACTTTCTGTCTAAATATATATGCATACATTCCAAAAAGCTTATAAGATCTTACAGAAAAACGTGAATGAAATTTTTGACCCACCCAATAAAATTACGTGATCTCTGAAAACATTTTTTTTCTCTTAAAACCTCTGATTTTAACATTTTTAATGAGTAAAGGATTGCAAACTGGTCTTTAGGAAATATAGAAATGAATTTTCAGAAATTTTCTACATGTGAACTAAAGGGGGCAATGCTTCCCTTCATAGACATGAGTAACTGGTTAAAAAGAGGGCTGTCTACATGTGAAACAGAAGGCACTGTGGAAGGAAATGAATAAAGTGGAGGAAGTGGCTGTCAGATGTATGTTTGCTTGGTCTGGAGAGAGGACAACCTGAGTCTTTGCAGGAGAAATGAGCAAGCTCTTGGGAGCATCACTGTTGATTCTGTGGCTCCAGTCTGACTGTGAGTTGTGGGAGGGAGGTTTAAATATAGTAGAAAAATGCCAAGAGCAATGCAAGTCTGGGAGCTGAGACAACTGGAGATTTTTATTTCAGTAGGTTTTCTGGATCATAATGATTTTCTGTGGAAATTTTAAGAATAAAATTTAAAATCTGTTACTCTATTTTCAAACAGGGGTGAAGAGTCAACAGAAGAACATTGCTCAGCAGCAGGTTAAACAAAGTCCTCCATCCCTGAGCATGACAGAAGGAGGGATTTCTATTCTGAACTGTGACTATGATAATACTATGTTTGATTATTTCCAATGGTACAGAAAATACCCAGCGAAAAGTCCCACATTCTTGATATCAATAAGTTCTGTTTTGGAGAAAAATGAGGTTGGAAGGTTCACAATCTTCCACAACAGAAGTGCCAAACACCTCTCTCTGCACATCTCGGCCTCCCAACCTGGAGACTCAGCCTTGTACCTCTGCGCAGCCGGCACACGGTGCTCCCCAGGCACCTGCAGCCTGTACGCAAACGTGCTCTGGGGACTCAGACTCAGAGGCACACACACTTGTTCCCGTTATAGATGGCAGCGTGAGAAGCTGTGCCTTAAAGTGAGTGAGGCAACTGACCTTTCCCTTCTCCAGGGGATCTTCCCAACCCAGGAATCAAACCAGGGTCTCCTGCATTGTAGGCAGATTCTTTACCAACTGAGCTAACAGGGAAGTCCAGCTGAATTTCAAAGATCAATAGGTGGCAAGTCCTACATTCCCTGGGCTCCAGGGTTTCCAAGAATTGAGCCTTTTTACTTTCAGAGAGAGGCTGCTGGGTCAGCTAAGCTCCAATCACTGATGATGCTTTGTGGCCACTTGCTCCTGGAATGAGGTAGCCTGTTTCCCTGTATTCCAAAGAAAAGAAGTGTTCAGGATGGGGAATCAGATCCCACTGCGAGTTTTACAGTGAACGCTGGTGCGCTTTTGAATATCACAGCCATGTGCTTCAGTTTTTATATAAAATGGGTAATATAATACATTATTTTTTTCTGCCTAAATGTGCCTTTCCATGTAATGCATTTGAGGCTGTGTATGCTGTAAATCACATTCATTTACATGTTTCTTAATTTATGAGTACTTCTAGGTAATGCTTTAGCAAATCACTTACTGTGTATTCTTTCCCAGGATGGCATTCAATTATTTGACACATTGTCATCAGTAAAAGACACGGTCTTATTTTTGTTCAGTCACTCGGTTGTGTCTGGTTCTTTGAGACCCCATGGACTGCAGCACACCAGGCTTCCCTGTGTTTCAGTATCTCCAAGAGTTTGCTCAAACTTGTGTTCATCAAGTCAGTAATGCCATCTAATCATCTCTTCCTCTGTTGCCTCCTTCTCCTGCTCTCAATCTTTCCTAGCATCAGGGTCTTTTCCAATGAGTCAACTCTTCACATCAGGTGGCCAAATTATTGGAGCCTTAGCTTCAGCATCAGTCCTTCCAATGAATATGTAGGACTGATTTCCTTTAGGATGGACTGGTTGGATCTCCTTGCAGTCCAAGGGACTCTCAAGAATCCTCCAACACCACGGTTCAAAAGCATCAGTTCTTTGGCACTCAGCTTTCTTTATAGTCCAACTCTCACATCCATACGTGACTACTGGGAAAACCATAGCTTTAACTATTCAGACTTTTGTTGGCAAAGTGATGTCTCTGTTTTTTGTTATGCTGTCTATGTTCGTCATAGCTTTCCTTCCAAGAAGCATGAGTCTTTTAATTTTAAGGTTGTAGTCACTGTCTGCAGTGGTTTTGGAGCCCAAGGAAATAAACTCTGTCACTGCTTCCACTTTTCCCCTTCTATTTGCAATGAAGTGATGGACCAGATGCCATAATCTTAGTTTTTTGGATGTTGAGTTTTAAGTCAGCTTTTTCACTCTTCTTTTTCACCCTCATCAAGAGGCTCTTTTGTTTCTCTTCCCTTTCTGCTATTAGAATGGTATCATCATTAAGCTTTAGTGGGAGTTAATCAGGTTGAAAGACAGCCCAGGTAGGAAAAGTGACCTTACAAGTAGGAATAGGACACACAGGGCAATAGAGATTATAGTGAATTTCAGGACTTTGTAAGTCAAGGTTATGTTATGAATAAAATCACACAAATACAAAATTTTTAAACCAATACTGCAAAGTGCTATAATTTCAATTTTACAAATGAGCAAACATAGTCTTCATGAAGTTACCAAAAGTATTCTCTGTTTACTTGATATTCTTCTAATAATTCATTCATTTGGCATGTGATGTGTCCTAGATCCAAATACATATTGTGTCTGCACTCAGGAAGCATGTAATATTGGAAAGTCCATTACAAAACAGTGCAATCAAAGCTACCACAAGGGAAAAGTAAAATATGGTCACTAACAGAGGCATCCAAATTGGAAAAAGAGTATAAGGGAATACTACCTAAGATAAGTGGTGTCTATGTCCAGACTTTTAAAAGAATTCATCAAAGATGGAGTCAGGTAAAGAATATTACAGAAAAAGAGAAATAGAATGTGCAAAGGTAAAGTCAAGATGTTGTTTAGGAGGATGACATTAACTCAGAATGGCTGGAGCACACAACTCCAAACAGGCAACAACAAATATAAAACTAAAACAATAAGCAGAAGCCACCTTGTGAAAATAATTATGAGCCATTATGAGATGCTGTATATCATCTGGAAGGCATTGAGAAGCACTGTAAGGGATCTGCACAGCAAATGTTACACTGAAATGTTAGTATCCAAAATATGATTTTGGTATATGCATATGTACTTATATATATGTAACTGTATATATATATATATATATATATATATACACACACACACACTAATATTTACCTTGATTTTTCTTTTTCTGTTAATTTTGGAGCAATTCTCTCTCTAACACTGGTATTGATAAACCTAAACTTGTAGAAGAAAAAAATAAAAGACACATCTTGTTTGTAAACTTATTCAAGAAGTCAAAATTCACCTTTCAATGAGCATTTCTCAGTCTTACCACAGGGAGCACTGTTTTCAAGGACTCTAGACAGGCACACAGTTCCCTGTGAACTGTGAAAGTGACTGGTTATCCCCAACTAAAAGTCAACATCCTAGCACCACCATACCATATTGATCACCTCCTACAGTTTTATTTAGAGAATCTAGGGTCACTTGAAATGACCACTTTTGTTTAATAATAAAAGTATTACCTACACTTCACTGAACACTTAGCATGTTCTAGGAACTTCCTGCAGGAAATCTTACTTAATCCTTGCCTGGTGGGAAGGGTGAAACTCTTGAGAGGTTATTCTTCCCCACTCCCATCCTTTCTATTATACAGAAGGGAGAATGAGGCTAAGATACTCGTCCAAAGTCAGAGTTAGCAAATGGAGGATATGGGATTTAATTTAAGGGGTTATATTTAATCACAATCATCTAGTACCTCTGAGAGTAGAAGCACAGTGATACCCAGGCCTCCACAGTCTGTGCCTGACCCTGAACCTGGACCACAGATGCTCTCCAGACAGGACTTCTGTGAGGCACTGACCAGAAGGGTCATTCAGGAAGAGAGAGAGACCCAAGGGAAACTCAGCTGCTTTAATATGAAATGCAAAGGGGGGCTTTGCTCTTAAGATCATATCTAGTTTAACATTATTTTCTTGGTCATTATATAATTTCTGGTTAGATAATTATGTAACTGTATGGTAGGTATTGTATATTAAATAGAGAACCACACAAATTTCAGTTTAAAAAAACCAAAGTGAATCACCATATTACTGAACTACACATGTGAACTACATTGTTGTCTGTAAATGAAATGGAACATCTCTTTCTTCTGCTAGATATTCACAACTTCTTATTATTAAAAAATACCAAACAACTAAGCAATAGTGTATAGAGGTTCAGGATTTTTACTTTTATGGGGGCAGTATGACAGGCTGAAGGTAAGTAAAGATAAAAAATAATTTCTCCTCATCTCACAGATGTCTAGCAACCTGGAATCATAGGAAATAATCTATCATCATAGAAGTGCTCTTCTATTATAACTGAGCCCAAGATAAATAACATTGAATAGAACAGAAATTTTCCTTTGTCCTAGTGAAATAGCTACCTAGATCACCATCAGAAGTCTAAGATAATCTGAAAAGGGAGCAGACTTTAAAGGGAAATGTTTGAAAACATGATTTGAGAAAGAAAAGGGTGGCAGGGAAGAATACCTGGGTTGTGAAATTTCTACTTTGAAATTTTGTGTGTAATAAATATATAACTATCCCTTACAAGGACACAAAACCATATCTGCAGTTTAATTTAAAATATTCTTTCTTCAATTGAGAAGGAAAACACAGACATTGTATTTTTAAATGTCAATCTAAATTTAAGGATACATTCACATGGCCCCCAAATTTCTGGAGAATATACGAACAACTTTTTCAGGAGGAAAGAGGCTATTTTAAATGCATTTGGTGGTTCAACTTATTCTATGCAAGGATGCACAAGATATGATCTGACAGGTCATCCTACCAACCAAACCAATGTCTGCTCTGAGAGAGCTGTACCGCTCATGGCCAGCAATTCTAGGGGTAACTTTACACAAAGCCAAATAAGACTGAGCAGGCTCACAGCAGGAGATGACTTCTTAAAACACAGGTGCCAACATGACTCTTGTCAGCATATTATGGGCATGATGGCCTCTGACTTCATTGGTAGGAGGCGTTGCTAATAGGAAGGCTGAGGACAGTGTTGGATTGTGGGGAGAAAGTGGGAAGGAGCAGAGAGGGTGAACAATGGCCAAACATAACAAATACTCAGGAAATTAAGAAGGAAGGAGAAAGGAATCCATAACTGACTCCCTTAGTCTTAACTGAAGATTTAACTCGTGCCCTTGAAGTTTTTGGCCAGTTCCTTCCTTATTTGTCAGCACCAAGGATCAAGCTTTTTATTTCTTCTGTTTACAGGATCCAAATTGTCCCAGGTCATTCAGTTCTAACCAACAACATTTAGTCAGGAGAGCAAGATTGAGGAACTGGACTATTCCTATGAAATCAGACTTGTATATTTTGTACTATATTGTACAAAAGTCCTCCCAGTGAGGAGATGACTTCCCCCAAGCTCAGCACACAATGCAGAAGCCAATGCAACAGAGGGTCAAAATTTTGTGAAATTCCAGAAAGCTATAAAAATGATCAGGCTCATCATATTATCATCACAACTAGAAGATTCTGCAATATACTTTTGCTGTCTCAGAGAAATGACTACCAAAAAAAAAAAAATTACACATGATAAAAGAACTTTACAAAAACCTCATCACTCAGCTGGAGCAATTGCCTATTCCCATATTCGCAGAGAAGACATACAAATCTTACCCAGACTTTTTTTTAGAAGCTGATGGGTAAAGGGAGTAAGATAAGGTTTATAAAAGAAGTCACTGAATTCATTCTAGGAAGAACTCCCTCACAGCTGGCTCAGAGACCATACTGCATGCCATACAGAAGCAACATATGAAGGACAGTGTTTAGAAATTATACATGATTCTTGCAGTTTTTACACCTGATCAACTCAAACTTTTCAAGGAAAATAATCTTTTCAGGGGTCCTGGAGCCAATTTCCACATGTATATGGGTGGGGAGTTTACCACACAACACCAAGCACTTCTCTGGACACCAGCTGCATCCCTCTATTCAACTCAACTCTGCCATCCTCTACCTGGAAATAACATAATTTCCCAAAGGTTAGGGCTCAGTATTACCAGACAGCCTCCTCTGTCCCATCCCTCACTGAAACTGGAGGTTCAAATAATTTACTTCAGGGCTTCCCGGGTAGTGCTAGTAGTAAAGAATGTGCCTGCCAATGAAGGAGACACAAGAGGTTCCAGTTCAATCCCTAGTTTGGAAGATCCCCTGGTGTAGCAAATAACAACCCACTCCAGTACTCTTGCCTGGAAAATCCCAGGGATAGAGAAGCTTGGCAGGCTACAGTCCATTGAGCTGCAAAGAGTCAGACATGACTGAGCAACTGAATACAATAACTTATTCCATCTCAGAGTGCCAAACACAAGCCTAGGTTATTATCTATACTTCTACATGACTACCTATAGACCAGACGTTCCTGTGACCCCATTCTCAGTTTCAATGAATTTGATAGAGCAGCTCACAGAACTCAGAGAAACATTTTACTCACTAGTGTGCTTGCATGCTAACTCACTTCAGTAGTATCCAACTCTTTGTGACCTTATGGACTGTAGCCTGCCAGGCTCATCTGACCATGGGATTCTTCCAGGCAAGCATACTGGAGTGGGTCGCCATGCCCTCCTCCAGGGGATCTTCCCAACCGAGGGATTGAACCTGCATCTCTTATGTCTACTGCATTGGCAGGTGAGTTCTTCACCACTAGCACCACTTGGGAAGTCCTTTACTCACTACATCACTGGTTTATTATAAAAGGATATAAGTCAGGAATAGCCAGATGGAGAGATGCACAGGATGAGGTATGTAGAACCTCCAAGCCCTCTTCGGGTGAACTCTCCCAGCACCTCCATGAGTTCACCAACCCAGAACCTCTCAAACCATGTTGTGAGTTTTAGGGAGTCTTCTTTAGATCACCATGACTGATTTACATCACCATGACTGATTTACATCATTAGCCATTGTGGATCAATTCAACCTCCAGCCCCTCCCCTCTCCCCTGTGTGGTCAGGAGGAGAAGGTTTCAACCATCCATTCAGTTGGTTGATAGTAAATAGCTTTTAATGCAAATTATCATTTGATTTTTGAATAGATAATAAATACATGTGGTATAAGACTTAAAAAGTATTCAAAGGATATATGTAGTGCATGCAGTGTATATAAGAAAGTAACACTATCTCTCACTCACATCCCCACTGTCCTCAGTATCCTAGTAACAATACTATTAAAATTAAAATTTTCCTTGAGTTATTTGTACTTTAGTTGCTGAGTGTAACTGTCCTTTGTGTAGTCTGAATACTCAGTCCTTAACAAATGCGATTTGTAAATAGTTACTCCCATTCCATGGGTTGCCTTTTTCACTTTCCTGATAGCATCTTTTGAAACAAAAGCTATTTAATTGTGATGAAGACTGATTTATCTATTTTTCTTTACTTACTTGTGCTTTGATTGCATACCTTAAGAACCATTGCCTAATCAAAAGTCACGAAGATTTACATCAGTGATTTCTTCTAAGAGTTTCATAGTTTGAATTTTTACATTGAGGTCATTGATCCATTTCAGACTAATTCTTCAATCTGGTGGAAGGTAGAGAGATATAACTTCTTTCCTTTGCATATGGCTAATGAGACATTTGGATTCCCTGACCAAAAGAAAACTGAGTAGATATAGCAAATAAAGTGGACATTAAAATGGGAATTGTTACTAGGAATACAGAGCAGCTCTTCAGAATGATTAAGTGCACAATTGACCAGAAATATAGAATAATCCTATTTTATATGCACTGAATAATATACCTTCAAAATATATCCAACATAAATCAGTAGAGTTAATCAGCAGAATCAAATTAGTAGAATTTGTTGATTTAAAAATAGTCACTAAGCAAATATACAACTCTGCTCCAGACGTTAACATCTATTTCTCAGTAGAAACACAGAGAAAATATTCTCTACTTATACAATTACTAAATTGTATTCTTTACCTAATTTACATATATCGAACACTGTACCCCAAAACAACAGAAAACAGATTATTTTCAAATGCACTTGTAATATTTATCAAACTTGTTCATACTCTGGATCATAAAGCAAGGCTTAATCAATTTCAGAGGATTTAAATCATTCAGAACATAGTCTCTGATCATCATGATATTAAATAAGAATTCAATAACAAAAAGATAATTAAACTTTATTCCTGTACTTGCTAGATAAAATAGCCATTTTTCAAAGGCTGATGTTTTAGAGAAACATCAAGGCAAAACAGTGGTTGGGGTGGGGTAGATGTTTCAGTCCCTGAATGGTATGGTCTCCTTAAGAACATTACTTCCTGTTTGGGACAGAAACATCTAAAACCCACAAGAACTCTGCACTCAGCTACTCAGAGAAGGGCTGGTCTCTGCTACAATAAGAACAAGAGAAATTTAGAGAATAATGTCTGTCAAGCTCTGCCCTGGTCTGCTGTGGGTGTTCATGGCCACCTTTGGCTTCTGTACATGAGGCCCTAAATACGGGGCCTCAGTTTCCTCTTAGAACTCAATGGTGGCCCCTCGCAAGCTGTGACTGGCAGGAGGATTAGAGGGAAGAGAGATGGAGAAATGAACAACTAGGCAATCCTTTTCTTGGTCCTTATGTCATAACCTCGTCTAGCCCTCATGACTCCTGAGACATTTCAGAGGACCAACTCTGTCTTCTCCTTTTCCCACGGGATCCAGCATGGCTGACCAAGTCACCCAAGCTCAGAACACAGTAGCAGCACAGGAAGAAGACCATGGGCTACACGTATGAAACCACTTTGGGGAGGTATATTTTGTACTGGTACAGAGAGCTTTCTGGTGGAGGGATGGAATTCCTTATTTATCATGATGATAATTCCACTATGTGGAAATTCCACAGTGTGGAATTTCATCGGGAAAAAAATTCATGAGCCTCATCAACTCTTCCTTGCCACTGGCTGACTCAGCAAGGTATTTTTGTGTTCTCTTGGAACACCAGAGTGATAGAAATGACAGTAGAGATAATCAAAAACCTTAGAGCTGTATAAAGGCAGTCACCTGCTTAGAGTCTTAGGAAAATCCCAAGAACCACAGTCAGGAAGAAGGCAGACACTGTGGTAGCACAGTTTAGACATTCTAGTGTAAACTTTCTTCTACAAAACATGTCCCTTTTTTTTTTTCAGTGTATGAAACAGCATTGTTTCCTGAGATTCCCAGCTATTTTGTTTGTATCTTGGATTAATATAAATCCCTATGTGATTTTCAAATTTTTCCTAAACAGCTACATTGAAGAATCCACTTATTTCAGGAAAATTAGAAGCAATTCAATTCTTGAATTGCTGGATTTTCAGACCTGAAATCGTAGGAAAAACCATTCATTTTCTCCTCCATTATCATGCTGATTTTAGTAATTCTTACTATTAAATAATGCATTTTATTACTTTGTATATTTTATAAAAAAAATTTTATAAATACATAGATATACAACATTAACATGATTCAAATAAATAAGAACTAATTTTTGGAAAAATCTGAATCATTAAAAATAGCTTTGACAAAAACAAACTATGATCATTAGAGATTCAAAATATAGTTGAACTTTGAACAAACCTCATGGGTTTGAATGTGAGGGTCCATTCAAACATGGACTATTTTCAAAAGTAAATACAACACTACTGTATGATTCTCAGTTGGTTGAATTGCAGGTGCAAAACGTCAGATAGGGAGGAATTGCATATAAGGAGAACCAAGTATAAGTTCTATGCAGATCTTCAACTGTTGGCCCCCCAAACTCCTGCACTGTTGGAGAGCCAACTGTACTTCAACTCTTAGCAAACCCAGGCAGACAAAATCAGTTTACAACATCTGAAGCCATAGTCCTTCAGATGTGGCTGAAGAACATAATGAAAGAAGAATACCCCTGAGGGCTAAGTCATAGAATGGCTCCTTGCTTAAGACACAATCAGAGTCTCATCAAAACAGAGTAAGAAATGCCACAAGCCATGCCTCCTGGGGCCCCAGACTTGCTTGAGACCAACACTGTGCATCTTTCTTCTCTTTTCCAAGAGAACCTTGCATGATATAATCCAATGTCTATCCCATAATGGCATATTTAATGTGTGGAGCTTACTTGTTTCCCTAATTTTTTATTTTCTGCTTATTTATTTCTTCATTGATTTTCATACCCAGAAGAGCCTGAGGAAGACTATAGAATCTCAATCAGAAACTCTGCCTTTTCTCAGGAGTGACTGATCAGGGATCCTAAGTTGTCTTCCTTGAAGAAGTACCTGTCTCCTACGTGGGGAGAAGACAGGAAATGAGTTCTCAGTTACAAGTGGGAATGCTGACTATGGAAAACACAATGGCTGTTCATAAATACTGACCCAGTTTCCTCTCCTCTAGCCATGCTGGAGAATTGTGTGTCTTCTGAAAATTGACATGGCCAGAACATTTGCTTTGGCCAAGGAAGTATGAGTAGAAATGGCATGTGTCACTTCATGATAAAGGAATTTAACTCTCTAGATTACCTTTCAACTTCTGTTTTCTCAGACTGTGGTAACTACTGAATCTTGTATTGGTACAATATTATTGCAAGTTCGAATACCAAAACATTAGTCCTCAGATGTATTATAGCTGACCTGGAGAATAGTCTTCATTCAAAATGGATGACATATGTGCAAACTACTCTTTCTTCGAGGCACTGATATTTTGGAGCTGATTATTACCACAGCATAACCTATCTTAACTGGTGTACCAAACTTACTTAACAACAGAAAAAAGGAGGAAATACTGTACAGCTTAATTTTGACAGTAAAGCTTGAGTGAAGAAAACGTTTTAAAGGAATACGATAGGGTCATTCAATGAACATAAGTTAAAACTTTTAAATGAAATACTAGCAAAAAGAACTTGCATTTCACATAAAAGCATAATATATGACAGTCATGTTGGGTTTCATGTATGTTTATTCAACATTTTAAAGCAACCAAAGGATGAGAGGAGCTAAGATGGTGGAGGAATAGGATGGGGAAACCACTTTCTCCCTAAAAATTCATTGAAAGAACATTTGAACACTGAGCAAACTACACAAAACAACTTCTGATCACTGGCAGAGGACATTAGGTGCCCAGAAAAGCAGCCCATTGTCTTTGAAAGGAAGTAGGACAAAATATAAAAGATAAAAAGAGAGACAAAAGAGCTAGGGATGGAGACAGAGACCCGTCCCAGGAAGGGAGTCATAATAGAGGAAGTTTCCAAACACCAGGAAACCCTCTCACTAGCGGGTCTGGGGGAAATTTTTGAATCTTGGAGGGCAACCTAACTGGGAGGGAAAATAAATAAAACCCACAGATTACATGCCTAAAAGCAACTCCCAGCAGAAAAGTACCCCAGATGCTCGCACCCGCCACCAGCAAGTGGGGGCTGAATGGAGAGGAGCTGGTGGCATTGCTTAGGGTAAGGACCCAGCCTGAATGCCCTGAGGGCAATCGGAGGGAAACACACTGCCAGCCCCTTCACAGAACAAAGGAAGGACTGAGCAATTCCAGAGAAGAGCTAGCTGGCGCTGGACCGGCCCATCCCCCACCAGAGGCAGGAGGCAGGGGGGAGGGGAAAGGGTCAAACTCGGTGCCAGAGACAGCACCCCCTACCAAATTGCAAACAGGCTTCTAGCTTCTAACCAAAGACTTCCTGAGATTCTGGATGGTTGACATTCGCCAGGAGGGTTGCGGCTAGAGACCAGCTCCCCAGAACAGACACAAGGCGCACCTGACCATCGCATGGCGGACCGGAGGGGATACGGCGCATCACACCTGGGGAGAGTGCGCTCGTAAAGCTCCTGGCTGCCTGAGCTGCTCTGCCAGGGAAGGCACAAAATGCAGGCCCAACTGAGTCTGCGCTTTGGTGGAGTACCTGAAAACTGGAACCGCACGCAACTCAGGGCCTGCTGCCTATAAAGCAGCCTGGAGCCTGAGCAGTGTAGATGGGGAAAGCACACATGCCATGAGCGGGGGCAAACCCAGTGTGGCCGGAACACTGCGAGTGCTCCCCACACACGCCAGTGACATTTGTCTGCAGTACCCCTCCCTCCCCACAGCACGACTGAATAGGCGAACTTAAACAAGAGACCACCTCCGCCCGGTTGTGTCAGGGTGGAAATTAGACACTGAAGAGACAAGCAAACAGAAGCCAAATAAACAAAGGGAACCGCTTCAGAAGTGACAGGTGCAGCAGATTAAAATCGCTGTAGATAACACCAACTACACTGGAAGGGGTCTATAGATATTAAGAAGTGTAAGCTGGAACAAAATGCTATCTGAAACTGAATCGAACCCACACTGACCACAACAGCTCCAGAGAAATTCCTAGATATATTTTTACTATCTTTTTAATTAAATTTCTTTTCTTTTTTTCTTGCTTTTGAAAATTTTTTCTCTTTTATTTTCTTTTAAAATTCCTTATTGCTCCTCTATTACTCCTTAATTTTCATTTTCTTTTATTTTATTTTAAAGTCCTCTATTACTCCTTAATTTTCATTTTCATTTTCATATATTTTTACTATTTTTTAATTAATTTTTTTCTTTTTTTCTTTTAAAGTCCTCTTTTACTCCTCTATTACTCCTTCATTTTCATTTTCATTTCACTATAACCTTGCAAAAAAAAACCCCTATTTTTAAAGCAAACTTCATATATATTTCTTAAATTTTTTGTGTTTTTGCTTTTGATATTGTATTTTTAAGAGTCTAACCCTTACTCTAGAGTTTTAAATTCTTTTTCAGTAATTTATAACAATTTTGGGCATTTAAGAACCCAATATTCAATACCCATTTTTCTCAGGAGTGTGATGATTACTCTCTCCCCTTTTTGACTCTCCTTTTTCTCCCCTAGATCACCTCTATTTCCTCCATCCCCCTTCTCTTCTCAATCCAATTCTGTGAATCTCTGTGGGTGTTCTGGGCTACGGAGAACACCTAGGGAACAGAGAACTGCGTAGAACTGTTTCTCTCCTCTTGAGTCCCCCTCTTTCTCCTCCTCCTCATCTCTCTCTCCCTCCTCCCTCTCCTCTTCTTCATGTAACTTTGGGAAACTCTCTGGGTGTCCCTCACTGTGGAGAATCTTTTCTCCATTAACCTAGAAGTTTTATTATCAGTGCTGTATAGTTGGAGAAGTCTTGAGGCTACTGGAAGAATAAGACTGAAATCCAGAGGCAGGAAACTTAAGCGCAAAACCTGAGAACAGCAGAGAACTCCTGACTACAAGGAACATTAAGTAATAAGAGATCATCCAAAAGCCTCCATACCTACACTGAAACCAACCACCACCCAAGAGCCAATAAGTTCCAGAGCAAGACATACCATGCAAATTCTCCAGCAACGCAGGAACATAGCCCTGAGATTCAATATACAGGCTGCCCAAAGTCACACCTAACACATAGACCCATCTCAAAACTCTTTACTGGACATTCCATTGCACTCCAGAGAGAAGAAATCCAGTTCCATGCACCAGAACATTGATGCAAGCTTCCCTAACCAGAAAACCTTGACAAGCCAATCGACCAACCCCACCCACTGGGAGAAACCTCCACAATAAAAAGGAGCCACAGACCACCAGAATACAGAGAGGCCACTCCAAACACAGCAATATAAACAAGATGTAAAGGCAGAGAAATACCCAGCAGGTAAAGGAACATGAAAAATGCCCACCAAGCCAAACAAAAGAGGAGGAGATAGGTAATCTATCTGAAAAAGAATTTAGAATAATTACAATAAAAATGATCCAAAATCTTGAAAACAAAATGGAGTTACAGATAAATAGCCTGGGGACAAGGATTGAGAAGATGCAAGAAATGTTTACTAAGGACCTAGAAGAAATAAAAAAGAGTCAATTAAAAATGAATAATGCAATAAATGAGATCAAAAACACTCTGGAGGGAACCAACAGTAGAATAATGGAGGCAGAAGATAGGATAAGTGAGGTAGAAGATAAAATGGTGGAAATAAATGAAGCAGAGAGGAAAAAAGAAAAAAGAATTAAAAGAAATGAGGACAACCTCAGGGACCTCTGGAACAATGTGAAACGCCCCAACATTTGAATCATAGGAGTCCCAGAAGAAAAAGACATAAAGAAAGGCCATGAGAAAATATTCAAGAAGATAATGGCTGAAAACTTTCCTAAAATGGGGAAGGAAATAGTTACACAGGTCCAAGAAACCCAGAGAGTCCCCAATAGGATAAACCCAAGGCAAAACACCCCAAGATACATAATAATCAATTTAACAAAGATCAAACACAAAGAAGCAGCAAGGGAGAAACAACAAATAACAAATAACACAAAGGGATTCCCATAGGATAACAGCTTATCTATCAATAGAAACTCTTCAGGTCAGAAGGGAATGGCAGGACTTACTTAAAGTAATTAAAGAGAATAACCTACAACCCAGATTACTGTAGCCAGCAAGGATCTCATTCAGATATGAAGGGGAATTCAAAAGCTTTACAGACAAGCAAAAGCTGAGAGAATTCAGCACCACCAAACCAGCTCTTCAATAAATGCTAAAGCATCTTCTCTAGACAGGAAGCACAGAAAGGATGTATGAACATGAACCCAAAACAACAAAGTAAATGGCAACAGGACCATACCTATCAATAATTACCTTAAATGTAAATGGGTTGAATGCCCCAACCAAAAGACAAAGACTGGCTGAATGGATACAAAAACAAGACCCCTATATATGCTGTCTACAAGAGACCCACCTCAAAACAAGGGACACATACAGACTGAAAGTGAAGGGCTGGAAAAAAATATTTCACGCTAACGGAGACCACGCTAACGGAGAAAGCAGGAGTCACAATACCCATATCAGATAAAATAGACTTTAAAATACAGGCTGTGAAAAGAGACAAAGAAGGACACTACATAATGATCAAAGGATCAACCCAAGAAGAAGATATAACAATTATAAATATATATGCACCCAACATAGGAGCACCACAATATGTAAGGCAAATGCTAATGAGTATGAAAGGGGAAATCAACAATAACACAACATTAGTGGGAGACTTTAATACCCCACTCACACCTATTGATAGATTAAGTAAACAGAAAATTAACAAGGAAACACAAACTTTAAATGACACAACGGACCAACTAGACCTAATTGATATCTATAGTACATTTCACCCCAAAACAATCAACTTCACCTTTTTCTCAAGTGCACACAGAACCTTCTCCAGAATAGACCGCATCCTGGGCTATAAATCTAGTCTTGGAAAATTCAAAGAAATTGAAATCATTCCAGTCATCTTTTCTGACCACAGTGCAGTAAGACTAGATCTCAATTACAGGGAAAAAAAAGACTATTAAAAATTCCAACTTATGGAGGCTAAATAACACACTTCTGAATAACCAACAAATCATAGAAGAAATCAAAAAATAAATAAAAATATGCATAGAAATGAATGAAAATGAAAACACAACAACCCCAAACCTATGGGACACTGTAAAAGCAGTGCTAAGGGCAAGGTTCATAGCATTACAGGCTTACCTCAAGAAACAAGAAAAAGTCAAATAAATAACCTAACTCAACACCTAAAGCAAATAGAGAAGGAAGAAATGAAGAACCCCAGGGTTAGTAGAAGGAAAGAAATCTTAAAAATTAGGGCAGAAATAAATGCAAAAGAAACAAAAGACCATAACAAAAATCAACAAAGCTAAAAGCTGGTTTTCTGAAAAGATAAACAAAATTGATAAACCGTTAGCAAGACTCATTATGAAACAAAGGGAGAAGAACCAAATCAGCAAAAGTAGAAATAAAAATGGAGAGATCACAACAGAAAACACTGAAATAAAAAGGATCATAAAAGACTACTACCAGCAGCTCTATGCCAATAACACGGACATCTTGGAAGAAATGGACAAATTCTTAGAAAAGTATAGCTTTCCAAAACAGAACCAGGAAGAAACAGAAGATCTGAACAGACCCATCACAAGCAAGGAAATCAAAACTGTAATCAGAAAACTTCCAGCAAATAAAAGCCCAGGACCAAATGGCTTCACAGCTGAATTCTACCAAAAGTTTAGAGAAGAGCTAACACCTATCTTACTCAAACTCTTCCAGAAAATTGCAGAAAAAGGTAAACTTCCAAACTCATTCTATGAGGCCACCATCACCCTAATTCCAAAACCAGAAAAAAGATGCCACAAAAAAAGAAGACTACAGGCCAATATCACTGATGAACATAGATGCAAAAATCTTTAACAAAATTCTAGCAAACAGAATCCAACAGCATATTAAAAAGATCATACACCATGACCAAGTGAGCTTTATCCCAGGAGTGCAAGGATTCTTTAATATCTGCAAATCAATCAATGTAATACACCACAATAATAAATTGAAAGATAAAAACCATATGATTATATCAATAGATGCAGAGAAAACCTTTGACAAAATTCAACATCCATTTATGATAAAAACTCTCCAGAAAGCAGGAATAGAAGGAATATACCTCAACATAAACAAAAAGCTATATATGACAAACCCACAGCAAACAGTCTCAATGGTGAAAAATTGAAAGCATTTCCCCTAAAATCAGGAACAAGACAAATGTGCCCACTCTCACCACTACTATTCAACATAGTGTTGGAAGTTGGCCACAGCACTCAGAGCAGAAAAAGAAATAAAAGGAATCCAGATAGGAAAAGAAGAAGTGAAACTCTCACTGTTTGCAGATGACATGATCCTCTACATAGAAAACCCTAAAGACTCTACCAGAAAATTGCAAGCTAATCAATGAATATAGCAAAGTTGTAGGATATAAAATTAACACACAGAAATCCCTTGCATTCCTATACACTAACAATGAGAAAACAGAAAGAGAAATTAAGGAAACAATATCATTCACCATTGCAACGAAAAGAATAAAATACTTAGGAGTATATCTACCTAAAGAAACAAAAACCTATGCATAGAAAACTATAAAACACTGATGAAAGAAATCACAGAGGACACAAATAGATGGAGAAATATACCGTGTTCATGGATTGGAAGAATCAATACTGTGAAAAGTGAGTATACTACCCAAAGCAATCTATAGATTCAAAGCAATCCCTATCAAGCTACCAACGGTATTCTTCACAGAACTAGAACAAATAATTTCACAATTTGTATGGAAAAACAAAAACCTCAAATAGCCAGAACAATCTTGAGAAAGAAGAGTGAAACTGGAGGAATTAACCTGCCTGACTTCAGACTATACTACAAAGCCACAGTCATCAAGACAGTATGGTACTGGCACAATGACAGAAATATAGATCAATAACAGAATAGAAAGCCCAGAGATAAATCCACATACTTATGGACACCTTATCTTTGACAAAAGAGACAAGAATATACAATGGAAAAAGGACAACCTCTTTAACAAGTGGTGCTGGGAAAACTGGTCAACCACTTGTAAAAGAATGAAACTAGAACACTTTCTAACACTAAACACAAAAATAATCTCAAAATGGATTAAAGATCTAAATGTAAGACCAGAAACTATAAAACTCCTAGAGGAGAACATAGGCAAAACACTCTCCGACATAAATCACAGCAGGATCTTCTATGACCCACCTCCCAGAATATTGGAAATAAAAGCAAAAATAAACAAATTGCACCTAATTAAACTTAAAAGTTTTTGCACAACAAAGGAAACTCTAAGCAAGGTGAAAAGACAGCCTTCAGAATGGGAGAAAATAACAGCAATGAAGCAACAGACAAAGGATTAATCTAAAAAATATACAAGCAAGTCCTGCAGCTCTATTCCAGAAAAATAAAAGACCCAATCAAAAAGCGGGCCAAAGAACTAAATAGACATTTCTCCAAAGAAGACATACAGATGGCTAACAAACACATGAAAAGATGCTCAACATCACTCACTATCAGGGAAATGCAAATCAAAACCACAATGAGGTACCATTTCTCGCCAGTCAGGATGGCTGCTATCCAAAAGTCTACAAGCATTAAATGCTGGAGAGGGTGTGGAGAAAAGGGACCCAACCCTCTTTTACTGTTGGTGGGAATGCAAACTAGTACAGCCACTATGGAGAACAGTGTGGAGATTCCTTAAAAACCTGGAAATATAACTGCCATATGACCCAGCAATTCCACTTCTGGGCACACACACGAGGAAACAAGAACTGAAAGAGACACGTGTACCCCAGTGTTCATCACAGCACTGTTTACAATTGCCAGGACATGGAAGCAACCTAGATGCCCATCAGCAGACGAGTGGATAAGAAAGTTGTGGTACATATACACAATGGAATATTACTCAGGCATTAAAAAGAATACATTTGAATCAGTTCTAATGAGATGGATAAAACTGGAGCCCGTTATACAGACTGAAGTAAGTCAGAAAGAAAAACACCAATACAGTATACTAACGCATATATATGGAATTTAGAAAGATGGTAACGATAACCCTGTATGCAAGACAGAAATAGAGACACAGATGTATAGAACAAACTTTTGGAGTCTATGGGAGAAGACAAGGGTGGGATGATCTGAGAGAACAGCATTGAAACATATATATTATCAAGTGTGAAACAGATCGCCAGTCCAGGTTGAATGCATGATACAAGTGCTCCGGGTGGGTCTGGTGCACTGGGATGACCCAGAGGGATGGGATGGGGAGGGAGGTGGGAGGAGGGTTCAGGATGGGGAACACATGTAAATCCATGGCTGATTCATGTCAATGTATGGCAAAAACCACTACAATATTGTAAAGTAATTAGCCTCCAACTAATAAAAATAATTGGGGAAAAAATAAAGCAATCAAAGTAATAATCCCCATTAATAAAAATATCATCCCAACAGTTAGACAAAAGTGCAATCAACAGACACTCAAAATAAAGAAATGAATTCCCAACAAATTAGGATTGAAAGAAGAGCTTCTTCATTCTGGTAAAGTATATATGCTACAAACATAAAGCAAATACTAAACTTAATGGTGAAATGTTAAGTGTTTTCTTTCATTGAAGCCAAAACAATATCTCTATTAAAGTGTGTACTGGGCCCTAGCCAGTTGTAGAAAGGAAAGAAAAATAAATAAAGTTTTAATAACTAGAAATCAAGGACTATATGATAGTCACACATATGATTGTGAGATAAACAATCCAAAATAATCTACAAATATATTACATTACTAATGCAGTTGAGTAATATAAAATTTAAAATATATTTTATATGCAAGTAACTAGAAATAGAGATGAAATTTTTCAAAAAGATTCTTAAAATAGCATAAGAATAAAAATCCTTAGGAATAAAATTTTAAAATATATTTATAAGGCCACAGCACAGAGAATTACAAAACACAAAGAAATTAATTTCAGTTGTAAATAAATGGGAGGATATACTATGTTCATGAATTAAAGATTTATGAAACAAAAAATGTCAAAGTCTCTCACATTTCTTAAATAGATTCAACTCTCTGTATGTATGTAAAGGTGAAAATCATTTCTAAAATTTGTATATTTTAAAAGGCCAAGAATATTTAAAACATACTGAAATTTAAAAAGCAAGTAGGAGGACTTCCTATACCTTAAATATTAAGCCCATGAAGTTAAAACTTTGGAATGAGTGAAAGAATAGACAACTAGATATAGACCATCAGCTCAAAGTATTTCATTTGCCTTTCACATATCTATCTTTCCCCTTCTTGCTGTTTGCATCAGGAGGCTGATCTGAGTGAACCACATCAATATGGCTCCTTTGAAATGAGTGCTTTTATAAAAGAGGCTCCAAAGAGAGCCTTTGCCCCTTCTACCACATGAGGGGACAGCAAGAAGGCATCAGCTGTGAGCCAGGAAGCATACCCTCACTAGACACCCAATATTCCAGTGCCTTGCTCTTGTACCTCCAGCATTCAGAATTGTATGGAAAAAAATTTGTCTTGTTTTGAAGCTACTCAATGCTCATTTGTTAAGGAAGTCCAAATGGATTAGAGCAGAAACAGAGTAGGTGAGTGGTTGCCCAGATGGAGTTTCATGGGGAGAAATAGTGGGTGACTGCTAATGGGCATAGGTTCCTTTTAGAGATCACGAAATGTTCTAAAATTGAGTGTGGTGACAGTTACACAGCTCTATGAATATACTAAAAACATTGAATTATACAATATAAATGGGTGAATTATATGACATATAAGTTGTATCTCAAAGAAGTTGTTATATAAAAACAAATCAACAAAAATAAAAAGTACCACAATACTTATAGTTCTCTGTGCTTGATCTGGATTGTCCATATCACCTGACCTCTGCAGTAATAAATGCCAGATAAAAAAGCTGTACCTGAGCTTGACTTCTGTGTTATATAACTAGATGATATAATGACTCTTATCTTTCATATTTCCTTCAGTAATCCCAATATTTCTCTCATTTATATATTGACATCAACCTTAAAATACTATTGCTAGTTTATAACCTGGTGCATAGTAGGTGCACATTGGATGTAGGTTAAATTAACAGTGACTATATGACCACCATGCCATGGACTACCACATTCTCAAAACCAAGCTTTCCCTTTCCTATATTTTTGAATTCTCCCATTTTTGGAGGATGGGGAGTAAGAACTGGTGTGCTGCCTATCTGAATTTTGCGTTTATCTTCACTGCTAGATGAATAAAATGTTAGTTGCTCAATTGTGTCTGATTCTTTGCCACCCCATGAATTGTAGCCCACCAGATTCCTTTGTCCATGGAATTCTCCAGGCAAGAGTATGGGAGTGGGTAGCCATTCCCTCTTCCAGGTGATCGTCCCAACCCAGGATTGGACACAGGTCTCCTATACTGCAGGCAGATTCTTTACCGCCCGAGCCACCAGGGAAGCTGTATACTTGTGTTCAGTTTGTTTCCAGAAAATCAGAATCTTTGGTTTGGAATAATTTTGAGAGTTACTCCATATAATTCTATATAAATTCCCCTATTCTATATTAATTAATACATTCACTCAACAAATTAGTATTAAATGTAAGCAAAACCTGTGCCAAATCCCATGTTAAACAATGAATAACTGGCCTTTGGAAACTGCCTTCCAACATGGGAAGTTCAAGATAATAAGGGAAGTAAAAGGCATTTGATTGAGAGATATTTAAAACTATTTCTGTGAGAAATATCTCACAGAAAAATAAAATTTCTAAAATTGTATATGTCCTAAAATTCCCAAGTGACTGAAAATGATTCTGTCGTTAGAGTACTATGCTGGGAAACCTTGCCACTAGAGGGCCAAAGGGAGCACCTGTGAGACAGCTGTTCACAGAGTTGAAATACAAAGCTTGAAAGGCTGCTGATTCCAGGTCCTAAGGAAAGGAGCTCATATATGCAGTCACAAGAGGGGGCTGTTACTTCTGCAAACCGAAGCTCCATCCAGGGTGACAGAGAAGTTATCAATGAGTTGTACAAAAAGTTGACTCTTATCCCCTTTATTACCTGTACTTCAAATTTTCACATTGAGTGTGTGTGCAGTTTTAAGGACATGAGTAAGCCATTTTCCAATTGCAGAGCAAAGAGCTGACCCTCCACAGGAAAAAAAGGGAGAGGTGATTAATAGTTTAATTTTAAATGGCCAAATATTTGTTGCTAGAGTGGAGTAATAAGTTTAGATATTGTAACATAGAAGGATGATTAATCTTAAATTTTATTCTATCCCCTTTCTTTAATAATAACCAGTTTTGGGGATAACAGAAATAGCTTTATGGTTATTTTTGTCTCTCTTATAAGATGGCTTCATTTCATTTCCCTTTCCAAATTTGATTTTCCCCTCTTTTCCTCTCTTCTTTTCTCCTACTATCCTCAATTCATTTCACCCCAAGTCATGAGCAATGAGACTAGTAACTATGCATTATAAAGGACCCAAGTGAAGTAGGAATAAGTACCATACAAGTCATTGGTTCCTGGGCCAAGACCAGAGGAATTCAACAATGTTCATCTGAAATATGCTCACACAGACATAGACTATTTATGTTTGAACTTTGAAAATAACCTTAATGTAAACTTTCTGCATTATGGCTTAACAATGGGAAAATATTATTAGTCTCTTTTGAGATTTGTGTTTAGTCCTGGGCATGGGAGTAGACCCAACCAAGAGACAACTGACGCCTGGCTGGGGAGCACCCCAGTGAGCTGCCTGGTGTGGGCTGTGCACGTGGCTGCTGGTTTGTCACTTGGGACCTCTCCCAACTTAGGTTCAGACACAGATCCTGAGCTCTGTGGCCAGGGACTTCAACTATGAGACTGGTGACAGGAATAACTCTTCTCCTAGCTTTGGGTAAGTGATCTGGGCCTAAGAAAGAATGACTTTCATGGCTAAAGACAAAGACAGATGTCTGCTGCTTTCACTTCTCCCACTGTGCTTTACCAAACTACAGGGAAGAATGTGCATCTCTGTGTTTCTATGTGTCTGTGTGTTTGTCTAGAGACCCTGATCATCACTGTGAGAAGCTATCACATCCTCTACTCACAGATCTCCTGAGTCTCAGTTTTCAGACTGTAAGAGTCTGGGGCTTCATTGAATCCAAGGGTCACGGAAAACAACAATTTATCTTTGACTTTGTGCCTCTAAGTAGCTCAGTAATAAATACTAGTAATACTTATCTTGTCCTGTGCAACAAATTTGAAAATCCTCATGGACAGGGCAAAGCCAGAGAGGGGAATTCTGGCAGTGTCTATGAACCTGTCCTTAAGGCGCACCCTGATTTGACAATCCAGAGCTAATCAATTGTTTCTCAATACCTCAGGTATATTGGGAGATTCTAAGACCACACAGCCAAGCTCAGTGGAGGGCGCTGAAGAAGAACCTGTGCATTTGCCCTGTAATCACTCCACAATCAGTGGAACTGAGTATGTATATTGGTATCGACAGATTTCCCACCAGGGTCCAGAGTACTTGATTCATGGTCTGAACAACAATGTGACAAATAGGATGGCCTCTCTGAGCATCGCCAAAGACAGAAAGTCCAGCATCTTGGTTCTGCCCCAGGTCACCATGAGAGACACCGCTGTGTACTACTGCGTCCTGAGAGACACACAATGGGACAGACGGGGCTGCACCTGTGCGGTATGTCCTTGCTGGGGAAGGGAAGCAGCAGCGGTGTGCCTTGTTAGAGCCGGTTTGGAAGGCAACCTTACTATACCCGTGAAAACATGTAATAGTCATACCCTTAGTTAACAATATCGCACTGAACACTTTAAAAATTACTGAGAGTATATTTAAAGTATTCCTATCACAAAAAAACAAATAAATAAAAATTTTAAAATAAAGAGAGCAAGAGAAAACTTTTGGACATAACCAGTATGTTTATGACATTGATTATGGTGATGGTTTCAAGACTTTATTTTTCCGCAAAACTTATCAAGCTTTATGCATTAAATGCATGCTAGTTTCTGTACATCACTCATATGTCAAAGAAGTTATTTTTGAAAAATTTCAACACTCTGACCTTCATTATATTAAAATTGTTTGCTTCTTAAAAGACACTGTTAGAAAAATACAAGCAAAAGTCATAGACTAGCAGAAAGTCTTCGCAAAATATTTAACAAAAGATCCATATCAAGAATATATATATATTATATGTAATATGTATACTATACATATAAACTCTTACAATTTAATAAAACAAATATTTATTGGTTTTAAATGGGCCAAAAATTTGAACACTTTACCAAAGTATGCCTGTGTATGGTAAATAAATACATGAAAAAATCCTCAGAATCATTAGGTTTGGGAGATGCAAATTAAAGGAATAAGATACCACGACATACCTAATAGAGCAGCTAAAATAAACATGACTGGCAATTCCAAAATTCCAAGTGTTAATGAGGTTTTGGAGCAATTGGCACTCTCATACAGTGCTGCTAAGAATGTAGATGGTCCAACTGCCCAAAACGCAGTTTCACTATTTCTTCCAAAGTTAAGCAAAGACATATCACATAACTTAGCACCTCCTTCCCTACTTATAACCCAAAATAAATAAAACCTTATATCATACAAAAAACACTTAGACATGAATGTTCATAATAGCTTATAAAAGAGTAATTAGAAATAACCTTAAAGTCCATCAATTGGTGAATAAATAAATAAATTAATATACAGCTGCACAGTGGAACACTACTTAGCAATTCAAAGGATGAACTACTAATAAATATAACAACATAGATGAATCCCAAAATAAATATGCCCAAAGAAACCAAGAGAAATTATATACTCTATGATACTATTTACATAATATTAGAGAAAATGCACACCAGTGTATAGTAAGAAAAAGCAGAGTAGTGACTGCTTTGGGATGAATAGGGGTTGGGGGAACATAGTAGGAAGATATATAGGAGGGATTAAAAATGAGCAGAGAATAGGGCCACTAGGGAACTTTAGGGTTGTACATCTGCTCTTTACCTTCCCTGTCATAATTTCACCTTTGTAGGCCCATGTAAAAAATGATCAAATTGTACATTTTAAGTATATGCAATTATTCAGTGGTCAAGTATGCCTCAATAAAGCAGTTTTTTAGAAGAATAAAATCAAAAGCAGATGGAACCCAATGATGAAAAACAGGCTACAAGTAACAGAATTTTTCACTTTCTCATAATTACAAAGCGGGAACTGTTTCAAACATGTGCGTATCACAGGATATTTTATGTATCTCATAATAAATAGCATACTCTGTTGTAAAAATGGATGTAATCCATATATAAACTAATCCAAAAAGTCATGAACTATTCAACATCTCTCAGTCTAGCCAAGGGATGGCAGTGTCTAAAAAATACTTGAGTTAGGTTTGCACAGTGCGGGACAAAGAAGAAACCAGAAACCTGGTTTCTGATTGGTGCAGTTTCCTGCACCAATGGGAGACCACTGAGCTAAAGTGACCTCTGCTGGAGAACTGCATTCAAGAAAACCTGGTTGGGCTCTGTTTCCTAAGGAATCATGGATGGAGACTCTTCTGCAAGTACTGGAAGGGACATTGGAGTTGCAGACAGCCTGTGAGGATGTAGTTAAATGTAGGGGAGTCAGGAGACAATGCCAACTCCCTGAGGGCAGGAACTGAGTCACCTTTAATCCTGGGAAAGCCCTTTTGAGACCCAGATACAGAAGTAAAAGTAGACAGTCTTCTGTGTTGACGTAATAATCTTGTTGCCTGGGGGAGTGAAGCAGGGAAAGAAAAAAACCATCTCTAGTATGAACGGAAGATCTTATGTGGGTCTCCTGTATCCTCTTTTCTTTTGAACAGGTCTCATAGCCAAAAACTGGACCACTGATCACAGTCCCTTATTGTCCAAGAGAGAGAAGATTTCACCATAAACTGTAATTCATCAGAGAACTCACATGCCTTATACTGATGCAGGCAAAAGCATAGTGAAGGTCTGATCTTCTAGATGGTGTTGTGGAAAATTAAAGAAGGAATAAGTCAATGAAAAATAAGTGCCAAGTTGAATGAGAAAAAGCAAAAAAGTTCCCTGAATATTACAACCTCACAGCCCAGCCACTTGGGAATCAACTCTGTAGAGAAGACACATAGCGATCTCCAGACCTCTCCAGGCTGTCCTGAAATATACAGCTGGACCACAGATGCTCCCTGACACAGGACTCCTGAGGGGTGGCTGAGACAGTTGCTGAGATGAGGAACCTAAGAAAGATGCTATTGTCCCATTGCCAAAAGAAAGGGAAACGGGTCAGAGCAGAAGAAGCTATGCCTTCATTCCAAAATTTAATTTGGCTTTTTGTCCTGGTAACTGTTACCTTTTAGTAGATAAAACCTGAAACAGGGGTGAGAATAGCATGAATGTCAGTGATTGCTGCAATAACTGTGAGCAAATCTTGTGCCTTAATTGTCCCTGGGAAACTCTTTCCCATCTGTTATTCACATACCTTGCTAATAGAAAGAAATTCTGAGTCATTTATCAGGTTCCTTGTGGCATATTAAGACTGCAACATGAGTACTGGTACAACAATACTGGGAAGACTCATGGAGAGTACTTTTTTCTAAGTGTACATTATAAATATAGAGGTAGGCCAATAGATATATGTGAGAGTGGGTGGGGTAGAGGCAGAGAAAAAGAGAAGAGACATAGATCAGCATCTAATCTGGTCTCCTACTGGCCTTCACTACTCCAATATTGGACCTCACCTGTTCTCACTGCCCATGGGCTGCAGTCACACCCAGTTGGCCTCTCATCTTTGATATAGCTTCACAAAGAAACAAGTCATACTCAGTCCTGCGCAGAGCTCAATTTGTAGACTTTTTTCACTTGTCTTACTGTTGTTGATAAAAAGATCAGAACTTAGGACCAGAACTGGGACATGTATATCTTTTGTCTTCAGTCCTTCACAATCACTGTTACTTTATCTGCCTCCCTCCCATCTCTGTTCCTGCTTCATGTCCAGCCCCTCAAGTACCCTATGACCCTTTACTACCCCTTTTGCAGATCCAAAGTCTAATGTTTCTAGTCACTGAACTACTTTTCAAAATCTTCTCTCACTTTATGGTTTCCATATCCATTTCCCAAATCAGTCTTTAAAATGGAATGATTTATACCCTAAATTACATTCAGTTCAACATGCTGGATTAACTGTCCTCAGGTTGTATTTACAGAGGGAATGATACAGGAGATTGAAAAGAAGTCACCTCAAATGTGCATTTTCAGTTGTTATAACAGTTGGGTAGGAAGAATGTTTCATGGTAAAACAGTTTCCCACATTTCAAAACCACAGTGTAGATCATGTGCCTGTGTGTAGGGCAGATCCCCTGAGCAAGGGTGCCAGCACCAGTGTTGGTATTTTTTAGAAATACATTTTTATTCAAATCTGTTCAGAAGGATAGTATACTACAAAAAGGAAAAAGGATAAAGATTCTTTTGCATGATGCTACACACAATAATGGGCAGCATCTGTTATATAAGATGGATTTCATTTTTATAACAATCATGGAAATAACAGTGTATAATACACATTTAAAAAACCATATTCATTTAGATTTAATATAGCAGAAGGCATCAAATGGAGATATCATTATCTTCATTTTGCTGATAAGAAAACTGAGAGGCAGAAAAATTCCCATCAAGTAATGCTTCTGAGAACATGAATTCTGCAGGAGCATAGGCGATCCACAGCCACTCCAGAGACACTGAAGCCACTCGCCCATTATGTAGTCAGTCCTAGCCTCCACTCTCTTCTTTTCATTAAGTACCACTGACCAAATTTTCTCATGGTCATCACTCACTGACCTGGGGCCTGGAGGTAGGTCACACTTTGTACCCACTTCCCCAGACTGCATATCAGAAAATGGTGAAATCTGGGTTATTTTGCTCCTGATCCTATCAGGTAAATGAGCTACATCTTCTTTGACTCCAAATATCTCTCCCCAGGGACAATGTATGCAATCCTGGAACTGTCAGTTTCCTGCAGTTGAAAGCAGGGCTCTATAGTTACTTCAGAATACATTCAGAAAATTAAGATCATGGCATCTGGTCCCATCACTTCATGGGAAATAGATGGGGAAACAGTAGAAACAATGTCAGAATTTTTTTTGGGGGGGAGCTCCAAAATCACTGCAGATGGTGATTACAGCCATGAAATTAAAAGATGCTTGCTCCTTGGAAGGAAAGTTATGACCAACCTAGACAGCATATTAAAAAGCAGAGACATTACTTTGCCAACAAAGGCCCATCTAGTCAAGGCTATGGTTTATCCAGTGTCATGTATGGATGTGAGAGTTGGACTGTGAAGAAAGGTGAGCACCGAAGAATTGATGCTTTTGAACTGTGTTGTTGAAGACTCTTGAGAGTTGCTTGGACTGCAAGGAGATTCAACCAGTACATCCTAAAGGAGATCAGTCCTGGGTATTCAATGGAAAGACTGATGTTGAAGCTGAAACTCCAATACTTTGGCCACCTGATGCGAAGAGCTAACTCATTGGAAAAGACTCTGATGCTGGGAGGGATTGGGGACAGGAGGAGAAGGGGATGGCAGAGGATGAGATGGCTGGATGGCATCACCGACTCGATGGACATGAGTTTGAGTAAACTCCGGGAGTTGGTGATGGACAGGGAGGTCTGGCGTGCTGCGATTCATGGGGTCACAAAGAGTCAGACACGACTGAGCGACTGAACTGAACTGATAGTTACTTCATTTTATTTTACTGGGATTTCTTATTATATGATTCCTCCTTTATAACTTAAAATAAAAATAATCCACCTTTATGGCACAATTTTCTTCCTAAAGAGCTCACTACGTGCATTTGCTACTCCTGATTTTCTGGCTTAGCAATGCCAATTAGAACATCATTTGAACAAATAAATTAGAACACACAGAAGTGGTATTACTTAGGTTGTTCCAGTTAGCACACTTTAGACATATATGACATATATCTTAGTAACCTGAGTGTGTTTTAAAATTTCCCTACAAATTGCCATTAACAATCTGAGAGAGTAAGGATGTATTCTTAGAGGCCTGAGAGATATGGTCCTCCATATGTATAAAATTTCTTTGAAATCTCATGTTAATGAAACTCATGTGTTATACTCTATTCTGTACTATAACCTTATTTATTTCAATATACCAACACAATGTCAAATTGGTGATCCAGAATTGCACACCATGTTTATCCCAGTGGTTAGTGTCACCCTCATACACTGTTTGCTGGCCTAGTCTCCCTTAGGGGATACAACTATATTGAAGGAATTCTCAAGGAAATGAAAATACAATTAAGGCTGAGACTGCAGATCTCATGAAGAACTGGAACAAGAGCTTCTCATTGCTGTTACAACAACAACCATCGTGATCACAATGGGGGGTAATAGACCTGGTGATAAACCTCTCATCTTTGAACCTCCTACATTCCATTAAGATAGTATAAGATTAATGCAAATTTGTTTTTATCTAAATGAAGATGTTTCTGTTTTTATTTATGGCTATCTTTTCTTTATTAATAGTGCACAATTACTATTATTTACTTAAGTATATGTTAATAAAATGCTTTACCCCAAAAAACAGAATATAGATGATAAACACACCCACGCATAATACTTATAAAAGTTGACTCTAGCTCTTAAAAAAAGGCTTAATCAATATCAAAGAATTTTCAGTCATTCAGAATATAGTCTCTGATCACAATGGCAATAAACAAGAATTCAATAACAAAAAGATAATGAAACTTCATTCCTGTACCTTGCTAGATACAATAGCCATTTTTCAAAAGTATTCCTCCAGAAAAACATCAATGCAAAACAGTGGTTTGAGGTGGTTCATTCTGAATAGACTGAATGGAACATCTTCCTTATGAACAGTACTTCCTGTTTGGGGTCGAAATGTCTAAAAGCTGGAGGAACTCTGCACTCAGCTACTCAGGGAGATCTGGTCTCTGCGACAGTAAGAACAAGAGCAATTTCATCCAGAGAAGAATGTCTGTCATGATCTTCCTGGTCTGCTGTGGGTGTTCATGGCCGTCTTTGGCTTCAGTATGTGTGGCCCTAAACATGGGGCCTCAGCTTCTCTTAGAGCTCAGGGGTGACCCTGTGCAAGTTGTGAGTAGCAGGGGTGTTAGGGGGAAGAAAAGTGGGCAAATGAACACCTGGTGATCCTTTTCTTGGTCCTTGTGTCATAACTTCATCTAACCCTCATGACCATTGAGACATTTTGGAAAACCAGCCCTGTCTTCTCCTTTTCACCCCGGATCCAGCATGGCTGACAAAGTAACCCAAGCACAAACCACAGCAACAGTCGGGAGGGAGAAGCTTTGACCGTGGACTGCACATATGAAACCATTCAGAGGAGATACACTTTGTACTGATGCAAACAGCCCAGTGGTGGGATGATTTTCTTTATTCATCAGCTTGACAACATGCCAAAAGCAAAGCAGTATCACTACTACCAGAACCTCCAAATGGCAAAAAAATCCATCAGCCTTACCGTCTCTTCCTTATAAATGGATGACTCAGCAAAGTATTTCTGTGCTCTCTGGGAATACCAGAGTGATAGAAACGACAGTAGAGGATAATCAAAACATGACTTCAATTAAGACAGCCACCTGCTCAGAAGCTTAGGAAAATCCCATGATCACAGACAGGAAGAAGGCAGGCACTGTGGTAGCACAGTTGAGACTTTCTAATGTCAACTTTCCTTCTTTTTTAAAACATTTTCCTTTTGAACTCAGTGTATGAAAAAACACTGCTTCCTGAGACTCCTGGGTATTGTGTTTGTATCTGGGGTGAAAATAAATCTCAAAGTGCTTTTCAAATTGTTCCTAAACAGCTAGATTGAGTGAATCTACTTATTCAGGAAAATCAGAAGTAGTTTCCCAATTCTTGAGTTGTTGGATTTTCAGATCTGAAGTTGCAGGAAAAATCACTTTATCTTCCAATAGTATGCTGATTTTAACAGTTCTCACAAATATAATGTGTTTTATTGCTTTGTATATGTGTACATTTTGTAAAAAATTGTAAATAAGTAAATATATGATTTTTACTAGAATCAAATAGATAAGAAGCCATCTAATCTTTTAAAAAACCCAGATGGCCAAAAAACAGCTTTGGCTAAAACAATGATCATTAGAAATTCATAATACATTTGAACCTTGAACAAACCACATGAGTGTGAACTGTGTGGGTTTACTTATACAGGATCTTTTTCAAAAGTAAATACTGGCTTAAAATTCAACATTCAAGAAACTAAGATCATGGCATCTGAGATCCCACCACTTTTTGGTAAATAGATGGGGAAACAATGGAAACAGTAACAGACTTTATTTTCTTGGACTCCAAAATCACTGTGGATGGTGACTGTAGCCATGAAATTAAAAGATGTTTGCTCCTTGGGGGGGGGGGGGAACCTATGACAAACCTAGACAGTGTATTAAAAAGTGGAGACATGACTTTGCTGACCAAGGTTCATATAGTCAAAACTATGGTTTTTCCAGTAGTCATGTACAGATACGAGAGTTGAACACTAAAGAAGGCTGAATATGGAAGAATTGATGCTTTTGAAGTGTGATGTTGGAGAAGACTCTTGAGAATCCCTTGGACAGCAAGGAGACAAAAACAGCTAATCCTAAAGGAAATATACCCTGAATATTCATTGGAAGGACTGATACTGAAGGTGAAGCTCGAATACTTGGCCACCTAAAGAGAAGAGCAAACTCATTGGAAAAGACCCTGATGCTGGGAAAGATTGAGGGCAGGAGGAGAAGGGGGCAACAGAGAATGAGATGGTTGGATAGTATCATTGACTTACTGGACATGAGTCTGAGCAAATTCTGTGAGATAGTGAAGGACAGGAAAGCCTGGCATGTTGCAGTCCATGGGGTCACAATGTGTCAGACATGACTTAGCAACTGAACAACAATAATATTCCATATATATGTTATCACAACCCAGAAGAGTTTCCCAATCTGATTATGTCTCAGATTTCAGCTTGATCAATATATTTTACCTATGGCTCTTTATAGACATAGAAATCATTTCTTTATTCCTCCTCTAATATACTGTCTCCCTAATCGTTAACAGAAATTATTTTACATACACCCAGAGTCTATAGAAAAAAAAAAAAGACTTTTAAACCCTAAAAAGATAACACTTCCCTTACACCCAACAAACACACATAAAAGCTCCCAGACCACAGTGTGTAGAAGGACTAAACCATAGATGGGTGGAGCTCCCACTACACAGCTGAGTGATGACACTTAGGGTTGGCTTCTGTTGAATCTCTCATGGAAGCAATCAGGCACAGGAACAGAATCAGTCCCATTTTCAAGAAATGATAAATACCGATATTTAAAGGAACTTGACATCAAAGTGTGTCCTTGTATCAAAAGAGTAAAGAATCATGAAGACACAAAGAAGAGTCTTGCTGAGTCTCCTGTGGATACAGATTTGCTGTGAGTTAAGAACACCCTGGGGGAACATGAAGGAACATCACACTTGAATTTAGAAAGGAACATAGTGGAGGGGAAGATGGAGGAAGGAATAACATGAGTCTGTTGGGTTGTATCCTCCACCATGAGGATGGAAACTAGAGAAAAATGCCCTCCGTTTGCAAACAGCCACAGTCATTGTTCAGGGCCCCTCACCTGTGCCTATTTCTCTCTTTCTCAACAGGGCTCAGAGTGCAGATGAAAGTGGAGCAGAGTCCTGGGGTTCTGACTCTCCAAGAGGGGAGAAATTCTTCTCTGATATGCAATTATTCTACTTCCATGACCATTGTGCAGTTGTTCCAACAAAATCCTGATAGACGCCTCATCTCCTTGTTTTACATAGCTTCAGGAACGCAGCAGAAAGGAAGACTGAAATCCACCATCAACAGCAAGGAGCGTTACAGTCAACTCTACATCAGAGACTCCCAGCCTGGGGACTCAGCCACTTACTTCTGTGCTGTGAATGCACAGTGCTCTGCAGACACCTGCAGACTATACGCAAAACCAGAGTTGAGGACCCAACCCCCTGAGTGGGAGCAGATGCCCAATGTGATTAGAACTGAAATATCATTGTCTTGCATCTCCTGATTCCTGCAGAAAGCATTTCTATAGAACTACAACTTGACACTGCAGAGTAGGCACATAAGCAGGTCTTCTGGAGATCTCTGTAACTAGGTAAAATCTATACATTGATCAACTCTTTCCTATGATTCTGTTTTTCTGGACAGAAGTGAGCAGCTGGTTCAGTGTAGAGCAGAACCCTTGATCCCTCCATCTCTAAGGGCATGGAAGCACCAGTCTCACCTTCTCTTCAACATCTTTTTATAGCTTACACTGGTACAGACAGAACCCTGGGAAAAGCTCTACTTTTCTTTTTAAGTACACTTAAATGGAAATAAAAGGAGCAGAAGAAACTAAGAACCACAATTAATATGAAGGTAGGGCAGAACTTTCTGCACACCAGACCAGAGACTCAGCCACATATCTTGTGTTGCAGCAACACAGGGCTTCCCAGGCACCTGAAGTCTGAACCCAGATGTGTGTCTGCAGTCCCCAAACCCAACATGAGGTAGAGGTGTCTGAATGTTTTTACTCACACCTAACATGGTATTAAGAAGTGACTCTGGATAAATCAAAGTGATCTCACTTCAAAAAAAATTCAAGGTGCTAATGAATATTCAACCTAGTAACTATCTCTTTCATTTCCTAAATAGAACTATCCCTAACCTCCTAATGCCTAAATCAGAGAATCAGTGATTCAGTAATTCCAGTTCGCAAATCTTAAAGCTAGTTATAAAGCTCTGTGTTAAAATGGGTATATTCAGCCTGAATGCTGTTTATTCATAACCCATGTTATTCTCATGTATGAAGGAAAATCATAGAAAGTCAAACCTTAAATCAGTCAGTTCTAAAGGAAATCAGTCCTGAATATTCATTGGAAAGACTGATGCTGAAGCTGAAGCTCCAATTCTTTGGTCACTTGCTGCAAAGAACTGACTCATTGGAAAAAACCTTGATGCTGGGAAAGAATGAGGGCAGGAGAAGGGGAAGACAGACAATGAGATGGTTGGATGGCTTCACCAAACTGATGGACATGAGTTTGAGCAAGCTCTGGGAGATGGTGATAATCAGGTAGGACTGGTATGCTGCAACCCATGGGATACACAAAGAGTCAGACATAACTGAGCGACTGAACTGAACTGAAAGTGTCAAAGAACGAGCAGTTAAGGATCTGTAATCCTTCACTTATTTTTGTTTCAACTTCTTACAGTGCATCTAATTGTTAATTTTGTTCATATTCAATAGTATTTACTAATATCATTTATATCATTATCCTCTTTTATGTTTTGGAAGACCATTAGAAAAAAGCTAATTTCCAGTCAATAGTATGCAATTTCCTCTTTAGAAAATGAGTCACCATCTTTGTACATCTTTCAGGAATCCTCAGCTGCAGACGTATTCTCCACACACCATTACTCGCAGAGTTCATATATTCAATCATTCAACAAATAGGCACTTAATATGTGTTAGGTACTAGATAAGGAGCTCCCAATAAAAAGTGAGTTCCTTCCCTTTTTGAATATGTATCCAGTGGGGAACCCATTTTTGTTATCATACAGTTCCAAAGTAAGTGTTATAAATACAAATAGATATCAGTCAAAGACAGCTTCCTGAATTATATGGAATCTCAGCTTGAAAACTAATAGATTAATAGAAGTTGATCAGGCTAAAGGGCAAATCAGGGTTGGGGGGTGGAAAGTGCTCCAATTTGAGGAAAAGCATATGTATGTGTGAAACAAGGCAGATCATGGCTAATTTAAGACCTAAAATGTAATTTTCAAGTGACAAAACTCTGCATGGGTGACTCTTTATGTGGTGGGAGACTTAAAATAATAGTTCTTGGAGTGAATAGTTTTAATATTACAATGTGATAAGGTGAAGGATGTGGGGAACAAAATTCACTAAGCACATCTACATACTCAGGGTGTACAGACAGGTGGTAATTGCACTGAGAGCCATGAAAAAAAATCACGAAAGTAATTAATGATAAGGAGTATTGGTTCTCTAGAGACCCTATTCTTTTTAAATCAGAGAACATTTTTAAATAAGCCGCACAAAATATCATAAATATACATATGCAAAATACATTTATTTGACTGAAATAAAAATGACAATTGCCTTTAAAAGTGAGGAAATAGTGAAATAAGCCAGACAGACAAATACTGTGTGATTTCATTTACATGCAAATGAAAAAATGTAACGAAACAGAAACAGTGTTATGGATGCAGAGAACATATAGGCATTGTCAGAGGGATGGGAATGAGGAGGAGGAAGGGAGTAGATGAGGGAGATTAAGAGGTACAAACTTCCAGCAGCAATATAAATGAGTCACAGATATGAAATGAATAGTGGAGGGAATATAATCAATTATTATGTATAATATCTTTGGATGGTGACGAGACTTGTGATCATTTTTAAACACTGAATTACTACGTTGTATAAAAGGAACTAGCTTGGCATTATAGACCAGTTATATACTTCACAAACAGTCAAACTCATAGAAAAAGAGATCAGATTTATAGTTAGTAGGGGCAGGGGCTGGAGGGAGAGGTAATTGGATGAAGGCAGTCAAAAGGTACAAAGTTCCAGCTATAAATAAATAAGTACTAGGAATGTAATATACAACATAAATATAATTAACATTGCTGTTTGTTTTACATGAAAGTTAAGAGAGTAAATCCTATGAATTCTCATTATAAGGGAGAATGAGAGGGGAATAAATTAATATTTTTTAAAATTTCATTTCTAATTTTTAGCTATTTGCATATAAAATTTATAAAAATTTTAATATTATATGACTAAACTGCTTTAATAATGTAATATATTTGTAGATTATTTTGCATTGTTTATACCACAATCATATTTGTGATATGATAGTCCTTGATTTCTAATTGTGAAAGCTTTTGTTAATTTAATTTGGTAGCTATACAAGATAATGGATGTTCATTAAAATTATTCTGGCAATGATTTCATGACATAAGTCAAATCAGTATATTGTACACCCTGATGCAGAGCAGTATGTAAATTCTTTCAATAAAACTAAAGGGAAAAAATGGAGGAAATGCATAAAAACATGCTATCTTAAGAGAAAAATCTACTTTTGGTTCTTATATACAGCTGATACTGGAATTATCTTCTAAGTGTAAACGACTCTAAAACTGAAAAAAGTATGAAACAACTGTTTCCAAGGAGCATAGACAGTGAAAGTTTATAGTTTGTAGGAGAAAGAAAACCTGCAGAATGACCCCAACATTCACAAGGCATCTCCTAGGGGGATTTTCCAAACCTTGAGCACAAGGACCTGGAGCCCCAGCAGAGGCTCCTTGCTGTTTGCAGGAAACAGAGATCAGAGTTAGGGCTGGTAACATCACTGGAATCTGAGGGAAAAGGTATTAGAGAAAAGTGAGCCTCGTATAAAGAATCTTAAAATCTGTAGTGGGGGTCTTCTGAGCCTACACACAAGCTGCACGTGCAGGGAGACATGGATAGAGCTGACAGGAAACAGCCTTTGAGGATCTGAAGACTCCAAGGAGATTTCAGAGACTACACAGTACTGGGAAGATGTAAGAGCTCTGGCCTTTCCAGAGTAAAGAATATTGGCAAATGCTTTGAACGTTCAATGGAGTCACCAGAACAAGGACTGCAGGCTAGGGATAAGGGCTTAATTCTAATTTAAAAGAAAACTGGGGTAAAAACAAAAACTCTGCTCTAAAAGAGGTTAAAGTAAGCCTCAACAGATTCTAAGGGATAATTTAACAAATCTAGCATTCTTTCAGAAGAAGACAAAATAATACAGAGTTCTGTATATTATTACCTGCATCATAGAACACACAATAGAACAGCTTTTCCGGGAATTATCACCTGCGATCATCACTTGCCCAACTGACTTAGGAGTGAGAGCGCAGGAGTGTCTCTTTGCCTCTCACATTGGATTAAGCTGTGAAGACAACCAGATGTGAAGTGAGACTGAAGACAAATATGCTCCCTTTGTGGCATCTTCTGGTACCTTTCAACACTATTGCCTCATTCTTTCTATAGACTTTACAGGATTGTGTATTTTTTGTCATTTGAGAATATGGAATACATTAAATTATCCCATCCAAATTCTAGGAGAGATAATTTAGTACAAAGGGTGATTTAATGCAGAGGGTAAATTTTGTTGTGGGGGTTTGTGTTTTTAAGAGAGATGCCCAGAATTTACATCAGATTGAATTGCTTTGTGGCATTTATTTAACCAGAACAAATACTGCACCTCTGAAGACCATGTAGAATGCAACTGCATTGAAGACAAAGATTTCAAACTGCCATTGTTATATATTTGTAACCATTGTATTAGATAGACCATCATATGTTTCTTGTCCCCCAAGACACCAAGTCTTCTCAGTATTTTAAATAAGGTGCCTGTCTAAATACACCAATTGGCAAAGTGCCACTCGTTTGACCTAACATAATTCTCTATATTGGAGAAGGAAATGGCAACCCACTCCAGTATTCTTGCTGGAAAATACCATGGACAGAAGAACCTGGAAAGTTACAGTCCATGGGATCGCAAAGAGTTGGACACGACTGAGTGATTTCACTTTCTTTCACTAATTCTCTGTATTTTCAGTTATTTCCTACTTGCTCTCTCTCTCTCTATATATATATATATCTTCCCTGGTGGCTCAAAGGGTAAAAGCATCTGTCTACAATGAGGGAGACCAGGGTTCGATCCCCGGGTTGGGCAGATCCCCTGGAGAAGGAAATGGCAACCCACTCCAGTACTCTTGCCTGTAAAATCCCATGGATGGAGAAGCCTGGTAGGCTGTAATCCATGGGATTGCAAAGAGTCGAATACAACTGAGTGACTTCACTTTCTTTCTTTATATATATATATATATATATATATACATATATGTATATATGTATATATATATATATATATATGTACATATATATAATGTGATCTCTGAAAACCTTTCTTTCTCTTACAACCTCTGATTTTAATGTTTTTATAGGGAAGGGATTGCAAACTGATCTTTAAGAAACACAGAAATGCATTTTTAGGACTTTTCTGCATACGGTCGAAAGGGGGCAGTGCTTCCTTTCATAAACATAAATTTGATTAAAAACAGGGCTGTTCATATGTGAAGGCTCTGTGGAAGGAAATAAATGAAGTGAGGAAGTGGCAATCAGATTTATGTTTGCTTGGGCAGGAAAGAGGACGACCTGAGTCTTTGCAGGAGAAATGAGTAAACTCCTAGGAACATCGTTGTTGATTCTGTGGCTCCAGTCTGACTGTGAGTTGTGGGCAGGAAGTTTAAATATAGTAGAAAAACTCCAAGAATAACGCAAGGCTGGGAGATGAGATAATTGGGGACTCATTTCAATATATCTTCTGGCTCATAATGGTTTTCTGTGGAAATTTTAAGAATAAAATTTGAAATCTGTTACTCTCTTTCCAAACAGGGGTGAAGAGTCAACAGAAGAATGGTGACCAGCAGCAGGTTAAGCAAAATCCTCCATCCCTGAGTGTGACAGAAGGAGGGATTTCTATTCTGAACTGTGACTATGATGACATTATGTTTAATTACTTCCATTGGTACAGAGTCTACCCAGCAAAAAGTCCCACATTCCTGATATCAATAAGTTCCGTTTTGGAGAAAAATGAGGATGGAAGGTTCACAATCTTCCACAACAGAAGTGCCAAACACCTCTCTCTGCACATCTCGGCCTCCCAGCCTGGAGACTCAGCCTTGTACCTCTGTGCAGCCAGCACACGGTGCTCCCCAGGCACCTGCAGCCTGTACGCAAATGTGCTCTGGGGACTCAGACTCAGAGGCACACACACTTGTTCCCCATTATACATGGCAGCGTGAGAAGCTGTGCCTTAAAGTGGGTGAGGCAGCTGAGCTTCAAAGAAAACCAATGGGTGGCAAATTCCACAAATGAGTTAAGCACATTCCATGGGCTCCAGAGTGTCCAGGAATCTAACCATTTTCCTTTTTTACTTTCAGAGAGAGGCAGTGGGTCAGCTGAACTCCAGTCACTGATGATGCTTTGTTTTGACTTGCTCCTGGAATGAAGTACCTTGTTACGCTTGTATTCCAGGGAAAAGTGTGCTCAGGATAGGGAACCAGATCCCACTGCAAGTTTCACCAGTGGATGCTGGTGTGCCTTTGAGTATCAGTAGCCATGTGCTTCAGTTTTGTATAAAATGGACAATTTAATACATGATTATTGTTTCTGGATAACTGTGTGTGTGTTACTCACTCAGTTGTGTCCGACTCTTTGTAACCCTGTGGACTGTAGCCCTCCAAGCTCCTCTTTCCATGGGATTCTCCAGGCAGGAATACTGGAGTGGATTCCATGCCCTCTTCCAGGGGATCTTCCCAACCCAGGGATCAAAACCGTGTTTCTTATATGTCTCCTACATTGGCAGGTGGGTTCTTTGCCACAATCACCACCTGTGAAACCCTTAGGTAAATGAATCTTTCCATGTAAAGCATTTGAGAATGTGTATATTGTAAATCACATTTATTTACTCTCTACTTCACTTATAAGTACTTCTGGGCAATGCCTCAGAAAGTCATTTTCTGTGTACTCTTTCCCTGAATGACATTCAATATTTGACACATTGTCCACAAGTAAATGTTGATGCCCTGTGAATCATAATAATAAATACAAGCATCTCATGAAGTTTGTCAGCTACAAAGACCTTATTATTTGTAGCCATTCTTACTCTCTGCTGAGATGGATATAGGGCATTGAACATTTAGGATGCAGTTCAATGTTGAGTGGGAAGAACGAGGCCAATGTCATTCTAGGATGACTATATGATCCATATGAATCTAAAGGATGTGGAAAATATCCCAAAGGTTTAGTAAATCAGAGGTCTTCAGTAGGTTGTCAGTTAATCAAAATTGCAAGTAGTTTACAACTTCAAACTTATTGATCTACATGGTGAAAATTTACCTACATGAAAATCTCCTTTCCTACAATCAAGTAGTAATGAAATGAGTCTGTTAGCTAATAAAAGATATCTTGACACTTCATATTCTAACTTCCACTGTCTATTTGGATGACCATTCGCTACCATCCCATCAGTAGGTTGGTAGTGAAACAATTTTAATACAAATTATTCTTTGATTTTTGAATAAATAAATGCATATGGTATAAAATTTTAAAATTATACAAAAGGGCATACACTGAATGTATCTATAGTGTATTAAAAAAGAAGACAATGTGTTAGTCACTCAGTCATATCTGACTCTTTTCGACCCCATGGACCATCGCCTGGGTTCATGGGCTTTCCCAGGCAAGAACACTGGAGTGGGTTGCCATTCCCTTCTCCAAGGCATCTTCCCAACCCAGGGATTGAATCCTGAATTGCCAGCAGATTCTTTACCACCTGAACCACCAGGGAAGCCCATCTACTGTGTGTACAGGAAAGTACCATTACTTCTTACATGTATTCCCACTGTCCTCAGAACCTTAGTCAAAAAAAAAAAAAAAAAAAAAAAAAGATTAAAATAAAAAATTTCCTTGAGTTATTTGTATTTTTATTCTTGAGTTATATGTGTTCTTTATGTATTCTGAATACTCAGACCTTAATAGACATGATTTGCAAATAGTTTTCCCCACTCTGTGTGTTGTCTTTCTCACTTTCTTGATACTGTTCTTTGAAACAGAAGGTTTGCAATCTTGATGAAGCCTAATTTATCTACATTTTTAGTTACTTATGCATTGCCATAGTATTTTAAAAACCATTGTTTAATTCAAGATCACAACAATTTACATCTATGATTTCTCCTAGGAGTTTGATAGTTTAAAATTGTATATAGAAGTCATTGATTCATTTCAGGTTAACTCTTTAATATTGTAGGTGATAGAGAGATACAACTTCATTCTTTTGCATATGAATAATGAGACATTTGATCTGGAGTCCCTAGCCAAAAGAAAACTGAGTAGCTATGCTAATATCAGATAAAGTGGACATTAAAATGGAAATTGCTACTAAGAAAACAGAACAGCACTTCAAAATGATTCAGTACACAATCTACAAGGAAGACAGAAACAATTCTATGTTTATGTGCATGCACATAATAGCATAGCTTCAAACTACACCCAACATAAATCATTAGAGTTAATCAGCAAAATTAAACTTGTAGAATTTATTGATTCTAAAATAATCAGTAAGCAAATATACAACCCCTGTGGCAAGACATTAACACAGACCTCTCAATATTCCCTCAAATAGAGAGAACATATTCTCTACTTATCAAAGACAATTACCTATTTTTACCTAGTCTACATATATAGAATACTTTAATCCAGAACAACATAATACAGATTATTTTCAAATGCATATGGAATATTTATCAAAGTTGACTCTACTCTGGATCTTCAAGCAAGGCTTAATTATTTCAAAAGATTTCAGTCATTCAGAATACAGTCTCTGATCACAATGGTATTAAGCAAGAATTCAATAACAAAAAGATAATTAAACTTCATTCCTGTAACTTGCTAGTTACAATAGCCATTTTTTAAAGGTATTCCTCCAGGAAACATCAAAGCAAAACAGTGTTTTGTGGTGGGGTAGATGTTTCGGTCTCGGTCTCTGCATACAGTGAACGGAACGCCCTTATTATGCAAATCACTTCCTGTTTGCGGTGGAGTCCTCTGAAAGCCAAGGGGACTCTGCATTCAGCTGCTCAGAGAAGGGCGGGTCTGTGCCGCAGTGAGAACAGGAGCAGTTCCCACCAGAGAAGCGCGTCCGCCATGCTCCGCCCGGGCCTGCTGTGGGTGCTCATGGCCGCCTTTGGCTTCAGTACGTGTGGCCCTGAGCCTGGACCCTCAGCCTCCTCTTAGAGCTGAAGGGTGGCCCTGTGCAAGCTGTGACAGGCAGGGGGGTCAGAGGGGAAAGAGGTGGGGAAATGAACAACTAGGTGACCCTTGTCTTGTCCCTGTGTCGTAACTTAACCGAGCCCTCATGATCCCTGAGTCATTTCAGAGGACCAACCCTGTCTTCTTCTTTTTCCACAGGATCCAGCATGGCTGGCACAGTAACTCAAGCTCAGGCTACAGTAACAGCGCGGCAAGGAGAAGCTGCGACCATAGACTGCACATATCAAACCTCTTCATCTAGGTATACTTTGTACTGGTACAGAGAGTTTCCTGATGGAAGGATGGAATACCTTATTTATCAGGATGATAATAAAGCAAATGCAAGGTGGGATCGCTACTCTGTAAACTTTCAACGGGGAAGAAGATTCATCAGCCTCACCATCTCTTCCTTGCACCTGGCTGACTCAGCGAAGTATTTCTGTGCTCTCTGGGAATACCACAGTGATATAAATGATAGCAGAGGATAATCAAAAACCTTAGAGCTGCATTAAGGCAGCCACCTGTTCAGAGGGTTAGGAAAATCCCATGAACCACAGACAGGAAGAAGGCAGGCACTGTGGTAGCACAGCTGAGACCTTCTAATGTAAACTTTTCTTCTATAAAATATGTTCCCTTATTTGAACTCAGTGTATGAAACTGCAGTATTTCCTGAGATGCCCACATGCTATGTTTGTTCCTTGGGTTAAAATAAATCACAAAATTCTAAACAACCAGATTGAATGCACCCACTTATTCTGGGGAAATCAGTAGTTTCTAAGTCTTGAATTGTTGGATATTCAGATCTGAAGCTGTAGTAAAAACCATTCATGGGCTTTCCTGGTGGCTCCGTGGTAAAGAGTCCACCTGCCAATGCAGGTGACAGGTTCGCTCCCTGGCCCCGGAGAACCCCATGTGGAGCAGGATAGCTAATCCCGTTCAGCACAACTACTGAGAATCGCCCTAGAGCCCGTGCTTCACACCAAGAGAAACCCCTACAGTGTAGAAGTCTAGGCATCGCGACCAGAGAGTGGCCCTTTGCACAACTAGAGAAGCCTGCACAAGACAATGAAGATCCAGCACAGCCAAAAAATTAAAAAGTATTCTAAAAAAATTCACTTTCTCTTCCAATATCATCCTGATTTTAACACTTGTCACAAATATATTAATGAATCTGATTACCTTGTATAGTATATATGTGTATTTTATTAAAAAAAATTAAACACATAAATATAAGACTTTTTCGGAATCAAATAAATAAGTTACCAATCTTTTGAAAGACCTGGATGGTCAAAATCAGTTTTGCATAAAGTAAACTATGGTTATTATGGATTCACAATACAGTTAAACCTTGAACAAATCACGTGGATTTGAATCTTGGGGGTCCACTTATACACAACTTTTTTTCAAAAATAAATACAACAGTACTACATGATCCTCGACTGACTGAACTGTGGGCACAAAACCTCAGATAATGGAGGAATCATGTGTAAGGAGGACCTACTACAAGTTACACACAGTTTTTCGACTCTGAAGGGTTACCCCCCACCCCTGGACTCCTGCGACGTTTGAAAGTCAACTGCATTTCTTCAGCTCTTAACAAACCTAGGTAGAGAAGACTGAGAAGCCTGTTTACCAGTAAGGAAGTGACGGTCCTTAAGATGCGGCCAAAGGAGATACTGGAGAAGAATATCCTTGAGCACTAAGTCAGAGAATGTGAAAAACAACGAGCAAGCTAGCTCCTCACATGAAACACAGAGTTTCACCAAAATAGGGCAAGAAATGCCCCAAGCAATTCTTCCTGGGACCATAGACTTGCTTCAGATCGGCGCTGTGTCTCTTCTCTTCCCAAGAGAACTTGGAATGATATAATCCAATGTCTTCTCCATAATGGTATACTTAGTATGTGGAGCTTACTTGTCTTTCTTCACTTGTTTGTTTTCTGCTTCTTATTTGTTTTTTCATAGATCTTCACACCAAGAGGCATCTGACGAAAACTACAGGGTCTCAATTAGAGACTCTGCTTTTGCTCAAAAGGGGTGACTGAACAGGGGTTCTAAGCCATCTTCCTTGGAGAAGAAATACCTGAGTTCTTGGTTACAAGTGGGGAGCTCAACTATGGAGCACACGATGCCTATTCATCAGTACTCTATCCAGTTCCCTCTCCTCCAGCCATGCCTCCTGAAGACTCACAGGGCCATAGTACTTCCTTCAGCCAAAGAAATGTGAATAGAAATGACATGTGTCACTTCATGATAGTTGCATTTAACTGTCTAGTTTAAATCTCAACCTTTACTTTCACAGACTCTGATGATTATTGAATTGATTATTTACAGAGGTTCAAATGTGAAAACATTAGTCATCACATGTAGTATAGCTGACCTAGAGAATCACTTTGATTCAAAATGAATTATCACTGTTTCATTGAGCCATGGATATTTGGAGTTGCTTACTATAACAGTGTAACCTATCATAACTTTTGTACCAAACTTACCTAAATACAGAAAAAAAGGAGTAGGCACTGTAAAAGGACACCACAGTCTTAACACTAAAACTTGAATGAATAAATATTTTACAAGGTATAAGATAGAGTCTTTCAATGAACAGAAATTCAAAACTTTTAAATTAAATATTAGCAAAAGGAATTAACATTTTATATAAAAGCAGCCACAACCAAGTTGGTCTCTATGTATGTTTATTCAACACTTTAAATCAATCAAAGTAATAATTCACATTAATGAAAACATCAATACACAATCAATAAAAAATACACAAAACTATTAAATGTGTAATCAGTGTTCTCTCATTATAAAGAAAGAAATTCCCAGCAACTTATGAATAAAAGAAAACCTTCTTCACTTTGGTAAAGGGTATATGCTATAAACATCAAGCAAATACCCAACTTAATGGTGAAATGTTAAATCCTTTCAAGGAAGCCAAATAGAACTATTTCTGTTAAACAGTGTACTGGATCCTAGCTAGTGTAGAAAGGAAAGAAAAAGAAACAAAAGTTTTAATAATTAGAAATCAAGGACTATCGTATCATAAATATGATTGAGATATAAGCAATACAAAATAATATATAAATTACTAAAGCAGTTTAGTAATACAATATTTAAAATTATATTTTATATGCAACTAACTAAAATTAGAAATGAAATTCTTAAAAAATATTATGAAAAACACATAAGAATCAATGTACTAAAAATAAGAGTCAATATACTTAGGATTCAATTTGTAAAATATAGTTACAATACCACAGCATATAAAACTATAAAAAATAATTTATAGTTGCATACAAATGAGTCCCTGGTGGCTCAGTTGGTACAGAATCTGGCTGCAAAGCAGGAGACCTGGATTTGACCCCTGGTTCAGGAAGATCCCCTGGAAAAGGGAATGCAACCTACTCCAGTATTGTTCCCTGGAGAATTCCATGGGCAGAGGAGCCTGGAGGCTACTGTCCATGGGGTCACAAAGAGTTGGACATGACTGAGTGACTAACACACACACACATATAAATGGGAGAATATACCATGTTCATGAATTAAAAGATGAGGCAAAAATGTCAATCTTCTCACATTTTATAAATACATTCAGTGAAGTCCTCATCAGTCTCATCTCTGTGTATGTGTGTGTAAATGGAAAAGTTAATTAAAAAATGTTGTAATTTTTAAGAGGTCAAGATTATTTAAAGCATTCTAAAATTTAAAAAGCAAGACAAGTACTTCATCTATCTTAAATATTAAGACTATGAAGTTAAAACTATGGTATGAGTGAAAGAATAGATAACTGGATACAGATTGTCAGCTCTAAGTATTACATTTGCCTCTCACATACAATCTCCAATCTTTCTCCTTGCTTTCTGCCTCAGGAGGCTGATCTGAGTGGACCACACAAATATGGCTCCTTTGAAATGAATACTCTTATAAAAGAGGCTCCAAAGAAATCGGTATGTAGGTCAGGAAGCAACAGTTAGAACTGGACATGGAACAGCAAAGGTCTGTCTAGTCAAAGTTATGGTTTTTACAGTAGTCATGTGTAGATGAGATAGTTGGACTATAAACAAATCTAAGTGCTGAAGAACTGATGCTTTTGAACTGTGGTGTTGAAGAAGACTCTTGAGAGTCCCTTGGACTGCAAGGAGATACAACCAGTCCATCCTAAAGGAAATCAGTCCTAAATATTCATTGGAAGGACTGATTTTGAAGCTGAAGCTCCAATATTGAAAGGTTGTTGCTGAACGATAAGACACTGGGATTCTTGGCCTTCGGAGGAGACAAATTCAATTCAGGGCCAGAGATGAGGATAGATTGCTCAGAGCTTTTGTGTAATAAAGTTTTATTAAAGTATAAAGGAGATAGAGAAAACTTCTGATATAGGCATCAGAAGGGGGCAGAAGGAGTACCACCCTGCTAGTCTTCACCTGGATGTTATATAGTCACTAACAGTCTGTTAATGAAAAGAAAGGAATGTCTTAAAACTCAGAATGGCAACAGGCCCCTCATCCATAAGATGCATTTTGGGATAATCTTGGCACCAGATGATTCATCCCTGGCCATAAAATGATTGACTTGAATCTTGTGGAAGGGCAGATTACCATACAAATAGTTTCATTTACATAGGTTAGGGGAACAATATCTGAGTATAACATACTGGTTTGTCAAGTAGGTTCTGAGCCATTAGGCGGAACCGATTTGAAGACAGAGCCTGGGGTAAATGTATAGTACATTAATGTAGCTTAAGACAAACATTTGCATAAGAAAAATGTATTGGTTAGCTCAAGGTTTGAGAATAGTTAGCTTCAGGTGAAACCAGGTGTCATGGCAACACAGTATTTTAAGAGAAACCTCCTTTTAAATTTGTATAGAGAAGGAAAAAAATATTGCTAGTTTGTTTCCTCCTGCTGCTTAAGAGAGATGAAAATGTCTGACACTTGTAGCCTATTTCCTCCATTTGGAGACCGCTGGCCTTCCTGCCTGCTACCCTCTCACAATACTTTGGCCACCTGTTGAGAAGAACTGACCCATTTGAAAAGACCCTGATGCTGGGAAAGATTCAAGGCAGGAGGAGAAGGGGACAGATGAAGGATGAGATGGCTGGATGGCATCACTGACTCAGTGGACATGACTTTGAGTAAACTCTGGGAGTTGGTGATGGACAGGGAGGCCTGGTGTGCTGTGGTTCACGGGGTCACAAAGAGTCAGACAGGACTGAGCAACTGAACTGAACTAAAAGAGAGCCTTTGCCCCTTCTACCACATAAGGAGACAGCAAGAAGGCATCACCTGTGAGCCAGGAAGCCGGTCCTTACTAGACACCCAATCTGTCAGTGCCTTGTTCTTGAACTTCCAGCCTCCAAAACTGTATGAGTGAAAAAATCTCTGTTGTTTCTAAACTACTCAGTCTGTGGTAATTTGTTAAGGCAGTCTGTTAGGTAGATAGAACAGGGAAAAGGAGTCCAAAATGGTGGTGGCTAAAAGACAAGGAAGGGAAAAGCCCATGAAAATAGAACAGAGGAAGGTCAAAGGAAGGTCCGAGGATGGGAGTGAGGACTTCAGGTTGAACAGCACTCCTGCCTAAGCCCAATTTGCATACAGCAGGCCCAGGGAGAAGAAAAAACATACAAAAAGAGGGACTAAAAGGCTCTCTCTCTTTCTCTCTCCCACGTATGCGTGCACCTTTTTTTTTCTCTCTCTCCCTTTCTCTCTCTCTCTCTCCCGCAAACTGGCGTGCTCCTCCACTCTCTTCTCTTCGCGTTTTTGGGTTCACATGCCCTCACACTTTGAGGATGGATTCTCCTGCTATTATCATCTAAATAAAATAGAGCTGTAACACTGATTTGTCTAAGAGCTATAACATGGTGTGTCCAAGACCCAACAGCTGTGACGCGCCGAGGGCTTCAAAGTCCATCACTCCAAAACCTTGTTGTGACAAGACAAAGAGCCAAGGAGCATACACTTGCCTGAGAAGTCTAAATGGACTAAGACAGAAAGAGAGTAAATTAGTGGTTGCCTAGATGTAATTTCATGGGAAGAAATGGTGAGTGTCTGCTAATGCTATCGGTTCCTTTAAGAGATCATGAAATATTCTAAAACTGACTTTAGTGATGGCTGTGCAATTCTGTGAATATACAAAAAAAAAACATTAAATTGTACAATTTAAATGGGTGAATTGAATCTTATATGAATTGTATCACAAAGAAGTTATTATGCAAAAACAAATCAACAAAAATAAAAAGTGCCGCAATATTTATGGTTCTCTGTGCTTGGTCTGGATTGTCCATACCATCTGACCATTGCAGTAAGAAACACTAGACAAAAAGTTGTAACTTGAGCTTGACTTTTGTATCATGTATCTAAATGATATAATGACTCTTAACTTTCATGTTTCTTTCAGCACTCCCATTATTTCTCTCATTTTTATATTTCTATTATTATATGTTATTGTATATATTATATATACTATATATACAATATAACATAATAATATATAATATAATAATTTATTATATAATAATTTATGAACATATATATATTTCTATCATTTATATATTATACCAGCCTTAAATTTTAATTGTTAGTTTATAACCTGACCAGCAGTAGGTATACATTGAACGGTGATTAAATTAACATTGACTACACAACCATCATGCCATAGACTGCCACATTTTCAAAACCAAGTTTTCCCTTTCCTATATATGTGAATTTGCCCTTCTTTGTAGGATAAAAAATAAGAATAGGTGTGCTGTCTATTTGAATTTTCCTCTTGGGTTTGTTCTTGCATTTATCTTCACAGCTGGATACTTGTGTTCAATTTATTTACCACAAAATTAGAGCTTTGGTTTGGAATAATTTTTAGAGTCACTCCACATAACTTTTCCTAGTATATATTAATTAATACATTCACCCAACAAATTAGTATTAAGTGCTTAGCCTGTACTAAATCCCATGCTAAAGATGAATTATGGGACCTTCAGAAACTGCACTCCAACATGGGAAGTTCAATACAACAAGGGAAGTAAAAGACATTTGATTGAGGGGATTTAGAATTATTTCTGTGAGGAAAAAAATCTTACAGAATGTGTTCTAAGATTCCCAAGTGACTGAAAACTGTTAGGAAACCTTGCCACTAGAGGGCCAGAGGGAGCGCCTGTGTGATACTTATTCTTAGAGTTGAAACACAAAGCCCCAATGGCTGCTCTGTTCCATTTCTTAGGAAAGAAGTTCATGTATGCAGTCACAAGAGGGGGCTGTTACTCTGGAAAACCAAAGCTCCAAACAGGGTGAGGGAGAAGCTATCAGTGACTTATACAAAGAATCTACCTTCCTCCTCTTCATCACCTTGTACTTCATAATCTCACATTGAGCTTCAAGGGCCTGGGTAACCCCTTTCCTAAATGCAGAGCAAAGAGCTGACCCACTCACAGGGAAAAAATGAAGAGAGATAATTAATAGTTGAAATTTTAGTGGCCAAATATCTGTTCCTAGAATAGAGTAATAAGGTTAGGATAAACAGGATGCAGCTAAATAGGATGAGCAATCTTAATTTTTTTTCTATCCATGGGCTTCCCTGGTGGCTCAGAGAGTAAAGAATCTGCCTGCAACATGGGAGACCTGGATTTGATCCCTGGAGTGGGAAGATCTCTTGGAGAAAGGAATGGCACTCGCTGTAGTATTCTTGCCTGGAGAATTCCGTGGACAGAGGAGCCTGGCAGCCTGCAGTCCATGGTGTCACAAAGAGTTGGACATGACTGAGCGACTTTCAATTTCTTTCACATTTTGTTAATAACCATTTTGAGGATAACAAAAGAAAATGCCTTATGCTTATTTTCATCTCTCTTATAAGATAGTTTCATTTCATTCTCCTTTCCATGTTTTCTTTTCCTGTCTCCTCCTCTCTTACCTTCTCCTTAGTGTCCTCAATGCATTCCATCCTTAAGCATAGGCAGGGAGAGGAGAAAGTATGCATTAAAGAAGGCTCAGGTGGAATAGGAATACGTAAAATTCAAGTAATCGGTTCCTGGATCAAACCTGAGGGATACAATAAAGTCCACTTAGAAGATGCTCAAGACATCTTTCCAGGAGTCAGTAAGGAGACCCCCTTACCATGTGACTGTGAGACTGTCATGGCTAACGCCATGACAGGCAGCCTAGGCCTGCTTTCCTGGGGTAACATAATTATCAGGCTACCTGGAGCCAGCCAATCAACATATGCCTAGCCAGAAAAAAAGGGAACCTATCAGGGGAAAGCTGAAAGCCCCACGTTGGGCCAACAAAAATTACCTTGCAACTGTGTAACCAATCCGCTTGCGCCAACTACCCACTGTATAACCAATCTGATTGCGCCAACTACCTGCTGCTTATTTTGACCTAATAAATACCCGAGAGAACTGGGGCTCGGGGCCTTTCGTCCTCACACTCTTGATGAGGGCGGGAGGCCCTGGCTCGAGCCAGTAATAAATTCCCCTATTGCAAGTTGCATTGTTTCGAGGAGTCTTCTTTCCCGACCAGGGACTCGGACTACGGGCAGAACATTTGAGGGCTCATCTGGGATCCCTTGACCAGGGAAGAACGCTCTTTGGAACAAAGGGGAAAAAGGACAGGTAATAGCACAGGTGCTCAGGCAGGTCTGGAAAAGTCCAGAGTAAATCCGAGGCCCTGCTGTGAAGCAGGAAGGTGTCTGGCACAGAAAGCCCAGAGTAAAGCCAAGGCCCTGCTGTGAAGCAGGAAGGTGTCTGGCGCAGGAAGACCAGAGTAAATTCGAGGCCCTGCTAAAAGGCAGGAAGGTGTCTGGCGTAAAGGAAAGCTTTCCATGAGGGAACGGATTGGCCATTACGGTTGGTGTAAGGCCGAGGCCAGCGAGCGCCCTGGAAGGCAGCCAGCTCTGTGGGAAGGAGACCTCCTCTCCTAAGCCCAAATCTGGGGAACAGTGGACGCCATTTGGTAAGGTGACCCTTGTTCCAAAGGATCTGTGTTGTCGGCCGATGTGTGTCTGTCTGTGTGTTTTTCTGTATAACTGCCAGCATTGTCTCCTGTCTCGTTGTTCTCTGGTGTGTCGTTGTCTACTTCTTCCTATAAAACCTTGGAACCTCATTTCTGTTTCTGAGAGTTTCAGTGAACGGGCAGACAGTTGTCGGGGCAACTGACGAGTCCCGGCCAGGGCTACTCCCTGGCGGATTCTGAAGGCCTCCCAACAAGTCAGCCCCAGTAACGGGAGCCCGAGAGGGTGAAACTCTTTTCTTTTTTCTCATATTCTAAACCGAGAATCTGGCCAAATAAAAACCCGTCTGTGTGGGCACGGGACAGGCACTTAAGAGCCGATAGGGCGCCTGCCACTAGAAAACTCCAGTGAAAGGATAAGGGGGGTCATGGAATGGGCTAGAAACCCTTAGGGTGCCTGCCCCCAACAAGAAAACTTCTGTGCAACGACTAAGGCACTCAAATAGTTCCACGAAGCATAGCGCAAGCCCAACCTCCTGGCCGCCACCACTCCTGATAGGATCTATTGGTGGTAATTCTCGGTGACTTTCTTCTGACTCTCGCTATGGGGCAAAGAAAATCAACCTCACTCTCTCTCATGGCTGATCATTTCTTGGATGTCAGGGCTAGAGCGTATGATCTGTCGCTATTGGTTACAAAGAGTAAATTAATAACCTTTTGCTCTGCAGAGTGGTCCGCCTTCCAAGTTGGATGGCCTCCAGAGGAAATTTTTCAACCTTCTATTATTTGGGCGGTGAAAGAGAAAGTTATGGCTCCTGAGCCCTGGGGCCACCTGAGCCATGTCCCATATGTTATAGTCTGGTAAGATCTAGTAGAAGATCCTCCCGAATGGTTAAAACCTTTTGTTCACAAACTCCCTGATTCTCCTAATGTACAGGCCCTGATTATGGAAACTCCCACTCCCCCAGAGGAAGCCAAGAAGAATAAGGCCCAAAACTGGTCTTGCAGGATTCCTCGTACCAGAACCTGATTGACTTGGAGACGGAAATTAGGCCCCCGCCATATGCCCCTCTTCCGTTGCAGGTTCCCCCGGGGGGGAGAGCCCACCCCCTGATGAATCAGAAGGGACAAGGGAACCCCGACCCTGGAGAAGGAATAGAGGAAATAGGGGTGAGCAGGATCATGGGGACCCAGAGTTACCTTCATCTACTGTACAGGCAGTCCCCGTCCGGGTGGGACCAGCTAACCCGGATGGAGAGCGAACCTATCAGTACTGGCCCTTTTCCATGAGTGATCTATATAACTGGAAAACCCAAAATCCTCCTTTTTCGGAGAAACCCCAAGACCTCATTGACCTCTTAGATTCCATTTTGTTCACTCATAACCCCATCTGGGATGATTGCCAGCAGCTGTTGCAGGTGCTCTTCACCACAGAAGAATGGGAGCGAATCCTGGCAGAGGCGCGGAAACAGGTCCCGGGGGTCGACGGGAGACCAACCGCCCAGCCTCATCTCGTGGACGAGGGGTTTCCTCTGTTGCGGCCTAACTGGGATTTTGAGCGTGTGGAAGGTAGGGAGTGTCTCCGAGTGTACCGCCAGACTCTAATGGCTGGCCTGCAGGCCGCAGCTAGGAAGCCGATAAATTTGGTGAAGGTAAATTTAGTAAGGCAAGAGCCCACTGAGAGCCCATCAGCCTTCCTAGAGAGGCTAATGGAAGCCTTTAGGCAATATACACCTATGGACCCCCAGGCTGAGGAATCATGCGCTGCAGTTCTACTAGCGTCTGTGAATCAGGCAGACCCAGATATTAGGAGGAAATTACAAAAGATAGAGGGGTTAAGAGAACAGACAATACAAGACTTACTGAAAACAGCTGAAAAGGTATTTAATAATAGGGAGACCCCAGAAGAAAGGGAGAAACGACTTCATCAGGAGAAAAAAAGAGACCAAAAAGACAGGCCCTAAAGAAAGATCAGTGCGCTTACTGCAAAGAACCGAGGCACTGGAAAAATGAGTGCCCTAAGAGGGACCCGAAGAGAAGAACAACCCAGAGAGAGAAAATTTCCCCTGGGACTCGAGTTCTATATGCGGGGAAAGACAGTGACTAGGGGAGTCAAGACTTGACACCCCTCCCCGAGTACTGGGTAACCATACATGTAGAATAAAGAAACCTGTTGGCTTCATGGTGGACACTGGCGCCCAACACTCTGTTTTAAATCAAAAACTGAGACCAGTGTCTAAAAAAAAACCAAGCTTGGTGCAGGGAGCCATGGGGACAAAAAAGATATTGTTGAACCACAGAACAGAAAGTAAATCTGGGGACCCACCAGGTGTCCCATTCGTTTTTGGTGATACCAGAATGCCCAGCCCGTCTACTTGGATGGGACTTGTTGACTAAAGTTAATACTCAGATCCATTTTGACCCTGGGGGAATGTCAGTCACGGATGGACTTGGACAGCCGATACATGTCTTGTCTCTAGCTTTAAGATGAATACAGACTTTTTGCACCTAAGCCCTCAGAGGTTATAGCACCAGATATAAAACCATGGGTCCACAAATACCCATTGGCATGGGCAGAAACAGCAGGAATGGGACTGGCTAAACAGAGACATCCGGTCGTCATTGAACTAAAAGCTGAGGTGACTCCTGTGAGGGTGAGGCAATACCCTATGAGCCAGGAGGCTCGGCGGGGGATCACTCCCCACATTCGATGGCTCATGGATGCCAGAATTCTCAAGCAGTGCCAATCCCCTTGGAACACCCCCTTACAGGTGAGGAAGCCGGGGAGTATGGATTACAGTCCTGTCCAGGACCTACGAGAAGTCAACAAGCGGGTGAGTGACATACACCCTACTGTCCTCAACCTGTATACCCTCCTGAACAGTCTGCTGCCTGAGTACACTTGGTACACTGTGTTGGACTTGAAAGATGCTTTTTCAGCCTATCCCTGGCGGCCCAGAGCCAAGAAATATTTGCCTTTGAGTGTACTGAGGGGGAAGGCCAAACGGTAGTACAACTAACTTGAACCCGCCTCCCACAAGGGTTCAAAAACTCCCCTACCTTGTTTAATTAATTTTTAATGAGGCTTTGAGTGAGGACCTCTATGAATATCAGATTCAGCCACCCAGAGGTCATCCTGCTGCAATATGTGGATGACCTTATGTTGACTGGAACCACAGAGGAGGCATGCAGCCGTGCCACTGGTGACCTCTTACAGACTCTAGGCACCTTGGGATATTGTGCTAGCACAAAGAAGGTGCAAATATCCTGGCAAGAGGTCACCTATTTGGGGTATAAGATCAGGCAGGGACAAAGGTGGCTAACTCAGGCCATGAAGGAAACAATATTGCAGATACCAGAGTCCAAGACCCCCCGGCAGGTGAGAGAGTTTTGGGGGACTGTTAGATATTGTAGACTGTGGATCATGGGGTTTGCTGAGAAGGCCCGGCCCTTATATGAGAAAAGTAAAGAGACCCCAAACTGGACTTGGACTGAGCCAATGAAACAGGCTTTCCAGACACTCAGACGGGCCCTACAAGAAGCCCCAGTCCTTGCCCTGCCTAAACCAAATAAGTCATTCCAGCTGTTTGTAGATGAAAAGCAAGGAATAGGAAAGGGGGTCTTGATGCAACAATGGGGACCATGGAAGCGGCCAGTAGCATACCTTTCAAAGTGATTGGACCCGGTGGCCTCTGGGTGGCCCCCTTGCCTCTGCATCATTGCAGCCACTTCCCTTCTCGTCCGAGACTCCGACAAGTTGACGTATGGACAGCAACTCTGGGTTTACACCCCCCACGCCATCGAAGGGGTTTTAAAGCAGCCGCCGGGTAAGTGGATCTCCAAAGCCCGTTTGACACATTACCAGGCCCTGCTGCTTGATGCCCCACGGGTACGTTTTCAGACCCCTTGCTTCCTGAATCCAGCCACGCTTCTACCTAACCCAGAGAAGGACCACCCTCTCCATGATTGCAGTGAGATACTGGCTGAGGCCCTGGCGGCTCGAAAAGACTTAACTGATGTGCTGCTAAACAACAGTGAGCTAGTATGGTTCACTGATGGGAGCAGCTATGTAAAAGATAGACAAAAGAAGGCAGGAGCTGCTATAGTTGATGATTCAGGACAGACAATATGGGCTGAGACACTTCCCCCAAATACTTCTGCAAAAAAAGCAGAGTTGATTGCCCTAATACAGGCTCTGGAACAAGCAAAAGGGAAGAGAGTCACCATTTTTATGGAGAGCCGATATGCTTTTAGCACTGTCCGTATTCAAGGTCCGATATACCAGGAAAGGGGATCTAGAACAGCAGAGGGAAAAGAAGTCAAGAATTTGCCCGAGATCCGCAGGCTTCTGAAAGCCGTTCAACTGCCCCAGGCAGTAGCAATTGTACATGTCCCCGGTTACCAAAGGAGAAGACTCTGGGGCATGGGGCAATCGGGCTGCTGATGCGGCCACTCGAGAAGCGGCCAGCCGGGACTACGCCGCCCCCATATTAGCCATGGGACTTCCACCTCCTGGTATGGGGACTCTGCCTCCAGTCCCCGACTATTCCCTCCCTGACCTTGTTTGGATTAACGAGGATACCACCCTCCAGAAGGATGACAAAGATGGATGGTACTGAGATCAAAACAACAGCCTGATATTGCCTGCCATCCTGGATCGTCACCTATATGAACACCTGCACACAACTACACACTTGGGGGATAAAAGACCTTGACACTTCTCCAGACGGCCTGCCTGAGGTTCCCTCGACAAAATGCAACTGTACGAGAGATAATCCAGGCTTGCAAAGCATGCCAGCTGATGAGGACAGGGAAAAGGCAGCACACTGGAACGAGGTACCGAGGGGAAGAGCCAGGGCAACACTGGGAGATAGATTTCACTGAGGTAAGACCAGGCAAGTATGGGTATTGCTATCTGTTGGTTCTGGTAGATACCTTCTCGGGGTGGGTAAAAACCTTCCTCACTAAGGGAGAGACAGCAACAGTGGTTGCTAAAAAGATCTTAGAGGAGATAGTGCCTAGGTACGGGCTGCCAGTGACTATGGGCTCTGATAACGGACCTGCCTTTGTGAGTCAGATTGTACAAGGGCTGGCCCAAGCTCTGGGGACAAAATGGAAGTTACATTGTGAATATAATCCCCAGAGCTCAGGACAGGTTGAAAGAATGAATCGGACCCTAAAAGAAACTTTGACAAAGTTGGCAGTGGAGACTGGCGGGGCCTGGGTGACCCTCCTTCCCTTCACGCTCTTTCGAGTGCGTAACACCCCTTATAAGCTGAATATTACCCCTTTTGAGATTCTGTATGGAAGACCCCCTCCTGTGTGTCCTATATTCGAGGAAAAATACCTACCACCCCCTACCTTGGGACAACTCCAACAAACACTGATGGCATTAAGTAAGGTGCATAGCCATGTTTGGAAATTAATTCGAGAGATACATGAGGGAACAAGCAAGGAGACCATCCCCTCACATAATATTGGCCCGGGTGATTGGGTTTGGGTAAAACGACACCAGTCTAAAGCATTAGAACCTAGATGAAAAGGCCCTTATGTTGTTCTCCTTACCACTCCTACTGCTGTTAAGGTCGACGGGATCGGGCCCTGGGTTCACTGCAATCACGTGCGGCAAGCCATCCCGGAAGAACAGAAAAAGGCACAAGCAGAATGGGAGGCAAGACCTCATCCGTCAGATCCTTTGAAACTGAAACTCGTACGACGGGAGCCCTCTTAACTCTCCTGCTGATAACAGTTTTCATCGGCCCAGGAGCAACCAGCCACAACCCCCATCAGCCAGCTAACCTGACTTGGGTGATCTACAATCCTGAGACTGGAGAAGTGCTTAATTCGAGCTCCAACGTGGCCCCCAAAGGGACATGGTGGCCAGCACTGACCTTTGATTTGTGCGTGCTGGCGGCTGACGGTAGTGGGTTTGGTCCCCACCAACTGACCAAGTTCTTTGCCCACGCCTCTTTTGGTCTGTTCACCCATAACTGTGAGCAAAAAGGCTCACAGTACTACGAACAGGTGCCTGTCTATGTCTGCCCGGGGGGGAGGAAGGGATTGGAACCAAATTGAAAAATGTGGGGGAGTTGACTCTTTTTATTGCGCCGCTTGGAGTTGGGAAACCACGGGAACAGTCCATTGGCTCACTAACTCCGACAAGGACCTCATTCAGGTGAAATCACCCCCGAATTCCCAGAAATGTCCAACTAAGGGAGCATCATCCAAACCCGGGCAATGTTTCCCATTACAGATCAAATTCACAGACAAAGGAAAGAAATTTACCAGGTGGGATGTTGGTCAAGCTTAGGGCCTCTGTCTTTACAAGACTGGCTATGACATAGGATTCCAGTTTGAGCTTAAATTAAAAATGGGACCGCTCTATTTGGCACCCAAAGTAGCCTTAGGACCAAACCAGGGAACAACCCCAAAGCCTCCCTCCCATAACCAAAGTCAGGCTAATAGATCGACTTCACGCACTGTGGGACCCCCCAAGGTTAACATGTCCCCACCAACAGACCCCTTTATGAAAATGATCTCCTCAGCTTATCTCACCCTAAATGCCTCTCGTCCGGACTTAACAAATGGTGGCTGGCTTTGCTATAATATTAGGCCTCCCTATTATGAGGCGGTTGCCTTTTCTTCAAGACTCATAGTATTACTGACCTTTGGTCCATGCATTTTAAACTGACTGGTCTCATTTATTAGGGAGCGCCTAAATACCATCCAAATTATGGTATTGAGACAACAATATCAGTCAATTTCACAGGGTGACGAGAAAAATTCCTCTACAAAAGTACAAAGACAGGGGGGAAATGTGAGACTGTCATGGCTAACGCCATGACAGGCAGCCTAGGCCTGCTTTCCTGGGGTAACATAATTATCAGGCTACCTGGAGCCAGCCAATCAACATATGCCTAGCCAGAAAAAAAGGGAACCTATCAGGGGAAAGCTGAAAGCCCCACATTGGGCCAACAAAAATTACCTTGCAACTTTGTAACCAATCCGCTTGCACCAACTACCCACTGTGTAACCAATCTGACTGTGCCAACTACCTGCTGCTTATTTTGACCTAATAAATATCTGAGAGAACTGGGGCTCGGGGCCTTTCGTCCTCACACCCTTGAGGAGGGCGGGAGGTCCTGGCTTGAGTCAGTAATAAATTCCCCTATTGCGAGTTGCATTGTTTCGAGGAGTCTTCTTTTCCGACTGGGGACTCGGACTACAGGCAGAACAGTGACTTGCCTTTTTAGACTGGATTCTAATTTTTTTTTCCAATCAGACTGAGAACAGCAGTATTATATAACTATGAAGTTATTTTTGTCATAAATGTTACAAATATTTTCTTTCACCATGCCATTTGCTTTTTAACTTATGGTAATTTTTTTACACCAAAAAGAAGTTTCTAGCTCTTGAAGTAAAACTGTATATATATATATATATTGCTGTTCCTGAGACTTAAACTGTATATATATATATATATATATATATATATATATATATATATACATATTGCTGTTGCTGAGACTTCTTTCCCCTGACTGGGAATATAAATAAGAATTCCCTTCTTCCCCCTATACCCCAGGGCTCAGCATAGGTTTCCTGGATTAAATGACATTTCATGCCAGCTCAAAGGAGCATCAAATCACCAATAGTGGTTGGTTTTTCCTTGTCATACAAATAGATGGATAACATCCTTGTGGAAGAAATGATTCATTCAGACTCATTCAGACATAGCTGATTTGAGTTTTAACCTTGAAAGTAATCATACAGTAAGCTCTCGAATTAGGGCTAAACATTGGGAAAATAGTGTTACACTCTGTTTAGATTTATGTTTAATTTGGGGGTGTGAGTAGACCCAACCAAAAGACAAGTGACACTTGGCTGGGGAACACCCCAATGAGCTGCCTGGTGTGGACTGTGCAAGTGGCGGCTGATTTGGCACTTGGGACCTCCCCCGACTTAGGTTCAGACACAGATCCTGAGCTCTGAGGCCTGAGACTTGAACTATGAGATTGGTGACAGGAATAACTCTTCTCCTAGCTTTGGGTAAGTGATCTGGGCCTAAGAAAGAATTGTTTTCGTGGGTAAAGTAAAAGAACAGATGTCTGCTGCTTTCACTTCTCCCACTGTGCTTTACCAAACTGCTGGGAAGAATGTGCATCTGTGTGTTTCTATGTGTCTGTGTGTTTTCTAGAGAATCTGAGCATCATTATTAGAAGTTATCAGATCCACTACTCACAGAGCTCCCATGAATCTCACTGATTTCTGACTGTAAGAAGTTTTGGGGTTCAGGGAATCCAAGTATCATGGAAAACAGCAACTTATCTTTGGCCTTATGGCTCTGACTAGCTCAGTAATAAATACAAGTAGTAATTCTCCTGTCCTATGCAACACACAAAACATGAAATCTCATGAAAATACTCAAGGATGGGGCAAGGCCAGAGAATGTTTATGGGAATGTTTATGAACCTGCCCTTTAGGCACACCCTGATTTGACAATCCAAAGCTGATCGACTGTTTCTCAATACCTCAGGCATATTGGGAGATTCTAAGACCACACAGCCAAGCTCAGTGGAGGGCACTGAAGAAGAACCTGTGCATTTGCCCTGTAATCACTCCACAATCAGTGGAACTGAGTATGTATATTGGTATCAACAGATTTCCCACCAGGGTCCAGAGTACTTGATTCATGGTCTGAACAACAATGTGACAAATAGGATGGCCTCTCTGAGCATCGCCAAAGACAGAAAGTCCAGCATCTTGGTTCTGCCCCAGGTCACCGTGAGAGACACCGCTGTGTACTACTGCGTCCTGAGGGACACACACTGGGACAGACGGGGCTGCACCTGTGCGGTATGTCCTTGCTGGGGAAGGGAAGCAGCAGCGGTGTACTTGTTAGAGCCAGTTTGGAAGGAAACCTTAGTATACCCGTGAAAATATGTAATAGTCATATCCTTAGTTAACAATATTGCACTGAACACTTTAAAAACTACTAAGAGGGCATAGTTTAAGTATTCCTATCACAACAAAGGACTGTTGCTGAAGTTTGAAGCTTCAATACTTTGGCCACTTGATGTGAAGAGTCAGCTAATTGAAAAAGACTGATGCTGGGAAAAATTGGAGACAAAAGGAAAAGGGAGTGGCAAAGGATTGAGATGGCTAGACAGAATCACTGACTCAATGGATATGAATTTGAGCAAACTCTGAAGGATAGTGGAGGACCGAGGAAGCTGGCATACTAAGTCCATGGGGTAGCAAAGAGTTGGATGCAACTTAGAGACTGAACAACAATGACAACACAATCACAGCAAGTAAATAAAAATTTAAATGTAAAGAGGGCAAGAGAAAACTTTTGGAGGTATAACTACACAATGGAATATGATTCAGCAATTCAAAGGAATGAACTATGATAAATGCAACAACATGGGTGAATCTCAAAATAAATACCCCAAAAGAAACCAGACAGGAGACAGTATATACTCTAGAATTCTATTTACATAAAACTAGAGAAATTGCACACTGATCTACAGAAAGAAGGAGCAGACTAGTGATTGCTTTGGACTGAACAGGGGTTGGAGGGGGAATGTGGTAGGAAGATATACAGGAGGGGTTAAAAAGGAGCACAAAGAATAAGGCCACCAGGGACCTTTGGGGTCCTGCACGTGCTTTTACCTGTATTATAATAATGATTTCACACTTGTACACTTTGTAAAAAATGATCAAATTGTACATTTTAAGTATATGCAACTTAATTGATGTCAAGTATGCCTCAATAAAACAGGTTTTAAAAGAATGAAATAAAAAACAGACCCAATGTTAAGAAACACTTCTACAGAGAGCAGAATTTTTCACTTTTTAACATTTACAAAGAGGAAACGATTTCAAGCAGGCAAGGGTAACAGTGCATTTTTCTAAATCTCATAAAATAACGTACTCTGTTGCAATGTGTTGTGCTGTGCTTACATCCTCAGTTCAGTGGCTCAGTCATGTCTGACTCTTTGCGACCCCATGAATCACAACACGCCGGGCCTCCCTGTCCATCACCAACTGCCAGAGTCCACCCAAACACATGTCCATCGAGTCGGTGATGCCATCCAATCATCTCATCCTATGTCGTCCTCTTCTCCTCCTGCCCTCAATCTTTCCCCACATCAGGGTCTTTTTCAATGAGTCAACTCTTCGCATCAAGTGGCCAAAGTATTGGAGTTTCACTTTTAGCATCAGTCTTTCCAATGAACACTCAGGACTGATCTCCTTTAGGATGGACTGGTTGGATCTCCTTGCAGTCCAAGGGACTCTCAATAGTCTTCTCCAACACTACAGTTCAAAAGCATCAATTTTACAGTGCTCAGCTTTCTTTATAGTCCAGCTCACATCCATACATGACTCCTGGAAAAACCATAGCCTTGACTAGACAGAATTTGTTGGCAAAGTAATGTCTCTGCTTTTTAATATGCTGTCTAGGTTGGTCATAACTTTCCTTCCAAGAAGTAAGCATCTTTTAATTTCATGGCTGCAATCACCATCTGCAGTGATTTTGGAGCCCATAAAAATAAAGTCAGCCACTGTTTCCACTGTTCCCCCATCTGTTTGCCTTGAAGTGATGGGACCAGATGCCATGATCTTTGTTTTCTGAATGTTGAGCTTTAAGCCAACTCTTTCACTCTCTTCTTTCACTTTCATCAAGAGGCTCTTTAGTTCTTCTTCACTTTCTGCCATAAGGGTGGTACCATCTGCTTATCTGAGGTTATTGATCCTGTCCAACTCTTTGTGACCTTATGAACTGTAGCCCATCAGGCTCTTCTGTCCATGGGATTCTCCAGGCAAGAATACTGGAGGGGGTTGCCATGCCCTCCTTGGGCGATGGACAAACAAGAAACTAGGTCTGATCTCTGATTGATTCAGTCTCCTGCACAAATTAGGTCTCTCAGAAGAGTCTTCATCCCTGAGCTAAAGTGACCTCTTCTAGGAAAGCCCATTCAAGAGAACCTGACTCAGCTGCATTTCCTAAGAAATCAAGGGATGGAGACATTTCTGCAAGTACTCACAGGGACATTGGGGTTGCAGGCAGCCTGTGAGTATTGGTTAAATATAGGAGAGTTAGGAGATCATGACAACTTCTTGAGGGCAGGAACTGTGTCACTTTCTATCTTGGGAAGGCTGTTGAGACCCAGATACAGGTAGAAATAGGCAGTATTTGATACTGATGTGGTAATGTTGCCAATTGGAGGGAATAAGACAAGGTAAAGAAAAAACATTTCTAATATGAACTTGAACATTTTATGTGAATTATATATATATATATATGTGTGTGTGTGTGTGTGTGTGTGTGTGTGTGTGTGTGTGTGTGTGTGTATGTGTGTATATATATATATATTTTTTTCTTTATATTTTTGAGCAGGCCGAGCATCCAAGAACTGGAGCACAGATCATGATCCCTGATCATCCAAGAGGAGAAAGATTACATCATAAACTGCCATTCATCAGCGACCTCACATACCTTATACTGGTACAAACAAAAGCATAGTGAAGGTCTGATAATCTTGGTGGTGCTATGGAAATTTAGGGAAGAAAAGAGTCAATGAAAAATAACTGCCAATCTGGATGAGAAAAAGGCAGCAAAGTTCCCCGCATATCACAACCTTGAGTCCAGTCACTCGGGCGTCTACTCTGTAGGGGAGACACACAGTGATTCTGGATCTTTACAGGCTGTCCCCAAACATACAGCTGGGCCACAGTTGCTCCCTGACACAGGGCTCCTGAGGGGTGGCTGGGACACTTGCCAGGATGAGGAGCCTAAGGAAGATGCTATTGTCTCATTCCTGAAAAGGGGGATAAAGGAGTGAGAGCAAAGGAAGCTATACTTTCATTCTGAAATTTAATTTGACTTTGTGTTCTGGTAATTGTTACATTTTAGTGGGTAGAACCTCATGGCATGAGAATAGCATGAATGTCAGTGATTGCTGCAATAACTGTTCACAAATCTTGTGCTTTAATTGTCCCAAGGAGACTCTTTCCCATCTGTTATTCACACACCATGTTAATAGAAAGAAATTCTCAGTCATTTATTGGGTTCCTTGGAGCATATGAAAATTCTACCATGAGTACTAGAACAGCTAGACTGTCATTCTGGGCAGAGTCGAGGGCAATATTTTATTCTGAGTTTATATTGTAAATATAGAGATAGACAAATAAATGGGTAGATAGATGAGAGAGAGAGAGAGAAGAAGAGAAGAGACATAGATCTATGCCTAATCTGATCTTATACTTCTCCAACAACATGTCACCTATCCTCACCTCCCATGGGCTGCAGCCCCCTCACCTTTGACGTAGCTTCACAAAGAAACAGGTCATATTCAGTCCTGTGGCAGACCTCAATTTGCAGGCTTTTTCCACTTGTCTTATTGCTGTTGATAAAAAAGATCAGAACTTAGGCCCAGATGGAATGGAACTAAGACATGTAAATATTTTGTCTCTAGTTCTTCACCATCCCTGTGCCTTTATTTGCCTGCCTTCCACCTCTGCTCCTGCTTCTTACCAACCCCTCAAGTACTCCAGTGACTCTCCACTACCCCTTTTGTCCATTCAAAGCCAAATGTTTCTAGTCACTGAATTGTTTTCCAAAATCTTCTTTCACTTTATGGATTCCATTTCCCAAATCAATCTGTAAAATGGAATGGTTTGTACTCTAACTTCCATTTCAATACAACATGCTGGATTAGCTCTCCCAGATTGTATTCGGAAAGGGAAATGTTCGAGGAGATTGACAAGAAGTCACCTCAACTGTTATACTTTCAGTTGCTGTGACAGTTTGGTTAGAAGGACGTTTCGTGGTAAAACAGTTTCCCACACTTTGAAACCACAGTGTAGATCATGTGCCTGTGTGTAGGGCAGATCCCCTGAGCAAGGGTGCCAGCATCACAGTGTTGGTATCTTTTAGAAATACATTTTTACTCAAATTTGTTCAGAAGGATAGTATACTACAGAAAGGAAAAAGGATAAAGATTATATTGCTTGACACTGCACATAATAATTGGCAGCATCTGTTATGTAAGATGGATTTCATTTTCATGACAATCATGGAAATAATGGTTATAATGCACATTTAAAAAACCATATTCATTTAGATCTAATATAGGAGAAGACATCGAATGGAGATATTATTATCTTCATTTTGCTGATGAGAATACTAAGAGGCAGAAAAATTCCCATCAAGGAATGCTTCTGAGAGCTTGAATTCTGGGGAAACACAGGAGATCCACAGCCACTCCAGAGATACAGGGGTCACTCGTCCATCTTGTAGTTGGTCCTCACCTCCACTGTCTTCCGTCATTACCAAATTTTTTCTCATAGTCATTGCCCACTGACCTGGAAATTGGAGGCAAGTGATGCTTTGCACCCACTTCCCCAAACTGCCTATCAGATAATGGTGGAACCTGGGTCATTTTGCTTCTGATCCTCCAAGGTACATGAGTTAGACCTTCTTTGATTCCAAAATCTCTCCCTGGGGCAATGTGTGCAGTCCTGGAGCTGTCAGTTTCCTGCACTCAAAAGTGGTTCACTTATTGTTACTTCATTTTGTTTTACTGGGGTTCCTGATTGGTATCTTTCTTCTTTTATGACTTGAAATAGAAATAATGCATTCTATTATTGCAGGATTTTCTTCCTGAATAAGCTCACTATAGGCATTTGCCATGCCTTGATTTTCTGGCTTAGCAATTCCAATTAGAACAGAATCCAAATAAAAAATTGATTCATGTCAATGTATGGCAAAAACCACTACAATATTGTAAAGTAATTAGCCTCCAACTAATAAAAATTAATGGAAAAAAATAAAAAAATTAAAAAAAAAAATAAATTAGAATACATAGCAATGGTATTTCTTAGGTTGTTTAGGTTGTTAAAGAAATATTTTCTTATTGCACACAGAAAGTATTATTGCACTCTTTAGACATATAGAACATATATCTTAGTAACCTGAGTGGTTATATTCTTGGAAGCCTGGGAGATACGGTCCCTTATATGTATGAAATTTCTTTGAAATTCCATGTTTGTGAAATTCACATGTTACATTCTACTCTGTAATATAGTCTTATTTGTTTCAATATATGAAAAAATGCTTTAAATTGATCATCCAGAATTGCACACCATGTTTATCCCAGTGCCTAATGTCACCATCATACACCATTAGCTGGCCTATTTTCCCTCAGAGGATAGAAATATATTGATAGAATTCTCAAGGAAATGGGGATGCATTCAAGGCTGAGGCAGCTGGTCTCATGGCAAACCGGAACAATAGCTCCTCATTGTTACTACAGCCACAGCCGTGGTGATCACAAGATGGTCAAGAGACCTAGTGCTAAACCTATCATCCTGTCATCTCTGAGCCTCCCACATTCCGTTAAGATAGGAGCAGATTAATGCAAATTTGTTTTTATCTAATGAAGATGTTTCTGGTTTTTTGAAGATGCTTTCTGTTTTTTGTGTTTTTTTTCTCAATGCATTTCTCCAATAAAATAGTGCAGAGTCATTTAAAAAAGAAAGATAAGGTTATCAGTATTTTTACTTGCCCGGAGACAGTGATTCATATTGAGAAGCCTACTACTCAGTAAAATAGAAAAGAGACAAGGTAAGTACACAACCAGAAGTGAATCTCAGGCAATCCAAGACTTGGAATTGGAATTGATACGCGAAGGAGGAAAGGACACTCGGAAAATCTGAAGTGGAAATCCCTGCTCTCCTAAGTCTGAGGAGCATAGTGGGTTATAATGACAGATACTCTGGTCAGGACAAGGTGGAAGTTCATAAGGTGTTCCTCAGCTTCTCAGCCTAGAACATAAGAGGTTGAAACTCCAAGATAGAGAATCAAGTTTTTTTAAAAGCAAAATTTCCCCTCTAAAACTTCATTTTGTAAAAATGATTTTTTGCTTGTTCAGAGCTTTATTTTCTTCTTTAAAAAAAGTTGGAATGTTCACACCACTGCATTAATGAGCAATGGCAACCTTCTTCCTGCATTGTCTCTCCAAAGGTTCTTTTCTCTTTTAGGTTTGCTTTGTTTTGTTTATTTGTTTTTTGTTTTGCCTTTGCCTTTCATGTTAAGTGTGATTTTTTCAAATGTCTAGTGATATCAGATGTTCATTCATACTTTGCTGTTGTTTAGTTGTTATGTCCTGTCTCTTTTACAACCCCATGGATTGTAGCTCACCAGGCTCCATGGGATTCTCCAGGCAAGAATACTGGAGCGGGTTACCATTTCCTTCTCCAGGGGATCTTCCAAGCCGAGGGACTGAACCTGTGCCTCCTGTATTGTAGGTTTGCCGCTGAGCCACTAGGAAAGCCCAATTCATTTATACTTAATAGGCTATAAATCTGGGATTTGAGCAGAAGAAGATGGCCTCACTTTATTCTCAACTGAGACTGGCATCCCAGATTCTTAGGATCTTTTATTCAAAATCTTCAGAAAAATAGGATTTCGGCACCTGGATTTTTCTTTTTCTTTCTTTCTTTTTTTTTTTTTTTTAGCATTTCCTTCATTGGGCCCTTAAGATTCAACTTCCTTCAGCTAATCCAGTTACCACTTCTCCATCCACTCTCAATTCCCAGAACATCTCACCTGCAGTCATTTCTTGCTTTTTGTGTAAATCCTTTGGCATTTGTAACTTAATATTATTTTTTTTTACTGTCATTTCAGTAGGTTCTCAGAAAGAAACAGAAAAAATATGTCTTTAGTTCATTATGCTTAGTCATAAGAGTAGCTTTCACTGATTTTCTTAAGCGATATTACAAGGTGCTCAGTGGCAGAGTTCCTGTCTTGCTAATGTCTCTATTTCCCTAGCAGATAGTGAGTACCCAGTAAACACCCACTAAGTGAATGGGAGAAACAAGAGAATTCCGTTTTAAAAACCTCTCAGACAGCAATCTAGCGACTAACCATAAGGGGGCACTGCCTGTGTTCATATTAACTTTCAAGATTAGCTCAAAATCCAGAGAAACCTCCAGTTAGAGATCAGACAGGCTGATATACAGAACAGCATATATTTTAACATATGACAGGATTCATAGTGTTCATCTAAGCCTAGAGGAGTTTCTTGAAGCAAAAAAGCCCTTTTAGGAAGTAATTTCTTTGCTGAAATAAGTGATAGAGATGTTTCTTGAAAATTTATTAATAATCCTATGGATGCACCTGTCATGTGAGTACTGAGGGTTTCTGAACCTTCCACAGGGAATTCTAAAAGGGTAGAAAATCTGTGAGGGAAGGAGGTGAGGTATAACTGGGTCTATGAAAAGAGAAACAGAAAGAGAAATGGGAGGGCGGGAGAGGTGGGAGGGGGCAAGAAGAAAAGGGAAAAACACAGAGCCAAAGCTGGGGAATTAGGGGAAAGAGTGTCCATCATCGCTCTCAGGCTCTCAGAAAGGTGGTCTAAAAATGATTTTGCATAGCTTCCTTTAATTTTCTAAATAGGTGTGAGTGCCCAACAACTGAATCAGAATCCTCAGTCTATGTCCATTCAAGAGGGAGAGGACGTCTCCATGAACTGCAATTCCTCAAGCACATTAAACCTCTTGCTGTGGTACAAGAAGGATGCTGGAGAAGGCCTGATCCTACTAATAAAATTACTTAAGGGTGGTGAGTTGGCCAGAAATGGGAAACTGACTGCTCAGTTTGGAGGAACGAAAAAGGACAGCTTACTGAACATTTCAGCCTCTGAACCTAAAGATGCAGGCACCTACTTCTGCGCTGGCAGCACAGTGCTCCCCGAGCACCTGCAGCCTGCACTCAAACTGGCAGTGGGCACACCGGGCACCGTGCTTTCCCGGCTCCTGCTCTCTTGACATGAGATGGAACTGTGCGCACAACCCCTGGCCCCTGCCCCCTGCCCTTCTGCTGCTGCAAACTCATGTAGTCAAGGCTTTACCTTCCCAAGACTGTGCTCTGCTTAATGAACACAACTCCGTTCTAATATATAGGGTAGGTTTGCTTGCTTCTTTTGTCAGGATATAAAGAGAAAGGATCAGTATACAATCACAATTGAATATTTAGCATATTTCTCCTAAAAATGGATAGATATTATGTAATGAGTAGTAAATAAGCTACAGAGATCTAATGTACAGTATAATGAATTTAGACAATAGTAGTGTACTATGATTGTATAAATATTGCTTCCTTGGCAATCATATTATAATCCTATATAAAAGTATCAAATTAACACACTGTACACCTTAAATTCACATGCTGTTACACATCAAATATATCCAATTAAACACAAATAAATAAAATCTAAAATAAAACAAAAGGATAGCCATCAATGAAATAGAGTTGAGAGACCAGGAATAAATCCATACATATGTGGCCAATTAATTTTCAACAAAGTGCCAAGGCCATTCAAAATGGAAGCAACACAGGGACAACGGGACAGCTGTGTGCAAGAGTGCATACATGTATAAAAATGAACTTAAAAGATTCAAGGGCTTGAACGTAAAAGTTATAACTAGAAACCCTTAGAAGAAAATATAGGTAAAATTTGGTGACCTTGGACTATGAAACAGTTTCTTAGATGCGACTTTAAAAGCAAAGTAACCAAATAAAAAATAGGTGAGTTGAACTTCATCAAAATTTAAAATTTTTGTGCATCAAAGGTCACAAAGTTTTCCACAAATGAGAGTGAAAAGGCAACCCCCAAAATGGAAGACTATATTCACAAATCATGTATTGATGAAGATATACAATTGAAACTACATTTGAAAAGTAACTTACAACTCAGTAATGAAAAGATAAATACCAATTTAAAAATGGGGGGTGATCAGGCCCCCTCTTCCACCCTGCCAGGTGGGTTCCTCCTCACCCGAGCACTGTTTCCCTGCTGCGGTCCACTACCTGCTAACGTGAAAGGTCCGCGCGTTGAGAAGCAGAATCCTTCCAGAAGGGCGAGGCACCTCCCCCCTTCTAGAAGATTCAAGTCAGAAGACCTCGGAGTAGTCCCAAATGGAACTTATCCCCTTAAAGTGAGGAGTTTCACAGTCCATGCACCAAATGTTGTAGTCATGCGTTCCGGGAAACAAAGTCACTCAGAAGGACAATGCAGATAGTGGAGTGCAGTTTATTACACCAGCGGGCCCAAAGCAGAGTCTCCTCTTAGCCAAGGACCCCAACCAGCATTTGTGGAAATCTTTTGTACCCCATGTGTACCTGTCCGAACCCACCACCCCAAATTCCTTGAGACTTACATAAACAAAGGAAGGGTAAATACAATCCCAATAACCCCATTCACGTGCCATGTGCTCAGACAATTAAACAATTAGCCAAGAATCAATAAGCCCGAGGTTACACTTCATTAGGTACGGAAAAATTTATGGCCTGTCTGAAAGAAGGGGTGATTAGTGTATGTTTTCTCTTAGGCAATCAGTAACCTGGATACGATTTTTAAGGTTCCCCTGTCCAGAGTAGGTCTTACCTTTTTCAACATGACTACTGGGAAGACCATAGCTTTGACTAGACGGACCTATGTCGACCAAGTAATGTCTCTTTTTAAAATGCTGTCTAGGTTTGTCATAGCTTTTCTTCCAAGGAGCAAGCGTCTTTTAATTTTATGGCTAAGATCACCATCCACAGTGATTTTGAAGCCCAAGAAAGTAAATTCGGTCACTGTTTCCATTATTTCCCCATCTATTTGCCATGAAGTAATGGGAAGAAAGCTGAGCACCGAAAAATAGATGCTTTTGAACTATGGTGTTGGAGAAGACTCTTGAGAGTCCCTTGGACTGCAAGGAGATCCAACCAGTCCACCCTAAAGGAGATCAGTCCTGGGTGTTCATTGGAAGGACTGATGCTGAAGCTGAAACTCCAATACTTTGACCACCTCACGCGAAGAGTTGACTCGTTGGAAAAGACCCTGATTCTGGGAGGGATTGGGGGCAGGAGGAGAAGGGGACGACAGAGGATGAGATGGCTGGATGGCATCACCGACTCGGTGGACATGGGTTTGAGTAAACTCTGGGAGTTGGTGATGGACAGGGATGCCTGGCGTGCTGCAATTCATGGGGTTGAAAAGAGTCGGACATGACTGAGCGACTGAACTGAAGTGAACTGACTGAATGGGACTGAATGCCATGATCTTAGTTTTCTGAATTTTGAGTTTTAAGCCAGCTTTTTCACTCTCCTCTTTCACTTCGTTTTTTGAATGTGGAGTTTTAAGCCAAATTTTTCACTCTCCTCTTTCACTTTCATCAAGAGGCTCTTTGGTTCCTCTTTGCTTTATGACATAAGGGTGGTGTCATCAGCATATCTGAGGTTATTGATTCCAGCTTGTGCACCCTAAAGGAGATCAGTCCTGAATATTCATTGGAAGGTTGATGCTGAAACTTGAGCTCCAATACTTTGGCCACCTGATGGGAAGAGCTAACCCATTAGAAAAGACTCTGTTGCTGGGAAAGATTGAGGGCAGGAGGGGAAGGGGACAACAGAAGATGGTGGCATCACCGACTCAATGGCATCACAGACTGAACGGACATGAGTGTGAGCAAGCTCCAGGAGTTGGTGATGGACAGGGAAGCCCTGCGTACTGCAGTCCATGGGGTCACAAAGAGTCGGACATGATAGAGCAACTGAAGAGACTGACTGACTGGGTGACCTAGTGGTCTTCCCTAATGTCTTCAATTTAAGTCTCAATTTCACAATAAGCAGTTCATGATCTGATCCACAGTCAGCTCATGGTCTTATTTTTTTCAGACTGACAGAGCTTCTCCATCTTCAGGTGCAAAGAATATAGTCAATCTGATTGCGGCATTGACCACCTGGTGATGTCCATGTGTAGAGTCGTCTCTTGCATTGTTGGAAGGGGGTGTATGCTATGACCAGTGCATTCTATTGGCAAAACTCTGTTAACCTTTGCTCTGCTTCATTTTGTACTCCAAGGCCAAACTTGTCTGTTACTCAAGGTAGCTTTTGACGTCCTAGTTTTGCATTCCAGTGCCCTATGATGAAAAGAACATCTTTTTTTTTTTTTCCTTGGTGTTAGGTCTGGAAGGTCTGGTAGATCTTCATAGAACTGTTCAGCTTCAGCTTCTTTGGCATTAGTGGTTGGGGCATATACTTGCATTATGGTGATATTGAATGGTTTGCCTTGGAAACAAATCAAGATCATCCTGTCATTTTTGAGACTGCACCCAAGTTCTGCATTTTTGATTCTTTTGTTGACTATGAGGGCTACTCCATTTCTTCTAAGGGATTCTCGCCCACAGTGGTAGATATGATGGTCATCATATTAATGGAATTAATATTAAGTTAATTAACTATTAACTTAATAGTTAATAGTTAATTAACTATTAAGTTCTTCCATTCCTGTTCATTTTAGTTCACTGATTCCTAAAATGTTGGTGTTCACTCTTGTCATCTCCTGTTTGACCACTTCCAATTTACCTTAATTCATGGACCTAAGATTCCAGGTCCCTATGCAATATTGTTCTTTACAGCATCGGACTTTACTTTTACCACCAGACACATTCACAACTGGGTGTTGTTTCTCCTTTGGCTTAGCCACTTCATTCTTTATTTAATCACTTTTCTCCAGTAAGTGTATTGGGCACCTACTGACCTGGGGAGTTCATCTTTCAGTGTCATGTATTTTTGCCTTTTCATATTGTTCAATGGGGTTCTCAAGGTAAGAATACTGAAGTGCTTTGCAATTCCTTTCTCCAGGGGACCACATTTTGTCAGAACTCTCCACCATGACCCATCCATCGTGGGTGGCCCTATACGGCATGTCTCGTAGTTTCACTGAGGTAGACATGGTCATGTCAACTAATGACTAGGTTTGTCTTATTGGTGTTCCACTGATTTTTCTGTAAAACGTGCTTGTATGACATTTCAGCGGATCATAAAGGGGTCAAAAATGGCTAGGTAAGAAAAAGTGGGGCTTCCCTGGTGGTCCAGTGGTTGAGAGTCTGCTTTCCAGTTTTGGGCTCATGGGTTTGGTCCCTAGTCTGAGGACTAAGATCCCATATGCCTTGGGGCAGCTAGAGAACCTGTGTGCCATGCCTAGAGAAACCCCTGCATTGCAACTACAGAGCCCTCACAATCTAGAGCCCATGCTCTGTAAGAAGAGAAGCCAGTGAGCCACAAGTAGAGAAAACCCACATGCCACAATGAAGACCCAATTCAGCCAAAAGTCAGAAATTAAAAAAAATTGAACAGTTTGCAGAAATGTGGTATGAGCTTCCATGTTAGGCTGTGTGCGGCAGAAAAAAAAAAATAAATAAATAAGCGTGTGAAAAATACCAAATGCTAAAGGACTATTTTGAAAGCTGAGCTTCCCTGGTGGCTCAGTGATAAAAAAAAACCTGCCTGCAAATGCAAGAGACACAGGTTTGATTGCTGGGTTGGGAAGATCCCCTGGAAACAGCAATGAATGGCAACCCACTCCAGTATTCTTGCTTGGGAAATCCCATAGACAGAGAAGCCTGAAGGGCTGCAGTCCATGGGGTCACAAAAGTGTTGTACATGAGTTAGCAACTAAACGACAACAACAACAGCATCTTGAAAGCTCACAGGCGTCATAAAAATAAAGCAGAAATGAAGATGTGTGACTGACTTTTGACAGGAGAACAGGTTATCATTCCTCTGAGTATAGCATCTTGCCCACAAGGGAGTGCATCTTCCTAAAATATACACGTTTCCTGCTGAAATTCTACTGACCTCACCATCATCTGTTCACTGTGACCTTAACTTTTTCTCACACTAAGCAATCAAGACTCAAAGACAACAGAGACTCTAAGGATGAACTCTCCTCCAGGATCAGTGATTGTGCTGTTCTTAATGTTTGGTAAGTAAAATGATACCTACAGCTTAGAGTCTTTTGTTTCATTATGGTGGTATAATCTTTAACTGCAATTTTCACTAGGGGGTAGAGCTCTATATTATGCCAAGGTAACCAGAATTATTTTTTTTTTTCCCCCAGGAGGAAGCAATGGAGACTCAGTGACTCAGCCAAAAGGCCAAGTGACCCTCTTAGAGGGGGAATCTCTGACTGTGAACTGCTCCTATGAAACCAAACAGTATCCTGCCCTTTCCTGGTATGTCCAGTATTCTGGAGAAGGTCCAAAGCTGCTTCTGAGAGCCCACAGGGATAATGAGGAGGGAAGCAGCAGAGGTTTTGAAGCCACATACAATACAGAAACCACCTCCTTCCACTTGGAGAAAGCCTCAGTCTAAGAGTCAGACTCGGCTGTGTACTACTGTGGTCTGAATGACACAGTGACGGAAACTGCAGGGGGAGCTGAGCACAAAATCTGAGCAGCAACGGGGCCTGGATGCCGAGTGTCTGACCTTATGATCCACTTCGGATTAGGAGCCAGGAGGTAGGCTACTGTGTTGTCACCCAATACCTACCCCCAGACTCTTGCTGGTGTGAGAGTACCCCAAATCAACTCTAAGAAGACAACAGAAAAATAAGTAAACATGCCTCATACAAATGCCTTAATGATGAGAGTCTGTCACCATGGTTCCTTAATCAGGGATGAAATTTGTAATTTTACAAGTATAAGATCTCCAATGAATGAAGTGGTCTATATGTTATCCTTGCATAAAGTTCTAACCCCCTGACTGTACCCCAGATCATCTAGGGAAATAATTGTATTTAAAGATACACCTGCAATAGACGAGATTGCAAATACTCAATGGCTCTCTGGTATCTAGGGAAAGAAGAGGTGATTTCTAGAGAAACTTCATCCCAAGAAACATTAGCCTCTTAAAGGAAGGAAGAAATTTAAGAAAGAAAAGAGGAGGAGGGAGTCCTATGCATGACCACACACATGGCAAGAAAAGACAGATTGTTTCTTAGAGTTTATTTTGGAGGGAGTTACATGTTAGATATAAACTGATGTTCTCCATACATATTAAAACAGAACTCTTACATTCACTATAATTAGAATAGTGCCCGCATCATAGTAAAATCTCTTCATATATTTGTTAAATTAATGAATGGGTTGGAAAACCCATTACTGTTACCACAAAAAGGCTATCATTTTTTTCATTAAGAAAATATATTCAATAAAGACTTATTTGTGCCTACTCAATATCAGATCATAATCTAAGAGACAGTACAGAGAACATACAAAATTTGCTGCCCTGTTAGAACTTATATGCTGATAGAGTTCTTACTCCTTGCCACACATGCTGTTTCTGTCTTTAATGTGCACCAAATCATTTAATTCTATCAAACGCTGGTATATATATTTCCATGGCAGTTTCATAAATGATTTTACTGAGGCACAAAGAGAATAAGTTGCTTATCCACGACCACATAGGTAGTTAGTAGCAGAAGTGTATCCCTCAGTCCTGTCTGACTCTTTGCGACCCCATGGACTGTAGCCCCCCAGGCTCCTTTGTTCATGGAATTCTCCAGGCAAGAATACTGGAGTGGGTTGCCTTTTCCTTCTCCAGGGGATCTTCCCGATCCAGGATCAAACCATGTTCTGAGTCACCAGGGAAGCCACGTTAATAGTAGAATCAGGACTCAAATGCAGTTTCTTGAAACACCTGTCTTAGGTATTAATGTAGATTAATGTTGTAGGTACTTGTGTAGATGTATACATGTCACATTGCCAGTAGCAAAGAGGGAACTGGACATTAATTTAAACAGAAGTTTTGAGCAGTGATAGATCTGATTTTAAGATGATCTTGTTGGCTTTTGTCCCCACTCTCCCCCACCTTAAGATAGTGGAGAGTCTCAAGGACAATAATACAAAAAATGTCAAGACATATTTTCCTTAGGAGTTGGATATTGGAATAGGAAGAAGAGTTATTTTTTAGGTCATCTTGGATTCTTCTTGGGAATGATAGAAGGGATACAAATTGATCAGCACAAGAACTGGATGTATTAGGTATGACATTTGCCTTTTATTTATTTGTGATTTGAGGTACAATAAACTGCACATATTTAAAGCCTTGGATCAGTCTTAACATATGTATATACCTGTGACACTATCATCACAATCAAGGTAATGAGTCTTTCCACCATCCCCCAAAGGTTTTTTTGCCCTATGCTATCCATCCCTCCCTTCATCATGGATCCCAGAAAGTCAGCTGCTTATTGTTACAGATTACTTTGCATGGACTTAGATATACTGCTTTTTCATTGATTTTCCGTTTGATCCATCTTTTTTGTTGTTTTTCTCTCCCCCTTTTTCTTGATTTTGTGCTTACTTTAATACTTTTTAATACTTTTCCTAGTGATTACAACATACACACCTATTACTCAGAGTCTAGTTAAAGTTACTGTTGTTGTTGCTTAGTCACTAAGTCATGTTCAACTCTTTTGTGATCCTATGGACTGTAGCCTGCCAAGTTTCTCTGTCCATGAGATTTCCCAGGCAGGAATACTGGAGTGGGTTGCTATTTCCTTCTTCAGGGGATCTCCCTAACCCAGGGATCAAAACTGCATCTCCTGCACTGCAGACGGAGTCTTCACTACTGAGCCACCTGGGAAACCCAGTTAGAGTTAATATTGTTCCGTTTCATGGAAAATGTTGAAATCTTATACAATATGTCTCTTTATCCACCAGTACTGAGTTGTTTTTTTTTTATAATTGTCCATATATATTACATTTACAGACACTGAAAACCTTACAGCAGAATGTTATAACTTTTGCTTTAAATAGTTGTATGTGTTTTTAAGGTTTAATGAAAGAATAAGTAAGAGGTCTTATATTTATCAGCTGTTCACCTTTTGTAGTATTCTTCCTTCATTCCTGAAGATGCAGTTTCCTCTGATACCATGGAATTTTCCTCTGATAATGTGTCTGACATGATATATTTCCCTTCAATCTTGAAAAACTTTTAAAGCATTTCTTCTAGGCTAGGTCTGCTGATAACTATATTCTTCAGTTGTCCTTCAACTTACAATTTTTTTTTCTAAAATTTAAAAACTATGAATTTTCCATCAGTTCACAAGAGCATGATAAAGCATATGGCAACTGAAAGGCTAGGTCTTTTCATTACCTAAAGCAGAGCTGTTTTGTTTTCAAGTATCTCTTTCCTTATTTTTCAATGACTTCATTTTTGCTCGTTTTTAATGAACCATGATTTTTGGTGTTCTGAGCTGTCTGTGAAGACCCGTTAGTCTTTCTGGCAATCAATATATGCCTTAGAGTCCTGTCATCATCTTTAAAGGAGAATATTTTATTTCTCCTCTTTTCTTCAATTATGAGATATTTCTTCTACCACCATAGACAATTGGAGAATTTCCTTGCATTCTTCCAGTGCAGAGGAAATAGCACTTTTCCAAGACTTCAAACAGTCCTGTGGACATTGAATTTACACATGTTGGATTTTGCCAATACCCAGTGACACTGAGAGGAGATAGAATGACTGCTAGCCTGAGAGCCAGCAAGAATTCCTCCTCATAGCTTAATTTTTACTTTTTTTTTTCCCTAACCTAACTTTCATCCTCAATATCATCCCATTTACTTTCTATATTCTGGAAATAAGTGTAAATCTCTCATCTCTCGATGATCCCTAATATTTTTACTCTTAAGGGTTTTGGGTTATTCTCTTTGTATTTCTACTTTTTTAGTTAAGAGGAAATTTGGAAGAGATGAGAGGTAACTATGCAGGACTAGGAATCAGAAGTCCACAGTTACAGACTACAAATTTACAAACTGACAGATTGCTACATCATTTACATGAAGGTTAGTCTTGACAGGAAGGAACACATGAATGAAAAACCCCAGGAGAGGACTGGGCTCATTCTTCTGGAATCAAAGAAAAAAAGTTTTCTGACTTTTGTCATAGGGCCTCATTAGTCATAGAGAAAACAGAGAATGTCTCCATTCTCAGGTTTTCAGAGATCATTCTTTTTTGTTGGCCTTGTGACATGCAGGATCTTCCCTGACCAAGGATCGAACCTGTGCCCCCTGCACTGGTAGTATGGAGGCAAACACTGGACCCCCAGGGCAGCCCCAGAGACTGGTCTTTTGGTGTGGTTGTATTTCCTCTGGCCACAGAGGTTTCTGTAATTGTATTTCCTTTGGCCCTTAAGGCAAAGCCTTCCCAACCAGAGTTATTTCTTTCAACACGGCAGCACTACTCTTATCAATATGGACACTGTCTTATTTTTTGCCACTTTCATTCATTTCCCCCAACATCCCTGACCACTTTGTTGTTGTTGTTCAGTTATGTCTGGCTCTTTGCAACCCCATGGACTGCAGCATGCCAGGCTTCCCTGTCCTTTACCATCTCCTGGAGGTTGCTTAAACTTATGTCCATTGAGTTGGTGATGCCATTCAACCATCTCAAGTTCTACTGTCCCCTTCTCCTACCTACAATCTTTCCCAGCATCAGGGTCTTTTCTAATGTGTCAGTTCTTCACATCAGGTAGCCAAAGTATTGGGGCTTCAGCGTCAGTCCTTCCAATGAATTTTCAGGGCTAATTTCCTTTAGGATTGAATGGTTTGATCTCCTCGCAGTCCAAGGGACTCTGAAGAGTCTTCTCCAACACCACAGTTCAAAAGCATCATTTCTCAGTGCTCAGCCTTCTTTCTGGTCCCACTCTCACATCCATACATGAATAGTGGAAAAACCATAGCTTTAACTATATGGACCTTTGTTGGCAAAGTAATGACTCTGCTTTTTAACATGTTGTCAAAGTTTGTCATAGCTTTTCTTCCAAGGAGCAAGCATCTTTAATTTCATGGATGCTGTCACAACCCTCAGTGATTTCGGAGCTCAAGAAAATAAAGTCTGTCACTGTTTCCATTGTTTCCCCATCTATTTGCCATGAATTGATGGGACCAGATACCATGATCTTACTTTTCTGAATGTTGAGATTTAAGCCAGCTGTTTCACTCTCCTCTTTCACCTTCATCAGAAGGTCTTTAGTTCCTCTTTGCTTTCTGCCAAAAGGGTGGTGTCATCTGCATATCTGAGGGTATCAATATTTCTCCCTGCAATCTTGATTCCAGCTTCTGCTTCATCTACCCAGCATTTCTGATGGTGTACTCTGCATAGAAGTTAAATAAGCAGGGTGAAAATATACAGCCTTGATGTACTCCTTTTCCAATTTGAAACCAGTTCATTGTTCCATGTCCAGTTCTAACTGTTGCTTCTTGACCTGCATACAGGTTTTGCAGGAGGCAGCCAAGGTGGTCTGGTATTCTCATCTCTAAGAATTTTCTACTGTGTGTTGTGATCCACACAGTTAAAGGCTTTAGCCTAGTCACTGCAGCAGAAGTAGATGTTTTTCTGGAATTCTCTTGCTTTTTCTGTGGTCCAGTGGATGTTGGAAATTTGATCTCTGGATCCTCTGTCTTTTCTAAATTGAGCTTGAACATCTGGAAGCCTGGCTTGGAGAATTTTGAGCATTCTTTTGCTAGGAAGTGAAATGAGTGCAATTGTATGGTAGTTTAAACATTCTTTGGCATTGCTCTTCTTTGGGATTGGAGTGAAAACTGACCTTTTCCAGTCCTGTGGTGACTGCTGAGTTTTCCAAATTTGCTGGCATATTGAGTGCAGCACTTTCACAGCATCATATTGTAGGATCCAAAATATCTCAGCTGGGATTCCATCACCTCCACTAGCTTTGTTTGTAGTGATGCTTCCTAAAGCCCACTTGACTTCACTCTCCAAGATGTCGGGCTTTGGGTGAATGATCACACCATCCTGGTCTTTTATGTCATTAAGATCTTTTTTTGGTATAGTTTTTATGTGTATTTTTGCCACATCTTAAGATCTTCTGCTTCTGTTAGGTCCATGCCATTTCTGTCCTTTACTGTGTCCTTCTTTGCATGAAATGTTCCCTTGGTATCTCTAATTTTCTTGAAGAGACCTCTAGTCCTTCCCATTCTATAGTTTTTCTCTATTTCTTTGCATTGTTCACTTAAGAAGACTTTCTTATCTCTCCTTGCTATTCTTTGGAACTTTGCATTCAGATGGATATATATTCCCTTTTCTCCTTTGCCTTTCATTTCTCTTCTTTTCTCAACTATTTGTAAAGCTTCCTCGATAACCGTTTTGCCTTTTGCATTTCTTCTTCTTGGGGATGATTTTGATCGCTGCTTCCTGTACAATGTTACAAACCTCCATCCATAATTCTTCAGGCACTCTGTCTATCAAATCTAATCCCTCAAATCTATCTGTCACTTCCACTGTATAATTGCAAGGGATTTGATTTAGGTCATACCTGAATGGCCTAGTAGTTTTCCCTACTTTCTTCAATTTAAGTCTGAATTTTGAAGTAAGGAGTTCATGATCTGAGCCACAGTCAGCTCTCGGTCTTTTTTTTTTTTTTGCTGACTGTATATAGAGCTTCTCCATCTTGGCTGCAAAAATTATAATCAGTCTGATTTTGGTATTGACCATCTGGTGACGTCCATGTGTAGTCAAGGAATACCCTAGGGGATGAAAGAGCACCACGAAGGAAGGAGCCTGCACCCCTGAATCACTGCACCCGGCAGAGTTGCCCTGTCAACCTGATCTCTCACTTAGATAGAGGTATTTATTTGAGAGAGCAGTCACATTCTTTAAGCCAGTGCATTTTGGGGTGAACGAAGGGAGATCTTAGTTACTACAGTGTACCCTAATTAACTTAGGTTCATTTGAGGGAAACGCAATAATATTATCATGGCAGAACCAACTTTTCTACCTAATTAGGTGACAGAATCCTCTAGAAGGTAGAGTGGGGAGAGGACAAAATCAAAATTCTAGACCCAAAATACTAGATCTGGTCTTGTTTTTGTTGACTGTATCGAGATTCTCCATCTTTGGCTGCAAAGAATATAAGCAATCTGATTTTGCTATTGACCATCTGGTGACATTCATGTGTAGAGTCTCTCTTGTGTTGTTGGAAGAGGGTGTTTGCTATGACCAGTGTGTTCTCTTGGCAAAACTCATTAGTCTTTGCCCTGCCTCATTTTGTACTCCACGGCCAAATTTGCCTGTTACTCCAAGTATCTCTTGGCTGCCTACTTTTGCATTCCAGTTCCCTATGATGAAAAGAACATCTTTTTTTGCCTTAGTTCTAAAAGGTCTTGTGGGTCTTCTTAGAACCGTTCAACTTCAGCTTCTTTGGCATTAATGGTTGGGGCATAGACTTGCATTACTGTGATATTGAATGGTTTGCCTTGGAAAGGAACAGAGTTCATTCCACAGTTTTTGAGACTGCACTGAAGTACTGACAACTACCTCTGGCAATCTCCAATCTGTTCTCCATAAGCTTATTTTTTTTCTTTTTTAAGCTTCCATATATAAGTAATATCATTAAATATTTGTCTGTATCTCACTTATTTCACTACTTTAATGATTTCATGATGCATATATGTTATTGAAAATAGCTTGATGTTTTCTTCTATGAGTTTTATGTTTTCAGGTCTTATGATCAAGTCTTTAAACCATTTGAGTTGATTTTTTATGGGGTATAATAGGGATGCTCTTTCATTCCTCTGCATGTGGCTGTGCAGTTTTCTCCTCACCATTTATTGAAAACATTGTCCTTGATCCATTGTATATTCTTTTATTGTAAATTAACTGGTCATATATATGTGAATTTTTTCTGGGCTCTCCATTCCATTGATCAGTGTGATTGTTTTTATGTCAACATCAAATAGTTTTATTGCTCTAGCATGTAATATAGCTTGAAGTCAGGAAGTGTGATGCCTCCTACTTTGCTATTCTTTCTCAAGATTGCTTTGGATATTCAGGATCATTTTTAGTTCTATAAAAATTTTAAGATTATTTTTTCTATTTCTGTGAAAAGTGCCATTGGCATTTTTATACAGATTACATTGAAACTATGGGCTTCCCAGATGATTCAGTGGTAAAGAATCTGCCTGCCAATTCAGGAGATGTGTGTTCAATCCCTGGGTCAGCAAGATCCCATGGAGCAGGAAATGACAACCTGCTCCATTATTCTTGCCTGGAAAATTCCGTGGACAGAGGAGCCTGGCAGGCTACCAACCGTGAGGTTGCAAAGACTTGGACACCACTGAACATGCCCACATGCGTTGAACCTATAGATTGCTTTGGGTAGTATGAATGTTTTAGCAATATTAATTCTTCCAATACATGGGAACAATATATCTTTCCTTTTATTTGTGTCTCCTTCAATTTTCTTCACCAATGTCTTATAGTTTTGGACCCTGTCTTTATGTCTAAAAGATTTCACAAGCATCATGTGGACTCATGAGCATTAGTCAAAGAAAATATCTCTGCCATCTTCCATCACCACCATGACAGAGCTGTCTGAGGCATTTATTCTAATTCCAAAGATTTTCATAGACTCAAATTCCAACTCTGAGATACCTTTTAAAAACTGATTTCTCAGTGAAGTAACTTGTTACTCTACTTTCATATGGCATCTAATTTCTATAGGCTTCCCTGATGGCTCAGATGGTAAAACATCTGGCTGCAGTGCAGAAGACCCAGGTTCGATCCCTGGGTCAGGAAGATCATCTGGAGAAGGAAATGGTAACCCACTCTAGTACTCTTGCCTGGAAAATTCCATGGACAGAGGAGCCTGGCAGGCTACAGTCCATGGGGTTGCAAAGAGTCAGACACAACTGAGTGACTTCACTTTCTTTTATTTTTCTTCAATTTCTGTAGATTCTAAGACTAACACACCATCATAGATTTGGGATGGTAAAAACATATTGGGAAGGCAGAAGTTTTTGATATAGCTCTGAAAGTAAAAGGAAGACACTGATTAGCTCCCCGTGGGGCCTTGGAATCTTTGGTTCTACATTTGGCCTTCAGAGGGCGATGTTGCACAAACTAAAGATCTTGTTCAGCTTCCTCTGTTCAGTTCTTTCTGCAGCTTGCTGAGTTCTTTGCAGAGGCAACAGAGAAGAATCAGACATCAAACATCAGAAAGCTGTAGGCTCATCTCAGCAGCTTTTGTATTTTTATCTTAGCAAGGAACTTGTCCAGCCTTAAACTTCTTTTTCCTGCCACTTTCCTGTCTGCTCAGGGGAGATCATTCAGAGAAGACTTCACAGCGTTTCCACTGCTCAGCCATGCTACTGTTGCTCATCTCAATACTGGGGGTATTTGCCCTGAGTGAGTAAAATTTCTTAGTGGTCTGTCGTTCTACAGACTCTTACTACAAACACAGTTCTTTTCATAGTGATGTCTGCATTGCTTTTAGTGACAGGACATTGATTTTGCAGGAGATTCCAGAGGCCAGTCAGTGACCCAGCCTGATGATCCTGTTTTGGTCTCTGAAGGAACCTCATTGGAGCTGAAGTGTAACTATTCCTACGGTGCAACTCCCTATCTCTTCTGGTATGTCCAGTACCCCAGGCAAAGACCCCAGCTGCTCCTCAAGTACTTTTCAGGGAACACCGTGGTTCAAGGCATTAGAGGCTTCGTGGCTGAATTTAGGAGCAGTGAATTTTCTTTCAACCTGAGGAAATTCTCAGCCCATTGGAGTGACTCTGCTGAGAACTTCTGTGCACTGAGTGACACAGTGCCTGGGACTGCAGGAGGAGTTGAACACAACCCACTCGCGGTGGTGGAGTTTTCAGACACTCAAGATCACTTCTTGTTTTATTTTAAGCGATCTTTTGCTATATGATTGCAAATGAGGCAAAGAGAGTTGAGCAGACAGACAGAGGTACTTTTATATAAGCCTACAGTTCCATGTCTGGTAAATTTTATTTCGAGAACTTTTTACTTCATTTAGAAACCATGTAACAATAAATAGTTAAGATCCTAAGAATGATGTTCTTATCATGTACTAATCAGATGCTTAAGCATTTGCCTTTAGGTTGACTGTTTTAAGGGATTGACTGTAGGGGTTTTCATTTACCACTTTGTGTGTCGCTCAAGACAGAGAACAAAAGATGAACTGCTCATGTTCTCTCCCTGAAAGTTTGCCTGCTTAACTTGGTCATTCACAGAAAAATGTCTTGAAATTTTTCCCCCGTGGGTCTCACTGTGCTGGTCACATAGTGTTAGAATATTTTCTCTGAATATTTATTTCACTTAGGAGGAATTCTGAAGTTGGTTAACACTAAAGAGATTGAATAGAATCTTACAGGGCTTAGAAAACTCTTATAGTCATGTTAGTCCTGGCAACTATTTAAGAGTAGTACCTAAGGAGAATGGAGATTTATAATTCATTTATAATTCATTCATCTAAAGAGTTTTTCTCAGTTATAAAAGTAGCTTCTCATTCTTTTGGTATTCTCTTAAATTCTATAAATCTATACCAGAAATTTGTGAATATAACTCCTTTGTACTTTCTTCCAACTATGGACATCCCCCCCCCCCCCCGCCCCCGCCTTGCTTTCACCCTGTTCTTGTATGATTTCACTGTTAGAATGTTAGAGTTTGATTCTTATGTGTTAAAATTGTGGTAATTAATCAGGTAGTAAGTTTAGCAGTTAAAATTCTGTTAGAATATTGATAAGAATTTTAATGAATACTGGGATGATACTGGAACCAGTATAAATTTGTGATACATATAAACTTTTTGTCTAGGATGGGAAGAATTGCATAAGAAGCTTTTATAGTCCTTGTGTTCTTACGGATTTGGAACATAATGAGTAGTCTAGAGAAAGAGGAGAAGGAGGAGGAGAGAGTTTTCTGGTTGCCTATCTGGCCTACACTATAATGTATAAGGAACTTTTCCCAGGTGGCTCAGTGGTAAAGAATTCACCTGCCATTCCAGGAGATGCGGATTCAGTCCCTGGGTTGGGAAAATCTTCTGGAGAAGGAAATGGCAGTCCACTCCAATATTCTTGCCTGGAAAATCCCTTGGACAGAGGAGCCTGTTGGGCTACAGTCCACTGGGTCGCAAAGAGCTGGATGTGACTCAATGATTAAAGAGTAGCAACAGCAGAATGTATAAGGAGATACGTGCACAGGAACTCTCAAAACGCAAAGGGAATAAGTAGAGTGTGACCGCAGTGTATCTTAGTGAAATGGTGAGTCTGAAAATAACAATAATTTTAGTATCTACTGATATGATTTGTAATAAATGTGTTTAAGTGGTTGCTGGGTAGGTATAAGGAAAGTAAATGAGTTATTGGAGAAACACAATTAAGAACAAGAAATGTATGCTCATTTAATATCTCTTTCCCTTCCTCCCTTCTTCCCTTCCTTTCTGTTTTTTGGATCACACTCTCTTCTACCTCTCTTTCCAGGTGACTCACTGTCATTGGTTAAACCACACACCGTGAAGGACTACAGGGGGCACTTTATCTAGGAGAAGTTTTTGATTTGAAGTCTTTCTTTTGATTCTGAACTCAAGCTGAGTTTGAAGAAAAATAAGTCTTATACCAAGGACTCCAAGCAGCTGGGAGACCATAATCCAACCTCCCCACCCTAACTCTGCCTGTGAAATCAAAGTGGTCTTCCTCCCTCTCTGGGTCCCTCCCTTCTTTCTTTTTATTAATAATTCATTGTTATTTATATGACTGTATGACTTTTTAGAAGTTTTCTACAATAATTAATTACATTAGGAATAAAATGAAAATCTTGAACTACTTTATCTATGAAATTAACAATTTGGACTTTTCCAGTAGTTAATTAGGGCTTCCCTGGTAGCTCAGCTGGTAAAGAATCCACATACAATGCAGGAGACCCTGGTTCGATTCCTCATCAGGAAGATCTGCTGGAGAAGGGATAGGCTGCCCACTCCAGTATTCTTGGGCTTCCCTGGGGGCTCAACTGGTAAAGAATCTGTCCACAATGCGGGAGACCTGGGTTCAATCCCTGGGTTGGGAAGATCCCCTGGAGAAGGGAAAGGCTACCCACTCCAGTATTCTGGCCTGGAGAATTCCATGGACTGTATAGTCCATAGGTTCGCAAAGAGTTGGACACGGCTGAGCGACTTTCACTTTCTAGATAGTACCAGTTGGAAAACAACTTGATAGGATGGCGCTGTGTGTAACAGGGTTCAGCTTGTGCTTTGAATCAGAGACTGTTGTAAGTTACTGTCTCCATGTAGCCAGAAGACATGGGACCTGGAATCAAAAGAAGGGAGTGGCTCCTCTCACTATTACACCTAATAATCCATTAACAAACTTCAATAGATTTCCAAGCAGGCAACTTTATGCATGTAGATCTGGAGATCTTAGCCCCTAAAGGAAGAATTCTTTCACCAGAGCGCAAAACAATGGCTCCAGTCAGTGGACAATGAGACTGGATATTTTGGGCTCTCTAGCCATCAACTCAACATGGGAGAATAAAGAACCTATTAGCTGGAGTGATTGATCTTGAATAACAAGAGGATATTGGATTGCTTTCATACAGTGGAAGCAAGGAATACTGTGTTTGGAGCCTCTTACTACTTTCTTGTCCAGTGGCTAAGCTTAATGGAAAACATCAGCAATCAAACTAATACAGGACCATTGAAAACTGAGATCTTTCTGGAATAAAGGTTTGGGTCACTCAAACAGGCAAAGAACCAAGACCTGGAAGGTTATGACTTCAAGTTGCTTTTTTTGTGACATTTCATATGATAGGATATTAAAATTGACCCTTGTGTAAGTTTTCTAAGGCTGCCATAGTAAAATACCTTAGCCTGGGTGGCTTAAGTAGCAAACATTTGTTTTTTCTCACAGTTCTAGATGCTATAAATCTAAGATTTGGGTACTGGCAGGGTTAGTTTCTTGGAGGCCTCTTGCCTTTGTTTGTAGATGACTCTTTTCTCACTGCTTTTGCCAGGTCTTCCTTCTGTTTCTTGAATGTCTGTGTCCAAATTTCCTCTTCTTCTAAGGACACTCCTTACATGGATTAGTACCCATATGACTTCATTTTATCTTAAGACTGCTTTAAAGGCCAGATACAGTCAGATTCTGAGTACTGGGAATTAGGTTTCAACATATGAAATTGGGTGGGGGATATGATTGTCAGTAACAACCCTCTAGTAAATAAATGTAAAGTTCATAAATAAGACAGCTGAGGCCTTCCTTGATTAAAATTTTCCCTAATTTCTGGTACACAGAATGATTATGTTAATTTTGAGGATGAGGTTTCCCACTTTCTCTTGATGTGTTTTTAGAGAAACTTGAAAAGTGCTTCCTTTGAAATGATACATTTAAAAATGCTTCCTTAAAGCTGTTAGTCATAGCTGTCTCTGACCTTTTGTTGTGTCGGATTATGAAATGTCCTCATTTTTAGTTTCATCCTTTTCTGTAAATAAATCTTAATTTGTGTTTCATCTCTGCTAACTTTCCTCCACTCTTTTTTTCTGTTTGAAAATTAATCTTTTTGAACTTATGTCTTTTTAAAAAGTTTGCTCTTACCTTGCAGAAACTAATTTTGTTCACTAACTTGGTGTCCTCGCAGACTCCGTCACTGTCCCTTAAGCAGAATTGACATTCCTTTGGAATGTCTCTTTGATGGATCTGGTGGGTTCACTGGGTAAGGGAGGGGGCTTCAGTCCTTACGCACAGGGCAGTAGGAACAGCCATCAATAGAGGAAGGGCCGTATAAAGGGTAGTATATGCATAGTATGGAATACAGTACAGCAGAAGAACCTGTGTTTTTATATATATATATATATATTAACCTATGTTAATATAATAAAACCTACAAGATTTATTATTGAGTCCATAAAGCAAGTTACAAAAATGCATCACAATATGTATCATTTTTTATTAAATAAAAACTAAATAAAATACTAAAATTCTATGTATTTTCTATTGGTTTGTATATTTAGTATACCTACAGTAAGTGCCCTACATAGGAATGAGTTCTGTTCTGAGAGCATGTTCGTTAAGCCCAGTATGTTCGTAAGTCCAACAAAGTTAGCCTAGGTAGCCAACTGGCACAATTGACTATATAGTACTATACTGTAATAGGTTTATAATACTTTGTCACACCATAATATATAACAAACAAACACAAAAAGTAAAGAAAACCCTTTAATCTCACAGTACAGTGCCTTGAAAAGTACAGCAGTACAGTACAACAGCTGACATACAGGGATTAGCATCGCGTGAAGAGGCAGGAAGAGTTACTGATGGAGGAGGGAGAGGAGGTGGGAGACGGTACAGCTGAAGGGTCATCAGCAACAGGAGACGGAGGGCAGACTGTGATTTCATTCACACCTGGTGTTGATGGCATACGTTCTGCTTCCCTGCTGGATTCAATTCTATCTGCCCTCTTGAAAAAAATGATCCAGGGCTTGTCTGGGTGGTAACTCTTTTTCTCATTATAAAAGGCACAGTATCACTGGGGTGCATTCTGAACAACTGCTGCAAACTTTGTGTACTGTTCTACATTCTGGTCCTCTGCCTCAGAAACTAACAGTGCCTCCTCCAACAAAGAAAATCCCGTTGCCATTTCCTGCTTTGTGAATCTCTTTGGTTCTTTAGTTACTTCTTCCTCTCGTCTGTCTTCATCCTTACTCTGGGCCTTCAGTTCAGATCATCATTAGTAAGCCCCATGTTTGTTTGCATCTTTGAAAGCTCTCAACTTGTAGGTTCATATGTAGGAGACTTACTGTATATAAACCTATAGTAAACCTGCAGGCATCAATTCCAAATCTATGAATGATCAAAACGGTCAAATTTGGAAGTGAAGAGTCAAAGAGAATTTAATTTATATTATTTTATAATTGTTAAATATATTTATATTTAATATAAATAAATTTATATTTATATATAAATTTATTTATGTATTTATAATTATTAAATAATTATTTTATAATTATTTATATTATTTTAATCCTCCATAGATTCATCTATTCCTCTTAATGTTACACTTAATAAAATTATAAAAGTTTTCCTAAAACTGTATCCATATTCTGTTATATTCTCATAAGAATGGGGGAAAGAGAAAGCAATCTCCTTTTAATAAGATTTTGTTCACCTGGCTGAAGTGAAATATTTCTCTCTCCTCTGGGATCATATAGCTTTCAGTACTTTCCTCTTATGGTCCTACTCTTTGATTCTTGTATAGTTATGTTTACTTTTGTTTTACTCAGTGGACTGTAAAATGCTGTCTCATCTCTTTTACATATTCTTAAGATGTCATAAATTACCTCATTTACAGTAGAATTTTAGTAAACATTTATGCACTTATTTTGAACTAAGTAAAAAAAAAATCAAATAGCAGTAGATGGAAATTGTCAAATTATTTCATGGTATTAATTTTCATGAAAGTCCATCTTAAAAGTAGGATTGGTTCATTTTTAATCCCCATTTAATTCAGGCAGTTATATTGTTTTCTGACCTTCAGCATTTCTTTGACCAAGAAACAGGAAGTGAATGGAGTTGGGGTTATGTAATGTTGAGTTGAGTGAATGAGTTCAATCGCTTAGTCATGTCCGACTCTTTGCGACCCCATGGACTTCAGCATGCCAGGCCCCCGTCCATCACCAACTAGTTGGTCTAAAGTGGACTTTGTTTCTGCACACTAGGGGACGCTGTAGGCTTTGCAAGAAGTAAAGACTGTTCCAGATGTTCCAAAGAGAGGAGCCCATAGAATGAATGTTCAAACACAATTGCACTTTTTTCACACGCTAGCAAGGTAATGCTCAAAATTCTCCAAGCGAGGCTTCAACAGTACGTGAACTGAGAATTTCGAGATGTTCAAGCTGGATTTAGAAAAGGCAGAGGAACTAGAGATCAAATTGCCAATATCTGTTGCATCATAGAAAAAACAAGAGAATTCCAGAAAAACATCTACTTCTACTTTATTGATTATAATAAAACCTTTAACTGTGTGGATCACGACAAACTGTGGAACATTCTTAAAGAGATGGGAATACCAGACCACCTTACCTACCTCCTGAGAAATCTGTATGCAGGTTAAGAAGCAACAGTCAGAATCAGACATGGAACAACAGGCTGGTTCCAAATTGGGAAAGGAGTACGTCAAGGCTGTATATTGGCACCCTGCTTATTTATCTTATATGCAGAGTACATCATGTGAAATGGCGAGCTGGGTGAAGCACAAGCTGGAATCAAGATTGCCAGGAGAAATATCAATAACCTCAGGAATGTAGAGGACAACACCCTTATGGCAGAAAATGAAGAGGAACTAAAGAGCTTCTTGATGAAGGTGAAAGAGGAGAATGAAAAAACTGGCTTAAAGCCCAGCTTTCAAAAAGCTAAGATCATGGTATTTGGTCCCATCACTTCATGGAAAATAGATGGGGAAACAATGGAAATAGTGACAGATTTTATTTTCTTGGGCTCCCAAATCACTGCGGATGGTGACTGCAGCCATGAAATTAAAATACACTTGCTCCTTGGAAGAAAAGCTATGACAAACCTAGACAGCATATTAAAAAGCAGAGACAGAAATACAAATCAAAACTACAAATATCACCTCACACCAGTAAGAATGGCCACCATCAACAAGTCTACAAACAATAAATGCTGCAGAGGGTGTGGAGAAAAGTAAATGCCCTTGCACTAATGGTGGGAATGTAAACTGATACAGCCACTATGGAAGATGGTATGGAGATTTCTTTTAAAAATAGGATAAAACCACCATATGATTCAGCAATCCCACTCATAGGCATATACCCTGAGGAAACCAAAATGGAAAAAGACACAAGTACCCCATTGTTCATTGCAGCACTATTTACAATAGCTAGAACATGGAAGCAACTGAGATGTCCTTTGACAGATGAATGGATAAAAAAGTTGTGGTACATATACACGATGGAATATTACTCAGCCATAAAACACAACACATTTGAGTCAGTTCTGTTGAGGAGGATGAACCTAGAACCTATTATACTGAGTGAAATGAGTCAGAAAGAGAAAGATAAATATCACATTCTAACACATGTATACAGAATCTAGAAAAATGGTACTGAAGAATTTATTTTCAGGGCAGCAATGGAGAAACAGCCATAGAGAATAGACCCATGGACATGGGGAGAGGGGAGGAGAGGGTGAGATGTATGGAAAGAGTATAACATGGAAACTTACATTACCATGTATAAAATAGACAGCCAACAGGAATTTGCTGTATGGCTCAGGAAACTCAAACAGGGGTTCTGTATCAATCTAGAGGGTTGGGATGGGGAGGGAGATGGGAGAGAGGTTCAAAAGGGAGAGGATATATGTATACCTATGGCTGATTCATGTTGAGGTTTGACAGAAAACAACAAAATTCTGTAAAGCAATTATTCTTCAATAAAAAAAATAAAAAGAAAAGAAAAAAAAAAAGACTATTTTAAGTGCTTGCAGCTAACTTGTGCTAAACAAGTTGTCAAAACTTGGTAGTGTACCATAAAAGAAAATTGATACAGATAAAGTCAACCTACTTGCATGGGGGGAAAATAAAGCAGAGACATTACTTTGCCAACAAAGATCTGTCTAGTTAAAGCTATGGTTTTTCCAGTATTCACATATGTATGTGAGAGGTGGATCATAACAAGGGCTGAGCACCAAAGAATTGATGCCTTTGAACTGTGGTTTTGGAGAGGACTCTTGAGAGTTCCTTGAACTACAAGGAGATCAACCAATCAATCCTGAAGGAAATCAGTCCTGAATATTCATTGGAAGGATTGATGCTGAAGCTGAAGCTCCAGTACTTTGGCCACCTGATGTGAAGAGCTGACTCAAAGGAAAAGACTCTGATGTTGGGAAAGATTGAAGGCAGGAGGAGAAGGGGATGACAGAGGGTGAAATGGTTGGATGGCATCATCGACTCAATGGACATGAGTTTGAGCAAGCTCTGGGAGACGGTAAAGGACAGGGAAGCCTCTGTGCTGCAGTCCATGGGGCCGCAAAGAGTCAGACAAGACAGTGACTGAACAACAACCATAGAGCACAGACCAGTCAGATGATGCGCAGCAGAGGTGGGGAGAGGGGAGCAGTGTTCACGTAAAGTTTATCTAAATTTTCAGCTTTGTCTTTCCCTACAGACTTAGGAAAGCTGGAGTCCTTACCTCTCTAAATCCATTATGAGGATGATTCTCTGAGCAGAGGTAGAGGAATGGGGATAGTAATATTACCGAGCTCTGTGAGCATGGAAGCCTAACAGGAAATATCTCCGTTACCTGTTGTCAATATTTAAATTTTGTGATTAAATTCTCCCAATTCCCTAGGAAGTTTTCATATATCTCCCCTGAGACTAGAAGAAGCAAGAATACTCAGGAGCAACGAAGAAAGGATTTAAAAGTAAGAAACAGATAGAAAGAGGAAAGAAAAGGACAATATTTAATTTGACCAGCAATGTGTATCCTTTTCAGAATCAGCTGTGTAGCGCATCTGTCTGCCTGTTGGGCAGGAGAAGGAGGCAGGTGGAAGTTAAGTCAGAATGGACATTATACGTATATCCTGTTTTTCTTTTAATCCACTGAAATCTTACTAGAATAATATTCTGTGCAGATGATAGCTGTACTTTCTGTGTTTCTAGAGCTCTCAATGTCAAGAAAATGGATCACTGTCTTCATACATACTGCTTGTATCAGTTTTCTTTTATTAGAATTTACATATAACTGAATTCTTTTTTAAAAATGAGGTATAATGAACATATAGCATGGTATTAGTTTCAGATACAAGACACAATGATTTGATATTTATATATATTGTGGAATGATCATTACAACAAGTCTAGCAACATATGTCATACATAATTGTAATTTTATTTTCTTATGATGAGAGCTTTCAAGATCTACTCTCTTAGCAGCTTTCAAATATGCAACACAATATTATTAATTATAGTCATCTTGCCATACATTACACTCCCACAACATTTATTTTATATCTTAGAGTTTGTACCTTTTGACCCCATTCATCTATTTCATTTCCACCCTTCATCCCTGCCTTTGGCAACCACTAATTTGTTCTCTGTATCTATGAGCCTGATTAAAAAAAAAAAAAATACTCTACATGGAGTGGAGTATTTATATATTTGTCTCTGTCTGACCTATTTCACTTAGCATAATGCCCTCAAGGGCTATCCATATGGTAGCAAATAACAATGTTTTATTCCTTTTAAAGGCTGAACTGTCATACAACTGAATTCTTAAATGCTCAGTCATTCTAAGTAATTTGGGAGCGAGCTCACTCTTTTTATGATTCTTTAAGGCTCTGTTTAACCCAGTTGAGACACTGATCTTCTCAGGAGTAACATCCACCCTTTCTCACACACTCTTGCACAAACTTTTCTTAAAGTGTTTTTTAAACGTCTTATATCTTCATATACTACAAATATTGTTGCTACCCTCTTGCACTGTTTGCAACCACAATTTTGGAAAGATTACTGCACAGTCTCCCTGGGTGCCTGTGGGTGGAGCTTCCTGCTAAGTGAATGACAGTTCAGATGTGACTGGTTCTCAGTAATACTGGTGAGTTCCAGTAATACTGGAACATTTTGACAGTAAGAAGAGAACTTCTCTGGACCCAAGACTCTCCACCCTCCAGAGTGGGGGCAGAGGTACCCCAGTAACTGAGCAAGGAGTCATGAAGCGGTGGCGGGAAGCCTTGCTGGGGCTTCTGTGGGTCCAGGTTTGCTGTGAGTCTGGGTTGTCCTAGAGTGCAGCTGGGGAGGGAGGGAATGTGAGCTGACGCAGAGAAAGCTCCTAGATGATCCTACATCCTCATGGGTGTTTCCTGAGATAGTTTACAGTTCTGGAAACTGCGTTCATGACTTGCCTGAGATATCATATGTGTTTGTTTTTCTCTTCCCAAGCAGGGGTGAGAGCAGTGAAGGTGGAGCAGAGCCCTTCAGTCCTGAATCTGCAGGAGGGAGCAAACTGTACGCTGAGGTGCAATTTTTCTGCCACAGTGAGCAGTGTGCAGTGGTTCCAGCAGAATCCCGGAGGCAGCCTCACCAGGCTGTTTTTCATAGCTTCAGGGATGAAGCAGAATGAAAGACTGAGTTCCACAGTGAATTCTAAGGAGCTGTATAGTACCCTGCACATCACAGCCTCCCAGCTGGAAGACTCAGCCACCTACCTCTGTGCGGTGGAGGCACAGTGCTCCCAGGTGATCTGCAGGCTGTGCCCAAACTGCAGCTGCCTCAGCCCCGCCCCTCCGTGGGCTGGCATGTGTCCCCACAGTAGCCTTTGATAGAAGGTTGAGTCAGTCTTTGACTCTGCAGGATCCAAAAATGGATAGCAGTAAACTTTTTTGATCAATTATTACAAAATAAAAGTTTATATGTCAACATCACAATAATGCTTGTGGGAGAGAAATTAGAATTCTCTGAAAATGAGAAACTGTGGTTTCGAAAATTGCTGCTACATTGGAAAGCAAATTTTCATAAGTGCAGAAATTGAAGTGGCATGTGATAATAGTTTCAATGAAAAAGAATAGCATTTTCATGTTTGAGTTAACCCAATGAAACAACTACTAACATAGAAAAATAATTTATACTCACTTCTCCTGTAATTAGACACTGATATGGTGTATAAATAAGCACTTAATTATAAATAAGTCATGAAGCCACTTTTAGTCTTATATGCCCTCTGCAAGTTACAGAGAATGTCAGTGAAAGCATTAAAATGTCCCTGTGTAAATTTATATTTGGCATTAAATTCAGAATTACATGAAGATGATTGGTTTGAAGAATTAAGTCATTTCTACAAAAATTGTTCCACTAGACACATCAACTCTGGATTTACTAGAATTTATATTTCAAACTAATTTATCAGATATTTATATTATGTTGTTACAGCATACAAAATACTCAAAAGCTCTAGTATCAGTTATATCAACAGAAATATTCTCAAAGTTAAAAATTATCAAAAATTTTGTTTACAATCTTGTATTTACCAATAGCAACTGACATTTCTTTCAATTATATTAATTGAAAGTAAATTGTTAAAGTTATAATTTTTATATCCTAATAAATTAATTTGCAGAAAAGCAAACCAGGCAAGTCTTATTAGCAAGATATGATATTAATAAGTATTTGTTATTAATTTATATAGAATTAAGATCCAAAATATTTTTTGCAAGTTGTAAATTTATGTTGTTATTTAATATATCATTATAAACTCTACTGGTCTTCCCAGATGGTGCTAGGGATAAAAAAACCTGCCTACCAATGCAGGAGATGTAAGACACATGGATTCAGTCCCTGGGTGAGAAAGATCCCCTGGAGGAGGGCAGGGCAACCCACTCCAGTATTCTTCCCTGGAGAATCCCATGGACAGAAGAGCCTGGTGGGTTACATTACATAGGGCCACAAAGAATCAAATGTGACTAAAGCAACTTTGCAACTCATGCATGCATAAACTCTATTGCCATTTTTAAGTAAGAAAATATTTTTGAAGATATTTGTATTTTCTTAGTGTCACTTTTTTTCTGAACAAAGGGCCTCAGATTTTCATTTTGCATGGAGTCCCACAAATTCTATAGTTATCCCTGTCTGGGAATCTTTTTTTTTTTTTCCATTTATTTTTATTAGTTGGAGGCTAATTACTTTACAATATTGTAGTGGTTTTTGTCATGGGAATCTTGAGTACCCAAGTCAGACTTGGGATGAGGGAGCTATAATCCAGAATGCAGTTAGGCTGATTGAGAAATAATTTTTTTCTTTACCAGTGAGTGAGTTCATCCACCTCTTTCAGGTCCCATAAGTCACTGAGTTTCTTTCTTCCTTTCTTTCTTTTTTAATAAGAAATATATGTTACAGATAAAAAATTAAAAATATGTCTCTGGAAAAAAGTTCCCTGCTTACCTATGGCTCATCCGTGTGGTGACCTTGATACTTAGTAAAGTCCCATTTTATTGCATTTTACTTCAGATTTAGGTTCACCTTGATCTGACATTGGTCTTATAAGTGAAAACCCAGATCTGATCTGGTCCCAAGGACCCTGCCTCTGCTTTTGAAGAGACCCCCGTATTGTTTTGTGACAACCTCAGTCTCCCAAGACCGCGTGGGGATGTGAAAATGGTTTTCAGGTCCCATGATGCAGGCGATTTCTCCCCACTCTCTTGTCACTGTACGTTGCACATAACCAGTCCTCAATAAATATCTGCTTTATTAAATAGTATAAAAGAAGAGCTTTTGGAAATTCTTTAATCCAACTTCATTTTACAAAACAGAAACTAATCCAAGATGACAGTAGAAAATAATTAGATACTAACTGATGTGGGAGAAGAAAGAAATTGGATTTTTCTCACTTTTTCTTTAGCATCTTTCCCCCTGTTTTCTTCCTGTAGGGCCTTATTTCTGAGCAAAGAGAAACTAATGTAAGGCCAGCCATTTAGGTCACTGTAGATTTGGATGTGGGAATCTATTTGACCACCTGAATAAAGAATCCCAATTTATATGAACATTTGACACTTAGGGCAGGAAAGGAGCCTCAGGTTGAGCCTTTGTTGTTACCAGCAGACCAGTCCATCCTTCACAGGCTTTTGTAGTGATAAAGCTGAAAGTAAATGTGCCATCTCAACACTCAGATATATTTTAAGAATGTTCCTAGAAAGAACAGCTATATTCACTATTTCAGGGGGATTTCTTGAAGGCAAGGTAGAACTATAGAGCATCACTAATACATTGTTATAAAAATGATTATTGGATCTGAAGACTATGGGAGAATATTGTCCTCATTCTGTTTGACAGTCCATGAAGATACTAGAAAGAGCCTTCTTAGATCAACATCTTTTTATGGTAAGTCAGGCAATGTTCAATGAAATATTTTGGGGGCAGTAACTTTTGCCCAGGGGATGGCTGTGCCTGTAATAAACTTTAATGTGTGGAACACTGTGCTGAGCAGAGCATCTTCAAACTATACTATTCTGTCCTGGACACCATAACTTGGAAGGGAAAACACTGACCTAAAGTCTCTCTCTCTCTTAGAAGAGGACAAATCTCCCTATAAATTATTAGGGAATTATAGCCTATGGAGGATGGTAGAAAGAATAGAGGATGTCTGGTGGCTCAGATGGTAAGAATCTGCCTACAGTGCAGGAGACCCGGGTTTGAAACCTGGGTGGGGAAGATCCCCTGGAGAAGGGAACAGCTACCCTCTCCAGTATTCTCATCTGGAGGATCCCACGGACAGAGAAGCCTGGTGGGCTACAGTCCATGGGGGTCGCAAAGAGTCACACATGACTGAGCTACTTTCACTTGGGAATGGAAATAGTTTATGTATGTAAAAACATACATTTTACATTTACATACAACTTTATGTGTTGATTTCTGATTCTTTATCTTCAGTTCAGTCACTCAGTTGTGTCCGACTCTTTGTGACCCCATGAATTGCAGCATGCCAGGCCTCCCTGTCCATCACAAACCCCTGGAGTTTACTCAAACTCATGCCCATCGAGTCAGTGATGCCATCCAGCCATCTCATCCTCTGTTGTCCCCTTCTCCTCCTGCCCCCAATCCCTCCCAGCATCAGGGTTTTTTCCAGTGAGTTAACTCTTCGCATGAGGTGGCCAAAGTATTGGAGTTTCAGCTTCAACATCAGTCCTTCCAAAGAACAGCCAGGGCTGATCTTCTTTAGGATGGACTGGTTGGATCTCCTTGCAGCCCAAGGGACTCTCAAGAGTCTTCTCCAACACCACAGTTCAAAAGCATCAATTTTTCGGTGCTCAGCTTTCCTCACAGTTCCACTGTCACATCCATCCATGACCACTGGAAAAACCATAGCCTTCACCAGATGGGCCTTTGTTGGCAAGGTAATGTCTCTGCTTTTTAATTTGCTATCTAGGTTGGTCATAACTTTCCTTCCAAGGAGTGAGCATCTTTTAATTTCATGGCTTCAATCACCATCTGCAGTGATTTGGGCTCCCCCCCCCCAAAAAAAAAACAAAATCTGACATTGTTTCCACTGTCTCCCCCACTATTTCCCATGAAATGATGGGACCAGATGCCATAATCTTAGTTTTCTGAATGTTAAGCTTTAAGCCAACTTTTTCACTCTCCTCTTTCACTTTCATCAAGAGGCTTTTTAGTTCCTCTTCACTTTGTACCATAAGGGTGGTGTCATCTACTTATATGAGGTTATTGATATTTCTCCTGGCAATCTTGACTCCAGCTTGTGCTTCTTCCAGCCCAGCATTTCTCATGATGTACTCTGCAGATAAATTAAATTCTTTATCTTAGCGGTCCTTAAATCTTTAAGGGTGCAAATGTGAATGAGGGATTATATTTATTCTTCATACCTCCAGAAGACCAGTGAGTACAGATAACAAAAAAGGGCCTTCACTTCTATAAATGAGTTAATCTTGCTTTCACTTTTCATAGTCAGTTATTTTTACCAAATCTATTTGGATCAGTTACCTATTTGTACTACTCCCATAGTAAACACAGGCAATATTTAGTTTTTTGTTTGTTTGTTTTCTTACAGAGGTAATTGGAAAATGCCACGTTATTAAAGTAGATGACAAAGGAGAGGGAGATAATTCTGGAAGTTTAAAGAATTAAAGAACTTTATTAAGGTCTTGGGGAAAGAAAACTGTAGTGGAGTTTGGGAAAAAAATGATAGCATCTGGAAACTGTGCCAGCTATAGCCAAGGCAGCAGAGATTCATGCTCTGAGAGTTGGTATATATTTTACACGAAATTTCATTAAGATGTGAGTTAGCCATTGCATTTAGGCTAGGCCATGCCTTTTGAAGGGCTTCCCTGGTAGCTCAGCTGGTAAAGAATCTGCCTGCAATGTGGGAGACCTGGGTTTGATCCCTGGGTTGGGAAGATCCCCTGCAGAAGGGAATGGCTACCCACTCCAGTATTCTGGCCTGGAGAATTCTATGGACTGTATAGTCCACGGGGTTGCAAGAGTTGGACACAACTGAGCAACTTTCACTTTCATAGCTTTTGATATCAGAGAGTAAAAATACCTGTAATATAAATTTACATATGGTTATATTCTGAATCTGCAGCATCATGTTTTATGAGGATTTTTACTTTCTCTCAATACTTTGCAGAAAATAATCCACATAAGCGATAGGAATAGATTTCTTAAATAATGTTCGATTTCTCATTGTAAATCAACACAATCTACAGGTTGAACTGTTTCCTAACTCATAGAACTTCCTCCTACTCTTTTATCATTGAGATTTGGCCCTTTACCTCATCACGATATTTGTTGAAGGAAGTTTCCACATTTTGACTGATGGTACTGTCAATTCTCTGGGAATAGCCAGGTCATGGGCAAGAACAGCTTAAAGGAGCAGAGGTTGAGTTTGAAAGATCTTTGAAATATCAAATGATCTTCTCTGCTCTTTGATTTTCATGTCCCTTTCACAAAGATTTTTTTTCTCCATTACAGACAAATGGAGATGTTAGATTTGGCTGAAAAGGAAGATTTTACATTTTCTTTGTTTGAGAGAGTAAATCATGGTGCTTTCCTGACTTCAAACCTGAATAAATGGCAACAGCATTTACCTTCTTCCGACTTATTAACAGTGATTCAATCCTGTGCAGAGATTTAAATCTTAATCTCTACATTCTTACTGTGCATTTACTCTCTGATATACACCTAATTTGTTTAATCTCATGCTGTTTTTATGCATCCGAGTCCCTCATAAGCACAGGATATGAGAAGAACATTTAACCAGAGAGTTCAGTAGCTAGAGATGTGACCACCAGATGGTGGTGCAACTCGGCTTATCAGAACATACGGAGGGTTCATTTGAGTGGGTTCTGAATGAATAGGCTTAGAGCAGAAACAGGGCCTTTTTATTATTGGCTGGGTAGACAATGTGAGAAACCACTATGACTGCTAGGAAAGAAGGGGACACTTGGTAATAGAAGCAGCTCTTCTGGCTGGAGACCGCAGATCCACAATTGATCCTAAATGGGAAAAACAATGAAGACACCCATTGGAGCTTTAGTCACATTCTTGTGGCTGCAGTTGGACTGTGAGTTGAGGGTTTAAGGGAAATAGAGTATATTAGTAGATATTCTTTAGATGCCAAGACTGGCTTTATTCAGGTTTCTTCTAGTTATTGTAGAAAAGGAAAAGTAAACTCTAGAGCTAAATAATCTGACAACCCTTCTCCTTTCTCTGACTTCTACTTTCTCCATAGGTGTCAGCCTGAGAAATGAGGTGGAGCAGAGTCTTTCTACTTTGAGTGTCCAGGAGGGAAACAGCTGTTTTATCACCTGTACTTATACAGATGTTACCTCAAGCTACTTTCCTTGGTATAAGCAAGAACCTGGAAAAGGTCTCCAGCTCCTTATAGACATTCATTCAAATATGGGTAAAAATGAAGGCCAGAGACTGACTGTTTTATTGAATAAGACGGCCAAATATCTCTCCCTGCACATCACACCACTGAAGCTGGAGACTCAGCTGTCTACTTCTGTGCAGCAAGGACACAGTGCTTCCCAGCCATCCGCTATCTGTACTCAAACCTGTAACTGGGGCAGCCGCTTTCCTTGGGCACAACCTTCAAGTTATAGCATTTGTCATAGTGTTTGTCTACAAGTGAAAACCAATGTATCAGACATGAAAAACATAGAATAAAATTAGGTTTCATATGATGCAGAGAGTGTTAAAACATATTCTGTTGGATGACTATTGCTTACTGAATTCTTGAAGGGAGTTAGGTTTTACTTTAAAATTCGGGCTTTAAAAATGACTTTATATTTGTCTTTGTGCCAGTACCATACTGTCTTGATGACTGTGGCTTTGTAGTAGAGTCTGAAGTATATTTGCTATCAGACTCCTCTTCTATAAATGAATGCTTGGGAACAATACTACATTCCTATTATGGGTGGGTTCTTAATGCTTGTGTTTCAAAAATTGTGTATGTTATTTTTCACTTATTGTAAAAATCATATTCTAAATGTAGAAAATGTGTCTAATACAAAAATGTAAACTTTATAATTCTGCATCCAGATAATTTATTGCTAATATTTGATTTACTCTCTTTTTAAGTTCTAATATGATTAGAATTCTGATTTTTTCCACTTAATATTATATCTTGAAATGAGCATTTTCAGTTTCATTATTTTCATTTCTAACAACAACTTTTTAATGACTTCATGAGAGATTTTTCTCACAGTTATATTTAAAATTTTCTTTCTATATTTCTGGCAAAATTGAACTGTCCTTTCTATATTTCCTGACTACTTTCTTGTTGAAAATGTGACTTGAGTTTTCTTTAGAGCCCAGTGATGGAGCATATTCATTTTTGTATGTTTGAGGGAAATCAAAATAGAAAGTGATTTATTCAGGAATATAATTTGAGGAATAGGCTAGCAAATCGATTCTTCTTTACAAAATGTTGCTAGTGTTCATGTTTACTCTCATGTAAGTTAGAAGGGAGAGTTGTGTCTTTTAATCGAATTCCCTGTGGTATAATTTTGTAATCACACCCTGACCTATAATAACTCCACGCAAACCTTGATTTTATACTTTTATCTTTTCAGGAATTTTATATGAATAGGTGAAAGTTGCTCAGTTGTGTCTGACTCTCCAGGCCAGAATACTGGAGAGGGTAGACTTTCCTTTCTCCAGGGGATCTTCCCAACCCGGGGATTGAACCCAGGTCTCCAGCATTGCAGGCAGATTCTTTACTAGCTGAGCCACAAGGGAAGCCCAAGAATACTGGAGTGGGTAGCCTATCCCTTCTCCAGTGGATCTTCTCGACCCAGGAATCAAACCAAGGTCTCCTGCATTGCAGGAGGATTCTTTACCAACTGAGCTATGAGGGAAGTCCCATATGAATAAAGTCATACAATAAAAAACCTTTTGAGCAGTCTGCATCTTTGTCAGGTGGAGCACATGGTACTAGGCATGTGTATGATCGCTTTCCCTGACACCGCTCTCACTATTTTTTAGCCCAGATGTTTTGAACTTTTAAGTTATTTTACATAAATAACTCATCATTTCAAGTGTTTGAATTCCTTTAAAAATTTTATTTGTATTTCTACAAAAGAAACATTATAGCAACTGATAATGAACAGGTTCACTGGAGTGTTGGACCAACTCATGATCAAGTTAAGACACGTTCTTCATGCAAAGCTAACTATACCAACTCCATTATGAATTTTTCTAATATTTTAAGGCAAATTTTATTGGTCAAATTTCATTTTAGCAGTACTAATTGGGATATGTTTATTATTTGGTGTTTACAGGAGTTGACACTAAATAACATCTCCAACAATTGTTTAACACTGTTGCACAATCAATGGGCTTGTTGAACCAAATTATAGCATTAGGATGGTTACTGCTTCAAGTGAAGCCAATATGCTAGTAAATTATTTTATTGGTAGGAGAAAATCATAAAGTAGGGGAAATCATAAATATATAACACATTGGTGTTAAAGTGGACAAGTACTACTAAAAAGATGAAAAATAGAAGAATGCAAAGGGTAGTGTGACAAACAGTGGTTCCAGACATCTTAGAGAATTCTCTAGTGGTCTTGGATGGAGATATATACTTTAGGCAGTTGTATATTTGTTTCAAGAATCATGGGTCAACCTCATCTTCTGTGGACTATCTGCTTCTGATCTGACTCTCTGGACAACCTCAGTTTAATATCTCTAATGTATGTGACTTTACAATTCTTGTCAATTAAGGATGCATGATGTTATAGTAGTTGGTACACATGCAATAAAGTATCAACTTATTGTACTTTACCTGCTGAACTGATAACAAATGGAACATATTAAAGTCATTTCCACAAGTTCAATGGCAGTTTTTCTCTGGGTATTTTGCCAGCACTCAGTCACCCAGGTTGTCATAAAAAAACTGATTAAATGAAAGGCTAGGAAATCAACCTGTGCCTGTGATGAAAGGACTGATTATATTGGGTTTATTTATTTAGTTCAGTTGGTGAAAGATTGGAATATGTGTGATTTGGGCCCTTGTGAATTTCCTGGGCATACCAGGGACCAGCTGGTAGTAAGATAATGTGTGACTTTGTGAGGGAAGAAAGCAGGGCTATGGGGGCCAAGACTAATTAATAATGTATTAGACCACAGTAGTTCAAGGGTGTCTGATACTGTAATTCATTTAAGTTCTAATATTCCATTTGTTCTTTCCACTTCTTTAGAAGATAAAGAGACAATAAGAATAGTAAAATTTCTGAGTGAGGGCAAAACCTTATATAACTATCTCAGAGAAACTTGCTTCCTTATATAGATACAATTTGAAATGACACAGGTAGTAAACACCACATCAAGTTCATTTTTAATTATGGTGAGTGTTGTGGTTTATCAAAAGACTGCTTCAACCCTTGTGAAGAATAACAATGTTGTTACTAGTACATACTAATAACATATGGAGACGTGAAAGTGTTTAAATTTATTTTGGAAATACCCAAATATTTCCTTGGTATAGTATTCTAGTTCATAATCGACTTTTACAAGTTTCATGGGATCTTGTGGGTTCCAGGAAATGCATGAGCTGACCCCAATATCTACCAATCTAGAAAAGTTTTCCCACAATATTTTCTTAAATGTTGCAGCCAATGTTTCCCTAATGCCATATCTCAAGGATTTGAGTAAGAGTTCAATGGAGATCATTTGGCTTCACCAGACAGCTGTCTTGGCTTTGTTATATATTGTCCTTATGGATCAAACAAATCAATCATTCCTAGTCATTCCTTACAAAACCAGAGTCTGGCATTCTGAACCTAAGATGGAATTTTTGAGCCTTTCCATGGATTTGCCTTTATGTTCTAGAAGAGGTTCTTGTATAAGGACTTTACTCAGAAAGTTACGTTTAATGTGATAATCTGCTTGATCATTTTTTCCCCATACTCTGCAGAATCTTTCATGCTGAGAGACTTGTCTTTATGACAACATTTCTTTGAGTAGTATGATGGCATCAAATAATTCATGTATTTAGTGTTCATTTTAGTTGGAGTACATAAGACATATACCAAGACTAAGAAAAGTCAGAGATTTAGGAAATCTCATTGTCTCCGTTGTATTTGGAAGCTATGAACTGCATTCAAAACCTACCGACCAACACTGGATATATATATATTTATTAATTGACTTGCCCAAGAGAGATGCACAAGTTCAGCTACTTGAATTAATTATACGTCCCCTAAGGATTGAGTTTTATAAAGGGGTCTGGAGTAATTATTGCATAAACAGCCTGGGACTGTCCTTTTCAATTTTTAAGATTAAATACTTATTAATGAAGAATTTTGTATGAGAAAGTCTGAAAGATCTGTTCTGGACACGGACACTTCTTGAATGACAGAAGTGCAATCATGAGAGTCCTTTGATTGAGAAATAGATTACAGTTAAATAATGGGAGAAGAAACTAATAATATTTCATATTTATTCAACCAACTAACATGAAAACGTTGGGTGTTTTCAGAGAGTTATAGCGTATAACTCAGAGAGCAGAGCTGTTTGTACTGCATGTGGTACCGTCAGATTTAATGGAGATTTTAGAGCAAGATTTGATAACACTTCAACCGGTTTAGCTGAGGCTGCTGTTATTTTGAGACAAGGCTGATAAACTTTGGATACTGTATCAAGAGGTAGAATAATAGGCCAGGAGTCTTTGCTACTTGCCATGATGTTGAATAATATTCCTAGAGCATGGCCTTACTTTTAACATACATATGTAGAGAAAGATTCATTACCGTCAATAATACTGCAATCACAGTCCTTTGTAGGTATATGGGGTCACCTAGAGAAGGAAATGGCAACCCACTCCAGTCCTCTTGCCTGAAAAATCCCATGAACGGAGGAGCCTGGTAGGCTACAGTCCATGGGGTCGCTGAGAGTCGGACACGACTGAGCGACTTCACTTTCACTTTTCACTTTCATGCATTGGAGAAGGAAATGGCAACCCACTCCAGTATTCTTGCCTGGAGAATCCCAGGGACAGAGGAGCCTGGTGGGCTGCCGTCTATGGGGTCGCACAGAGTCAGACACGATGAAGTAACTTAGCAGCAGCAGCATGATATGTTCTCCATAGAAACGGGCATACAGAATATAGAAGCTTACTGTGGTTCATTAAGGGTCTCAACTGAAGTAAAAGGGAAAATGTAATTTCAAAGATTTGATAACCTGATGACCCAACTGGTGTCTAAATGGCCTTTATGAATGAGTAGAGCTGGGCTGTAAAAACTAATGGAGAAGAGAAGGGGACCTCTGTGATAGGACTCAGTGTGAGTGTGAGTGTGTGCGAAGTCACTTCAGTCACGTCCGACTCTGTGACCCTATGGACTCTAGCCTGCCAGTCTCCTACATTGGCAGATGGGCTCTTTTCCCCAGCACCACCTGGGAAGCCAATTGCTGAGTCATGTTCAACTCTGCAACCCCATGGACTGTAGCCTGTTAGGCTTCTATGTCCAAGGAATTCTCCAGGCAAGAATACTAGAGTGGGTTGCTGTACCCTCCTCCAGGGGATCTTCTCGATCCAGGGATCAAATTTGGGTCTCCTGCATTGCAGGCAGTTTCTTTACTGTCTGTGGCAGCAGGAAGCCCCTTAATTTGCGCAGCTTCAGCCTAAATTCTTCAGCCAATTGTGATTAGATTTTTTTGCTTTTGACCGCAAGGCAGGCAACAGAACATTGATTGTGAAGATAAAATAGTGTCTTAACAGCAAGAAGAACAATAAAGTTACAATAACTAGTCCAAACAGCTTTCTCTTCTTATTATTAAATGGTTTATTTCTACCTTAGGTTGAAGAACAGCATACATAGCTGTGAGGATGCATGCTTATTGTATCTTACACTGATTCCATAATGTTTTACACATAGCATTTTAAAATAAGAGCTACCTACTCAATTCCTTCACAGGTGCAGTGACTGAACAGAAAATTGGTGGGGTTATCAATCTTCGCTGCAATACTAGATTTAACTTGTTTTTATTTTCAGATGTAGTTGATATCAACTGAAGAGCCAGGTAATGTAAAAGGAAGTTTGGGTTGAGTGAGACTCTCACCTGGTTCGTAGAGAAGCTGACATGCCCATATCAACTTGCGACTCCAGGAAACCCGTGCTTCCTGTTGTGGAGCTGCAGCAGCACATACCCAGCAATCCTTCCCTCACCCTGTCAGGCTCCTCTCACCTGGCACACCCTTGACATTGAAGAAGAAGAAGAAGAAGATATTTTCCATCTAGTGGAAGAGCTAAAACATGCTTCTCTCAAGCCTTCTGAAGGTGGCCGTGGCTTCATTGTGTTTAGGTAAGGATGGTCCCAGGGGGATTGTGACTCCTCTGTGACCTAAAGACTGGAGGAACAGGCAGTCTTATGGGTACCCTGGGAAGAAGGGGTAGTAGGATCTAACATGGGATTTCTTTATTCCACTCCACTTATTCCTAAAGTTTTGATTCTATTTTTTTTCCTTTAGGATCCATTATTGCCCAGAAGGTAACTCAAGACCCACAACCAATGTTAGTATGGAAGAAAGAGGCCGTGACCCTGGACTGCACATATGACACCATTGAATCAAGTTATAGTCTATTCTGGTACAAACAGCTCAGCAGTGGGGCAATGATTTTTCTCCTTCATCAGGATTCTTATAACAAGTAAAATGTCACAGATGGTTGATACTCACTGAATTTCCAGAGAGCAAGCAAATCCATCACACTTGTCATCTCAGCTTCACAGCTGGAGGACTCTGCAGTGTATTTCTGTGCACTGAGAGAGCCCACAGTGAGATGCACGTAGGCAGGACTTGTACCAAAACCTAAGGCTCTGCTCCAACTGCTGTAGGGACCAGGGCAGGGAATTGGCAGCACAGACAGTAAGTGGCTAAGACGACAGTACAGGTATAGGGTTGGAGGGAAGACACTCACCCTGAGAACATACATCTCTAGGTTCACAGACCGTGTTCAGAGCTACCATCAAAAACACCTTTATCCCTGTCTCATTGTCTTGAAGGTAGACATATAGCATTTTTAGCCAAAGATCGGAAAGAAAGAACAGCCACATAAAATCTTTGCCATTTGGTGACCAGATTGGGATAGAAGAATTGGCTAAGTTCAGAAACATATGATGGAAAAATCAGTAAAAATATGTGTGAATTGTTGGTTTTTCTGATCAATTTTTCAATAAATATTTATGGATTATATATTGTGTGGAGGAAGAAAAATTCTCCTCTATCCTCTTTGTGTCCCTGGTTAGGCCTAAGAATTAAACTGACAGGTTAGAGGAGAAAAGCCTGCAAATTTTGTTAAATTTGTACAGGTACATGGGAGCCTTCACAAGAAAATGAAGATCTGAAAAAGCACCCAGAGCAGGGATAGTTTTTATACTTCTTGGATGAAGAAACAATAAATCTGTGAAGAACTGACAAGACCATGGGCTACTGATAGTTCACTCACACCCTGTGCATCTTAATCTTTCTTGAATACAAAGAGTCCTTGATGCCATTATAGAATCTCTCTTCAAGAAAAGAATTTATTTACTGTTTTAAGGCAGAAAAAAAGGGTTCCTTTCCTGCACTTATTCAAAATAATTTTTATGTCAAAGAGGCATAATTTGCCCTTTTTTAAAAAAAAAATTGTTTATTTATTTATTTTACTTTACAATATTGTATTGGTTTTTGCCATACATTGACTTGAATCCACCATGGGTGTATGTGTGTTCCCCATCCTGAACTCCACTCCCACCTTCCTCTTCACCCCATCCTTCTGGGACATCCCAGTGCACCAGCTCTGAGAACCCTGTCTCATGCATTGAACCTGGACTGGCGATTCTTTTCACATATGATAATATACATGTTTCAATGCCATTCTCCCATATCATCCCACCCTCGCCTTCTCCCACAGAGTCCAAAAGACTGTTCAATATATCTGTTTCTCTTTTGCTGTCTCACATACAGGGTTATTGTTACGATATTTCTAAATTCCATATATATGCATTAGTATACAGTATTGGTGTTTTTCTTTCTGGCTTACTTCACTCTGTACAATAGGCTCCAGTTTCATCCACCTCATTAGAACTGATTCAAATGTATTCTTTTTAGTGGCTGAGTAATATTCCATTGTGTATATGTACCACAGCTTTCTTATCCATTCATCTGCTGATGGACATCTAGGTCGCTTCCATGTCCTGGCTATTATAAATCATGCTGAGATGAACATTGGGGTACATGTGTCTCTTTCAGTCCTGGTTTCCTCAGTGTATATGCCCAGCAGTGTGATTTCTGGGTCGTATGGCAGTTCTATTTCCAGTTTTTTAAGGAACCTCCACACTGTTCTACATGGTGGCTGTACTAGTTTGAATTCCCACCAACAGTGCAAGAGGGTTCCCTTTTCTCCACACCCTCTCTAGCATTTATTGCTTGTAGATTTTTAGATAGCAGCCATTCTGACTGGTGTGAAATGGTACCTCATTGTGGTTTTGATTTGCATTTCTCTGATAGTGAGTGATGTTGAGCATCTTTTCATGTGTTTGTTAGCCATCTGTATGTCTTCTTTGGAGAAATGTATGTTTAGTTCTTTGGCCCACTTTTTGATTGGGTCTTTTATCTTTCTAGAATTGAGCTGCAGGAGTTGCTTGTGTACTTTTGAGATTAATTCTTTGTCCGTTGCTTCATTTGCTATTATTTTCTCCCATTCTGAAGACTGTCTTTTCACCTTGCTTACAGTTTCCTTTGTGGTTCAGAAGCTTTTAATTTTAATTAGGTCCAATTTGTTTATTTTTGCTTTTATTTCCAATATTATGGGAGGTGCGTCACAGAGGAGCCTGCTGTGGTTTATGTCGGAGAGTGTTTTGCCTACGTTTTCCCCTAGGATTTTTATAGTTTCTGGTCTTACGTTTAGATCTTCAATCCATTTTGAGTTTATTTTTGTGTATGGTGTTAGAAAGTGTTCTAGTTTCATTCTTTTACAAGTGGTTGACCAGTTTTCCAAGCATCACTTGTTAAAAAGATTGTCTTTTCTCTATTGTATATTCTTACCTCCTTTGTCAAAGATAAGGTGTCCATAGGTGTGTGGATTTATCTCTGGGCTTTCTATTTTGTTCAATTGATCTATATTTCTGTCTTTGTGTCAGTACCATACTGTCTTGATGACTGGTTTTGTAGTAGAGTCTGAAGTCAGGCAGGTTGATTCCTCCAGTTCCATTCTTCTCTCTCAAGATTGCTTTGGTTATTTGAGGTTTTTTGTATTTCCATACAAATTGTGGAATTATTTGTTCTAGTTCTGTGAAGAATACCGTTGGTAGCTTAATAGGGATTGCATTGAATCTATAGATTGCTTTGGGTAGTATACTCATTTTCACTATATTGATTCTTCCGATTCATGAACATGGTATATTTCTCCATCTATTTGTGTCCTCTTTGATTTCTTTCACCAGTGTTTTATAGTTTTCTATATTTAGGTCTTTTGTTTCTTTAGGTAGTTATATTCCTTAATATTTTATTCTTTTCATTGCAATGGTGAATGGAATTGTTTCCTTAATTTCTCTTTCTGTTTTCTCATTGTTAGTGTATAGGAATGTAAGGGATTTCTGTGTGCTAATTTTATATCCTGCAACTTTACTATATTCATTGATTAGCTCTAGTAATCTTCTGGTAGAGTCTTTAGGGTTTTCTAAGTAGAGGATCATGTCATCTGCAAACAGTGAGAGTTTTACTTCTTCTTTTCCAATCTGGATTCCTTTTATTTCTTTTTCTGCTCTGATTGCTGGGGCCAACACTTCCAAAACTATATTGAATTGTAGTGGTGAGAGTGGGCACCCTTGTCTTATTCCTGACTTTAGGGGAAATGCTTTCAATTTTTCACGATTGAGGATAATGTTTGCTGAGGGTTTGTCATATAGAGCTTTTATTATGTTGAGGTATGTTCTTTCTATTCCTGCTTTCTGGAGGGTTTTTATCATAAATGGATGTTGAATTTTGTCAAAGGCTTTCTCTGCATCTATTGAGATAATCATGTGGTTTTTATTTTTCAATTTGTTAATGTGGTGTATTATATTGATTGATTTGTGGATATTGAAGAATCCTTGCATCCCTGGGATAAAGCTCACTTGGTCATGATGTATGATCTTTTTAATACGTTGCTTTATTCTGTTTGCTAGAATTTTGTTAAGGATTTTTCCATCTATGTTCATCAGTGATATTGGCCTGTAGTTTTATTTTTTGTGGTATCTTTGTCAGGTTTTGGTATTAGGGTGATGGTGGCCTCATAGAATGAATTTGGAAGTTTACCTTTTTCTGCAATTTTCTGGAAGAGTTTGAGTAGGATAGGTGTTAGTTCTTTAAATTTTTGGTAGAATTCAGCTGTGAAACTGTCTGGTCCTGGGATTTTGTTTGTTGGAAGATTTCTGAGTACAGTTTCAATTTCTGTGTTTGTGATGGGTCTGTTAAGATTTTCTATTTCTTCCTGGTTCAATTTTGGAAAGTTGTACTTTTCTAAGAATTTGTCAATTTCTTCCAAATTGTCCATTTTATTTGTATATAGTTGCTGATAGAAGTCCCTTATGATCCTCAAAGAGGCATGATTTGGGTTGACATATTCTGGTTTCCTTCAATTATGTTATAGGCATGGTTTTCAATTATGAAGGTCCTCTCAGAGTGATATCTCTTTTTATAGACCACACTGTTTTATACTATTTCTGAATTAGTTTGATTTAGGTCTGTTTGGTGTGAGTCCATGGTACTCATATTTATTTTCTAAGGTGACTATTATGCAATCTTTCTCAGTTTGTAAAGGACTTTTAATATTTTTCTCTATATTTTAGCTTTTATCTTATCTTCAAACAAATTTCACTCTCTGTATTCCTACATGTTCATGTCTCTATACATAATTAATTTAACATTCATTTTTATATTTATTTTTAATTTTCTTCCAAGTATATAAATGTTATTTAGAGTAAATAACTGTAGTATTTAACTCAAGAAATTAGTATGAACATTAAAACAAAATGAAAGAAATCAAAAGTGAAGGAATTAAAGCAGAAATTGGCTGATCAAGGGAAAATAATAAAATCAATAATAAAACCATAATCTGACATTTTGAAAGGGATTATTTTAATACTTGGAAGTGTATTCACAGATGGATTTGATCTGGAAAGATTTCCTTTCGACCTGGCATGATTCATTCACTATGGCTGTTCAGAACATATGTATTTGTGCAAGCTTATCTGAATTTGGTAGCTCTTACAAATACTTGGATTCCTCTATAATTTGATTGACATTATAAATATAGCATTTATTCCTTTTCTTTAATCTCCTTGTTGCATTTAGGTTATTTCTGTGGTGTATAAGAAAAAAATGATGAGTTTTTCTCAACCATATTTATATTAAAATCTTGGCTTTCACTTACTGCTTGTGTATTTGTCATTTGTTGTGAGGGGCTCCAAGTTTTACTCTAGAAGGTGCTGGGATAGTAGCTGTGGTTCAAATTTATGAGATGTATCGATGCTTCAGATTTCTGGAGTGCATCTTAAAATTATTCTCCTTTCTGTCCATAAACCTGTCATAATCTTCTGGAAGTCTCACAACTGTGATGACTCTAGAGGTCAAACCGTGGTTTAAATAAAGAAGTTGTATAGGAAGGACCAGGCTTCATGAATAGAGGCAAGAAAAAGGGAAGAATTTGGGCTTTTACCACTTGTATTTAATATTGTACCAGGGGTTCTAGTCAGTGCAATAAGGCAAGAGGAAGAAACAAAAGACAAAGAGTTTTGAAAGGAAAAGTGAACCTATCATTAGCCACAGATAGTATAATTGTCTGAGTATAAAAATCCACTGGGATCTATGAAAGAAATCTACTAGAAAAAGTAAGAAAGTTAAAGTCAAATATACACCTCCCATATGATCCAGCTATTTCACCCCAGATGTTTACCCAAGAGAAATGAAAGCATGTCTATAAAAAAAAATATTATTCACACATATTCATAGCAACTTTACGTGTAACAGCCCTAAACTGGGACTAACCTAAATGTACATCAATAGGTGAATAGATAGGAAAATTGTTTTGGATCCATATAATGGAATACTACTCAACAACACAGAAGAATAAGCCATTGATACTTATAACCATGAAAGAATCTTAAAATAATTATGCTGAATAAAGGAAGCTAAACAAAAAGTATATATTATCCCATTTATATCATGTTATAAAATATATAAACTAATTAATAACAAGTTTTGCATGAAAATGGGAGTAGGAGGTGGGGAGAGGATTGAGAGGACCACAAAGAGATGTGAGGAAACTTTTGGTGGTGATGCACAGTTCATTATCTTGATTGTGATGATGGTTTCACAATTATGCATATATATGTACATACATATTTTTCTAATCTTATGAAAGCTTACTTTAAATAAGTGCAGTATATCTTTATGAAAATTATGCTTTAATAGTAGCATTAAAATCCAAATTTAAGAAATATCTTTCTTCATCGTTTTACAAGACTTCTGCTGCAGCTCGTGCTGCTAAGTCACTGCAGTCGTGTCCGACTCTGTGAGACCCCATAGACGGCAGTCCCATGACTCAAATGCAAAGATTTGTCCTCTACATTCTTACTGGCCTTAAAATATACATATATATATATAATATATGTATTTTTTTAAAGCGTGAGTAACAACTTGTTGTATCCGTTCAGAATCTATACTTATTTTTTCAACTCAGCGTTGTTAAACCTGTATTGTTTTCCCCCTTTATAGCAGAATAAAAGTTTTTGGCTGCTTTTCCTGAATTCCTTTCTAGCATAATTTTGAGGCAGGTTCTGATAATGTGATTTGGAAGGCAAAGGAGAAAGGATGAAATATGTGAGGCCAACCAGTATCTGAGTCTGCTTTTCCTGCTTAATCGGAATCTGGGAAACCAGTCACATGTTGACTTTGGACTCATGGAACTCCCTGATCTGAAACTGTGGAGAGTCAACTCTCTGAAAGAAACTGAGCTTAACTTCCATCTATGTATCTAGGGATTAATGATTACAGGGGCTTTACTGACTGTTTCCTTCTCCAGAACTTTATCCTGAGAGCCCTCAGGATTTTGATTTCTTTTAATTTGTTTAAAATAAAATGAACATTTTTTTAAAAAGTGAGCTAAAGAAGACTTTTTTTGCTGCTGGTAATTCACAGAGAAGGATCATTTAACACAACTTGTAGAGTCATCGTCTTCCCAGGTGGCGCTAGTGGTAAAGAACCAACCTGCCAGTGCAGAAGACATAAGAGACGTGGGTTCAATCCCTGGATCAGGAAGATCCTCTGGAGGAGGATATGGCAATGCCCTCCAGGATTCTTGCCTGGAGGATCCCATAGACAGAGGAGCCTGGTGGGCTACAGTCTATAGGGTCGCAAAGAGTCCAACACAATTGAAGTGACTTAGCACAGTATAGTCATGGAAACAATTTTCCATTCTGAGCCCAGAGCTTTCTCCCTGAACCTTGGCAACTATCTTTGTCTAGACAATGATCACAAATGAAATTTTGTTGGACTGTTTTTGACAAAACCTCTTAAGGAGCTTTCAAAATTACAAATTCACAAGTCTCAATTCTGGAAAAAATGATTCATGAAATTTGTGGTGCATTTGGAATCTGTAATTTTAAATCATGCACATATTGATTTTATCATCAGCTGCTGTATAAATATCAATTTATACATCTTTAATGATTTGAAATGCTGGGAAAGAACAGTCCTAACCCAAGCTCCAGGCTTTTGACAGAAATTCACATCTTTAGGGTTCCAGACATAGTGGAGGAAAATTATTTGGTTAAAGTTTGGCATCAAAATGTTGGTATAACATTTTGCTTATTACTTATTACATTAAGTAATAAAAAGTGTACTTGAGATTAGACATCTACTGAGTGTATTATTAGTAGGATTTAGTAAGATTAGTATTTGTTGCTCAGACAGTAAAGAATCTGCCTGCAAGGAGGGAGACACAGGTTCGATCCCCAGGTTGGGAAGTTCCCCTACAGAAGGGAATGACAACCCACTCTAGTATTCTTGCCTGGAGAATTCCATGGACAGAGGAGTCTGGCGGGCTACAGTCAATGGGGTCACAAAGAATCAGATACGACTAAATGACTAATACTCAGCCAACTTGAAACTGTGAGAGAATAAGATATTCATATCAGAACATCAAGTAGAATTTCATAAATTCAATTATGGTATTTCTTTCTGACTAGGATTCATATTTTCATTTTCAAATGATTTTTATATTCAGGAATATATGACTATTAGTAAGATATGTGACTTTTCCTCCTTAAAAGCTTCTATTAAAAGATAGAATTCCTTACAACTGATATAATTTAGGACTGGTCCCTCATAGCTCAGTTCGTAAAGATTCAGCCTGTAAAGCAGGAGATCTGGGTCTGATTTCCAGGTCAGGAAGATCCCCTGGAGAAGGAAATGGCAAACCACTCCAGTATTCTTGCCTGGAGAGTTCCATGGGCAGAGGAGCCTTGCAGGCTACAGTCCATGGGGTTGCAAGGGTTGGACAAGACTTAGTGATTAAACCAACCAACCAAGGAAGCAGTGCATTTCAAAAAGGGGTGATTCCTCAAAGATTGTTTGTTCATCATTTTTGTTTAATTGGACAGATATTTTATGATGTAATAATCTCAGTTTACTGCTCTACATATTATGGTACAGTGTTGAAAAAAAGAATCACTCAGTAATGATTTGATTTCTTATTACTTCTTCTAAGTTCAACACCAAACACTTTTCTGGTATTTGATGAATTATGGCTAGCTCACACTGAATTCATGAGGATGTAAAGGACAGTTTTAACATGCTCAAGGAAATTGGTATCTTTTCAGTTACAGACATACCCTAGGGATATTCTGTTAAAGGACTTCTGTCAGGTAGAGACCTAACAACAAAATAGACCTAAGAGGTTATAGCAACTTGTTCAGATTTCCAAGTGCCATCTGAAGACTGGTATATGTCTCAGAAATAAAGCTGGGGATGAGAACATGTTCCGGAGACTAGGTCACAAGCATCCCATTTCTCTCTCTGTCTACAAGGGAGTGCAGCTTTCTGACACCAACACATTTCCTGTGTGAAATAACAGGCTTCGACTTGTCACTTCACTATGATTTCAACCTTTCTTCCTCTTAAAAGAAGTGTCAGGTGTCACCTCTTTATTCGGGTGACACTCCAGAGATGAGCTTTTCTCCGGGCTTAGTGACTGTGATACTCCTAATGCTTGCTAAGTAAAATGCCTCTTAAAACACGGATTCTTCCTTCTATTGTGTCAGCAAAATCTCTAACCATAATTTTATCCCAGAAAAAAATGCCCAAGGTGACACAAAATTTTTATTTATAATTTGCCCAGGACAAACCCATGGAAACTCAGTGACCCAGATGGATGGCCAAGTGACTCTTTCAGAAGAGACTCCTGTGACTATAAACTGCACTTATTCAACCTCTGGGTACCCTACTCTTTTCTGGTATGTCCAGTATCCTGGGGAAGGTCCACAGCTCCTCCTAAAAGCCACGAAGGCCAACGAGAAGGGAAGCCACAAAGGTTTTGAAGCCACATACAATACAGAAACCACTTCCTTCCACTTGGAGAAAGCTTCAGCCCAAGAGTCAGACTCGGCTGTGTACTACTGTGCTCTGAGGGACACAGTGATGGAAACTGCAGGGGGAGCTGAGCACAAACTCTGAGCAGCGATGGGGCCTGGATGCTGAGTGTCTCTGACCCCCTCTGGTCCCAGCAGAGTTTAGGGTGGTTTGTCGCTCAGTCTCTGGTTGATACAAACATCATACCAACATCTAGAGCATAAGAACAAGAAGTAAACACCCCCCTTATGTGAATGCTGAGTCACTTCAGTCATGTCCGACTCTTTGGGACCCCACGGATTGTAGCCCGCCAGGCTCCTCTGTCCATGGAATTCTTCAGGCAAGAATACTGGAGTGGGTTGCCATACCCTCCTCCAGGGGATCTTCCCGACACAGGGATCGAACCTGGGTCTGCTGCATTGCAGGCGGATTCTTTACCATTGCATCACTGGGAAACGTTCCCTTTACCCAACCTCTTATTAGTGAAGCTAAAAACTGTCTGACACCAACAGTTCCTTATCAAAGACCAACGTAATGTCAAGGATAAGCCACATAAACAATGCAATAGTCCCTTGCTCATCTTTGCAGTCAAATCCATGCCCCGCAGGTTGTTCCAGGCCAACTTGATGGGTTTTGCTTTACTGAGTTTTATCATACTTTTAGTATACAATATACTTTTAGAGAGCCAGAGGGCACCAGAGAAGGTGTCATTTGCATAGTGTCTTCCTGAGAGAGCATGCAGGAGAAGTTATAGGAGAGCTACAGCCTCCAAAAATCATGACTTTTTAAGAACTTTTATTTTTAGATTGAAGTAGAGTTGATACACAGTGTTGTGTCAGTGTCAGGTGTATAGCAAAGTAATCATCATGTGCATGAGTATAATGTGTGATACACGCAGCATATGGATTCTTTTTCAGATTCTCCCTTATAGATTATTGCAAAATATTGAGTATTTTGTAATAAATATGAAATTGTGAGAGATAAAGAAGTAAGAGAATATGGTGTATTGAAAAGAATAATAGAGCAATCAATCTCTGTATTGCACTGCAAATATACTGCTGGTCTTTGCAAATAGTGGTGCAATCCTATTTAATTAACATCTGTTTATTGGCACACTAGGATTACTTTTGTTGCTTGGGAGAAAGTTTTAAGAACAGTAGTGAACAACATATGTTTTTCTGGTTCTGCAGTGGCTATTATGGTAAGAATGACTAAACCTACTATTGCCCTTGAAATGCCTGCTGTTTCTAAAATAATTTTCTTTGCTTCATTCTTCCACCTTCATGAAAATTTTCTTCTACTTTTTTCAAAGGCTATATTTGTAGCCTTTGTGAATGAGCTATAGTCATAACATTATTATATTTTTGTTATGCACTATTGGTTTAAATCTAGTATGTATTAGCTATGCATTGCTGGTTTAAATCTAGCTAATTTTTTATTAGATTGGTTTAAATGCAAATTTTATTTTTAAAGTTATGTAAATAAAATTCATGTCAAAGTATACTTGAAACAATACAAAATGTTGTGCAATAAAATGTTTTCTCTGAAATTTGTATAAACATAGTAGATTAATAATACACATTTATCTCTAGGGTAGTAAAGAAATCAGAAAAGGTATAAACCTGCAAACACAAACAGAATAGATAAGGAGATCACAGCACGTAGTGATGTCAACAAAATGTCAGAAGGTGAGAAGTGTAAGGAAGAATTAAAGCTTGTGTTACAGACTAGACGAAGAAGAAACCTAGGATCAGTTCGAGAGGTGTCACAATGTTTGCTGCGGAAGAGTTTAAAAAAGAAGGACCAGTTACCTTTGAATAGTTGAGAAAGATGGTGCTGCTCTCGCGAGTGCCTGCGTATGTGTGGGTTGAAGGTTTGTGGCGGGTGCTAAAATAGGAGGCCTGAGTGAGATTACTTGTAAGTAAAGAACACCAGTGCTCTCCACAGTTCTTTATAGTAGTGTTAGTTGCTCAGTCATGTCTGACTCTTTGCGACCCCATGGACTGTAGCCTGCCAGGCTCCTCTGTCCATGGGATTTTTCCAGGCAAGAATACTGGAGTGGGTTGCCATTCCCTTCTCCAGGGGATCTTCCTGACCCAGGGATCAAACCTGGGTCTGCTGCATTGCAGGCAGATTCTTTACTGTTTGAGCCACTAGGGAATTTATGACAAGCAATAATTGCTTTCTAAATCCAGAAGAAAAGTGGAAGTTAGTCTTTGATGAATTAAGAACATCACATAAAAAATTGTTCCAAACTTTGTGTATTACCTTGGCTTCCCTGGTGGCTCAGATGGTAAATAATCTGCCTGCAATGCAAGAAGTTTAACACACATAAAACCAGCACATTTTAATAAATATACATATCTATATATTGAGTAGATATTCTTCACCATAGCTGTGTAAATTTTTAAAGATATGAGATATGGTAATGAGATTTGTAATCCACAGGGCCAGAGAATCCAAATCACAGTAGAGGGGCTTCTACCTCTGGAAATGAAGTAGTCTTGGTTGCCCAGGGACTGTTTCTAACTACAGGTTCTTTAGGGTCAATCGTCTATTTGCACTACTTCTCTAGAAGACACAGGCAATATTGAGGCTTTCTTAGGTTTATTCTCACAAAGGTAACCAGAAAATTCTAAGTAATTAAAGTGGTTTTGGCAGAGGAAGATAATTCTGGAAACTCACAGCAGTTAAGGGGAAGTGTCTTGGGGAAAGAACATTTTATTGGGGAAATGTCAATGTCATTGTCTTGGGGAAAGAACATTGTAGTGGAGTTTGGAAGAAAAATAATTAAATATAGACTCTGAGTCAGTGATGGCCAAGGCAGCAGAAGCATGTCAGTAGAACTGACTCATTCTCTGGAGGAAATTCCACTAAGACTCTGAGTCATTCACTGCTTTTAAGTTTTGTGCGAGTTTAAAGTGTCTAATATAATGATTTGATATATGTATATATTTTGAAGTGATAACACTGATAAGGTTAGTGAACACATCTTTCACTGCACATAATTACCAGGGTTTTTGTCTTGTTGTTATTATGGTGAGTATATTTAAGGTCTGTACTCCTAGCCACTCTCAAATGAAAACTACAGTATTGTTAACTATAGTCACAGTTAACAGGCAAGACCAGCTTAGAGGAACACAATCTAAGATAATAGGCATTTGGGATATCAAGTGATCTTTTTTCGCTTATACTCTTTTTTGGCTTACATGTTCATTTTAGAAAGATTTTCTCCCCATAGTAGACGAAAGGGCATGGCATACAGGTTGAAAAGGAAGGTTTTATATTTTTATGTTTAAGAGTGAATCATGGTGCTTTTCTAATTTCAAAACTAATATCAGGTCCATCAATGGATAAAGAGCAACAGCATCTACCTCCTTCTAACTTACTAAAAATGACTCAGTTGTGTGCAGCGGTGTAAATCTTAATCTCTACATCCTTGCTGTGCATTTAAATTTATAACCTAAGACATAATTTCTTTGATCTTTGCTGTTTTTATGCATCAGAGTCCCTCACAGGCACAGGTATGAGAAGGACATTTAACCAGAGAGTTCAGTAGTTAGAGATGTGACCACCAGATGGCGGTGCACCTCTGCTGATCAGAACATGTGGAGGGTTCATTTGAGTGGATTCTGAATGGATAGGTAGGCTGGGGCAGAAGAACAGCCTTTTCCTTATTGGCTGGGTAGACAATGAAAGAAACCACTAGAGAAAAGAAGGGATCACTTGGTAACAGAAGTAGCTCTCCTGGTCGGAGACTGCAGGTCCACAATTGATCCTAAATGGGAAAAACCATGAAGACACCCACTGGAGCTTTAGTCACATTCTTGTGGCTGCAGCTGAACTGTGAGTTGAGGGTTTAAGGGAAACCGAGTGTATTCGTAGATATTCTTTAGATGCCAATACTGACTTTATCCAGGTTTCTTGTAGTTATTGTAGAAAAGGAAAAGTAAACTCTAGAGCTAAATAATCTGACAACCCTTCTCCTTCTCTGACTTCTGCTTTCTCCTTAGGTGTCAGCCTGGGAAATGAGGTGGAGCAGAGTCCTTCTACCCTGAGTGTCCAGGAGGGAGACAACTCTGTTATCACCTGCACTTATACAGATGGTAACTCAGACTACTTCCCTTGGTATAAGCAGGAACCTGGGAAAGGTCCCCAGCTCCTAATAGCTATTCGTTCAAATAAGGGCAAAGAGGAAGACCAGAGACTGACTGTTTTGTTGAATAAGACGGCCAAACATCTCTCCCTGCACATCTCAACCACTGAAGCTGGAGACTCGGCTGTCTACTTCTGTGCAGCAAGGACACAGTGCTTCCCAGGCATCTTCTATCTGTACTCAAACCTGTGACTGGGGCAGCGCCCTTCCCTTGGTGCAACCTTCAAATATGACAAATGTTATATTGTTTGTCTGCAGGTGGAAACTGATGTGCTAGTCATAAAAAAACATGCAAAAGAAAATGAAAGTCACTGAGTTGTGTCCAACTCTTTGCTACACTATTCACTATACAATCCATGGGATTCTCCAGGCCAGAATACTGGAATGGGTAGCCTTTCCCTTCTCCAGGGGATCTTCCCAACCCAGGGATCGAACCCAGGTCTCCCACATTGCAGGCAGATTCTTTACCAGCTGAGCCACAGGGGAAGTCCAAGAATACTGGAATGGGTAGCCTATCCCTATCCCTTCTCCAGGGGATCTTCCAGACCCAGGAATCGAACTGGGTCTCCAGCATTGCAGGTGATTTTTTACCAACTGAGCTATCAGGGAAGCCATAAAAAGCATTGGATAAGAATATTAGGCTCAAGGATAGCTAGAAAGGGTTAGAACATGTTGTTGGATACCTGTTGCTTACTGAATTCTTGAAGAGAGTTAGTAATTTACTGATTTATTTTGAAATTGTAAGACCGACTTTACATTTTGCCATTCAGACTCCTGTTCTATAAATACTCCCCCTGTTATCCATATCACAATCCTTATTATGAATGAGTTTTTAAAATATTGTGCTTTGAAAACAGCATATTTTTCTGATTATACAAATTACATGTCAAATATAAGAAAATGTTTTATATAATTAATATGATATTGACAATTCTATGATCACACAATGTCACTAATATTGTTTATTCTTTTTATAAATTCCTATCTTAATTAGTATCTTTTTCCACTTAATATTAAATATTGAACTGAGCATTCCTCATTTCATTGTCTTGCTCCCAAACATCAGCTTTGAAATAGCTCTATGAGAAATATTAATAAATTACAATTTTACATTGTTTGACATCCCTTTTATGTGCATTGACCACCTTCTTAGTGAGAAAATGTGACGTGTGCTTTCCTTTAGTGCCCAATAACAGTATATATTCTTTGTGTGTTTGAGGAAAAGTAAGATAGAAAGTGATTTGAAAATGTCATGTTCAAATGATTGCAAATCAAATGGTGTATTTTCCTTCTCCTGTCTCTGGACAATTTACTGCAAACTTCATGGCCTTCTCTTGATGCTAGGAGGTCAGTCTGGGTGTGGATAGCCCCCATGTTTCTTCCTTTCCTTAGGGGGAGGCTGGCTGCTCACATCTGTCTTGCCTCCTCCGGGCCAGCAGGGTGGGGCCGCCACTGCCCACGCTCACGAGGCATCTGCAGAGCCTCACTCTGGCTGCTCTTTGCGCCCTGGGATCAGTGACAGGGTGGGGTGGTGTTTGAGTCAGACGTTGTGTGATGGCTGGTACCCCTGGGCCACTTTTGATGATTGGCAGGCAAGGCATCCCAGACAACTGATGGGAAGTCCTGAGGGAGCCAGTGCCCTGGCAGTAGGAAACTTGTCCACTTTACTGCCCTCCTGGAGACCTGGCTGCCGTTCCCAGGGGCTCCCCACTCTCCAGCTGAGCAGCACACCTAAGTGTTCTGGGTGAGGAGAGAAAGGGGCGAGTCTTCTCTGTAGGTTCTCCCAAAGCTGGAGAGCAGATGCTCACTCACAGGCTCTCACTTTCCTCTGTGGAGACATCGCAGGTCAAAATGTTTTTCCTGGAGCCCAGCTGTGTGCTGTGAGGGGAGGGGTGATGAAGGTAATGGGAAATAGTTCCCCTAACCCTCTGCAGTGTGTCTGACGTCAGACGGTGTGCTGGAACTTCTCTGCTGAATTTCTGGACTTCTCAAATCTCCCTTGGAGTATGACTGTGAAAATTGGCATTTTTGGAGGGGTGAAAAGACGGTAGAAGATTCCTATTTTGCTATTTTGAATTCAGTATTTGAAATCTTAATTTCTAAGTCATTACATAGAAAAAATTGACTGTTTTTGATTTATATTTCTGTTTATTTTGAATTTTAATCCGTTGTGGAGATGATGTAGCCATCACAGGATCCTGACACAGAAAGTCTCACTGCTCCCCAGAACGCCCCGTGCTCCCCTTTTGTGAAGACAAACCGCCCGATTCCTGCGCTGTGCTCTGCTTAGTCGCTCAGCTGTGTCCGACTCTCCTCAACCCCGCGGACCGTAGCCCGCCCAGGCTCCTCTGTGCACGGGGATTCTTCAGGCAAGAATATTGGAGTGGGTTGTCATGCCCTCCTAAAGGGGATCTTTCCAACCTAGGGATCAAATTCAGGTTTCCCACATTGCAGGCAGATTCTTTATTGACTGAACTACCAGGGAAGCCCATGAATACTGGAGTGGGTAGCCTATCCCTTCTCCAGCGCATCTTCCTAACCCAGGAATTGAACTGGGGTCTCCTGCTTTGCAGGCAGATTCTTTACGAGCTGAGCTACCAGGGAAGAACCCCCTGCCCATACCTAACTCATTTCAAAAATTAAAAATATATATAAATTCAGAGTTTGATATGACACTATCCAAAGAATTGTTCTGGGTATGAATGTATTTTGAGTAACAGAATACAATCATGAGATCCTTTAATTGAGAAGTTTAAAAGACTTAAATAATATGAAGAGAAATTAATGATACTTCATATTTAGTCAACCAGTTGTTAGAAAAAAGTTGGGTGTTTTTAAATTAGAGAACAATTCCTACTGTATGTAGTTCCATTAAACTTAATGGAGATTCCACTGCAAGATCTAAAGATGCTTCAAACAATTTCTCTGAGGTTGTCATTACTGTGACAGGAAGATGTGAAGTGAACAGTGAAGTGAAAGTCACTCAGTCTTGTCTGACTCTTTGCAACCCCATGGACTATACTGTCCATGGATTTCTCCAGGCCAGAGTACTGGAGTGGGTAACCTTTCCTTTCTCCAGGGGATCTTCCCAACCCAGGGATTGAATCCAGGTCTCCTGAATTGCAGGCAGATTCTTTACTAGCTGAGCCACAGGGGAAGCCCAAGAATACTGGATTGGGTAGTCTATCCCTTCTATAGTAGATCTTCCCAACCCAGGAATCTAACTGGATCTCCTGCATTGCAGGTGGATTCTTTACCAACTGAGCTATCAGGGGAAGATAAGTTTTGACTAGTGTATCAAGAAATAGGCTGCGATAGGCAGTGGGTCTTTGTTGTTTGCCATGGTGTTGAGTCATATCCCTATTCATGGCTTTCCTATTATATTCATACACAAACAAAGATTTAGTACAGACAGGAAGTGGTTAGAGCTGTGGTAGCACAGGTGTAGGGTTGGGGGTGGAATCAGTGATGATCTTATGGTTAGCTGTCTTATGGAAGTGTATGTATTTCTTTCAGAGCTGGGCATATAGGATATATAACAGTTTGGTATGGCTTGTTTATGGTCCCAGTTGAGTTAATGGGATGAATATAAGTTCAAAGGCTTGATAACCTAATGACAAAACTAAGGTATCTAATCTGACTTTCATGAACAGAGCTGGACTGTCAAAATTAGTAGAGAATAAAAGGGAATTTCTGTGACAGGAGTCAATCTCTGCAACCTCAGCCTAAACTCCTTAGCAAAGGGTGATTAGATTTTCCTGTTTTGACCCCAAGATGAGCAACTGAAAATATTGATAGTGAGGAGAAGCTTTATTGTAACAATAGGCATAAAGTGAAGAGGAACTAAAAAGCCTCTTGATGAAAGTGAAAGAAGAGAGTGAAAAAGTTGGCTTAAAGCTCAACATTCAAAAAATTAAGATCATGGCATCTGGTCCCATCACTTCATGGGAAATACATGGGGAAACAGTGGAAACAGTGGCTGGTTTTATTTTGGGGGCTCCAAAATCACTGCAGATGGTGATTGCAGCCATGAAATTAAAAGATACTTACTCCTTGGAAGGAAAGTTATGACCAACCTAGATAGCATATTAAAAAACAGAAACATTACTTTGCCAACAAAGGTCTGTTTAGTCAAGGCTATAGTTTTTCCAGTGGTCATATGTGGATGTGAGAGTTGGACTATGAAGAAAACTGAGTGCTGAAGAATTGATGCTTTTGAACTGTGGTGTTGGAGAAGACTCTGGAGAGTCCCTTGGACTGCAAGGAGATCCAACCAGTCCATCCTAAAAGAGATCAGTCCTGGGTGTTCATTGGAAGGACTGATGTTGAAGCTGAAACTCCAATACTTTGGCCACCTCATGCAACGAGTTGACTCATTGGAAAAGACTCTGATGCTGGGAGGGAATGGGGGCAGGAGGAGAAGGGGACGAGAGAGGATGAGATGGCTGGATGATATCACCGACTCAATGGACATAAGTTTGAGTAAACTCCGGGAGTTGGTGATGAACAGGTAGGCCTGGCATGCTGCAGTTCATGGGGATGCAAAGAGTTGGAAGCAACTGAGCGACTGAACTGAACTGAACTGAGGCACAATAGAAGAGCTAAAGTGCTTTGCCTTCTTACCATAAAGTGATGTATTTCTACCTTAGGTGGAAGAACAGAACACAGATGTGAGGATGCATGGTTAGTGTGTCTTATATTATTTACATAATACATTACAGATAATATTTTTAAATAAGAGCTGCTCACTCATTTCCTTCACAGAAGCAATGACCCAACACAGCATTGTGTGTGTGTGTATGGAGGGGGGTGGGTTTTCCTTGCAATATCAAATTTAACTTGTGTTTATTTTAAGATGTAGTTGCTACCAGTCAAAGAGCTGGTTAATACAAAAGGAAGTTGGGGTGAGTAGGACTCTCACCTTGTTTATAGAGAAGTTGATGTAACCCACATCAACTTGCTACTCAACTAACTACATCAACTTGCTACTCAACTTGCTACATCAACTAACCCTATTTCCTGTTGTGGGGCAGCAGCAGCTCATACCCAGCAGTTCTTCCCTCACCCTATCAGGCTCATCTCACCTTGCAAAGCCTTGAAACTGAAGAAGAAGATATTTTCCTTCTAGTGGAAGAGTTGAAACATGCTTCTCTCCAGCCTTCTGAAGGTGGTCGTGGCTTCACTGTGTAAGGATGGTCCCAGTGGGATTGTGCCTACTCTGTGATCTAAAGATCAAGGGAACAGGCAGTCTTAAGTGTACTTGGGAAGGAAGTCTAGCTGAGTATAAAGTAGAATTTCTTTATTCTACACCACTTATTCCTAAATCTCTGTTGTTTTTGTTCAGTAGCTAAGTTGTGTCTGACTCTTTGCAACCCCATGGACTGCAGAACACCAGGTTCCCCTGTTCCTCTCTGTCTCCTGGAGTTTGCTCAAATTCACATCCATTGAGTCAGTGATACTATCTACTCATCCAATCTTCTGCTGCACCCTTCTTTTCTCTTCAATTTTTCCCAGCATCAGGGTCTTTTCTAATATGTCCACTCTTTGCCTCAGGTGGCCAAAGTATTGGAGCTTCAGCTTCAGCATCAGTCCTTTCAGTGAATATTCAGGGTTGATTTCTTTTAGGATTGACTAGTTTGATCTCCTTGAAGTCCAAGGGACTCTCAAGAGTCTGCTTTGGCACTACAATTTGAAGCATCAATTCTTGAGCACTCAGCCTCCTTTCTGGTCCAACTCTCACATCCATACATGACTATTGGAAAACCCATAGCTTTGACTATACAGATCTTTACTGGCAAAGTGATGTCTCTGTTTTTTAATACACTGTCTATGTTATTCATAGCTTTCCTTCCAAGGACCAAGTGCTTTTTAATTTCATGGCTGCAGTCTACTTCTATCTGTTTTCTCCCTCTAGGATCCAGTATTGCCCAGGAAGTAACTCAAGACCAACCACCAATGTCAGTGCAGGAGAAAGAAACGGTGACCCTTGATGGCGCGTATGACACCAGTGATACAACGTATAGTCTATTCTGGTACAAGCAACACAGCAGTGGGGTGATGACCTTCCTCATTCGCCAGGACTCTCATAACAAGCAAAATGCCACAAAAGGTCGCTACTCATTGAATTTCCAGAAGGCAAGCAAATTCATCAAACTTACCATCTCAGCTTCACAGCTGGAGGACTCTGCAGTGTATTTCTGTGCACTGAGGGAGCCTACAGTGAGTGGCGTGCAGGAGGGACCTGCACCAAAACCCAGAGTTCTAACTGATACACCCATCTGCGGTAGGGACCAGGGTAGGGAATTGCCTTCACAGACAGGAAGTGGTTAGTACTGTGGCAGCACAGGTGTAGGTTTAGAGGGGAAACACTCACTCTAAGAAAGTATTTCTCTAGGTTCATAGACCATGTCTAGAGCTATCACTCATCAAAAACATTCTTATCCCTGAAAATTTGGATTTAAATTTCTTATCAAAGACAAATATAACCACCAAAATCTTTACCATATGGTGATTAGATAAAACTAGAAGAATTGACTAAGGAAATTTAAAAATGTCTGAATTAAAAATCAGTTAAAAATATGTGTGAATTATTGGTCATTCAGATCAGTTCAGTTCAGTTTAGTTCAGTTGCTCACCCATGTCCAGCTCTTTGCGACCCCACAGACTGCAGCACACCAGGCCTCCCTGTCTATCACCAACTCCCGGAGTCTACTCAAACTCATGTCCATTGAGTCGGTGATGCCATCCAACCATCTCATCTTCTGTTGTCCCCTTCTTCTCCTACCTTCTGTCTTTCCCAGAATCAGAGTCTTTTCCAATGAATCAGTTCTTCACATCAGGTGGCCAAAGTATTGGAGTTTCAGCTTCAACATCAGTCCTTCCAGTGAATATTCAGGGCCGATTTCCTTTAGGATGGACTGGTTGGATCCCCTTGCAGTCCAAGAGACCCTCAAGAGTCTTCTCCAATACCACTGTTCAAAAACATCAGTTCTTCGGCACTCAGCTTTCTTTATAATCCAACTCTCACATCCATACATGACTGCTGGAAAAACCATAGCCTTGACTAGATGGACCTTTGTTGGCAGAGTAATGTCTCTGCTTTTTAATATGCTGTCTAGGTTGGTAGTAACTTTTCTTCCAAGGAGTAAGTGTCCTTTAATTTCATGGCTGCAGTCACCATCTGTAGTGATTTTCGAGCCCCCCAAAATAAAGTCTGTCACTGTTTCCACTGTTCCCCCATCTATTTGTCATGAAGTAATGGGACCAGATGGCATGATCTTAGTTTTCTGAATGTTAAGCTTTAAGTCAACTTTTTCACTCTCTTCTTTCACTTTTATCAAGAGGCTCTTTAGTTCTTCACTTTATTCCATAAGGGTGGTGTCATCTGGGTATCTGAGGTTATTGATATTTCTCCCAGCAATCTTGATTCCAGCTTGTGCTTCATCCAGCCCAGCGTTTCTCATGATGTACTCTGCATATAAGTTAAATAAGCAGGATGACAATATATAGCCTTGACATACTCCTTTCCCGATTTGGAACCAGTCTGTTGTTCCATGTCCAGTTCTACCTGTTGCTTCCTGACCTGCAAACAGATTTCTCAAGAGGTGGGTCAGGTGGTCTGGTATTCCCATCTCTTTAAGAATTTTCCACAGATCAATTTGTTCAATAAATATTTATTGTATTTATATTACCAACATTACTTGGAATGAGGAAGGTGGTGAAATCTCTCTGTGGTAGTCCTCTTTTTGAATATCTGTTTGAACACAGTTTTATACCATTTAATGAATAAATTTATTTTAGATTTATTAATGGAATCAATGTACTCTCATTTACTTTCCAAAATGTTTAATATGTCACAAACTTTATGCTAATACTTATTCTGCATTATTAACACCTCTAGCATGAAATAGCTCAATTTCTATAATATAGTTTAACTGCTTCCCATCAATCTTATTCACAAAGTGATTAATAGTTAGCTGCTCTTAGAGGGACATTGTGAAGGAGAAGAGCATGAATTGTCCTCTTTCTCTGCTCTTGCCCTTTGCTGTACCACTCTTCAAAAAGCATTTTTACCATCATGTGACTGATTTTGCAACCCTGTAGGGCCTGTTTTTCAATCAGTGTTAACACAGTCCAAAATACTCCTTGTCTCCAATTTCCTCCTACCTCTAACCTCATTTTCTCAGCACCTTAAAATCTGAATGGTAATGGATGATTGATAAGTGGTCTTGTATTATGACTCCCTCCTATATTTGCATTTGAAAGCAGATGTGTAAAGTAGAATTCTTAAGATACTCCCTTAAATTTTTTAAATTAAATTTTTATCATTTTGACATTCATTTTTACTATTTTAACTATTTTAAGTGTTCAGTACAGTGATACTAAATACATTTGCATTGTTGTTCAGCAAGCACCGTCCATCTCTAGTACTCTTTGCATCTTGAAAAATTGAAAATTTATACTTATTAAAGACAAACTCCTCAGGATTTCCCTAGTAGTTCAGTGATTAAGACTCCATGCTTACAATGCAGGGGACACAGGTTTGATCCCTGGTCAAGGAGCTGATATTCCCCATGCTTCAATGTGCAGACAAAAACGTAAATTAAAAAAAAAAAAAAAAAAAAAAGACTAACTCCTCATTCCCTTGTCCCTCCAACCCATGGCCACTACTGTTCTACTTTCTCTTTCTATGAGTTTGACTACTTTAGATAACTCATATAAGTCAAATTACAAAATATTGGTCATTTTGTGACATTTCTTTGATTATAATGTCCTCAAATTTCATCCACGTTGTAGATTTTATTTATACCTTTCTAAAGGTGAATAATATTCCATTGTACACATACACTATTTTTTGTCTACTCATTCATCTGTTGATGAACACTTGGGTTCCTTCCATCTTTTGGTAGAAACATGGATATATGAATATCTCAGTATTTGGGGTACATATCCAAATTCTTTCAAGTGTTTTGAATATAATATAATCAAAAGTAGAATTGCTGGATCACATGGCAAGTACAGTTTTTTAACTTTTGAGAAACATTTATCCTGGTTAGTCTGAAAAACTATGCTCTAGACTAGTTTATCACATGCCAATTTCAAGGGAAAGAGAAATAGAGTGACCAGTAGTCATGAATGAGGTTTCAGAATTCTAGTGGTTTACAGAAACCTAGAAGAGTTTGTCACCCTTTGTATGGAGCGTCGCTCCTCAGGGGCCTAGTAAGTAGGAGTCTGGAAGGAATGGTCAAGGCACTACCTGGCGGTCATCTCCTGAATTGCAGCTTGAATTTTTTTTTTTTTTTAATTTTATGTTATATTGGAGTATAGCTGATTAACAATGTTGTGATAGTTTCAGGGGGACAGCAAAGGAATTCAGCCATACAGGTACTTGTATCCATTCTCCCCCAAGCTCCCATCCCATCCAAGCTGCCACGTATCATTAGGCAGAGTTTCCTGTGCTAGAAATTAGGTCCTTGTTGGTTATCCATTTTAAATAGAGCAGTGTGTACATGTCCATCCCAAACTCCCTAACTATCCCCCCCCACCCCCCCGCCATCCTTCCCCTTTGGCAACCATTAGTTCGTTTTCTATGTCTGTGAGTCTGTTTCTGTTTTGTAAACAAGTTCATGAGTATTCTTTAGGTTTCTTTCCTCTTTTGGTGAAAGGGCCAAATCTATAATTATTTAATTAGTTCAATTTGCATAAGTAAAGAACCTATTAAAAGACTGTCTTAAAATATTTCAAAGATTCGAGAAGTAATTTTGCTGCCCTCTCTCTCTCAAAATTTCTCTGAAAAGTATCTATAGGGGAAAAAAGGAAACAGATTTTTGCTATTAGATGGGTCTGTGTTCAAAACTTTTAATTCTAAAATTAAGTTTCTAGATAGCTTTGTTTTACTATTTTTAAAGTGATAGAGTGATATCTTCTTTAATATTTTGTTGTGACAATTTATCAGTAATGTATCCACAGAGATTAACAAGTTGCAGATGATTACTGACAGCAACCTCTATAGATACAGAAAAAGCACTGGGCAAAACTCAGTATCTATTCTTGATTAAAAACTCCCAGCAAATTAGGACTTAAGGGAATTCATTAACTTAATAAAGATCCTCTACAAAAAAAATCTATATCAAATACACTTGATGGCAAAAGACTGAACGCTTTCCTTCAAGTTGTAGGAATAAGGGAACAATTTTGACTGGCACCACTTGTACTGAATATTGGACTAAGGGTCTTAGCCAGTGGAATAAGGCAGGAGAAAGAAACAAAAATCATACCGTTTGGAAAAGAAGAAGTGAATTTACCTTTCGTCACAGACAGTGTAATTATCTGAGTGTCAAATCCAAGGGAATTTGCAAAAAAGTTACTAGAAAAAAACGAAAGTTAAACAAAGTCAAATATATACCTAACACAGGCTCCAGTCATTCCACTCCTGGATATTGACCCAAGAGAAATGAAAGTATGACTATAAAAAATCTTATTCACACATGTTCACAGCAGTTTTATTTGTAACAGCCACAAACTAGGATTAACCTAAATGTCCATCAGTAGGTGAATAGATAAATGTATCTATAGATAAATCATATCCATATAATGGAATGCTATTTAGCAATACAAAGGAATGAAACATGATTATAATAACCATGGAAGAATCTTAAAATAATTATGCTGAATGAAAGAAGCTATCAAAGGCACATATCATACCATTTATTTGAAATTACTGAATATGCAAACTATTTTATGAGAGAAATGTTGCTTGAAAATGGGAGTAGGAAGTGAAGAGAGGGCTGAGAGGACTAAAAAGAGACAAGAGGAAACTTTTGGGGTGATGCATTGTTCATTATCTTGATTGGGGTGATGGTTTCACAAGTATACACATATGTCAGTCTTATTAAGTTAAGGAGGTACAATTTATTTCAAAGAGAATTATGCATTAATAAAGTCATTAAAATCCAAATACAGCAAATACTTTTCTTCAGTGTTGTACAAGTCTTCTTTTATGACCCCGAAATGCAAAAATACTTCTCCTATATGTACTCATTGGCCTTAAACTGTGTTTTTTTAAAGTAGAGATAACAACTATCTGCCTCCAGATAAATGCTATATACATTTATTTTCAGTCCTACATCATTGCAGCTTATTTTGCATTCGTTCTATACACCAGAATTGCCAGCAGATTCTTTACCATCTGAGCCACCAGGGAAACCCACCTACCACAACAGGAGTTTGTAACTCATTTTCCAGAATTTCTTTCTAGCATATTTTTGAGGCAGTTTCTCACTACGTGATTTGGAAGGTGGAGAAGAAAGGAAGGAATGTGTGAATCCAAGCAGTATCTGAACCTGGTTTTCTAACTTCAAATCTGGATTTGGGAAACGATCCATGTGCTGACTCTGACTCATGAAATTCCTTGATGTGAATCTGAGAAGAGTGAACTCCCAGAAACAGAATGAACTAAGCTTCCATCTGTGTGTTTATGAACCTATGGTTACAGGCCTTTACAGAAGATGAATGCCTCTTAGAACTTCTTCTAGATACTCCTCAGAGGTTTTGTTTTATAAAATGAATGGTTATAAAAAGAGAGCTAAAGAAGTGCTTGCTTTTGCTGCTGGTACTCAAAAAGAGAAGTTTTGAGTATGCATGTAGTGCTGGGAACATCCTGTTGCTCCCTGATCTTTGACAACTACCTTGATCTAGGACATCTGTCCCAAATGAAAACTTGTAAACCAACATCAGACTGGCTTCGACCCAACTTCTTGGGGAGCTTCCAAAACTTACAGATTCATGGGTCTCAACTCTGGATAATGTGATTCATGAAGTTATTGGTCAGCCCAGAATGTGTAATTTTAAGTCATTCACTCATTAATTCTACTTTCAGCTCTCATGTGAATATTGGCTGAGAGGTCTTTAACAATTTGAAAAGCTGGGAAAAAGAGCATCCTAACTCATGCTCTGGGCTTTTGACACAAATCTACATCTTCAGGGTTTCAAACACTGGGGGAAAATTATTTGGTTAAAGTTTGGTTACAAAATGTGGCAGATAGAATAGAAAGTATCTTTGAGGCTAGATTTCAACTAAGAATATATAATAGGATTAGTACTTGTCTGATTTACATAGACCAACCCTCTTATCTTAGAGTCAAGGAAGAAGTAGGAAAATAACATATTGATCTTAGATAATTCTACAAGGATTTGATAATTTCGATTATGATATTTCTTTTGTTTTCACATTTTAATGATTCTGAAATTCAGGATTATTTGACTATTGATAGGACAGTGTGACTTTTTCCCTTGAAAAAAATTTTATTAGAAAGATAACATTTCCTGCAAATGATATTATTTTAGGACTGAGAAAATATTTTAAGTAGTAGTGATTCCACAATCAAAGACCCTTTATTCATTACTTTTTTATGGTAGAGCAAATATTTAGTGAGCATGTAATAAACATCAGTCAGGGCTTCCCTGGTGACTCAGTGGTAAAGAATCTGCCTGCCAATGCAGGAGACTCAGGTTCGATCCCTGGGTTGGGAAGGTCCCCTGGGTAAGAAAACGGCAACTCCAGTATTCTTGACTGGGAAATCCCAGGGACAAAGGAGCCTAGCAGGTAACAGTCCTTAGGGTTGCAAAAGAATCAGACATGACTGATTCAGTGACTAAACAACAAATAATTGTCAGTCACTCTTCTATAAATTGGGGTACAATGCTGAAAAACAGAGATTCACTCAATAATGACCTAGCTTCTTATTACTTCCTCTGTGAAAGTGAAGTGAAAGTGAAGTCGTTCAGTCGTGTCTGACTCTTTGCGACCCCGTGGACTGTAGCCCACCAGGCTCCTCAGTCCATGGGATTCTCCAGGCAAGAATACTGGAGCGGGTTGCCAATTTCTTTCTCCAGGGGATCTTCCCAACCCAGGGATCGAACCCAGATCTCCCGCATTGCAGGCAGACGCTTTAACCTCTGAGTCAACAGGGAAGGCCTGTAATCAGCCACAAACTCTTCTGACAGTCAGTGAATTATAGGTTGGCCCACAATAGATACGTGAGAATATAAAATACTATATTAAAGTGCTTAAGAAAATTGATATCTTCTCAGCTACAAAAATACCTGGGATGCTTTGTTAAAGAACTTCCATGTCAGGTAGTATCCTAAGAACAAACAGACCTGAGAAATGTTGACAGCTGTTGATCAGATTTCCAAGCTCCACCTAAAGACTGACATGTGCTTCAGGGATAAAGTCAAGGATAACATTTTTCCAATTTAGGGAGGAGAGCAGGATACTTGGGCTTCCCAGGTGGCTCAGTCAGTAAAGAGTCTGCCTGCAGTGTGAGAAACCCAAGTTCGATCCCTGGGTCCGGAAGATCCCCTGGAGAAGGAAATGGCAACCCACTCCAGTATTCTTGCCTGGAGAATCCCATGGACAGAGGAGCCTGGCAGGCTACAGTTCACGGGGTCGCAAAGAGTTGGACACGACTTCACTTTTACCTTCTTTCATACATGCGTCGCGTTTCTGTCCTTGTCCACCAGAGGGTGCAGTTTCCTAACACAGACACATTTCCTGTGTGTCTAAACTTCACTGAAACTAAACCTCACTGTGACTTGAACATTTATTCACGTTAAGAGTGAAGAACGTTCTTCAGGAGACACTCTAGAGATGATCTCTTCTCCAGGATTAGTGACTGTGATACTCTTCCTGCTGGGTAAGCAAAACGCCTCTAAAAATTTGGATCCTTTCTTCTGCTATGTCAACAAAACCTTTAAGCATAATTTTATCCCAGAGTTTTATGCCCAAGATCACAGAGAACTCTCTTATTTTCCCCTAGGACAAACCCGTGGAGACTCAGTGAGCCAGATGGACAGCCAAGTGACCCTTTTGGAAGCGGCTACCTTGACTGTGAACTGTACTTACTCAGCCACCGGGTACCCCACTCTTTTCTGGTATGTCCAGTATCCTGGAGAAGGTCCACAGCTCCTCCTGAAAGCCACGAAGGCTAATGACAAGGAAACCAACAAAGGTTTTGAAGCCACATACAATGCAAAAACCACCTCCTTCCACTTGGAGAAAGCCTCAGTCCAGGAGTCAGACTCTGCTGTGTACTACTGCGCTCTGGGTGACACAGTGACGGAAACTGCAGGGGGAGCTGAGCGCAAACTCTGAGCAGCGACGGGGCCTGGATGCACTGCGGTTCCAACAGGGCCTGTGGTTGTTTGTCTCTTAGTCTCTGGTTGATACAAAAAATGTACAAATGGCTAAAGTATAAGAGTAAGAAGAGAATATTCCCCATACCCAACTTTTTATTAGTGAAATTGAAAACTCTCTGACACCAATAGTTCCTTTTCCGGGGTCAAAGTAATTTCAAGGTAAAACCACATAAGCAATGAAGTGGTGTTTTGCATATTCTTGCAAAATCCTGCTTCCACAAGTTGTTCCAAGTCACCCAGGTGGGTATTACTATGCCTCACTATACTTTCATAGAACCAAAGTGTGCCAGATGGGGTGTGGTCTGCACAATGTCTTCCTGACAGAACAGGGCATGAGAGGTGATAGGAGAGTCACAGCCTCCAAAAATTATCATTCTTAATAAAGAAAGAAGGGATGAAAGGAGGAGGAACAGAATCTCATACATAATGAAACAGTGGAAAGAGAGAAAAGGATTTTATTCACATTTATCTCTTTATCCCCCTGGAAGTCTAAGAAATTAGAAAGGGTATACACCTGAAAATACAGAGAGAACAGAAAAGGAGTTAGCAGCGCAGAGTGCTGTCAGCAGATTTCAGAGGATGAGAAGTATAAGGAAGAACGAAGACTCGTCTCGTAGAATAGTTGAAGAAGGAAACTAGACCTCGTGTGAGACGCATCAGAATGTGTGCTGAGCACCTGTGCAAAGGTTAAGAAAACACAGCACCAATCATCTTTGAATAATTGAGAAAGATGGTGTTGCCCCAATAAGTGCACATGTGTGAGTGTTGAGGGTTTTGGGGAGCACTAAAACAGGAGGCCTGAGTGAGGTCATTTGTAAGCAAAGAATAGCCGTGCTCTCCACAATTCTTTATGACAAGCAATGTTGACTTTCTAAACAGCATACAGAGAAGGCAATGGCAACCCACTCCAGTCCTCTTGCCTGGAGACTCCCATGGACGGAGGAACCTGGTAGGCTGCAGTCTATGGGGTTGTGAAGAGTCGGACATGCCTGAGCGACTTCAATTTCATGCATTGGAGAAGGAAATGGCAACCCACTCCAGTGTTCTTGCCTGGAGAATCCCAGGGATGGAGGAGCCTCGTAGGCTGCCATCTATGGGGTCGCACAGAGTTGGACACGACTGAAGTGACTTAGCAGCAGCAGCAGCAGCAAACTCAGCATAAAAGTGGAAGTTAGTCTTTAATGAACTGAGAACAACACAGAAAATTCCCCCAAACTTTGTATGTGCCGTGCTGGGCTTCGTCACTTCAGCTGTATCTGACTCTTTGCAACTCCATGGACTCCTCTCTCCATGGCCCCTCTGTCCATGGGATTCTCCAGGCACGAATACTGGAGTGGGTTCCCTTTCCTTCTCCAGGGGACCTTCCCAACCCAGGAGTCGAACCCAGGTCAGGTGGATTCTTTACTGCATGAGCCACAGGGAAGACCAATAATACTGTAGTGGGTAGCCTGTCCCTTCTCGAGGGGAACTTTCCAACCGAGGAATCAAGCGGGGTCTCTTGCATTGCAGGGGGATTCTTTACCAGCTGAGCTACTCAAGTTTGTATACTATTAAACTTTTTGACTTTTACTCATTGGTTAGCCTTTCTTTTCTTAAAAATGTTCTGTAAAATTTTTTCCCTTCTTCCCTGTAACCCCTTGCAAACACTGATGTTTTTACTGTCTCCATAGTTTTGCTTCGTCCAGAATATTATATAGTTGGGATCATATGGTGTGTAGCTTTCTCAGACTGGTTTCTTTCACTTGTGTATGTGTATGCTCAGTTGCTTCAGTCCTGTCTGACTCTTTGCGACCCTATTGACTGTAGCCATAATAATGGCTATGCAACAATTTTAAAGGTTACTTTCCATTTGCAGTTATTACAAAATATTGGCTATATTCTCCATGTTATAACAACACATCTTTAAGCCTATCTTATACCCAATTGTTTGTATCTCCCACACTCACACCCCTCTACTGGCTCTGCCCCCACTAATAACCACGTTTGTTCTCTATATCTATGAGTCTGCTTTTGTTGTTATATTCACTAGTTTATTGTGTTTGTTGGATTCTATACACAGATGATATCATACAGTATTTGTCTTTCTCTGACATATCTCACTTAGCTTAATGCCCTCCTTGTCCATTCCTGTTGCTGCAAATGGCAAAATTTTGTTCTTTTTAATAAATTACCATATTTACAGCACAATTTCTATAAATAAGGATTTATTTTGAATTAAAGAAATGAAAAAAAAAGCACAAGATGAAATTTATGAAATTTTTTAAGGCATAAATTTCCATCAAATAACATTTTAAGAGTAAGAGTTTATTTTTAGTCTCCATTCAATCTAGGCAGTGACTTTTTTTTCTAACTACTATCTTCATCAGGAAGCATGCAGTGAATGTGACTGGGCAGTCTTGTGATGCTGCAGTTGTTGGGCTGAAGGGGTCTTCGTTGATGGTTTCAGCCCACTAGGGGGCACTGTAGGCTTTAAAGACGTGAAGACCTTTTCTGATGATTCCAAAGATGGAACAGTTAAGACAGGAGCCCAGAGAGCATGGGAAACAGTCAAATTATAGACAGCAAAGGTGGGGAGAGGGGAACAGTGTTTGTGTAAAGTTCATCTCAGATTTCAGCTTTGTCATTCTATATAAGGTTTGGAAAGCTGTAGCCCTTACCTCTGTAAATCCATGGTGAGGATGTTTCTCTGAGCAGAGGTAGAGTCATAGGGATACTACTGAGCTCTGAGAGCATGGAAACTCAACAGAAAACATCTGCATTACCTGTATTCATTTAAAAAAATTTTATGACTGAATTCCCCAAACCCATTCACCCAGAAATTATTCCAATACCCCAGACCTCCTACCTTTTCATATATTTCCTCGAGAGTAGAAAGAACAAGAATAAAAAGAGGAAAAAATAAGGAACAAAAATAGAAGGAAAGGAGAAAGACAATACTGAATTTGAGTAAAAAAGTATGGCTAGATCAGAATCAGCTGTGGTTCAACAGGATGTTCAAGAGTTGGACAGTAGGAAGGGAGAGGTGGAAATCAAGGCAGAGTGAACATTATATGCATGTCCTGTTTTTCAACAACCAAATTCTTATTGGAATCATTTCTGTGCAGAGGCTGACTATATCTCTTGGTTTCTAAATGATTTCAAGAAATTGTATTTACTTCTGCAATAAACAATGTATGTACCAGATAGTTTTCCTTGATCAGATTTTTCACATAACCGAATTATCAATATCTCTGCCAAACTATACAATTTGAAAAATGGGTCATCCTTCCCTATAATTCCTCAAAGTTCTGCATAATCCATCAAGACACAATTCTTCTATAAATATCATCTACCTTTCCTCACACACTATCCCACAATCTTCTCTTACATATAGTCTTTAAAAAAAAAAAAATTCTTTATGACTACACACATCAGAAATATTGCTTTTACTTCTCTGCAGTGTCCCCCCAAACTTCAATTTTAGAGAAGTCGCTGACCTTACTGCAGTCTCACCAGGCCGCTGTGGGTGGAGCTTCCTGTTAAGTGAGCTGACACACCTCAGATGTGACTGGTACTCAGTGATTCTGGTGGAACACACTGACAGTAAGAACAGCATTTCTCTGGCCCCAGGACTCGATATCCTTCAGAGCAGGGGCGAAGGCACCTCAGTACCTGGGCAAGGGATCATGAAGAGACCATGGGGAGCCCTGCTGGGGCTTCTGTGGGTCCAGATTTGCTGTGAGTCGGGGTCATCCCAGAGAAGGGGCTGGGGAGTGTCCACATTTCCTGGTCTGGAAACCCCATCCATGACCCCTCAGTGACATCATATGTGTTTGTTTTTCTCTTCCCAAGCAGGGGTGAGAGGAGTGAAGGTGGAGCAGAGTCCTTCAGTCTTGAAGCTCCAGGAAGGAGCCAACTCTACTCTGAGGTGCAATTTTTCTGCCGCAGTGAGCAGTGTGCACTGGTTCCAGCAGAATCCCGGAGGCAGCCTCACCACGCTGTTTTCCATAGCTTCAGGGATGAAGCAGAATGAAAGGCTGAGTTCCACAGTGAATTTTAAGGAACGGTACAGTACCCTACACATTGCAGCCTCCCAGCTGGAAGACGCAGCCACCTACCTCTGTGCGGTGGAGGCACAGTGCTCCCAGGTGATCTGCAGCCTGAACCCAAACTGCAGCTGCCTCAGCCCCGCCCCTCCGCAGTGCTACACCATGCACCTACCTTGTTACCTCTTTGGGTTTCCAGATTCATAGTTCAGCACTTTTTTCTTCTCAAGATCTGATCCTTTAGGACTATCATTTCACTTTTTTTTTTTTTTTTTTTGCCCTTCTTCATCCCAGAAATCTCTCCTGGATATAAAGCTCTAATATGGAGCCATTGTCATAACTGATGTAGATGCCAATATTCAATGTCCTGTTAAAACAGTCTAGTGCTCCTGACAGATAAAATATAAGCTTCATATAAATTTCTCTGATGGAAAATGCTTGAAAAAATATATGGTGATCAACAAACAGAAAGAGATGACTCAATTTTTTGGTTAACTGCACGTGTGTGTTCCTTCAAAATGAAAAGGGAATTAAATGTGTGTAATGTTTTTAAAGTTTGTATTCAGATTTTTGAGTCCTGGTAATAACAAATATAAGAAGAATGACTTTTTATGTGAAGACAAGCAGAGACTGGAGCGCTGTGTCTGAAAGCCAAGGAGCACCAAACACTGAGGGCAGCTGCCACAGGCTGAGAGAGGGGCATGGGGTCTACAGCGGCTTTTCCACAGGTACCGACATTTGGGACTAACCAAGATGTCCTTCAGCAAGGGGATGGATAAGTAAATTGTGGTACATCCAAACAGTGGAATATTATTCAGTGTTAAAAAGAAATGGGCTGTCAAGCCATAAAAATACAGAGGAAACTTAAAAGCATGATACTAAGTGAAAGAAGTCAATCTCAAAGACCACCTACTATACGATTCCAATTATGTGACATTCTGGGAAAGGCATAATTATAAAAAGAGTAAAAAACAGTGATTGCAAGGATTGAGGGGAGTGGAGGGATGAATGGGCAGAGCGCAAAGGATGTTTAGGAGTGAAACTACTCTCTGTGATACTATGATGATGAACATGTGCCACTGTATATTTGTGTAAACCCATAGAATGTACAACACCAAGAGTGAATCCTAGTAAACTATAGACTTTGGGCAATTATAATGTGTTAATATGGGCTCATCAGTTGTGAGAAATAGACCAGTCTCATGTGGAAGTTGATAGCAAGAGAGGTTATGCAAGTGTGGGAGTGGGAGGTATATTGGAAACCTCTGCATCTTCTCTTTAATTTTTCTGTGAACCTAAAATGATCGAAAGTCTCAAAAAATTAGATTCAGATACATGAAACTAATTTGTATGAAGAGTTAAAGCATTTTAGAAAAAATGGTGCCACTAGAAACGTTGAAAGTGAAAGTGTTAGTCGCTCCATCCTGTCCTACTCTATGCGACCCCCTGGACTATAGTCTGCCAGGCTCCTCGTTCCACGGAATTCTCCTGGCAAGAATACTGGAGTGGGTTGCCATTTCCTACTCCAACGGATCTTCCCGACCCAGGGATCGGACCCAGGGATCGAACTCAGGTCTCCCGCATTGCAGGCAAGTTCCTCACCATCTGAGCCACCAGGGAAGCCACTAGAAACATTACCTAATGAGACTTTACCCTGCTTCTTGCAAAGAAGATTCCAGATTTTCATTTTGCACTGGTTCTAAAAATGATATAGGTGATCCCCACCTACACTTGCATGGAGAGACAGAAGCCAGAAAGCAATTTGGTTGCTTTAGAAAGAGCCTTTTGCTTTACCTGTTGGCAACTCATCGACTTCCTCTGGATCCTCCAGTCATGCAGATGTTTTTTTCTTTTATTCCTACAAGATGAAATAAGACTTATAGAATGAGTCACCACAAGAAAATCTTCTCACCAATTCAGTCACAAAGCCCCTTTGACCTCACTGTCTGTGATGACACTTACATTCAGTGATCCCTGTCCCATTTTATGCCATTTTACCGTGGATTTATATTCTCCTTGATCTTATAGGAGAAATGAAATCACGGATAGGGATTCATTAACCTAGGGTTAATTAGTGGCAACCGCAGACCCCGAAGACTGCATGAAATGTGAAAATGGTGTTGGGGTTCCAGAGTGCAAGGGGTTTCTCCCCACTCCTCTCATCACTCTACATTATATATAAGCAGGCCTCAATAAAGATTTGTTCTGCTAAATAGTATAAAAGGGTTTAGATCTAGATGAGTCCTTAGACAGGGTTTAGTTCACCTCATTTTACAAAACAGAAACTAGATCCAAGATGTCAGAATGAAAAACTATATAATTAAAAAATAGATCAAATGCTAGCAGTAGAAAGCAGAGGATAAGCTGGATATCCTCACCTCCCCCTTAATGTCCTTTTCCTATCTCCTTCTTCCAGACCCTTGTTGCTGAGCAAAGGAAAGCTGTCTAATGCAAACTGCAGCACTTAGATATCTGACATTTAGTAATTACATTTTAGGATACATTTCAACTGTTTCTACTGTCAATTCTCTGAGAAAGCAAGGGCCCACTGAAAACCAGCTTAGAGGAGACAGTCTGAGATAACAGGCAGTTGAATGTCAAATGATCTTCTCTCTGTTACTCTGATCTTTGGCTTACAAGTTTCTTTTACAGTTTTCCTCCAAAACAGGCAAATGAAAATGGTATATTGGCTGAACTTGATAGTTTCATACTTGATAGTTTCATATATATATATAGGTTTATTTGTTTGTTTAGGAGAGTGAGTCATGTTGCTTTTATAATTTAAAACCTATATATCAGGCCCATAATTGAATAAAGAGCAACAGCTTACAACTCTACCTCTTTTCCGCTTATAAACAGTCAAATTCTCTATCATTCTTACTGTGCATTAGATTACTTCAATCTGAGACGTAATTTGTTTGACCTTTGCTGCTTTTATGCATGTCCCTTGTAGGCACAGCCATGAAAAGGACATTTAACCAGAGTTCAACAGTTAGGGATGTGGCCACCAGATGGTGGTGCACCTCTGCTGATCAGAACATGTGGAGGGTTCCTTTGAGTGGATTCTGAATGAATAGGCTTAGGGCAGAAGCAGAGCCTTTTTCTTATTGGCTGGGTAGACAATGAAAGAAACTTCTAGAGAAAAGAAGGGGACACTTGGTAACAGAAGCAGGTCTCCGGGCTGGAGACTGTAGGTTCACAATTGATCCTAAATGGGAAAAACAATGAAGACACCCATTGGAGCTTTAATCACGTTCTTATGGCTACAGCTGGACTGTGAGTTGAGGGTTTAAGGGGAACAGTAAAATAAATAAATAAATTAAAAAAAAAAAAAGGAAACAGAGTGTATTAGTAGATATTCGTTAGACACCGAGACTGACTTTATTCAGGTTTCTTCTAGCTATTGTAGAAAAGAGAAAGTAAATTGTGGAACTTAATAATCTGAGAACCCTTCTCCTTTCTCTGACTTCTACTTTCTCCATAGGTGTCAGTCTTGGAAATGAGGTGGAGCAGAGTCCTTCTACCCTGAGTGTCCAGGAGGGAAGCACCGCTGTTATCACCTGCACTTACACAGACACTGCTTCAGAATATTTCCCTTGGTATAAGCAAGAACCTGGAAAAGGCCTCCAGCTCCTTGTAGCTATTCATTCAAATATGGGTGAAAAAAAAGACCAGAGACTGGCTGTTTTGTTGAATAAGACCGCCAAACGTCTCTCCCTGCACATTGCAGCCATCCAGCCTGGAGACTCAGCTGTCTGCTTCTGTGCAGCAAGGACACAGCGCTTCCCAGGCACCGCTACCTGTACTCATACTTGTGAGGGCAGCCCCCTTCCTCTGGTGCAACCTTCAAAGTAGCATTTGTCATATTGTTTGTCTGCAAGTGGAAACTGATGTGTTAGACAAGCATAGAATAAGAAAGTTAGGCTCAAGATGACCCAGAAAGTATGACACATTTTATGGATAATTGCTGCTTACTGATTTCTTGAAGGGAGTTAGCATTGCTTTGTTTCAAAACTGTAATATTGCCTTTACATTTGCCACTCAGACTCCTTTTCTATAAATAACCTCTTGGTATCAATTGATAATCCTTATTATGAATGCTTTTTTATACTGTGTTTTGAAAACATTTATTATTTTTTAGATTATATATTGCATGCTAATTATAGGGAAATGTGTGATATACAATAAATATGATATTGGTAATTCTGCAATCACATAATATTGTGAATATTCAGCTTACCTTTTCAATAAATTATTGTTACAATAGGCTTATAATGTTTTTCACTTACTATTACATGTTGAATTGAGCAGTCCCCATTCACATAGTTGATTATCAGTAGGTGTTTGTTAAAGAAATAAGAAAAGGTGAATCCTGCAATGTAGGAGACCCTGGTTCAATTCCTGGGTTGGGAATATCTGCTGGAGAAGGAGTAAGCTACCCACTCCAGTATTCTTGGGCTTTGCTTGTGGCTCAGCTGGTAATCTGCCTGCAATGTGGGGGAGCTGGGCTTAGTTCCTGGGCTGAGAAGATCCCCTGGAGAAGGGAAAGGCTACCCAGTCCAGTATTGAGGCCTGGAGAATTCCATGGACTATATAGTCCATGGGGTCACAAAGAGTCAGACATGATGAGTGACTTTCACTTTCACTTTAACAGGCATACATGATATGTGAACTGTGTTGAAAACCTAAAACTTCCACTGAATATTTACTTTTTGCAATTTAATGTATCCAAGATAGATTCACAAGTTCAGCTACTTAGTTAATTTCATTTTTGCTAATGATTGGGTTAGAATAGTTATTGTGTAGACAGCCTGGTATTGTGTCTTTTTAATATTTAAGATAAGATTATTTTAAAACATATTAATTCACATTTGGTACAAGAGTGTTAAAAAAAATCTGTTCTGGACATGAAGGCATTTTGAATAGCAAAGATACTATCAGGAGAACTTTTCACTGAGAAGGGTAACAAAGTTGAATAACCTGAGGGGAAATTAATATTTTATATTAGTCAACTGATTGGTAGAAAAAGGTTGGGTGTTTTAGGTTGGAGAACAATTTGTGCTATGTGTGGTACCATCAGATTTAATGAATATTCCAGGGCAGGATCTGGAAAAACTTCAACCAATTTAGCTGAAACTGTAATTACTTTGAGATAAGAAGGTAAGTTCTATTCAACTTTAAGGGGTAGGCCACTGTAGGTAACAGCTCTCTGCTGTTTGCCATTGTTGACTAAAAAGATGCACAATGTGAGAGATGTGAGCTAAGTTTACTTGGGGCAAAATGAGGACTGCAGCCGGGAAGACCAAAGCTCAGATAGCTCGGAGAGACTGCTCCAAAGAGGTAGTGGGGGAACGTCAACATATAAGATTTTGGTGAAGGGGGAATTCAACGCAATCAAGTGCTTACTTTACAAAAGATTTTCTGCTAGTCCCAAGGAGCTGATGTCACCATGAAGGGATTTAGTGCTTTTCTACATATGAAGAGATGCAGGGATTGGGATCATGAAATCAGTTCCTGAAAATCTCTAACTATGTAAAGACCTGTTTCACCAGTTTCCCTGGAACACAGAGTGCCTCACTGTCCACCCTGCATTACCCTCAGAGGGTTTTGAAAGTCAGCAGCTGCAGCAGCATAGGGTTCAATCTCTGTAGAGGTAGAAGACAAATGCCCTTGCTGTTGTTCAGTTGCTGGCAAATACTCTTGGCAAGTGCCAATTTGTAGTTGACAACATGTTGATTAGTAATATCCTTAGGCATGGCTTTCCTTTTACATTTTTACACAAATATTATAATCAGTAGTGGTCTTATGATCAGCTGTCTTATGGAGGTCTGTCAGGAAGCTTTTAACAGGAGGCTTCCCTTGTGCTGTTATGGATCTGTCAGGAAACTTTGGCCCTTATTAATTCATGAATATTCAGGAATAAAGAGGAAAGGCATGTCTTTCCCTTTTCTGGGCTGAGGAATCCAGGCATTTCCTTTGTTAGTTTCTCATTATGGTGATAAATACCCTCTTCTCTCTTTAATAGGAATCGCCTTGTGTTTTGTAAGCCTGGAATTTTAATCTTTATCTTTGCTGAAAATAACTACAGTATATATGCCCACACCATGTTGATTAAAATGCCTTTGCTCCATCAGAGCTTTGGTCCCCGTATCTTTCCTTCTTTTTTTCTCTCTCTATCTCTCTCTCTCTATTTCTGGCTGATTCCCTGGAACGTGGAAGCCGGCTGTGTAATCCAGGGAATATTAGCCTCTTTACTTCTTTCACTCTCTCATCGTCGACTCTGGACCACCAGGTTCCAGTCCATTAAAGGACCAACAGAGGTCTCTTGTGACATATTCCCTTAGAACTAGGTTCACAGAATATAGAGGCTTTTTGAGTCTCTTTTCGGCTTCCCTGGTGGCTCAGATGGTCAAGAATCTGCCTACAATGCAGGAGACCTGGGTTCAATCCTGGGGTTGGAAATATCCACTGAAGGAGGGAATGGCTACCCACTCCAGTATTCTTGCCTGGAGAATGCCATGGACAGAGGAGCCTGGCAGGTCTGGGGTTGCAGAGAGTCAGACCTGACTGAGAGGGTTCCAATTGAATTAATGGGAACAATATAAATTCAAAGGTTTGATAACCTGATGACCAAAATCTAGCATCTGTTTGCCCTCTCTGAACAGACCTGGACTGTCAGAACAAATAGAGAGCAGAAAGGAACCACTGTGATAGGACTCCATGTCTGCGAGATTCATTCTAGCCTTCTGCAAAGGGAGATTATCTTTTCTCCTACTATTAGGTCCCAAGTTAGGTAACTGAACAGATGTTGTGGTGAAGAATTATAGTGATTGCTATATTCATATGTAGGTTGAGAAAGCTGCAGTAATTAGCACAAACAGATTTGTCTTCTTTTTATAAAGCAATTTATTTCTATCTTAAGTGAAAGTAAACACATGCAGGTAGGAGGATAAATGATCACTACATCTTATGTTGTTTCCATAATCCATTACATGCAGTATCTTGAAACAAGTTCCATCATAGATGTAACAGCTGAACACATTAGTTAGTCAAATTTTCACTCTTCCTTTCAATATCAAATTTGACTTGTGTTTATTTTCAGATGTAGCTGGTGCCAACTGAAAATGGGTTTGGGTGGACTCCGGTAGTTGGTGATGGACAAGGAGGCCTGCGGTTCATGGGGTCGCAAAGAATTGGACACAACTGAGCGACTGAACTGAACCGAACTGAACTGAAGAGCTGGTTAATGCAAAAGGAAGTTTGGGGTGAGTGAGACACTCACCTGATCCACAGAGAAGTTGACATGAGCCACATCAACTTGCTACTCCAGGAAACCCCTGTTTCCTGTTGTGGGGCAGCAGCAGAACATACCCAGCAATTTTTCCCTCACCCTGTCAGGCTCACCTTGCAAAGCCTTGACATTGAAGAAGAAGATATTTTCCATTTGGTGGAGAGCTGAAACATGCTTCTCTCCAGCCTTCTGAAAGTGGTCATGGCTTCACTGTGTTTAGGTAAGGATGGTCCCAATGGAACTGTGCCTCCTCTGTGACTTAAGGACTGGGGGAACAGGCAGTCTTATGGGTACCCTGGGAAGAAGGGGTAGTAAGGTCTAAAATAGGATTTCTTTATTCCACACCACTTATTCCTAAAGTTCTGATTCTATTTTTTTTCTTTAGGATCCATTATTTCCCAGAAGGTAACTCAAGACCAACCACAAGTATTAGTGCAAGAGAAGGAAGCTGTGACCCTGGACTGCAAGTATGACATCAGTGATTCACAGTATAGTTTATTCTGGTACAAGCAGCCCAGCAGTGGGGAGATGATTCTTCTTATTCGTCAGGATTCTCATAACCAGCAAAATGCCACAGAAGGTCGCTACTCATTGAATTTCCAGAAAGCAAGAAAATCTATCACACTTGTCATCTCAGCTTCACAGCTGGAGGACTCTGCAGTGTATTTCTGTGCACTGAGAGAGCCCACAGTGAGACGTGTGGAGGAGGGGCCTGCACCAAAACCCAGGGCCCTGCTCCACCTGCCGTAGGGACCAGGGCAGGGAGTTGCCAGCACAGACAGGAAGTGATTACGGTTGCACAGGCATAGGGTTAGAGAGAAGATACTCATTCTAAGAAAATAGTTCTCTAGGTTCAGAGGCCATATTCAGAGCTATCATTAAAAAAAAAAAAATTCCTTATCCCTAAAAATTTAGGTTTAAATTATGTATTCATTAAAAATGTAAAATTATGTATTGAGGACAAAAATTAGCCACATAAATTCCTTGCCATGTAGTGATTAGTATGAGCTAGAAGAATTGACTAAGGAAATTCAGAAATGTCTGAATTATAAATCAGTAAAAATACGTGTGAATTGTTGGATTTTCATTTCAATTTATTTATGTTTTACCAAAAGTTTTCACTTTTGCCTCAGGTTCAAAGGATTTGTTAACAAAATAAGCCACTTGTTATATACAAATAAATAATATAGATGTTTACTGGAGAATTATCTAGCTTACTTTCAACATACTAGCATTAAACACGCTAATATTAAAAGAAAATAGAAATAGAAAGAGCAGATGATACATCAACAAATTGGATTTTGACCAACATCCAGACGTGGATGGAGGTCAACATCCAAACTTGAGAGTTTTCAGCACTGGGAAATCCCAGGTCACAGCACATCTGGAGTCCCAATTATGAAAAGAGTCCTCTCCGTGGGTAAGACTTCAAAGATTACAGTTCAAGTCTCCCATTTACAATCCCAGGGCAGTTGCAAACTGATATCATCATCAATCTATGACCAAACTGCAGCTCTGGTTTCCTTAATGCTGTTCGTTTAGTCATGTAAAACTTGGAATGTTGCTAAGGCTGGGGGATCCCTCTAGGAGCTCAACAATCTCAAGATTCCTTCCCCGTCTTATCCAAGGTGCTGGAAGTCTTGCACTCACAGCAGGCAGTTACTCACAGTCAGGGCAGTGTCCAGGCAGGTTAGAAGCAAGGTCAGAGGCCTGTTCTGCTTTGTCTCTGAAGCCTAAACAAGACTGTTTATTTAATTTTCCCAGCAATTCATTAAATATTAATTGACTATATGCTATATTACAGATATTGTTTTGTCGTGAAATCTCTGTGTGATTTTCCTTCTTTTGAATATCATGTTGTTTTACACCATTTAATAAATTCATTCATTTTAGTTTTGCTAGCTGAGTTAATAGTACCTTTATTTACATTCTAAGGTGCTTACTTTATGCTAATACTCATTGCTTCTTATTAACACCTCTATCACTGAATGGCTCAATTTCCCTAATGTAGGTTTTTTCCTGCCTCTCTCCAGTCTTATCCACAAAAAGATCAATAATTAGTGGCCCTTAGAAGGACATTTTGCGAAGTACTATATGAATTATGTTCTGTCTCTGATCTTGCCTTTCACTGCACACTCCTCCAAAAACATTTTTTCCATCATGTGGCTGATTTTGCACTCCTCTGGGCCCTCTCGTTCAATCATTGTTACACAATCCCAAATATTCCTTCTCTGCAATTTCTTCCTTCTACCTTGAATCCCATTTCTGTCAATGTTTTAAAAGTTGAATGGTAATGGGTGGTTGCTAAGTGATCTTGTATAGTAGCTGCCTCTTATATTTGTATTTGGAAAGCAATTATGTAGAGTAGAAATCTTAAAAGGAATGTCTTACATTGTTTACAACAAGTGAGGCTGGAAAAGCTGGACAGCTAAATGTAAAAGAATGAAATCAGAGCACTCTCTAACGTCATACACAAAAATAAACTCAAAATGGATTAAAGGCCTAAATGTAAGACTGGATACTATAAAACTCTTAGAGGATAACATAGGCAGAACACTCTTTGACATAAGTCACACTAGAATCTTCTCTTGGTCTACCTCCTAGAGTAATGAAAATAAAAGCAAAAATAAACAAAAGGAACCTAATTAAACTTAAAAGCTTTTGCATAGCAAAGGAAATCATAAACAAAACAGAAAGAAAATTTACAAAATGAGAGAAAATATTTGCAACCGAATTGAGAAGGGGTTAGTCTCCAATATATACAAACAGCTCATACAGATCCATTAAAAAACAAACAAACAAAACCCAAACAATTCAGATTAAAAATGAGGGGATGATCCAATAGACATTTCTCCAAAGAACATGTACAGGTGACCAAGAGGCACATGAAAAGATTCTCACTGCCACTAATTACTAGAGAAATGCAAATCAAAACTACAATGAGGTATCACTTCACATTGATCTTTGGGCTTCCCTGGTGGCTCAGCTGTTAAAAAATCTGCTTGCAATGTGGGAAATCTGGGTTTGATCCCTGGATTGGGAAGATCCCCTGGAGAAGTGAAAGACTACCCACCCCAGTATTCTGGCCTGGAGAATTCCGTGGACTGTATAGTCCATGGGGTCACAAAGAGTCGGACACTACTGAGTGACTTTCACTTTCACTCACACTGATCAGAATGGCCATCATCAAAGAATATACAAGCAATAAATGCTGGAGAAGATGTGGAGAAAAGGAGAAAAGGGAACCCTCCTACACTGTTGATGGAAATATAAATTGGTATAGCCACTATGGAGAACAGTATGGAAGTTCCTTAAAAAACTAAAATGAGTGCTACCATATGACCCAGCAATTCCACTCCTGGGCATAAATCTGGAGAAAACATACTTTGAAAAAATGCATGCACCCTAATGTTCACTGCAGCACTATTTACAATACCAAGGACATGGAAGCAACCTATATGTCTATGGAAAGAATGGATAAAGAAGGTGTGGTACATGTATACTATGCACCATTACTCAGCCATAAAACACAATGAGGTAATGCCATTTGCAGTAACATGGATGGACCTGGAGATTGTCACACTGACTGAAGTCAAACAAAGACAAGTATCATATATTACTTATATGTGGAGTCTTAAAAAATGGTACAAATGAACCTAATTCCAAAACAGAAGTAGAGTCACAGATATAGGAAACAAATTTATGGTTACCAAGGGGGAAGTAGGGGAGGGATAAATTAGGAGACTGGAATTGTCATATACACACTACTGCACATATAATATAGACAGATAACTAATCAGAAACCTACTGTAGGGCACAGGGAACTCTGCTCAATATTTTGTAAGGACCTACAAGGGAGTATAATTCTAAACAGAGTGGGTGTGCTGTGTGTGCACAACTGATTCACTTTGCTATACAGCGGAAACTGACACAGTAAATCAACTGTACTCCAGTAAAAGTTAATTTTAAAAAGTCTTAAATTTGTTTAACTCAAAAAATTTTACCATCCTAACAGACTTTTTTTAAACCATATTAATAATCTTAAGTGTATAATACAGTGATCATGTATTCCAGTGATCATGTATTCCAGTGGTCATGTATGTATGGACCGTGAAGAAAGCTTAGTGCCGAAGAATTGATGCTTTTGAACTGTGGTGTTGGAGAAGACTCTTGAGAGTCCCTTTGACAGCAAGGAGATCCAACCAGTCCATCCTAAAGGAGATCAGTCCTGGGTGTTCATTGGAAGGACTGATGCTAAAGCTGAAACTCCAATACTTTGGCCACCTCATGTGAAGAGTTGACTCATTGGAAAAGACCCTGATGCTGGGAGGGATTGGGAGCAGGAGGAGAAGGGGGCAACAGAGGAAGAGATGGCTGGATGGCATCACCGACTCGATGGGCATGAGTTTGAGTAAACTCCGGGAGTTGGTGATGGACAGAGAGGCCTGGTGTGCTGCAATTCATGGGGTTGCAAAGAGTCAGATATGACTGAGCAACTGAACTGAACTGAACTGAATACAGTGATATTAAATACATTTACATTATTATTAAACAGAAACATTATTCATCTCTAGAACTCTTTCCATGTTGAAAAATTGAAAATTTGTACTCATTAAAGAGTAGCTCCCCATTCCCCTGTCCCTCCAGCCCCTGGCCACTACTCTTCTACTCTCTCTGAGTTTGACTACTTCAGACAGCCTGTATAAGTGGAATCATGCAACACTGGTCATTTTGTGTCTTATTTCATTTATCATGATGTACTCAAGTTTCATCTATGTTGTAGCATGTTTTAGAATTTCTTTCCTTTTTAGGGTTGAATGATATTCTAGGGTAAGTATAGACCACATTTCATCTATCCATTCATTTGGTGATATTTTGGTTGGTTCCACCTTTTGACAGAAACATAGATATATAAATATCTCAGTATTTGGGGCATATACCAAAATTTCAATTTTTTGACATAATTAGGAGTGGAATTCCTGAATCATATGACATTTCTGTTTTTAAATTTTTGAGAAATATTTATCTTAGTTAATTTGAACAGCCATCCTCTAGACTACTTTATCACAAGCCAATTTCAAGGATTAGAGAAAGTGAGTGATCAGGAGCTGTGAATGAAATGTTGGTACTCTGGTGGTTCACCTAAACCTAGAAAAATTTGTCATCTTTGTCATAGTGCATTGCTCCTCAGGTGCCTAACAATTGATCTGAAAGGAATGGCCAAGGCAATACCTGGTGGTCAGCTCCTGAACTGCAGCTTGGATATTCTTTCCAATGTGTTGTGGTCCTCTTTTGGTGAAAGGGTCAAATCTGTGATGATTTAGTCACTTTTTATTGTTCAATGTGCAGAAATAAAGAAGAAAGTAGTTCACAGACTGTACTGTGTGCGTGTGTGCTCTGTTGCTTCAGTCATGTCCAGGCCTCTGTGACCCCGTGGACTGTAGCCTGCCAGGCTCCTCTGTCCATGGGATTATCCTGGCAAGAATACTGGAGTGGGTTGCCATTTCCTTCTCCGGGGGATCTTCCCAACTCGGGGATCCAACCTGCAGCTTCTGCATTGTAGGTGGGTTCTCTACCACTGAGCCACCAGGGAAGCCCCTGAAAATTATCCATAGTATAAAAAACAGGGAATCAGGTTTTGCTATCAGAGAGATTTCTATTCAAAATTATTAGCTTGGCCACAAACTTTCTAGACATTTGTGAGCCTTGTTTTATTATATAAAATGGGAGAGTAATATATTCTTTGGCATTTTATTGTGGCAAGTTATCAATAGTGTAGTTACAGGGGCTGACAAGTAGCAGTTGATTAATTAACGAGAATAACCTCAATAGATGCAGAAAAAGCATTTGAGATAATTCAGCATCCATTCCTGTTCAAAAACTTCCAGAAAATTAAGACCTAAGGAATTTCCTCAACTTGATAAAAAGCCTCTACAAAAACTACATCAAACATCATATTTGATGGTGAAAGAATGAATGCTTCCCCCCCTAATTTCAGCACTAGGGGAAGAATTTTTGCTCTCACTGTTTGTACTTAGTGTTTTACTAGGGATTCTAGCCAGTGTAAAAAGGCAAGAGAAAGAAGCAAAAAAACACAATTTGAAAGGGAAGACATGAACCTGTCTTTAGTCACAGACAGCATAATTATCTTAGTATAAAGTCCAAGGGAATCTACAAAAAACCACCAGAGAAAATAAGAAAGTTAAAGTCAAATAAACACCTACCATATGCTCCAGGGATTCCACTTCCAGATATTCACCCAAGAGAAAAATGAAAGCACATGTCTACTAAAAATGTGACAGAAAAAAGCTCAAAGCAACTTTGTTTGTAGCAGCCTCCAGCTAGAACTAACAGAAATGTTTGCTAATAGGTGACTAGATTAACAAATTGTTTTATATCTATGTAACGGAACACTTTTCATCAATACAAAGGAATGAACCGTTGATACTTACAACCATGAAAGAATCTTAATTATGCTGAGAGAAAGAAAGTAGACAAAAGAGTACAAATGATTCCATTTATATCATATAAAATATGCTTACTAATTCATGATGGAAGTGCTGCATGAAAATTGGAGTAGGAGGAGGGGAGAGGATTGAGAGAAGATTATAAAGAGATGTGAGGAAACTCTTTTGGGTGAAGCACTGTTCATTATCTCGCTTGGAATAATAGCTTCACAAATGTGTACATATGTCAAATCTTATTAGTTTATTTAAAATAAGTGCAGTATAGTTTTGTGAATGTTGTGTATTTATAAAACAATTAAAAATCCAAGTTTAGCAAATGTCTTTCTTCAATGTTGCATGAGTCTTCTAATGTGACCCCAACTCCAAATATTTCTCCTTTGTGTTCTCATTGTCCTATATAATTTTTTAAAGGTGTGGATAGTAGCTTTCTGTGTCCATGTGTTATACATTTATTTTCAACCCAGCATCATCCACACTTATTTTTCGCTTTCTGTTTAATGTGTTAAATTTTTTCAGAATTCCTTCCTAGCATAGTTTTGAGGCCATTTTTGACAACAGAGTTGGAAAATAAAGGAGAAAGGAAGGAATATGTGAACCCAAAGGAGAATCTGAGCCTGATTTTATTACTTAAATCTAGATCAGGGAAATTATCTGTATGTTTACTTTGGACTGATGAAGCTGCTTGATACAAATCTGTGGAGAGTGAGCTCCAGGAATCAGGCTGAGCTAAACTTCCATCTTTGAGTCTAGCGTGGGGCTTCCCCTGTGGCTTAGTGGTAAAGAATCTTCCTGCGATGCAGGAGATTCAGGAGTTGTGGGTTCAATTGCTCGGTCAGGAAGGTCCCTTGGAGGAGGGACCCTTGCCTGGAGAATGCCATGGACAGAGGAGCCTGGCAGGCTGCAGTCCATAGGATTGCAAAGAATTGGACACGACTGAAGCGGCTGAGCACCCATGCACGTTTGTCTAGGGATGCAAGGTTACAGAATTTTACAAAAGGTGCGCTCCACTCCAGAAATTCATCCTTGAGGATGTTTTGTTTATTTTATTTCTTCAAAAATGAATATTCATAAAAAGTAAGCTAAAGAAGTGCTTGTTTTTGCTGCTGCTTCTGCTGCTAAGTCTCTTCAGCCGTGTCCAACTCTGTGCGACCCCATAGATAGCAACCCACCAGGCTCCCCCATCCCTGGGATTCTCCAGGCAAGAACACTGGAGTGGGTTGCCATTTACTTCATAGCAAAAGACCAGTTTAAAAAATGGCATTTCTGCCTGATCATTGATGACCGTTTTGCTTCAGGACACTGATTACAAAAGAAATCTTATAAACCAGTATTGAACTAGCTGCAACAAAACCATCTGGGAGTTTTAAAAGTTATGAATTTCTAGGAATTCCCTGGTGGTCCAGTAGCTAGGAGCCTGTTCTTTCACTGCCAAGGGCCCTGGTTCCATCCCTGGGAGGGGAACTAAGATTCTACAAGCTGTGCAGTGGGGTCAAGGGAAAAATTACACTTCTTGGTCTCAACCCTGAAAAGTACAATTCATGAAGTTATAGTTGGAATTCCTGAATCTGTCATTTAAGATCAGTCACACATTGATTCTATTATTTGCTGTTGTATAAATATCAGCCATGTTTTTAATAATTTGAAAAGGTGGGAAAGAACAGAGTCCTAACTCGTGCTCCAGGCTTTTGACAGAAATCCACATTTTTAGGGTTCCCAACCCAATGGAGGAAAACTATTTGGTTTAAAGTTTGGCAACAAAATGTTGCAGATGGGTGTTGAGAGAATCAATCCTGAAGCTAGATTTTCATTAAGAGTATGGGGTTCTTCTTGGCTGATTCAGATAGATTAGCCATCTTATCTTGAAATCAGAGAAATAGTAGAATAAGATATTGATGTCAGATCATTCTATAAGGATTTGATAAATTCAGTTATGATAATTCTTTTGTTTTCGTATTTTAATGGTTTTGAAATTCAAGGTTATTTGGCTATTGATAGGATAGTGTGAATTTTTCCCCCTGAAAATATTTTATTAAAAAGTTAGCATTTCTTACAAATGGTATTATTTTAGGAATGATAAAATACTATATTTCAAGTAGTAGTGATTCCTCAATCAAAGACCCTTTATTCATTATTTTTGTTTGGTATAGCAACACTTAGTGAGCATGTAATAAATGTAAGTCACTGTTCTACAAATTGGAGTACAATGCTGAGAAATAGAGATTCATTCAATACTGACTTGACTTCTTATTACTTCCTCTGTAATCAGCCACAAAACCCTTTTCTGACAGTCAGTGGATTATAGGTTGGCCTACATGGATGCATGTGACTATAAAGCACTATGTTAAAGTGCTTAAGAAAATTGATATCTTCTCAGCTACAGAAATACCTGGGATGCTTTGTTAAAGAACTTCCATGTCAGGTAGTATCCTAAAAACAAAACAGACCTGAGAGGTGTTGACAGCTGTTGATCAGATTTCCAAGCCTCACCTGAAGACTGACATGTGTCTCATGGATACAGTCAAGGATAACATTTTTCTGATTTGCAGAGGAGACCAGGATACATGCATCATTTTTCTGTCCCTGTCCACCAGAGGGTGCAGATTCCTAACATAGACACATTTTCTGCGTGAAACTAAATTTCACTGTGACTTCAACATTTCTTCATCTTAAGAGTCAAGAACGTTATTCAGGAGATACTCTAGAAATGAACTCTTCTTCAGGCTTAGTGACCATAATACTCTTCCTGCTGGGTAAGCAAAATGCTTCTAAAAATGTGGATTCTTTCTTCTGTTATGTCACCAAAACTTTTAATCATAATTTTATCCCAGAGCTTTATGCCTGAGATCACACAGAACTGTTTTATTTTTCCCCAGGACAAACACGTGAAGACTCAGTGACCCAGTTAGGCGGCCAAGTGACTCTGACCATCAGTTGCACTTACTCAGCCACCGGGTACCAGACTCTTTTTTGGTATGTTCACTATTCAAGAGAAGGTCCACAGCTCCTCCTGAAAGCCACGAAGGACAGGGAGAAGGAAATCAGCAAAGAGTTTGAAGCCACATACCGCAGAAAATCAAAATCCCTCCACTTGAAGAAAGCCTCAGTCCAAGAGTCAGACTCAGTTGTGTACTACTGTGCTCTGAGTGACACAGAGAAGGAACTGCAGGGGGAGCTGACACGCACTCTGAGCAGCAGCGGGGCCTGGACGCGGAGCGTCTGACTGTCTGATCCACTCTGGGGCCCGGTGTGTGGTGTTCTGTCTCTCAGTCTCTGGCTGATACAAAACTCATACAAATGACTAGGGCCTGAGAACAAGACGTGAAGATTCCCCATACCCAGCTCTCATTAGTGAATTTGGCAAAAGAGCATGACACCAATAGTTCCTTGTCCAGGATTAAAGTAATTTCAGGGTAAAGTCACGTAAATAGTGATACTTGGGGGCCATTCAAAAAACGAACAAGAAGCATTGAGATGCTGCTGTAACTTGCAGAAAAATTTAGAGACCAGAAATATCAATTACATTTGAATAATTAGGGTGGATGACGCATTGTGTGTGTTTGTGTGTTCCAAAGTCATTCAGGGAGTGACGGTTGAAAATAGGAGGACTAAAAATATATAAGCAGAGACTACCTATGTTCTTTATCAGTGCCTGTATAATAATCAGTGATCACTTTCCAAACCCAGCAGAAAATTGGAAGTTAGCCATTGATGAATTGAGCAATGGCACGTGTAAGTAAGAAAGCCAAAATAATTAAAAACTTTAAATATAATAAGTATTCACTTTAGGGAAATAAAATATTATTTAAGAAAGTAACATACCCACAATATTTGTGATTCAACTAAATTTTCTTCTAGATAAGTTTTATCACCAATAGTCATGATTAGGCAGAATACCTGTTTTCCCTAAACTTTGTGAATTAGTGAGGTTTTGGACTTTTGCTTATCAGTTAGGCTTTAATTTTCTTTTTAATTATTTAAAGTTTATGAATGAGGCAAAACTTCATTTCATTTAAAAGTTATTTACATCTTTTTGTGTAAGTTTTCTATTCACGTGTCTTACACTTCCCTGTTGTGTTATGGGGCTTCCTAGATGGTTCAGTGGGAAGGAAATGAGGGCCCAGTCTCTGAGTCCAGAAGAGGCCCTGGAGACGGACATGGCAGCCACTCCAACATTCCTGCCTGGGAAACCCCTGGACAGAGGAGTCTGGTGGGCTGTGGTCCACAGGGTGTCTGAGAGTCAGATGTGACCTAGCAACTAAAACAACACCTGTGTTAGAGTCATTTAAATATAGATTTGAAAGAGCATTCTCTGTTAAGAAAGTTGTCATAAAACTGTCATATGTGTCTTTTAAAAAGTTTAATACAATCTTTTTGACTTTGTTCATATTTGCTATGCAGAATTTTTAAAATAGTATGTAGTAAATTTATGAAAATTTTCTTTTATGGATTCTGAGTTATATATTTCATGCTTCAAAATCTGTAGCACCTTAAATCATAAAATTTTATCTCATAATTTCTTTAATTTCTCTAAGATTAGTTTTGTCTTTAAATTTGCATGTGTGTGTGTATGTGAGTTGAGATTGAGGTTAGAGCTAACTGTTTTTCTCAGTTTTTGTTTATTTTCAGGCAGCTATCCAGGTTCAACATCTTGAATGGCTCATTTTTCTTCTGATTTTTAAATACTATATTTGCCTTTTTTCCTATCTCTTTCATTTTTCCTTATTAAGATTTTCAACCTAGGCATTCTCTTCTATTCAATATTTATATTTCAATATTAGCAATGCTTTTTGCCAGTTGCTTACTGGATATGTAAGGAATACATGTCCAGTCAACTTCAAGCCTGTGCTAGAAATATAGAGAAAACAATGTGTCTGGGAGAGATGCCATTGGAGAAGCAAGGAGAGATAAATCCACTCCATTGCATCACAGGATGGGTATGAAGTGTGATCTCAGGCAATGGAAACTATCTACCTGTGTTCCCAGCTTTGTCAGTTGGGGACCCAGGTGAAATTGCTAAAAACATGTTCACAATTAGTCTACACAAGGATGGGAGGTGGACAATCAACACTGGAGAACAACAACAATCTTGTGTCATCTGTCTTCTTGAAGAAGAGGATTTAAATAATGAGCACTGGGATTTAGAGTTTGGAAGAATCACATCTACTTGAAATGCCTTGAAATCTGCAGCTGCCTCAGTGTTTTGAACTCTGTCATTGCTTTGTAGGACGTTTTTGAATTTTTTTTTTCTGTTGCCACATTGATTTTTGATGAAGTTTGTAAAAATCTACTTTAGTAACTATCCTTTCTTCTGTTGGGGATGTTGTTGAAAATTGAGTACTGTATTTCAAACATCTTGCCCCTAGTTTAAGCAGAACAGGTATGGGCAGCTCTGTGGTCTAAGGTTTTTTCCTTCTCTCTCTTCTTACTCTCCTGCTCCCTTCACCTCACTCCTCTCTTCTCTTCTCTCAGCTCTTCTGCTCTTGATTTTCCTGGACTGATTCTGTCTTCATCCTTTTCTGTAGTAATCGTTTCTAATCAACCATTTCTCTGAGCCATCAATGTTTAAAACCAATTTTATTGTGAAATATAACAAATGTTCACAAAAGTATGTAAAACCCACAATATATATTATTTAGGTACATACAAATTTGAGACTACGGGTTTTTGCTTATGAAATTTCTTTATTAATTTTAAAAGTTCTCTGCATTAGGGTTCCCCAGAGAAACAGAACCAATAGGAATAATCTAATGTCCATGTGTCTTCATCTCTAAAATCCTATTCTGAAGGCCTAGTTTGTTATACAAGGGGATAATATGTTAGCTTTTTAAGGTAAGTGTTTATCTGATATATCTTTTGCCATTCTTCTGCTTTCAAAATCTTTGGGCATTATATTTCAAGTTTGGAATAAATCCTCATATATCCACACTCTCAAGTGTTTCTTGGTTTCCTATTTCACTGAGAAAATAGAAGCAATAAGAACATTTTCACAAGCTTCTACACTTAGCACTTTTTAAGGTAATTCACAGATTTCCATTTCTTTCAGTTGGTTACTGGAAATTTATTTCCTGCCTTTGATTGTATCATGTTTTCTCGACTCTTTATGCATCTTGTAGATTTGCTTTGTCGTGTGAGCTTTTGAAGCAGCAGGTACCTCTCCCAGTATTTATGGTCTGGTCTTGACTAGAAGAGACCTTCCTCAATCAGCAGTGCTAAATATGAGGCAAGATAGAGACCAGTCCCTTTGGGAGTGTACTCCTGAGTACCGGTTTTTTTCCTATCCTTTCATTTGGAGGAAACACCTCAGTTCTAGCCTTCCTCCACCTTGCAGATCAGTACTAGCTGTAATAACACACCATTCTTTCTCCCTTTGCTGCTAGCTGTTCCAGTGAACAAGCCCTGCCACTCATTCAGTGCTAAGTATGACCTGAAGTAAGCAGAAACTGGCTCCATGAGGGTGCTTTGCATTATCTGGCATAAGGCCCCCTTCACTCTGTGTGGGGTTAAAACCAGATCTGCACTGATTCCCAGTCTTGCAGGGCAGTGCTAGTTGTAGAACCACACTCTCCCTTTCCTTGTTCCTTACTATCCCAAGGGACCAGGCTCTGCTCCATCCTGAACAGGGGGAGATAGAAACCACTCCTACTCTGAAATGCTAGGAGTAAGGCCAGTTACTTCTCATCCCCCCATTTGCTCTCTTTTCCCCTTTGGAGGAAGAACCTCAGTTCTGCTCTCCCAAGTTCACAGAGCAGGACTGGCAGCAAAAGAGACGTCCTGCATTTTCCTTTGTTCCTTGGTGTCCCAAGGGATTGCTCTCTGCCTGTCATACTGGGCCGGAGGTAAGATAGAAAACCAGCCACAGAGGGGGCCCTGAGAGGACTGAAGGTCGGGTGCAAGCTCCAATATCACTCCCCTCCCCCATGGGGGACACGATGGGCACAGGCTATCTTTTCGGTACTGAGCTGAGTCCATCTGAGGAACTGATGTGGGTGGAGTGAAGTTGCTCTTCTCTCCCCTGTAAATGTGACTGCTCTCAGTTTGTTCTTCTAGGAGTACATTTACTTTTAGCTGGTTCTGCGTTGTCCTTCAAGGTATATTGTTGCTGATATCATTGTTAAGTCCTTGTCTGTGGAGGAAAGAGAGGTAGGGCTTCCTCCTTTGCCATGACTCTGATAGTCCACATCATGTCTTTGAAATCTTTCAAAAATGTCAGGAAAGTGTTACCATATGTATTTTCAGATGAGAAAACTGAGGCTTAACTCTTCTATCCAATAAGTCAGAAATCATACTGGAGTTTTTAAACGTATGTTTTATGTACTAACCTACTCTGTTTACAGAGACTTACAGGGGCTTATATTCAGTATTATGTTTGAAATAGTGAAAAGGAAACCTAGCAAGAAGCCCAACCCAAGGTTCTGAGCAACCACAGCTCTGACCCCAAGATGCCAGTATTTGCCTTGGCCCCGCCTGTGGGTATGACTGAGTATGAAGCACAAAATCTGGTCTTTCGCTCAATAGGGATGTAGTCTCTGATTGGCTAAGCACAATCCCTGAGAATCCTTTGTTCATGTAAATAAATAAAAGGTTTTGAATAGACTAGTCAGTTTTGGGGGACAGCCCAGTGCAGAAGAATGGAGATGCACGCGAGATCCTCCCTGGTGGTTCTGTGGCTTCATTTCTATTGTAAGTTAATGAAGAGTTTTAGTCAGGTTGACACAGTAAGTCCGGGGAATATTTTTTAAAGTTTTCAAAAAGGTGTACCACATGTATTGCTTTGGGGTAGGAGGAGAGAAGAATTTGGGGCCATGTTATGGTTCAGCTGGGATTCATTCTGGAGAGAAGTAAGAGATGCAAATTAGAGAGCAATAAAAATGGGTGAGCTGTCTCTCAGATCTCTCTTTGCTTTTTGGACAGGTGTGAGTGGCAAAAACCAAGTGGAACAGAGTCCTCCAGCCCTGGTGGTCCTGGAGGGAGAGAGTTGCACATTTCAATGCAATTATACAGTGAGCCCCTTTAACAACCTAAGGTGGTACACACAGGACACTGGGAGAGGTCCTGTTCCCCTGATAACCATGACTTACAGTGACAACAAAAAGTCAAATGGACGGTACACAGCGACTGTGGATGCAACTGCCAAGCTCAGCTCCCTGCACCTCACCGCTGCCCAGCTCAGTGACCCAGCCTTCTACATCTGTGTGGTGGGCGCACCATGATCCCCAGGCACTTGCACTGTGTACCCAAACCTGCACCTGGAGGTTGTCAAGGAGCAGTTTTTGAAATGTTGTGTGTAATTTCAAAGTGAGCTAGCGCTTCTCTTTCAGACATGGCTGAATTTGAACTTGAGTCTAGGTATCTACTAACATAGAGGTATCTTCACTCAACACAGAAAGTTACTGCTCACCTGGTTATTCTCAAGGATAAGACCATCATATTGCATTACTACCCTGTAGTAGATGATAATTTTGATTAAAAGAGAGAGGTCAGCTCTGTGTGGGGTACAGCAACTAGTAGAATGTCGACTGAGTATAAAAGCAAAATGTTTATGAAGCTGATGACAATATTTGGTAAGACCGCTAATGTCGTTTGTGTTTGTTTTCTTTATCTCACAGGCATTATGCACAGAAAATGACAATACCTTCCTTCTTGTATAATTTAATGTAGATTGTAAGAAGAATCCAAACAAGATTTATGAAGCAGGGTCCGGATGTAAGATAATTATCCTGAGCTACAGTGTCACTAACTAAAGTCATATATATCAGCTCACTGAGCAGGTTTTTGCACTGACAGGAGGGAAAAGAATCTTACGAGGTTTTCCTCAGAGAGGGTTGATTTTAGTTATTCAATTTTTATAACTTGTACATGGTAGATGCTCAAGAACTTTATTTAAGTAGAAAGGGAAGAGAAAAATCTAGGAAATGAATAGTAGGTGTATCTCTCCAACTACTCTGCAAGTCCTCTGCACTTGATCTTGATGTGGTCCTCTCTCCATGTTACCCCTTCAGAGATCAGAAGATGCTGGGTGAGTGTGTGCACAGGGCGTGGATCTAATTTCTGATTTGCTGAGGAGTCTTTCAGTTTCCTGTGACAGTGGATTCATGAATATGCACTCAGATAAACAAGTTGTTTGACCTGGTAGTGTCTGAGAGCTTGCAGATTCCAACCTGAGTTCTTTCCATTGAGATTCCTGAATCCCTAATAAAACAAATAAACAGAAGACAGCTGAATACCACACACATGCCTCTGGAATGAAGAGTGCCTGGTTAATATATTCAGCATCTAAACTTAACATTCTAAACAAAATACTTAGTTGAATTAAAACAACTATGTGACAAGAAGGAAAATGATAGTGATTGTGTTTCAAGAACCAGAGTACCTAATTAAGGTCACCTGTGCCTCATGAGGCCAAAGGTGTAAGGTTGCTGTCACCCAGGATGATCCAACTCCTCCCTCCATGCCCCCACCACTCTTTTGCCCTTATCTCTCTCTCTTTCTCTCTTTTTTGTTAACATTCCTGCCCTCTGGTACACAGGTCCACAAATTTTAGGTATTTCAGGATCTCTGTTCTCCTATTCTGTCTCAATCCCACAGTGAGACAGCTGCACTATTTTTGGTAAATCCCTCATGCACTGGTGCCTAGAAACAGCCTCCATGAAGTAAGTTGGGCAATGTTTGTGGTCATCTCATATGTTTTCCTTATCTCTGTGCTACCTGATGTTTAAGGTCCAAAAATAGTTTTCTAGTTGGAAGATCAACTCTACCGTTATCAATGAAAAAGAAGTCACGTATTTTACTTTTATTGTGTTTTACAAATCTGTCATTCCATGATAAATCAGGATAATAACCTTATCATTTAACTACACATTATTTGACACCTGCCTTAGATAAAATTTTCTCCATGGCATGTTGACAGAGTCCACATGAATATAACTACTTCGGAGAAATTACTTGGGGAGAGGAGGAAGCACTTTCCACACAGAGGGATCCTTCTCTGACCCGTGGGAATCGGAGACTTACGCGAGGAAGAATCCTCTGACTATTCCATCTAGAAATTGTAACTGGGCTTTCTTGTGAAACTAGAGATAGCTGTGCCATGAAAAAAATTATGGAAGTAATAATAGAGCATTTCCCTAAGCACGCTTATGTTTAGGGCTCTCTTCTTAGGGTCCTGTCCCATTCTCCTGCATGTAACCCCACAAGCTGTTATCAGGAGGAATAGGTGACTCGACTGTGGTGCAATTCTCACGACCACCACCAGAGGGCGGGGCTTTCTTCAGATGCGGTTCCTTGTTGTGTTCAGGAGCTGGTTTCACTTGCCTACTTTGCAGCCACAAGACAGAATATTGCTGCTGTGCAGAAAGGGGCTCTCCGTTGCTGAGTGAGGAGATTTTGTAATATCCAGATGGAGACTAGATTCGTTAGACTGGTGTATTCCAGGGAACAAGGACCGTTTTTTTTGCATACATGGCACTCAGTCACTCACTCAGTTCTTCTGGTCATCTTAATATTCAGTAAGTAGCATTTTATTAAATGTTAATGATTTTTCACTTTCTTATAACTATAGGTAAGTTTTATTTTTCTTCTCTGGCTGAAAACTCCTCTCCTGTACATTTCTATCATAACAAAGTTATTTTCTTGTAGGAGGGACCAATGGTGACTCAGTGAACCAGACAGAAGGCCCAGTGACTGTCTCAGAGGGGGCTCTCATGACCCTGAACTGCACTTACCAGACTGCTGATTTTACTCCCTATCTTTTCTGGTACATCCAGCATCTCAACAAAGCTCCTAAACTCCTCCTGAATGGCTTAACAGCAGACAAGAAGGTAGAGCATGAAGGTTTTCAGGCCACTCTTGTTAAGAGGGACAGCTCCTTCCACCTGCAGAAACAGGCAGTGCAAACATCAGACTCGGCTGTGTACTACTGCGCTCTGAGGGACACAGTGATGGAGGGCTGCAGGGGGAGCTGAGCGCAAACCCAGATGCAGATGGGGCTTCGGCGTGGGCAGATCCAGAAGGGGGTGTTGTTTCTCTCTGCAGTGTGCTATGCTAGAGGTCTTGTCAAATCTCTTCCAGTTCTGCTCCTCAGAGCCAATTGGACCTAGGAATTCTTGGGTTGCCCTACAGAGAGGAATCTGGGGCAGGACAGTTCAAAAAGTAACCTAAGTGCTTTTCTCCAGAAATGCCTGTTTTTAGCCCATCCACAATCCCCCAGATGGCATAGAATCCCTTGAAGTGACATTAATTCTTCAATGACAGTTCAGAAATATGCTGAAATATTTTACAATGTGTTAATGAAAATTCCAAGGCACATTGTTAATGGATGGCTGTGCGACCTGGAAGCTAGTCTCTGGTTTTTAAAATTCAGGCCAAGATTGTGTATCCTGCTGAGTTTCACCTGCAGACACTCCATCTTCAGTTACTGAAGCTTTATTCTCTCTTTCCTTGACTTTTCCATCCCTTCTAGTTGCTCCAGAAATGTTGCTGCCTAAGTAAGTTACAGGAGGAGAACTTCCTGAAAAGATATTCCTTCTGTTGATGGTCATGTGGATCAGAGCAGACAACTCTGTAAATATTACAGGTGTTGTGTGTATTGTTTGTATTCAAACTGGGTACAAGATATTCTCTTTGCTAATAACCTCATCTCAGGGAAATGAATGCCAAAGAATGTTCACATTATCGTACAATTCACTCATTTCACATGCTAGCAAGATTATGCTCAAAATTCTTCAAGCTATGCTTCAGCAGTACGTGAACCAAGAACTTCAGATGTACAAGCTGAGTTTAGAAAAGGCAGAGGAACCAGAGATCAAATTACCAACAGCCTCTGGATCACTAAAAAAGCAAGGGAATTAAAAAAAGTCTACTTCTGCTTCATTGACTATGCTAAATCCTTTGACTGTGTGGATCATGACAGACTGTGGAAAATTCTTAAAGAGATGGGGATACCCAAGAAACCTGTATGCAGGACAAGAAGCAACAGTTAGTACTGAACATGGAACAATGGACTGGTTTAAATTTGGAAAAGAAATACATCAAGGCTATATATTGTCACTCTGCTTATTTAACTTATATGTGGAAGTACATCAGGTGAAATGCAGGGCCGGATGACTCAAAAGCTGGAATCAAGATTGCCAGGAGAAATATCAACAACCTCAGATATGCAGATGATACCACTCTAATGGCAGAAAGCAAAGAGAAACTAAAGAGCCTCTTGATGAGGGTGAAAGAGGAGTGTGAAAAAACTGGAATAAAACTCAACATTCAAAAAACTGAGATTATGACATCTGGTCCCATCACTTTATGGCAAATAGATGGGGGGAAGGTGGAAACAATGACAGTGTTTACTTTCTTGGTTTCCAAAGTCACTGCAGATGGTGACTGCATTCATAAAATTAAAAGACTTTTGATCCTTGGAAGAAGAGATATGACAAACCTAGACAGTGTATTAAAAAGCAGAGACATTACTTTACCGACAATGGTCCCTATAGTCAGAGCTATGATTTACTCAGTAATCATGGATGGATGTGAAAGTTGGACCATAGAGAAGGCTAAGCGCTGAAGAATTGATGCTTTTGAACTGTGGTTTTGGAGAAGATTCTTCAGAGTCTCTTGGACTGCAAGGTCGTCAACGCAGTCTATTCTAAAGGATATCAACCCTGAACTTTCCTTGGAAAGGCTGATGCTGAAGCTGAAGTTCCAATATTTAGGCCACCTGGTATGAAGAACCGATTCACTGGAGAAGACCCTGATGCTGGGAAAGATTGAGGTGACAGAGGATAAGATGGTTGGATGGCATCATTGACTCAATGGACAGGAGTTTGAGCAAATCCTGGGGGCTCGTGAAGGACAGGGAAGCCTGATGTGCTGCAGTTCCTGGGGTTGTAAAGAGTCAGACATGACCTAGGGACTGAACAACAGCAAAAGCAGGGAATATCGATTCATCAGTCAGTCATACTTCAGACACGTGGGGAAAGTCTTTATGTTCTCTAAAAATAGGCTATCTTGACAGTGGAGTGGGCTTTTCACCTGCTCAGGAGATTAGGAGAAATTACCACCCACTCAGCGAGCAGGAGCATCTCCACACTCCTCTGCTCATGAGCGGAATGCGGAGCCACTCTGGTCTCCGCTCTGTGTCCCTGCTACAATCGTGCCCACTGCACAGAGTCCCCTCATCTTCTCAGGCTGAACTCCTGTCTGCAACTTCCGGGAGCAGACTTTCTGGTGAACAGTGGTGGGCGCAGCAGGTGGGCAGAGATGGATGTTTTACTGCTGGGCAGTCTGTGAGGTGTGGCCAGGATACTGAATCCTTGTCATTTCAAAATTTACAGGCCTGTGTGTATTGTGTCTGGTGCTCAGTTGCTAACTGACATCCAACTCTTTGCCATCCTGTGGACTGTAGCTGCCAGGCTCCCTTGTCTGTGGAATTTTCCAGGCAAGAATATTGGAGTGGGTTGCTATCTTCTCCTCTAGGGGATCTTCCTGACACAGGGATCAAACTCTCATCTCCTCAATTGGCAGGCAGATTCTTTACTGCTGAGCTACTGGGGAAACCCAATTTATAGACACAACTACTTAAATGCAGAGTGTAATAGTTACAGAAGTTTTATGGTCTTGGCAGATGCACTCACCATCGTCACTTAGGGGGATCTGGACACCCACCTGAAGGTGAGCACTGCCTTCCTCCCTGACATCCCAGAGTCCTGCATGCTGGGTGCTGGCCCCCTGTGCCCTGGGGGTTCAGCATCTTAATAAGAGGCCTAGAAATGGAGAGGGAGATGAAAGAACAAAAATAAATCTTAACGGTAGGGAAAAAAGTATTCTAGCAAGTTTAATTTCCCTGGTAGTAACTGCATCAGCTCTCCATTCCAGTCTGATCCCTCATTTCATGTATTGGAGTCCAGGCTAGTGGGAGTACAGACAGGGCATAGGATTTTTTTTTTTTTTTTTTTTTTTTTTTTGCTTACCTGCTTCTCAATCAACTGAAAGCAATTTGAGATAGGAATTGTATCTGATTTTGGTTTCCACATTGCAGACACCCCTGTAAATTTCCAGAATGAATGCTGGAAGCTAGGGATTCCTGAAAGTGCACAAGAGTTTAAGAGAATCTAGGTGATCTGCTGAGCCAGAGAGTCCTGCCAGCATGATAACTTCAACTCAAGATTCTAAGTATAGGTGGAGGGTTTGTTCAGTGAGTAGGACTCTGCATTCACATTGCTGGAGGCCCAGGTTCGATCCCTGGTCAGGGAACTAGATCCGACAAGCCTAAACCAAGACCTGGCACAGACAAAAACAAACAAAAAGAACAACTCGGCGAACAGGTGTGCCTTAAAAATGATCCCAGTTTTGGTAAGAACTAACACAGTTCATTTTAACTAGCGAGAAAATCTCTATAGAAATTTGAAGAAGGCTGTTCTAGAGTTCTGGAGAAGGCAATGGCTCCCCACTCCAGTGCTGTTGCCTGGAAAATCCCACAGACGTAGGAGCCTTGTGAGTTGCAGTCCATGGGGTCGCTAAGAATCCGACGCGACTGAGCGACTTCACTTTCACTTTTCACTTTCATGCATTGGAGAAGGAAATGGCAACCCACTCCAATGTTCTTGCCTGGAGAATCTCAGGGGTGGGGGAGCCTGGTGGGCTGTCATCTATGGGGTCACATAGAGTCGGACATGACTGAAGCGACTTAGCAGCAGCAGCAGTTCTTGAGTTCAGCTGACTTAGTCACAACCATTGTTACTGGATTGACAGCATTGCCCTGAGAGCCCGCCTAAGGCAACCTCACAGCTGTCTGCAGCCACAGCGGTTCCATGCCTTAACATGGTTTATGTCAGCAAAGAACATTGTTTTGACTTCTTACCATAATATAGTCGGACTTTGCATAAAATAACCCCTATCCTAGAGGAAAGAACAAGCTATGAAATGACTCTATTAAATATTCTGCTGGGTTCACTTCACTGGCACAAACAATTGCACAGGGAACTAGACAAACAGGCTGACAGTGAGCAAACAGTTCTTTCCATTGAGATTCCTGAATCCCTAATAAATATACAGAAGACAGATAAATACCACACACATGCCTCTGTAATGAAGAGTGCCTGGCTAATGTATTAAGCATCTAAACTTGACATTCTAAAAAAAAAATACTTAGTTGGATTAAAGTAAGAATGTAACAAGAGGTAAAAAGATGTTTCAAGAACCAGGTTTCCTAAGTAAGGTCACCCGTCCCTCATGAGGCTGAAGGTGTAAGGATGAGGCTTTCATCCAAGTAGGGGCCAGAGCCCCAAAGGAGGCCCCTTCAGGGAGGTTTACCAAGCTCATTGGGTCTTCTCTCTGTAGTTACAGATCAGTAGTCAGTCCAAGATTCACAGCGACCCCTCTCCTCACCTCTTTGCTGTCATCTCTCTCCCTATCTCTCTCTTGTGCCTAAGTCCTTCCTCTCTGGTACACTGGTCCACAAATTTCTACATTCCTCAGGATCCCCAAAAATTATTTCTCTCATAGTGAGACAGTTGGGCAATTTTTGTTAAATCCCTCATGCACTGGTGCCTAGAAGCTGCCTCTGTGAAGAAAGTTGGGTGATGTCCTGGCTCATCTCATCTGTTTTCGTTATCTCTGTGCTACCTGATGTCCAAGATCCACAACTTGTCTCATATATTTTGTCCAGTTTTCTAGTTGGAAGGTCAACTCTACCTTTATTAGTAAAAAGAAGTAACAGCAATTTATTTTTTAATTTTACAAATATGACATTTTATGATGGATAGGGGTAATAACCTGCTCATTTAACCACACATTAGATGAGATCTGCCTTAAATGATTAGGTGGCTCACGTGTGTAAAGAATCGGCCTGCAATGCGGGAGATGCAGTAGATTCTGGCTCAATCCCTGTGTTGGGAAGATTCCCTGGAGGAGGGCATGGCAAGCCACTCTAGTATTTGTGCCTGGAAAATCCCATGGACAGAGGAGCCTGGCAGGCTGTGGTCTCCAGGGCCACAAAGAGTCAGAGACGACTGAGCGACTGAAGCCAGCACGTGACACAGGGATCATTCATTCACCTGATCCTTCAGCCACACATTGTTTGAGACCTGACTTAGATAATGTTTCCAACGTTATGTAACATTCCAACATTCCAGCAGCATGTTGGCTGTGCCTTGGGGATGAATAGAGCTAATTCAGGTGAAGGTCTTGGGGAGAGGAGGGAGCACTTTCCATGCTGAGGAGTCCTTTTCTGACCCATGGAAATCATGGAGACATATGTAAAGAAGAAACCCTCTCACTATTCCTCCTAAAAATTGTTCACTGAAATTCTTTGCAAAGCTTGTGATATCATACCACACAGAAAATAATGGATGTAATAATGGAACATTTCCCACACCATGTGTGTTTAGGGCTCTCCTCTTAGAGTCCTGTCCCATTCTCCTGTGTGTACCCCACAAACTCTCATCAGGAGGACTAGGTCAGGGGTAGGTCAGGATGAGGAAAGTGAAAAAGCTGGCTTTAAACTAAGCATTCAAAAACTAAGATCACGGCATCCAGGCCCATCACTTCATGGCAAATAGATGGGGAAACAATGGAAACAGTGAGAGACTTTAATTTCTGGGACTCCAAAATCACTGTGAATGGTGACTGCAGACATGAAATTAAAAGACACTTGCTCCTTGGAAGAAAAGCCATGACCAACCTAGACAGCATATTAAAAAGCAGAGACATTACTTTGCTGACAAAGGTCCATATAGTCAAACCTATGGTTTTTCCTGTAGTCATGTATGGATGTGAGAGTTGGACCAAAAAAGAAAGCTGAGTGCTGAAGAATTGATGCTTTTGAACTATGGTGTTCAGAAGAGAACCCCTTGGCTCTTGAGAGCCCCTTGAACTGCAAAGAGATCAAAATAGTCAGTCCTAAAAGAAATCAGTTTTGAATATTCACTGAAAGGACTGATGTTGAAGTTGAAGCTCCAATACTTTGACCACCTGATGAGAAGAGCCGGCTCATTAGAAAAGAGCCTGATGCTGGGAAAGATTGAAGGCAGGAGGAGAAAGGGATGACAGAAGATGAGATGGTTGGATGGCATCACCGACTCAATGGACATGGGTCTGAGCAAGCTCCGGGAGCTGGTGTTGGACAGCGAAGCCTGGCCTGCTGCTGTCCATGGGGTCACAAAGAGTTGAACACGACTGAGCTACTGAACTGAACTGAGGTCAGATATGACTGTGGTGTAATCTTTAAGATCACCACCAGAGGGCGGGGCTTCCTTCATATGCGATTCCTTTTTGTATTCAGGAGCTGGTTTGACTCGCTTACTCTGTAGCCACAAGACAGATGACTGCTGCTGTGCAGAAAGGGGTCCCCATTTTCTGAGTGAGGAACTTCTGTAACATCCAGCTGAGGCTACCTTTGTTAGATTTGATGTTTCTAGGGAACAAGGACTGTCGCCAGAATGTTTTCTGCCACTCACTCAGTTCTGGTCATCTTCTTAATACTTGGTAAGTAGCATTTTATCCTAAAATGATTTCTCATTTTCCTATGATAACAGGTCAGTTTTATTTTTCTTCTCTGGCTGAAAACTCTCCTCCTGTACAGTTCTACTACAACGAAGTGATTCTCTTGTAGGAGGGACCAATGGTGACTCAGTGAACCAGACAGAAGGCCCAGTGACTGTCTCAGAGGGGGCTCTCATGACCCTGAACTGCACTTACCAGACTGCTGATTTTACTCCCTATCTTTTCTGGTACATCCAGCATCTCAACAAAGCTCCTCAACTCCTCCTGAAGAGCTTAACAGCAGACAAGAAGGTAGAACATGAAGGATTTCAGGCCACTCTTGTTAAAAGGGACAGCTCCTTCCACCTGCAGAAACAGGCAGTGCAAGCATCAGACTCGGCTGTGTACTACTGTGCTCTGAGTGACACAGTGATGGAGGGCTGCAGGGGGAGCTGAGCGCAAACCCAAGGGGAGCAGGAGGCTGACGTCAGAAAGAGGCATATTCTCTCCTTGATCAGAGTTTGCTGTACATTTAGAGTTTTTCAGGGAAACCAATCAAGCTCAGGTTTAATCCTAGAAACTCAGAAGGTTGGAAATTGCTCTCCAATTTCCATATATCCATATATCCAACATAGGTTGGATGTCAGCCTTAAAGAAGACCCAAGCTCCGATTCCCAGAAGTACCCCTGTTCATCCAGAAAGTTTCCTCTCTTCTCTAGGCTGACTTTCAAAATAAATCTATTTTTCTCATAATGCAGGATAGATATTAGTTGTCACAAAATTAGTAGTTCATTTAGAGAAAAGAAACAGATGATTAAAAGCGCATCACCTGAATCATAGTCATAAACCAACACAGAGGTACCAGGCAAATCACATAGCAGTCTGCATGTGGCTGTTTGCAGTGAAAGCCTTTGAACTGGAGCAGTTGCAGCCGTGGGATGAAAAAGCGTTTGTGGATTTTGAGCGGCCATGTTTCTTTTGTTACTTATTTGTTTATTTTTGGTCCGGCTGGGTCTTTGTTACTGACCTTGGGCTCTCTCCAGTTGCAGCGGGTGGAGGTTGCTCGTCATTGCGGTGCACGGGCTTCTCACCGCGGCGGCTCCTCTTGGTGCGGAGCGCGGGCTCCGGGTGCACCGGCTTCAGTAGCGGCGGTGCTCGGGTTCAGTAGCTGCGGCACGTAGCCTCTAAGGCTGCATTTCTGATGTAAGGAAAGAACCATGCTTGGTCTGGTGAGCTTGTACTCATTTTGGCTATAGGGTGGACATTTAAAAGCAAGATTATTTTAGCACACATTATTGATTCCTGTTAGACACATACAACTGGACAAATTTTGTCCACCAGGAAGTTTGCTGTGATTGCATTAAACAGACAAGGAACTTTATCCAGTGTAAATTTCCATAGAAACCCATGCTTTGAAGTGTAGGAAGAAAAGGTACGACGATTGAGAGTCAGCAGTTTTATTTTCCTGTATGAAAGAAAAACTTGCGAGCTTATTTCACTGTAGATTTGGGCTGCAGATCTCTCCTCCCCCAAAAAGAGCTATACAAAAATGGAGGACTATTTGTTCTCAGAGGTCACTATAATCATAATAAATTGCTTTTGTCACAAAACGTATGTCTATCCTAGATGCATTGACTGAATATGCATGCAGTCCTGATGTGATTGTTGTTAATTTAATTACAGCATGGCAACCCACTCCAATATTCTTGCCTGGAGAATGCCATAGACAGAGGAGCCTGGTGGGCTACAGTCCACGGAGTCACAAAGAGTCAGCTATGACCAAGTGACTTTCCAGTCTAAATAGGCAGCTTACAATCACCAACCACATCAACAAGCCATGACATGACGCAGGCAAACTGATATCAGCAGTTACATCTCCTGTTCTGATGCAGAAGCGTCTCACAGATCAGTCACTGAGGATGCGCCCTCAGGCATCTACTCAGAGGAAGAACTTCCCACATGGGGCTCCCTGGCCTGCTCAGAGCTGTCATAGCCTCTGTCTGCCTTGGTAAGGCTGGTAAGGATGACCGCCAGCAGACTCAGCTCTGCTCATCTCCCATGTGTAGAGGTAGGGCAGGTGATTATTGTCTGTTGGGGTTTAGGAGAGTTGGTTAACTGGCAGAGGAGTTAGGACTCTTAATCCTCTGTTTGTTCCTTGAAATCCTCTGAGTTCCACCGGGAGAATCAGCCTCTTCCTCTCTGTCTCTCTCTCTCCGTATATATATATATATATATATATTTTTTTTTCCTTCTCTCTAGGATCCATCATGGCCCAGAAAGTAACACAAAACCAGTCAGAAATTCCTGTGCTGGAGAAGGAGGGTGTAACCTTGAACTGTGCATATGAAGCTGTTAGTTATTCTTATTATTTATTCTGGTACAAGCAACCACCAAGTGGGGAAATGATTTTCCTTATTTATCAGGAGTCTTACAATGAACTGAATACAACAAAAGGGCAGTATTTTTTGAACTTCTAGAAAGCAACGAGTTCCATCAGCCTCACCATCACAGACTTACACCTCGAGGACTCAGCGGTGTATTTCTGTGCTCTGAGAGACCACAGTGATGCCGGTGCCTGAGGGAGCCCCACAGAAACCTCAGACGTCAACATGCGGAGTCCCCCAGCTATGAACACCTTCGTGAGATTCTCAGTAAGGACAGGAACAGGTAGAGGGGTTAGAAGTGAAAACCTCACTGTAAGGAAAATGCTATCTCTTTGGCTCAGAGAACATATCTCAAAGTGTCATTCATCAAAAATACTTTTATCTTCAATTCTTTATCTTGCAGAAGATCATTTGCCAAATTAAAAAAAAAAAAGCTTAAATGGTGATTTTATTGAAGCATGAAATTTGGCTTTAAAAAATTCAATAATATTTGACTAAATCTGCATCTGAGTTGTTAGAGTTATAGGTTCACTGCACAAATATTCATGCATTGCTAAGTCTGGCCATCACTGTGGATCTGAAATATCTCTGAAAGGACACTTCTTGGACCCTCCCTGTGCCCTGTCTCACCTGTGCCGTGAATGACTTGGAATGATGTGCATAGAGTAACTGTTACCACAAACCTTCACCCCAAGGGGAAATGAAATCCTGCAGTTTGCTCAGAACTAACCTCATCACCTGGTCACATTCTTGATATGTGATTACAGAGTTATGTATGTTTAAGGAAGAAAATAGAATATGCAAAGAAGGAATGCTAAAAACAAAATAACTCACCAATTTTACTAGTCACAAAGAACTCTATTAGAGATTCATACCTTATAGGATATTTCTATTCTGAGTTTTTACCTGACAGTATATTGTGAAATAATTATTCCACAACAATATTTACAGGCCAACATCACACATTCCAATGGTGATATTCCAATGTGTGATTTTATCATACTTTTGGGCTAATTCCATTTTACTAGCTTTTTAGATTGTTTTACTGACTGTAGTAAACAATACTGGAATACACGCAAAGGTTTTGGTGTTTTTCTTGATGACTCCTAGGAGTTTAATAGGAGTTTACCATTAAATCTTTCTGATGAGGCTCCCTGCTCATTTCTGTGACCTTGGAGTATAGAGCATTTTCACTCTGCAATTACTAAACAGTCATATTTTCCTTGTTTCACAAAATTCTTTTATAGGAAGGCTTTGCTTTATACTTTAGTCCCAGTTAACTCCAGATGGCTTCAATTTTGGATGATTCCGCACCACATATGTGCAGAGTAGCTGTCATATAACATCTAAAAGAGTTAAGTCTCTGCACTATTCTTGGTGACTTTAGGTGGAAATTAAGCTAGTGGGTTTGCTTTCAACTGGAATTCCATAAAGGAAGATACTACTCTTCCTTGTGTAAGGATGTTCTATCCCTATTGTACAAATAACAATGATCCCAGTAAAGAACAACTTTCCAGAAAAGAAAGCATAAGTGTGTGTGTGCATGGCACGCAAGTGTGTGAAGGAGAGAGAGAGATGAGAGAGACAATAGACTTACGTAGCCAAGTCATCAAGTAATTAGTTAAAAGAGTTGAATTTGTAAAGCATATTGGAAAGAAGGAAGTAAAGTCACCTAGAGACCAACTTTTAATGAAGAAAATAGATGTAAGCAGTTTCAAGGAATAAATAAAACATGTGAAAGAAGAAAAATGTATCCTAGAATTGACTCTTTGCAATCCCATGGACTGTAGCCCGCCAGGCTCCTCTGTCCATGGGATTTCCCAGGCAAGAATACTGGAGTGGGTTGCCATTTCCTTCTCCAGGGAATCGTTCCGACCCAGGGATTGAACTCGCATCTCCTGCATTGGCAGTCAGATTCTTTACCACAGTAAAGTGAGAGAAGTTGTCATTGTAACCTAATGTGAGCCTCAAAATCCTCCAGACTTCAGGGGAATATCTCAAACTCTCTCAGTCAACCCTTTGAATCTCCTCTAACTTTGGAAAGATTGAAAAAAACATGCACCACCACAGCTTCACTTTTTTCTATTTTGTTTTTAATATTTTTTTAAATTTATTTGGCTGTGCCAGCTCTTAGTTGCAGCACATGGGAACTAATTCTCTGTCTGGGGTCAAACCCAGGTCCCTAGCTTTGAGAGTTCAGCATCTTAGCCACTGCACCACCTGTGAAATCCCTATTTATTCTAACACTTTAGTAAATTATCAGTTTCCTCATATATCATTGTGCAGAACAGGCTAAGGAAAGTTAAAAAGTGGCCTTTATATATGTTTTGCAAGTGTCTTCAAGCACGTATTGTGGTCTCTCTCCATGTGTCGTCCTGTACTGCAGGCTGTCTTCAAAGCCCAAGACAAAAGGATGTTGCAATTAATATGCTTTTATGTATCTACATCTATATCTGTAATAATGTATTGTATTTTTCAGTAGCTCAGTCATGTCCGACTCTTTGTGACCCAATGGACTGCAGAACACCAGGCTTCCCTGTCCTTTGCCATCTCCCAGAGATTACTCAAACTCATGTCCCTTGAGTCAGTGATACCATCCAACTATCATCCTCTGTCATTCCCTTCTCCTACTTCAATCTTTTCCAGCATCAGGGTCTTTTCCAATGAGTAGGTTCTTCGCGTCAGGTAGCCAAAGGATTGGAGCTTCAACTTCAGCATTAATCCTTCCAATGAATATTCAGGACTGATTTCCTTCAGGATTGACTGGTTTGATCTCTTGGTAGTCCAAATTACTCTCAAGAGTCTTCTCCAACACCACAGTTCAAAAGCATCAATCCTTCGGCACTCAGCCTTCTTTATGGTCCAACTCTCACATCCACACATGACTACTGGAAAAATCATAGCTTTGACTATATGGACCTTTGTTGGCAATGTAATGTCTCTGTTATGACTATAACTGTGAGCTCTGTAGGGTCAGGAAACGTGAATGCATTGTACATTACACAGTACATAGCACATAGTGGTTGCATATTAAATATTGGTTGACTGAAGAAGAATAATTAATTCATAAAATCAACAGATATAGAACTTCTACCCTTTGAATGCTGTTAGGTAATTGTGGATCTATTTTTTCTTGTAGTTCATTTCTCATCACCATAAGAATATTTCTATTTATATGTGTCATAAATTCCCTGTTTGAACAGATTTTCTTCATATGGTACTATTTTCAGGCTTGTAATTAAATTAAATGGTCTCCCCCCTGCTGGCATAGACAGAGCCTTCTTAATCACCTGAGTGAGTCTATAGTAAGTTATATTGACTTGTTCTCTTGTAAACTTGGAAGTCCCTCTTATCAGTGATTCTTCTAGGTTTCAGCCAATGTTAACGTACCCCTGTATTATCTCTTTCTTGCTTTCTTTTCTAGACTTTTTAATCTTTGAATTTTAGCCTCAAATATTTACTTGCTGTAGCTAAAGATATGAATCCTATTAAGCTAAGGATGGTAGTGGGCAAGGAGGGAGCAGTGGTCCAGACTGAAAGAAAGTCATAGTTACCTTAGTTCTCTGTGAGTCCCAATACTTTTCCTTTCCATCCTAATTTCTAGGGTTCAAAGGAAATGACCTTTGTATAACAAGTAGTCTCCATACACTAGGTTTTGCCCATGAGTACAACTGATGGTGTCAAACTATCTGTTTCTATTTATCTTTACCATTGGCATGACTTGTGCTGCTTCTTTGTATATGTTTTCTTTCAAATCTAAAGACCTAGTGTAGGGATAAATACTACTACCATTGTGAGTCCTAGCCTAAGACAAGAAAAGTGCCTTGTCTGTTTTTCTAGTTTCTGCTTTCAAGGGCTGACTTATTTTGATCAAGAACAATTTTAAGTTCCTGGATTCACAACCCTTAAGAAAATTTTTAGAAAGTGTTATCCTCAATTATAATATTTGTATTTAAAAAATTGGTATCTAAAAGACTCTGCCCCTGGGACAGTAGAAAGAAGAATTACTACATCCTTGGAGAAATGAGCTGCTTGACCTTGGAATGCTGACTGTGAAAAAAGGTCAATGGAAGCCTGTAATTTTAGCAAAAAGTAATAACAGAAAGAGGGAATTTTCATTCTTGGGACAATTTGTAAAGAATATTCTCTTCTTCAAGAAACACATGCTCAATTATAGGAAAGAAGTTACAGACAAGGAAGGAGATTCTGACGTTTAGCTCAGTTTGATGACTTAAAGATTGATAGGCATTTTTGCCAGAGAACTTTAAAGTTTAAAGAAATGTGAATGTTAGAAATGTCAGTTATCTTCAATCATAAGACAGATGTAACCATTTTCTGAATCTTTACTTGAAAGCATTGCCCTGTAATACATGATAGAGGATTTCAGAGCTGATGAATTGAGAAGGGCTTGGCTTTTTACTACAATTTTAACTTTACTCTTTAGGTAGAGAAATCACACTAAGTGTAAAAAGGGAAAGCCACAGGCTCAAAGAACGAATTTTTTTCACTCCCCTATGAGAAGTCTTCAATCCACACTTTGGTCATGTTGCTTTGAGCTAGTTACTTGATAACAGCAAATAGGTAAAGCCTGAAACAAAGATGATGACACAGCCCTTTAAATATATTAAAAATATATATACATTAGAAAAGTTAGCTCAAAATGGATCATGGACTTAAATGTAAAATATAAAACTATGCAACTCTAAAAATACATAAGAGAAAAACTTCAGGCTTGCAGCTAAGTACATCTTAGATTTGACACTGAAAGCATGATACACTCACACACACATGCACACACCAAACTGAATCAAAATTAAAAACCTTTCCTCTGTCAAAGACCCTGCTAAAATATGAAATGATAAGTTACAGAACTGGAGGTGAAAGTGAAAGGTGCTCAGTCGTGTCCGACTGTTTGCGACCCCTTGGACTATAAAGTTCATGGAATTTTCCAGGCCAGAATACTGAAATGGGTAGCCTTTCCCTTCTCCAGTGGATCTTCCCAACCCAGGGATCAAAGCTAGGTCTCCTGTATTGCAGGTGGATTCTTTATCAACTGAGGGAAGAAAACGAGCATTGGATTCGAAGAGGTGTTTCCCCAAAGAGGGGATATACAGATTGGAAATTAGCACCTGAAAAGATGTTCAACAATGTTAGCCATCAAAGAAATGCAAATTAAAGCCACAATGAAATATCACTACACAAATCTCAGCAGGGCTAAAATAAAAATTAGTGATAACACTAAATTCTGGCAATCATGGGAAAAACTCAATCACTCACAAATTGCTGATGAAGATATAAAATGATACAGGCATTCTGGAAAATAGCTTGGCAGTTTCTCATAAAACTAAACATGCAATCACACATTTGGACACTTACTCTAAATAAATAAAAGATTTTATTCACATAAAAACTTGTACCTGAATATTCATAACAGCTTTATTCATAGCAGCCGAAATATGGAAACAACTGTGTCCCTCAGTGGGGTTACTGGTTAAGCAAACTGTGGAACATCTACACCATGGAATATACTATTCAGAAATAAAAAAGACCAACAAGTTGGATACATATAGTAACTTGGATAGATCTCATGATTTTACTACTTATGCTAAGTGAAAAAAATTTCATTGGCTACTTCTATATAATTCCATTTCTAGGACATCGTTGTTGTTTAGTCGATAAGTCAATCCTGACTCTGCAATCCCATGGACTCCCACCAGGCTCCTCTCTCCATGAGATTTCCCAGACGAGAATACTGGAGTGGGTTGCCATTTCCTTCTCCAGAGTCTCTTACTGACCCAAGGACTAAACCTGCATTTCCCGCAGGCAGATTCTTTTACCATTGAGCCACCAGGGAAGCCCCTCTATGCCATTACTAAACAACAAAATTGTATGGATGAAGAACAGATGAGTGATTGTCTGGGGTTAATGATTAGGGAAAGGGGTCAGTGTGGCTACAAAGTTGTGCATGGCCTAGGGAAGCCTTGTTATGATGAAGCAGTTGTGCAACATGATTGTGGTGATGAACCTATACATGTGATATACATGAATACATGAATCTGTACATGTGTAAAACTGAATAGAGCTATACACACACACACATATATGTATCTGCATGCAAAACTGAGGAAATCTAAAAACTGAAACCTGTGGATTTTACTAATGTTAATTTCCTGATTTAGATACCATGGAGGAGACCAGGTAAAGAGTACACAGAGCCTCCTTGTACATTTTTGGAAACTTTCATGACTCTACAGTGATTTAAAATTAAAAATATTTTTAAAATGACATGCAATTTTCATAAAGTTCACAACTGTAAATCGTCTCTTAAGCTTCATTACACATCACTCATCCAGCTCCTGGATTCATTTAGTGTCTGTTCTACAAAGAGTGCCTGCCTTTATCTTGCAGTTATCTTTCCCACCTTCTTTCTGAGATACACATTCAGAAACAAAGAAAAGCTGCCTTCTAACTATGACTGTAAGAGAGCTTGCTAAGTCTGGGTAAAATGAATTATATCAAAGGATGCTAAAATTGATATGTTAGTTCAATGACTTTTAAATCACTGAGAAATTACCAAATTTTCAAATAAAAAGCCCAAGAACAAGAAACTCCAAACACTGTTAGTGTAAGAACTTCTGTGCTGCTTATTCTTTCTTGTCACTGAATGGGTAAAGGATAAAGTGACATCAAAAAGTGCAGCTGAGAGCTGATGCTCTTTTTCCGCATTGAAGCTAATGGGGTTGGGGCAGAGTGTGCTGTTCAGACGAGTCTTAAGAGAGCTCCTATAAATGGTGGTCAACTCCACAATATAGACACACGTTCAGTGACAAAATCCAATGGGGTGTCATAGAACCAAGCAAATTAAGAAAGGCTAGTTTTGCTATAATTATCTTCTGCTACCCACTCTGCCCTGTGACTTTCTGACCTGTCTGATGTCTATATTGGAGAGCTCTTCTTTCCCTCTGCCATGATCGCCCGTTCTGTCCTCCCAAGATCTATCAAGTTCTTGATCCTGAGTTTTAGTTATGCTTGGTCCCTGAAGCCAAGCATAAAATAATTTGAAGAAATGGATTTCTTAACTTATATTCCCAATTCTCTGTCAAAGAGGTTTCCCCACAGATGCACAACTATTCTATCCCTCTGCTTCTCTCAGCACTCTGGTCTTTTTAAGTTCTCACCCACTGAGATTCTTGTGTACCATAGAGGGAAACACAGTCCATTACACCAGTGCTGCTGCTACTAAGCCCCTTCAGTCGTGTCCGACTCTGTGCGATCCCAGGGACTGTAGCCTGCCAAGCTCCTCTGTCCAGGGGATTCTCCAGGCAAGAGTACTGGAGTGGATGGTCATGTCCTCCTCTAGCACACCTTCCCCACCCAGGGACTGAACCCACGTCTCTTACATCTCTTGCACTGGCAGGTGGGCTCTTTACCAGTAGTGCCACCTAAGAAGCCCCATTACACTGATGCTTGGGCTCATCTCCCATAACCCTTGGTAGCAGTTTAGCTTTATAGTACATGCAAGTGTTCTGCCCGTAGTCTGAGTCCCCGGTCGGGAAAGAAGACTCCTCGAAACAATGCAACTCGCAATAGGGGAATTTATTACTGACTCGAGCCAGGGCCTCCCGCCCTCACCAGGTGTGTGAGGACGAAAGGCCCTGAGTCCCAGTTCTCTTGGGTATTTATTAGGTCAAAAAAAGCAGCAGGTAGTTGGCACAAGCAGATTGGTTACACAGCGGGTAGTTGGCGCAAGCGGATTGGTTACACAGTTGCAAGGTAATTTTTGTTGGCCCAATGTGGGGCTTTAAGCTTTCCCCTGATAGGTTCCCTTTTTTCTGGCTAGGCATGTGTTGACTGGCTGGCTCCAGGAGGCCTGATAATTATGTTACCCCGGAAAACCAGGCCTATTCCTAATCTAGGCTGCCTGTCATGGCATTAGCCGTGACAGCCTCACATTTCCCCCTGTCTTTGTACTTTTGTAGAGAAATCTTTCTCTTCACCCTGTGAAATTGACTGATATTGTTGTCTCAATACCATAATTTGGATGGTATTTAGGCGCTCCCTAATAAATGAGACCAGACGGTCATAAAATGCATGGACCAAAGGTCAGTAACAATATTAATATTATGAGTGGACCCAGGAGGGTGGAAATCAAAGTGGTCAACCAGGGGGAGCACTGAAACCAAGATTTAAACCAGCCTTGTTGGGCTTTTTGTTCTCTCTTTCGCTGGGCTAGTCACTCTCTTACTTTTTGGAGAGATTTTTGTACCACCCCTGAATGGTCGATATAGAAACAGCATTTTTCTCCCAGTGCTGCACATAATCTTTCTTATTGCAGAAACAACAAATCTAAACCTCTCTTACTTTGTAACTACTTCAGCCAAGGAGCTCAAAGATTCTTGGAGGTGCGAAATGGACTGTTCTTGTGGTTTCGCAACCCCAAGCAGCACAATAAAAAGAGTCAACTCCCCCACATTTTTCAATTTGGTTCCGATCTCTTTTTCTCTCCAGGCAGACATAGACAGGCACCTGTTCGTAGTACTGTGGGCCTTTTCACTCACAGTTATGGGTGAACAGACCGAAAGAGGCGTGGGCAAAGAACTTGGTCAGTTGGTGGGGGCCAAACCCATTACCGTCAACCGCCAGCACACACAAATCAAAGGTCAGTACTGGTCCCCATGTCCCTTTGGGGGCCACATTGGAACTCGAATTAAGCATTTCTCTAGTCTCAGATTTGTAGATCACCCAAGTCAGGTTAGCTGGCTGATGGGGGTTGTGGCTGGTTGCTCCTGGGCCCATGAAAACTGTTATCAGCAGGAGAGTTAAGAGGGCTCCCGTCGTACGAGTTTCAGTTTCAAAGGATTTGACGGGTGAGGTCTTGTCTCCCATTATGCTTGCACCTTCTCCTGTTCTTCCGGGGTGGCTTGCCGCACGTGATTGTAGTGAACCTAGGGCCCGATCCCGTCGACCTTGAGAGCAGTAGGAGTGGTAAGGAGAACAACATAAGGGCCTTTCCATCTAGGTTCTAATGTTTTAGATTGGTGTCATTTTACCCAAACCCAATCACCCGGGCCAATATTATGTGAGGAGATGGTCCCCTTGCTTGGACCCTCGTGTATCTCTCGAATTAATTTCTAAACATGGCTATGCACCTTACTTAATGCCATCAGTGTTTGCTGGAATTGTCCCAAGGTAGGGGGTGGTAGGCATTTTTCCTCGAATATAGGACACACAGGAGGGGGTCTTTCATACAGAATCTCAAAAGGGGTAAGATTCAGCTTATAAGGGGTGTTACGCACTCAAAAGAGCGTGAAGGGAAGGAGGGTCACCCAGGCCCCACCAGTCTCTATTGCCAACTTTGTCAAAGTTTCTTTTAGGGTCTGATTCATTTTTTCAACCTGTCTTGAGCTCTGGGGATTATATTTACAATGTAACTTCCATTTTGTCCCCAGAGCTTGGGCCAGCCCTTGTACAATCTGGCCCACAAAGTCAGGTCCGTTATCAGAGCCCGTAGTCATTGGCAGCCCATACCTAGGCACTATCTCCTCTAAGATCTTTTTAGCAACCACTGTTGCTGTCTCTCCCTTAGTGAGGAAGGCTTTTACCCACCCCGAGAAGGTATCTACCAGAACCAACAGATAGCGATGTTCATACTTGCCTGATCTTACCTCAGTGAAATCTGTCTCCCAGTGTTGCCCTGGCTCTTCCCCTCAGTACCTTGTTCCAGTGTGCTGCCTTTTCCCTGTCCTCATCAGCTGGCATGCTTTGCAAGCCTGGATTATCTCTCGTACAGTTGCATTTTGTCAAGGGAACCTCAGGCAGGCTGTCTGGAGAAGTGTCAACTACACACTTTTTTTCTCTCAAGTATGTAGTTGTGTGCAGGTGTTTACATAGGTGACGACCCAGGATGGCAGGCAATATCAGGTTGTTGTTTTGATCTCGGTACCATTCATTTTTGTCATCATTTTGGAGGGTGGTATCCTCGTTGATCCAAACGAGGTCAGGGAGGGAATAGTCGGGGACTGGCGGCAGAGTCTCCATACCAGGAGGTGGAAGTCCCATGGCTAATATGGGGGCGGCGTAGTTCCGGCTGGCCACTTTTAGTAGGGCCCGTCTGAGTGTCTGGAAAGCCTGTTTCATTGGCTCAGTCCAAGTCCAGTTTGGGGTCTCTTTACTTTTTTCATATAAGGGCCGGGCCTTCTCAGCAAACCCCATGAACAGTCCCCCAAAACTCTCTCACCTGGTGGGGGTCTTGGGCTCTGGTATCTGCAATATTGTTTCTTTCATGGCCTGAGTTAGCCACCTTTGTCCCTGCCTGATCTTATACCCAAATAGGTGACCTCTTGCTGGGATATTTGCGCCTTCTTTGCACTAGCACGATGTCCCAAGGTGCCTAGAGTCTGTTAAGAGGTCACCGGTGGCACGGCTGCATGCCTCCTCTGTGGTTCCAGCCAACATAAGGTCATCCACATATTGCAGCAGGATGACCTCTCGGTGGCTGAGTCTGATATTCATAGAGGTCCTCACCCAAAGCCTCATTAAACAAGGTAGGGGAGTTTTTGAACCCTTGTGGGAGGTGGGTCTAAGTTAGTTGTACTACCGGTTGGACTTCCCCCTCAGTCCACTCAAAGGCAAATATTTCCTGGCTCTGGGCCGCCAGGGGTAGGCTGAAAAATGCATCTTTTAAGTCCAACACAGTGTACCAAGTGTACTCAGGCAGCAGACTGTTCAGGAGGGTATACGGGTTGGGGACAGTAGGGTGTATGTCACTCACCCGCTTGTTGACTTTTTGTAGGTCCTGGACAGGTCTGTAATCCGTACTCTCTGGCTTTTTCACTGGTAGTAAGGGGGTGTTTCAAGGGGATTGACACCGCTTGAGAATTCTGGCATCTATGAGCCGTCGAATGTGGGGAGTGATCCCCCGCCGAACCTCCTGGCTCATAGGGTATTGTCTCACCCTCACAGGAGTCGCCTTGGCTTTTAGTTCGGTGACAACAGGATGTCTCTGTTTAGCCAGTCCCATTTCTGTTGTTTCTGTCCATGCCAACGGGTATTTGTGGACCCACGGTGGTATATTTGGTGTTATAACCTTTGAGGGCTTAGGCACAAAACGTCTGTATTCATCTCTTAAAGCTAGAGACAAGACGTGTATCGGCTGTCCAAGTCTATCCATGACTGACATTTCTCTAGGGTCAAAATGGATCTGAGCATTAACTTTAGTCAACAAGTCCCATCTAAGTAGAGGGGCTGGGCATTCTGGTATCACCAAAAACGAATGAGACACCTGGTGGGTCCCCAGATTTACTTTCCGTTCCGTGGTCCAACAATATCTTTTTGTCCCTATGGCTCTCTGCACCAAGCTGGTTTTTTTTTTTTTTTTTTTTTTTTTTTTTTTTTTTTTTGACATTGGTCCCAGTTTTTTATTTAAAACAGAGTGTTGGGCGCCAGTGTCTACCATGAAGCCAACAGGTTTCCCCTCCACATGCGTGGTTACCCAGGACTCAGGGAGGGGTGCCGAGTCTTGACTATTCTAGTCACTGTCTTTCTCTGCATATAGAACTTGAGTCCCAGGGGAAATTTTCTCTCTCTGGGTTGTTCTTCTCTTCGGGTCCCTCTTAGGGCACTCATTTTTCCAGTGTCCCCATTCTTTGCAGTAAGCACACTGATCTTTTTTAGGGCCTGCCTTTTTGGTCTCTCTTTTTTTCTTGACGAAGTTCTTCCCTTTTTTCTGGGGTCTCCCTATTACTAAATACCTTTTCAGCTGTTTTCAGTAAGTCTTGTATTGTCTGTTTTCTTAACCCATCTATCTTTTGTAATTTTCTCTTAATATCTGGGGCTGCCTGATTCACAAACGCTAGTAGAACTGCAGCGTGTGATTCTTCAGCCTCGGGGTCCATGGGTGTATATTGCCTAAAGGCTTCCATTAGCCTCTCTAGGAAGGCTGACAGGCTCTCAGTGGGCTCTTGCCTTACTAAATTTACCTTTGCCAAATTTGTTGGCTTTTTAGCTGTGGCCCACAGGCCAGCCATTAGAGTCTGGCGGTACACTCGGAGACGTTCTCTACCTTTCAATCGCTCAAAATCTCAGTTAGGCCGCAACAGAGGAAACCCCTCATCCACGAGATGAGGCTGGGCGGTTGGTTTCCCGTCGACCCCCGGGACCCGTTTTTGCGCCTCTGCCAGGATTTGCTCTCGTTCTTCTGTGGTGAAGAGCACCTGCAACAGCTGCTGGCAATCATCTCAGGTGGGGTTATGAGTGAACAAAATGGGATCTAAGAGGTCAATGAGGCCTTGGGGTTTCTCCGAAAAAGGAGGATTTGGGTTTTTTTTAATTACATAGATCATGCATGGAAAAGGGCCAGTACTGATAGGTTCACTCTTCGTCCAGGTTAGCTGGTCCCACCCAGACAGGGAGTGCCTGTACAGTAGATGAAGGTAACTCTGGGTCCCCATGATCTTGTTCACCCCTATTTTCTCTATTCCTTCTCTGGGGTCGGGGTTTTCTTGTCCCTTTTGATTTATTGGGCGGGGCTCTTCCTCCCAGGGGAACCTGTAACGGAGGAGGGGCATATGGCGGGGGCCTAATTTTTGTCTCCAAGTCATTCAGGTTCCAGTACGAGGATTCCTGCAAGACCGGTTTGGGGCCCTTACTTTTTTTGGCTTTCTCTGGGGGAGTGGGAGTTTCCATAACCAGGGCCTGTACATTAGGAGAATCAGGGAGTTTGTGAACAAAAGGTTTTAACCATTTGGGCGGATATTTTACTAGACCTTGTCGGACCATAACATATGGGACATGGCTCTGGTGGCCCCAGGGATCAGGAGTCATAACTTTTTTTTTTACTGCCCGAATAATAGAAGGTTGGAAAGTTTCCTCTGGAGGCCATCTAACTTGGAAGGCGGGCCACTCTGCAGAGCAAAAGGTTATTAATTTACTCTTTGTAACCAGTAGCGATAGATCATATGCTCTAGCCCTGACATCTGAGAAATGATCAGTCATAGAGAGTGAGGTGGATTTTTTTTGTCCCATAGTGAGAGTCAGAAGAAAGTCACCGAGAATTACCACCAATAAATCCTATCAGGAGTGGTGATGGCCAGGAGGTTGGGCTTGTGGTATGCTTCGTGGAACTCTTTGAGTGCCTTAATCATTGCACAGAAGTTTTTTTGTTGGAGGCAGGCACCCTAAGGGTTTCTAGCCCGTTCCGTGACCCCCCTTATCCTTTCACGGGAGTCTTCCAGTGGCAGGTGCCCTATCGGCTCTTAAGTGCCTGTCCCGTGCCCACACAGACGGGTTTTTATTTGGCCAGATTCTGGATTTAGAATACGAGAAAAAAGAAAAGAGTTTCACCCTCTCAGGCTCCCGTTACTGGGGCTGACTTGTTGGGAGGCCTTCAGAATCCGCCAGGGAGTAGCCCTGGCCAGACTCGTCAGTTGCCCTGACAACTGTCTGCCTGTTCACTGAAACTTCCAGAAACAGAAATGAGGCTCCAAGGCTTTATAGGAAGAAATAGACAATGACACACCAGAGAACAATGAGACAGGAGACAATGCCGGCAGTTATACAGAAAAACACACAGACAGACACACATCGGCCGACAACACAGATCCTCTGGAACAAGGGTCACCTTATTGAATGGCGTCCACTGTTCCCCAGATTTGGGCTTAGGAGAGCAGGTCTCCTGCCTGCAGAGCTGGCTGCCTTCCAGCGCACTTGCTGGCCTCGGGCTCACGCCAGCCGGAACGGCCAATCCATTCCCTCATGGAAAGCTTTCCTTTACGCCAGACATCTTCCTGCCTTTTAGCAGGGCCTCGGATTTACTCTGGACTTTCTGCGCCAGACACCTTCCTGCTTCACAGCAGGGCCTCGGATTTACTCTGGGCTCTCTGGGCCAGACAACTTCCTGCTTCACAGCAGGGCCTCGGATTTACTCTGGGTTTTTCCAGACCTGCCTGAGCACTGGTGCTATTACCTGTCCTTTTCCCCCTTTGTTCCAAAGAGCTTTCTTCCCCGATCAAGGGATCCCAGACGAGCCCCCAAATGTTCTGCCTGTAGTTCGAGTCCCCAGTCAGGAAAGAAGACTCCTTGAAACAATGCAACTTGCAATAGGGGAATTTATTACTGACTCGAGCCAGGGCCTCCCGCCCTCACCAGGTGTGTGAGGACGAAAGGCCCTGAGTCCCAGTTCTCTCGGGTATTTATTAGGTCAAAAAAAGCAGCAGGTAGTAGGCGCAACCAGATTGGTTACACAGTTGCAAGGTAATTTTTGATGGCCCAATGTGGGGCTTTAAGCTTTCCCCTGATAGGTTCCCTTTTTTCTGGCTAGGCATGTGTTGATTGGCTGGCTCCAGGAGGCCTGATAATTATGTTACCCTGGGAAACCAGGCCTACTCCTAATCTAGGCTGCCTGTCATGGCTTTAGTTGTGAGAGCCTCACACAAGGAACAAAGACATGATTAAAATTGCAGGCAGAGAAGGCTTTTCTGATTCCTGCTTTAGACCTCCTGTGTACTGTGTGCACCAACATAAAAGATGTCCTTCCCTCAATATTTGTCTTTGTAGGTGGCATAGTTGTCCAGTGAGATGTTTGTGTTTGTGACCACCAGGGGGCAGTGATTCCATTCCTTTCATTTTCCCAGTGCCTTAAAAGTCAAAAGCATGCAGCTACTAGAGGATTTGCTCCTGATTGGCTGAACCCTAAAGGCTCTCATTAAAATTTCATCAAGAGTGAGGTGGCAGGATGGAGAACATGCTGGAATGTACATTCATAGTCTTGTGGCTTCAGCTTGGATGTAATTTTCCAGTTAAGAGGTGAGAACTTATAGGCACATTTTTCCAAAGACGGGGAGGAGAGAGAGAGGAGACTAGACACCGCTCATCCCAGGCTTTGTGTTGGGATTTTAAGCACCGCTGAACTGAAAGCTTTGCGTTGTTTCTGACTTTGTTCTCCTGAACAGGGCTGCGTGGAGAAGACCGAGTGAAGCAGAGTCCTCAGACCCTGAGAACCCAGGAGGGGGCAGGCTCAGCCTCAACTGCAGCCACACCGCCAGCAGCTTCAGAGGGCTACAGTGGTATAGACAAGACCCGGGGAAGGGCCCTGAACTCCTTCCTTCTTTACTCAGCTGGGGATGGAAAGCAGAAAGAAAGGCTGAGAGCCACCTTGTTAAAGAAGGGAAGTTCTCTGCACATCGAAGCCCCCAAACCCGAAGACTCAGCCACTTACCTCTGCGCTGTGCAGACACAGTGCTCCCCAGGCACCCGCAGGCTGTACCCAAACCTTGAGGCTGCAGCTCTAGAATAAGGGTGTCTTTGCTGTTTTCCTTTCTCCTGAGCACCCAGAGCCTCTTCCCAAGTGGTCCTATGGAGAACGAACTCTTGTGACTCAGCCAGACAGCAGAGATTACTGGGCATTCTGTCCAGGATCCTAGACAGTCCCCCCCGTGTGTCCATGGATCAGGCTGCTCTTTTAAACAGCCCAGAGCTTCGCCTGTGTAGATTCGAAAGGGATAGTGGTGGTACGGAGTCTTGGTTTCCAGTCTTGGACCTCTTGGAAAGATGCCACAGGAATGTACCTTCTTCCCTAAAATAAATTTTTTGGCATTCTCTTATAATAATCTGGCCACACATCTGTAAGAGAACCTTTCCCATTTTAATATACTCTCAAAGGTCATATCTCCACCAGCCCTATTACTACATTTCTCTACTCCTTAATAATCAAATTAGTTGACTGTCTAGACTTACTGTCCCCTCCTTAAACCTGACTTCTGTGAGCATTACTCCGTGAGAAGGTCTCACTTAAACCAGTGGCTTTGGTGGTGATAAAGTCAATGATTATTTCTCAACCTCATCTCATCTGAGATTCTCACTTTTTCATCCATTTTAAAAATAAAATTTCTTTTTTAATCAAAATAATACTCTCATTTATTTACAAAATCAAATAGCACTCTCTTTTTCCTCTCACTCTTCCACATAGTCTATTTTTGCCTCCCCAGAGGAACCACTTTTTATTCTCAGGTGATGACACTGACATTTATCTCTATATCCAAAATGCTTCTTGGCTTTCTCTTCTCTCTCTCTCTGTAACTGAGGTACAACACATATAATAAAGTGTACAAAACGGAAGCTTAGAACCCAGTGAAATTTTACACTTGTTAATATCTACATGCATAGTGTATATTATCTCTGGCTTTTTTCATTCAATAATATCTTTGCAATTCACTGGTGTCACTTTGTGTATGTCTTGTTTGTTCTTTTTTTAATTGATGTGTAGAGTTCCTCTATATGAATATCTAACAGTTTAATTATCCATCCTCCCAGAAGTAGATATTTGGGTTGTTTGGATTGATTAAAGTTTTGTGCTATTATGTAAAAATCTGTGTGTGAGGGAAAAAAAACATATTTTTTTCCTTCTTGTGTAGGAAAAAACCCAGTTCTGCTCTATTATGTTCTTCTTTCCCATGAGTCTCCTTTACTACTCACACAAAACATTTCTGGTCAACAAATGTGTTTTTTCCCATACCAAGCAATTCTCTGCAATCCCACCTGAGTATCCTATCATTCTAGTCAGTTCTGACACTTTCTACCTGAAAAAGGCATGCCAGTCACAAGCCCAAGTGATCAACTGTGCCTCTGAACAAAAGACTGTAGATAGAAGATTCCCAAAACAAGATAAAACAAAACAAAATCCTGGGCTCAATTAATTCTCTAGAGTGACTCACAGAACTAGGAGAAATATTTCACTTACTTTTATCTGTTTATTATAAAAGGCTATGATAAAGGATACAGATGAATATCCAGATGGAAGAGACGTGTAGGGTCAGGTTTGTGAGAGGAACTGTAGAGCTTCCATGTCCTCTCCAGGGACCACTCGCCTAGCACCTCTGTGTGTTCACTGACGGAAAGCTCTTCAGTAGGTCCGGGGTCTAGGCAGTGGTCCTACGAGATGACTCCCCAGCCCACTTGTCGTTCTGCATTTTCGTTTTAAATGCACCCCACAAATGATATAGCAAGTCCTACTTAACTGGTTAAGATCACCTATAAAATGTTGAATAGAATTCTTCTTATTCCCAAACTCAGAGGTAAAGCATTCAATATTTCACTGTGACTATTAATTATAGTGTTTTTGAGAAATATTCTTTATTTATTTAAATTGATTTTTAAATGTGAAACCAACTTTCATTTCTAGAGTTAAGTGCCCTTAGAAATGTTGTTTTGTCCTTTTTACATAGTGAAACATTGATTTGCTAATATTTTATTTAGCACATTCCCCCCATTTTCCTGAATGATATTAGTATTCAATTTTTTCTTTTCTATGTTAATGTCAGATTTTGGTCAAGATTGTAATGGTTCATTAGGTAACTTGCAATTCATGGCTTCTTTTCTACCTGTGGAAGAATTTGTGTAGGGTTTTTAATGATTTAGAAACAATTTGCAGAAAGTTCACTATAGTGAGGCCATGTAAGCATAGCCTTATGGGAGAAACGTAATAATCCTGAAATTAGGGATTCAGTTAGTTTAACAGATAAAGTGTTCTTTTTATATTTATTTTTCTCTTATGATGGTTGACAAATTGTGTTTTTTTCTGCCCATGTTTTATTATTTGCTACCTTTGCTTTCTTTTAACTTGCTACTTTTTCCAGTTCTTTGAGTTGCAACTTTGCCTATTAATTCTCAACATTTTTTTTCCTGACAAATATAATTTAAATTCATAAATTTGTCTCTAATTACAAATATTCCTTGACTTACAATGGTGTTATGTGCCAAAAAACTTATCATAAGCTGATAATATCTTTAGTGAAAAGTTCATTTAATATACCTGAACTCTGAACATCATAGCTCATCCTAGCCTACCTTAAACATGTTCGGAACACTTATATTAGCCAACAGTTGGGCAAATTATCTAATACAAAGCCTATCTTATAATTTGATGCTGACTACCACATATAATTTATTTGGCACTGCACTGAAAATGAAAAACTGAGTGGTTGTCTAGGTTCAGATGGGTTGTGTGTTGGTTGTTTTTTCCTCTTTGCAATCGAGTAACTGACTGGGAGCTGCAACTTGCTGCTGATGCTCAGCATTAAAAGACAGCATCATGTTAGCCCATGAACAAAATTCAAAATTAGAAGGGCAGTTTCTACTGAATCCATATTATTTTTGTACCTTCAAAAAGTTGGAAAACAATAAGTCAGGGACTTTCTGTACTGCTTTTGCTGCATCTTACATGTTTTGATATGTCATATATTCACTACTATTCAAGTAAAATATTTCCATTTGAAGTGGGACCTAAGAATGGCCAAATCCTGCCCTGCTCACCACAGGGAAGATTCCTAAAGATGCTGTATATATTAGCTTAAGACAAACAGAAGGTGAAGAAGGACTTTTGGCTGATCCCTGGATCTCATTACCTCCAGGACCTAATATCACTGGTCCTCTGATTACCTCTAGGAAAGGTAAGTTTGAGGTTCATGCCTAAGTAGACTTTCCTACTTCCTCCTGAATCCAGAATAGCAAGCTCAGAATTCCTACAAGGATGAGGTGGAAAGGTAGGACACACCTCAATTTGGCCAAGAGTTGATTTACTTTTCAGGCATCTGGGCTGAAATAGAAAGAAGAGGCAGCCCATCCCAGGGCACTAAATTAGCCCTCTATAGAGATGCATTTATCACAGGTAGGCAAAGACTTCAAAATGCAGGAGCTATAAGCAGAATAAGTGGACTCTGGAGTCCTGTGTTTAAGTTAGACTGAGAACTGATCTCCTGGGCTTCTCTGGGGGCTCAGATGGTAGATAATCCACCTGCAGTGCAGGAGACACGGGTTCAACCCCTGGGCCAAGAAGATCCCCTGGAGAGGGGATTGGCTGTTCACTCTAGTATGCTTGCTTGGAGAATTCCGTGGACAGAGGAACCCGGCAGGATACTGTCCATGGGATCACAAAGAGCTGGACATGAATGAGCGCCTAGCATTTTTGCTTTTTTTTCAATCTCCTACTCATAAATGGACTCTGAATGACAGAATCAGCCCTCCTCACTCCTCCTTTGTGGGTAGAAGAAGAGGGGGGATTTACAAAGAAGGAAAGAAGTGGAAGCTTCCTGATTCAAGGAGAGAGACATGGGTATTCCTATCCATGCCTCCTGGTTTTGTTCAGTTTTGATCTTTTGTGTTTTTAGCTTCATAATCTGCCCAATGTCTTCAGTGGAATAGATCCGAAAATTATCATGAGATTCTTGCTTCTACCTGCTGTCTTTTTGTCATTCTCATCTTCAACATCAGAGTCTTTATTATCATTTATTGAACCACTACCATATGCCAGGTCCATTGCTCAGCACTTTAGATACTCCTTCTGTAATCTAAAACCCACAAAGTAATATTAATCTATCCTCAGGTAAGGAAACTGAGCCTTAAGCATGTTTAAAGATGAAGGGATTTCTGAGATAAATGCTGCAGGCAACGTAAATTGAGAATTAAACAATAAAAACTCCAGAGTTAAACAGTTCAAAATTTTTTCTGCTATACAGCAGAAAGTAACATAACATTGTAAATCAGTTATACTCCAACAAGAATTAATTTAAAATGTAGATAACCAGTTTGAATAAGTCCAAAAAATCTTTGCAAGTCAGAAATAAGTCTACTTACTCTTTTGACAACTGTATAGTATATTATAATAGAGTCTATCATAATATATTGAGTATTTGTATTGAAAGATATTTAAATATCCTTGCTGCATACAATATGCAATTTTATAATGTATTTATAAGGTTATTTCTTAAAAAAATTCTCAGACAAGTGGAATTTCTGGCCAATGATATGAAAATAGCACCTATGAACCTTATTTACTTTATACTTCAGTTATAGGATGTGAAAGTGCCCATTTCCTGATATATCACAAACATTGAATGTGAATATTATGATTCTTAACTCGTTTTGCAACCTGATGGCTGAGAAATGATAGAAAAGGATTTTCAAGAAAGTGTGAATTAAAGAAAACAATTCTTAAGAAGTGAAGTGGCAAGAGGAGGGAGCAGTTCCAGGAATGTGAAGAGGTTCAGCAGCAGCTGTGCAGTAAAACTTATGATTTCTTCTTTTCTAACATAAACATTTATGCTTACATTTCTCTCCAGGTACCTGTGTGTATGAGTTACTCAGTATTGTCTGAGTCTTTGCCACCCCATGGACTGTAGCCCACCAGGCTCCTCTGTCCATGGAATTTTCCAGGCAAGGATACTGGAGTGGGTTGTCATTCCTATCTCCAGGGGATCTTCCCCATCCAGGGATCGAACTTGGGTCTCCTGCATTGCAGGCATATTCTTCACTGTTTGAGCCATCAAAGAAGCCCCTCTAGGTACATACTTAGCCACATTCTACAAATCTGATGTGGTAAAAATTGTTTTCCTTAGGAGGAGGGAAAGAGATAATCATTTCTCTGGCAATGCTGGGCTTAGCCCTGAGATGATGGTGTTTCCATGGCAACCTGGCACACCTGGCAGATGGACTTCTGGTGCGTCCTCCTCCGTGCCTGTGTGACTTGCTCTGATTGACTGGGCTAACTCTGTGTTTCCTGTAGAAAGTTTTGAACACAAGAGGCAGCAAAGCAGATCTTTTATCCTGCGAGTCCTTGAATATTTTACAGACACAAGAATTCAGTTCTCTAGTGAGTCTAAAGGACAGAAGGAATGGACAAATTCCTGAGCCTGCTCATCCTTTGGTTACAACTAAACTGTGAGTTAGAGGGATTTGGAAATGGGCAGAGAATGGGCGACTCCTGGATATTCCTCCCCAGGGAAGACAGAAAATCAGGGAGTTGTACCTGCATGGTTTCTGGGAGTTCCTGTGGAGAGTGAAAAAGGAAACTTAAAATTAGCTTCCAAAGAATAATCAGCCGCTGACGAGCCTGTCTCTGTTTTCTCTTTCTGAACAGGGGTGAGCAGTAAGCAGGACGTGAGTCAGAGTCCTGAAGCTCTGAGCGTGAGAGAGGGAGACAGAGTGGATCTCAACTGCAGTTACCCTGACAGCGCTCTGTACTTCCTGCAGTGGTTTAGGCAGGATCCCGGGAAAGGGCTCACATCCCTATTGTCAATTCAGGCGAATCAGAAAGAGCAAACAAGTGGGAGAATTACAGTCTCGTTGGATAAACCATCAGGACACAGTGCTTTACACATTGCAACTTCTCAGCACAGTGACTCAGACACCTACCTCTGTGCTGTGGGTCACAGTGCGCAGAGGGAGCCTGTTCCCAGGACTCAAACTGCAGTGGGGCTCCAACCACGTCCTGTCTTAGCGCTGAGAAAACTTCTTCCATTGAGGGGTTTTCTATATTGACTTTCCTTCCAGATAGAGGCAATTAGCAAGGGTAGGATATTTGAGAGAATAGCATTGAATCATGTACATTACCACAGGTAAAATAGATGACCAGTGCAAGTTCCATGCATGAAGCAGGGCACCCAAAGCCCACGCTCTGGGACAACCCGGAGGGATAGGGTGGCAGGGGAGGTGGGAGGGGTGCTCAGGATGGTGGGGGCACAGGTATACCTGTGGCCCATTCATGTTGATGTATGGCAAAAACCATCACAATATTGTAAAGTAATTATCCTCCAATTAAAATAAATAAATAAATTTAAAAAAATCTTTTAAAATGATCTAAAATTATATTGTGAATTCTTTGATTGTTAGATTTTCATCAACTTCAATTTAAATAATAGTTTTACAATCTAAATGGGAAAAGAATTTGAAAACGAGCAGATACATGTGTATAGATAACAGAATCACTTTGATGTACACCTGAAAATAATACAACATTGTTAACCAGCTCTTCTCTAATACAAAATAGTCAAAAAATAAGTAGTTTTGTTGAGATTAAGCAACATTTCACACAATTCTCTCTTTCAAATGAACACCTAAGTGTGCGTCTAGTATATTTACAATATGGCACAATCACTACCTCTATCTAGATTTGAAACATTGTCATCACCCGGAAAGGAAACCACACGCCCATGACACAGTCACTCCCCGCGCTCCCCACGCACACATCCCTGGGAGCCACCCACCTGCTTTCTGACCACGGGTTTGCTTATTCTATGCATTTTATGCAAATGGAATCTTACAATACATGGCATTTTCGCATTGTTTACTTTACTTAGCATAATACTTTGGAAGTTCATTCAACTCAGGACCAACTGCTAATGTTAGTTAGTGAAAGGATCTCAGTGGAGTCCAACTCTTTGAGACCCTATGGACTATACAGTCCATGGAATTCTCCAGGCCAGAATACTGGAGTGGGTAGCCTTTCAATTCTCCAGGGGATCTTTCCAACCCAGGCATTAAACCCAGGTCTCCCACATTGCTGGCGGATTCTTTACCAGCTGAGCCACAAGGGAAGCCCAAGAATACTGGGGAGCATATTCCTTCTCCAGTAGATCTTCCCTACCCAGGAATTGAACCAGGGTCTCCTGCATTCTTTACCAACTGAGCTATGATGGAAGCCCAGGACCAACTGGAGAAAGGCAAATATTCATCCTTAGCCAATCACATAGGATGCCATACTGCTAATTAGCCTGCTGACATTGTCCCTGTTCTTCCCACTCCCCTCCACTCATCTGTTTTGCTAGAACTTTGCCAGTTTTGCTGATCCTCTTAAAGAACCAACTCTTTGTTTCATTGATTTTCTCTATTGTTTATCTCTTTTAAATTTCATTGTTTTCTCCTTTTATCTTTATTATTTTCTTATGCTTGTATTGGATTAATTTTTCTTTTCCTTGTCCAGGTTCTTCAGATAGAAGCTTAGATAATCTGAGATTTTATTCTTTTTTAATATTTGCATGTGGTGCTAAAATTTCACTCTCTATACTTCTTTGGCTGTGACCCCCAATATTGGTATGCTGTATTTTCATTTTTATTCAACTCGTGGGAAATTCAATGATTTCCCTTGAGACATTATGACCCATAGATGATTAAGAAGTGTGTTGTTTGGTTGTCAAATGTTTGGAAATTTTCCTGTATCTTTCTGTTATTTATTTATACTATTATTTCATTGTGGTTGGAGAACATGCTCTTTATATTTCAGTTCTTTTACATTAGATTTGTTGAGTTTTTTTAGGTCCCAAGATTTGGATTTACCTGGTATATATTCCAGGGACACTTGGCAAGAAGTATAGTCTCCTCTGGTTGGGTGGAGTGTTATATATCTGATAATTAAATCCTACTGGTTAATGGTGTTATTGAGTTCTATATATCTGCTGATTTTCTGGCAAGTTATTCTACCAGTTGTTGAGAGTGGAATATTGAAGTATTTAATTATATTTCTAGATTTGTCTCTTTTCTTTTTAGTTTTAATTTTTGTTCCACTTATTTTTCAGCTCTGTTAGTTGGTACATATACATTTAGGATTACTATGTCTTCTCAGTAAATTATCCTCTTCGTCAGTAGATAATATTTCTCTGTCTCTGGTAATTTTCTTTGTTCAGGAGTCTGTCTAATTTATCTGATGTTAATATAGCCATTATACTTTCCTTTGATTAATGTTTGCATAATACATCTTTTCCCATTCTTTTACTTTCAAGGTGACCATGTCTTATTTGAAATGAATTTCTCTCAGACAGTCACAGTTGGGTTGTGTTTCCTAATCCACTTTTTGTCTGAGCTGTTTTGTCACTGGTGTGTTCAGGTCAACTTCTGTGTTTTAGTTTCTGTGTGTAGATCACTTGTTTTTAATGTCTTGATATTTTAGGGCTCAGACGTCCATTTTATTTGATTTTTTGTGTGTGTGCTTTTTTTTTTTTGTCCCGTGTGTTTTTCCTTCTAACCTTCTGTGAATTTTTCAACATTTTCTAGGATTACACTTCAATTTATCTGCAGTGTTTAGTGTGTGTGTGTGTCTGTTAGTTGCTCAGTTGTGTCTGACTCTTTGCGACCTCATGGACTGTAGCCTACCAGAATTCTCTAAACAAGAATACTGGAGTGCATAGCCATTCTCTTCTCTAGGGTATCCTGTCGACCCAGGGACTGAACCCGGGTCTCCCACATTGTAGGAAGATTCTTTTACGGTCTGAGCCACAAGAGAAACTCCTATGAGCTTGTCAGTCAGTTCAGCTCAGTCGCTCAGTCGTGTCCAACTCTTTGCGACCCCATGAATCGCAGCATGCCAGGCGTCCCTGTCCATCACCAACTCCCGGAGTTTACTCAAACTCATGTCCATTGAGTCAGTGATGCCATCCAGCCATCTCATCCTCTGTCATCCCCTTCTCCTCCTGCCCCCAATCCCTCCCAGCATCAGGGTCTTTTCCAATGAGTCAACTCTTAGCATCAGGTGATCAAAGGATTGGAGTTTCAGCTTCAGCATCTGTCCTTCCAATGAACACCCAGGACTGATGTCCTTTAGGATGGACTGGTTGGATCCAAGTTCATCCTTGCAGTCCAAAACACTCTTAAGAGTCTTCTCCAACACCACAGTTCAAAAGCATCAATTCTTTGGTGCTCAGCTTTCTTCACAGTCCAACTCTCACATCCATACATGACCACTGGAAAAACCATAGCCTTGACTAGACGGACCTTTGTTGGCAAAGTAATGTCTCTGCTTTTTAATATATCTAGGTTGGTCATAACTTTCCTTCCAAGGAGTAAGCATCTTTTAATTTCATGGCTGCCTATAGCATTTAGATGTGTCTTATTGTATAGCTGTTTTTATATGGTTGCTCCAGTTATTGCATTTACATAACAGTCTACTTGTAATATTATTTTACCTATTTGAATGTAATGTATAAGCATTGCCTCCCTTTACACTTATTTATTCTCCCCATTCATAAAACAATTTTCTTTAGTGTTTCCTCCATGTGTGTCTAGAGCCTCATTAGACACTGTTATAATTTTTCCCAGATATACAATTATATTATTGTATATATGTTATTATATAACACATTTAATATGCTATAAAATATTTCCACCAAATATAATTTAGGAAATTCAAGAGGAAAAGTCTATTTTATTTATCCATACTTTTGCTTATTGTATTCTTTATTCCTTCTTGTTGTTTCAAGACTCCTTCCTTTATAATTTTATTTCTGTTTATAGAGCTTCCTTTAGACATAACTTTAGGATAGGTCTTCTGGTGACCACTTTTCTTAGTTTCCCTTCAACTGAGACTGTCTGAATTTCACCTTTATTAGTGAAGACTTCTGGATTAATGGCTCTTCTCTTTCTGCAGTTGAAATATATTGGATTATTTCCTTCTAGCTCAGTTAAATCTGGAAACTAAATAAATTGTAATATTGTGATTTTATGTTTCATTCTAAAAATTATTTTGTATCCAACACTTAAAAGTTGAAGGATAGCTGACTGACAATGTTATGCTAATTTCTTCTGTAGAGCAAAGTGACTCAGTTATACATATATAGACTTTCTTTCTTATTTTCTTTTCCATTATTGTTTACCCCTGGATATTGAATATAGTTCCCTGGGCTATACAGTAACACAGGACATTTTTAACTCACGATTCTGTTTTTTTTTTTTAAATCCAAATAGTTCAAGGCTGGCAACATATAAATCCTCTTCTGTACATAATCATGATGCTTTGAAATTCAACCACAGAAGGGCAGTAAAAAGGTGGGGCATGTTAATGAAAAGTGAACTTCTCCGTATTTCTCTATTTGACCTCTGGAGGGCACTGCTGCCTAGATTGGAAATTGCTTTTCTGTGAAGGATCCGAAGAGCCTCACAAAACCCTAGGGTTTAAAGAGATGTTCTGACCATTTTAAACACAGTGAGATGTAAAGCATCTCAGACACCAGAGATAGGCATTTTGTTAAGACAGCTTCTCTTCCTAACAACCTCCCTACAATCTCCATCAGAAGAAATATATATCCTTTGTCATTCTGAACTTCAGAGAAACCTGGGTTCAAGTCAGCCAGTCTTCAAACTTATTTGTGGGGAACCCATTAGAAAGGAGCTCACTGCCTCTTCACTGCTCCACTATGACCTTGGTGTTCACCTTGATGCTTGAGATGTTCCTGTCTCTGAGTGAGTATTACTCCATTTTACTGCTTTGTCCACACATGGACTATTGCTGCATGCTGAATAGAGACTTTTTGCTTTAGCTGAGTTCACTGATTTGGCATTGATGTTTCAGCAGGAGCTGGAGCCCAGTCAGTGACCCAGCCTGATGACCACATCACTGTCTCTGAAGGAGCCCGTCTGGAGTTGAAGTGCAACTACTCATCTTCTGTTTCACCATACCTCTTCTGGTATGTGCAGTATCCAGACTAAGGACTCCAACTTCTCCTGAAGTACATGTCTGGAGGCAATCTTGTTTCAGGCATCAAAGGTTTTGAGGCTGAATTTAGGAAGAGTGAGAAGTCCTTCCACCTGAGGAAAATACCAGCTCATTGGAAAGACTCGGCCAAGTACTTCTGTGCTCTGAGTGACACAGTGCCTGGGGCTGCAGGAGGAGCTGAACACAAACCTCCTGGATCCTGTAGCTCAGTCTTTGCTACATTAGGAAGTTGGCATGTTCTGTGAAGGCAAACAGTATAGACAGTACAGAGTCCTGGAAGTGTTTGGTTCCCATGGGCATCTTAGATTTTTCTTTTCTTCATTTTTTCTTGCCTTTTCTATTCTTTTTTCTTTATCATTTTGCAAAGGAAAGACTCCTGTTTTCTGAAATTTGGCATTTTTGTCCTCTAGAATCAGGATTCTAGGGAAAATGAGGCCATAGAATTTTCAACAAGCTGGAGAAAGCTACTTACTGCCGGGTCATTTGGAATAGTGATGGGCTGAGATATAATAGCTTGAGGTTGGCCATGTGAGTTGATATAACACAAGTCAGAGAATTTGCTTTACAATATTAATCTCATCTCTCAAGCAAACAAAAAACCCAGGACAATGCCTTATTTCTAACTGCATTATCTCCAGACTATTTTGCTAGTATCCTAAGAAGCTTCTTTCCTTAAAGGATTTCAACTCTTTGACTAAAGCGTTTGGGACTGGTTGAGCTAATTACTGTTGGCACATAAGGATGTATACGGGTGACCTTTCCAAACACAATATAGTGTGAAGCAAAAAAAGTTCTCCTTTATTCATCAGTCTCCATTAATAGGCTTCCCAGGTGGTACAATTGTAAAGAATCTGCCTGCCAATGCAGGAGACACAAAGGCATCCTCCCTAATGAGGAGGAAGGTGAGGAGTGCAGTGAAGAGGTGGTTAAGTCATCCATATGGGGCAGTTCTTCTGGGTCTGTGTTTATCTTTGGCCAGATATCTCTCTCCTTTCCACACATCAGACCTGTTTTAGGACACTCCTGAAAGATGCATGTGCATCTTTTTGCCAAGATGGATTCCAGCACAGAGTTTTGTGGGATGCTTGGCATCATCTGTTATGAGGCGGTGCCACCTCCTTTTTGAGCTCCGAGGAGTCTTTCGGTGCCTGTACAGTTTTCCTTGCCCTCTTGACCTCAGAAGTGGTCACTTTTTTACTTTAGCAGTGCTCAACTCCTGCCGTTAATTGTCTTGGTTACTGAGGCTAATTAGCATAACAGGTTAATGAATCTGAGAGGAGAGGTGTGGGGGCAAGGAGTTTATTCAGAAAGCTGGCTGACCAAGAAGATGGCAGACTAATAATAATCTTTTCTGGGTCTGGATGGCAGGTTCTTTTACAGAACAGGGTGGGGGGAAGGTGAGGAAACAAATTAAAAAGGCAAAATTAATCTCGTAAACATCTCCTGGAATGGCAAGCCTCAGGCAGGGGATGTATTAATTTCTTCTTTCCTACCATCCACAGGTGGACAGGTCCTGAACAAAAGCCCTTTAGCAGTCAGGCCGAGGGGCTGGTTCTCTGAGGCAGCCCATTATGTATGATTATAATAAAAAAAGCAGTGAAAAGCAAGTCAAAGGAACAGTTCCAACAGGTAGAATTGGTTCTTCCCTCAGTATTTGGAGTGTGTAGGGAAAACAAAGCTTGGATTTTACTCTGCTTGACAAATAGCAGCTGTCTAGCCCAGGGGCCCATCTACCTCCTACCTCCGAAACTCATTGTGAGTTTTCTTGTGCTCAGCCGCTCAGTCGTGTCTTACTCTTTGCCATCTTATGGACTATAGCCCACCATGTTCCCTGGCCATGGGATTTCCCAAGTAAGAATACTGTAGCTTGTTGCCATTTCCTTCTCCAGGGGAGCTTCCTGACCCAGAAATCGAATCCCCATCTCTTTTGTCCCCTGAATTGGCAAGTATATTCTTTACCGCTCCATCCCCTGGAAAACTCTTTCAAATGGGGGTTAGTAATAATAGAGGAGAATAATTTTGTGTGAAGAAAAGCTAAATCATTATCGGCATATAAGAAGTGTTGTAGGAAGGGGGACCCCCTTCCAGGGCCCAAAGTTGGGCTCTTGTCTAATACTTGGGAAAGAATTGTCTGAGGAGACACGTGCTGACAAAGCAAGAGATTTTATTGGGAAGGGCAGCCGGGTGGAGAGCAGTAGGTAAGGGAACCCAGGAGAAATGCTCTGCGCGTGGCTCAAAGTCTTGGGTTTTATGATGATGGGATTAGTTTCCGGGTGGTCTTTGGCCAATCATTCTAATTCAGAGTCTTTCCTCGTGGCGCACACATCGCTCAGCCAAGATGGATGCTAGCAAGAGGGATTCTGGGAAGTCGACAGACAGGTAGTGTCTCCTCTCGATCTTTCCCGAACTCTTCCGGCTGCCGGTGGCTTATTAGTTCCGTATTCCTTATCAGGATCTCCTGCCATAAAACAAGTCATGCAAATCGTTACTATGGTGCCTGGCCAGGGTGGGCGGTTTCAATCAGTGTGCTTCCCCTAACAGAAGCATGCTTTTTGATGAATATTCCATTCAATTAATAGCTCTATCTTATGCCCTGATTCAAGCACTAGACATTTATGACCATAATGCAAAATATCTATATTTACATTGATTGTTATTATCTTTATCTGTGTCGTTATCTTTATCCATAGCTCTCAGGAAAGTCCCCTGGATCAAACAGGGAGTCATAAACAAACGGTAAGATGGAAAATTTTGAAGTATAGATACCAACTTTTCTGATTTTTTTTTCCACTTTTATTGCTTAAGATTTATTTATTAATATATATCAAGAGAAAATAGGAATTTCCATTTCACAAGTTCAAAATTATGTATAAAACATTGAATGTCACCTTTTCCCTCCACTCTCACCCCTCTTTAACCTGTTTTTAGTTCAGTTGAGACCAGAGGGTGGGGCTGCCTGTCACAGTGTCAGCTGAGCAGGGTTTGTTGGCTGAGCTGATTGGTTGCAGGAGCTGAAACATTCAGACAAGTCATGACACTCACCACCCAGGATTTGTTATGTATCTTGTCAATATTTTCCAGCAACAAGGCAAAGCATCATGAAAAGGCTAGTGGACACTGTACTGGGGCTTTTGTTTGCCCAGGTTTGCTGTGAGTTGGGGCTGCCCCACAGGGGAATCTGAAGGAATGAGCAGCTTCTCTTTTGTTGAAGGAGGAAGAGGAGCTGACAAGTCCTGCAGACTTTCTATCCTTATCATTTATGGGGTTGGGGGTGTACTTGCCGGGTTTTGCAGGAGCTCTGTGACCCTCACCTGTGACTGTTTCTCTCCTTTTCATCAGGTGTGAGAGGGATGGATGTGGTGCAGAGTCCCCCAGCCCTGAGTCTCCAGGAGGGAGCCAGCTCTACTCTGTGGTGTAATTTCTCCACCACTCCAGACAATGTGCAGTGGTATCTTCAGAACCCCGGGGGCCGCCTCATCTACCTGTTTTACATTCCTTCAGGGACAAAGCAGGATGGAAGATTAAATGCCACGACAGTCCCTGCAGAACGCCGCAGCTCACTGCACATTTCCTCTTCGCAGACCACAGACTCGGGCACTTACTTCTGTGTTGCGCAGCACGGTGCTCCCCAGGCACCTGCAGCCTCGACAGGAACCCTCCCGGGGCTCAGCCCCTCCTCCAGCCTCAGTCACACCGTGAAGCCCCACAGGGCATTTGCAGTGCTTCATGTTACTCACCTGCATCAGGACTGTTTTAACCACAGACAGTTTGGCCCTACAGGTTACGGACCTCGGTCTCTATATCCCCTTCTCAGTCTGTGTCTCCTTCTGCACTAGAAACTTCGAACTGGGAACTAGCAGAGTAGTTGATACAAGGACAGAATTAAAATCAATATTTAACCACAGCTTCCCAAGTGGCTCAGTGGTAAAGAATCTGCTTATCAATGCAGGAGATGCAGGAGACATGGGTTCGATCCCTGGGTGGGGCAGATTCTCTGGAGGAGGAAGTGGTAACCCATTCCAGTATTCTTGGGAAATCCTGGGAAATCTCATGGACAGAGGAGCCTGGCAGGCTAACAGTCCATGGGGTCTCAAAGCGTTGGACATGACTGAGTGACAGAGCATAAATGCTGAACTCAAAAATGTTAAAAAGTAAAAGGAATTAAATGAAATCACCCCAATAAAGATACTATCCAGCTTAGTCGCCTTCTCCAGAATGTTCAAGTCGGCCTCACCATGAAGTGTTCCAGCAGACAACTGCAAATATTTACATGCCATCCTACTACTGTGGAAAGCAAACAAAAAATGTTTGCTCAATGTTTAATATGAAATTGATAAGTTAAAACAAATGAATTCTCTTATAGTTCTGGGTTGAAGAAGTATGAAATCAATTTTGCTTGGCTGGCTGGTAGGTTTCCTCTAAAGGCTTTAAGGAAAAATCCATTTCCTTGCATTTTTCTAGCTTCTGGAGGTCACTTGGAATCCTTAGGTCATAGCCCTTCCTTGAATCACTGCAACCTCTTCTACCACCTCAGCTCCTTTCTCTTCTGGAGTCAAATACTCTTCTGATTCTAAGGTGTAGGAAATTAGTAAATAAACAGAAACTCATTTAAATAGAGTTGGGAGATAGGGGGACCTCTCATATCCTGTAAAGATAACAGGATTAAAGGGCAGAAGAAAGATGCCACCTCTTTTTCAGGCAAACACTGGGCCAATGAAAAGCCCTGGACTCTGTTTACTTTGTGTGTGTGTGCGTGTGTGTGTGTGTGTGTGTGTGCATGTGTTTGTGTTTGTGTGTGTGAGTGTGTGTGTTTGTGTGTGTGCGTGCGTGCGTGTGTGAGTGAGTGAGTGTGTGTGTGAGTGTGTGTGCATGTGTGTGTCTGTGTGAGAGTGTGTGTGTGTGTCTGTGTGTGTCTGTGTGTGTGTGTGCGTGTGTGTGTGTGTGTGTTTGTGTTTGTGTGTGAGTGTGTGTGTGTTTGTGTGTGAGTGTGTGTGTGTGTGTGAGTGTGTGTGTGTGCAGGGGCTTCTCTTGTTGTGCAGCACTGTCTCTAGAGTGTGTGGGCTCCGTAGTTGCAGCACATGGGCTCTCCAGTTATGGCACATGGGCTTAGTTGCCTGGTGGCACGTGGGATTTTAGGTCCCTACCAGGGATTGAACCACATCCCCTGGATTGGAAGGCAGATTCTTAAGCACTGGACCACCAGGGACATCCCAATGTAAACAAATGTAAATGTCTGTTTACAGTAGCCCTCCCAACTTCCTTTCCTTCTCTATAAGATCTTTCTTCTCTTGTCCTGTGGGGACTTGCATGAGGCTCGCCATGGGTGCAGACCACAAATTGCAATCCTTTGCTGATCCCAGTTAAACTCATCTTTCTAGAAAAATATCTGATAGTCTTTTTTTTTTTTTTTTTTTTCGTGTCAGCAAAGGATGCATTGTTATGTATAGGACCTACCCAGTTAATCCATAATAATTTGTATTGAGAGAGTCAATTCTTAGGCAGCTTGATAAGAAGTTCAGGGGTCCCCAAGGAGAGAGGTGTCTGGAATTCTCAAGGAGGAAGAAAGGACAAACTTTTCCCCTCTACATTCCTTAGGATTGTATAACAATAATGTGTCCTGCTTGAGGACAGTCTCTGGAAAAAACCTTCTGGCTTATCCTGTTATCTTAAAATGTAAACAATGGGAGTAGGTCCAGTGAGGTCTTTACAGCCTCCAGACATTCTTTTGATTCACTGTAATAACTAACTAGAGAGTGTATAACTCCATGGCTAACACTAGCAAGGGGGTACTCTTTCTGCCTCCTTCTGATGCCGATGTCAGAAGCTTTCTCTATCTCCTTTATACTTTAATAAAATTTTACTACACAAAAGCTCTGAGCAATCAAGCCTCGTCTCTGGCCCAGGATTGAATTCTTCTCCTCCAAAGGCCAAGAATCCTGGCAACTTTGAGTGGTTCAGCACCAACCTCTCAGTATCAAGATCCTTCAATTAATCCTACACCTAAAGTCTACTTTGTCACATTTCTATCTAATTAAAACTTTTAAAATTGAAACACAGTTGACTTAAAATACTATATTAGTTTCAGATGTACAGCATAGTCATTTGATATTTTTGATAAATTACATACTATACAAAATTATTATAAAATGTTGATCATATTTCCTTTGGTGTACATTACAAACTTATGATTTATTTATTTTATAACTGACAGTGTGTACCTCTTAATTCCTTTCACCTATTTCATGCCTACACTCACTTCTCTCCCATCCAGTGATCACTAGTTTTTTCATTATATCTGTCAGTCTGTTTCTGTTTTGTTATATTTGTTTTTCAGATTCCACATATATGTATTAAAACATACAGTTTATTTGTCTCACTCTGACTTATTTCAATAAGTATAATACCCTCTGTGTCTATCCATGTTGTCCCAAATGGCAAGGTTTTAATTTTTTATGGTAATATTTCACTATTTCTATCTATATTGATCTATCTATCATCTAGATGTTCTTTATCCATTCATCTATGATATGAATGAACACTGAGATGTCTTCAATATCTTGACTATTGTAAATGTTTCTGTGAACATTGGGGTGCCTATATATTTTTGAACTAGCTTTTTTGTTTTCTTTGGATAAATACACAGGGGTGGAAGTTCTGTATCATGTAGTAGTACCATTTTTAATTAAAAAGTAAAAAATTGTCAGTCAATTTGCTGTTATCTTTCCCACCACAGCCACTAAAACCAGATAGGATCCTATTCGCTATCTCTTTTCCCCCAAAGGTGCTACCTTCTTTCCAAGCAATTGAGGAAGGATAAGACTTCAGGTTGCAGACACCATTCCATTTTTAATCTCGGGAAGGCAGAGTGGGGAGAATCTCCATACTGTTTTCCACAGAGGCTGCACCAATTTATATTACCAACAGTTCACAAATATTCCCTGTTCTCCACATCCTCACTAACTCCTGTTATTACTTGCCTTTTTGATGACAGCCCTAGCAAGGTGATTTGCTGATTTGTTGTTCTCATTTGCATTTTACTGATGACTAAAGATATTGAGCATTCTTTCATGTGCCTGTTGGCCATCTGTATGTCTTTTCTGGTAAAATGCCTATACAGGGCCTTTGCCTAATTTAAAATAAGATCATGTTTTTGATATCAAATGTATAAGTTCTTTATATATTTTGGATACTAAATCCTTGCTGACATGTTGTTTGCAAATGTCTTTTCCTTTTCAGATTTCCTTTTCTTTGTGTTAATGTTTTTCTTCTCTGTTCAAGAGTTTAGTTTGATTAGAAAAAAATATTATAAAGATGAATGTCACAGAGCATACCGTCTATATTTTCTTTTAGGAGTTTTATGATTTTACTTCTTACATTTTAGTCTTTAAATCATTTTGAGTTATTTTTATTCATGCTGTGAGAAAAATTTCTAGTTTAATTCTTTTACATGTAGCTGTTCAGTTTGCTTAAAACCTACTTATTGAAGATTCTGTCTTTCCCCCAACTGCATATTCTTGCCTCTTTTGTCATAGATTGATTGATCATAGCTGCATGGGTTTATTTTGATTTTATTTTGTCCCATTTATCTATGTCTGTTTTTGAGCCAGTACCATACAATTTTGGATTACTATGACTGTGTAGCATATTTTCATATCAGAGAGTGTAGTATTTTCAACTTTGCTCTTTTTTTTTTCAAAATTGCTTCAGCTGTTGAGGTCTTCTGTGGTTCCATACAAATTTTAGGATTATTTTTCTAGTTCTGTGAAAAATGCCATGGGTAATTTGATGAAGATTGCATTGAATCTGTGGATTGCTTTGGGTATATGGATATTTTAGCAATATTAACTCTTCCAGTCCATGAACATGAGATATCTTTCTACTTATTTGTATTGTCTTAAATCATTTTCATCTATTCTTGTAGTTCTCAAAATACAGGTCTTTCAATTCCTTTGTTGAAATTATTGCTAATTACTTTATTCTCTTAGATTCAATTGTAAATGTGATGTTTTCTTAAATTCTTTTTCTTGTAATTCATTATTAGTGTATAGAAATGTAAAAGATTTCTATATATTAATTTTGTACCCTGCAACTTTACTAAGCTTTACTTTCATTTATTTATCCTAATAGCTTTTTGATGGTACTTTATAATTTTCTATACACAACATCATGTCACTGGCAAATAGTGGCAGATTCTTTCTTCAAACTTGAATGCCTTCTCTTTAGTTTTCATATTTGATTGCTATGGCTAGGACTTCCAGTACTATGTTAAATAGAAGTGGTGAGATTTGCAAACTTGACTTGTTTAAGGTCTTAGAGAAAAAGCTTTCATTTTTTAAAACAACTGATTGTGATGTTAGCTGTTGGTTTGTCATAAATAACCATTATTTTGAGGTACATTTTCCCCATATAAAGTTTATTGAGAGCTTTTATCATGAGCAGATATTGAATTTTGTCAAATGTATTTTTCTGCATCTACTAGGTAATTATGTGGTTTTTACCTTTCATTCTGTTGCTGTGGTATATCACATTGATATATCTGAATTACTGAATCATCCTTGCATACCTGGAATAAATCCGAGATGATCATGACGTATGATTACAAAGGGTCTTTTTAGAATAGTTCTAGTTCACTTGCTTATTGTTTCATTCTGTTGGGGTCTTAAATATTTCTGTACAGTTACTGTCTCAATAATAGATTCAATAAACAATGCAAAAACAAAAACAAGCTAAACTCATGTCATCAGTGTGCAAACAAAAAAAATAAAAAGACAGCAGTATTAAGTGTGGGCAGAATATATAACACAATTTTCTGATTTAGAATCTATTTAGAGACATGGTCTCTTCAGTATAAAGGTGTCTTCTTGATTTACTGTTGACATTATGGGAAGAAAGACAGCTCCTTACACTGACTCAGTCTGAGGGTCAATATTTCAACAAGGTAAAATCTCCTTCTGTCTCAAGAAATCACTGATTCAAGATGAAGACTTGGTTACATATTTCAGTGCTCTGATTGAAGTTCATAGGTGGTGAACATGAATTTTTAAGAAGCTATATACACTTTTTCAGCATAACTTCTTTCTATGGCCACAAAAGGGGCAATGCTGCTTCAGAGATTACTGTAATGCTTGTCCCAGATACACATATTCTTCAAGTAACCAGAAAGGATCCTTTAAAAATCTACTAAAGTTTTATCTCCAATTATGGTTCCATTTACATCTATCAATCATGCATGAATGTATGGTATGTTTCTATCTATCCATCCATCCACCTAGGTAGTATCTATGTATATTGTAGTCTAATAGTTTAAAAATATGGCTTTGAAAATCAACATTTCTTTGAATAATACATGTTGTCCTCATGGATATTGCCACATTTAGCTTCTTTAATATAAATGTATACCACACTTAGTTAATCTGCGCCTAGAGTTCATGTCCTCCAACTTTATGGGAAATGTAGTAGTGATGTAAGTTCCAGTTCAAGTATCGTCTCCACTAAAACTTTTACCTGGTTGAGTTGAGAAGCAGAGTTTATTACTTTTTTCTTTGTCATATCTTAGAGATATACATTTCTCCTTAGTGGCTTTTATCTGATTGTACTTGAGTATTGGGCCTCAGTTGACTGAAGATGGGAACTGTCTCTTTCCTTCTTGAGACCCAAGTATTGAATGTTAAGTAGTCACTTAGCAGCACTCATTAAATATATATTGAGATGCATTAGTGAATGAATAAATGAAAAATAAAATATATCGGAAGTCTAACAAACAATAAAAGTTCCCCTTAGAATGATGGGGTAGATGGGATTTGACTGAGGAATGAGAACTTTTATTATTTCTCCTGTTGGACTGTAAAGATGTTTTCTTTGAATTTGAGATGACATCAAATACAGAGACAAAATTCTGGGCTTCAAAAACATATGCTCCTATTTTTTCTAACTTTACAAATAGATGGGGCAAATAGATGGGGGAACAGTGGAAACAGTGGCAGACTTTATTTTTGGGGGCTCCAAAATCACTGCAGATGGTGACTGCAACCATGAAATTAAAATATGCTTACTCCTTGGAAGAAAAGTTATGACCAACCTAGACAGCATTTTAAAAGGCAGAGACATTGCTTTGCTCACAAAGGTCCATCTAGTCAAGGCTATGGTTTTTCCAGTAGTCATGTATGGGTATGAGAGTTGGACTGCAAAGAAAGCTGAGTGCTGAAGAATTGATGCTTTTGAACTGTGGTGCTGGAGAAGATTCTTGAGAGTCCCTTGGACTGCAATGAGATCCAACCAGTCCATTCTAAAGAAAATCAGTCCTGAATATTCATTGGAAGGACTGATGTTGAAGCTGAAACTCTGAAACTTCTGCCACCTGATGCGAAGAACTGGCTCAATGGAAAAGACTGATGCCAGGAAAGATTGAAGGCAGGAGAAGAAGGGGACGACAGAGGATGAGGTGGTTGGATGGCATCACTGACTCAATGGACGTGAGTTTGAGTGAACTCTGGAAGTTGGTAATGCACAGGGAGGCCTGGTGTGCTGCAGTCCATGGGTTCGCAAAGAGTTGTACATGACTGAGTGACTAAAATGAACTGATATCTTCAATAGACTTTAATTTGTACTTGTAATTAAAAAAAGAGAAATGCTCATCTTGTGATTTCATGGGAATCCCTCTCTTCTTCATTGTAAAATAATGTAATCCCTGTTAAGATATCAAGTTGACCTGATACATGATATTTAACCTTCTTGGAAACGTGAAGAAAAAGAAGATGAGGAATAGGGGAGATAAATTCTAAACTAAGCATATTCCGTGTGTAAGGAGGGGATTTCTGCTTTTCATTGAAAGTAATTTTGAGCAAGTCTAAGATAGAGAAAATCAAGAAGTGCTTGCTTTGAAAAAAAAAAAAAATAGCTTTAGTTGAAAGTACTTGTGAGAAGGTGGGACCACTTGAAAGAATTAAAGCTGATGTGAACCTTAAGTCAGAGTTCTAGCTAGCTGAGGAGACCAGAGGAAGAACCTCAGCTGTCATTGAACTTTGGTGCCAGGAACAATGGACAAGATGCTGGACGCATCATTCTTAATTCTGTGTCTTCAAGTAAACTGTGAGTTATGATGGAGAAACCCTAGGATATCTCATTAATTTGGGGGAGTGAGAAAATTGGAGTATGGACAAATTCATCAGATAGAAACTTTAAGAAGGAAATACCAGTTTGTGGACCTAATAACTTTTTATCTTTTTAAGCAGGGGTGAGTGGACAACAGAAGGAAAAAAGTGGCCAAGAGCAGGTGAAACAGAGCCCTCAATCTCTGACAGTCCAGGAAGGAGAGATTTCAGTTCTGAACTGAAGTTATGAGAAGGGTGCGTTTGACTACTTCCTGTCGTACCGGCAATACCCTGGTAAAGGGCCTGCATTCTTGATAGCCATACGTTCAGTTGTGAATGAAATGGAAGATGGAAGACTCACAGTTTCCCTCAATAAGAGCGCCAAACCACTCACATTGCACATCACAACTTCCCAGCCTGGAGACTCAGCCGCATACTTCTGTGCGGCAAGTGCACGGTGCTCCCCAGGCACCTGCAGCCTGTACCCAGATCTGCAGCTGAGGCGCCAGACACACCCTGAAGTGCAGATGAAATACACACATATACATGCTTGTGCATAAGAAGTCTTAATATAAGAAAACTGAAATTATACAGAATTTATTCTTTCACCAAAATGGAATGGATATAGAAAATTAATTCTCTAGAAACTCCCAAACATTTGGAATTTAGGCACTAAATTTAAAACAATTCATATGTATGTTTAAGAAACAATTACAATGACTATTAAAACCTTTCAACAAAAGCAGATAGAAAAAGAACAAATAAAACCCAATATAATCTAAAAGAAGGATAAACTTAAAAATTCAGATTGGTGAACTCTAAAACAAGCAATACAAATAACCATTAAATATAGTTAAAATGATTAATAACATTGATCTATTCCTAGCTAGAATTATTAAGGGAATTATCAATATAATAAAAGAAAACATGGATTATACACATGAGAAAATCATATGTAGATTCTGCAGTGTGAAAAATGGTAATAAAACAATATTGTTAATAAATTTATGCCTCTGGGTAACACTATAGAAGTAGACTCACACAGGGAGAAAGCTGATTATTAAAATTGATCTGTTTCGAGGTAGAAGTATCAAGGGAAAAAGAGAAAAGCATGAATTATGAATATAAGGAATGAAAAAGTAAACCATACCACAGATGCTAAAAAGATAATTAAAAATCATTGGCAAATTTATGTCACTGAGTAACAATACAGAAGTCAACTCACACAAGTGGGGAAAATTGATTTTTTGACAAAGGTGAAAAGACAATTGAACAGAGGACAGTTTTATCAACAAATGATACTGGGACAACTGGGTATTTATACGCAAATGATTGGAACTTGGCCTAAATCTCACACCTTATACAAAACTTTGAATTCAGTCTCAAAATGGATCATACATTCAAATGTAAGACTACAAATAATTTAGAAGAAACCAGAAGAGAAAATCTTTATAACGTAGTGTTAGGCAAAAAGATTTTTGACATGACACCAAAAGCACAAACCATAAAAAAACTTAGATTTCATTAAAATTAAAACCGGTTGCTCTGTGAAAGTTATTGTTAAAAGAATGAAAAAGACAAACCACTGAATGGTAGGAAATGCTTGCAGATTATATTTCCATCAAAAGAGTGGTATTCAGAATATAATGGACTCCTAAACTCAACAGGAAGAAAACAAGTAATTCAGTTGAAAAATGAACAAAAGACTAACACAGGCACTTTACCAAAGGGGTATGTAGTAGGGATTAAAGCATATAAATAAGTATATTAACAAATGTTCAACATCAGTAGCTATTAGGGAAAGTAAACTAGTGACCCGATGAGACAGCACTCCACATCTGTCATAAAGGCTAAAACTAAAAGTACTGACAATACCAAGTTCTGGAAATGGTGCAGAGAAATTGGATTGCTCATGCATTACTGGTGGGTGAATGGTACAGTCAATCTAGAAGACGGTACATCAGTTTCACATAGGCTTTATCCACTTTCCTTACAACTCAGCAATCACAATTGTGGTATTAATGCTTGAGAAATAAAAAACTTATGTTCATACAAAACTCTGCAGATGAATATTCACGGTAGCTCTATTTTTGATGGCCTCAAACTGGAAACTGCCCAAACATCTTCATTGGGTAAACTGATGAATAAATAGACATATTATTTATAGATCTTCCTCAACTTATGATGGAGTTAATGTTTTAATAAACCATTGTAAGTAGAAAATATCATATTAAGGAGAAGAAAGCATTTACTACATCTAACCCTCCGAACATCTTAGTTTAGCCTAGCTTAGCTTAAATATGCTCAACAGTTACATTAACTTACAGTTGGGAAAAATCATCTAACACAAAGTTTATTTCATAGTAAAGTATAGAAAAACCTCATGTAATTTATTGACTGCTGAGCTGAGAGTTAAAAACAGAAAGGTTGTATGGGAACAGAAAGGTTGTTTATGCTCCTGATTCTGGGGCTGACTAGAAGCTCAGCTCACTCCCAGCATCACCTGAGAATATCATGCTACATGGTGCTAGCCCAGAAAAAGATCAAAATTCAAAGTATGCTCTCAACTGAATGCATATGGCTTTCTCACCACCATAAAGTCAATAAGCATAACTCAAACCATCCTTAGTTGGGAAAAGTCTGTAGTGATTAAAAGGAACAGACTACTGCAATAAGCTAGATTGTTCTCAAGAGTGTTATGCTGAGTGGAAAAAGGTCTATCTCAGAAGGCTATTTGATGTATAACACTTATTGGATAGTATGATTATGATCCATAATGATTCCATACATAAGGTATGATTCTACTTACATGACATTCTTAAAAGGAAAAATATAGAAATGGAAAGGAGGACAGTAGTTGCCAGGGGTGATCAGGGATTGCAGGGGTGAGAACGTGTGCAAAGGGACATTTTTTAGAGTGATGGGATAGAGTTATGCATAAAAAAAGTGCCTGTAAAAACTGGTGAATCAGAGTAAGTTCTGTGTTTTGATAAAAATTTATCAATATCAATTTCCTTATATTTATATCTGTAATTATTCTGTTAATATACATATATACATATATATATATATATATATATATATATATATAATTTTATCATGCTGCTGCCTAGGCTGCTGTGAGCATCCATGGTCTCTTCTACTTAGTTATAAATAATTGCAAGGGCATCAGCTGCCTGTCAGCACTCTGAGGTGAAATGAGACAGAGGAGAAGACACCTCAACTAAATACACATTTTTATTCATGCATCACTAGTTATCTTGTCCTAAAATGAAAGGACTGGCACTGTTTTAGAGAACTATCTGTACTTTCCTTTCTACTTGTCTATTTGCTTTGACTATTTTATGTTAATTCTTCCATTAAAGCAATGAAACCAGACGGAAGGTTGGCAGTTACATTCTACATGATCTTGTACCAGTGTGCAGATCACCAGCTACAGTCAGCAGCTTCTGTGGTACTGCCGGGTACTAAGGGTCTGCAGCCTGTAGAAGCCAAGTTTGGCAGGAGTGCATTGTAGCGTTGTGTCACAGAAAGATCCGGCATGCTTCTGTTGACTTTATTTTACAAAGAGAAAAATAATGAGCCACTAACAAGTGAGACTGAACTCTTTGGGCCAATGACATAGAAAACGTGACATGAGGACAACTCTAGGACACATGATCTAATAAGTATGATTCCACTTTGGGAGGCAGCAGGTCTGAATGTCCTGATCCTTCTCAAAGTCTGATAAGTAAGACTCAATGTCAGCCTTACAGCTGGAAGACTCCACAAAGTACCTTTGTGCAGTCAGGGAACTCACAGTGCTTGAAGTAATGGGAAAAGCTGTACAAAAAATGCTTTATTCCTGTTATAATTTCATAAAAACATAGATAATGGAATAGATTCCAAAAGTTAGAAGGACTGATTTGTTATTGTTTGATCTTGAAGTAACTTATGTACAGAAAAACCTAACTAGAAACTTAGAGTCCAGTAAACAAGAGATAGATAAACTATTTGGATAAGATTGCCTTTCACTAAGAAAGCTGAAGGTCTTTGAGCTTCTTAAAAGAGTCATTAGACTCTGGATGGAAGAGATTAGGTATAGGCTAAATGATGACCAGTAAATAGATTATAAGAAGGGTTCATGTCATATACTAAATTATGTTTTAAATGGGCTGGTAAAGTTATTCTGCTGAATAATTACCAATGTATGTCAACTTGTTTATTCTTCTGTTCTGCTCAACTCAAACCTTTCATGAGAATTGTTTTTTTTAGGCCCCTTTCAGATACTGCATAGGTCATTAGTGACCAGGTAATTCATGACCAGAGCAAGAAAAGTATACAAAATAAAGGTCTGTGGTGAGTCAGACTTTTTCTCATCTGTGCACAGACCACGTGGTCTATGAACATGACAACTCCCACTTCCCATTGTGGGGAGTCACACAGGTACCGGGTAGTATGTATATGTGCTGCCAGGCAGACAGAGACAGTGAACTCTCAGCTTGAGGCAGGCAGAACTGAGCACATTTGTGCAGGAGAATCCATGCCTCATGCCACTCTCCCGTCTACTCTGGGTGTTCCTGGCCTTCACCTTCTCTGGTAGGGATGCTCTCAATCATGGGTGCGACTGTTTTGGGTGAAAGAACTGCACACAGGCACGTGGTGCTTCACAGGGACTTGGGGAGGAAAGGAGGGTTGGAGAAAAGCATATTTATTATGATTTCGATTTTGGTTTTCTTTGGGTTTCAAATTAGTCTAATTCCTACTTTATTTTGCTCACCACTTCAGCTCGGTTTTCTGATTTTTTTCCACAGGATCTGGTGTGGCCCAGAAAGTTACTCAAGACCAGCCATACATAACCAGTCAAATAGGGCAATCTGTCATTCTGAACTGTCGGTATGAAGTAAGTTGGAGTGGGTACACGCACTACCTTTTTTGGTACAAGCAGCTTCCCAGTGGAGAGATGACTTTCCTTATTCGCCAGGAATCTTCTGGCCCGAATGCAAGGAGTGGCCGCTACTCTGTAAACTTTCAGAGAGCACAGAACTCCATCAGCCTCACCATTTCAGCCTTACAGCTGGAAGACTCCGCAAAGTACTTTTGTGCAGTCTTGGAACTCACAGTGCTTGAAGTAATGGGAAAAGCTGTACAAAAACCCCAGAGCTTAATAAGTGAGAGTCCTCCTGATGCAATACCCCAGCTGAAATGCACACCTGCAGATCTCAGACAAGAAATGTTAGTCCTGTGGTTGCTTCATCTGTGGTCTGGATCAGAGGATTTAATTCTAAACAAAAATTCCTTCCATGTCATTTGGAAACAGGTGTCCAGAGTAACTTTCTACTAATACATTCTTGGTCTTGAATTTTTGACTTTAAAACAATCATACAGAACATGCATTGTCTAAAGTTGAATACTTGCCCCATAATACATCAAAGTGGCAGCTTCACCTAAAGACCCTCAAATAACAAACATGGGTCTAGTTATCTGGAATCATCATGAAAATCATTTCCTTAGTCCTTTCCTCTTAGACTCTGTGTCACTGAAGCTACAATCAGAAAAGTAGAACCACTAGCGGTGTCGAATAAGAGATCAGTTATTGAGATTAGAACTCAGGCAATTGTTAGAGCTGGGGGAGTCCATACAAAGCTGTTATCTTTGTATCTGGTGTTGAGACTGAATTCACTGTTAGCCAGCTAGAGTAATATTTGTGAGGGAAAGTGGGTGCAGACAAAAGCATGGACAAACTGTGACTCATAAGGACATACTAGAACCATGAGGATAATGGAACCTGCATAACACACTAAAACTTGTCTCTCACTTCCTTTAGTGTCTCACAAGAACGAGTGAACTTGAGGAGAAGAGAGTCACTTGCTGTTATGCTACATGCATACTTGGCCCAAGATGAACAGAAGATTTGGAGATCTGGTGGGAGGTGGAAGAGTTGTGTGTCATCAATAAGATGATGTAGTTAGTTGATCAGCAGCAACCTGTGTGAGTTGCCACAGTGCCTGGAGCCCTGCACCAGACAGCAGAATATAAAAATATGGCTACTTCATGACAAGTACCTTCCAAATAGATTTCTAGAGAGTTAGGTTGGGCAGTACAAAGTTACTGCAATAGCTTAACTATTTAATTGATTTGTTAACTAGGCATCCATCAGTACCTCTTTTAACAACACAACTTTGTCATAAAGTCAATAGGAAAGCGATTCTTCCTGCTGATATGATGCAATAATTCCTCATTCAACCAGCATAAGTTACCTCCCTTCTGCAAAATTATACCAAGTTCATTCATCCATTTTTTGGGTAATATTCTTTCCTTTTCTAGCTAAATCAAACTCTTACATCGAAACCTATATCTTAATAACTGAGATAAAATGAGATATAAGATTAACTTATATCAGCGTATTTTATGTTACTACAGGCAAGCAAATGAGACAGGGGATTTAAAAATAATTAATGTATGTGTGAACATATTCATATTAAAATGAAAAACATTAATAACATTTCATGTTTTTGTTACTGAAAATGACCAGATAATTGTCGCTGGAATTTATGACTACTTCCGTTACCCATTCCATAACCTATTTGCTTACAGGAGGCGCCTCCACTCACTGCTGTATTGACTTCCTCTATAACAAGGTCCTTATTTAGAAGCAATGTTATGTGAAATGCCATAAAGATGAATAAGGAATTCTGCAAGTGGGCCATCACAGTTTTGGCAGAAGTTTGCAAGGCATTGAAGAAGAATCCCAGGGTCTATTTAAGTGGAAAAAATCTTGCCAATACCCAGGGGAAAGTGATATATTGTATTCTGCGAAACATGATTTGAATGATGCCTGTTTTCTTATCAGAAGCAATAGCAGTCACCAAAAGAAAACAGTTCTACAGTTCTTAAGAAAAGAAACAAAACTTTCAAGCTAGCTTCGTATGAACATGGAAGTGTATTTTTAAATAGTCTTTATTAAAAAAAATAACTGCCAAGAGGGTAGAAAGTCAATTCCAGACTGGTAGACCATATTGGCAATGTATATTTTTCTAAAAAAGAACTCAAGTGCAGGATATATGAAAAGCTCATAAATCAAAAAGAAAAGAAGATAGTTAAACAGAATGGAAAAATCTTGGAGATCCAATTTAGAAATATTATATCCATAGCCAGTAAACATACAAAAATGACCTTGATTTTATTATTTATTAGGGAAATCAAAATAATACCTACCTCCTCTGGGTGTTCCTTTCGTGTCTTTTCTGCACCCTGAGAGTATCAATGCATCAGTGTAGCTAGTAGATATAACCCTAAAAGTATAGAGAAGAGTAATGAGTCTCCAGGAAAAGAAGTGATTAAGTATCTTTCTAGAAACTCCCATCATTGACCTGATATAGAGGGGAAAAAAAGCAGTAGAAGGTTACAGACCTGGACATTGAAGGAAAGGTAGGTTTTATTAGAAAAAAGAAAATTGATATTTACTGTGCTTACTATATTTTAGGCAATGTAGGATGCATTTCATTATCTAATCTAAATATCAAAACTATGATTTTATTGTTCCCAAGTTTTTAATTTGTGAGAAATGAGACATAACTTTTCTAACTGTGATAAGCATCTCTAATTTTTATTGCCAGACAGCGTGTAACATCTTAGAGGATTCTTAAAGAGAAAGACTTGGACTATGGAGAAGCACTTGACCCCAGGGTGGCTGGATGTCTCAATGGCAATGGCGGTGTATTTACTGGTTAAAAACTGAAGTTAAAGGAAACCAGGAAAGAAGATGCCAAACCATAGACACAATTGCCCCAGGATCAGAATATGAGGAAATCATCCACTAACCAGGTAACAGTGCTGAATGCTTTGTTGTTGCTCAGTTGCTCAGTCGTGCCTGACTCTGCGACCCCATGGACTGCAGAAGGCCAGGCTTCACTGTCTTCACCATTTCCCGGAGTTTGCTCAAACTCATGTCCGTTGAGTTGGTGATGTCATCCAACCATCTCATCCTCTGTTGTCCTCTGCTCCTGCCTTCAATCTTTCCCAGCATCAGGGTCTTTTTCAATGAGTTGGCTCTTTGCATCAGGTGGCCAAAGTATTGGAGCTTTGGTTTCAGAACCAGTCCTTCCAATGAATATTCAGCTGAATGCTTTAGCAAGTTTCTTATGAAATAGCGTCCTAGGAAGAATAAGTGGCTACAGAGAAAGAAGAGATATTATTACTTAAACACTCTAAACATGTTTCTATATCAAGACCTGTGTCCCTTGCCTTTGCCCTCGCTACTGCAACGTTATTACCCAAAACACCCACATGGTGTATCTCTGAACTTCCTTCACATCTTTACTCGAATATCACCCCTTGGTGAATGTTTCATCTCAATTTTTCTATTTTCCCTCCTAGAGAATCAGGTTCCAGCACAGTGCATGCAGCAAGAATGGAAGCTGAAGCATTGCCACCTAGGGTCCTACTCAAGCATTTTGTGGGGCCTACACTAGCCTCCTTGCTCCCCTCAGTGATCGTGGGTTAGACTGTGCAGAAGCCTAATCACCATAGTACCTGCCATTGCTGTAGCAATTAGTAAACTTCGCAATGCAGAAACTATGAGTGAGAGGATTCAGGAGAACTGGCTGCTTTTTAATCTTTTGCCTGCCAGATGTGAACTTGATAGACTTCAAATGATAAATTGAACCTGGAGAGTAATAAGCGAACTTGGACAGAAAGTTTGGATTTGTTGCATGAGGTGGGGGTTTTTTCCTCTGGTAAGTGAATTTTGTCTACTGCTCTGTCTTTTCTGTAGTATAGAAATATGACGAGAAGGGGGAGCAGGACTCAATAATGGGAAAAAAACCAAACAATCATAGCAAAGATGACTTTGTATACTTATTTAAAATTATAATATTAGTCATACACCCAATCTCTGAACATAGCACTCTAATAAAAAAATTTCCCATTAACAGTAAGAACATGATAAATTAGATACTTATGTGCTGTGTTAGCAGAACACAACAACTTAGGTTATATTTCCACATCTGCCACTCATTAGTTGAGTGATCTTGGGAAAGTGACTTAATAATTTTTATGCTTCAGAATTCTATTTTACTAGCTGCAGGAATGCCACGACTGTTGGAAACATATCTAGTTTGCTCTGCATATAGATCCTCAAATAGATCTGAAGTTGAAACAGTCTGTTTAATTTTGATTATTAATAGAGATACAGTCATGCCCTTTTAAATAGCCCTGTTAGAATAAACACACCGTCTATGGCAGACAGGCATCAGCGTATAATGAAGCCCACACCCTCCATAAACATCGAGGTCACGTCAGCATATCTCTTGTGTAGCACCCACATCCATCTCCTCATTTCCAAACTCTTTGCTACTCTTCTAATTCAGCCATTTGGTGCATCTTCTTTGTTTAACTGCAGGGACTTCTTAGGCTTCTTCCTGGCTTTACGCTCAACTCCTTGAATCTAACTTCTACATGACCGTAGAGTTATTAAAAAACATATACATAATCGTATCACTTCCCGGTCATCATTGAGTAATGAGGAACCATTAGAAGATATAAAGATCAAATTCTATATTAAGAAATACAAGACAGTGTACAATTTTCCCCTGAAATGCTTCTAGTTTTGTCATTCCCCCCTTTCCACCACATACTCCCTAATGTACATCAACCACTTTAGAATTCTAATCATGTATAGACATATTAAACTCTTTCCTAAATCAGAGCCTTTGCAGATGCTGTCCTCTTTGGCCAGAATGAATTTTCCATGTAATTGTGAAAATGAACGTGTGTGTTCAGTATTCATGGTCAGTGCAGGCTGAGTTATTTGTTCTTATCTAAAATCTCATAGGATAATAACTGACCATTTATTATAAATATTCTTCTATCTGGTCCTCTTTTAAAATTGCTTTGGCAAGAGTATTAGTGAATAAGGGCTATCTTATACAAGTATTCTGCAGAGTCATTTCCTACTAAGCATGTTGAGATCCCCTTTTGTCCATAAACCAAAGCAAAGACAGGTCTCTTTCTCTTCATTTAGCAAATTTCTATTTCTCACCCGAAGATTCAGAGATAACTACAGTAAATACGATGCTGTGAGTTGGGAAAGCGCAGCCTGCTCCAGGGAGTGACTATTCTGTACCAGTTTACATCCTTCTGTGTAAACTGCAGCAGGGCTCCCGATCTGCATGAAGATCAGGGAACTTTAAAAGCAACCCCAAGTGCTCTCCAGACTCCTTGCTCTTTTAGGATGGGGCAGAAGCCTTCACTAACATAGCATTGCTAGTTGCTAGGTTTGTCTTCACTTTGGTGTCCAGAGCCAACATGCCTGAGAAGAAAAAGTTGTCCCAATAATGTGCATTTCAAAAAACTTTGTTAAGTCATGGTATTTTCATTTTCCAGCGCATCCTAAACTTGCTTCTCTCTCTTTCCATGTTATGCAGTAATTCAGATTCAGATTCACTTTAGACTCTGAAAAAAATGCTGAGATTTCTATCATTCATATATTTTCATGAATTCTTCAAAGACATTAAAGACCTTATAGTGGGACGGGGAGAGGGCTCCCAAATGATAAGCCCACATCCTAATCACAGAAAGTGTGAATGTGGCTTATTTGGACAAAGAGACTTTGTAAAATAAACAAAGTTAAGGATAGAAAGATGAGGTCATCCTGGACTCTTCAGGTAGGGCCTCAATCCAGTGACAATTTTTCTTTTAAGAAACACACAGGTGAGAAAGCCTTGTGAGGCCTTCTTGATGGAGGAGGAGGTTGGGGGTATACAGTCACAAGTGAAGGAACACTTGGAGTCACCTAAAGCTAGAAGAGGCACTGAAGAATTTCCTTCTAGAACATTTGGAAGGAGTATGTTTCTGTTGACACCTTGTCTCAGACTTCTGGCCTCCAGATTGGTTTAGTCGCTAAGACTCTTGCAGCCTCATGGACTGTAGCCCACCAGGCTCCTCTGTCCAGGGGATTATCCAGGCAAGAATACTGAGTGGATTGCTGTTTCCTTATCCAGGGGATCCTCCCAACCCAGAGGTCAAACCCAGGCCTCCTGCACCGCAGGAAGATTCTTTACCAACTGAGCTACCATGTAAGCCCTTCCAGATTGCAAGGGAACCATTTTTTTTTTCTTTAAGAGCCATCAAATCTGTGATAAATTGTTATGACAAACTGGAGTTTTAACACAATTTTCCAAAAGCAACATTTTTAAATAGCTACAAGCAACTCCTGATTACAGTCATGGAAGGGTGTTTTTAAACTGATCTTAGGAATATTTTGAGTTCAAACTCTCACACATGCAGACACATCCATTTATTTATTATACTACAAATACTTGAGTATCTACTATTTATCAGGTATTCAAGTAGTTTCTGGGAACAAGCTGATGTTAACATACAAACACTTATTAAGTGCACACCTCATATCTAGGCCTTTAACTGTGACACCAAACAGGCAAACTTCCTTGTTCTCATAGACCCTACACTGCAGAGAATCACCACTCAGTGGGACTTTATGAGATGGTGGAAACGCCCTATATCTGCACTATTCAAAAGCCTCTGGTCAGGTGTGGGTGTTTACCCTTGTTATATGACCAGTATGATTGAGGAACTAAAATTTTAATATTATTTAAGTTCAATTAATTTAAGTGGCCTCATGTTTCTAGTATCTGCTATATAGAACAGCTCAGTTCTTGAAAGTGATACAATACACACCCTCTAGATCATGAGGCCAGTCCCCTCATTTAACAGATCATACTATGGGCTGGTAAGTGCTGTGATAAGTGACAAATTCTGTGGAGCTATACAATTGTATTCTATCTGAGAGTTTTGCTTAAGGAAGTCTTAGAGAAAGTCATATCTGATAGATAAGGCTTCCTGTCAAATTATACTGATTTTAAAATATCACTGGTATGTGGTAAAATAACACAGTGGGACAATAAATATGAGTTCCAATCTTTTTTTTTTTTTAGTCTCAAGTCTCAGTTTACTAGCAAAATCTAATAAACATTAAACAATTAAAGAATACCTGAAACCATGACAAATTTACTGACATTAACAGATTACCAGAAAACAAACAAAAAACCTCCTTCCTTCCTTTCTTTATGTTTTTTCTTTTTTTTTCCATTTATTTTTATTAGTTGGAGGCTAATTACTTTACAATATTGTAGTGGTTTTTGCCATACATTGGCATGAATCAGCCATGGATTTACATGTATTTCCCATCCCGATCCCCCCTCCTCCCTACCCCATCCCTCTGGGTCTTCCCAGTGCACCAGCCCTGAGCACTTGTCTCATGCATCCAACCTGGGCTGGTGATCTGTTTCACTCTTGATAATATACATGTTTCGATGCTGTTCTCTGGAAACATCCCACCCTCACCTTCTCCCACAGAGTCCAAAAGTCTGTTCTGTACATCTGTGTCTCTTTTTCTATTTTGCATATAGGGTTATCGTTACCATCTTTCTAAATCCCATATATATGTGTTAGTATACTGTAATGGTCTTTATCTTTCTGGCTTACTTCACTCTGTATAATGGGCTCCAGCTTCATCCATCTCATTAGAACTGATTCAAATGTATTCTTTTTAATGGCCGAGTAATATTCCATGGTGTATATGTACCACAGCTTCCGTATCCATTCGTCTGCTGATGGGCATCTAGGTTGCTTCCATGTCCTGGCTATTATAAACAGTGCTGCTATGAACATTGGGGTGCACGTGTCTCTTTCAGGTCTGGTTTCCTCGATGTGTATGCCCAGAAGTGGGATTGCTGGTTCATATGGCAGTTCTATTTCCAGTGTTTTAAGAAATTTCCACACTGTTCTCCATAGCGGCTGTATTAGTTTGCATTCCTACAAACAGTGTAACAGGGTTCCCTTTTCTCCACACCCTCTCCAGCATTTATTGCTTGTAGACTTTTGGATAGCAATCATCCTGACTGGCGTGTAATGGTACCTCGTTGTGGTTTTGATTTGCATTTCTCTGATAATGAGTGATGTTGGAGCTCCAAATTTTATAATTCACAACCAGGATAATCTATATGACAACAGAAAAATAGATACTTATTATCTTCCTTTTCATGATCTTAGGTCATCTAACAATAAATTTTGAGTCTTTGCAATACCTCTTCAACTGTCTCTGATCTATTACATTCCATTAGTACATGCAGAGACACACATGTATGATTCTGATGAAACTGGAAATGCGAAATGAAACATTTTATTTCCTCCTGATGCTCTCAGTTTGGTTCAGTTCAGTTGCTCAGTCATGTCTGACTCTTTGTGACCCGATGGACTGCAGCACACCCGTCTTCTCTGTCCATCACCAACACCTGGAGCTTACTCAAACTCATGTCCATTGAGTTGGTGATGCCATCCAACCATCTCATCCTCTGTCATCCCCTTCTCTTCCCACCTTCAATCTTTCCCAGCATCAGGGTCTTTTCCAATGAGTCAGTTCTTCGAATCAGGTAGCCAAAGTATTGGAGTTTCAGCTTCAGCATCAATCCTTCCAATGAACATTCAGGACTGATCTCCTTTAGGAAGGACCGGTTGGATCTCCTTGCAGCCCAAGGGATGCTCAAGAGTCTTCTCCAACACCACAGTTCAAAAGCATCAATTTTTGGGTGCTCAGCTTTCTTTATAGTCTAACACTCACATCCATACATGACTACTGGAAAAACCATATCTTTGACTAGATGGACCTTTGTTGGCAAAGTAATGTCTCTGCTTTTTAATATGCTGTCTAGGTTGGTCATAGCTTTGCTTCCAAGGAGCAAACGTCTTTTAATTTCATGGCTGCAGACACCATTTGCAGTGATTCTGGAGCCCCCCAAAATAAAGTCACTCACTGTTTCCATTGTTTCCCCTGATGCCCTAGTTTTAAATTTAAGAAATCCATTTTAAAAGGCAAATTGTTCCTCCCCAAACAATATCAGCGTGAGCAAACTCTTTCTTTTCAAGCTTTGACAAACATATATACCACTTAAATTAGAAAGCATTCTGTGAAGAATTGGTTATAAAGTCAGCAATTTTAGATCCAGCCACAGGGGGGCAGCATCTGCAAACCCGCCTTGCTTTTTAAGATGTGTGAGTAAAATAGGGGTAAGTCTGATTGGCTGTCTCAAATTGCAGTCACTCCTTTCTTTTTTCTTTGCAAAAGGCAGTGTAGACCACAGAAACGTGTGTGGGGCTGGAAAAGCGTGTATAAAGGAAACCCTTTAGGAGCAGGCAGATTTAGCAACTCTTTCTGACGAGGGAGAAGATGGAAATGCTGTTCATAGCACCAGTGTTGATCTTATGGATACAAAGATCACGTGAGTTTGGGGTTTCCCTGATTGCTTCCAGAGAATTCTGCACAGCGGAATCTTATCTGCAGGAAACTGTAGAGTGAGATTTTCTGAGAGAGAGCAGGATGTTGAGAAAAACTCAGAAACTAAAAAGTGGAAAGATGGAAGGAGTTGGGCAGGGAGACATGGAAAGAAGGAGAAAACTACACAAGAAGAACAGAGAGACCGTTGGAGCTGAGAGAATAGACATCTGATTAGACTTTCTCTGATACTTCTCACTGTTTTCTCAACAGAAGTGAATGGACAACAGATAAGTCAAGTTCCTCAACTCTTGCGTCTACAAGAAGGAGAGAACTTCACCACGTACTGCAATTCCTCAAGCATTTTAACCAACTTACAGTGGTATAAGCAGAGCCCTGGGGGAAGTCCTGTCCTCTTGATGATATTAAATAAGGGTGGAGAAGTGAAGACGGAGCAGAGACTGACAGGTCGGTTTGGAGAAACCAGAAAGCACAGCTCCCTGCACCTCGCTGCTGCCCAGCCCTCAGATGTAGGAACCTACTTCTGTGCGGGGCACAGTGCTCTGGAAGCACCTGCTGCCTGTCCCCAAACCTCACTGTGGGCTCCAGGGACCGCTCCTCTTCACCTCTTCTCAGAGCAGGGGCCAGAGAAAGCTGAAGTCACGATATCTATGAAGAAATTGAATTTTTAATTAAAAAAAAGAATCCCTGGACTCAGACAGTGTTACTCGATAATTCTACCAGTCTTTTGAAGTGTTAGCATGAATTATGCACTATTTCTTCCAGAAAAAAAAAGAAAAGAATCCCTCACTCATTTTATGAAGCTAGTGCTACCCTGAAATTAAAATCAGACAAAGATCATAACAGAAAACTGCAGAGAAACATATTTCATGAATATAGACATAAAGTTTCTCAAAAATATTAGCAAGTAAAATTCATCTATATAAAAAGAGTAATATGCCAAGCACAAATGGATTTTTTTTCAAGGATGCAAATTACTTCAAACTGAAAATCAGTTGATGAAATTCACCATATTAACAGGATACAAAAAGAAAAATTACATCATATTAATTTATGTAGACTAAACTTTTGCCAGAATTCAACAGTCAACTATGGTGAGGACGTTGACAAACACAGGCACAGTGGGAAGATCCTCTATAGCAAACAGTGTGCTTACTAACAGAAGGCTGTGTGTGTTTCCCTAAGACTGGGAACAAGGCAAGCACATCCACTCTCATCACTCTCCTTCAGCACAGTGCTAGACGTCAGAGCCAGGCAGTAAAGAAAGTAGGAATAAAGACAGTCTTGGGCCAGAAAAGAAGTGAAACTGACAGGTAATATGATTATCTATATAGAAAACCTCAAAGAACGTACCCCCCAAAACTCTCAGACCTATTGAGTTTGGCAACACCATAGGAAATAAGATAAATGTATGTAGTCAACTGTATTTCTATATATTAGCAATGGACATGTGGACCTCGAAATTAAAAGTATCATTTACAATGACTCGAAAAGAGACCCTGAGTGGTCTTTTTTGTACAGAAAACATGTACAGAATTTTTAAGCTGAAAACTACAAAACGGTGATGATACAACTTAGAGAAGACAGATGGAGAGACATCACGAGTTTGCAAACTGGACGTTTCAAAGCAGCGAGCATTGCAAGTCTCTCCTAATTCACACACACACGTCATAGAACTCCTGGTAAAATCCATCAGGATTTAAAAAACAAACACAGGCAAGACTATTCTAAAATTTATATGAACAGGGAGAGATACTGGAGTAATTTTTTAAAACCTTGAAGATATAAGAAGTCAGAACAATCGGTCAATCTGATTTCAGGCTACAGTTATCGAGGTTATTTGGTATTGGTGCAGGGATGAACACACAGTTCAGTGGAAATGAACAGAGAAAATAGATCCACAGAAGTATGCCCAACTGACCTTTTCTGGCAAAGTTCCAAATACATTCGATAGAGGAAAGATAACCCTTTCAACAGATAGTGCTGGAGAAAGTTGAAATCCACTGGCAGGAAAAATTAATCTTGATTCAGGTCTCATACTTCATACTTACATTCTTTAAAATGGATCACAGACTTAAATGTAAAATGTTAAACTATAAAAAAAATTTTAGGAAAAATAAGGACAAAATTTTGATATGTGTATGGGCCAAGAGTCTTTGGACTTGACAACAAAACAAGTCTATAAATTTTTTTTTTATTGGCAAACTAGACTTCAAAATTAAGATTTTTTGCCCTGCAAAGCAACCTGTAAGAGCATGAAAAGACAAGCTACCAACTGTGAAAAACTATTATTTGGAAACCATATATTCCACAAGGAACTAGTATCTAGAATATATAAATAACTCTCAAAGCTAAACAGTATTTAAATAAGGCAAACATTTCACTTAGACCATGGACAAAGAGCTATTTCACTAAAGAAGTACATATATAGCAAATAAGCATATAAAAATATATCCAACATCATAAATCATCAGAGAAATACAATTAAAACCACAATAAGATATCACTAAGAGCACAGTCTAGTGTTTGTGTGGTAGCAGCCCAAGGTGGGGGCTTCCCAGGTGGCTGAGACGGTTCTGCCTGCAGTGTGGGAGACTGGCGTTCGATCCTGGATCTGGAAGATCCTCTGGAGAAGGGAATGCCAACCCACCCCAGTATTCTTACCTAGAGAATCCCATGGACAGAGGAGCCTGGCAACTATAATCCACGGGGTTGCAAAGAGTTGGACAAAACTGAGTGACTCAGGGGGAGGAAAGGAGCACAAAGTGGATTTCATTTACATTTGTTGATGAGTAATGGTGTTGGACACATTTTCCTAAGCTTACTGGCCATTTGGGTGATTTTTTTTGAGAACTGCCACTTTGCATCATTTGTTTATGTATTTTTAGGTTGTTGATTATTTATTTTTACCATTTTAAAGTGTATAGGCTTGTTTGTTATTCTGTATTCAAGTTGTTTATCAGATACGTGCATGTATATGTGTTCAGTTCACTTCAGTCATATCCTACTCTTTGCCGCCCTATGGCTGCCGGGAGCCAAAACATGAGACCCTACCCCTAACAAGGCCATAAGGGAGAAAACCTGACGGGCAAGGCGGATCAGGTTTTCAGGGGTTTTGAAAAGGCCAGCTCACGAGATCCCACCCATGACAAGGTCACGAGGAGAAAGCCTGACAGGCAAGGCAGATCAGGTTTTCAGGGATTTCGAAAAGCTGCCCCCGGCGCTCACCTTAAAGATGATATCTGTCTTTCTGATGCCTGCTTCAATGGACTACTCCCTAATTTCTCTGACACAGGCAGGAAGGCCTTCCCCAATCTCTTCCCAAATAAGAATCAATTTAGAACTTTAATCAATAAGTTTCCCAGGTGGTGGTATTTTATGAGATTATTCAAGGTGAAAGGAGTGTTTTAATTTAAACTCCTTTGCTAGTAGTTTGTTAGCCAAACGCATTTATGCAGTTGGTACTAATATGCATGATTGCTTATAATATCTTAATCATAAAATAGCATAAAGAACCTGATTATATAAAAGCCCTAATATATATAGAGCCCTTTTAAGGGCTAAAGGAGTCCTATTAGAAAACATAAGAAAAATTATTCTATAGGTGGTTATTGGGTTATGATTTGCTTGCTGTGTTTATGCTTGCTGTATTTTTGCCTTTAATGTGCTCAGGTTGTGTTATAAAAACCATTATTAATATAGTTAAAGATCTAGAGAAATAAGAACTTAGCCCTAGTGTGGTAACAATGAGATGGTTGTTAATTGTCAGGAGTGCTAGGCAGAAGCTGCCTCACCAAAGTCGCAGAGTCAGTATGGGGTAAACTTCTTAGATAAATGCAACTGACAACTTTTGCAGAAAGATTAATTTTTGTATTAATAAGAATATAATTCTACTCTGTACTATTTCCCTATGACACAGTTACCTTTCAGTTAAGGTCACCATAAAAACGGAAAATAGGTTTGCAATCACCTGACCTGCATAAAATGTTAATAGCCCCAAGGCCAGAAGATCTTGTGCTAAGAATTACTATAGAATTAGAAAGCAAAAAATCCTGCTTTTCCTAAAAATCAAAATGATGTAATGCTAATCCTGTGTAATCATGAGTAAGCATCTTGTACCTTGAAAACATTCTGTGAAAGGGTATAAAACTGGTTGTCAAAAAGTAAAACACAGACTTGGCCCTATCAAGGCTAGTCACATGTGTCTTTTCTCTCTCTCGCTGACGCCGTTCATCCTGAGGGTACCCCCTGGATCCTGCTGAGGCTGGACCCTGGCAATGGACTGTAGCCTGCCAGGCTCAGTGTCCATGGGGATTCTCCAGGCAAGAATACTGGAGTGGGTCACCATGCCCTCCTCCAGGGGATCTTCCCAAGCCAGGGATTGAACCCACGTCTCCTGCATCTCCTGCATTTCAGGCAGATTCTTTACCCACTGAGCCACCTGGGAAGCCCTTATCAGATACACATAACACAAATATTTTAACCCAGTCTATAACCTGTATTTTCATTCTCTTGGTGGTGTATTTGGGGAACAGATATATTTAATTTTGAAAGAGTGAAATTTAGTAATTTTCCTTTTCTGATTGGGTTTGTGTGTGTGCTTTTGAAGGAATCTATGCTGTCAAACTTATAAAGAAATTCTTTTGTATTTTTAAGAAGTTTTATAGTTTCACTAATCACATTTAGATCTTGTATCCATCTAGGGTTAATTTTTTTATGTTATGAGGAAGGAGTCAAGGTACTTTCAAAAGATGCAAATAGCCAGTTGCCAGAAATGCAATTAAAACCACAGTAAGATTATCGCTAAGAGCACATTCTAGTGTTTGTGTGGTAGCAGCACACGGTGGGGGCTTCCCAGGTGGCTGAGACAGTAAAGAGTCTGCCTGCAGTGTGGGAGACCTGGGTTCAATCCCTGGGTCAGGAGGATCCCTTGGAGAAGGGCATGACAACCCACTCCACTATTCTTGCCTGGAGAATCACATGGACAGAGGAGGCTGACTAGCTACAGTTCATAGCAACTAATGACTGAGCAACTAACACTACCTGTTATCCCCGAAAGACCATCTTTTCCCCCATAGAATTGCACAGACACCTTTGGAGAAAGTCAATTGATGATGTATACATATGGACCTATTTTTGGATTTGATCCTGCTTACTCATCATTATTTTATCCTCTTTCCAACAGAATATTCTGTCCTAATTACTGGGGCTTCATATACATTTTGATATCCAGAAATGCAAGTCAAACTTTCTTCTTTTTCAAGGTTTATTTTAGGTCTTTGAATTTCCACCAAACTTATAGAATTAACTTTTCAACATCTACCAAAAAACATTGCTAGTAGTTGGATTTCTATGTTGAATTTATGGATTCATTTGGGACAATTTACATCTTGACATATGGAATCTTATGTCATTTCTTTTTATGTAGATTCTAATTTTTTTTTTGGTAGAGGACTGTATACCTTGTGTTAAATTAATTCCCATATATTTAATAAATGAAATCTAAATTTCATTTTCTAATGATTTCACTAGCATCTAGAAATAAAATTTATATTTGTGTTTGGTGACTGTATTAATTCCCCTATTAGTTCTAGCTCTTGGAGTTTGCTTATAGACTCCTTTGCATTTTCTACATGCACCTATGAATAAAATGGTTTATGTCTCCCTTTTAAGACTTAATACATCTTATTTCCTTTCCTGGTTTGATGCCAGGCCCTTCAGGAAGATAGTGAATAGAAGCAATGATAGTCTACCTGTCTTATTTGGGATCCTTTAGAGACTAATATTGATTTTTGATATTTTCATTGATACTCTTTATTAGACTTAGGAATTTCTCTTCTATTTCTGGACTGTTGAAAGTATTCATCATATAGAGGTATTAGCCTTTCACCAAGTCATTTTGATTTTCTGAAAGTAAGTTATGGGCATTATTTTGGTTTTCATCAAGCAAAGGAAGATAACCTCACCTCATATGGTCTTAGAGATATAATCCTATAAAATTAAGAACTCTGAAAAGAGCCAATAAGTAAGAAAACATTTTTAGATTCCTCATGGTCATACAGAGTATTTTTTGTTTTTCAGTATTATTTAAAATAACACTTGGTAGTGGTTTTTACCATCTTCTAAAAACAAAGGCAAAGAACCCAACAAACAAAAAATGTACTGGGAATTGCTTTTCTTCTGCTTTTTGCTAGTATAATAAACAAATACATTCGTACTTACTATAAATAATTCATTTTTATTTGTTCTTATATTTTCAGTAGTAGTGCCTGTTGGCTTACGTGTGTGAGTGTGTGTGTGTGTGTGTGTGTGTGTGTGTGTGTGTGTGTGTATGTGTGTGTGATTTGCCGCAGAATGCTTCTGAATATTTGTTAAATGAACGAAGCATGATTACCATGACGTTTACTCCCATGTCTTCAGTATAATTTTCCTCCATCTTAGATTTTGAATGTTTCTTCCCTATTGTTGAATGTATCCTGTTAGAGTCTTTTTGTTTAACATGCTTTCCATAAAATTGGAAGATTGTTTTCAGAATAGTGGCTGAACACAATTTCTTTCCTTCACTAAATTCATGAATAAAGATTCAACTATTCACTCAGGAAACATTCTTGAGTTCCCAGACTGTAACAACCTCTCTTATAAATGCTTGAATTATGTGGACTTTTGAAGTAACCTTTAAATATGGGAAGGTTAAAGACAAATGGAAAAATGAAAGAGATGTCAATAATGAGAATCATAGTAGGGGTTTTACTGAAATAAAATAGTCAAAAATAATTTATGGCTAAGAAAACACAGGTGAGTACAAAGGTTTTACAAATAAGATTTTTTTCTCTTTTGAACTTTTGATTTTGTATTGGGGTACAGCCAATGAACAATGTTGTGATAGTTCAGGTGAACAGTGAAGGGACTCAGGCATACATGTGCATGTATCCATTCTCCCCCAAATTCCCCTCCCATTCACGTAATGTTGAAGAGAGTTCCATGTACTATACAATAGGTCTTTGTTGGTTATCCATTTTAAATATGGCAGTGTGTACATGACCATCCCAAATTCCCTAACTATCCTTTTCCCCTTATGACAACCATAAATTTGTCTTCTGTGAGTCTTGTTCTGTTTTGTAAGTAAGTTCATTTGTATCATTTCTCTTTAGATCTCACATATAAGGGATGCCATATGATATTTCTCCGTCTCTGTCTGACTTACTTCACTCAGTATGAAACTCTCTAGCTCTATCCATGTTGCCACAGATGACTTTATTTCATTCTTTCTAATGGCTGAGCAATATTTCATTGTGTATATACACCACATCTTCTTTATACACTCCTCTGTCAATGAACATTTAGGTTACTTTTTTACCTTCAAATATGAGATTTTCCAAAGGTTGCAGACTCAATAGTGTTCGAGTTTGGGAAATGCCATGGGCAGAGGAGGCTGGCGGTCTACAGTCCGTGGGATTTCCCAGGTGAGAATACTGGAGTGGGTTGTCATTTCCGTCTACAGGTTATCTTCCTGGTCCAGGGATCGAACCCATGTCTCCTACATCTCCAACACTGGCAGGCAGATTCTCACTGCTAAGCCATCTGGGAAGCCCCCTTTTAAAAGATTATATAGTAGTGCTACGGTGCTCAGTCGTGTCCAACTTTTTGAGACCCCATGAACTGTTGTAGACTGCCAGGCTCCTCTGTCCATGGCATTCTTCAGGCAAAAATACTGGAGTGCATTGCCATTTCCTCCTCCAGGGAATCTTCTCGACTCAGAGGCTAAACCTGCATCTCCTGCATCTTCTCCATTGGCAGGCAGACTCTTTACTCCTGAGCCACACCAGTGGGCTTTTGGCCTAGGTTTAGTTCTGCAGTTCACTTACTCAGTCACTTGAGGGGGCTGCTTCAACTGAAAACGGTGGTCCTTTCTGGGAGAAGGAAAGGCAAACGTGTTTTCCGTTGATGTGCCAAATCATGGAAAATTTGGAAATTTTCAAATGGAAAAATGACATACTCCCATTCTCTCTCTCTCTCTTTTTAATGTTTAAATATTTATTTTCATGTTAAAAAGGATGAGCTACCCTGTTGTTAGAATACCTTTATGCTGAACAACAAAGTCACTTTTATTTCTGAAATATTTCCAGAAAAAAAAAAAGAAAGAAAAAAGGAAGTAGAAATCCAAAAGTAATGAAGAGTAAGATCAAACTGTCCTGGTAGATTCCATCCACAGTCCGAACAGAAGCCATTCCCTCTAAAGGCTGCATCTTTAATTCAGTGCATTTCACAATATCAGATTCTGATGTCTTCCACCATCAGTTTAGATATTTCTGAGCAGGATGTCTGTACATTTAAAAGCTACAACTTTGCATGCTTTTATTTGAAAAGGTATTTATTCCAACACACCTTTCAGTGTTTTAGTATATTGCCTATATTGCACACAAAAAATATCTGCTCTCCATATTTGAGCTTAACTTTTCCACCACCCATACTGTTCCTTTACATAACAGGTGACACGCGGTGTATAACACATAGTACAGTTTTGAGGGAGGAGATGGTTGTTGGGTTTATGGACCACCTATCTTGCCATTTGCAGAGACTAGAATGGAGAACTGAGGCCGTTTTTGAGCTTATGAGAGTAGAAAGATGATGAAGGAAGGATCCAGACGGAACCACCCTCTGTGGTCAGTGGAGTTGGAATGACTGCTCTTCCCTGACAGAGACTTTACTGTGGTTCCAACATCCCAACACTGGGAAGATGTTACTCTCTTTTGACAGCTTGTACTTTATAACCCCTGGCTGAGTGTCTGGGGCCAAGGATTCCGGGCATCTTAGCCCAACAACCCAAGTCCTTTCCTTGTACCTTCCTGACACTGCTTTCTCTGTTTCCCTCCTCTGATTATCTTTTCCCTTCCCTATTACGTATGCTTTTATCCCTTCCCCTGACTTTTTCTACCACTTACACCCACCCTACACCCCACCCTGACTTTGTTTGCATTCCTTCCTGTCTTTTCTCTCTGCTTCAGCATCCTTGGTGCACAGCGCCTGCAAACATGGGCATAGAGAATATAAGGATTAAAAATCACTCTTCTAGAAGAGTGAGACGGACACCATCTGAGTCATCAGTTACTATATCAAGAACAGATGTACTGAGGAATGTTTACCTAGATGGTGGAGGACACATGATTTCAAGGACCTTTACAGGAGCCCCAAACTCCAGATTGTATAGCTTTAGTCTCAACATTATTAATATTTTCTGTCCTCCAGAGAACATCATTGCCTGCTCTAGGGTTTCACATACATTGTCTGGAATATGGATGGAAATTTTCATCTCCTTACAATACAGAGCTCAGTACAGTTTTCTGGTATTAATTAATGTTTTCCATAAGCTTCATAGAACACCAGCCAATTTCTTTAAGGAACCAAATGATAGGACAATGGCTCTGGATAGACATATCATTGTGATTGGTGTTCCTTTTACAGAGCCAGACTTTAAACTTCACAGAGGATGGCAGCAGACACTGTGTGAGTTGGGGATGTCTTTCCTTCTTTGGAGGACATGACTAAAACAGGGGAGGAAGACCTAGACAAGGAACTGCTTGATCATTGGCTGACAGATCTTGGCAATACTACACTGATACCTGCTCTGGTTCTAAGTCTTCACCAGCAGTGGTTGTTTCTGTTCTGTGGAAACAAGCCCAGGAGCAGACACAAATCTGAGCTGTGAGAACATGATCCTGGTTTGTCCTTGGAGTATGAGGCTGGTGAATGGAGTAACCATGTTTCTAACCTTGGGTAAGTGCTCTGTGTCTACAAGGGATGACTTGAGGGCAAAGGGCCATGAAGTATTATTTGCTCTCTGCTCTCCCTGTGCCCTATTCAGCCTTATAACGATGGAATTGAGAACTGATCTATGCATTTGCTAGGGAGCACAAACTTCTACTTGACAGGTTACATCATAGCCATGATCCCAGAAGAGCACTTAGCAGTAACCAGTTTGTAAGAAATCCCTGGGTTTACTGAGCAAAGGATCCATTAGATAAAGATTATAGAGTCTCAGATTCTTGCCATGTGTCTTTGGTCTCTATATAATAAACACCAACGATATTTAACAGGACATAGATAAAAACACTGGAATAGGGTCCAGACAGTTATGGGAGTGTTGTACCCTTGATCCATAGAATTATACTGATATGTAGACAGGGGCTAATTTTATTTTCTTGACCCTTTAGGGACTGTGATTAATGCTAAGACCACCCAGCCCAGCTCCATGGATTGTGCTGAAGGAGAAGATGTAAACCTGCCTTGTAACCACTCTACCATCAGTGGAGCTGACTATATACATTGGTATCGGCAAAATCCCAATCAGAGTCCACAGTATGTCATTCATGGCTTACGAGGCACAGTGAACAAAAGCCTCGCCTCTCTGACCATAGCTTCAGACAGAAAGTCCAGCACCTTGGTCCTGCCCCAGGTCACCCTGAGAGACACCGCTGTGTACTACTGCGTCCTGAGGGGGGCACACTGGGACAGACGGGGCTGCACCTGCGCAGTATCTCTGGTGGGAAGAAGGGGGGACAAAGTGGGGGAGCAGTCACGAGAGCAAATCTAGAGCCATCTGGAAGGAACTCAGAGAGCAGTGAGAGATGAGGAAAATGAAGGGAAGGGAAAGGGAAGAAGATGGATAAAGAAAAGAAGAGAAAGAGGAGAAGGAATAAGCAGCTAGTTTATTGATGAATCTGAGAATCTTGAGGCGTGTCAGAATCATAATTTTAGCACAGCAATAAAGTAAGAGGTGTTAATAATTTGTTATGGCTCCTCCTCATGTCAATAAAATGTTGGTTTCAGTGTACTAGTCCCAACATAAGAAGTGGGAAACATACAAATACTTCTCCTTGTACCAAAGGCTTCTTTCATTTGGATCCAGGGCCAAGTCTGGACTCTGTTGTGTTACAGTTGTTCCACTTACCAGAAACAAACTACTCTTTCTCTGTGAAAAATCTGAAATGTTATTGTTGCTAGTCTAGAACACTCATATTTCCCATGAAGAAATTTTTTGAAAGAAACAAAAATTAACTGAATAATAATTTTTCACTTTCTAGGCAGGTCTGGAAATGCTGCTTCTCTAAAGAGTTTTCATCACTTCTGATATTCCCTAAGCAGCACATGGGGCTTCCCTTTTGGCTCAGCAGTAAAGAATCTGCCTGCTGCAAGAGCTGCAGGAGAGAGACGAGGGTTCAATCCCAGGGTTGGGAAGATCCCCTGGAGGAGGCACGGCAACCCACTCCAGTATTCTTCCCTGGGGAATCCCATGGACACAAGAGCCTGGCGGACTACAGATCCTAGAGATGGAAAGAGTTGGACATGACTGAAGCGACTTAGCATGCAGGCGTGCAAGCAGCACATGGGGCTTACCCTGGTGGCTCAGTGGTAAAGAATCTGCCTGCCAATGCAGGGGTCACAGGTTCAGTCCCTGGTTAGAGAACTGAGATCCCACATGCCTTGGAGCAACCAGGCCTACGTGCTGCTACTACTGAAGCATCCTTGAACTGTCCATCTGAATGTTAGTGCCTGCAGATCACTTCACTTTCACTGCAGTGAAAATATACAGGTCCTCATCTTCCATTCCTTTACCCCCAAATCCATTGACAGAGAATCGATATTATTTACAAAGTCTGAAATAAGAGCACTTCATATGGTTTCAAAAACACTTATTTTTCTCTAAAACGGCTTACTAAAATTAACAAGCAGAATACAAAACTAGTAATCAACAGTTTTAAAAATGTATTTACAATAGAAATTTTCTTTAAAATAATTTATTTTAAAATTATAGATGATTTAATAAAAATAAAACTATTACAATTCAGTTTTCAATGTCCAGCTAGTGGTTAAGATAACTAAAATTGCTCTTTATGCAGCCCTAGTCTAAACTAAATATATATAACTTTTCAAGTAATCAGTACCATTTTTACAGAATCCATATATATGCATTAATATGTGATATTTGTTTTTCTCTTTTTGACTTACTTCACTTTGGTTAACAGGCTCTAATTTTATCCACCTCACTAAAATTGTCTCAAATGTGTTTTTTTATGGCTGAGTAATATTCCATTGTATATAGGTACCACAACTTTATCCATTCATCTGTTGATGGACCCTATTTGCAGGACAAAAATGGAAATGCAGACATAGAGAACAGACTTTGGACACACTAGGGGAAAGAGAGGGTGCGATGAATTGAGAATAGCATTGAAAGGTATACATTACCGTATGTAAAAGAGACAGCTAGTGGGAAGTTGCTCTATGATGCAGGGAGCTCAACACGGTGCTCCGTGACAACCTAGAGGAATGGGGGGAAGGTTCAAAGGGAGCGGACGTATGTATACTTATGGCTGATTTGCATCATTGTATGGCAGAAGCCAACACAACATTGTAAAGCAATTATCCTCCAATTAAAAATCAATAAATTTAAAAAACAAATTAAAAAACTACTGTTTAATACAGCAAAGTGTTCCAGCCAATAGGGGAAACTTCCAATACTATGCTGATTCATGAGGACCCTTTAGAACCACAAGTGAGAGCATAAGAGAAACAAAAGCTGGATTCTCAGCACTTCTGGGAAAAAGCATTTAATTATGGAAGAATCTACTGTATCCATGCCATGCGAGAGGAAGATGGGGCTATACAGTTAACTTTTGCTTTCTTTTCCCTAAAATTCTCCCAAATTCCAAATCAGAGTCTGCCTTCTCCGAAATGTTCTCAGAAAGTATCCCTTAAGTCAAAAAATAACGACTTTTCTATTTCCCACTCTCACCCGCCCCTGGCCAGCACATTCTGAGTTGGTTGCGGTGGGGGATGGGGCGTCCTGTCAGGGTCACCTGAGCAGGATATGTTGGGTGAGCTGATTGGCTGCAGGAGCAGGAACGACTTATGACACTCACTCCCTCAGGGTTTAGTTAAGTGTCTTGCGGTGAAAATGTCCCAACAAGAAGAGGAAGCATCATGAAGAGGCTAGCAGGCGCTGTGCTGGGGCTTCTGTTTGCCCAGGTTTGCTGTGAGTTGGGGCTGCCCCACAGGGAACCTGAAGGAGTGCGGCGCTGCTCTATTGTTGAGGGGGGGAGAGGAGCTGACAAGTCCTGCAGACTTTCTATCTTTCTCATCATCTATGGGATCAGCGCAGGAGCGGGTTGGGGGTGGTGAAGGCACTTTCAGTGTTTTGTAGGAGTTATGGTGACCCTCGCCTGTGACTGTTTCTCTTTCCTCATCAGGTGTGCGAGGGGTGGATGTGGAGCAGAGTCCCCCAGCCCTGAGTCTCCAGGAGGGAGCCAACTCTACGCTTCCGTGTAATTTTTCCACTTCCCCACAGAGTGTGAACTGGTATCTTCAGAACCCTGGGGGCCGCCTCATCCACCTGTTTTACATTCCTTCAGGGACAAAGCAGGATGGAAGATTAAAGGCCACGACAGTCCCTGCAGAACGCCGCAGCTCACTGCACATTTCCTCTCCGCGGACCACAGACTCGGGGACTTCTGTGCTGCGCAGCGCGGTGCTCCCCAGGCACCTGCAGCCTCTACACGAACCCTCCCGGGGCTCAGCCCCTCCTCCAGCCTCAGTCACAACGTGAGGCCGCCACAGGACATTTGCAGTGCTTAGTATTCCTTACGGACATTGGTATAGTTATAACCACAAACACTTTTTAGCCCTACAGATTTGGGACTTGGTCTTTTCCCTTCTCAATCTGTATTTCCCTCTGCTCTAGAACCTCTAACTTGTAAGTAAAAGAATAGCTTATAAAAGGATAGCTTTGACTATATGGACATTTGTCAGCAAAGCAATGTCTCAGCTTTTTAATATGCTGTCTAGGTTGGTCATAGCTTTGCTTCCAAGAAGCAAGCATCTTTTAATTTCATGGCTGCAGTCACCATTCACAGTGATTTTGGAACCCAAGAAAATAAAGTCTGTCACTGTTTCCATTGTTTCCCCATATATTTTCCATGAAATGATGGGACTGGATGTCATGATCTTAGTTTTTTGAATGCTGACTTTTAAGCCAACTTTTTCATTCTCCTCTTACACTTTCTTCAAGAGGTTCTTTAGTTCCTCTTCACTTTCTGCCATAAGGATGCTATCATCTGCATATCTGAGGTTATTGATATTTCTCCCAGTGATCTTGATTCCAGCTTGTGCTTCATCCAGTCTGGCATTTTGCATGATGTATTCTGCATATTTGTTGAATAAGCAGGGTGACAATATGCAGCCTTGAGGTACTCCTTTCTGAATTTGGAAACAGTCTGTTGTTCCATGTCCACTTCTAATTGTTTCTTCTTGACTTGCATACAGATTTCTCAGGAGACAGGTAAGGTGGTCTGGTATTCCCATCTCTTGAAGAATTTTCCACAGTTTGTTGTGATCCACACAGCTTTGGCATAGTCAATAAAGCAGCAGTAGATGTTTTTCTGGAATTTTCTTGCTTTTTCTATGATCCAACGGATGTTGGCAATTTGATCTCTGGTTTATCTGCCTTTTCTGAATCCAGCTTGAACATCTCAAAGTTCATGGTTCACATACTGTTGAATCCTGACCTGGAGAATTTTGCCAGTACTTTGCTAGTGAGTGAGAAGAGTGCAATTGTGTGGTAGTTTGAAAATTCTTTGGCATTGCCTTTCTTTGGGATGGGAATGAAAACTGACCTTTTCTAGTCCTGTGGCCACTGCTGAGTTTTCCAAATTTGCTGGCATATTGAGTATAGCACTTTCACAGCATCATCTTTTAGGATTTGAAATAGCTCAACTGGAATTCCATCACCTCCACTAGCTTTGTTAGTAGTGATGCTTCCTAAAAAAGATTCATTTAGTCAAAGCTATGGTTTTTCCAGTCATCTTTGTGTGATTGCTGACTATAAAGAAAAGTGAGTGCCAAAGAATTGATGCTTTGAACTGTGGTGTTGGAGAAGACTCTTGAGAGTCCCTTGGACTACAAGGAGATCCAACCATTCAATCCTAAAGGAAATCAGTCCTGAATATTCATTGGAAGGACTGATGCTGAAGCTGAAACTCCAATATTTTGGCCACTGATTCGAAGAACTGACTCATTGGAAAAGACCCTGATGCTGGAAAAGATTGAAGTTGGGAGGAGAATGGGATGATAGAGGATGAGATGGCATCACCAACTCAGTGGACATGAGTCTGAGCAAGCTCTGGGAGTAGGTGATGGACAGAGAAGCCTGGCATGCTGTAGTCCATGGGGTCGCAGAGTCGACCACCACTGAGGGACTGACCTTAACTGATACATAGTGTGATTCTGCTTAAACAATATTCTCAAAATGGACAAAATATAAAGATAAGAAGGAGATCAGTAGTTAGCAGGGTTATAAAGAGTTGCAGGGATGGGGAAGGTATTCAAAGAGTATTTCTTTAGAGAGTTGAAATGATCTTGTGTCAGGATTTTAGTGGTGTTACAAGAACCTATACATGTGATAAAATTTCTTAGAGTGATGCATCAAAACCTAAGAATGTATATGAGAACTGATTTATAAGGTTATGGAATTTTGAAAAAAAAATTATTAATATAAATTTATTGATAGATATATAATTATTATATTAATATATATATATTATATAATATGATGCTCTGCAAGCTGCTGTAATCATTCATGATCTCCTCTCCTTAATTACAAATAATTTCAAGCCTGGGCATTCATTGTTTGTCAGCACTCAGATGTGAAATGGGACAGAAGAGTAGGTGTCTCAGATAAATACAAACTCACTTCCCCACTTCACTCATTCATGAGTTACTTTGATCAATGAACTTGCACTCTTTTAGACCTTGTCTGTATTTTCTTTTTACTTGTTTATTTGTCTTTGGTTCTTTTATATTAATTCATCTATTACAACAATGAAACCAAATGGAAGATTGACAGCCACATTCCACATGAACATGAAACAGTGTACAGAATTCGAGTCACCGTCTTCTGTGGTGTTGACAAGTACTAAGTGTCTGCAGTTTGTAGACATTAAGTTTTGTAAGAGTGCATTATAGCATTATGTCACAGAAAGATCTGGCATGTTTATCTTAACTTTATTTTATAAAGAGAAATAATAATGAGCAACTGACAAATGAGACTGAATAATCTGAACCAATGAGACAGAAAATGTGACATGAGGATGATTCTAGGACACATGGTCTATAAATACAATTCTACATTTAGAGGCAACAGGATTGAATATCCTGATCCCCTTCAAAGTCTAATACATAAAATTCAATATCAGATTTCAAAAGAATAATATTTTATTCCTGATATAATGTCACTTAAATATAAACCAATTAATAGACTCTGAAATTCAGATGGACTGATTGTTAAAAATCATTTCATATTGAAGTAATTTTATTGATTGAAAAACCTAAGCAGAGCCCTGCAACTCAGTAAAAAAAAAAAAAAAAAAAAAAAGGCAGAGATACATTAATTACTTTGGATAAGATTGCTTTTCACCCAGAAAGCCTAAGATCTGTGAATGCTTTAAAACAGTCACTAGATTCTGGATGGAGAAAAGTAGGCATAGGCTAAATTAATGACCAATCTGTAGATTACAAGAAAGTTTTGTAGGCTATACTAAATTATATCTTAAACAGGATGGCAAAATTATTTTACTGAATCAATGTATGTCAACTTGTTTAACCTTCAGTTTCCCTCAGTTCAAACCTCTAATACTAATTTCTTTCCTCATGCCCCTTTTCAGGATCTGCCAAACTTAATGACCAGGGAAAGACAAGTAGACAAAGCAAAGGTGTGTGGTGAGCCAGACTTCATCTGTACACAGACCACGTGGTCGGGGAACATGATGCCCTACTTCCTGTTCGGGGGAGTCACACAGGAACCCGGGTGCTATGTATATGTGCTGCCAGGCACTCAAAGACACTGAAATCTTAGCCTGAGGCAGAATTAAACGCATTTGTGCAGGGGAATCCACGCCTCATGCCGCTCTCCAGCCTGCTCTGGGTGTTCCTGGCCTTCACCTTCTCTGGTAGGGATGCTCCCAAACACTGGTGCGGTGTTCAGGGTGAAAGGACTGCACACAGGCACGTGGTGCTTCACCGGGACTTGGGGAGGAAAGGAGGACTGGAGAAAAGAGAGTGTATTATGATTTCAGTTTGGTTTGTAAATATTTGGATCCAAAATTTCTCTAATTTCTACAGCATTTTGTTTACGATTTCAGCTCTGTTTTCTTATTTTTTTCCACAGGATCTGGAGTGGCCCAGAAAGTTACTCAAGACCAGCCAGTCATAATCAGTCAAGTGGGGAAGGTTGTCACCCTTAACTGTCAATATGAAACAAGTAGGAATGTGCATGACTACAGCATTTTTTGGTACAAGCAGCTTCCCAGTGGACAGATCACTTACCTAAATCGTCAGTATTCAGAAGACGAGAATGAAAGGGATGGTCGCTACTCTGTAAACTTCCAGAAAGCACATAAATCCATCAGCCTCACCGTTTCATTCTTAAAACTGGAACATTCTGCAAAGTATTTCTGTGCTCTCTGGGAACTCACAGTGTTTGAAGTAATAGGAAAAGCTGAACAAAAACCCCAGAGCTTAATAAGAGAGAGTCCCCCTGCTGCAGGACCCCAGTTGAAATGCACACCTGCAGCCCTCAGGCAAGAAATGATAGTCTTATTTTTTTTTTTTTGAAATGATAATCTTATGTTTGCTTAATCTGTGATCTGGATCAGAGGAATTAATTCTACATGAAAGCTTCTTCTATGTCATTTGGATTCAGGTGTCCAGAGTAACTTTCTACTAAAACATTCTCCTCTTGCATTTTTGAATTTAAATCAATCATACAGAACATGTATAATCTTGTCTAAAGTTGTAAACTAGCTCCATAATAATATAAAGTGACAGTTTCACTAAAATACACTCATATCACACACCTGGGTCTAGTTATTTGGAATCATCATGGAAATAATTTCCTGAATCCTTTCTTCTTAGACTTACGTTACTTAAGGTGCAATCAGACAAGGAGAACCACCAGTGGTATGGAATAAGAAATTAGTTATAAAGATTAGAACTCAGGCAATTGCTAGATTTGGTGGAAGAGTGTATACAAAGCTACTATCTTTGTATCTGGTGTTGAGAAAAAATTCATTGTTAATTTGCTAGAGTAATAGTTGTAGAACAAAGCTGGAATAGACTGAAGTGTGGACAAACTGTGACTCATAAGGACATAGTAGAACCATGAGGATAATGGAACCCACAAGACCCACTAAAACTTGTCTACGTCTCACCTCCTTCAGTCTCACAGTAGTGGGTGACCTGAGGAGAAGTGGGTGTCATTTGACATCATGCTTAAAATTGGCTTAAAACTCAACATTCAGAAAAATAAGATCATGGCATCTGGTCCCATCACTTCATGGCAAATAGATGGGGAATCAGTGGAAACAGTGGCAGACTTTATTTTTCGGGCTTCCAAATCACTGCAGATGGTGACTACAGTCATGAAATTTTAAAAGACACTTGCTCCTTGGAAAGAAAAGTTATGACCAACCTATACAGCATATTAAAAAGCAGAGATATTACTTTGCCAACAAAGGTCCACCTAGTCAAAGCCATGGTTTTTCCAGTAGTCATGTATGGAGGTGAGATTAGCACTATAAGGAAAGCTGAGTGCCAAAGAATTGATGCTTTTGAACTGCAGTGATAGAGAAGACTCTTGAGAAACACTTGTACTGCCAGGAGATCAAACCAGTCCATCCTAAAGGAAATCAGACCTGAATATTCATTGGAAGGACTGATGCTGAAGCTGAAACTCCAATATTGTGGCCACCTGATATGAAGAACTGACTCATTGGAAAAGACCCTGAGCTGGGAAAGATTGAAGGCGGGAGGAGAAGGGGATGACAGAGGATGAAATGGCTGCATGGCATCACTGACTCAATGGACATTAATTTGAGTAAACTCCAGGAATTGGTGATGGACTGGGATGCCTGGCGTGCTACAGTCCATAGGATCACAAAGAGTCGGACATGACTGAGCGACTGTGTTAAACTGAACTGAACTTACGTACATACTTGGCCCAAGACAGAGACAATGAGGAGGAGATTTGGTGGGAATGGAGGTGTTGTGAGTCAACAATAAGATGAAATATCAGATCAGCAGCAACACGTGTGAGTAGCCATAGTCCCTGGAGCCCTGCACCAACCCCCAGAACATAAAAACTGTGGCTGCTTCATCACAATGACCTTCTAAATGTCACACAAATTTCTTTTGTGGCCAACCCTGAGCCAGAACAATACAGGAAGCACATTCTGGGAAAGATTTCCAGTCAGTTAAGGTAGCTCAAAACTGCTACAATACTCTTTAGGTTAATTTGGCAGCCATCTGTACTCTTTTAACAGCTTTTGAATAAAGAAGACAGCAAAACTATGCTTCTTGCTAATGTTGTTTTTGCTGTTCAGAAACTAAGTCATGTCTGATTTTTGCAACCCCATGGACTGCAGCACAAGGCCTCCTCTATCTTCCACTATCCATTGATTTGGTGATACCATCCAACTGTCTTATCCTCTGCTGCCCTCTTCTCCTTTTGCCTTCAACCTTTCCCAGCTTCAGAGTCTTTTCAAATGATATGCCTCTTCTCATCAAGTGGCCAAAGTGTTGGAGTTTCAACCTCAGCATCAGTCCTTTCAATGAATATTCAGGGTTGATTTCCTTTAGGATTGGCTGAGTTGATCTCCTTGCAGTCCAGGGGACTCTCAAGAATCTTCTCCAACACCACAATTCTTGCTAATATGATGCAGTAATTCCTCATTCAACCCAAAACATTCTAAACATATCCTTCAAAGATTAGAGCAAGTTCACCTATCCATTTGTGGGTGATGTTACTTTCTCTTCTAGCTAAGCCACACTCTGCCACTGAATCCTGTATCTTCACTACTGAGATATAATAAGATATAAGATTGACTTATATTAGCATATCTTGTTACCACATGTAGCAAATGTGAGAGGGGAGTTAAAATTTAATACACAATGTAATACATAAATATATTTATATAAAAATGAAAGACAAATTTTCATAAGTATTATTGTTCTTATTTCTGCAAATGACCACATGGTTATAGCAGGTATTTATAATGACCTCTTCCATGACCCATTCTATAACCTCTTTGCTCATAGCAAGCACTTCCATTCACTGCTATACTTCACTTCCTATAAAGCAATCTCCTTATTCAGGAGCAATGCTATGAGGAAAGTCATAAATTTGAATAAGAAATTCTGCAGGTCCACCACTCTGGTTTTGGCAGACATTTGCAAGCCATTGTATTTTGGGAAACATCATTAAAATGATATCTAACTTCATATTAGAAGCAATAGAAGCCACCAAAGTAGAATATTTTTTAAAGAGCTTAAAGAAAACAAGCAAAATATCCAAGCTAGTTTCTTATGAACATCAATGTATATTTCTTAATTGTGAGTTTGTTATAAATCACTGCTAAGAGTTTTGAAAGTCAATGCACAGAGTGATAAACTGTATTTGCAATGCATATTTCTGAAAAAGGACTCAAATGCAGAATATGTTAGAAGTTCCTTTAAATCATTAAGAAAACAGATAATAAAGAATGGCAAAATCTTGGAGATCCAAATCAAAAATAAGATATCTGATAGCTAATAAATATATAAAAACCTTAATATTATTATTAATTAGGGAAATGAAAATAATACTGTATCTCGGCATTCCATCTGGGTCCTTTCAGTACTCTGAGTATCAATGTGGCTAGGAGAATATGACTCCAGGAAATAGGGAGAAATAATGACTGTCTCCAGGAAAATAAGTGATTAAGTGAATTTTCTAAAAGCTTCCATCGTTTAACTGATGTGGAGAAAAGAGCAAACAGTAACAAGTCACAGACCTGGACATTGAAGGAGAGGTAGGATTTACTGGAAAAAAGAAAGTTGGTATTTACTGAGCTTTACTCAATATGAGGCACTGTAGTTTGCGTTTCAGATTCATTGTCTAATTCAAATATCAAAACCCTAAGAGATAGGTTTTATTGTTTTCTTTTCTTTTTCCCACTTATTTTTATTAGTTGGAGGCTAATTACTTTACAATATTGTAGTGGTTTTTGCCATACATAGACATGAATCAACCATGGATTTACATGTGTTCCCCATCCTGAATCCCCCTCCCACCTCTCTCCGCATCCCATCCCCCTGAGTTGTCCCAGTGCACCAGTCCCGAGCACTTGTTTCATGCATCCAACCTGGACTGGCGATCTGTTTCACACTTGATAATATACATGCTTCGATGCTGTTCTCTCAGATCATCCCACCCTCGCCTTCTCCCATAGAGTCCAAAAGTCTGTTCTGTACATCTGTGTCTCTTTTTCTGTCTTGCATATAGGGTTATTGTTATCATCTTTCTACATTCCATATATGTGCATTAGTATACTGTATTGGTGTTTATCTTTCTGGCTTACTTCACTCTGAATAATGGGCTCCAGTTTTATCCATCTCATTAGAACTGATTTAAATGTATTCTTTTTAATGGCTGAGTAATATTCCATTGTGTAAATGTACCGCAGCTTTCTTATCCATTCGTCTGCTGATGGGCATCTAGGTTGCTTCCATGTCCTGGCTATTATAAACAGTGCTGCGATGAACATTGGGGTGCAAAACAAAACAACTTTGGGAAATGAGTCGTACCTTTCCTAATTGTGAAAAGCTTCTTTACCTTTTATAATCAGCCTGTGTGTTGCATTTTAGAGGGCTGCTTAAGAGCAAGTTCTGGACTATGGAGAAGCAGTTGGCCCCAGAACTGGGTGACTGAATGTCTCAGTGGTGGTGACATTACTGGTTTAAACTGGATGCTAAAGGGAACTAAGAAAGAAAATGCCCAAACATAGATTCAACTGTCCCAGGATCAGTAAATGAGGAAAGCATCCACTAACTAGTTAACAGTGCCGGATGCTTTAGTTAGTTTCTTATGTAATAGTGTGCTGGGAAAAATAAGGGCTACAATGAGATTTCATTCCTTAAACACCCCAAGTTTGTTTCCCTATCAAGTCCCGTGCCCCTTGTTTTTCCCTCTCTCCTGTGATGCTTTGCTGTTGTTTAGTCACTAAGTCGTGTGTGACTTATCCTCTGCCCATGGGATTTCCCAGGCAAAAATACTGGAGTGGCTTGCCATTTCCTTCTCTATGGGATCTTCCAGACCCAGAGGTTGAATCCACCGGAAGGTGGATTCTTTACCACTGAGCCAGTGATGCTATCCCCCCAAATATGAACATGATGCACTTCTGAATTCCTTCATGTTTCAACTCAAATGTCACCCTTTGTGACTCTTTTGTCTAAATCTGTTTTTCCGTCCTGAGAATCGGACTCTAGCACACTGGATGCAGCAAGAATGAAAGCTGACATACTGCCACCTGGTGTCCTGCTCAAACATTTTGTGAGGCTTTCTCTGGCTGCCCTGCTCCCCTCCAGTCATCTTGCATTAAATTGTGGGGAAGCCTAATCACAATAGGAGCTGCCAAGGCTGAGCCAGTCAGTAAATGTCCCAGTGCAGAAATCAAGAGGGAGAGGATTCAGGAAAACTGGCTGTTTGTTTGTTTGTTTTTTCTTTTGCCTGCCATATGTGAAAGTGATTGATTCCAAATGACAAATACAACACATGAAATGATTATGGCTGCAGAGTTATAGGGTACCTTGGATAGAAAGTTTGGAATTGTTGCACAAGATAGATTTTTCTCTATTAAGTCAAATTGCATTTACTGGTCTGTCCTTTCTTGTAGTATAGAAATATCCTGAGAAGTGGGAGCAAGAGTCAATTATGAAAATGCTAATACACAGTAGTAGCAAACACAGGTTGGTATACTCTTTCTATGTTATATTATGATACCTATTCTCTCAATATAATACCTTATATTTAAGGTAGTTAACATCAGTTAATGGGAACTGATTTCCCATTAACAGTAAGAAACATGATAGACCACTGATACTTATGATAACACATGAAATCTGCTGTGTAAACTGTTAAATAAACCTCAGAAAATACTGAGCTTTATCTTGTAGATAGACTCGTCTGGAATTTCATGCTGTGGCTTCCTATCCTCCAAGGTTTTGTACATTTCCACAGCTGGTTGACAGCCTGTGACAGAGAAGGTGTTGCACTCGGTGATTAGCATGTGTGTTCACGGTTCTTACTGGAACCCCTCAAAGTTGTGTCCACCCTACTTTAGGAAGACAGTGGAGCAAAGTGCTTCAGACCAAGGACTGAGATTGTATCTCTAGATCTAGCATTCATTAGTTGTGTGATGTTGGGATTGTGACAGTAATTTTTATGCTTAATTTCCTCATCTCTGCACTGTGGTTATTGATAGAATTTACCATGCAGGGTTCTGATAAGAAGTGAATGGAATAATGAATGCCAATGCTAAGCCCAGTGCCCAGCAGAAAGATCCTGGCTACTTAGAGAAATACAACTGAATATGAGACAGTTTCAATACCTTGTCTGGTATTGCAGAATAAGTGTCAGAGTGGAGCCCTCCCCGCATACCTTACTTAAAGCAGATGCCCTTCCTCATCCCAAGAGTCACTCTCTATCTTAACACAGTTTTGTATTGTCTTTAAATTGCTTATCACTGTTTAAAATTGTCTACTTCTAAATAGGAAACATTAATGATACTTTTCAGATATTCCTTTATTAACTGTAACTGCATCTTTTTTCTTAGGAAGGTAAGTCAGGAGTTAGCTGTTGAGACCTTCCAATCCTGTTTTCTCTTTTCAGAACATGACTTAAGTTTCAGTATTCATGAGCTTCCCTGGTGGCTCAGACAATGAAGAATCTACCTGCAATGTGGGAGACCTGGGTTTGACCTCTGAGTTGGGAAGATCCCCTGGAGGAGGGCCTGGCAAGCTTCTCCAGTATTCTTGCCTGGAGAATCCCCAGGGACAGAGAAGCCTGGCGGGCTGCAGTCCGTGGGGTCAAGGGTCGGGCACGACTGAGTGACTGAGCTCACAGGTGGAAGGCACTGCTCTGATTTTAGCACCGACCCCATACTGTTTAGGCGAGATGAGATGAGATGGTTAGATAGCACCACTGAGTCAATGGACGTGAATTTGAGCAAACTCTGGGTCATAGTGGAGGACAGAGGACACCGGCGTGCCTGGGGTCACAAACAGTCGACTTAGCGACTGAACAACCATGCTGTTTCCTTTGCTTATTTCACTTGTTCACTGGAAAGAAGGTTTTGCAGTCAATCTGCAGTACCGGATTTCCAAGAAGTAGAGTTAGATTCTGAACAGTCTTAATTAATGCTATCTTGTACTAATAAATTTTCCTGGATGCATTTTACTTTACCAACTGCATATTGAGCTCACAGATAATGTTGCTTTTGAAATTTTCGAAGGTCCTATGGGAAATTGTGGTTCCCAAATCATTGTTAAATAAATATGTGCAAGTTGAATTAAACTAACTTTCTTCCTGGACTATAACAGATAAGACAGAACAAAATCCTTATTTATTTTTAAGCAACTCTATTGAGGCATAAGTGACATTCCCTAATATTCATCCATTTTGAATTTCCATTTTAATAATTTTTAGTAAATTATCCTTCATCCCCAATTATAGTTGTTCTTTATTTCCATGCTTGGCCCCATAGCAACCACTGACCACATTTATAACTTTATAAGTTCCTTTTGTGAATATTTCATATACATGAAATCATTCAATATGTAATCTTGTGTCTGGCTATTATTTCTTAACATAATCTTAGAAATTATTTATCTTGTAGCATACATTAGCATTTCACTCATATTTATTGATGAATAGCAATTCACTGGCAAATGAATTACATTTTGTTTATCTATTCACCAGATGTTGCACATTTTTGTGCTATTAGGAGGAATAACCACAAAGTAGGTTCCCAGTACTTTTAGAATATACTTTCACTAATACTTACACATTTACTGAGCACAAATGTAGGTGGGGTGGCAGATTCCAAACGCTGTAGACTGCTTAGCCAGATAGACATGCGTTGTGATTCTTATTATGCACCTACCATATGTGTGACCTCAAGTTAGTTACTTGATCTCTTTCAGCTTTAGTTTTCTTGTTTCTAAGTTGGAAATAATATCTCTATTGCATAACTTTTCTATTAGAATGGTGTGCATAAAGATAATTTAATACATAGCACATTTGTGCACATTTATAAATTGGGATTTGAAAGTTTATAAATTTTATTGAAATTTTATGTAAAAGATTCCTAACCAAAGTGTGTTTCCTGCCATGTTTACAATCCTAATCTCTTTAAAGTTGAATAACAGCAGCCGATCGGCTGAAAGGTTGTCAGCTCTCTTTGCATTGTGAGAGCAATGCAAAATGCTCTCGTAAGAGATATCCTCAATGTTTCTGAAGTTGGTCTCAAGAAAGCAGCGTTTGATCCCTCCTTGAACCACAGGAAACTGATTCTAGGGCAGAAATGGTGTATTTCTAGCACATGCTATGTGTCCTCCTCTCTGATTGGCTGGGCAACAAGATGCAGAATCCTTATTACCTGAAGCAGACCGTTCCCCAGATCTAGGCTGTAGAACTTTCCATGTTGAGGATACTTGATCAGAATAAATGGAGAGGAGCACTTTTCTAGCCTCATTACTGATCCTGTGGCTTCATCTTGGTCATAAGTCCAGGGGCTGCTGAAGACATTCTGAGCAGTCTGGGGTGGTGATGGGGAAGGTGGGGGGCACATTCAGGCACCTCTAGGTTCTAATATTTGGAAATGTGAAGACAATGAATACTCTGTAGATAAGTCAGTTTCTATGTGTGACCTTGTCTTTCTGAACAGGAGTGAGCAGCCTCTTGACTGTGGAACAGTGTCCTCCTTCGCTATGTTCAGGAAGGTGAGAGCCCCAATTTCATCTGCAGTTCCCCTTCTAGCTCTTTCTATGTATCACACTGGTACAGATGGGAACCTGCAAAAAGCCCCAAGAACGTGTTTGTAGTGAGTGTAAATGGGGGTGAAAAAGTGCAAGGGTGAGTGAGAGTCACTCTGAACACTAAGGAGGGTGACAGCTCCATGTACATCAGAGGATCCCAGCCTGAAGACTCAGCCACATACCTCTGAGCCTGCACACAGTGTCCCTCAGCCCCCTGCAGCCCTCACCCAAACCCAGGCCTGCTGCTGCTCTGGGACCAGAGCTGAGGAAGAGCCATGTGTGGGTTGGAAAAGGGAAAGTCAATGAGCTACAGTGTTTTCAGTAATCAGGGGGAGTGGAACCATAGATTAACAGGTATTCCAGTCACTGTAGTTCCCTCAACTAACTCGACTGTACAGAACATCACTAACTAACGTGACTCCCACCAGTATATTGGCCATATCATTGAGTCAGATCTCTAGCTTCTTTTCCCATGATTTAAAATGCATGAAATGATTGCTCAAAGATATCAAACAAAATAATGTGGTTCAACTAGGTCAACATTTAAACTCCACTGTTTCTACATCCTAAGAGCTATACCTTCTATGGTGTTTCTTCACATTCATGAATGAGACATGGACACACACCTTCTTCTCACACACCTGGCAAGAAAATCTGCATGTTTTATACCAGAACAGTCAATTATGCCTCATTAATTCATTGGAGAGATTTTGATTTTGGTTTAGTTCAACCTTCTCACTGTATGGGTATTTGTATTTCATTTCTTCTCATATGAAGCTATTTGCATTTTTAAAACCCACTTTTGATATCTGAAAGGAGCATTGATAGGGGAAGTCCACCACTGTCTCCAGAGAAACCTGTATGTGGGTCAAGAAGCAACAGTTAGAATCAGACATGGAACCACAGACTGGCTCAAAATTGGGAAAGGAGTATGTCAGGGCTGTATATTGTCACCCTGCCTATTTAACTCTATGCAGAATAACTAATGCAAAACCCTGGGCTGGATGAATCACAAATTGGAATCAAGATTGCTGGGAGAAATATCAATAACCTCAGATATGCAGATGATACCACGCTTATGGTAGAAAGCCAAGAGGAACTAAAGAACCTCCTGATGAGGGTGAAAGAAACTGAAGAACCTCTGATGAGGATGAAAGAGGAGAGTGAAAAAGCTGGATTAAAACTGAAAATTCAAAAAGCTAAGATCATGACATTCAGTCCCATCACTTCATGGCAAATAGGGGAAAAGTGGAAGCAGTGGAAGATTTTATATTCCAGGTCTGCAAAATCACTATATGGTGACTGCAGCCATGAAATTAAAGGATGCTTGCTCCTTGGAAGAAAAGCTATTACAAACCTAAACAGTCTATTAGAAAGCAGAGACATCACTTTGCTGACAAAGATCCATATTGTCAAAACTATCATTTTCCCAGTAGTTGTTTATGGATGTAAGAGTTTGACAAAAAAGCCTGAGCATTGAAAACCTGATGCTTTTGAGTTGTGGTGCTGGAGAAGACTCTTGAGAGTCCTTGGACAGCATGTAGATCAAAACCGTCAATTCTAAAGGAAATCAACCCTGAATATTCTTTGGAAGACTGCTGCTGAAGCTCCAATACTTTGGCCATGTAATGCGAAGAGCCGGCTCATTGGACAAGATCCTGATGCTGGGGTAGATTGAGGGCAGGAGAAGATGGTGACAGAGGATGAGATAGTTGGATGGCTTCACTGGCTCAGTGAACATGAATTTGACAAACTCTGGGAGATAGTGAAAGACAGGGAAGCCTGTCATGCTGCAGTCCATGGGGCCTCAAAGAGTAGGACACAACTTAGTGACTGAACAACAACAACAACTTAATATGCAAACCCCTGAAAACACTCATCAAACTAGAATGGGAAGAAATTCAACCCTGGTAAGAATGAGGAGGAAATAGGGCATAAAAGCCTCAAGATGGGATTTGTTCCCACTGCTATCCTCCAGGGGGTGATGTTGCATAAATTGGAAATGTCACCTCCAACAAAATTTCCATTTCACTCCTATGAGCTTCTGTATCTTGGAGCTTAGTGAGGTACACATTTGAACAGGCTCAACACCAGGAACAGTCATTGTCAAGGAAGCATTTCTTCCTGATAGTCACTATAATTTGCTTAAATAGGGATCTTTTGAATCTCAGATTTCCCTGTAATAGGACTCAGCACACTCTGGCACATTCCTTCTGGCTCCTTAGGGAAAATCTTCCACAACATGGCTCCCAGCTTCTTTTCTGCACAGTCAGGTTCTCCACCACCCTTCGCCTGTTGGGAATGCTCTTCATAGGGAATCAGTAACATTATATTCCATGCTCCTTCCTCTATAGAACAAACCAGTTCTGGCTGAAATCTGAATAGAGACATTGTCTTATTATAGGCAGATTTGTCCTGGTCTCACTGATTCAGCACTAATGTTGCAGGAAGAACTGGAGGCCAGTCAGTGACCCCCCTGACAATCACATCACTGGCTCTAAAGGGGCCCCCTGAAGTGGAGGTGCAGCTGTTCCTACCTCCAGTGTACTTCCTTATCTCTTCTTGTATGTCCAGACAATAGAATATGAAGGGGAAATAAAGGCTTTGTTTAAAATCCAGTGGTCACCTATAACGGGCATTCTAGGTTAAGTACATTTTTGTGGCAAAGTTCCAACTGACCCGCTCTGGTTGCCCCTCTCTTCTTTTCTCTCTTCTAATTCTATTTCTCTAATATTCACTGTGTGGCCAATAATTATTATTTTTACTTTTATTTTTCTACACTGTTTCTCACAGTTCCTTTAGTCAACATTTGCAACCATCTCGAACTGTCCATCTGATCCTGAGAGTCTGCAGATCACTTCAGTTTTACTTCAGTGAAAATATGCAAGTCCTCATTTTCTATCCCCTTTACCTCTAAATCCATATACAGGGAACCATTATTAATCACAGACTCTGAGAAAAAGCACAGAATTTATTTTCATATGTTTTAAAAAAATACTTATTGTTCTTTTAGAATAAACTACTAGAGCTAAAAAGCAGAATACAAATAACAATAATCAAAAGTTAAAATATATTCAGTGTAAAATAGGTAGCTAGTGGGAAGGTTCAATATAACAGATGGAGCCCCTCCTGGTGGTCTGTGAGGAACTAGAGGATTGGGAGGAAAAGGGCAGGGAGGCTCAAGAAGGATGGTAATATATGTATATGTAACCATGACTGATTCGCATTTTTGTATGGCAGAAATTAACACAAGAGTGTAAAGCAATTATCCTCTAATTTAAAAAATAACTAAATAAAATATGATGTATTTAAACCTGAAATTTTATTCAAAATTTATTTTTATTTTAAAATTATATATGTTTTAATAAAAATAAAACAATTTACAATTCTAATTTCAGTGCCCATCTAGAGATTAAAAATAATATAACTCTTTATGCAGGTTCAGTCTAGAATAAGTATATATATATAATTTAAAAATGAAACTGTTTAACACTGAAAAGTGTTCCAGCCAAGACTGTTACGAATACTGTGCTGATTCGTGAGCACCCTTCAGAATCACAGGTGAGTACACAGGAGATGCCAAAAAAAAAAAAAAAAAAGGATTCTGAGAACTGAGAAAATATTTCATTATGCAAAAATCTTCTGCATCCTTGCCATCTGAGACTAAAACTATGGCTAGATAATTATTTTTTGTTTTCTCTTTCCTAAAATCCTCCACAAATTCCAAATCAGAGTCTGCTTTCACTGCAGTATTCTTAGAAAATGCCCCTCAGGTCCTAAAATAATGACCTTTCTATTTTCCATTCCCCTCCACTCCTCTCCAGCCCATTCTGAATTGGTTGAGGAGGGAGGGTGGGGCTTCCCGTCACAAAGTGAGGGCCTGACCAGGACTTGGTGGGTGAGCTGATTGATTGCAGGAGCAGGAACATTTCCACAGCAGCTTATGACACTCCCTCCCTCAGGGTTTAGTGAAGTATCTGACAGTGAAAATGTCTCAGTAAGAAGAGGAAGCATCATGAAGAGACTAGCAGGCGCTGTGCTGGGGCTTTTATTTGCCCAGGTTTGCTGTGAGTTGGGGCTGACCCAAAGGGAATCTGAAGGATTGAGCAGCTGCTGTATTGTTAAGGGAAGGAGAGGAACTGCCAAGTCCTGCAGACTTTCTATCCTTCTCATCATCTATGGGAGTTGTGTGTGTGTGTGTGGGGGGGGTCACTTCCACGATTTTGTCAGAGTTATAGTGACCTTATCCTGTGACTGTTTCTCTGTTTCTCATCAGGTGTGCGAGGGGAGGATGTGGAGCAGAGTCCCACAGCCCTGAGTCTCCAGGAGGGAGCCAGCCACGTGCTGAGATGTAATTTTTCTGCCTCTGTGAGCAATGTACACTGGTATCTTCAGAACCCCAGAGGCCGCCTTATCCACCTGTTTTACATTCCTTCAGGAACAAAGCAGGAAGGAAGATTAAAGGCCACCACAGTCCCTGCAGAACGCCGCAGCTCACTGCACATTTCCTCTTCGAGGCCCACAGACTCGGGCACTTACTTCTGCGCTGCGCAGCACGGTGCTCCCCTGGCACCTGCAGCCTCGACACGAACCCTCCCGGGGCTCAGCCCCTCCTCCAGCCTCAGTCACACCGTGGGCCCCACAGGGCATTTGCAGTGCTGATTGTCTCTTACCTACACTGGTACAGTTTAATCACAGACACTTTCCGCCACAAGATTATGAACTTCGGTCTTTATCTTCCTTTCTCAACCTGTATCTCCTTCTGCACTAGAGACTTCTAACTTGGAACTAGTAGAATAGCTGATAAAAGTACAAAATAAATAAATATTCAACCATAGTATGCTGAACTCAAAAGTGGTAAAAAGTGAGAAGAATTCAGAGAAAAAAATAACTCCAATAAAGTTGTTATCCTGATTAGTTTGATGTCTCAAGAATGTTCAGATCTGCCTCACCAGAATGTGTTCCAAAAGACACTTGCATCGTCCCATCCTATGAGTGCAGCAAAATGAGCAACAACAATAAACCTTACTCAATGTTTAGTATGAGCTTGATAACTTAGAAGAAAATTATTCTGGATGCAAGAAATCTTAAATCTATTTCCATAGTCAAGGTCTTGGAAGAGTTGATTGCTTCTTGAGATCTAAGGGATACAAGATCCATTTCCTTGCCTTTTTTAGCTTTTGAAGGCCAACTAAATTCTTTGGTTCATGACTACTCCTTGAATCACTAGAACTTCTTGCTTCCCTCACTATAGCTCCTTCCTCTTTTGGAGTCAAATATCTTTCTGTCTCTCTCCTATAAGGTATAAAAAATATTAAACAGAACTCTCAGTTAAATAGAGTTGGGAGACAGGGGGAACTCTCATGACCTGTGGACATAGTGGAAGGCAAAAGTAAGATGAAAGATGCCTCTTATTTCCTGGCAAGGACTCAGCCAATGAAAAGTCATGGGTTCTTGTTTACTGCAGCCCTCTCAGCTTCCTTTTTCAATTTACATTGTCTTAAATTTTTTTCAATGTCTTACAGTTTTCAGAGAACTGGTCTTTCACTTCATTGGTTAAATTTATTCCTAGATATTTTTGATTCAACTAGAAATTGTATTGCTTTCTTAAATTCTTAATAATAGTTATTATTAGTTTATAAAAATGCACAAATTTCTGTATATTAATCTTGTATCCTGCAAGTTTATCTTGTAATCAACTTTGTTCATTGTTTATATTAGTATTTTTGGTGGCGTCTTTACAATTTTCTATATAGAGTATTATGCTGTCTGTAATTAGAGACAGTTTACCCCTTTCTGTTCAACTTGAATGACAATTATTTCTTTTTCCCATGTGATTACTGAGACTAGGAATTCCATTACTATGTTAAATAGAAATGGTGAGAGTTGCATCCTTGTCTTGTTACTGATCTTAGAGAAAAAGATTAAGATTTTTTACCAGTTAATATGATGTCAGCTGTAGATTTGTAACAAATGGTCTATTATTTTGAGGCGTGCTCTCTTTATACCAAATATATTGACAGTTTTTATCATGAGTGTTAAATCTTGCAAAATCTTTTTCTGCATTTATTGACATAGTCGTGTAATTTTTATCCTTTATTCTGCTAACATGGTATATCACCTTGCTTCATTTGTGGATAGTGAACCATCGTTGCACACCTGAAATAAATCTCTTGATCATGATGCATGATTATTTCAAGTTTTGTTGAATTCAGTTTGCTACTATTTTGTTAAGCATTTTTGCATCTATAGTCATCAGAAATATTGGCCTGAATTTTCCTTTTTGTAGAATCTTTGTCTGATTTTGTGTCAGGATATTGTAGGCATCAGAGAATGAGAGTGAGAGCACTTCCTCATCTTTTATTTTTATGAATAATTTGCAAATGGCGGGTACTAATTTTTCTTTAAATATTCAGTTGAATTTCTTCTTGAAGCATATGACCCTGGATTTCTGTTTTTCAGGAATTTTTTGATTACTGGTTCAACTTAATTACTAGTAATTGGTCTGTTCAAATTTTCTTTTTCTTTCACATTCTATCTCGGAAGACTGTGTGTGTCTAGGAATGTATCGCTTTTACAGTCGTATTTTTAGGTTCTAGGCATTAGGACTTGAATAATTTTGGGAGTCCTTTTTCAGGCTACCACATTTATTACAGCAACTCTGGCTATCTGTTTTCCACCCCTCTGGCACTTGCTGTTGTCTGCTTGTTTATTTGCCTAGTGACTTGACTATTTTAGGTAAGTTAATTTTTCCCACAGTGTACAGCCTATGATGTTCCTCAAAGGATATAGTCTTGGGTACATTCTCAGACATCCTGATGCAATAATGGGCTAGCAAGGCTCTTTAACAGTCTTTTTCTCTAATTTCTATGCTAGACTATTTGCTTCTGTTTGTATTCAGTTCAGTTCAGTTCAGTCACTCAGTCGTGTCCGACTCTCTGCGACCCCATAAATCGCAGCATGCCAGGCCTCTCTGTCCATCACCAACTCCGGAGTTTACTCAATCTCATGTCCATCGAGTCGGTGATACCATCCAGCCATCTCATCCTCTGTTGTCCCCTTCTCCTCCTGCCCCCAATCCCTCCCAGCATCAGGGTCTTTTCCAACGAGTCAACTCTTCACATGAGGTGGCCAAAGTATTGGAGTTTCAGCTTCAGCACCAGTCCTTCCAATGAACACCCAGGACTGATCTCCTTTAGGATAGACTGGTTGGATCTCCTTGCAGTCCAAAGGACTCTCAAGAGTCTTCTCCAACACCACAGTTCAAAAGCATCAATTCTTTGGCACCTAAGCAATAGACTCCACTAATTGCTGGCTGATTTTTTTCACCAATGCTATGAAGCCATAAATTGTTCCCAGGTCTCATTTAATTAAATCAAGCCTGTTTGCAGAGACAGCCGTTGAAACTTTTTTTTTGAGGTCTTCTGACCTCTTTCCTGTACTTTCTGTTAAGATTTTAAGTTGTTGTCTGTGAATTAACTTGTTGCTCTCATTGAGTTGCCAGCCTTCTCTTAATTGTTTACCATAAACATCTCCATTGTTTTCAACAGCACCCTTAAACTTGGGCTTCCCAATGATGGTTTCAAATAAAGTCTTCTCAAAGGGAGACCTCTGTTTTTACAGCTGCTTCTCTCCGTGGGCACAACACCTGAGCCACTGCTCTGGACCTGTAATAAGGGACAGTTGGCTGCTTGTCTCAGAGTGACATCCCTGTGTTATGAGAAGTGTGATGGAAGGGAGCAGTAGCCTCTTGTCTTCTTGGCTTGCTTTTGCCAGCATGAAATCACCACTCTATGAGCTGGAATGAGAGCGAGAGGACCCAGTATTCCCAGTCTACCAAGCCTGACATAGAGTTTAACCTCTGTGCTGTAAGTGAGGTGAGAAGTGGCCATAGAGCTGTCAGCTTTTCTTGTTTGTAACACAGTTTCTGTAACACAGGCCTGGGGGAGGTAAGGAAGGACAGCAGTCAGCCCCTCTGTAGGAGATACGATAGCCCTGCCCTGCGGACTGGAGGGAGGAGGAGCCTTGTGTCCTTGGCTGTGCCGACCTTGAGTAGAACTTCCATCATCTTGAGGTGGGGCCGGGGAGTGGGTCATGGTACAATTGCCACAGATTCTTTCTGCTGTTGTGGAGATTTAGTAGATTTTATGAAAAAATGTGTCTCTATTACCCTTTTTATATGCTGTATAATCTAAAGACTACATCCAGAGGCTTTAGTTTCTTAAAAATAATTATCATCTGTTTTAACTGTTTTGTTGGAGAGAGTATCCATAAATCAACTCACAAAGTCATTCTGGAAGGTACAGTCTTTTATTTACATTGTTAGCACAAATAGAATATGATTAGACAGAATATAATCAAAAGTTAAGCTTTTCTTTGAGATTCACTGGCTTTCTCCATTGACAAAGAAAGTTGTCTTCTTGTCTTTAGCCTAAATCTGCCACAAAAGTAATTCTACCATGGATCTCCATATTAACACAATCATGTTTTCTGAGAGTATTAATATTGAAAAACAGGAATATCATATCTTTTCTGAAACACCAGTTATACTTAGAGCTATTATTCATAGTATAAAGATTAACAGTCATATCTTCTAAGTTTTGACTCTTCAACAGAAAGCACCATTAGTGTTGGGTTTTTATAATATCTAATATTAGTGTATCAAAGATAACATAATTATGAGAAGTAGTATAATTTTTCACTAGTGAAAATAATGGACACGCTATTTAAATACCTTGGGTCCTTTTCCTCAGACTCAGACCTCGAGAGGAAGATCCACCAGGTTCCTCTGCCCGTGGGATTTTCCGGGCAAGAATACTGGACTGGGTTGTCATTTCCTCCTCCAGGGGATCTTCCCGACCCAGGGACCGAACTGGAATCTCGTAGGTCTCCTGCCTTGGCAGACGGCTTCTTTACCACTAGCACTGCTTGGGAAGTCCACTGACTAGGGAAAAGGAAAAGGCCAAGCAAGAGGAAGGTTTCAGGAGGTCCTGCTGTTCTGTCTGCCTGGTTCTGTGGGGAGCGCTAGAGCACATATCAGACTATACTGTACCACTTAGACAAGAGAATTGGATAGTCCCAGAAATCAGTTATTATCTAAGCTCCTGGCAGCAAGACACAAAGAACTTGGGGACTGAGCACAGATGAGGTTTCTGAGAAAATTTGAACAAGGTACCAACAATGCCTAATAAAGCCACTGTAACATTTATTCCTTGGAACAGTCCTGCAGGTTTCACTGCTTTTGCTATTATTCAAGTCAAATTCTCCAATGTTCACTTTTGCTTTGAACTTTCTTTGCGTATCTAACCAACCCTCATCTCTTTCTAGCCACGTCTACACATGTCTTCCCCAGCACTATCTGCTTTAATCTTCACATTTCTCTGCTCCCTAAGTGATGAAGAACATTTTTAACTCACAAACCCATGTTTCTCTCCTAACCCTGGGTATTTTCCTCCCCAACCTTTCCTTCAGACCTCTTACACTTTGACCCTTGATATTGCTTCTCTTATTCACTATATTTTCCAGAATCATCTTCACCATCCAGAGGTGGTGGATTGTTTTATTATCTCTCTGATAAAATATCAGCAGAAATGGTCATGTGATCTTAAGGACATCAGAAGCTGAGGGATATCTGTGATACCGATGTGTGTGAAGGAAGAGACTGAGTATGCAGATGTCTTAAATCTGTACAGATTCATAATTTAACACTCACTTTTTATACTTCAACCCTTATCAAAAGTATTCTGAGCATTCTGACATTCTAAGAATGTCAGCTTAGGATACATGATCACCTTGGAAATATTCCATTTGCCTAATTTATATTTTAGGAAAAGTATAAATTGAACTTGATTGGTTTTCTATCACTTTTTAGGGTCATGTAAAATGTGGACACATCTGAAAGATTGTGTCAAAATTGAAGTTCCATCATGGCAAAAGGGCTATATATTCTCACTGTTCAGATCTATGACTTTGTCTTGTAATGATAGATAGTATGCTTCGGTGTATCTTCAATAGACTTTAATAGTATTTATAATAAAAAAGAAATATCCCTCTGCACACTAATTTGTGACTTCATGGGAGTCTCTCTCTTTCCCTTTGTAAAATAATGTAATCTCCATTAACATATCATGCTGTCCTGATATAGGAATTTTTCTAGGATGTGTTAAGAAAAGGAAGAGGTGGAGAGCAGGAGAGAAATTCTAACCTGCTCTGTACCCATGTGTAAGCAGAGTATTTCTGATTTCCAATGAAATTAATTATAGTAATTCTAGTCTCAATATGGGGAATACTTTCTTTGAGAGAGATAGACTTAAGTGAAAGCACTTGTAAGAGGATGGGGTCTGCTGAAAGCATTAAAGCAGATGTGAACTTAAAGTCAGAGTTCTAGCTGGTTGAGAAGACCAGAAGAGGAACTTGAGTTGTCACTGACCTTTGGTGCCAAGAACAATGGACAAGATTCTGGGAGCATCAATTTTACTTCTGTGGTTTCAATTAGACTGTAGGTTCTGGTGGACAAAAACTAAGATATCTCATTAATTAGGGGGAATGAGAAAATTGGGGAGTGGACAAATGCATGCAGATAGCAACTTTAAGAAGTAGATATTAATTTGTGGACCTAATGACTTTTTATCTCTTTAAACAGAGGTGGGTGGGCAAGAGAAGGAAACAAGTGACCAACAGCAGGTGAAACTATCAATCTTTGATAGTCCAGGAAGGAGAAATTTCCATTCTGAACTGTAGGAGAGGAGTGCATTTGGTACAGTCAATACCCTGGCAAAGGCCTTCTATGCTTGATAGCCATAGGTTCAGTTATGAATAAAAAGGAAGATGGATGACTCATAGTTTTCCTCAGTACAAGTGCCAAACAGCTCTCACTGCCCATCACAGCTTCCCAGCCTGGAGACTTAGCACCTACTTCTGCAGCAAGTGCACAGTGCTCCCCGGGCACCTGCAGCCTGGACCCAGATCTGCAGGCGAGGCTCCAGACACACCCTGCCATGTAGATAAATACGCACACACACACTGGTTCGTGCATGAAAAGTCTTAATACATTAAAGAAAACTGAAATTATATAGAATTTATTCTTTGATCAAAATTGGAATTGACTTAGAAAATCAATAGCAAAAATATATCTTTAGAAAGTCCCAAATATTTGCAACTTAGGCATTAAACTTAAAAAAAAAAACCCCATAGGTTAAAGAAGCAATTAGTGGACTATAGGAAAATATTTTGAAAGAAAATATAGTGAGAACACATATATACAAATATTTATGAGATACAGTTAATATTTTACATAGGAGAGATTTATCTTTTTAAATGCTTATACTGCTAAGGAAAAAAGGCTGAGAAAACAATTATGTAAGCTTTCAACAAAAAGAAAAGAAAAATTACAACTAATGCAAACTGAAACAGGAACATAATAAAAATGTCAAATTGGTAAAATAGAAAGAAAATGATAGAAATAACTACGAGATACCAAGTGAATTTTGCTAAAACGATTAATAAAATATACATTCCTAGGTAAAATCATCATGGTGAAAAAAGAGAAAGCATAAATTATAAATATAAGGAATGAAAAGTAAGCAATAATACAGATGCTACAGTGTTGATTATACTCCCTCTGATGTCCATCTGAAACTATTACAGCATTAATTAGCTATACTCCAATATAAAATAAAAAGTATAATAAAAAATACTAAAAGGAGAATAAAATTCATTAGCAAGTATACGCTACTGAGTTATCCCAAGTAGGGATGTGGGGAAAGTTGGGAAATCTGACTTTTTGGCAGAGGTGCAATGACAATTCAATGAGGAATAATAGAAGCAAATCATCTGGGCACAACTGGATATGTTCATAGGCAAGTAACTGAAACTTGGCCTAAACCTCACACCTTATACAAAAATTTAAGGAGAATCTCAAAATGGACCATACCTCCATGTGTGAAATATAAAACTATGAAACTTTTTGAAAAAAAGAAAATCTTCAGGACCAATTGTTAGACAAAATGATTTTTGTCATGACACTGAAATCACAATCCATAAAAAATAAACTATTTCATCAAAATTAAAAATGCTTGCTCTGTGAAAGATACCATTAAAAGAATGAAAAAGACAAACCACAGAATGGCAGGAAATATTTTCACAATGTATTTTCATCAAAGGATAGTATTCAGAATACAATGAACTCTCTAAACTCAGCAGGAAGAAAACAAGCAATCTAACTGAAAAACGAACAAAAGGTTCACCCAGACACTTCATGCAAGAACTTTGTATTAGGGAAATAGGCATGTAAATAAGCATGTAAACAGATGTTCAACATCATTAACCATCAAGAAAATGCAAATTAAGGCCACAATGAGATACCAGTCCACATCTTTCTTAATGGCTAAAATGAAAAATACTGATGATACCAAGTTCTGGCAATGATGTAGAGAAACTGGATTACTCATACATTGCTGGTGGGAAAATGATACAGTCATTCTGGAAGACAGTTTAGCAGTTACACATAAACTTAAATATTCACTCACCTTACAGCTCAGCAATCATACTCCTTTATGAGCATTTATGCTTGAGAAATGAAAAACATGTTCACACAAAAATCTGTACATGAATACTCATGGCAGCTGTGTTTGTGATGGCCCAAAGCTGGAAACCAGCAAATGTTCTTCATTGTCTGAATAGATAGATATGCTGTGGTACACCCGTACAATAAAATATTACTTATAGATCTATCTCAGCTTGAAATAGGGTTAAGTCTCAATAAACCAATTTAAGTTGAAAATATCATAAGTAGAAAATGAATATAATAAGCACTGTGAATCAGAGTTTAGCCTATCCTAACCTTAAGGTGTTGTACTGAAAGTGAAAAACAGAGTGGTTGTATGAGTGCAGAATGGTGGTAAGTGTATCCGTTGTTTACCCTCATGATCCCAGGGCTGACAGAGGGCTCAGCTTGCTATTGCTGTTCAGCGTCATTAGAGAACGTCATGCAGCATGTTACCAGCATGGGGAAAGATAGAAATTGAAAATACAAAGTATGGTTTCTAGTGAATGTATATATACCTTTCTCATAACCATTAAGTCAAAAATCCTAAGTTGGTCCATCATAAGCTGGGGACAGTCTGTAGTGATTAATAGAAATATACTATTGATACCTGCAATAGCCTAGATGGATCTCAATGGTGAGTGAAAAAAGTATCTTGGAAGACTACATGGTACATGCTTACACACTATATTATTACAATTGCATACATAATGTATGAGTTAACTTTTACAGCATTCTCAAAAGGACAAAATATAGAGATCAAAAGATCAGTAGTTTCTGGGGGTTATCACAAGTTGCAGGGGTGGAGATAGTACGAAAATAATTTTCTTCAGAGATGGAACAATTCTGTATCATGATTTTTGTAATGGTACAAAAACTTATATCTGTGTTAAAATTTCATAGAGCTATGCATAAAAAAGTGCATATGAAACTAATGTATCAGATTATCATTTGTATTTTAAAATCTTTTATCAATATCAATTTTCTGGTATATATAATGTATATGATTGTTATATATAAATATATATGCTACATATACAATCTCATGCTGCTGCCCAGGCTGCTGTGAGCATTCATGATCTCTTCTTTGAAGATACAAGCAAACAAAGGCCTCAGCTGCCTGACAGCACTCAGAGGTGAAATGGGACAGAGGAGAAGACGTCTCAACTAAATCTGCACGCTCCTCCGTGTATCAGACATTAACGACACCACTCAAGGAGCTTAAAAGCAAGGAACTGACACTGTTTTAAAGACCTTGTCTGTATGTTCTTTTCTATTATCTATATGTCTTTGATTCTTTCTATTAATTCATCCATTAAAATGATGAAACCAAATGGAAGATTGACAGCTATATTCTAAATGAACATGTTAGTTCAGTTCAGTTCAGTCACTCAGTTGTTTCTGACTTTTTGCGACCCAATGGACCGTAGCTTGCCAGGTTTCCCTGTCCGTCACCAACTCCCCGAGCTTACGCAAACTCATGTCCCTTGAGTTGGTAATGCCATCCAACCGTCTCATCCTCTGCCATCTCTGTCTCCTCCTGCCTTCAATGAACATGTAACAGTTTACAAAATTTCATGCATCACCATCTATGGTGTAGATACTGCTTGTAGATACTAAGTTTTGTTGGAGTGCATTATAATACTATGGCACAAAAAGGTACACATGCTTATGTAAAGTGTATTTTGCCAGAAGAAAAAATAATAAGCAACTAACTAGTGAGACTGAACAATTTGGGCCAGTGGGGTAGAAAATGTGACAGGAGGACAGTTCCAAGACACATCATCTAATAAGTACAATTCTACTTGTGGAGGCAATGAGACTGAATATTCTGATCCTTCTCAAAATCTAATAAATAAGACTCAATATCAGGTTTCAAAAGTATAATTATTTTATTCCTGTCATGAATTCATATAAACACAATCAATAGGATAGACTCTTAAAGTCAGAAGGACTGATATTTTGTTATCATTTGATGTCAAAGTAATTTTACATATTGAAAAAACTAAGTAGAGCCCTAAAATCCAGAAAAAAATACATTAAAAATTTTGGATAAGACTACATTTCACCAGGAAGACCAAAGGTCTGTGAGTTTTTAAATAAAGTACTTAGATTCTGGATGTAGCAATATAACTGTAGGCTAAATAAATGGCTAGTAAGTAGATTACAAGAAGGGTTCGTAGCTTATACTAAATTTTATTTTAGATCTGTTCATGTTGCAGCAAATGGCATTATTTTATTCTTTTTTTTTTTTTTTTTTATAGCTGAATGGTTTCATCATGGGTTTCCCTGGTGGCCCGGTAGTAAAGAATGCATTTGCCAAGCAGGAGACATGGGTTTGACCCCTGGGTCAGGAAGAACCCCTGGAGAAGGAAATGGTACCCCACTCCAGTAGTCTTGCCTGGGAAATCCCATGGACAGAGCAGTCTGGAGGGCTACAGTCCATGGGGTTGAAAAACAGGGGGACACGACTTAGCAACTAAACAACAACGGCAACAATTTCATTACACATATGTTCCACATCTTTATCCACTGCTCTGTTGATGGATCTTTCATTTTGCTGTATAGCAGAGGCTAACACAACACTGTAAATCAACTATACTCTAATAAAAAGTTCAAAAACAAAAAACAAATGCTGTTTTAAATGAGATGGCAAAATTAATGTGTTGAATAATTATCAGTGAATGTCACCTAGTTTGTTCCTCAGTTCCCCTCAGCTCAAACCTTTATTACTAATTGCTTTTGTGAAGCCCCCTTTCAGGATCAGCCTGACTTAATTACCAGTGAAAGAAAATCGACAAAGTAAAAGTTTGTGGTGAGTCAGACATTTTTTCCCACCTGTGCACAGACCACATGACGTATATAAATGACAAATCCCACTTCCTGTTGAAGGAATCACACAGGACCTGAGGTAATATGTATATGTGCTGCCAGGAGCACAAAGACACTCTCAGCTTGAGGCAAAACTGAGCACAATTGTGCAGGGGAATCCACCCCTCATGCCGCTTTCCAGTCTCCTCTGGGTATTCCTGGCCTTCCCCTTCTCTGGTAGGGATGCTCCCAAACGTGGGTGTGAGTGTTCGGGGTGAAAAGACTGCACACAGGCACGTGGTGCTTCACAGGGACTTGGGGAGGAAAGGAGGACTGGAGAAAAGCAAGCATCTTATGATTTCAGTTGGTGTTGGGGGGTGGTGGTCCTAAAAGAGTCTAATTCCTACATTATTTTATTCACTGTTTCATCTCTGTTTTCTGATTTTCCCCACAGGATCCAGTGTAGCCCAGAAAGTTATTCAAGACCAGCCAGACATATCCAGTCGAGTTGGGGAGTCAGTTACCCTGAACTGTCGGTATGAAACGAGTAGGAGCAGTTACAGCATTTTTTGGTACAAGCAACTTCCCAGTGGAGCGATGATCTTCCTTACAAGGGATGGCCATTACTCTATAAATGTTGAGAGATCACGTAAATCATCCAGCCTCACCATTTCAACCTTACAATTGGAACATTCTGCAAAGTACTTCTGTGTTCTCTGGGAACTCACAGTGCTTGAAGTAATAGGAAAAGCTGAACAAAAACCCCCAAGTTTAATAAGAGAAAGCCTCTCTGCTGTAGGACCCAGGCTGAAATACACACCTGCAGATCCCAGACAATAATGGTAGTCCTGTGGTTGCTTCATCTGTGGTCTGAATCAGAAGCTTTAATTCTAAATAGAAGCTCCTTCCGTGTCATATGGAAGCAGGTGTCCAGAGTAACTTTCTACTGGTACATTTTCCTTTTGAATTTTTGACTTTAAATCAACCATACAGAACATGTGTAAAGTTGTCTAACTTTGAAAACTTGTCCCATAATAATATAAAATGACACTTTCACCTAAAGATCCTCACATCACAAATCTTGGTATAGTATCTGAAATTGTCATGAAAATAATTTCCTTAGTTCTTTCCTTTTAGGGTTTCCCAGGCAGTAGAGGTAAAGAACTTGCCTGCCAATGCAGGAGACATAAGAGACACAGATTTGATCCCTGGTTTGGGAAGTTCCACTGGAGGAGGGCATGGCAACCCACTCCAGTATTCTTGCCTGGAGAATCCCTTGGACAGAGGAGCTTGGTGGGCTATAGTCCATAGGGTCACAAAGAGTAGGACATAACTGAAGTGACATCATACAGCCCTTTCCTCTTAGACATCATGTCAGGGCATATTCAGAGAAGGAGAACTACCAGTGATGTAGAGTAAAAGATTAGTTATGAGGATTATTCCACTTTTCTTGTGGCTTGGCTGGTAAAGTATCTGCCTGCAATGCAAGAGACCTGGGGAGAGTCCCTTGAACTGAAAGGAGACCAAACCAGTCAACCCTAAAGGAAATCAGTCCTGAATATTCATTGGAAGGACTGATGTTGAAGCTGAAACTCCAATACTTTGGACACCTGATGCGAACAGTTGACTCATTGGAAAAGACCCTGGTACTGGGAAAGATTGAAGACAGGAGGAGAAGGGGATGACAGAGGATGAGATGGTTGGATGGTGTCACTGACTCAATGGACATGAGTGTGAGCAAGCTCTGGGAGTTGGTGATGGACAGGGAGGCCTGGTGTGCTGCAGTCCATGGGGTCACAAAGAGTCAGACACCACTGAGTGACTGAACTGATAAGGATTATTCACTGGCAGGAACTAGAGCTGGTGGAAGAGTCTTTTGCATTTGTATTCCAACACTAAATACAGATTAAAAATGTTATGTTTGTATTTGGTGTTGTGTCTGAATTGACTGACAGTCAACCAGAGTAACATTTGTGAAGGAAAGTTGGATGTGGACAAAAGCATGGGCAAACTGTGACATGTATGGAAATATATGAGGATAATGGAACCCACAAGATACACCAAACCTTGTCTTTTTCTCCTACCTCCTTTAGGCTCAAAGTACTGTGTGACCTTCAGGAGAAGTGGATGTCAGTTGCCATCATGCTACAAGCATACTTAGTCAAAGGCAAAGATTACATGAGTAAGAGATCTGGTGGAAGGTCGAGGAGTTGTGAGTCAACAATAAATTGAACTACCTGATCAGCAGCAACGTTATGAGTTGCCAGAGTCCCTGGAGCCCTACACCAACCTGTGGAAGATAGAAACATGGCTACTGCATCAAAAGTACCTTCCAAATCTTATGCAGACCTCTTCCATGGCCAACCATAAACAAGAACAATACAGGGAAACAAGTTCTGGGAAACAGATTTCCAGATAGTTAAGTTGAGACACTATAAAGCCACTGTAATAGCTTAACTAGTTAACTGCATTCCTTGTTAACTAAGAATTCATCACTACCTCTTTGAAGAACAAAGCTTTCTGATAAGGACAACAGGAAAATTATGATTCGTGTTCAGTTCAGTTCAGTCGCTCAGTCATGTCCGACTCTTTGCGACCCCATGAACTGCAGCACGCCAGGCCTCCCTGTCCATCACCAACTCCTGGAGTTTACCCAAACTCACGTCCATAGAGTCGGTGATGTCATCCAACCATCTCATCCTCTGTCGTCCCCTTCTCCTCCTGCCCTCAATCTTTCCCAGCATCAGGATCTTTTCAAATGAGTCAGCACTTTGCATCGGGTGGCCAAAGGATTGGAGTTTCAGCTTCAACATCAGTCCTTCCAATGAACACCCAGGACTGATCTCCTTTAGGACTGGACTGGTTGGATCTCCTTGCAGTCCAAGGGACTCTCAAGAGTTTCCCCCAACACCACAGTTCAAAAGCATCAATTCTTCAGCGCTCAGCTTTCTTTATCATCCAACTCTCACACCCATACATGACCACTGGAAACACCATAGCCTCGACTAGAGGGACCTTTGTTGACAAAGTAATGTCTCTGCTTTTTAATATGCTGTCTAGGTTGGTCATAACTTTCCTTCCAAGGAGTAAGCGTATTTTTATTTCATGGCTGCAATCACAATTTGCAGTGATTTTGAAGCCCAGAAAAGTAAAGTCAGCCATTTTTTCCACTGTTTCCCCATCTATTTGCCATGAAGTGATGGGACCAGATGCCATGATCTTAGTTTTCTGAATATTGAGCTTTAAGCCAACTTTTTCACTCTCCTCTTTCACTCTCATCAAGAGGCTCTTTAGTTCTTCTTCGCTTTCTGTCATAAAGGTGGTGTCATCTGCATATCTGAGGTTACTGATATTTCTCCCGCCAATCTTGATTCCTGTTTGTGCTTCTTCCAGCCCGGCGTTTCTCATGATGTACTCTGCATATAAGTTAAATAAGCAGGATGACAATATACAGCCTTGACATACTCCTTTTCCTATTTGGAACCAGTCTGTAGTTTCATGTCCAGTTCTAACTGTTGCTTCCTGATCTGAATACATGTTTCTCAAGAGGCAGGTCAGATGGTCTGGTATTCCCATCTCTTAGAATTATCCACAGTTTATTGTGATCCACACAGTCAAAGGCTTTGGCATAGTCAATAAAGCAGACATAGATGTTTTTCTGGAACTCTCTTGCTTTTTCAATGATCCAGCAGATGTTGGCAATTTGATCTCTGGTTCCTCTGCCTTTTCTAAATCCAGCTTGAACATCCGGAAGTTCATGGTTCACATATTGCTGAGGCCTGGCTTGGAGAATTTTAAGCATTACTTTACTAGGGTGTGAGATGAGTGCAATTGTGTGGTAGTTTGAGCATTCTTTAGCATTGCCTTTCTTTGGAATTAGAATGAAAACTGACATTTTCCAGTCCTGTGGCCACTGTTGAGTTTTCCAAATTTGTTGACATATTGAGTGCAACACTTTCACAGCATCATCCTTTAGGATTTCAAATGACTCAACTGGAATTCCATCACCTCCACTAACTTTGTTCACAGTGATGCTTCCTAAGGCCCATTTGACTTCACATTCCAGAATGTTTGGCTCTAGTTGAGTGATCACACCATCATGATTATCTGGGTCATGAAGGTCTTTTTTGTACAGTTCTTCTGTGTATTCTTGTCACCTCTTATTAATATATTCTGCTTCTGTTAGGTCCCTACCATTTCTGTCCTTTTTTGAGCCCATCTTTGCATGAAATGTTCCCTTGATACCGCTAATTTTCTTGAAGAGATCTCTAGTCTTTCCCATTTTATTGTTTTCCTCTATTTCTTTGCACTGATCACTGAGGAAGGCTTTATTATCTCTCCTTGCTACTCTTTGGAACTCTGCATTCAAATGGGTATATATTTCCTTTTCTCCTTTGCTCTTTGCTTCTCTTCTTTTCACAGATATTTGTAAGTCCTCCTCAAACAGCCATTTTGCTTTAATGCATTTCTTTTTCTTTTGGGGATGGTCTTGATCCCTGTCTCCTGTGCAAGGTCACGATCCTCTGTCTATAGTTCATCAGGCACCCTGTCTATAAGATCTATTCCCTTTTCATCTTTGAGAAATGAGACACAACTTTCCTAGCTGTGAAAAGTGTCTCAAACCTTTATTTTTATCCAGAGTGTACCATTTACAGGGCTCCTTGGAGAAGATTTGGATATGAGGAAGACTTGATCCAGAACAGGATGAATGTGTGTCTCAGTGCCAGTGACAATATGAGTTTAAACTAGAACCTAAAGAGATCTGTGAAGAATGGTTCTATCAAGATCTACAAGACTTTCTAGAACTACAACAAAGAAAACATGTCCTTTTCATCATATGGGGTTGGAATGCAAACATAGGAAGTCAAGAGGTACCTGGAGTAACAGGCAAGTTTGGCCTTGGAATACAAAATGAAGCAGGACAAAGGCTAGCAGAGTTTCGCCAAGAAAACACACTAGTCATAGCAAACACCCTCTTCCAAAAACACAAAAGCCCACCCTACACATGGATATCATCAGAGGGTTAATACAGAAATCAGATTGATTATATTCTTTGCAGCCAAAGATGGAGGAAATCTATACAGTCAAAAAAGAAAATCAGGAGCCGACTGTGGCTAAGATCATGAGCTCCTTATTGCAAAATTCAGGCTTAAGCTGAAGAAAGTAGGGAAAACCACTAGACCATTTAGGTGTGACCTAAATCAAGAACCGTATGATTATAGAATGGAGGTGACAACTAGCTTCAGGGATTAAAGCCCATAGACAGAGTTCCTGAAGAACTGTGGTTGGAGGTTCATAACATTGTACAGAAGTCAGTGACCAAAACCATCCCAAAGCAAAAGAAATGCAAGAAGACAAAATGTTTCTCTAAGAAAATATCTGAGAAAAGAAGTAAGAGATAAAGAAGAAGGGGAAATATATAGCCAAATGAATGCAGAATTCCAGAGAATAGCAAGGAGAGATAAGAAATCTTTCTTAAGTGAGCAATGCAAAGAAATAGCAGGGAACAATAGAATGGGAAAGACGATAGATTTCTTCAAGAAAATTAGAGATACCAAGGGAATATTTCATGCAATAATGGGCACAAAAAAGGACAGAAATGTCAAGAATCTAACAGAAGCAGAAGAGATTAAGAAGAGGTGGCAAGAATACACAGAAAAAAACTGTACAAAAAAACTCTTAATGACCCAGATAACCAGGATGGTCACTCACCTAAAGTCAGACATCCTGGAGTGTGAAGTCTAGTGGGCCTTAGGAAGCATTAGTATAAACAAAGCTAGTGCAGATGATGGAATTCCAGCTAACCTTTTAAAGTCCTAAATGATGATAATGTTAAAGGGCTGTACTCATTGTGCCAGCAAATTTTGAAAACACAGCAATGGTCACAGGAGTAGAAAAGGTCAGTTTTCATTCCAATACTAAAGAAAGGCAATACCAAAGAATGTTCAAACTATCATACAATTGAGCTCGTTTCATAGATTAGCAAGGTAATGCACAAAATCCTTCAAGTAGGCTTAAGCAGTATGTGAACTGAGAAATTCCAAATGTATAAGTTGGATTTAGAAAAGGAAGAGGAACCAGAAATCAAGTTGCCAACATTCATTGGATCATAGAAAAAGCAAGGGAATTCTAGAAAAGCATCTGCCTCTGCTTCACTGACTACACTAAAGCCTTTGAATGTGTGGATCACAACAAACTGAAAAATTCTTAAATTGATAGGATGCTAGTACACCTTACCTGCCTCATGTGAAACCTGCATGCAGGTCAGGAAGCAAGAGAACTGGACATGGAACAACAAACAAGTTCAAAATTGGGAAAGGAGTACATCAAGGTTGTACACTGTCCTCCTCTGCTTATTTAAATTGTATGTAGAGTACATCACACATCATGTGAAATGCTGGGTTGGATGAATCACAAGCTGGAATCAAGATTGCCAGGAGAAATACCAACAACCTCAAATATTCAGATAATACCACTTTAATGGCAGAAAGAGAAGAGTAACTAAAGAGCCTCTTGATGAGGGTGAAGTAGGACAGTGACAAATTGACTTAAAACTCAACATTCAAAAAACTAAGATCATGGCATCTGATCCCATCACTTCATGGCAAATAGATGGGGGAAAAGTGTAAGCAGTCACGGATTTTATTTTCTTGGGCTCCAAAATCACTGTGGAAGATGATTGCAGCCATGATATTAAAAGATGCTTGCTTCTTGGATGGAAACCTAGACAGCATATTAAAAAGCAGAGAGATCACTTTGCCAACAAAGGCCCATAGAGTCAAAACTATGGTTTTCCAGTAGTCATGTATGGCTATGAGAGTTGGACGCTAAAGAAGGCTGAGAGCCGAAGAATTGAGCCTTTCTAATTGTGGTGCTGTAGAAGACCTTTGAGAGTTTCTTTGACAACAAGGATATCAAACCAGTCAATTCTAAAGGAAATCAACCCTGAATATTCATCAAAAAGACTGATGCTGAAGCTAAAGCTCTAATACTTTGACCCCCTGGTGTGAAGAGCCGACTCACTGAAAAGACCCTGATGCTGGGGAAGATTAAGGGCAGGAGAAGAAGGGGGTGACAGAGGACGAGATGACTGGATGGCATCATCCACACAATGGACATGAGTTTGAGCAGTCTCTTGGAGATAGTGAAGGACAGGGAAGTCTGCTGTGCTGCAGTCCACAGGGTCACGTAGAGTCAGACACAACTGAGTGACTGAACAACAGTGAGACTTCCACTAAGTATTTATGAATGTTTGTTAAATGAACAGAGCATGATTACCATAACATTTACTCCCATGTCTTCAATAGAATTTTCCTCAATCCTAGACTTGAATTTATTGTTTATTGGCCATTTTGTTCACAATTTATTGTTCATTTTGTTCACAATAATAACCCTCTGTTTATACTATTGGAGCCTTTTGTTTGGCATGCATTCCATAAAACTGGAAGGTTGTTTTCAAAATAATTTAAACACTTGTTCAAGATAATTTTTCATTAAATCCATGAATAATGATTCATCAGCTCATTCAGGATACAAGTAATTCTTGAGTGTCTACTGTGTACCAAACTTTCTTATAAACATTGAATTACATGGCCTTTGAAGTAAATTTTAAATATAGGAAGGTTAGAGACAAATGAAAACTTAAAGAAATCAACAAATGAGAATCATATGACTGCAATAAAGCAGTCAAAGATAATGGGGGTCCTATGTCTAAACATGCCAAAGTCTACGGCGTGTTTAGGACCAAGAAAATACAGATGAGTACAGAGGTATTACAAGTAAGATCTGTGCTTCAGTCGTGTCTGACTGTATGAGTCATGGACTGTAGCCCACCAGGCTCCTCTTTCCAATGAATTTTCCAGGCAGAATATTGGAGTGGGTTGCCATGGGCCCTTCTCCAGGGGATCGACCTGATCCAGGGATTGAACCTGGGTCTCTTAAGTCTTATGCATTGGTAGATGAGTTCTTTAACACTTGCACCACCTGGGAAGTCCATTTACCTGCAAACTTGAGGGGTTTTTCAAAAAAGTTGCTTGCTGACTTTTGGTCTGGATTTAAATCTGCAGTTCTTCTATTCAGTCACAAGACAGGGCTGATTCATCTGGAAAAAGTGTTTCTGGGAGAAGGGAAGGGCAATTTATTTTCCACTGATTTTTTTTCCATTTATTTTTATTAGTTGGAGGCTAATTACTTTACAATATTGTAGTGGTTTTTGTCATACATTGACATGAATCAGCCATGGATTTACATGTATTCCCCATTCCGATCCCCCCTCCCACCTTCCTCTCCACCCAATTCCTCTGGGTCTTCCTAGTGCCCCAAAAAGGAAAAATGACACTTTCATCTTCTTTAAACAACTTGAGCTTTATTATCCCTTGTTGAATGTGTGTGGTCAAGGGTTCAGGTTAGCCCAATAGCCTAAGCCCTTTCCAAGTACCTTCCTAACACGATCTCCCATTTTCCTGCTCTGATTATCCCTTCCGTTTTCTATTCTTGATACCCTTTTCCCCTCCTCCAACTTTTTCTACCACTCACACCCACCTCCACCCCACATCCACTTTTTTTCCTTCATTTCTGTCTATTCCTCTGCCTTAGCATCCTTGCTACACAACATCCACAAGCATCGGCATAAGGAACATGAGGATTAAGGACCACTGTTCAATGAGGAGATGAACAGCATCTATGTCAATCAGTTAGTTTATTAAGAACAAATGCACGGAAAATGTCTGCCTAGTTGGCAATAGATGCATGATTCCAAGAACCCTCACAAGAGCTGCTGCGAGTTCTAGGATATGTAACTTTTCGTCTCAGTGTTATTAATTTTTTCTGTCTCCCAGAGCAAATCACTGCCTACTTTTGAATCTCCCATTAATTTTCTGGAATGTGGATGGAAATTTTCATCATTTTACAACACAGAGCTCAGTACATTTTTCTGGGATTAAGCATTGTGTTCCTCAGGCTTCATGGAGCATCAGCCAGTTTCCTAAGAAACAAATGAAAGACCAATAACTGTGCAGACACATCATTGTGATCAGTGCTCCTTATCCAGAGACAGACTTTAAACTTCTTAGGTGATCTCATTGTGAGCTGGGGATGCTTCACCATCTTTTGGGGACATGACTAAAACTGGGGAGGAAGACATAGACAAGGAACTGTTTGATCATTGGCTGAGAAGGTCCTGACAACACAGCAGTATCTGCGCTGGTTGTACGTTTTTACTGACAGCTGTTGCCTCTGTTCTCTGGAACCTCCTCAAGCCAAGGATCAGACACAAGTCTGAGCTCTGGGCCCATGGTCCTAGCTTGTCCTTGAAGTATGAGGCTGGTGACTGGAATAAGCGTGTTTCTGACCTTGGGTAAGTGCTCTGTGTCTACAAGGGGTGACTTGAGGGCAAAGGGCCACAAAGAGTCACTCACTCTCCACTCCACTCCCTGTGCTGTATTCAGCATCACAGTGATGGGACTGAGAAGTGATCTGTGGGTTTGCTAAAGAGGACAGACTTCTACATGACAGGTTAAATCATAGCCACAACACCAGAAGAGTCCTTAGCAGTAAGTAGGTTGTAAGAATTCTCTGGGCTTATTAAGCCAAGGACCCATGGGACAAAACCTATGGAATTTCTGATTCTTGCCACGTATCTTTGGTCTCTATAATTTTGTTGTTGTCCAGTTGCTAAGTTGTATCCAACTTTGTCCTCTACTATCTCAGAGTATGCTCAAATTCATGTTCACTGAGATGGTGGTGCTGTTTAACCATCTCATCCTCTGATGCTCCCTTCTCCTTTTGCCTTCACTCTTTCCCAGAATCAGGGTATTTTTCAATGGGTCAGCTCTTCTCATCAGGTGGACAAAATATTGGAGCATCAGTCTCTCCAGCGAACATTTAGGGTCCATTTCCTTTAGGATAACTGGTTTGATTTACTTGAAGTCCAATAATGAGCATCAACAATATTTTTACAAGACATAAGTAGAAACACTGGAGTAGGGGTTAAGGCCAGACAGTTACAGGAGGCTTATGCCTTTGAGCCATAGAATTACACTGATTTGTGCTCTGGAGTTAATTTGATTTCTTAACCCCCCAGGGACTGTGATTGATGATAAGACCACTCAGCCCAGCTCCTTGGATTGTTCTGAAGGAGAGGATGCAAACCTGCCTTGTAACCACTCTACCATTGGTGGAAATGACTATATACATTGGTATCTGCAAAATCCCAATCAGAGTCCACAGTATGTCATTCATGGCTTACGAGGCACAGTGAACAGCAGCCTGGCCTCTCTGACCACAGCTTCAGACAGAAAGTCCAGCACCTTGGTCCTGCCCCAGGTCACCCTGAGAGACACCGCTGTGTACTACTGCGTCCTGAGAGGGGCACACGGGGACAGACGGGGCTGCACCTGCGCAGTATCTCTGGTGGGAAGAAGGGGGGACACAGTGGGGGAGCAGTCACGAGAGCAAACCTAGAGTCATCTGGAAGGAGAGTCAGAGAGCAGTAAGAGATGAGGAAAATGTAGGGAAGGAAACGGGGAGAAGACGCATAAAGTAAAGGACAAGGAAGAAGTGCTTCATTGATTAATGTGGCTGAGACAAATTATGGGTATACTAAGAATCCTAATTGCAACATAGAAATGAAGTGAGAAGTATTAGCAATGTTTCATGGTTCTTTCTCATGTCAATAAAACATTAGTTCCAGTGTGTTACTATTAACCTAAAAGTGAGAAAAATACAAATAATTCTCATTGTTCCAAAGACTTCTTTCATGTCTGACTCTTTGCCAACTCAAGAACTGTAGCCCTCCAGTCTCCTCTGTCCATGGGATTTTCTAGGCAAGAATACTGGAGTGGGTTACCATTTCCTTCTCCAGAAGATCTTCCCAATCCAAGGATCAAATCTGGTCTCCTTTGTCTCCTGCATTGTAGGTAGATTCTTTACCATTGTGCCACCTGCAAAGTGGTTCAACTTATTCTTTACAATGTCTATGTAGTATTCTGAAATGTTCTATTATTAACCACCTTTCCATTAATAAATATTTGTCTCTATTACTGTGCTATCATAAAGAGTGTTGTCTTTATACAGCTTTGTAGATTGACTTTTGTATATGTGGAGACATGTCTACTGTAATGGAATTTCTGAAACTGGAATGGCTGTTTGCAAAATAAGGTGCACTTAAAAATGTTTTTGATAAAGTGACAACTTTCCATTCAAGTGGTATAAACAATTATACTTCAACCAACAGGGAGTGGGAAGGTGCAGTTTGCATCTTCTAAAAATTGACAATTATCAGCCTCTTTCATTTTAGCAATCCAAAGGTACTTTATCTATCTATAGCATTTTACTGATCCCTAGTGCTTTTGAGCAATTTTTTTCTCTGTATATTGGCACTCTTTCATTCAACCTTGGTCACATGCTTATTCCTATCTTTTGACCATTTTTTCCCATTGTATTAGTTTTATTTTTATTTGCTAGAATTATTTTGATATCCTACTTGATAATTCAACTTTTATATTTGTTAGTATGTTTTATTCTAACATACTACCATTTATTTTTTAAATGATGTTGTCTTTAGTTCTTACACTGTCAAATCTATCAAAAATTTCTTTTTGGCTTTAAAATCACTGTCTTTTTTAGAAAGCCCTAAATGTATCTCTTAATCTTCATGACCATTTAGTGAGTTATTCTGAGATCTATGCTACCTATTAGAAAGCTAAGCCTCAAAGAAATTTTAAAAATTGCTTATCTTCAGTTTTAATAAGTCTTAGTCCAGCTGTTACATTTATTTTTAAATCTGCTAATGTCAAGCTCCAAAATCTTGGCATGTGTTGCTCAATGTGGCCTCGTTGGAAGCAATGGTAAGAAGAAAGCCCCAAACTAATGAGTCAACTGGAAAGTCAGTGGAATGAATCACAATACCCATCGCAGAAGGTGAAACATTTCAGGGCAAAATGTCAAGTGTTAGAATAAAAAGCGTATGCTGTGACTCAAGAAAAGCAATGATCCTTCATCTGTAAAGAGACATGCTAGTCCTCTAAATACCAAAGGGCCATAGGACTATGTGTTACTGACTGTAGCAAGATTCTGAAACATCCTTAGCTCCTTATTAGCCACACATTTTCCCCAGGTGAAAAGATTTAGAGGAAATTAGAGCACAAGGCAGGAAAATAATAGAGAGGTATTCTGGTCCTTGATGTGAGTGGCATCACTAACATAATATTCTTGGATCATCAAAAAGACAGAAATGTATCCTCCTGTGTAGGATGTGTACCTAAATGTGAATTGCTGTGTTTATCAGGCTTTGGAAGTTGCTTTGATCCGTGAGTTAGAGATGAAGGAACAGATACTTGTACTGAAGTCTTGGAAAGTGCAATGAGAGGCGCTGTAGCACTTTCCAAATACCAGCATATCTCTCCAGTCGCTTTTTCACTCATCTCTTCCTCTTCACAGACTTTGAGCTCACTTTCCTTTTCCTCACTTCACTATTCCTGAAACATATCTTTTTGTTCCTTTTGCTTATTGAAGTATTCTCAGTCATCAGCCCAGTACCCAACATATAGTAGGTGTTCAATAAATATTTATTGAGTAAAGAAATATTCATGACTGATGATACTAATAAGTACTAGGGATGCAATAATATATTGAAAGGGTGAGTTAGAGCTTCTATGAAAATAGAAGAGAGAGTCAACCTCACACAGATTTCATAATGAAGACAGGATTATATTTGAAAAATACTTATTTATTCATAAACCCATTAATCCTTTCCTTTTATTTCCATTTCTTTCCCTTCCTCCCTCGCTCTCTCTTTTCCTTCTTTCCTCTCTTTACTCCTTTTTCCTATCATTATTAGTGAAGTAGATCATGTGAAACTTTAGTTTATTCCAATACAAAATTCTTTCTTCCATTAAAATTCCCAGTATGTTGTATTTCTCATAAAGTGGTTGACACCAGATATTTTGAAAAATTTAAATTGTGTTTAAGTAGAGTCCCCTGCAAAGAGGCAGGGAATTCTCCTGATTTTAGAAAAATGGATAAAAAAATAGTTATTTAGCTGTCAACTGGTATTCTCATTCATTCACCTTCCATAACTATAAGCCAACAAAAGTGTTAAAATTCCATGTGGTATTTCAGCAAACCCATGCCCATAGGAAGCACAGTGCTTGCCAACCCAAAAGTGGTGAACAGATTTTAAAAAGCCTTTTTTGCTTTCTAATTTTTCATCTCTGTTCAGAAATAACCCTTACAAAAAAAATAAATAAATCAAGAGCCATTTTTATACCAAACGTGTCCTGCTTTAAAACATTCTACTGAATTTATCTTTAGAAATTATAGAATTAATGAGTACTGTTTAATAGAACTGTCATTAGTTCTATCACTAATGCTACCAATAGAGATTCACCATGAGTATATGATCTCACAAGAAAATTAATAGGAGTTAGTAACTTGGAGCTCCATTGGCTCACTGTGTCTCTTAACTCTTTTTCCCTACAGCTAATGCATTAGTAAATTGAATCAGGAAATATTGTTAGCAGTGCACACTGAGGATTCTAATGTTTCACAAATTCTACCTGTTTGCATATCCGAGGGACTGAATCTAAAGTTAGAAGAATATCTAATTTGTTCATTACACTAGAACTGCATAAAACTGGCAACATACTAAATGATGTTTAAGTTAACTAATAACAAGTGTATACACAATACAGAACATAAGAAGAAAGTATCCTGGGCACAAAGAGGATGAGAAAACTTCAGAAAATAATTCATTTTAGTAGTTAGAGAGAAAGTTCAGAAAACTATATCACTCATGTAATAAATACATGCTAACTATGAAAGGTAAAGAAAAATTTTAAAAATAGAAAAAATAGAAGAAAACCTGAAATAAAGGAGAATGATATGACCAGATGGAGAGGGTGACAAAGCAAAATTTTGTGATAAAATTAATATTAGAAAGGTATTACACTAAAAATTGGAAAACATTTCCATCCATGTGCCAAGGATAAAGGGTTTATAAATAGCAGTCAGAATGCAGATCTGAATGTAAGAATAACACACGAAGTTAATAGAAAAAATTCAGAACTTGTTCATTACTTTGTGTTAGATACACATTTCTTAAAAAGGACACAAGAATCACTAAACATCAAAACTAATCTATATTCATATATACATTCATGTTTTGTCACTTTTCTGTATAGCAGAGATGGGCACAGCATTGTAAACCAACTATCCTTCATTAAAAAACTGATCTACATTAAAATTATTTCAAGAGTTAAAAGGATAACTAGAAAACCTATGAAAGGATAACTAATAAATCTATTTACAATATTAGCATCTTACCAAATTTAATATTGATTATCAAAAATGATATATATTATGAAACACTATCACATATATCATCAAAGGGATCATTTTGATTTAAAAATATCTCTTTCAAATCAACAAGAAAGCAAGCAAATTGATAGAAAAGACAAAAGTCTGAAGTAGGTTTTTGACAAGAGAAGATATTCAGATGGTCAATAAACATGTCATTCCTATAGGATACATAAGCTGACATAGCTCATTTACACTGGCAGAAATCAGAATACTGTTATATGCAGGGCGATATCATAAAGAGAGCACTGTAGGGCTGGTAAAACTCTGTTTCTTGATCTGAGTGCTGGTTAAAAGAGTGCTGGTTATGTGAAAATTTACCAGGCTGTACTCTTATATTACATTTTCCCATATGAATATAATACTCCAATGAAAACTAAAATGATATATGATGACCTCCTACTAATTATAAGGTAACAATGAACTAAAACTGAAATTTCAGGTGCTTTCATTCTAGTCTTCCTTTTCTGCTCCTGAAATATTTAAATAAGAACAGATTTGTGAGACAAGCATGACTTCCGACCAGGGGTAAGTTGTCTATTAATAGACCATAGATGAGAAATATGCTATTGGTCTTTTTCATCTCTCCGGGATATAAATGTGACTTTTGACCTTTGGTAAGTAGTATCAGGACTCCCCTGGTGGCTCAGCGGTAAAGAATCTGCCTGCAATGCAGGAGCCACAGGAGTCTCAGTTTCAATCCCTGGGTCGGGAAGATCCCCTAGAGAGGGCATGGCAACCCACTCCAGTATTCTTGCCTGGAGAATCCCATGGACAGAGGAGCCTGGCAGGCTACAGTCCACAGGGTCAGAAAGAGTCCATAGAGTCGCTTCATGACTGAAGTGACTTAGCACGCATGCACTTATGTATTAGCAAGGTACTAACCCATTGATGGGGTCGCAAAGAGTCAGACACGACTGAGCGACTGAACAGAACTGAACTGAACTGAACTGAACTGGACCCATTGACATTTGGCATTATTAGGAAAAGTAGACAAGTTTAGTGAATAGGAGAGGGTGATAAATCGCTCAGGATGCTTACATCTTACTGATTAGAACAGAGTTCGAGCTGATCTCAAGCTATGAAAGTCTGGGGAAGGTATGCATTTTGTCTAGAAACATTGCTGAAAAACAGAACATAGAGATTCTGGTAAGGATGAAGAAGTAAATCTACTTGTAGGCAATGAACAGCACCTGCCATAGCCTTTCACCTAAACATTAAGGTGAAAGTGTAGGTCCCTCAGTCGTGTCCGACTCTTTGAGATCCCACGGGATATACAGTTCATGGAATTCTCCGGGTCAGAATACTGAAACGGGTAGCCTTTCCCTTCTCCAGAAGATCTTCCCAACCCAGGTTTCAAACTCAGGTCTCCCGTATTGCAGGAGGATTCTTTACCAGCTGAGCCACAAGGGAAGCCCAAGAACATTTGTGTGGGTAGTTCATCCCTTCGCCAGCGGATCTTCCCAACCCAGGAATCGAACCGGGGTCTCCTGCATTGCAGGTGGATTCTTTGCCAACTGAGCTATCAGGGAAGCATTTAAGGGCTCTTGAAACACTGTGGCAATCTCTGCAGTCAATGAGATTTATTAGCCAACATCTTTATCCTTAACATTATCTCACAATCTAGTGCGTGGTTCCCGTTTGCTGTAAAAACAGAAAAGGGAGTTCATCTTATCTTTGGATTCCAAAGGCTGGTGAAATGGAAGAGATTTATTTATAAAGGAAATCATTTGGAATGGTTATCTTTACACTCTATGTTAGTTAAGGAAGCAATAGCCTCTGTGAAAATTCCTTCCACATGGTCTTAACTAAAAACTGAACATTTATAATATCTTTCTCTCTCTTGCTCCTAATTCTTTCTCATCTAAAACACTTCCAATTTAGTGATGGGAACAGCATTCTCTTCACAACCACACCCGTGCAAAAATAGACTCTTGTCTTTGCTCTCAGTCTCAAACAGAGCCCTCAATCATGGACAGTCCAGGAAGGAGAGATTTCCATTCAGAACTGTACTTATGACAGGAGTGAATTTGACTACTTCCCATGGTATCAGCAATACCCTGGTAAAGGCCTTGCATTCTTGATAGCCATCCATTTGGTTGTGAATAAAAAGGAAGATTAACAGTTTTCCTCAGTACGGTGCCGAACAGCTCTCACGGCACATCACAGCTTCCCAGCCTGGAGACTCAGCACCGACTTCTGCAGCAAGTGCCGAGTGCTCCCCGGGCACCTGCAGCCTGTGCCCAGATCTGTAGCCGAGGCCCCAGCCACTCCCTGTTGTGTAGATGAAATACACATGCACACACACAATTTGTTTGTGCATAAGAAGGCTTTATATATTTAAGAAAATTGAAATTATGCAGAATTTATTCTTTGATCAGTAGTGAAATTGACTTAGAAAATCAATAGCAAAAAGATATCTTTAGAAACTCCCAAATATTTGGAATTTAGGCATTAAGTTTTAAAGTAACCTGTAGGTTAAAGAAATAATTACTTGGCTGTTAGAAAATATTTTGAAAGAAAATATAGTGAGAACATATACGTATAAATATTATGAGATACAGATAATATCTCATAATATAATATCTCATAATAGATTCTGGTAATGAATCTGCCTGCAATGCGGGAGACCTGGGTTCAGTCCCTGGGTTGGGAAGATCCCCTGGAGAAGGGAAAGGCTATCCACTCCAATATTCTGTCCTCGAGAATTCCATGAACTGTATAAGCCATGGGGTTTCAAAGAGTCCAACATGATGAAGCTACTTCCACTTTCAATTTCATAGGTAATATTTTACATAAGAAGAGTTCATCTTTTCAAATACTTATATTCCTAAAGAAAAATATTGCAAAACAATAATCTAAGCTTTCAACACAAAAGATAGAAGAACAAATTACAACTAATATAAACTGAAATAAGAAAATAATAAACATGTCAAGTTGGTAAAACAGAAGGAAAATGATAGAAATACCCATGAGATACAAATTTAAGTTTGCTAAAATGATTAATAAACTATATATTCATAGATAGAATCAGCATGGTGAAAAAAGAGAAAACACAAATTAGAAATATAAAGAATAAAAAAGTAAAATATTGTCCAGATGTTACAGTGTTAAAAAGATAGAGTCCCTCTGCTGTCTACCTGAATCTATCACAGCATTGTGAACTGACTATACTCCAACACAAGATAAAAAGTTCAATAAAAATGAATAAAAAGGGAAAATAAAAAATTATTAACAAGATAATGCTACTGACTCATTCCAAGTGGGGATGTGGGAAAGTGGAGAAATTTGATTTTTTGGCAAGGGTGCAATGATAATTCAGTGCAGTAATGATAGTCATATGAACAAATGATTTAGGGACAATTGGATATTCCTAGGCAAATTAGTGAATCTTAGCCTAAATCTCACACCTTATACAAAAATTTGAGGAGAATCTCAAAATGAACTGTATATCCAAGTGTAAAATCTAAAACTAAATCTTTTTGGAAAAAAAAAAAATTTCAGGACCAAGTGTTAGACAAAATGATTTTTGTCATGACGTTAAAGCACAATCAATAAAAAATAAAATATTTCTTCAAAAGTGAAAATGCTTGCTCTGTGAAAGATACTATTAAGAGAATGAAAAAGACAAACCACAGAATGGCAGCAAATATTTTCACAATGTATTTTCATCAAAGGATGGTATTTAGAATACAATGAACTCTCTAAACTCAGTAGAAAGAAAACAAGTAATCCAATTGGAAAATAGTTTATCCAAACATATCATGGAAGAGCTATGTGTTAGGGAAATAAGCATATAAACAGATGTTTAACATCATTAACCACCAAGGAAATGCAAATTAAAGCCACAATGAGATACCATTCCACATCTTGCTTAATGGCTAAGATGAAAATTACTCATGACAACCAAGTTCTGGCAATGATGTAGAGAAGCTGGACCACTCGCACATTGCTGGTGGGTAAATCGTGCAGTCATTCTGGAAGACAGTTAGCAGTTCCACATAAACTTAAATATTCACTCACCTTACAACTCAGCAATCACACTCTTTTATGGGCATTTGAGTTTCTTACTTAGTAATTTCCAGGTATATGAAGCTGATCAATTATCTGGTCCTGTGCTCATTTTGCAGATTTCCAAATAACCCACCAGTTTAATATCATATTGGGTTTCTGTGATGGTCAGATGGTAAAGAATCTGCCCAAATGCAGGAGAGCTGTGTTTGATCCCTGGGTCAGGAAGATACCCTGGAGAAGGGAATGGCTACCATTCCAGCATTCTTGCCTGGATAATTCCAAGGGCAGAGGAGCCTGGTGGGCTATAGTCCATGGGGTCACAAAGAGTTGGACATGACTTAGCGACTGAACAGCAATAACATATATATGTATGTGTGTATATATATATTCACACACACATACAATTAGATTGCTTCCTGGTCATCTTTGGATAATGAGGAACCACTAGAAATTGTGAAGATAAAATTTTATATTAAGAATTACAAGGCAATGTACAATTTTTCCCTGAGTTACTTATAGTTTTCTCATTCACCCTTTTCTGCCGCATAATCTAGATGTACATCAGCCACTTTAAAATAAAACCATTTATGCTGGCATTAAGCTCTTTCCTTAATCTGAACCTTTGCAGATGCTGTCCTCTTTGGTCAGAATGGTTTTTCCCAAGTACTTGTGTAAAACACATATATGTACTCAACCTTTATAGCCCAGTTCAAGGAACATTACTTCTTATGTGAAATCTCAGAGTATAATATTGCTAACATTTAATTATAAATATTCTTGGATCTGCTCCCCTCTTAAGATGGTTTGACAGGAATATTTGCTACTGAGGGCCGTCTTATATTTATATTCATTCAAACTGTTTCCTATGAGGCATGAAGAGATTCCTTTTAGTCCACAAACCAAAGCACGGTCAGGTTCTTTTCTTTTCATTTAGCTAATATCTCCCTCACAGCACAAGCCCGGGAGATAGGCTGCAGCAAATACGATGCTGTGAGTTGGGAAAGCGCGGCCTTCTCCAGGGGGTGACTGTTCTGTCTTGGTTTACATCCTTCTGTGTAAACTGCGGCAGGGCTCTTGATCTGCATGAAGACCAGGGAACTTTTAAAGCATCCTCAAGTGCTGCCCCAAACCCCTTGCTCTTTTAGGGTGGGAGTAGAGCCTTCACCAACATAGCATTGCTAGATCTGTCTTCAGTTGGAGGTTCAAATCTGACATGCCTGAAAAGGAAAAGTTATCCCAATGATGTGCATGTCAAAGAGCTTTGTTAACTCATGGCATTTTCCTTTTCCATTACATCCTAAACCTGCTTCTCTTTTTGTTTCTATATATAAAGTAATTCAGATTCAGATTTACTTTTGGCTTTAAAGAAGTTTTGAGATTTCTACTGTTTGTATAATTTCATGGCAACACTTCAAAGACATTAAGGATCCTATAGTGGTTTGGAGGGCGGGTCCCGAAAGATACATTCACATCCTAACCCACAGAAACTGTGAATGTGAACTTATTTAACAAAGAACCTTATCAAAAGGAGTTAAGCAAAGGATATAAAAATCCAATCCTACAGGATTATCTTGGTGGGGCCTCAACCCAGTGACAAGTGTCCTTTTAAGAGACACACAGGTGAGAAGGCCTAGTGAGGTCTTTTTGATGGAGGAGGAGGCTGGAGGTGTACAGTCATTAGCAAAGGAGCACCTGGAACCACCAGAAGCCAGAAGAGGCAGGAAGGAGTCTCTCCAGGAACATTTGGAAGGAGTATGTTCCTGCTGACACCTTATCGTCAGACTTCTGCTCTCCAGGTTGCAAGGAACCGATTCTTGTTTTTTGGAGCAATCGAATTTGTGACGATTTGTTATGGGAGAACTAGGGCTACTGGGGCTAACACAGTTTTCAAAAGGTAGCATTTCTAAATAGCTACAAGCAACTCCTGACTGTTTACATTCATGGAAGGGCACTTTTAAACAGCTCTTTGGGACATTTGCATTCAAATTCTCACATATGCAAACATATATATTTATTTATCGTTCAGCAATGTTTGAGTAACCACCGTTTACCAGGTATTACAGGATCAGGAATTTTTGATCCAGTCACAGAGGGGCAGCATCTGCAAACATAGACACTCCATGGGGAAGATGGTTGGATAATAAGGTAGTAAGTCTGATTGGCTGATTCAAATTGTAGTCACTCCTTTCTATTTTTTTTTCAAAAGGTAGTATAGACCACATTTCTTTAGGTCTGGAAGAAGCTGATACAAGGGAAACAATTTTAGGACCAGGCAGATGCAGCAACTCTTTCTGAAGAGGAAGAAAAGGGAGATGCTACTGTAAACACCAGTGTTGATCTTATGGATGCAAATATCACATAAGTTTGGGGTTTCCCTGAGTGCTCCCAGAAAATTCAGCACAGAGGAATCTTATCTGCAGGCAACTGTAGGAGTGGGATTTTCTGACTGAGAGCAGGATGTTGAAAAAAACATAAAAACTAAAATGTGGGATGTAGAGGGAGTTGAGAGAGACATGGAAAGAAGGAGAAAATACATAAGAAGAATAAGAGAGACCATGACAGCTGAGAGAATAAACATCTAATCAGACTTTCTCTGTTACTTCTCATTGCTTTTCTGAAAAGAAATGAATGGACAACAGATAAAGCATTTTCCTGAATTCTTGCTTCTGCAAGAAGGAGAGAACTTCACTACACACTGCAATTCCTCAAGCACATTTTACAGTTTTACAGTGGTATCAGCAGAGGCCTGGGAGAAGTCCTGTCCTCTTGATGATATTAGCTAAGGGTGGAGAAGTAAAGACGCAGCAGAGATGGACAGATCAGTGTGGAGAGTCCAAACAGCACAGCTCCCTGCACCTTGCTGCTGCCCAGCTCTCAGATGTAGGAACCTACTTCTGGGCAAGGGGACAGTGCTCTGGAAGCACCTGCTGTCTGTCCTCAAACCTCACTGTGGGCTCCGGGGTCGCTCCTCCTCATCTCTCCTCAGAGCAGGGGCCAGAGAAAGCTGAAGTCATGATGTCTATGAAGAAATTGAAGTTTTAATTAAAAAAAAATCCCCAGACTCAGTGTCACTGAAGAATTCTGTCAAACATTGAATTATACACAATTTCTTGCAGGAAATAGAAAGAAAATAATTCTCTCATTTTATGAGGCTAATATTACCCTGATACCCAAATCAGACAAAGACCATAAAGAACCAAAAACTGCAGGGAAATATCTTTTATCTTGAAGATAGACACAACATTTCTGAAAATATTTTAGCAAGTTAAATTCATTGATATATAAAATGAATAATATACTGAGCAGAAATGTAATTTCTTTCAAGGGTGCAAGACACTTTAATATTGAAAATCAATGGATGGAATTCACCATGTTAACAGGGTAGAAAAGAAAAATCATATCATCATATTAACCTACTCAGCAAAAACGGATTTGCAAAAATTTCAGTAGTCAGTTATGTTGAAAACTCTGAGCAACACAAGAATAGTGGGGAATTTCCTCAATAACTAATGGTATTCTTACTAGTAAAAGACTATGATTTTCTCTAATAAAGGGAACAAAACCAGACAGAGTGTCCATTCTCATCACTCCTTCTGTACAGTGCTAGATGTTGGAGCCAGTGCAATAGAGAAAGTAGATGTAACAATCTTATAGAGTTGAAAGAAAAAGTGAAACTGCCACTATTTGCTGGTAACATGATTATCTATGCAGAAAATCCAAAGAATACACCTCTAAAATTATATTAGGGTGTGAGAAAAGTGCTCGGGGCTGGTGCACTGGGAAGACCCAGAGGGATCAGGTGAAGAGGGAGGTGGGAGGGGGGATCGGGATGGGGAATACATGTAAATCCATGGCTGATTCATGTCAACGTATGGCAGAAACCACTACAATATTGTAAAGTAATTAGTCTCCAACTAATAAAAATGAAAAAAAAAAAGAGAGAGATTTTTTGGTCACATAAAAAAATATATATATTAGAGAAATCCAATTTAAAATTACAAAGAGAAATCACTTCACATCCATTACAAGGGCCAAAATTAAAATTACTAACACCAAGTTCTGGCAAGGAAGCAGAGAAATTGGATCATTTATTCGTTGCTGGTGGGTGAATGGCCCAGTCGTTCTAGAAAACAATCCACAGGTTTCACATAAACTTAAATATTCACTTACTGAACAACCCAGAAATCACACTCCTCGGTATTTCTGCTTGAGAAATGAAAACTTTATGTTCACAGAAAAATATGTACATTAGTACCAGAAATTAACCAGTGATCTTCACTGAATGAACAGATAAATATCCTGTAGTGCATTCACACAATGAAATACTATTTATACATCTTTCTCAACTTCAATAGGGTTATTTTGCAATAAATCATGTTAAGTTGAAACAATAGTCAAAAGTTCATTTAATATAGGAAGGAAATCTAAAAAGAGTGGAGATAAATGTATATATGTATAACTGATTCTCTTTGCTGTACTGCAGAAACTGGCATTATAAAGAAACTATACTTCAATAAAAATATGTTGAATTAAAAAAAAAAGAAAATCCATCTAATATATTTAACCTAGCTTCCCTTGAAAGTGAAAGTTGCTCAGTCATGTCCGAATCTTTGTGACCCCATGGACTGTTCATGGAATTCTCCAGGCCAGGCTACTGGAGTGGGCAGCCTTTCCCTTCTCCAGGGCATCTTCCCAATCCAGGGATCGGACACAGATCTCCTGCATTGCAGGCGGATTCTTTACCACCTGAGCCACAAGGGAAACCCAAGAATACTGGAATGGGTAGCCTATCCCTTCTGCATAGGAACTTTCCAACCCAGGAATCAAATCAGAGTCTCCTGCATTGCAGCAAATTCTTTATCAACTCAGCTATCAGGGAAGCTGTAGCTTCCCTTAAATGTAACCAACACTTACATTAGCCTACAGTTGGAAAAAATTGTCTCAAAGAGTCTATTTTATACTAAAATGATGAAAATCTTATGAATGTGCTGAGTATTGTACTGAAAGTGAAAATCAAAATGGTTATATAGGTATGAAATGGCTGTAAATGTGTCGGTTGTTTACACTGATGATTTTGAGGCTGGCCAGGAGCTCAGCTCACTACTGCTGCCCAGAATCACCAGGAAATATCATACTGCATGTTGCTAGCCCAGGAAAAGATAAAATTTCCATATTCCAGGTATGGTTTCTACTGAATGCATACTACTTTCTCACTACTGTAAAGTCAAAAATCCTCAATTGAATTATCCTAATTAAGTTGGGGACAGTTTGTAATGATTAAAAGGAAAAGATTATTGACATATGCAATAGTCTAGATGGATCTCAGGATGTTATGCTGAGTAAAAAAAAATCAATCTCAGAGGCTACATAGTGTATGGTTACACTTACTGGATTATTATGATTGTATAAATAGTGTGATTCTACTTACACAACATTCTCAACAGGACAAAATACAGAGATGAAAGGAGATCAGTAGTGACTTGGATTGTAAAGCATTGCATGTCTTGGGAGGGTGTGCAAAGAGGGTTTCTTTAGAGAGATGGAAAAATTCTATGTCGTGATTTTAATGGTGGTAACAAGAGCTTATACATGTGATAAAGTTTCACAGAGCTATGCATCAAAACCAAAGAGTGCATATAAAACTGAGGTATCAGATCACAATTTGTATTTTAATAAAATTTTAGCAATATCAATTTCCTGGTATGTATATGTAACTATTATATTAGCATATATATTTTAGAATATTAAGTTGCTCCCCAGGCTGTTGTGGGCCTTTATGGTCTCTTCTGCCTAGTTACAAATAATTGGAAACCAAGGCATCAGCAGTTTTCAAGGGTTGCAGAGGTGGGGATGGTTGGCAAAGCAACCTAAAGTTCTTTAGGGTGATAGAATGATTCTGTATCTTAATTTTAGTGGTGGTAATAAGAATTTACAAATGTGATCAACTTCACAACTATGCATAAAAAGGTGGATATAAAAACATGTGATAAATATAGTACATTGATACATACAATATATGTATTATCTTGGTGTTCCCCAGACTGCTCTGAGCATTTTTGGTCTCCCCTGCTTCCTTGTAAATAATTAGAAACCAGAACATCAGCTGCCTGTCACTCAGAGTTCAAAGGGACAGAAGAAGAGATGGTTCAACCTCATATAAACTCTCCTCCCTGCATCACTCATTAATGAGTTCTTTTGACCTTAAATTCTAAGAACTTGCACTGTTTTGGAGACTGTGTTGATACTTCCTTTTCTACTTGTTTGTTTGCTTTTCATTCTTTTAAATTAATTCATCTATTAAAATGATGAAACCAAGTGGAAGATTGAGAGATACATACTTCATGATCATGTACTGTATACAAAACTTCAATCATCAAGTTCTGTGGTATTGACATATACTAAGTGTTTGAACAGGACTGGAAAAGGTCAGTTTTCATTCCAGTCCCAAGAAGGGCAATACCAAAGATTGTTCAAATAATTATGCAGTTGTGCTCATTTCACATGCTAGTAAGATTCTGCTTAAATCCTTCAGCTAGCCTTCAGCAATATGTGAACCAAGAACTTCCAGATGTACAAACTAGGTTTCAAGGAGGCAGAGGAGCCAGAGATCAAATTGCCAACATTCACGGGATCATGGAGAAAGCAAAGGAATTCCAGAACAACATCTACTTCTGTTTCATTGACTACACTAAAAGCTTTGTGTGGATAACAACAAAGTGGAAAATTCTTAAGGACATGGAAATACCAACCCACCTTACTTGTCTCCTGAGAAACCTGTATACAGGTCAAGAAGTAACAGTTAGAACTGGGCATGGAACAACCTACTGGTTCCAAACTGGGAAAGGGGTATGTCAAGGCTGTATCGTCAGTCCTCTTATTTAACTTATATGTAGAGTATAACATTCGAAAGGCTGGGCTGGACGAATCACAAGGTGGAATCAAGATTGCTGGGAGAAATATAAAAAATCTCAGATATTGAGAAGATACCACTCTAATGGGAGAAAGTTTCACTGGCTTGAAACTCAACATTCAAAAATCTAAGATCATGGCATCTGGTCCCATCACTTCATGGCAAATAGAAGGGGAAAAAGTAGAAGTAGTGACAGATTTCATTTTTGTGGGTTCCAAAATCCCTATGGATGGTGACTGAAGCCATGAAATTAAAAGATGCTTGCTCCTTGGAAGAGAAAATATGACAAACCTGCAGGTGGGCTAAGTCGCTTCAGTCGTGTCCGGCCCTGCATCCCTATGAACTGTGGCCCTTCAGGCACCTCTGTTTATGAGATTTCCCAGGCAAGAATATTGGAGTGGGTTGCCATGCCCTCCTCCAGGTAGTCTTCCTGACCCAGGGATCGAACCCACATCTCTTATGTCTCCTGCATTTGCAGGTGGGTTCTTAAACCCTTGTGCCTCCTGGGAAGCCTAAGATGGCATATTAAAAAGCAGGTGCATCACCTTGCTGACAAAGGTCTGTATCATCAAAGCTATGGTTTTTCCAATTGTCATGTGTGATGTGAGAGTTGAACCATAAATAAGACTGAATGCTGAAGAATTGATGCTTTTCAATTGTGGTGCTGGAGAAAGCTCTTGAGAGTTCCTTGGACTTCAAGGAGGACAAACCAGTCAGTCCTAATAGAAATCAATCTTGAATATTCACTGGAAGGACTGATGCTGAAGCTGAAGTTCCAATACTTTGACCACCCGATGAGAAGAGCTGACTCTTTGGAAAAACCCTGATGCTGGGAAAGACTGAAGGCAAAAGGAGAAAGGAGCAGCAGAAGATGAGGTGGATAGATAGCATCATTGACTCAATGGACATGAATTAGAGCAACTTTGGGAGATAATGAAGTACAGTGTAGCCTGGGGTGCTGCAGTTCATGGGGTCACAAAGTTTGGACATGACTTAGTGACTGAACAGCAACAAAAAAGTGTTTAAAACCTGTAAATACTAAGTTTTGTAGGAGAACATTACAGCATTATGTCACAGAAAGATCTGGCATACTTATCTTGAATTTATTCTACAAAGACAAAAATAATGAGCCACTAACAAGTGAGACTGAACACTTTGGACCACTGACATAGAAAATGTGGCATCAGGACAATTCCAGGACACATGGTCTAATAAATGCAATTCTGCTTGTGGAAGGGACAGGATTGAATATCCTGATCTTCCTCAAAGTCTAATAAATAAGACTCAATTTCAAATTTCAAAGGACTATTTTATTTCTGTGTAATTTCATTCAAAATTTAAAACTGAATAGACTCTGAAAGTCAGATGGACTGATTATTTTTTGTCATTTTATGGTGAAGTAATTTTATTTATTGAAAAACCAAATAGAGTCACAAAACTCAATACAAAGACAGAGATACATTAATGATTTTGAATAAAATTTCCATTCACCAAGAACCCTAAGATCTGCAAATTTTTTAAAAGAGTCATTAGATTCTGGATGGAGAAGAGTAAGTATAGGCTAACTGAACAGCCTGTTAATAGATTACAGAAAGTTTCATAGGCTATAGTAAATTATATCTTAAACAGGATAGCAAAACTATTTTGCTGAATAATTATCAGTGTATGTCAACTTGTCTAATATTCAGCTCTCCTCAGCTCAAATTTTAAGACTGATTAATTTAATACTAATTTTAATGCTTTTTTCAGGATCTGCCTAATATAATGACCAGGGAAAGACAAGCAGACAAAATAAAGGTTTGTGGTGAGCCAGACTTTTTCCCATGCATGCACAGACCACGTGGTCTATGAACATGACACCCCCCACTTCCCGCTGGGGGGAGTCACGCAGGTACCGGGTAGTATGTATATGCGCTGCCAGGCTCTCAAAGACACTGAACTCTCAGCTTGAGGCAGAACTGAGCACATTTGTGCAGGGGAACCCACGCCTCATGCCGCTCTCCAGTCTGCTCTGGGTGTTCCTGGCCTTCACCTTCTCTGGTAGGGATGCTTGCAAACATGGGTGTGAGTGTTCAGGATGAAAGGACTGCACACAGGCACGTGGTGCTTCACAGGGACTTGGGGAAGAAAGGACAGATGGAGAAAAGCAAGAATCTTATGATTTCAATTATTTGTCTTTGGATCCTAAATAACTCCTACACTATTTTATTCACTGCTTCATCTTTGTTTTCTGATTTTTTCCCCACAGGATCTGGTGTGGCCCAGAAAGTTATTCAAGACCAGTCAGACATATCCAGACAAGTGGGGCAGTCAGTCACCCTGAACTGTCGGTATGAAACAAGTTGGAGTGCTTACTACCTTTATTGGTACAAGCAACTTCCCAGTGGACAGATGACTTACGTTATTCGTCAGGGTTCAGAAGTCACAAATGCAAGGAAAGACCGCTACTCTGTAAACTTTAAGAAAGCAGATAAATCCTTCAACCTCACCATTTCAGCCTTACAACTGGAACACTCTGCAAAGTACTTCTGTGCTCTCTCTGAACTCACAGTGCTTGAAGTAATAGGAAAAGCTGTACAAAAACCCTGGAGCTTAGTAAGAGAGAGCCCCCCTGCTGCAAGACCCCAGCTGAAATGCACACCCACAGACCCCAGACAAGAAATGATAGTCCTGTGGTTATTTAAGTTGTGGTCTGGATCAGAAGATTTAGTTCTAGTTAAAGGCACCTTCTACGTTATTTGGAAACAGGTGTCCAGAGTAACTTTCTATTAATATATTCTTCCCTTGAATTTTTGACTTTGAATCAACTGTACAGAACATGTGTAAAGTTATCTAAATTTGAAAACTTGCCCCATAATACTTTAAACTGGCAGCTTTACTTCATCACAAACCTGGATCTAGTTGTGTGGAATCTCCATAAAAAACATTTCCTTAATAGTTTCCTCTTAGACTTTGTGTCAGGGCACAATCAGAAAAATAGAACCGTGGGTGATATAGAGTAAGAGATTAGTTATAGAGACTAAATCTCAGGAAATGGCTAGAGCTGGTGGATGAGTCTGTACAAAGCTGTTATTGTTACAAAGCTGGTGTTGAGCCTGAATTCACTTAAAGTCAGCTTAGAGTAACACTGATGCTTTTGAACTGTGGTGTTGGAGAAGACTCTTGAGAGTTCCTTGGACTGCAAGGAGATCCAACCAGTCCATCCTAAAGGAAATCAGTCCTGAATATTCATTGGAAGGACTGATGCTGAAGCTGAAATTCCAATACCTTGGCCACATGATGTGAAGAAGTGACTCATTGGAAAAGACCGTGAAGCTGGGAAAGGTTGAAGGTGGGAGGAGAAGGGGACGAAAAAGGATGAGATGGTTGGATGGCATCACTGACTCAATGGACATGAGTTTGAGTAAGCTTCAGGAGTTGGTGATGAACAGGGAGGCCTGGCATGCTGCAGTCCCTGGGGTCACAAAGAGTCAGACACAACTGAGCAACTGAACTGAACAAAACTGAACTAAGGGTAAGAATTTTAAAGGAACGTCTGATGGGGACAAAAGCATGGACAAACTGTGACACATAAAGTCATACTTGAACTATGAGGACAACTGGAGCCCACAAAGCCTTGTCCGTCCCTCACCTCCTTCAGTCTCACAATAGTGGGTGACTTTGAAAAGAAGTGGGTATCATTTGCTGTCATGCTACATGCATACTTGGCCCAAGACAAAGAAGATGAGGAGGACATCTAACAGGAAGCAGAGGAGTTGTGAGTCAATAATAAGATGAGCTAGTTCATCAGCAGCAATGTGTAGAAAAAGCATTTGCCAAAATCCAGTAGTCAACCATGGTGAAAATTCTAAGAAACACAGGAATAATGGAGAAGTTCCTCAACAGCTCTTAACGTGTTTACTGGTAAAAGACTATACTTTTCCCTAAGGAAGGGAACAAAGGGAGAATATCCACTTTAATCACTCTTCTTCAGCACAGTGCTGAACATCCAGTGCAGTAAAGCAAATAAATATATAAACAATCTTTTAAGCCAGAAAAGCAGTCAAATTACCACTATTTTCTTTCTATGTAGAAAATCCCAAAGAATATACCCTCAAAAACTCCTACAACTAGTAAGTGGGTTCAGAAGGTCTCAGGATATATAAGGTAAACACACAAAATAAAATACATTTTTATATACTATCAGTGAACATGTGGATACTTAAATTAAATGGCCCAAGAAAGATCCTAAATCCTTAGGCATAAATCTAAGAAAACATGTACAGAACTTATACACAGAAAGCTACAAAACACTGGCTCTTCCAAAAAATAAAAATAGCTAATTATTCTAGCTATTATCCTAGGAAGACCAACTTTCCCCCAGTGGAGCGGCCTATGCACTTTTAGGGGAAAAAAAAAAAAAATTGATGGCACATGTATTATGACCTCTTTTCGGACTTGATTCTGTTTATTGACTGCTTTATTTTATCCTCATGCCAACAGACCATTCTATCTTAATTACTGGGGCTTCATACACATTTTGAAATCTGAAAATGCAAGTCATGTTTTCTTTGTCTTATTCTAGGTCTTTCCACTTCCATGTAAGTTATAGAATAGCTTCTACCACAAGAGATTGAGGTAATTTGATTTGGATTGTGTTGAATTTACAAATTCATTTAGGACAATTGACATGTTAACATTTGGAGTCTTTAGATCCATAACCTCTTTATTTATGTCCTCTCTAATTTCTTTCATTAATTTAGGTCCTCTCTAATTTCTTTCTTTAATGTTAAGATTTTTGTAGAGGACTTGTATTGTTGCTGTTGTTTAGTCTCTGTTGTGTCCAACTCTTTGTGACCCCATGGACTGTAGCCCGCGAGGCTCCTCTGTCCACGGGATTTCCCAGGCAAGAATACTGGTGTGGGTTACCCCTCCCCTCTCTAGGGGATCTTCCCAATGCAGGGGTATTTTCTACGTGTACAAACGTACGATGTGTAAATAAAAATAGTCCACCTGGTTGGCAGGCAGACTTTCTACCACTGAGCCACCTGAGAAGCAAGACTACTTATAGATATAAAATTTTATCTTTTATTTCATATAACTTTTTAACCTTAATTGACCTAAACACCCAGCACCAAATCCAGAGCTAGGACTAATTGGGTTAAGAAAAATGTGGATACAGGGAATTAATTATGCCCTGAAATAGCCAGAACAGAGTTAGGATACCTGTCAATATGAAAACAGATTTAGCTCAACAGTCAAACAAATGGTACCAATCTTTTATTTGGGATTTTGAAAACACTATTTCATTGAGCAGCCTTAGGAAATGGTCTTTCCCGACATTAGTATCTATAGGTGGCAAGGACTGGTCACCACTGAATACCAGGCCTTGATTTATGTTAGTTACCCCAGACCTCAGAAGTGAGGACATTTCTCAAATCCTATGTGATTTTTATCTCTCAAATCAAAACTATTCTAGAGTTGTTGGAGAGGAATCAAGAAAAGGTCTTGCATACCTTATATTAAATTAGTTCCCAAGCATTTGATAAATGCATTTTAATTGCATTTTCTAATGCTTTTGCTAGAATCTAGAAATAAAATTGATTTTTGTGTTTGGTGATTGTATCAATTCACTAATAGGTTCTAGTTCTTAAACAGCTTGTTTGGAGGTACTTTGTGTTTTCTACATGTATAAACATGATCTGTAAATGAAAATAGTTTTGCTTCTCCTTTTCAAACTTAATATATCTTATTTCCTCCCCTGGTTTGATCCCAGGCTCTCCATTAGGACAGCAAATAGAAGTAGTGAATAGAAGTACATGTCTTGTTTGTGACCCTGTAGGGAATAATATTGTCTTTGATATTTTCATTGATACCCTTTATTAGATTTGGGAATTTTTCTTTTATTTTTGGATTGTTGGGAGTATTCATCATGCAGGGACATTAGCCTTTCATCAAATTTTCTGGATTTTTAAAAAGTAAATTAAGTACATTATGTTGGTTTCCATCAAGAAAAGAAAGATAACTTCACCTTATACGGTCAAGATATAATCTTCTAAAATTAAAAATTCTGAAAAGAACCAATAGGCTAAAAAACTTATTTTTATATTCTCCATATTTTGGTTTTCAGTATTATTTAAAATGCCACTTTGAAGCACTTCATACAATCTTCTAAAAAATAAAGTCAAAGAAACCAAGAAACAAAAAAGGTTTTTTCCTGCCTTTTGCTAATATAATAAAATAATATATTCCTACATAGCTTAAATGAATTCATTTTTGGTTGTTTCTATATTTTCAGTAGTAGTGGGTGTTGACTTGTGCGTGTGTGATCCGCCACAGAACAGACTACCAAAGAATATTTATGAAAATTTGTTAAATATTTATATGGGAAAAATATTTATTCCCACATCATCAGTTTAATTTTCCTCCATCCTAGACTTGGGATGTTTGTTATCTGTTCTTAAATTTTGTCCACTAATATAACCTATTTATCCTGTTGGAGTCTTTAGTTTAACTTAACTTCCATAGTATTGAAAGATTGCTTTTAGAATAATTTCAAGAGTTGTTCAGCAAAACTTCTTTCACTAAGTTCATGAATAACAACTCATCTACTCATTCAGAAAACAGATAATTCTCCTTTAGGATGGACTGGTTGCATCTCCTTGCAGTCCAAGGGACTCTCAAGAGTCTTCTCCAACACCTCAGTTCAAAAGCATCAGTTCTTTGGTGCTCAGTTTTCTTTATAGTCCAACTCTCACATCCATACATGACCACCTGAAAAACCATAGCCTTGACTGGATGGACCTTTGTTGGCAAAGTAATATCTCCACTTTTTAATATGCTGTCTAGGTTGGTCATAACTTTCCTTACAAGGAGTAAGCATCTTTTAACTTCATGCCTGCAATCACCATCTGATTTTGGAGCCCAGAAAAATAAAGTCAGCCACCATTTCCACTGTTGCCCCATCTATTTGCCATGAAATGATAGGACTGGATGCCATGATCTTAGTTTTCTGAATGTTGAACTTTAAGCCAACTTTTTCCACTCTCCTTTTTCACTTTCATCAAGAGGCTCTTTAGTTCTTCTTTACTTTCTGCCATAAGGGTGGTGTCATCTGCATATCTGAGGTTATTGACATTTCTCTCAGCAATCTTGATTCCAGCTTGTGCTTCTTCCAGACCAGTGTTTCTCATGATATACTCTGCATATAAGTTAGATAAGCAGGGTGACAATATGCAGCCTTGATGTACTCCTTTTCCTATTTGGAATCAGTCTGTTGTTCCATGTGCAGTTCTAACTGTTGCTTCCTGACCTGCATACAGGTTTCTCAAGAGGCAGGTCAGGTGGTCTGTTATTCCCATCTCTTTCAGAATTTCCCACAGTTTATTGTGATCCACACTGTCAAAGGCTTTGGTATAGTCAGTAAAGCAGAAATAAAGCAGTTTTCCTGGAACTCTCTTGCTTTTTCAATGACCTAAATCAAATCCCTTATGACTATAAAGTGGAAGTGAGATATAGATTTAAGGGACTAGATCTGATAGACAGAGTGTCTGATGAACTATGGATGGAGGTTTGTGACATTGTAGAGGAGACAGGGATCAAGACCATCCCCAAGAAAAGGAAATGCAAAAAAGCAAAATGGTTGTCTGAGGAGGCCTTACAAATAGCTGTGAAAAGAAGAGAGGTGAAAGGCAAAGGAGAAAAGGAAAGATATACCAAATTGAATTCAGAGCTCCAAAGAATAGCAAGGAGAGATAAGAAAGCCTTCCTTAGTGATCAGTGCAAAGAAATAGAGGAAAACAATAGAATGGGAAAGACTAGAGATCTCTTCAAGAAAATTAGAGATACCAAGGGAATATTTCATGCAAAAATGGGCTCAGTAAAGGACAGAAATGGTTATGGACCTAACAGAAGCAGAAGATATTAATAAGAGGTGGCAAGAATACACAGAAGAACTGTACAAAAAAGATCTTCATGACCCAGATAATCACGAAGGTGTGATCACTCACACTCATCTAGAGCCAGACATTCTGGAATGTGAAGTTAAGTGGGCCTTAGAAAGCATCACTATGAACAAAGCTAGTGGAGGTGATGGAATTTCAGTTGAGCTATTTCAAACCCTAAAAGATGATGCTGTGAAAGTGCTGCACTCAGTATGTCAGCAAATTTGGAAAACTCAGCAGTGGCCACAGGACTGGAAAAGGTCAGTTTGCATTCCAATCCCAAAGAAAAGAAATGCCAAAGAATGCTCAAACTACCGCACAATTGCACTCATCTTACACGCTAGTAAAGTAATGCTCAAAATACTCCAAGCCAGGTTTCAGCAAAACGTGAACCATGGACTTTCAGATATTCAAGGTGGTTTTAGAAAAGGCAGAGAAACCAGAGATCAAATTGCCAACATCCACTGGATCATCAAAAAAACTGGAGTGGGTAGCCATTTCCTTTTCAGGAGGCTATTCCTGATCCAGGGATCGAATCCCCATTGCCTACACTGCAGATGGATTCTTTCCCAACTGAGCCACCAGGGATACTTACCTTTCAATCTGAGAAACATTTCAAAAGGTTGACATCTGGTGGGAGTTTAGCTCTGCAGTTCATTTACTCAGTCACTAGTGGGGGCTGCGTCATTTGGAAACAGCAGTTTTCTGGATATAAAGGAAAGGAAGTTTATGTTTTCCATCAATGTTCCACAGAAAAGTAAAACAAAACAAAACAAAAAACAGACAAATTTTCATCACCTTTACATAAACTGACTTTATAATCCTTTGTTGAGTGTGTGTGGTCAAGGATTCAGGGAATCATTGTCTTACAGCCTAAACCTTTTCCATGTACCTCCCTAAACACTGCTTTCCATTTTTCCACCCCTGGTTAACCCTTCCCTTCCCTATTCCTTATGCTCTTTTCTCTTCACTCCTCTTTCTCTGACAGTATCATCCACCTCCACCTTCTCCATCCCAGAGAGTTCGCTCTCCCTTCCCTCTTCTCTCTCTGTCTCAGCATCCTTGGTGCAGAGCACATACACACACGGGCACAGAGGACATAAGGACTAAGGGCCATTGTTCAAGGAGGACGAGAATACCATCCGTGTCATCAGTTACTATATTGAGAACCGATGCACTGAGAAATGTCAGCCTAGATGGAGACAGATGCATGATTCCAAGGACCTTTTCAGGACGCTGAACTCCGATGTCCGAGTTCAAGAGGTTTAGCTTTCTGTCCCAATGTTATTAATATTTCCTGTCCCTCAGAGCAATCACAGCCTACTTTGAAATCTCACATACATTTGCTAGAACACGGATGGGAATTTTTATCTCTTTATAATTCAGAGCTCAGTACAGTTTTCTGGGATTAAATAATGCTTTCCACAAGCTTCATGGAACATCAGAAAATTTCTTTGAAGAAGAAATGATGGAACAATGGTTCCGGATAGACACACTATCGTGATCAGTGTTCCTTTTCCAGAGCCAGACTTTAAACTTCACAGAGGATGGCGGCAGACACCCTGTGAGTTGGGGATGTCTATCCTTCTTTGCAGGATGTGACTAAAACAGGGCAGGAAGACCTAGACAAGGAACTGCTTGATCACTGGCTGACAGATCCTGGCAACAACACACCGCAACAGACACGGGCACTGGTTGTAGGTCTCTAATGGCAGCAGTTGTTTCTGTTCTCTGGAGACAAGCCCAGGAGCAGACACAAGTATGAACTCTGAGTTCACAATCCTGGTTTGTCCTTGAAATATGAGACTAGTGATTGGAGTAACTGTTTTTCTGACCTTGGGTAAGTGTTCTGTGTCTACAAGGGATGACTTTGAGGCCAGGGAACCGTAAATGGTCATTTGCTCTCTACTCCTCCCCCTGTGTTTTATTCAGCATTACAGCAATGGAATTGAGAACAGATCTATGCATTTGCTAGGGAGTACAAACTTCTACATGTCAGTTTAATTCATAGCCATGATCCGGAAGAGAACTTAACAGCAAGCAGGTTGGAAGAAATCTCTGGGGTTATTGAGCCAAGGACCCATGGGATAAAAACGTATAGAGTTCTCAGATTCTTGCCATGTGTCTTTGATCCCTATATAATAAGCACCAAAGGTATTTCTCAGGACATAGATAAAAACACTGGAATAGGGGGTAGGTCCAGACAGTTTGGGGAGTGTTGTGCCCTTGATCCACAGAATTACACTGATTTGCTGTCAGGGGATAATTTTGTTTTCTTGACCCTTTAGGGACTGTGATTAATCCTAAGACCACCCAGCCCAGCTCCATGGATTGTGCTGAAGAAGAAGATGTAAACCTGCCTTGTAACCACTCTACCATTGGTGGACATGAATATATACATTGGGTATCGGCAAAATCCCAATCAGAGTCCACAGTATGTCATTCATGGCTTACCAGGCACAGTGAACAGCATGGCCTCTCTGACCACAGCTTCAGACAGAAAGTCCAGCACCTTGGTCCTGCCCCAGGTCACCCTGAAAGACACCGCTGTGTACTACTGCGTCCTGAGAGGGGCACAGTGGGCCAGACGGGGCTGCACCTGCGCAGTATCTCTAGTGGGAAGAAGGGGGGACACAGTGGGGGAGCAGTCACGAGAGCAAATCTAGAGTCATCTGGAAGGAGAGTCAGAGAGCAGTAAGAGATGGAGAAAATGAGGGAAGAGAAATGGAAGAAGACGGATAAAAACAGAAGAAAAAGAGGACAAGGAATAAGCACCTAGTTTACTGATGAATCTGAGAAGAATTTTGAGGAGTGTCAGAATCATAATTTTAACATAGCAATAAAGTAAGAGGTGTTAATAATTTTTATGATTCTTTCTCATGTCAAGAAAATGTCGGTTTCAGTGTGCTAGTCCCAACAAAAGAAGTGGGAAACATGCAAATAATTCTCCTTGTACCAAAAGCTTCTTTCATTTGAATCCAAGGGCAAGTCCAGACTCTGATATGTTATAGTTGTTCCACTTACCAGAAACAAACTACTCTCTCTGAGAAAAATCTGGAATTTTTTTTTGCTAGTCTAAAACATTCATGTTTCCCATGAAGAAATTTTTTGAAAGAAACAAAACTTAAGTGAATAGTAATTTTTCACTTTCTAGGCAGGTCTGGAAGCCCTGCCTCTATAAGGAGTTTCCATCAATTTGATAATCCCTAAGCAGCATATGGGGGTTCTCCAGTGGCTCAGCAGTAGAGAATCCACCTGCATGCAGGAACTGCAAGAGACCCGGATCAAATCCTTGGTTCAGGAAGATCCCTTGGATCTTCTGGGCATGGCAACCCATTCCAGTATTCTCCCCTGGAGTATCCCGTGGACAGAGGAGCCTGGCAGACTACAGTCATTAGAGTTGCAAAGAATCGGACATGACTGAAGCGACTTAGCATGCAGGCGTGCAAGCAGCACATGGGGCTTACCCTGGTAGCTCAGTGGTAAAGAATCTGCCTGCCAATGCAAGGGACACAGGTTCAATCCCTGGTTGGAGAACTGAGATCCCACATGCCTTGGAGTAACTAGGCCTATGTACTGCTACTACTGAAGCATCCTTGAACTGTCCATCGGAACGTTAGTGTCTGCAGATGACTTCACTTTCACTGCAGGGAAAATATACAGGTCCTCATCTTCCATCCCTGTTAACTCCAAATCTACTGACAGAGAATTGATATTATTTACAGAGTCTGAGATAAGAGCACAAACTAAAATTATCTTCATATGGTTTCATAAGCACTTGTTTTTCTCTAAAATGGCCTACTAAAATTTAAAAGCAGAATACAAAACTAGTAATCAACAGCTTAAAAATGTATTTACAATAGAAATTAAAAAAATAATTTATTCACTTTCACTTTAATAAAAATAAAACTATTACAATTCAATTTTCAAAGTCCAGCTGGTGGTTAAGATAACTAATATTGCTCTCAATGCAGGCCAAATCTAAAATAAATATATATAACTTTTAAAGTCATCAGTACCATTTTAATAGAATCCATATATATGCATTAATATACATTTTTTTTTCTCTTTCTGACTTACGTCACTGTTTAACAGGCTCTAGGCTCATCCACCTCACTAGAATTGTCTCAAATGTGCTTTTTTTTATGGCCGAGAAATATCCCATTGTGTATAAGTACCACAACTTCTTTATCTGTTCATCTGTTAATGGACCCTATTTGCAAGGCAAAAATAGAGAAGCAGTCATAGAGAACAGACTTTGGACACAGTAGGGGAAGGAGATGGGGGAAAAATTGAGAGAGTAGCATTGAAACATGTGCATTACCATATGCAAAAGAGATAGCTAGTGGGAAGTTGCTGTATGATGCAGGGAGCTCAACACGGTGCTCTGTGACAACCTAGAGGAATGGGGGGAAGGTTCAAAGGGAAGGGATATATATATATTTATGACTGATTTGCATCATTGTATGGCAAAGTCAACACAATATTGTAAAGCAATTATCCTCCAACTAGAAATAAGTTAATTAAAAAGAATAATAATGTTTAATACAGCAAAGTGTTCCAGCCAATAGAAGCAACTTCTGATACTGTGCTAATTCATGAGCACCCTTCAGAACCACAAGTAAGTGCGTAAGAGAAGCAAAAGCTGCATCCTCAGCACTTCTGGAAACAGTATTTCATTACGGAAGAATCTACTGCATCCATGCCATGTGAGAGGAAGATGGGGCTATACAGCTAATTTTTGCTTTCTTTTCCCTAAAATTTCCCCAAATTCCAAATCAGAGTCTGTCTTCTCCAAAATGTTCTCAGAACCTATCCCTTAAGTCATAAAATAACGATCTTTCTATTTCCCACTCTCACCCGCCCCTGACCAGCGCATTCTGAGTTGGTTGCGGTGGGGGGTGGGACGTCCTGTCAGTGTCACCTGAGCAGGATTTGTTGGGTGAGCTGATTGGCTGCAGGAGCAGGAACGACTTATGACACTCACTCCCTCAGGGTTTAGTTAGGTGTCTTGTAGTGAAAATGTCCCAACAAGAAGAAGAAGCATCATGAAGAGGCTAGCAGGCGCTGTGCTGGGGCTTCTGTTTGCCCAGGTTTGCTGTGAGTTGGGGCTGCCCCACAGGGAACCTGAAGGAGCGAGGCGCTGCTCTATTGTTGAGGGAGAGAGAGGAGCTGACAAGTCCTGCAGACTTTCTATCCTTCTCATCATCTATGGGCATGGGGGAGCACTTTCAGGGTTTAGTAGCAGTTACAGTGACCCTCACAGTGACTCTTTCTCTTTCCTCATCAGGTGTGCGAGGGGTGGATGTGGAGCAGAGTCCCCCAGCCCTGAGTCTCCAGGAGGGAGCCAGCTACACGCTTCGGTGTAATTTTTCCACTTCCCCACAGAGTGTGAACTGGTATCTTCAGAACCCCGGGGGTCGCATCATCCACCTGTTTTCCGTTCCTTCAGGGACAAAGCAGGATGGAAGATTAAATGCCACCACAGTCCCTGCAGAACGCCGCAGCTCACTGCACATTTCCTCTCCGCGGCCCACAGACTCCGGCACTTACTTCTGCGCTGCGCAGCACGGTGCTCCCCAGGCACCTGCAGCCTCTACACAAACCCTCCTGGGGTTGAGCCCCTCCTCCAGCCTCAGTCACACTGTGGGCCCCACAGGGCATTTGCAGTGCTTCATGTTATTCAGCTATATCAGGACAGTTTTAACCACATATACTTTTTGGCCCTACAGATTATGGACTTTGGTCTTTATCTTTCCTTCTCAACATGTATCTCCTTCTGCACTAGAAACTTCTAATAGGAAACTAGCAGAGTAGTTGATATGAGGACAGAATTAAAATAAATATTTAACCATAGCTTCCCAGGTGACTGAGTGGTGAAGAATTTGCCAACCAGTGGGGGAGATGCAGAAGACATGAGTTTGACCCCTGGATTGGCAAGATCCTCTGGAGTAGGAAATGGTAACCTCTCCAGTATTCTTGGGAAACACTGGGAAATCTCATGGACAGAGGAGCCTGGTGGGCTCCAGTCCATGGGGTCTCAAACAGTTGGACTGATTGAGTGACTAAGTAGACATACCGAACTCAAAAATGTTAAAAATTAAAAGGAATTAAATGAAATCACTCCAATAAAGATATTGTCCAGTTTGTGAGAGGGTGGGGCCTACTGAAAGAATTAAAGCAGATATGAACTTAGAGTTCTAGTTGGCTGAGAAGAGCAGAAGAGGAACTTGAGTTGTCACTGAACACTGATGCCAGAAACAATGAAAAGATACTGAGAACATCATTTTGATTCTGTGGCTTCAACTAGGCTATGACTTGTGAGGAGAACATCTAGGATATCTCATCAATTAGGTGGACTGAGAAAACTGGATTACAAACAAGTTCATGCAGATAGAAACTCTAAGAAAGAAATAGGTGTCTGTGGATCTAACAACTTTTTATCTGTTTAGGTAGGGGTGAGTGGACAACAGAAGGAAAAAAGTGATCAAGAGCAGGTGAAACAGAGCCCTCAATCTTTGACAGTCCAGGAAGGAGAGATTTCAATTCTGAACTGAAGTTATGAGAAGGGTGCGTTTGACTATCTCCTGTGGTACTGGCAATATTCTGGTAAAGGTCCTGCATTCTTGATAGCCATAAGTTCAGTTATGAATGAAATGGAAGATGAAAGTTTCAGTGTCCCTCAGTAAGAGTGCCAAACAGCTCTTATTGTACATCGCAACTTCCCAGCCTGGAGACTCAGCCACCTACATCTTTGCAGCAAGTGCCCGGTGCTCCCCAGGCACCTGCAGCCTGTACCCAAACCTGCAGCTGAGCTGCAGCCACACCCTGCTGTGTGGATGAAATACACATGCACACACGCAAAATCTGTTTGGTCCTAAAAATCTTAATATATTTAAGAAAACTGAAATTATATAGAATTTATTCTTCAACAAAAATGGAAATGATACAAAATATCTAGTACAAAGAGATGTCTGTAGAACCTCTCAAATATTTGGTATATATGCACTAACTTAAAAATAAACATAGGTTAAAGAAACAATTACTATGACTTTATAAAATATTTTGAAAGTAAATATTGTGAGACCACATTATATAAATATGTATGAGATGCAGCTAAAATAATACATAAAAGAAAATTTATCTTTTTAAATGCTTATTTAACTAAAGAAAAAAGGTTTAAAAACTATCATCTAGGCTTTCAGCGAAAGATGATAGAAAAGCGAATTAAACCCTACATAAACTGAAAGAAGTAAATAATAAACTGTTGGATTGGTGAAATACAAAGAAAGCTATAGGGATAGCCAGGAAATACAAAGTTAATTTTGTTAAAATGGTCAATAAGATTGAAATATTTCTAGGTAGAATTATCAAAGGAAAAAAGAAAAAAAAAACACAAATTATAAATATAAGTAACTAAAAAGAAAATTATTCTACAAATTCTATAATATTAAAAGGGTAATAAAAGAATGTAATTAACAAGTTTATGTCACTGAGTAAGTGTATAGAAGTAGATTTACACAAGTAGGGAAGATTTATTTTTTTGACAAAGTGCAAAGACAGTTCAATGCAGGTAACGCAGTCTTATGAGCAAATGATGTTGGGATAATTGGATATTCTTGGTAAATAATTAAAACTTGGCCTAAATATCACACCTCATACAAAAATTTGGGTACAGTCTCAAAATTAAGCATACATCCAGGTGTAAAATGTAAAATTACAAAATCTTTTAGGAAAAACATAAGAGAGTATCTTCATGACCTAGGGTTAGACAAAAAGAATTTTGACATGACACCAAAAGCACGATCCATAAACAAACTTAGATTTCATCAAAATTAAGGATTTGCTCTGTGAAAGACACTGTTAAGAGAAGGAAAAAGATAAACCACAGAAATGACAGGAAATACATTTTCATCAAAAGATTGTGTTCAGAATACAATGAACTCTCTAGACTCAGCAGGAAGAAAACATCCAGTTGAAAACTGGACAATAGATTTACACAGACACTTCATCAGAGAGCTATGTAGTAAGGAAATAAGCATATAAAAAGATGGTCAGGCTAAGTCAAATATCTCTCTTAGTAAATGTCACATTGCACTGGAAAATATGTGGGTTATTTTCAAGTATCTTTTGACAATAATTTCTAGCATAATTCCACAGTGATTAGAAAACAGACTGTAGGATTTCAATATCTTTAAACCATGAAATTTTGCACCCTGTTTTATGTCCCTGGATATGTACGTGTATCTCCCAGTTTATAGTCAATGGGACCTTGAATAGAATTTGCATCCTACTATTGTGTGAAAATTGCATAAATCTTAATTAAATTGATTCATAGTGACTTTCAGGTCTACTGTACCCTCCTACTTTTCTGTATATCCATTCTATTAATTTTTGAGAGTTTGCCATTGAAACTCCAACCAAAGTTTTTAATTTATTTACATAAAAAATAGTTGTAATATACAGTGGAACTGTAGTTTGTGCTTTGTTTCCTAAGTCTAATGTATACTTTCATCATTTAAAAAGTAAAGAGAAAAAAAGATGGTTGACATTATTAGTCATTAGGGAAATGCAAATTAAGGCACAAAGAGATACTATTTTACATCTATCATAAAGACTAAAATTAAAAATACTGGCAATATCGAGTTCTGGCAAAGATGCAGAGAAATTGTAGCCCTCATATATTGCTGGTGGGTGAATTGTCCAGTCATTTTGGAAAAATGTTCAGCAGTTCCACATAAATTTAAATATTCACTTACCTTACAACTCTGCAATCACACTCCTGAGTATTTATGCTTGAGAAATAAAATATTTATCTTTATACAAAAATCTGTACATGAATATTCATAGCAGCTATATTTGTGATGACCAAAAGCTGGAAACCAGTCAAGTATTCTTCATTGGGTAAATAGATAAATAAATCCACTCTAATACCCCTGTACAATGACATATTATTTACAGATTTTTTTCAACTTTTAATAGAGTTGTGCCTCAACAAACCATTTTCAGTTGAAAAATAACAAAAATGCATTTAATATACCTAATCCAGCCTATGTTAAAGGTGATCAACACTTGAGCCTACTTACTTGTTTTTTACTTTGGCCTACTTATCTTGTCTTTAGGTGGGAGAAGTCATCTAATGCAAAGTCTATTTTACACTAACATGTTGAAAATCTCATGTAATTTATTGAGTACTGTACTGAAAGTGGAAAATAGAATAGTTGTATGATTACAGAATGAAGGTAAGTGTATCAGTTTTTTACCCTCATGATCTCAAGGCTGGCCAGGAGCTCAGCTTACTGCTGCTGCCCAGATCACCAAAGAATAAATAGCAAATGTTACTAACATGGGCAAAGTTCAAATTTTAAATTTCAAAGTGTGGTTTCTACCGAATGTGCATCACTTTCTTACCACTGTAAAGTCAAAAATCCAAAGTCAAGACATCATAAGTTGGGACAGTCTGTAGTGACTAAAAGAAACAGACTATTGATACATGCAGTAGCTTAGATAGGTCTTCCAAGGTAGCTCAGTGGTAAGAATCTACCTGCAATGCAGGAGACGGGGGGTTGATTCCTGGGTGGGGAAGATCCCCTGGAGAAGGAAATGACAACCCACTCTGGTATTCTTCCCTGGAAAATTCCAAGGACAGAGGAGCCTAGAAATCTACAGTTAGTCAGGTTGCACAAGAGTGGGACATGACTTAGCAGCTATAAAACAATAGCCTAAATGGCTCTAACATCTCAGGATGTTATGTTGAATGAATAAATAGTCCATCTCAAATGCTACATGGTGTATGATTACACTTATTGGATTATTATGATTGTATACATACTGTGATTCTACTTATACAACGTTCTCAAAAAACAAAATTAGAGATGAAAAAGAGATCAGTGGTCAGGGTTAAAAAGAGCTGCAGAGATGGGGAGAATATGCAGGGGGATTTCTTTAAGAGACAAAACAATTTTGTGTAATGATTTTAGTGGTGGTACAAGAACCAATACATGTGATAAAATGTCGTGGACTAATGCATCAAAACCAAAGAATGTATATAAAAACTGATGTATAAGGTTATGGTATTTTGATAAAATTTTATCAATATAAATTTCTTAATATATGTAATTATTATATTAGTATATATCTATATTTTATAATATCATGCTGCTTTGCAAGCTGCTGTGGTAATTCATGATCTGATCTCTTCTGCTTAATTACAAATAATTTCAAGCCTAGGCATTTGTTACCTGTCAGCACTCAGAAGTGAAATGAGAAAGAAGTGTAGATGTCTCAGATAAATACAACCTATCCTCCCTGCTTCAGTCATTCATGAGTTATTTTGATCTTAAATTCCATGAATTGGCACTATTTTAGACCTGTCTGTATTTTATTTTCTACTTGTCTATTTGCCTTTGGTTCTTTTATATTAATTCAACTATTACAGCAATGAAAGCAAATGGAAGATTAACAGCTGAAACAGTGCAGAGAACTTCAGTCACCAACTTCTCTGGTGTTGATAGGTACTAAGTGTCTACAGTCTGTAAATATTAAGTTTTGTAGGAGTGCATTATAGCATTACACCACAGAAAGATCTGGCATGTTTATCTTTATTTTAAAAAGAGAAATAATAATGAGCAACTGACAAGTGAGACTGAACACTCTGGACCAATGAGACAGAAAATGTGACATGAGAATGACTTTAGGACAGATGATCTAATAAGTACAATTCTACATTTAGAGGTAACAGGATTGAATAGCCTGATTGCCCTCAATGTTTAATACATAAGATTCAATATAAAATTTTAAAACAATAATATTTTATTCCAATTATAATTTCATTTAAATATACACCACTGAATACTCTGAAATTCAGATGGGCTGATTTTTTAAAGTCGTTTTATGTTGAAGTGATTTTATTTATTGAAAAATCTAAGTGGAGCTCAGGAACACTGTAAAAAAAAAAAAGAGAGAGAGAGGTACATTAATTCTTTTGTATGAGATTGCAATTCACCCAGAAGTTCTAAGATCTGTGAATGTTTTAAAATAGTCATTAGATTCTGGATAGAGAAAAGTAAGTATAGGCTAAATGAATGACAAATCAGCAAATTACAAGAATATTTCTTAGGCTATACTAAATTATATCTTAAAGAGGATGACAAAATTATTTTACTGAATCAATGTATGTCAAATTTGGTTTCACAGCTGAATTCTACTAAAAATTTAAAGAGATAAATAACACCTATCCCACTAAAGCTCTTCCAGAAATTTGCAGAGGAGGGTAAACTTCCAAACTTATTCTATAAGGCCACCATCACCCTAATACCAAAACCAGACAAAGATGCCACAAAAAAAAAAAAAAAAAAAAGAAGAAGAAAGAAAGAAAAAGAAAACTACAGGCCAATATCACTGATAAACATAGATGCAAAAATCTTTAACAAAAATCTAGCAAATGGAACCAACAACGTATTAAAAAGATCATACATCATGACCAAATGGGCTTTATCCCAGGGATGCAAGGATTCCTTAATATCCACAAATCAATCAATGTGATACACCACATCAACAAACTGAAAGATAAAAGCCATATGATTATCTCAATAGATGTAGAAAAAGCTTTTGACAAAATTCAACATCCATTTATGATAAAAACCCTCCAGAAAGCAGGAATAGATGGAACATACCTCAACATAATAAAAGCCATATATGACAAACCCTCAGCAAACATTATCCTTAATGGTGAAAAACTGAAAGTATTTCCCCTAAAGTCAGGAGCAAGACAAGGGTGCCCACTCTCACCGCTACTATTCAACATAGTTTTGGAAGTTTTAACTACAGCAATCAGAGAAGAAAAAGAAATAAAAGGAATCCAGATTGGTAAAGAAGTAAAACTCTCACTGTTTGCAGATGACATGATCCTCTACAAAGAATACCCTAAAGACTCCACCAAAAAATTTCTAGAGCTAATCAATGAATAAAGTTGCAGGATATAAAATTAACACACAGAAATCCTTTGCATTCCTATAAACTAACAAAGAGAAAACAGAAAGAGAAATTAAGGAAACAATTCCATTCACCATTGCAACGAAAAGAATAAAATACTTAGGAATAAAACTACCTAAAGAAGCAAAAGACCTATATATAGAAAACTATAAAACACTGGTGAAGGAAATCAAAGGTGAGTCAAATAGATGGAGAAATATACCATGATCTTGGATCAGAAGAATCAATACAGTGAAAATGAGTATACTACCCCCAAAGCAATCTATAGATTCAATGCAATCCCCATCAAGCTACCAATGGTACTTTTCAGAGAACTAGAACAAATAATTTCACAATTTGTACAGAAATACAAAAAACCTCAAATAGCCAAAGCAATCTTGAGAAAGAAGAATGGAACTGGAGGAATCAACTGCCTGACTTCAGGCTCTACTACAAAGTCACAGTCATCAAGACAGTATGGTACTGGCACAAAGACAGAAACATAGATCAATTGAACAAAATAGAAAGCCCAGAGATAAATCCACGAACCTATAGACACCTTATCTTTGACAAAGGAGGCAAGGATATACAATGGAGAAAAGACAATCTCTTCAACAAGTGGTGCTGGGAAAACTGGTCAACCACTTGTAAAAGAAAGAAACTAGAACACTTTCTAACACCATACACAAAAATAAACTCAATACAGATTAAAGATCTAAATGTAAGACCAGAAACTGTAAAACTCCTACAGGAAAACATAGGCAAAACACTCTCTGACATAAATCACAGCAGGATCCTCTATGACCCACCTCCCAGAGTAATGGAAATAAAGGCAAAAATAAACAAATGGAGCCTAATTAAAGTTAAAAGCTTTGGCCAATGAAGGAAACTATAAGCAAGGTGAAAAGACAGCCTTCAGAATGGGAGAAAATGAAGGAACTGATAAAGAATTAATCTCAAATATATGCAAGCAGCACCTGCAGCTCAACTCCAGAAAAATAAACGACCTAATCAAAAATGGGCCAAAGAACTAAACAGCCATTTCTCCAGAGAAGACATACAGATGGCTAACAAACACATGAAAAGATGCTCAACATCACTCATTATCAGAGAAATGCGAATCAAAGTCACAATGAGGTACCATCTTACGTCGGTCAGAATGGCTGCTATCCAAAAGTCTACAAGCAATAAATGCTGGAGAGGGTGGGAGAAAAGGGAATCCTCTTACACTGTTGGTGGGGATGCAAACTAGAACAGCCACTATGGAGAACAGTGTGGAGATTCCTTAAAAAACTGGAAATAGAACTGCCATGTGACCCAGCAATCCCACTCCTGGGCGTACACACTGAGGAAACCAGAATTGAAAGAGACACATGTACCCCAATGTTCATCCCAGCTCTGTTTATAATAGCCAGGTCATGGAAGCAGCCTAGATGTCCATCAGTAGTCGAATGGATAAGAAAGCTGTGGTATGTATACACAATGGAATATTACTCAGCCATTAAAAATAATGCATTTGAATCAGCTCTAATGAGGTGGATGGAATTGGAGCCTATTATACAGAGTGAAGTAAGTCAGAAAGAAAAACACCAATAAAGTATACTAACGCATATATATGGAATTTAGAAAGATGGTAACAATGACACTATATGCGGGACAGCAAAAGAAACACAGATGTATAAAACAACCTTTTGGATTCTGTGGGAGAAGGCGAGGGTGGGATAATTTGAGAGAATAGCATTGAAACATGTATATTATCATATGTGAACATTGAAACATGTATATTATCATATGTGAAAGAGATCATCAGTCCAGGTTTGATGAATGAGACAGGGTGCTCAGGGCTGGTGCACTGGGATGACCCTGGGGGATGGGATGGGGACAGAGGTGGGAGGGGGGTTCAGGATGGGGAACACATGTACACCTATGACTGATTCATGTCAATGTATGACAAAAACCACTACAATATTGTAAAGTAATTAGCCTCCAATTAAAATAAATAAAATTTTAAAATGTATGTCAACTTCTTTAATCTTCACTTTCCCTCAGTTCAAACTTTTAATATTAATTGCTTTCTTCATGCCCCTTTTCAGGATCTGCCAAACATAAAGACCAGGAAAAGGAAAGTAGACAAAATAAAGGTGTGTGGTGAGCCAGACTTTATCTGTACACAGACCACGTGGTCGATGAACATGACACCCTACTTCCTGTTTGGGAGGAGTCACTCAGGAACCAGGTACTATGTATATGTGCTGCCAGGCACTTAAAGACACTGAAATCTTAGCCTGAGGCAGGACTGAGCACATTTGTGCAGGGGAACCCATGCCTCATGCCGCTCTCCAGTCTGCTCTGGGTGTTCCTGGCCTTCACCTTCTCTGGTAGGGATGCTGTCAAACATGGGAGCGAACGTTCAGGGTGAAAGGACTGCACACAGGCACGTGGTGCTTCACCGGGACTTGGGGAGGAAAGGGGGACTGGAGAAAGCAGGCATCCCATGATTTCAGTTGGTTTGTAAATATTTGGGTCCAAAATTAGTTGAATTTCTACATTATTTTGTTCAGTATTTCCGCTCTATTTTCTTCTTTTTTCCACAGGATCTGGTGTGGCCCAGAAAACTACTCAATATCAGCCAGACATAATCAGTCAAGTGCAGAACGTAGTCACCCTGAACTGCTGGTATGAAAAAAGTCAGAACGTGTACACCTACTGGATATTTTGGTAGAAGCAGCTTCCCAGTGGAGAGATGACTTACCTCATTCATCAGTATTCAAAAGATGGGAATGAAAGGGATGGCCACTACTCTGTAAACTTCCAGAAAGCACGTCAATTCATCAGCCTCACCATTTCATCCTTAAAGCTGGAACATTCTGGAAAATACTTTTGTGCTCTCTGGGAACTCACAGTGCTTGAAATAATAGGAAAAGCTGAACAAAAACCCCAGAGCTTAATAAGAGAGAGCCTCTCTGCTGCGGGACCCAGGTTGAAATGCACAGCTGCAGACCCCAGACAAGAAATAGTAGCCCTGTGGTTCCTTAATCTTTGCTCTGGCTCAGAAGATTTGATTCTAAATAAAAGCTTCCTGTATGTAATTTGGAAGCAGGTATCCTGAGTGACTTTCTCCTAATATTCTTCTCTTGAATTTCTGACTTTAAATCAATCATGCAGAGCATGTGTAACCTTGTCTAAAGTTGTAAACTTTCTCTATAATAATGTAAAGTGACAGTTTCACTCAACTACACTCACTCAACTACACTGGGTCTAGTTATCTGGAAATCATCTTGACAATTATTTCCTTAGTCCTTTATTCTTAGATTTTTGTCACTTAAGTTACAATCAGAGAAGCAGATCACCAGTGGTGTTGAATAAGAAATTGGTTACAAAGATTAAAACTCAGGCAATTGCTAGATCTGGTGGAGGAGTGTATACAAAGTTGCTATCTTTGTGTGTGGTGCTGAGACTGAATTCATTGTTAATCAACTGGAGTAGTATTTGTAGAACAAAGTTAGGTATAGACAAAAGCATGGACAAACTGTGACTCATAAGGACATACCAGAACCATGAGCATAATGGAACCCACAAGACACACTAAAACTTGTCTATGTCTCACCTCCTTCAGTTCCACAGTAGCGAGTGACCTTAGGAGAAGTGGGTGTCATTTGGCATCATGCTAACATATCTACTTGGTCCAAGACAGAGAAGATCCGAGGAGGAGGTTTGGTGAGAAGTGGAAGGGTTGTGAATCAATGATAAGGTGAGCTATCAGATCAGCAGCAACATGAGTAAGTAACCATAGTCCCTGGAGTCCTGCACCAACCCCCAAAACATAAAACTGTGGCTGCTTCATCACAATGCCCTTTCAAATGTCACACAAATTTCTTTTGTGGCCAGCCCTAACCCAGAAAAATATGGGGAGAACATTCTGGGAAAGATGCCAGTTAGTTAAGATAGACCAAAGCTGCTACAGTATCTTCTTTGTTAACTGAGCATCTATCTGTACTCTTTAACAGCTTTTGAACAAAGACCATATCAAAACTATGCTTCTTGCTAATGTTGTTACTGTTCAGTCGCTAAGTCGTGTCTGACTCTTTGTGATCCCATGGGCTGCAGGATCCTCTTATCTCCCACTATCTTCTGGAGTTTGCTCAAATTCATGTCCACTGACTTGGTAATATCATCCAACCACCTCAACCTCTGCTGCTGTCTTCTTCTTTTGCCTTCAGTCCTTCCCAGCATCAGGGTCTTTTCCAATGAGTTGGCTTTTCTCACCAAGTGGCCAAAGTATTGAAGTTCCAGCTTCAGTATCAGTCCTTCCAATGACTATTCAGGGTTGATTTCCTTTAGGACTGACTGGTTTGATCTCTTTGCAATCCAAGGGACTCTCAAGAGTCTTCTCCAGCACCACACTTCTTGCTAATATAATGCAATAATTCCCCATTCAACCCAAAACATTGTAAACATATCCTGCGAAGATTATAGCAAGTTCATTTATCCCTTTGTGGGTGATGTTATTTTCTTTTCTACCTAAGACATACCCTCCCATTGAATCCTGTATCTTCACTACTGAGATACAACAGCATATAACATTGACTTACATTAGCATGTCTTATGTTACTACATGTAGTCAAATTGGAGAAGGGAGTTAAAATTGTTTACTGTAATCCATAAATATATTATATCAAATTGAAAAACAAATTTTCAAAAGTATTATTGTTCTTATTTCTGCAAATGTCCTCATGATCTGGGAAAAATCAAGACCTTGATCTAGGGACAATCAAGGGCAGGAGAAGATGGTGACAGAGGATGATATAGTTGGATGGCATCATCAACTCAATGAATACGTGAGTGAAAGTCACTCAGCTGTGTCCAAGTCTTTGCAAACCCAAGGACTATACAGTCCATGGAATTTTCCAGGCCAGAATACTGAAGTGATTACCCTTTCCCTTCTCCTGGGGATCTTCCCAACCCAGGGATTGAACCCTAGTCTCCCACATTGCAAGTGGATTCTTTACTAGCTGAGCCACCAGGGAAGCTGAAGAATCCTGGAGTGGGTAGCCTATCCCTTCTCCAGTGGATCTTCCTGACCCAGGAACCCATATGGGGTCTCCTGCATTGCAGGTGGATTATTTACCAATTGAGATAGTGAAGGACAGGGAAGCCTGGCATGCTGCAATCCATGAGGTCGCAAAGAGTTGGACAAAACTTAGTGACTGAACAACAACAACAACAAAAATTTAATTTGGGAAACCCTGAAAACACTCTTATCAGATTACAATGGGAAGAAATTCAACCCTGGTAAGAACAGGGAGGAAACAGAGCACAAAATACTCAAGAAAGGATTTGTTCCAGTTGTTGACCTCCAGGTGATGTTGCAGAAACTTTAAATGCCACCTCTAATAAAAGCTCCATTTCACTCCTATGAGCTTCTGTACCTCACAGCTCACTGAGGTGTACATTTGAATAGGTTCAGCACCAGCAGCAGTAATTGTCAAGGATGCATGTCTTTCTGATAGTCACTAGAACTTGCTTACATTGGGGTCCTTTGAATCTCAGATTTCCCTGTAATAGGACTCAGCACCCGCTGGCACATTACTTCCTGCTCCTCAGGGGAGATCTTCCACAAAATGGATCTCAACTTCCTTCCTGCATAACCATGTTCTCCACTACCCTTCTCTTGTTGGGAATGCTCTTCATATGAAATCAGTAACATCATATTCCATGCTCCTGTGTCTATAGAACAAACAGAGCTATGGTTGAAATCTGAATAGAGACCCTGTCTCATTATAGGTAGCCCTGTCCTGGTCTCACTGATTTGGCACTGATGCTGCAGGAGGAACTGGAGGCCAGTTAGTGACCTGCCTGACAGCTGCACCTCTGGCTCTAAGGGCCCCCCTGAAGTGGAGGTGCAACTATACCTACCTGTAGTGAACTTCCTTATCTCTTCTTGTATGTCTAGACAATAGAGTATGAAGGTTAAAAAAAAAAAAAAAGCTTTCTTTATCTAGCAGTGGCCTATAACAGGCATCCTAGGTTAAACACATTGCTTTGGCAAAGTTCCAAGTGACCCACTCAGGTTGTTCCTTTCCTCTTTTCTCTCTTCTAATTTAACTTCTCTAATACCCACAGTGTGCACAATAATAATTATTGATTCATAATCAGCTTTATTTTTATACAATATTTCTCACAGTTCCTTTAGTAAACATTTGCAATAATCTCAAACTGTGCATCTGATCCCCGTGCCTACATATTACTTCAATTTTACCTCAATTTTACTTCAATTTTACTTAGTGAAAATAAACAGGTCCTCATTTTCCATCCTTTTTACCTTGAAATCTATATACACAGAATGATTATTGTTCATAGAGTCTGAGAAAAAAGCACAGAGTTGATTTTCATATGTTTTAAAACATTTCTTTTAAAATATCCTACTAGAGGTAAAAAGCAGAATACAAATGCAATAACCATCAGTTAAAATATATTTAATATAAAGTAGATAACTAATGGGAACCTGCAATATAAATACCCATACTGGTGCTCTGTGAGGAACTAGATCATTAGAGGGAGGCTCAAAAAGGAGGGAATATAGTCATTTTGACGATATTGATTCTTCCAATCAATGAGCATGGTATATTTCTCCATCTTTTTGTGTCCTCTTTGATTTCTTTCATCAGTGTTTTATAGTTTTCTATGTATAGGTCTTTTGTTTCTTTAGGTAGATTACTCATAAGTATTTTATTCTTTTTGTTGCAATGGTGAATGTATTGCTTCCTTAATTTCTCTTTCTGTTTTCTCATTGTTAGTGTATAGGAATGCAAGGGATTTCTCTGTGTTAATTTTATATCCTGAAACTTTACTATATTCATTGATTAGCTCTAGTAATTTTCTGGTAGAGTCTTTAGGGTTTTCTATGTAGAGGATCATGTCATCTGCAAACAACGAGAGTTTCACTTCTTTTCCTATCTGGATTCTTTTTACTTCTTTTTCTGCTCTGATTGCTGTGGCCAAAGCTTCCAAAACTATGTTGAATAGTAGTGGTGAGAGTGGGCACCCTTGTCTTGTTCCTGATTTTAGGGGAAATGCTTTCAGTTTTTCACCATTGAGGATAATGTTTGCTGAGGGTTTGTCATATATAGCTTTTATTATGTTGAGGTATGTTCCTTATATTGAATGGTTTGTCTTGAATCTGAACAGAGATCATTCTGTCGTTTTTGAGATTGCATCCAAGTACTGCATTTCAGACTCTTCTGTTGACTCTGATGGCTATTCCATCTTTCAGTGCTCATCAAGTGACAAAAAATAATATCACTCTTTATGTAGGTTCAGTTTAAATATATATATATATTTTAAATATAAAGTTGTTTAATACTGCAAAATGCTTCAGGTAAGACTGTTATGAATATTGTATTGATTCGTGAGCACCCTTCAGAATCACAGGTGAGTGCATAAGAGATGGGAAAAAAAAAAAAAAATCCTGAGAACTCCTGGGAAATAATATTTCATTTTGCAAAAATCTCTCGTATCTATGCCAGCTAGGTAATTAATTTTTGTTTTCTCTTCCCTAAAATCCTCCACAAATTCCAAATCAGAGTCTGCCTTCTTTGCAATGTTCTTAAAAAATGCCTGTCAAGTCCTAAGATAATAGACTTGAGAGTGGCTCTCTCTCTCACTCCATTCCTCTCCAGTCCATTCTGAATTGGTTGAGGTGGGAGGGTGGGTCTTTCTGTCACAAAGTGAGGAAGTTGGGTGAGCTGATTGACTTCAGGAGCAAGAACATTTCTGCATGGACTTATGACATTCACCCCTCAGAGTTTAGTGAAGTATTTCACAGTGGAAATGTCTCAGTAAGAAGAGGAAGCATCATGAAGAGGCTAGCAGGCGCTGTTCTGGGGCTTTTTTTGCCCAGGTTTGCTGTGAGTTGGGGCTGAACCACAGGGGAATCTGAAGGATTGACCAGCTTTTTTATTTTTAAGGGAGAGAGAGGAGCTGACAAGTCCTGCAGACTTTCTATCCTTCTCATCATCTATGGGGATTTGGGGGGGGGGGGGGCAGTTTCAGGGTTTTGTGACCCTCACCTGTGATTCTTTCTCTTTCCTCATCAGATGTGTGAGAAGTGGATGGTGAGAAGAGTCCCCTAGTCCTGAATCTCCAGAAGGGAGTCAATTCCCCATATTGGTGTAATTTTTCCATTTCTACACAGAGTGTGAATTGGTATAAGAACCCTGGGGGCTGCCTCATTCACCTGGTTTGCGTTCCTTTAGGGACAAAACAGGACGGAAGATTAAATGCCACCACAGTCCCTACAGAACACTGCAGCTCACTGCACATTTTCTCTTCACAGACCACAGACTCGGGCACTTACTTCTGTGCTGCGCAGCACGGTGCTCCCCAAGCACCTGCAGCCTCTACACGAACCCTCCCGGGGCTCAGCCCCTCCTCCAGCCTCAGTCACACCATGAGGCCTCCGTGAGGTCACCATAAGGCATTTACATTACTTAGTATTTCTTACCTACATTGGTACAGTTATAACCACAAACACTTGTTAGCCCTACGGATTTGGGACTTGGTCTTTTCCCTTCTCATTCTGTATCTCCTTCTGCTCTAGAACCTCTAATTTGTAACTAAAGGAATAGCTTATAAGAGGATACAATTAAAATAAATATTTTTCCAAGTATGCTGGACTCCAAAACAGTAAACATTGAAAGAAACTAAAAGGAGAGAGAAATCTCTCCAGTAAAGACCTTATCCAGCTTGGTTGGGCATCTCAAAAATGTTCAGGTCTGTCTCACCACTATGTGTCCCAACAGGCAACTGCAAGCACTGGTATCCCATCCTATGAGTGCAGCAAAGTGGACAAAAAATATTTGCTCAATGTTTAATATGAACTTGATCACTTACAAAATATCTTATAGTTCTGGATGCAAGAAATCTAAAATTTGTTTTGCTGTCTACAGTCAAGGTCCTGGCAGGGTTGATTCCTTCCAGATTCTCTGAGGAAGAATCTGTTTCTTTCCTTTTGTAGTTTCTGGAAGCCACTCGGATTCCATGGCTCAAGACTCCTACTTGAATCACTCCAACATCTTACTTCCACCACCATGGCTCCCTCATCTCCTGGAATCAAATATCTTTCTGACTCTGTCCTATAAGGTATGAAAATTTAATGCAGAGAAATCTCAATTAAATATAGCTGGCACTAGAAGGGGAGCTCTCCCGACCTGTGGACATCACAGAGGGCAAAGGGAAGATGGAAGAAGCCCCTTCTTCCCTGGTCAGGATGCAGTCAATGGAAAGTCAAGGGCACTCTGTTTACTGTCACCCTCCCAATTTCCATGTATTCTCTATAAAAACATTTCCTTTCCTTGTCCAGTGGGGACTTGCATATGGCTCCTCCTGGTGGCTGATCCAGAACTGCAGTCCTTTGATGATCCCAAATAAACTCATCTTTTATGGGGAAATACCTGACAGTCTGCCATTTGTTCCCTGTTCCTGTGATTCTGTTTTTGTTCTATTCTATTTGTTGCTTTGTTTTGCTTTGTTTTTATATATCATATATAAATAAAAACACACAGTATTTGTCTTTCTCTGTCTGACTTATTTCACTAAGTTTAATACACTCCACATCTAACCACATTGTTCCATTTGGCATGATTACATTCTTTTTTATATTTAATGTTCCATTGTGGTGTGTGTGTGTGCCTGTGTGTCTGTGTCTGTCTGTGTATGGATAGATAGTTAGAGGAAAGGTCAGTATTTTCTCTATCCATTCATCTGTGAATGAACACTTAGCTTGGTTCTGAATCTTGGTTATTGTAAACAATGCTTCTATAAACATTTGAGTGCAGATACAGTTTTGAAGAGTTTTGGTTTTCTTTGGATAAATACCTAGGAGTGAAATTGCTGGATTAGATGGTAGTTATATTTTTAGTGTTTTGAGAGGAATCTCCATAATGCTTTCCATAGTAGCTGCAGCAATTTACAACCCAGCAGCAGTGCACTAGAGTTTCCATTCCTCAGCATCCTCACCGCACTTGTTAATTTTTTTTCTTTTGATAATAACCAAACTGATAAATGTGAGGTGACACCTCATTTTAACATAGATTTGTCATTTTCTGAATATTAGAGACTTTGGGCATCTTTTCATGTACCTGTTGGCTCTCTCTTCGGAAAAATGACTACTCAGGTCCTTTGTCCATTTTTCAGTCAGACTGTTTTTGATACTGAGGTATATGATGTCTTTATGTATTTTGGATATTAACCCCTTGTTGCAAATATCTACTCCTATTCAGTAATTTGCCTTTTATTTTTGTTGATGTTTTCTTTACTCTGCACTAGATTTTAGTTTTATTAGGTCCTGTTTATTTATTTTTGTTTTTGTTGCCATTGCCTTTGAGAAAGAAAAAAATATTGTAAAGAGAAACGTCACTAAGCATACTGTGTATATTTTCTTTTGTGAATTTTAATGTTTCAGGTCTTACATTTCAGTCTTTAATCCATTTTTGAGTTTATATTTATATATGTTGTGAGAAAATGTTCTAGTTTTCGTCTTTTCCTTGTAGATGTTCAGTAGGGTCAACACCACTTACTAAAGGAACTTGTCTTTTCCCCATTTTAAAAAGCTGTGTAAAGTCATTCAGAGTAATATCTCTGTATGGCCACAGAGGAGCAACGCTGCTTCAGAGAAGCATACACAGATTCTTCAAGATTTTATCCCACATACACAGATTCTTCAAGGGGCCATAAAGGATCCTTTAAATAGCAAATGTTTATCTCCAACTTTGCTTCAATTTGCATCTCTCAGTCTTCTATGTATGTAGGTATCCATCCATCTACCTAAATAGTATCTATGTATATTTTAGTCTAACAGTTTTAAAAATATGGTTTTGAAAATTAATATTTCTTTAAACAATGTTTTGTCCTCTGAGATTAAGGCCACATTAATTTCTCTAATATAAATTTATATTTATAAATTTATATTTTCATCCAGATACATCCCAAATTCCAATCATACTGAGTTAATCAGTGCTAGAATTCCCTTACTCCAATCCTTACTAAGAAACCTAGTGGTGGTGTAAATTCCAGTTCAAGCAGCTTCTCCCTCAGAACTACTCTCTGACTGAGCCCATAAGTGAGTCCATTATCATTTCCTTGGGTGCATCATATAGAAACACACTTCTTTTCAGTACCTTGTATGTGAATGTATTTGAGTATTGGGAGTGGGTAAGCTGAAGATTGCTACTATTGTCTCTCTGGAATGAGACCCAAGTATGACCATTCAGTAGACACAAGTATATATATATTGAAGACATGCATCATTGAGTGAATAAATAAAAGAGAAAACACACCAAAAATTCAACAAACAATAAAACATCCCCTTAGAGAGCTGGAGTAGATGGGATTAGATTGAGGAGTGGGAGTGGTTATTATTGTCTTTTTGAAGTGTGATGATGTTTTTCTTTGATAATGTCTGAGATGACATCAAACACAGAGACCACAAACTCTTCTTTGTGCTTAAAAAAAAATGAGCTCCTTAATTTCTGTCTCTATCCCCTGATGTGTTGACATCAAAAGCCAAATTGACTCTTCACATTTTTGTATTTTCCTTGTGAGGATAATGTGTAACTCAGATGAGAACTACCAAAAATGTTTCTTTACTGAATGATCATGATCTGATATCTTCTGCATTCTGCAGAATTTTCCTAGCCAATCTTATCCATTTGGAGATCAAATGTCCTCCAGAGCAGATTATTCCAGTGCTTCTCAGTTTATTTTCTCCATGCATATTCTTGGAGACATTTTATTTTCCTGATTTATATTTTAGAAGAAATATAAATTGAAATTGATCTAATTATATTTTATTAATTCTTAGGATCATGTAAAGTGTAGAAACATTGAACAATCATGTTAAAATTTAAGTTCCATCAGGGCAAAAGGACTATGTATCTTTATGTTCTGCTCCATAAGCTTTGTGTGAATGATATATTATGCCCCTTGTGTATTCACAATAGACTTTAATTAGTATTTGTAATAAAAAAGAAATACCCTGTAATGCTAATCTTGTGAATTCGTGCGAGGCCCTCTCTTCCCTTTTGCAAACGAATCCTATTCCTATTAAAACATCAAACTCTCCTGATATATGATTTTAAACCTTCTAGGAGGTGTGAGGAACAGGAAGAAGGGGATAGAGTGAGAGAAATTCTAACCTGGTCTTTATGCTTGTAAGGGGGGCATTTCTGATTCCCAGTGAATTTAATTTTCGGTGATTCTAAATTAGCACTGAATGAGAAGTAGTACTTTTGAGAGAGATAGGTTTGAGGAAACCACTTATGAAAGAGTGGGGCCTACTGAAAGAATAAAAGCAGGTGTGAGCTTAAAGTCAGAGTTCCAGCTGTCTGAGAAGAACAGAAGAGGATCTTGGGTTGCACTGAGCACTGGTGCCAGAAACACTGGACAAGATACTGGGAGCATCACTTACGATTTTGTGGCTTCAGCTGGGCTGTGAGCTGTGGGGGAGAAACCTAGGATATCTCATTAATTAGGAGGACTGAGAAAATTGGGTTACAAACAAGTTCATGCAGATATTCTTTTTGTGTATGTGTGTGTAATAAAGTTTTATTAAAGTATAAAGGAGATAGAGAAAGCTTCTGACATAGGCATCAGAAGGGGGCAAAAGAGGACCCCTTTGCTAGTGTTAACAATGGAGTTATATACTCTCCAATGAATCCAAAGAATGTCTGGAGTTTGCAAAGTCCTCACCAGACCCACTCCCATAATTTACATTTTAAGATAACAGTGTTGGCTAGAAGGTTTAATCCAAAGATTGTCCTCAGGCAGGATACATCCTTGTAAAGACCAGACCTGCTCCCATAATTTACATTTTAAGATAACAGAATTAGCCAGAGGGTTTAATCCAAAGACTGTCCTCAGGCAGGATACATTATTGTTATATAGTCCTAAGGAATGTAGAGGAAAAAAAGTAAAAAAGTTTGTCCTTTCTTCCTCCTTGAATATCCCATTCCTCTCTCTCCTTGGGGACCCCTAGACTTCTTATCAACCTGCCTAGGAAATGACTCTCTCATTCCCCCGTTTTCTTTTAGGAGAATTATGTTGCCAAGGGAAAGGGGTGTCGTTTTCGTTCCATAGCTACTTCCTGCTGCTTAGGGGCGTAGTCCCTACATTGTTGAGGCAACATATTCTCTTAACCCTCATATTGAGGGTCTCTGATCCAGGGACTCCAAGTAATAGTTGGAGGAGGCTGTGGCACTCATAGGAGCTCGGACAACTATTTGTAAATTGAAAGCTTTTAGACGGTTAGAAATCCCCATTATACAGTAACAGATGTAAGGCCAAATAGTCATTAAACCAAGTTAAAATCAAAATGAAAAGTCGCATCATGTCGATAATTACATCAGTCCATCTTAATGTTGTTAGATGTCATCAGTTTAAGAAGAGGCATCACATGTGATTGTTGTCGAAGGTATTCGCAGACTTGGAGAAAGTCTTTTCCTTGAAGTGGAGATGTCCACCACAGGAAGCCTTCCACTGATGAAGAGGGGAGTGCTCCGCAGACCCAGCAGTTAGACCGATTGTGGAATGCAGCATAGGAGTGAGCCCAGGACAGGAAGGCATTGTCTTGAGGATCAAACGGCAGACTCAGGATTTCTGGAGTCAGCAGAAGTAGGCTCACATAGATTATCAGGCCCATCTGAAACATACAAAGTCAGAGCATAGAAAGTAAAAGTATAAAATGACATCACTTAGTTCTGGTCAGGGTGCCACCTCTTGACTCGAGTGTGATGTACCCATGAATCAATTCCTGGCACTTTGACAGCTGTGGGAGAAGAAAGAATAACCTGGTAAGGGCCTTCCCAGAGGGGCTCAAGGGATGGGCCCCCAGGCCCCAGTGTTTTTATGAGGACCTCGGTTCCTGGCTCAAATAGAGGCTTGCTGGATTCAGAGGCTGGGTCAGGAGTCGTCTCCCGGAGTTCTGTTAATGCCTGTTGAAAAGTTGAGAGCTGAGTTACATAATTAGTTAACTCCAAGGCTTCAGGATCTATAACAATGTCTGTGCGTAAGAAAGGAGGACTGAGAAAATTGGGTTACAAACAAGTTTATGCAGATATTCTTAAAAAAGAAATATATTTTATGGAATTAACGGCTTTTATCTCTTTAAGAAGGAGTGAATGGACAAGAAAAGGAAAAAAGTGACCAAAAGCAGGTGAAACAGAGCCCTCGATCTCTGACAGTCCAGGAAGGAGAGATTTCCATTCTGAACTGTGGTTGTGAGAAGAGTGCATTTAATTGCTTCCTATGGTACCAGCAATACCCTGGTAAAGGCCCGGCATTCTTGGTAGCCATAGGTTCAATTGTGAATGAAATGGAAGAGGGAAGATTCACCGTTTTCCTCAGTAAGAGTGCCCAAAGCTCTCATTGCACATCGTAACTTCCCAGCCTGGAGACTCAGCACCTACTTCTGTGCAACAAGTGCACGGTGCTCCCCGGGCACCTGCAGCCTGTGCCCAGACCTGCAGCCGAGGATCCAGACACACCCTGCTGAGTAGATGAAATACACACAGACACACAATTTGTTTCTGCATAAAAATATATTTCCTTAATATATTTAGGAAAACTGACATTATATAGAATTTATTTTTTGACCAAAATGGAAATGATATGGAAAATTAAGTGCAAAGAGACATCTCTAGAAACTCCCAAATAGTTGGTATATAGTTAAAATCTATAACTTTAAAACAACCCTAGGTTAAAGAAACAATTACAATGGATGCTAGAAGATATTTTGAAAGTAAATGTGACAGCACATTAAACATGTATGAGATGCAGCTAAAATAATACATAGAAAGAAATTTATCTTTTTAAATACTTATATTACTAAAGAAAAAAGGTTGATAAACTACTATCAAGGTTTTTAAGAATAGATGATAGAAAAGCAAATTAAACCCAACATAAACTGAAAGAAGTAAATAATAAAATGTCTAATTGGTGAAATACAAAGAAATCTATGGAGATAACCATGAAATACAAAGTTAATTTTGTTAAAATAATTAATAAACTTGATATATTCCTAGGTAGAATTATCAAAGGAAAAAAAGAAAAAATACAAATTATAAATATAAGAAGTAAAAAAGAGAACTATTCTGCAGGTTCTGTTACATTCTAAGGGAATGAAAGAGTATCATTAACAAGTTTATGTTAGTGAGTCATTGTATAGAAGTGGATCCACACAGGTCAGGAAAGCTTATTTTTTGACAAAATGCAAAGACAATTCCAAAGAGGTTTTTTTTTTTTTTTTTTTTTAGCTAATTTATTTATTTTAATTGGATGCTAATTACTTTACAATATTGTGGCTAAATACTTTACAATATTTACATACATTGACATGAATCAGCCATGGGTGTACATGTGTCCCCCATCCTGAACCCCCATCCCACTTCCCCCCATCCCATCCCTCTGGGTGGTCCCAGAGCACTAGCTTTGAGTGCCCTGTTTCATGTGTTGAACTTGGACTGGGCATCTCTTTCACATATAGTAATCTACATGTTTCAATACTATTCTTTCATCCCTCCCTCGCCTTCTCCACAGAGTCCAACAGTCTTTTCTTTATATCTGTGTCTCTTTTGCTGTCTCACATATAGGGTCATTGTTGCCATCTTTCTAAATTCCATATATATGCATTAATATACTTTATTGGTATTTTTCTTTCTGACTTACTTCACTCTGTATAATAGGCTCCAATTTCATCCACCTAGTTAGAGCTGATTGAAATGTGTTCTTTTTAATTGCTGAGAAATACTCCATTGCGTGTATGTATCACAACTTTCTTATCCATTCATCTGCCAATGGACATCTAGGCTGCTTTCATGTCCTGGCTATTGTAAACAGTGCTATGATGTACACTAGGGTACATGTGTCTCTTTCCATTCTAGAGTGGTAACATAGTTTTATGAGCAAATGAGATTAGGACAATTGGATATTCTTGGGAAACAATTGAAACTTGATCTAAATATCACAACTTATACAAAAATTTGAGTATCGTCTCAAAGTGAACCATACATCCAGGTATAAAGTGTAACATTACAAATTTTTTAGGAAAAACATAAAGAGAATATCTTCATGACCCAAGTCTGGACAAAAAGACTTTTGACATGACCCCAAAAGCACAATTCATTAAAAAAAAAATCACTTAGATTTCATCAAAATTAAAAATGTTTGCTCTGTAAAAGACACTATTAAGGGAAGGAAAAAGATAAACCACAGAATGGCAGGAAATAGTTGTAAATACATTTTCATCAAAAGACTGTATTCTGAATACAATGAACTCTTTGAACTCAGCAGGAAGAAAGCAAACAATCCAGCTGAAACCTGGACAAAAGATTAACACAGACACTTCACCAAAAAGCTATCTGGTAATTAAATAAGAATATAAAGAGATGATTAGCATTATTAGTAATTAGAGAAATGCAAATTAAGCCACAAAGAGATAACACTTCACATTTCCCACAGGCTAAAATTAAAAATACTGACAATGCCAAGTTCTGGCAAAACTGCCGAGAAATTAGATCACTCATGCATTGCTGGTGGGTGAATGGTCCAGTCATTCTGGAAAAAAGTTCAGCAGTTTCACCTAAACTTAAATATTCACTTACCTTACAGCTCGGCAATCACACTCCTGGGTATTAATGCTTGAGAAGTGAAAAACTTATATTCATTCAAAAATCTGTACTTGAATATTCATAGCAGCTCTATTTCTGATGATCAAAAACTGGAAACCAGCCAAATGTTCTTCACTGGGTGAAGAGACAAATAAATCTGCTGTAATACATGTGAACAATGATATATTATTTATAGGTTTTTCTAAACTTGCAATACAATTGTGTCTCAATAAACCATTTTCAGTTGACAGGATCGTAAATGGAAAATGCATCTAATATAACTAACCCACTGAATTGAACCTAGTCTACCTTAAAGGTGCTCAGCACCGACATTAACCTACAGCTGGGTGAAATCATCTAACACAAAGTCTATTTTATATTAAAGTGTTGAAAATCTCATATAATTTATTGAGTACTGTACTGAAAGTGGGGCTTCCAAGGTGGCTCTAATGGAAAAAGAACCTGCCTGCCAAAGCAGAGACATAAGAGATGCAGGTTAAATCCCTGGATCAGGAAGATCCCCTGGAGGAGGGCACAGCACCACACTTGAGTATTCTTGCCTGGAGACTACCATGGACAGAGGAGCCTGGTGGGCTACCGTCCATACTATCTCAGAGTCGGACACAACTGCAGGAACCTAACACACACACTAAAAGTAAAAAACAGAATGGTTGTATGAGTACAGAGTGAATGTAAGGAGTGTCTGTCCTGATCTCAGGGCTGGCCAGGAGCTCAGCTCACTGCTGCTGCCCAGAATCACCAGGGAATGTTATACCACATGTTGCTAGCATGGGGAAAGATCATATTTAAAAATTCAAAGTATGGTTTCTACTTTCTACTGAAAGTTCATCACTGTCTTGCCACTGTAAGGTAAAGAAATCCAGAGTCAGAACATCATAAGATGGTAACAGTCTGTAGTGATTAAAAGAAACAGACTACTGATACGTGCAATCGCCTAGATGGGGCTTCCCTGGTGGCTCAGTGGTAAAAATCCGTCTGCCAAGCAGGAGACGTGGGTTTGATCTCTGGGTCAAGAAATCCCCTGGAGAAGGAAAAGGCAGCACACTCCAGTATTCATGCCTGGAAAATTCCATAGACAGAGGAGCCTGGTGGGCTACACTCCATGGGGTCACAAAAGAGTCAGACAGGACTTAGAGACTGAACAACAATAGCCTAGATGGATCTCAGGATGTTATGTTGAATGAAAAAGTAGTCAATCTCAGAGGCCACATGGTATATGATTACACTTATTGGATTATTATGATGCTTACATAGTGTGATTTTGCTTAAACAACATTCTCAAAGGCACAAAATATAAAGATGAAAAGGAGATGAGTAGTTAGCAGTGTTATAAAGAGTTGCAGGGATAGGGAGGGTATTCAAAGAGGATTTCTTTAGAGAGATGAAACAATTTTGTGTCATGATTTCAGTGGTGGTACAAGAATTATACATGTGATAAAATTTCTTAGAGTGATGTACGAAAACCTAAGAGTGTATATCAAAATTGATGTATAAGGTTATAATATTTTGGTAAAATTGTATTAATATCAATTTCTTGATAGATATAAAGTCAATATCAGATTTCAAAAGAATAATATTTAATTCTGGTTATAATTTCATTTGAATATAAACCACTGAATAGGCTCTGAAATTCAGATGTGCTGATTTTCTAAAATCATTTCATGTTGCAGTAATTTTATTTATTGAAAAATCTAAGTAGAGCCCTGGAACTCAGTGAAAAAACAAAAGAGATACATTGATTATTTTGATAAGATTGCTTTTCTCCCAGAAGGCCTAAGATCATGAATGTTTTAAAACAGTAGATTCTGGATGGAGAAAAGTAAGTATAGGCTAAATGAATGACCAATCAGTAGATTTCAAGAAAGTTTTGTAGGCTATCCAAAATTATATCTTAAACGGGATGGCAAATAATTTTACTGACTAATAACCAGTGTGTGTCAACTTGTTTAATCTTTAATTCTCCTCAATTCAAATCTTTAATATTAATTGCTTTTTTCAAGCCCTTTTCCAGGATCTGCCAAATTTAATGACCAGGGAAACATGAGTAGACAAAGTAAAAGTTTGTGGTGAGCCAAACTTTCTTCCTTCTGAGCACAGACCAGCTGGTCTAGGAACATGACAAATGGCACTTCCCATCTGGGGGAGGAGCCACACAGGAACCAGGTGCTGTGTAAATGTGTTGCCGGGCACTTACAGACACTGAAATCTTAGCCTGAGGCAGAATTAGACACACTTATGCTGGGGAATTCATGCCTCATGCCGCTCTCCAGTCTGCTCTGGGTGTTCCTGGCCTTCACCTTCTCTGGTAGGGATCCTTCCAAGCATGGGTGTGAGTGTTCAGGGTGAAAGGACTGCACACAGGCATGTGTTACTTCACAGGGGCTTGGGGAGGAAAGGAGGACTGGAGAAAAGCAAGCATCTTAGGATTTCAGTTTGGTTTGTAAATATCTGAGTTCAAAATTAGTCTAATTTCTACACTATTTTGTTCAATCTTTCAGCTCTGTTTTCTTGTTTTTTTTTCCCCCCCACAGGATCTGCTGTGGCCCAGAGTGTTACTCAAGACCAACCACACATAGTCAGTGAAGTGGGGAAGACAGTCACCCTGAACTGTCGATATGAAACACGTTGGGACATGTGGTACTACTACATTTTTTGGTACAAGCAGCTTCCCAGTGGACAGATGACTTATCTTATCCGTCAGTATTCAGAAGATGGGAATGCAAGGGACGGCCGCTACTCTGTAAATTTCCAGAAAGCTCATAAATCCATCAGCCTCACCATTTCAGCCTTAGAGTTGGAAGATTCTGCAAAATACTTCTGTGCTCTCTGGGACTCACAATGCTTGAAGTAATAAGAAAGGCTGAACAAAAACCCCAGAACTAAATAAACGAAAGCCCCCCTGCTGCAGGACCTCAGCTGAAATGCACACCTGCAGACTCCAGACAAGAAATGTTAGTCCTGTGGTTGTTTCATCTGTAGTCTGGATCAGAGGACTTCATTCTAAATGAAAGCTTCTTTGATATCACTTGGAAGCAGGTGTCCAGAGTGACTGTCGACTAATACATTCTCCTCTTGAGTTCTTGACTTTAAGTCAATAGTACAGAAGATGTGTAAAGTTGTCTAAAGCTGTAAACTTGCTCCATAATAATTTAAAGTGACAGTTTCCCTAAAATACACCCACATCACAAATCTGGGTATAGTTATCATGAATCATCATGAAAATAATTTCTTTAGTCCTTTCTTCTTAGACTTTTGTCACTTAAGGTACAATCAGAGAAGCAGAACCACTAGTGGTGTCGAATAAGAAGTTAGTTATAAAGATTAGAATTCAAGCAATTGCTAGGTCTGGTGGAAGAGTGTATACAAAGCTGTTATCTTAGTATCTGGTGTTGAGACTGGATTTAGTGTTAGTCAGTTGGAGTAATATTTGTAGAAGAATATTGGATAGAGACTGAAGCATGGACGAACTGTGACTCAAATGACATACTAGAACCATGAAGATAATGGAGCCCACAAAGACACACTAAAACTTGTCTATGTCTCACCTCCCTCAGTTTCACAGTAGTGGGTGGCCTTAGGAGAAGTAGGTGTCATTTGGCATCATGCTACATACATACTTGACCCAAGACAAAGAAAGATGAGGAGGATATTTGTTTGGAAGTGATGGAGTTGTGAGTCAACAATAAGATGAGCTATCATCTATGAGGCCACCATCACCCTAATTCCAAAACCAGACAAAGATGCCACAAAAAAAGAAAACTACAGGCCAATATCACTGATGAACATAGATGCAAAAATCCTTAACAAAATTCTAGCAAACAGAATCCAACAACATATTAAAAAAATCATACACCATGACCAAGTGGGCTTTACCCCAGGAATGCAAGGATTCTTTAATATCCGCAAATCAATCAATGTAATACACCACATTAACAAATTGGAAGATAAAAACCATATGATTATTTCAATAGATGCAGAGAAAGCCTTTGACAAAATTCAACACTCATTTATGATTAAAACTCTCCAGAAAGCAGGAATAGAAGGAACATACCTCAACATAATAAAAGCTATATATGACAAACCCACAGCAAGCATCACCCTCAATGGTGAAAAATTGAAAGCATTTCCTCTGAAATCAGGAACAAGAAAAGGATGCCCACTCTCACCACTGCTATTCAACATAGTGTTGGAAGTTTTGGCCACAGCAATAAGAGCAGAAAAAGAAGCAAAAGGAATCCAGATAGGAAAAGAAGAAGTGAAATTCTCTCTGTTTGCAGATGACATGATCATCTACATAGAAAACCCTAAAGACTCTTCCAGAAAATTACTAGAGCTAATCAATGAATATAGTAAAGTTGCAGGATATAAAATTAACACAGAGAAATCCCTTGCATTCCTATACACTAACAATGAGAAAACAGAAAGAGAAATTAAGGAAACAATACCATTCACCATTGCAACAAAAAGAATAAAATACTTAGGAGTATATCTACCTAAAGAAACAAAAGACCTATACATAGAAAACTATAAAACACTGATGAAAGAAATCAAAGAGGACACAAACAGATGGAGAAACATACCGTGTTCATGGATTGGAAGAATCAATATTGTCAAAATGGCTATTCTACCCAAAGCAATATATAGATTCAATGCAATCCCTATCAAGCTACCAACGGTATTTTTCACAGAACTAGAACAAATAATTTCACAATTTGTATGGAAATACAGAAAACCTCGAATAGCCAAGGTAATCTTGAGAAAGAAGAATGGAACTGGAGGAATCAACCTGCCTGACTTCAGACTCTACTACAAAGCCACAATCATCAAGACAGTATGGTACTGGCACAAAGACAGAAATATAGATCAATGGAACAGAATAGAAAGCCCAGAGATAAATCCACGAACCTATGGACACCTTATCTTTGACAAAGGAGGCAAGGATATACAATGGAAAAAAGACAACCTCTTTAACAAGTGGTGCTGGGAAAACTGGTCAACCACTTGTAAAAGAATGAAACTTGAACACTTTCTAACACCATACACAAAAATAAACTCAAAATGGATTAAAGATCTAAATGTAAGACCAGAAACTATAAAACTCCTAGAGGAGAACATAGGTAAAACACTCTCGACATAAATCACAGCAAGATCTTCTATGACCCACCTCCCAGAATATTGGAAATAAAAGCAAAAAAAAAAAAAAAAAAAAAAAACAAATGGGACCTAATGAAAATTAAAAGCTTTTGCACAACAAAGGAAACTATAAGTAAGGTGAAAAGACAGCCCTCAGATTGGGAGAAAATAATAGCAAATGAGGAAACAGAAAAAGGGTTAATCTCAAAAGTATACAAGCAACTCCTGCAGCTCAATTCCAGAAAAATAAATGACCCAATCAAAAAATGGGCCAAAGAACTAAACAGACATTTCTCCAAAGAAGACATACAGATGGCTAACAAACACATGAAAAGATGCTCAACATCACTCATTATCAGAGAAATGCAAATCAATACCACAAGAGGTACCATTACAGGCCAGTCAGGATGGCTGCTATCCAAAATTCTACAAGCAATAAATGCTGGAGAGGGTGTGGAGAAAAGGGAACCCTCTTACACTGTTGGTGGGAATGCAAACTAGTACAGCCACTATGGAAAACAGTGTGGAGATTTCTTAAAAAACTGGAAATAGAACTGCCATATGACCCAGCAATACCACTTCTGGGCATACACACTGAGGAAACCAGATCTGAAAGAGACACGTGCACCCCAATGTTCATCGCAGCACTGTTTATAATAGCCAGGAATTGGAAGCAACATAGATGCCCATCAGCAGATGAATGGATAAGGAAGCTGTGGTACATATACACCATGGAATATTACTCAGCCATTAGAAAGAATTCATTTGAATCAGTTCTAATGAGATGGATGAAACTGGAGCCCATTATACAGAGTGAAGTAAGCCAGAAAGATAAAGAACATTACATTATACTAACATTACAGTATACTAACACATATATATCGAATTTAGAAAGATGGTAATGATAACCCTATATGCAAAACCTAAAAAGAGACACAGAAGTACAGAACAGACTTTTGAACTCTGTGGGAGAAGGTGAGGGTGGGATGTTTTGAAAGAACAGCATGTATATTATCTATGATGAAACAGATCACCAGCCCAGGTGGGATGCATGAGACAAGTGCTTGGGCCTGGTGCACTGGGAGGACCCAGAGGAGTCGGGTGGAGAGGGAGGTGGGAGGGGGAATCGGGAAGGGGAATGTGTGTAACTCGATGGCTGATTCATGTCAATGTATGACAAAACCCACTGAAATGTTGTGAAGTAATTAGCCTCCAACTAATAAAAAAAATTTTTTTTTTTAAATATGAATTCTTATGGGCCATAAAAAAAAAAGATTAAATGGGACTCATTTTAATTTATCTATTTTTGTCAACATTTCTACCTTGCATGTCACTTCAGGAAGATTTATTTAATTTATCTAGTAGTCAGTTGGCTTGGCCTCTATTTCAGATAATTACAATAACTTTAGAGTTCAGGATCCTGCCATATTAGTAAAATGAATGCTTCCTCGTGTTGGAGGACTATACTTCCTGGTTTGGACACAGCCCCTCCAATATGTGGGTAAATTTATCAAAGAATTAGTCGTTTCATCAGAAATATGCTCCATAGCAAATGAGCTTTCTGAATGGTGTTTTCATGTTCTTACAATCCTATCCTCAAGTGGGCTGATTGCTGTGATCTGGAGAAAAGAAAAAGGAAATTGATTTGTAGTGACTTCTATTTGTCAGGGCTTCCCAAGTGACTCTAGTGGTAAAGAACCTGCCTGTCAATGAAGGAGACAAAAGAGGCATGGGTTTAGTCCCTGGGTCCTTCAGATCTCCTGAAGGAGGACATAGTAACCCACTCTGGTATTCTTGCCCCGAGAATCCCATGGACAGTAGAGCCTGGTGGGCTACAGTCAATGTGGTTGCAAAGAGTCAGATACAATTGAGCAACTAACACTATACTACACTGCTGTTTGTCTAGCACTCCCTCCCCAAACATGCATTTATACTTCTAAATAGGAGATGTTAATGAGACTTTTCAGATATTCCTTTATTAACTGCAGCTGCATTTCTTTTCTTGGAAGGTAAGTCAGAGGTTAGCCATTGAGAAACCTTCCAATCCTGTTTCTCTTTTCAGAACATGATTTAAGTTTGAGTATTCATTGACTTCCCTGGTGACTCAGATGGTAAAGAATCCACCTGCAGTGCAGGAGGCGTGGGTTTGACTTCAGGGTTGAGAAGATCCCCTGGAGGAGGGCATGGCAAGCCTCTCCAGTATTCTTGCCTGGAGAATTCTCATGGACAGAGAAACCTGGTGGGTTATAGTCCATGGGGTTGAAAAGAGTCGTACATGACTGAGCAACCAAGCTGGTGGAAGGCACTGCTCTGATTTTTAGCACCTATCCCATACTGTTTAGGTGAGATGAGATGAGGTGGTTAGATAGCATCATTGACTCAACAGACATGAATTTGAGCAAATTCCAGGGCACAGTGGAGGACAGAGGACACTAGCATGCTGCAGTTCTTGGGGTCACAAATAGTCGACTTAACTACTGAACAGCAGCCATAATGTTTGCTTTGCTTATTTCAGTTGTTCCCTGGAAAGAAGGTCTGTAGTCAGTCTGCAGTACCAGATTCCAAGAAGTAGATTTAGATTCTGAACAGTCTCTATTAATGCTATCTTGTACTTGCAAATTTTCCCTAGATGTGTTTTATTTTTTCAAATACATTTTGAGCTCACAGATAATGTTGCTTTTTATAATTTTTAAAGGTCTAGGGAAATTGTGGACAAAATCACCGTTTAAATAAATACCTACATGTTAAATTAAACTAACATTCTTCCTGTACTGTGACACAGGTAAGACAGAACAAAATTCTTATTTATTTTTAAGCAACTCTCCTGAGGTATAAGTGACATTCCCTAACATTCATCCATTTTGAATTTCCAGTTTAATAAATTTTAGTAAATTATCCTTCATCCCCAATTAAAGTCATTCTTTATTACCACGCTTGTCCCCCGGCAACCACTGATCTAATTTATAGCTTTATAAGTTCCTTTTGTGAGTATATAATATACATGGGAGGTTTCAATATGTAATCTTGTGTTTTGCTATTTTTTCTTAACATAACTTTTTAGAAAAAATTATTTATCTTGTAGTATACATTAGTATTTCACTCATATTTATTGATGAATAGAAATTCATTGACAAATTAATTACATTTTGTTTATCCACTCACCAGCTGTTGCACATTTGCTTGCTTCTCGTTTGGGGGCTATTAGGAAGGATAACCACAAAGTAGGTTCCCAGTATTTTTAGAACGTAACTTTGTTAACACTTACACATTTACTGAGTATCACAAATGTAGGTCGCATGGCAAATTCCAAACACTATAGATTACTTGAAAGTGAAAGAGAAGTCACTCAGTCGTGTCTGACTCTTTGTGACCCATGGACTGTAGTCCGTCAGGCTCCTCCGTCCATGGGATTTTCCAGGCAAGCATACTGGAGTGGGTTGCCATTTCCTTCTCCAGGGGATCTTCCTGACCCAGGGATCGAACCGGGGTCTCCCGCATTATAGGGAGACTCTACCATCTAAGCCACTGGGGAACCCCAGGGAATAGAATACTTAGCCAAATAGATATATATTGTGAGTCTTACTATGCTATCTACCATATGTGTGATCTCAAGTTAGTTACTTGATCTCTTTCAGCTTTCATTTTCTTGTTTGTAAGTTGGAAATAATATCTCTATTGCATATATTTTCTATTAAAATAGATAATTTAACACATAGAATTTGCACACATTTATAAATTGGTGATTTGAAAGTTTATAAACTTTATTGAAATTTTATGTAAAAGATTCCTAACCAAAGTGTGTTTCCTGTCACATTTGCAATCCCAATCTCTCTCAAGCTGAATAACAACAGTCCATCCCAAGGCAACCCAATTCTGAAAAGTTGTCAACTTTCTTGGCACTGTGAGCTCTTAAGATATATCTACAATGTTTGTGAAGCTGGTCTCAAGAAAGCAGTGTTTGATTCCTCATTTTGAACCACAGGAAGTTGATTCTAGGGCAGAAATGGTGCATGTCTAGTACATGCATGTGGTCTCATCTCTGACTGGCTGGGCAACAAGATGCAAAATCAATACCTGAAGCAGAATATTCCACAGACCTAGGCTGCAGAACTTTCCTCTGCTGAGGATACCTGATCAGAAAAAATGGAGAGGAGCACTTTGCCAGCCTCATTACTGATCCTGTGGCTTCATCCAGCCCGGCATTTCACATGATGTACTCTGCATATTAGTTAAATAAGTAGGGTGACAATAGACAGCCTTGATGTATTCCTTTTCCAATTTGAACCAGTTCGTGTCCAGTTCCGTGTCCATTTCTAACTGTTGTTTCTTGACCTGCATACAGATTTCTCAGGAGGAAGGAAAGGTGGTCTGGTATTCCCATCTCTTTCAGAATTTCCCACACTTTATTGTGATCCACAGTCAAAGGCCTTGGCATAGTCAATAAAGGAGAAGTAGATGTTTTTCTGGAACTCCCTTTCTTTTTCGATGTTTCAACTGACGTTGGCAATTTGATCTCTGGCTCCTCTGCCTTTTCTAAATCCAACTTGAACATCTGAAAGTTCACAGTCCACATATTGTTGAGGCCTGACTTGGAGAATTCTGATCATTACTTTGCTAGCATGTGAGATGAGTGCAATTGTGTGATAGTTTGAACATTCTTTGGCATTGCCTTTCTTTAGGATTAGAATGAAAACTGACCTTTCCCAGTCCTGTGGCCATTGCTGAGTTTTCCAAATTTGCTGACATATTGAGTGCAGCACTTTCGCAGCATCATCTTTTAGGATTTGAAATAGCTCAACTGGAATTCTGTCACCTCCACTGGCTTTGTTCATAGTGATGCTCCTTAAGGCCCACTTGACTTTGCATTCCAGGATGTCTGGCTCTAGGTGAGTGACCACACAATCGTGGCTTTCTGCATCATGAAGATCTTTTTTGTATAGCTCGTCTGTGTATTCTTGCTGCCTTTTCCTAATATCTTCTGCCTCTCTTAGGTCCACACCATTTCTGTCCTTTATTGTGCCCATCTTTGCATGAAACGTTCGCTTGGTATTTCTAATTTTGTTGACGAGATCTCTAGTCTTTCCCATTCTATTGTTTTCCTCTATTTCTTTGCATTGATCATGGAGGAGGACTTTCTTATCTCTCCTTGCTATTCTTTGGAACTCTGCATTCAAATGGGTATATCACTCCTTTTCTCCTTTGCCTTTCTCTTCTCTTCTTTTCTCAGCTATTTGTAAGACCTCCTCAGATGAACATTTTGCCTATACTTTAATAAACAAGTTTAAAAACAAAAAGCAAGTGGTATTTTAAATGAGATGGCAAAATAATTGTCCTGAATATGTATCAGTGAATGACACCTAGTTCGTTCCTCAATTCCCTCAGCTCGAATGTTTATTACTAGCTGCTTTTTCGATGCTCCCTTTCAGGACCAGCCTAACTTCATTGCCAGTGAAAGAAAAATAGACAAAGTAAAAGTCTGTGGTGAGCCAGATGGTTTTTCTCTTCTGTACACAGACCATATGATGTATGAATATGACAAACACCACTTCCTGTTTGAAGAAGTCTCACAAGAACTGAGGTATTAGGCATATGTGCTGCCAGGCCCACAAAAACACTGAACTCTCAGCTTGAGGCCGAACCGAGCACATTTGTGCAGGGGAATCCATGCCTCATGCCGCTCTCCAATCTGCTCTGGGTGTCCCTGACCGTCACCTTCACTGGTAGAGATGCTGTCAAACGTGGGTGCGGGTGTTCAGGGTGAAAGGACTGCACACAGGCACGTGGTGCTTCACAGGGACTTGGGGAGGAAAGGAGGATTGGAATTAGCAAGCATCTTATGATTTCAGTTTGTTTTTTTTGGGGGGAGGTGATCTGAAATGAGTCTAATTCCTACACTATTTTATTCACTGCTTCATCTTTGTTTTCTGATTTTTTCCACAGGATCTGGTGTAGCCCAGAAAGTTATTCAAGATCATCAGACATATTCATTCAGATTGGAGAGGCAGTCACCATGAACTGTCATTGTGAAACAAGTTGGAGCAGTTACAACATTTTTTGGTATAAGCAACCAACCAGTGGAGAGATGATTTTCCTTACAAGGGATGGCCACTACTCTACAAAATTTCAGAGACCACTTAATTCCTCCAGCCTCACCATTTCAACCTTACAACTGGAAGATTCTGCAAAGTACTTCTGTGCTCTCTTTGAACTCACAGTGCTTGAGGTAATAGGAAAAGCCTAACAAAAATCCCAGAGCTTAATAAGAGAGCCCCTCTGCTGCAGGACCAGAACTGAGATGCACACCTGTAGATCCTAGACAAGAAATGGTAATCCTGTGGTTGCTTCATCTGTGATCTGCATCAGAGGATTTAATTCTAAATAAAATTTTCTTCCATGACATATGGAAGAAGGTGTCCAGAGTAATTCTCTACTGATAACATTCTCCTCTTGAACTTTTGACTTTAAATCAACCATACAAAATATGTGTAAAGTTGTTTAAATTTGAAGGCTTGCTCCACAATAATATAAAATGGTAGTTTCACCTAAAGATCCTCACATCACAAATCTGGGTTTAGAATCTGAAATCATTATGAAAATCATTTCCTAAGCCCTCTCCTTTTAGGGCTTCCTGGGCACTAGGGGTAAAGAACTTGCTTGCCAGTGCAGGAGACATAAGAGACACAGATTTGATCCCTGGCTTGGGAAGATTCCCTGGAGGAGGGCACAGCCACCCACTCCAATATTCTTGCCTGGAGAATCCCTTGGACAGAAGAAGTTGGTGGGCTACAGTCCATGGGGGTTCAAAGAGTCAGACATGACTGAAACAACTTATCATACAGTCCTTTCCTCTTAGACATCATGTCAGAGCATATTCAGAGGAGAACCACCAGTGATGTATGATAAGAGATTAGTTTTAAGGATTATTCACAGGCAGGGGCTAGAGCTGGTGGAAGAGTCTATAAAAGCTATTATATTTGTATTTGGTTTGAGCTTGAGATCACTGTAAGTCAACTAAAGTACCATTTATGAAGGAAAGTTGGATGTGGCAACTGGACAAACTGTGGACAAACTGGAAAAAGCATGGACAAACTGACATGTACATGAGGGCAATGGAACCCACAGGACACACTAAGACTTGTCTCTCTCTTACCTCCTTCAGGCTCACAGTAGTGGGCGAACTTCAGAAGTATGCCATCATGCTACATACATACTTGGTCAAAGACAAAGAGAACATGAGTAAGAGAGCTGGTGGGAGATCGAGGGGTTGTGAGTCAACAATAAGTTGAAATACCAGATCAGCAGCAACATTATGAGTTGCCATAGTCTCTGGAGCCCTGAACCAACCTGCAGAACCTAGAAACAGGACTACTTCATCACAAGTACTTTCCAAATCTTACAAAAATCTCTTTCATGGCCAACCATAACCCAGAACAATACAGAGAAGCAAATTCTTGGAAATTAGATTAAATTGAGACAGTACAAATCCACCATAATCGCTTAACTAGTTCACTTTCCTCCTTGTTAACTAAGCATTCATCATTACCTCTTTGAACACCACAACTTTGAATAAGGACCACAGGAAAACTATGCTTCCTGTTAATATGACACAATTATTCTTTGTTCAGCCAAAACAAACTCCCTCCTTCAAAGAGACTACCAAGTTCATTTATCTATTTAAGGGTGACGTTCTTTCCTCTTCTAGCTGAATCACACTCTCCAATTGACCCTGTATCTTTACTACAGAGATACAATGAGATATAAGATTAACTTGTAGCAGCACATTTTCTGTTACCGGAGGCAGGCAAAGAGGAGAGGGAAGCTAAAAATGGCTAATGTATACATAAATATATTCAAATAAAATGAAAATAATTTCATAAATACTCTAGGTTTTGTTACCGCAAATGACCGCATGAGTGTAACTGGTATTTATAACTGCCTCATCCAATACCCATTCCATAACCTCTTTAGCATAGCAATAACCTCTACTCACTGTTGTACTTGACTTCCTGTAAAACAAGCTCCTTATTCAGGAGCAATGCTATGTGGAAAGTCATAAAGATGAATAAGGAATTCTGCAAGTTGACCGCTGTGGTTTTTGCAGAAGTTTGCAAGGTCTTGAAGACAAATTCAAGGGTCTATTTTAGTGATAAAAATCATGTTAATAGGCAGGGGAAATTGATATGTTGTATTCTGGGAAACATCATTAAGAACGATACTTGTCTTCTCATCACAAGCAATAGCAGTGAAAAAAGGAAAACATTTGTAAAGTTTTTAAAGAAAGCAAACAAATAAAACTTTCAAGGACACTTCTAACGAGCATGAAAGCATATTTTTAAATTGTATTTTATTGTTATAAAAAACTGATAAGAGAGTGGAAAGCCAGTGCCAGTCTGGAAGGCTATGTATGCAACACACATTACTGAAAAAGGAATCAAATGCAGAATATATTAAAAGCTCATAAATCGAAAAGAAGTGAAAATAGTCACTTCTTGGCTGTTAATAAGAATGACTTATTAATAGTCATTAATAAGAATGGCAAAATCTTGGAGATCCACATAAATATTATATCCAATAGCTAGTAAATATTCAAGAAGTCCTTGATTTCACTATTTTTCACAGAAATCAAAGTAAAACCTCACCTGTTCCATATGTGACTTTTTAGCACCCTGACTGTATCAATGTAGCTAGCTGGCTATCACATCAAAAGGATAAGGAAAAATAATGACTATCTCCAGGAAAACAAGTGATTAAATAAATTTCCTACAAGCGTCCATTGCTGAACTGATGTGGAGGCGAAAATCAGGTCACAGGCCTGGGTATTAATTAATGGAAAGGAGGTTTTGGTAGAATATAGAAGGTTGGGATTTATTGAGCTTACTGTATGCCAGGCACTGTAGGATGCAATTCTGATTCATTATCTAATTTAAGTATCAAAACTCTATGAGACAGATTTTACTGTTCCAATTTTTTTAATCTTTGAGAAATGAGACATAACTTTCCTAACTGTGAAAAGCATCTTAAGCTTTTATTGTCATCCTGAGTGTACCATTTAGAGGGCTCCTTGGAGAAGATTTGGGTATGAGGAAGCACTTGACCCAGAAGAGGGTGACTGGATGTCTCAGTGATGGTAACATGGTGGGTTTAAACTGCAACCTAAAGGGATCTATGAAGAACACTTCTATGAAGATCTATAAGACCTTCTAGAAATACCACCAAAAAAAGATATCCTTTTCATCATAAGGGATTGGAATGCAAACTGTCAAACGTGGGTGCGGTATTCAGGGTGAAAGGACTGCACACAGGCACATGGTGCTTCACAGGGACTTGGGGGGGAAAGGAGGGCTGGAGAAAAGCAAGCATCTTAGGGTTTCAGTTTGGTTTTTCTTTTTAGATACATAAATGAGTCTAATTCCTACACTCTTTTATTCACTGCTTCATCTCTGTTTTCTGGTTTTTTCCACAGGATCTGGTGTGGCCCAGAAAGTTACTCAAGACCAGCCAGATATATCCAGTCAAGTTGGGGAGTCAGCCACCATGAACTGTCAGTATAAGACAAGTTGGAGGAGCTATAACATTTTTTGGTATAAGCGGCTTCCCAGTGGAGAGATGATTTACCTTAATGTTCAGAGTTCTTATGGCCCGAATGCAAGGGATGGCTGCTACTCCATAAATTTTCAGAGATCACGTAAAGCCATCAGCCTCATTATTTCAGCCTTAAAGCTGGAAGACTCTGCAAAGTACTTCTGCGCTCTCTGGGAACTCACAGTGCTTGAAGTGATAGGAAAAGCTGAACAAAAACTCCTGAGCTGGATAAGAGAGAGGACCCCCCTCCCCCACAACCCCACCCCCGCCCACCCCTGCTGCAGGATGACCGCCAAAATACACAGCTGTAGACCCCAGACAAGAAATGGTAGTCCTATGCTTCTTTCATCTGTGGTCTGGATCAGAAGATTTAATCCTAAAAGAAAGCTCCTTGCATGTCATTTGGAATCAGGTGTCCAGGATAACTTTCTACTGCTGTATTCTCATCTTGAATTTTTGACGTTTAAGTCAATCATCCAGAGCATGTGTAAAGCTGTCTAAACTTGAAAACTTGCCCCATAAGGATATAAAATGGCAGTTTCACCTAAAGATCCTCACATCACAAATCTGGGTCTGGAAGCTGAAATCATCATGAAAATCATTTCCTTAGTCCTTTCCCCTCAGATTTTGTGTCAGGGCACAATCAGAGGAGAACCACCAGTGATGTAGAGTAAGAGATAAGTTATAAGGATTAGAACACAGGCAATAGCTAGAGCTGGTGGAAGAGTCCATAAAAACTGTTTATTTTTATTTGGTGTTGAGCTTGAATTCACTGTAAGTCAACTAGGTAACATTCATGACGGAAAGTTGGATGTGGACAAAAGCATGGACAAACTGTGACATGTATGGAAATACAGGAGGACAACGGAACCCACAAGACACACTAAAGCTTGTCTTTCTCTAACCTCCCTAGGGCTCACAGCACTGGGTGAACTTCAGGAGAAGTGGATGTCATTTTCCATCATGCTATATGCGTACTTGGTCTAATACAAACAGAATATGAGTAAGAGATTTGATGGGAGGTAGAGGAGTTGTGAGTCAATAATAAGTTGAACTATCAGATCAGCAGCAACATTATGTATTGCCATAGTCCCTGGAGCTCTTCACCAACCTGTGGAACATAAAAATATGGCTACTTCATCACAAGTACCCTCCAAAACTTACACAAATCTCTTTCATGGTCAAGCCTAACCCAGAACAAAAAAGGGAGGAAATAGATTTCCAGATAGTTAAGTTGAAACAGTACAAAGCTACCGTAATAGCTTAACTAGTTAACTTCCCTCCTTGTTAACTAGGGATTCATCAGTACCTCCTTGAACAACACAACTTTCTAATAAGGACAACGGGAAAATCATGCTTCCTGTTAATATGATGCAATTACTTGATCTTCAATCAACCAAAGCAACTTCTCTTCCTCAAAGAGAATGCTAAGTTCATTTATCCATTTAGGGATGATGCTCTGTCCTCTGATAGCTGGATCAGAGGATCCATTGAATTCTTTAACTTGACTACTGAGATACAAGGATACAATATTTAACTTGTAGTAGCACGCTTTATGCTACTACAGGCAGGAAAACTGGAGATGGAAGTTTAAAATGGTTGATGCATACATAAATATATTCATATAAAATGAAAGTAATTTCATAACTATTATACTTTTGGGTACTGCAAATGACCACATGGTTGTAACTGGTATTTATAACTACCTCGTGCATTACCCATTCTATAATCTCTTTGTTCATAGCAAGAATCTCCACTCACTGTTGTATTTAACTTCATATAAAACAAGCTCTTTATTCAGGAACAATGCTATATGGAAAGTAATAAAGAATAAAGATGAGTAAGGAACTCTGCAAGTCCACCTCTGTGGTTTTGGCAGAAGTTTGCCAAGCATTGAAGACAAATCCAAGCGTCTATTTTAGTGGGAAAAAAATCTTACTAATCCTCAGGGGAAATTGATATGTTGTATTCTGGGAAACATCATTATACTCGACTTATTATCACAGGCAGTAACAGTCACAAAAGGTAAGCATTTTAAAGTTTTTAAAGAAAACAAACACATAAAAGTTTCAACGGAGCTTCTCATGAGCATGCAAGTATATTTTAAAATTGTTTTCTTTCTTAAAAATCACTGCAAAGAAAGGGAAAAGTCAAGGTCCGACTGGAAGGCTATACATTCAATACACAGTCCTGAAAAGGACTCAAATGCAGGATATATTAAAAGCTCATAAATCAATAAGAAGAGAAAACAGGTAATAAGAATGGCAAAATCTTGGAGATCCAAATCATAAATATTATATCCAATAGGTAGTAAACATGCAACATGACCTTGATTTTACTGTTTTTACAGAAACCAAAATCAAATCTCATCTGTTCCATCCGTGTCCTTTCAGCCTGAGTGTATCAATGTAGCTAGATGTATATGATACCAAAAGGATAAGGAAAAATAAAGACTGTCTCCAGGAAAGTAAGTGATTAAGTAAATGTCCTGGAAGCTTCCATTACTGAACTGATGTGCAAGGTTGGGGGTGGGGGGGGAGTAGGTCACAGAAGTGGACTCTGAAGAAAAGGTAGGCTTTAGTAAAAGAAAGAAAGTTGATATTTATTGAGCTTAGTATAATATAGTAAGGCACCATGGGATGCATTTCCAATCCATTATCTAATTTAAGTGTCAAAACCCTATGAGACAGGTTTTATTGTTCCATTTCTTTTAATCTTTGAGAAGTGAAACATAACTTTTCTAACTGTGAAAAGTGTCCCAAACTTTTATTGTCTTCCAGAGTGTACCATCTTAGAGGGCTCCTTAAGAGAAAGTTTGGGTATGGAGAAGCACTTGGATCTAAGACAGGGTGGCTGGATGTCTCAGGGATGGTGACATTATACTACTTTAAACTGGAAGCTAAAGGCAACTAGGAAAGAAGATGGTAAACCTAGGTACAAATTGCCCCAGGATCAGTAGATGAGGAAATCACCCACTATCCAGTTAAGTGCTAAATGCTTTGTTTGTTAGTTGTAGAGTGCCTGGAAAAACAAGAGGCTACAGGAAAAGAAGAGATATCACTCCTTAAACACTCCAAGCATATTTCTATATCAAGACCTGTGCCCCTTGCCTTTGCCCTCTCAGCTGTGATGCTATCCCTCAAAACATTTACGTGGGGGCACCTCTGAAAACTCAAATGTCACAGCTTTGTGAATGCCTTATCTCAGCCTTACTATTCGCATTCCCAGAGAATCAGGCTCCAGCGACTGCGCAGCAGGAATGAAAGCTGAAGCACTGCCACCTGGTGTCCTGCTGAATATTCTGTGAGGCGGACACTGGGCACCTTGCTGCCCTCTAGTGATCATGGATTAAACTGCGGGCACACCTAGTCACTGGTATGTGCTTGGAGAATCCTGTGGAGTGAAGAGCCTGAGTGGCTACAGTTCAAAGGTTTCAAAGACGGAGAGGCTAAGCGTTGCATGTACGCTGGTCACAATGGGGGCCTCCATTGTTGAACCAAAATCAGTAAACGTCTCATTGAAGAAATCATAGGAGATTAGAAGATTCGGGAGAACTGGCTGGTTTTAATCTTTTCCTGAGAGTGAAATTCACTCAGTCGTGTCCGAATCTTTGCGACCCCATGGACTATCGGGTCCGTGGAATTCTCTAGGCCAGAATACTGGAGTGGGTAGGCTTTCCCTTCTTCAGGAGATCTTCCCAATCCAGGGATCGAACCCAGGTCTCCCACGTTGCAGGCAGATTCTTTACAAACTGAGCCACAAGGGAAGCCCAAAAATACTTGAGTGGATATCCTATCCCTTCTGCAGAGGATTTTCCGGACCCAGGAATCGAACGGGGGTCTCCTGCATTGCAGGTGGATTCTTTACCAACTGAGCTATCAGGGAAGCCTTGATCATCTTTGCCTACTAGATGTGAAAATGATTGACTTCAAACGACAAATATTGGATTGGCCAAAAAGTATCTTCATGTTTACCTTTACGTAAAATATCTTACATGGGATGATTTTGGCTGGCAAGTAATAGGCTACCTTGGAAAGGAAGCTCAGAATTATTGCACAAAGGGTTTTCTTTCTCTTCTTCTTCTTCTGGTAAGTGAAATAGTTTCTACTGCTCTGTCCTTTCTTGTGGTATTCTGAGAATGGCAGCAAGACTCAAAAATGGGGAAGAAATTAAGCAATCGTAGCAAACACTGCTTGGTATATTCATTCCAACAACAACATCTCAATCTCTCAATATAACACCCTAATGAACTGATTTTCCCTGAACCGTAAGAACATAATAGACCATGGAAACTTATGGAAATACATGAAATCTACCATTTAAACTGCCAATTACACCTGAAAAAATATTAAGCTCTATCTTGTGGATAAACTCCTTTGCAATTTGAGAGTTTGGCTCCCAAATCCTCAACGTTTTGTGCATTGCTTGCAACTGACTGAGTGCCTATGCTAGGGAAAGTGTTGTGCGAGGTGATTTTCAGGTGTGTTCTCACTCAATTCTTCTCCTAACCCTTCAAGGTTGGGTCCACACTACTTTAGGGAGGCAATGTAACAGTGCTTGGAATGGAAGACTTGGATTATGTTTCTAGATCTACTACTCATTAGTTGAGTGATCTTGGGAGTATCACTTAATTATTTTTATGCTTCAGTTTCCTTATATTTGCAATGTGGATATTGATAGAATCTACCATGCTGGGTTCTTAGGAGAAGTGAATGAGATGATGAATGCCAATGTGAGCCCAGTGCCCAGCAGAAGGATACTGACTATTCACAGAAATGGAAATTGAATATGAGAGAGGTTCAATACCTTGCCTGGTGTTGCAGAGTAAGTGTCAGAGTGGAGCCCTCCCTCCATACCTTACTTAGAGCAGATGCCTTCCTCATCCCAAGAGTAACTCTCTATCTTAATATAGTATTGTATTGTCTTTAAAGTGCTTATCCAGTGCAGTGGGTGCTGCGCTGGATTGATTCTTGATCAGGGAGCTAAGATCCCAAATGCCTTGTTCTCCTCTCAAAAAAAAAAAAAAAATTAAAAAACCCAGAAGCAATATTGGAACGAATTCAATAAAGTATTTAAAAATGACTGACATCAAGAAAATTCTTTTTAAAAAAAAAGAAAGAAAATCAACAAGTAGACTGCTATTATTTTTAAAACATATAACCTCTGACATTTAAAACATTTACAGAATATCACAAACATAGGGGCATGACAGATTCCAAACACCATATGCTCCATACCAGATAGATAAGTGTTCTAATTCTTACTATGCCACTTACCTGATATTTCACCTTGAGTTAATCACCCAAACTCTTTGAGCTTCAGTTTTTGCTATTTGTAAATTAGGAATAGTAGTAACTCTTTGTGTGACTTTCATATTAGAATAATGTACTTGAAGCAAAACAAAGTTCAGCACATTATGTGGGTGAACATTTCTATTTGGGGAATTTGAAAGTTTTTAAAATTTTGTTTAAAATACATATAAAGATTCTTAACCAAAGTGGGATTCATGTCACGTATTACCATCCCACTTCCTCAATTTGAATAGTAGCAGTCCATGATTAAGCACCCCACTTCTGAAATGTTGTCAGTTCTCTTTGTGTAGTGAGGTCATCTCAATGCTTGTGAAGTTGATCTAAAGAAAGCAGTATTTGATCCTTCATTGTGAACCACAGGAAACTGATTCTAGGGCAGAAATGGTTGGTGTTTCTAGCACATGTATGCAGTCTTGTCTCTGATTGGTTGGGGAACCAGGTACAGAAACCTATTTTCTGAAGCAGCAAGTTTCATAGATCTAGGCTGCAGAACATTCTTCTACTGAGGATACTTGATCAGGATAAATGGAGAGGAACACTTTGACAGCCTCATGGCTGATCCTGTGGCTTCATCTTGGCCGTAAGTCCTGGGGCTGCTGAAGACATTCTGAACAGCCTGGGTGGTGATGGGAAGAAGGGAGATGCAGTCAGGCACCTCAAGATTCTAATATGTGGGAATGTGTGAAGGCAACGAACACTGTAGAGAAATCAGTTTCTATGTGTGACCTTGTCTTTCTGAACAGGAGTGAGCAGCCTCTTGACTGTGGAACAACGTCCTGCCTCGCTGTGGGTTCAAGAAGGAGAGAGCGCCAATTTCACCTGCAGTTTCCCTTCCAGCTCTTTCTATGCCTTACACTGGTACAGATGGGAACCTGCAAAGGGCCCCAAGAATCTGTTTGTAGTGAGTGCAAATGGGGATGAAAAGAAGCGAGGACGAGTGAGAGTCACTCTGAACACTAAAGAGGGTGACAGCTCCATGTACATCGGAGGATCCCAGCCTGAAGACTCAGCCACATACCTCTGTGCCTCCACACAGTGCTCCTCAGCCCCCTGCAGCCCACAACCAAACCAGGGCCTGCTGCCGCTCTGGGACCAGCGCCGAGGAAAAGGGAAATTCAATGAATGACAGTGTTTTTGGTAATCAGGGGGAAATGCAGACACTGGTAAACAGGGATTCCAGTCACTGTAGCTCCCTCAACCAACTGGACTGTTTCTAAACGTCACTAATCTCCACTACTGCCAGTATACTGGCCATATCATTGATTCCAATTCCTAGCCTCCTCTTTTCCCACGATCCCAAGTGAACTAAATAGTATTCAAATCTATCTAAAATAATGTGGTTATACCTGGGTAATATTTACCCTTCACTGTTGCTACATCCTAAGAGCTAGTCTTTATGGTATTTCTTTATGTGTATGAATGTAATATGGGGATATGCTATCTCACAGATCTGGCTTGGAAGTCTGCATGTTTTATACCAGAAGAGTCAATTCTATCTCGTTTAACTCGAAGATTTTGATTTTGCTTTATTTCAAACTTCCCACTACGTGGACATCTGTATGTCATTTCTTTACTATGTGGCTGTTTGCATTTTAAAAAATTGCTTTGATATCTGGAAGAAGCATTGATAGGGGAAATTCACTACTAAAATTGATCTCTCCCCCAGTTTATATTGTAACTGTAATAGTGAGTAAGTAACTGGACTCCAGGATCTGAGTTTCTTACTTAGTAATTTCCAGGTATATGAAGCTGATCAATCATCTGGCCCTGTGCTCATTTTGCAGATTTCCAAATAACCCACCAGTTTAATATCATATCAGGCTTCTCTGATGGCTCAGATGGTAAAGAATCTGCCCACAATGCAGGAGAGCCGTGTTTGATCCCTGGGTCAGGAAGATCCCCTGGAGGAGGGAATGGCTACCCATTCCAACATTCTTACCTGGATAGTTCCATGGGCAGAGGAGCCTGGTGGGCTGTAGTCCATGGGGTCACAAGGAGCTGGACATGACTGAGTGACTAGCACTCTCACTTAATGCCGCATCAGCGCTTTGCTGCTGCTTAGTCACTTCAGGTGCGTCCGACTCTGATGCTATGGACTGTAGCCCACCAGGCTCCTCTGGCACAGTTCTGGGGTCTTTCTGGGGTTTGTCAACATGGATTAATTTGCTTCTGGGCTCTTCATCTTATAGCTTATGTTTTCAGGTTTCTCCCCACCATACACATCAGTAGTTAACACCCAGCCTCTGCCCAGCCTCCTGAAGCATGGGGCTGTGGTGCGCTCTCTCTTTCACAAATTTATATTTTAAAAAATGTATTAATGTCATTATGTTTAGGAAAGATAATACATATTATAAAAACAATACTGGTTTGCATACAAATCCCACAGACCGAAACTATTTAAGAAACATTCATGTGAAAGATTTCTTCTTCAAAGATCATTCACAAGGCAGTAATGAATCTATTTGTCCATCAGATTGCAAATGGTTGAATCCGCTTTGCGATATGAATGTGCATAGAACTGAAAGGTAAAGCACAGAAGTGAGTGAGGTGAACCTGTAGTTCCTTGTACAGTAGTGTTAGTGGAATAAAACAACACGCAAAAAAAGAGCTTCTGATCAACTTCCTAAACTGGGTCTTCAACATTATTGGCATAAACATCAATGGAAGAAATTTCTAATATTCTCAGTGAAGACCCTGTGTTTTAGCTAACTCTGAATTGGTAGAAACAAAAAGCACAGAGAAAAAGCAAGGACACAGTCTGTCTATACTGTGTGTTGCTGTGACACAGTGCTTCATGTATTTTTCATACCAAAGAACATATAGAAATTGATTACATTTGTACAGCCCTTCAATATAGAATGCTGCTTGAAACTGACCTGTGATTCCACATTCCCTGGGTTCTTCCTCACCTTAGGAGGTAAGGAGATAAAGCACTTTCCATACAGGTAATCAATTTCTGGATGCAGTGGCACATAATTTGGAAAATCTACTCATAAACATGGGGAAAATGTAAACCTGGAAATGAGAATTCTTAAAAAAATACCTGTGTCTTTATGAAAGTCATGTGTAACCAAGCAAACATGCACCAAACTTTTCAGTTTCTTTGGGTTCTCAAATGGATTTGAAATTGAAAATACTCTGTTGTGTTAGTTATAGAGATACAGATCTGACCTCTTAAATAGTCCCTCATTTTTTAAAGTCACATAGAGCGAGAATGAGTGAAATATAAAAATCAAATTGAACAAGGAAAGCTCACATCTCCCTGTTTACTGTAGGGCCCCAACATGAGCAACAACCACCTGCTCCTGTTCTGTGGGGCCCAAGGCTCTCATCACACCTGAGCATCACCAGCTAATCTTCTGTGCTAAGGCAGGAGCACTGAGACCACACGTGAAGAAGTTTGGTGAAACAGACAGATGTTTCAGGGCCAGCTCTTAGAGACAATCAGAATTCAGGGAGAGGAAAAACACCTTTCATTCTTGCTAATATCTCACAAGTCTTCAACAGGATTCTCTTCACGGCGCTAGTGTCATTGTGTTTTGCTGCATAACAAACCACCTCAAAACTCACTGTTTAATTATCTCATGACACCTCCGCTCCATGTGGTGAAAGGGGGCTCAACTGCACTGGAATCCCTCAATTTACTCACTTAATTAGTGGGGTTGACTGGAAGCTGAGGCTCAACTGAAATCTCAGAGGCCCAGGCTCATCTCTTCTTCAGACGTTCTCAGGAGTGACCATGGCCCATACATGTGATCTCTCTTTGGGGCCCTGAGGGAAGCTGGGCATCTTACATTGTGCCTCGGGGCTTCCAAAATCACAGAAGTGTCAACTGCCAAAGGGTCGCCCCCTTTCGCCTCAGAACTGGCATGATGTTAACTTCTGCTCATCTGTTTACTCGAGTAAGTCAGGCAGCCAGCCTGGACTCAGTGCACACGGGGGCTACACAAGGTCCCAGGTATCGGGAAGCAAGGATCACCGGAGGCAATTTTGGCCACTAGTTTCCATGTGAGCTGATAGAATAAATACATTCCTTGTGGCAAAGTGGCACCAGAGTGCTAATGAAGCACACAGATCTTAATAATCATCAAGGTCAAGTCAGTTTACTGCTCAAATAGCACCCACATCCATTTCCTCACTCTATACTCCTTGCAACTCCCCTAATCCAAGCATTTAGCACCTCTCACTTGGATAGCTGCAAAGGCCTCTTCACTCTCTTCCTGCCTTTGCTCTCAACTCTTTGAATCTGACTTTTACATGACCACAGAGTTTATATATATATATATATTTGAGAAGGAAATGGCAACCCACTCCAGTATTCTTGCCTGGGAAATCCCATGGACAGAGGAACCTGACGTGTTGCAGTTGATGGGGTCACAAAGAATTGGACATGACTTAGCGACTGAACAACAATAACAATAACTGAATAACAATAACATCAATAATAACAACAATAACATAAAAAATTAGTTCACTCCCTGCTCATCTTTGGATAATGAGGAACCATTAGAAATTGTAAAGATCAAATTTTATGTTAAGAATTACAAGGCAATGCACAATTTTTCCCTGAGTTACTTCTAGTTTTCTCATTCACTCTTTTCTGCCACATACTGTAGATGTACATCGGCCACTTTAAAATAAAACCATTTATGTTTTTATTAAGTGCTTTCCTTAATCTTAACCTTTCTGGATGCTGTCCTCTTTGGTCAGAATGGTTTTCCCCAAGTACTTGTGTAAAACACATATATGTACTCAACCTTTACAGCCCAGTTCAAGCAACATTATTTCTTATATGAAATCTCAGAGGATAATATTGCTAACTTTTAATTATAAATATTCTTGGATCTCGTCCCCTCTTAAGATGGTTTGACAGGAATATTTGCTACTGAGGGCCATCTTATATTTATATTCATTCAAACTGTTTCCTACGAGGCATGAAGAGATTCCTTTTAGACCACAAACCAAAGCACGGTCAGGTTCCCTTCTTTTCATTTAGCAAATATCTCCTTCACAGCACAAGCCCTGGAGATAGGCTGCAGCAAATACGATGCTGTGAGTTGGGAAAGCGCGGCCTTCTCCAGGGGGTGACTGTTCTGTCTTGGTTTACATCCTGTTGTGTAAACTGCGGCAGGGCTCCTGATCTGCATGAAGACCAGGGAACTTTTAAAGCATCCCCAAGTGCTGCTCCAGACCCCTTGCTCTTTTAGGGTGGAGGTGGAGCCTTCACCAACATAGCACTGCTAGATTTGTCTTCATTTGGGGGTCCAAATCCAAAATGCCTGAAAAGGATAAGTTATCCCAATGATGTGCATTTCAAAGAACTATGTTAACTCATGGGATTTTCCTTTTCCATTACATCCTAAACATGCTTCTCTTTCTGTTTCTATATATAAGTAATTCAGATTCAGATTTACTTTTGACTTTAAAGAACTTTTGAGATGTCTACCACTTATATAACTGCATGGCAACACTTGAAAGACTTTAAGGATCCTATAGTGAGTTGGAGGGCGGGCCCCGAAAGACACATTCACATCCTAATCCACGGAAACTGTGAATGTGAACTTATTTAACAAAGCAACTCTTCAAATGGAATTAACAAAAGGGTGTCAAAATCCAATCATACTGGATTATCTTGGTGGGGCCTCGATCCAGAGACAAGTGTCCTTTTAAGAGACACACAGGTGAGCAGGCCTCGTGAGGTCTTCTCGATGGAAGAGGAGTTTGGAGGTGTACAGTCACTAGCAAAGGACCGCCTGGAGTCCCCAGAAGCCAGAAGAGGCGAGGGAGACTATCTGGAAGGAGTATGTTCCTGCTGACACCTTGTCGTCAGACTTCTGCCCTCCAGGTTGCAGGGAACCGATTCTTGCTTTTTGGGGCCATCAAATTGGTGATAATTTGTAATGGTAGAACAAGGGCTACTGGGGCTAACACAGTTTTCAAAAGGTAGCATTTCTAAATAGCTACAAGCAACTCCTGATTGTTTACATTCATGGAAGGGCACTTTTAAATTACTTTAAATTAAAGAGTAATTAATTAAATTACTCTTTGGTACATTTGCATTCAAATTATCACATAAGTAAACATACACATTTATTTATCATTCAACAAATGTTTGAGTAACCACTATTTACCACGTATTACTGGATCAGCAAGTTTTGATCCAGTCACAGAGGGGCAGCATCTGTGAACATAGACCCTCCCTGGGGAAGATGGGTGGGTAACATGGTGGTAAGTGATGGGCTGTCTCAAACTGCAGTCACTCCTTTCTTTTTTATTTCCCAAAGGCAGTATAGACCAGGTTTCTATAGGTCTGGAAGAAGCTGATACAAGGGAAACACTTTTAGGAGCAGGCAGATTCAGCAACTCTTTCTGAAGAGGAAGAAAAGGGAGATGCCACTGTTAGCACCAGGGCTGATCTTAAGGATGCAAATATCACATGAGTTTAGGGTTTCCCTGATTGCTCCCAGAAAATTCAGCACAGCAGCATCTTATCTGCAGGCAACTGTAGGAGTGGGATTTTCTGATTGAGAGCAGGATGTTGAGAAAAAAATGAAAACTAAAAAGTGGGAGATAGAGACAGTTGGGGAGAGAGACACAGAAAGGAGAAAATACACAAAAAGAATGAGAGAGACCATGACAGCCGAGAGAATAAACATCTAACCAGACTTTCTCTGTTACTTCTCACTGCTTTTCTGAACAGAAATGAATAAACAACCGATAAAGCATTTTCCTGAATTCTTGCTCCTGCAAGAAGGAGAGAACTTCACTACACACTGCAATTCCTCAAGCACATTTTACAGTTTATATTGGTATAAGCAGAGCCTGGGGGAAGTCCTGTCCTCTTGATGATATTAGCTAAGGGTGGAGAAGTAAAGATGGCTCAGAGACGGACAGATCAGTGTGGAGAGTCCAGACAGCACAGCTCCCTGCACCTCGCGGCTGCCCAGCTCTCAGATGTAGGAACCTACTTCTGGGCAAGGGGACAGTGCTCTGGAAGCACCTGCTGTCTGTCCCCAAACCTCATTGTGGTCTCCAGGGGTCGCTCCTCCTCATCTCTCCTCAGAGCAGGGGCCAGAGAAAGCTGAAGTCATGATGTCTACGAAGAAATTGAATTTTTAATAAAAAAAATCACCAGACTCAGTGTCACTGAAGAATTCTGTGAAACACTGAAGAGGAATTAGCATGAATTATACACAGTTTTTTGCAGACAATAGACAGAAAATAATTCTTCACTCATTTTATGAGGCTAATATTACCCTGATGCCAAAATCAGAGAAACAGCATAAATAACTGCAAACTACAGGGAAATATCTTTTATCTAGAAGATAGACACAAATTTCTTAAAATAGTTTAGCAAGTAAAATTCATTGATATGTAAAATGAGTAATATACCAAGGACAAGTGTAAATTTCTTTCAAGGGTGCAAGACACTTTAATATTGAAAATCAATGAATAGAATTCACCATATTAGCAGGGTAGAAAAGAACCATATCATCATATTAATCTAGTCAGAAAAAAAGGATTTGCAAAAATTCAGTCGTCAATTATGATGAAAACTCTGAGAATCACAAGAATAGTGGGGAATTTCCTCAATAGCTAATGGTATTCTTACTAGTAAAAGACTATAATTTTCTCTAAGAAAGAGAAAAAAGTCAGAGTGTCAATTCTTGTCACTCTTTCGGTACAGTGCCAGATGTTGGAGCAAGTGCAATAAAGAAAGTAGATGTCACGATCTTATAGAGTTGAAAGAAGAAGTAAAACTGCTGCTATTTGCTGGCAACATGATTATGTAGAAAATAAAAAGAAAATACCCCTACATTTATATTAGAGAAATCCAAATTAAAACTACAAAGAGACACCACTTCACATATATTATAGGGGCTAAAATTAAACATACTGACAATACCAAGTTCTGACAAGGATGCAGAGAGGTTGGATCACTCATGCATTGCTGGTGGGTGAATGGCCCAGTTATTCTAGAAAACAGTCCAAGAATTTCAAATACACTTAAATATCCACTTGTTGAATTCTTTTTATTTTTTTAATTTTATTTTTTATTTTTCAGTGGGTTTTGTCATACATTGATATGAATCAGCCATAGAGTTACACGTATTCCCCATCCCAGTCCCCCATCCCACCTCCCTCTCCACCCGATTCCTCTGGGTCTTCCCAGCCCACCAGGCCCGAGCACTTGACTCATGCATCCCACCTGGGCTGGTGGTCTGTTTCACCACAGATAATATACATGCTGTTCTTTTGAAACATCCCACCCTCACCTTCTCCCACAGAGTTCAAAAGTCTGTTCTGTACTTCTGCGTCTCTTCTTCTGCCCTGCATATAGGGCCATCGTTACCATCTTTCTAAATTCCGTATATGTTAGTATACTGTAATGTTCTTTATCTTTCTGGCTTACTTCACTCTGTATAATGGGCTCCAGTTTCATCCATCTCATTAGAACTGATTCAAATGAATTCTTTTTAATGGCTGAGTAATATTCCATGGTGTATATGTACCACAGCTTCCTTATCCATTCATCTGCTGATAGGCATCTAGGTTGCTTCCATGTCCTGGCTATTATAAACAGTGCTGCGATGAACATTGGGGTGCACGTGTCTCTTTCAGATCTGGATTCCTCAGTATGTATGTCCAGAAGTGGTATTGCTGGGTCATATGGCAGTTCTATTTCCAGTTTTTTAAGAAATCTCCACACTGTTTTCCATAGTGGCTGTACTAGTTTGCATTCCCACCAACAGTGTAAGAGGGTTCCCTTTTCTCCACACCCTCTCCAGCATTTATTGCTTGTAGAATTTTGGATAGCAGCCATCCTGACTGGCGTGTAATGGTACCTCATTGTGGTTTTGATTTGCATTTCTCTGATAATGAGTGATGTGGAGCATCTTTTCATGTGTTTGTTAGCCATCTGTATGTCTTCTTTGGAGAAATGTCTGTTTAGTTCTTTGGCCCATTTTTTGATTGGGTCATTTATTTTTCTGGAATTGAGCTGCAGGAGTTGCTTGTATACTTTTGAGATTAACCCTTTTTCTGTTTCCTCATTTGCTATTATTTTCTCCCAATCTGAGGGCTGTCTTTTCACCTTACTTATAGTTTCCTTTGTTGTGCAAAAGCTTTTAATTTTCGTTAGATCCCATTTGTTTATTTTTGCTTTTATTTCCAATATTCTGGGAGGTGGGTCATAGAAGATCTTGCTGTGATTTATGTCGAGACTGTTTTGCCTATGTTCTCCTCTAGGAGTTTTATAGTTTCTGGTCTTACATTTAGATCTTTAATCCATTTTGAGTTTATTTTTGTGTATGGTGTTAGAAAGTGTTCGAGTTTCATTCTTTTACAAGTGGTTGACCAGTTTTCCCAGCACCACTTGTTAAAGAGATTGTCTTTTTTCCATTGTATATCCTTGCCTCCTTTGTCAAAGATAAGGTGTCCATAGGTTCGTGGATTTATCTCTGGGCTTTCTATTCTGTTCCATTGATCTATATTTCTGTCTTTGTGCCAGTACCATACTGTCTTGATGACTGTGGCTTTGTAGTAGAGTCTGAAGTCAGGCAGGTTGATTCCTCCAGTTCCATTCTTCTTTCTCAAGATTACTTTGGCTATTCGAGGTTTTTTGTATTTCCATACAAATTGTGAAATTATTTGTTCTAGTTATGTGAAAATCAACCAGTGATCTTCACTGAATGAACAGATAAATATCCTGTAGTACATTCACACAATGAAATATTATTTATACATCTTTCTCAACTTCAAGAGGGTCATTTTACAGTAAATCACTTTAGGTTGAGACAATAGGAAGTCCAAAGCTCGTTTGATGCGGGGAGGAGGTCTAACAAGAGCGGAGAGAAATGTGACCCGTGAATCAGCCTCACGCTGCACTGCAGGCACCGACGCTGCAGAGCAACCAGACTCCAGTAAAAGTCAAGGAAACAGGAGCTTCCGCTCACAAACTCAGCCGCCTCACAGGCTCTCAGCCGCCTCACAGACTCAGCCGCCGCCGCCGCCCAGGCCTGCGGTCTGTCCGACTCTGTGTGGCCCCACGGACGGCCGCCCGCCAGACGCCGCAGCCCCAGGACTCTGCAGATAAGAGCACTGGAGTGGGCTAGCTTCCCTTAAGTGTGGCCAACACTTGCCTTAGCCTGCATTTGGGAAAAAATCATCTCACACAGTTCATTTTATACTAAAATGATGAAAATCTTATGTAATGTATTGAATACTGTACTGAAAGTGAAAATCAGGATGGTTATACGGGTGTGAAACGGCTGTAAAGGTGTTAGCTGTTTACACTTATGATTTTGAGGTTGACCAGGAGTTCAGCTCACTCTTGCTGCCCAGAATCACCAGGAAACATAATACTGCATGTTGCTAGCCCAGGAAAAGATAAAATTTCAATATTCCAAGTGTGGTTTCTACTGAAAGCATATCACTTTCTCACTACTGTAAAGTCAAAAATTCTAAACTGAATAATCATAAGTTGGGGACAGTCTGTAGTGATTAAAAGCAACAGACTATTGATATATACAGTAGTCTAGATGGATCTCAGGATGCTATGCTGAGTAAAAAAATCAATCTCAGAGGCTACAGTATATGATTGTACTTATTGGATTATTATGACTGTATACATAGTATGATTCTACTTATACAACATTCTCAACAGGACAAAATACAGAGATGAAAGGAGATCAGTAGTGACCTGGATTGTAAAGAATTGCAGGCCTTGGGAGGATGTGCAAAGAGGGTTTCTTTAGAGAGATGGAACAATTCTATGTCATGATTTTAATGGTGGTAACAAGAGCCTATACATGTGATAGTTTCACAGAGTTATGCATCAAAACCAGAGTGCATATAAAAGTGAGGAATCAGATCGCGATCTGTATTTTAATAAAATTTTGGCAATATCAATTTCCTTGTATGTATATGTAATTATTATATTAGCATATATATTTTAGAATATCAAGTGCTCTTCAGGCTGCTGCAAGCCTTTGTGGTCTCTTCTGCTTAGTTACAAATAATTGGGAGCCAGGACATCAGCAGATTTCAGGGATTTTCAAGGGTTGTGGAGGTCGGCATGGTCTGCAAAGTAAGTTCTTTAGGGTGATGGAATGATTCTGTATCTTAATTTTAGTGGTAGTAACAAGAACCTACAAATGGGATAACTTTCACAGCTATGCATAAAAAGGTATATATAAAAATGTGATATATATAATAAAATGATACATATAATGATACATAGAATATATGTATTATCACTCTGCTCCCGACTGCTCTGGGCATTTGTGGCCTCCCCTGCTTCCCTGTAAATAATTAGAAACCAGGACATCAGCTGCCTGTCGCTCAGAGTTGAAATGGGACAGAAGAGTAGATGGTTCAACTACATATAAACTTTCCTCCCTGCATCACTCATTAATGAGTTCTTTTGACCTTAAATTTTAAGAATTGGCACTGTTTTGGAGACTGTGTCTATGCTTCCTTTTCTACTTGCTTATTTGCTTTTGGTTCTTTTAAATTAATTCATCTATTAAGATGATGAAACTAAGTGGAAGATTGAGAGATACATACTTCATGATCATGCACAGTATACAAAACTTCAATCATCAACTTCGGTGGTATTGACATATACTAAGTGTTTGAACAGGACTGGAAAAGGTCAGTTTTCATTCCAGTCCCAAGAAGGGCAATGCCAAAGATTGTTCAAACCATTATGCAATTGTGCTCATTTCACATGCAAGTAAGGTTATGCTTAAAATCTTTTAAGCTAGGTTTCAGCAGTGTGTGAACCAAGAACTTCCAGATGTACAGGCTAGGTTTCAAAGAGGCAGAGGAACCAGAGATCGAGTTGCTAATATTCACTGGATTGTGGAGAAAGCAAAGGAATCCAGAAAAGCATCTACTTCTACTTCATTGACTATGCTAAAAACCTTGTGTGGATAAAAACAAACTGTGGAAAAGTCTTAAAGTGATGGAAATACCAGCCCACCTTACTTGTCTCCTGAGAAACCTGTATGCAGGTCAAGAAGCAACAGTTAGAATCAGACATGGAATAATGAACTGGTTCCAAATCAGGAAAGGAGTCTTTCAAGGCTGTATATTGTCAGCCTGCTTATTTAACTTATATGACTTATTTAACTTATTTAACTTTAACATGTGAAGTGCTGGGCTGGATGAATCACAAGCTGGAATCAAGATTGTTGGGAGAAATATCAAAAATCTCAGATACACAGAAGATACCACACTAATGGGAGAAAATGAAGAGGAACTGAAAGGGCTTTCTGATGAGTGTGAAAGAGGAGAGTGAAAAAGCTGCCTTGAAACTCAACATTCAAAAATCTAAGATAATGGCATCTGGTTCCATTACTTCATGGCAAATAGAAGGGGAAAAAGTAGAAGCAATGACAGATTTTATTTTCTTGGGCTCCAAAATCCCTATGGACAGTGGCTGGAGCCAGGAAATTGAAAGATGCTTGCCCCATGGAAGAAAAGATATGACAAACCTGCAGGTGGGCTAAGTTGCTTCAGTCGTGTCCGACTCTGCATCCCTGTGAACCGTAGCCCTCCCGGATCCTCTGTCCGTGAGATTTCCCAGGCAAGAATACTGGAGTGGGTTGCCTTGTCCTCCTCCAGGGGATCTTCCTGACCCAGGGATTGAACCCACATCACTTATGTCTCCTGAATTTGCAGGCAAGTTCTTAACCACTAGTGCCACCTAGGAAGCTTAAGATGACATATCAAAAAGCATACACATCACTTTGCTGACAAAGGTCTGTATAGTCAAAGCTATGGTTTTTCCAATAGTCATGTGTGGTGTAAGAGTTGGGCTGTAAATCAGGCTGAAAGCTGAAGAATTGATGCTTTTGAACTGTGGTGCTGGATAAGACTCTTGAGAGTCCCTTGGACTGCAAGGAAGACAAACCAGTCAATCCTAACAGGAATCAACTGTGAATATTCACTGGAAGGACTGATGCTGAAGCTGAAACTCCAATACTTTGGCCACCTGATGCCAAGAGCCAACTCACTGGAAAAGACCCTGATGCTGGGAAAGATTGAGGGCAAAAGGAGAAGGGAGAGGCAGAGGATGAGATGATTAGATAGCATGATTGACTCAATGGACATAAATTAGAGCAACTTTGGAAGATATTGAAGTACAGTGTAGCCAGGGGTGCTGCAGTGCATGGGGTCACAAAGAGTTGGACACAACTTAGCAACTGAACAACAACAACAAAGTGTTTGAAACCTGTGGATACCAACTTTTATAGGAGAGCATTACGGCATTATATCACAGAAAGATTCGGCATACTTATGTTGAATTTATTTACAAAGACAAAATAATGAGCCACTAACAAGGGAGACTGAACACTTTGGACCACTGACATAGAAAATGTGACGTCAGGACAATTCCAGGACACATGGTCCCCTGCTTGTGGAGGGGACGGGACTGAATATCCTGGTCTTCCTCAAAGTCTAATAAATAAGACTCAATTTCAAAGTTCAAAAGAATACTTTATTCCTCTATAATTTCATTCAAAATTTAAAACTGAATAGACTCTGAAAGTCAGATGGACTGATTATTTTTTGTCATTTATGGTGAAGTAACTTTATTTATTGAAAAACCTAATTAGAGTCACAGAACTCAATACAAAGACAAAGAGATACAATAATTATTTTGAATAAAATTTCCATTCACCAAGAAGCCTAAGATCTGCAAGTTTTCTTAAAGAGTCATTAGATTCTGGATGGAGCAAAGTAAGTATAGGCTAAATAAATGACCAGTTAATAGATAACAGAACATTTCATAGGGTATAGTAAATTATATTTTAAACCAGCCAGAAAAACCATTTTGCTGAATAATGATCAATGTATGTGAACTTGCTTAACATTCAGTTCCCCTCAGCTTAAAATTTAATACTGATTGCTTTTCTTTATGCCTTCTTTCAGGATCTGATTAATTTAATGACCAGGGAAAAACAAGTAGACAAAGTAAAGGTTTATGGTGAGCCAGACTTTCTCCCATGTGTGCACAGACCACATGGGCTATGAACATGACAAACCCCACTTCCTGTTGGGGGGAGTCACACAGGTACTGGGTAGTATGTATATGTGCTGTCAGGCACTCAAAGACACTGAACTCTCAGCCTGAGGCAGAACTCAGCACATTTGTTCAGGGGAATCCATGCCTCATGCTGCTCTCCAGTCTGCTCTGGGTGTTTCTGGCCTTCACCTTCTCTGGTAGGGATGCTCCCAAACATGGGTGTGAGAGTTCAGGGTGAAAGGACTGCACACAGGCATGTGGTGTTTCACAGGGACTTGGGGAGGAAAGGAAAGTTGGAGAAAAGCAAGCAAGCAACTTAAGATTTCAATTTTTTGTCTTTGGGTCCTAAATAACTCCTACACTATTTTATTCACTGCTTCATCTTTGTTTTCTGATTTTTTTTTTCCCCACAGCATCTGGTGTGGCCCAGAAAGTTACTCAAAACCAGCCAGATATATCCAGTAAAGTGGGGCAGTCAGTCACGCTGAACTGTCAGTATGAAACAAGTTGGAGATATTACTACCTTGTTTGGTACAAGCAACTTCCCAGTGGGCAGATGACTTACCTTATTCAACAGTATTCAGAAGACAGTACTGCAAGGAACGGCCGCTACTCTGTAAACTTCCAGAAAGCAGATAAATCCATCAGCCTCATCATTTCATTCTTAGAACTGGAAGATTCTGCAAAGTACTTCTGTGCTTTCCATGAGCTCACAGTGCTTGAAGTAATAGGAAAAGCTGTACAAAAACCCAGAGCTTGATAAGAGAGAGCCCCTCTGCTGCAGGACCCCAGCTGAAGTTCACACCCACAGACCCCAGACAAGAAATGATAGTCCTGTGGTTGTTTAAGTTGTGGTCTGGATCAGAAGATTTAATTCTAGGTAAAGGCTCCTTCTATGTCTTTGGAAACAGGTGTCCAGAGTAACTTTCTACAAATACATTCTCCTCTTGAATTTTTGACTTTATGTCAACCACACAGAACATGTGTAAAGTTGTGTAGATTTGAAAACTTGTCCCATAATACTTTAAACTGGCAGTTTTATTTCATCACAAACCTGGGTCTAGTTGTGTGGAGTCACTATCAAAACCATTTGCTTAGTCACTTCCTCTTAGACTTTGTGTCAGGTCACAATCAGAAAAGCAGAACCATGAGTGATGTAGAATAAGAGATTAGTTATAAGGACTAGAACTTAGGTAATGGCTAGAACTGATGGACAAGTCTGTACAAAGCTCTTATTTTTATATCTGATGTTGAGCCTGAATTCACTGTAAGTGAGCTTAGAGTAATGTTTGGAAAGGAAAGTTTGGTGAGGACGAAAGCATGGACAAACTGTGACACATAAAGTCATACTTAAACTATGAGGATGCTTGGAACCCACAAAGACTTGTCTGTCTCATTCTCCTTCAGTCTCACAATAGTGGGTGACCTTGAAGAGAAGTGGCTGTCATTTGCCATCATGCTACACGCATACGTGGCCCAAGACAAAGAAGATGAGGAGGACTTCTAATGGGAAGTGGAGGAGTTGTGAGTCAACAATAAGATGAGCTAGTTCATCAGCAGCAATGTAGAAAAAGCATTTGCCAAAATCCAATAGTCAACCATGGTGGAAACTCTAAGATAAACACAGGAATAATGGAGAAGTTCCTCAATAGCTCTTAATTTGTTTACTGGTAAAAGAATCTATATTTTTCCCTAAGGAAGGGAACAAAGGGAGAATATCCACTTTAATCACTCTCCTTCAGCACAGTGCTGGATGTTGTAGCCAGTGCAGTAAAGCACGTAAATATATAAACAATCTTTTAAGTCAGAAAGGCAGTCAAATTACCACTATTTTCTATCTATGTAGAAAATTCCAAAGAATATACCCTTCAAAACTCCCACAACTAGTAAGCAGGTTCAGAAGGTCTCAGGATATATAAGGTAAACACAAAATCAAATGCATTTCTATATACTGGCAATAAACATGTGGATATCTAAATTAGTAATATAATACAATTTACAATGGCTCAAGAAAGACCCTAAATCCTTAGGTATTAATCTAAGAAAACATGTACAGAACTTATACACAGAAAGCTACAAAACACTAGTGCTTCCAAAAAATACAAATAGCCAATTATTCTAGCTATTGTCCTAGAAAGACCAACTTTCCCCCCATGGAGCTGCATAAGCATCTTTAAAAATGAAAGTGAAACTCGCTCAGTCATGTCCACCTCATTGCAATCCCATGGACTATACAGTCCATGGAATTCTCCAGGCCAGAATACTGGAGTGGGTAGCCTCTCCTTTCTCCAGGGGATCTTCCCAACCCAGGGATTGAACCCAGGTCTCCCACATTGCAGGTGGATTCTTTACTAGCTATGCCACAGGGGAAGTCCCATAGAGCTGCATAGGCACTTTTAGAGAAAAAAAAATTGATGACACATGCATTATGACCTCTTTTTGGACTTGATTCTGTTTACTGACTTTATTTTATCCTCATACCAACAGACCATTCTATCTTAATTACTGGGGCTTCATATACGTTTTGAAATCTGGAAATGCAAGAGGTGTTTTCTTTGTCTTATTCAAGGCTTATTCTAGGTTTTTGCACTTCCACATAAGTTATACAATAGCTCCTATCACAAGAGACTGAGGTAATTTGCTTGGGATTGTGTTGAATTTATGAATTAATTTGGGACAAATCAAATTGATTTGGGACAATTGACATCTTAACATATGGAGTCTTTGGATTCATAGCCTCTTTATTTATGTCCTCTCTAATTTCTTTCATTAATGTTAAGATTTTTGTAGAGGACATGTTATTTATGTCCTCTCTAATTTCTTTCATTATTGTTAAGATTTTTGTAGAGGACATGCATTGTTGCTCTTGTTTAGTCTCTGTCGTGTCCAACTCTTCTCAACCCCTTGGACTGTAACCTGCCAGGCTCCTCTATCAGTGGGAATTTCCAGGCAAGACTACTGGAGTGGGTAGCCATTTCCTTTACCAGAGGATATTCCTGATCCAGGGATCGAACCCCCATTGCTACATTGCAGGTGGATTCTTTACCAGCTGAGCCACCAGGGAAATTTACCCTTCTATCTGAGGAACTTTTCAAAAGGTTGACTTCTGGTGAGAGTTTAGCTCTGCAGTTTGTTTATTCAGTCACAAGACGGGGCTGCTTCATTTGGAAACAGTGGTCCTTTCTGGCTATAAAGGAAAGGAAACATGTTTTCCATCGATGTTCCACAGAAAAGTGAAAAACAATGACAGATTTTCATTGTCTTTAGATAAACTGATTTTATAATCCTTTGTTGAGTGCATGTGGTCAAGGATTCAGGGAATCATAGCCTTATAGCCTAACCTTTTCCATGTACCTCCCTAAACACTGCTTTCCCATTTCCCACCCCTGGTTAACTCTTCCCTTCCCTATTCCGTATGCTCTTTCCTCTTCACTCCTCTTTTTCTGCTGGGATCATCCACCTCCACCCTTCTCCACCCCAGAGAGTTTGCTCTCCCTTCCATCTTCTCTCTCAGTGTCTGCATCCTTGGTGCTGAGCACCTACAAATGTGGGCACAGAGGGCCTTTTAGGACAACTGTTCAAGGAGGACGAGGAGAATGCCATCCGTGTCATCAGTTACTATATCAAGAACCGATGCCTTGAGAAATGTCTGCCTAGATGGAGACAGATGCATGATTCCAAGAACCTTTTCAGGACACTGAGCTCCAATGTCTGAGCTCAAGACGTTTAGCTTTTTGTCTCAATGTTACTAATATTTCCTGTCCCTTGGAACAACCACAGCCTACTTTGAAATCTCACATACATTTGCTAGAACGTGGATGGGAATTTTCATCTCTTTACATTATAGAGCTCAGTAAAACTTTCTGGGATTAAATAATGTTTTCCACAAGCTTCACGGAGCATCAGAAAATTTCTTTGAAGAAGAAATGATAGAACACAGGTTCTGGATAGACACACCACTGTGATTGGTGTTCATTTTCCAGAGCCAGACTTTAAACTTCACAAGGGATAGCAGTGGGCACGCTGTGAGTTGGGGATGTCTCGCCTTCTTTGCGGGATGTGACTAAAACAGGGGAGGAAGACGTAGACAAGGAACTGCTTGATCACTGACTGACAGATCCTGGCAACAACACACCACAACAGACACCTAAGGTCTCTACCAGCAGCAGTTATTTCTGTTCTCTGGAGACAAGACCAGAAGCAGACACAAATGTGAGCCCTGAGCCCACAGTTCTGGTTTGTCCTTGAAGTATGAGGCTGGTGGTTGGAGTAACTGTTTTTCTGACCTTGGGTAAGTGTTCTGTGTCTACAAGGGGTTGACTTTGAGGCCAAGGGAGCATAAAGTGTTATTTGCTCTCTACTCTTCTTCCTGTGTTTTATTCAGCTTTATAGCAATGGAATTGAGAACAGATCTATGCATTTGCTAGTGAGCACAAACTTCTACATGACAGGTTAATTCATAGCCATGATCCCAGAAGAGACCTTGGCAGTAAGCAGGTTGGAAGAAATCTCTGGGGTTATTGAGCCAAGGACCCATGGGATAAACCCTATAGAGTTCTCAGATTCTTGCCATGTGTCTTTGGTCCCTGTATGATAAGTACCAATGATATTTCTCAGGACATAGATAAAAACACTGGAGTAGGGGGTAGGTCCAGATAGTTTGGGGAGTGTTGTGCCCTTGATCCACAGGATTACACTGATTTGTTGTCAGGGGATAATTTTATTTTCTTGACCCTTTAGAGATTGTGACTGATGCTAAGACCACTCAGCCCAGCTCCATGTATTGTGCTGAAGGAAAGAATGTAAACCTGCCTTGTAACCACTCTACCATTGGTGGAGATGACTATATACATTGGTATCAGCAAAATCCCAGAGTCCACAGTATGTCATTCATGGCTTACGAGGCACAGTGAACAGCAGCCTGGCCTCTTTGACCATAGCTTCAGACAGAAAGTCCAGCACCTTGGTCCTGCCCCAAGTCACCCTGAGAGACACCGCTGTGTACTACTGCGTCCTGAGAGGGGCACACGGGGACAGACGGCGCTGCACCTGGGCAGTATCTCTGGTGGGAAGAAGGGGGGACACAGTGGGGGAGCAGTCACAAGAGCAAATCTAGAGTCATCTGGAAGTAGAGTCAGAGAGCAGTGAGAGATGAGGAAAATGAAGGGAAGGGAAAGGGAAGAAGATTGATAAAGAAAACAAGAGAAAGAGGACACGGAAGAAGTGCTTCATTGGTTGATGTGGCTGTGAATGACAAGGCAATTAAGAATCATAATTTTAACACAGGAATAAAGTGAAGAGGTATTAATAATTTGTCATGGTTCCTCCTCGTGTCAATAAAATGTTGGTTTCAGTGTGTTAAAGATGAAAAGCTAAGGAAATCACAAATAATTCTCCTGTTCCAAAGGCTTCTTTCATTTGGACCCAGGACAAATCCACACTCAGAACCGCATATTATTACAGTTGTTTCACTTGCAAATTGATTTTACTCAGAGGAAAATCTGAAATGTTATTTTGTTACTACTCTAGAACACGCATGTTTATGATAAAAAAGGTTTTAAGGAAACAAAAACTAAGTGAATATTTATTTTTAATCTGTCAAGAAGTTCTGCCTCTGTAAAGTGTTTTCATCATTTTTTATATTCTCTAAGCAGCACATAGATCCATCTCATTATAAAAGTCTCAGGCAGAGCAAAAGTGAAGGCTCATAGCTGTAAATGAGGGAGATTCCTCTCACTGTCCTTTTCTGACAGTTTAATGTATATCATATCAGCCTGTTTATTTCAATTACATATATTTTTGCACAGTTCCCCAGGTGAAAGGCTTCCCTGATGAAAGGCTTCCCCTCGATGAAAATGAAAGAGGAGAGTGAAAAAGTTTGCTTAAAACTCTTCATTCAAAAAACTAAGATCATGGCACCAGTCCCATGACTTCATGGCAAATAAATGAGGAAACAATGAAACAGTGAGAAACTTTACTTTGGGAGGCTCAAAAATCACTGCAGATGGTGACTGTAGTCATGAAATTAAGACACTTACTTCTTGGAAGAAAAGCTATGACAAACCTAGATAGCATATTAAAAAGTAGTGACATTACTTTGGTGACAAATGTTCATCTGGTCAAAGCTATGGTTTTTCCAGTAGTCATGTATGCGTGTAAGAGTTGGACTATAAAGAAAGCTGAGTCCCGAAGAATTGATGCTTTTGAACTGTGGTATTGGAGAAGACTCTTGAGAGTTCCTTGGACTGCAAGGAAATCAAACCAGTCTATCCTAAAGGAAATCAGTCCTGAATATTCGTTGGAAGGACTGATGCTGAAGCTCCAGTACTTTGGCCATCTGATGCAAAGAACTGACTCATTTGAAAAGACCCTGATGCTGGGATAGATTGAAGGCAGGAGGAGAAGGAAATGACAGAGGATGAAATGGTTGGATGGCATCACTGACTCAATGGACATGAGTTTGAGTAAGCTCTGGAAGTTGGTGATGGACAGGGAAGCCTGGCCTGCTGCAGTCCACGGGGTTGCAAAGAGTTGGACACGATTGAGCGACTGAACTGAATTGAACCCCAAGTGGTGCAGTGGTAAAGAATCTGCCTGCCAATGCAGGAGACACAACAGAGGCAGGTTCAATTCCTGGGTCAGGAAGAGCCCCTGGAGTAAGAAATGGCAACCCACTCCAGTATCCTTGCCTGAGAAATTTCATGGACAGAAGAGCCGGAGCGGCTACAGTCTAGTGGGTCGCAAAGAGTTGGACACAATTGAACACATACACACATATCTTTGCCCATCACTTTATGCAACTGGATACACATTTATACACATACATACATGTGTGCACACACAGATCAAATGATTTGCCGTTAAAGTGAATTTATTTGGATTTTTCACACTGTGCCTTTTGATTTTCATTTAATAATGTCCTGGAGCTCTTTCTACAGTTGAAACAAAGTGGAGTGGCTCACTACATTCTTTCTGATGCTTATTTAGTATTTGAAACATCTTATCATTAAATTAATTAATTAGTAATTATAATTATTATATAATTATAATGAAGACAACATCTTACACATCTTTGTAGATTACACATCTTTGTAGATGTGTACATATCTTTGTAGAATCACTTTGGCATGTACATGAAAAATTACATAGATATATGAATTAGATACTAGAAAATTTGATTAGATGTTCAATAAAGGGCACATTTAAAATTTTTGGAGAAGTGGCATCTTGCCTTCTATATGCTGTAAACAGTCATACTTCAACAGAGTGAGAGGACGTATCTTGAATCCTCCACAAATAGGAAATTACCTGTGTTTTTTATTTTAACAGTCCAAATATACTTTATCTATACACAATGTGCGTGTGTGCTAAGTCGTTTCAGTCATGTCCGACTCTTTGAGATCCTCTGGACCATATCCTGACTGTCTCCTCTGTCCATGGATTCTAGGCAAGAATACTGGAGTGGGTTGCCTTGCCCTACTCCAGGGGATCTTCCCAACCCTGGGACTGAACCCATGTCTTTTATATCTGTTGCACTGGCAGGCAGGTTCTTTACCACTAGTGCCACCTGGGAAGTCCCAATATAAGAAGAGGCTTTTTGTTAATCAAATTGGTTCACTACTTTAGGATTGACAAGCACTGTGCTTCCTTGGGCACATTGCTGAATCATCATGTGCATTTTTACATTTTCATTGACTTGTAGTTGTGATAACACGTTAACTATGAGTATCGACTGATGTCTAAATGAATTTTTTTTGTTATTCTTTTTCACCAAGTTAGGAGAATTCCTTGCATCTTTCCAGAAGACTCTATCTAGCTACATGCAATCATAATCTTTCAAACTATCTGGTGTCATCCTTATGACAAACAATAATTAAACACTTTAACAAAACAAGCAGAAATCTGTGCCATTTATCACAGTCTACGAAGAGTGTCAGAGATAAAGAGAAGTGTGTATTGGAATGAACCGAAGTTCACAGGAAGAGCCTAACAAAATAGTTGGGGACCAATTTCACATTTAATAATGATAGGAATGGGGAATAGAAAGAGGAAGGAAGGAAAAGAGAGAGGATGGGAAGAAGGAAAGAAAAAAGGTAAATAGGAAGGAAAAAATTAATGAGTCCATGAATGAATAAGGATTTTGGAATACATTCTTGTCTTCATTATGAGATCCCATGTGATGTCCTTTAACTCTTTCTTCTATTTTTATAGAAGATCTAACTCATGTCTTCTATATTTTATTGCATCCTTAGCAATTGTCAGTAAAATGTTCAGCCAAGAACATTTTTTTATCCAATAAATGTTTCTTGAGCAGCTACTATTCATCAGGTACTATGCTAATTATCAAGAACACTTCAATGAATAAAACAGACAGAAAGATATGTTTTAGGAAAAGCAAAGTGAGGAAATAAGCAAGTGAGCTCTAAAGCTGGGAAGAGGAGGAAATGAGAGAAAAAGTGAGTGAAAGTGTCCTGAAGGGATATGCTGATCTTTGGAAAGTGCTAGAGCACCTCTCACTGTACTTTCCAAGACTTGAGTACAAGTATCTGTTACCTCAGATTTCACTCACAGAATCAAAACAATTTCCAAAGTATGATAAACATAGCCATTTACATTTCCACACACATCCTACACACCAGGACAAATTTCTCAGTCGTTTTGAATATCCAAGAATACGATGTGAATGATGCCACATTGAGGATTCTAATGTTTCACAAACTCCATCTGTTAGGCACATCTGAGATATTGATTCTAAGTTAGAAGAATATCTGATTCATTCTATCAAAATTGCATGAAATGTGCAACATACTAAGTGATTTCAAATTGACTTGCCCCCCAAAGTAGATAAGATATAAGAGGGTTATAAGAAACAAGTAACAAGTGTATACACATATGGCACATAGAAAAGACAATTTCCTGAACACAAAGAAAAGAAAACTTCTGAAAATAATTGATTGGGATAGCCAAAATAAATCATAGCCAATGATTTATGACATCGTCTTAGAGACTTGAGTACCAGTTGATCTGGTTGTGGCCACCTTCCTCTGTACTAGGACCTTTGAAGGCACATTTGATTCTACCCCTGATTGACTCCTTGCAGAGAGGAATGATTCACCAAGGAGTCTGACCTGTTTAATTTTCTACACTGACCTAACTACCTCTTACCATCCCATACTGCTTTCTACTTTGCCCTCTAAATCCTCACTCTATTGAAAACAAACACTCAATAGCCCCTGTAAAACTTCCTTCCACATATCTTAACTGAAACCTGACTGTTTGTAATACAGCTCTTTCGCTGTGGCTACTTCTTGTCCTCCCTCATCTAAAAACACTTCAAATTTAGAGATGAGAACAGCATGCTTGTCACTCCCACACCCCCCAAAAAACAGACTCTTGTCTTTGACCCTTTGAGACTGCCTTTTACCCCTACTTTTCACTATTCCTTTCATCATTCTCATCTTTATAAACATCAGACACTCTCTGTGGGAACCATGTTTCACTGTTTGCTCAGAAATGTCTCCTGGAATTGACTGTCACTCATTTCCTCCTCCTTGCTTGCTCTCCCCTGCCTTTTAAGTTAGATGTTCTGGCTGACACGTCAGCATTGCAGGATGCTGTTCTGCATGATAAACAAACCCCCCTTTCTTCAAAGGCCTTTCTTTAGGACTCTGGTGTGACTTCCTCCAGACCTCCAGGAGGTCGCTTCCTTAGCCCCAGAGTGCTGGCCTCCGTCTGGCTTTCCTGCTCTCAGTTAAAGATCACCTGACACGTTACCAGCAAACACACACCCGGCGTTTCCTCAGAGCTGCTCTTCCCCGAGCCTCCCCGCATTGTCTCTTACGATCCCGTGTGTTTGTGAGAATCAGTCAGTGCGACACCGCCTCACTCTCCCTTGTATATTGAAGATGTACACACATAAGATTCTACTGTAACCTGAAATACTCCTTGACTTAAATTCAGAGAGAAACCTGAACTCATCAACTTTGAAGTCTATCAGTTAGGATCCCTCTCAGTCACAAACTCCCCATGGCCACACTCCAGAAAGATGTGATGATGTTTCTCCAGGTAGATGCCGCTCCACCTCTGAAATCTTACATCCTGTCTAAACCTTGCATCCTCAGATTCCTGCACTCATATACTTCTGCTGCATTCGCTCTTTGACTCTTTATGATAATTTAGTCCCCAGATCTCTTTATTGTTATCTTATTTCTCAGAAGTTTTCAATCTTTTATTTCTCTTTCTACAGTATCTAAACTTCACAGCCCTTCTTCAATCAGTCTTTAGTCACTAACTTCATTGTTTTGAGTTAATTCTATGTCATATCAATGATCTTATTAATTCCTAATCATGGACTAATATCTGCCTTATGTACCCCATTGGGGTAATGATTAAAAACACTATATTACGCTGATACCATGGAATACTGTTCAGTCATTATAAAGGTCGAATTTAACAAATCTACTTTCCTATATACTTTGATAAACCAGAGTTCAAGAAAATCACACAGATGGGCAGGCTGGTGTCACTGAAATTGTGATCACCTCCAACACCAGCTAGACCCACAGTGCTTCCAAGAAAGTATTCTTTTTCTCTGTAATAATTTCTCATTGTCAATTCCTACAGTGACTTTTTCAAAACTTCTCACACTCATCAGATTTCTTAACCCAGGATGTCTTCTATCAATTATCTTGGAAGGTACTTAATTTCTACCTACAAGAAGAAAAAATTCATTGCATTAATAGATGTGTCAACTTTCTGCCTTCATACCCTGAAATAATACTGAAAACCAAACCAATTCTTTCCTCCTTCATTCCAATAAAATTGGAAATAACTGTTTCTCCTCACAAATTAATTCTCCTACCTGTGGTCCATATTCCATCCTGGCTGTCTCTTCAGAAGTTTGATCCATTGTTTATAGAACATTTCCAAAAGCATGTAAATATATCATAACCTTTAAAACCCCTACGATTACCACTTCAACATCCTTCTCAAGTTACCACCATGTCTTTTCTCCCGTTCTCAGTTCAGCCTCTGGAAGGAGATTTCTGTATTCCAAAATGTTTCTCCTTTGTCTTGTCTCTACTATAGTTGAGTTCCTGCTAAAAGACTCAAATCATGATCTTTGTGCTGCTAAAAGTCAATAGACACTTTTCAGTCATCATCTCACTAGGTAGACATTTTTTAGCATCTGCTCTGATGGAGAGTCCTTCCTCTTTGAAACTCCACTTTGCTTCTCTTTCAGGACACCAGTCAATTCTGATTTGCCATGTACCTCTCTGGACTACCTTTGAGGTTTCTCTGATACTTTTTTCTACTAGCCATCACGTCAGTGTTTGAGTTCCTTGGAGATTTTCTTTAGTTTCTATTCTCTTGTGAAGTTTGCTCTGCGTGTGTGTCTTGGTGAAATTACACTTACTCTAAAGAGTAATATTGTCAGTAGTTGTCAGTAGATGACAACATAGTGGAGTCTAATTGAATTAGATGTTAATCCTTATATGTTCTTGGACAAATCATTTAGCTTCTAAAGGACTTGATTTATCTAGTCTAATGGCCATAGTGCTGAATTGTCAGTGGCCAATGATACAGATTCTTGAATCATACCAATGGGACAAATTCCAGATCACTTACTGTAATCTTGAACAAATTACATCCTTCTTTCCTTGCTTCAATTTTCTCATCTATAAAAATAAGGATAATTTACTTTATGTGATAATGTAATTATATAATCACATAAACTACTATATTATAATAGTTTTATTGTATTTTATTGTATTTTATTCTATTTTTATATTTTTATATTAATTTCATAAAATATATTTTATATATTTATAAATTTATATATTTATAAATATATAAAATATTTATATATATAATTTTATAAATTTTATTTATAAAATATTTGTATTATATTTTATATATTTTATACTTTATTATATTTTATTATATTATTACTATAATATAATAATATTAATTATAATATATTATATATATAGTGATTATATAATCACAATAACTATTTAATTCATAGTATTAAAAGAGCCTCTTACTAAGCAAACCCCTGAAACATTCTCATCAGTTTAAAATGCTAATAATTCAAGCCTAAATAAGAGCAGAAAGAGATGGGGCACAAAATCCTGAAGACTCGAATTTTTTCTTTTGTTGACCTGCAGAGGGTGATGTTGCATAAACTGGAAGTGTTTGTCTCACTTCTATGAGCTTCTTTATCTTACAACTCATTGAAGTGCATGTTTGAACAGGCTCAACGTCTGGAGCAGTCATTCTTTTTTTTTTTTAGGAGTAGTCATTCTTAAGGAAGCATTTCTTACTGGTAGTAGCTAGGATTGCCTAAACAGGGATCTCTTTAACTCTCAGATTTTCCCTGTTACAAGGACTCAGCACACCCTGGCACATTCCTTCCTGCTCCTCAAGGGAGATCTTCCTCCCTCTGTAGCCATGCTATCAGTGACTCTTCTGCTACTTGGAATGCTCTTCACAGCAAGTAAGTAACATTATATTCCATGCTTCTGCCTATACAGAAGGAATTTTGTTCTGAGGGTATCTGAATGGAAACACTGTCTCATTATAGATAGGTGTGTACTGGATTCACTGATGCTGCATTGCTGTTGCAGGAGGAACTGGAGCCCAGTTAGTGACCCAGCCTGACGGTCACATCAGCGTCTCTGAAGGAAACCATCTGGAGCTGAGATGCAACTATTCTTATGGTGGATCTATTTGTCTCTTCTGGTATGTCCAGCACCCCAGCCAAGGCCTCCCGTTTCTACTGAAGTATTTACCAGGGCCCACCCAGGTTAAAGGCATCAAAGGCTTCGAAGCTGAATTCAAGAAGGATGAAAAGTCCTTCCACCTGAAGAAAGCTTCAGCCCATTGGAGTGACTCTGCCAAGTACTTCTGTGCTCTGTGTGACACAGTGCCTGAGTCTGCAGGGGGAGCTGGACAAAAACCTTCCCAGACATTGTAGCTTAAAACACTCAGGGTCTCAGCCTGACCTGGTTTTAGAGAGGTCTTTGATCTGATCAAAGTGAGCAGAAGGAGAAGCAGAGTCCTGGGGAGTGCATGGTCCCGAGGAAAAACAAGATTTTCAATGAGCCGCTTGTTTCACAGCTATGCAAGACCAGACCTGGAATAGACGTGTATGAATAACCTACTTTTTCGCGGTGACGTAGCATTCTGAAGGGTCAGGATTCTAATTTAATGTGTTGCTATTGTTGTTTAGTCACTAAGTCATGTCCAAATTTTTACAACTCCATGGATGGCAGTCCCCCAGGCTCCTTTGTCCATGAGATTTCCCAGGCAAGAATACTGCAGTGGGTTGCCATTTCCTTCTCCGGGAGATTTTCCTGACCCAGGGATAAAACCCATATCTCCTGCTTGGCAGGCGGGTTCTTTACTGCTGAGCCACCTGGGAAGCCCCAGTTCAATGTGAGCAGCACTGACCTTCTGAACTTTCACCTTCTGTGCTGTCCTCCAACACGCTCCTTCCCCAGCTCTCGTTTACAGCTGAGAGCACCTCCATGCTGTCCACATCTCTTGCTGTAACTTTAGTGATCTTTGACTCTTATTGTTTTCTCACTGCTTACATCTAACTCAGAAAGAAACCCAGTTGGCCGTATCTTAAAAATTAATGCCAAATTGAACCACTGCTGCCATTTTCACTGCTACTTCTTTGGTCAAACCATGCTCATCTCTCAAATGTATTACTCTGAAACCCAGTTTACATATTATGACACAGACACTCTTCAGAAAATGGTATTGGGAAAGTTGGAGAACTGCACGTAAATCAATGCTGTTAGAACATACTCTAACACAACACACACAAAAATAAACTCAAAGTGGCTTAAAGACTTAAATATAAGACACAATACTATAAAACTCCTAAAAGAAAACATAGGCAAAACATTCTCTGACATAAATCTCACCAACGTTTTTTTCAGGTCAGTCTCCCAAGGCAATAGAAATAAAAGCAAAAATAAACAGATGGGACCTAATAAAATTTACGAGCTTTTGTACAACAAAAGAATTCATAAACAGTACAAAGAGCCAAGCTATAGACTAGGAGAAAATATTTGCAAATGTTGTGATGGACAAGGGCTTAATTTCCAAGATATACTAGCAGCTTATACGACTCAATAACAAAACCGCAAACAACCCAGAGGGAAAATGGGCATATGATCTAAATAGAAATTTCTCCAAAGAAGACATGCAGAGAGCCAACAGGCACGTGTAAAGATGCTCAACACTGCTAATTACTAGAAAAATGCAAATCAAAATGACAGTGAGGTATCACTTCACACCAGGCAGAATGGTCATCATCAAAAAAATCTTCAAACAATAAACAATGGAGAAGATGTGGAGAAAAGGGAACTCTTCTACACTGTTGGCGGAAATGTAAACTGGTGCAATCACTGTGGAAAACAGTATGGAAATTCCTCAAAAAACTAAAAATAGAGTTCCTATACAATCCAACAATCCGTCTTCTGGGCACATACCCAGAGGAAAAAACATGGTTCAAAAAGATATCTGCACTCCAATGTTCACTGCATTATTCACAATAGTCAAGACATGGAAGCTATCTAAATGCCCATTGACAGAGTAATGGATAAAGAAGATATGGTATAGGTATACAATGGAGTATTACCCAGCCATTAAAGGGAATGAAATAAATGCCATTTGCAGCGGCATGGATGGACCTAGAGATTATCAAACTGAGATAAGCAAATCAGACAGAAAAGGAGAAACATTGTGTGGCATCCCTTATATACAGAATCTAAACAGAAATGATACAAATAAACTTATTTACAGAACAGAAACATATCCACAGACCTAGAGAATGAACATATGGTTGCCAGGGGGGAAGAATGAGGAGAGAGGTTAGGGAGTTTGGGATCAACATGTACACACTGCTATATTTTAAATGGATAACCAACAAAGTCCTACTGTATAGCACAGGGAACTCGGCTCACTGTTATGTGGGAGGGATTTTTGGGGGAGAATGGACACATGTATGTATATGGCTGAGTCCCTTTAGCGTCCACCTGAAACTTTCACAACATTGTTGATTGGCTGTATGTGTCATTCTGTCGTGCTGACTCTTTGTGACCCCATGGACTGTAGCCTTCCAGGTTCCTCTGTCCATGGAATTTTCCAGGCAAGAATACTGGGTTGGTTTGCCATTTCCTACTCTAGGGGAATATAAAATAAAAAGCTTTACAAAAGTAAAGTCGATCAACTTTGTAAAAGCTAATTTTCGTATAGAAAGTAAAAGCAAAAAGAAAATCTATGAGCTTCATCTCATAGAAATATTTACTATGCACAGCTCAAGTCATTTTCAAATTTCCTACCCTGTCTACCCTCTTCAACTTTTTCTTGGTGTTTCTCTGGTATTGTATCTACTATGCAGCATGTATTATGCAAAACTATTTGAGTATGTATGTAGTTCAATTATAATCATAAACTGGAAAGTAGAAATAATCCCTGGTAAGTAAAGCAATATAAAGGCATTTAAGAGGGTAGGTATAGGCATATTCCAACTCAACTGAATTACAGCAAAAAGAAGTTAATAAATATTTTAATCTCAGTTTTGTTACTTGTATACTGGGGTAGTTACAAGAAAGAAAGGAGTCATAGGACAGTGTTCAAAAGATATCATATGGAAAAATGAGTCCAGTCTGGCTCATTTAGAGACTGCTGTGACACCCATGGAAAGAAAATAAAGATTCAAAGTATATGGATTTTCAGCAAGATTCTAGACCATTCTGAATAGCTGTAAGTCAGCAGCCAAAATGTTTTTGGTTGCTGAGTATTTTGGAGGGAAAAATTTCACTTCTAAATTTCAAGTATAAGGTGACATGTTTTGATATGGTGGACTCTAGCCCTCTAGTTTTCTCTATCATGTAGTCACATGGACTTGAAGAAAATTACATGATAGCTAAAATAATTTTTTTAAATCACAAATCTCTCACTATTATGACTTTGTGAGCCAAGTATTTGAGTGTGAACCTGGAAACTTAGCAGCCATAAAGACTTCATCACCAGAACAGAACCATCTGCTCTGATAAACAGGACAAGACCTTATACAAGAGATTGTTACTGTGAGCAACTAATTCACTTAAGGCATGTTCTTCAAATTTTACAAAAAGAACAAAATGGAAAAATGGGAAAAGCAAGTTATTTTTATTATTGATTTCATCTACGTCTTCACAAAAACCATTCTTAAATATTTGAAGTTAATACATCTTCTTTTCCCTAAAATGGTTAACCTGTGACTGCCCTATAAGCTCACTCTCACATAGCTCATTTCCAAGTGTGCATGTGCGACCCCATAGACTATAACCAGCCAGGCTCCTCTGTCCATGAAATTTTCCAGGCAAGTATAGTGGAGTGGGTTGCCATTTTCTTCTCCAAGGGATCTTCCTGACCCAGGGATTGAACCTGCATCTTTTGCATCTCCTGCATTGGCAAGCAGATTATTTACCACTGTGCCACCTGGAAAGCCCAAAAGCAATAGTATATATTGTTTGTTGACTACTTGTTCTCTCTCACTCTTGCTATGCTAACCTTTAGCCAGAGTGTATTTCTGATACTTCACCACACTGTGGACTTTGGACATAACAACGTGACCATGTTTGACCAATAAAATGTGAGTGGATAGTTATATCCTAGTTAAAACTAAATATATTTGTTTCTTCCCTGCACATACCAGATAGTAGTTGTCCTTTCAGGTTTTATTACATAATGTGAAGCAGACACAAGTTTCAGAATGAAGAGACAACTCATGGGAGCAGACCTGAATCCACTTGTATGCAAGAGCAGAGCCACAGTGTTGGGATGGCAGCTGACCCACAAGTAACACACAGTGGACCATTCATTAAGCTTTGTTCCTGTGAGCCACTGAGGTTGTGAGGTTCTTTGTACTAAGTCTTATGCTAGTCAAAGTTGACTGATATATGAAGTTACATCAATCCTGTCTTCTAAATATCTCTTGCATTCAACTACCTCTTTTTAGTTGCCAAGTTACTATCTTGGTTCAGGTTCTCATAATCTCTCACCAAGTTGGTTGGAATAACTTCTTAAATATACCCTTAACCCATGAGCTCCTACCACTCCAAACTCTCTAAAGTAATCATTCTAAAACACACATTTGGATTAGATTGCTATTCTATCTTAAGACCTTCTATAGCTCACGATGACCCACAAATGAAAATCAAGGTTTCTGTGGCCATCTACAGTATTACTTCCAGGAAGTTTTCATCCTCATCCTCACCACTACCCCCAAGATTTCTAAACATCAGACATAATGAGCTCATTTTAATATTTTCTTGTCATATATATTATTCTTTTCTCAAGTTTGCAAAAGCCTACTCAACATTCAGGACTCAGTAAATGTCACATTTACTTTTTAAAAGATTTTCCACCTTATATTTATTTGTCTTCTTCCTCTTATAGTATTTTGTACACAATTTTGCAATAGCAATATTTAAAATGTTATGAATATTGTTTGGTTTTTGACGATTTACTAGTACAAGTTCCTCAAGGATAGGGGCCATTCCACACTATTCTTTAATCTCACCTGTTATTACTGTCCCTGACATACAAGGAGTCAGCAGATGGGTCACAGCTTGACCACAGAGTGCTTTTGACATGTGCACTGATGAATGAGAGCTGGTTTGTGAAGCTGGATATGCAGGTGGACAGGAAACCTCCCACATGGCAACCCTTGAGGACACCTTAACCTCATTACATCCCTCAAACCAACACATGTCTATGCTTCCCACTCTTATGTACTTAAACCATAATCCCTAGAAGACAAAATACTCCATCCAGTCATATGAATCATACAGTCTTACTGAAGTTTGCCTCCATATATTTGTGACTTTTAACATCAATAGTAAATGAAATGGTGAATGAAAACTTTTACATGTTTCTGTAATATATCATTTATATCTCCTTTGACTCTGTACTCTCCTAAAATAGCCAACCGACCACATTTGATGAGTCATGTTAGGTGACAATAAAGACAATTCGTATCATTAAATGAATCCTCCTCAACTTTCTGCATCCTAGGTAAAACATTCCTGCTTTACACATATAGTTTACGTTCTCTCCCATAATAATAAAAAAGGTGTCTCTCTTACTTTGAAATGGTACCTCTCTGCCCAAATGCTTTACCACAGTATTCGGTCTGACTCTTCAAGATTTTCTTGCTAATTCCCTCCCAGCATTTAAAATATTCAAGCTTTCTCATCTTAAAAAATATTTAATATTCCCACAAACCCATATGTGCCTCTCCAGTAACAAATCTTTTTTTTTTTTTTTTTGCCGCCTGTTCCTTGTAAGATCTAAAAGATGATAGATATCATTCTTTTTATTATTTTTAAATTTTTTAATTGAAGGATAATTGCCTTACAGAATTTTGTGGTTTTCTTTCATATCAACAAGAATCAGCCATAGGTACACCCATGTCCCCTCCCTCCCAGAGCTCCCTCCTGTCTCCCTCCCGTCTCCCTCCAGCCCGTCTCAGAGCCCCCGTCTGAGATCCATACTCCCTCAGCCCATCTCAGAGCCCCTGTCTGAGCTCCCTGCTCCCTCAGCCCGTCTCAGAACCCCCGTCTGAGCTCCTGCTCCCTCAGCCCGTCTCAGAGCCCCCGTCTGAACTCCCTGCACCCTCAGCTCGTCTCGGCGCCCCCGTCTGAGCTCTCTGCTCCCTCAGCCCTGCTCTGAGTCTCACAGCACACTCCCCTGGCCCTCTCTCACACACGGCGCTGTACGTTTCTATGTTACTCTGTCCATACGCCTCCCCTTCTCCCTCCTCTTCTCCTGCCTTGTCCATAGGTCTGTTCTCTATGTCTGTTTCTCCACTGCGACCCTGAAAATAAATTCATCAGTGCCATCTCTTCAGATTCCATATATATATGTGTTAGTATACAATATTCATATCTCTCTTTCTGACTTACTCCACTGTATATAATGGGCTCTAGTTTCATCCACCTCATTAGAACAGATTCAAATGTGTTTTTTTTTATGGCTGAGTACTATTCCATTGTATATATGTACCAGCTTCTTTATCCATTCATCTGTCAATGGACATCTAGGTTGCTTCCATGTTCTAGCTATTATAAACAGAGCTGCAGTGAACATTGGGGTACATGTGTCTTCTTCAATTTTGGTTTCCTCAGGGTATATGCCTAGGAGTGGGATTTCTAGATCATGCAGTGACCTATTCCTAGCTTTTTAAGGAGTCTCCATACCTTCTTCCATAGTGGCTGTATCAATTTACATTTCCACCAGCAATGCAAGAGCGTTCCCTTTTCTCCATATGCTCTCCAGCATTTATTGTTTGTAGACTTTTTGATGATGGCCATTCTGACTGGTGTGAGGTGGTATCTCATTGTAGTTTTGATTTGCATTTCTCTGATAATGAGTGATGTTGGGCATCTTTTCACGTGCTTGTTAGCCATCTGTATGTCTTCTTTGGAGAAATGTCTCTTCAGGTCCCTTTCCCAAGTTTTGATAGGGTTTTTTGTTGTTGTTGTTGTTGTTGAGTTGTATGAGCTTCTTGTATATTTTGGAAATTAATTCTTTATCAGTTGTTTCCCTTGCTATTATTTTCTCCCATTCTGAGGGTTGTCTTTTCACCTTGCTTGTAGTTTCCTTTGTTGTGAAAAAGATTTTAAGTTTAATTAGGTCCTAATTGTTTATTTTTGTTTTTATTTCCATTACTCTAGGAGGTGGGTCATAGATCTTGCTTTGATTTATATCATCGAGTGTTCTGCCTATGTTCTCCTCTAAGAGTTTAATAGTTTCTGGTCTTATATTTAGGTCTTTAATCCATTTTGAGTTTATCTTTGTGTATGGCATTAGGTAATGATCTAATTCCATTATTTTGTACATTGCTGTCAAGTTTTCCCACCACCGCTTATAAGAAGCTGTCTTTGCCCCATTGTATATTCTTGCCTCCTCTGTCAAAAATAAGGTACCATGGGTGTGTGGGTTTATCTCTGGGTTCTCTATCTTTTTCCACTGGTCTGTTTTTCTGCCAGTACCATACTGTCTTGATGACTGTAGCTTTGTAGTATAGTGTGAAGTCAGGAAGGTTAATTCCTCCAGCTCCATTCTTCTTTCTCAAGACTGCTTTGGCTATTCAGGGTCTTTTGTGTTTCCATATGAATTGTGAAATTTTTTGTTCTAGTTCTGTGAAAAAAAGCCATTGGTAATTTCATAGGGATCACGTTGAATCCGTAGATTGCATTTGGTAGTATAGTCATTTCACAATATTGATTATTCCCACTCAGGAACGTGGAATATCTCTCCATCTGTTTACGTCATCTTTAGTTTCTTTCATCAGTATCTTATAGTTTTCTGAGTACAGGTATTCTGTTTCTTTAAATAGGTTTATTCCTAGATATGTTATTCTTTTTGTTGCAATGGTGAATGATATTGATTCCTTAATTTCTCTTTCTGGGGACACTTTCAGGGTTTTGCAGGAGCCCTGTGGCTCAGCTGGTAAAGAATCACCTGCAATGCGGGAGATGTAGGTTCGATCCCTGGGTTGGGTAGATCCCCTGGAGAAGGGAAAGGCTACCCACTGCAGTATTCTGGCCTGGAAAATTCCATGAACTATATATAGTCCATGGGGTCACAAAGAGTGAGACATGACTGAGTGACTTACACTACACTACTGTGACCCTCTCCTACGACTGTTCTTTCTCATCAGGTGTGAGAGGGGTGGATGTGGAGCAGAGTCCCCCAGCCCTGAGTCTACAGGAGGGAGCCACCTCTACTCTGCAGTGTAATTTCTCCACCCTCGCAGTGTGTAGTTGTTCCATGAGAACCCCAGGGACCGCCTCATCCGTCTGTTTTACATTCCTTCAGGGACAGAGCAGGATGGAAGATTAAACGCCATGACAGTCCCTACAGAACGCCGCAGCTCACTGCATGTCTCCTCTTCGCAGACCACAGACTCCGGCACTTACTTGTGCTGCGCAGCACGGTGCTCCCCAGGCACCTGCAGCCTCTACACGAACCCTCCCGGGGCTCAGTCCCTCCTCCAGCCACAGTCACACCGTGACGCCATTACCAGGTATCTGCACTGTTTAGTATTTCTTACCTACACTGGTACAGTTTTAACCACAAACACTTATTGGTCCAACGAATTTGGGACTTAGTATTTTCCCTTCTGAGTATCTCCTGTATCTCCTTCTGCACTAGAACCTCTGACTTGTAGTTAGGAGACTATCTAGATAAGACGACAGATTTAAAGTAAATATTTAAACACAATATGCTGGACTCCAAAACGATAAAAAGTGAAAGGACCTAAAAGGAGAGAAAATAGCTCAAATAAAGGTGTTATCCAGTTTAGTTGGGTGTCTCAAGAATATTCAAATTTGCCTTACCATAAATGCAAACACAAATAACTCACAATTGCAATTACTCACATTTGCAAATTGCAAATACTCACATCTTATCCTATGACTGGGGCAAAGCAAACAGAAAATATTTGTTCAGTGTTCATACACTAATTGATCATTTGAAACAAATTTATCCTCTTTCAGTTCTGGATGCAAGAAGTCTAAAATCAGTTTCACTGGCTACAGTCAAGTTCTTGGCAGGGTGGATTCTTCCCCTTCACTGCACATTATATAGTTTTAATTTATTTATTTTATAAGTGGAAGTTTCTACCTCTTAATCCCCTTCACCTATTTCACCCCTACACCCATCCTTTCCCTTGCAGTAACCAAAAATTTGTTCCCTATATGTCTGAGTCTGTTTCTGTTTTGTAATATTTGTTAATTTGTTTTGCTTTTTAGATTTCTTATAAAAGTGAAAGCATACAGTATTTGTCTTTCTCTATCTGACATTTCACTAAGTGTGATATCCTCCAGGTCTATCATGCTGTCCCTACTGGCAAAATTTTATTCTTTTTTTTTTTTCAGTGGGTTTTGTCATACATTGATATGAATCAGCCATAGAGTTACACGTATTCCCCATCCCGGTCCCCCTTTTTTTATGGCTAGTAATATTCCATTGTATACACACACACACATACACACACACACACACACACACACACCATCATACATATATATACATATATATATATATATATATATATATTCTAGATCCATTCATATGAGTGAAAACTGAGGTTGTTTCTATATATCTTCACTATTGGAAACAATGCTGCAGTGAACATTTGGGTGCATACATATTTTTGAATTAGTGTTTTGTTTTCTTCTGATAGATACCCAGGAATGGAATTGATGAATCATATAATGCATGTGCATGCTAAGTCATTGCAGTCATGTCTGAGTCTTTGCAATCTCATGAAAACATAGAGCGCCAGGCTCCTCTGTCTCTGGAAATTTTCCCAGCAAGAATACTGGAGTGGCCTGCCATTTCCTACTCCAGGGATCTTCCTGACCCAGGGATCAAAATTGAAGTGTCTCCTGCATTGAAGGTGGCTTCTTTATCACTGAGCCACCTGGGAAACCCCGAATCATATAGTAGTTATATTTTTATTATTTTGGGGAATCTTCATGCTGTTTTAAATAGAGGCTACATCAGTTTACTTTCTCAGCAAGAATGCACAAGTTTTCCCTTTTCTCCACATCCTTGACAATACTCAATTATTTTTCATTTTTGTCATGATAGTATTCTGGTAGGAGTGAGGTGATTTTGGTTTTGATTTGCATTTACCTGATAATTAGAGATGTTGAACATCTTTTCATGTGTCTGTTTGCCATCTGTATGTTTCTTTGGAAAAATGCCTATTCATGTCCTCTGCCTGTGGTTTTGATATTGTGTGCAAAAGTATTTTTTATATATTCTGGACATTAACCCCTTATTGACTGATCACTTCCAAGTATCTTCTCCCATTTGATAGGTTGCCTTTTTTGTGTGTGAATGGTTTCTTTCACTGTGCAAAATAATTTAATTAGGTCCTATTTTCTGTGTTATTTCTTTTTTGTCCTTGCCTGAGGAAATAGATACAAAAATATGGCAAAGATGAATGTCATAAACCATATTGCCTATACTTCCTTTAGGAATTTATGAGTTCAGGTCATATATTTAAGTCTCTAATCCATTTGAGTTTATTTTAGTATATGCTCTGAGAAAATATTCTAATTTCATTCTTTAACATGTAGTTGTCCAATTGTCTAACACCACTTATAGAAGCAGCAGTTTTCCCCCCATTGCTTCTTCTTGCCTCCTTTGTGATAGATTGATTGACCATGTTTACAAGGGTTAAAATCTGGACTCCCTATTCTGTTCCATTGACTGAATCTCTATGTTTGGGCCAGCAATGTACATTTTAGATTATAACACCTTTGAAGCATATTTTGATGTCAGGGAGTGTGATACCTTCAATTTTGTTCTTTTTTTTTCAAAATTGCTTTGATAATTTGTGGTCTTTTGTGATAACTTGTGGTTCTATACAAATTTTAGGATTATTTGTTCTAGTTGCATGAAAAATGCCATGACTATTTTGAGAGCGGTTGCATTAAATCTGTAGATTGCTCTGGTTCAGAGGACATTTCAACATTGTTAATTCTTAAAACCCATGAACATGAAATATTTTTATATTTAGTTGCATTATCTTCAGTTTTCTTCATCAATATCTTATAGCTTTCAGAGTGACATCAGTACAATTCTAGGGCACATGATCTAATAAGTTCAATTCTCCTTGTAGAGGCACAAGACTGAATATCCTGATCCTCCTCAAAGTCTAATAAATAAGATTCATTGTCAAATTTCAGAAAAATAATATTTTATTCCTGTTACAGTTTCATAAAAACACATACAAATGAATAGATTCTGAAAGTCAGAAGAACTGATGTTTCTTCATTTCATGTTAAAGTAATTTTATTTACTACAAAATCTAAATAGAGCCCTAACACCCAGTTAAGAAAAAAAAAAAAATTATTTTGGATAAGATAGCTTTTCACCAAGAAAGTTGAAAACCTGTGTGTTTTAAAAAAGATATTGTTTCTGAATGGAGGAAAGGTAAGCATAGGCTAAATGAATGACCAGTAAGTAAGTTACAAGAGTTCATATCCTATGCTAAATTCTATCTTAAATGAGCTGGTAAAATTACTTTACTGAATGATTATCAATATTTGTCAACTTGTTTAAAATTCAGTTTCCCTCAGCTCATACCATTAATACTAACTGTTTTTTTCCATACTCCTTTTCAAGATCTGCCTAACTCAATTACCAGGGAAAGACAAGTAGACAAAATAAAGTTTGTGGTAAGCCAGACTTTTTTCCCACATGTGCACAGACCACGTGGGCTATGAACATGACAAACCCCACTTCCCGTTGTGGGGAGTCACGCGGGTACTGGGTAGTATGTATATGTGCTGCCAGGCTCTCAAAGACACTGAACTCTCAGCTTGAGGCAGGACTGAGCACATTTGTGCAGGGGAACCCATGCCTCATGCCGCTCTCCAGTCTGCTCTGGGTGCTCCTGGCCTTCACCTTCCCTGGTAGGGATGCTTCCAAACAAGGGTACGAGTGTTCAGGGTGAAAGGTCCGCACACAGGCACATGGTGCTTCACAGGGACTTGGGGAGGAAAGGAGGGTTGGGGAAAAGCATACTTATTATGATTTCAATTTGGGGTTTCTTTGAGCCCCAAATTAGTCTAATTCCTACATTATTTTGTTCGTTATTTCAGCTCTGTTTCCTGATTTTTTCCCCCCACAGGATCTGGTGTGGCGCAGAAAGTTATTCAAGACCAGCCAGACATATCCGGTCAACTGGGACAGTCAGTCACCCTGAACTGTCGGTATGGAACAACCTGGAGCTATTACTACATGTTTTGGTACAAGCTGCTTCCCAGTGGAGAGATGATTTACCTTATTGGTCAGGTTTCTTCTAGCCAGAATGCAAGGAATGGCCGCTACTCTGTAAATTTTCAGAAAGCTCGTAAATCCATCAGCCTCACCATTTCAGACTTAGAGCTGGAAGATTCTGCAAAGTATTTCTGTGCTCTCTGGGAGCTCACAGTGCTTGAAGTAATGGGAAAAGCTAAACAAAAACCCCAGAGCTTAATAAAAGAGAGCTTCCTTTCTGCAGAACTCCAGCTGAAATATGCACCTGCATATCCCAGACCAGAAATGGTAGTTGTGTGGTTGCTTAATCTGTGGTCTGGAAGCCCCTTTTAAGTCGCTTAGGAACAGATGTCCAGACTAACTTTCTAGTAATACATTCTAAGTCTTGATTTTTTTTTATATTAACCATACAGAACATGTGCAAAGTTGTCTAAATTTGAAAACTTGTCCCATAATAAATTAATGTGGCAACTTCACCTAAAAAATCTCACATATTAAATTTGGGTTTAATTTTCAGAAATTGTCATGAATATAATTTCCTTTATCTTTTCTTCTTAGGTTTTGTGTCAGTTAGGGTACAATCAGAAAAGTAGAGCCACAGTGATACAGAATAAGAGACTCATTTTAAGGAATAGAACTCTCAGGCAATTGCTAGAGTTGGTGGAGGAGTTTATACAAAGCTGTTATCTTTGCATTTGGTGCGAGCCTGAATTTACTTTAAATCAACTAGAGTGTCATTTGGAAAGGAAAATTGGATATGGACAAAAGCATGGAAAAACTGATGTGTAAGGACGTACTAGAACCCATGAGGACAATTGGAACCCACAAAGACACACTAAAACTTGCCTGTCTCTCGCCTCCTTCAATCTCACGGTAATGGGTGACCTTCAGGAGAAGTGGATATTTCCCATCATGCTACATGCACATTTGGCCCAAGATGGGAGATCTGGTTGGAGTTCAAGGAGTTGTAAGTCAACAGTAAGATGAGCTAGCAGATCAGCAGCAACACGTGTGAGTTGCACAGTGACTGGAGCCCTGCACCAACCAGCAGGACATAAAAAAAATGTGGCTACTTTATGACAACTACCTTCTAAACCTTGCAGTTTCTTTTTTATGGTCAATCTTAACCCAGAACGATACAGGGATAGAAATTCTCAGCCATAGATTTCCAGCTAGTAGAGACACTACAAAGCTATTCCAGTACCTTCTATGTCAACTGGTCACCCATCTATACCTCTTTTAACAACACACTTTCAAATAAAGAAAACAGCAAAACTATGTTTCTTGTTAATACGATGCAATTACTCCCCATTCGACCAAAATCACTGTAACCTTCTCCTGAAAAGAGTATACCAGGTTTGTGCATGCATTCCTAAGTTGCTTCAGCCACATCCAACTCTTCATGACCCTATGTACTGTAGCCTACCAGGCTCCTCTCTCCATGGGATTCTCCCAGCAAGAATACTAGAGTTTGTTGCCATACCCTCTTCCAGGGATACCAAGTTCACTTATCCATTTCTGGGTGTTATTCTTTCCTTTTATACCTCACCCACACTGTCCCATTGGATCCTGCATCTTAACTACTGAGATACAATCAGATACAAGATTAACTTGTATTTTGCACATCATACATTTCCATAGGCAGGCAATTGGGGGAGAGATTTAAAAATGGTTACTGTATTCATAAACATATTCAAACTGAATATGAGATTGTCAAACTGAAAAAGAGATTGTCATAACTACTATCGAATTAAAAAATATTCACAACCAGAAGTTGAGAGTTATGTTTTATCTGGTGGGAATTTTTAGGACTTCAAGCCTGGGAGATAACATCCCAAGAAACCCTGAAAGAACTGCTCTAAGGAGGTGAGCAGAGGATCTAGGTTGTATAGAAGTTTTGCAACAAAATGCAGGTAGTCTGAACTGCCGGGGTCCAGCCTCGGCAGGATCCAGGGGGTACCCTCAGGATGAACAGCTTCGGCAAGAGAGAGAGAGAAGACACGTGAGACCAGCCTTGATAGGGCCAAGTCTGTGTTTTACTTTTTGACAACTGGTTTTATACCCTTTCACAGAACGTTTTCAAGGTTCAAGATGCTTACTCATGATTACACAGGATTAATATTACATCATTTTGATTTTTAGGAAAAGCAGGATTTTTTTGCTTTCTAATTCTATAGTAATTTTTAGCACATGATCTTCTGGCCTTGGGGCTATTAACATTTTATGCAGGTCAGGTGATTGTAAACCTATTTTCCGATTTTATGGTGACCTTAACTGAAAGGTAACAGTGTCATAGGGAAATAGTACAGAGTAGAATTATATTCTTGTTAATACAAAAATTAATCTTTCTGCAGAAGTTATCAGTTGCGTTTATCTAAGAAGTTTACCCCATACTGACTCTGCGACTTTGGTGAGGCAGCTTCTGCCTGTGAGGCTGCCAGGGCTAACACCATGATAGGCGGCCCGGACCTAAGTTTCGGTTTCCCCTGAAATGGTAAGATTCCCTACCCCTATCAGGCCACCTGGAGCCAGCCAATCAACATGTGCCCAGTAAGAAAAAGGGAATCTATCAGGGGAAAGCTGAAAAGCCCGCGAATGCCCAAGTTTGCAAAAAAGGCCCACAAAAGTTTGGATCAATAAAATTGCTTTGCAAACATGTAACCAATCCGCTTAAGTCAGCTACCAACTGCTTATGCCCACCCTATAACTTGTGTAACAGCTCGGGCTCGGGGCTCTCTGACCCTGCACCACTGCGTTGTATGCGGCAGGAGCCCTGGCTTGAGTGAGTAATAAACTTCGCTTTTTGTGAGTTGCATTGTCTTGGAAGCCTTCTCTCTTCCCGCTCGGGGATTCGGACATCGGGCATAACACTGCCTAGCACTCCTGACTGACAATTAACAACCATCTCATTGTTACCACACTAGGGCTAAGTTCTTATTTCTCTAGATCTTTAACTATATTAACAACGGTTTTTATAACACAACCTTAGCACATTAAAGGCAAAAATGCAGCAAGCAAAAACACAGCAAGCAAATCACAACCCAATAACCACCTATAGAATAATTTTTCTTATGTTTTCTAATAGGACTCCTTTACCCCTTAAAAGGGCTCTATATCTATTAGGGCTTTTATATAATCAGGTTCTTTATGCTATTTTTTGATTAGGATATTATAAGCAATCATGCATATTAGTACCAAGGGCATAAATGCATTTGGCTAACAAACTACCAGCAAAGGAGTTTAAATTAAAACACTCCTTTCACCCTGAATAATCTCATAAAATACCATCACCTGGGAAACTTATTGATTAAAGTTCTAAATTGATTCTTATTTGGGAAGAGATCGGGGAAGGCCTTCCTGCCTGTGTCAGAGAAATTAGGGAGTAGTCCATTGAGGCAGGCATCAGAAAGACAGATATCATCTTTAAGGTGAGAGCCGGGGGCAGCTTTTCGAAATCCTGAAAACCTGATCTGCCTTGCCTGTCAGGCCTTCTCCTCGTGAACTTGTCATGGGTGGGATCTCATGAGCTGGCCTTTTCGAAATCCCTGAAAACCTGATCCGCCTTCCCCGTCAGGTTTTCTCCCTTATGGCCTTGTCATGGGTGGGGTCTCGTGTGTTGGCTCCCAGCACTGAACATCAAAAGATTATTGTTAATTAAAAGAAAAATGGATATCTCAAGTTAAGGAGTCTAGCTCTTTTCTATGCATGGGAAGATGCAAGAGTCTGGGCTCACTGAAGTCATTCTTTTACTATTCACCTCAGCTATCCTGGGGCCAGTATCTGTGTTTTTACATCCTGAGATCCTTTAGGCTCGTGGTAGGGAGTGACTGCAGTTCTGATGGTTGTTAGATCACAGATATTCTTCTACTTCCTGAGTACCCTTAGGCTCAGAAGTTCACATTGGGCTGCAATTGCTGATGACTGATATCCTTGTTTACTGATATGGCAGGAAATGCTCCATTTTTGACTATTACAGTTTTTGTTACTGCAAATGACCACATTATTGTTGGTAGTATTTATAGCTACCTTTTTCATTACCCATTCCATAACATTTTTGCTCATAACAAGCACCATCACTCACTGCCACACTTGACTTCCTATAAAACAATCTCCTTACATAGGAGCAATGCTATGTGGAAAATCATCAAGGTGAATAAGACATTCTGCAAGTCCTCCACTGTGGTTTTGACAGAAGTTCAAAGGGTATTGAAGGCAAATCCAAGGGTCTGTTTAAGTGGAAATAATCTTGCCAATAAACAGGGAAAATTGATAGACTGTATTCTGGGAAATATCATTAAGAATGATGCTTGATTTCATATCAGATGCAATAGAAGTCACCAAGGGAAAGCATTTTTAAAGTGTTAAAAGGAAGCAAATACTTTCAAACTAGTAACACTTTCAAACTATCTTCTTATGAACATGAAAGTGAATCCTTTATTTAAATCTTTCTATTTTTTCCCCTGAGAATCAGGCTGTAACACACTGCATGAATCAAGAATGAAAGCTAAAGCTCTGCCAGCTGGTGTCCTGCTCAAACATCTTATGATGCTTACACTGGTCTCGCTGCTCCCCTCCAGTGATCATGGGTTAAACTGCCAGGAAGCCTGTTGCAGTGAAAAGGAAAAAAGAGGAATAAGGTCTTTCCCTTTCCTGAGAACAAAGAAAATAAAGAGAACAGTGAGCGGGCCTGAACATTCCTGAAGTGAAGTGAAAGTCACTCAATCGTGTCAAACTCTTTGCAACCCCATGGACTGTAGTCCATGGAATTCTCCAGGGCAGAAAACTGGAGTGGGTAGTCTTTTCCTTTTCCAGGGGATCTTCCCAACCCGGAGATCGAACCCAGGTCTCCTTCATTGCAGGCACATTCTTTGCCAGCTGAACCAGCAGGGAGGCCCAAGAATACTGGAGTGGGTAGCCTATCCCTTCTCCAGAGGATCTTCCCAACCCAGGAGATGAACCAGGGTCTCCTGCATTGCAGGTGGATTCTTTACCAACTGAGCTATCAGGGAAGCCCTGATAAGAGATTCCCTGAAGTCTCAGTAGGGAAAGGTGTGAACATTCCTAGTTGTTTTTTTGTTTTGCTTTGCCTTAACTGCTCCTGACTCCGCATATCTGTAAATTTGCTTTACTGCTCCCTAACTCTGCAGGAGCTACAGTTCACATTTTCTCCTTTGTCTTTATGCTAAATACATCTCCTATCTAGTGTTTTCCCTTACAACACCCTTCCCTTTGCAGCTACAATCAGAAAGAAGGCCGCAGAGCCACCTAACTGCCAGACTCAACTGCCGGGTTACAGATGCCAGGCTATGACTATCTTTGAAACAATGCAAGAGGAAGAAATAAAAGTCTACAAGCAATAAATGCTGAAGAGGGTGTGGAGAAAAGGGAACCCTCTTACACTGTGGGTGGGAATGCAAACTAGTACAGCCACTATGGAGAAGAGTGTGGAGATTCCTTAAAAAAAACTGGAAATAGAACTGCCATATGACCCAGCAATCCCACTCTTGGGCATACACACCGAGGAAATAGAACTGAAAGAGACACGTGTATCCCAATGTTCATTGCAGCACTGTTTATAATTGCCAGGACGTGGAAGCAACCTAGATGTCCATCAGCAGAAAAATGGATAAGGAAGTTGTGGTACATATACACCGTGGAATATTACTCAGCCATTAAAAAGAATACATTTGAATCAGTTCTAATGAGATGGATGAAACTGGAGCCCATTATACAGAGTGAAGCAAGCCAGAAAGATAAACACCAATACAGTATACCAAAGCATATATATGGAATTTAGAAAGATGGTAACAATAACCCTACATGCAAGACAGAAAAAGAGACACAAATGTATAGAAGAGACTTCTGGACTCTGTGGGAGAAGGCGAGGGTGGGATGATCTGAGAGAACAGCATCGAAATACATATATTATCAAGTGTGAAACAGATTGCCAGCCCAGGTTGGATGCATGAGACAAGTCATCGGGGCTGCTGCACTGGGATGACCCAGAGGGATGGGATGGGGAGGCAGGTGGAGGGGGGTTTAGGATGGGGAATACATGTAAATCCATGTCTGATTCATGTCAATGTATGGCAAAAACCACTACAATATTGTAAGTAATTAGCCTCCAGCTAATAAAAATAAATGAAAAAAAAAAAAAAAGAAAAGAAAATCAAGATCCTATTATCACCTTTGTTCCTCATCACTGACTCCTGACTGTGAGCCCTTGTGATTCAGATGGTAAAGAATCCACAGGTTTGATCCTTGGGTCAGGAAGATCCCCTGGAGAAGGGAATGGCAACCTACTCCAGTATTCTTAAAGCCACCTTTCTATTTCCTCCAAATTCTGTCTCTGTCCTTTTTATTTGGTTTCCGTGGGCAGAGAAAGTCAAGAATTTGGCCAACAAAACCATAATCACAATAGAAGCTGTCATTGCTGAACCACTCAGTAAACGTTGCTATGCAGAAATGGGGACAAAGATGATTCAGCAAAACTGGCTGTTTTTTTTTTTTTTTTTCCTTCTTCTTCTTTGGCCTGCCAGATGTGAAAGTGATTGACTTCAAATGACAAATACAACACATGGCCTGATTATGGCTGGAGAGTAAGAGGCTACCTTGAAAAGAAAGCTTGGAATTGTTGCACAAGTTGGGAGTTTCTTCTCTGGCAAGTAAGTATGTACTGCTCTGTCTTTTCTTGTAGTATAGAAATATCCAGAGAAGTGGGAGCAAGAGTCAATCATGGGAAAAAAATAAACAATTGCAGAAAACACTGCTTTGTATCTCCATTTCATTCTATATTATGGTACCCAATCTCTCAAAATAACACCCTAATGAATTAATTTCTCATTAATAGTAATAAGAACATGATAGACCATGGATACTTATGATAACACATGAAATCTGCCAGGTAAACTACTACATAAACGTCAGAAAGAGCTTCCCTGGTGGCTGAGCTGGTAAAGAACCCACCTGGCAATGCAGGAGCCGCAAAAGATGCCTGTTTGACCCTTGGGTATGGAAGACCCCCTGGAGTAGGAAATAGCCACCTGCTGCAGTATTCTTACCTGGAAAATTCCATGAACAGAGGAGCCTGGCAGGCCACAGTCCATATGTTGCAGAGAGTCAGTCATGAATGAGCACACATGCACACACATATATCTCAGAAAATACTGAAAAATATTGAAAAAATTGAAAAAATGAAAAATATTGAAAATATTGAAAAATATTAAAAATATTGAAAATATTAAAATATTGAAATATTGATAATATTGAAAATATTGAAAAATTGGAAAATATTGAAAAATATTGGAAAATATTGAAAACATTGAAATATTGAAATAATTGGAAAATATTGAAAACATTGAAAAATTGGAAAATATTGAAAATATTGAAGATATTGAAAATATTAAAAATATTGAAAAATATTAAAAGTATTAAAAATATTGAAAATATTAAAAATATTGAAAATATTGAAAAGTATTAAAAATATTAAAAATATTGAAAAATTGAAAAATATTGAAGATATTGAAAATATTAAAAATATTGAAAATATTGGAAAATATTGAAAATATTGGAAAATATTGAAAAATTGGAAAATATTAAAAATATTGAAGATATTGAAAATATTAAAAATATTGAAAAATATTAAAAATATTGAAAATATTGAAAATATTAAAAATATTGAAAAATATTAAAAATATTGAAAATATTGAAAAATTGGAAAATATTGAAAAGTATTAAAAATATTGAAAAGTATTTAAAATATTGAAAACTATAGAAAATATTGAAAACTGTAGAAAATATTGAAAAGTATTAAAAATATTAAAAATATTGAAAAATTGAAAAATATTTAAAATACTGAAAATATTAAAAATATTGAAAAATATTAAAAGTATTAAAAATATTGAAAAATATTAAAAGTATTAAAAATATTGAAAATATTGAAATATTGAAAAATATTGAAAATATTGAAATATTGAAAAATATTGAAAATATTTAAAATATTGAGAATATTAAAAATATTGAAAATATTGGAAAATATTGAAGATATTAAAAATATTAAAAATATTGAAAAATTGAAAAATATTGAAAATATTGAAAAATATTGAAGATATTGAAAATATTAAAAATATTGAAAAATATTAAAAGTATTGAAAATATTGAAAATATTAAAAATATTGAAAATATTTAAAAATATGGAAAATATTGAAAATATTAAAAATATTGGAAAATATGTAAAATATTTAAAATATTGAAAAGTATTAAAAATATTGAAAATATTGAAAATTTGGAAAATATTGGAAAATATTGAAAATACTGGAAAATATTAAAAATATTGAAAATATTGGAAAATATTGAAAATATTGAAATATTGAAAATATTAAAAGCATTGAAAAATTGAAAAATGTTGAAAAATATGGAAAATATTGAAGATATTGAAAATATTAAAAATATTGAAAAATATTAAAAATATTGAAAATATTGAAAAATTGGAAAATATTAAAATATTGAAAAATTGGAAAATATTGGAAAATATTGAAAACATTGAAAATAGTGAAATATTGAAAATATTGGAATGTATTAAAAATACTGAAAATATTGGAAGATATTAAAAATATTGTAAAATTGGAAAATATTGAAAATATTGAAAAATTGGAAAATATTGAAAACATCAAATATATTGAAATATTGAAAATATTGGAAAATATTGAAAGATTGAAAAATATTGAACTTTATCTTGTGGATAGATTATTCTGCAATTTCAGATTCTCTCTCCCAACCCCACTCCCAAGATTTTGCACATTGCTGCAGCTGATTGAATATCTAAGTTACGGAAGGCATTATGTTGGGTGATTTGAATGTGTGTTCCTACTTAACTCTTGCTGGAACACTTCAAGGTTGGATCAATTCACATTTAAGAAGGCAATGTGGCAGTGCTTGAGGCTGAAGACTTGGTTTGTATTTCTAGATCTACCACTCATTAGTTGAGTGTCTTGGGAAAATGACTTTATGATTTTTTGCTTTAGTTTTCTCATATTTACAATGTTAGATATTGATAGGATATTGATAGAATCTACCATGCAGAGTTCTCATGAGAAGTGAATGAGATAATAAGTGTCAGTGCTGAGACCAGTGCCCAGCAGAGAGATACTGACTACTTACAGGAAAGGAAATTGAACTTGAAGGGGGCTCGATATTTTGCCTGGTGTTGTAGATTAAGTATCAGAGTGGAGCATCCCCTCCATATCCTACTTAGAGCAGATGCCCTTCCTCACCCCAAGAGCAACTCTGTCTCAATATAGTATTGTATTGTGTTTATAGTACTTATTACTCTTCAAAATTATTTTTTTCTCAAAAAAAAAAAAAAAACAAAACACACATTCATTTTTCTCTCTTCCTGCTGAACTGTAGGCATTAATATCTCTTTACTACTGCATCCTCCAGACCTGAAGCATGCTTGACACACAAGAGGGCACACACACACACACACACACACACACACACACACACACAATATGAAACCCAGCAGGGTTCTATAGGGTCTTTCTGAAACAGACTCCCAATACCCACCTTCTGTTGCTTCTTGTGCAAAGAAAACAATTAGCCTCTTGGGCTTTCCCTGAATTCCAAAGAATAAACTTAATCAGAAAAAAATGCAGAAGGAGAGGAAAGCAGTCAAGCAAGACAGAATAATAATAGTTTCACCATTAAGCAAAGCTAAGAAGGAACTTTTGTTTCTTTCCATTTGAAAGTTTTAAATTTTTTAATTGAAATTTTATATAAAAAATTTCTAACCAAAGTGCTTTTCCTCCCATGGGTTGCCATCCCAATCTCTCTCAAGTTGAGCAGCAGCAGTCCACAGTGAGGAAACTGATTTCTGAAAGTTCTCAGAAACTTTCAGTTTCTCTTTGCTGAAAGAGGGGGGTCAGCTCTCTTTGCATGTGACTTTACAGGGGATGTCTGATTAAGCTTCTTCTTTGGCTAAAGTTTTCTCAGACAAGGGCAGGCTGAGGACATGGGAGGCAAGGACCATAGAGCCCAACTCCATTTCAGTCTATTTAAATGAATCTTCAACTTTCTGCATCTCATAAAACATTCTGCTTTTACATTTGTAATTCACCTTCCCTCCCATAATAATAAAACAGGTATCTCTTTTACTTTGAAGTAGTATCTCTTTGCCTAAATACTTCACCGACACCATTTTTTCTGATTTCTATGGCACCTTAGGCCACTGATCATCCAAATTCTATAGTCTGATTTTTTAGGAGTCATTTAAAATATTCAAGCTTTCTCATCTCAGAAAAAAATATTTCATATCCCCCCAAACCCCATACATGCCACTCCTGCAACCAATCTATCTTTTACTCCCTGGTTATTGTTTAAAAGCCCTAATCATATAACTGCTTACACTCTGTCACCTCTTTTTCACTCCATACACTTCTGTTTTTTCTCCCAATACTTTCTAAACTCTGTTTTCTTAAAAATCACCAATGATTTCTTTATTGTTAAATCCAAAAGACGTTTTTAACCTCTTTCATCTAGACAAGTATTTCTCAAATTTTAATGTGCACAGGAATATTATTAAAATGCAGATTCTGGCATAGAAATGTTGGGTTGAGCCTGAGATTCTGAAGTCAGAGTAGCTCCCTGGTGACGCAAATGCTACCCACCTACAGACCACATTCGAGCAGCCATTCTCTGCAGTGCTTGCCACTCTTTTGGAGACCTTTGTGTTCCTGGCACACAGTACCCCAACTTTAAACTTAAATTTCTGGGAGATCCCTTGCAAGATCTCCTATTCTTCTTTACCCATTCCACATCAAGAGCATTCCTACTGCTTAGGGCCTCTTTCCTCTCAATCTGTATACTATTCTTTGAAAACTTCATCTGCTCATATTGCTTCAATTATCATGCAAGCAGTCTTAGTGGAGTGCACATAAGACTGGTCTCTGGAGTTAGATCTAGATTCTTTTTATTATATTTTATTTTAAAGTCCTCTATTACTCCTTAATTTTCATTTTCATTTCACTATAACCTTGCCAAAAAAAGACCCTATTTTTAAAGCAAACTTCATATATATTTCTTATTTTTGTGTTTTTTTTTTGTTTGTTTTTAATATTGTATTTTTAAGAGTCTAACCTCTACTCTAGATTTTTAATCTTTGTTTTTCAGTATTTGCTATCAATTTTGGACACTTGAGAATCCAATATTCAGTACCCATTTTTATTCAAGAGTGTGATGACTACTCTCTCCCCCTTTTGACTCTCCTTTTTCTCCCCCAGATCACCTCTATTTCCTCCCTCCCCCTTCTCTTCTCAATCCAATTTTGTGAATCTCTGTGGGTGTTCTGGGCGATGGAGAACACTTAGGGAACAGAGTACAACCTAGATTTGTCTCTCTCCTCTTGAGTCCCCCTTTTTCTCCTCCTGCTCATCTCTATCTCCTTCCTCCCTCTCCCTTTCTTCATGTAACTCTGTGAACCTCTCTGGGTGTCCCTCATGGTGGAGAATCTTTTCACCATTAACCTAGAAGTTTTATTATCAGTACTGTATAGTTGGAGAAGTCTTGAGGCTACAGGAAGAATAAGACTGAAATCCAGAGGCAGGAGACTTAAGCCCAAAAACTGAGAACAGCAGAAAACTCCTGACTACAGGGAACATTAAGTAATAAGAGATCATACAAAAGCTTCCACACCTACACTGAAACCAACCACCACCCAAGACCCAATAAGTTCCAGAGCAAGACATACCATGCAAATTCTCCAGCAACGCAGGAACATAGCCCTCAGTATCAATATACAGGCTGCCCAAAGTCACACCAAACACATAGACCCATCTCAAAATGCACTACTGGGCACTATTGCACTCCAGAGAGAAGAAATCTCCACACACCAGAACACCGACGCAAGCTTCCTTAACCAGGAAATCTTGACAAGTCAATCGTTCATCGCCACCAACTGGGAGAAACCTCCACAATAAAAAGGAACCACAGACCACCAGAATACAGAAAGGTCACTCCAAACACAGCAATCTAAACAAGATGAAAAGGCAGAGAAATACACAGCAGGTAAAGGAACAGGAAAAATGGCCACCAAGCCAAACAAAAGAGGAGGAGATAGGGAATCTACCTGAAACAGAGTTTAGAATAATGATAATAAAAATGATCCAAAATCTTGAAAACAAAATGGAGTTACAGATAAATAGCCTGGAGACAAGGATTTAGAAGATGCAAGAAATGTCTAACAAGGACCTAGAAGAAATAAAAAAGAGTCAATTAAAAATGAATAATGCAATAAATGAGATCAAAAACTCTCTGGAGGGAACCAACAGTAGAATAACGGAGGCAGAAGATAGGATAAGTGAGGTAGAAGATAAAATGGTGGAAATAAATGAAGCAGAGAGGAAAAAAGAAAAAAGAATCAAAAGAAATGAGGACAACCTCAGGGACCTTTGGGACAATGTGAAATGCCCCAACATTCGAATCATAGGAGTCCCAGAAGAAGAGACAAAAAGAAAGGCCCTGAGAAAATACTCGAGGAGATAACAGCTGAAAATTTCCTTAAAACGGGGAAGGAAATAGTTACACAAGTCCAAGAAACCCAGAGAGTCCCAAACAGGATACACCCAAGGCAAAACACCCCAAGATACATATTAATCAAATTAACAAAGATCAAACACAAGGAACAAATATTAAAAACAGCAAGGGAGAAACAACAAATAATACACAAAGGGATTCCCATAAGGATAACAGCTATCTATCAATAGAAACTCTTCAGGCCAGAAGGGAATGGCAGGGCATACTTAAAGTAATGAAAGAGAAAAACCTACAACCCAGATTACTGTAGCCAGCAAGGATCTCATTCAGATATGAAGGAGATTTCAAAAGCTTTACAGACAAGCAAAAGCTGAGAGAATTCAGCACCACCAAACCAGCTCTTCAACAAATGCTAAATGATCTTCTCTAGACAGGAAACACAGAAATGTTATATAAACGCGAACCCAAAACAACAAAATAAATGGCAACAGGACCATACCTATCAATAATTACCTTAAATGTAAATGGGTTGAATGCCCCAACCAAAAGACAAAGACTGGCTGAATGGATACAAAAGCAAGACCCCTATATATGCTGTCTACAAGAGACCCACCTCAAAACAAGGGACACATACAGACTGAAAGTGAAGGGCTGGAAAAATATATTTCACGCAAATGGACCAAAAGAAAGCAGGAGTTGCAATACTCATATCAGATAAAATAGACTTTAAAGTAAAGGCTGTGAAAAGAGACAAAGAAGGACACTACATAATGATCAAAGGATCAATCCAAGAAGAAGATATAACAATTATAAATATATATGCACCCAACATAGGAGCATCGCAATATGTAAGGCAAATGCTAACAAGAATGAAAGAGGAAATTAACAGTAACACAATAATAGTGGGAGACTTTAATACCCCACTCACACCTATGGATAGATCAACTAAACAGAAAATTAACAAGGAAACACAAACTTTAAATAACACAATGGACCAGCTAGACCTAATTGATATCTTTAGGACATTTCACCCTAAAACAATCAATTTCACCTTTTTCTCAAGTGCACACGGAACCTTCTCCAGAATAGATCACATCCTGGGCCATAAATCTAGCCTTGGTAAATTCAAAAAAACTGAAATCAATCCAGTCATCTTTTCTGACCCCAATGCAGTAAGATTAGATCTCAATTACAGAAAAAAAAACTATTAAAAATTCCAACAAAAGGAGGCTAAATAACACGCTTCTGAATAACCAACAAATCATAGAAGAAATCAAAATAGATCTAGATTCTAATCGCTACCCTGTCACTTAAAAATACTGCAATCCTGGGTAATTTAAATTCTTTGAAGCTAGGTTTACCATTTGTAAAATGGAGGGTAAAAATGAGTAATCCAAGATGTTGTTGTATGAAATAAGATATTTCTTATAAAGTTCAGACAGTAAAGAATCTGCCTACAATGCAGGAGACCTGGGTTCAATCCCTGGGTCAGGAAGATACCTTGGAGAAGGGAATGGCAACCCACTCCAGGATTCTTGCTTGGAGAATCCCATAGACAGAGAAGCCTGGCAGGCTACAGGTCATGGGATCAAAAGAATCAAACACCACTGAGTAACTAACACTTTTAGTATTTCATTTTAAAATAAAGCTTAAGCTTCAGTGCCCCTTACATAAACACGACATTTCCAAGATGCGTAGGGCCCTAGCCATATTTTATAGATGTTTCAAAAAATAAGATATCTTAACGAGTTAAGATCCTTGCCTGTTAAACCCCAGCTTCCACTCTACTATAATTCTAGTCTGTCAGGTGGTGACAGAGTGAGCCACAGGCTTATTTGGCATCTGCAAGAGTGAATTTAAATTAAGAATGCACATAATTTTGACATAGTGGAATTTATTTATGCAGCTCACAGTCACTTTGGTATATAAGTGTTTGTCATCAAGATCTCACAGGCTAAACATCAGAGACAGATTTCAAACAAAAATCTGTTTGACACTAATGCTGATTACCTTACATTACACTGTACTGCTGCTCCTTTGGTAATGATTCATTAACAAGTCTTTGTTTCCAAAAGGCATGATAGTCTATTGCCAGAACTTCCAGTGTTTAAAAGCATGTAACACTTTCCTAACTGGTTCCAATATATTTTTAGGGTTTCCTTGCATGCTGTTGCATTCCACTCTGTGGAATATCTGTGCATTTCACTCTATAGATTGGAAAATGAGTTCACTTATGTTCTTCCTTTGGTATGAAAACAGCCTTGTTAGATCATATTTATTACTGTTCATATTAAGTTCATGCTGACTGGTCACAATTGTTTACATTTATGAGAATAAAGAGAAATTCATAGTGTGCCAGTACAATGAGGGCATTAACAACTATGGTAGGTAGATGATACTAAGGTCCCCCAGGTAGTGCAGTGGTGAAGAATCTGCCTGCTGATGCAAGAGATGCCGGTTTGATCCCAGGATTGAGAAGATCCCTTGGAGGAGGAAATGGCAACCCACTCCAGTATTCTCGCCTGGAAAATTCCATGGACAGAGAAGCCTGGTGGCTTCAGAGCCTAAGGGACTGAGCACACACACACACACACACACACACACACACACACAAGAAATTTGCAGGTGGGATTAAAGTCTCTAATCAGTATGACCTTGAATGAATCTAAAGGAGATTGTCCTAGGTGGGCCTAATCTAAACAGGCGAGCTCTTTAAAAAAGAGCTTAAATGTTTCCTGAGATCAGAGACATCCTCCTTGTCTTGAGGAAACAAGTTGCCATGAGTGCTACAGCTACAAGGAAATGAATTCTTTTTTTTTTTTTTTTTTTAAGGAAATGAATTCTACCAGCAACCACCGAGTTTGGAAGAGGAGCCCATGCCCCAGACAGTCTTAGTTGACTCCTTGACTACAAACTTGTGAGATTCAGCTTAATTGTGTCCTGATTTCTGACTTGCAGAACCTGTGATATAAACAGATGTTGTTCCATCACAAAAGTTCTTGGTAATTTGTCACTATCAATAGGAAACTAACATAGACAATAAACTTGTTGATTGGTGTGATCAGTTGATAGTATTGATCAGTTGATAGGATTTGTTAGGACAAGAAAATTTGGAATGTAATGAAATCTTGTAGCACATAGTACTGTGATAGACAGTTTCCAAATTTTGACCATAATCCTATAAATTTTCATCCATTATCAAAATGCACTTTGCATTTTTTAAGAAAGCAAATTTCAATCAATGATTATCTTTCTTTTCTCTGTATTGGAAGCTTTTATAAATTTATTGTCATATGAAGAAAAAAGTAAAAAGTATGAAGACAAAAAGCATAGAAACAAAAAGTATTATGGCAATGTGTCATGGGAATAAGTACTAAAATAGGATTCAATTTTCTAGATTTATGCTGTCTGTGGAATTTGCTTTCTAAAATTTATAATTTGTTTTGATTTTATTTCTCATTCTAAACATTATTTTGTATTTAATTTTTATCCATAATTTTGTGTGGTTTTAGAAAGTGCAATTTTGTAAGTTTCAGAGTCTACAGAACATAAATTCTCCTCCTTACATAATTATAATGCTTTAAAATTCAACCCTACAAAGCCAGCAAGGGGGTGAACAAAAATTGTGAACTTCTCTTTATTTCTCTATCTGACCCCTGGAGGGCACTGTTGTGAAAACTAGAAAGGATCAGAATAAGCTAAAAAAAAACTTCCTTCCTTACAATTTAAAGAGATATCCTGACACCATTTTTTACACAATGACATGTAAAGCATCTCAGACACTAGAGATAGAAAGTTTTTAAGACAGCCTCTCTTCTTAGCCCAGTCTACAGTCTCCATCAGAAGAAGAAATCTCTATCACCTGTCATTGCTCCTCAACCTCAGAGCAACTTGGATTCAAGTCCCCCAGTCATGAGACTTCTGTCTGCGGGGAATCACCCAGAAAGCAGCTCACTGCCTCTTCACTGCTCCACCAAGACCTTGGTGTTCACCTGGATGCTTGAGGCACTCCTGCTGCTGAGGGAGTACTGTCCCATTTTACTCTCTTGTCCACACATGGAACATTGTTCTGGTTTGACTGTGAATAGAGACTTTCGTTTAGTTGAGTTCACTGATTCAGTAGTAATGTTTCAGGGGCCCAGTCAGTGACCCAGCCCGATGGCCACATCAGTCTCTGAAGGAGCCCCTCTGGAGCTGAGGTGCAACTACTCAATTTCCCTTCAACCAAATCTCTGCTGATATGTGCAGTACCCCAACCAAGGACTCCAGCTTCTCCTCAAGTACATGTTTCAGCCATCAAAGGTTTTGCATCTGAATTTAGGAAGAGTGAGACTTCCTTTCACCTGAGGAAAAAGCCCACTGAAGTAATGTGACCAAGTACCTCTATGCTCTGAGTGACATGGTGACTAGGACTGTAGGGGGAGCTATCTGCAAACCCCTGAGATCTGGGAGCTTAAAGGCCTTAACAGCTTCAGCCTGCGTTATTTTCAGGAAGTAGGCATGTTCCTGTGAAAACGAACAGTAGAGAGAATATAGAGTATTACAAATGTTTCATTCCTATGGGCATCTTAGATTTTTTTCTTTTCTTTCTTTTTCAGTTTGCAAAGGAAAGATTTGTTTTCTCCAGTTCCATGTTCTCAGTGGAGCTGACTGTTAGGCGGGCTTCCTGTCACAGAGTGTCTCCTGAGCGGGGTTTGCTGGGGGAGCTGATTGGTTGCAGGAGCAGGAAATTTCCAGACAAGAAATCACATACCACTTATGGGTTTAGCTGTGTATTTTAAGGTGAAAATTTCTCAGCAGCAAGTCAAGGCATCATGAAGAGGCTAGTGGGCACTGTGCTGGGGCTTTTGTTTGCCCGGGTCTGCTGTGAGTTGGGGCGACCCTGCAGGGGAATCTGAAGAAATGAGCAGCTGCTGTATTGCTGAGGGAGGGAGTAGAAAGGGTTGACAAGTCCTGCACCCGTCCTATCCTTCTCAGCGTCTGTGGGAGCTGGAGGGACACGTTCGGGGTCTTTTCAGAGTTACAGTGAGCCTCACCTGTGACGGTTTGTCTCTTTCTCATCAGGAGTGAGAGGGGTGGACGTGGCGCAGAGTCCCCCAGCCCTGACTCCACAGGAGGGAGCCAGCTCTACACTGTGGTGTAATTTCTCCACCTTGGCAGAGAGTGTGCAGTGGTACCTTCAGAACCCTGGGGGCCACCTCATCCACCTCATTTACATTCCTTCAGGAACAAAGCAGGAAGGAAGATTAAACGCCACCACAGTCCCTGCAGAACGCCGCAGCTCACTGCACGTTTCCTCTCCGCGAACCACAGACTCGGGCACTTCTGCGCTGCGCAGCGCGGTGCTCCCCAGGCACCTGCAGCCTCCACACGAAACCTCCTGGGCTCAGCCCCTCCTCCAGCCTCAGTCACACCGTGGGCCCCACAGGGCATTTGCAGTGCTTCTTACTGGCCTTCCAGATTTGAGACTTTGGTCTTTATCTTCCTCTCAATCTGTATCTTCTTCTGCACTAGAGTCTCAAACTTGTACCTAGGAGAGTATCTATTAACAGATAAGAAAGTGAAAGTGAAAGGCGCTCAGTCGGGTTCGACTCTTTGCGACCCCATGGACTATACAGCCCATGGAATTCTCCAGGCCGGAATACTGAAGTGGGTAGCCTTTCCCTTCTCCAGGGGATCTTTTTTACCAGCTGAACCACAAGGGAAGCCCAAGAATACTGGAGCGGGTAGCCTATCCCTTTCCAGCGGATCTTCCCGACTCAGAATGGAGCCAGAGTCTCCTGCAATACAGGCGATTCTTTACCAACTGACCTATGAGGGAAGCCCTATCAAAATAAATATTTAGCTACAATATGCTCTACTCCAAAATGGTAAGAAGTGAAAGGAACTAAAGGAAGAGAAAAGTGACTCCAAGAATATGTTATTCAACCAAGTTGGCTGCCTCTAGAATGTCCATCCAAACCCGCCCCACTATGATGTGTCCCAACAGACAACTGCAGATACATCTCATCCTCCTACTGCAGCACAGCAAACGAAAAATACATATATGCTCAATGGTTCATATGAACTTGGTCGTTTAATTTAAACAAATCTATCCTCTTGCAATTCTGGATGCAAGAAGTCTGAAATCAGTTTCACTGGCTACAGTTAAGGTATTGGGAGGCTCGATTCCTTTCCTTACTACACATTACATAATTTTATTTATAAGTTTGAGAAAATACACATAATTTTGTACCTCTTAATCCCCTTCAGCTATTTCACTCCTACACCCACCCCTCTCCCCTCTAGTAACCAGTAGTTTATTCACTATATCTCTGAGTCTGTTTCTGTTCTATTTGTTAGTTTTGCAATTTAGAAACCATATATAAGTGAAAACATATAATATTTGTCTTTCTCTGTCTGACTTATTTTGCTAAGTGTAATACCCTCCAGGTTTTTCATGTTGTCTCATGTGATGAGATGTTATCCTTTCATGATTAAGTAACATTTCATTGTTAATATGTATATATAATGCATCTATTCATATGGATGAATACTGACTGCTTCCATATCTTGGCTATTAGAAATAATTCTGCTGTGAATATTAAGGTGCATGTATATTTTTAAATTAGTGTTTTTGTTTTCTTCTGATAGATATCCAGGAATGGAATTGCTGGATGATATAGTATTTATTTTTTTAATTTTTGAAGAATCTTTATGCTGTTTTAAATAGTGGCTGCACCAGTTTACTTTTCCAGCAAGGGTGCCCAAAGGGCCCCTTTTCTTCACATCCTCAGCAATACTCATTACTTCTTGGCTTTTTGATGATAGTGTTCTGATTGGGGTGAAGTGAGATCTCATTGGGTTTTGATTTGCATTTACCTGATGATTAGAGATGTTGAATGTCTTTTCATGTATCTGTTGCCCATCTGTATGTTTCTTTGGGAAAATGTCTATTTAGGTCCTCTGCCTTTTTAAAAATCAGATTATTTATAGTTTTGATATTGCATATAAATTTCTTTATATATTTTGGACATTAACCCCTTATTGACTAACGGTTTGCAAGTATCTTCTTCTGTTTGGTAGGCTGTCTTTTTGCATTTTAATAGTTTTATTCCAATTTGGATGCCTTCTATTTCTTTTTCCTATATGACTGCTATGACAAGGACTTCAAGTACTATGTTAAATGGAAATGGTGAGAGTAGGCATCCTTGTCTTGTTCCTCATCTTAGAGAAAAGATTTCAGTTTTTACCATCAAATATGATATTAATTGTGTGTTTGTTGTAAATGGCCTTTATTATTTTGAAATGTGTTCCCATTATACCAAGTTTATTAAGAGTTTTTAACATGAATGTATGCTGAATTTTGTCAAATGCTTTTTCTTTGTCTGTTGAGATAATTATATAAGTTTTTATCCTTCATGCTATTAATGCATATCATGTTGACTGATTTGCAAATATTGAACCGTCCTTGTACACCTAGGCTATATGCCACTTGGCCATGATATATGATTCTTTCATAAATTGTTGAATTAAGTTTTCTAACTTATTTCAGCCCTAAAGGAAATTAGTCTTGAATATGCATTAGAAGGACTGATGCTGAAGCTGAAACTCCAATACTTGGGCCATCTGATGCAAAGAAATGACTCACTGGAAAAGACCCTGATGCTGGGAAAGATTGAGGGCAGGAAGAGAAGGGGACAACAGAGGATGAGATCATTGGATGGCATCACTGACTTGATGGACATGAGTCTGAGCAAGCTCCAGGAGCTGGTGATGGACAGAGAAGCCTGGCATGCTTCAGTCCATGGGGTTGCAAAGAGTTGGGATGACTGAGCAGCTGAACTGACTGAATTGAAGTTTGCTAATATTTTGTTGAGGAGTTTTGAATCTATGTTCATTTGGGAAATTGACTTTTTTTGTAGTTTTGTTGTCTAGTTTTGGCATCAGGGTAATGAAGGCTTCATTGAGTGAGTTTGGTAATATTTCCTCACCTTCAATTTTATGGAAAAATTTGAGAAGGATGGGACCTAACTATTCTTTAAATGTTTGGAGAATTACCCTGTGAAGCCATAGAGTCCTCTACATCAGGAATCAACAAAATATGGCCCATGAGCCAGTCCATTTAGCCATTTACTTTGTAAATAAATTTTGTTGCAACATAGGAAAGCTTATTTATTTATGTATTATCGATAACTTATTTCATGAAACAATGACAGAGTTCAGTAGTTGCAGCAGAATGAATGGCCTACAAAGACAAAAATATTTACTATTCTACCCATTATTGAAGAAGTTTGTAATTCCCTCTTCTACATCATTAGTCATCATGGAAATGCAAGCTAATGAGATCTCTATACACCCATTAATGGCAACCCACTCCAGTATTCTTGCCTAGAGAATCCCGTGGACAGAGAAGCCTGGTGGGCTGCTGTCCATGGAGTAGCACCGAGTCGAACACAACTGAAGCGACTTAGCATGCATGCATGCATGCACTGGAGAAGGAAATGGCAACCCACTCCATTATTCTTGCCTGGAGAATCCCAGGGACAGGGGAGCCTGGTGGGCTGCTGTCTGTGGGGTCGCACAGAGTCAGACACGACTGAAGCGACATAGCAGCAGCAGCATACACACATTATTTTGGCCAAAAATACAAAGACAACTATATCAAATGTTGTTAATGACACAGAATAATTGTTGGATTTAGAATCTATTTAGAGACATATTCTCTTCAGTGTGAGCAATCTCCTTGATCTAATGTTGATCTTATGGGAGGAGAGACAGCCCCATGCAGTGACTCAGCCTGAGGGCCAGTTTCTGCCTTTGAAGGGATTCCAGGACAAGTGAGGCTCTATCATGAGTATTGCGAGAGCCCTGCTTCCTCCTGGTGTGTCCAGCACCCAGACCAAGGCTTCCAGACCCTCGTGAGACACGCCTCCATATGGAACAGATAAGGTTTCATAGGGGACCTCAACAAGGGCAGAGATTTACTATCTGAAGAAATCCTTGACACAAGAAGAGGACTTGGCCACATATTTCAGTGTTGTGATAGATGCTCTAAAATATATATATTACCAAAAATAGTTAAAGAAGAAATAGAAAAGCTAGATAAGTATGTAATCATTAAAGTAATTTGACAATTAGAAATATAAATTTATAGAGAATTCCTAATAGATGGGAAGTTTTTAACTTGCAAGCATGCCCCACCACATAATGAAAAATTGAATTCATAGTAGGATATATAGTAAACCATGTAACTAAGAAAATATTAGAAATTAAGTTTATATAGGGGGTTTCTACAAATAAATAAGAAAAACATTCAAAATGAAAAGACATAATAAAGATAATTTGCATAAAGGCAATTTAAAGAAGAGGAAATAGACATGTAAACATACAAAACATCAACTTCTGCAGTAGTCAGAGGAAATTAAATTAAAGCAAATTACTATCTCATTTCTGTCAGATAACCAGAAATGTGAAAGTCTGGTAGCATTAAGTTTTGACCCAAATACAGGGAGAGGAAGACTTTTAAACTTCTCCAGATGGAGAAAAGCAACCACATAGAGAACATTTATTTAACAACTTCAGAGAAAAATTGCCTGAACTATTTAATAAAGAAGAAAACATATATATTTAAAAGTCAAGCAATTCCACTTCCTGTTATCTACATTCAAGTAATTCCAACATTTGAACAAGAAGGCATTTACAAGGATAGTCACACCAACCCTGTAAGCAGAAGTATAACCATTCAAGTACAGAATGAACAAACAATGAATTACATATGAAGTCAAAATACAATGAACTATTACAAGCAAAGAAACAGTTCTTTATATTCTTTTCTTAGATAACTCTTACAAAAATAAAATGCTGAATATAAAAAACATCAGAATGATAATATGCTGCATGCACTACTTATGAGAACTTTCAGAATATAATCACAATATAATATATTGTTTTGTGATACATAGCTATAACAGTAAAATTGAAAAGACATACATGGAATCTTCCCAATAGTAGTTATTACTTTAAAAATAGGAAAAGGATTAGGAGTTACTCTTTAGTTTTGTCTGTAATGTTTGGAGAGAGCTATAGAAAATATAGCAAAATTAAATATCTGTTTACCATCATTGCCAGGGGAAAATGTGTCTGCACATAATTTTGTGTACTGTAAGAATTATTTAGTATTATTTTTAAAAAATTTTAAAAATTGGATGGTAGCAACCACAGCTTTACTAGTTCAATCAATTCATAGAAGGAGTAAGATAAGTCCTATTACCTATAACTTTGACAGATGTACTTTTAATAGGCCATAAATGCCAATAAAATGCCAGAGAAAAAGGTTTTAATTTGTTTAAGCTCTAGAAATTATTCATCCGAAAATAAACAGCACAGAGACATCCTGCCAGAGTTAAAATATACACTTTTTGAGTACACAAAAAGAGAAAGTGAGAAGAAAATCAGATCATCTGGCTTAGCAGTGAGAGACATGCCCCCAAGATGTTAGTCTATGCTGTAACTAATACACAAATTCAGCAAAGTTGCAGGATACAAAATCAATCTACATTCCAATAATGAACCATCTGGAAGAGATATTAAGAAAGCAATTCTTTTTCCATCACATCAGAAACAAAATACCTAAGAATAACTTTAAGCAAAGAAGTATAGACTTGTATATTGAAATCTGTAAGACTTTGATTATAGAAGTTGAAGACAAAAATTAATGGGAAGATACTTTGTTCTTACAGACCAAAAAAATTCAATTGCTAAAATATCCATACTACCCAAATCAATCTACATACTCAATGAAACCTCTATCAAAATTCAATGACATTTTTCATGGGGATAGAATAAACAAACCCTAAGATTTGTATGAGAGACAACAGACTACCAATAGCCAAAGGGAACTAGAGAAAGATCAGAACTGAAGGCATCACATGACCTTATTTCAAACTACATTACAAAACTATAGTAATAAAAACAGTGTGTGTGGTTTTTGGCATTAAACAAAGACAGATAGATCAATGGAGTGGAATAGAGAGCCCAGAAATAAGCCCTTGTATGCATGGTCAATTCACAGCACAGAATCCAAGAATATACACTCAAGAAAGGAACATCTCTTCAATAAGTGGTATTATGAGAAATGGAAAGCTACATGCAAAAGAATGAAATTGAACTCATCAAAATGGATTTTAGAATTGAATATAAGAACCACAACAATAAAGCTTAGAAGAAACACAGGGGGTAAGTTCCTTGACATCGGTATTGGTCACAGGTTTTTTTGTATTTGACACTAAAAGCAAGGACAACAAGAGCGAGGGAAAAAAAAGAAAGCAAAAAACAAGTGTGACTACATCAAACTAATAAGTTTATGTCCGGCAAAAGAAGCCATCAACAAAACGAAAAGGCAACCTACAGAATGAGAGCAAATATTGCCCAAACATATATCTGATAAGGGGCTAATAACCAAAATATATAAATATCTTGTATAGTCATTAGAACAAAAGTCTGTTTTAAAAGTTGGCTGATGATCTGAATAAATATTTTCTCAAAGAAGACATACTAATGACCAGAAGGTAAATCAGAAGATGCTTAGCATCACTAATCATCAGGGAAATAAAAATCAAAACCAAAAAGAGCTATCACTTTACATCTGACAGAATGGCTACTATCAAAAAGACGGAATAAAAAATTTTGACAAGAATGTAGAAGAAAGGGAACCCTGCCCACTGTTGTTGGAAATATAAATTGGTGCAGCTTCTATGGCAAACAGTATAGAGGTTCCTCAAAAAATTAAAACTAGCTCTACTATGATATTCAGCATTTCCACTTCTGAGTATTCATTTGAAGAAAATGAAGTCACTATCTCAAAAAGATATCTGTACCCCACATTTATTGCAGTTCATCAACAACAGCTGAGACATGGAAACAACCCAAGTGTCCTTTGACAGATGAATGGATAAAGAAAACATGGTAAAAAAAAAGAAATTTTTTCAAAGATTTACAACAACATGAATGAATCTTGAGGACACAATACTAAGTGAAATAAATCAGGCAGACAAAGTTAAATACTGTATGAAATCATTTATATGTAGAATCTAAGACACAGATGCAGGAACACACACACACACAGACTTATAGACACACAGACACACACACACTCAGACCTCATAGTACAGAGAATAGATTGGGGGTGTAGGGTGTGGAATAGGTGATTATGTTCAAAAGATAGAACCATCCAGTTATAAGAGAAATAAGCCCTGGGAATGCAATGTACAGCATGATGACTATAAGAAATTTTTTTAATGATGTCGGTGTGTAAACCCTCTTGGCTCTCAAAGATTTTGTTTAAATTTAAAAAAAAATTGGCTGCTCTGGGTCTTTGCTGCTGTACATGGGCTTTCTCTAGTTGCACCAAGCAGGGGCTACTCTTGGTTGCAGTGCACAGGCTCACTGTCATGCCTTCTCTTGTGAAGCACAGGCTCTAGGAGCACAGGCTCAGTAGTTGCAGCACGTGGGCTCTAGGGCACTCGGGCTTTGGTAGCTGTGGCACACAGGCTTAGAAGCCACGGCTCTTGGGCTCTAGAGCAAAAACTCCATAGATGTGGTGGCCAGGCTCAGTGGCTCCGGGCATGTGGAACCTTCCCAGACCAGGGATTGAACCTATGTCCCCTGCATTGGCAGGTGACCTCCCATCCACTGTACCACCAGGGAAATCCTCTCGAAGTTTGTTTTGCTTTTTTTTTTCCTAGTAGTTTGAACAGTTAAATAACAAGTTTGGAATAGGATGTATAACTACTGGACTGGAGTATCTTTCATTGGGCTGAAATATGCAAAACTCAAAATAGGATGTAGTACCCAGATTAGAATGCAGGGTGAGCTTCAGAAGACAGTCACCAGAGATGTAAGAGGGAGGATTAGGGAAGATCTGGGAACCTCAGTAGTAATTCTGTGCCCTCATATGCTATGTGAGTCTGGGGATTCCTATGAAGGAACCAAGGAGAATCCAAGGACAATCTACTATAAAATAACTCAGTTAGGTCTTCCCTGGTGGCTCAGTAAAGAATCTACCTGCCAAAGCAGGAGACATTGGTTCAATCCCTGATACAGGAAGATGCCACGTGTCACGCAGCAGCTAATCCTGTGCATCACGACTATTGAGTCTATGCTCTAGAGCCCGTGCTCCACAGTAAGAGATGCCACTGCAATGAGAAGTGCAGCGACAGAGTAACCCCTCTCTCTGCAGCTAGCGAACAGCCTGTGTAGCAATGAAGACCCAAAATACTCTAAATTAATAAATAAATAAAATTATAAGAGGAATAAGTTATTCTTATTGGGGTTTCTTTATGAGGTGTTGAGACAAAAATAAAATGTTTGAAATTCGGTCAATTTGATGTAAATGACTTCATTAGATGAAATTTCAGAATAAAATGAAATAGAATTTTCATTCCTTCAATGTCAAGAAAGGGAAATATTTTCATTTTAGAAAACATATATTTTGTTAATAACTTTTAATATTTTTACTGATTAAGCAACATTTTAGAAGAAGTTTTGTCCTCATGACAGCTATAATGAGAATTATAAGATTGTACTAAAGAGTATAACTGCATCCATGACAGCAACATGGTCAAATATTTGAATTTAGAAGACCCATTGGTTCTTGCTTCCTAAACCTCTAATAAGCTAATCACAGAGTTACATCACAAATGAATATGATTTCACAACCATTACCATTTGGTATTCCAATACGCAACTGGAGAGATTACAGAAGTCAGAAGCCTATTCTGTGTTCATTTTTCTGTGTGATATTTGCTATTCTGAAGTTATTCGCTAAAGTTACCAGTTCACATGGTTTGGTGGGTAAGTGGGAAGAAAAGGGAGCTCATGGCTTCTTGTTGGTCTGTTTTAGGGAAACTAGGGAGCAGTTAGTATAATTCTTCTTAGAATCAAAATCAGAAAGGCAAGAGAACAATCAGAACATGAATGAATATTTGCAATCCCAGCATGCTTCACAATGAATTTGTTTCAGATAACGTCCCAGATTTTAGAAGAGATTAATTTACTACTAAATTTGAAGTTTTATGTAAAAAATCTTTCAATTTTGTTCTTCAATATTAAACTCTGACTTGTCCTTTACTGGGATTATCATTTATTAGTAAATCACAAGGAAAGGCAGAACAATGTTTAGGACAGTGTAAATCTTCCAACCTGAGTGTCATAGCACGTTCAGACTTGATCCAGCCAGAAGCTACATTTTTCAGAGTCTGATTCTATAACGCAGCTGAGGGAACATGCACCTTTACTGTCAGGAACTCAGAGCAAGGCCACATCAACAAAGGGGAAAAACTGCCTTCATGCTGCTCCCCGCGCTGTTGTGGGCATTTGTGATGTCCTCTACTTAGTTACAGATAATTGGAAACCAGGACATCTGCTGCCTGCCAGCACCCAGAGGTGAAATGGAACAGACTAGATGTCTCAACTAAATATAAACTCTCCTCCCTGCATCACTCACTAATGTGTTATTTAGACTTTAAAATCTAAGAACCGGCACTGTTTTAGACATTTCTGTACTTTTTTTTCTACTTTTCTACTTGCCTTTGGTTCTTTTATATTAATTAATCTATTAAAACAATGAAATCAAATGGAAGATTGACAGTGGCATTCTACATGATCATGTACAGTATACAAAAGTTCAGTCACCAAATAGTGTGGTGTCACCATTTACAAAGTGTTTACAGATACCATATTTTGTAGGAGCATGCTGTAGCATTGTGTCACAGAAAAATTCAGCATGCTTAACTTGACTTTACAGAGAAAAATAACAAACCACTAACAAGAGAGACTGAACACTTCAGGGTAAAAAATATGACATGAGGACAATTTAAGGACACCTGATCTAATAAATACAAATCCATTTGTAAAGGCACCAGGATTGAATATACTGATGCTCTTCAAAGTCTATTAAGTAAAACTCAATGTCAGATTTCAAAGACTAATATTTTTTCCTGTTAACCATTTCACACTGAATAGATTCTGAAATTCAGGAATGATTTTTTTTTTTTATCATTTGATATTGAAGGAACTTTATTTATTGGAAAATATAAACAAAGACCTAGAACCAAGTGAGAAAAGAAAAAGATACTTCAATTATTTTGGAAAAAAAAAAAACCTGCCTTTTGTCAAGAAAGCTAAAGGGCTTCCCAGGTTGAGCTAGTGTTAAAGAACCCATCTGCCAATGCAGGAGATGTAAGAGACGAGGGTTTGATCCCTGGGTTGGGAACCCACTCCAGTGTTCTTGCCTGCAGAAACCCCATGGACAGAGGAGCCTGGCAGGTTAGAGTCCATGGGGTTGGACAGAGCAGCACAGGACTGAAGCAGCAGCACAGCACACACATAAGAAAGCTAAAGATCTGTGAGTTTGTTTTATTGTGTGTTTTTTTTTAAAGAGTCTTTAAATTCTGGATAAAGAAATGTAAGTATCGGCTAAATGGATGGCCAGAATGACCAGTAAGTAGATTACAGGAAGGATTCGTAATGTATACTACTATGTTTTGAATGGACTGGCAAAATTATTATTAATGTGTGTCAACTCATTTAGTCTTCTGTTTCTCTCAGCTCAAACCCTTAACATGTGTGTGGGTTAGTCGCCCAGTCGTGTCCAACTCTTTGGGACCCCATAGGCTGTAGCCACCGGACTCCTCTGTCCATAGAATTCTCCAAGCAAGAACACTGGAGTGGGTTGCCATTCCCTTCTTCAGAGGATCTTCTTATCTCAGGGATCAAACCAGGGTCTCTTGAACTGCAGGCATAGTCTTTATCATCTGAGCCATCAGGGAAACCCTCAAACATATAATACCAACTGCTTTTTCCATGACCCTTTCAGGATCTACCTAACATAGTAATCAGGGAAAGAAAATTAAACATCTGTGAGCCAAAAGGTTTTCCCATCTGTGAAAAAGACCATGTGATCTATGAACATGACGAACCCCACTTCCTGTCTGAGGAGTCACACATTCACACAGGTACTATGTAAATGTGCCGCCAGGCAGACAGAGACACTGAACTCTCAGCTTGAGGCAGGACTGAGCACATCTGTGCAGGGGAATCCACGCCTCATGCAGCTCTCCAGCCTGCCCTGGGTGTTCCTGGCCTTCACCTTCTCTGGTAGGGATGCTTCCAAGCATGGGTGTGAGTGTTCAGGGTGAAAGGACCGCACACAGACGTGTGGTGCTTCACGGGGACTTGGGGGGGAAGGAGGACTGGAGAAAAAGAAGCATTTTATAATTTCAATTTGATTTGCCTCTGGGTCCTAAATTAGTCTAAATCCCACACTATTTTATTTACTACTTCATCTCTGTTTTCTGCTTTTCTCCCCATAGGATCCAGTGTGGCCCAGAAAGTAACTCAAGTCCAGACAGCCATAACCAGTCAAGTGGGGCAGACAGTCACCCTGAATTGTCGCTATGAAGTAAGTTGGACCACGGACTACTACTACATTTTTGGTATAAACAGCTTCCCAGTGGAGAGATGAATTTCCTTATTCATCAGTATTCAGAACACCTGAATGCAAGGAATGGCCGCTACTCTGTAAACTTCCAGAAAGCAGATAAATCCATCAGCCTCATCATTTCAGCCTTACAGCTCGAAGACTCTGCAAAGTACTTCTGTGCTCTCCGGGAGCTCACAGTGCTTGAAGTAATGGGAAAAGCTGAACAAAAACCCCAGAGCTTAATAAGAGAGAACACACTGCTTCAGGACCTCAGTTGAAGTGCATACCTGCACATCCCAGAAGAGAAATGGTAGTCCTGTGGTTGCTTCATCTGTGGTCTGGATCAGAAGATTTAATTCTAAATAAAAGCTCCTTCTAGGTGGATCATCAGGCTACAGCTGGAACCAGGTGGGCCTGCCCCGCAGGAACTGGAGCCTGAAGAAGACAGGGAATCACTGTAGTTTCTCCCTCCCTTTGGTCCCCCAATTTCCCACCACTGCTTTGGGTCCCCCATTTGAGCAGGAGGCCAGTAGACGCTGGAACTGTGAAAGCACATCTTATCTCCTGTATCTCCTTTCTGGTGGATCCACTTCACAGCTCTTGCCTCCCCTTTCACTCAGTGTTTCCTCTGACTGCCAGGTCAATACAGGCTTTCAGCTCTTGCTAGTATCTTGATGCTTCCCATCTCTTCTTTGTTTTCCTTAACCCTGCCTGCAAATCTATAAATATTCCCTTCATTAAACTTTCTAGTTAAATCTCCAAATAAATCAAAGATCTTTCTAGGTTATTTGGAAGCAGGTGTCCACAGTAACTTTCTACTAATACATTCTTCTCTTGAACTATCAACTTTAAATCAATCATACAGAACATGTGTAAACTTGTCTAAAGCTATAAACTTGCTCCATAATAATTTAAAGTGATTGCTTCACTAAAATACACTCACATCACAAACCTGGGTATAGTTATCTGGAATCATTATGAAAATCATTTCCTTAGTCCTTTCTTCTTAGACTTTGTGTCACTTAAGGTACAATCAGGAAGCAGACCAACAGTGATGTAGAATAAGAGGTTAGTTATATGTAAAGATTAGAACTCAGGCAGTTGCTAGAGCTGATGGAGTAGTCTATACAAGCAGAAAAGATATAAGCACCCTAATGTTCATTGCAGCACTAATTACAGTTGCACGGGCATGGAAACAACCTAAATGTCCAACGATGGAATAATAGATAAAAAAGATATGGCATATGTATACAATTGAATATTATTCAGCCATGAGAAAGAACAAAGCAGTGCCATTTGCAGTGGCATGGATGGACCTAAAGATCGTCATACTGAGTGAAGTAGGTCAGACAGAGAAAGACAAATATCCTCTGATATCTCTTTTATCAGATGGAATTTTAAAAAGTGGTATTTACAAATGAAAGTGTTTACAAAACAGAAATAGAATCCAGGATGTAGAAAACTAATTATGGTTACCAAAGGGGGAAAGGGATATGAGGGATAAACTGGCAAACTGGGATTCACATATACACACTACTATATATAAAATAGATAACTAATGAGAACCTTCTGTATAACACAGGAAACTCTACTCAATAATCTATAATGACCTATACAGAAGCACAATCTAAAAAAGAGTGGATATATGTAAACATATAACTGATTCACTTTGCTGTACAATAGAAACTAACATTGTAAAGCAACTATACTCCAATAAAAATTAATTTTAAAAGTAGAGATAATAAATCTACTGGAAAAAATAAGAGCTATCAAAACTTTGAAAAAAAACAGTGATACCTGACTTCTCATCCAGACCAACAGAAGTTACAATGGGAAATTATTTTTAAAGTGTTTAAGAAAATAAACAGAACTTTAAAGCTAACTTCTTATGAAAATGAAGACATATATTAAAATGCCTGTGTTGACACTGAGAAATCCAGATCTGAAAGAGACACGTGCACCCCAATGTTCATCGCAGCACTGTTTATAATAGCCAGGACATGGAAGCAACCTAGATGCCCATCAGCAGATGAATGGATAAGGAAGCTGTGGTACATATACACCATGGAATATTACTCAGCCGTTAAAAAGAATTCATTTGAATCAGTTCTAATGAGATGGATGAAACTGGAGCCCATTATACAGAGTGAAGTAAGCCAGAAAGATAAAGAACGTTACAGTATACTAACACATATATACAGAATTTAGAAAGATGGTAACGATGGCCCTATATGCAGGGCAGAAGAAGAGACGCAGAAGTACAGAACAGACTTTTGAACTCTGTGGGAGAAGGTGAGGGTGGGATGTTTCGAAAGAACAGCATGTATATTATCTGTGGTGAAACAGACCACCAGCCCAGGTGGGATGCATGAGTCAAGTGCTCGGGCCCGGTGGGCTGGGAAGACCCAGAGGAATCGGGTGGAGAGTGAGGTGGGATGGGGGACCGGGATGGGGAATACATGTAACTCTATGGCTGATTCAAATCAATATATGACAAAACCCACTGAAAAAATAAATAAATAAATAAATAAAGTGGTGATAAATTAAAAAAAAATAATAAAATTAAATTAAATTTAAAAAAAAAATAAATAAATAAAATGCCTGTGTTGAATATCAATGCTAAGAGGGTGGAAAGTGCCGGGAGCCAGCACACGAGATCCCACCCATGACAAGGTCATGAGGAGAAGGCCTGACAAGCAAGGCAGATCAGGACTTTAGGAATTTCGAAAAGCTGCCCCGGCGCTCACCTTAAAGATGATCTCTGTCTTTCTGATGCTTACTATGTTAGACTATTCCCTAATTTCTGTGACACAGGTAGAAGGCCTTCCCCAGTTTCTCTCCAAACAGAATCAACTTAGAACTTTAATCAACATGTCCCCCGGATGGCGGTATCCTATAAGATTATCCAGGATGAAAGGAATGTTTCAATTTAGATCCCTTTGCTGGCATTCTAGCCTGCTTGGCAAATGCGTATTAATGTAACACAAAAATATTATTTTAAAAGTGGTTAGAATTGTTCATTTTAACCAGGAATGCTAAACAGGGGCTGCCTCACCGGAGCTGCAGAATCTTTGTGTTGTAAACCTTTTAGATAAATTCAACTAATAACTTCTGCAAAAGGACTAACCTTTGTGTTCATTAAAGAAGAGATTACAGGAAAACAACTTTATATTCACCTAGGTCATAAAATGTCAATAGGCCCCGAGGCCAGAAGATAATGTATAAGAAACTCACAAAGAAGTTACTGTAAACACCCTGGTTTCCTGAGGGACAAGATGATGTAATGTTAAACTTTCTTCCCCTAAAAATGTACTAACTTAGAATATAAAAGCTACAGTAAAAAATAAAGATTTGCCAGACTCTGCCAGCTGCACCCCCCGTCTGGTCACTCTCTCTCTCTCCCTCTCTCTCTCTTTCTCTCTCCCTCGCGGACTTGGCCCTATCAAGGCTGGTCTCACGTCTCTCTCTCGCCGACGCCATTCATCCTGAGGGTACCCCTGGATCCTGCTGAGGCTGGAACCCAGCAAGATACCGGACTTCTCATCCAGACCAACAGAAGTTACAATGGGAAAGTATTTTTAAAGTGTTTAAGAAAATAAACAGAACTTTAAAGCTAGCTTCTTATGAAAATGAAGACATATATTAAAATGTCTGTGTTGAATATCAATGCTAAGAGGGTGGAAAATCAATGTGCAGAATTTTAAACTATATTTGCAATGCATATTTCTGAAAAAGGACTCAAATGAAAAAAAATATATAAAACACATACATATTAATCAGTAAAGAAAACAGTCAAAAAGAATGGGACAATTTTGGAGATCCAATTCAGAAATTTGATATTCAATACCTAATAAATATACTAAAAATAATATTATTATTCATCAGGTAAGTGAAAATAAAGCTTCCTCTGAATGCTCCATCTGTGTCCTTTCAGCACCCTGAATGTACTAATGTAGCTAGGAGAATATGACCCAAGAGGACAGGGGAAAATAATGACTGTCTCAAAGAAAATAAGTGATTAAATAAATTACCTATAGTTTCCCTCATTAAACCAATGTTGAGAAAAAAAAAAAAAAGGTAGTAATAAGTCACAGATTCTGGAAATTGAGGAAAAGGCAGGTTTCACTAGAAAAAAAAAGATGGTATTTTTTGAGCTTATTTTATGTCAGGCACTGTGGTATGCATTTCAGATTCATCATCTAATTTAAATATCAAAATCCTATGAGATAGGTTTTATTTTATTTATTTATTTTTTTTTAGTCTTTGGGAAATGAACCATAACTTTCCTAACTGTGACATGTTTCTTTACCTTTTATTATCAGCTAGAGTGTAACATTTTAGGGGGCTCCTGGGGAGCAAGCTCTGGGACTATGGAGAAGCACTTGGACTCAAAATAGGGTGCCTGGACATCTGAGTGATGGTGACATTACTGGTTTTAACTGGAACCTAAAGTGAACTAGAAGAGAAGATGCCAAACCTAGACACAAAGTCCCAGGATGAGTAGATGAGGAAATCATCCACTAATCAGTGAACAGTGCTGAATGCCTTAGCAACCTTTTTATATAATAGTATGCTGGGAAATTTGAGAGCTACGATGGGGTATTATTCTTTAAACAGTCCTGTGAGGCTATCTTCCCAAACATCTACATGGTGTTATCTCTGAAGTTTCTTTACATATTTACTCATCTTTACTTGGTGAATTCTTTATTTAGATCTTTCTATTTTCCTTCCTTGAGAACCAGACTCCAGCGCGCTGCATGCAGCAGGAGTGAACGCCGAAGCACTGCCACCTGCTGTCCTACTCGAACATTCTGTGAGACTTACACGGGCTTCCTTGCTGCCCTCTGTGCTGAGTCTCTTCAGTCGTGTCCGACTCTGCGACCCCATGGGCTGTAGCCCACCAGGCTCCTCTGTACGTGGGATTCTCCTGGCAAGAATACTAGAGTGGGGTTGCCATGCCCTCCTCCAGGGGATCTTCCCGACCCAGGGATCAAACCCACACCTCTTATACCTCCTACACTGACACTCCTACACTCCGTTACCACTAGCGCCACCTGGGAAGCACTAAATTGTGAGGAAGTCTCATCAAGGTAGGGCCTTTGGTTGCTGAACCAGTCAGTAAACTCAATGCAGACATCAGGAGACAGAGAATTCAGGAGAACTGGCCTTTTTTTTGTTTGTTTTTTTCCTCTCCCTCTCTTTTGCCTGCCAGATATAAAAGGGATTGACTTCAAACAGAATACATAGGATGATTCTGGCTGGAGAATAAGAGGCTACCTTGGAAAGAAAGCTCTAAATTACTTCACAAGGTGAGAGTTTCTTCCCTGATAAGTGAAATTGTGCTTACTGTTATGTCCTTTCTTGTAGTATAGAAATAGCCTGAGAAGTGGGAGCAAGAGTTAATAATGAGAAAAAATAAACAATCATGGCAAATATTGCTTGGTTATACTCATTACATATTATAATATTCCACCCATTCTCTCAATATAACACCTTATGAATTGATTACCCATTGACAGTGAGAAACATGATAGACCATGGATACTTAGGATAATATATGTAATATGCTGTGTAAACTAATAAAATACACCTGAGAAAAATATTGAGCTTGATCTTGTGGGTAGATTCCTCTGCAATTTCAAATTCTGTCTCCCAATCCCCTGCCCCAAGAATTTGTACATTGTTTGCAGCTGGTTGAGTGTTTATGACAGGATTTCTGTATCTCTTCTCTTGGGCAGGAAAGATAGAGGTTAGTCATTGAGATGGCTCCCAATTCTGTTCCACTTTTCAGAACACAATTTACATTTGAGTATGTAGAAAGCACTGCTGTCTAGTTTTAGCACCTACTCTCTTTCCTTTGTTTATTTCAGTTGTTCAATGGAAAGAAGTTTATGTAATCAATTTATATTATCGATTTCCCAGAAGTAGATTTAGATTCTGAACAATCTTAATTAGTGATATCTTGCACTATTAAATTTTCCCTGATTATGTTTTATTTTTCCGACAATATTTTGAGCTTACAGAGAACAGAGAATATTGCCTTCATAACTTTTGAAGCTTAGAAATCATGGGCACAAAATCATTGTTTAAACTAATGTGTGCATGTTCAGTGAAACTAACCTGATTAGTGAGCTGTGACACAGGCAAAATAGAACATAAATCTTATTTACTTTAACCAACTTTTTTGAGGTATAACTGACATTCCACAAAATGCATCCATTTTACATCTACAGTTCAATAATTTTTGGTAAATTAACTTAGTTATAAAATTAGTTCCATAATCATAATCATTACCATGGCCCTTCCATGTGCTCTCTTTTAGTGGTCTCTCAGGGAAGCGGTTCATCTCACCTGATGCCTCACAAAAGCATAAGCTGAGAAAGCGTCTTCATGTTTAGTCTCACTGCTGCCACAATATCAACTTTGATGCATCTGTTTATTACAGTGAGTCACCAAGCCACCACAGATTCAGTGTGCACAGGGTCTACACAAGGGCATGGATATCAGGAAGCAGGGATCATTGGAGGCATTTCCGTCTCAAACTTGTGATAATTTGTTATGATAGAAGGACAATTCTAACACAGTTCCTAAAAGTAACATTTCTAAATAGCTATAGCCAATCTTTGATTGTTTACATTCATGGGAGAATGCATTTAAATTGGTCTTTGGCCTATGTTGAGTTCAAACTCACAAGCATGAAAATACACACATTTATTTTTCACTCAACAATGTTTGAATGTTTACTATTCACCAGATATTCAAATAGTTTCTGGGAACATGGTTATGAACAATAAGCAAATATTTATTTAGTGTATACCACATACCTGAGACTTTAATTATAATATGAAAGACAAAATTTCTTGTTTTCATATTCTCCCCTCTAGAACATCACAGTCCAATAGGACTCTCAGAGGAGGTGGAAACATTCTCGATCTGCACTGTCTAATGGCCCCTAGCCTAGTAATATAAGTGTGGCCTGTGGCCCAGCAGGCTCTCTGGGCAAGGTTCTCCAGGCAAGAATACTGGAGTGGGTTGCTATGCCCTTCTCCAAGGATCTTCCTGACCCAGGGATCTAACCTGCGTCTCTTATGTCTCCTGCATTGGCAGGAAGGTTCTTACAACTAGCACCATCTAGGAAGCCGCGAAATGTGGCTAGCATGACTGAAAAACTAAAATTTAATTCTACTTAATTTTCAGTTCAGTTCAGTTCACTCACTCAGTCATGTCTGACACTATGTGACCCCATGGACTGCAGCATGCCAGGCCTCCATGTCCATCACCAACTCCCAGAGTTTACTCAAACTCATGTCCTTTGAGTTGGTGATGCCATCCAACCATCTCATCCTCTGTCGGCCACTTCTCCTCCCACCTTCAATCTTTTCCAGGATCAGGGTCTTTTCAAATAAGTCAGTTCTTCGCATCAGGTGGCTAAAATATTGGAGTTTCAGCTTCAGCATCAGTCCTTCCAATGAATATTCAGGACTGATTTCCTTTAGGATGGACTGGTTGGATCTCCTTGCAGTCCAAGGGATGCTCAAGAGTCTTCTTCAACACCACAGTTCAAAAGCATCAGTTCTTCGGCACTCAGCTTTCTTTGTAGTCCAACTCTAACATCCATACATGACTTTTGGAAAAACCAAGGCTTTGTGTAGATGGACCTTTGTTGGCAAAGTAATGTCTCTGCTTTTTAATATGCTGTCTAGGTTGATCATAACTTTTCTTCCAAGGAGCAGGTGTATTTTAATTTCATGACTGCAGTTACCTTCTGAAGTGATTTTGGAGCCCCCAAAAATAAAGTCTGTCACTGTTTCCACTGTTTCCCCATCTATTTACCATGAAGTGATGGGACCGGATGCCATGATCTTAGTTTTCTGAATGTTGAGCTTTAAGCCAACTTTTTCATTCTCCTCTTTCACTTTCATCAAGAGGCTCTATAGTTCTTCTTCACTTTCTGCCATATAGTTGGTGTCATCTGGGTATCTGAGTTTATTGATGTTTCTCCCAGCAATCTTGATTCCAACTGGTGCTTCATCTAACCCAGTGGTTCTCATGATGTACTCTGCATATAAGTTAAATAAGCAGGGTGACAATATACAGCCTTGACAGACTCCTTTCCCAATTTGGAACTAGTCTGTTGTTCCATGTTGAGTTCTAACTGCTGCTTCCTGACCTGCATACAGATTTCTCAAGAGGCAGGTCACATGGTCTGGTATTCCCATCTCTTGAAGGATTTTCCACAGTTTGATTTGATCCATACAGTCAAAGGCTTTGGCATAGTCAATAAAGCAAAAGTAGATGTTTTTCTGGAACTCTCTTACTTTTTCAATGATCCACAGGATGTTGGCAATTTGATCTCTGGTTCCTCTGCCTTTTCTAAATTCAGTTTGAATACCTGGAAGTTCATGGTTCACATACTGTTGAAGCCTGGCTTGGAGAATTTTGAGCTTTACTTTACTAGCATGTCAGATGAGTGAAATTGTGTGGTAGTTTTAACATTCTTTGGCATTGCCTTTCTTTGGAATTGGAATGAAAACTGGCCTTTTCCAGTCCTGTGGCCACTGCTGAGTTTTCTAAATATGCTGGCATATTGAATGCAGTACTTTCACAGCATCATCTTTTAGGATTTGAAATAGCTCAACTGGATTTCCATCACCTCCACTAGCTTTGTTTGTAGCGATGCTTCCTAAGGCCCATTTGACTTCACATTCCAGGATGTCTGGCTCTAGGTGAATGATCACACCATCATGATTATCTGGGTCGTGAAGATCTTTTTTGTATAGTTCTTCTGTGTATTCTTGCCACCTCTTCTTAATATCTTCTGCTTCTGTTAGGTGACTACCATTTCTGTCCTTTATTGTGCTCATCCTTGCATGAAATGTTCCCTTGGTATCTCTAATTTTCTTGAAGAGGTATCTAGTCTTTCCCATTCTACTGTTTTCCTCTATTTCTTTGCATTGATCACTGAGGAAGGCTTTTTATCTTTCCTTGCTATTCTTTGGAACTCTGCATTCAAAGTGGTATATCTTTCCTTTTCTCTGTTGCCTTTCACTTCTCTTCTTTTCAGCTATTTGTAAGGCCTCTTCAGACAACCATTTTACCTTTTTGCATTTCTTTTTCTTGGGGATGGTCTTGATCCCTGACTCCTGTACAATGTCATGAACCTCCATCCATAGTTCTTCAGGTACTCTGTCTATCAGAGTTAATCCCTTGAGTCTATTTCTCACTTCCACTGTTTAATTTTAATTTACTTAAGCAGCTTGTAGCCAACATATAGGACAACTTAGTTCTTAATGATGATACAGTACATGCCCTCTAGGCACATGGAGCCAGCCCCCACAATTAACAAATCATTATAATACAAGCTAATAGTGCTAAGTGAGCAATTCTGAAATTCTGTAGAGCCATAGGATGGTAGTCTATTCAACTGCTTAGTTTTAAGAAATTCTCCTTAATGTAGTTCATGTCTGATAGATAGATAAGACTGTTTTTTAATTATATTGATTTATTAAAATCCCTGGTATCTGGTAAAGTAACATGGTGAGACAGCCATAAGTTTTAAACTGGATAATTTATAGCCAGAGTATTCTATATGACAGCAGATAAAAAGATACATTTTATCTTCCATTTTGACGTCATAGGTTGTCTAACAATAAATTATGGGTCTTTTCCACATTTATTAAAATGACCTAATATATTCCATCAGTACATACAGAAAAACACGCTACATGATTCTGATAAAATTGGAAATGGCAAATGAAACATTTTATTTCATTCTGACGCCCTGGTTTTTAAAGAATCACAGAATCCATTCCTGAAGGGCAAAATATACCTCCCCAAGCACTATCATGTGCCTCAGCTGGTAAAGAATCCACCTGCAATGTGGGAGACCTGTGTTCGATCCCTGGGTTAGGAAGATCCCCTGCAGAAGGGAAAGGCTACCCACTCCAGTATTCTGATCTGGAGAATTCCATGGACTGTATAGGCCATTGGGTCGCAAAGAGTCGGATACGACTGGGCGAATTTCACTTTCTCTTCCAACTTTTAAACACTATCAGCATGAGTAAACTCTTTCCAAGCCTTGACAAACATTTACCACATGAGTTAGAAAAAATATTGAAAAAGAATAGACACATGTATATGTACAACTGAATCACTTTGCTGTAAACCTGAAACTAGCCCAACATTGTTAATCAACTAAACTCTAAGATAAAATAAATGTTTAAAATATATCTGCAATAAAAAGCGAAAGAAAAACTTTGTAAGAAATTAGTTATAAAATCAGCAGTATTTGATCCACATGGGGGCAGCATCTATAAACCCGCCTCTCTTGAAAATAACCTGAGTTAAACAGTGGTAAGCCGGATTGGCTGCATCAAACTGCGGTCACCTTTCTTTCCAAAGAGCAGTGCAGACCCATGTTTCTGTGGGTCTGGAAGAAGCTTGTACAAGGAAAACCCTTTAGGAGCAGGTAGATTCATCAACTCTTCCTGACGAAGAAGAAGAGGGAGATGCTGTTCATAGCACCAGTGTTGATCTTATGGATGCAAATACCACGTGAGTTTGGGGATTCCCTGATTGCTCCCAGAAAACTCAGCATAGTGGAATCTTACCTGCAGATAACTGGAGGAGTGGGATTTTCTGATTGAGAGCAAAGTTTTGAAAAAATACAAAAATTATAAAGTAGGAAGATAGAGGGAGTTGAGGAGGGAGACTTGAAACAAAGGAGAAAAAATACGCACGAATGAGAGAGACCAGGGTAGCTGATGGATTAGACATCTAATCAGATTTTTTCTGATGTTTCCCTCTGTTTTTCTGAACAGAAATGAATGGACAACAGATAAAGCATTTTCCTGAATTCTTGCTTCTGCAAGAAGGAGAGAACTTCACTACATACTGCAATTTCTCGAGCAACTTTTACAACTTACAGTGGTATAAGCAGAGGCCTGGAGGCAGTCCTGTCCTCTTGATGATATTAGCTAAGAGTGGAGAAGTAAAGACGCAGCAGAGACTGACAGTTCGGTTTGGAGAGTCCAGACAGCACAGTTCCCTGCACCTCATGGCCGTCCAGCCCTCAGATGTAGGAACCTACTTCTGTGCGGGGCACAGTGCTCTGGAAGCAGCTGCTGTCTGTCCCCAAACCTCACTGTGGGCTCCAGGGGCCGCTCCTCTTCACCTCTTCTCAGAGCAGGGGCAGAGAAAACTGAAATCATTATGTCGAAGAAGAAACCGAATTTTTAATTGAAAAAGTCCCTGGACTCAGACAGTGTTACTGAAGAATTCTGTCAAACACTGAAAAGGAATTAGCATGAATTATACACAATTTCTTCCAGAAAATAGAAGAAAATCTCACTCATCTTTTGAAACTAGTATTATTTTAGTACCAACATTTTTAAAGTGTCACAAAAAGAAAACTACAGAGAACTATCCCTCATGAATATAGATACCTGTTTGGGTAAAGAATCTGAAAAAAGTGAATATATGTATATTTGTAACTGTATCACTATGCTGTACACCTGAAACTAACACAGTACTGTAAATCAATTCAGTTCAATTCAGTTCGGTCGCTCAGTCATGTCCGGCTCTTTGCGACCCCTTGAACCTCAGCACGCCAGGCCTCACTGTCCATCACCAACTCCCGGAGTCCACCCAAACCCATGTCCATTAAGTTGATGATGTCATCAACTGTCATCCTCTGTTGTCCCCTTCTCCTCCTGCCCTCAATCTTTCCCAGCATCAGGGTCTTTTTAAATGAGTCAGTTCTTCGCATCAGGTGGCCAAAGTATTGGAGTTTCAGCTTCAGCATCAGTCTTATCAATGAACACCCAGGACTGATCTCCTTTAGGATAGACTGGTTGGATCTCCTTGCAGTCCAAGGGACTCTCAAGAGTCTTCTCCAACACCACAGTTCAAAATCATCAATTCTTCAACATGCAGCTTTCTTTATAGTCCAACTCTCACATCCATACATGACCACTGGAAAAACCATAGCCTTGACTAGATGGACCTTTGTTGGCAAAGTAATGTCTCTGCTTTTTAATATGCTGTCTAGGTTGGTTATAACTTTTCTTCTCTACTATATAATCATTAGCTTTGGGCTTAAAGAAGAAAAGCAAAAACAAAAATGTTTTATGTGACTAAGACTAAAATTGTTTGTCCTTTTCTCCTCCCTTTCTCCTCATTGGGAACCAGACTTCTTACCCCCACCTACCTAAGAATTAACTCTCTCAACACGGCTGAGTCAACTGAGTGAGCACACGCACAGAGAGAAGCAGCACATAGATCCATCTCATCATGAAAGTCTCGGACAGACCAAAAGTGAAAGCCCATGGCTCATTCCACCACAGCTCCCATGGTCCTCTGAGAAAACCAGTTCTGAGAGTTTATGATACCAGCCCATTCTGTTTCAATAAGTATGTCTTTGCAGATCATTTTATGCAACTACATATACATTAACAGGGCTCCCCTGGTGGCTCAGTGGATAAAGAGTCTATCTGCAGTGCGGGAGAACTGTGTTCAATCCCTGGCTTAAGAAAAGTCCCTGGACAAGGAAATGGCAACACACTCCAGTATTCTTGCCTGGAGAATTCCATGGACAGAGGAGCCTGGTGGGCTACAGACAATGAGGTCACAAAGAGTCAGACACGACTGAGTGATTAACACTATACAGTAACACACACATGCACTCATATATGTGTACACATACATGGACACACAGAATTTGCCATGTAAGCTGGATTAATTTAATTTTTCCAACTTACCTTTTTATTTTCATTTAATTGTGCCCTGGAGATATTTCTATAATTGAAAAATGTAAAGAGGTGTACTTTATCCTTTTTGATACTGATTTAGTACTTTGAAACATTTTGTTATTTAATTAATTGTTCTCCTATTAATGCAGATGTGTTTCTGCTTCTTTGCTGTCTTATAGAATGTCTTATACATCTATGTACATACAATTTTATGTATGTAGAAGTGTCTATTTAATGAAATTTATGAAATTATAATTGCTATGAAAGTGAAAGTCACTTTTTTCCTAAAGAAGTGAAAATGAAAGTTGCTTAGTCATGTCTGACTCTTTGTGACCCCATGGACCCAGTAGACCCAGGCTCTACTGTCCATGGGATTATCCAGACAAGAATACTGGAGTGGGTTGCCATTCCCTTCTCCAGGGGATCTTCCTGACCCTGGGATCAAATATAGGTCTCCTGCATTGCAGGCAGATTCTTTATATTTTGAGCTACCAAAGAACCCTAAAGAAAAGCACATGTAAATGAAGACAGTGACCATTTGCCCTCCAAATGGTTTAAACAATTATACTTCAATTAACAGTGGATGAGCAGGTACATTTTGCATTCTCTACAAATTGGGGATTACTGGTGCTTTTTATTTTAACAATCCAAACACACTTTACCTACATACATTTTTTTGAACCTGAGTGCTTTTCAGCAACTTTTTCTCCGTGAATTGGCACTCTGTTATTTAACACTGGTCATATCCTTATTTCTATTTTTTGATCATTTTTCTTTAAGGTTTTCTCTTTTTATTTGTATAAATTATTTCTGTATCTTAGTATTTTGATTTTATATTTTTGCATATTTTATTCTAACATACAAACTTTTATTTTGCTTATGTATTAATGTAGTTGTCCTTAATTCTTACATTGTCAAGTGAAGTATTTATTCCACTTTGACTTCAAAGTAAAGAATCTGCCTGCAATGCAGGAGGCAAAAAAGACCAGGTTTGAGCCCTAGATCAGGAAGATCCCCTGGAGGAGGAAATGGCAACTCACTCCAGTATTCTTGCCTGAAAAATCCCTTGGATGGAGGAGCCTTGCATGCTACATCCATGGGGTTGCAAAGAGTTGGACATGACTGAGAGACTTTCACTGCTGCTTACTGACCCATGCCATATGACTCAGAAAATATGATACAATTTCATAAAAAACACAGTGCACAGTCAACCACAAATGCAGTTTACACAGACACTTCACTACTCAGCATGCTTGTTGAGGATACCAGAAATGATAAGATGATATGTTCTTTATCTTCTGTTATCTTGGCTAAAAATGGTAAATTTTAAAGGTCATATTTTCATGTCTGACCAGGTCACCAGACTTATTTAAATCTTGATACTTGTGCATACCAAATGAAATTGGGAGAAAGAGAAGCATCATTGAAAGCAAGCCACTTTTCAGTAAGGAAATTCCAACATTTCCCTTCCCTGCTGCAGGTTTCTTAGCCTAGAGAAGGTGAAAACATGACTTCCTCACATTTTAAGTAGACTTAGAATGAAAGAGAAATTAACCTTGTGATATTAGGCTACTCTTATAGGTTTTACTATCTGAAAGTGACTAGAAAAGCCCTGGAGTCTGCCAACATTTTAATTAAGGTCAAGGAAGAGCAACTCAACAGAGCAGGTTTCAGGGGACAATGGTGGAAAAGAAAAAACGTATTCTCTACTTGTACTCTAGTGGGTTAAGTCTGTTAGACTGTCAATAAGAAGAATAAACAGAAAGCTAATTAATTTTTTACCTCTCCACAGGAGGGCAGTATTTCAAAAGGCAAAGTCATTCCCAGAATCAAAATAGAGTTTGAGGTTGGATGAAACGGGAGTGGAGGTGGAGGGTGAATGATTCAATTGGCTGGCACACAGAGGTCTGTGCCTTTTTACTGAGATCAAAGTGGGTAGCAAGTGTTACTATAGTGCAGAAAAGCCTCTTTCAGGAGGGAATCTTTCAAGGACAGCCAAAATCAGGGACTGTAGCCACCAAATGATAAGAAGAAAAGATGTTCCAGAAACTCTTGGTATTGGTCTTTTGGATTCAACTGGCATGTGAGTTTAAGAAGTTACCGATTACACGAATAGAAAATCCTCCACAGATGAAAAATCCTTGAAGGCAGGTTATTTTATGGTAAAGAGTGAAAGGAAGTATTAGGAAGGAAAGAAGAAAGGGAAGGAGCAAGAGAGGAACAAGGGAGAAAATAACCATTTTGGGTTGGGAAGGAGGCCCTAACTCCCTTCCCTGCTGCATTCTGTTTTGCTTCTAAACAGGGGAGGGCACCCAGCAGCTGGAGCAGAATCCGCAGTTTCTACGAATCCAGGAGGGAGGAAATGTCACCGTGCACTGCAACGCCTCAAGCACCTTCACCTTCTTTCAGTGGTACAGACAGAAGCCCGAGGAAGGGCCTGTCCTTTTGATGACATTAATGAAACCTAAAGAAATGAAGGAGCAGAAGAGAATAAGGGCTCAGTTTGGTGAGGCAAGAAAGGACAGCTCGCTGCCCATCACCGCAGCCCAGACTGGGGATGCGGGCACCTACCTCTGTGCAGGGGCACGGTGCTCCAGGGTCTCCTGCTGCCTGCACACAGACCCTGCTGCAGGCCCCCAGCCTCGCAGCTGCCTCAGTCCTCCAGCTCCACCTCACACATCTTTTCTCATGGAGGAGAACCATTGCTGCTGCCTTTCCAGAACATTTCCCACATACCCTGGGGGACAAGATTCATCTGCTCTAAGACAAGCTTCTGGAAATGAAACTCAGTACTCAAGTGAGTGGGCTTCCCAGTGGTAAAGAATCTGCCTGCCAATGCAGGAGATATAAGAGATCTTCTTATATCTTCTGGGTCTGGCAGATCCCCTAGAGTAGGAAATGGCGGCCCACTCCAGTATTCTTGCCTGGAAAATCCGAGGGACAGAGGATCCTGACAGGCTATAGTCCATGGGGTAGCAAAGAGTCAGACACGACTGAGCACATGGGCATGGATGCACTTAAGTGAGTAAAAATAAAGGTTTACAAAATATCATATACTAAAGCATATACATGGAATCTAGAAAGATGGTACTGAGGATCCTACATGAATTACAGCAAAGGAGACGCAAACATAAAGAACAGACTTTGGGACTCAGTGGGAGAAGGAGAGGGTGGGATGATTTGAGAGAATAGTACTGAAACATATACATTGCCATATGCAAAATAGACAGCCAGTGGGAGTTTGATGTATGACACAGGGACCCAAAGCTGATGCTCTGTAACAACCTTGAGGGATGAGGTGGGGAGGGAGGTGGGAGGGTGCTTAGAAGGGAGAGGACAGATGTATGCCTATGACTGATTCATGTTGATGTATGGCAAAATCCAATATTTACAGCTTCTCAGGGTAGGCAGTAGGGGTGAGAAGAACGTCAATATGGAGGATATCAGACACAGTACATCCCAAAGACCATGGCAAGGAATGGTCAGTACAAGGAGACAGAAATGAATGATTTTGCAGCTTTATGCAGTTGATGAAGCTTCTTCATCCCCAGTTTGCTAAACCAGAGTAAAAGGCAGAAGTGCAGTAAAAATTAATTAGAAGAAGAAAGTTCCTACTTTTTGACAGAAAATGCCCCAAATGTACTCCAGTAATATCCAACTGTGTTCCCAAAGCAACATGCCCACTAGGTGGTTATGAAGCATTAGCTTAAGCATTAGCTGCAGTAGCCTATATTTGCTCAGAATTTGCCTGGGGATTACGGTTTGCATAACAGACATCAATAGCTTCAAGTTTTCAAGGCCGGAAGAAACTGGAAGCTGACAGCTTCCTCCATCTGGCAAGTCCTTCACTGGCCCACTTTTATACCTGAAGCATTCCCGGTTGTTCTTAAAGCAAGATGATATAATACGAAGCACATAGGTTTTGAAGTCACAATGTGCCAGGTTTGAACCTAGGTCTTTGAATCCTGTCTTTGAGATTTTCTAATTCTGTGTCCTTAGGCAATAATTATTCATCCTCATCTAAGCTTCCTTGTAAATACAGGTTAATAAGAACATCTATCTTGCTTAGTTGCTATGAATTAAATGAGAAAACATTTTAAAAATGATATGAAGTCTCAAGTGCAATATGTACTCAATAAATGCACCTATAAATGATACTGTTATTAATTTTTCTAAATAAATACTATTTCTACTGTGAAATTTTAGCTGACTTCTCAAGGAGGAATAAGCTAACCTCTACCACATATTCTGAATTCTCATTTTAGTAGTCAGGGAGGCAGACACTGTGAGTTGCCTACATAATCACCACTCTCTTCTGCTTCTTTCTTAACAGAGCTTTTAATTTTGATTTGCACAACTGTATCCCAACTTAAAAAAAAATAACCACTACATTTCACATCTTTTCTTACAATGAGGGCTCCCATATAGCATAGTTCTGACCAATGAGTCACACTCAGAAACATACTAGGGATTCTCTGTAATGTTTTTGCTCTTCTGGTACAGGCACCATAACTTCCTGTCCCCTTTCCAGTGATTTTCTTCCTGAAACATGGAAGTGATAACTCTACCAGGAAGGAAAGCACAATCATAAACTCCCTCCCTAATCCCATGTCTGATCACCTTTTAGACACCAGGTTAAATCCCTCCCCCAGATTTGTTTGTATAGGAAAATTTTTAATAAACCAGTTTTTGGTTGAATTTCTTTGCTACTTACAGCTAAACATAATCCTAACTGTAGTTGGATGACATAAAATGGCTTTGTGATTTTGTGTGCATGTGAAAGAATGATACGAATAAGTACTATATTTTTACAAAGGAGGGACCTGTATTTATGCTGATCATATGTACTTCTTGAAGAGTTAATGTTCCCATAAATTTTTATTAAGAAAAAATTTATCTTCCATTTATTTTATTTTTTTTTTTTTATTTTTTTTATTTTTTTATTTTTCAGTGGGTTTTGTCATACATTGATGTGAATCAGCCATAGAGTTACACAAATTCCCCATCCCGGTCTCCCATCCCACCTCCCTCTCCACACGATTTCTGTCAATCTCTTACACTCATGAGAGACTATGAAATTCAGCTTTTCATCCTAAGTCATAGACAATATCAATTTCCACATAAATATTAACAAATAATTACAGTAGTGTTACATTTTTCTCACTGAGTCAAAATATTATTTATCTTTTTTGCTTCATATTACCCCAGAAACATACTCAGAAGATACCCCCTTAAACAAATACATTCATTTTGAAAATTGCAAGGGCAAATATAAATTAAAAATAAGAAAAACACATTTCAATTCTGCCTCATATAAAAAGGGAAAGGCTTTGCACCCTCCCTTTTCTTGGAGTATTTACTTTGGAAAATTTGTAATTATGAATTTTTTCTCTATCACTTTGAGATGTATGTAAACCTTTTAAAAAGCTAAATAAGTCTCTTGCCAGTTTTACAATCCAGAAATATTCATCAAGCACCTGGGAGCCTTCTCTTTGAAATGGACTCATCAAGGAGGACATCCCCACCTCGCAGTGTCTGTGGAGGGTAGGAGTCTAACCTCAGCTGGCACCTTGCTCTAAGTTGTAAACTTTTCTCCTGTCAAAGAAACGAGCCATTTTCCCTTCAGGTAAAGGAAATCGGCAAGCACACGTAGCTACCCCAATGACCAGGTAAAGGTCAGAAGGACTCTTGGCAAATGATGCTGTCAAGTCCTCTTACCTGAGAACTAGTTATTATTTATCTTGAGAAATGCATAAAATGGGTTGTATTTGTTTGGCTACATAAAGGGTTAAAATTTTTTTGTCTTTGCAGTATCTTTAACGGATAGACCAGGAAAAACACTATATTCTAATTTAATGTTTATTCAATAATAAAACTGTTTCCTTTCTTTTTTTACCCTTATGGAGAGGTGTTCTGGATTGGCAGGAAATATTGGTTTTGTTTTCCCATGAAGATGGCCCATGTCTTTCCATAATCATTGCTCTTATCTGTAAAAGTTGACATGACACTGTGAGAAGAGCATGGGATATCCATGGCTCTGCCACTTACTGGCTGTGGGGCATTATATACCAATGTTGTGATCATCAATTTCCTCATAAGCACTTTGGAAGTAAATAAGTAGCACTTACTTTACAGTGCTATTATGAGGATTAACAGTGTTTTGTGAATTGCCCAGCACAATGGATTAAAAAAATTAAAAGTTTGCAAGGTAGAATGACAGATTCAATAAGATACATTAAAAACTTCATCTGGGTCTTGATATTCTGTGCAGTGAATGTGTAAAGAACACAGTTTCCACATTCAAGGAACTCGTTCTTGTGATGATGGAGAGCCAGTGACTAGTTCCCATAGCCATTGGTCTCCATGGGCCACAACTTAAGAATCCACTCACCTACAACCTCCATCCAGAGAAGCAATTTTTAAGAACAACTCAGACACTCTCCATGATCCTGAAGCAATCTGTGCCTTCGTGAAAACACACTGTGATGCTCAAGACCACAGTCAAAAACCCTGGTTTGGGTATGGACTTCCCTGGAGGCTCAGATGGTAATGAATCTGCCTGCAGTGTGGGAGACCTGGGTTGAGATCTCTATCTCTGGGTTGAGAAGGTCCTCTGAAGAACGGAACAGCAGCCCACTCCAGTACTGTTGCCTAGAGAATTCCATGGACAGAGGAACCAGGTGAGCTACAGTCCATGGGGCTGCAAAGACTACTGAGCGACACACACACACACACACACACACACACACACACACACACACACACACACACACCCCTCTGTATATGAAGTGGTGTCAGTGCTAGGTTTTAGTCCAAATGGAGGCACTCTAAGTGTCTTTAGGCTTTCAGGATTAACTGCTGAAGGAAGAATGAAGATCTCTGAAACAGGAAGGGGACTAATAATTAGGGCCAGGGCAGAGAATGGGGAGCAAGAGAATTTCTGGACAAGAAAATCGTTCATAATGCACTTGGTCCTGCTTTCTTATCACCAATTCTTATCTCCAAGCTTCAAAAATGAAGCTTGAAATTAAAACAAGACAATTTGTTTCATAGTTTTGTAATTTTATAGTTTCATGAATCCATATTTTTAGGTACCAGGGACCAATATGAACTTTTATTAATTTTTCCAGAAATTCTTTTCAACCTGATTGTTTTTCTTTTCCAAACCATACTGATACCTCACATAAAAAGAGAAACACAAAGATAAGAAAAATAAAAGGAAAAATAGAAGCAAGTAAAGAAAAGGTAAATTATATACAGATAGAAGAGGGTGGAGACATAAGGAGTAAGAGAAAATGGCAGAAGACTGTTTAAACTGGAAGCCGTAGTCTATATGAGTTTCTCACAGAAGCATTATTATCGCTTGAGGCCAGGTGACTTTTTTGTAGGAAGGGGCTTTCCTTCGCACTGGAGGATATTTAGCAGCATCCCAGGCCTCTGCTCACTAGAGGCTAGTGATACCCTCTCCTTTCCCCAGTTGCGACAACCAAAAATGCCTTCAGACGCCGTCAAGTGTCTCCTGGGGGCAACTGGCTGTAAACCAACGGCTTATATGTTAAATTTATTGAGTAGAAACTTCTACGAGTTGATAGAAAGATAAATAACAAATGTACATTGATAGGGGATAGATGATAGATGGACATATAGACACAGTAGAGCTGGATATTTCATATAGATATTTCATCATATATCATATATATATACTCATAATATATATATCCTCAAAGTTTCTGCTCTCTCAGTTTAACATATGGATCATCTAACATTCACTTCTTCAGTCCATTTTGTGTGTAATATTTCACATTTTATATGTATATACTACCAATATATGTTTTTCTAACATATATATAGATGTGAAAAAGACTGAGGAACTAAATATTTTCCTTTCTCCTATTATGACTATTTTTATTTCAAGTGATTATTTTTCCTAGACTATTATTGTGTCATTTGATATTAATACATTCAAAAAGTAAAATACATGGAGTGTAAAAATGCAAATGAGTCATATGCACTTGCATTATTCATATATATTTGCATATTATATAATGTGTATGTTTTATATATATGTCATCACAATCCAAAAAACTCTAAATTGTATCATATCTGACATTTTAGCTTGGCCAATATCTCTTATCTATGGTTCTTTATAGATAAGAAACCATTTCTTTATTCTCTCTGTAAGGTATGGTCTCCCTATTCTATACATGAATATTCTATATATACTCAGAGTTTACAGAAATAGACTCCTAAACACTGAAAAGACAATCCTTCCATTACCCCCAACATCATAACAGACCCACACACACTCCCACAGACCACAGTGTGTAGAAGGACTAAGTCAGAGATGGGTGGAGCTCCCACTACACAGCTGAGTGATGACACTTAGGGTTGGCTTTTGTTGAATCTCTCATGAAAACAATCAGACACACAGGAACAGAATCAGTCCCATAATCAAGATACCATGAATACCAATATTTAAAGGAGCTTGACATCAAGGTGTGTCCCTGTAGCAAAAGAGTAAAGAATCATGAAGACACAAAGAAGAGTCTTGCTGAGTCTCCTATGGATACAGATTTGCTGTGAGTTAAGAACACCCCAGGGGGAACCTGAAGGAACATCAACATCACAACTAAATTTGGAAAGGAAAAAGGTGGGAGGGGATGATGGAGGAAGAGAGAGAACATGAGTCTCTTGGGCTGTGTCCACCGTGAGGATGGAAATAAGAGGAAAATGGCCTCCACTTGGAAACAGACAGTCATTGTTCAGGGACCCTTACCTGTACCTATTTCTCTTTTTCTCAACAGGGCTCAGAGTGCAGATGAAGGTGGAGCAGAGTCCTGGGGTTCTGACCCTCCAAGAGGGCAGAAATTCTTCTTTGATATGCAATTATTCTATCTCCATAAGAAATGTGCAGTGGTTCCAACAAAATCCTGATGGATGCCTCATCTCCTTGTTTTACATAGCTTCAGGAATGCAGCAGAAGGGAAGACTGAAATCCACCATCAATAACAAGGAGCGTTACAGTCAACTCTACATCAGAGACTCCCAGCCTGAGGACTCAGCCACTTACTTCTGTGCTGTGGATGCACAGTGCTCTGCAGACACCTGCAGCCTGTACACAAAACCAGAGTTGAGGACCCAACCCCCTGAGTGGGAGCAGATGCCCAATGGGATTAGAATTGAAATCTCATTGTCTTGCATCTCCTGATTCCTGCAGAAAGCATTTCTATAGAACTACAACTTGACACTGCAGAGTAGGCACATAAGCAGGTCTTCTGGAGATCTCTGTAGCTAGGTAAAATCTATACATTGATCAACTCTTTCTTATCTGATTCTGTCTTTCTGGACAGAAGCAGGTTCAGGACAGAACCAGAGCAGCTAGTTCAGTGTAGAGCAGAACCGTTGATCCCTCTACCTCTAAGGGCATGGAAGCATAAGTCTCACCTTCTCTTCAACATCTTTTTATAACTTACACCGTTACAGACAGAACCTTGGGAAAAGCTCTATTTTTCTTTCCACATACACTTAAATGGGAATAAAAGGAGCAGAAGAAACTAAGAGCCACAATTAATACGAAGGTAGGGCAGAACTTTCTGCACATCAGACCAGAGACTCAGCCACATATCTTGTGTTGCAGCGACACAGGGCTTCCCAGGCTCCTGAAGTCTAAACCCAGATGTGTGTCTGCAGTCCCTAAGCCCAGCATGAGATGGAGGTGTCTGAATGTTTTTACTCACACCTAACACGGTATTAAGAAGTGACTCTGGATAAATCAAATGGATACCACTTTCAAAAAAAATTCGAGATGCTAATGAATATTCAACCTAGTAACTATCTCTTTCATTTCCTAAATAGAACTATCCCTAACCTCCTAATCCATAAATCAGAGAATCAGTGATTTAGTAATTCCAGTTAGCAAATCTTTCAAACCTAATTTTAAGACTCTGTGTAAAAATGGGTATATTCAACAAAGCCACAGTCATCAAGACAGTATGGTACTGGAACAAAGACAGAAATATAGATCAATGGAACAGAATAGAAAGCCCAGAGATAAATCCATGAACCTATGGACACCTTATCTTCGACAAAGGAGGCAAGGATATACAATGGAAAAAAGACAACCTCTTTAGCAAGTGGTGCTGGGAAATCTGGTCAACCACTTGTAAAAGAATGAAACTAGAACACTTTCTAACACCATACACAAAAATAAACTCAAAATGGATTAAAGATCTAAATGTAAGACCAGAAACTATAAAACTCCTAGAGGAGAACCTAGGCAAAACACTGTCGGACATAAATCACAGCAAGATCTTCTATGACCCACCTCCCAGAATATTGGAAATAAAAGCAAAAATAAACAAATGGGACCTAATGAAACTTAAAAGCTTTTGCACAACAAAGGAAACTATAAGTAAGGTGAAAAGACAGCCCTCAGATTGGGAGAAAATAATAGCAAATGAAGCAACAGACAAAGGATTAATCTCAAAAATATACAAGCAGCTCCTGCAGCTCAATTCCAGAAAAATAAATGACGCAATCAAAAAATGCGCCAAAGAACTAAACAGACATTTCTCCAAAGAAGACATACAGATGGCTAACAAACACATGAAAAGATGCTCAACATCACTCATTATCAGAGAAATGCAAATCAAAACCACAATGAGGTACCATTACACGCCAGTCAGGATGGCTGCTATCCAAAAGTCTACAAGCAATAAATGCTGGAGAGAGTGTGGAGAAAAGGGAACCCTCTTACACTGTTGGTGGGAATGCAAACTAGTACAGCCACTATGGAGGACAGTGTGGAGATTTCTGAAAAAACTGGAGATAGAACTGCCATATGACCCAGTAATACCACTTCTGGGCATACACACTGAGGAAACCAGATCTGAAAGAGACACGTGCACCCCAGTGTTCATCGCAGCACTGTTTATAATAGCCAGGACATGGAGGCAACCTAGATGCCCATCAACAGACAAATGGATAAGGAAGCTGTGGTATATACACCATGAAATATTACTCAGCTGTTAAAAAGAATTCATTTGAATCAGTTCTAATGAGATGGATCAAACTGGAGCCCATTATACAGAGTGAAGTAAGCCAGAAAGATAAAGAACATTACAGCATACTAACACATATATATGGAATTTAGAAAGATGGTAATGATAACCCTCTATGCAAAACAGAAAAAGAGACACAGATGTACAGAATAGACTTTTGAACTCTGTGGGAGAAGGTGAGGGTGGGATGTTTCGAGAGAACAGCATCGAAACATGTGTATTATCTATAGTGAAACAGATCACCAGCCCAGGTTGGATGCATGAGACAAGTGCTCGGGCCTGGTGCACTGGAAAGACCCAGAGGGATCGGGTAGAGAGGGAGGTGGGAGGGGGGATTGGGATGGGGAATACATGTAAATCCGTGGCTGATTCATGTCAATGTATGACAAAACCCACTGCAATATTGTAAAGTAATTAGCCTCCAACTAATAAAAATAAATGGAAAAAAAAGGGTATATTCAGCCTGAATGCTGTTTATTCATAACCCATATTATTCTCTCACATGAAGGGAAATCATAGAAAGTCAAACCTTAAAGTGTCAAAGAAAGACAATGCCATGTTCTGTAACCCTTCACTTAATTTTATTTCAACTTCTTACAGAGCATTTAATTGTTAATTTTGTTCATATTCAATAGTATTTACTTATATCATTTGTATCATTATCCTTTTTGTTATGTTTTGGAAGACCATTGGACAAAAGCTAATTTCCAGTCATGAGAATGCTATTTCATCTTGAGAAAATGAGTCACAATTTTTGTACCTCATTCAAGAATCCTCAATTAGGGACCTATTTTCAACCCACTATTATTCATAGGGTTTGTATATTCAATCGTTCAACAAATATGCATTTAATATCTGTCAGGTACTGGATAAGGAGGTTTCAGTAAATAGTTATTTCTCTTATTGAATATGTAACCCTGTGGCAAACAGATTTTTGTTATCATACAGTTCTTATAAAGTAAAAAAGGATGAAATTTGGTATTATAGAGACAAATAGATGTCAATCAGAGAGAGCTTCCTGGATTGTGTGATGCCTCAGTTTGAAGCCTAGTAGTTTAACAGGAGTTAATCAGGCTAAAGACAAAAGAGAGTGGGAGAAAAGTGCTCCAATTTGAGGAAAACCATATACATGTGGGAAGCAAGACAGATGATGGCTAACTTAAGACCAAAATATAATTTGCAAGTGATAAAACACTTTATGCTGTGGGGGACTTAAAATAAACACTAACAGTTCCTGGAGTGAGCAGCCTTAATACTGTGACATGATGCAGTAAATGATTGAGGAACAGCAGTCCCCAGGCTCACCGGTACACTCGGGGCGCACAGGCAGGAACAGCTGCACTGAGGACCAGGGAAAGAGCCAGAAATCATTACTGATGAGAAAGAAATGTTAGTGCTCTAGAGACCCCATTCCTTTTAAATGCAGAGCACATTCTGAAATAAGTTGTGCAAGTTATTATAAATACAGTACATATGCATGAAACATTTTGACTACTGAATAAAAAATGACAGGTAATTTTAAAACAGAAGGAACAGTGAAATAACTAAGACAGAAAGATAAATGCTTTATGATTTCACTTATATGTGAAATCTAAAAAAAAACAGGACAAATGAACAAAGATAACAAAACAGAAACAGACTCATGGATGAAGAGAACAAACAGGCGTTGCCAAAGTGAAACAAGGCGCGAGGAGGAGGAAAGAAAGAGGTGAGACAGATTAAGAGGCACAAACTTCCAGCAGCAAAATAAGTGAGGCACAGATGTGAGTTGTACAGTGAACATCTTAGTCTGGTGAAAGACGGTGACTAGAATTTTGTGGTGAGTATTTTGAAATTCTGAATCACTATGTTGTTTAAAGGAACTAACATAGTACTGTAGGTCAATTACACTCACAAATAAACAATCAGCTCATAGAAAAAAAGATCAGATTTGTGGTTACCAGGGCCAGGAGGCAGGGGGAGACGGACTTGGATGAAGGCAGTCAAAAGGCACAAAGTGTCAGTTATAAGATAGTTAACTAAGTACAATGAACGTAATGCACAACATAATAAATATAATTAACACTGCTGTATTTATACATAAAAGTTGAGAGTAAATCCCAAGTGCTCTCACCACAAGGAAAAACATTGTTTTCTATTTATTTACTTTTGTATCTATATGAGATGATGGATGTTGACTAAACCTTCTATGGTAATCATTTCCTGATGAATATGTCATTATGCTGGACAGAGTAAACTTACACAGATCTGTATGTCAATTTTATCTCAATAAAACAGGAAGGAAAAAAACAAAAGAGAGGAAATATGTTTTTAAAAAAAGTGCTATCTTAAGAAGACAAAAGATTTTCTGGCTATTCCAGTATAGCTGATATGGAATTATCTTCTAACTGTAAACCACTCCAAAACTGGGAAAACATATGAAGCAACTATTTCCAAGGAGTGCAGGCAGTGAAAGTTTGCCATCTGTGGGAGAAAGAAAGCCTGCAGAACGACCCCCATAGTCACCAGACATCTCCCAGGGGATTTTCTAACCTTCAGCACAAGGACCTGGAGCCCCGCAGAGTGGCAGCTTGCTGTATGCAAGAAACAGAGATCAGAATTAGGGCTGGTGATATCATTGAAATTTGAGGGGAAAGGTGTTGAAGAGAAGTGAACTTCATAAAAACGACCTCAAAATCTGTAGAGGGAGTTTTTTGAACCTACACAAGAGCTACACATGCACACACACAGAGAGAGAGACAGGGAAAGCTAGCACAAAACAGCTTTTGAGGGTCTAAAACTCCAAGGAGATTTCAGAGACTTTGCTGTGGTGGGAAGACATAGGAGATCTGGCTTTTCCAGAGTGAAGAACTTTGGTAAAAATGCCTTGCTCAATTGAGTCACCAGAATAAAAATCGTGGGCCAAAAGTCAAGGTTAATTCCTGGTACAAAAAATAAATAAATAAGGAATAAAAACCATGACCTAACAGATATTCAAGTAAACCTCAACAGACTTTAAATGATAATTTAGCAAAGTTAATATATTTTTGATGAAGACAAAATAATTGAGCTCTGCCTCTTCTTTTTTTTTTCAACTTTTTGTTTTGTATTTTAGTTGATTAAGCATGTTGTGATAGTTCCAGTTGTACTGCGAAGTGACTCAGTTATATGTACACCTGTATCTATTCTTCCCTGGTGGCTCAGATGGTAAAGAATCCTCCAGCAATGCAGGAGACCTGGGTTCGATCCCTGGGTTGAGAAGATCCCCTAGATGAGGGAATGGCAACCCACTCCACTATTCTGGCCTGGAGAGTTCTATGGACTGTATAGTCCATGGGGTTGCAAGAGTTGGACACGACTGAGCAGCTTTCACTTTCATACCTTTTCACATCAGAGAGTAAAAACATCTGTAGCATAAATTCACATACAGTTATTTTCTGAATCTGCAGCCTGATGTTTTATGAGGATTTTTACTTTCAATACTTTGCAGAATATAATCCACATAAGCAATGGGAATAGATTTCTTAAAGAATGCCTGATTTCTCATTGTAAATCAACACAATCTGATGGTACTGCCAATTCTCTGGGGATAGCAAGGTCATGGTTGAGACCAGCTTAGAGGAGCAGAGGTTGAGTTAGTAGATCTTTGAAATATCAAATGATCTTCTCTGCTCTTTGATTTTCATGTTCCTTTCACAATGATTTATTTCTCCATTACAGAAACAGACAAGTAGAGATGTTAGATTTGGCTGAAAAGGAAGATTTTACATTTTCTTTGTTTGAGAGAGTAAATCATGGTGCTTTCCTGATTTCAAACCTGAATAAATGGCAACAGCATTTACCTTCTTCCGACTTATTAACAGTGACTCAATCCTGTGCAGAGATTTAAATCTTAATCTCTACATTCTTACTGTGCATTTACTCTCTTATATACACCTAATTTGTTTAATCTCATGCTCTTTTTATGCATCCGAGTCCCTCGTAAGCACAGGGTATGAGAACGTTTAACCAGAGAGTTCAGTAGCTAGAGATGTGACCACCAGATGGTGGTGCAGCTCCGCTGATCAGAACATGTGGTGGGTTCATTTGAGTGGGTTCTGAATGAATAGGCTTAGAGCAGAAGCAGGGCCTTTTTCTTATTGGTTGGGTAGACAATGTGAGAAACCACTATGACTGCTAGGAAAGAAGGGGGCACTTGGTAATAGAGGCAACTCTTCTGGCTGGAGACTGCAGATTCACAATTGATCCTAAATGGGGAAAACAATGAAGACACCCATTGGAGTTTTAATCACATTCTTGTGGCTGCAGCTGGACTGTGAGTTGAGGGTTTAAGGGAAATACAGTGTATTCATAGATATTCTTTAGATGCCAAGACTGACTTTATTCAGGTTTCTTCTAGTTATTGTAGAAAAGGAAGAGTAAAATCTGACAACCCTTGTCCTTTCTCTGACTTCTCCTTTCTCCATAGGGGTCAGCCTGGGAAACGAGGTGGAGCAGAGTCCTTCTACCCTGAGTGTCCAGGAGGGAAACAGCTGTTTTATCACCTGTACTTATACAGATGTTACTTCAAGCTACTTCCCTTGGTATAAGCAAGAACCTGGAAAAGGCCCCCAGCTCCTTATAGACATTCGTTCAAATATGGGTAAAAATGAAGGCCAGAGACTGACTGTTTTATTGAATAAGACGGCGAAACATCTCTCCCTGCACATCACCACCACTGAAGCTGGAGACTCAGCTGTCTACTTCTGTGCAGCAAGTACACAGTGCTTCCCAGGCATCCGCTACCTGTACTCAAACCTGTGACTGGGACAGCCCCCTTCCTTTGGCACAACCTTCAAGTTATAGCATTTGTCATAGTGTTTATCTACAAGTGGAAACTAACGTATCAGACATGAAAAACATAGAATAAAATTAGGTTTCATATGATGCAGAGAGTGTTAAAACACATTCTGTTGGATGACTATTGCTTACTGAATTCTTGAAGGGAGTTAGGTTTTATTTTAAAATTCAGGCTTTAAAAATGACTTTATACTTGCTATCAGACTCCTCTTCTATAAATGAATGCTTGGGAACAATACTACATTCCTATTATGGATGGGTTCTTAATGCTTGTGTTTCAAAAATTATGTATGTTATTTTTCACTTATTGTAAAAATTATATTCTAAATGTAGAAAATGTGTCTAATACAAAAATGTTGTAAAATTTATAACTCTGCATCCAGATAATTTATTGCTAACATTTGATTTACTCTCTTTTTAAGTTCTAGTATGATTAGAATTCTGATTTTTTTCACTTACTATTATATCTTGAAATGAGCATTTTCAGTTTCATTGTCTTCATCTTTATCAACAACTTTATAATTGCTTCATGAGAGATTTTTCTCACAATTATATTTAAAATTTTCTTTCTATATTTCTGGCAAAATTGGACTGTCCTTTCTATATATTCTGACTACTTTCTTGTTGAAAATGTGACTTGGGTTTTCTTTAGAGCCCAGTGATGGAGCGTATATATTTTTGTACGTTTGAGGGAAATCAAAATAGAAAGTGATTTATTCAAGAATATAATTTGAGGATTAGGCTCACAATTCTATTCTTCTTTGCAAAATGTTATTAGTGTTCATGTTTACTCTCATGTAAGTTAGAAGGGAGACTTGTGTCTTTTAATCAAATTGCCTTGTGATATAATTTTGTAATCACACCCTGACCTATTAACTCCATGCAAACCTTGATTTTATATTTTTATCTTTTCAGGAGTTTTATAAGAATAAGTGAAAGTTGCTCAGTTGTGTCAGACTCTCCAGGCCAGAATACTGGAGTGGGTAGACTTTCCCTTCTCCAGGGGATCTTCCCAACCCAGGGATTTGACCCAGGTCTCCCACATTGCAGGCAGATTCTTTACTAGCTGAGCCACAAGGGAGGCCCAAGAATACTAGAGTGGGTAACCTATCCCTTCTCCAGTGGATCTTCTCAGCCCAGGAATTGAACTGAGGTCTCCTGGATTGCAGAAGGATTCTTTACCAACTGAGCTATGAAGGAAGCCCCGTATGAATAAAGTCATACAATAAAAAACCTTTTGAGCAGTCTGCATCTTTGTGAGGCAGAGCACATGGTACTAGGCCTGTAAATGATCGCTTTCCCTGCCACCGCTCTCACTAATTTTTAACCCAGATGTTTTGAACTTTTAAGTTATTTTGCAAAAATAACTCATCATTTCAAGTGTTTGAATTCCTTTAGAAATTTTATTTGTATTTCTACAGAAGAAACATTATGGCAACTGATAATGAGCAGATTCATTGGAGTGTTGGACCAACTAATAATCAAGTTAAGACATATTCTTCATGCAAAGCTAACTGTACCAACTCCATTATGAATTTTTCTAATATTTTAAGGCAAATTTTATCAGTCAAATTTCACTTTAGTAGTGCTAGTTGGGGTATGTTTAATATTTGGTGTTTACAGGAGTTGATGCTAAATAACATCAACAATTCTTTAACATTGTTGCACAATCAATGGGCTTGTTGAACCAAATTATAGCATTAGGATGGTTACTGTTTCAAGTGAAGCCAATATATTAGTAAGTTATTTTGTTGGTAGGAGAAAATCATCAAGTAGGGGAAATCAAAAATATATAACACACTAGTGTTAAAGTGGGCAAGTACCACTAAAAAGATGAAAAATAGAAGAATGCAAAGGGTAGTATGACAAACAGTGGTTCCAGACATCTTAGAGAATTCTCTAGTGGTCTTGGATAGAGATATACACTTTAGGCAGTTGTATATTTGTTTCAAGGATCGTGGGTCAACCCATCTTCTATGGACTATCTGCTTCTGACCATTCTTAGGAGAACTTCGGTTAAATACCTCTAATATAAGTAACTTTACAATTCTTGTCAATTAGGGATGCATGATGTTACAGTAGTTGGTACACATGTGATAAAGGATCAACTTCTTGTACTTTACCTGCTGAAAAGATAACAAATGGAACATATTAAAGTCATGCACAAGTTCAATGGCAGTTTTTCTCTGGGTATTTTGCCAGCACTTGATCACCCAGGTTATCATGAAAAAACTGATTAAATGAAAGCCTAGGAAATCAACCTGTGCCTGTGATGAAAAGACTGATTATAGTGGGTTTATTTATTTAGTTCAGTTGGTGAAGGATTGGAATATGTGTGATTTGGGCCCTTGTGAATTACCTGGGCATATTAGGGACCAGCTGGTAGTGAGACAACGTGTGACTTTGTGGGGGAAGAAAGCAGGGCCATGGGGGCCAAGACTAATTAATAATGTATTAGGCCACAGTAATTCGAGGGCGTCTGGTACTGTAATTCATTTCAGTTCTAGTATTCCATTTGTTCTTTCCACTTCTTCAGAAGATAGAGAGACAATAAGAGTAGTAAAATTTCTGAGTGAGGGCAAAACTTTATTTAACTATCTCAGAGAAACTTGCTTCCTTATAGAGATACAATTAGAAATTACACAGGTAGTAAACACTGCATCAAGTTCATTTTTAATTATGGTGAGTGCTGTGGTTTATCAAAAGATTGCTTCAACCCATATGAAGAATAAAAATGCTGTTACTAGTACATACTTGTAACCTATGGAGATGTGAAATTGTTTAAATTTCTTTTGGAAAAACCCAAATATTTCCTTGGTATAGTATTCTAGTTCATAATCGACTTTTACAAATTTTATGGGATTTTGTGGGTTCCAAAAAATGCATGAGCTGACCCCAGTATCTACCAATCTAGAAAAGTTTTCCCACAATGTTATTTTTTTAATGTTGCAGCCAATATTTCTCCAATGCCATGTCTCAAGGATTTGAATAAGAGTTCAATGGAGATCATTTGGCTTCACCAGACAGCTCTCTTGACTTTGATATATTTTGTCCTCATGGATCAAACAAATCAATCATTCCTATTCATTCCTTACAAAATCAGGGTCTGGCATTCTGAACCTAAGATGAAATTTTTGAGACTTTCTGTGGATTTGCCTTTATGTTCTAGAAAAGGTTCTTGCATAAGGACTTTACTCAGAAAGTTATATTTAATGTGATAATCTGCTCAATCATTTTTTTCCAGTACTCTGCAGAATCTTTCATGCTGAGAGACTTTGTCTTTATAACAAAATTTCTTTGAGGAGCATGATAAAATCAAATAATTCATGTATTTAGTGTTCATTTTAGTTGGAGTGCATAAGACATATGCTGAGACTAAGAAAAGTCAGAGACTTAGGAAATCTCATTGTCTCCGTTGTATTTGGAAGCTATGAACTGCATTCAAAACCTACACTGAATATAATTTTTTTTCTTTTGTAAATTGACTTGCCCAAGAGAGATGCACAAGTTCAGCTACTTGAATTAATCATACTTCCCCTAAGGACTGAATTTTTTTTTTTTAATTAGTTGGAGGTTAATTACTTCACAACATTTCAGTGGGTTTTGTCATACATTGACATGAATCAGCCATGGAGTTACATATATTCCCCATCCCGATCCCCCGTCCCACCTCCCTCTCCACCCGATTCCTCTGGGTCTTCCCAGTGCACCAGGCCCGAGCACTGGTCTCATGCATCCAACCTGGGCTGGTGATCTGTTTCACTATAGATAATATACACGCTGTTCTTTTGAAACATCCCACCCTCACCTTCTCCCACAGAGTCCAAAAGTCTATTCTGTACTTCTGTGTCTCTTTTTCTGTTTTGCATAGAGGGTTATCATTACCATCTTTCTAAATTCCATATATATGTGTTAGTATGCTGTAATGTTCTTTATCTTTCTGGCTTACTTCACTCTGTAATAATGGGCTCCAGTTTGATCCATCTCATTAGAACTGATTCAAATGAATTCTTTTTAACAGCTGAGTAATATTCCATGGTGTATATACCACAGCTTCCTTATCCATTCGTCTGCTGATGGGCATCTAGGTTGCTTCCATGTCCTGGCTATTATAAACAGTGCTGCGATGAACATTGGGGTGCACGTGTCTCTTTCAGATCTGGATTCCTCAGTGTGTATGCACAGCAGTGGGATTGCTGGGTCATATGGCCGTTCTATTTCCAGTTTTTTAAGGAATCTCCACACTGTTTTCTATAGTGGCTGTACTAGTTTGCATTCCCACCAACAGTGTAAGAGGGTTCCCTTTTCTCCACACCCTCTCCAGCATTTATTGCTTGTAGACTTTTGGATAACAGCCATTCTGACTGGCTTGTAATGGCACCTCATTGTGGTTTTGATTTGCATTTCTCTGATAATGAGTGATGTGGAGAATCTTTTCATGTGTTTGTTAGCCATCTGTATGTCTTTTTGGAGAAGTGTCTGTTTAGTTCTTTGGTCCAATTGAGCTTCAGGAGTTGCCTGTGTATTTTTGTGATTAATTCTTTGTCCATTGCTTCATTTGCTATTATTTTCTCCCATTCTGAAGGCTGTCTTTTCACCTTGCTTATAGTCTCCTTCGAGGTGCAGAAGCTTTTAATTTTAATTAGGTTCCATTTGTCTATTTTTGCTTTTATTTCCAATATTCTGGGAGGTGGGTCATAGAGGATCCTGCTGTGGTTTATGTCGGAGAGTGTTTTGCCTATGTTTTCCTCCAGGAGTTTTATAGTTTCTGATCTTACATTTAGATCTTCAATCCATTGTGAGTTTATTTTTGTGTATGGTGTTAGAAAGTGTTCTAGTTTCATTCTTTTACAAGTGGTTGACCAGTTTTCCCAGCACCACTTGTTAAAGAGATTGTCTTTTCTCTATTGTATATTCTTGCCTCCTTTGTCAAAGATAAGTTGTCCATAGGTACGTGGATTTACCTCTGGGTTTTCTATTTTGTTACATTGATCTATATTTCTGTCTCTGTGCCAGTACCATACTGTCTTGATGACTGTGGCTTTGTAGTATAGCCTGAAGTCAGGCCGGTTGATTTCTCCAGTTCCATTCTTCTTTCTCAAGATTGTTTTGGCTATTCAAGGTTTTTTGTATTTCCATACAAATTGTGAGATTATTTGTTCTAGTTCTCTGAAAAATACCATTGGTAGCTTGATAGGGATTGCATTGAATCTATAGATTGCTTTGGATAGTATACTCATTTTCACAGTATTGATTCTTCTGATCCATGAACATGGTATATTTCTCCATCTATTTGTGTCCTCTTTGATTTCTTTCACCAGTGTTTTATAGTTTTCTATGTATAAGTCTTTTGTTTCTTTAGGTAGATATATTCGTAAGTATTTTATTCTTTTCGTTGTAATGGTGAATGGAATTGTTTCCTTAATTTCTCTTTCTGTTTTCTCATTGTTAGTGTATAGGAATGCAAGGGATTTCTTTGTGTTAATTTTATACCCTGCAACTTTACTATATTCATTGATTAGCTCTAGTAATTTTCTGGTGGAGTCTTTAGGGTTTTCTATGGAGAGGATCATGTCATCTGCAAACAGTGATAGTTTTACTTCTTCTTTTCCTATCTGAATTCCTTTTATTTCTTCTTCTGCTCTGATTGCTGGGGCCAACACTTCCAAAACTATGTTGAATTGTAGTGGTGAGAGTAGGGACCCTTGTCTTGTTCCTGACTTTAGGGGAAATGCTTTCAATTTTTCACCATTGAGGATAATGTTTGCTGAGGGTTTGTCATATATGGCTTTTATTATGTTGAGATATGTTCCTCCTGTGCCTGCTTTCTGGAGGGTTTTTATCACAAATGAATGTTGAATTTTGTCAAAGACTTTCTCTGCATCTATTGAGATAATCATATGGCTTTTATTTTTCAATTTGTTGACGTGGTGTATTACATTTATTGATTCATGAATATTGAAGAATCCTTGCATCCCTGGGATAAAGCCCACTTGGTCATGATGTATGATCTTTTTAATACACTGTTGGATTCTGTTTGCTAGAATTTTGTTAAGGATTTTTGCATCTATATTCATCAGTGATATTGGCCTGTAGTTTTCTTTTTTGTGGCATCTTAGGTTTTGGTATTAGGGTGATGGTGGCCTCATAGAATGAGTTTAGAAGTTTACTTTCCTCAGCAATTTTCTGGAAGAGTTTGAGTAGGATAGGTGTTAGTTCTTCTCTAAATTTTTGGTAGAATTCAGCTGTGAAATAATCTGGTCCTGGACTTTTGTTTATTGGATGATTTCTGATTACAGTTTCAATTTACATGCTTGTGATGGGTCTATTAAAATTTTCTATTTCTTCCTGATTCAGTTTTGGAAAGTTTTACTTTTATAAGAATGTGTCAATTTCTTCCAAATTTTCCATTTTATTTGCATACAGTTGCTGATGATAGTCTTTTATGATCCTCAAAGTAGCATAATTTGGATTGGCATATTCTGGTTTTCTTCAATTATGTTATAGGCATGGTTTTCAATTATGAAGGTCCTCTCAGAATGATGTCTCTTTTTATAGACCATGCTGTTTTATACTATTTCTAAATTAGTTTGATTTAGGTCTGTTTGGTGTGAGTCCATGGTACTCATATTTACTTTCTAAGTTGACTACTATGCAATTTTTCTCAGCTTGTAAAGGACCTTTAATATTTTTCTTTATATTTTAGCTTTTACCTTATCTTCAAACAAATTTCCCTCTCTATATTCCTACATGTTCATGTCTCTATACGTAATTAAGCTTTCTTTTTTATATTTATTTTTAATTTTCTTCCAAGTACAAAAATGTTATTTAGATTAAATAACTATAGTATGTAACTCAAGAAATTAGTATGAACAGTAAAACAAAATGAAAGAAATCAAAGTGAAGGAATTAAAGCAGAAATTGACTGATCATGGGAAAATAATAAAATCAATAATAAAATCATAATCTGACATTTTGAAAAGGATTGTTTTAATAATTGGAAGTGTATTAACAGATGGATTTGATCTGGGAAGATTTCCTTTTGACCTGGCTATTCATTCATTATAGCTGTTCAGAACATATGTATTTGTGCAAGCTTATCTGATTTTGGTAGCTCTTACAAATATTTGGATTCCTCTCTAATTTGACTGAACATATAGATATAGCATTTATTCCTTTTCTTTAATCTCCTTGTTGCATTTAGGTTATTTCTGTGGTGTATAAGAAAAAAATGGTGAGTTGTTCTCAACCATGTTTACATTGAAATCTTGACTTCCACTTACTGCTTGCATATTTTGTCTTTTACTGTGAGGGTTTCCAAGTTTTACTCTAGAAGGTGCTGAGGTAGTAACTGTGGTTCAAATTTATGAGATGTATAGATGCTTCAAATTTCTGGAGTGCATCTAAAAATTATTCTCCCTTCTGTCCATAAACCTCTCATAATCTTCTGGAAGTCTCACAACTATGATGATTCTGTAGAGGTCAAACCATGGTTTAAATAAAGTAGTTGTGTAGGAAGGACCAGGTTTCATGAATAAAGGCAAGAAAAAGGGAAGAATTTTGGCTTCTACCACTTGTATTTAATATTGTACCAGGGGTTCTAGTCAGTGCAATAAGGCAAGAGGAAGAAACAAAAGACAAAGAGTTTTGAAAGGAAAAGTGAACCTATCTTTAGCCACAGATGGTATAATTGTCTGAGTATAAAATACATTGGTATCTATGAAAGAAATCTACCAGAAAAAATAAGAAAGTTAAAGTCAAATATACACCTCCCACATGATCCAGCTATTTCACCCCAGATATTTACCCAAGAGAAATGAAAGCATGTAAAAAAAACCTTATTCACACATATTCATAGCAACTTTATTTGTAACAGCCCTAAACTGGGACTAACCTAAATGCACATCAACAGGTGAATAGATAGGAAAATTGTTTTGTACCCATATAATGGAATACTACTCAGCAACACAGAAGAATAAGCCATTGATACTTATAACCATGAAAGAATCTTAAAATAACTATGCTGAATGAAGGAAGCTAGACAAAAAGTATATATTATCCCATTTATATCATGTTATAAAATATGTAAACTAATTAATAACAAGTTTTGCATGAAAATGGGAGTAGGAGGTGGGGAGAGAGTTGAGAGGACCACAAAGAGATGTGAGGAAACTTCTGGTGGTGATGCACAGTTCATTATCTTGATTGTGATGATGATTTCACAATTATGCATGTATATGTACATACATATTTGTCTAATCTTATGAAAATTTACTTTAAATAAGTGCAGTATATTTTTTATGAAAATTATGCTTTAATAATGGCATTAAAATCCAAATTTAGCAAATATCTTTTTTCATTGTTGTACAAGACTTCTGATGCTGCTGCTGCTGCTGCTAAGTCGCTTCAGTCGTGTCCGACTCTGTGGGACCCCATAGACGGCAGTCCCGTGACTCAAATGCAAACATTTGTCCTCTACATTCTCACTGGCCTTAAAATATTTTCTTTAAAGTGTGGATAACAACTTTTTGCATCTGTGTATTCTATACTTATTTTTTTGACTCAGCATCATCAAGCCTGTATTGTTTTCCCCCCTTATAGCAGAATAAAAGTTTTTAGCTGCTTTTCCTGAATTCCTTTCTAGCATAATTTTGAGGCAGGTTCTGACAATGCAATTTGGAAGGCAAAGGAGAAAGGAAGAAATATGTGAGGCCAACCAGTATTTGAGTCTGCTTTTCCTACTTAATCGGAATCTGGGAAACCAGTCACACGTTGACTTTGGGCTCATGGAACTCCCTGATCTGTAACTGTGGAGAGTCAACTCTCTGAAGAAAACTGAGCTAAGCTCCCATCTATGTGTCTAGGGACTAATGATTCCAGAGGCTTTACTGACTGTTTCCTTCTACAGAACTTTATCCTGAGAGCCCTCAAAATTTTTGGTTTCTTTTAATTTTTTTTAAAATAAAATGAACATTCATAAAAAGCCAGATTTAAAAAAAAGTGAGCTAAAGAAGACTTCTTTTTGCTGTTGGTACTTCACAGAGAAGGATCGTTTATCACAACTGGTAGAGTCATGGGCTTCCCAGGTGGCACTAGTAAAGAACCAACCTGCTAGTGCAGAAGACATAAGAGACGTGGATTCAATCCCTGGGTCAGGAAGGTCCTCTGGAGAAGGATATGGCAATGCCCTCCAGTATTCTTGCCTGGAGGATCCCATAGAGAGAGGAGCCTGGTGGGCTATAGTCTATAGGGTCGCAAAGGGTCCAACACAACTGAAGCGACTTAGCACAGTCTAGGCATGGAAACATTTTTCCATTCTGAGCCCAGAGCTTTCTCCCTGAACCTTGGCAACTACCTTTGACTAGACAATGATCACAAATGAAATTTTGTTGGACTGTTTTCAACAAAACCTCTTAGGGAGCTTTCAAAATTACAAATTCACAAGTCTCAATTCTGGAAAAAAATGATTCATGAAATTTGTGGTGCATCCAGAATCTGTTATTTTAAATCATGCACATATTGATTCTATCGTCAGCTGCTGTATAAATATCAATCTATAAGTCTTTAATGATTTGAAAAGCTGGGAAAGAACAGTTCTAACCCAAGCTCCAGGCTTTTGACAGGAATTCACATCTTTAGGATTCCAGACACGGTGGAGGAAAATTATTTGGTTAAAGTTTGGCATCAAAATGTTGGTATAACATTTTGCTTATTACTTATTACATTAAGTAATAAAAAGTGTACTTGAGATTAGATCTCTACTAAGTGTATTGTTAGTAAGATTTAGTAAGATTAGTATTTGTTGGTCACACAGTAAAGAATCTGCCTGCAGTGAGGGAGACACAGGTTCGATCCCCAGATTGGGAAGTTCCCCTGCAGAAGGGAAAGGCAACCCACTCTGGTATTCTTGCCTGGAGAATTCCATGGACAGAGGAGCCTGGCAGGCTACCGTCAATGGGTTCACAAAGAATCAGAGACGACTAAATGACTAATAGCCAGCTTGAAACTGTGAGAGAATAAGATATTCATATCAGAACATCAAGTAGAATTTCATAAATTCAATTATCGTGTTTCTTTCTGGCTAGGATTCCTATTTTCATTTTCAAATGATTTTTACATTCAGGAATATATGACTATTAGTAAGATATGTGACTTTTCCTCCTTAAAAGCTTTTATTAAAAGATAGAATTCCTTACAATTGATATAATTTAGGACTAGTCCCTCACAGCTCAGTTGGTAAAGAATCAGCCTATAAAGCAGGAGGTCCAGGTTTGATTCCTGGGTCAGGAAGATCCCCTGGAGAAGGAAATGGCAAACCACTCCAGTATTCTTGCCTGGAGAGTCCCATGGGCAAAGGAGCCTTGCAGGCTACAGTCCATGGGGTTGCAAGAGTTGGACAAGACTTAACGACTAAACCAACCAACCAAGGAAACAGTGCATTTCAGAAAGTAGTGATTCCTCAAAGATTGTCTAGTCATCATTTTTAATTGGACAGATATTTTGTGATGTAATAAATCTCAGTTTACTGCTTTACATATTAGGGTACAGTGTTGAAAAAAAGAATCGCTCAGTAATGACTTGATTTTTTATTACTTCTTTCTGGTATTTGATGAACTATGGCTAGCTCACACTGAATTCATGAGGATGTAAAGGACTGTTTTAACATACTCAAGGAAATTGATATCTTTTCAGTTACAGACATACCCTAGGGATGTTCTGTTAAAGGACTTCTGTCAGGTAGAGACCTAACAACGAAATAGACCTAAGAGGTTAGAGCAACTTGGTCAGATTTCCAAGTGCCATCTGAAGACTGGTATATTCTCAAAATTAAAGCTGGGGATGTGAACATGTTCGGGAGACTAGGTCACAAGCATCCCATTCCTCTCTCTGTCCACAAGGGAGTGCAGCTTCCTGACGCCAACGCATTTCCTGTGTGAAATGCAGGCTTCGACTTGTCACTTCACTGTGATTTCAACCTTTCTTCCTCTTAAAAGAAGTGTCAGGTGTCGCCTCTTTATTCGGGTGACACTCCAGAGATGAGCTCCTCTCCAGGTTTAGTGACTGTGATACTCCTAATGATTGGTAAGTAAAATGCCTCTTAAAACACGGATTTTTCCTTCTATTATGTCAGCAAAATCTTTAACCATAATTTTATCCCAGAAAAATATGCCCAGCGTGACACAGAATTTTTATTTATAATTTGCTCAGGGCAAACCCATGGAAACTCAGTGACCCAGATGGATGGCCAAGTGACTCTTTCAGAAGGGACTTCTGTGACTATAAACTGCACATATTCAACCTCTGGGTACCATGCTCTTTTCTGATATGTCCAGTATCCTGGAGAAGGCCCACAGCTCCTCCTGAAAGCCACGAAGATCAATGAGAAAGGAAGCCACATACAATACAGAAACCACCTCTTTCCACTTGGAGAAAGCCTCAGTCCAAGAGTCAGACTCGGCTGTGTGCTACTGTGCCTTGGGTGACACAGTGACAGAAATTGCAGGGGGAGCTGAGCATAAATTCTGAGCAGCAGTGGGGCCTGGATGCTGAGTGTCTCTGACCCCCTCTCATCCCTGAAGAGTTTATGGTGGTTTGTCGCTCAGTCTCTGGTTGATACAAACATCATACCAATGTCTAGAGCATAAGAACAAGAAGTAAACATCCCCTTGTGTGAATGCTCAGTCACTTCAGTCATGTCCGACTCTTTGGCATCCCATGGACTGTAGCCCACCAGGCTCCTCTGTCCATGGAATTCTTCAGGCAAGAATACTGGAGTGGGTTGCCATACCCTCCTCCAGGGGATCTTCCCAACCCAGGAATCGAACCTGGGTCTGCTGCATTGCAGGTGGATTCTTTACCACTGCATCACTGGGAAACGTTCCCTTTACCCAGCCTCTTATTAGTGAAGCTAAAAGTGTCTGACATCAATGGTTCCTTATCAAAGACCAAAGTAATTTCAAGGTTAAACCATATAAACAATGCAACAGTCCCTTTCTCATCCTTGCAGTCAAAATCCATGCCCCGCAGGTTGTTCCAGGCCAACTTGATGGGTTTTGCTTTACTGAGTTTTATCATACTTTTAGTATACAATATACTTTTAGAGAACCAGAGTGCACCAGAGAAAGTGTCATTTGCATAGTGTCTTCCTGACAGAGCATGCAGGAGAAGTAATAGAGCTACAGCCTCCAAAAACCACGACTTATGAAAAACTTTTATTTTTAGATTGAAGTAGAGTTGACACACAGTGTTGTGTCAGTGTCAGGTGCACAGCAGAGTCACCGTCATGTGCACGAGTGTAATGTGTGATACACGTAGTGCATGGGTTCTTTCTCAGATTCTCCCTTATAGAGTACTGCAAAATACTGAGTATTTTGTAATAATCTTGAAACTGTGAGAGATAAGGAAGTAAGAGAAGGTGGTGTATTGAAAAGAATAATAGAGCAATCAATCTCTGTATTGCCCTGCAAATATACTGCTGGTCTTTGCAAATATTGGTGCAATCCTATTTAATTAACATCTGTTTATTGGCACACTAGGAGTACTTTTGCTGCTTGGGAGAAAGTTTTAAGCACAGAAGTGAACAACATATGTTTTCTGGTTCTGCAGTGGCTATTATGATAAGAATGACTAAAAATATTATTGACCTTTAAATGCCTGCTGCTTCTAAAATATTTTTCTTGTCTTCATTCTACCACATTCATGAAAATTTTCTTCTATTTTATTCAAAGGCTGTATTTGTAGGCCTTGTGAATGAGCTATAGTCATAACATTAATATATTTTTGTTATGCACTGTTGATTTAAATGTAATATATATCAGCTATGCATCATTGGTTTAAATCTAGTTAATTTTTTATTAGATTGGTTTAAATGCAAATTTTATTTTTAAAAGTTCTATAAATAAAGTGCATGTCAAAGTATACTTCAAACAAAACAAAATGTTGTGCAATAAAATGTTTTCTCTGAAACTTGTATAAACATAGTAGATTAATAATGCACATTTATCTCTAAGATAGTAAAGAAATCAGAAAGGGTATAAACCTGCAAACACAAAAAGAATAGATGAGGAGATCACAGCACATAGTGATGTTGACGAAATGTCAGAAGGTGAGAAGTGTAAGGAAGAATTAAAGCTTGTGTTACAGACTAGATGAAGAAGAAACCTAGGTTCAGTGCGAGAGGTGTCGCAATGTGAGCTATGCAAAAGTTTAAAAGAGAAGGACCATCAGTTCTAATGAGATGGATGAAACTGGAGCCCATTATTACAGAGTGAAGTAAGCCAGAAAGATAAAGAACATTACAGCATACTAACACATATATATGGAATTTAGAAAGATGGTAACGAAAACCCTATATGCAAAACAGAAAAAGAGACACAGAAGTACAGAATAGACCTTTGAACTCTGTGGGAGAAGGTGAGGGTGGGATGTTTCAAAAGAACAGCATGTATATTATCTATGGTGAAACAGATCACCAGCCCAGGTGGGATGCATGAGACAAGTGCTCGGGCTTGGTGCACTGGGAGGACCCAGAGGAGTCGGGTGGAGAGGGAGGTGGAAGGGGGGATCGGGATGGGGAATACGTGTAACTCTATGGTTGATTCATATCAATGTATGACAAAACCCACTGAAATGTTGTGAAGTAATTAGCCTCCAACTAATTTTAAAAAAATTGAAAGAAAGAAAAACAAAATTTAAAAAAAAAAAGAGAGAGAGAAGGACCAGTTACCTTTGAATAGTTGAGAAAGATGGTGCTGCTCTCTCGAGTGCCTGCGTATGTGTGGATTGAAGGTTTGTGGCTGGTGCTAAAACAGGAGGCCTGAGTGAGATTACTTGTAAGTAAAGAACACCAATGCTCTCCACAGTTCTTTATAGTAGTGTTAGTTGCTCAGTCATGTCTGTCTCTTTGCGACCCCATGGACTGTAGCCTGCCAGGTTCCTCTGTCCATGGGATTTTTCCAGGTAAGAATACTGGAGTGGGTTGCCATTCCCTTCTCTAGGGGATCTTCCTAACCCAGGGATCAGACCTGGGTCTGCTGCATTGCAGGCAGATTCTTTACTGTTTGAGCCACCAGGGGATTTATGACAAGCAATAATTGCTTTCTAAATCCAGAAGAAAAGTGGAAGTTAGTCTTTGATGAATTAAGAACATCACATACAAAATTGTTCCAAACTTTGTGTATTACTTGGGCTTCCCTGGTGGCTCAGATGGTAAATAATCTGCCTGCAATGCAAGAAGTTTCACACACATAAAACCAGCACATTTTAATATAACAGGAACATTTTAATAAATATACATATTTATATATTGAGTAGATATTCTTCACCACAGCTGTGTAAAATTTTAAAGATATGAGATATGGAACAGAGGTTAAATTTATTCTTTGTAATCCACAGGGCCAGAGAATCCAAATCACAGGAGAGGGGCTTCTACCTCTGGAAATGAAGTAGTCTTGGTTGCCCAGGGACCATTTCTTACAACAGGTTCTTTAGGGTCAATCTTCTATTTGCACTATTTTTCTAGAAGACACAGGCAGTATTGAGGCTTTCTTAGGTTTATTCTCACAGAGGTAACCAGAAAATTCCAAGGCAGAGGAAGATAATTCTGGAAACTCACAGAAGTTAAGGGAAGTGTCTTAGGTAAAGAACATTTTATTGGGGAAATTGTAAAGAACATTGTAGTGGAGTTTGGAAGAAAAATAATCGAATATAGACGCTGAGCCAGCGATGACCAAGGCAGCAGAAGCATGCCAGTAGAACTGATTCATCCTCTGGAAGAAATTCCACTAAGGCTCTGAGTCATTCACTACTTTTAAGATATGTGTGAGTTTAAGGTGTCTAATATAATGATTTGATATATGTATTTGATATATACATTTTGAAGTGATAACACTGATAAAGTTAGTGAAGACATCTTTCACTGCATATAATTACCAGGGTTTTTGTCTTGTTGTTATTATGGTGAGTATATTTAAGGTCTGTACTCCTAGCCACTCTCAAATGAAAAGTACAGTATTGTTAACTATAGTCACAGTTAACAGGCAAGACCAGCTTAGAACACAATCTAAGATAATAGGCATTTGGGACATCAAATGATCTTTTTTCTCTTATACACTTCTTTGGCTTACATGTTCCTTTTAGAAAGATTTTCTCCCTATAGTAGACAAAAGAACATGGCATACAGGCTGAAAAGGAAGGTTTTATATTTTTATGTTTAAGAGTGAATCATGTTGCTTTTCTAGTTTCAAAACTAATATCAGGCCCATCATTGGATAAAGAGCAACAGCATCTACCTCCTTCTGACTTACTAAAAATGACTCAGTTGTGTGCAGAGGTGTAAATCTTGATCTCTACATCCTTACTGTATATTTAAATTTACAACCTAAGATGTAATTTGCTTGATCTTTGCTGTTTTTATGCATCAGAGTCCCTCACAGGCACAGGTATGAAAAGGACATTTAACCAGAGAGTTCAGAAGTTAGAGATGTGACCACCAGATGGTGGTGCACCTCTGCTGATCAGAACATGTGGAGGGTTCATTTGAGTGGATTCTGAATGGATAGGTAGGCTGGGGCAGAAGCAGAGCCTTTTCCTTATTGGCTGGGTAGACAGTGAAAGAAACCAATAGAGAAAAGAAGGGATCACTTGGTAACAGAAGCAGCTTTCCTGGCCGGAGACTGCAGGTCCACAATTGATTCTAAATGGGAAAAACAATGAAGACACCCATTGGAGCTTTAATCACATTCTTGTGGCTGCAGCTGGACTGTGAGTTGAGGGTTTAAGGGAAATACAGTGTATTAATAGATATTCTTTAGATGCCAAGACTGACTTTATTCAGGTTTCTTCTAATTATTGTAGAAAAGGAAAAGCAAACTCTAGAGCTAAATAATCTGACAACCCTTGTCCTTTCTCTGACTTCTGCTTTCTCCATAGGTATCAGCCTGGGAAATAAGGTGGAGCAGAGTCCTTCTACCCTGAGTGTCCAGGAGGGAAACAATTCTGTTCTCACCTGCACTTATACAGATGGCAACTCAGAGTATTTCCCTTGGTATAAGCAAGAACCTGGGAAAGGTCTCCAGTTCGTTATAGCTATTCATTCAAATAAGGACAAAAAGGAAGACCAGAGACTGACTGTTTTGTTGAATAAGACAGCCAAACATCTCTCCCTGCACATCGCAACCACTGAAGCTGGAGACTCAGCTGTCTACTTCTGTGCAGCAGGAACACAGTGCTTCCCAGGCATCTTCTATCTGTACTCAAACCTGTGACTGGGGCAGCCCCTTTCCTTTGGTGCAACCTTCAAATATGACAAATGTTATATTGCTTGTCTGCAGGTGGAAACTGATGTGCTAGTCGTAAAAAACATATGAAAGAAAGTGAAAGTCACTCAGTTGTGTCCAACTCTTTGCTACACTATGGACTATACAGTTCATGGGATTCTCCAGGCCAGAATACTGGAATGGGTAGCCTTTCCCTTCTCCAGGGGATCTTCCCAATCCAGGGATCGAACCCACCTCTCCCACATTGCAGGCAGATTCTTTACCAGCTGAGTCACAGGGGAAGCCCAAGAATACTCAAATGGGTAGCCTATGCTTCTCCAGGGGATCTTCCAGACCCAGGAATCAAACCGGGGTCTCCAGCATTGCAGGTTATTCTTTACCAACTGAGCTATAGGGGAAGCCATAAAAAGCATTGGATAAGGATATTAGGCTCAAGGATAGCTAGAAAGGGTTAGAACATGTTGTTGGATACCTGCTGCTTACTGAATTCTTGAAGAGTTAGTAATTTACTGATTTATTTTGAAATTGTAAGACCGACTTTACATTTTGCCATTCAGACTCCTGTTCTATAAATACTCCCCCTGTTATCATATTACAATCCTTATTATGAATGAGATTTTAAAATATTGTGCTTTGAAAATAGCATATTTTTCTGATTATACAAAGTACATGTTAAATATAAGAAAATGCTTTATATAATTAATATGATATTGACAATGCTATGATCACACAACGTCGCTAATATTGTTTACTCTTTTTATAAATTCCTATCTTAATTAGTATCTTTTCCCACTTAATATTAAATATTGAACTGAGCATTCCTCATTTCATTGTCTTGCTCCCAAACATCAGCTTTGAAATAGCTCTATGAGAGATATTAATAAATTGCAATTTACATTGGTTGACATCCCTTTTATGTGCATTGACCACTTTCTTATTGAGAAAATGTGACGTGTTTTCCTTTAGTGCCCAGTAACAGTATATATTTTTTGTGTATTTGAGGAAAAGTAAGATAGAAAGTGATTTGAAAATGTCATGTTCAAATGATTGCAAATCAAATGGTGTATTTGCCTTCTCCTGTCTCTGGACAATTTACTGCAAACTTCATGGCCTTCTCTTGCTGTTAGGAGGCCGCTCTGGGTGTTGATAGCCCCCATGTTTCTTCCTTTCCTTAGGGGGAGGCTGGCTGCTCACATTTGTCTTGTTTCTTCCAGGCCAGCAGGGTGGGGCCGCCACTGCCCATGCTCACGAGGCATCTGTAGAGCCTCACTCTGGCTGCTCTTTGCACCCTGGGAGCAGTGACAGGGTGGGGTGGTGTTTGAGTCAGACCTTGTGTGATGGCTGGTACCCCTGGGCCACTTTTGATGATTGGCAGGCAAGGCATCCCCGGCGACTGGTGGGCAGTCCTGAGGGAGCCAGTGCCCTGGCAGTAGGAAACTTGTCCACTTTGCTGCCCTCCTGGAGACCTGGCTGCCGTTCCCAGGGGCTCCCCACTCCCCAGCTGAGCAGCACACCTAAGTGTTCTCGGTGAGGTGAGAAAGGGGCGAGTCTTCTCTGTAGGTTCTCCCAAAGCTGGAGAGCAGATGCTCACTCACAGGCTGTCACTTTCCTCTGTGGAGACATCACAGGTCAAGAATGTTTCTCCTGGAGCCCAGCTGTGTGCTGTGAGGGGAGGGGTGATGAAGGTAATGGGAAATTGTTCCCCTAACCCTCTGCAGTGTGTCTGACATCAGATGGTGTGCTGGAACTTCTCTGCTGAATTTCTGGACTTCTTAAAGCTCCCTTGGAATATGACTGTGAAAATTGGTTTTTGGCAGGGTGAAAAGATCAGTATTTGAAATCTTAATTCCTAAGTAATTACATAGAAAAATGGATTATTTTTTATGTATATTTCTGTTTATTTTGAATTTTAATCCGTTGTGGAGATCATGTAGCCATCACAAGATCCTGACACAGAACAGCCTCACTGCTCCCCAGGACACCCCGTGCTCCCCTTTTGTGAAGACAAACCGCCCGATTCCCGTGCTGTGCTAGGCTTAGTCGCTCAGCTGTGTCCGACTCTTCGTGACCCCACGGACTGTAGCCCGCCCAGGCTCATCTGTCCACGGGGATTCTCCAGGCAAGAATATTGGAGAGGATTGTCATGCTCTTCTAAAGAGGATCTTTCCAACCTAGGGATCGAACTCAGATTTCCTGCATTGGAGGAAGATTCTTTATTGACTGAACCACAAGGGAAGCCCATGAATACTGGAGTGGGTAGCCTATCCCTTCTCCAGGACATCTTCCTAACCCAGGAATTGAACTGAGGTCTCCTGCTTTGCAGGCAGATTCTTCACCAGCTGAGCTACAAGGGAAGTACCACCTGCCCATACCTAACTCTTATCAAAAATTTAAAAAAATATAAATTCAGAGTTTAATATGAGACTGTCCAAAGAATTGTTCCGGGTATGAATGTATTTTGAGTAACAGAATACAATCATGAGATCCTTTAACTGAGAAATTTAAAAGACTTAAATAATACGAAGAGAAGTTAATGATAGTTCATATTTAGTCAATCAGTTGTTAGAAAAAATTGGGTGTTTTTAAATTAGAGAACAATTCCTACTGTATATGGTTCCATTAAACTTAACAGAGATTCCACTGCAAGATCTAAAGAAGCTTCAAACAATTTCTCGGAGGCTGTCATTACTGTGACAGGAAGATGTGAAGTGAACAGTGAAGTGAAAGTCACTCAGTCATGTCTGACTCTTTGTGACCCCATGGACTATACTGTCCATAGATTTCTCTAGGCCAGAATACTGGAGTGGGTAACCTTTCCCTTCTCCAGGGGATCTTCCCAACCCAGGGATCGAACCCAAGTCTCCAGCATTGCAGGTGGGTTCTTTACCAGCTGAGCCACAGGGGAAGCCCAAGAATACTGGAGTGGGTAGTCTATCCCTTCTATAGCGGATCTTCCCAACCCAGGAATCTAACTGGGGTCTCCTCCATTGCAGGTGGATTCTTTACCAATTGAGCTATCAGGGGAAGATAAGTTTTGGCTAATGTATCAAGAAATAGGCTGTGATAGGTAGTGGGTCTTTGTTGTTTGCCATTGTGTTGAGTCATATCCCTAGGCATGGCTTTCCTGTTATATTCATGCACAAACAAAGATTTAGTACAGACAGGAAGTGGTTAGGGCTGTGGTAGCACAGGTGTAGGGTTGGGGGTGGAATCAGTGGTGATCTTATGGTTAGCTGTCTTATGGAGGTGTATGAGATCACCTGCTATGTATTTCCTTTAGATATGGGCATATAGGATATATAACAGTTTGGTATTGCTTGTTTATGGTCCCAGTTGAGTTAATGGGATGAATATAAGTTCAAAGGCTTGATAACCTAATGACAAAACTAAGGTATCTAATCTGACTTTCATGAACAGAGTTGGACTGTCAAAATTAGTAGAGAATAAAAGGGGATTTCTGTGACAGGAGTCAATCTCTGCAACCTCAGCCTAAACTCTTTAGCAAAGGGTGATTAGATTTTCCTGCTTTGGCCCCAAGATGGGCAACTGAAAGCATTGATAGTGAGGAGAAGCATTACTGTAACAATAGGCAGAAAGTGAAGAGGAACTAAAAAGCCTCTTGATGAAAGTGAAAGAGGAGAGTGAAAAAGTTGGCTTAAGGCTCAACATTCAGAAAACTAAGATCACGGCATCTGGTCCCATCACTTCATGGGAAATACATGGGGAAACAGTGGAAACAGTGGCTGGCTTTATTTTTTTGGGCTCAAAAATCACTGCAGATGGTGATTGCAGCCATGAAATTAAGACACTTACTGCTTGGAAGGAAAGTTATGACCAACCTAGATAGCATTTAATAAAGCAGAGACATTACTTTGCCAACAAAGGTCTGTCTAGTCAAGACTATGATTTTTCCAGTGGTCAGGTATGGATGTGAGAGTTGGACTGTGAAGAAAGCTGAGCACATAAGAATTGATGTTTTTGAACTGTGGTGTTGGAGAAGACTCTTGAGAGTCCCTTGGACTGCAAGGAGATCCAACCAGTTCATCCTAAAGGAGATCAGTCCTGGGTGTTCATTGGAAGGACTGATGTTGAAGCTGAAACTCCAATACTTTGGCCACCCGATGCGAAGAGCTGACTCATTGGAAAAGACCCTGATGCTGGGAGGGATTGGGGGCAGGAGAAGGCGAAGACAGAGGATGAGATGGCTGGATGGCATCACCGACTCGATGGACATGAGTTTGAGTAGACTCCGGGAGTTGGTGATGGACAGGGAGGCCTGGCATGCTATAGCTCATGGGGTCACAAAGAGTCGGACATGACTGAGCAACTAAACTGAACTGAAGGGAGATACAATAGAAGAGCTAAAGTGCTTTGTCTTCTTACCATAAAGTAATTTATTTCTACCTTAGGTGGAAGAACAGAACACAGATGTGAAAATGCATGGTTAGTGTGTCTTATATTATTTCCATAATACATTACAGATAATAATTTTAAATAAGAGCTGCTCACTCATTTCCTTCACAGAAGCAATGACCCAACACAGAATTGTGTGTGTGTGTGTGGTGGGGGAGAGTCTGCCTTGAAATATCAAATTTAACTTGTGTTTATTTTAAGATGTACTTGCTACCAGTCGAAGAGCTGGTTAGTACAAAAGGAAGTTTGGAGTGAGTAGGACTCTTACCTGGTTTATAGAGAAGTTGATGTAACCCACAGCAACTTGCTACTCAACTAACTACATCAACTTGCTACTCAACTTGCTACATCAACTAACCCCTGTTTCCTGTTGTGGGGCAGCAACGGCACATACCCAGCAATTCTTCTCTCACCCTGTCAGGCTCATCTCACCTTGAACATTGAAGAAGATATTTTCCTTCTAGTGGAAGAGCTGAAACATGCTTCTCTCCAGCCTTCTGAAGGTGGTCGTGGCTTCACTGTGTTTAGGTAAGGATGGTCCCAGTGGGATTGTGCCTCCTCTGTGACCTAAGGACCAAGGGAACAGGCAGTCTTAAGGGTACCCTGGGAAGGAAGCCTAGCTTAGTGTAAAGTAGAATTTCTTTATTCTACACCACCTATTCCTAAATCCCTGTTGTTTTTGTTCAGTAGCTAAGTTGTGTTTGACTCTTTGCAACCCCATGGACTGCAGAACGCCAGGTTCCCCTGTTCCTCTCTATCTCCTGGAGTTTGCTCAAATTCACGTCCATTAAGTCAGTGATACTATCTAATCATCCCATCTTCTGCTGCATTCTTCTTCTTTTGTCTTCGGTCTTTCCCCGCATCAGGGTCTTTTCCAATATGTCCACTCTTTGCCTCAGGTGGCCAAAGTATTGGAGCTTCAGCTTCAATCAGTTCTTCAGCACTCAGCCTCCTTTCTGGTCCAACTCTCACATCCATACATGACTACTTGAAAACCCATAGCTTTGACTATACAGATTTGTGTTGGCAAAGTGATATCTCTGCTTTTTAATACACTTTCTAGGTTTTTCATAACTTTCCTTCCAAGGAGCAAGTGCTTTTTAGTTTCATGGCTGCAGTCTACTTCTATCTGTTTTTTTTCCTCCAGGATCCAGCATTGCTCAGAAAGTAACTCAAGACCAACCACTAATGTCAGTGCAGGAGAAAGAAACTGTGACCCTAGATTGCACATACGACACCAGTGTTACACCTTACAGTCTATTCTGGTACAAGAAGCCCAGCAGTGGGATGATGACCTTCCTCATTCGCCAGGACTCTTATAACAAGCAAAATGCCACAGAAGGCCGCTACTCATTGAATTTCCAGGAGGCAAGCAAATTCATCAAACTTACCATCTCAGCTTCACAGCTGGAGGACTCTGCAGTGTATTTCTGTGCACTGAGTGAGCCCACAGTGAGAGGCGTGCAGGAGGGACCTGTACCAAAACCCAGAGTTCTAATTGATACACCCACCTGCTGTAGGGACAAGGGTAGGGAATTGCCTTCACAGACAGGAAGTGGTTAGTACTGCGGCAGCACAGGTTTAGGTTTAGAGGGGAAACACTCACTCTAAGAAAGTATTTCTCTAGGTTCATAGACCATGTCTAGAGCAATCACTCATCAAAAACATTCTTATCCCTGAAAATTTGGATTTAAATTTCTTATTGAAGACAAATATAACCACCAAAATCTTTACCGTATGGTGATTAGATAAAACTAGAAGAACTGACTAAGGAAATTCAGAAACATCTGAATTAAAAATCAATTAAAAATATGTGTGAATTATTGGTCTTTCAGATCAGTTCAGTTCAGTCACTCACCCATGTCCGACTCTTTGCGACCCCACGGACTGCAGCACACCAGGCCTCCCTGTCTATCACCAACTCCTGGAATCTACTCAAACTCATGTCCATTGAGTCGGTGATGCCATCCAACCATCTCATCTTCTGTTGTCCCCTTCTTTCCCACCTTCAGTCTTTCCCAGAATCAGGGTCTTTTCCAATGAGTCAGTTCTTTGCATCAGGTGGCCAGAGTATTGGAGTTTCAGCTTCAACATCAGTCCTTCCAGTGAATATTTAGGACCGATTTCCTTTAGGATGGACTGGTTGGATCTCCTTGATTCCAGCTTGTGCTTCATCCAGCCCAGCGTTTCTCATGATGTACTCTGTATATAAGTTAAATAAGCAGGGTGACAATATATTACCTTGGCGTACTCCTTTTCCTATTTGGAACCAGTCTGTCATTCCACATCCCGTTCTAACTGTTGCTTCCTGACCTGCAAACAGGTTTCTCAAGAGGCAGGTCAGGTGGTCTGGTATTCCCATCTCTTTAAGAATTTTCCACAGATCAATTTGTTCAATAAATATATATTGTATTTACATCATATTACCAACATTACTTGGAATGAGGAAGGTGGTGAAATCTCTCTGTGGTAGTCCTCTTTTTGAATATCTGTTTGAACACAGTTTTATACCATTTAATGAGTTAGTTTATTTTAGATTTATTAATGGAATCAATGTACTCTCATTTACTTTCTATAATGTTTAGTATGTCACAAACTTTGTGCTAATACTCATTCTGCATTAATACCTCTAGCATGAAATAGCTCAATTTCCATAATATAGTTTAACTGCCTCCCATCAATCTTATTCACAAAGTGATTAATAATTAGCTGCTCTTAGAAGGACATTGTGAAGGAGAAGAGTATGAATTGTCTTCTTTCTCTGCTCTTGTCCTTTGCTGTACCACTCTTCAAAAAGCATTTTTACCATCATGTGACTGATTTTGCAACCCTGTAGGCCCTGATTTTCAATCAATGCTAACACACTCCAAAATACTCCTTGTCTCCAATTTCCTCCTACCTCTAACCTCATTTTTTCAGTGCCTTAAAATCTGAATGGTAATGGATGATTGATAAGTGGTCTTGTATTATGACTCCCTCTTATATTTGCATTTGGAAGCAGATGTGTAAAGTAGAATTCTTAAAATACTCCCTTAACTTTTTTTAAATTAAATTTTTATCATTTTGACATTCATTTTTACTATTTTAACTATTTTAAGTGTTCAATGCAGTGATATTAAGTACATTTGCATTGTTGTTCAGCAAGCACCATCCATCTCTAGTACTCTTTGCATCTTGAAAAATTGAAAATTTATACTAATTAAAGACAAACTCCTCAGGACTTCCCTAGTAGTCCAGTGATTAAGACTCCATGCTTACAATGCAGGGGACACAGGTTTGATCCCTAGTCAGGGAACTGATATTCCCCATGCCTCAATGTGCAGCCAAAAATGTAAATTAAAAAAAAAAAAAAAGACTAACTCCTCATTCCCTTGTCCCTCCAACCCATGGCCACTACTGTTCTACTTTCTATTTCTATGAGTTTGACTACTTTAGATAACTCATATAAATCAAATTACAAAATATTTGTCATTTTGTGACATTTCTCTTATTATAATGTCCTCAAATTTCATCCATGTTGTTGATTATTTTTATACCTTTCTAAAGTTGAATAATATTCCATTGCACACATACACTACTTTTTGTCCTTTCATCTGTTGATGAATATTTGGGTTCCTTCCATCTTTTGGTAGAAACATATGAATATCTCAGTATTTGGGGTATATACCCAAATTCTTTCAAGTGTTTTGAATATAATATAATCAGAAGTAGAATTTCTGGATCACATGGCAGTACAGTTTTTAAATTTTTGAGAAACATTTATCCTGGTTAGTCTGAAAAACTATGCTCTAGACTAGTTTAGCACATGCCAATTTCAAGGGAAAGAGAAATAGAGTGACCAGTAGTCACTAATGAGGTTTCAGAATTCTAGTGGTTTACAGAAACCTAGAAGAGTTTGGTGCACTGGTATGGAGCATCGCTCCTCAGGGGCCTAGTAAGTAGGAGTCTGAAGGGGATGGTCCAGGCACTACCTGGCGGTCATCTCCTGAATTGCCGCTTGATTTTTTTTTTTTTTTTAATTTTATATTGTATTGGAGTATAGCTGATTAACAATGTTGTGATAGTTTCAGGGGGACAGCAAAGGAATTCAGCCATACAGGTACTTGTATCCATTCTCCCCCAAGCTCCCATCCCATCCAAGCTGCCACGTATCATTAGGCAGAGTTTCCTGTGCTAGACATTAGGTCCTTGTTGGTTATCCATTTTAAATAGAGCAGTGTGTACATGTCCTTCCCAAACTCCCTAATGATCTCTCCCCTCATCCTTCCCCTTTGGCAACCATTAGTTCGTTCTCTATGTCTGTGAGTCTGTTTCTGTTTTGTAAACAAGTTCATGAGTATTCTTCATGTTTCTTTCCTCTTTCGGCGAAAAGTCCAACTCTATCATTATTTAATTAGTTCACTTTGCATAAGTAAAGAACGTATTAAAAGACTGTCTTAAAATATTTCAAAGATATCAGTAGTAATTTTGCTGCCCTCTCTCAAAATTTCTCTGTAGGGGAAAAAAGGGAACAGATTTTTGCTATTAGACAGGTTTGTGTTAAAAACTATTAACTCTAAAATTAAGTTTCTGGATAGCTTTGTTTTACTATTTGTAAGATGATAAAGTGATATCTCCTTTAATATTTTGTTGTGATAATTTATCAGTAATGTATCCACAGAGATTAACAAGTCACAGATAATTAATGACAGAAACCTCTATAGCTACAGAAAAACCATTGGACAAAACTCAGTATCTATTCTTGATTAAAAACTTCCAGTAAACTAGGACTTAAGGGAATTCATTAACTTAATAAAGTTTCTCTACAAGAAATCTACATCAAATACACTTGATGGTGAAAGACTGAATGCTTTCCTTCAAATTTCAGGAATAAGGGAAGAATTTTGACTCTTACCATTTGTATTTAATATTGTACTATGGGTCCTAGTCAGTGCAATAAGGCAAGAGAAAGAAACAAAAATCACACATTTTGGAAAAGAATAAGTGAATCTATCTTTAGTCACAGACAGCATAATTATCTGAGTGTCAAATCCAAGGGAATTAACAAAAAAGCTACTAGAAAAAATAAGAAAGTTAAACAAATCAAATATATACCTAACATAGGCTCCAGTCATTCCACTCCCAGATACTGACCCAAGAGAAATGAAAGTATGACTATAAAAAATCTTACTCACACATGTTCATAGCAGCTTTGTTTGTAGCAGGCACAAACTAGGACTAACCTAAATGTCCATCAGTACGTGAATAGATAAACATATCTATAGATAAATCATATCTATATAATGGAATACTACTCAGCAATACAAAGGAATAAAACATGATTATAATAACACAATTTTAAAATAATTATGCTGAATGAAAGAAGCTATCAAAGGCACATAGCATACCATTTATTTGAAATTACTGAATATGCAAACTATGAGAGAAATGTTGCTTGAAAATGGGAGTAAGAAGTGAAGAGAGGGCTGAGAGGACTAAAAAGAGATAAGAGGAAACTTTTGGGGTGATGCATTGTTCATTATCTTGATTGTGGTGATGGTTTCATGAGTATACACATATGTCAATCTTATTAAGTTAAGGAGGTACAATTTATTTTAAAGAGAACTATGTATTAATAAAGCCATTAAAATCCAAATATAGCAAATGCTTTTCTTCAGTGTTCTACAAGTCTTCTTTTATGGCCCTGAAATGCAAAAATACTTCTCTTTATGTACTCATTAGCCTTAAACTATGTTTTTTTAAAAGTAGAGATAACAACTAACTATCTGCCTCCATGTGCTATATATTTATTTTCAGTCCTACATCATTACAAACTATTTTGCATTCTTTCTATATACCAAAATTGCCAGCTGATTCTTTACCATCTGAGCTACCAAGGAAACCCACCTACCAGAGGAGAAGTTTGTAACTGATTTTCCAGAATTTCTTTCTGGCGTATTTTTGAGGCAGTTTCTCACTATGTGATTTGGAAGGTGGAGAAGAAAGGAAGGGATATGTGAATCCAAGCAATATCTGAGCCTGGTTTTTTAACTTTAAATCTGGATTTGGGAAATGATTCACGTGCTGACTCTGGACTCATGAAATTCCTTGATATGAATCTGAGAAGAGTGAACTCCCAGAAACAGAATGGGCTAAGCTTCCATCTGTGTGTTTAGGGATCTATGGTTACAGGGCTTTACAGAAGATGAATGCCTCTTAGAACTTCATCTTGATACTCTTCAGAGGTTTTGTTTTATAAAATGAATGGTCATAAAAAGAGAGCTAAAGAAGTGCTTGTTTTTGCTGCTGCTGCTAAGATGCTTCAGTCGTGTCCTACTCTGTGTGACCCCATAGACAGCAGTCCACCAGGCTCCCCTGTCCCTGGGATTCTCCAGGCAAGAACACTGGAGTGGGTTGCCATTTCCTTCTCTAATGCATGAAAGTGAAAAGAGAAAGTGAAGTCGCTCAGTCGTGTCCGACTCTTCGAGACCCCATGGACTGTAGCCCAGCAGGCTCCTCAGTCCATGGGATCCTCCAGGCAAGAGTACTGGAGTGGGTTGCCACTGCCTTCACTCAAAAAGAGAAGTTTTGATTATGTACGTAGTCCTGGGAACATCCTGTTGCTCCCTGATCTTTGACAACTACCTTGATCTAGGACATCTGTCCCAAATGAAAACTTGTAAACCAACATCAGACTGGCTGTGACCCAACTTCTTGAGGAGCTTTCAAAAATTACAGATTCATGGGTCTCAACTCTGGATAACGTGATTCATGAAGTTATTGGTGGGCCCAAAATCTGTAATTTTAAGTCATTCATTCATTAATTCTACTTTCAGCTGTCATGTGACTATTGCATGACAGGTCTTTAACAATTTCAAACCTGGGAAAGAGTGTCCTAACTCATACTCTGAGCTTTTGACACAAATCCACATCTTCAGGGTTTCAAACACTGGGAGGAAATTATTTGATTAAAGTTTGGCAACAAAATGTGGCAGATAGAATAGAAAGTATCTTTGAGGCTAGATATCAACTAAGAATATATACTAGGATTAGTACTTGTCTGATTTACATAGGCCAACCCTCTTAGAGTCAAGGAAGAAGTAGGAGAATAAGATATTGTTCTTAGATAATTCTACAAGGATTTGATAATTTCAATTATGATATTTCTTTTGTTTTCACATTTTAATGATTCTGAAATTCAGGATTACTTGATTATTGATGAGACACTGTGACTTTTTCCCTTGAAAAATTTTTATTAGAAAGATAATATTTATTAAAAATGATATTATTTTAGGACTGAGAAAATATTTTATTTCAAGTTGTAGTGACTCCACAATCAAAGACCCTTTATTCATTACTTTTTTTTGGTATAGTGAATATTCAGTGAGCATGTAATAAGCATCAATCAGGGCTTCCCTGGTGACTCAGTGGTGAAGAATCTGCCTGCCAATGCAGGAGACTCAGGTTCAGATCCCTGGGTCGGGAAGATCCCCTGGAGAAGGAAATGACAACCCACTCCAGTATTCTTGCCTGGAGAATCCCATGGACAGAGGAGCCTGGCAGGCTACAGTTAACGGGGTCACAAAGAGTTGGACACGACTTCACTTTCACTTTCTTTCATACATGCATCGCATTTCTGTTCCTGTCCACCAGAAGATGCAGTTTCCTAATGCAGGCACATTTCCTGTGTGTCTAAACTTCACTGAAACTAAACCTCACTGTGACTTCACCATTTCTTCATGTTAAGAGTCAAGAATGTTCTTCAGGAGACACTCTTTAGAGATGATCTCTTCTCCAGGGTTAGTTACTGTGATACTCTTCCTGCTGGGTAAGCAAAACACCTCTAAAAATTTGGATCCTTTCTTCTGTTATGTCAATAAAACCTTTAAGCGTAATTGTATCCCAGAGTTTTATGCCCAAGATCACAGAGAACTCTCTTGTTTTCCCCTAGGGCAATCCTGTGGAGACAGTGAGCCAGATGGACGGCCAAGTGACACTTTTGGAAGGGGCTACCTTGACTGTGAACTGTACTTACTCAGCCACCAGGTACCCCTTTCTTTTCTGGTATGTCCAGTATCCTGGAGAAGGTCCAGAGCTCCTTCTGAAAGCCACGAAGGCCAACGACAAGAGAACCAACAAAGGTTTTGAAGCCACATACAATGCAAAAACCACCTCCTTCCACTTGGAGAAAGCCTCAGTCCAGGAGTCAGACTGGCTGTGTACTACTGCGCTCTGGGTGACACAGTGATGGAAACTGCAGGGGGAGCTGAGTGCGAACTCTGAGCAGCGACGGGGCCTGGATGCACTGTGGTTCCAGCAGAGCCTGTGGTTGTTTGTCTCTTAGTCTCTGGTTAATACAAAAGATGTACAAATGGCTAAAGCATAAGAATAAGAAGTGAATATTCCCCATACCCAACTCTTTACTAGTAAAACTGAAAACTCTCTGACACCAATAGTTCCTTTTCCAGGGTCAAAGTAATTTCAAGGTAAAACCACATAAGCAAAGAAGTGGTGTTTTGCATATTCTCGAAAAATCCTGCTTCCACAAGTTGTTCCAAGTCACCCAGGTGGGTATTACTATGCCTTCCTATACTGTCAAAGAACCAAAGTGTGCCAGATGAGGTGTGGTCTGCACAATGTCTTCCATATATATATATATTTTTTTTTTCCGTTTATTTTTATTAGTAAGAGGCTAATTATTTTACAATATTGTAGTGGTTTTTGCCATACACTGACATGAATCAGCCATAGATTTACATGTGTTCCCCATACTGATTCCCCCTCCCACCTCCCTCCCCATCCCATCCCTCTGGGTCTTCCCAGTGCACCAGCTCTGAGCACTTGTCTCATGCATCCAACCTGGGCTGGTGATCTGTTTCACCCTTGATAGTATACTTGTTTCAATGCTATTCTCTGTGAACATCCCACCCTTGCCTTCTCCCACAGAGTCTAAAAGTCTGTTCTGTACATCTGTGTCTCTTTTTCTGTTTTGCATATAGGGTTATCATTACCATCTTTTAAAATTTCATATTTATGTGTTAGCATACTGTATTGGTCTTTATCTTTCTGACTTACGTCACTCTGTATAATGGGCTCCAGTTTCATCCATCTCATTAGAACTGATTCAAATGAATTCTTTTTAATGGCTGAGTGATATTCCATTGTGTATATGTACCATAGCTTCTTTATCCATTCATTGCTAATGGGCATCTAGGTTGCTTCCATATCCTGGCTATTATAAACAATGCTGCGATGAAAATTCGGGTACACGTGTCTCTTTCAGATCTGGTTTCCTCGGTGTGTATGCCCAGGAGTGGGATTGCTGGGTCATACGGCAGTTCTATTTCTAGTTTTTAAAGGAGTCTCCACACTGTTCTCTATAGTGGCTGTACTAGTTTGCATTCCCACAAGAGGTTTCCCTTTTCTCCACACCCTCTGCAGTATTTATTGCTTGTAGACTTTTGGATAGCAGCCATTCTGACTGGCGTGTAATGGTACCTCATTGAGGTTTTGATTTGCATTTCTCTGATAATGAGTGATGTTGAGCATCTTTTTATCTCTATCACCATACATAAAAATAAACTCAAAATGGATTAAAGATCTAAATGTAAGACCAGAAACTATAAAACTCCTAGAGGAGAACATAGGCAAAACACTCTCCAACATGAATCACAGCAAGATCCTCTATGACCCACCTCCCTGAATACTGGAAAGAAAAGCAAAATTAAACAAATGGGACCTAATTTAACTTAAAAGCTTTTGCACAACAAATGAAACTATAAGCAAGGTGAAAAGAGAGCCCTCAGAATGGGAGAAAATAATAGTAAATGAAGCAACAAAGGATTAATCTCAAAAATATACAAGCAACTCCTGCAGCTCAATTCCAGAAAAATAAATGGCCCAATCAAAAAATGGGCCAAAGATCTAAACAGACATTTCTCCAAAGAAGACATACAGATGGCTAACATGCACAATGTCTTCCTGACAGCGCATGGCATGAGAGGTGACAGGAGAGCCACAGCCTCCAGAAATTATCATTCTTAATAGAGAAAGAAGGGATGAAAGGAGGAGGAACAAAATCTCATACATAATGAAACAGTGGAAAGAGAGGAAAGGATTTTATTCACATTTATCTCTATATACCCCTGGAAGTCTAACAAATTAGAAAGGGTATACGCCTGAAAATACAGAGAGAATAGAAAAGGAGTTAGCAGCGCAGAGTGCTGTCAGCAGATTTCAGAGGATGAGAAGTGTAAGGAAGAACGAAGACGCGTCTCGTAGAATAGTTGGAGAAGGAACCTAGACCTCGTGTGAGACGCATCAGAATGTGTGCTGAGCACCTGTGCAAAGGTTAAGAAAACACGGCATCAATCATCTTTGAATAATTGAGAAAGATGGTGTTGCCCCAATAAGTGCACATGTGTGAGTGTTGAGGGTTTTGGGGAGCACTAAAACAGGAGGCCTGAGTGAGGTCATTTGTAAGCAAAGAATAGTCGTACTCTCCACAATTCTTTATGACAAGCAATGATGACTTTCTAAACAGCATACAGAGAAGGCAATGGCAACCCACTCCAGTACTCTTGCCTGGAGACTCCCATCGATGGAGGAGCCTGGTAGGCTGCAGTCCATGGGGTCGCAAAGAGTCAGACACGACTGAGTGACTTCACTTTCATGCATTGGAGAAGGAAATGGCAATCCACTCCAGTGTTCTTCCCTGGAGAATCCCAGGGATGGAAGAGCCTGGTAGGCCACCGTCTATGGGGTCTCACAGAGTTGGACACGACTGAAGTGACTTAGGAGCAGCAGCAGCAACAAACTCATCATAAAAGTGGAAGTGAGTCTTTAATGAACTGAGAACAACACAAAAAATTCCCCCAAACTTTGTATGTGCCGTGCTGGGCTTTGTCACTTCAGCTGTGTCTGACTCTTTGCAACCCCATGGACTCCTCTGTCCATGGCTCCTCTGTCCTTGGGATTCTCCAGGCACGAATACTGGAATGGGTTGCCATTTCCTTCTCCAGGGGACCTTCCCAACCCAGGAATCAAACCCAGGTCAGGTAGATTCTTTACTGTTTGAGCCACAGGGAAGACCAATAATACTGGAGTGGGTAGCCTGTCCCTTCTCGGGGGGAACTTTCCGACTGAGGAATCAAACGGGGGCCTCCTGCATTGCAGGCAGGTTCTTTACCAGTTGAGCTACCCAAGGTTGTATACTATTAAACTTTTTGACTTTTACACATTGGTTAGCCTTTCTTTTATTAAAAATGTTCTGTAAATTTTTTCCCCTTCTTCCCTGTAACCCATTGCAAACACTGATGTTTTTACTGTTACCATAGTTTTGCTTCATCCAGAATATTATATAATTGGAATCATATGGTGTGTAGCTTTTTCAGATTGGTTTCTTTCATTTGTGTATGTGTGTGCTCAATCGCGTTAGTCCTGCCTGGCTCTTTTCAACCCCATGGACTGTAACCATAACAATGGCTATGTGACACTTTTAAAGGTTACTTTCCATTTGCAGTTATTACAAAATATTTTCTATATTCTCCCTGTTATAGCAATACATCCTTAGGCCTATCTTATTATAGCCAATTGCTTGTATCTCCCACACCCACACCCCTCTATTGGCCCTGCCCCCACTAATAACCACCAGTTTGTTCTCTATATCTGTGAGTCTGCTTTTATTGCTATATTCACTAGTTTATTGTGTTTGTTAGATTCTATACACAGATGATATCATACAGTATTTGTCTTTCTCTGACATATTTCACTTAGCATAATGCCCTCCAAGTCCATCCCTGTTGCTGCAAATGGCAAAATTTTGTTCTTTTTAATAAATTACCGTATTTACAGCACAACTTCTGTAATTAAGGATTTATTTTGAACTAAAGTAAAGAAATGAAAATAAAAAGCACAAAATGAAATTTATCAAATTTTTTAAGGCAAAAATTTCCATGCAATGACATTTTAAGAGTAACAGTTTATTTTTAATCTCCATTCAATCTTGAAGCAGTGACTTTTTTTCTGACTACTTTCTTCATCAGGAAGCATGCAGTGAATGGGACCGGGGTTTTGTGATGCTGCAGTTGTCGGTCTGAATGGGTCTTTGTTGATGGTTTCAGCCCACTAGGGGGCACTGTAGGCTTTACAAGACGTGAAGACCTTTTCTGATGATTCCGAAGATGGAACAATTAAGACAGGAGCCCAGAGAGCACGGGGAACAGTCAAGTTATAGACAGCAAAGGTGGGGAGAGGGGCACAGTGTTTGTGTGAAGTTCATCTCAGATGTCAGCTTTGTCATTGTATACAAGCTTTGGAAAGCTGTAGCGCTTACCTCTGTAAATCAATGGTGAGTATGATTCTCTGCGCAGAGGTAGGGAAATAGGGAAACTACTGAGCTTTGAGAGAATGGAAGCTCAGCAGAAAACATCTGCATGACCTGTATTCATTTTTAAAATTTTTATGACTGAATTCCCCAAACCCACTGACCCAGAAATTATTCCAATACCCTAGACCTCCTACCTTTTCACATATTTCCTCGAGAGTAAAAAGAACAAGAATAAAAAGAGGAAAAAATAAGGAACAAAAATAGAAGGAAAGGAGAAAGACAATATTGAATTTGAGCAAAAGAGTGTGACCAGGTCAGAATCAGCTGTGGGTCAACAGGGTGTCCAAGAGTTGGACAGTAGGAAGGGAGAGGTGGAAATTAAGGCAGAGTGAACATTATACGCATGTCCTGTTTTTCAACAACCAAATTCTTATTGGAATCTGTGCAGAGGCTGACTATATATCTTGGTTTCTAAATGATTTCAAGAAATTGTATTTCCTTCTGCAATAAACAGTGCATGTATCAGATAGTTTTCCTTGATCAGAATTTTCACATAACCGAATTATCAAAATCTCTGCCAAACTGTGCAATTTGAAAAATGCGTCATCCTTCCCTATAATTCCTCAAGGTTCTACATAATCCATCAAGACAGAATTCTTCTATAAATATCATCTACCTTTCCTCACACACTATCCCACAATCTTCTCTTATATATAGTCTTTTAAGAAAAAAAAAAATTCTTTACGACTTCACATATCGGAAATATTGCTTTTACCTCTCTGCAGTGTCCCCCCAAACCTCAAGTTTGGAGAAGTCGCTGACCTTACTGCAGTCTCACCAGGCCGCTGTGGGTGGAGCTTCCTGTTAAGTGAGCTGACACACCTCAGATGTGACTGGTACTCAGTGATTCTGGTGGAACACACTGACAGTAAGAACAGCATTTCTCTGGCCCCAGGACTCGATATCCTTCAGAGCAGGGGCGAAGGCACCTCAGTACCTGGGCAAGGGATCATGAAGAGACCATGGGGAGCCCTGCTGGGGCTTCTGTGGGTCCAGATTTGCTGTGAGTCGGGGTCACCCCAGAGAGGGGGCTGGGGAGTGTCCACAGGTGTCAGTGGGCAGGAGAGGGGAGAGCTGACTGGGGCTCCTAGATGGTCCTTCATCCTCAGGTGCTTCCTGAGAGTTTCCTGGTCTGGAAACCCCATCTGTGACTCCTCAGTGACATCATATGTGTTTGTTTTTCTCTTTCCAAGCAGGGGTGAGAGGAGTGAAGGTGGAGCAGAGTCCTTCAGTCTTGAAGCTCCAGGAAGGAGCCAACTCTACTCTGAGGTGCAATTTTTCAGACACAGTGAGCAGTGTGCAGTGGTTCCAGCAGTGTCCTGGAGGCAGCCTCACCACGCTGTTTTTCATAGCTTCAGGGACAAAGCAGAAAGAAAGGCTGAGTTCCACAGTGAATTATAAGGAACGGTACAGTACCCTACACATCGCAGCCTCCCAGCTGGAAGACGCAGCTACCTACCTCTGTGCGGTGGAGGCACAGTGCTCCCAGGTGATCTGCAGCCTGAACCCAAACTGCAGCTGCCTCAGCCCGCCCCTCCGCAGTGCTACACCATGCACGTACCTTGTTACCTCTTTGGGATTCCAGATTCATAGTTCAGCACTTTTTTCTTCCGAAGATCAGATCCTTTGGGACTGTCATTTCGCTATTTTTTTTTTTTTTTTGCCCTTCTTCATCCCAGAAATCTCTCATGGATATAAAGCTCTAATATGGAGCCATTGTCATAACTGATGTAGATGCCAATATTCAATGTCCTGTTAAAACAGTCTAGTGCTCCTGACAGATAAAATATAAGCTACATATAAATTTCTCTGATGGAAAATGCTTGAAAAAATATACGGTGATCAACAAACAGAAAGAGATGACTCAATTTTTTGGTTAACTGCACGTGTGTGTTCCTTCAAAGTGAAAAGGGAATTAAATGTGTGTAATGTTTTTAAAGTTTGTATTCAGATTTTTGAGTCCTGGTAATAACAAATACAAGAAAAATAATCTTTATGTGAAGACAAGGCAGAGACTGGAGTGCTGTGTCTGAAAGCCAAGGAGCACCAAACACTGAGGGCAGCTGCCACAGGCTGAGAGAAAGGCACGGGTCTACAGCGGCTTTTCCACAGGTACCAACATTTGGGACTAACCAAGATGTCCTTCAGCAAGTGGATGGATAAGTAAACTGTGGTACATCCAAACAGTGGAATATTATTCAGTGTTAAGAAGAAATGGGCTGTCAAGCCATAAAAATACAGAGGAAACTTAAACGCATGATACTAAGTAAAAGAAGTCAATCTCAAAGGCTATCTACTATATGATTCCAGCTATATGACATTCTGGGAAAGGCAAAATTATAGAGTAAAAACCAGTGATTGCAAGGATTGAGGGGAGTGGAAGGATGAATGGGCAGAGCACAAAGGATGTTTAGGAGTGAGACTACTCTCTGTGACACTATGATGATGAACATGTGCCACTGTACATTTGTGTAAACCCATAGAATGTACAACACCAAGAGTGAACCTAGTGAACTATAGACTTTGGGCGATTATAATGTGTTAATATGGGCTCATCAGTTGTGAGAAATAGACCAGTCTCATGTGGAAGTTGATAAGAAGAGAGGTTATGCAAGTGTGGGAGTGGGAGGTACATTGGAAACCTCTGCATCTTCTGTTTAATTTTTCTGTGAACCTAAAATGACTGAAAATCTCAAAAAATTAGATTCAGATACATGAAGCTAATTTGTTTGAAGAGTTAAAGCATTTTAGAAAAATGGTGTCACTAGAAACATTGAAAGTGAAAATGTTAGTCGCTCTGTCCTGTCCTACTCTATGCGACCCCATGGACAATAGCCTGCCAGGCTCCTCGTTCCACGGAATTCTCCGGGCAAGAATACTGGAGTGGGTTGCCATCTACTCCAGGGAATCTTCCCGACCCAGGGATCGGACCCAGGGATCGAACTCAGGTTTCCCGTATTGCAGGCAAGTTCTTTACCATCTGAGCCATCAGGGAAGCCACTAGAAACATTATCTAATGAGACTTTACCCTGCTTCTTGTAAAGAAGATTCCACATTTCATTTTGCACTGGTTCTAAAAATGATATAGGTGATCCCCACCTGCACTTGCACGGAGAGACAGAAGCCAGAAAGCAATTTGGTAGCTTTAGAAAGAGCCTCTTGCTTTACCTGTTGGCAACTCATCGACTTCCTCCGGGTCCTCCAGTCATGCAGATGCTTTTTCTTTTATTCCTACAAGATGAAATAAGACTTACAGAATGAATCACCACAAGAACATCTCCTTACCGATTCAGTCACAAAGCCCCTTTGACCTCACTGTCTGTGATGATGCTCACATTCAGTGAGCCACGTCCCATTTTATGCCATTTTACCATGGATTTATATTCTCCTTGATCTTATAGGAGAAATGAAATCACGGATAGGGATTCATTCCAAGGACCCTGCCTCTGCTTCAGAAGAGGACCTAGGGTTAATTAGTGGCAACTGCAGACCCCGAAGACTGCATGAAATGCGAAAATGGTGTTGGGGTTCCAGAGTGCAAGGGGTTTCTCCCCACACCTCTTATCACTCTACATTGTATATAAGCAGGCCTCAATAAAGATTTGTTCTGCTAAATAGTATAAAAGCATTTAGAGCTAGGTAAGCCCTTAGACAGGGTTTAGTTCACCTCATTTTACAAAACAGAAACTAGATCCAAGATGCCAGAATGAAAAATTATATAATTAAAAAATAGATCAAATGCTAGCAGTAGAAAGTAGAGGATAAACTGGATATCCTCACCTCCCCCTTAATGTTCTTTTCATATCTCCTTCTTCCAGATCCTTGTTGCTGAGCAAAGGAAAGCTGTTTAATGCAAGCTGCAGCACTTAGATCTCTGACATTTAGTAACTACATTTTAGGATACATTTCAACTGTTTATACTGTCAATTCTCTGAGAAAGCAAGGACCCACTGAAAACCAGCTTAGAGGAGACAGTCTGAGATAACAGTCAGTTGAAATGTCAAATGGTCTCTCTGTTACTCTGTCTGATGTTTGACTTACAAGTTTCTTTTACAGAGTTTTCCTCCAAAACAGGCAAATGAAAATGGTATATATTGGCTGAACTTGATAGTTTCATATATATATATATATATATATATATATATATGTTTGTTTAGGAGAGTGAATCATGTTGCTTTTATAATTTAAAACTTATATATCAGGTCCATCATTGAATAAAGAGCAACAGCATCTACCTCTTTTCAGCTCATAAACAGTCAAATTCTCTATACATTCTTACTGTTCATTAGATTACTTCAATCTGAGACATAATTTGTTTGACCTTTGCTGCTTTTATGCATGTCCCTCGTAGGCACAGCCATGAAAAGGACATTTAACCAGAGTTCAGTAGTTAGAGATGTGGCCACCAGAGGGTGGTGCACCTCTGCTAATCAGAACATGTGGAGGGTTCCTTTGAGTGGATTCTGAATGAATAGGCTTAGGGCAGAAGCAGAGCCTTTTTCTTATTGGCTGGGTAGACAATGAAAGAAACCACTAGAGAAAAGAAGGGGACACTTGGTAACAGACGCAGGTCTCCTGGCTGGAGACTGCAGGTCCACAATTGATCCTAAATGAGAAAAACAATGAAGACACCAATTGGAGCTTTAATCACGTTCTTATGGCTACAGCTGGACTGAGTTGAGGGTTTAAGGGAAACAGTAAAATAAATAAATTAATTTTTAAAAAAAAGGGAAACAGAGTGTATTAGTAGATATTCGTTAGACACCGAAACTGACTTTATTCAGGTTTCTTCTAGCTATTGTAGAAAAGGGAAAGTAAATTGTGGAACTTAATAATCTGACAACCTTCTTCTTTCTCTGACTTCTACTTTCTCCATAGGTGTCAGTCTTGGAAACAAGGTGGAGCAGAGTCCTTCTACCCTGAGAGTCCAGGAGGGAAACAGCGCTGTTATCACCTGCGCTTATACAGACACTGCTTCAGAGTATTTCCCTTGGTATAAGCAAGAACCTGGAAAAGACCCCCAGCTCCTTGTAGCTATTCGTTCAAATATGGCTGAAAAAAAAAGACCAGAGACTGGCTGTTTTATTGAATAAGACCGCCAAACGTCTCTCCCTGCACATTGCAGCCATCCAGCCTGGAGACTCAACTGTCTACTTCTGTGCAGCAAGGACACAGCGTTTCCCAGGCACCGCTACCTGTACTCATACTTGTGATGGGCAGCCCCCTTCCTCTGGTGCAACCTTCAAAGTAGCATTTGTCATGTTGTTTGTCTGCAAGTGAAAACTGATGTGTTAGACAAGCATAGAATAAGAAGGTTAGGCTCAAGATGACCCAGAAAGTATGACACATTTTATGGATAATTGCTGTTTACTGAATTCCTGAAGGGAGTTAGCATTGTTTTGTTTCAAAATTGTAAGACTGCCTTTACATTTGCCGCTCAGACTCCTTTTCTATAAATAACCTCTTGGTATCAATTGATAATCCTTATTATGAATGTTTTTTTTTTAATACTGTGTTTTGAAAACAACATTTATTATTTTTCTGATTATATATTGCATGCTAATTATAGGGAAATGTGTGATATACAATAAATATGATATTGATAATTCTGCAATCACATAATATTGTGAATATTCAGCTTACCTTTTCAATAAATTATTGTTACAATAGGCTTATAATGTTTTTTACTTACTATTATATGTTGAATTGAGCAGTCCCCATTCACATAGTTGATTATCAATAGATATTTGTTAAAGAAATAAGAAAAGGTGAATCCTGCAATGTAGGAGACCCTGGTTCAATCCCTGGGTTGGGAAGATCTGCTGGAGAAGGGATAGGCTACCCACTCCAGTATTCTTGGGCTTTGCTTGTGGCTCAGCTGGTAATCTGCCTGCTATGTGGGAGAGTTGGGATCAATCCCTGGGTTGAGAAGATCCCCTGGAGAAGGGAAAGGCTACCCACACCAATATTGTGACCTGGAGAATTCCATGGGCTGTATAGTCCATGGGGTCACAAAGAGTTAGACATAATGAGCGACTTCACCTTAACAGGCATACATGATATGTGAACTGTGTTAAAACCTAAAACTTCCACTGAATATATACTTTTTACAATTTAATGTATCCAAGATAGATTCACAAGTTCAGCTACTTAGTTAATTTCATTTTTGCTAATGATTGGTTCAAAAAGGAGTTTAGAATAGTTATTTTGTAGACAGCTTGGTATTGTTTTTCTTTTCAATATTTAAGATAAGATTATTTTAAAACACATTAATTCACATTTGGTACAAGAGTGTTAAAAAAAATCTATATTGGACACGAAGGCATTTTGAATAGCAAAGGTACTATCAGGAGAACTTTTCACTGAGAAGGGTAATAAAGTTGAATAACCTGAGGGGAGATTAATATTTTATATTAGTCAACTGATTGGTAGAAAAAGGTTGGGTGTTTTAGGTTGGAGAACAATTTGTGCTATGTGTGGTACCATCAGATTTAATGAAGATTCCAGGGCAGAATCTGAAAAAACTTCAACCAATTTAGCTGAAGCTGTAATTACTTGGAGATAAGAAGGTAAGTTCTGTTCAACTTTAAGGGGTAGGCCCTATAGGTAACAGCTCTCTGCTGTTTGCCATTGTTGACTAAAACGATGCACAATGTGAGAGATGTGAGCTAAGTTTTACTCGGGGCAAAATAAGGACTGCAGCCGGGGAGACCAAAGCTCAGATAGCTCGGAGAGACTGCTCCAAAGAGGTAATGGGGGAACATCAACATATAAGATTTTGGTGAAGGGGGAGTTCAACGCAATCAAGTGCTTACTTTACAAAAGATTTTCTGCTAGTCCCAAGGAGCTGATGTCACCATGAAGGGATTTAGTGCTTTTCTAGATATGAAGAGATGCAGGGATTGGGATCATGAAATCAGTCCCTGAAAATAACTAACTATGTAAAGACCTGTATCACCAGTTTCCCTGGAACACAGAGTGCCTCACTGTCCACCCTGCATTACCCTCAGAGGGTTTTGAAAGTCAGCAGCTGCAGCAGCATAGGGTTCAATCTCTGTAGAGGTAGAAGACAAATGCCCTCGCTGTTGTTCAGTTGCTGGCAAATACTCTTGGCAAGTGCCAATTTGTAGTTGACAACATGTTGATTAGTAATATCCTTAGGCATGGCTTTCCTTTTACATTTTTACACAAATATTATAATCAGTAGTGGTCTTATGATCAACTGTCTTATGGAGGTCTGTCAGGAAGCTTTTATCAGGAGGCTTCCTTTGGGCTGTTATGGATCTGTCAGGATGCCTTTGGCCCTTATTGATTCCTGAATATTCAGGAATTAAGAGGAGAGGCACGCCTTTCCCTTCCCTAGGCTGAGGAATCCAGGCATTTCCTTTGTTAGTTTCTCATTATGGTGATAAGTACCCTCTTCTCTCTTTAACAGGAATCGCCTTGTGCTTTTTAAGTCTGGAATTTTAATCTTTATCTTTGCTGAGAATAACTACAGTATATATGCCCACACCATGTTGATTAAAACGCCTTTGCTCCATCAGAGCTTGGGTCCCCATGTCTTTCTTTCTTTCTTTCTTTTTTTCTCTCTCTATCTCTATCTATTTCTGACTGATTCCCTGGAACATGGAAGCTGACCGCGTAACCCAGGGAACATTAGCTTCTTTACTTCTTTCACTCTCTCATTGTCTACTCTGGACCACCAGATTCCGGTTCATTAAAGGACCAACAGAAGTCTCTTGTGACATATTCCCTTAGAACTAGGTTCACAGAATACAGAGGCTTTTTGAGGCTCTTTTTGGCTTCCCTGGTGCCTCAGATGGTCAAGAATCTGCCTACAATGCAAGAGACCTGGGTTCAGTCCTAGGGTTGGAAAGATCCACTGGAGGAGGGAATGGTTACCCACTCCAGTATTCTTGCCTGGAGAATGCCATGGACAGAGGAGCCTGGCAGGTCTGGGGTCGCAGAGAGTCGGACCTGACTGAGTGGGTTCCAACTGAATTAATGGGAACAGTATAAATTCAAAGGTTTGATAACCTGATGACCAAAATCTAGCATCTGTTTGCCCTCTCTGAACAGACCTGGGCTGTCAGAACAAATAGAGAGGAGAAAGGGACCACTGTGATAGGACTCCATGTCTGCGAGATTCATTCTAGCCTTCTGCAAAGGGAGATTATCTTTTCTCCTACTATTAGGTCCCAAGTTAGGTAACTGAGCAGATGTTGTGGTGAAGAATTATAGTAATTGCCATATTGATATGTAGGTTGAGAAAGCTGCAGTAATTAGCACAAACAGATTTGTCTTCTTTTCATAAAGCAATTTATTTCTATCTTAAGTGAAAGTAAACACATGTAGGTAAGAGGATAAATGATCACTACATCTTATGTTGTTTCCATAATCCATTACATGCAGTATCTTGAAACAAGTTCCATCATAGATGCAACAGCTGAACATAGTAGTTAGTCAAATTTTCACTCTTCCTTTCAATATCAAATTTGACTTGTGTTTATTTTCAGATGTAACTGGTGTCGACTGAAAATGGGTTTGGGTAGACTCTGGGAGTTGGTGATGGACAGGGAGGCCTGGCGTGCTGCGGTTCATGGGGTTGCAAAGAATCAGACAGAACCGAGCCACTGAACTGAACCGAACTGAACTGAAGAGCTGGTTAATGCAAAAGGGAGTTTGGGGTGAGTGAGACATTCACTTGGTCCATAAAGAAGTTGACATGAGCCACATCAACTTGCTACTCCAGGAAACCCCTATTTCCTGTTGTGGGGCAGCAGCAGCACATACCCAGCAATCCTTCCCTCACCCTGTCAGGCTCACCTTGCAAAGCCTTGACATTGAGGAAGAAGATATTTTCCATCTAGTGGAGAGCTGAAACATGCTTCTGTCCAGCCTTCTGAAAGTGGTCGTGGCTTCACTGTGTTTGGGTAAGGATAGCCCCAATGGAACTGTGCCTCCTCTGTGACCTAAGGACTGGGGGAACAGGCAGTCTTATGGGAACCCTGGGAAGAAGGGGTAGTAGGTTCTAAAAATAGGATTTCTTCATTCCACACCACTTATTCCTAAAGTTCTGATTCTTTTTTTTTTTTTTTTAGGATCCGTTATTGCCCAGAAGGTAACTCAAGACCAACCACAAGTATTAGTACAGGAGAAGGAAGCTGTGACCCTGGACTGCAAGTATGACACCAGTGATTCACGTTACAGTTTATTCTGGTACAAGCAGCCCAGCAGTGGGGGGATGATTCTCCTTATTCGTCAGGATTCTCATAACCAGCAAAATGCCACAAAAGGTCGCTACTCATTGAATTTCCAGAAAACAAGAAAATCTATCACACTTGTCATCTCAGCTTCACAGCTGGAGGACTCTGCAGTGTATTTCTGTGCACTGAGAGAGCCCACAGTGAGAAGTGTGGAGGAGGGACCTGCACCAAAACCCAGGGCCCTGCTCCACCTGCTGTAGGGACCAGGGCAGGGAGTTGCCAGCACAGACAGGAAATGATTACGGTTGCACAGGCATAGGGTTAGAGAGAAGATACTCATTCTAAGAAAATAGTTCTCTAGGTTCAGAGGCCATATTCAGAGCTATCATTCATTAAAAATCCTTATCTCTAAAAATTTAGGTTTAAGTTATTTATTTATTAAAAATGTAAAATTATGTATTGAGGACAAAATTTAGCCACATAAAATCCTTGCCATATAGTGATTCATATGAGCTAGAAGAATTGACTGAGGAAATTCAGAAATGTCTGAATTATAAATCAGTAAAAATATGTGTGAATTGTTGGATTTTTCATTTCAATTTATTCATGTTTTACCAAAAGTTTTCACTTTTGTCTCAGGTTCAAAGGATTTGTTAACAAAATAAGCCACTTGTTATATACAAATAAATAATATAGATGTTTATTGGAGAATTATCTAGCTTACTTTCAACATATTAGCATTAAACACACTAACATTAAAGAAAATAGAATTAGAAAGAGCCGATGATACATCACCAAATTGTGTTTTGACCAACACCCAGACTTGGATGGAGGTCAACATCCAGACTTGAGAGTTTCCAGCACTGTGAGAAGTGCCAGGTCACAGCACATCTGGAGTCCCAATTATGAAAAGAGTCCTCTCTGTGGGTAAGACTTCAAAGATTACAGTTCAGGGCTCCCATTTACAATCCCAGGGCAGTTGCAACCTGATATCATCATCAATCTGTGACCAAATTGCAGCTCTGGTTCCATGTTAATGCTGTTCCTTTAGTCATGTAAAACTTGGAATGTTGTTAAGGCTGGGGAATCCCTCTAGGAGCTCAACAATCTCAAGATTCCTTCCCCATCTTATCCATGGTGCTGGAAGTCTTGTACTCACAGCAGGCAGTTACTCACAGTCAACTCACAGTCAGGGCAGTGTCCAGGAAGGTTAGAAGCAAGATCAGAGCCCTGTTCTGCTTTGTCTATGAAACCTAAACAAGACTATTTATTTAATTTTCCTGGCAATTCATTAAATATTAATTGACTATATGTTATATTACAGGCATTGTTTTGTCATGAAATCTCTGTGTGATTTTCCTTCTTTTGAATATCATGTTGTTTTACACCATTTAATAAATTCATTCATTTTAGTTTTGTTAGCTGAGTTAATAGTATCTTTATTTGCAGTCTAAGGTGACTACTTTGTGCTAATACTCATTGCTTCTTATTAACACCTCTATCACTGAATGGCTCAATTTTCATAATCTAAGTTTTCCCTGCCTCTCTTCAGTCTTATCCACAAAAAGATCAATAATTAGTGGCCCTTGGAAGGACATTTTGAAAAGTACTGAATGAATTATGTTCTGTCTCTGGTCTTGCCTGTCACTGCACACTCCTCCAAAAGCATTTTTACCATCATGTGGCTGATTTTGCACCCCTCTAGGCCCTCTCTTTCAATCATTGTTATACAGCCCCAAATATTCCTTCTCTCCAATTTCCTCCTTTTCAAATCCCATTTTTCTCAGTGTCTTAAAAGTTGAATGGTAATGGGTGGTTGCTAAGTGATCTTGTATAGTAGCTGCCTCTTATATTTGTATTTGGAAAGCAATTGTGTAGAGTAGAAATCTTCAAAGGAATGTCTTACAGTCTTTCCAATAAATGAGGCTGGAAAAACTGGACAGATACATATAAAGAATGAAATCAGAACACTCTCTAACATCATACACAAAAATAAACTCAAAATGGATTAAAGGCCTAAATGTAAGACTGGACACTCTAAAACTGTTAGAGGATAATAACATAGGCAGAACACTCTTTGACATAAATCACACTAGAATCTTTTCATGGTCTACCTCTTAGAGTAATGAAAATAAAAACAAAAATAAACAAATGGAACCTAACTAAACTTAAAAACTCTTACATAGCAAATGAAATCATAAACAAAACAGAAATAAAATCCACAGAATGAGAGAAAATATTTGCAACCATATTGACAAGGGATCAGTCTCCAAAATATACAAACAACTCATGCAGATCCATATTAAAAAAAACCCCAATCAACTCAAATTAAAAATGAGGGGAAGATCCAATAGACATTTCTCCAAAGAACATTTACAGATGACCAAAAGGCACATGAAAAGATGCTCACCATCACTGATTATTAGAGAAATGCAAATCAAAACTGCAATTAGATATCACCTCACACTGATCTTTGGGCTTCCATGGTGGCTTGGCTGGTAAAAAATCTGCCTGCAATGTGGGAAACCTGTGTACGATCTCTGGGTTGGAAAGATCCCCTGGAGGAGAGAAAGGCTACCCACTCAAGTATTCTGGCCTGGAGAATTCTGTGGACTGTACAGTCCATGGGGTCGCAAAGAGTTACACATGACTGAGCCACTTTCACTTTCACTCACACTGATCAGAATGGCCATCATCAAAGAATCTACAAACAATAAACGCTGGAAAGGGTGTTGAGAAAAGGAGAAAAAGGAACCCTCCTACACTATGGAGAACAGTATGGAAGTTTCTTAAAAAACTAAAAATAGTGCTACCATATGACCCAGCAATTCCACTCCTGGGCATAAACCTGGAGAAAACGATAATTTGAAAAAAATACATGTACCCTAATATTCACTGCAGCACTATTTACAATACCTAGGATATGGAAGCAACCTATATGTCTATGGAAAAAATGGATAAAGAAGATGTGGTACATATATACAATGCAACATTACTCAGCCATAAAACACAATGAAATAATGCCATTTGTAGCAATGTGCATGGACCTAGAGATCGTCATACTTACTGAAGTCAAACAAAGACAAGTATCATACGATATTACTTATATGTGGAGTCTTAAAAAGTGGTACAAATGAACCTAATTCCAAAACAGAAGTAGAGTCACAGATGTAGGAAACAAATTTATGGTTCCCAAGGGGGAAGTAGGGGAGGGATAAAGTAGGAGGCTGGGATTGTCCTATACACACTACTACATATATAATATAGACAGATAACTAATAAGAACCCTACTGTAAGGCATAGGGAACTCTGCTCAATGCTTTGCAATGCCCTACGTGGGAATATAATTCTAAACAGACTGGATGTGCTGTGTGTGCACAACTGATTCAATTTGCTCTACAGTGGAAACTGACATGGTAAATCAACTATACTATAAATCAACTATAAAGTTAATTTTAGAAGTCTTAAATTGGTTTAACTAAAAAAATCTTACCATCCTAGCAGAATATATTTTTTTTTTTACCATATTAATACTCAGATAATCCCGATGGTGTGATCACTTACCTAGAGCCAGACATCCTGGAATGCAAAGTCAAGTGGTCCTTAGGAAGCATCACTACGAACAAAGCTAGTGGAGATGATGGACTTCCACTTGAGCTATTTCAAATCCTAAAAGATGATGCTGTGAAAGTGATGCACTCAATGTGTCAGCAAATTTGGAAAACTCAACAGTGGTCACAGGACTGGAAAAGGTCAGTTTTCATTCCAATGCCAAAGAAAGGCAATGCCAAAGAATACTCAAACTACCACACAATTGCACTCATCTCACACACTAGTAAAGTTATGCTCAAAATTCTCCAAGCCAGGCTTCAGCAATATGTGAACCGTGAACTTCCAGATGTTCAAGCTGGTTTTAGAAAAGGCAGAAGAACCAGAGATCAAACTGCCAACATCTGATGGACCATTGAAAAAGCAGAAGAGTTCCAGAAAAATATCTATTTCTGCTTTATTGAGTATGCCAAAGCCTTTGACTGTGTGGATCACAATAAACTGGAAAATTCTGAAAGAGATGGGAATACCAGACCACCTGACTTGCCTCCTGAGAAACCTGTAGCAGGTCAGGAAGCAACAGTTAGAACTGGACATGAAACAACATACTGGTTACAAATCGGGAAAGGAGTATGTCAAAGCTGTGCATTGTCACCCTGCTTATTTAACTTACATGCAGAGTACATCAGGAGAAATGTTGGGCTGGATGAAGCACAAGCTGAAATCAAGATTGCTGGGAGAAATATCAGTAACTTCAGAAATACAGATGACATCACCCTTATGACAGAAAATGAAGAAGAACTAAAGAACCTCTTGATGAAAGTGAAAAAGGAGAGTGAAAAAGTTGGCTTAAAGCTCAACATTCAGAAAACTAAGATCATGGTATCCAGTCCCATCACTTCATGGCAAACAGATAGGGGAACAGTGGAAACAGTGACAGGCTTTCTATTTTTGGGCTCCAAAATCACTGCAGATGGTGACTGCAGCCATGAAAATAAAAGACGCTGTCTCCTCGGAAGGAAAGTTATGACCAACCTAGACAGCATATTAAAAAGCAAAGACATTACTTTGCCAAGAAAGTCTGTCTAGTCAAAGCTATGGTTTATCCTGTAGTCATGTATCGATGTGAGAGTTGGACTATTAAGAAAGCTGAAGATCATACATCATAACCATGTGGGCTTTTTCCCAGGAATGCAAGGATTCTTTAATATCTGCAAATCAATCAATGTAATACACCACATTAACAAATTGAAAGATAAAAACCTTATGATTATCTCAATAGATGCAGAAAAAGCCTTTGACAAATTTCAACATCCATTTATGATAAAAACTCCCCAGAAAACAGGAATAGAAGAAACATACCTCCACATAATAAAAGCTATATATGACAAGCCCACAGCAAAATTATCTCAATATTGAAAAATTGAAAGCATTTCCCTTAAAGTGAGGAACAAGACAAGGGTGCCCACTCTCACCACTACTATTCAACATAGATTTGGAAGTGTTGGCCACAGCAATCAGAGCAGAAAAAGAAACAAAAGGAATCCAGATTAGAAAAGAAGTAAAACTCTCACTGTTTGCAGATGACATGATCCTATATTTAGAAAACCCTAAAGACTCTACCAGAAAATTACTAGAGCTAATCAATGAATATAGTAAAGTTGCAGGATATAAAATTAACACACAGAAATCCCTTGCATTCCTATACACTAACAATGAGAAAACAGAAAGAGAAATTAAGGAAATAATACCATTCACCATTGCAACAAAAAGAATAAAATACTTAGGAGTATATCTACCTAAAGAAATGAAAGACCTATATATAGAAAACTATAAAACACTGATGAAAGAAATCAAAGAGGACACAAATAGATGGAGAAATAGACTGTGTTCATGGATTAGAAGAATCAATATTGTGACAATGAGTATACTATCCAAAGCAATCTATAGATTCAATGCAATCACTATCAAGCTACCAATTATATTTTTCACAGAACTAGAACAATTAATTCCACAATTTGTATGTAAATACAAAGGAACCTCCAATAGCCAAAAAAATCTTGAGAAAGAAGAATGGAACTGGAGGAATTAACCTGCCTGGCTTCAGGCTCTACTACAAAGCCACAGTCATCAAGAAAGTATGGTACTGGCACAAAGACAGAAATATAGATCAATGGAACAGAATAGAAAGCCCAGAGATAAATTCACATACCTATGGACACCTTATCTTCAACAAAGGAGGCAAGAATATATAATGGAAAAAAGACAACCTCTTTAACAAGTGGTGCTGGGAAAACTGGTCAACCACTTGTGAAAGAATGAAACTAGAACACTTCCTAACACCATAAACAAAAACAAACTCAAAATGCATTAAAGATCTAAATGTAAGACCAGAAACTATAAAACTCCTAGAGGAGAACATAGACAAATCATTCTCCAACATAAATCACAGCAGGATCCTCTATGACCCACCTCCCAGAATATTGGAAATAAAAGCAACAATAAACAAATGGGACCTGATTTAATTTAAAAGCTTCTGTACAACAAAGGAAACTCTAAGCAAGGTGAAAAGACAGTCTTCAGAATAGGAGAAAATAATAGTAAATGAAGCAACAAACAAAGGATTGATCTCAAAAATATACAAGCAACTCCTGAAGCTCAAATCCAGAAAAATAAATGACCCAATCAAAAAATGGGCCAAAGATCTAAACAGACTTTTCTCCAAAGAAGACATACAGATGGTTGTATGATGAAACGCATGAAAAGATGCTCAACATCACTCATTATCAGAGAAATGCAATTCAAAACCACAATGAGGTAACATTACATGCCAGTCAGGATGGCTGCTATCCAAAAATCTTCAAGCAATAAATGCTGGAGAGGGTGTGGAGAAAAGGGAACGCTCTTGCACTGTTGGTGGGAATGCAAACTAGTACAGCCACTACGGAGAACAGTGTGGAGATTTCTTAAAAAACTGGAAATAGAACTGCCATATGACCCAGCAATCCCACCCCTGGGTATACACACTGAGGAAACCAGATCTGAAAGAGACACATGTACCCCAATGTTCATCACAGCACTGTTTATAATAGCTAGGACATGGAAGCAACCTAGATGCCCATCAGCAGATGAATGGATAAGTAAGCTGTGATATATATAAACAATGGAATATTACTCAGCTGTTAAAAAGAATTCATTTGAATCAGTTCTAATGAGGTGGGTGAAACTGGAGCCCATTATACAGAGTGAAGTAAGCCAGAAAGATAAAGACCAATACAGTATACTAACGCATATATATGGAATTTTAAAAGATGGTAATGAAAACCCTATATGCCAAACAGAAAAAGAGGCACAGATGTACAGAACAGACTTTTGGACTCTGTGGGAGAAGGCGAGGGTGGGCTGTTCTGAGAGAATAGCATTGAAACAAGTATATTATCAAGGGTGAAACAGATCGCCAGCCCATGTTGGATGCATGAAACAAGTGCTCAGGGCTGGTGCACTGGGAAGACCCAGAGGGATGGAATGGGGAGGGAGGCAGGAGGGGTATCAGGATGGGGAACACATGTAAATCCATGGCTGATTCATGTCAATGTATGGCAGAAACCACTACAATATTGCAAAGTAATTAGCCTCCAACTAATAAAAATAAATTCAAAAAAATAAAAATATCGAAAGCTGAGCACCAAAGAATTGATGCTTTTGCACTGTGATGTTGGAGAAGACTCCTGAGGGTCCCTTGGACTGCAAGGTGATCCAACCAGTCCATCCTAAAGGAGATCAGTCCTGGGTGTTCACTGGAAGGACTGATGTTGAAGCTGAAACTCCATTCCGTTGTCACCTGATGCGAAGAGCTGACTCATTTGAAAAGCCCCTGATTCTGGGAAAGATTGAAGGCAGGAGAAGAAGGGGACGACAGAGGATGAGATGGTTGGATGGCATCACCGATTCAATGGACATGAGTTTGAGTAGCCTCCAGGAGTTGGTGGTGGACAGGGAGGCCTGTGTGCTGCATTCCATAGGCTCGCAAAGAATCAAACACGACTGAGTGACTGAACTGAACTGAACTGAATAATGTTTAAGTGTATAATCCAGTGATATTAAATACATTTACATTATTATTAAACAGCAACATTATTCATCTCTAGAACTCTTATCATGTTGAAAAACTGAAAACTTGTACTCATTAAAGAGTAACTCCCCATTCCCCTGTCCCTCCATCCCCTGGGCACTACTCTTCTACTTTCTCTGAGTTACTACTTCAGACAGCCTGTGTAAGTGGAATCATGCAACACTGGTCATTTTGTGTCTTATTTCATTTACCATGATGTACTCCAGTTTCATCTATGTTGTAGCATGTTTTAGAATTCTTTCCTTTTTAAGGCTGAATAATATTCTAGTGTAAGTATAGACCACATTTTATCTATCCATTCATTTGTTGATATTTGGGTTGCTTCCAGCTTTTGATGGAAACATAGATATATAAATATCTCTGTATTTTGGGCATGTGCCAAAATTTCAATTTTTGAAATAATTAGAAATGGAATTCCTGAATATATGGCACTCTATTTTAAAATTTTTGAGAAGTATTTATCCTAGTTAATTTGAACAACCTTCCTCTAGACTGCTTTATCACAAGCCAGTTTCAAGGACTAGAGAAAGCAAGTGATCAGGAGCTGTGAATGAAATTTTGGTACTCTGGGGGCTCACCTAAACCTAGAAAAACTTGTCATCTTTTTTATAGTGCATTGCTCCTCAGGTGCCTAACAATTGATCCAAAAGGAATGGCCAAGGCAGTACCTGGTAGTCAGCTCCTGAACTGCAGCTTGGATATTCTTTCCAATGTGTTGCTGTCCTCTTTTGGTGAAAGGGTCAAATCTGCGATTATTTAGTCACTTTTTATTGTTCAATAAGCAGAAATAAAGAAGAAAGTAGTTAACAGACTGTATTGTGTGTGTGTGTGTGCAGTCTGTTGCTTCAGTCATGTCCAGCCCTTTGTGACCCCGTAGACTGTAAACTGCCAGGTTCCTCTGTCCATGGGATTATCCTGGCAAGAATACTGGAATGGGTTGCCATTTCCTCCTCCAAGGGATCTTCCCAACTCAGGGATCCAACCTGCAGTTTCTGCATTGCAGGTGGGTTCTTTACCACTGAGCCACCAGGGAAGCCCCTGAAAATTATCTATAGTATAAAAAACAGGGAATCAGGTTTGCTATCAGAGAGATTTCTATTCAAAATTATTAGCTCTGCCATGCACTTTCTAGACACTTGTGAGCCTTGTCTTATTATTTAAAATGGGAGAGTGATATATTCTTTGACATTTTATTGTGGCAAGTTATCAATAGTGTAGTTACAGGGGCTGACAAGTAGCAGTTGATTAATTAACGAGAATAACCTCAATAGATGCAGAAAAAGCATTTGCGAAAATTCAGCATTCATTCGTGTTTAAACTCTTTCAGCAAATCAGGACTTAAGGAGTTTCCTCAACTAAATAAAAAACCTCTACAAAGACTACATCAAACATCATACTTGATGGTGAAAGAACGAATGCTTCCCTCCTAATTTCAGCACTAGGGAAAGGATTTTGGCTCTCACCGTTTGTATACAGTGTTTTACTAGGGATTATAGCCAGTGTAAAAAGGCAAGAGAAAGAAGCAAAAAAAAAAAAAAAAAAAAGCACAATTTGAAAAGGAAGACATGAACCTGTCTTTACTCACAGGCAGCATAATTATCTGAGTATAAAATCCAAGAGAATCTACAAAAAACCACTAGAAAAAATAAGAAAGTTAAAGTCAAATAAACACCTACCATATGCTCCAGGAATTCCACTCGCAGATATTATTCCAAGAGAAAAACGAAAGCACATGTCTCCTAAAAATGTGACACACAAAAGCTCAAAGCAACTTTGTTTGTAGCAGCCTCCAACTAGAACTAGCATAAATGTTTGTTAATAGGTGACTAGATTAACAAATTGTTTTATATCTATGTAATGGAAGACTTTTCATCAATACAAAGGAAAGAACCATTGCTACTTACAACCATGAAAGAATCTTAATTATGCTGAGAGAAAGAAGCTAGACAAAAGAGTACACATGATTCCGTTTATATCATATAAAATATGCAAACTAATTCATGATGAAAGTGCTGCATGAAAATTGGAGTAAGAGGTGGGGAAAGGATTGAGAGATGATTATAAAGAGATGTGAGGAAACTTTTTTGGGTGATGCATTGTTCATTATCTTGACTGGAATAATAGCTTCATAAATGTGTACACATGTCAAATCTTATTAATTTGTTTATTTAAAACAAGTTCAGTATAGTTTTGTGAATGTTGTGTATTTATAAAACAATTAAAAATCCAAGTTTAGCAAATGTCTTTCTTCAGTGTTGCATGAGTCTTCTAATGTGACCTCAATTCCAAATATTTCTCCTCTATGTTTTCTCCTCATTTCTCCTCATATCGTCCTATATGTTTTTTAAAGGTGTGGATAGCAACTTTCTGTGTCCATATGTTATATATTTATTTTCAATTCAGCATCATCCAAACTCATTTTTTGCTTTCTGTTTAATGTGTCAAATTTTTTCAGAATTCTTCCTAGCATAGTTTGGAGAACATATTTGACAACAGAGTTGGAAAATAAAGGAGAAAGGAAGGAATATATGAACCCAAAAAAGAATCTGAGCCTGATTTTATTACTTAAATCTGGATCAGGGAAATTATTTGTATGTTAACTTTGGACTGATGAAGCTGCTTGATACAAATCTATGGAGAGTGATCTCCAGGAATTAGGCTGAGTTAAGCTTCCATCTTTGTGTCTAGTATGGGGCTTCCCCTGTGGCTTAGTGGTAAAGAATCTTCCTGCAATGCAGGAGATTCAGGAGTTGTGGGTTCAATTGTTGGGTCAGGAAGATCCCCTGGAGGAGGGCATGACAACCCTTGCCAGGAGAATGCCATGGACAGAGGAACCTGGCAGGCTACAGTCCATAGGATTGCCAAGAGTTGGATATGACTGAAGCGACTGAGCACCCATGCATGTTTGTCTAGGGATGCATGGTTACAGGGTTTTACAGAAGGTGTGTTCCACTCCAGAACTTCATCCTGATAGCCTTGAGGATTTTTTTTTTTTTTCAAAAATGAATATTCATAAAAAGTAAGATAAAGAAGTGCTTGTTTTTGCTGCTGCTACTTCATAGCAAAAGAGCAATTTAAAAAATTGCACTTCTTCCTGATCATTGACGACCATCTTGCTCTAGGACACTGATTACAAAAGAAATCTTATAAACCAGTATTGAACTGGCTACAACAAAACCATCTGGGACTTTTAAAAGTTATGACTTTCTGGGAATTCCCTGGTGATTCAGTGGTTAGGAGTCTGTTCTCTCACTGCCAAGGGCCCTGGTTCCATCCCTGGGTGGGGAACTAAGATCCTACAAGCTGTGCAGTGGGGTCAAGGGAAAAAATTACACTTTTTGGTCTCAATCCTGAAAAGTACAAATCATGAAGTTATAGTTGGGATTCCTGAATCTGTCATTTAAAATCAGTGACACGTTGATTCTATTATCAGCTGTTGTATAAATATCAGCTATGTCTTTACTAATTTGAAAAGCTGGGAAAGAACAGAGTCTTAACTCGTGCTCCAGGCTTTTGACAGAAATCCACATTTTTAGAGTTCACAATCCGGTGGAGGAAAATTATTTGATTAAAGTTTGGCAGCAAATTGTGGTAGATTGGTGCTAAGAGAATCAGTCCTGAAGCTAGATTTTCACTAAGAGTATGGGGTTAGTCTTGACTGATTCAGATAGATTAACTATTTTATCTTGAAATCAGGGAAATAGTAGAACAAGATATTGATGTCAGATAATTCTATAAGGATCTGATAAATTCAGTTATGGTAATTCTTTTGTTTTCATATTTTAATGGTTTTGAAATTCAAGATTATTTGACTATTGATAGGTTAATGTGAATTTTTCCCCCTGAAAATATTTTATTAAAAAGCTAGCATTTCTTGCAAATGATATTATTTCAGGAATGATAAAATACTATATTTCAAGTAGTAGTGATTCCTAAATCAAAGACCCTTTATTCATTATTTTTGTTTGGTATAGCAAATACTTAGTGAGCATGTAATAGATGTAAGTCACTGCTCTATAAATTGGGGTACAATGCTGAGAAATAGAGATTCATTCAATACTGACTTGACTTCTTATTACTTCCTCTGTAATCAGCCACAAAACCCTTTTCTGACAGTCAGTGGATTATAGGTTGGCCCACATGGATGCATGAGACTATAAAGCACTATATTAAAGTGCTTAAGAAAAATGACATCTTCTCAGCTACAGAAATACCTGGGATGCTTTGTTAAAGAACTTCCATGTCAGGTAGTATTCTAAAAACAAAACAGACCTGAGAGGTGTTGACAACCGTTGATCAGGTTTCCAAACCTCACCTGAAGACTGACATGTGCCTCATGGATAAAATCAAGGATAACATTTTTCTGATTTGCAGAGGAGACCAGGCTACATGCATCACTTTTCTGTCCCTGTCCACCAGAGGGTGCAGATTCCTAACACAGACACATTTTCTGTGTGAAACTAAATTTCACTGTGACTTCAACATTTCTTCATGTTAAGAATCAAGAATGCTACTCAGGAGACACTCTAGAGATGAACTCTTCTTCAGGCTTAGTGACTATAATACTCTTCCTGCTGGGTAAGCAAATACTTCTAAAAATTTGGATTATTTCTTCTGTTATGTCAACAAAACCTTTAATCATAATTTTATTCCAGAGCTTTATGCCTAAGATCACACAGAACTCTTTTATTTTTCCCCAGGACAAACCCTTGGAGACTCAGTGACCCAGTTAGGCGGCCAAGTGACTCTTCCAGAAAAGGCTGCTCTGACCATCAGTTGCACTTATTCAGCCCCCGGGTACCCCATTCTTTTTTGGTATGTTCACTATTCAAGAGAAGGTCCACAGCTCCTCTTGGAAGCCACGAAGGACAAGGAGAATGGAATCAGCAAAGAGTTTGAAGCCACATACCACAGAAAATCAAAATCCTTCCACTTGAAGAAAGCCTCAGTCCAAGAGTCAGACTCGGTTGGGTACTACTGTGCTCTGAGTGACACAGAGAAGGGAACTGCAGGGGGAGCTGATGCTCACTCTGAGCAGCAGCGGGGCCTGGATGCAGAGCGCCTGACTGACTGATCCACTCTGGGGCCCAGTCTGTGGTATTCTGTCTCTCAGCCTCTGGTTGATACAAAATTCATACAAATGACTAGGGCCTGAGATCAAGACATGAAGATTCCCCATACCCAACTCTCATTAGTGAGTTTAGCAAAAGAGTATGACACCAATAGTTCCTTCTCCAGGATTAAAGTAATTTCAGGGTAAAGTCACGTAAATAGTGAGACTTGGGGCCATTGGAAAAAGGAACAAGAAGCATTGGGATGCTGCTGTACCCTTGTGGAAAAATTTAGAGACCAGAAACATCAATTCCATTTGAATAATTAGGGTGGATGACACGTTGTGTGTGTGTGTGTGTGTGTGTGTGTGTATGTGTGTTTTCCGAGGTCATTCAGGGAGTGAACGTTGAAAATAGGAGGACTAAAAATATATAAGGAGAGACTACCTATGTTCTCTACCAGTGCCTGTATAATAAGCAGTGATCACTTTCGAAACCCAGCAGAAAACTGGAAGTTAGCCATTGATGTATTGAGCAATGGCACATGTAAGTAAGAAAGCCAAAATAATTTAAAAATTAAAATATAATAATTAAGTATTCATTTTAGGGAAATAAGATATTATTGAAGAAAGTAACATACCCACAGTCTTTATGATTCAACTAAATTTTCTTCTAGATAAGTTTTACCACCAATAGTCATGATTAGGCAGAATACCTATTTTCCCTAAACTTTGTGTATTACTGAGGTTTTGGACTTTTGCTTATCAGATAGGCTTTAATTTTTTTTTTTAATGATTAAAAGTTTATGAATGAGGCAGAACTTCATTTCATTTAAAAGTCATTTATATGTTTTTGTGTAAATTTTCTATTCATGTATCTTACCCTTCCCTACTGTGTTATGGGGCTTCCCAGATGGTTCAGTGGGAAGGAAATGATGGTTGTCTCTGAGTCCAGAAGAGGCCCTGGAGATGAAAATGGCGGCCACTCCAACATTCCTGCCTGGGAAAACCCTGGACCAAGGAGCCTGGTGGGCTGTAGTCCACGGGGTGCCTGAGAGTCGGATGTGACTTAGCAACTAAAACAGCACCTGTGTTAGAGTCATTTAAATATAGATTTGAAAAGAACATTCTCTGTTAAGAAAGTTGTCATAAAACTGTCATATATATGTCTTTTTAAAAAAAAGTTTAATACAATCTTTTTGATTTTGTTCATGTTTGCTATGCAGAATTTTAAATATATTTTGTAGTAAATTTTTGAAAAATTTCTTTTATGAATTCTGAGTTATATATTTCATGCTTCACAATCTGTAGCACCTTAAATGGTAAAATTTTATCTCATATTTTCCTTAATTTCTCTCAAATTAGTTTTGTCTTTAAATTTGCGTGTGTGTGCGTGTGTGTGCGTGTGTGTATGAGTTGAGATTGAGGTTAAGGCTATCTGTTTTTCTCAGTTTTTGTTTATTTTGAGGCAGCTTTCCAGGCTCAACATCTTGAATGGCTCATTTTTCTTCTGATTTTCAAATGTTATATTTGTCTTTTTTCATATCTCTTTCATTTTTCCTTAAGATTTTCAGCCTAGGCATTCTTTTCTGTTCAATATTTATATTTCAATAGTAGCAATGCTTTTTGCCAGTTGCTTACTGGATACGTAAGGAATACATGTCTAGTCAACTTCAAGCCTATGCTAGAAATTTAGAGAAAACAATGTGGCTGGGAGAGATGCCACTGGAAAAGTAAGGAGAGAGAAATCCACTCCATTGCATCACAAGATGTGTATGAAGTCTCATCTCAGGCAATGGAAACTATCTACCTGTGTTCCCAGCTCTGTCAGTTGGGAACCCAGGCAAAGTCACTAAAAACATGTTCACAATTAGTCCACACAAGGATGGGAAGTGGACAACCAACACAAGAACAAGAACAATTTTGTGTCATCTGTCTTCTTGAAGAAGAGGATTTAAATAATGAGCACTGAGATTTAGAGTCACATCTACTTGAAATGTCTTGAAATCTGCAGCTGTCTCAGTGTTTTGAGCTCTGTCATTGCTTTGCAGGACATTTTTGAATTTTTTTTTTCTGTTGCCACATTGATTTTTGATGAAGTTTGTAAAAATCTACTTTAGTAACTATCCTTGCTTCTGTTGAGGGTGTTGTTGAAAATTGATGACTGTATTTCAAATATCTTGCCCCTAGTTTAAGCAGAACAAGTATGGGTAGCTCTGTGGTCTAAGGTTCTTCTCTTCTATCTCTTCTTCCTCTCCTGTTCCCTTTGCCTCTCTCCTCTCTTGTCTTCTCTCAGCTCTTCTGCTTTTGATTTTCCTGGACTGATTCTGTTTTCATCCTTCTCTGAAGTAAGTGTTTCTAATCAACCATTTCTTTGAGCCATCAATGTGAAATATAACAAATGTTCACAAAAGTATGTAAAACTCACAATATATATTATTTAGGTACATACAAATTTGAGACTATGGTTTTTTGCTCTGAAACTTCTTTAAGAATTTTAAAAGTTCTCTGTATTAGGGTTCCCCATAGAAACAGAGCCAATAGGATTAATTTAATGTGTGTGTGTCTTCATCTCTAATAATCCTATTCTGAAGGCCTACTTTGTTATACAAGGGGATAATATGTTAGCTTTTTAAGGTAAGTGTTTATGTGATATATCTTTTGCCATTCTTTTGCTTTCAAAATCTTTGGGCATTATATTTCAAGTTTGGAATAAATCTTCAGATATCCACATACTCAAGTGTTCGTTGGCTTCCTATTTCACTGAGAAAATAGAAGCAATAAGAAAATTTTCACAAGCTTCTACACTTAGCAGTTTTTAAGGTAATTCACAGATTTCCATTTCTTTCAGTTGGTTACTGGAAATTTATTTTCTGCCTTTATTATCATGTTTTCTTGATTCTTTATGCATCTTGTAGATTTGCTTTGTTGTGTGAGCTTTTGAAGCAGCAGGTACCTCTCCCAGTATTTATGGTCTGGTCTTGACTAGAAGAGACCTTCCTCAGTCAGCAGTGCTAAATATGAGGCAAGATAGAGACCAGTCCCTTTGGGAGTATACTCCTGAGTAAATTTGGACAAGAACATGTTGGTTTTCTGTCCTATTATTTGGAGGAAACACCTCAGTTCTATCCTTCCTCCACCTTGCAGATCAGTACTAGCTGTAATACCACACCATTATTTCTCCCTTTGCTGCTAGCTGTTCCAGTGACCAAGCCCTGTCAGTCATTCAGTGCTAAGTATGACCTGAAGCAAGTAGAAACTGGCTTCATGGAGGGTGCTTTGAATTATCTGGCATAAGGCTCCCTTCACTCTTTGTGGGGTTAAAACCAGATCTGCACTGATTCTCAGTCTTGCAGGGCAGTGCTAGTTATAGAACCACACTCTCCCTTTCCTTGTTCCTTACTATCCCAAGGGACCAGGCTCTGCTCCATCCTGAATAGGGGGAGATAGAAACCATTCCTACTCTGAAATGCTAGGAGTAAGACCAGCTCCTTCTCCTCCTCCCATTTGCTCTCTTTTCCCCTTTGGAGGAAGAACCTCAGTTCTGCTTTTCCAAGTTCACAGAGCAGGACTGGCAGCAAAAGAGACGTCCTGCATTTTCCATTGTTGCTCACTGTCCAAGGGATTGCTCTCTGCCTGTCATACTGGGCGGGAGGTAAGATAGAAAACTAGCCACAGAGGGGGCCCTGAGAGAACTGAAGGTCGGGTGCAAGCTCCAATATCACTCCCCTCCCCCATGGGGGCCGCGATATGCACAGGCTATCTTCTCGGTACTGAGCTGAGCCCATCTGAGGGACTGATGCGGGTGAAGTGAAGTTGCTCTTCTCCCCCCTGTAAATGTGACTGTTCTCAGCTTGTTCTTACGGGAACGCGTTTACTTTTAGCTGGTTCTGCCTTGTCCTTCAAGGTATATTGTCACTAATACCGTTGTTGCGTCCATGTCTGTGGAGGAGAGGGAGATAGGGCTTCCTTCTTTGCCATCAGGCTGAGAGCCCACATCACGTCTTTTAAATCTTTCAAAAATGTCAGCAAAGTGTTACCACATGTATTTTCAGATGAGAAAATGGAGGCTTAACTCTCCCATCCAATAAGTCAGAATTCATACCGAGGTTTCTAAACATATGTTTTATGTACTAACCTACTCTGTTTACAGAGATTTATAGGGGCTTATATTCAGTGTTATGTTCAAAATAGTGAGAAGGAAACCTAGCAAGAAGCCCAACCCAAGGTTCTGAGCAACCATAGCTCTGACCCCAAGATGGCAATATTTGCCTTGGCCCCGCCTGTGGGTATGATTGAGTATGAAGCAGCAAAATCTGGTCTTTGGCTCAATAGGGATGTAGTCTCTGGTTGGCTAAGCATAATCCCTGAGAATCCTTGGTTCATGTAAATAAATAAAAGGTGTTGAATAGACTAGTCAGTTTTGGGGGACAGCCCAGTGCAGAAGAATGGAGATGCACGTGAGATCCTCCCTGGTGGTTCTGTGGCTTCATTTCTGTTGTAAGCTAATGAAGAGTTTTAGCCAGGTTGACACATTAAGTCCGGGGAATATTTTTAAAGGTTTTCAAAAAGGTGTACTGCATGTATTGCTTTGGGGTAGGAGGAGAGAAGAATTGGGGGCCATGTTATGGTTCATCTGGGATTCATTCTGGAGAGGCATAACAGACACAAATCAGAAAGCAATAAAAATGGGTGAGCTATCTCTGAGATCTCTCTTTGCTTTTTGAACAGGTGTGAGTGGCGAAAGCCAAGTGGAACAGAGTCCTCCAGCCCTGGTGGTCCTGGAGGGAGAGAATTGCACATTTCAATGCAATTATACAGTGAGCCCCGTTAACAACCTAAGGTGGTACACACAGGACCCTGGGAGAGGTCCTGTTTCCCTGATCACCATGACCTACAGTGACAACAAAAAGTCAAATGGACAGTACACAGCGACTATGGATGCAACTGCCAAGCTCAGCTCCCTGCACCTCACCGCTGCCCAGCTAGGCGACCCAGCCTTCTACATCTGTGTGGTGGGACTCACACTCTGTACCCAAACCCGCACCTGGAGGTTGTCAAGGAGCAGTTTTTGAAATGTTGTGTGTAATTTCAAAGTGAGCTAATGCTTCTCTTTCAGACATGGCTGAATTTGAACTTGAGTCTAGGTATCTACTAACATAGAGGTATCCTCACTCACCACAGAAAGTTAACTGCTCACTTGGTTATTCCCAAGGGTAAGACCATCATATTGCATTACTACCCTGAAGTAGATGATAATTTTGATTAAAAGAGAGAGGTCAGCTCTCTGTGGGGTCCAGCAACTAGTAGAATGTCGGCTGAGTATAAAAGCAAAATGTTGACAAAGCTGATGACAATATTTGGTAAGACCGCTAATTTTGTGTTTGTTTTCTTTATCTCACAGGCATTATGCACAGAAAATGACAATACCTTCCTTCTTGTATAATTTAATGTAGATTGTAAGAAGAATCCATACAAGATTTATGAAGCAGGGTCCGGATGTAAGATAATTATCCTGAGCTACAGTGTCAATAACTAAATTCATATATATCAGCTCACTGAGCAGGTTTTTGCACTGACAGGAGAAAAAGAATCTTACAGGCTTTCCTCAGAGAGGGTTGATTTTAGTTATTCAATTTTTATAACTTGTACATGGTAGATTGCTGGGGTCCAGCCTCAGCAGGATCCAGGGGTACCCTCAGGATGAACAGCGTCGGCGAGAAAAAGAGAGAGAGAGAGAGAGAGAGAGAGAGAGAGAGAGACCAGACTGGGGGTGTGTAGTAGAGTCTGGCAAATCTTTATTTATTTTTTACTGTAGCTTTTATATTCCAAGTTAGTACATTTTTAAGGGGAAGATAGTTTAATATTACATCAGCTTGTGCTACACGAAACCAGGGAGTTTTCTGCCTGCTTCTTTGTTAGAGTCTTGTACATTATCTTCTGGCCTTGGGGCCTATTGACATTTTATGACCTAGGTGAATGCAAAGCTGTTTTCTGTAATCTATTCTTTGTTGAACACAAAGGTCAGTCCTTTTGCAGAAGTTATCAGTTAAATTTATCTAAAAGGTTTACCACACAAAGACTCTGCAGCTCTGGTGAGGCAGCCCCTGTTTAGCATTCCTGGTTAAAATTAACAATTCTAAACTCTTATTTTTCTAAATCTTTAACTATAACCGCTTTTAGAATAATATTTTTATGTTCTCTAATAGAGCTTCCTCACCTCCTGAAGGGCTCTGTGCCTATTAGGGCCTTTTGTGTGATCAGGTTCTTTATGCTGTTTATGATTAAGGTGCTGTGAGCTGTCATGTGCATTAGTACGCATTTGCCAAGCAGGCTAGAATGCCAGCAAAGGGGTCTAAATTGAAACACTCCTTTCATTCTGGATAATCTTATAGGATACCACCGTCCGGGGGACATATTGATTAAAGTGCTAAGTTGATTCTGTTTGGAAAGAGATCGGGGAAGGCCTTCTGCCTGTGTCACAGAAATTAGGGAGTAGTCTAATATAGCAAGCATCAGAAAGACAGAGATCATCTTTAAGTGAACGCCAGGACAGCTTTTCAAAATCCCTGAAGTCCTGATCTGCCTTGCTTGTCAGGTCTTCTCCTCATGACCTTGTCATGGGTGGGATCTCGTGTGCTGGCTCCTGGCAGTAGATGCTCAAGAATTTTATTTAAGTAGAAAGGGAAGAGAAAAATCTAGGAGATAAATAGTAGGTGTATCTCTCTGACTACTCTGCAAGTCCTCTGCACTTGATCTTGATGTGGTCCTCTCTCCATGTTACCCCTTCAGAGATCAGAAGATGCTGGGTGTGTGCACAGGGGCATGGACCTAATTTCTGATTTGCTGAGGAGTCTCTCAGCTTCCTGTGACAGCAGATTCATGAATATGCACTCAGATAAACAAGTTGCTTGACCTGGTTGTGTCCTGAGACACCAGCTCACAGATTCCAACCTGAGTTCTCATGAATCTGGTGAATGGAAAAAAATGGAGAAGTCTTTGGGAGTTTCATGCCTGGTTCTTTTTTGGCAACTGTGCTGTGAGTTGGCTGACTTTGAAGTTATGAATGAAAAGAGCAGATCATAGTAATCTCTATGAATCTGAAAGTTATAGAAGGGTGGTTAGTGTTACCGGGGTCAGCTGGGGGGGATTGTGAAAAGGAAATATAGTCTTTCAAAAAATAATCGGCCATTAATATATCTCCTTTGTGGTTCTCTGTTCAAACAGGGGTGAGCAGCCAATATACATTGGACCAGAGTCCTTTATTCCTGAGTATCCAGGAGAGAACACTTGCCGATCTTAATTGTACTTATCAAAAGAAAACATTTTACAATTTTGTCTGGTTCAAGCAGGAGCCTGGGGAAGGACTTGTATCTTTGTCTTTAATTCAATCAAGCCAGAAAGAGCAGGCAGACAACAATTTTAAAGAATTCCCAGGAAAAGAGAAGTTTTACAGTGTTTTGCGTGTCTCAGCCTCCCACCCTGGAGACTCAGCTGCCTACTTTTGTGCTTTGCATCACAGCGCTCTCCGAGCACCTGCAGCCTGTCCCACAGCTGCCAGCTGGGCCTCTTGACAGGGGTCTAGCCTTGGGGTGGGAATGAAGGTGTTTCCTTTACCCACAGAGGGAGTTTTCTTAAAATCTCTGTCTCCAAACAGAAATCAAGGATAATCTATCCCTCCCTTATGTGATGAATCTGAATTTATATTGAATTAAATTTCCATTTGTTATTATTGAAAGTTCATTCCTCAGTGCAAATTGTACTCATTCTGGGCCTGTTTGCCGAGATTTCTTTTCACCTTCTATCCTTCAGGTGAGAGGGCAGGCCCCTTTGTGCTCAGAATCCAGTTCAGAAAGCAAGTTTTCACCATGCTGTACCCTCACCAGTAGTGTCATATTCATTGGTTCATAGTCTTGGTGATTTTTTTTATATCTGTGTACCATTTATACAATTATTTACTAATTTAATATTAAATTTGCTTTTATATTAAATAGACTTTAAAAATGACTGTGCAAAAAGTTATCCTTGTTTTAATGGATGTTATATATGAAACCATATATTTCATGTGCAGGTTATATTTTTTCTATTACAAATTAAAATAATACCTTATATGTAACATAATACAAATTAAAATAATACCTTGTCTGCAACAATTACAACTTTCTTTTATGTGCTGCCTACCATGACCTCTTGCATCAATCACACTTTAGGAAATACTGATTCAGTCCATGCTCTTCATTGAATAGGTAAAAGAATTAGGATCTACAGGATTTGAATGGCCACTTAAAGCATGAGTTATAGCAAAATGGAAGCTGGGAACAGAACTCAGACACTCTGACCTTTTGTCAACTGCTTCTTCCACTAAAGACAAAAAATGGATCCAGAATTTGAAGGAAGGAGTCTAGTATTTTAAATTTAAATTAAACTAAAATTTTATTACTTAATTATATATATTAATTTTAAATAAATTAGAAGATATAAACACCTTTAAAAAGAGAACACTCCCATAATTTCATGACATAAAGCTTATGACTATCACCAGTTTTCAGAATTTTTAGTGTATGTATTATACAGCTATATTTTTCTATGAGAGGGGACTATAATATACTTGGAATTTATTAACATATTTGTTTTTCTCAACATTGTAGATATTTCCATGTCAGAAAACATAAAGGCATAATTTTAAATGATTGGCTAATTTCCATTATTTAGGTGTATTTTAAAAAGTAATCACTATTTGGTATTTTTCCAATTATATAGTATTCTAGACAATATTTTTATGAACATCATTTAAGTTGTAGTTTCAATGGATGTGAAATTGCTTGGATACAGGAAAAAACATGACACTAAATGTTTGGTTTCTATGAAGAAATTTTTCACCGAGCTATGGCTTCAACAGCAACCCATGAAGCTGCTGACTTTCCAATACTATACCAAGTCAGGATATTACTACTTTAAATTAGTTTTAATTTTACTATGTGAAAAATTTCAGTTTTAATTTTTGTTTATTTTAATCAGTAAGGTTTTTGTCATTACACATTTTATAATAAAAAATAAGATTGGGGAAAAAAATAAGATTGGAAAACATCAGAGTACCTTACAGAGAATAAGAACTAGTATTTTTCATAAAAGTGAAAAAGCTAGCTTAAAACCCAACATTCAAAAAACTAAGATCATGGCATCTGGTCTTCATGGCAGATGGAAAATAGATGGGGAAACAGTGGAAACAGTGATAGACTTTATCTTCTTGGGTTCCAAAATCACTGCAGATGGTGATTGCAGCCATGAAATTAAAAGATGTTTGCTCTTTGGAAAAAAAGCTATCACAAACCTAGACAGCATATTGCAGAGACATTACTTTACTGACAAAGGTCTATCTAATCAAAACTATGGTTTTTCCAGTGGTCATGTATGGATGTGAGAGTTAAACTATAAAGAAAGCTAAGTGCTGAAGAATTGATGTTTTTGAACTGTGGTGTTGGAGAAGACTCTTGAGATTCCCTAGGACAGCAACGAGATCAAACCAGTCAATCCTAAAGGAAATCAGTCCTGAATAGTCATTGGAAGTTTGATGTTGAAATTGAAGCTCCAGTACTTTGGCCACCTTATGTGAAGAACTGGCTCATTGGAAAAGATCCTGATGCTGCAAAAATTGAAGGCAGGAGGAGAAGGGGATGATGACAGAGGATGAGATGACTGGATGACATCACTGACTCTATAGACATGAGTTTGAGCAAGTTTTGGAAGTTGGTGATGGACAGGGAAGCCTGGTGTGCTGCAGTCCATGTGGTTGCAGAGTTGGACATGACTGAGTGAATGAATTGATCTTTTCATAAAATAAGATATATTAAACAAAATTTGGAAAGCATTGTTCTCTTTTCTCTCAAAGTGTGTTATCCAGAGTTTTGAGACTCAAAATATAGACCACAATATTAGAACTTGTGCAGAATTCCAGGATCGAGTCCAAATCTACTGAATTTGAATCTTCATTTTAACAAATCCCCAGGTGATTCTACCACTTTGAAATTTGAGAAGCACTAATCTAACTGGTAGCAACAGTCATTTTTTAAGTGTAAAGCAAAGTTGTTGCTACCTGCCTAAATGCTTCAGTGGATTTCTATTGCCTCTAGAATAAAATACAAGCTCTTGGCTATGGTACACAAGACTCTGCATGATGTGAATCCCACCTGACCCTTCAATCTTAGCTCATAACTCTCTTCCCTGACTCTCCGTGCAGTCACAATGCTGATCTTTCAGTATTCTAAGCTTGTCACGTCTTGTCCCACGTTGGGTCTTATTCTTTCATTTGTCTGCCATTTTCGTCCCCCAGATCTTGGTGAGCCTGACCTATTTTCATCCTTCAGGTCTCAGCTCAAATATCACTTGTTTATGTTTGGTCGCTAGATTGTGTCCAACTCTTTTGTGGCCCCAGGGACTGTAGTTCACCAGGCTTCTCTGTCCATGGAATTTTCCAGGCAAGAATATAGAGTGGGTTTCTATTTTCTTCCCCAAATATCACTACTGTAGAGAAAACCTTTTGACTTTTGCTGAACTTCCTGACTAATGTAGCCATCCATAAACCTTTTCTTAACTCTGTGTCAAAAACCCTAGTCATTTCCCAATGGTAGTAACCATAATGAGCAGGCATATTCTTGATTGACATGTCAATATATTCATTGCTAGTAACTCCAATTAGATTATAAGTTCTGTGAGGTCAGTATTATTGTGTGTTTTGCTCATGTGTGTTTTACTCTTAGTGTCTAGAACAGGGACTGGCCCATAGTAGTCAGTTGATAAATATCTACTAAACAAATGTTGCATGGACCTTCTCCCTCTTTGTTTCCTTTTCCCTTCTTGTCATTTCCACCCATGAAACTCTTAACTATATGTATGTTCTCATTGCTTGTTATGTGGTATAATTCAGTTATCTCTGCCTCTTACTTGAAGACTCAGGTTCCAGCCTTGCTTTGCTCAGTAGGCTCTGTTAAATAATTAGATCCACACAGGGTCTCAGTCTGTCCTCAATCAACTGACTTCGCTTTATCAGGTGTAATCTCAATGAACTGGGTCAACTTGAAAGCTAGAAACCCTGCAGTGAAATATGTAAAAGAGAAAAAAAAAGACATGTTCTAAAGACTTTAGAAAATATAAAAGGAATTTCAAGTCAAATAATTATGAGCACATGTCAAAATTTGATTTCAAATTATTGCAAGAGAAAGTCTCAGGAAACATATTCAAATGATTAGCCTTGGTAGAAACATTTTACAGGAGATAAGATTTTTTTTTTTAAAGCTTTGATTAGAGATCATAATTATGGTCAGAAGACTGGTTCATATTTATTCTACTTTTGATTGTGTACTGGTATTAGATTCTTCACATGATTAATAGTCCTTTGAGGGTGTAACACTAATTTCCCAGGAGCCTTTATTTCATTAGGAAATGGCAGCACATTCCAGTACTCTTGCCTGGAAAATCCCATGGACAGAGGAGGCTGGTAGGCTACAGTCCATGGGGTCGCAAAGAGTCGGACATGACTGGGCGACTTCACTCACTCATGTAAGAGAATTCCTCAAGCATTCCATTAGAAATAATGGTTAAGTCCCATGTGAGGCTATAAAGAACATCCTTCAGAAAAGATCCATTTTAGACCAGTTTGGGGAAGCATTTTTCTCAAAAGTAATTCAAGTATTTATTATACTGTCTGTAAAAGGTGGCAGAGAGGATTTTGTCAGGTTTTGATCTTACTTCGGAGAAGGCAACGGCACCCCACTCCAGTACTCTTGCCCGGAAAATCCCATGGATGGAGGGGCCTGGTCAACTGCAGTCTGGTCAACTGCAGGCTGCAGTCCATAAGGTCGCTAAGAGTCGGACACGACTGAGTGACTTCACTTTCGCTTTTCACTTTCATGCAATGGAGAAGGAAATGGCAACCCACTCCATTGTTCTTGCCTGGAGAACCCCAGGGACGGGGGAGCCTGGTAGGATGCCGTCTATGGGGTCGCACAGAGTTGGGCACGATAGAAGTGACTTAACAGCAGCAGCAGCAGATCTTACTCTCTTACAGGCTAATAGCTTGTTGTTTCTTTGGTGCTATCAGTAAAGTCACAAATCCTGTGTCAGAGATGAAGGATGTTATTATTTAGGACACAGCAAGCAGCATGAACACTAGCATATTTGCTTCAGTTGCCTTTGTCCATAAGTCTCTCATGGTGATTTAAGGGGTGTAAATGGATGCTATGCATGCGATGGGATTGTGTCACAGCTGATGAATAGCGAGCTTGGGGAATTCATTGCTATTTTCACCAAGCAGTAAGCAAGCTCATTCTTTGTCTCAGAGAAGACATTACCCCATCCATCAAGGTTACATGTTGCAAGCACAACTCTGAGAAATGGTTCAGGTTGAGTGGTAATGACCTTACATTGTTGGTAAACCCTGAACATCATGTAGAAGTATAAGAGACTCACAGCAAACTGCCTTTCAACAACATTCACTTCATGGTTCTAAATTGTATTAGTTTCTAGAAATTTTTCTTGAGAGTTTGCCACTCCATCCACTGTTCTGATTCTCTGAATGACAAAGACTGAGATTGAATCTACTTGAATTTTCTCTAACAACATGTAATTAAATCCATTGTTAGTAGGGCTTCCCTTGTGGCTCAGTGGTAGAGAATCTGCCTGCAATCCAGAAGACACAGGAAACACTGTTTGATCCCTGGGTTGGGATGATACCCTGGAACAGTAAAAGGTGACCCATTTCAGTATTCTTACTTGGAAAATCTCATGGACAGAGAAGCCTGGGAGGCTACAGTCCATGGAGTCATAAAAGAGCTGAATACAACTTAGCGAATAAACAGCAACTGTGAGCAGAAATTCATATAGCAGGATGAGGCCAGTCTGCATGATTAAGCTCAGTCATGTTTCCTAGGATCCCAGATTCAGCCAACTGTGAATAAGTTCCAGGATATAAACAGCTTGGATGTAGTATAATATTCATTATGATCCATGCAAGGGAATTGGGCACACTGGCCTTTGGTTTAATTTCTAAAAACGGATCAAAGATCAACCATCCTTCCCAATGGAAAGATGTTCTTTCTTCCCTAACACAAACATATAACTCCAAAGGAGACAGATTGCTCTAGTTTTAAATTTATTGTTAAACTTGATTAGAATCATCATTAAATTACTTATTAAGTTATATGAGCAGCATCATTCATGAGGCATAATTCAAGATGGGCAGACATCAAAAGCATATGCATTTGAACTGCCATACTGAAACAAAGTTGTGCTGATTTATAGGTTTGTACACATAGGGGGTTGGGAATCCATGTTGAACAGCTTCCATTGATGATGTCAGGCACAGAACAGTCCAGGACAAGCCATATTCATATCAATGTTTCTGTTTTCACAGACCATATGGTTGTTCTGCTTAGGCTGCAGTGCTGGGTCTAGCTTACAAAGAGAGCATGAACAGTCTTCCCTTCCAGCAAACACAAACTTTCCAGGGTCTAAGGTTTTCCCTTCTCTAGTACTAGGGTTGTTGTTCCTTTTTCACTACCACAAATTTGGTGTGATCATTCTAGTAGCTATAACTTTGCCATTTTTCCTAGTCATTTCCTAATCACACTCAAAACATTTGTATAGAATGATAAGGAGCAAGAGGAATAAGGGCATTTTCACGCCATTTACAGAGATCATTTATATTCACCACCTTGGCCCTACTGGGCCATATAAGGGAATTCTTAGAGCAGTATACTCAATAAACCATAGTTATCTTTACAATCTAGGACCATATTTATTCAACAGGAGAATCTAGGTGCTAAACAATAATTCAATAATTTTAATACCATTTTGACTGGCCTACTGCCAAGAAGGTAGACTAGCCAAGCTGGTCAGAGGTTCGCTCTTCAGGGAAAGAAGGAAGCATCATACTTTCCACTTCTAGCAAGCTGTAGTAGGTGTTTTTTTTTGTTTCTTCTTTTTTTTAACTCAACCTGTTGAGGACAGTTAGAAACCCTGGACCACATGTGAAAGAAAAACATAAGAATTTGGAGAGAAGTCAGACTAGCTCAGGAAACTGGGGCTTGAGGAATGATAGGGCAGTTAGTTCCCTGAGCTTCCTTTTGCCTCATGTAACCCAAGTGAGTCCTGGAGAAGCCAGGAACCTGGGAATGCCAACAGATGTAGACAAAAAAGGCCATGAAAAGTCTTCGATCTGCAGCCAAAGGTCCAGGAAGAGGCCAGCTTAGAAAGACAGGAAACTTTAGCACATTAATCTGAAAATAGAGGCAAACACCACAGAAAGCTGTGCAGCAACTGAGCAAACACATAAGTAAAAGGTAACAGATGCCTGGTAGGAAAGCTCTGTGGTATTTTAACCTACCCTGTTCTATCTTTTCATCACTGGATCCATGACAGTTTTTAGATAGCTGTCTGCATCCCCAGTGTGGGTTCCTGGTGGTGGAGGGAGCAGAGCCCTTGGTCATGAAAGAACAGAGCTTGACCTTTCTAACCTCCCTCAGGACTAATACAAAGGGCTTGCCTATATGTCATATAACAGCACTCTCTCAGAGCAGAGAAATTGTTATGCAGATAACATTTTCTAAGAAAAATTCAACCATAGATTTGAATAGGCAGGAGAAAGAACTTGAAGATAGGTTGATTGAAATTATTCAGTCAGAGAGCAGAAAGAAAAACTGAAGAAAAAATAAACTGAGACTAAAGGACCTGTGGGACTTTGTCAGATTTTCTGACGTAAGTATAATAGGATTCCCAGAAGAGGAGGAGAGTGAGAAATAGCTGTGTGAGTTTTGTCAAAAGCAATGTTCTCTTAAAGAAAAGGATCCCACTGTTAGCATCTTCTCCCTCATCCTACTTCCTACATAGTCGTTGGTGGGAATAGGGAGGACCTGACTAGCCCATCTTTGATGGATACTGTTTACCTAGTTCTCGAGCAGAAACGGACCTGCTGCATTGCTGGTCTCTAGCCACTAGCTTCTACAAAGGCATGAGGCGGGAGGTGAAATGAGAAGGAACAGTACTTGTCTGTGCTTCTTTTTCCATTAGACTCGATTAAGCTTCTTGCATAGATAGCCCTCTGATAAACCTGGTTTGCTGATTAGGGTACAATAGAAAGGCAGAGAGTGATTGTTGCTGTTCTTCTGTAGTTGCTAAGCCATGTCTGACTCTTTTGGGATCCCATGGACTATAGCCTTGCCAGACTCCTGTGTCTATGGGATTTTCCAGGCAAGAATACTGGAGTGGCTTGCCATGTCCTTCTCTGGGGAAATCTTCTCGACCCAGGGATTGAACTATCTCTTGCATTGGCAGGCGGATACTTTACCACTGATCCACCAGAGAAGCTCATTAGAGAGACTGATACCAGAGCTATAACTCTGGAGATAAATCCTGAGATGCCAGAGCTGTGTACAAGAAGAGGGATTAGACCCATGAACAGGTCCCTTGGATTTTATTTAAAGTCTAGGTGCTGAAGGCTGGTTCATCTACTACTACCATCAGCTGAAGTAAGCAATGTTTCCACACAGATATGCCACTGGTACAAAATAGAATTTAGAATTTAGTCCTTGACTTTGTTAAAAATACACCCAAGTTGTGAGCTGGAAACATGTTTGTTCAGTCAGATTTTAAGTCATTGTGTCTTTTTTTTTCTCATAGTTTTCAATAAATTGTAAGCATTTTTGTTAAACAGATAACCTGATTTTATTTATTTATTTATTTATTTATTTTTACTTTACAACATTGTATTGGTTTTGCCATACATTGACTTGAATCTGCCATGGGTGTACATGTGTTCCCCATCCTGAACCCACCTCCCACCTCCCTCCCCATCCCATCCCTCTGGGTCATCCCAGGGCACAAGCCCCGAGCATCCTGTATCATGTATCGAACCTGGACTGGCGATTCATTTCACATATGATAATTTACATGTTTCAATGCCATTCTCCCATATCATCCCACCCTTGCCTTCTCCCACAAAGAGGAGAGTTCTCTCTTACATCTGGGTCTCTCTTGCTGTCTCGCATACTGGGTTATCGTTACCATTTTTCTAAATTCCACATATATGCGTTAGTATACTGTATTGGTGTTTTTCTTTCTGGCTTACTTCACTCTGTATAATAGGCTCCAGTTTCATCCATCCCATTAGAACTGATTCAAATGAATTCTTTTTAACGGCTGAGTAATATTCCATGGTGTATATGTACCACAGCTTCCTTATTCATTCATCTGCTGATGGGCATCTAGGTTGCTTCCAGGTCCTGGCTATTATAAACAGTTTTGTGATGAACATTGGGGTACACGTGTCTCTTTCAGATCTGGTTTCCTCAGTGTGTATGCCCAGCAGCAGGATTGCTGGGTCATATGGCAGTTCTATTTTCAGTTTTTTAAGGAATCTCCAAACTGTTCTCCATAGTGGCTGTACTAGTTTGCATTCCCACCAACAGTGTAAGAGGGTTCCCTTTTCTCCACACCCTCTCCAGCATTTATTGCTTGTAGACTTTTGGGTAGCAGCCATTCTGATGGGCGTGTAATGGTACCTCGTTGTGGTTTTGATTTGCATTTCTCTGATAATGAGCAATGTTGAGCATCTTTTCCTGTGTTTGTTAGCCCATTGTGTCTTAAGCGAATTCTTTTGAGTTAGATTAGATTTCTTTAAAAATAAAGGTGGGGAAATAAAATAGGAAGTGTCTGGCCTGATATGAAGAAGAGCTACACAGATCCCCTGAATCATGACAGCCTCACCCAGACTTCTATCATTAGAATACCTTTTTGTCAGTGTGAGAGAGTGTCCATTTGATAAAATTGCTTCTAATCAAACAGGTGTTGCCATTTGATGTAAAACACACATGTACACATCACTCTATCCCCACACACATTGACTTGGACCATATGCTTCTCAAATTTTTAATTTAACTAAAGTGGCAAATTTTTATTTTCATCAGTTCCCACAGTAAGGATCTATGTTTCGAACATTTCCTTGATCAGGGTCTTGAGTCCACAAGATGGCAGTGTCTTCTCAGGTACCCTACTCATGTATTCCTTCCTATGTGTGTGTGTGTGTGTGTGTGTGAGAGAGAGAGAGAGAGAGAGAAATGAGCAAGAGAGAAAGAGAGAGTGAGAGAGCGAGAAAGAGGGAGAGAGAGAGAGAGAGAGAGAGAGAGAGCAATAACGAGAGAGAGAGCGAGAGCAAGAGAGAGAGCGAGAGAGCGAGAGAGCAAGAGACCGAGAGAGAGAGCGAGAGTGAGAAAGAGAGGGAGAAAGTGGGAGGAGAGAGGAGGAACTCAGTGGTGTGTTGCATGCATAGTGAAAAAAAATCTCTTTTTTCTTTGGTAGAACAGGCTCTTTTTATGATTTCTAGAGCAGAAGAACTGAAATGTCTGAGCTCGACTTTTTTTTTTTTTTTTTTTAGGGCTTAAAATTTGAATCCTCAGTGAACCAGAGGAGGCAAGAATGATGAAATCCTCAAGACTTTTATTAGTGATCCTGTGGCTTCAGTTAATCTGTAAGTTTGGGGCATTTCTATGGGACCATAAAATATACTATTTGGAGTCATTGCCCCTTGTAGGCTCATGGAGAATCATGAACACTATTTCCCTTAAATAAGGGATGGTAGAGGTGGGAGGCCTGTGAAAAGATAACTTGAATTCTGGAGAGGAAGCATCCACTACCTAACCAATCTTCTTTGACTGACCATTCACTGTCTCTCTGCACAGCGGTGAGCAGCCCACAGAACACAGTGGAGCAGAGTCCTGCGTCTCTGCCGGTCCCAGAGGGAGCCGCCGCCTCTCTCAGCTGCACTTACTCTGACAGTGCTTCTCAGTACTTCGTATGGTACAGACAGAAACCTGGGAAAGGCCCCGAGTTTCTGCTGTATGTATATGCCGACAAAGACAAAGAGGAAGGAAAATTTACAGCGCAGGCCACTAAAGCCAACAAGCATGTCTCCCTGCTTATCAGAGACTCTGAGCCCAGCGACTCAGCCGCCTACCTCTGTGCAGCGAGCACACAGTGCTCCCCAGGCACCTGCAGCCTGTGCCCAAACCTGCTGGGGCCCCAGCAGCGCCTCGGGGAGAGCTTAGGCTGCAGGGCGCAGACACCCTGGTACCTCTCTAGATGTAAATGAGACTTAAGAGTAGAGTAACTAAAGGAGATCAGTCCTGGGTGTTCATTGGAAGGACTGATGCTGAAGCTGAAACTTCAATACTTTGGCCACCTCATACAAAGAGTTGACTCGCTGGAAAAGACCCTGATGCTGGGAGGGATTGGGGGCAGGAGGAGAAGGTGACAACAGAAGATCAGATGGCTGGATGGCATCACCGACTCGATGGGCATGAGTCTGAGTACACTCCGGGAGTTGGTGATTGACAGGGAGGCCTGGCGTGCTGCAATTCATTGGGTCACAGAGTCGGACACGACCGAGCGACTGAACTGACCTGAACTGAACTGAACAGTGAAGAAGGTTTGATTGATTAGGGAAGTATTTTCATAATTCTGAAACAGTTGATTCTGAAGGGAAATTAAAGACGCAGTTTGGTCTGAATGACAATATTTTTCAATCTTCTCATTGTACTCTAGTTTTGTACCATAACTTTACTCACTGGAATTGGTATTATGATTTTATATATGACAACAATATTTTAATATGATAACTGAGATACTCCCTAATAGTTCCTGGTACATTTCGCTATTTCCCCATGTAGTTATTCAAAGTGTTTGATATTCATTGCTTTAGAAAATAATGGATAAACATAAATGCAGAAGTCTTTTTTTAAGTTTTTTTTTTTTTTAATGTGGACCATTTTTAAAGCCTTTATTGAATTTGTTACAATATTGTTTCTACTTTATGTTTTTTGCTTTTTGGCTGTGACACATGTGGAATCTTAGTCCCCAGACCAGGGATTGGAAGGCACACAAGTGGAATGAGAATTGGAAAGTCCCCCTGTGTGGAAGGCCAGGTCTTAACCACTGGACCTCCAGGGAAGCTCCAGAAAGGAGTCTTAAGCAACTATTTTGAAAAAGTTGTAAGTCATAAATTATTTTAATTATAGGTCTGCCACCTCATCTTCACCTTCAACTGCAACCACATTGATGGATTAGATAAGGATACATTTGATGGGTGGGTGGAAGGACTAGCATCAAAAGGTGAGAACTGGTTGAAACAAAAAGCCTAGACAGTTGCAGGAATTCAGATCAGAGGTTTATGTTACCATTTTTGAGTAAAGGCTGAGTAGAACTCAAAGTTCCAGGTGTGAGCTTTGTGGGCAAGTGTATTGATTCCTATGTATTTGAGTGTGGCTGGGGATGGTAGAGAGAATAAACTACAGCCATAGAATGTCCCATTCCCACAGCAGGGTGTAGGGGTACAGATTTCCTGAGAAGGATCTCTTAGTAACCAATGTTATGGTGATTAAAGATTTACATGGATCAGTTGTCAAAGACCATATGGTGTTGAGGCTGCTTTAGAAAATGTTGGTGGGGGGAACTGGCAATACCAACAAAGATGTGAATATCCACCCTCTCCTGACTCACCAGTGCTGTGGAATTGTCTTATAACTTATGCCAAAGTCCAGGAAAAATGTTTGTGATCTGATGAGAATCAATTGATGCTTTTGAACTGTGGTGTTGAAGACTCTTGAGAGTCCCTTGGACTGCAAAGATATTAAACCAATCAATGCTAAAGGAAATTAACCCTGAATATTCATTGGAAGGACTGATGCTGAAGCTTCAACACTTTGGTCACCTGATGCAAAGAGTTGACTCACTGGAAGACCCTGATGCTGGGAAAGATTGAAGGCAGGGGAGAAAGGGATGACAGAAGACGAGATGGTCAGATGACATCACGACTCAATAGACATGAGTTTGTGCAAGATCCAGGAGATGGTGAAGGACAGGGAAGCCTGGTATGCTACAGTCCATGGGGTTGCAAAGAGTCAGACATGGCTGAGTGACTGAACAACAACAAATAGATCCAGGGAAAAAATTAGGAGTCATAGCCATCATAAAGCTGGAGTAGTGGTCTGTTAGACATGACATTGTTTGTTTAGTCCAAAGAGCATGAAAAGATAGGAATGACTAGTTAAGATTTTTACTCAGTTTTGTTAACATAGTCACTGACTAGAAGGATGTAAAAGTATAAAAGGCTACAACCCATGGGGGTTGCACAGAATTAGACACAACTGAAGCAACTTAGCATGCAAAGGATGTAATCTAATCGAATTTGCTTCAAATTCTCAGTCTGGAAACTTATGACTCAGAAATATTTCCAAATCATGGAAAAAGCACTTGAAAGGCAGTGAGAAAGACCATGAAATGCATTGAACTCAAGATACTCGAATTCTTTTTCCACTTGTGTGTCTTCTGGTGCCACTGGAAAGAACCTGGTTTGTGGTGCTGGTCATACTATCTTTTGTTGCTAATGAGTGACTTGATTTAAGGCTATACTCATATATATATATATATATATATATATATATATATATATATATATATATATATATATATTTCAGGATAGGTTTATGATTATGTGAGGTAGCATATTGTCTTAGGTTGACTTCCTTAACAGAGCCAAAGTTGGGATTTCTGACACTCATCTTATTTTGAGAAAAAAAAGCAAGTTAAGTGGGGAGGGGAAGAGGGTAAAGATGAATGTGGCTGAGCTGAACTCTTGATCCAGCCTGACTTCATCGGGGTCTCTGGAGCATGAAATGCCCCCACAGAATTTGTCCCTCCCACCTTGAGTCAAGGGGGTCATACACCTGGTCTTAGAATAAGGCACTCATTGGAGCATGGGTATACTCTACTGGAGAAAGGTGATGTTTATTGGTGTAGATCAGTTTTCTGGGAAAGAGGGCAGCTATGAGCCAAGCATAGCCAACGCTTGCAGCAGCTAGAAATTGGGTCCATTGGCCTGGAAAAGGAGGTCTAGGTTGAGCACCAGCAGTGCCTACTACTAGCATGGAACTCTCTTGTCATATAGGTGCATTCAATAAATGGTAGACTTGAAAATCAGTGTATTTAAAAAGTTAATTTTTTTCTCTATGTCTTGAAAGTGAAAGTGAGTCACTCAGTCATGTCCAACTCTTTGTTACCTCATGGACTATAGAGCCCATGGAATTCTCCAGGCCAGAATCTTCTTGTTAATTGGGAAAAGTGAAAAGTCAAAGTGTTAGCTGCTCAGTTGTGTCCGACTCTTTGTGACCCCATGAACTGTAGCCTGCCAGGCTCCTCTGTCCATGGAATTCTCCAGGTCAGAGTACTGGAGTGGGTAGCCATTCCCTTCTCCAGGGGATCTTCCCAATCCAGGGATCGAACCCAGGTCTCCCAAATTGCAGGTGGATTCTTTACCATCTGAGCCACCAGGAAGCCCTTTCTATTTCTTGCCAATCTGGAAAAATTAAAATAATATAGGGTAAAGAACATAAGAGAGAAAAACTAAAAAAATATAAAGAATTATTATCCAAAGCTAAGACTCCAGATTTTTTTAAAGTAGTTACCAAGGAACCATTATATTATTCTCTTAGATCCTTTGGTCAGTCTCCAAATACACATTTCCATACGAGACCATAAAACACAACATTCTGCCACCACTTTGGTTCCAGGTATAAGGGCTCTCATATTCACAGTTGATGACCTGTTGCATCAAGGTGTGGAAAGAGATGCCATCTGTACTTATTAATGACTAGTGTTACTTTGTTCTTGGTTTATGTTTAAGAATGAAGAACTGGGTAGTCGGATGGACTTCTTATGTCATTGTGTCCCTGTTCTCCACAGAGTTTCTTCTTGAATGGGATTTTTGGCCAGTAGTCTGGCCATGTGGGCTTACCATGTTACTTGGCAGGCTTCTTTTTAGGATGAATGAGCAGGGAACTGGTTATTAACTTGTTTCTTCCTCTCCTTTCCACCTAATATCAGTTTGAAGGTGGCTTAGCTCTGTTAAGTATTCACAGGAAAAAATAGCATTCCAGGTGTTTTATTTCAATTTTAGTGAACATCAGGTGCCCACATACAGGATAGCCTACTATGCTTCTCACATGTAAGTCCAGTAGCAAGGAGACTAGTATAACTATTCCACATATTGACCTTCAATTGGTCCCCACGTGCTGTCCCTCCTGCCCTCCATCACACTTATGCTTTCTCAGTCCAGAATCTCTATAGATTCCTAAGGACTAAGTTTCCTTCACTGGCATATCCAATAAAACCTTCTCATAGTTCATTCTGGGCTGTGCTTTCTCCCTCTCTGTCTCACCCATCAGAATGCTCACATCTACTTTTTGTCTTATGGGAACTGTTGATATCTTTCACCTTTTTTATTATTTTCACATTATGGTTTTAGTATCATCCTGTTTATACTTGTAAATTTCATCCCAGTGGGAAGTTTGGTGAGAAAGGAGGAGAGTACATATATTTGATCAGATATTTTGAATCATATAAAATTTCAAACTGACCCTTTTATTTGGTCTTATATGTGAAAGAAAATCTATCAACAGGATCAAGAAGTAAATAGAAGTACAAGGGAGAACTGATTTCAAACTGGTACAAGTTAACGGAGTGCTCAGAAAGAAGGAAGTTGATTTGACCTTGTCAAAAGGACCCCCGCTGACCAGACTTTCATTTCAGCTGAGATTTCTCTGCTTAATATTTTCAACACTAGGTCTCAGTGTTCTCTATGCTAAAATAAGTTGAGTAGGGAAGTCTTTTCCCTTTAGAGTTGCATCTTATTATTAGACCACAGAAGGAGTGTTCCTTGAACAGACCCTCTCTCCTATCTGCATGGGATGCTAATTGCTTTGCTATGTTGAGTGTCTGTGTCAATTTACTGCCATGTCCTCTGTACCTACAGAAGTTCTTCTCATTACTGCCTTCTTGTTTTCACTCCTTCCAGCTTTATTGAGCTTAAGTAAGTGTATTCTTCTTTTTATCACAGTTCTTTCCAGAATCATTTATTTGTGTGCTATATTCTCTTTACTGTTAGAATGTAACTCAAGTTTCTCTACAGATACACCTCTGTTGACATTCTCCTTAGTGTGAGGTCCCCTTAATTTGGCGCTGTATACCTGTCTGTTCTGACCATGGACAATGGGAATGGGACTCTCCTTTTCTGCACATAAACGTGTGATGCCCAAGTCATTTTTTTTCATGGCTTTAACAAATATCAAAGTTGTTCACCTGAGACCGAGTCATATTTAGACTTTCTGACTGACAAAGAAAACTGTTGTTTTTTTAATTAATTTGCATTGATTAAATAATCAATGTTACATGTTCCATTCTGATGTTAAGCAAAAGTCTCTGATCTAATTTTCTCTTCCCCTTTTAGCACCAAACAAAGGAATAATCTCTCCCCATCCCCCACCTGCTATGACACTCATATCCATTCTTCCTTTTCTTGAAAGTGATGCTTGCTGAACCACCTGAGCCCAGCAGGGAGTCCAATTACAGACTTTTACCATTTCTGTCACTTCATTGCGTTATTTTTATGTCTCCTAAGCACGAGTTGACTATCAGATTGTCTCTATATCTTAATAGGAAAATTTACCTATTTATATTTGTGTTTACGTGCATTTATTGTTCCAACTAGTATTTTTAACTATTTGAAGCAGCGTCTTTGTTTGGACCAAAGTACAATAGAGCAGGTGGATTATAAACAACATGGGTTTGTTTGTTTCTCACCATTCTGGAGGCTGGAAGTCTGAGGTCAGGGTGCCAGCATGGTGAGGTGTTGGTGAGATCTCTTCTCTGGTTTACAGACTGCTCACCTCTCATTGTATCTTCACGTAGAGAGTAGAGAGAGAAACTGCCTGTCTTGCATCTCTTATAAAGGCACAAATCCCACAGTGAGGGCTCCACTCTAATTTTCTCTCAAAGACCCCACCTTCAAATGCAGTGACTTTGGGGGATTAGAGTTTCAACATATGAATTTCATAGCAAATAATGATGACATTTGAGATTATAGAACACTCCCTTCTTGAAACTCTTTATTTAGATTTAGAGACCGAGCACTTTCTTGGTTCACTTTCTGCTATCAGTTGCTCCTTCTCAGTCTCCTTTGAGGGTTTTTCCTTCATCCCCCCCGATCTCTAAACATTGGAATGCCTCAAGAATTTATTCTTAGAACTCTTTACTTTCTACCAACAATTTTTTTCCAGCTAATTGTATCCAGTCTCTTGGCTCTAAAAAATATTTAAATACCAGCATTTATATCTGAAATCCTGGAGAAGGCAATGGCACTCCACTCCAATACTCTTGCCTAGAAAATCCCATGGACGGAGGAGCCTGGTAGGCTGCAGTCCACGGGCTCGCTAAGAGTGAGACACGATTGAGCGACTTCATTTTCACTTTTCACTTTCATATCTTGGAGAAGGAAATGGCAACCCACTCCAGTATTCTTGCCTGGAGAATCCCAAGGAAAGGGGAGCCTGGTAGGCTGCAGTCTATGGGGTTGCTCAGAATCGGACACGACTGAAGTGACTTAGCTTAGCTTATATCTGAAATGCACATGGCTCCTCTGATTTCTGAACTTGTATATTAAATGATCTATCTGACATTCCCATTTGGGTATCTTCTTCTTGGTATATCTCCAGGTGATCTCCTGATTTCCACCGCTCCAGCTACTTCACCCTCCAGACCTGCCACCTGATTTTTGTGAACTCATTCTCATTTAGGCAAAAGGCAACTGTGTCTCTGAAATTCTCTAATCACCTTGGTCAGAAACCTTGAAGGTGCCCTTATCTCCTCAATTTTTCTCATATCGCCATTTGATCTGTTAGGAAAGTCAATTAGCTCTTTCTTCAAAGCAGTCCCAGAATTGATCACTTTTCACTCCCGACTCTGCTCTTACCTGATCCAAGTCACTCTCATCTCTTGCCTGGGGGTGGCAATAATAACCCTCCGTGATCTCTCTTCTTTTCTTCTTGCCCTCTTCAGTCTGGTCTTCACCCAGAGGAGTGAGTTTCTGAGAACACAATTCAGATCATGTGGCTTCTGTGCTCACAACTCTGCAGTGGTTTTTCATCTCACTGAGATGAAACCAGATTCTTACTACAAACTGTAAGACTGCTCCATCTGGTTCCCTGCCCCTATCTGCTGTCAGTCACTGTCTCCTCACTCTCTCCACCTTCACCACATTTGATGCTGCTCTGACCTGACATCTGCTTTCCTGCCCTGGGGTTTCTGCAGCTCTTTTTCCTGGACCTGAGTGCTTTTCCTCCAGGTAGCCATCTAGCTTACTTTTTCACTTCATTCTGGCCTCTGCTCAGGAGACATGCTTGAAACATTTATTGTAGCACTTGAGGGCAGTAATAGTTGGAAAAAAGAAATGCAAAGTGTTTCTCAGGAAATGAGTTCAAAAGCTGTATTACAAATCTATTCTACATTAAGCCCCCTACATACAAGTGAGTTCCATTCTGAGAGCGTGTACACAGCTCCAATTTGTTTGTAAGTCTAACAAAGTTAGCTTTGTCCAACTAACACAATCGGTTATATACTAGTGTACTCTAACAGGCTTATCACACAAATAATACATAAAAGACAAGTACAAAAATAAAGAAAACAAAATAAAACTATAGTACCTTGAAAACTACACCAGATATGTGAACTAACATACATGACTGGTCATGAAAATGCATGTTTGCATTTTTGAAAGTTTGAAATTTGAAGCTTTGTATATAGGGGATTAATTATTATGAAGCAGGGTGTTAGCATCAGGATGTATAACTGAGTTCCATAAGTCAAGTTGCAAACTGTATAATATTACATATAGAGAGGAGAGATAGGTTAATAATATATTCATCCAGTTCCATTCTTCCTTCTCAAGATTGCTTTGGCTATTCAAGGTCTTTTGTATTTCCATACAAATTGTGATATTACTTGTTCTAATTCTGTGAAAAATACCGTTGGTAGCTTGATAGGAATTGCATTGAATCTATAGATTGCTTTGGGTAGTATACTCATTTCACAATATTGATTCTTCCAATCCATGAGCACGGTATATTTCTCCATCTATTTGTGTCCTCTTTGATTCCTTTCACCAGTGTTTTATAGTTTACTATATATAGGTCTTTTGTTTCTTTAGGTAGATATACTCCTAAGTATTTTATTCTTCTTGTTGCAATGCTGAATGGTATTGTTTCCTTAATTTCTCTTTCTGTTTTCTCATTGTTAGTGTATAGGAATGTCAGGGATTTCTGTGTGTTAATTTTATATCCTGCAACTTTACTATATTCATTGATTAGCTCTAGTAATTTTCTAGTGAGTCTTTAGGGTTTTCTATGTAGAGGATCATGTCGTCTGCAAACAGTGAGAGTTTCACTTCTTCTTTTCCTATCTGGATTGCTTTTATTTCTTTTTCTGCGCTGATTGCTGTGGCAAACACTTCCAAAACTATGTTAATAGTAGTGGTGAGAGTGGGCACCCTTGTCTTGTTTCTGACTTTAGGGGAAATGCTTTCAGTTTTTCACCATTGAGGATAATGCTTGCTGTGGGTTTGTCATATATAGCTTTTATTATGTTGAGGTATGTTCCTTCTATTCCTGCTTTCTGGAGAGTTTTTAATCATAAATGGATGTTGAATTTTGTCAAAGGCTTTTTCTGCATCTATTGAGATAATCATATGGCTTTCATGTTTCAATTTGTTAATGTGGTGTATTACATTGATTTGCAGATATTAAAGAATCCTTGCATTCCTGGGATAAAGCCCACTTGGTCATGATGTATGAGCTTTTTAATATGCTGTTGGATTCTGTTTTCTAGAATTTTGTTAATGATTTTTGCATCTATGTTCATCAGTGATATTGGTAGTTTTCTTTTTCTGTGACATCTTTGTCTGGTTTTGGTATTAGGGTGAGGTGGCCTCATAGAATGCGTTTGGAAGTTTACCTTGTTCTGCAATTTTCTGGAAGAGTTTGAGTAAGATAGTAAAACAAATGGGACCTAATTAAACTTAAAAGCTCTTGCACAACAAAGGAAACTATGAACAAGGTGAAAAGACAGCGTTCAGAATGGGAGAAAATAATAGCAAACCAAGCAATGGACAAAGGATTAATCTCAAAAATATACAAGCAACTCCTGAAGCTCAATTACAGGAAAATAAATGACCCAATCAAAAAATGGGCCAAAGAACTAAACAGACATTTCTCCAAAGAAGACATACAGATGGCTAACAAACACATGAAAAGATGCTCAACATCACCCATTATCAGAGAAAGGCAAATCACAAATCAAAACCACAATGAGTTACCACTCCACGCCAGTCAGAATGGCTGCTATCCAAAAGTCTACAAGCAATAAATGTTGGAGAGGGTGTGGAGAAAAGGGAACCCTCTTACACTGTTGGTGGGAATGCAAACTAGTACAGCCACTATGGAGAACAGCGTGCAGATCCCTTAAAAAACTGGAAATAGAACTGCCATATGACCCAGCAATCCCACTCCTGGGCATACACACCGAGGAAACCAGATCTGAAAGAGACACGTGTACCCCAATGTTCATCGCAGCACTCTTTGTAATAGCCAGGACCTGGAAGTAACCTAGATGCCCATCAGCAGACAAATGGATAAGAAAGCTGTGGTACATATATACAATAGAATATTGTATATTCCAGCCATTAAAAAGCCATTCAGCCATTAAAGAGAATTCATTTGAATCAGTTCTAATGAGATGGATGGAGCTGGACCCCATTATACAGAGTGGAGTAAACCAGAAAGTTAAAGACCAATACAGAATACTAATGCATATATATGGAATTTAAAAAGATGGTAATGATAACCCTATATGCAGGACAGAAAAAGAGACACAAAAGTATAGAACAGACTTTTGGACTCTTTGGGAGAAGGCGAGGGTGGGACGATCTGAGAGGATAGCATTGAAACATATATATTACCAAGTGTGAAACAGATTGCCAGCCCAGGTTGAATGCATGAGATAAGTGCTCAGGGCTGGTGCACTAGGAAGACCCAGAGGGATGGGATGGGGAGGGAGGTGGGTGGGGGGGATGAGTATGGGGAACACATGTAAATCCATGGCTGATTCATGACATGTATGGCAAAAACCACTACAATATTGTAATTAGCCTCCAACTAATAAAAATAAATGAAAAAAATAAAAAATATATTCATATGTCCTTTAAAATTTTGAAATACACAACAGAATAGAACACTTTACCTCATATCTCCCACATTACTTGCACCTGTCTGTCCATCTCCTAGTCTTTTATTTTCATCTAGAAAGTGTCTCTAGTCTTTAGTTTACTCCCGACCTAATATCTCTACTTAACCTCTGATAGCATTCCTTTCTATCATTTACAGGGAAAAAAGAAAAAAAAAAGCGATTTTGTTCTCATTAATTTTTGTCTGACTGTTTTCTGTTATAAGAAATGTCCCCTTATTTCTGGATTCATTTTGTACTATCTCATGTGCCACTTTCTATAAGAACACACACACACACATACACATGTCCTTGTCTTTCCTATTATACTGCAACATCTTATAAATAGACAAAGCTGAATTCAGTTCTTAAGTTTTAAAGACTTAGAACAAGATCTCACTCATAGAAAACCTTTGATAATTTGTTGTGGACTTCTTTTGAAATAGATTGGAAAAATCACATTCAACTTTGAAGATGCAATTTGACAAAATAGTTTAAGATAGTAGTTTCCATTAACTGACATTTTGAAGAAGGAATAAGTTTACTTAAAAAATCTCCACCCAAGCCGACAGTTCTTTTGTTCCTGATAATTTCTAGGTGATCCTCAGGAGAGAACGGAGGGCTGGTGGCTGCTGATGAGCTAGTTGACCACCCCCCAACAATTTTAGACCACTAGGGGGCACTCTAAGCTACTCAAAATGACGAAATTTTTTCTCATTTGAGAAAAAGTCTCAAATGAATCTTGAGATGAATCTTGGTGAACATTTGAGTGAGGGTTTCTAGCAGTTAGGAAAACATCTGAACTAGTCAGATGGGGAACTGGGGCATCTCCATATACTCATCTGTGAGGATGATCTGTTGCTTTGAGTGGTGTAAAGAAATGATTCCCCAACAGAATTGAGAATCAGATTAAGGCCATGGTAAAACTAAAAGTTCAAGAAGAAAAGACATACATTAGCTATATAGAGTTTGGATATTCATGACTAAAATTCTAAAATATAAGGCTTGCTGTCATTTCACAATTATTCCAATGATTTCTGCCCTCTATTACACCTTCATTTCTTTCAAATCAAAAAAGAAAAAAAAGCAAAGAAAAAAGGAGATGAGAAAAGAGAGATTGGGGAGAAAGAAATAGGAGACAGTTACTTGAATTGTGGCCCCTACTTCATAGTCACAGAGCAGAATCAGTCAGATGCACTTGCAAGGTGAGTGGGGAAAGTGCTGGATAGGAGCAGAAGGGCGGTGGGATTGAGGTCAGGTGGTCATCATGTACATGTCCTGTTTCTCTTCCATCAATCAAAATCTTGTTGGAGACACTGTATTGTTTCATGAGAATTATGTCTGAGGTTTACATAATTCTCCTAATTTTATTTAATTGTATTTATTCCCTCAAGAGGCTTCAATAAATAAGCAATGCATTCAGTGAGATATTCCTTCTTTGTGAGAACTTCTTTGTAAATGAATTCTCAATCACTGAAAACTTTGTGCCCTGATTTTTGGCTAGGGAAATTGGGTCACTGACCCTGATCATTTTTTCAGACTTTATTTTCCTCCAGACGAAGCCCTTATTTTTCTCTGAAGTATCCTTTCCCTTTCTATACTCCTTTCTGATCTGTCTCATTGCTGGGGCACTTTAACTGGAGGGAATGTTGTGAGAATGAAAAGTCTAGATATTTCCGTAACTGTGATCAGCAGTGTCTTAGGCAGTAGGGCATTGGTCTCAGCAGTAATGCCAGTATTTTGCTGAAAAACTAGAAAGTCATGTCTTTGCTCTCCAATCTCTTTGTACTCCTCTCCATTTAAGACAGATGGGACTCAACCTGCTACTTTCTTCTCAGCTATTTGGGGGCTAGAGAAAAGACTTTCTCAAAAGACTTACCTTCCTTAGAGGTCCACTGATCTCTGCATGTAAAGCTTTCTTCATGACCTATAGCTTTCTGCTCTTCATCCTGGAGTTTCTTGCTACTGACCCCAGATTTATTACGAGTCCCAATGGAAGAACTCACTTGAGCTCTGTTGACACAGCATTGACTGGCTTTAACAGAAAGCTCCTTGGGTAAACACAGGGGATCAGGAACATTTTTAATCTCTCTTTCTAGAATTGTCTTCTTTTTAGTTCAAATGATTGTTACTTTGTTAATGAACTATTTAAAAAAAGACTGTAGATCTAAAATTCTAAGGGTCCATTCCTGGTGTGAGGAAGGTCAGAATCAATGATGATGAATGGAAAATAACTTGGTATGGTAATGTTTAAGCATTTCATTAACAACCTATACAGAAGTCTGATCTGCTAATATCTTCCTATACTCTTTCTGACTTTCATGTTTAGAAAATTCATGACCATCCTAAATTTATAAAAAAAATAGCTATTACTTAAAAATATTAATTATCTATATTTAGAATTTATTTAATAACAGATGCTAAGGTAGGCGTCCAAATTTATTTGTTAATCTCTAGACGACTCTCCATTTTTGAGGGCATGTTTTATTGAATATACCATCTTTTCCTTATTCTTTAATAACTAAATTTTCGTAGTTTGTATGTTTGGACTTTCTATTATGTTTCACCGATGCTTGAACTTTCAAGCAAGGGTGAAATGACTGTTTCCATCTAACAAGTTAAGTCTGTCCTTTGAACAAGTAAAGATGTTCTCATCCTTTCCCCCAAATGAGGAGACCTGTGGTCCCAACAGTCACTACGGATCACTAGCTGTATTAAGTTACTTCTAAAATTCAGAGGAAATTCGACTGAAAATTCTGTTATACACAGTCTAAATTGTAAAGTTAATCTCTCTCAAGTTGTATATAGAATAAGTATAGTGAGGAGAAGAAAGAAGAAAATGAATAAAGGAACATATGAAAGTAAAGAGCAAGAAGAAAATGTAGAAAACTACTACATTCTTTGATTCCCGATTTGGTCATGATGCTGCAATTGATATAGATGACTTTTTATTACACATTTTATATTTTCCCTGCTCACAGCCATAACCTCCATGAACTGGGTTACTTACCTAGTGGTGTGACCCAACTCTTTATCCTCAAAGGATCTGAGTACTCAAAAATCTTGTCTTTTTATTGGTTGTTGTAATTTAACATTAACCTTTAGTATTGGGCATGGAAGTGCCAAGAGGCTCCCTTAGGAAATCTCCTGGGTTCCAGACATAGTCCTCTTTATATTTTATATGTAGCAACAACCCAATTTCTCCTTGATAATTGGTATCAACCACTCTAGTCAGTAGAGTAACCTCATTTTCTATTCATTGGTTGTGAGACGTATGTAGCCCAAAGAGTCACATGGAAGTCTTATCTTCCAGTTCAGTGAAACCATTGCTGTGTTCCCTGGTGAAAGCATGATATCTTTTAGAGAATAAGAACTAATACAACTCAAAGTTACAAACATTACATGCAAAAATCTTGCTAGTGAGTTACTGACAATAACAGTGAAGGATCCACTCCCAGTGCCACCTCCTTGATTTCTGGAATCATGGATTCTGGCGATGGGGGAGACAACACCATTACTTATCTCTGCTGTAAAGCATGCATTGCAGCCGATGAGACAGACAGCCATCTTTTTAGAGTTGTTTTTCAACCGGTGCTCTTACAGAATCAATGTGTGTGTGAGTGCTCAGTCGTTCAGTCCCCTTTGTGACCCCATGGACTATGGTCCATCAGGCTCCTCTGTCCCTGGAGTTTTTCAGGCAGAATACTGGAGCGGGTTGCCATTTCCTACCCCAGGGGATCTTACTGGCCCAGGGCTCAAACCTGTGCTTCTTGCATCTCCTGTATTGGCAGCTGGATCCTTTATCACTGTGCCACCTGGGAAGCCCATGGAATCAATAAGCCATGCTAAATTTAATCAGTTCAACCATTTCTGGATTATAGGGTATGTGGTAAGAAAAATAATCCTGTGGGCGTGTGCCCATGGCTGTAATCTTTTGCTGTGAAAATAGTTTCTTCCTCAGAAGAAGTGCTGTGGGGAATATCTTGCTGAAATTAGGCATTCTGTGGGTTTATGAGGATGACGCTAGCAGAGTACAACAGCAGGTATAAGTGTCTATTCCAGTGAGAACAAATCTCAGTCATCTCCATCATAGGCGATATCTAATATAATCCAGTCGTCACCAGGTATCTGGGGAGTCTCTCTGGGGAATAACACCACATCAGGGACTCAGTATGAGTCTGTGTCATTGACAGATTAGGCCCTGAGCAATAGCATTAGGGAGGTCAAACTTGGTAAGTGCAAATCAGTGCTTTTGAGCTCAGGCATAAATTTCAGACTGCTAGCAAGGACGGATCATGAAGTCATGAGACCAAAGTGATGAAGCAGGTTGCACTGAGATGTTCCTTCTTCTGCAATCTCTGCAACTTTTGAGAGTAGTTTGAGAAGGATCAGTGTTAGCTCTACCTTAAATGTTTGGTAGACTGACTCTATAGCTTTGGAGTCCAGTTCTCTGACTGTATTGGAGATTCTGAGGCAAACCCAATATTAATTAACTTATTCCTTTTCTTTTTAATTCAGTCAGAGTCAGTTTCTGTTACTCATAAATAAGAACCTTGACTGATATAGAATCTCATTCCAGCATTAGGCACGTTAGGAAAAAAGAAGAAGGACATGGTATCAGAAGTGACTGTAAGAAGTCTAACAGTGCTCCTCAGAGGGGTTCTGTAAATACTGGGCATCAATGTTCTCTCTTAATTGAGTTTTTAGTGCATAAGATTGTAGCTGTTCTCACTCTAGGCTGGAACTGGAGTTCAACAAAGGCAGAGAGTAGAACAGCTTTGCGATTTCCTCTGACCCAGCCCTAACACACTTCATCTTCCTTGAGTGGTTCTCTTTGCAGGATGATGTTGACCCAACAGATGGCATTGCCTCTCTCCTCAGACTCACTTTGTTTGAAATCAGCACGTTTGTATTGAAAGCAGAAGATTAAGCTTCCTTTGATTGGCTGGGTAAGAAACCTGAGACTCTCTCTGGGACTCAGAGGGACTGGATGAGTACACCCGAAAAAAGAGCTAGACTGAGGAACCTGGCTTTATTTCAGGGCAAGAGCTTCGTCTTCCATGACTCCCTAATGAAGAAGAATGGAGAAGCTTCTGGCTCTGTCTTGGGTGATTCTGTGGCTTCAACTGGCCAGTGAGTTGGGGCTCTTGGTGATGGGGAGAGGGTGACTAAAGTTCAGAGCCCACAAGACTGAGGGGCAAAATCTCTTTAATTGGGAAAAGTGAAAAGTGAAAGTGTTAGTCACTCAGTCCTGTCTAACTCTTTGTGACCCAATGGACTATAGCCAGCCAGGCTCCTCTTTCCATGGAATTTTCTAGGCAACAATACTGGAGTGGGTTACCATTCCCTGCTCCAGGAGATCTTCCTGACCCAGGGATCAAACTCACATCTCCTGCATTGCCGGCAGATTCTTTACCACTGTGCCACCAGGAAAGCCTGTTAATTGGGAAATCTACCTTCAAATTATGGAAGGAAATGCAAACACTAGTGAGTGAAATTGCAGTGACTGACTCCTGGCCTCTGTCCTTGTGTTTCTGCCTAGAGGTGAATAGCCAGCAAGGAGAACAGAATCTTCAGACCCTGCACATCCAGGAGGGTGAAAATGACACCATGAACTACAGTTATAAAAGTATTACTTTAACTGCCTTACAGTGGTACAGACAGGATTCAAGGTAAGGCTTTGTTCATCTGATTATAATGCATTATAATGAAAGACAGAAATATAGTGGGAGACTACACTTCACACTTGACAACTCCATCAAAAGTGGTTCCTTGTCCATCACGGCTTCCCAGGCTGAGGACGCGGCTACTTACCTCTGTGCTGCAGACCCACAGTGCTCAGCGGGCACCTGCAGCCCCAGCACAGACCTGCCAGAGCTGTCTCTTAGAAACAGCGACAGTGTGCAGAGTTGGTGGTTTGTCTTCCCACAAAGGAGAGTCTGCAAACGGCTAGCAACACGAAAGGGAGCTCCTCTCAAATTCCTGATGTTTTCGGTAGTGTGTCAGACTATAGCAAAGGGTGTGAGGTTTAGAACGGGAAACTGAAATGCCAGATTCAGCTCTGCCTATCCTGGCTGTGTCTTTAGCCATTTCATTGGTGTAGCAGCCTTCAGCTTCCTCAATTTAAACAAAGGATTTAGACTGGATGAGCCTAAAGACCCTACAAGTTCTAATTTTACCAGGTCACCTCTGGAGGATGAAGAAGGACTTCTCAGTATGAGAAGGGCCCATCTGTTATATGTGCAGCTTCCCCAAGACCTAGATGGGGCTTTAAGATGCATGAGATGATTTTAGTATTTTTCTAATTCTTGTATAGGAAACAGTGGTTTCATTACACATTAGAAATAAAAAGGATTTAGGACTGTTTCAATGAAACGTTTCACTTTAAAACTGAGGAGTGAAAACATTATGTAATAATAGACACAAAGATCTCAGTCTTTGGAGTAAAAGAGACAAAGATGTGCATCTGATTCTGCCGTTTACTATTTATATGATTTCTAAGCTTCAATTTCTCCATTAAAGAGATGGGAATTTATCTGAAAGTCAGAATTTTTCCTCTTACAAGTGAGAGATATATGTTTTCTTCTATCAGCCCCTGAAGTATTGTTTTTTGAAAGTGGATACTTCTGTTTATTATCACATATATAACAATTTTCCATCCATTGTATTCTTGTTCCTGGTAAGAATAGTTTTCTTGATACAGTTTTGATGCTACTGAAAATGTGTTTGTGGATAAAGGGCATTTGTATTTATGTGACACTTGGTGGAAAAGGTAGGAGGGCAGGAGAAAGCTTGGTAGAACTGTGATTCCCACATTCCAGACCTTAACTCACCACCATCACCTATATCAGAATCACCTAGAACACCTTTGAAGATCTGGGTTATTAGGAGCTTACTCAATCAGACTGATGCAGTGATGTATTTTTAATGAACATCATTTATATCAGATATTGGTTCAGCTTCATATCACAAAAAACTCAGATAACGTTTTTAACAAGCTGGAATTTTCTTCCCTCTCATATAAAGAAGCTCTATCGCATGTACCATGTGCAATCCAGGGCTGGTATACCAGCTTCATAATTTTGTGAGGAATCAAGGGTCTTCTTTCTGGCTGTTGCTTGTCCTTAAATTGTCAATTTGGTTTATATACTTTGCCGAAATGGCAAGAAGTCTATCCATTTTATCCACCTTCTAGGAAGAACGTCAAGAGGCAACTGAGCACATGCTGGCTATGTCAACCATTTTCAGAAGCTTCACCCCACAGCTCCTACTCACGTTTCATTCACGAGTGTTAGTCCATGTCTCCACGTTTTTTCTGTCTGCAAAGGAGCCTGGGATATCAGGATTTTTTCAGTCTCTGCATGTTGTCGCTTACAACAAAACTGTTGTTCTCCTTTCAATTCAGTTCAGTCACTCAGTTGTGTCTGACTCTTTGTGATCCCATGAACTGCAGCACGTCAGGCTTACTTGTCCATCACCAGTTCCACAAATTTGCTCAAATTGATGTCCATTGAGTCTGTGATGCCATTTAACCATCTCATCCTCTGTCATCCCCCTCTCCTTCCGCCTTCAATCTTTCCCAGCATCTGTGTCTTTTCCAGTGAATCAGCTCTTCATATCAGGTGACTAAAGTATTGGAACTTCAATTTCAGCATCAACCTTCCAAAGAATATTCAGGACTAATCTCCTTCAGGATTGACTGGTTTGATCTCCTTGCAGTCCAAGAGACTCTCAAGAGTCCTCTCCAACACCACAGTTCAAAAGCATCAGTTCTTCGGTGCTCAGCTTTCTTCATGGTCCAACTCTCACATCATACAAGACTACTGGAAAAATCATAGGTTTGACTATATGGAACTTTGTTGGCAAAGTAATGTCTCTGCTTTTTAATATGCTGTCTAGGTTGGGATATCAGGATCTTTTCAATCTCAGCATGTTGCCACTCACAACAAAATTTTGGTTCTACCATAATTGAAAAAGACACATATACCCATTTATTGAAGCACTATTTACATCAGCTAGGACAAGGAAGCAACCTAGACGTCCATTGACAGATGAATGGATAAGGAAGTTGTGGTACATATGTACAATGGAGTATCACTCAGCTATAAAAAGGAACACATTTGAGTCAGTTCTAATGAGGTGGATGAACTTAAAGCCTATTGCACAGGGTGAAGTAAGCCAGAAAGAGAAAGACAAATATGTATTAACGCATATATATGGAATCTAGAAAGATGGTGATGATGACCTATTTGCAGGGCAGCAAAGGAGACACAGACGTAAAGAACAGACTTTTGGTCACAATGAGGAAGGGAGAGGGTGGGAAGACTTGAAAGAGTAGTACTGAAATATATACATTACTATATGTAAAACAGAGAGCCAGTGGGAATTTGCTGTATCATGCAGGGAACTCAAAGCTGGTGCTCTTCTAACAACCTAGAGGGGTGGAATTGGGAGGGAGGTGGGAATGAGGTTTAAGAGGGAGGGGACATGTGTATGCCTGTGGCTGACTCATGTTGATGTTTGGTAGAAACCATCGCTAGAGTATAAAGTAATTATCCTCCAATAAAAAATAAAAAAATAAAAGTATATAATCAACAAGGACCCACTGTAGAGCACAGAGAAGACTGCTCCATGTTCTGTAATAACCTAAGTGGGAAAAGATTTGAGAAAGAATAGATCCATTTTTATTTATAACTGAATCACTTTGCTGTACACTTGAAACTAACATGACACTGTCAATCAACTATACTCCAACATAAAATAAAAGTGGAAAAAAATGTAGTTCTATTAGAAGTAGTAGAAAATGAGCATTCTATAGGCAAATAGCAGTTTCTGCTGTACTCTTAGTATTGGGCATATTAAGACTCATGTGTGTTTTTTTGTTGGTTTAGTGATGTTCATTTCTGAAGTACTGTCTCCAGTCTGCTTCCCAGCTCTGATAACTCTGCTTCCTGAAGTCCTCTAGAAGATGTCACAAGCCCCACAACCCAATTCACCTCCACAGTCCTCATTAAAAATCCATCTTAGTCTCTTGTTCAACACTTGACACTCCCCATCTCTCTTCCATGTAGTCCCTTGTACCACGGTGAGAGCGATTTTGTCAGAGTGCAAATTTTAGCCTGTCAGTCACCTGGATCCGCATGTGCTCTGAGGATAAAGAAAAGTTGTGTCTCCAGCTTCATTTCATTGTGTTCTTATCCCCATCTCTGTCTCTCCCTCTCTCTCAACAGAATTGATACTATGTTTCTCAAGGGCACAACTTTCCTCTTATATAACCCATTCATAGAAATTTTAGGTGATTTTTGAATTTGTTTTTTTCCTAAAATACTTTTCCTTGCTTCAAAAGAGTTAGAAGAGAAGAGAGAAGAGAAGTCGCGCAGTCGTGTCCGACTCTTTGTGACCCCATGGACTGTAGCCCACCAGACTCCTCAGCCCATGGGATTTTCCAGGCATGAATACCACAGTGGGATGCCATTTCATTCTCCATGAAAAGAGTTATAAACATAGTAAATGCCTACTCATTCTTGTATACTTGTCCAAGAGTCAGTAGCTAAGGAAAGCTTAGTGGATATATTTAGAATTATAGACCTTTGCATTTTCAGGTTTGTGATTTATTTTTATTTCATTATTTGTTTATGGTCTATTTTCAATCCTACTCAGCGATCTCCTTAATGGTAGTGTCCATATCTGTGTTTTCCATTCTTGAAAAACTCAGCATCAGTGTATCTTAGGCATTTGTTGTTGTTGTTTAGTTGCTAAGTCATGGCCAGTTCCTCCTGACCTCATGGACTGTAGCCTGCAAGACTTCTCTCTCCGTTGGACTTTCAGGTGAGAATACTGGAGTGGGTTGCCATTTCCTCCTCCAGGGGATCTTCCTGACCCAGGGATCAAATCCGCATCTCCTACATCAGCAGGTGGATTCTTTACCACTGAGCCACCCGGGAAGTATCTTTGGCATTAGCATCATTTAATTTCCTTCTTCTTTTCTATCCATTAATGTGTTCTTTTTTTTAATCCTCCTCAAAAAGCTGTGATAATATTTAGTGAAAAAAGTAATCTTTAGAGGTTTACGGATAAATTCTTGGAGTATAGAGAGGATTGGCAAAGGATAACCACAGGACAAAGTAGCTTGATACTCATGTTTGTAAATAAAGTTTTGTTGGAAGACAGCCATGCTCATTCATTTATGCATTGACCATGGATGCTTTGTGCTATACCAGCATAGTCGTAGCAGAGATTGTACCACTTCAAAACCTAAACTATTTACTATTTGACCTTTTATGGACAAAAAAGTCTGCCAACCTACAGGGTGTAGGAATTACATTAGAACTTTTCGATTTGGATTTCTTTCTTTGGTGACAACAAATTAAATAATAAAGGCATATTTCTAATCATCAGTTGGGCCAATTTAGAATACTCCCCGTCTTTCTGAAGATTTTGTGTTATGTCATTTTTTAAATCTAATTAAAGACAAATGAATAATGACACTACAAATAAAAGCATCATAGGTCTTTGAATGGATAAAAGTTTTAAGACTATTTTTTAAACATTTAAAAAGTTTGAATGTATCAACATGAAATTCAGTAGAAAAAAAGAGTAGCAGTAAATGCACAATATTTTTTTCAGTGCTGAGTTTTTGATGCTTTGTTCAATAATAGAGTTATATAATGCTGACTTAAATGGATATTTTTTAATAGAAGTAAAAACACTGGAAATCAGTAATCACAGTAATTCAGACAATAGTGTGGAGAAGGCAATGGCAACCCTCTCCAGTACTCTCGCCTGGACAATCCCATGGATGGAGGAGCCTGGTAGGCTGCGGTCCATAGGGTCATCAAGTTTCAGACACGACTGAGCGTCTTCACTTTCACTTTTCACTTTCATGCATTAGAGAAGGAAATGGCAACCTACTCCAGTGTTCTTGCCTGGAGAACCCCATGGATAGGGGAGCCTGGTGGGCTGCCATCTGTGGGGTCACACAGAGTTGGACATGACTGAAGCGACTTAGCAGCAGCAGCAGCAAATAGTGCATGAATCTCCAAATCATCTTAATCAGGTGAATTGTTGAATGACACAATCTATAGTTTTCTTCTAATGAGATTTCAGCACATCTTTAGTTTCATCAAAATATCACTCCTCACATTAATGTTTTAATATGAATTTTATTAACTTCATATTTTGTATGCATGGGCTTCCCTGATAGCTCAGTTGGTAAAGAATCCGCCTGCAATGCAGGAGACCCTGGTTCAATTTCTACATCAGGAAGATCTGCTGGAGAAGGGATAGGTTACCACTCCGTATTCTAGAGCTTTGCTTGTGGCTCAACTGGTAAAGAATTCGCCTGCAATGTGGGATCTGGGTTTGATCCCTGGATTGGGAAGATCCCTGGAGAAAGGAAAGGCTACCCACTCCAGTATTCTGGCCTGGAGATTCCCATATAGTTCATGGGGTCGCAAAGAGTCAGACTCGACTAAGCGACTTTCACTTTAGTGATTAAGAACTGTGAACTGAAGACATTTATACTTAACCTGAGTTTTGCATGTATGAAAGTGCTATAGTATTTTTTAAATAGTCAGTATGAGAATGGTCTCTTACATGAAGAACTGTACCTTAGTTTGAGAAATACCTAATGCCCCTGTGTTCAGACCCTAGACATGCCGCTGGAAGAAGCTCACCATAACACGGGCTTGAGAACTATTTCTCGTAGAGACTATACTTCATAAACAGATCATTATACACCTGAACATGTCCACTCACTCACTTATTCATTTATTTTTCAAATATTTTTAAACCATTTGCTCTGAACTAGTGTTCTGTGTATTTTGAGAAGTTGGCCACTGAGATTAATAAGATTAAGTTCCTGATCTCAGATGCATCAAACCAAGTTTGAAAAACAACACACAAATGCTACTGGATTGATAGCACTTCCCTGAAAACCCGTGTAAGGCAACCTCACACCTGACTGCAGCCACAAAGTCTTCATGCCTTAAAATGGTTTATGTCAGCAAAGAGCAATGTTTTGACTTCTTTCCATAATACAACCATACTTTTCATAAATCCTAGAAAAAGAAGCAGCTATGAAATGACTTTGTTATATCTTCTGCTGGGTTCACTTCACTTGCACAAATAATTGCAAAGGGACCTAGATAAACAGGCTGATAGACACTGAGCAGAGAGTTCTTCCCCCTGAGGTTCCTGAATCTCTAATAAAATAAATACACAGGAGCCTGATAAACACCGCACACATGCCTTTGGAATGAAGCAAGCCTGGTTAATATTTTAAGCATCTGAACTTGATTTTCTAAAGACTCTACCAGAAAATTACTAGAGCTAATCAATGAATATAGTAAAGTTGCAGGATATAAATTAACACACAGAAGTCCCTTGCATTCCTATACACTAACAATGAGAAAACAGAAAGAGAAATTAAGGAAACAATACCATTCACCATTGCAACAAAAAGAATAAAATACTTAGGAGTATATCTACCTAAAGAAACAAAAGACCTATACATAGAAAACTATAAAACATTGATGAAAGCACTCAAAGAGGGCACAAATAGATGGAGAAATATATCGTGTTCATGTTTTGGAAGAATCAATACTGTTAAAATGAGTATACCAACCAAAGCAACCTATAGATTCAATGCAATTCCTATCAAGCTACCAACGGTATTCTTCACAGAATTAGAACAAATAATTTCACAATTTGTATGGAAATACAAAAACCTTGAATAGCGAAAGCAATCTTGACAAAGAAGAATGGAACTGGAGGAATCAACCTGCGTGACTTCAGGCTCTATGACAAAGCTACAATAATCAAGACAGTATGGTACTGGCACAAAGACAGAAATATAGATCAATGGAACAAAATAGAAAGTCCAGAGATAAATCCATGTGCCTATGGACACCTTATCTTTGACAAAGGAGGCAAGAATATACAGTGGAAAAAAGACAGTCTCTTTAACAAGTGGTGCTGGGAAAACTGGTCAACCACTTGTAAAAGAATGATTTTCTAAAAAAAAAAAAAAAAAAAAACTTAGTTGAATTAAAACAAGAATGTGACAAGTGCTATCACCCAAGTATGGTCCAGGGGCCCCAAAGGAGATCTTTTCAGGGAGGTTTACCAAACTCCCTGAGGTTTCTCTCTTTTATTGCAGATTATTACTCAGCCTAAGAATCATCTTGGATCTCTGCCCTCCACATGCTACCCCCTAGCCCCTATCTCTCTCTCTTTCTCTCTTTTTGCCCACATCTCTCCTTTCTTGTCCAGTGGTCCACACATTTTGAAGTTCCATCTCAATCCCACAGTGAGACAGTTTTGGTAAACCCCGCCAGAACTGGTGCCTGGAAGCTGCTTCCATGAAGTAAGCTGGGCAGTGTAAACCCTCATCTCATCTGTCTTCCTTATCTCTGTGCTACCTGACGTCCAAGGTCCAAAATTTGTTTCATGTATCTTGTCCAGTTTTCTAGTTGTAAGGTCAACTGTACCTTTAACTGTGAAAAAGAAGTAACGGTAATTTTTTTTCTAGTATTTTTACAAATGTGTCATTTTATGATGGTAGGGTATGTAATAAAAACCTTATCATTCAACCACACATTATTTGAGACCTGCTATAGATAAGGTTTCCTCCATGGCATGTTGACTGAGTCTTGGGGATGAACAGAGCTAATTCAGGTAAAGAACTTGAGGAGAGCAGGGAGCACTTTCCATTCTCCTGAATGGAGGATCCTTCTCTGAGGATGAATCATGAATCATGAATCAGGATCCTTCTCTGATTCATGGGTATCTTGGAGACACATTGAAGGAAGAAATCTCTGACTAGTCCATCTAGAAATTGTAACGGGTTTCTTGCAAAGCTAGAGATACCTGTACCATGCAAAAAGTCTTGAAAGTAATGATAGTTTGCCTAAGCACGCTTATGTTTAGGACTCTCTCCTTCAGGTCCTGTCCCATTCTCCTGTTTGTACCCCACAAGCTATTATCAGGAGAAATAGTTCAGACTGGACTGTGGTGCAATTCTCACGATCACCACCAGAGGGCGGGGCTTCCTTCAGATGCGGATCCTCATTGTGTTCAGGAGCCGGTTTCACTTGCCTACTCTGTAGCCACAAGACAGAATACTGCTGTGGTGCAGAAAGGGGCTCTCAGTTTCTGAGTGAGGAGCTTCTGTAACATCCAGATGGAGACTAGATTCGTTAGACTGGTGTGTTCCAGGGAACAAGGACCGTTTTCTTTTGCCAGCATGCATTCTGCCACTCACTCAATTCTTCTGATCATCTTAATATTCAGTAAGTAATATTTTATCCTAAATGTTAATGATTTTTCATTTTCCTATGATTATAGGTAAGTTTTATTTTTCTTCTCTGGCTGAAAACTACTCTCCTGTGCATTTCTACGATAACAAAGTGATTCTCTTGTAGGAGGGACCAATGGTGACTCAGTGAACCAGACAGAAGGCCCAGTGACTGTCTCAGAGGGGGCTCTCATGACCCTGAACTGCACTTACCAGGCCACGTATTCGGATCACTATCTTTTCTGGTATGTCCAGCATCTCAACAAAACTCCTCAACTTCTCCTGAAGAGCTTAACAGCAGACAAGAAGGTAGAGCATGAAGGTTTTCAGGCCACTCTTGTTAAGAGGGACAGCTCCTTCCACCTGCAGAAACAGGCAGTGCAAGCATCAGACTCGGCTGTGTACTACTGTGCTCTGAGGGACACAGTGATGGAGGGCTGCAGGGGGAGCTGAGCGCAATCCCAGAGTGCAGATGGGGCTCTGGCTGTGGGCAGACCCGGAAGGGGGTGTTGATTCTCTCTCAGAGGTACCGTCAAAGCACTTCCAGCTCTGATACTCTGAGCCAAGGACCTTGGAATTCTTGGATTGCCTGACAGAGGAATCTGGGACAGGACAGTGTAAAGAGGAACCTGAGCGCTTTTCTCCAGAAATGCCTGTTTTCAGCCCATCCACATGCCCCCAGATGGCATAGAATCCATTGAAGTGACATTAACTGCTCAACAACAATTCAGATTATATATGCTGAAATATTTCACAATGTGTTAATAAAAATTCCAGGGCTCGTTGTTGATGGATGACTGTGTGATCTAGAAGCTAGTCTCTGGTTTTTAAAATTCAGGCCAAGATTGTGTATCCTGCTGAGTTTCACCTGCAGACACTCCATCTTCAGTGAGTGGAGCTTTATTCTCTCTTTCCTTGACTTTTCCATCCCTGCTGGCTGCTCCAAAAATGCTGCTACCTAAGTAAGTTCCAAGAGGAGAGTTTCTGATATTCCTTCTGTCAAGGGCCCTGTGAATCAGAGCAGCCCACTCTGTAAATATTGCAGGTGTTGTGTGTATTGTTTATATTCATACTGGGTGCAGGATATTCTCTTCGCTAATCACCTCATCTCAGGTAAATGAATGCCAAAGAATGTTCAAATTAACATACAGTTGCACTCATTTCACATGCTAGTAAGATTATGCTCAAAATCCTTCAAGCTATGCTTCAGCAGTACATGAACCAAGAATTTCAGATGTAGAAGCTGGGTTTAGAAAAGGCAGAGGAACCAGAACAGATCCAATATCTGCTGGATCACAGCAAAAGCAAGGGAATTTAAAAAAAAAATCTACTTCCACTTCATTGACTACGCTAAAGCCTTTGACTGTGTGGATCACAACAAACTGTGGAAAGTTCTTAAAAAGATGGGGATACTCAAGAAAGCTGTATGCAGGACAAGAAACAACAGTTAGTACTGTACATGAAACAATGGACTGGTTCAAAATTGGGAAAGGAGTACATCAAGGCTATATATTGTCAGCCTGTTGATTTAACTTATATGTGGAGTACATCAGGTGAAATGCAAGGTTGGATGACTCAAAAGCTGGAATCAAGATTGCCAGGAGAAATATCAACAACCTCAGATATGCAGATGACACCACTCTGATTGTTATAGCCATGGTTTCCAGGAAACAAACTCACTCAGAAGGACAATGCAGATAATGGAGTACAGTTTATTACACCGGTGGGTCCAAGGCAGTCTCCTCCTAGCCAAGGACCCCGATCAGCATTTGTGAAAATCTTTTATACCCCATGTATACGTGTCCAAACCCACCACCCCAATTCCCTTGAGACTTACATAAAGAAAGGTAGGGTAAATACAACTACAATAACCCCATCATTCACGTGTTATGTGTTCAAACAGTCAATAATCAATAAGCCCACAGTTACATTCCAAACAGTTAATCAATAAGCTTGTGGTCATGTTCCAACCAGTTAATAATCGATAAGCCTGTGATTACATCCTGATAGATACGGAAAATGTTTATGACCTGTCCGGAGACAGGGGTGATTACAGCATGTTTCCTCTTAGGCAATGAGTAACCTGGATGTGATCTTCAAGATTCCCCTGTCTGGAGGGGGTCTTATCCTTCCATTGTCTTTCCCACAGGCACTAAGCAGAGAGTTCAGAGTCCACTGGAGAGGCAGCCGAGCCAGATCAGCACAGATAGGCCTGAGATGGAGTCCTGGCTCTATGAATTCCTTCTTCATGATGGCAGAAAGTGAAAAGAAAATAAAGAACATCTTGATGCAGGTGAAAGAGGAGAGTGAAAAAGCTGTATTAAAACTCAACATTAAAAAAAAAACTAAGATTACGGCATCCAACCCCATTATTTTAAGGCAAATAGATGGGGAAAATGTGGAAACAGTGACAGATTTAATTTTCTTGGGCTTCAAAATCACTGCAAATGGTGACTGTAGCCATGAAATTAAAAGATGCTTGTTCCTTGTAAGAAAAGCTATGATCAACCTAGACAGCATGTTAAAAAGCAGAGACATTACTTTACCAGCAAAGGTCCATATAGTCAGAGCTATGGTTTTCCCAGTAATCATGAATGGATGTGTGCCGGGAGCCATTATGTGAGATCCCACCCATGATAAGGTCATGAGGAGAAGACCTGAAACGCAAGGCTGTTCAGGCTATAAGGGACCCTCCAAGTTGACCTCGGCCTCTACCCCACCCTGTAGCCTCCCCCTTTTGCTGTTGTCCTTGTTCGTCCTGTTGCAGATCTTTGCATTGCCTGCCAAGAGCTCTCCTGCTCCTCTTTCACTAAATAAAGACCAACATAGAACCCTAATTAATAAATCTCCTGGACGCTGGTTCCCTATGAAGGGGCCATGAATGAAGGAAATGTTTCAAGTAAAAACTCTTCTGCTGGCACTCTGGCTTGTTTGGCAAATATGTACTAATGCACATGACTGCTCACAACACCTTAATCATAAACAGCATAAAGAACCTGATCACAAAAGGCCCTAATGGTCACAGAGCCCTTCGGGGGGTGAGGAGGCCCTATTAGAGAACACAAAAATATTATTCTAAAAGTGGTTATAGTTAAAGATTTAAAAAAATGAGTTTAGAATTGTTAATTTTAACCAAGAGTGCTAAAACGGAGGCTGCCTCACCGGAGCCGCAGAGCCTTTGTGTGGTAAACTTTTTAGATAAATTTAGCTGAGAACTTTTGCAAAAAGACTGACCTTTGTGTTAACAGGATTGTATTTCTACTATGTTGCAACCTGCTGTACCAGGAGACTGCAACTTTTCTGTTTTGTGCTAAGCTCAAGGCAAAATAGAACAATAAAGATAGACTATGGAAAACAGCTTTGCCTTCACCTAGGTCATAAAATGTTAATAGGCCCAAAGGCCAGAAAATAATATACAAAGATCCACTTTGATAGAAGACTCTCATAAACAAAGAAGCATGCAGAAAACACCCTGGTTTCATGAAGGACAAACTGAGGTAATGTTAAACTAAACTTTGTATGCTTCTCTTTCACCTCCCCTTAGAAATGTACTAACTTAGGGTATAAAACCTATGATAAAAAATAAAGCAATGCCAGACCCTGCTGCACGCATCCCAGTCTGGTCTCTCTCTCTCTCTCTCTCTCTCTCTCTCTCTCTCTCTCTCGCTGTCGTTCATCCTAGGGGTACCCCTGGATCCTGCTGAGGCTGGACCCTAGCAGATGTGAGAGTTGGACCATAAAGAAGGCTGAGTGCCAAAGAATTGATGCTTTCTAGCTGTGGGTTGGAAAAGACTCATGAGAGTCCCTTGACTGCAAGGAGATCAAATCAGTCCATCCTAAAGGATATCAACTGTGAATATTCATTGGAAGGACTGATGCTGAAACTGAAGTTGTGGCCAGAATACTGAATCATTGTCATTTCATAATTTATAGGCGTGCGTGATTTGCTAAGTTTTGTCTGACTCTTTGCGATGCCGTGGACTGTAGCCCACCAGGCTCCTCTGTCCATGGAATTTTCCAGGCAAGAATACTGGAGTGGGGTGCTATTCCCTTCTCCTGGGGATCTTTCTCAGTAAGGGATCAAACCCTCATCTCCTCAATTGGCAGGCAGATTCTTTATCACTTAGCACCTGGGAAGCTCAATTTATAGACACAACTACTCAAATGCAGAGTTTAATAGTTACAGAAGTTTTATGGTCTTGGCAGATGCACTCACCATCGTCACTTAGGGTGGGTCTGGACACCCGCCTGAAGGTGAGCACTGCCTTCCTCCCTGACATCCCAGAGCCCTGCACACTGGGTGCTGGCCCCCTGTGCCCTGGGGGTTCAGCATCTTAATAAACAGGCCTAGAAATGGAGAGGGAGATGAAAGAACAAAAGTAAATCTTAATGGTGGGAAAATGAAAATATTCTAGCAGGTTTAATTTCCCTGGTAGTAACTGCTTCAGTTCTCTGCTTTCGGTCTGATCCCTCATTTCACGTACTGGGGTCCATGTAGTGGGAGTACAGACAGGGCACAGGATTTTTTTTTTTTTTTTCTCACCTGCTCCTCAATCAACTGAAAGCAATTTGAGGTAGGAAATTGTCTCATTTTTGTTTCCATGTTGTAGACAACCCTGTAAATTTCCAGAATGAATGTTGGAGGGATTCCTGAAAATGCACAAGAGTTTAAGAGAATCTAGGTGATCTGCTGAGCCAGAGAGTCCTGCCAGCATGATAACTTCAACTCAAGATTCTAATTTTAGGGAGAGCGTTGGTTCAATGACTGGGACTCTCTGCACTCACATTGCTGGAGGCCCAGGTTCAATCCCTGATCAGGGAACTAGATCCCACAAGCCTAAACTAAACCCGGTACAGACAAAGAACAAAACAAGCAAAAAGAACAGCTCAGCATCAGATGTGCATTAAAAATGATCCCAGTTTTGGTAAGAACTAACAAAGTTCATTTTAACTGGGGAGATATCTCAGTAGTTAAAAAAGGCACATTTGAAGAAGACTGTTCTTGAGTTCAGCTGACTTAGTCACAGCCGTTGTTACTGGATTGACAACATTGATAGCCCTGTAAGGCACCCTCACAGCTGTCTGCAGCCACAACGTCCCCAAGCCTTAAAATGGCTTATGTCACCAAAGAACAATGTTCTGACTTCTTACCATACTATAGTTAGATTTTGCATAAAGTAAACCCAATCCCAGAGAAAACAACAAGCTAAGAAATGACCCCATTAAATCTTCTGCTGGGTTCACTTCACTAGCACAAAGAATTGCACAGGGAACTAGACAAACAGGCTGACAGACAGTGAGCAAACAGTTCTTTCCATTGAGATTCCTGAATTCCTAATAAATAAACAGAAGACAGATAAATACCACACACATGTCTCTGGAATGAAGAGTGTCTGGCTAATGTATTTAGCATCTAAACTTGACATTCTAAAAAAAATACTTATTTGAATTAAAGCAAGAATGTGACAAGAGGTAAAATGATGTTTCAAGAACCAGGTTACCTAAGTAAGGTCACCTGTGCCTCATGAGGCTAAAGGTGTAAGGTTGCTGTCATCCAGGGTGGTCCAACTCCCCCCTGCCACTCTCTCCCCCAAAACCTGCCTTGCGCTTATTTCTCTCTCTTTCTCTCTTTTTTGTCAACGTTCCTCCCCTTTGGTACACAGGTCCACAAGTTTTAGGTTTTTCAGGATCTCTGTTCTCCTATTCTGTCTCAATCCCACAGTGAGACAGCTGCACTATTTTTGGTAAATCCCTCATGCACTGGTGCCTAGAAACTGCCTCCAGAAAGTAAGTTGGGCAGTGTTTGTGGTCATATCATCTGTTTTCCTTATCTCGGTGCTACCTGATGTTCAAGGTCCAAAAATAGTTTTCTAGTTGGAAAATCAACTCTACCATTATCAGTGAAAAAGAAGTCACATATTTTACTTTTATTGTGTTTTACAAATCTGTCATTCCATGATAAATCAGGATAATAACCTTATCATTTAACAACACGTTATTTGACACCTGCCTTAGATAAAATTTTCACCACGGCATGTTGACAGAGTCAACATGAATATAACTACTTCAGAGAAATGACTTGGGGAGAGAAGGAAGCACTTTCCATACAGAGGGATCCTTCTCTGACCCATGGGAATCCAAGACATACGGGAGGAAGAATCCTCTATTCCATCTAGAAACTGTAACTGGGGTTTCTTGTGAAACTAGAGATAGCTGTGCCATGAAAAAAATTATGGAAGTAATAATAGAATATTTTCCTAAGCACGCTTATGTTTAGGACTCTCTTCCTAGGGTCCTGTCCCATTCTCCTGTATGTAATCCCACAAGCTGTTATCAGGAGGAATAAGTCAGACTCGACTGTGGTGCAATTCTCACGACCACCACCAGAGGGCGGGGCTTCCTTCAGATGTGGTTCCTCGGGTTCAGGAGCCGGTTTCACTTGCCTACTTTGTAGCCACAAGACAGAATGTTGCTACTGTGCAGAAAGGGGCTCTCAGTTTCTGAGTGAGGAGCTTCTGTAACATCCAGATGGAAACTAGATTCGTTAGACTGGTGTATTCCAGGGAACAAGGACCGTTTTCTTTTGCATACATGCATTCAGTCACTCACTCAGTTCTTCTGATCATCTTAATATTCAGTAAGTAGCATTTTATTCTAAAGCTTAATGATTTTTCACTTTCCTATAACTGTAGGTAAGTTTTATTTTTCTTCTCTGACTGAAAAGTCCTCTCCTGTACATTTCTATGATAACAAAGTGATTTTCTTGTAGGAGGGACCAATGGTGACTCAGTGAACCAGACAGAAGGCCCAGTGACTGTCTCAGAGGGGGCTATCATGACCCTGAACTGCACTTACCAGACTGCTAGTTCAGCTCCCTATCTTTTCTGGTATGTCCAGCATCTCAACAAAGCTCCTCAACTCCTCCTGAAGGGCTCAACAGCAGACAAGAAGGTAGAGCATGAAGGTTTTCAGGCCACTCTTGTTAAGAGGGACAGCTCCTTCCACCTGCAGAAACGGGCAGTGCAAACATCAGACTCGGCTGTGTACTACTGTGCTCTGAGTGACACAGTGATGGAGGGCTGCAGGGGGAGCTGAGCACAAACCCAGATGCAGATGGGGCTCCGGCTGTGGGCAGACCCGGAAAGGGGTGTTGCTTCTCTCTTCAGTGTGCTATGCTAGAGGTCTTGTCAAAGCTCTTCCAGGTCTGCTCCTCAGAGCCAATTGGACCCAGGAATTCTTGGGTTGCCCTACAGAGAGGAATCTGGGGGCAGAACAGTTCAAAATGGAAACTAAGAGTTTTTCTCCAGAAATGCCTATTTTCAGCCCATCCACAATCCCCCATATGGCATAGAATCCCTTAAAGTGACATTAACTCTTCAATGACAATTCAGAAATATAATGAAATATTTTACAATGTGTTAATGAAAATTCCAAGGCACATTGTTAATGGATTAGTGTGCGACCTGGAAGCTAGTCTCTGGTTTTTAAAATTCAGGTCAAAATTGTGTATCCTGCTGAGTTTCACCAGCAGACACTCCATCTTTAGTGACCGGAGCTTTATTCACTCTTTTCTTGACTTTTCCATCCCTTCTGGTTGCTCCAGATATGCTGCTACCTAAGTAAGTTCCAGGAGGAGAACTTCCTGAAAAGTTAATACTTCTGTTGATGGAACTGTAGATCAGAGCAGCCCACTCTGTAAATATTGCAGGTGTTGTGTGTATTGTTTGTATTCAAACTGGGTACAGGATATTCTCTTTGCTAATCACCTCATCTCAGGGAAATGAATGCCAAAGAATGTTCAAATTACCATACAATTGCACTCATTTCACATGCTAGCAAGCTTATGCTCAAAATCCTTCAAGCTATGCTTCAGCAGTTCGTGAACCAAGAACTTCAGATGTACAAGCTGAGTTTAGAAAAGGCAGAGGAACCAGAGATCAAATTACCAACAGACACGGATCTCAGAAAAAAAGCAAGGGAATTAAAAAACATCTACTTCTGCTTCACTGACTATGCTAAATCCTTTGACTGTGTGGATCATGACAAACTGTGAAAAATTCTTAAAGAGATGGGAATACCCAAGAAACCTATATGCAGGACAGGAAGCAACAGTTAGGACCTCACATGCAACAATGGACTGGTTCAAATTTGGAAAAGAAATACGTCAAGGCTATATATTGTCACCCTGCTTATTTAACTTATATGCAGAGTACAGCATGCCAAATGCTGGGCTGAATGATTCACAAGCTGGAATCAAGATTGCCAGGAGAAATATCAACAACCTCATATATGCAGATGATACCACTCTAATGGCAGAAGAAGAGAAGCTAAAGAGCCTCTTGATGAGGGTGAAAGAGGAGAGTGAAAAAACTGGAGTAAAACTCAACATTCAAAAAACTGAGATTGTGACATCTTGTCCCATCACTTTATGGCAAATAGATGGGGAAAAAGTGGAAACAATGACAGATTTTTTTTTTCTTTGTTTCCAAAATCACTGCAGATGGTGACTGCATTCATAAAATTAAAAGACTCTTGATCCTTGGAAGAAAAGATATGACAAACCTAGACAGTGTATTAAAAAGCAGAGACATTACTTTGCCGAAAAAGGTCCCTATAGTCAGAGGTATGGTTTACTCAGTAATCATGTATGAATGTGAAATTTGGACCATAAAGAAGGCTGAGCGCTGAAGAACTGATGCTTTTGAACTGTAGTTTTGGAGAAGATTCTTGAGAGTCTCCTGGACTGCAAGGTGGTCAACGCAGTCTATCCTAAAGAATATCAACCCTGAATGTTCCTTGGAAGGACTGATGCTGAAGCTATAAGTTCCAATATTTTGGCCACCTGATGTGAAGAACCGATTCACTGGAGAAGACCCTGATGCTGGGAAAGATTGAGGGCAAGAGGATAAGATGGTTGGGTGTCATCACTGACTCAATGAACAGGAGTTTGAGCAAATTCTGGGAGCTCGTGAAGGACAGGGAAGCATGACATGCTGCAGTTCCTGGGGTCGTAAAGAGTCAGACATGGCCTAGGGACTGAACAACAGCAAAAGCAGGGAAATTAATTCATCAGTCAGCCATATTTCAGACACGTGGGGGAGGTCATTATGTTCTCTTAAAATAGGCTATCTTGACAGTGGAGTGGGCTTTTCACCTGCTCAGGAGACTAGGAGAAATTACCACCCACTCAGCGAGCGGGAGCATCTCCACACTCCTCTGCTCATGAGCGGAATGCGGAGCCACTCTGGTCTCCGCTCCGTGTCCCTGCTACAGTCGTGCCCATTGCACAGAGTCCCCTCATCTTCTCAGGCTGAACTCCTGTTTGCAACTTCCGGGAGCAGACTTTCTGGAGGACAGTGGTGGGCACAGCAGGTGGGCAGAGATGGATGTTTTACTGCTGGGCAGTCTGTGAGGTGTGGCCAGGATACTGAATCCTTGTCATTTCATAATTTACAGGCACGTGTGTATTGTGTCTGGTGCTCAGTTGCTAAGTGGCATCTGACTCTTCGCCATCGTGTGGACTGTAGCTGCCAGGCTCCCCTGTCCATGGAATTTTCCAGGCAAGAATACTGGAGTGGGTTGCTATTTTCTCCTCCAGGGGATCTTCCTGACCCAGGGATCCAACTCTCATCTCCTCAATTGGCAGGCAGATTCTTTACTGCTGAGCTACTGGGGAAACCCAATTTATAGACACAACTACTTAAATGCAGAATTTAATGGTTATAATAGTTTTATGATCTTGGCAAATGTAGTCACCATCGTCACTTAGAGGGATCTGGACACCCACCTGAAGGTAAGCACTGCCTTCATCCCTAACATCCCAGAGTCCTGCATGCTGGGTGCTGGCCCCCTCTGCCCTGGTGGTTCAACATCTTAATAAACAGGCCTAGAAATGGAGAGGGAGATGAAGGAGCAAAAATAAATCTTAACGGTGGGGAGAAAATTATTCTAGCAAGTTTAATTTCCCTGGTGGTAACTGCATCAGTTCTCTACTTCCAGTCTGATCCCTCATTTCATGTATTGGGGTCCAGGCTAGTGGGAGTACAGACAGGACATGGGATTTTTTTTTTTTTTTTTTTTTTTTTTTTTTGCTTATGGGCTTCTCAATCAACTGAAAGCAATTTGAGATAGGAATTGGATCTGATTTTGGTTTCCACATTGCAGACAACCCTGTGAATTTCCAGAATGAATGCTGGAAGCTAGGGATTCCTGAAAACGCACAAGAGTTTAAGAGAATCTAGGTGAGCTGCTGAGCCAGAGAGTCCTGCCAGCATGATAACTTCAGCTCAAGATTCTCATTTTAGGTGGAGGGTTTGTTCAGTGAGTAGGACTCTGCACCCACATTGCTGGAGGCCCCGGTTCGACCCCTGGTCAGGCAACTGGATCCCACAAGCCTAAACTAAGACCTAGCGCAGACAAAAAACAAACAAAAAGAACAACTCGGCGAACAGGTGTGCATTAAAAATGATTCCAGTTTTGGTAAGAACCAACACAGTTCATTTTAACTAGCGAGAAAATCTCTGTAGAAATTTGAAGAAGGCTGTTCTAGAGTTCTGGAGAAGGCACTGGCTCCCCACTCCAGTGTTCTTGCCTGGAAAATCCCATGGACGGAGGAGCCTGGTGGGCTACAGTCCATGGGGTCACGAAGAGTCGGACACGACTGAGTGACTTCACTTTCACTTTTCATTTTCATGCACTGGAGAAGGAAATGGCAACCCACTCCAATGTTCTTGCCTGGAGAATCTCAGGGGTGGGGGAGCCTGGTGGGCTGTCATCTATGGGGCCACATAGAGTCGGACATGACTGAAGCGACTTAGCAGCAGCAGCAGTTTTTGAGTTCAACTGACTTAGTCACAACCATTGTTACTGGATTGACAACACTGCCCTGAGAGCCCATGTAAGGTGACCTCACAGCTGTCTGCAGCCACAGCGTTTCCATGCCTTAACATGGTTTATGTCAGCAAAGAACAATGTTTTGACTTCTTACCATCAAAGAGTCAGACTTTGCATAAAATAACCCCTATCCTAGAGGAAAGAACAAGCTATGAAATGACCCCATTAAATCTTCTGCTGGGTTCACTTCACTGGCACAAATAATTGCACAGGGAACTAGACAAACATGCTGACAGACAGTGAGCAAACAGTTCTTTCCATTGAGATTCCTGAATCCCTAATAAATAAACAGAAGACAGATAAATACCGCATACACATGCCTCTGGAATGAAGAGTGCCTGGCTACACAAAGACAGAAATGTTGATCAATGGAACAGAATAGAAAGCCCAGAGGTAAATCCACGAACCTATGGACACCTTATCTTTGACAAAGGAGGCAAGGATACACAATGGAAAAATGACAACTTCTTTAACAAGTGGTGCTGGGAAAACTGGTCAATCCCTTGTAAAAGAATGAAACTAGAACACTCTCTAATACCATACACAAAATAAACTCAAAATGGATTAAAGATCTAAATGTAAGACCAGAAACTATAAAACTCCTAGAGGAGAACATAGGTAAAACACTCTTTGACATAAATCACAGCAGGATCCTCTATGATCCACCTCCCAGAATATTGGAAATAAAAGCAAAAATAAACAAATGGGACCTAATGAAACTTAAAAGCTTTTGTACAACAAAGGAAACTATAAGTAAGGTGAAAAGACAGCCCTCAGATTGGGAGGAAATAATAGCAAATGAAGCAACAGACAAAGGATTAATCTCAAAAATATACAAGCAACTTCTGCAGCTCAATTCCAGAAAAATAAATGACCCAATCAAAAAATGGGCCAAAGAACTAAACAGACATTTCTCCAAAGAAGAGATACAGATGGCTAACAAACACATGAAAAGATGCTCAACGTCACTCATTATCAGAGAAATGCAAATCAAAACCACAACGAGGTACCATTACACGCCAGTCAGGATGGCTGTTATCCAAAAGTCTACAAGAAATAAATGCTGGAGAGGGTGTGGAGAGAAGGGAACCCTCTTATACTGTTGGTGGGAATGCAAACTAGTACAGCCCCTATGGAGAACAGTGTGGAGATTCCTTTAAAAGCCGGAAATAGAACTGCCATATGACCCAGCAATCCCACTTCTGGGCATATACACTGAGGAAAGCAGATCTGAAAGAGACACGTACACCCCAATGTTCATCGCAGCACTGTTTATAATAGCCAGGACATGGAAGCAACATAGATGCCCATCAGCAGACGAATGGATAAGGAAGCTGTGGTACATATACACCATGGAATATTACTCAGCCATTAAAAAGAATTCATTTGAATCAGTTCTAATGAGATGGACGAAACTGGAGCCCATTGTACAGAGTGAAGTAAGCCAGAAAGATAAAGACCAACAAAGTATACTAACACATATATATGGAATTTAGAAAGATGGAAATGATAACCCTATATGCAAAATAGAAAAAGAGACACAGATGTACAGAACAGACTTTTGGACTCTATGGGAGAAGGCGAGGGTGGGATGTTTTGAGAGAACAGCATGTGTATTATCTATAGTGAAACAGATCACCAGCCCAAGTGGGATGCATGAGACAAGTGCTCGGGCCTGGTGCACTGGGAAGACCCAGAGGAATCGGGTGGAGAGGGAGGTGGGAGGGGGGATTGGGATGGGGAATACATGTAACTCCATGGCTGATTCATGTCAATGTATGACAAAACCCACTGCAATGTTGTGAAGTAATTAGCCTCCAACTAATAAACATAAATGAAAAAAAATAATTAAAAAAAAGACTGCCTGGCTAATATATTAAGCATCTAAACTTGACATTCTAAAAAAAATACTTGGTTGAATTAAAGCAAGAATGTGAGAAGAGGTAAAAAGATGTTTCAAGAACCAAGTTTCCCAAGTAAGGTCACCCGTCCCTTATGAGGTTGAAGGTGTAAGGTGGCTGTCCTCCAAGTAGGGTCCAGGCCCCAAAGGAGGCCCCTTCTGGGAGGTTTACCAAGCTCATTGGGTCTTCTCTCTTTCCTTACAGGTCAGTACTCAGTCCAGGATTCACAGTGACTCCTCCCTCCACCTCTTTGCCCTCATCTCTCTCCCTATCTCTCTCTTTTGCCCACGTCCCTCCTCTCTGGTACACTGGTCCACAAATTTCTAGGTTCCTCAGGATCCCCAAAATATTATTCCATCTCACAGTGAGGCAGTTGGGCCATTTTTGTTAAATCCCTCATGCACTGGTGCCTAGAAGCTGCCTCCGTGAAGAAAGCTGGGCGACGTCCTGGCTCATCTCATCTGTTTTCCTTATCTCTGTGCTACCTGATGTCCAAGATCCACAAGTTGTCTCATATATTTTGTCCAGTTTGCTAGTTGGAAGGTAGACTCTACCTTTATCAGTAAAAAGAAGTAACAGCAATTTATTTTTTAATTTTACAAATATGACATTTTATGATGGATAGGGGTAATAACCTGCTCATTTAACCACATATTAGATGAGATCTGCCTTAAATGATCAGGTGGCTCAGATGTGTAACGAATCCACCTGCAATGAGGGAGATGCAGGAGACTCTGGCTCAATCCCTGTGTTGGGAAGATCCCCTGGAGGAGGGCATCGCAAGCCACTCTAGTATTCTCACCTGGAAAATCCCATGGACAGAGGAGCCTGGCAGGCTGTGGTCTCTAGGGCCACAAAGAGTCAGTCACGACTGAGTGACTGAGCCCAGCACAGGGCACAGGGATCATTCATTCACCTGATCATTCAGCCACACATTGTTTGAGACCTGACTTAGATAATGTTTCCAACACTGTGTAACATTCCAGCAGCATGTTGGCTGTGCCTTGGGGATGAAAAGAGCTAATTCAGGAGATGGTCTTGGGGAGAGGAGGGAGCACTTCCCATGTAGAGGGGTCCTGTCCTGACTCATGGGAATCATGGAGACATATGTAAAGAAGAAACCCTCTGACTATTCCTCCTAAAAATTGTTAACTGGCATTATTTGCAAAGCTAGAGATACCATACCACACAGAAAATAATGGATGTAATAATGGAGGGTTTCCCAAAGCATGTTTGTGTTTAGGGCTCTCCTCTTAGAGTCCTGCCCCATTCTCCTGTGTGTACCCCACAAACTGTCATCAGGAGGACTAGGTCAGGAGAAGGTCAGGATGAGGAGAGTGAAAAAGCTGGCTTTAAACTAAGCATTCAAAAACTAAGATCACAACATCCAGTCCCATCACTTCAAGGCAAATAGATTGGGAGACAATGGAAACAGTGAAAGACTTTGTTTTCTAGGGCTCCAAAATCACTGCGAGTGGTGACTGCAGACATGAAATTAAAAGACACTCACTCCTTGGAAGAAAAGCTATGACCAACCAAGACAGCATACTAAAAAGCAGAGACATTACTTTGCTGACAAAAGCCCATATAGTCAAACCTATGATTTTTCCTGTAGTCATGTATGGATGTGAGAGTTGGACCAGAAAGAAAGCTGAGCACCGAAGAATTGATGCTTTTGAGCTACGGTGTTCAAAAGAGAATCCCTTGACTCTTGAGAGCCCCTTGCACTGCAAGGAGATCAAACCTGTCAGTCCTAAAAGAAATCAGTTCTGAATATTCACTGGAAGGACTGATGTTGAAGTTCTAGCTCCAATACGTTGGCCACCTGATGCGAAGAGCAGACTCATTAGAAAAGACCCTGATGCTGGGAAAGATTGAAGGCAGGAGGAGAAAGGGACGACAGAAGATGAGATGGTTGGATGGCATCACCGACTCAATGGACATGGGTCTGAGCAAGCTCCGGGAGCTGGTGTTGGACAGCGAGGCCTGGGCTGCTGCTGTCCCTGGGGTTGCAAAGAGTTGGACACGACTGAGTTACTGAACTGAACTGAGGTGTCATGACTGTGGTGTAATCTTTCAGATCACCACCAGAGGGCGGGGCTTCCTTCAAATGTGATTCCTTTTTGTATTCAGGAGCTGGTTTGACTTGCCTCCTCTGTAGCCACAAGACAGATGACTGCTGCTGTGCAGAAAGTGGTCCCCATTTTCTGAGTGAGGAGCTTCTGTAACATCCAGCTGAGACTAACTTTGCTAGATTTGATGTTTCTAGGGAACAAGGACTGTCGCCAGAATGTTTTCTGCCACTCACTCAGTTCTGGTCATCCTCTTAATACTTGGTAAGTAGCATTTTATCCTAAACTGATTTCTCATTTTCCTATGATAACAGGTCAGTTTTATTTTTCTTCTCTGGCTGAAAACTCTCCTCCTGTACATTTCTACTATAACGAGGTGATTCTCCTGTAGGAGGGACCAATGGTGACTCAGTGAACCAAACAGAAGGCCCAGTGACTGTCTCAGAGGGGGCTATCACGACCCTGAACTGCACTTACCAGAGCAAGTATCCAGATTCCTATCTTTTTTGGTATGTCCAGCATCTCAACAAAGCTCCTCAACTCCTCCTGAAGGGCTTCACAGCAGACAAGACGGTAGAGCATGAAGGTTTTCAGGCCACTCTTGTTAAGAGGGACAGCTCCTTCCACCTGCAGAAACAGGCAGTGCAAGCATCAGACTCGGCTGTGTACTACTGTGCTCTGAGTGACACAGTGATGGAGGGCTGCAGGGGGAGCTGAGCGCAAACCCAAGGGGAGCAGGAGGCTGACGTCAGGAAGAGGTATATTCTCTCCTTGATCAGAGTTTAGTGTACATTTAGAGTTTTTCAGTGAAACGAATCAAGCTCAGGTCTAATCCTAGAAACTCAGGGGGTTGGGAATTGCTCTACAGGGATAATAGGGTGGATGTCAGTCTTAAAGAAGACCCAAGCTTCAATCCCCAGAAGCACCCCTGTGCAGCCAGAAGGATTCCCCTCTGCTCTAGACTGACCTTAAAAAAAAATCTATTTTCCTCATAATGTATGATAGATATTAGATGTCACAAAATTAGTAGTTCATTTAGAGAAAAGAAATAGATGATTAAAAGCGCATCACCTGAAACATCATCATAAACCAACACAGAGGTACCAGACAAATCACATAGCAGTCTGCGTGTGGCTGAGATATAACGCTATTGAGGTGCTGTTTGCAGTGAAAGCCTTTGAACCGGAGCTGCTGCAGCTGTGGGATGAAAAAGCGTCTGTGACTTTTGAGTGGCCATGTTTCTTTTATTACTTATTTGTTTGTTTTATTTTTGGTCCGGCTGGGTCTTTGTTATTGACCTTGGCTCTGTCCAGTTGCAGCAGCGGGTGGAGATTGCTCGTCATTGTGGTGCACGGGCTTCTCGCTGTGGCGGCTCCTCTTGGTGCGGAGCGCGGGCTCCCGCTGCACCGGCTTCAGTAGCGGCGGCATGCAGCATCTAGGGCTGCATTTCTGATGTAAGGAAATAAGGATGCTTGGTCTGGTGAGCTTGTACTCATTTTGGCTATAGGGTGGATATGTAAAAGCAAGATTATTTTAGCACACATTATTGATTACTATTAGACACATACAGCTGGACAAATTTTGTCCACCAGGAAACTTGCTGTGATTGCATTAAACAGACAAGGAACTTTATTCAGTGTAAATTTCCACAGAAACCCATGCCTTGGCGTGTAGGAAGAAAAGTTACGACGATTGAGAGTAAACAGTTTTATCTTCCTGTATGAAAGAAAAACTTGCCAGCTTATTTCACTGTAGATTTGGGCTGCAGATCTCACCTTCCCCAAAAAGAGCTATACAAAAATGGATGCCTATCTGTTCTGAGAGGTCACTATAATCATAATAAATTGTTTTTGTCACAAAACGTATGTCTATCCTAGATGCATTGACTGAATACGCATGCAGCCCTGATGTAATTGTTGTTAATTTAATTACAGCATGGCAACCCACTCCAATATTCTTGCCTGGAAAATCCCATGGACAGAGGAGCCTGGTGGGCTACAGTCCATGGAGTCACAAAGAGTCAGATATGATCAAGTGACTTTCAAGTCTAAATAGGCAGCTTATAATCACCAAACACATCAACAAGCCATGACATGACGCAGGCAAACTGGTGTCAGTAAGTTACAGCTCCTGTTCTGATGCAGAAGCATCTCACAGTTCAGTCACTGTGCATGCGCCCTCAGGCACGGCTCAGGCATCTGCTCAGAGGAAGAACTTCCGACATGGGGCTCCCTGGCCTGCTCAGAGCTGTCATAGCCTCTGTCTGCCTTGGTAAGGCTGGTAAGGATGACTGCCTGCAGACTCAGCTCTGCTCAGCTCCCATGTGAGAGGTAGGGCAGGTGATTATTGTCTGTTGGGGTTTAGGAGAGTTGGTTAACTGGCAGAGGAATTAGAACTCTTAATCCTCTGTTTGTTCCTTGAAGCCCTCTGAGTTCCACCAGGAGAATCAGCCTGTTCCTTTCTGTCTCTCTCTCTCTCCATATAATCTATCTATCTATCTATCTATCTATCTATCTATCTATCTATCTATCTATCTATCTATATTTTTTTCTTCTCGCTAGGATCCATCATGGCCCAGAAAGTAACTCAAAACCAGTCTGAAATTCTTGTACTGGAGAAGGAGGTTGTAACCTTGAACTGTGCATATGAAGCTAATAGTTATACTTATTACTTATTCTGGTACAAGCAACCACCAAGTGGGGAAATGATTTTCCTTATTTATCAGGAGTCTTACAATGAACTGAATACAACAAAAGGTCAGTATTTTTTGAACTTCCAGAAAGCAACAAGTTCCATCAGCCTCACCATCACAGACTTACAGCTTGAAGACTCAGCGGTGTATTTCTGTGCTCTGAGAGACCACAGTGATGCCGGTGCCTGAGGGAGCCGCACAGAAACCTCAGATGTCAACATGTGGAGTCCCCCAGCTATGAATACCTTTGTGAGATTCTCAGTAAGGACAGGAAAAGGTAGTGGGGTTAGAAGTGAAAACCTCACTGTAAGGAAAATGCTATCTCTTTGGCTCAGAGAGCATATCTCAAAATGAGACATGACATTGCTGTCACAAATGAATGCCATTTGTGATGTCATTCATCAAAAATACGTTTATCTTCAATTCTTTATCTTGCAGATGATTGTTTGCCAAATTTTTTTAAAAACTTTTAAATGATGATTTTATTAAAGTATGAAATTTTAAAAAATTCAATAGTATTTGACTAAACCTGCATTGAGTTGTTAGAGTTGTAGGTTCACTGCACAAATATTTATGCATTGCTAAGTCTGGCCATCATTGTGGATCTGAAATATCTCTGAAAGGACACTTGTCGGACCCTCCCTGTGCCCTGCCTCACCTGTGCCGTGAATGACTTGGAATGATGTGCACAGAGTAACTATTACCACAAACCTTCACCCCAAGGGGAAATGAAACCCTGAAGTTTGCTCAGAACTAACCTCATCACATGGTCACATTCTCTATATGTGATTACAGAGTTATGTATGTTTAAGGTAGAGAATAGAGTATGCAAAGAAGGAATGCTAGAAACAATATAACTCACCAATTTTACTAGTCAAAAAAACTCTATTAGAGATTCATACCTTATAGGATATTTCTTTTCTGAGTTTTTACCCAACAGTATATTGTGAAATAATTATTTCACAACAATATTTACAAGCCAACATCACACATTCTAATGGTGATATTCCAATGTGTTGTTTTAGCATTCTTTTGGGCTAATTCCATTTTACCAGCTTTTTAGATTGTTTTACTCACTGTAGTAAACAATACTGGAATAAACACAAAGGTATTTAGTGATTTTCTTGATGACTCCTAGGCGTTTAATAGGAGTTTACCATTAAATCTTTCTGATGTGGCTCCCTGCTCATTTCTGTGACCCTGGACTATAGAGCATTTTCACTCTGCAATTACTGAACAGTCATATTTTCCTTGTTTCACAAAACTCTTTTATATGAAGGCTTTGCTTTGTACTTTAGTCCCAGTTAACTCCAGATGGCTTCAATTTTGGATGATTCCACACCACGCATGTGCAGAGTAGCTGTCATATAACATCTAAAAGAGTTAAGCCTCTGCACTATTCTTGGTGACTTTAGGTTGGAATTAACCTAGTGGGTTTGCTTTCATCTGGAATTCCAAAACGGAAGATACTCTTCCTTGTGTAAGGATGTTCTATCCCTATTGTACAAATTACAAGGATCCCAATTAAGAGCAACTTTCCAGAAAAGAAAGTATAAGTGTGTTTGTGTGTTCAATGCACATGTGTGTGAAGAAGAGAGAGAGAGACAATAGACTTACATAGCCAAGTCATCAAATAATTAGTTAAAAGAGTTGAATTTTGTAAAACATATTGGAAAGAAGGAAGTAAAATCATCTAGAGACCAACTTTTAATGAAGAAAATAGATGTAAGCAATTTCAAGGAGCAAATCAAACATATAAAAGAAGAAAAATGTATCCTAGAATTGACTCTGCAATTCCAATTTTTTGTAGGCTCCTCTGTCCATGGGACTTCCCAGGCAAGAATACTGGAGTGGGTTGCCATTTCCTTCTCCAGGGCATCTTCCTGACCCAGAGACTGAACTTGCATCTCCTGCATTGGCAGTCAGATTCTTTACCACAGTAAAGTGAGAGAAGTTGTCATTGCAACCTAATGTGAGCCTCAAAATCCTCCAGACTTCAGGGGAATATTTCAAACTCTCTGAGTCAATCCTTTGAATCTCCTCTAACTTGAGAACGATTGAAAAAAAACACACACCACCACAGATTCACCTTTTTCTCTTTTGTTTTTAATATATTTTAAAATTGATTTCACTGTGCCAGCTCTTAGTTGCAGCACATGGGATATAATACTTTGTCTGGGGTCAAACCCAGGTCCCTAGCATTGGGAGTTCAGCGTCTTAGCCACTGCACCACCTGTGAAGTCCCTATTTATTCTAACTCTTTAGTGAATTATCAGTTTTCTCATGTATCATTATTGTGCAGAATAGGCTAGGGAAAGTTAAAAAGTGGGCTTTATATAAGTTTTGCAAGTGTCTTCAAGCACGTATTGTGGTCTCTCTCCATGTGTTCTCATGTATTGCAGGCTGTCTTCAAAGCCTAAGACAAAAGGGATGTTGCAATTAATATGCTTTTATGTATCTACATCTATATCTATAATTATGTATTGTATTTTTCAGTAGCTTAGGCATGTCTCACTCTGTGACCCAATGGACTGCAGAACACCAGGCTTCCCTGTCCTTTGCTATCTCTCAGAGCTTGCTCAAACTCATGTCCATTGAGTCAGTGATGCCATCCAACTATCATCCTCTGTCATCCCCTTCTCCTCCTCCAATCTTTCCCAGCATCAGGGTCTTTTCCAATGAGTCGTTTCCTTGCATCAGGTGGCCAAAGGATTGGAGCTTCAGTTTCAGCATCAATCCTTCCAATGAATATCCAGGACTGATTTCCTTCAGGACTGACTGGTTTGATCTCCTTGCAGTCCAAGGAACTCTCAAGAGTCTTCTCCAACGCCACACTTCAAAAGCATCAATCCTTCGGCACTCAGCCTTCTTTATGGTCCAACTCTCACATCCACACATGACTACTGGAAAAAATCATAGCTTTGACTATATGGATCTTTGTTGACAATGTAATGTCTCTGTTATGACTATAACTGTGAGCTCCATAGTGTCAGAAAATGTGAATCCATTGTACATTACACAGCACATATCACATAGTGGTTGTGTATTAAATATTGATTGACTGAAGAAGAAGAATTAATTCATAAAATCAACAGATATAGAGCTTCTACCCTTTGGATGCTGTTAGGTAATTGTGGATCTATTTTTTCTTGTAGTTCATTTCTCATCACATTAAGAATACTTCTGTTTATATGTCTCATAAGTTCCCTTTCTGTTTGAACAGATTTTCTTCATATGGTACTATTTTCAGGCTTGCAATTAAATTAAATGGTCTCCCTCCTGGTGGCATAGACAGAGCCCTCTTAATACCTGAGTGAGTCTATAGTGAGGTGTATCGACTTGTTCTCTTGTAAACTTGTAAGTCCCTCTTATCAGTGATTCTTCTAGGTTTCAGCCAATGTTAACGTACCCCTGTATTATCTCTTTCTTGCTTTCATTTCTAGACTTTTTAATCTTTGAATTTTAGCCTCAGATATTTACTTGCTATGGCTAAAGATATGAATCCTATTAAGCTAAGGATCGTAGTGGGCAAGGATGGAGCAGTGGTCCAGACTGAAAGAAGGTCATACTTACCTTAGTTCTCTTTGAGTCTCAATACTTTTCCTTTCCATCCTAATTTCTAGGGTTCGAAGGAAATGACCTTTGTATAACAGGTAGTCTCCATACACTAGATTTTGCCCATGAGTACAACTGGATTGTGTCAAATTATTTGTTTCTATTTATCTTTACCATTGCCATGACTTGTGCTGCTTCTTTGTGTATTTCTTCTTTCAAATCTAAAGACCTAGTTTAAGGATAACTACTCCTATCATTGAGAGTCCTAGCCTAAGACAAGAAAAGTGCCTTGTCTGTTTTTCTAGTTTCTGTTTTCAAGGGCTGACTTATTTTGATCAATAACAATTTTAAGCTCCTGGATTCACAACCCTTAAGAAAATTTTTAGAAACTGTTATCCTCAATTATCATATTTGTATTTAAAAAATTGGTATTTAAGAGACTCTGCCCCTGGGACAGTAGAAAGAAGAATTACTGCATCCTTGGAGAAATGAGCTGTTTGACCTTGGAATGCTGACAGTGAAAAAAGGTCAATGGAAGCCTGTAATTTTAGCAAAAAGTAATAACAGAAAGAGGGAATTTTCATTCTTGGGACAATTTGTAAAGAATATTCTCTTCTTCAAGAAACACAAGCTCAATTATAAGAAAGAAGTTACAGACAAGGAAGGAGATTCTGAGTTTTAGCTCAGTTTGATGACTTAAAGATTGATAGGCATTTTTCTCAGAGAACTTTAAAGTTTAAAGAAATGTGAATGTTAGAAGAGATTACAGTTATCTTATTTTTTTTCTTCTTTTTTTTATTTTTCAGTGAGTTTTGTCATACATTGATATGAATCAGCCATAAAGTTACACGTATTCCCCATCCCGGTCCCCCATCCCACCTCCCTCTCCACCTGATTCCTCTGGGTCTTCCCAGCCCACCAGGCCTGAGCACTTGACTCATGCCTCCCACCTGGGCTGGTGGTCTGTTTCACCACAGATAATATATATGCTGTTCTTTCGAAACATCCCACCCTCACCTTCTCCCACAGAGTTCAAAAGTCTGTTCTGTACTTCTGCATCTCTTCTTCTGCCCTGCATATAGGGTCATCGTTACCATCTTTCTAAATTCTGTATATATGTGTTAGTATGCTGTAATGTTCTTTATGCTTCTGGCTTACTTCACTCTGTATAATGGGCTCCAGTTTCATCCATCTCATTAGAACTGATTCAAATGAATTCTTTTTAACGGCTGAGTAATATTCCATGGTGTATATGTACCACAGCTTCCTTATCCATTCATCTGCTGATGGGCATCTAGGTTGCTTCCATGTCCTGGCTATTATAAACAGTGCTGCAATGAACATTGGGGTACACGTGTCTCTTTCAGATCTGCTTTCCTCAGTGTGTATGCCCAGAAGTGGTATTGCTGGGTCATATGGTAGTTCTATTTCCAGTTTTTTAAGAAATCTCCACACTGTTTTCCATAGTGGCTGTACTAGTTTGCATTCCCACCAACAGTGTAAGAGGGTTCCCTTTTCTCCACACCCTCTCCAGCATTTATTGCTTGTAGACTTTTGGATAGCAGCCATCCTGACTGGCGTGTAATGGTACCTCATTGTGGTTTTGATTTGCATTTCTCTGATAATGAGTGATGTTGAGCATCTTTTCATGTGTTTGTTAGCCATCTGTATCTCTTCTTTGGAGAAATGTCTGTTTAGTTCTTTGGCCCATTTTTTGATTGGGTCATTTATTTTTCTGGAATTGAGCTTCAGGAGTTGCTTGTATATTTTTGAGATTAATCCTTTGTCTATTTCCTCATTTGCTATTATTTCCTCCCAATCTGAGGGCTGTCTTTTCACCTTACTTATAGTTTCCTTTGTAGTGCAGAAGCTTTTAAGTTTCATTAGGTCCCATTTGTTTAGTTTTGCTTTTATTTCCAATATTCTTGGAGGTGGGTCATAGAAGATCTTGCTGTGATTTATGTCGGGGAGTGTTTTGCCTATGTTCTCCTCTAGGAGTTTTATAGTTTCTGGCCTTACATTTAGATCTTTAATCCATTTTGAGTTTATTTTTGTGTATGGTGTTAGAAAGTGTTCTAGTTTCATTCTTTTACAAGTAGTTGACCAGTTTTCCCAGCACCACTTGTTAAAGAGATTGTCTTTTTTCCATTGTATATCCTTGCCTCCTTTGTCAAAGATAAAGTGTCCATAGGTTCGTGGATTTATCTCTGGGCCTTCTATTCTGTTCCATTGATTTATATTTCTGTCTTTGTGCCAGTACCATGCTGTCTTGATGACTGTGGCTTTGTAGTAGAGTCTGAAGTCAGGCAGGTTGATTCCTCCAGTTCCATTCTTCTTTCTCAAGATTACTTTGGCTATTCCAGGTTTTTAGTATTTCCATACAAATTGTGAAGTTATTTGTTCTAGTTCTGTGAAAAATACCATTGGTAGCTTGATAGGGATTGCATTGAATCTATAGATTGCTTTGGGTAGAATAGCCATTTTGACAATATTGATTCTTCCAATCCATGAACACGGTATGCTTCTCCATCTGTTTGTGTCCTCTTTGATTTCTTTCATCAATGTTTTATAGTTTTCTGTGTATAGGTCTTTTGTTTCTTTAGGTAGATATACTCCTAAGTATTTTATTCTTTTTGTTGCAATGGTGAATGGTATTGTTTCCTTAATTTCTCTTTCTGTTTTTTCATTGTTAGTATATAGGAATGCAAGGGATTTCTGTGTGTTAACTTTATATCCTGCAACTTTACTATATTCATTGATTAGCTCTAGTAATTTTCTGGAAGAGTCTTTAAGGTTTTCTATGTAGAGGATCATGTCATCTGCAAACAGCGAGAGTGTCACTTCTTTTCCTATCTGGATTCCTTTTACGTCTTTTTCTGCTCTGATTGCTGTGGCCAAAACTTCCAACACTATGTTGAATAGTAGTGGTGAGAGTGGGCACCCTTGTCTTGTTCCTGATTTCAGGGGAAATGCTTTCAATTTTTCACCATTGAGGGTGATGCTTGCTGTGGGTTTGTCATATATAGCTTTTATTATGTTGAGGTATGTTCCTTCTATTCCTGCTTTCTGGAGAGTTTTAATCATAAATGAGTGTTGAATTTTGTCAAAGGCTTTCTCTGCATCTATTGAGATAATCATATGGTTTTTATCTTCCAATTTGTTAATGTGGTGTATTACGTTGATTGATTTGCGGATATTAAAGAATCCTTGCATTCCTGGGATAAAGCCCACTTGGTCATGGTTTATGATTTTTTTAATATGTTATTGGATTCTGTTTGCTAGAATTTTGTTAAGGAATTTTGCATCTATGTTCATCAGTGATATTGGCCTGTAGTTTTCTTTTTTTGTGGCATCTTTATCTGGTTTTGGAATTAGGGTGATGGTGGCCTCATAGAATGAGTTTGGAAGTTTACCTTCATCTGCAATTTTCTGGAAGAGTTTGAGTAAGATAGGTGTTAGCTCTTCTCTAAATTTTTGGTAGAATTCAGCTGTGAAACCATCTGGTCCTGGGCTTTTGTTTGCTGGAATATTTTTGATTACAGTTTGGATTTCGTTCCTTGTGATGGGTCTGTTAAGATCTTCTCTTTCTTCCTGATTCAGTTTTGGAAAGTTATACTTTTGTCCATTTCATCCAAGTTGTCCATTTTATTGGCATAGACCTGCTGGTAGTAGTCTCTTATGATCCTTTGTATTTCATTGTTGTCTGTTGTGATCTCTCCATTTTCATTTCTAATTTTGTTAATTTGGTTCTTGTCTCTTTGTTTCTTAATGAGTCTTGCTAATGGTTTGTCAATTTTGTTTATTTTTTCAAAAAACCAGGTTTTAGCTTTGTTGATTTTTGCTATGGTCTCTTTAGATTCTTTTGCATTTATTTCTGCCCTAATTTTTAAGATTTCTTTCCTTCTGCTAGCCCTGGGGTTCTTCATTTCTTCCTTCTCTAATTGCTTTAGGTGTAGAGTTAGGTTATTGGTTATTTATTTGGCTTTTTTCTTGTTTCTTGATGTAAGCCTGTAATGCTATGAGCCTTCCCCTTAGCACTGTTTTTACAGTGTCCCATAGGTTTTGGGTTGTTGTGTTTTCATTTTCATTCATTTCTATACATATTTTGATTTCCTTTTTGATTTCTTCTATGATTTGTTGGTTATTTAGAAGCGTGTTATTTAGCCTCCATATGTTTGAATTTTTAACAACTATTTTTTCCTGTAATTGAGATCTAATCTTACTGCACTGTGGTCAGAAAAGATGACTGGAATGATTTCAACTTTTTTGAATTTTTCAAGACCAGATTTATGGCCCAGGATGTGATCTATTCTGGAGAAGGTTCCGTGTGCACTTGAGAAAAAGGTGAAGTTGATTGTTTTGGGGTGAAATGTCCTATAGATATCAATTAGGTCTAGCTGGTCCATTGTGTCATTTAAGGTTTGTGTTTCCTTGTTAATTTTCTGTTTAGTTGATCTATCCATAGTTGTGAGTGGGGTATTAAAGTCTCCCACTATTATTGCGTTACTATTAATTTCCTCTTTCATACTCCTTAGCGTTTGCCGTACATATTGCGGTGCTCCTATGTTGGGTGCATATATATTTATAATTGCTATATCTTCTTCTTGGATTGATCCTTTGATCATTATGTAGTGTCCTTCTGTGTCCCTTTTCACATCTTTTATTTGAAAGTCTATTTTATCTGATATGAGTATTGCGACTTCTGCTTTCTTTTGGTCTCCGTTTGCGTGAAATATTTTTTTCCAGTCCTTCACTTTTAGTCTGTATGTGTCTCTGGTTTTGAGGTGGGTCTCTTGTAGACAGCATATATAGGGGTCTTGTTTTTGTATCCATTCAGCCAATCTTTGTCTTTTGGTTGGGGCATTCAACCCATTTACATTTAAGGTATTTATTGATAGGTGTGGTCCCATTGCCATTTACTTTGTTGTTTTGGGTTCACGTTTATACAACCTTTCTGCATTTCCTGTCTAGAGAAGATCCTTTAGCATTAGTTGAAGAGCTGGTTTGGTGGTGCTGAATTCTCTCAGCTTTTGCTTGTCTGTAAAGCTTTTGAATTCTCCTTCATATCTGAATGAGATCCTTGCTGGGTACAGTAATCTAGGTTGTAGGTTATTCTCTTTCATTACTTTCAGTATGTCCTGCCATTCCCTTCTGGCCTGGAGGGTTTCTATTGATAGATCAGCTGTTATCCTTATAGGAATCCCTTTGTGGGTTATTTGTTGTTTCTCCCTTGCTGCTTTTAGTATTTGTTCTTTGTGTTTGATCTTTGTTAATTTGATTAATATGTGTCTTGGGGTGTTTTGTCTTGGGTTTATCCTGTTTGGGACTCTCTGGGTTTCTTGGACTTGGGTGGCTATTTCCTTCCCCATTTTAGGGAAGTTTTCAGCTATTATCTCCTCGAGTATTTTCTCATGGCCTTTCTTTTTGTCTTCTTCTTCTGGGACTCCTATGATTCGAATATTGGGGCGTTTCACATTGTCCCAGAGGTCCCTGAGGTTGTCCTCATTTCTTTTGATCCTTTTTTCTTTTTTCCTCTCTGCTTCATTTATTTCCATCATTTTATCTTCTACCTCACTCATCCTATCTTCTGTCTCCATTATTCTACTCTTGGTTCCCTCCAGAGTGTTTTTGATCTCATTCATTGCATTATTCATTTTAAATTGACTCTTTTTTATTTCTTCTAGGTCTTTATTAAACATTTCTTGCATCTTTTCAATCTTTGTCTCCAGGCTATTTATCTGTAACTCCATTTTGCTTTCAAGATTTTGGATCATTTTTATTATCATTATTCTAAATTCTTTTTCAGGTAGATTCCCTATCTCCTCCTCTTTTGTTTGACTTGGTGGGCTTTTTTCATGTTACTTTACCTATTGGATATTTCTCTGCCTTTTCATCTTGTTTAGATTGCTATGTCTGGAGTGGACTTTCTGTATTCTGGAGGTCTGTGGTTCCTTTTTATTGTGGAGGTTTTACCCAGTGGGTGGGGTTAGACGATTGGCTTGTCAAGGTTTCCTGGTTAGCGAAGCTTACGTTGGTGTTCTGGTGCGTGGATCTTGATTTCTTCTCTTTGGAGAGCAATGGAGTGCCAAGTAATGGGTTTTGAGATGGGTCTATGTGTTAGGTGTGACCTTGGGCAGTCTGTATGTTGACGTTCAGGGCTATGTTCCTGCGTTGCTGGAGAATTTGCGTGGTATGTCGTGCTCTAAAACTTATTGGCTCTTGGGTGGTGGTTGGTTTCAGTGTAGGTATGGAGGCTTTTGGATGGTCACTTATTACTTAAAGGTCAGGAGTTTTCTGGTGTTCTCAGGTTTTGGGCTTAAGTCTCCTGCCTCTGGATTTCAGTTTTATTCTTCCTGTAGTCTCAGGACTTCTCCAACTATACTGCACTGATAATAAAACTTCTAGGTTAATGGTGAAAGGTTTCTCCCCTGTTAGGGACACCCAGAGAGGTTCACAGAGTTACATGAAGAAGAGGAGAGGGAGGAGGGAGATAGAGATGAGCAGGAGGAGAAAAGGGGGGGACTCAAGAGGAGAGAGACAGATCTATGAAGTTGTCTGATCCCAGAGTGTTCTCCGTAGCCCAGACACCCACAAAGATTCACAGAATTGGATTGGGAAGAGAAGGGGAAAGGAGGAAATAGAGGTGTTCTGAGGTAGAAAACAGAGAGTCAAGATTGGGAGAGAATAATCAACACACTCCTGAATAAAAATGGGAGCTGAATATTGGATTCTTAAATGTTCACAATTTATATCATATACTGAAGAACAAAAATTAAAAATCTAAAGTAGAGGTTAGACTCTTAAAAATACTATATTAAAAACAAAAACCAAAATACACAAAAAAAAATTTTAGAAATATATATGAAGTTCGGTTTAAAAATAGGGCTTCTCTTCTTTTTTTTTTTTTTTTTTTTTTTGGTAAGGTTATAGTGTATTGAAAATGAAAATTAAGGAGTAGTAAGAGGAGTACTAGAGGACTTTAAAAGAAATAAGAGAAAAAGAAAAATAGAAAATAGAAGAGAAGAAGAAAAGAAAAGAAGAAAAAGAAAAAAAAATTGTTTTACCTAATTAAAAAAATCATAAAAATCTATGAAAGTGAAAGTTAAGGAGTAATGGGGGAGTAATAGGGAATTTTAAAGGAAAATAAAAGAGAAAAAAGAAAGAAAAAAAAGGAAAAAAATTTTTTCTTACTTAAGAAAAACAAAAAAAAGAAAAAATATATCTAGGAATTTCTCTGGAGCTGTTGTGGTCTGTGTGGGTTCGGCTCAATTTCAGATAGCTCCTAGTTCCAGCTTACACTTCTCGATATCTACAGGCCCTTCCAGTGTAGTCGGTGTTTTCTTCAGGGATTTTAATCTGTTGCACCGGTCCCTTCTGAAGCAGTTCCCTTTGTTTATTTGGCTTCTGTTGCCGGTCTCTTCAGCGCCTAATTTCTGCCCTGACACAGGTGGGCGGAGGTGGACTCTTATTCAGGTAGCTAGTTCCCTCGCGCTGCGGCGAGGGGCTGGCGCTCCGGGGAGGGGCTGACGTTTTTCTCCCTCTGCGCTGCTCAGGTTCCCGGCTGCTCTATATGGAGCACGCCCCGCGCTGCGCGCGGTTCTAGCCCTCGGGTGATTCACAAAAGCGCGGAACACAAAGCTGTGCCTGCGTTTTGTCCCTACGCCGCCCGAGTGGCTCAGGCAGCCAGGCGCTTGTCAGGCGCTCTCTCCGCGGGTGCGGCGCGTCTTCTGCCCTGCACGATCCCAGCCTCAGTTTCCGCCGGCGCCAGTCGGGTGCGTGCGCCCTCTGCCCTCCGCATCCCCTGCCACAGTCCCCGCCCGCGTTGGTCGGGTGCGTGTGCCCTGTGTCTAGCCACGACTCTCCCGGCGGATGTCGACCATCCAGAATCTCGGGAGGTCTCTGATTAGAAAGTGGAGGCCCGTTTGCAGTGTGGTAGGGGATGCGGTCCTTGGGGCAGAGTCTGCCCCTTTCTCCTCCCCCCTGCTTCCAGCCTCCTTCCGGGCTGGGCCAGTCTGCAGCCTGCGAGCTCTTCTCAGGACTTTCTCGGTCCCTTTGTTCTGCGAACGGCCAGCAGTGTGTTCCGGCCGGTTAATTTTCTCTCTCTCTTTTGCTGTCCCACAGTTCAAGCTGGCAACTCACAAAAGCTCCTTCTGATTGTCCTCAAGGCACTCAGGCCCGGACCCTGCCCCAAGTAATGCCGCCCGCTCCTCTCCGTTCAGCCCCCACTTGCTGGTGGCGGATGTGGGCGTCTGGGGTACTTTTCTGCTGGGAGTTGCTTTTAGGCTAGTAATCTGTGGGTTTTATTTATTGTTTCCCTCCCAGTCAGATTCAAACTCCAAGATTCAAACACTTCCCCCAGGCCCGCCAGTGCGAGGGTTTCCCGGTGTCTGGAAACATCCTCTATTAAAACCCTTCCCGGGACGGATCTCCGTCCTTAGCTCTTTTGTCTCACTTTTTATCTTTTATATTTTGTCCTACCTCCTTTCGAAGACAATGGGCTGCTTTTCTGGGTGCCTGATGACCTCAGCTAGCGATCAGAAGTTGTTTTGTGAAGTTTGCTCTGTGTTCAGTTATTCTTTTGATGAATTTCTAGGAGAGAAAGTGGTCTCCCCGTCCTATTCCTCTGCCATCTTGGCTCCTCCGCTGGAAGGACTGATGTTGAAGTTGAAGCTCCAATACTTTGGCCACCTGATGCGAAGAGTCGACTCACTGGAAAAGACACTGATGTTGAGAAAGATTGAAGGCAGGAGGAGAAGGGGACGGCAGAAGATGAGATGGTTGGATGGCATCACCGACTCAGTGGACATGGGTCTGAGCAAGCTCTGGGAGCTGGTGTTGGACAGGGAAGCCTGGCCTGCTGCTGTCCATGGGGTTGCAAAGAGTTGGACACGACTGAGTTACTGAACTGAACTGAGGTCAGTTATGACTGTGGTGTAATCTTTCAGATCACCACCAGAGGGCGGGGCTTCCTTCAAATGTGATTCCTTTTTGTATTCAAGAGCTGGTTTGACTTGCCTTCCTCTGTAGCCACAAGACAGATGACTGCTGCTGTGCAGAAAGTGGTCCCCATTTTCTGAGTGAGGAGCTTCTGTAACATCCAGCTGAGACTAACTTTGTTAGATTTGATGTTTCTAGGGAACAAGGACTGTCGCCAGAATGTTTTCTGCCACTCACTCAGTTCTGGTCATCCTCTTAATACTTGGTAAGTAGCATTTTGTCCTAAACTGATTTCTCATTTTCCTATGATAACAGGTCAGTTTTATTTTTCTTCTCTGGCTGAAAACTCTCCTCCTGTGCATTTCTACTATAACGAAGTGATTCTCTTGTAGGAGGGACCAATGGTGACTCAGTGAACCAGACAGAAGGCCCAGTGACTGTCTCAGAGGGGGCTCTCATGACCCTGAACTGCACTTACCAGGCCACGTATTCAGATCCCTATCTTTTTTGGTACGTCCAGCATCTCAACAAAGCTCCTCAACTCCTCCTGAAGGGCTTCACAGCAGACAAGACGGTAGAGCATGAAGGTTTTCAGGCCACTCTTGTTAAGAGGGACAGCTCCTTCCACCTGCAGAAACAGGCAGTGCAAGCATCAGACTCGGCTGTGTACTACTGTGCTCTGAGGGACACAGTGATGGAGGGCTGCAGGGGGAGCTGAGCACAAACCCAAGGGGAGCAGGAGGCTGAAGTCAGGAAGAGGTATATTCTCTCCTTGATCAGAGTTTAGTGTACATTTAGAGTTTTTCAGTGAAACCAATCAAGCTCAGGTCTAATCCTAGAAACTCAGGGGGTTGGGAATTACTCTACAGGGAAAATAGGGTGGATGTCAGTCTTAAAGAAGATTGGAAACTCAGCCCCCAGAAGCACCTCTGTTCAGCCAGAAAGATTCCTCTCTTCTCTAGGCTGACCTTAAAAAAAAAAAAATCTATTTTTCTCATAATGTAAGATGGATATTAGATGTCACAAAATTAGTAGTTCCTTTAGAGAAAAGAAATAGATGATTAAAAGCGCATCACCTGAATCATAATCATAAATCAACACAGAGGTATCAGGCAAATCACATAGTCTGCATGTGGCTGAGATGTAACGCTATTGAGGTACTCTTTTCAGTGAAAGCCTTTGAACCTCAGCTGTTGCAGCCGTGGGATGAAAAAGCGTTTGTGGCTTTTGAGTGGCCATGTTTCTTTTGTTACTTATTTGTTTATTTTTGGTCCGGCTGGGTCTTTGTTACTGACCTTGGGCTCTCTCCAGTTGCAGCGGGTGGAGTTTGCTCGTCATTGCGGTGCACGGACTTCTCACCGCGGCGGCTCCTCTTGGTGCGGAGCGCCGGCTCCCGCTGCACCGGCTTCAGTAGCGGCGGCGAACGGGCTCAGTAGCGGCGGCACGCAGCCTCTAGGGCTGCATTTCTGATGTAAGGAAATAAGGATGCTTGGTCTGGTGAGTTTGTACTCATTTTGGCTATAGGGTGGATATTTCAAAGTAAGATTATTTTAGCACACATTATTGATTACTATTAGACACATACAGCTGGACAAATTTTGTCCACCAGGAAGCTTGCTGTGGTTGCATTAAACAGACAAGGAACTTTATCCAGTGTAAATTTCCACAGAAACCCATGCCTTGGAGTGTAGGAAGAAAAGTTACGACGATTGAGAGTAAATAGTTTTATCTTCCTGTATGAAAGAAAAACTTGCCAGCTTATTTCACTGTAGATTTGGGCTGCAGATCTCTCCTCTCCCCAAAAAAGCTATACAAAAATGGATGCCTATATGTTCTGAGAGGTCACTATAATCATAATAAATTGTTTTTGTCACAAAACGTATGTCTATCCTAGATGCATTGACTGAATATGCATGCAGCCCTGATGTAACTGTTGTTAACTTAATTACAGTATGGCAACCCAATCCAATATTCTTGCCTGGAGAATGCTATGGACAGAGGAGCCTGGTGGGCTACAGTCCATGGAGTCACAAAGAGTCAGATATGATCAAGTGACTTTCAAGTCTAAATAGGCAGCTTACAATCACCAACCACATCAACAAGCCATGACATGACGCAGGCAAACTGGTATCAGCCAGTTACATCTCCTGTTCTGATGCAGAAGCATCTCACAGCTCAGTCACTGTGCATGCGCCCTCAGGCACGGCTCAGGCATCTGCTCAGAGGAAGAACTTCCGACATGGGGCTCCCTGGCCTGCTCAGAGCTGTCATAGCCTCTGTCTGCCTTGGTAAGACTGGTAAGGATGACTGCCAACAGACTCAGCTCTGCTCAGCTCCCATGTGTAGAGGTAGGGCAGGTGATTATTGTCTGTTGGGGTTTAGGAGAGTTGGTTAACTGGCAGAGGAGTTAAGACTCTTAATCCTCTGTTTGTTCCTTGAAGCCCTCTGAGTTCCACCAGGAGAATCAGCCTCTTCCTCTCCTATACATATATATATATATATTTCTTTTCTCTAGGATCCATCATGGCCCAGAAAGTAACACAAAACCAGTCAGAAATTCCTGTACTGGAGGAGGAGGATGTAACCTTGAACTGTGCATATGAAGCTGATAGGTATTCTTATTATTTATTCTTGTACAAGCAACCACCAAGTGGGGAAATGATTTTCCTTATTCATCACGAGTCTTACAATGAACTGAATACAACAAAAGGTCAGTATTTTTTGAACTTCCAGAAAGCAACGAGTTCCATCAGCCTCACCATCACAGACTTACAGCTTGAAGACTCAGCGGTGTATTTCTGTGCTCTGAGAGACCACAGTGATACCGGTGCCTGAGGGAGCCCCACAGAAACCTCAGACGTCAATATGTGGAGTCCCCCAGCTATGAACACCTTCGTGAGATTCTCCGTAAGGACAGGAACAGGTAGGGGGGTTAGAAGTGAAAACCTCACTGTAAGGAAAATGCTATCTCTTTGGCTCAGAGAGCATATCTCAAAGTGTCATTCATCAAAAATACCTTTATCTTCAATTCTTTATCTTGCAGGGGATTGTTTGCCAAATTAAAAAAAAAAACTTAAATGGTGATTTTATTGAAGCATGAAATTTGGCTTTAAAAAAATTCAGTAATATTTGAGTAAATCTGCATCTGAGTTGTCAGAGTTGTAGGTTCACTGCACAAATATTTATTCATTGCTAAGTCTGGCCATCATTGTGGATCTGAAATATCTCTGAAAGGACACTTCTTGGAGCCTCCCTGTGCCCTGCCTCACCTGTGCCATGAATTACTTAGAATGGTGTGCATAGAGTAACTGTTACCACAAATCTTCACCCCAAGGGGAGACGAAACCCTGCAGTTTGCTCAGAACTAACCTCATCACCTGGTCACATTCTCTACATGAGATTACAGAGTTATGTATGTTTAAGGTAGAAAATAGAATATGCAAAGAAGGAATGCTAAAAACAAAATAACTCACCTATTTTACTAGTCAAAAAAACGATATATTAGAGATTCATACCTTATAGGATATTTCTATTCTGAGATTTTACCTGACGGTATATTGTGAAATAATTATTTCACAACAATATTTACAGGTCAACATCCCACATTCTAATGGTGATATTCCAATGTGTGATTTTTATCATACTTTTGGACTAATTCCATTTTACCAGCTTTTTAGATTGTTTTACTCACTGTAGTAAATAATACTGGAATAAACACAAAGGTATTTAGTGATTTTCTTGATGACTCCTAGGAGTTTAACAGGAGTTTACCATTAAATCTTTCTGATGTGGCTCCCTGCTCATTTCTGTGACCCTGGAGTATAGAGCATTTTCACTCTGCAATTACTAAACAGTCATATTTTCCTTGTTTCACAAAATTCTTTTATACGAAGGCTTTGCTTTATACTTTAGTCCCAGTTAACTCCAGATGGCTTCAATTTTGGATGATTCCACACCACGTATGTGCAGAGTAGCTGTCATATAACATCTAAAAGAGTTAAGTCTCTGCACTATTCTTGGTGACATTAGGTGGGAATTAACCTAGTGAGTTTGCTTTCATCTGGAATTCCAATAAGGAAGATACTACTCTTCCTTGTGTAAGGATGTTCTATCCCTATTTTACAAATAACAATGATCCCAATAATGAGCAACTTTCCAGAAAAGAAAGTATAAGTGTGTGTGTGCATGACACGCAAGTGTGTGAAGGACAGAGATGAGAGAGACAATAGACTTACATAGCCAAGTCATCAAGTAATTAGTTAAAAGAGTTGAATTTTATAAAACATATTGGAAAGAAGGAAGTAAAGTCACCTAGAGACCAACTTTTAATGAAGAAAATAGATGTAAGCAGTTTTAATGAATAAATCAAACATGTGAAAGAAGAAAAATGTATCATAGAATTGACTCATTGCAATCCCATTTTTTTGCAGGCTCCTCTGTTCATGGGATTTCCCAGGCAAGAATACTGGAGTGGGTTCCCATTTCCTTCTCCAGGGCATCTTCCCGACCCAGGGATTGAACTTGCATCCCCTGCATTGGCAGTCAGATTCTTTACCACAGTAACGTGAGAGAAGTTGTCATTGCAACCTAATGTGAGCCTCAAATTCCTCCAGACTCCAGGGGGATATTTTAAACTCTCTGAGTCAATCCTTTGTATCTCCTCTAACTTGAGAAAGATTGAAAAAAAAACACACACCACCACAGCTTCCCTTTTTTCTCTTTTGTTTTTAATATTTTTTAAACTGATTTGGCTGTGCCAGCTCTTAGTTGCAGCACATGGGATCTAATTCTCTGTCTGGGGTCAAACCCAAGTCCCTAGCATTGGGAGTTCAGCGTCTTAGCCACTGCACCACCTGTGAAGTCCCTATTTATTCTAACTCTTTAGTGAATTATCAGTTTTCTCATGTATCATTATTGTGCAGAATAGGCTAGGGAAAGTTAAAAAGTGGGCTTTATATAAGTTTTGCAAGTGTCTTCAAGCATGTATTGTGGTCTCTCTCCATGAGTTCTCATGTACTGCAGACTGTCTTCAAAGCCCAAGGCAAAAGGGATGTTGCAATTAATATGCTTTTATGTATCTACATCTATATCTATAATTATGTATTGTATTTTTCAGTAGCTCAGTCATGTCCCACTCTTTGTGACCCAATGGACTGCAGAACACCAGGCTTCCCTGTCCTTTGCTATCTCTCAGAGCTTGCTCAAACTCATGTCCATTGAGTCAGTGATGCCATCCAACTATCATCCTCTGTCATCCCCTTCTCCTCCTTCAATCTTTCCCAGCACCAGGGTCTTTTCCAATGAGTCGATTCCTCGCATCAGGTGGCCAAAGGATTGGAGCTTCAGTTTCAGCATCAATCCTTCCAATGAATATTCAGGACTGATTTCCTTCAGGATTGACTGCTTTGATCTCCTTGTAGTCCAAGGTACTCTCAAGAGTCTTCTTCAACACCACACTTCAAAAGCATCAATCCTTCGGCACTCAGCCTTCTTTATGGTCCAACTCTCACATCCACACATGACTACTGGAAAAAATCATAGCTTTGACTATACGGACCTTTGTTGGCAAAGTACTGTCTCTGTTATGACTATAACTGTGAGCTCCGTAGGGTCAGGAAACGTGAATGCATTGTACATTACACAATACATAGCACATAGTGGTTGCGTATTAAATATTGGTTGACTGAAGAATAATTAATTCATAAAATCAACAGATATAGAGCTTCTACCCTTTGGATGCTGTTAGGTAATTGTGGATCTATTTTTTCTTGTAGTTCATTTCTCATCACCATAAGAATATTTCTGTTTATATGTGTCATAAATTCCTTTCTGTTTGAACAGATTTTCTTCATATGGTACTATTTTCAGGCTTGCAATTAAATTAAATGGTCTCCCTCCTGTTGGCATAGACAGAGCCCTCTTAATCACCTGAGTGAGTCTATAGTAAGGTATATAGACTTGTTCTCTTGTAAACTTGGAAGTCCCTCTTATCAGTGATTCTTCTAGGTTTCAGCCAATGTTAATATTCCCCTGTATTATCTCTTTCTTGCTTTCATTTCTAGACTTTTTAATCTTCGAATTTTAGCCTCAAATATTTACTTGCTGTGGCTAAAGATATGGATCCTATTAAGCTAAGGATCGTAGTGGGCAAGGATGGAGCAGTGGTCCAGACTGAAAGAAGGTCATACTTACCTTAGTTCTCTTTTCCTTTCCATCCTAATTTCTAGAGTTCGAAGGAAATGACCTTTGTATAACAGGTAGTCTCCATACACTAGATTTTGCCCATGAGTACAACTGGATGGTGTCAAATTATTTGTTTCTATTTATCTTTACCATTGCCATGACTTGTGCTGCTTCTTTGTATATTTTTTCTTTCAAATCTAAAGACCTAGTTTAGGGATAAATACTCCTATCATTGGGAGTCCTAGCCTAAGACAAGAAAAGTGCCTTGTCTGTTTTTCTAGTTTCTGTTTTCAAGGGCTGACTTATTTTGATCAATAACAATTTTAAGCTCCTGGATTCACAACCCTTAAGAAAATTTTTAGAAACTGTTATCCTCAATTATCATATTTGTATTTAAAAAATTGGTATTTAAGAGACTCTGCCCCTGGGACAGTAGAAAGAAGAATTACTGCATCCTTGGAGAAATGAGCTGTTTGACCTTGGAATGCTGACTATGAAAAAAGTCACACACACACAGAGAAAAAATGGAAGCCTGTAATTTTAGCAAAAAGTAATAACAGAAAGAGGGAATTTTCATTCTTGGGACAATTTGTAAGGAATATTCTCTTCTTCAAGAAACACAAGCTCAATCATAAGAAAGAAGTTACAGACAAGGAAGGAGATTCTGACTTTTAGCTCAGTTTGATGACTTAAAGATTGATAGGCATTTTTCTCAGAGAACTTTAAAGTTTAAAGAAATGTGAATGTTAGAAGAGATTACAGTTATCTTAAAACATAAGACAGCTGTAGCCATTTTCTGAATCTATACTAGAAAGCATTACCCTGTAATACGTGATAGATGATTTCAGAGGCGATGAATTGAGAAGGGCTTGGTTTTTTACTACAATTTTAACTTTACTCTTTAGGTAGAGAAATCACACTAAGTATAAAAAGGGAAAGTCACAGGCTCAAAGAACAAATTTTTTTTCACTCCCCTATGAGAAGTCTTCAATCCACACTTTGGTTAGGTTGCTTTGAACTAGTTACTTGATAACAGCGAATAGGTAAAACCTGAAACAAAGATGATGACACGGCCCTTTCAAAAATATTAAAAATATATATACATTATAAAAGTTAGCTCAAAATGGATCATGGACTTAAATATAAATCATAAAACTATGCAACTCTAAAAAAAAAAATAAGAGAAAAACTTCAGGCTTGCAGCTAAGTAAATCTTACATCTGATGCTGAAAGCATGATACACTCACACACACATGCACACACCAAACTGAATCAAAATTAAAAACCTTTCCTCTGTAAAAGACCTTGTTAAAATATGAAATGATAAGCTACAGAACTGGAGGTGAAAGTGAAAGTTTCTCAGTTGTGTCCGACTCTGTGTGACCCCTTGGACTATATACAGTCCGTGAATTCTCCAGGCCAGAATACTGGAATGGGTAGCCTTTCCCTTCTCCAGTGGATCTTCCAACCCAGGGATCGAACCTAGGTCTCCTGCATTGCAGGTGGATTCTTTACCAACTGAGCTATGAGGGAAGAAAATGGGCAACGGATTCAAACAGGCATTTCACCAAAGAGGGGATATACCAATTGCAAATTAGCACCTGAAAAGATGTTCAACAATATTAGCCATCAGAGAAATGCAAATTAAAACCAAAATGAAATATCACTACACAAACTCAGTGGGGCTAAAATAAAGAATAGTGATAACACTAAATTCTGGCAAACATGTGGGAAAAACTTAATCACTCACAAATTGCTGATGAAGATCTAAAATGATACGGGCATTCTGGAAAATATCTTGGCAGTTTCTCATAAAACTAAACATGCAGTCACACATTTGGACACTTATTCTAAATAAATAAAAGATTTTATTCACATAAAAACTAGTACCTGAATATTCATAACAGCTTTATTCACAGCAGCTGAAATATGGAAACAACTGTGTCCCTCCGTGGGTTTCTGGTTAAGCAAACTGTGGAACATCTACACCATGGAATACTCTTCAGAAATAAAAAAGACCAACAAGTTGGATACATACAGTAACTTGGATAGATCTCATGATTTTACTACTTATGCTAAGTGAAAAAAATCTCATTGGCTGCTTCTTTATAATTCCATTTCTAGGACATTGTTGTTGTTTAGTTGATAAGTCAGTCCTGACTCTGCAATTCTATGGACTCCCACCAGGCTGCTCTCTCCATGAGATTTCCCAGACAAGAATACTGGAGTGGGTTGCCATTTCCTTCTCTAGAGGCTCTTCCTGACCCAAGGATTAAACCTGCATTTCCTGCAAGCAGATTCTTTTACCATTGAGCCACCAGGAAAGCCCCTCTATGACATTCCTAAACAACAAAATTGTATGGATGAAGAACAAATGACTGATTGTCTGGGGTTAATGATTAGGGAAGGGGGTCAGCGTGGCTACAAAGGTGTGTATGGCCTAGGGAAACCTTGTTATGATGAAACAGTCGTGCATCTTGATTGTGGTGATGAACCTATACATGTGATATACATGCATACATGAATCTGTACATGTGTAAAATTGAATAGCTACACACACACACACACACATATATCTGCATGCAAAACTGAGGAAATCTAAAAACTGAAACCTGTGGATTTTACTAATGTTAATTTCCTGGTTTAAGATACCATGGAGGAGACCGGGTAAAGAGTACACAGAGCCTCCTTGTACATTTTCGGAAACTTTCATGACTCTATAGTGATTTAAAATTAAAAATATTTTTAAAATGACATGCAATTCTCATAAAGTTCACAACTGTAAATCATCTCTTGAGCTTCATTACACATCACTCATCCAGCTTCCGGATTCATTTAGTGTCTGTTCTACAAAGAGCTCCTGCATTTGTCTTGCAGTTATCTTTCCCATCTTCTTTCTGAGATACACACTGAGAAACAAAGAAAAGCTGCCTTCTAACTATGATTGTAAGAGGGCTTGCTAAGTGTGGGTAAAGTGAATTATATCAAAGGATGCTAAAATGGATATGTTAGTTCAATGACTTTTAAATCACTGAGAAATTACCAAATTTTCAAATAAAACTTCCAAGAACAACAAACTTCAAACACTGTTAGTGTAAGAACTTCTGTGCTGCTTATTCTTTCTTGTCACTGAGTGGGTAAAGGATAAAGTGACATCAAAACAGTGCAGCTGAGAGCTGATGCTCTTTTTCTGCTTTGAAGCTAATGGGGTTGGGGCAGAGTGTGCCTTTCAGACAAGTCTTAAGAGAGCTCCTATAAATGGTGGTCAACTCCACAATATAGACGCACGTTCGATGACAAAATCCAGTGGGGTGTCATAGAACCAAACAAGTTAAGCAAGGCTAGTTTTGCTATACTTATCTTCTGCTACCCACTCTGCCCTGTGACTTTCTGACCTGTCTGATGTCTATATCGGAGAGCTCTTCTTTCCCTCTGCCATGATCGCCCATCTGTCCTCCCAAGATCTATCAAGTTCTTGACCCTGAGTTTTAGTTATGCTTGGTCCCTGAAGCCAGACATAAAATTATTTGAAGAAATGGATTTCTTAACTTATTTTCCCAATTTTCTGTCAAAGAGGTTTCCAGACAGATGCACTCTGCTTCTGTCAGCACTCTGCTTCTCTCAGCACTCTGGTCTTTTTAAGGTCTCACCCGCTGAGACTCTTGTGTACCGTAGAGGGAAACACAATCCATTACATCAATGCCGCTGCTGCTAAGCCCCTTCAGTCGTGTCCGACTCTGTGCGACTCCAGGGACTATAGCCTGCCAAGCTCCTCCGTCCATGGGATTCTCCAGGCAAGAATACTGGAGTGGACGGCCATGTCATCCACCAGGGGACCTTCCCCACCCAGAGGTTGAACCCACGTCTCTTACATCTCTTGCGCTGGCAGATGGGCTCTTTACCAGTAGTGCCACCTTAGAAGTCCCATTACACTGATGCTTGGGCTCAATTCCCATAACCCTTGGTAGCAGTTTAGCTTTAAAGTACATCCATGGAACAAAGACATGATTAAAATCGCAGACAGAGAAGGCTTTTCTGATTCCTGCTTTAGACCTGTGTACTGTGCCCACCAACATAAAAGATGTCCTTCCCTCAATATTTGTCTTTGTAGGTGGCATAGTTGTCCAGTGAGATGTGTGTGTTTGTGACCACCAGGAGGCAGTGATTCCATTCCTTTCATTTTCCCAGTGTCTTAAAAGTCAAAAGCATGAAGCTACTAGAGGATTTGCTCGTGACTGGCTGAGCCCAGCAGAAAGGCTCTCCTGTGCATTAGAGAAGAACTAAGACACAGGAGCAGCTCCTCAGGGGAGAAGATTTGGAATCATTAAAATTGCATCAAGAGTGAGGTGGCAGGATGGAGAACATGCTGGAATGTGCATTCATAGTCTTGTGGCTTCAAGTTGGATGTAAGTTGCCCATTAAGAGGTGAGATCATATGGGCACATTTTTCCAAAGACAGGGAGGAGAGAGAGAGGAGTCTAGACACCGGTCATCCCAGGCTTTGTGTTGGGATTTTAAGCACTGCTGAACTGAAAGCTTTGCGTTGTGTCTGACTTTGTTCTCCTGAACAGGGCTGTGTGGAGAAGACCGAGTGGAGCAGAGTCCTCAGACCCTGAGAACCCAGGAGGGGGCAGGCTCAGCCTCAACTGCAGCCACATCGTCAGCAGCTTCAGAGGGCTACAGTGGTATAGACAAGACCCGGGGAAGGGCCCTGAACTCCTTCCTTCTCTACTCAGCTGGGGATGGAAAGCAGAAAGAAAGGCTGAGAGCCACCTTGTTAAAGAAGGGAAGTTCTCTGCACATCGAAGCCCCCAAACCCGAAGACTCAGCCACTTTCCTCTGCGCTGTGCAGACACAGTGCTCCCCAGGCACCTGCAGACTGTACCCAAACCCTGAGGCTGCGGCTCTAGAATAAGGGTGTCTGCTGTTTCCCTTCCTCCTGAGCACCCAGAGCCTCTTCCCAAGTGGTCCTATGGAGAACGAACTCTTGTGACGCAGCCAGACAGCAGAGATTACTGGGCATTCTGTCCAGGATCCTAGACAGCCCCCCCGTGTGTCCATGGATCAGGCTGCTCTTTTAAACAACCCAGAGCTTCGCCTGTGTAGATTCGAAAGGGATAGTGGTGGTATGGAGTCTTGGTTTCCAGTCTTGGGCCCCTGGAAAAGACGCCACAGGAATGTACCTTCTTCCCTGAAATAAATTTTTTGGCATTCTCTTATAAAGAGAATCTTTCCCATTTTAATATACTCTCAAAGGTCATATCTCCACCAGCCCTATTACTACATTTCTCTTCTCCTTAATAATCAAATTAGTTGACTGTCTAGACTTACTGTCCCCTCCGTAAACCTGACTTCTGTGAGCATTACTCCGTGAGAAGCTCTCACTTAAACCAGTGGCTTTGGTGGTGATAAAGCCAATGATTATTTCTCAACCTCATCTCATCTGAGATTCTCACTTTCTCACCTTATTAAAAATAAAATTTCCTTTTTAAAATCAAGATAATACTCTCATTTATTTACAAAATCAAATAGCACTCTCTTTTTCTTCTCACTCTTCCACATAGTCTGTTTTTGCCTCCCCAGAGGAACCACTTTTTATTCTCAGGTGATGACACTGACATTTGTCTCCATATTCACAATGCTTCTTGACTTTCTTTTCTCTCTCTTTCTCTGTAATTGAAGTACAACACATATAATAAAGTGTACAAAACGGAAGCTTAGAACTCAATGAAATTTTACACTTGTTAATATCTACATGCATAGTGTATATTATCTCTGACTTTCTTTACTCAGAATAATATCTTTGCAATTCACTGATGTCACTGTGTATGTCTTGTCTGTTCTTTTTTTAATTGATGCATAGAGTTCCTCTATATGAATATCTAACAATTTAATTATCCATCCTCCAAGAAGTAGATATTTGGGTTGTTTGGATTGATTGCAGTTTTGTGCTATTGTGAAAAAAGCTGTGTGTGAGGGGAAAAAATCAGATTTTTTTCCTTTTTGTGTAGGGAAAAATCCAGTTCTGCCCTATTATGTCCTTCTTACCTATGAGTCTCCTTTACTACTTGCACAAAACATTTCTGGTCAACAAATGTGTTTTTTCTCATACTAAGCAATTCTCTTGGAGAAGGCAATGGCACCCCACTCCAGTACTCTTGCCTGGAAAGTCCCATGGACAGAGGAGCCTGGTAGGCTGCAGTCCAGGGGGTCGCTAGGAGTCAGAGATGCCTGATCAACTTCACTTTCACTTTTCACTTTCACTCATTGGAGAAGGAAATGGCAACCCACTCCAGTCTTCTTGCCTGGAGAATCCCAGGGACGGGGGAGCCTGGTGGGCTGCCGTCCATGGGGTCGCACAGAGTCGGACACAACTGAAGCGACTTAGCAGCAGCAGCAGCAAGCAATTCTCTGCAATCCCACCTGAGTATCCTATCATTCTAGTCAGTTCTGACACTTTCTACCTGAAAAAGGCATGCCAGTCACAAGTCCAAGTGATCAACTGTGCGTCTGAACAGAAGACTGTAGATAGAAGATTCCCAAAACAAGATAAAACAAAACAAAATCCTGGGCTCAATTAATTCTCTAGAGTGACTCACAGAACTAGGAGAAATATTTCACTTATTTTTACCTGTTTATTATAAAAGGCTATGATAAAGGATGCAGATGAATATCCAGACGGAAGAGACATATAGGGTTAGGTTTGGGAGAGGAACTGTATAGCTTCCACATCCTCTCCAGGGACCACTCGCCTAGCACCTTTGTGTGTTCACCGAGGAAAGCTCTTCAGTAGGTCTGGGGTCTGGGCAGTGGTCGTATGAGATGACTCCCCAGCCCACTTGTCATTCTGCATTTTCATTTTAACTGCACCCCACAAATGATGTAGCAAGTCCTACTTAACTGGCTAAGATCACCTATAAAATGTTGAATAGAATTCTTCTTATTCCCAAACTCAGAGGTAAAGCATTCAATATTTCACTGTGTCTATAATTATAGTGATTTTGATCAATATTCTTTATTTATTTAAATTGATTTTTAAATGTGAAACCAACTTTCATTTCTAGAGTTAAGTGCCCTTAGGAATGTTGTTTTGTCCTTTTTACATAATGAAACATTGATTTGCTATTATTTTATTGAGCACTTTCCCCCCATTTTCCTGAATGATACTAGTATTCAATTTTTTCTTTTCTATGTTAATGTCAGATTTTGGTATCAAGATTGTAATGGTTCATTAGGTAACTTGCAATTTTTGGCTTCTTTTCTACCTGTAGAAGAATTTGTGTAGGGTTTTTAATGATTTAGAAACAATTTTCAGAAAGTTCACTGTAGTGAGGCCATGTAAGCATAGCCTTATGGGAGAAACTTAATAATCTTGAAATTATGGATTCAGTTAGTTTAACAGATAAAAGTTTCTTTATACATTAATTTTTCTCTTATGATGGTTGACAAATTGTGTTTTTTTCTGCCCATGTTTTATTATTTGCTACCTTTACTTTCTTTTATTTTAACTTGCTACTTTTTCTAGTTCTTTGAGTTGCAACTTTGCCTATTAACTCTCAACATTTCTTTTTTCCTGACAAATATAATTTAAATTCATAAATTTGTCTCTAATTACAACTATTCCTTGACTTACAATGGTGTTACGTGCCAAAAAACTTATCATAAGCTGATAATATCTTTAGTCAAAAGTTCATTTAAGATACCTGAACTCTGAACATCATAGCTCATCCTAGCCTGCATTAAACATGTTCAGAACACTTATATTAGCCAACAATTGGGCAAATTTATCTAATACAAAGCCTATCTTATAATTTGATGCTGACTACCACATATAATTTATTTGGCACTGTACTGAAAATGAAAAACTGAGTGGTTGTCTAGGTTCAGAATGGTTGTGTGTTGGTTGTTTACCTTTTCAATCAAGTAAGTGACTGGGAGCTGCAACTTGCTGCTGATGTTCAGCATTAAAAGACAGCATCACACTAGCCCATGAAAAGATCAAAATTCAAAATTAGAAGTGCAGTTTCTACTGCACTGAATCCATATTATTTTTGTACCATTGTAAAGTTGGCAAACCATAAGTCAGGGACTTTCTGTACTGCATTTGCTGCATCTTGCATGTTTTCATATGTCATATATTCTTTACTATTCAACTAAAATATTTCCATTTGAAGTAGGAATTTAATACCCTATGGAGATATTTTCAGGGACGTAAGAAGGGCCAAATCCTGCCCTGCTCACTACAGGGAAGATTCCTGAAGATGCTGTATATATTAGCTTAAGACACAGAAATTGAAGAAGGACTTTTGGCTGATCCCTGGACCTAATTACCTCCAGGACCTAATATCACTGGTCCTCTGATTACCTCTAGGAAAGGTGGGTTTGAGGTTCATGCCTAAGTAGAGTTTCCTACTTCCTTCTGATCCAGAATAGCAAGCTCAGAATTCCTACAAGGATGAGGTGGAAAGATAGGACACACCTCAAATTGGTCAAGAGTTGATTTACTTTTCAGGCATCTGGGCTGAAATAGAAAGAAGAGACAGCCCATCCCAGAGCACTAAATTAGCCCTCTATAGAGATGCATTTATCACAGGTAGGCAAAAACTTCAAAATGCAGGAGCTATAAGCAGAATAAGTGGACTCTGGAGTCCTGTGTTTAAGTTAGACTGAGAACTAATCTCCTGGGCTTCTCTGGGGGCTCAGATGGTAAAGAATCTGCCTGCAGTGCAGGAGACACGGATTCAACCCCTAGGCCAAGAAGATCCCCTGGAGAAGGGATTGGCTACTCACTCTAGTATGCTTGCTTGGAGAATTCCATGGACAGACGAACCTGGCAGGATACCGTCCATGGGATCACAAAGAGTTGGACATGAATGAGTGACTAGCATTTCACTTTTTTTTCAATCTCCTACTCATAAATGGATTCTGAATGACAGAATCAGCCCTCCTCACTCCTCCTTTGTGGGTAGAAGAGGTCGGAGGGTTTACAAAGAAGGGAAGAAGTGGAAGCTTCCTGATTCAAGGAGAGAGACACAGGTATTCTTATCCATACCTCCTGGTTTTTTTCAGTTTTGATCTATTGGGTTTTTAGCTTTATAGTCTGCCCAATGTCTTCAGTGGAATAGATCCGAGAATTATCATGAGATTTTGTTTCTACCTGCTGTCTTTTTGTCATTCTCATCTTCAACACCAGAGTCTTTATTATCATTTATTGAACCACTACCATATGCCAGGTCCATTGCTCAGCACTTTAGATACTCCTTCTGTAATCTAAAACCCACAAAGTAATATTAATCTATCCTCAGGTAAGGAAACTGAGCCTTAAACATGTTTAAAAATGAAGGTATTTCTGAGATAAATGCTGCAGGCAACTTAAAACGAGAATTAAAAAATAAAAACTCCAGTTCAAAATTTTTTCTGCTATACAGCAGAAAGTAACATAACATTGTAAATCAACTATACTTCAACAAGAATTAATCTAAAATGTAAATAGCCAGTTTGAATAAGTCCAAAAAATCTTTGCAAGTCAGAAATAAGTCTACTTACTCTTTTGACAACTGTTTAGTATATTATAATACTGATCTATCATAACATATTGAGTATTTGTATTGAAGGATATTTAAATATCCTTGCTGCATACAATATGCAATTTTATAATGCATTTATAAGGTTATTTCTTAAAAAATTCTCAGACAAGTGGAATATCTGGCCAATGATACGAAAATAGCACCTATAAATCTTATTTAACTTATACTTCAGTTATAGGATGTGAAAGTGCCCATTTCCTGATATATCACACACATTGAATGTGAATATTATGATTCTTAACTCTTTTTGCAACCTGATGGCTGAGAAATGATAGAAAGGGATTTTCAAGAAAGTGTGAATTAAAGAAAACAATTCTTAAGAACTGAAGTGGCAAGAGGAGGGAGTAGTTCCAGGAATGTGAAGAGGTTCAGCTGTGGCTGTGCAGTAAAACTTTTGATTTCTTCTTTTCTAACATAAGCATTTATGCTTACATTTCTCTCTAGGTACCTGTGTGTATGAGTTACTCAGTATTGTCTGAGTCTTTGCCACCCCATGGACTGTAGCCCACCAGGCTCCTCTGTCCATGGAATTTTCCAGGCAAGGATACTGGAGTGGGTTGTCACTCCTATCTCCAGGGATCTTCCCTATCCAGGGATCGAACTTGGGTCTCCTGAATTGCAGGCAGATTCTTTACTGTTTGAGCCATCAGAGAAGCCCCTAGGTGCATATTTAGCCATATTCTGCAAATCTGATGTGGTAAAAATTGTTTTCCCTAGGAGGAGGGAAAGAGATAAGCATTTCTCTGCCAACGCTGGGCTTAGTCCTGAGATGATGGTGTTTCCATGGCAACCTGGCACTCCTGGCAGATGGGCTTCTAGCGTGTCCTCCTCTGTGCCTCTGTGACTTGCTCTGATTGGCTGGGCTGACTCTGTTTTTCCCGTAGAAAGTTTTGAACACAAGAGGCAGCAAAGCAGGTGTTTTATCCTGCGAGTCCTTGAATATTTTACAGACACAAGAATTCAGTTCTCCAGTGAGTCTAAATGACAGAAGGAATGGACAAATTCCTGAGCCTGCTTATCCTTTGGTTACAACTAAACTTTGAGTTAGAGGGATTTGGAAATGGGCAAAGAATGGACAACTCCCGGATATTCCTCCCCAGGGAAGACAGAAAGTCAGGGAGTTGTACCTGCATGGTTTCTGGGAGTTCCTGTGGAGAGCGAAAACGTAAACTTCGGTTAGTTATCAAAGAATAATAATAATAATCAGCCGCTGACCAGCCTGTCTCTGTTTTCTGTTTCTGAACAGGGGTGAGCAGTAAGCAGGATGTGAGTCAGAGTCCTGAAGCTCTGAGCGTGAGGGAGGGAGACAGCGTGGATCTCAACTGCATTTACCCTGACAGCGCTCTGTACTTCCTGCAGTGGTTTAGGCAGGATCCGGGGAAAGGGCTCACATCCCTATTGTCAATTCAGGCGAATCAGAAAGAGCAAACAAGTGGAAGAATTACAGTCTCGTTGGATAAACCATCAGGACACAGTGCTTCACACATGGCGACTTCTCAGCACAGTGACTCGACCACCGACCTCTGTGCTGTGAGCTACAGTGCGCAGAGGGAGTCTGTTCCCAGGACTCAGACTGCAGATGGGGCTCCATCTGCATTGGAGGTGGATTCTTTACCAACTGAGCTTTGAGGGAAGCCCAGAGCCAACTGGAGAAAGGCAAATGTTCATCCTTAGCCAATCACCTCGGATGCCATACTGCTAATTAGCCTGCTGACATTGCCCCTGTTCTTTCCACCCCCCTCCACCCGTCTGTTTTGCTAGAACTTTGTCAGTTTTCCTGATTCTCTTAAAGAATCAACTCTTTGTTTCATTGAATTTCTCTATTGTTTATCTTTTTAAAATTTCATTGACTTCTCCTTTTATCTTTATTAATTTTTTATGCTTGTTTGATTAATTTATCTTTTTCTTGTTCAGGTTCCTCAGGTAGAAGCTTAGATAATCTATCTGAGATTTTATTATTTTTTAATATTTGCATGTGGTGCTAAAATTTCACTCTCAATACTTCTTTGGCTATGATGTCCCCCCAATTTTGGTATGTTGTATTTTCATTTTTATTCAACTCATGGGAAATTCAATCATTTCCCTTGAGACATTCTCTATGACCCATAGATGATTCAGAAGTGTGTTGTTTGGTTGCCAAATGTTTGGGAATTTTCCTATATCTTTCTGTTATTTATTTATACTATTATTTCATTGTGGTTGGAGAACACACTCTTTATATTTCAGTTCTTTTACATTAGATCTGTTGAGTTTTTTTGGTCCCAAGATTTGGACTTACCTGGTATATATTCCACGGACACTTGACAAGAAGTATATTCTGCTCTGGTTGTGTGAAGTGTTGTATAAATGACAATTAAATCCTACTGGTTAGTGGTGTTATTGAATTCTTCTATATATCTACTGATTTTCTGACAAGTTATTCTACCAGTTGTTGAGAGAGGAATATTGAAATATTTAACTATATTTCTAGATTTGTTTCTTTTCTTTTTAGTTATAATTTTTGTTCCATTTATTTTTCAGCTCTGTTAGTTGGTATGTATACATTTAGGATTACTATGTCTTCTCAGTAAATTATCCTTTTTTTCAGTAGATAATATTTATCTGTCTCTGGTAATTTTCTTTGTTCAGGAGTCTGTTTACTTTATCTGATATTAATATAGCCATTATACTTTCCTTTGATTAATGTTTGCATAATACACCTTTTCCCATCCTGTTACTTTCAAGATGACCATGTCTTATTTGAAATGAATTTCTCTCAGACAGTTACAGTTGGGTCGTGTTTCTTAGCTCACTTTTTTTCTGAGCTGTTTTGTCACCGGTGTGTTCAAGTCAACTTCTGCGTCTTAGTTTCTGTGTGTAGATCACTTGTTTTTAATGTCTTGATATTTTAGGGCTTAGCCTTCCATTTTATTTGATTTTTTGTTTGCACTTTTTTTTTTTTGTCCCCTATGTTTTTCCTTCTAACCTCCTGTGAGTTATTCAACATTTTCTAGGATTACACTTCAATCTACCTGCAGTGTTTTGTGTGTGTGTGTGTGTGTGAGTTGCTCAGTTGTGTCTGACTCTTTGTGACCTCAGGGACTGTACCCTACCATGGAATTCTCTAAACAATAATATGGGAGTGCATAGCCATTCTCTTCTCCAGGGCATCTTGTCAACCCAGGGACTGAACCTGGGTCACCCACATTGTAGGAAGATTCGTTTATGGTCTGAGTCACAAGGGAAGCTCCTATAGCATTTCAGTCAGTTCAGTTCAATTGCTCAGTCATGTCCAACTCTTTGCGACCCCATGAATCACAGCACGCCAGGTCTCCCTGTCCATCACCAACTCCTGGAGTTTACTCAAACTCATGTCCATCGAGTTGGTGATGCCATCTCATCCTCTGTCATCCCCTTCCCCTCCTACCCCCAGTCCCTCCCAGCATCAGGGTCTTTTCCAATGAGTCAACTCTTTGCATCAGGTGGCCAAAGGACTGAAGTTTCAGCTTCAGCATCAGTCCTTCCAATAAACACCCAGGGCTGATCTTCTTTAGGATGGACTGGTTGGATCTCCTTGCAGTCCAAGGGACTCTCAAGAGTCTTCTCCAACACCACAGCTCAAAAGCATCAATTCTTCGGCCCTCAGCTGTCTTCACAGTCCAACTCTCACATCCATACCTGACCACTGGAAAAACCATAGCCTTAACTAGACGGACCTTTGTCGGCAAAGTAATGTCTCTGCTTTTTAATATGCTGTCTAGGTTGATCATAATTTTCCTTCCAAGGAGTAAGCGTCTTTTAATTTCATGGCTGCCTATAGCATTTAGATGCGTCTTATTGTATAGCTGTTTTTATACGGCTGCTCTGGTTATTGCATTTACATAACACAGTCTATTGGTAATATTATTTTACCTATTTGAATGAAGTGTATAAATATTGCCTCCCTTTACACCTATTTATTCTCCCCTATTCATAAAATAATTTTCTTTAGTATTTCCTCCGTATGTGTTTAGAGCCTCATTAGACAGTGTTATAATTTTTCCAGATATATAATTATATTATATTATTATATATTAATATATAATATTATGTATAATATATAATAATAATAATATGCTATATATATTATGCTATATATATAACATATATATTATGCTATATAACATATATAGCATATATGCTATATGTATATATAACATATATAATATATGTTATGCTATATATTATATATATAATATATATATTGCTATATATATAACATATAATATGCTATAATATATTTCCACCAAATATAATTGAGAAAACTCAAGACGAAATGTCTATTGTATTTATCCATATTTTTGCTTATTGTATTCTTTATTCCTTCTTGTTGATTCAAGAGTCATTCCTTTGTAATTTTATTTCTGTTTATAGAGCTTCCTTTAGACATTATTTTAGGATAGGTCTTCTGGTGACCACTTTCTTAGTTTTCCTTCATCTGAGACTATCTCAATTTCACCTTTATTAGTGAAGACTTCTCGGTTAATGGCTCTTCTCTTTCTGCAGTTGAAATATATTGGATTATTTCTTTCTGGCTCATAGTTAAATCTGGGAACTAAAATAATTGTAACATTGTGATTTTATGTTTCATTCTAAAAATTATTTTGTATCCAACACTTAAAAGTTGAAGGATAGCTGATTGACAATGTTATGCTAATTTCTTCTGTAGAGCAAAGTGATTCAGTTATATATATATAGACTTTCTTTTTTATTTTATTTTCCATTATGGATATATATATAACCCTTGGATATTGAATATAGTTCCTTGTGCTATACAGTAACACAGGGAATTTTTAACTCACAATTCTGTATTTTTTTAAAAAGTCAAATTTAATACAGTTCAAGGCTGACAACATATAAATCCTTTTCTGTACATAATCATATTGCTTTGAAATTCAACCACAGGTCAGTAGAAAGGTGGGGCATGTTAATGAAAACAGTGAACTTCTCCGTAGTTCTCTATTTGGCCTCTGGAGGGCACTGCTGCCTAAATTGGAAATTGGTTTTCTGTAAAAGATCAGAAGAACCCTATGGTTTAAAGAGATATTCTGACCATTTTTTACACAGTGAGATGTAAAGCATCTCAGACACCAGAGATAGGCATTTTGTTAAGACAGCTTCTCTTCCTAACAACCTCCCTACAATCTCCATCAGAAGAAGTATAAATTCTTTGTCATTCTTAACTTCAGAGAAACCTGGGTTCAAGCCAGCCAGTCTTCAGACTTATTTGTGGGGAACCCGTTAGAAAGGAACTCACTGCCTCTTCACTGCTCCACTATGACCTTGGTGTTCACCTTGATGCTTGAGATACTCCTGTTTCTGAGTGAGTATTACTCCATTTTACCCCTTTGTCCACACACGGAATATTGCTCCGTGTTGAATAGAGACTTTTGTTTTAGCTGAGTTCACTGATTCAGCATTGATGTCTCAGCAGGAGCTGGAGCCCAGTCGTGACCCAGCCTGATGACCACATCACTGTCTCTGAAGGAGCCCGTCTGGAGCTGAAGTGCAGCTACTCATCTTCTGTTTCACCATACCTCTTCTGGTCCGTGCAGTACCAGGACCGAGGACCCCAGCTTCTCCTGAAGTACGTGTCTGGAGACAATCTTGTTTCAGGCGTCAGAGGTTTTGAGGCTGAATTTAGGAAGAGTGAGAAGTCCTTCCACCTGAGGAAAATACCAGCTCATTGGAAAGACTCGGCCAAGTCCTTCTGTGCTCTGAGTGACACAGTGCCTGGGGCTGCAGGAGGAGCTGAACCAAACCTCCTGGACACTGTAGCTCAGTCTTTGTTATATTAGGAGGTTGGCGTGTTCTGTGAAGGCAAGCAGCACAGACAATACAGAATCCTGGAAATGTTTGGTTCCCTTGAGCATCTTAGATTCTTCTTTTTTTCATTTTTTCTTGTCTTTTCTATTCTTTATTCTCTATCATTTTGCAAAGGAAAGACTCCTGTTTTCTGAAATTTGGAATTTTTGTCCTCTAGAATCAGAATTCCAGGGAAAATGAGGCCATAGAATTTTCAACAAACTGGAGAAAGCTACTTACTCCTGTGTCATTTGGAATAGTGATGGGCTGAGATATAATAGCTTGAGGTTGGCCATGTGAGTTGATATAACACAAGTCAGACAATTTCTTTACAATATTAATCTCATCTCTCAAGTAAACAAAAATCCCTGGACAATGGCTTATTTCTAACTGCATTATCTCCAGACTATTTTGCTACTATCCTAAGAAGCTTCTTTCCTTAAAGGATTTCAACTCTTTGACTGAAGCACTTGGGACTGATGCAGCTAATTACTGCTGGCACTTAAAGATGTATATGGGTGACCTTTCCAAAGACAATATTTCAGTTTCAGTTCAGTTGATCAGTTATGTCCAACTCTTTGCAACCCAATGAACCACAGCACGCCAGGCCTCCCTTGTCCATCACCAATTCCCGGAGTCCACCCAAACCCGTGTCCATCGAGTTGATGATGCCATCCAACCATCTCATCCTCTGTCTTCCCCTCTCCTCCTGCCCTCAATCATTCCCAGCATCAGAGTCTTTTCCATGAGTCAGCTCTTTGCATCAGGTGGCCAAAGTATTAGAATTTCAGCTTCAACATCAGTCCTTCCAGTGAACACCCAGGACTGATCTCCTTTAGGATGGACTGGTTGGATCTCCTTGCAGTCCAAGGGACTCTCAAGAGTCTTCTCCACAGCACAGTTCAAAAGCATCAGTTCTTCAACGCTCAGCTTTCTTGATAGTCCAACTCACACATCCATACATGACCACTGGAAAAACCATAGCCTTGACTAGACAGACCTTTGTTGGCAAAGTAATGTCTCTGCTTTTTAATATGCTATCTAGGTTGGTCATAACTTTCCTTCCAAGGAGTAAGCATCTTTTAATTTCATGGCTGCAGTCACCATCTGCAGTGATTTTGGAGCCCAGAAAAATAAAGTCAGCCGCTGTTTCCACTGTTTCCCCATCTATTTGCCATGAAGTGATGGGACCGGATGCCATGATCTTAGTTTTCTGAATATTGAGCTTTAAGCCAACTTTTTCACTCTCCTCTTTCACTTTCATCAAGAGACTCTTTAGTTTTTCTTCACTTTCTGCCATAAGGGTGGTACCACCTGCATATCTGAGGTTATTTATATTTCTCCTGGCAATCTTGATTCCAGCTTTTGCTTCTTCCAGCCCAGCGTTTCTCATGTTGTACTCTGCATATATGTTAAATAAGCAGGATGACAATATACAGCCTTGATGTACTCTTCCTTTTTGGAACCAGTCTGTTGTTCCATGTCCAGTTCTAACTGTTGCTTCCTGACCTGCATACAGGTTTCTCAAGAGACAGGTCAGGTGGTCTGGTATGCTCATCTCTTTCAGAATTTTCCACAGTTTATTGTGATCCACACAGTCAAAGGCTTTGGCATAATCAATAAGGCAGAAATAGATGTTTTTCTGGAACTCTCTTGTTTTTTCAATGATCCAGAGGAAGTTGGCAATTTGATCTCTGGTTCCTCTGCCTTTTCTAAAACCAGATTGAACATCTGGAAGTTCACGGTTCACGTATTTTTGAAGCCTGGCTTGGAGAATTTGGGGCATTACTTTACTAGTGTGTGAGATCAGTGCAATTGTAGTGCGAAGCAAAAAAAATTCTCCTTTATTCATCAGTCCCCAAAAATAGACTTCCCACGTGGTGCAGTGGTAAAGAATCTGCCTGCCAATGCAGGAGACACAAGGGCATCCTCCCTCATGAGCAGGAAGATGAGGAGTGCAGTGAAGAGGTGGTTAAGTCATCTATATGGGGCAATTCTTCTGAGTCTGTGTTTATCTTTGACCAGATATCTCTCTCCTTTTCCCACATCAGACCTGTTTTAGGACATTCCTAAAAGATGCATGTGCATTTTTGCCAAGATGGATTACAGCACAGAGCTTTGTGGGATGCTTGGCATCATCTGTTATGAGGCGGTGCCACCTCCTTTTTGAGCTCCGAGGAGTCTTTCTGTGCCTGCACAGTTTTCCTTGACCTCTTGACCTCAGAAGTGGTCACTTTTTTACTCTAGCAGAGCTCAGCTCCTGCTGTTAATTGTCTTGGTTACTGAGGCTAATTAGCATGACAGGTTAATGAATCTGAGAGGAGGTGTTGAGCCAAAGTCTTTATTTGGAAAGCTGGCTGACCAAGAAGATGGCAGACTAATGTCTCAAAATGATCATCTTGTCTGGGTCTGGATGGCAGGTTCTTTCACAGAACAGGGTGGGGGAAAGTGAGGAAACAAACTGAAAAGGCAAAATTAATCTTGTAAACATCTGCTAGAATGGCAAGTCTCAGGCAGGGGATGTATTAATTTCTTCTTTCCCACCATCCACAGGTGGACAGGTCATGAACAAAAACCCTTTAGCAGTCAGGCAGAGGGGGTGATTCTCTGAGGCAGCCCATTATGTATGATTATAATAACAAAAGCAGTGAAAAGCAAGTCAAAGGAACACTTCCAACAAGGTAGAATTGGTTCTTCCTTCAGTATTTGGAGTGTGTAGGGAAAACAAAGCTTGAATTTTACTCTGCTTGACAAATACCAGCTGTCTAGCCCAGGGCCCCATCTACCTCCTACCTCCGAAACTCACTCTGAGTTTTCATGTGCTCAGTTGCTCAGTCGGGTCTTACTCTTTGCGATCCCACGGACTATAGCCCACCAGGCTCCCCTGGCCATGGGATTTTCCAAGCAAGAATACTGGAGCTGCTTGGTTGCCATTTCCTTCTCCAGGGGACCTTCCTGACCCAGAGATCGAACCCCCATCTCTTTCGTTCCCTGCATTGGCAAGTATATTCTTTACTGCTCCATCACCTGGAAAACTCTTTCAAATGGAGGTTAGTAATAATAGAGGAGAATAATTTTGTGTGAAGAAAAGCTAAACCATTATCGGCATATAAGAAGTATGCTTTTTGATGAATATTCCTTTCAATTAATAGCTCTGTCTTATTCCCTGATTCAAGCACTAGACATTTATGACCATAATGCAAAATATCTATATTTACATTGATTGTTATTATCTTTATCTATGTCGTTTTCTTTATCCATAGCTCTCAGGAAAGTCCCCTGGATCAAACAGGGAGTCATAAACAAAAGGTAAGATGGAAAATTTTGAAGTATAGATACCAGCTTTTTCTGATTTTTTTTCCATTTTTATTGCCTAAGATTTATTTATTAATATATATCAGGAGAAAATAGGAACTTTCAATTCACAAGTTCAAAATTATGTATAAAACATTGAATGTCACCTTTTCCCTCCACTCTCACCCCTCTTTAACCTGTTTTTAGTTCAGTTGAGATCAGAGGATGGGACTTCCTGTCACAGAGTGTCAGCTGAGCAGGGTTTGTTGGCTGAGCTGATTGGTTGCAGGAGCTGAAACATCCAGACAAGTCATGACACTCACCACCCAGGGTTTGCTATGTATCTTGTGAATGTTTTCCAGCAACAAGGCAAAGCGTCATGAAAAGGCTAGTGGACACTGTACTGGGGCTTTTGTTTGCCCAGGTTTGCTGTGAGTTGGGGCTGCCCCACAGGGGAATCTGAAGGAATGAGCAGCTTCTCTTTTGTTGAAGGAGGAAGAGGAGTTGACAAGTCCTGCAGACTTTCTATCCTTATCATTTATGGGGTTGGGGGTGTACTTTACGGGTTTTGCAGGCGCTCTGTAATCCTCACCTGTGACTTTCCCTCCTTTACATCAGGTGTGCAAGGGATGGATGTGGTGCAGAGTCCCCCAGCCCTGCGTCTCCAGGAGGGAGCCAGCTCTACTCTGCGGTGTAATTTCTCCACCTTCCCAAACAGTGTGCAGTGGTATCTTCAGAACCCCGGGGGCCGCCTCATCCACCTGTTTTACATTCCTTCAGGGACAAAGCAGGATGGAAGATTAAATGCCACGACAGTCTCTGCAGAACGCCGCAGCTCACTGCACATTTCCTCTTCGCAGACCACAGACTCGGGCACTTACTTCTGTGCTGTGAAGCACGGTGCTCCCCAGGCACCTGCAGCCTCTACATGAACCCTCCCGGGCTCAGCCCCTCCTCCAGCCTCAGTCACACTGTGGGCCCCACAGGGCATTTGCAGTGCTTCATGTTACTCACCTACATCAGGACAGTTTTAACCACAGACACTGTTTGGCCCTACAGGTTACGGACTTCGGTCTCTATCTCCACTACTCAGTCTGTGTCTCCTTCTGCACTAGAAACTTCGAACTGGGAACTAGCAGAGAGTTGATACGAGGACAGAATTAAAATAAATATTTAACCACAGCTTCCCAGGTGGCTCAGTGGTAAAGAATCTGCTTACCAATGCAGGAGACGCAGGAGACATAGGTTCGATCCCTGGGTAGGGTAAATCCTCTGGAGGAGGAAACAGTAACCCATTCCAGTATTCTTGGGAAATACTGGGAAATCTCATGGACAGAAGAGACTGACAGGCTAACAGTTCATGGGGTCTCAAAGAGTTGGACATGACTGTGTGACAGAGCATGCATGCTGAACTCAAAAATGTTAAAAAGTGAAAGGAATTAAATGAAATCACTCCAATAAAGATATTATCCAGCTTAGTCACCTTCTACAGAGTGTTCAAGTCTACCTCACCAAAAAGTGTTCTAAAAGGCAACTGCAAATATTTATATGCCATCCTACTACTGTGGAAAGCAAACAAAAAATGTTTGCTTAATGTTTAATATGAACTTCATAAGTTAAAACAAATGAATTCTCTTATAGTTCTGGGTTGAAGAAGTATGAAAGCAATTTTGCTTGACTGGTTGGTAGGTTTCCTCTAGAGTCTAAGGAAGAATCCATTTCCTTGCATTTTTCTAGCTTCTGGAGGTCAGTTGGATTCCTTGGGTCATAGCCCTTCCTTGAATCACTACAACCTCTTCTACCACCTCAGCTCCTTTCTCTTCTGGAGTCAAATACTCTTCTGCTTCTAAGGTGTAGGAAATTAGTAAATAAACAGAAACTCATTTAAATAGAGTTGGGAGACAGGGGGAGCTGTCATACCCTGTGAAGATAACAGGATTAAAGGGCAGAAGAAAGATGCCTCTTCTTTCCAGGCAAACACTGGGCCAGTGAAAAACCATGGACTCTGTTTACTGTGTGTGTGTGTTTGTGCGTGTGTGTGAGTGTGTGTGTGTACACGTGTGTGTGCATGTGTGTGTGTTTGTATGTGACTGTGTGTGTGAGTGTGTGTTTGTGTGTGTGAGTGTGTGTGCATGTGTGTGTCTGTGTGAGAGTGTGTGTGTGTTTGTGTTTGTGTGTGTGAGTGTGTGTTTGTGTGTGTGCGTGCGTGTGTGCATGCGTGTGTGAGTGAGTGAGTGTGTGTGAGAGTGTGTGTGTGTGTCTGTGTGTGTGTGTGTGTCTGTGTGTGTGTGTGAGTATGTGTGTGCAAGGGTTTCTCTTGTTGTGGAGCACTGTCTCTAGAGTGCGTGGGCTCCGTAGTTGCAGCACATGGGCTCTCCAGTTATGGCACATGGGCTTAGTTGCCTGGTGGCATGTCGGATCTTAGGTCCCTACCAGGGATTGAACTGCATCTCCTGCGTTGGAAGACAGATTCTTAAGCACTGGACCACCAGGGACATCCCAATGTAAACAAATGTAAACGTCTGTTTACAGTAGCCCTCCCAACTTCCTTTTCTTCTCTATAAGATCCTTCTCTTGTCCTGTGGGGACTTGCATAAGGCTTGCCAAGGTTGCAGACCCCAAATTGCAATCCTTTGCTGATCCCAGCTAAACTCATCTTTCTAGAGAAATATCTGATAGTCTTTTTTTTTTTTTTTCGTGTTCAGCAAAGTATGCATAGTTATGTATAGTCCCTACCCAGATAATCCAGAATAATTCGTATTGAGAGAGTCAATTCCTAGGCAGCTTGATAAGAAGTCCAGGGGTCCCCAAGGAGAGAGGTGTCTGGAATTCTCAAGGAGGAAGAAAGTACAAACTTTTTCCCTCTACATTCCTTAGGATTGTGTAACAATAATGTGTCCTGCTTGAGGACAGTCTCTGGAAAAAGTCTTCTGGCTGATCCTGTTATCTTAAAGTGTAAACTATGGGAGTAGGTCCAGTGAGGTCTTTACAGCCTCCAGACATTCTTTTGATTCACTGTAATAACTAACTAGAGAGTATATAACTCCATGGCTAACCCTAGCAAGGGGGTACTCTTTCTGCCTCCTTCTGATGCCTATGTCAGAAGCTTTCTCTATCTCCTTTATACTTTAATAAAACTTTATTACACAAAAGCTCCAAGCAATCAAGCCTCGTCTCTGGCCCCGGATTGAATACTTCTCCTTCGGAGGCCAGGAATCCCAGCATCTTTGCGTGGTTCAGCAACACCCTTTCAGTATCAAGATCCTTCAACTAATCCTACACCTAAAGTCTACTTTGCCACATTTTTATCTACTTAAAACTTTTAAAATTGAAACATAGTTGACTTACAATACTATATTAGTTTCAGATGTACAGCGTAGCCAATTGATATTTTTGATAAATTACATACCATACAAAATTATTATAAAATGTTGATCATATTTCCTTTGGTGTACATTACAAACTTATGATTTGTTTTATAACTGAGAGTGTGCACCTCTTAATTCCTTTCACCTATTTCACTCCTACACTCATTCCTCTCACATCCAGTGACCACTCGTTGTTTCATTATGTCTGTCAGTCTCTGTTTTGTTATATTTGTTTTTCAGATTCCACATACATGTATTAAACATTCAGTTTATTTGTCTCACTCTGACTTATTTCAATAAGTATAATACCCTCTGGGTCTAGCCATGTTGCCCCAAATGGCAAGATTTTACTTTTTTATGGTAATATTTCACTATTTATATCTATATTGATCTATCTACCGATCTACCATCTAGATTTTCTTTATCCATTCATCTATGATATGAATGAACACTGAGATGTTGTCAATATCTTGACTATTGTAAATAATGTTTCTGTGAACATTGGGGTGCCTATATATTTTTGAACTAGTTATTTTGTTTTCTTTGGATAAATACCCAGGAGTGGAAGTTCTGTATCATGTAGTAGTACTATTTTTAATTAAAAAAAATTGTTAGTCAATTTACTGTTATCTTTCCCACCACAACCACTAAAATGAGATAGGATCCTATTCGCTATCTCTTTCCCCCCGAAGGTGCTACCTCCTTTCTAAGCAATTGAGGAAGGATAAGACTTCATGTTGCAGACATCATTCCATTTTTACTCTGGGGAGGGCAGAGCGGGGAGACTCTCCATACTGTTTTCCACAGAGGCTGCACTAATTCATATTAGTACCAACAGTGCACAAAGATTCCCTGTTCTCCACATCCTCACCAACCCTTGTTATTTCTTGCCTTTTTAATGACAGCCCTAGTAAGGTGACTTGCTCGTTTGTTGTCCTTATTTGCATTTTACTGATGATTAAACATATTGAGCATCTTTTCATCTGCCTGTTGGCCATCTGTATGCCTTTTTTGGTAAAATGCCTATACAGGTCCTCTGCCTAATTTAAAATAAGATCATGTTTTTGATATTAAATGTATAAGTTCTTTATATATTTTGGATATTAAAATCCTTGTTGGCATGTTGTTTGCAAATATCTTTTCCTTTTCAGATTTCCTTTTCTTTGTGTTAATGGTTTTCTTCTCTGTGCAAGAGTTTCGTTTCATTAGAAAAAAATATTATAAAGATGAATGTCACAGAGCATACTGTCTATATTTTCTTTTAGGAATTTTATGATTTCAGCTCTTGCATTTTAGTCTTTAAAACATTTTGAGTTATTTTTGTTCATGCTGTGAGAAAAATTTCTAGTTTCATTCTTTTACACGTAGCTGTTCAGTTTGCTCAAAACCTACTTATTGAAGAATCTGTCTTTCTCCCCACTGCATATTCTTGCCTCTTTTGTCATAGACTGATGCATAGATAGGTGTCATAGATAGGTGCATGGGTTTATTTTGGTTCTATTTTGTCTCATTTATCTATGTCTGTTTTTGTGCCAGAACCATACAATTTTGGATTACTACCTCTGTGTAGCATGTTTTCGTATCAGAGAGTGTAGTATTTTCAACTTTGCTCTTTTTTCTCAAAATTGCTTCAGCTGTTGAGGTCTTCTGTGGTTCCATACAAATTTTAGGATTATTTTTTCTAGTTCTGTGAAAAATGCCATGGGTAATTTGATGAGGATCACATTGAATCTGTAGATTGTCTTGGGTGTATGGATATTTTAGCAATATTAACTCCTCCAGTCCATGAACATGAGATATATTTCTATTTATTTGTATTGTCTTAAATCATTTTCATCAAATCTTATAGTTCTCAAAATACAGGTCTTTCAATTCCTTTGTTGAAATTATTGCTAATTATTTTATTCTCTTAGATTCAATTGTAAATTGATGTTTTCTTAAATTCTTTTTCTTATAATTCATTATTAGTGTATAGAAATGCAAAAGATTTCTATATGTTAATTTGGTACCCTGCAACTTTACTGAGCTTTACTTTCATTTACTTATCCTAAGAGCTTTTTGATGGTACTTTACAATTTTCTATGCACAACATCATGTCATTTGCAAATAGTGGCCGTTTCTTTCTTCAAATTTGGATGCCTTCTCTTTCTTTTTCATATCTGATTGCTATGGCTAGGACTCCCAGTCCTATGTTAAATAGAAGTGGTGAGATTTGCAGACTTGTCTAGTTTAAGTTCTTAGAGAAAAAGCTTTCATTTTTTAAAACAACTGATCGTGATGTTAGCTGTTGGTTTGTCAGAAATAACCTTTAATATTTTGAGGTACACTTTCCCCATATCAAGTTTATTGATAGCTTTTATCATGAGCAGATATTGAATTTTGTCAAATGCTTTTTCTGCATCTACTGAAGTAATTATGTGGTTTTTATCTTTCATTCTGTTGTTGTGGTATATCATATTGATTGATCTGAGGATACTGAATCATCCTTGCATGCCTGGAATAAATCCTAGATGATCATGATGTATGATTACAAAGGGTCTTTTTAGAATAGTTCTAATTCACTTGCTTATTGTTTCATTCTGTTGGGGTCTTAAATATTTGTGTCCAGTTACTGTCTCAATAATAGATTCAACAAATAATGCAAAAACAAAAACAAGCTAAAGTCATGTCATCAGTGTGCAAACCAAAAAATAAAATGACAGCAGTATTAAGTGTGGGCAGAATATGTAACACAATTTTCTGATTTAAAAATCTATTTAAAGACATGGTCTCTTCAGTATAAAGGGCTCTTCTTGATTTGCTGTTGACATTATGCGAAGAAAGACAGCTCCTTACACTGACTCAGTCTGAGGGTCAACATTTCAACAAGGTAAAATCTCCTTCTGTCTCAAGAAATCACTGATTCAAGATGAGGACTTGGTTACATATTTCAGTGCTCCGATTGATGTTCATAGGTGGTGAACATGAATTTTTAAGAAGCTATATACATTTTTTCAGCGTAACTTCTTTCTATGGCCACAAAAGGGGCAATGCTGCTTCAGAGATTACTGTGATGCTTGTCCCAGATACACATATTCTTTAAGTAGTCAGAAAGGATCCCTTAAAAATCTACTAAAGTTTTATCTCCTATTATGGTTCCATTTACATCTATCAATCATGCATGAATGTATGGTATGTTTCTATCTATCCGTCCATCCACCTAGGTAGTATCTATGTATATTGTAGTCTAATAGTTTGAAAATATGGCTTTGAAAATCAGCACTTCTCTGAATAATACATGTTGTCCTCAAGGAAATGGCCACATTTAGCTTCTTTAATATAAATGTATACCACACTTAGTTAATCTGTGCCTAGAGTTCATGTCCTCCATCTTTATGGAAAATGTAGTAGTGGTGTAAGTTCCAGTTCAAGTATCACCTCCATTAAAGCTGTTATCTGGTTGAGTTGAGAAGCAGAGTTTATAACTTTTTTCTTTGTCATACCTTAGAGATACACATCTCTCCTTAGTAGTTTTTATCTGATTGTACTTGAGTATTGGGCCTCAGTTAACTGAAAATGGGAACTGTCTCTTTCCTTCTTGAGACCCAAGTACTGAATAGTAAGTAGTCACTTAGCAGCACTCCTTAAATACATATTGAGATGCATTAGTGAATGAATAAATGAAAAATATATCGGAAGTCTAACAAACAATAAAAGTTCCCCTTGGAATGACGGGGTAAATGGGATTCGACTGAGGAATGAGAACTTTTATTATTTCTCCTGTTGGACTGTAATGATATTTTCTTTGAATTTGAGATGACATCAAATACAGAGACAAAATGCTGGGCTTCAAAAACATATGCTCCTTATTTATTTTAAGTTTACAAATAGATGGGGCAAATAGATGGGGAAACAGTGGAAACAGTGGCGGACTTTATTTTTGTGGGCTCCAAAATCACTGCAGATGGTGACTGCAGCCATGAAATTAAAAGATGATTGCTCCTTGGAAGAAAAGTTATGACCAACCTAGACAGCATTTTAAAAGGCAGAGACATTGCTTTGCCAATTTAGTCAAAGCTATGGTTTTTCCAGTAGTCATGTATGGATGTGAGAGTTGGACTGTAAAGAAAGCTGAGTGCTGAAGAATTGATTCTTTTGAACTGTGGTGTTGGAGAAGACTCTTGAGAGTCCCTTGGACTGCAATGAGATCCAACCAGTCCATTCTAAAGGAAATCAGTCCTGAATATTCATTGGAAGGACCGATGTTGAAGCTGAAACTCCAAAACTTCTGCCACCTGATGCGAAGAACTGACTCAATGGAAAATACTGATGCCTGGAAAAATGGAAGGCAGGAGAAGAAGGGGACGACAGAGGATGAGATGGTTGGATGACATCACTGACTCAGTGGACATGAGTTTGAGTGAACTCTGGAAGTTGGTAATGCACAGGGAGACCTGGTGTGCTGCAGTCCATGGGTTCGCAAAGAGTCGTACATGACTGAGTGACTAAAATGAACTGATATCTTCAATAGACTTTAATTTGTACTTGTAATTAGAAAAAGAGAAGTGCTCATCTTGTGATTTCATGGGAATCCCTCTCTTCTTCACTGTAAAATAATGTAATCCCTGTTAAGATATCAAGTTGTCCTGATATGTGATTTTTAACCTTCTTGGAAACGTGAAGAAAAAGAAGAAGAGGAATAGGGGAGAGAAATTCTAAACTAAGCATATTCCATGTGTAAGGAGGGGATTTATGCTTTTCATTGAAAGTAATTTTGAGCAAGTCTAAGACAGAAGATCGAGAAGTACTTGCTTTGAAAAAAAAAATAGCTTTAGTTGAAAATAGCCCCACTTGTGAGAAGGTGGGGCTTCTTTAAAGAATTAAAGCTGATGTGAACCTTAAGTCAGAGTTCTAGCTGGCTGAGGAGACCAGAGGAAGAACCTGAGCTGTCATTGAACTTTGGTGTCAGGACCAATGGACAAGATGCTGGAAGCATCATTCTTAATTCTGTGTCTTCAAGTAAACTATGAGTTATGATGGAGAAACCCTAGGATATCTCATTAATTTGGGGGAGTGAGAAAATTGGAGTATGGACAAATTCATCAGATAAAAACTTTACTAAGGAAATACCAGTTTGTGGACCTAATGACTTTTTATCTTTTTAAGCAGGGGTGAGTGGACAACAGAAGGAAAAGAGTGACCAAGAGCAGGTGAAACAGAGCCCTCAATCTCTGACAGTTCAGGAAGTAGAGATTTCCATTCTGAACTGTGGTTATTAGAAGAGTGCATTTGACTACTTCCTCCCGGCAATACCCTGGTAAAGGGCCTACATTCTTGATAGCCATACGTTCAGTTGTGAATGAAATGGAAGATGGAAGACTCACAGTTTCCCTCAATAAGAGCACCAAACCGCTCACATTGCACATCACAACTTCCCAGCCTGAAGACTCAGCTGCATACTTCTGTGCGGCAAGTGCACGGTGCTCCCCAGGCACCTGCAGCCTGTACCCAGCTCTGCAGCCGAGGCCCCAGACACACCCTGAAGTGCAGATGAAATACACACATATACATGCTTGTGCATAAGAAGTCTTAATATAAGAAAACTGAAATTATACAGAATTAATTCTTTCACCAAAATGGAATGGATATAGAAAATCAGTTGGAAAAAATGTCTCTAAAAACTCCCAAACATTTGGAATTTAGGCACTAAATTTAAAACAACTCATAGGTATGTTTAAGAAGCAATTACAAAGACTATTAAAACCTTTCAACAAAAGAAGAGAAAAAGAACAAATAAAACCCAATATAATCTAAAAGAAGGATAAACTTAAAATTCAGATTGGTGAACTCTAAAACAAACAATAGAAATGACCATTAAATATAGTTAATTTTCTTAAAATGATAAATAACATTGATCTATTCCTAGCTAGAATTATCAAGGGAATTATTGATATAATAAAAGAAAACATGAATTATACACATGAGAAAATCACATGCAGATTCTGCAGTGTGAAAATGGTAATAAAATAATATTGTTAATAAATTTATGCCTCTGGGTAACACTGTAGAAGTAGACTCACACAGGGAGAAAGCTGATTAATAAAATTGATCTGTTTCAAGGTAGAAGTATTAGGGAAGAAGAGAAAAACATGGTTTAAGAATATAAGGAATGAAAAAGTAAACCATAATACAGAGGCTAAAAGGATAATTAAAAATCATTGGCAAGTTTATGTCACTGAGTAACAGTATAGAAGTCAACTCACACAAGTGGGGAAAATTGATTTTTTGAAAAAGGTGCAAATACAATTGAACAGAGGACAGTTTTATCAACAAATGATACTGGGACAATTGGATATTTATACACAAATGACTGGAACTTGGCCTAAATCTCACACCTTATACAAAACTTTGAATTCAGTCTGAAAATGGATCATACATTCAAATGTAAGACTATAAATATTTTAGAAGGAACCAGAAGAGAAAATCCTGATAACGTAGTGTTAGGCAAAAAGATTTTTGATATGACACCAAAAGCACAATCCATAAAAAAACTTAGATTTCATTAAAATTAAAACCGGTTTCTCTGTGAAAGTTATTATTAAAAGAATGAAAAAGACAAACCACTGAATGGCAGGAAATGTTTGCAGATTATATTTCCATCGAAAGAGTGGTATTTAGAATACAATAGACTCCTAAACTCAATAGGAAGAAAACAAACAATCCAATTGAAAAATGAACAAAAGACTAACACAAGCACTTTACCAAAGACAATGATATGTAGTAGGGATAAAAGCATATAAATGAGTATATGAACAAATGTTCACATCAACAGCCATTAGGGAATGTAAACTAGGGACCCAATGAGACAGCACTCCACATCTGTCATAAAGGCTAAAACTAAAAGTACTGATAATACCAAGTTCTGGAAACGGTGCAGAGAAATTGGATTACTCATGCATTGCTGGTGGGTGAATGGTACAGTCATTCTAGAAGATGGTACATCAGTTTCACATAAGCTTTATCCACTTTCCTTACAACTCAGCAATCACAATTGTGGTATTAATGCTTGAGAAATAAAAAAACTTATGTTCATACAAATATCTGTAGATGAATATTCATGGTAGCTCTATTTGTGATGGCCCCAAACTGGAAACTGCCCAAACATCTTCATTGGGTAAACTGATGAATAAATAGACATATTATTTATAGATCTTCCTCAACTTATGATGGAGTTAACATTTTAATAAACCACTGTAAGTAGAAAATATTGTATTAAGGAGAAGAAAGCATTTACTACGTCTAACCCTCCGAACATCTTAGTTTAGCCTAGCTTAGCTTAAACATGCTCAACAGTTACATTAACTTACAGTTGGGAAAAATCATCTAACGCAAAGTTTATTTTATAGTAAAGTATAGAAAAACCTCATATAATTTATTGACTGCTGAGCAGAGAGAGAAAAACAGAAAGGTTGTATGGGAACAGAAGGGTTGTTTATGCTCCTGATTCTGGGGCTGACTAGAGGCTGAGCTCACTCCCAGCATCACCTGAGAATATCATACTGCATGGTGCTAGCCCAGGAAAAGATCAAAATTCAAAATTTGCTCTCAACTGAATGCATATGGCTTTCTCACCACCCTAAAGTCAATAAGCGTAACTCAAACCATCCTTAGTTGGGAAAAGTCTGTAGTGATTAAAAGGAACAGACTACTGCAATAAGCTAGATTGTTCTCAAGAGTGTTATGCTGAGTGGAAAAAGGTCTATCTCAGAAGGCTATTTGATGTATAACACTTATTGGATAGTATGATTATGATCCATAATGATTCCATACATAAGGTATGATTCTACTTACATGGCATTCTTAAAAGGAAAAATATAGAAATAAAAAGGAGAGCAGTAGTTGCCAGGGGTGATCAGGGGTTGCAGGGGTGAGAATGTGTGCAAAGGGACATTTTTTAGAGTGATGGGACAGCTCTGTATTGTGATTTCTGTGACAGTTACAAGAACCCAAACATGTGATAAAATTTCATAGAGTTATGCATCAAAAAAGTGCCTGTAAAAACTGGTGAATCAGAGTAAGTTCTGTGTTTTGATAAAAATTTATCAATATCAATTTCCTTATATTTATATCTGTAATTATTCTGTTAATATACATATACATATATATAATTTTATCATGCTGCTGCCTAGGTTGTTGTGGGCATCCATATTCTCTTCTACTTAGTTATAAATAATTGCAAGGGCATCAGCTGCCTGTCAGCACTCCGAGGTGAAATGAGACAGAGGAGTAGACACCTCAACTAAATACACACTTTTATTCCTGCATCACTAGTTATCTTGTCCTAAAATTAAAGGACTGGCACTATTTTAGAGAACTTGTCTGTACTTTCCTTTCTACTTGTCTATTTGCCTTTGAATATTTTATGTTAATTCTTCCATTAAAACAATGAAACCAGACGGAAGGTTGACAGTTACATTCTACATGATCTTGTACCAGTGTGCAGATCACCAGCTACAGTCAGCAGCTTCTGTGGTACTGCCGGGTACTAAGGGTCTGCAGCCTGTAGACGCCAAGTTTGGCAGGAGTGCATTGTAGCGTTGTGTCACAGAAAGATCCGGCATGCTTCTATTGACTTTATTTTACAAAGAGAAAAATAATGAGCCACTAACAAGTGAGACTGAACTCTTTGGGCCAATGACATAGAAAACGTGACATGAGGACAACTCTAGGACACATGATCTAATAAGTATGATTCCACTTTGGGAGGCAGCAGGTCTGAATGTCCTGATCCTTCTCAAAGTCTAATAAGTAAGATTCAATGTCAGCCTTACAGCTGGAAGACTCCACAAAGTACCTTTGTGCAGTCTGGGAACTCACAGTGCTTGAAGTAATGGGAAAAGCTGTACAAAAAGTGATTTATTCCTGTTATAATTTCATAAAAACATAGATAACGGAATAGATTCTGAAAGTCAGAAGGACTGATTTGTTATTGTTTGATCTTGAAGTAACTTATGTACAGGAAAACCTAACTAGAACCTTAGAGTCCAGTAAACAAGAGATATATAAACTATTTGGATAAGATTGCCTTTCACTAAGAAAGCTGAAGGTCTTTGAGCTTCTTAAAAGAGTCATTAGACTCTGGATGGAAGAGAGTAGGCATAGGCTAAATGATGACCAGTAAATAGATTATAAGAAGGGTTCATGTCATATACTAAATTATGTTTAAAATGGGCTGGTAAAGTTATTCTGCTGAATAATTACCAATGTATGTCAACTTGTTTATTCTTCTGTTCTACTCAACTCAAACTTTTCATGAGAATTGTTTTTTCCAGGCCTCTTTCAAATACTGCATAGGTCATTAGTGACCAGGTAATTCCTGACCAGAGCAAGAAAAGTAGACAAAATAAAGGTCTGTGGTGAGTCAGACTTTTCCTCATCTGTGCACAGACCACATGGTCTATGAACATGACAACTCCCACTTCCCGTTGGGGGGAGTCACACAGGTACCGGGTAGTATGTATATGTGCTGCCAGGCACTCAAAGACACTGAACTCTCAGCTTGAGGCAGAACTGAGCACATTTGTGCAGGGGAACCCATGCCTCATGCCGCTCTCCAGTCTGCTCTGGGTGTTCCTGGCCTTCACCTTCTCTGGTAGGGATGCTCTCAAACATGGGTGCCAGTGTTTGGGGTGAAAGGACTGCACACAGGCACGTGGTGCTTCACAGGGACTTGGGGAGGAAAGGAGGATTGGAGAAAAGCATATTTATTATGATTTCAATTTGAGTTTTCTTTGGGTTTCAAATTAGTCTAATTCCTACTTTATTTTGTTCACTGCTTCAGCTCGGTTTTCTGATTTTTTCCACAGGATCTGGTGTGGCCCAGAAAGTTACTCAAAACCAGCCATACATAACCAGTCAAATAGGGCAATCTGTCACTCTCAACTGTCGGTATGAAGTAAGTTGGAGTGGGTACACGCACTACCTTTTTTGGTACAAGCAGCTTCCCAGTGGAGAGATGACTTTCCTTATTCGTCAGGAATCTTCTGGCCCGAATGCAAGGAATGGCCGCTACTCTGTAAACTTTCTGAAAGCACAGAACTCCATTAGCCTCACCATTTCAACCTTACAGCTGGAAGACTCCGCAAAGTACTTTTGTGCAGTCCGGGAACTCACAGTGCTTGAAGTAATGGGAAAAGCTGTACAAAAACCCCAGAGCTTAATAAGTGAGAGCCCCCCTGCTGCAAGACCCCAGCTGAAATGCACACCTGCAGACCTCAGACAAGAAATGGTAGTCCTGCGGTTGTTTCATCTGTGGTCTGGATCAGAGGATTTAATTTTAAACAAAAACTCCTTCCATGTCATTTGGAAACAGGTGTCCAGAGTAACTTTCTACTAATACATTCTCAGTCTTGAATTTTTGACTTTAAAACAATCATACACAACATGCATTGTCTAAAGTTGAATACTTGCCCCATAATACATCAAAGTGGCAGCTTCACCTAAAGACCCTCACATGGCAAACATGGGTCTAGTTATAGTTATCTGGACTCATCATGAAAATCATTTCCTTAGTCTTCTCCTCTTAGACTCTGTGTCACTGAAGTTACAATCAGAAGAGCAGAACCACTAGTGGTGTCGAATAAGAGATCAGTTATTGAGATTAGAACTCAGGCAATTGCTAGAGCTGGAGGAGTCCATACAAAGCTGTTATCTTTGTATCTGGTGTTGAGACTGAATTCACTGTTAGCCAGCTAGAGTAATATTTGTGAGGGAAAGTGGGTGCAGACCAAAGCATGGACAAACTGTGACTCATAAGGACATACTAGAACCATGAGGATAATGGAACCTGCATAACACACTAAAACTTGTCTCTCACCTCCTTTAGTGTCTCACAAGAATGAGTGACCTTGAGGAGAAGAGAGTCACTTGCTATTATGCTACATGCATACTTGGCCCAAGATGAACAGAAGATTTGGAGATCTGGTGGGAGGTGGAAGAGTTGTGTGTCATCAATAAGATGATGTAGTTGATCAGCAGCAACATGTGCGAGTTGCCACAGTGCCTGGAGCTCTGCACTAAGCAGCAGAATATATAAATATGGCTACTTCATGACAAGTACCTTCCCAATAGATTTCTAGAGAGTTAGGTTGGGACAGTACAAAGTTACTGCAATAGCTTAACTATTTAATTGATTTGTTAACTAGGCATCCATCAGTACCTCTTTTAACTTTGTCATGAAGTCAACAGGAAAACTATTCTTCCTGCTGCAATAATTCCTCATTCAACCAGTATAAGTTAACTCCCTTCTGCAAAATTATACCAAGTTCATTTATCCATTTTTTGGGTGATGTTCTTTCCTCTTCTAGCTGAATCAAACTCTTGCATTGAAACCTGTATCTTAATAACTGAGATTGAATGAGATATAAGATTAACTTATATTAGTACATTTTATGTTACTACAGGCAAGCAAATGAGACAGGGGATTTAAAAATAATTAATGTATGTGTGAATATATTCATATCAAAATGAAAAGCATCAATAACATTTCATGTTTTTGTTACTGAAAATGACCAGATAATTGTCACTGGAATTTATAACTACTTCCGTTACCCATTCCATAACTTATTTGCTTACAGGAGGCGCCTCCACTCACTGCTGTATTGACTTCCTCTATAGCAAGGTCCTTATTCAGGAGCAATGTTATGTAAAATGCCATAAAGATGAATAAGGAATTCTGCAAGTGGGCCATTGTGGTTTTGGCAGAAGTTTGTAAGGCATTGAAGAAGAATCCCAGAGTCTATTTAAGTGGAAATAATCTTTCCAATACTCAGGGAAAAGTGATATATTGTATTCTGGGAACCATCATTTGAATCATATACCTGCTTTCTTATCAGAAGCAATAGCAGTCACCAAAAGAAAGCAGTTCTACAGTTCTTAAAGAAAACAAACAAAACTTTCAAGCTAGTTTCTTATGAACATGAAAGTGTATTTTTAAATAGTCTTTATTAAAAGAAAAATAACTGCCAAGAGGATAGAAAGTCAATTCCAGACTGGTAGACCATATCTGCAATGCATATTTCTAAAAAAGAACTCAAGTGCAGGATATATGAAAAGCTCATAAATCAAAAAGAAAAGAAGATAGTTAAACAATGGAAAAAATCTTGGAGATCCAATTAGAAATATTATATCCATAGCCATAGCCAGTAAACATACAAAAATGACCTTGATTTTATTATTCACTAGGCAATCAAAATAATACCTACCTCCTCTGGGTGTTCCTTTCATGTCTTTTCTGCACCCTGAGAGTATCAATGCATCAGTGTAGCTAGTAGATATAACCCTAAAAGTATAGAGAAGAGTAATGAGTCTCCAGGAAAATAAGTGATTAAGTATCTGTCTAGAAACTTCCATCACTGACCTGATATAGAGGGAGAAACAAAGCAGTAGAAGGTTACAGACCTGGACATCGAAGGAAAGGTAGGTTTTATTAGAAAAAAGAAAATTGATATTTATTGTGCTTAGTATATTTCAGGCAATGTAGGATGCATTTCAGATTCATTATCTAATTTAAATACCAAAACTATGATTTTATTGTTCCCAAGTTGTTAATCTGTGAGAAATGAGATGTAACTTCTCTAACTGTGATAAGCTTCTCTAATTTTTATTGCCAGACAGCGTGTAACATCTTAGAGGATTCCTAAAGAGAAAGACTTGGACTATGGAGAAGCACTTGACCCCAGGGTGGCTGGACGTCTCAATGGCGGTGACATTACTGGTTAAAACCTGAAGTTAAAGGGAACCAGGAAAGAAGATGCCAAACCACAGATACAATTGCCCCAGGATCAGAATATGAGGAAATCATCCACTAACCAGGTAACAGTGCTGAATGCTTTGTTGTTGCTCAGTTGCTCAGTCGTGCCTGACTCTGCGACCCCATGGACTGCAGAATGCCAGGCTTCAGGGTCTTTCACTATTTCCCGGAGTTTGCTCAAACTCATGTCCGTTGAGTCATCCAACCACCTCATCCTCTGTTGTCCTCTTCTCCTCCTGCCTTCAATCTTTCCCAGCATCAGAGTCTTTTTCAATGAGGGCTCTTTGCATCAGGTGGCCAAAGTACTGGAGCTTTGGCTTCAGAGTCAGTCCTTCCAATGAATAATCAGCTGAATGCTTTAGCAAATTTCTTATGCAATAGTGTCCTAGGAAGAATAAGCGGTTAGAGAGAAAGAAGAGATATTATTACTTAAACACTCTAAACATGTTTCTATATCAAGACCTGTGTCCCTTGCCTTTGCCCTCTCTACTGTGACGCTATTACCCAAAACACCCACACGGTGTATCTCTGAACTTCCTTCACATCTTTACTTGAATGTCACCCCTTGCTGAATGCTTTATCTCAATTTTTCTATTTTCCCCCCTAGAGAATCAAGTTCCAGCACAGTGCATGCAGCAAGAATGAAAGCTGAAGCATTGCCACCTAGGGTCCTACTCAAACATTTTGTGGGGCCTACACTAGCCTCCTTGCTCCCCTCAGTGATCGTGGGTTAAATTGTGCAGAAGCCTAATCACCATAGGACCTGCCATTGTTGTAGCAATTAGTAAACTTTGCAACACAGAAACCATGAGTGAGAGGATTCAGGAGAACTGGCTGCTTTTTAATCTTTTGCCTGCCAGATGTGAACTTGATCAACTTCAAATGATAAATTGAAGCTGGAGAGTAATAAGCTAACTTGGACAGAAAGTTTGGAATTGTTGCACGAGGTGGGAGTTTTTTCCTCTGGCAAGTGAATTTTGTCTACTGCTCTGTCTTTCTTGTAGTATAGAAATACGACGAGAAGGGGGAGCAGGACTCAATAATGGGGAAAAAACCAAACAATCATAGCAAACATGACTTTGTATACTTATTTAATATTATAATATTAGTCATACACCCAATCTCTCAACATAGCACTCTAATGAACAAATTTCCCATTAACAGTAAGAACATGATAGATTAGATACTTATGTGCTGTGTTAGCAGAACACAACAACTTAGGTTATATTTCCAAATCTGCCACTCATTAGTTGAGTGATCTAGGGAAAGTGACTTAATAATTTTTATGCTTCAGAATTCTATTTTATTAGCTGCAGGAATGCCATGGCTTTTGGAAATATACCTAGTTTGTTCTACATATAGATCCTCAAATGGATCTGAAGTTGAAACAGTCTGTTTAATTTTGATTATTAATAGAGATACAGTCATGCTCTTTTAAATAGCCCTGTTAGAATAAACACACCGTCTAAAGCAGACAGGCACCAGCATGTAATGAAGCACACACACCCTCCATAAACATCTAGGTCACGTCAGTGTATCTTTTGTGTAGCACCCATGTCCATCTCCTCCTTTCCAAACTCTTCACTACTCTTCTAATTCAGCCATTTGGTGCATCTTTCTTGTGTAACTGCAGGGACCTCTTCGGTTTCTTCCTAGTTTTACTCTCAACTCCTTGAATCTAACTTCTACATGATCATAGAGTTATTATAAAATGTATATATAATCATATCACTTCCTGGTCATTGTTGGGTAATGAGGAACCATTAGAAGATATAAAGATCAAATTCTATATTAAGAAATACAAGACAATGTACAGTTTTCCCCTAAACTGCTTCTAGTTTTGTCATTTCCCCTTTTCTACCACATACTCCTTAATGTACATCAACCACTTTAAAATTCTAACCATTTATATTATATTTATATTATATTAAACTCTTTCCTAAATCAGAGCCTTTGCAGATTGTGTCCTCTTTGGCCAGAATGAATTTTCCATGTAATTGTGAAAATGAACATGTGTGTTCAGTATTCATGGTCAGTTCAAGCAGTATTATTTGCTTCTTATCTAAAATCTCATAGGATAAAGATTGTAACAGTTTATTATAAATATTCTTCTATCTGGTCCTCTTTTAAAATCGCTTTGACAAGAATATTAGTGAATAAGGGCTATCTTATACATGTATTCTGTGGAGTCATTTCCTACTAAACATGTTGAGCTCCCTTTTTGTCCATAAACCAAAGCAAAGCCAGGTCTCTTTCTCTTCATTTAGCAAATTTCTACTTTTCACCCCAAGATCCAGAGATAACATACAGTAAATATGGTGGTGTGAGTGGGAAAGGGCAGCCTTCTCCATGGGGTGACTATTCTGTCCCAGTTTACATCCTTCTGTGTAAACTGCAGCAGGGCTCCTGATCTGCATGAAGATCAGGGAACTTTAAAAGCAACCCCAAGTGCTCTGCAGACTCCTTGCTCTTTTAGGATGGGGCAGAAGCCTTCACTAACATAGCATTGCTATGTTTGTCTTCATTTTGGTGCCCAAATCCAACATGCCTGAGAAGAAAAAGTTGTCCCAAGAGAGTGCATTTCAAAAAACTTTGTTAACTCATGTTATCTTCATTTTCCAGTGCATCCTAAACTTGCTTCTCTCTCTTTCCATATTATGCAGTAATTCAGATTCAGATTCACTTTTGACTCTGAAATAAATGTTGAGATTTCTGTCATTCATATATTTTCATGAATTCTTCAAAGGCATTAAAGACCTTATAGTGGGATGGAGAGAGGGCTCCCAAGTGATAAACCCACATCCTAATCACAGAAAGTGTGAATGTGGCTTATTTGGACAAAGAGACTTTGTAAAAGTAAACAAAGTTAAGGATAGAAAGATGAGGTCAATACAGCATACTAACGCACATATATGGAATTTAGAAAGATGGCAATGATAATCCTATATGCAAACCAGAAAAAGAGACACAGATGTACAGAACAAAATTTTGGACTCTCTGGGAGAATGTGAGGGTAGGATGTTTTGAGAGAACAGCAATGAAACATGTATATTATCCAGGGTGAAACAGATCACCAGCCCAGGCTGGATGCATAAGACAAGTGCTCAGGGCTGGTGCACTGGGAAGACCCAGAGGAATCGGGTGGAGAGGGAGGTGGGAGGGGGGATCGGGATGGGGAACACATGTAAATCCATGGCTGATTCATGTCAATGTATGACAAAAATCACTACAACATTGTAAAGCAATTAGCCTCCAACTAATAAAAATAAATGGGGGAAAAAATGAAAGATAAGGTCATCCTGGACTATTCAGGTAGGGCCTAAATTCAGTGTCAATTTTTCTTTTTTTTTTTTTTTTATTTTATTTTATTTTATTTTTTTAATATTATTTTATTAGTTGGAGGCCAATCACTTTACAACATTTCAGTGGGTTTTGTCATACATTGACATGAATCAGCCATATAGTTACACGTATTCCCCATCCCGATCCCCCCTCCCACCTCCCTCCCCACCCGACTCCTCAGGGTCCTCCCAGTGCACCAGGCCCGAGCACCTGACTCATGTATCCCACCTGGGCTGGTGAGAAAGCCTTGTGAGGCCTTCTCGATGGAGGAGGAGGTTGGGGGTATATAGTCACAAGTGAAGGAACACTTGGAGTCACCTAAAGCTAGAAGAGGCACTGAAGAATTCCCTTCCAGAACATTCAGAAGGAGTATGTTTCTGTTGACACCTTGTCTCAGACTTCTGGCCTCCAGATTGGTTTAGTCGCTAAGACTCTTGCAGCCTCATGGACTGTAGCCCACCAGGCTCCTCTGTCCAGGGGATTTTTCAGGCAAGAATACTGAGTGGGTTGCTGTTTCTTTATCCAGGGGATCCTCCCAACCCAGAGATCACACCCAGGCCTCCTGCACTGCAGGCAGATTCTTCACCAGCTGAGCTACCAAGGAAGCCCTTCCAGATTGTAAGGGAACCGCTTTTTTTTTTTTAAGAGCAATTAAATCTGTGATAAATTGTTATGACAGACTGGAGTTTTAACGCAATTTTCCAAAAGCAACATTTCAAAATAGCTACAAGCAACTCCTGATTACAGTCATGGAAGGGTGTTTTTAAACTGATCTTTGGAATATTTTGAGTTCAAACTCTCACACATGCAGACACATCCATTTATTATACTACAAATACTTGAGTATCTACTATTTATCAGGTATTCAAGTAGTTTCTAGAAACATGGTGATGTTAACATACAGACACTTATTAAGTGCACACCTCATATCTAGGCCTTTAACTGTGACACCAAACAGGCAAAGTTCCTTGTTCTCATAGACCCTACACTGCAGAGAACCACCACTCAGTGGGACTTTATGAGATGGTGGAAACGCCCTATATCTGCACTATTCAATAGCCTCTGGTCAGGTGTGGGTACTTAGCCCTTGTTATATGGCCAGTATGATTGAGGAACTAAAATTTTAATATTATTTAAGTTCAATTAATTTAAATTTAAGTAGCCTCATGTGGCTAGTAGCTGCTATATAGAACAGCTCAGTTCTTGAAGGTGATACAGTACACACCGTCTAGATCATGAGGTCAGTCCCCTCATTTAACAGATCATACTATGGGCTGGTAAATGCTGTGATAAGCGACAAATTCTGTGGAGCCATACAAATGTATTCTATCTGAGAGTTTTGCTTAAGGAAGTCTTAGAGAAAGTCATATCTGATAGATAAGGCTTCCTGTCAAATTATACTGATTTTAAAAAATCACTGGTATGTGATAAAATAACACAGTGGGACAATAAATAAGAGCTCCAAATTGTATAATTCACAACCAGGATAATCTGTAAGACAACAGAAAAATAGGTACTTTTTATCTTCCATTTCAAGATCTTAGGTCATCTAACAATAAATTTTGAGTCTTTGCAATACCTCTTCAACTGTCTCTGATCTAATACATTCCATTAGTACATGCAGAGACACACATGTATGATTCTGATGAAACTGGAAATGCAAAATTAAGCATTTATTTTCTCCTGATGTCCTCAGTTCAGTTCAGTTCAGTTGCTCAGTCATGTCTGACTCTTTGTGATCCCATGGACTGCAGCACACCGGTCTTCCCTGTCCATCATCAACACCTGGAGCTTACTCAAACTCAAGTCCATTGAGTTGGTGATGCCATCCAACCATCTCATCCTCTGTCATCCCCTTCTCTTCCCACCTTCAATCTTTCCCAGCATCAGGGTCTTTTCCAATGAGTCAGTTCTTCGAATCAGGTAGCCAAAGTATTGGAGTTTCAGCTGCAGTATCAGTCCTTCCAATGAACATTCAAGACTGATCTCCTTTAGGATGGACTGGTTGGATCTCCTTGCAGTCCAAGGGACACTCAAGAGTCTTCTCCAACACCACAGTTCAAAAGTATCAATTCTTGGGTGCTCAGCTTTCTTTATAGTCTAACACTCATATCCATACATGACTACTGGAAAAACCATAGCTTTGACTAGATGGACCTTTGTTGGCAAAGTGATGTCTCTGCTTTTTAAGATGCTGTGTAGGTTGGTCATAGCTTTGCTTCCGAGGAGCAAACGTCTTTTAATTTCATGGCTGCAGACACCATCTGCAGTGATTCTGGAGCTTCCCCAAATAAAGTCTCTCACTGTTTTCATTATTTCCCCTGATGCCCTAGTTTTAAATTTTATTTTATTTTTTTTTTTTTTTAATTTATTTTTTTATTTTTCAGTGGGTTTTGTCATACATTGATATGAATCAGCCATAGAGCTACACGAATTCCCCATCCCGGTCTCCCATTTTAAAAATCCATTTTAAAAGGCAAATTGTTCCTCCCCAAACAATATCAGCGTGAGCAAACTCTTTCTTTTCAAGTTTTGACAAACATATATACCACTTAAATTAGAAAGCATTCTGTGAAAATTGGTTATAAAGTCAGCAATTTTAGATCCAGCCACAGGGGGGCAGCATCTGCAAACCCGCCCTGCTTTTTAAGATGTGTGAATAAAATAGGGGTAAGTCTGATTGGCTGTCTCAAATTGCAGTCACTCCTTTCGTTTTTCTTTGCAAAAGGCAGTGTCGACCACAGAAACGTATGTGGGACTGGAAAAGCTTGTACAAGGGAAACCCTTTAGAGCAGGCAGATTCAGCAACTCTTCCTGACGAGGGAGAAGAGGGAAATGCTACTCAGAGTACCAGTGTTGATCTTATGGATGCAAATATCACGTGAGTTTGGGGTTTCCCTGATTGCTTCCAGAGAATTCTGCACAGCGGAATCTTATCTGCAGGAAACTGTAGAGTGAGATTTTCTGAGAGAGAGCAGGATGTTGAGAAAAACTCAGAAACTAAAAAGTGGAAAGATGGAGGGTGTTGGGCAGGGAGACATGGAAAGAAGGAGAAAAATACACAAACAAAATGAGAGAGACCGTTGGAGCTGAGAGAATAGACATCTGATTAGACTTTCTCTGATACTTCTCACTGTTTTCTCAACAGAAGTGAACGGACAACAGATCAGTCAAATTCCTCAATTCTTGCGTCTACAAGAAGGAGAGAACTTCACCACGTACTGCAATTCCTCAAGCATTTTAGCCACCTTACAGTGGTATAAGCAGAGCCCTGGGGGAAGTCCTGTCCTCTTGATGATATTAGCAAAGGGTGGAGAAGTGAAGACGGAGCAGAGACTGACAGGTCGGTTTGGAGAGACCAGACAGCACAGCTCCCTGCACCTCGCTGCTGCCCAGCCCTCAGATGTAGGAACCTACTTCTGTGCAGGGCACAGTGCTCTGGAAGCACCTGCTGTCTGTCCCCAAACCTCACTGTGGGCTCCAGGGGCCGCTCCTCTTCACCTCTTCTCAGAGCAGGGGCCAGAGAAAGCTGAAGTCACGATATCTATGAAGAAATTGAATTTTTAATTAAAAAAAAAAATCCCTGGACTTAGTGTTACTAGATAATTCTACCAATCTTTTGAAGTATTAGCATGAATTATGCACTATTTCTTCCAGAAAAAAAGGAAGAAAAGAATTCTTCACTCATTTTATGAAGCTAGCGTTACCCTGAAATTAAAATCAGACAAATATCATAACAGAAAACTGCAGAGACATATTTCATGAATATAGACATAAAGTTTCTTAAAAATATTCGCAAGTAAAATTCATCTATATAAATAGAGTAATATACCAAGCACAAATGGATTTTTTTCAAAGATGCAAATTACTTCAAATTGGAAATCAGTTGATGAAATTCACCATATTAACAGGATAAAAAAGAAAAATTATATCATATAATCTATGTAGACTAAACTTTTGCCAATATTCAGCAGTCAACTATGGTGAGGACTTTGAGAAGCACAGGCACAGTGGGGAAGATCCTCAGTAGCGAATAGTGTGCTTACTAACAGAAGACTGTGTGTTTCCCCAAGACTGGGGACAAGGCAAGCACATCCACTCTCATCACTCTCCTTCAGCACAGTGCTAGACGTCAGAGCCAGGCAGTAAAGAAAGTAGGTGTAAAGACAGTCTTGGGCCAGAAAAGACATAAAACTGCCAGGTAATATGATTATCTGTATAGGAAACCTCACAAAGAACATACCCCCAAAACTCTCAGACCTGTTGAGTTAAGCAACACCATAGGAAGTAAGATAAATGTATGTAGTTAACTGTATTTCTATATATTAGTGATGGACATGTGGACCTCGAAATTAAAATATAATACCATTTACAATGACTCGAAAAGAGACCTTGAGTGGTCTTTTTTGTACAGAAAACATGTACAGAATTTTTAAGCTGAAAACTACAAAACACTGATGGAAGAAATTAAAGAAGACAGATGGAGAGATGTCATGAGTTTGCAAACTGGACATTTCAAAGCAGCGAGCATGGCAAGTCTCTCCAAATTCACACACACACGTCATAGAACTCCTGCTAAAATCCATCAGGATTTGAAAAACAAACACAGGCAAGACAATTCTAAAATTTATATGAACAGGGAGAGATACTGGAGTAATTTTTAAAATCTTGAAGAAATAAGAAGTCAGAACAATCAGTCAATCTGATTTCAGGCTACAGTTATCGAGGTTATTTGATACTGGTGCAGGGATGAACACACAGTTCAGTGGAAATGAACAGAGAAAATAGATCCACACAAATATGCCCAACTGACTTTTTCTGGCAAAGTGCCAAATACATGCAATAGAGGAAAGATAACCCTTTCAACAGATAGTGCTGGAGAAAGTTGAAATCCACTGGCAGGAAAAATTAACCTTGATTCAGGTCTCACACTTCATACATACATTCTTTAAAATGGATCACAGACTTAAATGTAAAATGTTAAATTATAAAAAATTTTAGGACAAAATACAGGACAAAATTTTGATATGTGTATGGGCCAAGAGTCTTTGGACCTGACAACAAAACAAGTCTATAAAATATTTTTTTAAATGGCAAACTAGACTTCAAAATTAAGATCTTTTGCCCTCCAAAGCAACCCGTAAGAGCATGAAAAGACAAGCTACCAACTGTAAAAAATTGTTATTTGGAAACCATACTTCCCACAAGGAACTAGTACCTAGAATATATAAACAACTCTCAAAGCTAAACAGTATTTAAATAAGGCAAACATTTCACTTAGACCATGGGCAAAGAGCTATTTCATAAAAGAAGGAGGAAGGAGTCAAGGTACTTTCAAAAGATGCAAATAGCCAGAAATTGCAGAAATGCAATGAAAACCACGGTAAGGTATCACTAAGAGCACATTCTAGTGTTTGTGTGGTCTCAGCACAGGGTGGGGGCTTCCCAGGTGGCTGAGACGGTAAAGAGTCTGCCTGCAGTGTGGGAGACCTGGGTTCAATCCCTGGGTCAGGAGGATCCCTTGGAGAAGGGCATGGCAACCCACTCCACTATTCTTGCCTGGAGAATCGCATGGACAGAGGAGGCTGACTAGCTACAGTTCATAGCATCACAGAGAATCAGACATGGCTGAGCAACTAACACTAGCTGTTATCCCCGAAAGACCATCTTTTCCCCCATAGAATTGCATAGACACCTTTGGAGAAAATCAATTGATATTGTATACATATGGACCTATTTTTGGATTTGATCCTGCTTATTCATCTTTATTTTATCCTCTTTCCAACAGAACATTCTGTCCTAATTACTGGGGCTTCATATACATTTTGATATCTGGAAATGCAATTCAAACTTTTCTTCTTCTTCAAGGTTTATTTTAGGTCTTTTTGAATTTCCACCAAACTTATATATATTAGCTTCTCAACGTCTACCAAAAAACCTTGCTACTAGTTGTATTGGGCTTGTGTTGAATTTATGGATTCATTTGGGACAATTTACATCTTGACATATGGCATCTTATGTTATTCCCTTTTATGTAGATCCTGTCTAATTTTTTTTTTTTGGGTAGAGGACTGTATACCTTGTGTTAAATGAATTGCCATGTATTTAATAAATGAAAGTTAAATTTCACTTTCTATTGATTTCACTAGTATCTAGAAATAAAATGTATATTTGTCTTTAGTGACTATACAGTCAATAATTCCCCTATTAGTTCTAGCTCTTATAGTTTGCTTATAGACTCCTTTGCATTTTCTACATGCACCTATGAATAAAAATGGTTTATTTCTCCCTTTTCAGACTTAATACATCTTATTTCCTTTCCTGGTTTGATGCCAGGCCCTTCAGGAAGACAGTGAATAGGAGCAGTGATAGTCTACCTATCTTGTTCGGGATCCTTTAGAGACTAATATTGATTTTTTATATTTTTATCGATACTCTTTATTAGATTCAGGAATTTCTCTTCCATTTCTGGACTGTTGAAAGTATCCATCATACAGAGGTACTAGCCTTTCATCAAGTCATCTTGATTTTCTGAAAGTATGTTATGGGCATTATTTTGGTTTTCATCAAGCAAAGGAAGATAACCTCACCTCATATGATCTTAGAGATATAATCCTATAAAATTAAAAACCCTGAAAAGAGCCAATAGGCAAGAAAACATTTTTAGATTCCTCATGGTCATACAGAGTATTTTTTGTTTTTTAGTATTATTTAAAAGAACACTTGGTAGTGGTTTTTATCATCTTCTAAAAACAAAGGCAAAGAACCCAACAAAAAAAATGTACTGGTAATTGCTTTTCTTATGCTTTTTTCTAATATAATAAACTAATACATCCATACTTACTTTAAGTAATTCATTTTTATTTGTTCTTATATTTTCATTAGAAGTGCTTGTTGGCTTCTAAGTGTGTGTGTGTGTGTGTGTGTGTGTGTGTGTGTGTGAGAGATTTGCCACAGAACAGGCTCCCAGTGAATACTTATGAATATTTGTTAAATGAATGAAGCATGATTACCATGACGTTTACTCCCATGTCTTCAATATAATTTTCTTCCATCTTAGATTTTGAATGTTCTTTCCCTATTGTTGAATTTGCCCATAATTATAACCCTTTATTTATCCTGTTAGAGTCTTTTTGTTTAACATGCTTTCCATAAAATTGGGAGATTGTTTTCAGAATAGTGACTCATCACAATTTCTTTCTTTCACTAAATTCATAAATAAAGACTCAACTATTTATTCACGAAACATTCTTGAGTTCCCAGACTGTAACAACCTCTCTTATAAATGTTTGTTTGACTTTTGAAGTAAACTTTAAATATGGGAAGTTTAAAGACAAACGGAAAGATGAAAGAGATGTCAACAATGGAGAATCATAATAGGGGTTTTACTGAAATAAAATGGCCAAAAATAATTTATGTCTAAGAAAACACAGGTGAGTACAAAGGTTTTACAACTAAGATTCTTTTTTTCTTTTGAACTTTTGATTTTGTCTTGAGGTATAGCGGATGAACAATGTTGTAATAGTTTCAGCTGAACAGTGAAGGGACTCAGGCATACATGTACATGTATCCATTCTTCCCCAAATTCCCCTCCCATTCACATAATGTTGAGCAGAGTTCCTTGTACTATACAAAAGGTCCTTGTTGGTTATCCATTTTAAACATAGCAGTGTGTACATGACCATCCCAAATTCCCTAACTATCCTTTTCCCCTTATGAAAACCATACATTTGTTTCTAAGTCTGTGAGTCTGCTTCTGTTTTGTAAGTAAGTTCATTTGTATCATTTCTTTTTAGAGCTCACATATAAGGGCTGCCATATGATATTTCTCCTTCACAGTCTGACTTACTTCACTCAGTATGAAACTCTCTAGGTCCATCCATGTTGCTACAGATGGTATTATTTCATTCTTTTTAATGTCTGAGCAATATTTCATTGTGTATATACACCACATCTTCTTTATACACTTCTCTGTCAATGAAAACAGTTAGATTACTTCTTTTACCTTCAAATTTGAGCTTTTCCAAAGGGTGCATGCTCAGTAGTGTTCAAGTTTGGGAAATGCCATGGGCAGAGGAGGCTGGCGGTCTACAGTCCATGGGATTTCCCAGGTGAGAACACTGGAGTGGGTTTTCATTTCCGTCTACAGGGTATCTTCCTGGTCCAGGGATTGAACCCATGTCTCCTGCATCTCCTACACTGGCAGGCGAATTCTTACTGCTAAGCCATCTGGGAAGCCCCCTTTTAAAAGATTATGTAGTAGTGCTATAGTGCTCAGTCGTGTCCAACTTTTTGAGACCCCATGAACTGTTGTAGACTGCCAGGCTCCTCTGTCCATGGCATTCTTCAGGCAAGAATACTGGAGTGTATTGCCATTTCCTCCTCCAGGGGATCTTTCTGACTCAGAGGCTAAACCTGCATCTCCGGAATCTTCTCCACTGGTAGGCAGACTCTTTACTCCTGAGTCAACACCAGTGGGCTTTTGGCCTGGGTTTAGTTCTGTAGTTCACTTACTCAGTCACTGGAGGGGGCTGCTTCAACTGAAAAACGGTGGTCCTTTCTGGGAGAGGGAAAGAGAAACGTGTTTTCCATTGATGTGCCAAAGAAAAAGGAAAAACGACATACTTCCATTCTCTCTCTCTTTTTTAATGTTTAAATGTTTATTTTCATGTTAAAAAGGATGAGTTATCCTGTGGTTAGAATACCTTTATGCTGAACAACAAAGTCACTTTTATTTCTGAAATATTTCCAGAAAGAAAAAAGGAAATAGAAATCCAAAAGCAATGAAGAGTAAGATCAAGCTGTTCTGGTAGATTCCATCCACAGTCCCAACAGAAGCCATTCCCTTTAAAGGCTGCGTCTGTAATTCAGTGCATTTCACAATATCAGGTTCTGATGTCTCCCACCATCAATTTAGATATTTCTGAGCAGGATGTCTGTACATTTAAAACCTACAGCTTTGCATGCTTTTATCTGAAAAGGTATTTATTCCAACACACCTTTCAGTGTTTTAGTATATTGCCAAATTGCACACAAAAAGTATCTGCTCTCCATATTTGAGCATAACTTCTCCACCACCGATACTGGTCCTTTACATAATGGGTGACACGTGGTGTATTACACTTAGTACAGTTTTGAGGGAGGAGATGGTTGTTGGGTTTATAGACCACCTATCTTGTCATTTGCAGAGATTAGAATGGAGAACTGAGGCCGTTTTTGAGCTGATGAGAGTAGAAAGATGATGAAGAAAGAATCCAGACGGAACCACCCTGTGGTCAGGGGAGTTGGAATGAGTGGTCTTCCCTGACAGAGACTTTACTGTGGTCCCAACATCCCAACACCGGGAAGATGTTATTCTCTTTTGACAGCTTGTTCTTTATAATCCCTGGCTGAGGGTCCGTGGCCAAGGATTCTGGGCATCTTAGCTCAACAGCCTAAGCCTTTTCCATGTACCTTCCTGAACACTGCTTTCTCTGTTTCCCTCCTCTGATTATCTTTTCCCTTCCCTATTACTTACACTTTTATCCCTTCCCCTGACTTTTTCTACCACTTACACCCACCCTACACACCACCCCGACTTTGTTTGCATTCCTTCCTGTCTTTTCTCTCTGCTTCAGCATCCTTGGTGCACAAGCATGGGCCTACAAGCATGGGCATAGAGAACATGAGAATTAAAGATCACTCTTCAAGAAGACTGAGGCAGACACCATCTGAGTCATCAGTTACTGTATCAAGAACAGATGCTTTGAGAAATGTTTACCTAGATGGTGGTAGACACATGATTTCAAGGACCTTTCTTTATAGGAGCCCAGAACTCCAGGTTGTATAGCTTTAGTCTCAACATTATTAATATTTTCTGTCCTCCAGAGAACATCACTGTCTGCTCTGGGGTTTCACATACATTTTCTGGAATATGGATGGAAATTTTCATCTCCTTACAATACAGAGCTCAGTACAGTTTTCTGGTATTAATTAATGTTTTCCATAAGCTTCATAGAACACCAGCCAATTTCTTAAAGGAACCAAATGATAGGACAATGGCTCTGGATAGACATATCATTGTGACTGGTGTTCCTTTTACAGAGCCAGACTTTAAACTTCACAGAGGATGGCAGCAGACACTGTGTGAGCTGGGGATGTCTCTCCTTCTTTAGGGGACATGCCTAAAACAGGGCAGGAAGACCTAGACAAGGAACTGCTTGATCATTGGCTGACAGATCTTGGCAACAACATACTGATACCTGCTCTGGTTCTAAGTCTTCACCAGCAATGGTTGTTTCTGTTCTGTGGAAATAAACCCAGGAGCAGACACAGTCTGAGCTGTGAGCCCTTGATCCTGGTTTGTCTTGAAGTATGAGGCTGGTGACTGGAGCAACCGTGTTTCTGACCTTGGTTAAGTGCTCTGTGTCTACAAGGGATGACTTGAGGGCAAAGGGCCATGAAGTGTTATTTGCTCTCTGCTCTCCCTCTGCTCTATTCAGCCTCATAATGATGGGATTGAGAACTGATCTATGCATTTGCTAGGGAGCACAAACTTCTACATGAGAGGCTAAATCATAGCCATGATCCCAGAAGAGCACTTAGCAGTAACCAGTTTGTAGGAAATCCCTGTGTTTACTGAGCAAAGGACCCATGAGATAAAGGTTATAGAGTCTCAGATTTTTGCCATGTGTCTTTGGTCTCTATAAAATAAACACCAATGATATTTTGCAGGACATAGATAAAAACACTGGAATAGGGGGAGGTCCAGACAGTTATGGGAATGTTGTACGCTTGATCCACAGAATTACACTGATTTGTGGTCAGGGGCTAATTTTATTTTCTTGACCCTTTAGGAACTGTGATTAATGCTAAGACCACCCAGCCCAGCTCCTTGGATTGTGCTGAAGGAGAGGATGTGAACCTGCCTTGTAACCACTCTACCAGTGGTGAAAATGACATTGGTATCGGCAAAATCCCAATCAGAGTCCACAGTATGTCATTCATGGCTTACGAGGCACAGTGAACAGCAGCCTGGCCTCTCTGACCATAGCTTCAGACAGAAAGTCCAGCACCTTGGTCCTGCCCCAGGTCACCCTGAGAGACACCGCTGTCTACTACTGCGTCCTGAGGGGGGCACACGGGGACAGATGGGGCTGCACCTGTGCAGTATCTCTGATGGGAAGAAGGGGGGACACAGTGGGGGAGCAGTCACGAGAGAAATCTAGAGTCATCTGGAAGGAGAGTCAGAGAGCAGTGAGAGATGAGAAAAATGAAGGTAAGGGAAAGGGAAGAAGATGGATAAAGAAAAGAAGAAAAAGAGGACACGGAATAAACACCTAGTTTATTGATGCAGCTGAGAAGAACTTTGAGGCATGTCAGAATCATAATTTTAGCATAGCAATAAAGTAACAGGAGTTAATAATTTGTTATGGCTCGTCCTCATGTCAATAAAATGTTGGTTTTAGTGCACTAGTCCCAACATAAGAAGTGGGAAACATACAAATACTTCTCCTTGTACCAAAGGCTTCTTTCATTTGGATCCAGGGCCAAGTCCAGACTCTGATGTGTTATAGTTGTTCCACTTACCAGAAACAAACTACTCTTTCTCTGTGAAAAATCTGAAATGTTATTGTTGCTAGCCTAGAACATTCATATTTCCCAAGAAGAAGTGTTTTGAAAGAAACAAAAATTAAGTGAATGACAATGTTTCACTTTCTTGGTAGGTCTGGAAATCCTGCTTCTATAAAGAGTTTTCATCATTTTTTATATCCCCTAAGCAGTACATGGGGCTTCCCCTTTGGCTCAGCAGTCAAGAATCTGCCTGCTGCAAGAGCTGCAGGAGAGAGACGGAGGTTGGATCCCAGGGTTGGAGGGATCCCCTGGAGGAGGGCACAGCAACCCACTCCAGTATTCTTCCCTGTTGAATCCCATGGACACAAGAGCCTAGCAGACTACAGACCCTAGAGTTGCAAAGAGTTGGACATGACTGAAGCGACTTAGCATGCAGGTGTGCAAGCAGCACATGGGGCTTACCCTGGTGACTCAGTGGTAAAGAATCTGCCTGCCAATGCAGGGGTCACAGGTTCAGTCCCTGGTTGGAGAACTGAGATCCCACATGCCTTGTAGTAACTAGGCCTATGTGCTGCTACTACTGAACCATCCTTGAACTGTCCATCTGAATGTTAGTGCCTGCAGATCACTTCACTTTCACGGCAGTGAAAATATACAGGTCCTCATCTTCCATCCCTTTTACCCCCAAATCCACTGACAGAGAATCGATATTATTTACAAAGTCTGAGATAAGAGCACAAACTAAAATTATCTTCATATGGTTTCAAAAATACTTATTTTTCTCTAAAACAGCTTACTAAAATTAGCAAGCAGAATACAAAACTAGTAGTCAGCAGTTTAAAAAATGTATTTATGATAGAAATTTTCCTTAAAATAATTTACTTTAAAATTATAGATGTTTTAATAAAAATAAAACTTACAATTCAGTTTTCAATGTCCAGCTAGTGGTTAAGATAACTAAAATTGCTCTTTATGCAGCCCTAGTCTAAAATAAATATATATAAGTTTTCAAGTAATCAGTACCATTTTTACAGAATCTATATATATGCATTAATATGTGATATTTGTTTTTCTCTTTCTGACTTACTTCACTTTGGTTAACAGGCTCTAGTTTCATCCACCTCACTAGAACTGTCTCAAATGTGATTTTTTATGGCTGAGTAATATTTCATTGTATATAGGTACCACAACTTTATCTGTTCATCTGTTGATGGACCCTATTTGCAGAACAAAAATTGAAATGCAGACATAGAGAACAGACTTTGGACACACTAGGGGAAGGAGAGGGTGCGATGAATTGAGAATAGCATTGAAAGGTATACATTACCATATGCAAAAGAGATAGCTCATGGGAAGTTGCTGTATGATGCAGGGAGCTCAGCATGGTGCTCTGTGACAACCTAGAAGAATGGGGGGAAGGTTCAAAGGGAAGGGACGTATGTATACTTATGGCTGATTCTCATTATTGTATGGCAGAAGCCAACACAACATTGTAAAGCAATTATCCTCCAATTAAAAATAAATAAATTAAAAAAATAAATTAAAAAAATACTGTTTAATACAGCAAAGTGTTCCAGCCAATAGGGGCAACTTCCAATACTGTGCTGATTCATGAGGACCCTTTAGAACCACAAGTGAGAACATAAGAGAAACAAAAGCTGGATCCTCAGCACTTCTGGGAAAAAGCATGTCATTGTGGAAGAATCTACTGTATCCATGCCGTGTGAGAGGAAGATGGGGCTATACAGTTAATTTTTGCTTTCTTTACCCTAAAATTCTCCCAAATTCCAAATCAAAGTCTGCCTTCTTCGAAATGTTCTCAGAAAGTATCCCTTAAGTCATAAAATAACGATCTTTCTATTTCCCACTCTCACCCCTGGCCAGCACATTCTGAGTTGGTTGCGGTGGGGAGTGGGGCATCCTGTCAGCGTCACCTGAGCAGGATTTTTTGGGTGAGCTGATTGGCTGCAGGAGCAGGAACGACTTACCACAGTCACTCCCTCAGGGTTTAGTTAGGTGTCTTGCAGTGAAAATGTCCCAACAAGAAGAGGAAGCATCATGAAGAGGCTAGCAGGCGCTGTCCTGGGGCTTCTGTTTGCCCAGGTTTGCTGTGAGTTGGGGCTGCCCCACAGGGAACCTGAAGGAGCGAGGCGCTGCTCTATTGTTGAGGGAGGGAGAGGAGCTGACAAGTCCTGCAGACTTTCTATCCTTCTCATCATCTGTGGGCGTGGGGAGGGCACTTTCAGGGTTTAGTAGGAGTTACAGTGACCCTCACAGTGACTGTTTCTCTTTCCTCATCAGGTGTGCGAGGGGCCGATGTGGAGCAGAGTCCCCCAGCCCTGAGCCTCCAGGAGGGAGCCAGCTACACGCTTCGGTGTAATTTTTCCACTTTCACACAGAGTGTGAATTGGTATCTTCAGAACCCTGGGGGCCGCCTCATCCACCTGTTTTCCGTTCCTTCAGGGACAAAGCAGGAAGGAAGATTAAAGGCCACCACAGTCCCTGCAGAACGCCGCAGCTCACTGCACATTTCCTCTCCGCGGCCCACAGACTCGGGCACTTACTTCTGCGCTGTGCAGCACGGTGCTCCCCAGGCACCTGCAGCCTCCACACGAACCCTCCCGGGGCGCAGCCCCTCCTCCAGCCTCAGTCACACCGTGAGGCCCCACAGGGCGTTTGCAGTGCTGATTGTCTCTTACCTACACTGGTACAGTTTAATCACAGACACTTTCCGCCACAAGATTGTGAACTTCGGTCTTTACCTTCCTTTCTCAATCTATATTTCCTTCCGTACTAGAGACTTCTAACTTGGAACTAGCAGAATAACTGATAAGAGGACAAAAATAAAATAAATATTCAACCATAGTATGCTGAACCCAAAGTGGTAAAAAGTGAGAAGAATTCAGAGGAAAAAAAATAACTCCAATAAAGTTGTTATCCCAATTAGTTAGCTGTCTCAAGAATGTTCAGATCTGCCTCACCAGAATGTGTCCCAAAAGACACTTGCACCATCCCATCCTACGAGTGCAGCAAAGTGAGCAACAACAGTAAACCTTACTCAATGTTTAGTATGAGCTTGATAACTTAGAAGAAAATTATTCTGGATGCAAGAAATCTTAAATCTATTTCCATAGTCAAGGTCTTGGAAGAGTTGATTGCTTCTTGAGATCTAAGGGATAATCCATTTCCTTGCCTTTTTTAGCTTTTGAAGGCCAAATAAATTCTTTGGTTCATGACTCTTTCTTGAATCACTAGAACTTCTTGCTTCCCTCACTATAGCTCCTTCCTCTCTTGGAGTCAAATATCTTTCTGTCTCTGTCCTATAAGATATAAAAAATATTAAACAGAAATCTCAGTTAAATAGAGTTGGGAAACAGAGGGAGCTCTCATGACCTGTGGACATAGTGGAGGGTAAAGGAAGATGAAAGATGCCTCTTATTTCTTGGCAAGGACTCAGCCAATGAAAAGTCATGGACTCTTGTTTTCTGTTGCCCTCTCAACTTCCTTTTTCAATTTACATTGTCTTAAATTCTTTTCAACAATGTCTTACAGTTTTCAGAGAACAGGTCTTTCACCTCATTGGTTAAATTTATTCCTAGGTACTTTTGATTCTTTTTGATTCAACTAGAAATTGGATTGCTTTCTTAAATTCTCTTTCTGATATTTATTATTAATATATAGAAATGCAATAGATTGCTGTATATTAATATTGTATCCTGCACCTTTATCTTGTAATCAACTTTGTTGATTGTTTCTATTAGTATTTTTGGTGGCGTCATTACAATTTTCTATGTAGAGTATCATACTGTCTGTAAATAGAGACAGTTTACCTCTTTCTTTTCAACTTGAATTCCAATTATTTCTTTTTCCCATGTGATTACTGAGACTAGGACTTTCAGTACTATGTTAAATAGAAATGGTGAGAGTTGCATCCTTATCTTGTTACTGATCTTAGAGAAAAAGATTAAGTTTTTTACCATTTAGTATGATGTCAGCTATAGACTTGCAACAAATGGTCTATTATTTCAAGGCATGCTCTCTTTATACCAAATATGTTGACAGTTTCTATCATGAATGTTAAATCTTGTCAAAATCTTTTTATGCGTTTATTGACATAGTCATGTAATTTTTATCCTTTATATTCTATTGACATGGTATATCACCTTGCTTGATTTGTGGATAGTGAACCATCATTGCACATGTGAAATAAATCTCTTGATCATGATGCATGATTCTTTCAAGTTTTGTTGAATTCAGTTTGCTACTATTTTGTTAAGAATTTTTGCATCTATAGTCATCAGAAATATTGGCCTGAATTTTCCTTTTTGTAGAATCTTTGTCTGATTTTGTTATCAGGATATTGTAGGCCTCAGAGAGTGAGAGTGAGAGCATTTCCTCATCTTTGATTTTTAGGAATAATTTGCAAAGGGTGGGTACTAATTTTTCTTTAAATATTCAGTTGAATTTCTTCTTGAAGCATATGGCCCTGGATTTCTGTTTTTCAGGAATTTTTTGATTACTGGTTCAACTTAATTACTGGTAATTGGTCTGTTCAAATTTTCTTTTTCTTTCACATTCCGTCTTGGAAGACTGTGTGTGTCCAGAAATGTATCACTTTTACAGTTGGATTTTTAGGTTCCAGGCATTAGAACATGAATAACTTTGGGAGTCCTTTTTCAGGCTACCACATTTATTACAGCAACTCTGGCTATCCGTTTTCTACCCCTCTGACACTTGCAGTTGTCTGCTTGTTTATTTGCCTAGTGACTTGATTATTTCAGGTAAGTTAATTTTTCCCATAGTGTACAGCCTATGATGTTGTTCCTCCTCAAAGGATATAGTCTTGGGTACATTCTCAGACATCCTGATGCAGTAGTGGGTTAGCAAGGCTCTTTAACAGTCTTTTTCTCTAATTTCTATGCTAGACTATTTGCTTCTGTTTGTATTCAGTTCAGTTCAGTTCAGTCGCTCAGTCGTGTCTGACTCTCTGCAACCCCATGAATTGCAGCACGCCAGGCCTCCCTGTCCATCACCAACTCCTGGAGTTTACTCAAACTCATGACCATCAAGTTGGTGATGCCATCCAGCCATCTCCTCCTCTGTCGCCCCCTTCTCCTCCTACCCCCAATCCCTCCCGGCATCAGGGTCTTTTCCAATGAGTCAACTCTTTGCAGCAGGTGGCCAAAGTATTGGATTTTCAGCTTCAGCATCAGACCTTCCAATGAACACCCAGGACTGACCTCCTTTAGGATGGACTGGTTGGATCTCCTTGCAGTCCAAGGGACTCTCAAGAGTCTTCTCCAATACCACAGTTCAAAAGCATCAATTCTTTGGCACCTAAACAATAGACTTCACTAATCACTGGCTGTTTTTTTCCAACAATGCTATGAAGCCATAAACTGTTCCCAGGACTCATCTAATTAAATCAAGCCTGTTTGCAGAGACAGAATTTGAAAATTTTCTTTGAGGTCTTCTGATCAGAGAGGGCTTTTGCTAGCTCTCCCCTTTCCTGTACTTTCTGTTAAGATTTTATGTTGTTGTCTATGAACTAACTTGTTGGTCTCATTGAGTTGCCAGCCTCCTCTTAATTGTTTACCATTAGCATCTCCATTGTTTTCAACAGCACCCTTAAACTTGGGCTTCCCAATGATGGTTTCAGATAAAGCCATCTGAAAGGGAGACCTCTGTTTTTACAGCTGCTTCTCTCCATGGGCACAACACCTGAGTCACTGCTCTGAACCTGTAATAAGGGACAGTTGGCTGCTTGTCTCAGAGTGACATCCCTGTGTTATGAGAAGCGTGATGGAAGGGAGCAGTAGCTGCTTGTCTTCCTGGCTTGCCTTTGCCAGCATGAAATCACCACTCTATGAGCTGGGATGAGAGTGAGAGGACCCAGTATCCTCAGTCTATCAAGCCTGACATAAAACCTCTGTGCTGTAAGTGAGGTGAGAAGTGGCCATAGAGCTGTCAGCTTTTCTTGTTTGTAACACAGTTTCTGTAACACATGCCTGGGGGCGGTAAGAAAGGACAGCAGGCAGCCCCTCTGTAGGAGATACGATAGCCCTGCACTGCGGACTGGAGGGAGGAGGAGGCTTGTGTCCTTGGTTGTGTCCGCCTTGAGTAGAACTTCCATCAACTTGAGCTGGGGTCGGCGAGTGGGTCATGGTACAATTGCCACAGATTCTTTCTGCTATCATGGAGATTTAGTAGATTTTATGACTAAATGTGTCTCTATTACCCTTTTTATATGCTCTATAGCCTAAAGACTATGTCCAGTGGTTTAGTTTCTTAAAAATAATTTTCATCTGTTTTAACTGTTTTGCTGGAGAGAGTATCCATAAATCAACTCACAAAGTCATTCTGGAAGGTACAGTGTGCTATTTACATTATTAGCACAAATAGAATAGGATTAGACAGAATATAATCAAAAGTTGAATTTTTCTTTGAGACTCATTGGCTTTCTCCATGGACAAAAAAAGCTGTCTTCTTGTCTTTAGTCTAAACCTGCCACAAATATAATTCTACCATGGATCTCCATATTAACACAATCATGTTTTCTGAGAGTATTAATATCAAAAAACAGGAATATCATATCTTTTATGAAACATTATTTGTACTTAGAGCTATTATCCATCGTTTAAAGATTAACAGTCATATCTTCTAAGTTTTAACTCTTCAACAGAAAGCACGATTAGTGTTGGTTTTTATAATATCTAATATTAGTGTATCAAAGATAGCATAATTATGAGAAGTAATATAGTTTTTCACTAATGAAAATAATGGACAAGCTATTTAAATACTCTCTGCCTTGGGTACTCTTCCTCAGACTCAGACCTCGAGAGGAAGATCCACCAGGTTCCTCTGCCCATGGGACTTTCCAGGCAAGAATACTGGACTGGGTTGCCATTCCCTCCTCCAGGGGATCTTCCCGACCCAGGGACCGAACTGGAGTCTCTTAGGTCTCCTGCCTTGGCAGGCGGCTTCTTTACCACTAGCTCTGCCTGGGAAGCCCACTGGCTAGGGAAAAGGAAAAGGCCAAACAAGAGGAAGGTTTCAGATGCTCCTGCTCTTCTGTCTGCCTGGTTCTGTGGGGAGCGCTAGAGCACATATCAGACTATACTGTACCACTTAGACAAGAGAATTGGATAGTCCCAGAAATCAGTTATTATTTAAGCTCCTGGCAGCAAAACACAAAGAACTTGGGTCCTGAGCACAGATGAGGTTTCTGAGAAAATTTGAACAAGGTACCAACAATGTCTAATGTAGCCACTGTAACATTTATTCCTTGGAACAGTCCTGCAGGTTTCACTGCTTTTGCTATTATTCAGGTCAAATTCTCCAATGTTCACTTTTGTCTTTGAGCTTTCTCTGCCTATCCAACCAACCCTCATCTCTTTCTAGCCACGTCTACACATGTCTTCCCCAGCACTATCTGCTTTAATCTTCACATTTCTCTGCTCCCTAAGTGATGAAGGAACTTTTTCACTCACAAACCCATGTTTCTCTCCTGACCCTGGATATTTTCCTCCCCAACCTTTCCTTCAGACCTCTTACACTTTGACCCTTGATATTGTTTCTCTTATTCACTATATTTTCCAGAATTATCTTCACCACCCAGAGGTGGTGGATTGTTTTATTCTCTCTCTGATAAAATATCAGCAGAAATGGTCATGTGATCTTAATGACATCAGAAACTGAGGGACATCTGTGATACCGATGTGTGTGAAGGAAGAGACAGAGTATGCGGATGTCTTAAATCTGTACAGATTCATAATTTAGCACTCACTTTTTATACTTCAACCCTTATCAAAAGTATTCTGAGCAACCCAAATGTCAGCTTAGGATCCATGATCACCTTGGAAATATTCCATTTGCCTAAATTATATTTTAGGAAAAGTATAAATTGAACTTGATTGGTTTTCTATCATTTTTTAGGGTCATGTAAAATGTGGACACATCTGAAAGATTGTGTCAAAAATGACGTTCCATCATGGCAAAAGGGCTATATATTCTCTCTGTTCAGATCCATGACTTTTCCTGTAATTATATATATTATGCTTCTGTGTATCTTCAATAGACTTTATTAGTATTTATAATAAAAATTAAATATCCCTCTGCACACTAATTTGTAACTTCATGGGAGTCTCTCTCTTTCCCATTGTAAAATAATGTAATCTCCATTAACATATTGTGCTCTCCTGATATATGAGTTTTCCTAGGAGGTGTTAAGGAAAGGAAGAGGTGCAGAGCAGGCGAGAAATTCTAACCTGCTCTTTATCCATGTGTAAGCAGAGTATTTCTGATTCCCAGTGAAATTAATTTACAGCACTTCTAGTCTCAATATGGGGAATACTTTCTTTGAGAGACATAGGTTTAAGTGAAAGCACTTGTAAGAAGATGGGGTCTGCTGAAAGCATTAAAGCAGATGTGAACTTAAAGTCAGAGTTCTAGCTGATTGAGAAGAACAGAAGAGGAACTTGAGATGTCACTGACCTTTGGTGACAAGAACAATGGACACGATTCTGGATGCGTCATTTTTACTTCTGTAGTTTCAATTAGACTGTGGGTTGTGGTGGACAAAAACTAAGATATCTGATTAATTAGGGGGAATGAGAAAATTGGGGAATGGACAAATTCATGCAGATGGGAACTTTAAGAAAGAAATATTAATTTGTGGACCTAATGACTTTTTATCTCTTTAAACAGGTGTGGGTGGACAAGAGAAGGAAAAAAGTGACCAACAGCAGGTGAAACAGAGCCCTCAATCTTTGATAGTCCAGGAAGGAGAGATTTCCATTCTGAACTGTAGGAGAGGAGTGCATTTGACACTTCCCATGGTACAGTCAGTACCCTGGCAAAGGCCTTGCATTCCTGACAACCATAGGTTCAGTTATGAAAAAAAAGGAAGATGGAAGACTCACAGTTTTCCTCAGTATGAGTGCCAAACAGCTCTCACTGCCCATCACAGTTTCCCAGCTTGGAGACTCAGTATCTACTTCTGTAGCAAGTGCAGAGTGCTCCCCGGGCACCTGCAGCCTGTGCCCAGATCTGCAGGCGAGGCTCCAGACACACCCTGTAGATAGATACACACACACACATTGGTTTGTGCATAAAAAGTCTTAATACATTTAAGAAAACTGAAATTATATAGAATCTATTATTTGATCAAAATTGGAATTGACTTAGAAAATCAATAGCAAAAAGATATCTTTGGAAACTCCCAAATATTTGGAATTTAGGCATTAAACTTAAAAAAAAAAAACACCTCAGGTTAAAGAAACAATTAGTGGGCTATAAGAAAATATTTTGAAAGAAAATATAGTGAGAACACATACATACAAATATTTATGAGATACAGTTAATATTTTACATAGGAGAGGTTTATCTTTTTAAATGCTTATACTGCTAAAGGGAAAAGGTTGAGAAAACAATTATGTACGTTTTCAACAAAAATAAAGAAGAAAAATTACAACTAATGTAAACTGAAGCAAGAACATAATGAAAAATGTCAAATTGGTGAAAATAGAAAGAAAATGATAGAAATAGCTATGAGATACCAAGTTAATTTTGCTAAAATGATTAATTAAATATATATTCCTAGGCAAAATTATCAAGGTGAAAAAAGAGAAAGCACAAATTAAAAATATAAGGAATGAAAAGTAAGCAATAATACAGATGCTACAGTGTTTTTCAGATAGACTCCCCCTGGGGTCCACCAGAAACTTACAGTTTCTTCTTGCTGAGTTTAGAGAGTACACTGTATTCTGAATACCATCCTTTGATGGAAATGCATTGTGAAAATATATCCTGCCATTCTGTGGCAAGAACGATTATAGTTTATATTGGCTATACTCCAATATAAAATAAAAAGTATAACTTTTTATAATAAAAAGTATAATGCAAACTCATGTCCATTGAGTTGGTAATGCCATCCAACCACCTCATCCTCTGTCATCCCCGTCTCCTCCTGCCTTCAATGAACATGTAACAGTTTACAAAACTTCATGCATCACCATCTATGGTGTAGATACAGCTCGTAGATACTAAGTTTTGTTGGAGTGCATTATACCACTATGGCACAGAAAGGTCCAGCATGCTTATCTAAAGTGTATTTTGAAAGAAGAAAAAATAATAAGTAACTAACTAGTGAGACTGAACAATTTGGGCCAGTGGGATAGAAAATGTGACATGAGGACGATTCCAAGACATATGATCTAATAAGTACAATTCTACTTGTGGAGGCAATGAGACTGAATATTCTGATCCTTCTCAAAATCTAATAAATAAGACTCAATATCAGGTTTCAAAAGTATAATTATTTTATTTCTGTCATAAATTAATATAAACACAATCAATAGAATAGACTCTTAAAGTCAGAAGGACTGATTTTTTGTTATCATTTAATGTCAAAGTAATTTTACATAACGAAAAAACTAAGTAGAGTCCAAAAACCCAGAAAAAAGTACATTAAAAATTTTGGATAAGACTACATTTCATCAAGAAGACCAAAGATCTGTGAGTTTTTAAATAAAGTACTTAGATTCTGGATGGAGCAATAGAACTGTAGGCTAAATAAATGACCAGCATGTAGATTACAAGAAGGGTTCGTAGCTTATACTAAATTTTATTTTAGATCTGTTCATGTTTCAGCAAATGGCATTATTTTATTCCTTTTTTAATATGTATAGCTGAATGGTTTCATCATGGGTTTCCCTGATGGCCTGACAGTAAAGAATGCATTTGCCAAGCAGGAGACAAGGGTTTGACCCCTGGGTCAGGAAGAACCCCTGGAGAAGGAAATGGTACCCAGCACCAGTATTCTTGTCTGGGAAATCCCATGGACAGAGCAGTCTGGAGGGCTAAGTCCATGGGGTTGAAAAACAGTGGGACACCAGTTAGCAACTAAACAACAACAGCAACGATTTCATTAGACACATGTTCCATCCAGTCCTCTGTTGACGAATATTTCATTGTGCTGCACAGCAGAAGCTAACACAGCACTGTAAATCAACTACACTCTAATAAAAAGTTCAAAAACAAAAAATAAATGCTGTTTTAAATGGGATGGCAAAATTATTGTGTTAAATAACTATCAGTGAATGTCACCTAGTTTGTTCCTCAATTCTCCTCAGCTCAAACTTTATTACTAATTGCTTTTGTAAAGCCCCCTTTCAGGATCAGCCTGACTTAATTACCAGTGAAAGAAAAATTGAGAAAGTAAAAGTTTGTGGTGAGCCAGACTTTTTTTCCCACCTGTGCACAGACCACATGACGTATGTAAATAACAAATCCCACTTCCTGTTTGAAGGAGTCACACAGGACCTGAGGTTATATGTATATGTGCTGCCAGGAGCACAAAGACACTCTCAGCTTGAGGCAAAACTGAGCCCAATTGTGCAGGGGAATCCACGCCTCATGCCGCTCTCCAGTCTGCTCTGGGTGTTCCTGGCCTTCACCTTCTCTGGTAGGGAGGCTCCCACACATGGGTGCAGTGTTCAGGGTGAAAGGACTGCACACAGGCACGTGGTGCTTCACAGGGACTTGGGGAGGGAAGGAGGACTGGAGAAAAGCAAGCATCTTATGATTTCAATTTGATTTGGGGGGGCAGTGGTCCTAAATGAGTCTAATTTCTACATTATTTTATTCACTGTTTCATCTCTGTTTTCTGATTTTCCCCCACAGGATCCAGTGTAGCCCAGAAAGTTATTCAAGACCAGCCAGACATATCCAGTCGAGTTGGGGAGTCAGTTACCCTGAACTGTCGGTATGAAACAAGCTGGAGCAGTTACAGCATTTTTTGGTACAAGCAGCTTCCCAGTGGAGAGATGATTTTCCTTACAAGGGGTGGCCGTTACTCTATAAATGTTGAGAGATCACGTAAATCATCCAGCCTCACCATTTCAACCTTACAATTGGAAGATTCTGCAAAGTACTTCTGTGCTCTCTGGGAACTCACAGTGCTTGAAGCAATAGGAAAAGCTGAACAAAAACCCCCAAGCTTAATAAGAGAGAGCCTCTCTGCTGTAGGACCCAGGCTGAAATACACACCTGCAGATCCCAGACAATAATGGTAGTGGTTGCTTCATCTGTGGTCTGGATCAGAAGATTTAATTCTAAATAGAAGCTCCTTCCGTGTCATACGGAAGCAGGTGTCCAGAGTAACTTTCTACTGATACATTCTCCTCTTGAATTTTTGACTTTAAATCAGCCATACAGAACATGTGTAAAGTTGTCTAAATTTGAAAACTTGCCCCATAATAATGTAAAATGACACTTTCACCTAAAGGTCTTTACATCACAAATCTTGATATAGTATCTGAAATTGTAATGAAAATCCGTTCCTTAGTTCTTTCCTTTTTAGGGCTTCCCAGGCACTCGGGGTAAAGAACTTGCCTGCCAATGCAGGAGACGTAAGAGACACAGATTTGATCTTTGGTTTGGGAAGTTCCACTGGAGGAGGGCATGGCAACCCACTCCAGTATTCTTGCCTGGAGAATCCCTTGGACAGAGGAGCTTGGTGGGCTACAGTCCATAAGGTCGCAAAGAGTAGGACATAACAGAAGTGACTTATCATACAGCCCTTTCCTCTGAGATCGTATCAGGGCATATTCAGAGATGGAGAACTACCAGTGATGTAGAGTAAGAGATTAGTTACAAGAATTATTCGCTTCTCTTGTGGCTCAGCTGGTAAAGAATCCACCTACAATGCAGGAGACCTGGGGAGAGTCCCTTAGACTGAAAGATCAAACCAGTCAATCCTAAAGGAAATCAGTCCTGAATATTCATTGGAAGGACTGATGTTGAAGCTGAAACTCCAATACTTTGGCCACCTGATGCGAAGAACTGACTCATTGGGAAAGACCCTGGTACTGAGAAAGATTGAAGACAGGAGGAGAAGGAGATGACAGAGGATGAGATGGTTGGATGGTGTCACCGACTCAATGGACATGAGTGTGAGCAAGCTCTGGGAGCTGGTGATGGACAGGGAGGCCTGGTGTGCTGCAGTCCATGGGGTGACGAAGAGTCAGACACCACTGAGCGACTGAACTGATAAGGATTATTCACTGGCAGGGGCTAGAGCCAGTGGAAGAGTCTGTTCCATTTGTATTCCAATACTAAATACAGATGAAAAATGTTATATCTGTATCTGGTGTTGTGTCTGAATTCACTGAAAGTCAACCAGAGTAACATTTGTGAAGGAAAGTTGGACATGGACAAAAGCATAGACAAACTGTGACATGTATGGAAATACATGAGGACAATGGAACCCACAAGATACATTGAACCTTGTCTTTTTCTCTTACCTCCTTTAGACTCAAAGTACTGGGTGACATTAGGAGAAGAGGATGTCATTTGCCATCATGCTACAAGCATACTTAGACAAAGACAAAGATAACATGAGTAAGAGATCTGGTGGAAGGTCGAGGAGTTGTGAGTCAACAATAAATTGAACTACCTGATCAGCAACAACGTTATGAGTTGCCATAGTCCCTGGAGCCCTGCACCAACCTGTGGAAAATAGAAACATGGCTACTGCATCACAAGTACTTTCCAAATCATACGCAGACCTCTTTCATGGCCAACCATAAATGAGAACAATACAGGGAAACAAGTTCTGAGAAACAGATTTCCAGATAGTTAAGTTGAGATAGTACAAAGCCACTGTAATAGCTTAACTAGTTATCTTCATTCCTTGTTAACTAAGAATTCATCGTTACCTTTTTGAAGGACAAAACTTTCTGATAAGGAAAACAGGAAAATTATGATTCCTGTTCAATTCAGTTCAGTAGCTCAGTCATGTCCAACTCTTTGCGACCCCATGAACTGCAACACATCAGGCCTCCCTGTCCATCACCAACTCCTGGAGTTTACCCAAACACGTGTCCATTGAGTCGGGGATGCCATTGAACCATCTCATCCTCTGTCGTCCCCTTCTCCTCCTGCCCTCAATCTTTCCCAGCATCAGGATCTTTTCAAATGAGTCAGCTCTTCGCTTTGGGTGGCCAAAGTATTGGAGTTTCAGCTTCAACACCAGTCCTTCCAATGAACACCCAGAACTGATCTCATTTAGGATGGACTGGTTGGATCTCCGTGCAGTTCAAGGGATTTTCAAGAGTCTTCTCCAACACCACACTTCAAAAGCATCAATTCTTCAGTGCTCAGCTTTCTTTATCATCCAACTCACATCCATACATGACCACTGGAAAAACCATAGCCTCAACTAGATGGACCTTTGTTGACAAAGTAATGTCTCTACTTTTTAATATGCTGTCTAGGTTGGTCATAACTTTCCTTCCAAGGAGTAAGCATCTTTTTATTTCATGGCTGCAATCACCATTTGCAGTGATTTTGGAGCCCAGAAAAGTAAAGTCAGCTACTGTTTCTGCTGTTTCCTCATCTATTTGATATGAAGTGATGGGACCAGATACCATGAGCTTAGTTTTCTGAATGTTGAGCTTTAAGTCAACTTTTTCACTCTCCTCTTTCACTTAAATCAAGAGACTCCTTAGTTCTTCTTCACTTTCTGCCATTAGGGTGGTGTCATCTGCATATCTGAGGTTATTGATATTTCACCCAGTAATCTTGATTCCAGCTTGTGCTTCTTCCAGCTCAGTGTTTCTCATGATGTACTCTGCATATAAGTTAAATATGCAGGGTGACAGTATGCAGCCTTGACGTACTTCTTTTCCTATTTGGAACCAATCTGTTGTTCCATGTCCAGTTTTAACTGTTGCTTCCTGACCTGAATACAGGTTTCTCAAGAGGTAGGTCAGGTGGTCTGGTATTCCCATCTCTTTTGGAATTTTCCACAGTTTATTGTGACCCACACAGTCAAAGGTTTTGGCATAGTCAATAAAGCAGACATAGATTTTTTTGGAACTGTCTTGCTTTTTCGATGATTCAGAGGATGTTGGCAATTTGATCTCTGGTTCCTCTGCCTTTCTAAATCCAGCTTGAACATCTGGAAGTTCATGGTTCACATATTGCTGAGGCCTGACTTGGAGAATTTTAAGTATTACTTTACTAGCGTGTGAGATGAGTGCAATTGTGTGGTAGTTTGAGCATTCTTTGGCATTGTCTTTCTTTGGTATTACAATGAAAACCGACCTTTTCCAGTCCTGTGGCCACTGCTGAATTTTCCAAATTTGCTCACATATTGCGTGAAGCACATTCCCAGCATCATCTTTTAGGATTTCAAATGGCTCAACTGAAATTCCATCACCTCCACTAGCTTTGCTCATAGTGGTGCTTCCTGAGCCCCACCTGACTTCACATTCCAGGATGTCTGGCTCTAGGTGAGTGATCACACCATCGTGATTATCTGGGTCATGAAGATCTTTTTTGTACTGTTCTTCTGTGTATTCTTGTCACCTCTTCTTAATGTCTTCTGCTTCTGTTAGGTCCCTACCATTTCTGTCCTTTATTGAGTCCATCTTTGTATGAAATGTTCCCTTGGTATCACTAATTTTCTTGAAGTTATCTCTAGTCTTTCCCATTTTATTGTTTTCCTCTATTTCTTTGCACTAATCACTGAGGAAGGCTTTCTTATGTCTCCTTGCTATTCTTTGGAACTCTGCATTCAGATGGGTATATCTTTACTTTTCTCCTTTAATCTTCACTTCTCTTCTTTTCACAGCTATTTGTAAGTCCTCCTCAAACAGCCATTTTGCTTTTTTGCATTTCTTTTTATTGGGGATGGTCTTGATCCCTGTCTCCTGTGCAAGGTCACGATCCTCTGTCTATAGTTCATCAGGCACTCTGTCTATCAGATCTAGTCCCTTAAATCTATTTCTCACTTCCACTGTATAATCAGAAGAGATTTGATTTAGGTTATACCCGAATGATCTAGTGGTCTTCCCCACTGTCTTCAATTTAAGTTTGAACAAGCTTCCTGTTAATATGATTCAATTATTCTTCATTCAACCAAAACAAGCTCTCTCCTTTAAAGAGATACTGAGTTCATTTATCCATTTACAGGTGATGTTCTTTCCTTATCTAGCTGAATCACACTCTCCCATTGAATTCTATATCTTAACTACTGAGATACACTGAGATGTAAGATTAAATTTTAGTGGCATATTTTCTTTTACCACATGCAGGCAAAGAGGAGAGAGAAGCTAAAAAATGGTTAATGTATACATAAATATATTCACATAAAATGAAGATAATTTTATAACTATTATAGCTTTTGTTACTGCAAATGACCACATGATTGTAACTGGTATTTATAGCTACCTCATCCATTACCCATTCCATAAGCTCTTTATCATAGCAGGAACCTCCACTCACTGTTCTACCTGACTTCCTATAAAGCAAGCTCCTTATTCAGGAGCAATGCTATGTGAAAAGTCTTAAAGATGAATAAAGAATTCTGCAAGTCCACCACTGTGGTTTTGGCAGAAGTTTGCAAGGCATTGAAGACAAATCCAAGGGTGTAATTTAGTGGAAGGAAATCTTGCTAATAGTCAGGAGAAACCAATATGCTGTATTCTGGGAAACAACATTAAGAATGACGCCTGATTTCTCATCACAAACAACAGCAGTCGCAAAAGGAAAGCATTCTCAAAGTTTTTAAAGAAAACAAAACTGTCAAGGAAGCTTCTTATGAGCATAAAAGTATATTTTTAGATTGTCTTCTTTGTTAAAAATCACTGCTAAGAGAGTGCAAAGTCAACGCAATTGGAAGGCTATATATGCAACCTACATTACTGAAATGGGAATCAAATGCAGGATATATTAAAAGCTCATAAATCAATATGAAGTGAAAATAATTAATATGAAAGGCAAAATCTTGGAGATTCAATTCAGAAATATTATATCCAATAGTAGCTAGTAAACATGCAATATGTCCTTGATTTTACTATTTTTAAAGAAACCAAAATCAAGCCTCACCAGATTCATCTGTGTCCTTTCAGCACCCTGCATGTATCAGTGTAGTTAGCTGGCTATCACACCAAAAGGATAAGGAAAAATAATGACTATCTCCAGGAAAGTAAGTGATTAAGTAAATGTCCTAGAAGCTTCCACTAGAACTAGATGCGGGGGGGGGGAAGCAGGTCACAAGCCTGGCCATTGAAGGAAAGGAAGGTTTTAGTGGAATAAAGAGAGTTGATATTTATTGAGCTTGCTCTATATAAGGCATTGTAGGATGCATTTCCAATTCATTATCTAATCTAAATATCAAAACCTTATGGGGCAGGTTTTTATTACTATCACCTTTGAGATGTGAGACACAACTTTCCTATCTGTGAAAAATGTCTCAAACCTTTGTTGTCATCCAGAGTGTACCATTCACAGGGCTTCTTGGAGAAGATTTGGATATGAGGAAGGCTTGACCCAGCACAGGATGAATGGATGTCTCAGTGCCAGTGACAAAACGAGTTTAAACTGGAACCTAAAGAGATCTGTGAAGAATAGTTCTATCAAGATCTACAAGACTTTCTAGAATTACAACCAAAAAAAGATGTCATTTTCATCATAGGGAATTGGAGTGCAAACATAGAAAGTCAAGAGATACCGGGAGTAACCGGCAACTTTGACCTTGGAGTACAAAATGAAGCAGGACAAAGGCTAGCAGAGTTTTGCCAAGAAAACACACTGGTCATAGCAAACACCCTCTTCCAACAACATGACAACCCACCCTACGCATGGATATCACCAGAGGGTTATTACAGAAATCAGATTGATTATATTCTTTGCAGCCGAAGATAGAGGAAATCTATACAGTCACAAAAAGAAAATCTGGAGCTGACTGTGGCTAAGATCATGAACTCCTTATTGCAAAATTCAGGCTTAAGCTGAAGAAAGTAGGGAAAATCACTAGACCATTTAGGTATGACCTATATCAAGAACCTAATGATTATAAAGTGGAGGTGACAAACAGATTCAGGGATTAGATCCCATGGACAGAGTTCCTGAAGAACTGTGGTTGGAGGTTCATAACACTGTACAGAAGTCAGTGACCAAAACCATCCCAAAGCAAAAGAAATGCAAGAAGGCAAAATGTTTCTCTAAGAAAATAGCTGAGAAAAGAAGTAAGAGATAAAGAAGAAGGGGAAAGATATAGCCAAATGAATGCAAAATTCCAGAGACTAGCAAGAAGAGATAAGAAACCTTTCATAAGTGAGCAATGCAAAGAAATAGCAGGGAACAATAGAATGGGAAAGACTATAGACCTTTTCAAGAGAGTTAGAGTTGCCAAGGGAATATTTCAAGCAATGTTGGGCACAAAAAAGGGCAGAAATGGCAAGAATCTAACAGAAGCAGAAGAGATTAAGAAGAGGTGGCAAGAATACACAGAAAAACTGTACAGAAAAGGTCTTAATGACCCAGATAACCAGGATGGTCACTCACCTAAAGCCAGGCATCCTGGAGTGTGAAGTCTAGTGGGCCTTAGGAAGCATTATTATAAACAAAGCTAGTGCAGATGATGGAATTCCAGCTAACCTTTTAAAGTCCTAAATGATGATAATGTTAAAGGGCTGTACTCATTCTGCCAGCAAATTTTGAAAACTCAGTAATGGTCAGAGGCATAGAAAAGGTTAGTTTTCATTCCAATAGTAAAGAAAGGCAATACCAAAGAATGTTCAAACTATCATACAATTGAGCTCGTTTCATAGATTAGCAAGGTAATTCACAAAATCCTTCAAGTAGGTTTAAGCAGTTTGTGAACCGAGGAATTCCAAATGTGTAAGTTGGATTTAGAAAAGGCAGAGGAACCAGAAATCAAATTGCCAACATTCATTGAATCATAGGAAAGGCAAGGGAATTCCAGAAAAGCATCTACCTCTGCTTCACTGACCACACTAAAGCCTTTGAATGTGTGGATCACAATAAACTGGAAAATTCTTAGATAGATAGGATACTAGTATACCTTACCTGCCTCAGGTAACACTTAGAACTTAGAAGCAACACTTAGAACTGGACATGGAACAACAAACTGGTTCAAAATTGGGAAGGAGTAAATCAAGGCTATATACTGTCACTCTGCTTATTTAAATTGTATGTAGAGTACATCACACATCATGTGAAATGTTGGGCTGGATGAATCACAAGCTGGAATCAAGATTGCCAGGAGAAATACCAACAACCTCAAATATGCAGATAATACCACTCTAATGGCAGAAAGAGAAGAGTAACTAAAGAGCCTCTTGATGAGGGTGAAGGAGGACCGTGACAAATTGACTTAAAACTCAACATTCAAAAAACTAAGATCATGGCATCTGATCCCATCACTTCATGGCAAATAGATGGGGAAAAGTGTAAGCAGTCACGGATTTTATTTTCTTGCGCTCCAAAATCACTGTGGAAGATGATTGCAGTCATGATATTAAAAGACGCTTGCTTCTTGGAAGGAAAGATATGACAAACCTACACAGCATATTAAAAAGCAGAGAGATCACTTTGCCAACAAAGGTCCATAGAGTTGAAACTGTGGTTTTCCAGTAGTCATGTATGGATGTGAGAGTTGGACGCTCAAGGAGGCTGAGAGCCGAAAAATCGAGCCTTTCTAATTGTGGTGCTGCAGAAGACCTTTAAGAGTTTCTTTGACAGCAAGGATATCAAACCAGTCATTTCTAAAGGAAATCAACCCTGAATATTCATCAGAAAAACTGATGCTGAAGCTGAAGCTCCAACACTTTGACCCCCTGGTGTGAAGAGCCGACTCAATGAAAAGACCCTGATGCTGGGAAAGTTTGAGGGCAGGAGGAGAAGCGGGTGACAGAGGACAAGATGACTGGATGGCATCATCCACACAATGGACATGAGTTTGAGCAATCTCTTGGAGACAGTGAAGGACAGGGAAGTCTGCTGTGCTGCAGTCCATGGGGTCACGTAGAGTCAGACATGACTGAGTGCCTGAACAACAATAAGACTTTCACTAAGTATTTATGAATGTTTGTTAAATGAACAAAGCATGATTATCATAACATTTACTCCCATGTCTTCAATAGAGTTTTCCTCAATCCTAGACTTGGATTTATTGTTTATTGTCCATTTTGTTCACAATTTACTGTTCATTTTGTTCACAATAATAAACCCCTGTTTATACTATTGGAGCCTTTTGTTTGGTATGCATTCCATAAAATTGGAATATTCTTTTCAGAATAATTTAAATTGTTCAACATAATTTTTTTATTAAATTCATGAATAATGATTCGTCAACTCATTCAAGATACAAGTAATTCTTGAGTGTCTACTGTGTACCAAACTCTCTTATAAACATTGAGTTACATGGCCTTTGAAGTAAACTTTAAATATAGGAAGGTTAGAGACAAATGAATACTTAAAGAGATAAACAAATGAGAAGCATATGACTGCAGTAAAGCAGTCAAAGATAATTAAAGCGCTTCCATGGAGTGTTTTGGAGAAGGAAATGGCAACACACTGCAGTACTCTTGCCTGGAAAATCCCATGGATGGAAGAGCCTGGTAGGCTACAGTCCGTGGGGTCGCAAAGAGTCGGACGCGACTGAGTGACTTCACTTTCACCTTCACCTTCATGGAGTGTTTAGGACCAAGAAAATACAGAGGAGTACAGAGGTATTACAAGTAAGATGTGTGAAGTGTGTGCTAAGATGTTTCAGTCGTGTCTGACTCTGCAAGTCATGGACTGTAGCCCATCAGACTCCTCTTTCCAGTGAATTTTCCAGGCAGAATATTGGAGTGGGTTGCCATGGGCCCTTCTCCAGGGGATCGTCCTGATCCAGGGATTGAACCTGGGTCTCTTAAGTCTCCTGCATTGGCAGGTGAGTTCTTTACCACTCATGCCACCTGGGAAGCCCATTTACCTGCAAACTTGAGGAGTTTTTCAAAACGTCCTTTGCTGACTTTTGGTCCGGATTTAGATCTGCAGTTCTATTCAGTCACAAGAGGGGGCTGATTCATCTGAAAACAGTGTTTCTGGGAGAAGGGAACAGAAATTTATTTTCCATTGATGTGCCCCCCAAAAGGAAAAGTAACATAATTTCATCTTCTTTAGACAACTTGAGCTTTATTCCTTTAGACAACTTGAGCTTATTATCCCTTGTTGAACGTGTGTGGTCAAGGATTCAGGTTAGCCCAATGGCCTAAGCCCTTTCCAAGTACCTTCCTAACACGCTTTCCCATTTCTCTGCTCTGATTATCCCTTCTCTTTTCTATTCCTGATATCTTTTTTTCCCTCCTCCAACTTTTTCTACCATTCACACCCACCTCCACGCCACCTCCACTTTTTTTCCCTTCATTTCTGTCAATTCCTTTGCCTTAGCTTCCTTGCTACACAACACCCACAAGCACTGGCATAGGGAACATGAGAATTAAGGGCCACTGTTCAAGGAGGAGGTGAACACCATTTATGTCAATCAGTTAGTTTATTAAGAACAAATGCATGGAAAATATTTACTTAGTTGGCAATAGATGAAAGATTCCAAGAACCCTCACAAGAGCTGCTGCAAGTTCTAGGATGTGTAGCCTTTTGTCTCCATGTTATTAATTTTTCCTGTCTCCCAGAGCACATCACTGCCTACTTTTGAATCTCCCATTAATTTTCTGGAATGTGGATGGAAATTTTCATCATTTTACAACACAGAGCTCAGTACATTTTTCTGGGATTAAGCATGGTATTCCTCAAGATTCATGGAGCATCAGCCAGTTTCCTAAGAAACAAGTGAAAGACCAATAATTGTGCACAGACATGTCATTGTGATTGGTGCTCCTTTTCCAGAGCCAGACTTTAAACTTCATAGGTGATCTCACTGTGAGCTGGGGATGCTTCACCATCTTTTGAGGACATGACTAAAACTAGGGAGGAAGACATAGATAAGGAACTGCTTGATCATTGGCTGAGAAGATCCTGACAACACAGCAGTATCTGCGCTGGTTGTAAGTTTTTACTGACAGCTGTTGCCTCTGTTCTCTGGAACCTCCTAAAGCAAAGGATCAGACACAAGCTTGAGCTCTGGGCCCATGGTCCTAGCTTGTCCTTGAAGTATGAGACTGGTGACTGGAACAACTGTGTTTCTGACCTTGGGTAAGTGTTCTGTGTCTACAAGGGGTGACTTGAGGGCAAAGGGCCACAAAGAGTCACTCTCCACTCCCTTCCCTGTGCTATAGTCAGCATCACAGTGATGGGACTGAGAAGTGATCTGTGGGTTTGCTAAAGAGGACAGACTTCTACATTACAGTTTAAATCATAGCCATGATACGAGAAGAGTCCTTTCAGTAAGCAGGTTGTAAGAATTCTCTGGTCTTATTAAGCCAAAGACCCATGGGACAAAGCCTATGGACTCTCTGATTCTTGCCACATGTCTTTGGTCTCTATAATTTTGTTGCTGTCCAGTTGCTAAGTTGTATCCAACTTTTTACGACCAAATGGATGGCAGTATGCCAAGCTCCTCTGTCCACTACTATCTCCTGGAGCATGCTCAAATTCATGTCCACTGAGATGGTGATGATGTTTAACCATCTCATCCTCTGATGCCCCCTTCTCCTTTTGCCTTCAGTCTTTCCCAGAATCAGGGTATTTTCCAATGAGTCAGCTCTTCTCATCAGGTGGACAAAATATTGGAGCTTCAGTTTCAGCATCAGTCTCTCCAATGAACATTTAGGGTTCATTTCCTTTAGGATAACTGGTTTTATTTCCTTGCAGTCCAATAATGAACACCAACAATATTTTTACAGGACATAAGTAGAAACTCTGAAGTAGGGGTTAGGGCCAGACAATTACAGGAGGCGTATGCCTTTGATCCATAGAATTACACTGATTTGTGCTCTGGAGTTAATTTGATTTCTTAACCCCCCAGGGACTGTGATTGATGCTAAGACCACTCAGCCCAGCTCCTTGGATTGTGCTGAAGGAGAGGATGTGAACCTGCCTTATAACCACTCTACCACTGGTGAAAATGACATTGGTATCGGCAAAATCCCAATCAGAGCCCACAGTATGTCATTCATGGCTTACGAGACACAGTGAACAGCATGGCCTCTCTGACCATAGCTTCAGACAGAAAGTCCAGCTCCTTGGTCCTGCCCCAGGTCACCCTGAGAGACACCGCTGTGTACTACTGCGTCCTGAGCGGGGCACACGGGGACAGACGGGGCTGCAGCTGCGCAGTATCTCTGGTGGGAAGAAGAGGGGACACAGTGGGGGAGCAGTCACGAGAGCAAATCTAGAGCCATCTGGAAGGAGAGTCAGAGAGCAGTGAGAGATGAGAAAAATGAAGGGAAGGAAATGGGGAGAAGATGCATAAAGAAAAGGACAAGGAAGAAGTGCTTCATTGATTGATGTGGCTGAGATGAATTATGGGTATACTAAGAATCCTAATTGCAACATAGAAATAAAGTGAGAAGCATTAGCAATGTTTCATGGTTCTTTCTCATGTCAATAAAACGTTAGTTCCAGTGTGTTAGTCTTAACCTAAAAGTAAGAAAAATACAAATAATTCTCGTTGTTCCAAAGACTTCTTTCATGTCTGACTCTTTGCCAACTCAAGAACTGTAGCCCTCCAGGCTTCTCTGTCCATGGGATTTTCTAGGCAAGAATATTGGAGTGGGTTACCATTTCCTTCTCCAGAAGATCTTCTCAATCCAGGGATCAAATCTGGTCTCCTTTGTCTCCTGAATTGTAGGTGGATTCTTTACCACTGTGCCACTTGGGAAGTGGTCCAATTTATTCTTTTTAATGTCTATGTAGTACTCTGAAATGTTCTATTATTAACTACTTTTCCATTAATAAATGTTTGTTTCTCTTACTGTGCTACCATAAAGAGTGTTGTCTTTATACAGCTTTGTAGATTGACTTTTGTATATGTGAATACATGTCTATTGTAATGGAATTTCTGAAACTGGAATGGCTGTTTGCAAAACAAGGTGCATTTAAAATTTTTTTTGATAAAGTGATAACTTTCCATTCAAGTGGTATAAACAATCATACTTCAACCAACAGGAAGTGGAAAGGTGCAGTTTGCATCTTCTAAAAATTGAGAATTATCAGCCATTTTCATTTTAGCAATCCAAATGTACTTTATCTATAGCATTTTACTGATCCCTAGTGCTTTTGAGCAATTTTTTTCTCTGTCTATTGGCACTCTTTCATTCAACCTTGTTCACATGCTTATTCCTATCTTTTGACCATTTTTTCCGTTAGATTAGTTTTATTTTTATTTGCTAGAATTATTTTGATATCTTACTTGATAATTCAAATTTTATATTTGTTAGTATGTTTTATTCTAACATACTACCATTTAGTTTTTAAATGATGTTGTTTTAGTTCTTATACTGTCAAATCTATCAAAAATTTCTTTTTGGCTTTAAAATCACTGTCTTTTTAGAAAGCCCTAAATGTGTCTTTTAATCTTCATTACCATTTACTGAGTTATTCTGAGACCTATGCCACCTATTAGAAAGCTAAGCCTCAAAGAGATTTTAAAAGTTGCCTATCTTCAGTTTTAATATGTCTTAGTCCAGCTGTTACATTTATTTTTAAATCTGCTAATGTCAAGCTCCAAAATCTTGGTATGTGTTGCTCAATGTGGCTTCGCTGGAAGCAATAGTAAGAAGAAAGCCCCCAAATAATGAATCAACTGGAAAGTCAGTGGAATGAATCACATGCCCATCGCAGAAGGTGAAACATTTCAGGGCAAAATGTCAAGTGTTAGAATAAAAAGCGTATGTTGTGACTCGAGAAAAGCAATAATCCTTAATCTGTAAAGAGACATGCTAGTCCTCTAAATACCCAAATGGCAGTAGGACTATGTGTTACTGATTGTAGCAAGATTCTGAAACATCCTTAGCTCCTTATTAGCCACACATTTTCCCCAGGTGAAAAGATTTAGAGGAAATTAGAACACAAGGTAGGAAAATAATAGAGAGATATTCTAGTCCTTGATGTGAGCAGCATCACTAACATAATATTCTTGGATCATCAAAAAGACAGAAATCTATCCTCCTGTGTAGATGTGTACCTAAATGTAAATTGCTGCATTTATCAGCCTTTGGAAATTACTTTGATTCGTGAGTTAGAGATGAGGGAACAGATACTTGTACTGAAGTCTTGGAAAGTGCAATGAGAGGCGCTGTAGCACTTTCCAAATACCAGCATATCTCTCCAGTCACATATAGTAGGTGTTCAATAAATATTTATTGAGTAAAGACTGATGATACTAATAATTACTAGGGATGCAATAAAATATTGAAAGGGTGAGTTAGAGCTTCTATAAAAATAGAAGAGAGAGTCAACCTCACACAGATTTCATAATGAAGACAGGGTTATATTTGAAAAATACTTATTTATTCATAAACTCATTAATCCGTTCCTTTTATTTCCATTTCTTTTCCTTCCTCTCTCGCTCTCTCTTTTCCTTCTTTCCTCTCTTTGCTCCTTTTTCCTATCATTATTAGTGAAATAGGTCATGTGAAACTTTAGTTTATTCCAATACAAAATTCTTTCTTCCATTAAAATTCCCAGTATGTTGTGTTTCTCATAAAGTGGTTGACACCAGATATTTTGAAAGATTAAAATTGTGTTTAACTAGAGTCCCCTGCAAAGAGGCAGGGAATTCTCTGGATTTTAGAAAAATGGATAAAAAAATAGTTATTTAGTTATCAACTGGTATTCTCATTCAATTCATCTTCCATAACTATAAGCCAGCAAAGATGTTAAAAGTCCATGTGGCATTTCAGCAAACCCATGTCCATAGGAAGCACAGTGCTTGCCAACCCAAAAGCGGTGAACAGATTTTAAAAAGCCTTTTTTGCTCTCTAATTTTTCATCTCTGTTCAGAAATAACCCTTACTAAAAAATAAATAAATAAATCAAGTGCCATTTTTATACCAAACGTGTCCTGCTTTAAATCATTCTACTGAATTTATCTTTAGAAATTATAGAATTAATGAGTACTGTTTAATAGAACTGTCATTAGTTCTATTACTAATTCTACCAATAGAGATTCACCATGAGTATATATGCTCTCACAAGAAAATTAATAGGAGTTAGTAGCTTGGAGCTCCATTGGCTCACTGTGTCTTAACTCTTTTTCCCTACAGCTAATGCATTAATAAATTGAATCAGGAAAGATTGTTGGCAGTGCACACTGAGGATTCTAATGTTTCACAAATTCTACCTGTTTGCACATCTGAGGGACTCAATCTAAGGTTAGAAGAATATCTGATTTTTCGTTACATCAGAATTGCATAACACAGGCAACATACTAAGTGATGTCTAAATTAACAATAACAAGTGTAACACAATACAGAACATAGAGAAGAAAGTATTCTGGGCACAAAGAGGATGAGAAAACTTCATAAAATAATTCATTTTAGCAGTTAGAACGAAAGTTTAGAAAACTACATTACCCATGTAATAAATACATGATAACTATGAAAGGTAAAGAAAAATTTTAAAAATAGAAGAAAACCTGAAATAAAGGAGAATGACATGACCAGATGAAGAGGGTGACAAAGTAAAATTTTGTGATAAAATTAATACTGGAAAGGTATTACACTAAAAATTGGAAAACATTTCCATCCATGTGCCAAGGATAAAGGGTTTATAAATAGCAGTCAGAATGCAGATCTGAATGTAAGAATAATGCATGAAGTTAATAGAAAAAATTCAGAACTTGTTCATTACTCTGTGTTAGATACACATTTCTTAAACAGGACACAAGAATCACTAAACATCAAAACTAATCTATATTCATATATACATTCATTTTTTGTCACTTTTCTGTACAGCAAAGATGGGCATGACATTGTAAATCAACTACCCTTCATTAAAAAACTGATCTACATTAAAATTATTTCAAGAGTTAAAAGGATAACTAGAAAATCTATTAAAGGATAGCTAGTGGATATATTTACAATATTATTATCTTATCAAATGTAATATTGATTATCAAAAGTAATATATTACCAAGCATTATCTATCACATATATCATCAAAGGGATCATTTTGATTTAAAAATCTCTTTCAAATCAACAAGAAAACAAGCAAATTGATAGAAAAGACTAAAGTCTGAAGTAGGTTTTTGACAACAGCAGATATTCAGATAGTCAATAAACATGTCATTCATACAGGATACATAAGCTGACGTAGCTAATTTACACGGGCAGAAATCAGAATACTGTTATATGCAGCGCAATATCATAAAGAGCACTGTAGGGCTGGTAAAGCTCTGTTTCTTGATTTGAGTGCTGGTTAAAAGAGTGTTGGTTATGTGAAAATTTACCAGGCTGTACTCTTATATTACATTTTCCTATATGAATATAATACTCCAATAAAAACTAAAATGATACATGATGACCTCCTACTAATTATAAGGTAACAATGAACTAAAACTGAAATTTCAGGTGCTTTCATCCTAGTCTTCCTTTTCTGCTCCTGAAATATTTAAGTAAGAGCAGATTTGTGAAACAAGCATGACTTCCGACCAGGGATAAGCCTTCTCTTAATAGACCATAGATGAGAAATGTGTTATTGGCCTTTTTCATCTCTCCGGGGTACAAATGTGACTTTTGACCTTTGGTATGTAGTATCAGGACTCCCCTGGGGGCTTAGCGGTAAAGAATCCGCCTGCAATGCAGGAGCCACAGGAGTCTCAGGTTCGATCCCTGGGTCGGGAAGATCCCCTGGAGAGGGCATGGCAACCCACTCCAGTATTCTTGCCTGGAGAATCCCATGGACAGAGGAGCCTGGCAGGCTACAGTCCACAGGGTCAGAAAGAGTCCATAGAGTCACTTCATGACTGAAGTGACTTAGCACGCATGCACTCATGTATTAGCAAGGTACTAACCCACTGACATTTGGCATTATTAGGAAAAGTAGAAAAGTTTAGTGAATAGGAAAGGGGGATAAATTGCTCAGGATGCTTGCATCTTACTGATTAGAACAGAGTTCAAGCTGATCTCAAGCTATGAAAGTCTGGGGAAGTTATGCATTTTTGTCTAGAAACATTGCTGAAAAACAGAACACAGAGATTCTGGTAAGGATGAAGAAGTAAATCTACTTGTAGGCAATGCATAGTATCTGCCATAGCCTTTCACCTAAACATTAAGGTGAAAGTGTAGGTCCCTCAGTCGTGTCCGACTCTTTGAGACCCCACGGGCTATACAGTTCATGGAATTCTCCGGGTCAGAATACTGAAGTGGGTACCCTTTCCCTTTTCCAGAAGATTTTCCCAACCCAGGTTTCGAACTCAGGTTTCCCGCATTGCAGGAGGATTCTTTACCAGCTGAGCCACAACGGAAGCCCAAGAACAGTGGAGTGGGTTGTCCATCCCTTCCCCAGCGGATCTTCCCGACCCAGGAATTGAACCGGGGTCTCCTGCATTGCAGGTGGATTCTTTGCCAACTGAGCTATCAGGAAAGCATTTAAGGGCTCTTGAAACACTGTGGCATTCTGTGCAGTCAATGAGATTTATTAGCCAACATCTTTATCCTTAACATTATCTCAGAATCTAGTGCGTGGTTCCCGTTTGCTGTAAAAGCAGAAAAGGGAGTTCATCTTATCTTTGGATTTCAAAGGCTGGTGAAATGGAAGAGAGAGGGGAATATTTATAAAGGAACTTTGGAATGATTATCCTTACACTCCATGTTAGTTAAGGAAGCAATAGCCTCTGTGAAAATTCCTTCCACATGGTCTTAACTAAAAACTGACCATTTATAATACCTTTCTCTCTCTTGAAGTTGCTCCTAATTCTTTCTCATCTAAAACACTTCCAATTTAGTGATGGGAACAGTATTCTCTTCATAACCACATCCGTGCAAAAATAGACTCTTGTCTTTGCTCTCAGTCTTAAACAGAGACCTCAATCCTGGACAGTCCAGGAAGGAGAGATTTCCATTCAGAACTGTACTTACTAGAAGAGTGAATTTGACTACTTCCATTGGTATCAGCAATACCCTGGCAAAGGCCCTGCATTATTGATAGCCATCCATTTGGTTGCAAATAAAAAGTAAGATTAACAGTTTTCCTCAGTACAGTGCCAAACAGCTCTCACGGCACATCACAGCTTCCCAGCCTGGAGATGCAGCATCTACTTCTGCAGCAAGTGCCGACTGCTCCCCTGGGCACTTGCAGCCTGTGCCCAGATCTGCAGCCGAGGATCCAGACACACCCTGTTGTGCAGATTAAATACACACGCGCTCACACAATTTGTTTGTGCATAAGAAGACTTAATATATTTAAGAAAGTTGAAATTATACAGAATTTATTCTTTGATCAGTAGTGAAATTGACTTAGAAAATCAATAGCAAAAAGATATCTTTAGAAACTCCCAAATATTTGGAATTCAGGCATTAAGTTTTAATGTAACCTATAAGTTAAAGAAATAATTACTTGGCTGTTAGAAAGTATTTGGAAAGAAAATATAGTGAGAACATATATATATACATATTATGAGATACAGGTAATATCTCATAATATCTCATAATAGATTCTGGTAAAGAATCTGCCTGCAATGCAGGAGACCTGGGTTCAATCCCTGGATTGGGAAGATCCCCTGGAGAAGGGAAAGGCTACCTGCTCCAGTAGTCTGTCCTCAAGAATTCCATGAACTGTATAGGCCATGGGGTCTCAAAGAGTCACACATGATTAAGCTACTTCCACTTTCAATTTCATAGGTAATATGTTACATAGGAAGAGTTCATCTTTTTAAATACTTATATTTCTAAAGAAAAATTCTGCAAAACAATAATCTAAGCTTTCAACAAAAAAGATAGAAGAACAAATTACAACTAATATAAACTGAAATAAGAAAATAATAAAAATGTCAAGTTGGTAAAACAGAAGGAAAATGATAGAAATACCCATGAGATACAAAGTTAAGTTTGCTAAAATGATTAATAAACTATATCTTCCTAGACAGAATTAGCATGGTAAAAAAAGAGAAAACACAAATTAGAAATACAAAGAATGAAAAAGTAAAATATTGTACAGATGTTACAATGTTAAAAAGATAGAGTTCCTCTGCTGTCTACCTGAAACTATCACAGCATTATGAATTGGCTATACTCCAATACAAGATAAAAAGCTCAATAAAAGTGAATAAAAAGGGAAAATAAAAAATTATTAAGAAGATAATGCTACTGACTCATCCCAAGTGGGGATGTGGGAAAGTGGAGAAATTTGAATTTTTGGCAAGGGTGCAATGACAATTCAATGCAGTAATGATAGTCATATGAACAAATGATTTAGGGACAATTGGATATTCCTAGGCAAATTAGTGAATCTTGGCCTAAATCTCACACCTTATACAAAAATTTGAGGAGAATCTCAAAATGGACTGTATATGTAAGTGTAAAATCTAAAACTCTAAATCTTTTTGAAAAAAAAACAAAAAACAAAACTTCAGGACCAAGTGTTAGACAAAATGATTTTTGTCATGATGTTAAAGCACAATCAATAAAAAATAAAATATTTCATCAAAAGTAAAAATGCTTGCTCTGTGAAAGATACTATTAAGAACATGTAAAGGACAAACCACAAAATGGCAGGAAATATTTTCACAATGTATTTTCATCAAAGGATGGTGTTCAGAAAACAATGAACTGTCTAATCTCAGTAGGAAGAAAACAAGTAGTCCAACTGGAAATGGTTCATCCAAACATATCATGGAAGAGCTATGTGTTAGGGAAATAAGCATATAAACAGATGCTCAACATCATTAACCACCAAGGAAATGCAAATTAAAGCCACAATGAGATACCATTCCACATCTTGCTTAATGGCTAAGATGAAAATTACTCATGATAACCAAGTTCTGGCAATGATGTAGAGAAGCTGGACCACTCACACATTGCTGGTGAGTAAATGGTGCAGTCATTCTGGAAGACAGTTTAGCAGTTCCACATAAACTTAAATATTCACCCACTTTACAACTCAGCAATCACACTCTTTTATGGGCATTTGAGTTTCTTACTTAGTAATTTCCAGGTATATGAAGCTGATCAATTATCTGGTCCTGTGCTCATTTTGCAGATATCCAAATAACCCACCAGTTTAATATCATACGGTCAGATGGTAAAGAATCTGCCCACAATGCAGGAGAGCTGTGCCTGATTCCTGGGTCAGGAAGATACCCTAAAGAAGGGAATGGCTACCATTCCAGTATTCTTGCCTGGATAATTCCATGGGCAGAAGTCCTGCTCATCTTTGGATAATGAGGACCCATTAGAAATTGTAAAGATCAAATTTTATATTAAGAATTACAAGGCAATGTACAATTTTTCCCTGAGTTACTTCTAGTTTTCTCATCCACCCTTTTCTGCCACATACTTTAGATGTACATCAGCCACCTTAAAATAAAACTATTTATACTGATATTAAGCACTTTCCTTAATCTGAATCTTTGCAGATGCTGTCCTCTTTGGTCAGAATGGTTTTTCCCAAGTACTTATTCAAAACACATATATGTACTCAACCTTTACAGCTCAGTTCAAGCAACATTATTTCTTATGTGAAATCTTAGAGGATAATATTGCTAACTTTTAATTATAAATATTCTTGGATCTCGTCCCCTCTTAAGATGGTTTGACAGGAATATTTGCTACTGAGGGCCATCTTATATTTATATTCATTCAAACTGTTTCCTACGAGGCATGAAGAGATTCTGTTTAGACCACAAACCAAAGCATGGTCAGGTTCCCTTTTTTTCATTTAGCAAATATCTCCCTCACAGCACAAGCCCAAGAGATAGGCCACAGCAAATATGATGGTGTGAGTTGGGAAAGCACGGCCTTCTCCAGGGGGTGACTGTTCTGTCTTGGTTTACATCCTGCTGTGTAAACTGTAGCAGGGCTCCTGATCTGCATGAAGACCAGGGAACTTTTAAAGCATCCCCAAGTGCTGCTCTAGACCCCTTGCTCTTTTAGGGTGGAGGTGAAGCCTTTAGCAACATAGCATTGCTAGATTTGTCTTCATTTGGGGGTCCAAATCCAACATGCCTGAAAAGGAGAAGTTATCCCAATGACGTGCATTTCAAAGAACTTTGAACTCATGATGTTTTCCTTTTCCATTACATCCTAAATCTGCTTCTCTTTCTGTTTCTATATATAAAATAATTCAGATTCAGATTTACTTTTGACTTTAAAGAAGTTTTGAGATTTCTACTGTTTGTATAATTACATGGCAAAACTTCAAAGATGTTAAGGATCTTATAGTGAGTTGGAGGGCGGGTCCCGAAAGATACATTCACATCCTAACCCACAGAAATTGTGAATGTGAACTTATTTAACAAAGAACCTTTTCAAATGAAATTAAGCAAAGGATATCAAAATCCAATCATACTGGATTATATTGGTGGGGCCTCAATCCAGTAACAAGTGTCCTTTTAAGAGACACGCAGGTGAGAAGGCATCGTGAGGTCTTTTTGATGGAGGAGGAGGCTGGAGGTGTACAGTCACTAGCAAAGGTGCACCTGGAGCCACCAGAAGCCAGAAGAGGTGAGGAATCAGTCTCTCCTAGACCATCTGGAAGGAGTATGTTCCTGCTGACACCTTGTTGTCAAACTTCTGCCCTCCAGGTTACAGGGAACTGATTCTTGTTTTCTGGAGCCATCAAATTTGTGATAATTTGTTATGGGAGAACTAGGGCTGTTCTGCCCATAGTTCGAGTCCCCAATCGGGAAAGAAGACTCCTCGAAACAATGTAACTTGCAATAGGGGAATTTATTACTGACTCGAGCCAGGGCCTCCCGCCCTCACCAAGTGTGTGAGGACGAAAAGGCCCCGAGCCCCAGTTCTCTCGGGTATTTATTAGGTCAAAAAAGCAGCAGGTAGTTGGCGCAAGCGGATTGGTTACACAGTTGCAAGGTAATTTTTGTTGGCCCAATCCTTCGTGGGCTTTCAGCTTTCCCCTCATAGGTTCCTTTTTTCTGGCTAGGCATATGTTGATTGGCTGGCTCGAGGTGGCCTGATAATTATGTTACCCCGGGAAACCAGGCCTACTCCTAATCTAGGCTGCCTGTCATGGCGTTAGCTGTGAGAGCCTCACATTTCCCCCCTGTCTTTGTACTTTTGTAGAGGAATCCTTCTCTTCACTCTGTGAAATTGACTGATATTGTTGTCTCAATACCATAATTTGGATGGTATTTAGGCGCTACCTAATAAATGAGACCAGACAGTTTAAAATGCATGGACCAAAGGTCAGTAACAATATTAATATTATGAGTGGACCCAGGAGGGTGGAAATCAAAGTGGTCAGCCAGGGGGAGTGCTGAAACCAGATTCAAACCAGTCTTGTTGGGCTTCTCGTTCTCTCTTCCGCTGGGCTAGTCCCTCTCTTACTTTCTGGAGAGATTTTTGGACCACCCCTGAATGGTCGATATAGAAACAGCATTCTTCTCCCAGTGCTGCACATAATCCTCCTTGTTGCAGAAACGACAAATCTAAACCTCTCCTATTCTGTAACACTACTTCAGCCAAGGAGCTCAAGGATTCTTGGAGGTGTGAAATGGACTTCTCGAGTTGCTCAATATCTTCATCTATTGCAGCCCTTAGTTGATTATACTGTTTATCTTGCAACGTTAAGGCTGCGATCCCACTTCCTGTTCCTATAGCACCCAATAGGACTCCTAAAGTCAGGGCAGTGACTGGTTCTCGTTTTACCCTATATTGACCCGATGGGTCTGACCTTGGTTGCAGCTCTTCCTTTGAGTAATAGTTTAGCTGGGGGATCAGGTGGACTAGGACACAGAAATCTTGGGAGGCATTAAGTGCTGCCTTATGGACACATGGGGTTATTCTGGTGGAGCAAGCCCACCACCCGTTTTCTGGTGGAAGTACCCACTGGTGAGTAGAATTGGGGAGGCTAGTCCTAGGGACTGAATTATTATTATTATTACATAGGTGTTGATAAGTCTTAGGGATAGTTCCTATACAGGTGACTATGCCCGTAATGGAGCCTACTGTCAATCAGCCTGACCCAGGTTGTTGCTGCCATCTGCAGGCCGAGACATCAGAGGTCACATTGAATCTTGAAGAAAAGGTAACCACCTCATAATAGGGAGGCCTAATATTATAGCAAAGCCAGCAACCATTTGTTAAGTCCGGACGAGAGGCATTTAGGGTGAGATAAGCTGAGGAGATCATTTTCATAAGGGAGTCTGTTGGTGGAGACATGTCAACTCTGGGGGATCCCACGGTGCGTGGAGTCGATCTATTAGCCTGACTTTGGTTCTGGGAGGGAGGCTTTGGGGTTGTTCCCTGGTTTGGTCCTAAGGCTTCTTTGGGTGCCAAATAGAGCAGTCCCAGTTTTAATTTAAGCTCGAACCGGAATCCTGTGTCATAGCCAGTCTTGTAAAGACGGAGGCCCCAAGCTCGGCCAACATCCCACCTGGTAAATTTCTTTCCTTTGTCTGTGAATTTGATCTGTAATGGGAAACATTGTCCGGGTTTGGATGATACTCCCTTAGTTGGACATTTCTGGGAATTCGGAGGTGATTTTACCTGAATGAGGTCCTTGTCGGAGTTAGTGAGCCAATGGACTGTTCCCGTGGTTTCGCAACCCCAAGTGGAGCAATAAAAAGAGTCAACTCCCCCACACTTTTCAATTTGGTTTCGATCCCTTCCTCCCTCTGGGCAGACATAGACAGGCACCTGTTCATAGTACTGTGGGCCTTTTCGCTCACAGTTACGGGTGAACAGACCGAAAAAGCCGTGGGCAAAGAACTTGGTCAGTTGGTGGGGACCAAACCCATTACTGTCAGCCGCCAGCATGCACAAATCAAAGGTCAGTACTGGCCACCATGTCCCTTTGGGGGCCACGTTGGAGCTCGAATTAAGCACTTCTCCAGTCTCAGGATTGTAGATCACCCAAATCAGGTTAGCCGGCTGATGGGGGTTGTGGCTGGTTGCTCCTGGGCCGATGGAAACTGTTATCAGCAGGAGAGTTAAGAGGGCTCCCGTCGTACGAGTTTCAGTTTCAAAGGATTTGACGGGTGAGGTCTTGCCTCCCATTCTGCTTGCACCTCCTCCTGTTCTTCCGGGGTGGCTTGCCGCACGTGATTGCAGTGAACCCAGGGCCCGATCCCGTCGACCTTAACAGCAGTAGGAGTGGTAAGGAGAACAACATAAGGGCCTTTCCATCTAGGTTCTAATGCTTTAGATTGGTGTCGTTTTATCCAAACCCAATCACCCGGGCCAATATTATGTGAGGGGATGGTCCTCTTGCTTGGACCCTCGTGTATCTCTCGAATTAATTTCCAAACATGGCTATGCACCTTACTTAATGCCATCAGTGTTTGCTGGAATTGTCCCAAGGTAGTGGGTGGTAGGCATGTTCCCTCGAATATAGGACACACAGGAGGGGGTCTTCCATACAGAATCTCAAAAGGGGTAAGATTCAGCTTATAAGGGGTGTTACGCACTCGAAAGAGCATGAAGGGAAGGAGGGTCACCCAGGCCCCGCCAGTCTCCACTGCCAACTTTGTCAAAATTTCTTTTAGGGTCCGATTCATTCTTTCAACCTGTCCTGAGCTCTGGGGATTATATTCACAATGTAACTTCCATTTTGTCCCCAGAGCTTGGGCCAGCCCTTGTACAATTTGGCTCACAAAGGCAGGTCCGTTATCAGAGCCCATAGACACTGGCAGCCCGTACCTAGGCACTATCTCCTCTAAGATCTTTTTAGCAACCACTGTTGCTGTCTCTCCCTTAGTGGGGATGGCTTCTACCCACCCCGAGAAGGTATCTACCAGAACCAACAGATAGCGATACCCGTACTTGCTTGGCCTTACCTCAGTGAAATCTATCTTCCAGTGCTGCCCTGGCTCTTCCCCTCAGTACCTCGTTCCAGTGTGCTGCCTTTTCCCTGTCCTCATCAGCAGGCACGCTTTGCAAGCCTGGATTATTTCTCGTACAGTTGCATTTTGTCGAGGGAACCTCAGACAGGCTGTCTGGAGAAGTGTCAAGGTCTTTTTCTCCGCCAAGTGTGTAGTTGTGTGCAGGTGTTCATATAGGTGACAACCAGGATGGCAGGCAAATCAGGTTGTTGTTTTGATCTCGGTACCATCCATCTTTGTCATCCTTCTGGAGGGTGGTATCCTCGTTGATCCAAACGAGGTCAGGGAGGGAATAGTCGGGGACTGGTGGCAGAGCCCCCATACCAGGAGGTGGAAGTCCCATGCCTAATATGGGGGGGGGGGGGGCGGGGCGTAGTCCCGGCTGGCCGCTTCTCGAGCGGCCGCATCAGCAGTCCGATTGCCCTGTGCCCTAGGGTCTTCTCCTTTCTGGTGACCGGGGACATGTACAATTGCTACTGCCCTGGGCAGTTAAACAGCTTTCAGGAGCCTGTGGATCTCGGGCAAATTCTTGACTTCTTTTCCCTCCGCTGTTCTAAATCCCCTTTCCTGGTATATCGGACCTTGAATATGGACAGTGCTAAAAGCATATCGGCTGTCCATAAAAATGGTGACTCTCTTCCCTTTTGCTTGTTCCAGAGCCTGTATTAGGGCAATCAACTCTGCTTTTTTTTTCAACTCTGCTTTTTGTGCAGACGTGTTTGGGGGAAATGTCTCAGCCCATATTGTCTGTCCTTAATCATCAACTATAGCGGCTCCCCCCTTCCTTTGTCCATCTTTTACATAGCTGCTCCCATCAGTGAACCATACTAGCTCACTGTTGTTTAGCGGCACATCAATTAAGTCTTTTCGAGCCGCCAGGGCCTCAGCCAGTATCTCACTGCAATCATGGAGAGGGCGGTCCTTCTCTGGGTTAGGTAGAAGCGTGGCTGAATTCAGGAAGCAAGGGGTCTGAAAATGCACCCATGGGGCATCAAGCAGCAGGGCCTGGTAATGTGTCAAACGGGCACTGGAGATCCACTTACCCGGCGGCTGTTTTAGAACCCCTTCGATGGTGTGGGGGGTGTAAACCCAGAGTTGCTGTCCATATTTCAACTTGTCGGCGTCGCGGACGAGGAGGGCAGTGGCTGCAATGATGCGGAGGCAAGGGGGGCCACCCAGAGGCCACTGGGTCCAATCGCTTTGAAAGGTGTGCCACCGGCCGCTTCCATGGTCCCCATTGTTGTGTCAAGACCCCCTTTCTTATTCCTTGCTTTTCATCTACAAACAGCTGGAATGGCTTATTTGGGTTAGGCAGGGCAAGGGCTGGGGCTTCTAGTAGGGCCCATGTGAGTGTATGGAAAGCCTGTTTCCTTGGCTCAGTCCAAGTCCAGTTTAGGGTCTCTTTACTTCCCTCATACATGGGCTGGGCCTTCTCAGCAAACCCCATGATCCACAGTCTACAATATCCAACAGTCCCCAAAAACTCTCTCACCTGGCGGGGGGTCTTGGGTTATGGTATCTGCAATATCGTTTTCTTCATGGCCTGAGTTAGCCACCTTTGCCCCTGCCTGATCTTATACCCCAAATAGGTGACTTCTTGCCGGGATATTTGTGCCTTCTTTGCACTAGCACGATAGCCCAAGTTGCCTAGAGTCTGTAAGAGGTCCCCGGTGGCACGGCTGCATGCCTCCTCTGTGGTTCCAGCCAACATAAGGTCATCCACATATTGCAGCAGGATGACCTCTGGGTGGCGAGTCCGATATTCAAAGAGGTCCTCACTCAAAGCCTCATTAAACAAGGTAAGGGAGTTTTTGAACCCTTGTGGGAGGCGGGTCCAAGTTAGTTGTACTACCGGTTGGACTTCCCCCTCAGTCCACTCAAAGGCAAATATCTCCTGGCTCTGGGCCGCCAGGGGTAGGCTGAAAAAAGCATCTTTCAAGTCCAACACAGTGTACCAAATGTACTCAGGCAGCAGACTGTTCAGGAGGGTATACAGGTTGGGGACAGTAGGGTGTATGTCACTCACCTGCTTGTTGACTTCTCATAGGTCTTGGACAGGTCTGTAATCTGTACTCCCTGGTTTCTTCACCGGTAGTAAGGGGGTGTTCCAAGGAGATTGGCACCGCTTGAGAATTCTGGCATCCATGAGCCGTCGAATGTGGGGAGTGATCCCCCGCCGCGCCTCCTGGCTCATAGGGTATTGACTCACCCTCACAGGAGTCACCTCGGTTTTTAGTTCGATGACGACTGGATGTCTCTGTTTAGCCAGTCCCATTCCTGCTGTTTCTGCCCATGCCAACGGATATTTGTGGACCCATGGTTGTATATCTGGTACTATAACCTCTGAGGGCTTAGGCACAAAAAGTCTGTATTCATCTTAAAGCTAGAGACAAGACATGTATCGGCTATCCAAGTCCATCCGTGACTGATATTCCCCCAGGGTCAAAATGGATCTGAGCATTAACTTTAGTCAACAAGTCCCGTCCAAGTAGAGGGACTGGGCATTCTGGTATCACCAAAAACGAATGGGACACCTGGTAGGTCCCCAGATTTACTTTCCATTCCGTGGTCCAACAATATCCTTCTGTCCCCGTGGCTCCCCGCACCAAGCTGGTTTTCTTAGACATTGGTCCCAGTTTTTGATTTAAAACAGAGTGTTGGGCGCCAGTGTCCACCATGAAGCCAACGGGTTTCCCCTCCACATGTATGGGTACCCAGGACTCAGGGAGGGGTGCCGAGTCTTGACTCCCTTACTCACTGTCTTCCCCCGCATATAGAACTCGAGTTCCAGGGGAAATTCTCTCTCTCTGGGTTGTTCCTCTCTTCGGGTCCCTCTTAGGGCACTCATTTTTCCAGTGCCCCCGTTCTTTGCAGTAAGCGCACTGATCTTTCTTTAGAGCCTGCCTTTTTGATCTCTCTTTTTCTCCCGTCTGGGGGCCTCGAGGCTCCCTCAATTCTGTTCCAGCCTTCATCCCTGCAAAAAGAATCTTGGCTAGCTCTCTCTGGTTCTTCCGGTTTTCCTTCACCCTATGTTCCCTATCTTCTTTCCTGATCTTCTCAGCTAGTTCCCTTTCCTCCCGATGAAGTCGTTCCTCCCTTTCTTCTGGGGTCTCCCTATTATTAAATACCTTTTCAGCTGCTTTCAGTAAGTCTTGTATTGTCTGTTCTCCTAACCCCTTTATCTTTTGTAATTTCCTCCTAATATCTGGGGCTGCCTGATTCACAAACGCTAGTAGAACTGCAGCGCGTGATTCCTCAGCCTGGGGGTCCATAGGTGTATATTGCCTAAAGGCTTCCATTAGCCTCACTAGGAAGGCTGATGGGCTCTCAGTGGGCTCTTGCCTTACTAAATTTACCTTCGCCAAATTTGTCGGCTTCCTAGCTGCGGCCCGCAGGCCAGCCATTAGAGTTTGGCGGTACACTCGGAAATGCTCCCTACCTTCCACTCGCTTAAAATCCCAGTTAGGTCGCAACAGAGGAAACCCCTCGTCCACAAGATGAGGCTGGGCGGTTGGTCTCCCGTCAACCCCCGGGACCCGTTTCCGCGCCTCTGCCAGGATTCGCTCCCGTTCTTCCGTGGTGAAGAGCGCCTGCAACAGCTGCTGACAATCATCACAGGTGGGGTTATGAGTGAACAAAATGGAATCTAAGAGGTCAATGAGGCCTTGGGGTTTCTCCGAAAAAGGAGGATTTTGGGTTTTCCAATTATACAGATCACTCGTGGAAAAGGGCCAGTACTGATAGGTTCGCTCTCCGTCCGGGTTAGCTGGTCCCACTTGGACGGGGAGTGCCTGTACAGTAGATGAAGGTAACTATGGGTCCCCAAGATCCTGCTCACCCCTGTTTCCTCTATTTCTTCTCTGGGGTCGGGGTTCTCTTATCCCTTCTGATTCATCGGGGGGGGGGGCTCTTCCCCCCAGGGGAACCTGCAACGGAGGAGGGGCATATGGTGGGGGCCTAATTTCCATCTCCAAGTCAATCAGGTTCCAGTACGAGTATTCCTACAAGACCAGTTTGGGGCCCTTATTCTTCTCGGCTTCCTCTGGGGGAGTGGGGGTTTGCATAACCAGGGCCTGTACATTAGGAGAATCAGGGAGTTTGTGAACAAAAGGTTTTAACCATTCGGGCGGATCTTCTACTAGATCTTGCCAGACCATAACATATGAGACTTGGCCCGGGTGGCCCCAGGGATCAGGAGCCATAACTTTCTCTTTCACCACCTGAATAATAGAAAGTTGAAAAGTTCCCTCTGGAGGCCATCCAACTTGGAAGGCGGGCCACTCTGCAGAGCAAAAGGTTATTAATTTACTCTTTTTAACCAGTAGCGACAGATCATATGCTCTAGCCCTGACATCCAAGAAATGATCAGTCATGAGAGAGAGTGGGGTAGATTCTCCTTGCCTCATAGCGAGAGTCAGAAGAAGGTCACCGAGAATTACCAAAAAATCCTATCGGGAGTGGTGGCGGCCAGGAGGTTGCGCTTGTGGTATGCTTTGTGGAACTATTTGAGTGCCTTAGTCATTGCACGGAAGTTTTCTTGTTGGGGGCGGGCACCCTAAGGGTTTCTAGCCTGTTCCGTGACCCCCTTATCCTTTCACGGTAGTCTTCCAGTGGCAGGCGCCCTATCGGCTCTTAAGTGCCTGTCCCGTGCCCACACAGACGGGTTTTTATTTGGCCAGATTCTCGGTTTAGAATACGAGAAAAAAGAAAAGAGTTTCACCCTGTTGGGCTCCTGTTACTGGGGCTGAATTGTTGGGAGGCCTTCAGAATCCGCCACGGAGTAGCCCTGGCCAGACTCGTCAGTTGCCCCGACAACTGTCTGCCTGTTCACTAAAACTCTCAGAAACAGAAATGAGGCTCCAAGACTTTATAGGAGGAAGTAGACAATGACACACCAGAGAACAACGAGACAGGAGACAATGCTGGCAGTAATACAGACGTGAAAGGGCATAGAAAAACACACAGACAGACACACATCAGCCGACAACACAGAACTGGGGGGCGGGACCCCCTGAGTTTTCTCACCAGATAGAAAGCTTTCTCCTGTGCCAGATACCTTCCTGCTTCACAGCAGGGCCCCGGATTTACACTGGACTTTTCCAGACCTGCCTGAGCACCGGTGCTATTACCTGTCCTTTTTCCCCTTTGTTACAAAGAGTGTTCTTCCCCGGTCAAGGGATCCCGGACGAGCCCCCAAATGTTCTGCCCGTAGTCTGAGTCCCCGGTCGGGAAAGAAGACTCCTCAAAACAATGCAACTTGCAATAGGGGAATTTATTACTGACTCAAGCCAGGGCCTCCCGCCCTCACCAAGTGTGTGAGGACGAAAAGGCCCTGAGCCCCAGTTCTCTCGGGTATTTATTAGGTTAAAAAAGCAGCAGGTAGTTGGCACAAGCGGATTGGTTACACAGCAGGTAGTTGGCACAAGCGGATGGTTACACAGTTGCAAGGTAATTTTTGTTGGCCCAATCCTTCGTGGGCTTTCAGCTTTCCCCTCATAGGTTCCCTTTTTCTTGCTAGGCATATGTTGATTGGCTGGCTCCAGGTGGCCTGATAATTATGTTATCACAGGAAACCAGACCTACTCCTAATCTAGGCTGCCTGTCATGGCGTTAGCCGTGACAGCTTCACAGGGCTACTGGGGCTAACACAGTTTTCAAAAGGTAGCATTTCTAAATAGCTACAAGCAACTCCTGACTGTTTACATTCATGGAAGGGCACTTTTAAATTGCTGTTTTGGACATTTGCATTAAAATTCTCACATATGCAAACATATATATTTATTTATCATTTAGCAAATATTAGAGTAACCACTGTTTACCAGGTATTACTGGATCAGCAATTTTTGATCCAGTCACAGAGTGGCAGCATCTGCAAACACAGACATTCCATGAGGAAGATGGGTGGATAATAAGGTAGTAAGTCTGATTGGCTGTCTCAAATTGTAGTCACTCCTTTCTATTTGCTTTACAAAAGGCAGTATAGACCAGGTTTCTATAGGTCTGGAAGAAGCTGATACAAGGGAAACCCTTTCAGGAGCAGGCAGATGCAGCAACAGTTTCTGAAGAGGAAGAAAAGGGAGATGCTACTGTTAGCACTAGGGTTGATCTTATGGATACAAATATCACATGAGTTTGGGGTTTCCCTGATTGCTCCCAGAAAATTCAGCACAGAGGAATCTTATCTGCAGGCAACTGTAGGAGTGGGATTTTCTGATTGAGAGCAGGATGTTGAGAAAGCATAAAAACTAAAATGTGGGAGATAGAGGGAGTTGGGGAGAGAGACATGGAAAGAAGGAGAAAATACACAAGAAAAATGAGAGACCATGACAACTGAGAGAATAAACATCTAATCAGACTTTCTCTGTTACTTCTCACTGCTTTTCTGAACAGCAATGAGTAAACAACAGCTAAAACATTTTCCTGAATTCTTGCTTCTGCAAGAAGGAGAGAACTTCACCACAAACTGCAATTCCTCAAGCACATTTTACAGTTTACAGTGGTATCAGCAGAGGCCTGGGGGAAGTCCTGTCCTCTTGATGATATTAACTAAGGGTGGAGAAGTGAAGATGGTGCAGAGATGGACAGATTGGTGTGGAGAGTCCAGACAGCAAAGCTTCCTGCACCTCGCAGCTGCCCAGCTCTCAGACGTAGGAACCTACTTCTGGGCAAGGGGACAGTGCTCTGGAAGCACCTGCTGTCTGTCCCCAAACCTCACTGTGGGCTCCAGGGTCGCTCCTCCTCATCTCTCCCCAGAGCAGTGGCTAGAGAAAGCTGAAGTCATGATGTCTATGAAGAAATTGAAGTTTTAATAAAAAAAATCACCAGACTCAGTGTCACTGAAGAATTTTGTCAAACATTGAATTGTACACAATTTCTTTCAGAAAATAGAAAGAAAATAATTCTTCACTCATTTTATGAGGCTAATATTACCCTGATATCTAAATCAGACAAAGACCATAAAGAACCAAAAACTACATAAAAATATCTTTTATCTAGAAGATAGACACAAATTTATTAAAATATTTTAGCAAGTAAAATTCATTGATATATAAAATGAATAATATACTGAGCACAAATGTAATTTCTTTCAAGGGTGCAAGACAATTTAATATTGAAAATCAATGGATGGAATTCACCATATGAACAGGGTAGAAAAGAAAAATCATATCATCATATTAACCTAGTCAGAAAAAAAGGATTTGCAAAAATTCAGTAGTCAGTTATGGTAGAAACTCTGAGCAACACAAGAATAGTGGGGAATCTCCTCAATACCTAATGGTATTCTTACTAGTAAAACACTATGATTTTCTCTAAGAAAGAGAACAAAACCAGAGTGTCCTTTCTCGTCACTCTTTCTGTACAGTGCTAGATGTTGGAGACAGTGCAATAAAGAAAGTAGATGTAACAATCTTATAGAGTTGAAAGAAAAAGTGAAACTGCCATTATTTGCTGGTAACATGATTATCTATGTAGAAAATCTGAAGAATATATCCCTAAAATTATATTAAGGAAATCCAAATTAAAATTACAAAGAGAAACCACTTCACATCTATCATAAGGGCCAAAATTAAAATTACTGACAATACCAAGTTCTGGCAAGGAAGCAGAGAAATTGGATCACTCATACATTGCTGGTGGGTGAATGGCCCAGTCATTCTAGAAAACAATCCAAGAGTTTCACATAAACTTAAATATTCACTTACTGAACAACCCAGCAAACACACTCCTGGATATTTAGGCTTGAGAAATGAAAACTTTATATTCACCGAAAAATATGTACATTAGTACCGGAAATTAACCAGTGATCTTCACTGAATGAACAGATAAATATCCTGTAGTGCATTCACACAATGAAATAGTATTTATACATCTTTCTCAACTTCAATAGGGTTATTTTGCAATAAATCATTTTAAGTTGAAACAATAGTAAGTCAAAAGTTCATTTAATATGGGAAGGAAATCTAAAAAAGAGTGGAGATAAATGTAACTTGTGTAACTGATTCTCTTTGCTGCACTGCAGAAAGCGACATTGTAAAGAAATTATACTTCAATACAAATAGATTAAAATTAAAAAAAAAAAAAAAAAAGCCCACCTAATATATTTAACCTAGCTTCCCTTGAAAGTGAAAGTCGCTCAGTCGTGTCTGACTCCTTAAGACCCCATGGACTGTCCACGAAATTCTCCAGGCCAGACGACTGGAGTGGGTAGCCTTTCCCTTCTCCAGGGCATCTTCCCAATCCAGGAATCGGACACAGATCTCCTGCATTGCAGGCGGATTCTTTACCAGCTGAGCCACAAGGGAAACCCCAGAATACTGGAATGGGTAGCCTATCCCTTCTCCAGAGGAACTTCCCAAACCAGGAATAAAATCAGGGTCTCCTGCATTGCAGCAAATTCTTTACCAATTCACCTATCAGGGAAGCGATAACTTCCCTTAAATGTGGTCAACACTTACATTAGCCTACAGTTGGGAAAAAATTATCTCACACAGTCTATTTTATACTAAAATGATTAAAATCTTATGTAATGTATTGAATACTGTACTGAAAGTGAAAATCAAAATGGTTATACAGGTATGAAATGGCTGTAAATGTGTCGCTTGTTTACACTCATGATTTTGAGGCTGGCCAGGAGCTCAGCTCACTGCTGCTGCCCAGAGTCACCAGGAAATATCATACTGCATGTTGCTAGCCCAGGAAAAGATAAAATTTCCATATTCCAGGTATGGTTTCTACTGAATGCATACCACTTTCTCACTACTGTAAAGTCAAAAATCCTAAGTTGAATTATCCTAATTAAGTTGGGGACAGTCTGTAGTGATTAAAAGGAAAAGATTATTGACATATGCAGTAGTCTAGATGGATCTCAGGATGTTATGCTGAGTAAAACAAAATCAATCTCAGAGGCTACATGGTGTATGGTTACACTTACTGGATTATTATGATTGCATACATAGTGTGATTCTATTTACACAACATTCTCAACAGGACAAAATACAGAGATGAAAGGAGATCAGTAGTGAGCTGTATTGTAAAGAATTCCAGGCCTCGGGAGGGTGTGCAAAGAGAGTTTCTTTAGAGAGATGGAAAAATTCTATGTCGTGAATTTAATGGTGATAACAGGAAACTATACATGTGATAAAGTTTCACAGAGTTATGCATCAAAACCAAAGAGTACATATAAAACTGAGGTACCATATCATGATCTGTATTTTAATAAAATTTTAGCAATATCAATTTCCTGGTATGTATATGTAACTATTATATTAGCATATATATTTTAGAATATCAAGCTGCTCCCCAGGCTGTTGTGGGCCTTTGTGGTCTCTTCTGCCTAGTTACAAATAATTGGAAACCAGAACATCAGCAGTTTTCAAGGGTTGCAACGGTGGGGATGGTTGGCAAAGCAACCTAAAGTTCTTTAGGGTGATAGAATGGTTCTGTATATTAATTTTAGTGGTGGTAATAAGAATTTGCAAGTGTAATCAATTTCACAACTATGCATAAAAAGGTGGATAAAAATGTGATAAATATAATATATTGATACATATAATATGTGTATTATCTTGTTAAGTTCCCCAGGCTGCTCTGGGGGTCTCCCCTGCTTGCTTGTGAATAATTAGAAACCAGGACATCAGCTGCCTGTCACTCAGAGTTCAAATGGGACAGAAGAATAGATGGTTCAACCTCATATAAACTCTCCTCCCTGCATCACTCATTAATGAGTTCTTTTGACCTTAAATTCTAAGAACTGGCACTATTTTGGAGACTGTGCCTATACTTCCTTTTCTACTTGTTTGTTTGCTTTTGGTTCTTTTAAATTAATTCATCTATTAAAATGATGAAACCAAGTGGAAGATTGAGAGATACAGACTTCATGATCTTGCACAGTACATAAAACTTCAATCATCAAGTTCTGTGGTATTGACATATACTAAGTGTTTGAACAGTTCTGGAAAAGGTCAGTTTTCATTCCAGTACCAAGAATGGCAATACCAAATATTGTTCTAATTATTATGCAATTGCACTCATTTCACATGCAAGTAAAGTTATGCTTAAAATCTTTTAAGCTAGGTTTCAGCAGTGTGTGAATCAAGAATTTCCAGATGTACAAACTGGGTTTCCAGGAGACAGAGGAACCAGAGATCAAATTGCCAACATTCATGGGACCATGGAGAAAGCAAAGGAATTCCAGAATAACATCTACTTCTGCTTCATTGACTACACTAAAACTTTGTGTGGATAACAACAAACTGGAAAATTCTTAAGGAGATGGAAATACCAACCCACCTTACTTGTTTCCTGATCTGTATGCAGATCAAGAAGCAACAGTTAGAACCGGACATGGAACAACCTACCGGTTCCAAATTGGGAAAGGAGTACGTCAAGGCTGTATTGCTCGTCCTCTTATTTAACTTATATGCAGAGTATAACATGTGAAATGCTGGGCTGGATGAATCACAAGCTGGAATCAAGATTGCTGGGAGGAATATCAAAACCTCAGATATGCAGATGATACCACTCTAATGGGAGAAAGTGAAGAGGAACTTAAGGGCCTCTTGATGAGTGTGAAAGAGGAGAGTGAAAAAGCTGGCTTGAAACTCAACATTCAATAATCTGAGATCATGGCATCTGGTCCCATTCCTTTATGGCAAATAGAAGGGGAAAAAGTAGAAGTAGTGACGGATTTAATTTTCGTGGGCTCCAAAATCCCTATGGATGGTGACTGAAGCCATGAAATTAAAAGATGCTTGCTCCTTGGAAGAGAAGATATGACAAACCTGCAGGTGGGCTAAGTCGCTTCCAGCTCTGCATCCCTGTGAACCATAGCCCTCCAGGCTCCTCTGTTCATGAGATTTCCCAGGCAACAATATTGGAGTAGGATGCCATGCCCTCCTCCAGGCGATCTTCCTGACCCAGGGATCGAACCCACATCTCTTATGTCTCCTGCATTTGCAGGCAGGTTCTTAAACACCATTGCCTTCTGGGAAGCTTAAGAAGGCATATTAAAAAGCAGACACACTTTGCCAACAAAGGTCTGTATAACCAAAGCTATGGTTTTTCCTATTGTAGCGTGTGGTGTGAGAGTTGGACCATAAATAAGGCTGAATGCTGAAGAATTGATGCTTTTCAGTTGTGGTGCTGGAGAAAGCTTTTGAGAGTCCCTTGGACTGCAAGGAGGACAAATCAGTCAGTTCTAATAGAAATCAATCATGAATATTCACTGGAAGGACTGATGCTGAAGGTGAAGCTCCAATACTTGGACCACCTGATATGAAGAGCCGACTCGGGAAAAACCCTGATGCTAGGAAAGATTGAAGGCAAAAGGAGAAAGGAGCAGCAGTGGGTGAGGTGATTGGATAGCATCATTGACTCAATGGACATTAATTAGAGCAACTTTGGGAGATACTGAAGTACAGTGTAGCCTGGGGTACTGCAGTCCATGGGGTCACAAAGTTTGGACACGACTTAGTGACTAAACAAAAACAAAAACGTGTTTAAAACCTGTAAATACCAAGTGTTGTAGGAGAACAGTACAGCATTATGTCACAGAAAGATCTGGCATACTTATCTTGAATTTATTTTGCAAAGAGAGAAATAATGAGCCACTAACAAGTGAAACTGAACACTTTGGACCACTGACATAGAAAATGTGACGTCAGGACAATTCCAGGACACATGGTCTAATAAATACAATTCTGCTTGTGGAAGGGACAGGACTGAGTATCTTGGTCTTCCTCAAAGTCTAATAAATAAGACTCAATTTCAAATTTCAAAAGAATATTTTTTCCTATGTAATTTCATTCAAAATTTAAAACTGGATAGACTCTGAAAGTCAGATGGACTGATTATTTTTTGTCATTTCATGGTGAAGTAATTTTATTTATTGAAAAACCTAAATAGAGTCACAAAACTCAATACAAAGACAGAGATACATTAATGATTTTGAATAAAATTTCCATTCAACAAGAAACCTAAGATCTGCAAGTTTTTATTTTACTTATTTATTTCTTTTACTATGAGTATTTGTGACTTTTTTTTTTTTCATTTATTTGTATTAGTTGGAGGCTAATTACTTTACAATATTGTAGTGGTTTTTGTCATACATTGACATGAATCAACCATGGATTTACATGCATTCCCCATCCCGATCCCCCCTCCCGCCTCCCTCTCTACTCTATCCCTCCGGGTCTTCCCAGTGCACTTGTCTCCTGCACCCAACCTGGGCTGGTGATCTGTTCCACCATAGATAATATACATGTTTTGATGCTAGTCTCTCGGAACATCCCACCCTCACCTTCTCCCACAGAGTTCAAAAGTCTATTCTGTACATCTGTGTCTCTTTCTCTCTTTTGCATATAGGGTTATCATTACCATCTTTCTAAATTCCATATATATGTGTTAGTATACTGTAATGGTCTTTATCTTTCTGGCTTACTTCACTCTGTATAATGGGCTCCAGTTTTATCCATCTCATTAGAACTGATTCAAATGAATTCTTTTTAATGGCTGAGTAATATTTCATGGTGTATATGTACCAGAGCTTCCTTATCCATTTGTCTGCTGTTGGGCATCTAGGTTGCTTCCATGTCCTGGCTATTATAAACAGTGCTGCGATGAACATTTGGGTGCACGTGTCTCTTTCAGATTTGGTTTCCTCGGTGTGTATGCCCAGAAGTGGGATTGCTGGGTCATATGGCAGTTCTATTTCCAGTTTTTTAAGAAATCTCCACACTGTTCTCCATAGCAGCTGTACTAGTTTGCATTCCCACCAACAATGTAAGAGGGTTCCCTTTTCTCCACACCCTCTCCAGCATTTACTGCTTGTAGACTTTTGGATAGAAGCCATCCTGACTGGCGTGTAATGGTACCTCATTGTGGTTTTGATTTGCATTTATGATAATGAGTGATGCTGAGCATCTTTTCATGTGTTTGTTAGCCATCTGTATGTCTTCTTTGGAGAAATGTCTGTTTAGTTCTTTGGCCCATTTTTTGATTGGCTCATTTATTTTTCTGGAATTGAGCTGCAGGGGTTTCTCGTATATTTTTGAGATTAATCCTTTGTCTGTTGCTTCGTTTGCTATTATTTTCTCCCAACCTGAGGGCTGTCTTTTCACCTTATTTATAGTTTCCTTTGTTGTGCAAAAGCTTTTAAGTTTCATTAGGTCCCATTTGTTTATTTTTGCTTTTATTTCCAATATTCTGGGAGGTGGGTCATAGAGGATCTGCAAGTTTTTAAAAGAGTTTTTAGATTCTGGATGGAGAAAAATATAGACTAAATAAATGACCTGTTAGTAGATTATAGAAAGTTTCATAGGCTATAGTAAATTATATCTTAAACAGGATGGCAAAACTATTTTGCTAAATAAGTATTAATGTACATGAATTTGTCTAATATTCAGTTCTCCTCAGCTCAAATTTTAATACTGATTGCTTTTCTCATGGCTTCTTTCAGAATCTGCCTAATTTAATGACTAGGGAAAGACAAGCAAAGTAAAGGTCTGTGGTGAGCCAGACTTTTTCCAATGCATCCACAGACCACGTGGTCTATGAACATGACAAACCCCACTTCCCACTGGGGGGAGTCACACAGGTACCGGGTAGTATGTATATGTGCTGCCAGGCTCTCAAAGACACTGAACTCTCAGCTTGAGGCAGAACTGAGCACATTTGTGCAGGGGAACCCACGCCTCATGCCGCTCTCCAGTCTGCTCTGGATGTTCCTGGCCTTCACCTTCTCTGGTAGGGATGCTTCCAAACGTGGGTGTGAGTATTCAGGGTGAAAGGACTGCACACAGGCACGTGATGCTTCACAGGGACTTGGGGAAGAAAGGAAAGATGGAGAAAAGCAAGAATCTTATGATTTCAATTATTTGTCTTTGGATCCTAAATAACTCCTAAATTATTTTATTCACTGCTTCATCTTTGTTTTCTGATTTTTTCCCCACAGGATCTAGTGTGGCCCAGAAAGTTACTCAAGGCCAGCCAGATGTATCCAGACAAGTGGGGCAGTCAGTCACCCTGAACTGTCGGTATGAAACAAGTTGGACCACTTACTACCTTTATTGGTACAAGCAACTTCCCAGTGGACAGATGGCTTACATTATTCATCAGGATTCATTAGTCTCAAATGCCTGGAAAGACCGCTACTCTGTAAACTTTAAGAAAGCAGACAAATCCATCAGCCTCACCATTTCAGCCTTACAACTGGAAGACTCTGCAAAGTACTTCTGTGCTCTCTCTGAACTCACAGTGCTTGAAGTAATAGGAAAAGCTGTACAAAAACCCCAGAGCTTAGTAAGAGAGAGCCCCCCTGCTGCAAGACCCCAGCTGAAGGGCACACCCACAGACCCCAGACAAGAAATGATAGTCCTGTGGTTATTTAAGTTGTGGTCTGGATCAGAAGATTTAGTTCTAGTTAAAGTCACCTTCTATGTTATTTGGAAACAGGTGTACAAAGTAACTTTCTATTAATATATTCTCTTGAATTTTTTACTTTAAATCAACTGTACAGAACATGTGTAAAGTTGTCTAAATTTGAAAACTTGGCCCATAATACTTTAAACTGGCAGTTTTACTTCATCAAAAACCTGTGTCTAGTTGTGTGGAATCACGATCAAAACCATTTCCTTAGACACTCCCTCTTATACTTTGTGTCAGGGCACAATCAGAAAAGCAGACCATGGGTGATGTAGAATAAGAGATTAGTTCTAGGGATTAAAACTCAGGCAATGGCTAGAACTGGTGGATGAGTCTGTACAAAGCTGTTATCTTCATATCTGTTGTTGAGCCTGAGTTCACTTTAAGTCAGCTTAGAGTAACATTGATGCTTTCGAACTGTGGTGCTGGAGAAGACTCTTGAGAGTCCCTTGGACTGCAAGGAGATTCAACCAGTCCATCCTAAAGGAAATCAGTCCTGAATATTCATTGGAAAGACTGATGCTGAAGCTGAAATTCCAATACTTTGGCCACATGATGACTCATTGGAAAAGACCCTGATGCTGGGAAAGATTGAAGGTGGGAGGAGAAGGGGACGAAAGAGGATGAGATGGTTGGATGGCATCACTGACTCAATGGACATGAGTTTGTGTAAGCTCCGGGAGTTGGTGATGAACAGGAAAGCCTGGCATACTGCAGTCCATGGAGTCAAAAAGAGTCAGACACAACTGAGCAACTGAACTGAACAAAACTGAACTGAGGTTAACATTTGTAAAGCAAAGTCTGATGGGAACAAAAGCATGGGCAAACTTGGACAAACAAAGTCATACTTGAACTATGAGGACAACTGGAACCCACAAAGACTTGTCCGTCCCTCACCTCCTTCAGTCTCACAATAGTGGGTGAATTTGAAGAGAAGTGGGTATCATTTGCCATCATGCTACATGCATACTTGGCCCAAGACAATGAAGATGAGGAGGACATCTAACGGGAAGTGGAGGAGTTGTGAGTCAACAATAAGTTGAGCTAGTTCAGCAGCAGCAATGTGTGAAAAAAGCATTTGCCAAAATCCAATAGTCAGTCATGGTGAAAACTCTAAGAAACACAGGAATAATGGAGAAGTTCCTCAACAGCTCTTAGCATGTTTACTGGTAAAATATTATACTTTTCCCTAAGGAAGGGAACAAAGGGAGAATATCCACTTTAATCACTCTCCTTCAGCACAGTGCTGGACATTGTAGCCAGTGCAGTAAAGAAAATAAACATATAAACAATCTTTTAAGCCAGAAAGGCAGTCAAATGACCACTATTTTCTATCTATGTAGAAAATCCCAAAGAATATACCCTCCAAAACTCCTGCAACTATTAAGTGGGTTCAGAAGGTCTCAGGATATATAAGGTAAACACACAAAATGTATTTTTATATATTATCAGTAAACATGTGGATGCCTAAATTAAAAATATAATTCTGTTTACAATGGCTCAAGAAAGACCCCAAATCCTTAGGCATAAATCTAAGAAAATAAGTACAGAAATTATACACAGAAAGCTGCAAAACACTGGTACTTCCAAAAAATAAAAATAGCCAATTATTCTAGCTATTACCCTAGAAAGATCAACCTTCTCCCAGTGGAGCTGCATAGGCACCTTTAGAGAAAATAAATTAATGGCACATGTATTATGGCATGTCTTTTTGGACTTGATTTTGTTTATTGGCTATTTTATCTTCATACCAACAGACCATTCTATCTTAATTACTGGGGCTTCATATGCGTTTTGAAATCTGGAAATGCCGGTCATGTTTTCCTTGTCTTATTCAAGGCTTATTCTAGGTCTTTGCACTTTCACATAGATTATAGAACAGCTTCTAACACAAGAGATTGAGGTAATTTGATTGGATTGTGTTGAATTTATGAATTCATTTAGGACAATTGACATCTTAACATATGGAGTCCTTAGATCCATAACCTCTTTATTTATGTCCTCTCTAATTTCTTTCATTCATTTAGGTCCTCTCTAATTTCTTTCATTAGTATTAAGATTTTTGTAGAGGACTTATATTGTTGCTGTTGTTTAGTCTTCATCGTGTCCAACTCTTCGAAACCCCGTGTACTGTAGCCCGCCAGGCTCCTCTGTCCACGGGATTTCTCAGTCAAGAATACTGGAGTGGGTTGCCCCTCCCCTCTCCAGGGGATCTTCCCAATGCAGGGGTATTTTCTACATGTACAAATGTATGATGTGTAAATAAAAATAGTCCACCTGGTTGGCAGGCGAACTCTTTACCACTGAGCCACCTGGGAAGCAAGGCTACTTATAACAATTTTATCTTTTATTTTGTATAGCTTCTTTACCTTAATTGACCTAAATGCCCAGAATCAAATCCAGAGTTAGGACTAATTGGGTTAAGAAAATGCAAATACAGGGAATTAATTATGCCCTGAAATAGCCAGAGCAGAGCTAAATACCTGTCAATATGAGAACAGATTTGGTTAAACAGCCAAACAAATGGTACCAACATCTTGTTTGGGGTTTTGAAAACACTATTTCATTGAACAACCTTAGAAAATGGTCTTTCCTGACATTAGTGTCTGTGGGTGGCAAGGACTGGTCACCACTGAGTACCAGGCCATGATTTATGTTAGTTACCCCAGACCTCAGAAGTGAGGACATTTCTCATCTCCCTAAAATGCTATGTGATTTTTATCTCTCAAATCAAAATTATTCTAGAGTTATTGGAGAGGAATCAAGAAGAGGTCTTGCATACCTTATATTACATTTGTTCCCCAGTGTTTGATAAATGACATTTTAATTGCATTTTCTAATGCTTTTGCTAGAATCTAGAAATAAAATTGATTTTTGTGCTTGGTGACTGTATCAATGCCCTAATATGTTCTAGTTCTCAAACAGCTTGTTTAGAGGTACTTTGTATTTTCTACATGTATAAACTTATGATCTGTAAATTAAAAGGTTTGCTTCTCCTTTTATTTTCTTATTTTTTGTTTCTCCTTTTAAAACTTAATATATCTTATTTCCTTCCTGTTTTGATCACAGGCCCTCCATTAGGACAGTGAATAGAAGTAATGAATAGAAGTACATGTCTTATTTGTGATCCTGTAGGGAATAATATTGACTTTGATATTTTCACTGATACCCTTTATTAGATTTGGGAATTTCTCTTTTATTTTTGGATTGTTGGGAGTATTCCTCATGCAGAGACATTAGCCTTTCATCAAATTCTCTTGATTTTTTAAAAATTAAATTAAGTACATTATTTTGGTTTTCATCAAGCAAAGAAGGATAACTTCATCTCATATGGTCAAGATATAATCTTCTAATATTAAAAATTCTGAAAAGAGCCAGTAGGCTAAAAAACTTATTTTTAGATTCTCCATATTTTGGTTTTCATTTTTTTTTTTTGGTTTTCAGTATTATTTGAAATGCCACTTTGAAGTGTGTTGTCAAATCTAAAAAGTAAAGTCAAAGAAACCAAAAAGCAAAAACGTTTGTTTCTTTTTTCTACCTTTTGGTAATATAATAAAATAACATATTCCTACATAGTTTAAATGAATTCAATTTTAATTGTTCCTGTATTTTCAGCAGTAGTGGGTGTTGACTTGTGTGTGTGTGATCCGCCACAGAACAGACTACCAAAGAATATTTATGAATATTTGTTAAATATTTATATGGGAATAATATTTATACTCATATCAGTTTAATTTTCCTCCATCCTAGATTTGGGATGTTTGTTATCTGTTATTGAATTTTGTCCATGAATATAACCCTCTATTTATCCTGTTGGATTCTTTTGTTTAACTTGACTTCCATAGTATTGGAAGATTGCTTTTAGAATAATTTCAAGACTTGTTCAGTATAACTTCTTTCACTAAGTTCATGAATAACAACTCATCTACTCATTCAGAAAACAGATAACTCTTGAGTGCTTTACCTGTACCAACCTCTCTCTATAAACACTGAATAACCTTTAAATATGGGAAGGCAAAAGACAAAAGGAAAACTACAAAGAAGCCAGCAACAGAGGATCATAATGGGGTGTGACAAAGAAAGGAGCCAGAAAGAATGAAAACAATTTGTGGAGTGGCATAGAACTAAGAAAACACAGATGAATACAGAGGTCATACAACTAAGATGTGTGTATCTCAGTCGTGTCCAACTCCTGCGACACCATGGACAGTAGCCCACCTGGCTCTTCTGTTCATGGATTTCCCAGGCAAGAATACTGGAGTGGGTTCAGTTCAGTTCAATTGCTCAGTCGTGTCCAGCTCTTTGCCATCCCATGAACTGCAGCACGCCAGGCCGCCCTGTCGATCACCAACTACTAGAGTTTACCCAAAACCATGTCCATTGTGTCAGTGATGCCATCCAACCATCTCATCCTCTGTGGTCCCCTTCTCCTCCTGCCCTCAAATTTTCCCAGCATCAGGATCTTTTCAAATGAGTCAGCTCTTCCAATTAGTGGCCAAAGTATTGGAGTTTCAGCTTCAACATCAGTCCTTTCAATAAACACTCAGGACTGATCTCCTTTAGGATGGACTGGTTGGATCTCCTTGCAGTTGAAGGGACTCTCAAGAGTCTTCTCCAACACCACAGTTCAAAAGCATCAATTCTTCGGCGCTCAGCTTTCTTTATAGTCCAACTCTCATATCCATACATGACCACTGGAAAAACCATAGCCTTGACTAGACAGATCATTGTTGGCAAAGTAATGTCTCTGCTTTTTAATATGCTTCCTAGGTTGGTCATAACTTTCCTTCCAAGGAGTAAGCGTCTTTAATTTCATGGCTGCAATCACCATTTGCAGCGATTTTGGAGCCCCAAAAGTCAGCCACTATTTCCACTGTTTCCCCATCTATTTGCCATGAAGTGATGGGAGCAGATGCCATGATCTTAGTTTTCTGAATGTTGAGCTTTAAGCCAACTTTTTCACTCTCCTCTTTCACTTTCATCAAGAGGTTTTTTAGTTCTTCACTTTTTGCCATAAGGTTAGTGTTATCTGCTTATCTGAGATTATTGATATTTCTCCCAGCAATCTTGATTCCAGCTTGTACTTCTTCCAGCCCAGCGTTTCTCATGATGTACTCTGCATATAAGTTAAATAATCAGGGTGACAATATACAGCCTGACATACTCTTTTTCCTATTTGGGACCAGTCTGTTGCTCCATGTCCAGTTCTAACTTTTGCTTCCTGACTTTCATACAGGTTTCTCAAGAGGCAGGTCAGGTGGTCTGGTATTCCCATCTCTTTCAGAATTTTCCACAGTTTATTGTGATCCACAGTCAAAGGCTTTGGCATAGTCAGTAAAGCAGACATAGATATTTTTCTAGAACTCTCTTGCTTTTTTGATGACCCAATCAAATCCCTTATGACTGAAAGGTTGTTACTGAACAATAAGACACCAGGATTCTTGGCCTCCGAAGGAGATGAATTCAATCCGGAACCAGAGACGAGGCTGGACAGAGACGAGGCTGGACAGAGACGAGGCTGGATCGCTCAGAGCTTTTGTGTAATAAAGTTTTATTAAAGTATAAAAGAGATAGAGAAAGCTTCTGACATAGGCGTCAGAAGGGGGCAGAAAGAGTACTCCCCTGCTAGTCTTTAGCTTTATGTTATATAGTCACTCGCAGTCTGTTAATGAAAAGAAAGGAATGTCATAAAATTTAGAATGGCACCAGATAATTCATCTCCGGCCATAAACGATTGACTTGAATCTTGTAGAAGGGCAAATTACAAAACAAATAGTTTCATTTACATAGATTACGGGGACAATATCTGAATATAGTTTGAGCCATTTTGGCGGAACTTAGAGTCTGGGGTAAATGCATAGCACATTAACATAGCTTAAGACAAACATTTCCATAAGAAAAATATGTATTGGTTAAGTCAAAGTTTGAGAATAATTAGCTTCAGGTGAAACCAGATGTCATGGCAACACAGCATTTTAAGAGAAACCTCCTTTTAAAATTGTATAGAGAAAAAAAAAATTGCTGGTTTGTTTCCTCCTGCCGCTTAAGAAAGAGAAAAATGTCTGGCACTTGCAGCCTATTTCCTCCGTTTGGAGACCCCTGGCCTTCCTGCCTGTTACCCTCTCATTCTCCCCTTTTCTTTTAGGAGAATTATGTTGCCTAGGGAAAAGGGGAGTCGTTCTCATTCCATAACTGCTTCTGAGCTGACAAGGGGCACTGTCCCTAAATTGGTGAGGCAACCTATTCTCCTAATCTTCATAGTGAGGATGTCTGCTCCAGGGGCCCCAAACAGTAGTCAGAAGAAGCTGCAGTGATAGCAGGAGTTTGAGCAACCATTTGTAACTTAAAAGCTTTCATGCGACTGGAAACAAATCCAGTTACACAGTTACAGATGCGGGGAGTAAACAGCAAAAACAAAACAATCAGAATTATTGTAATTAAGTTAGTTTTCCACCATGGGGAACTAGTTAATGTCTCCCAAAGTGAGGCAATTGAGGCTTCAGGAGTATCCATGGTCCCAATCATCTTGTTCATGTGTTTAGTAAAATGAGTAACATTAGTGCTCATATCAGGTATATATGTGCAGCGTTGAGTATGAATGATGGTACAGTTCCTCCTTTTGCAGCTGTCAGAACATCTAAAGCCAATCTGTTTTGTAAAACCACCTTTCTAGTTTGAGCTTTTTCAGCATTAAGAGCTGAAATAGCTTTTTGAGAATCTTGTAATGCCTGTTGAGTAAAATTAGTCAAAGCATCCACTCGTAGCATAACATCTGTAGTTCCCAAAGAGGGGACAAACACTGCAGCCAAATAATCATACCAGTGAAATAAAGACCTTGCCCACCGAGTTTTAAGGTGGGGTAAATTAGCAGGCTTCTCTGGAAGCTCTGAAAATATAAAGCCGTGAGTAAAGGCTAAACCCAGGGTGCATCCAGGGGGAAGCCAAGCCCATAGGTAAGAGCCACATATCCAATAAGTCCCGTTTGGAGCAAGCCAGCGTGACTGAGATATCCAGTCCCAATTAGTGCCTGGCCAGACAAAGGGAGATCCTGAACTGGGGTTGGAAAACACGGGAATGATTACATTACATATTTCCTGAGGCAAAAAATCCCAATTGTTTCCAATCATTGTAATTAAGTTGTTGGCTAAATTTGGGGGAGTGCTCCGCAGACCCAGCAGTTAGACCGATTGTGGAAGATTGTGGAATGCCCAGGACAGGAAGGCATTGTCTTGAGGATCAAACGGCAGACTCGGGATTTTTGGAGTCAGCAGAAGTAGGCTCACATAGATTATCAGGTCCATCTGAAACATACAAAGTCAGAGCATAGAAAGTAAAGACATAAAATGACATCAGTTAGTTCTGGCCAGGGTGTCATCTCTTGAGTGTGATGTACCCATGAATCAATTCCTGGGACTTTGACAGCTGTGGGAGTAGAAAGAGTAACCTGGTAAGGGCCTTCCCAGAGGGGCTCGAGGAATGGGCCCCCAGACCCCAATGTTTTTATGAGGACCTTGGTTCCTGGCTCAAGCAGAGGCTTGAGCAGGCTCAAATAGAGGCTTGCTTGACTCAGAGGCTGGGTCAGGAATCCTCTCCCAGAGTTCTGTTAATGCCTGTTGAAAAGCTGAGAGCTGAGTTACATAATTAGTTAACTCCAAGGCTTCAGGATCTATAACAATGTGCGTAAGAAAGGCCTTCCATAAATACATTCAAAGGGGGGCAGTCCTTCCTTTTTTGGGGCAGTTCGAGCTCTCATTAAAGCTATGGGTAGGACTTTAATCCAGTTGTCCTGCATTTCTTGAGTTAATTTACGCAGATGTCTTTTGATAATGTCATTAGCTTTTTCAACCTTTCCTGAGGATTGGGATCTCCACGAACAGTGTAAGTGATATTCTATTCCTAGAGCTTTAGATACCCCCTGAGTTACAGCAGCTTTAAAGCCTTCACTCTGAAGGCTCTGTGGCAGCCCAAATCTGGGGAGATTTCATGGAAAATCTTTATAACCACCTTAGCTTGTTCACTATGACAGGGGAAAGCCTCAATCAACCCAGTAAAAACATCCACTCAAACTTCTAAGCAAGAATATCCAGTAGCTTTTGGCATATGAGTAAAATCAATTTCCCAGTCATCTCCAGGTTACTTTCCACTTCGTTGTAATCTAGATTTTGCTAGCTTTTCAGTCTTTTGGTTATTTTTCTGACAAACCTCACACTGTTTGGTAATGTTCTTTAAAGTTTTCAGTACATTTTTACCTTCAAAAAAACGAGAAGCCATCTGGTAAGTACTTTCTACACCCAAATGAAAACTCTGATGCCAACCCTTAAGAATTTTCCACTGAGCATTTTCAGGAATTATTCATCGTCCATCCTCGGACTGTAACCATCCTTTATCAGTAATCTTTGCTTCTCTTTTCTCATATCTTTCTAATTTTTCCTCAGTATATTGTTGTTTTTCCTGTCCCACAGGACCTGTCCAGATCAAAGGCGTCTGTAGGGAGGGGGTTTCATAAAGTGCCGCTTTTTTGGCTTGAGAGTCAGCTATCAGGTTACTGGAGGCTACTTTACTCCCATCCCTGCTGTGCCCTTTGCAGTGCATAACCGCTACTTCTTTAGGACAGTAGATAGCAGTTAAAAGTCTCTTGATCTCTCTGAAATGCTTAATAGGTTCTCCTGTTGCTGTTTTAAACTGTCTTTCTTTCCATATTGCAGCATGAGCATGTAAAGTCAAATAAGCATACTTAGAATCAGTGTAGATATTTACTCGCTGCCCTTTGCTTAACTCTAGAGCTCGGGTCAGAGCCACAAGCTCCGTTAACTGGGCACTGGTTCCCTGGGGGAGAGTTTTGCTTCTAAAACCTGTTCAGCAGTCACCACGGCATAACCTGCTTTATGCTTTCCATCCCAAACAAAAGAACTGCCATCTGTAAATATTTTCATGTCAGGATTGTCTAATGGGGTATCCATTAGATCCTCCCGAGCTGCATAGTTTAAAGTTAGGAATTGGGAACAATCGTGATCAGGTGTTTCATTTTCCTTCTCAGGAAAGAAAGTGGCGGGATTTAAATTTCCACAAATTTTAAGCTTATTTACTGGTCCTTCTGACAACAATGACTGATATTTAAGAAGTCTACTGTCTGTCATCCAAATATTAACCTTAGAATGTAAGATTCCACTCACATCATGAGAAGTCAGTACAGTAAGGTTTCATCCATTAATTATTTTTAAAGCTTCAGGTGCTAATAAAGCTGTGGCCCCAATTACTCTTAGGCAGTGGGGCCACCCACGTGCAATTACATCTAATTCTCTGCTTAGATAAGCAATAGGTTGCTGGTGAGGCCCTCGGGGTTGTGTCAAAACTCCCAAGGCTATACCTTTTCCTTCAGTGACAAACAAGTTAAATTCTGACCATGTGAGCAAACTCAAAGCGGGAGCTTGCAGGAGAGCAGTCTGAAGAATCTTAAAAGCCTTTTGAGTATCTGGAGACCAAACTAGTTTGTCGGTTTGGGTCTGCTGCATTTCAGCTATAAGTTTACATAAAGGCCGGGCAAGTTCCCCATAACCCGGAATCCAAATAGGACAGTGGCCTGTGATTCCCCAAAATCCTGTCAATTGTCTTAAAGTCATAGGTAGGGGATGGTTTAGTATAGGTTTAATTCTCTCAGGGCCTATGGCCCTAGTCCCTTCTGATATGATTAGGCCCCAGATATCTAACAGATTGTTGACAAAGCTGAGCCTTCTCTCTTGATGCCTTGTAACCGCAGCCTGCCAGAAAGTTTAAGGAATCTTCTGAGGTTCGTGAACAAGCTTCCTTTGTCTCAGCACAGAGCAAAATATCATCTACATATTGTAACACTACCGCTTCAGCGCTATTAAAGTTTTGTAGACCCCGTGACAAACATGAAATCCCTGGGGCAGAACTGTCCAGGTTAACTGAGAAGCTTGGCTGCGTGGGGTCTTCAAAGACAAATAAAAATTGACTTTCCTCCGCCAAAGGCACTGAATAGAAGGCATCTTTTAAGTCAATTTCTGAAAAATATTTGGCTCGATCAGGAATTTCAGACAGTAGAGTGTAAGGATTAGGCACCACGGGGTGTAAAGGAACCACAGCCTCATTTATTATTTGTATATCTTGAACTAGTCTCCATTTACCATTTGATTTCTTTATACCCAAAATAGGAGTGTTGCATGGACTGTTACAGGGAATTAATAGGCTCTGCTCCTTTAAATTCTCAACGATGGGTTTTAACCCTTCCTTAACCTCGGGATTCAGTGGATACTGCTTCTTATGTGGAAATATGTGCGGGTCTTTGAGCTTCACAACTACAGGAATAGCATTTTGTGCTCGACCCATATATTTTCCATTAGCCCATACTCTAGGATTTACATTTTGTTCAACTAAAGGGAGAGAATGAGAGGGCTCCATATTCATGAAAACAAAAGACATGGACCTTGCTCAGTATATCCCTCCCAAAAAAGGGTGAGGGTGATTCTGGCACGATCAGAAACTCGTGGGAAAATAGCAGAGAATGCCAGTTGCAAGATAGAGAATAACAGAAATAGTACATTTTGGCTCATCCAGACAGTCCCATTATGGAAGCGGATTGGGAAGAAAGTGGGCCAGGGGCTTCAGTAAGCATGGAGTAAGTTGCCCCAGTATCTAAAAGGAAATTGACGGATTGGCCTCCCACTGTTATCAATACCCGGGGTTCCTCAGGTGTAATTAGGACGGGAGCTTGTGTGGGGACCCTGGGCACCTTCAGTCCTGATGGTCTTGAGAGTCAGACCCCTGAGACCTATGCCTTGGGGGGCAGTCTCTCCTCGAGTGTGGTCCCTTGCAGACCGGACCTGGAGCCAGGGGCGGCTTAGATGTCTGAGGGCAATCCCACTTGAAATGTCCCTCCTTTCCACAGTAATAGCAAGCCCATCCCTTTTCACCTGGGTCCCTCTGGGCATTTTTCTCAGGCTGTTTAAGAATAGTTTTCATAGCCATTGAGAGGGCTTCCGCCTTTTCCTTTGTCTTTCCTGCCTTTCTTTCTTTTCCTCATATTCCCTACCATAATAGACTTTCTGAGCCAGTTGTAACAGATTATCTAAATCTAACAGATTATCTAAACAGATAAATCTAACAGATTATGATTTGGTCCATACGCCCATTTTGATAACTTACAGCGAGTATCTGGAGCCGACTGAGTGAGAAATCTATCCTTTAAGATCACTTTTCCCTCTTCACTTTCAGGATCAATCTCAGTGAATCTGCAAAGGGCTTCTCGCAGTCTATCTAGGAATTTACCAGGAGCTTCCTTCTCCTCCTGTTCTGTGTCTGCCAGTTTGCCATAGTTTAAAGGCTTAGAACGCGCCTGCCTGAGTCCTTCAAGAATACATCTGACAAAATGACTCTGATCCCATCTTCCTTTAGCAGTGTTTCAGTCCCAGTCTGGTTCTGTAGCTGGAACCGCCTGACTCCCAGTGGGTATCACATAGGAAGACCAAGTATGTCTTCTTTAAGCCCTGGGGATCAAATCTATCCCAGTTTTTTAAGGATACAGTTCAAAGGAGTGAGGCTGGAATTGTTAGCTCCCATCTGTAAGAGAGAAAAAAAGTGACCAGCGCCATTTTTTCTACTGGAGACGTCCCTCCTTGCTCTAGATGGGGGTGTAGACAGACTTTACACCAAAAGCTTTTCCTTCCTGGTCAGACTTTGTCCCTTACCGACGCAGGCGTCACACTCGTCCCTCCCGGTTCTACCACCAAGACGGAGTGGGGATGCACCAGGGGTAGACCTGATGGCATCCCTGACTGACGTCCAGCTCCTCACCTCGCTTGCCTCTGATGCCACCAGGGGTGCAATCAGAGTTACCTTTCGGAATACCTCCCAAGCTAAGACCTCTGGGGGGAAACATTCGTCACCTGAGTGCCTGTGCACGACCCTGAGTGTATTCCTGGCCGCAATAAGACCTGCACGAACTTTAAACTGAGATGTTCCTGCCAAACATCACCACACCAGTATAAGAGCCTCCTCTGGCCCACTAAGAGCCAGTGTTACCAAAGGAAAAAAAAAAAACAAAACATTGCAGTTCCAATCCGAGTAACCTTTAACCTCAGAGATGCTCTTGGAGTTAGAGCTCCATCTAGCTTCCGAACTTTCCATGCCTAGCGATGCTAGGTGCTTCCTGACTTCCAATCCAAGTTTGAGACCTAGGCCACCTAGTACACAGTAGCAACATAGATTACAATTCCCTTGAAAGCTTATGATCCGATAGATTAGGTTAGTACTTCTAATTCCCAAAGAGTTATGAAATGGTCAAAGAGAACAAAAGGTTTGACTGAGAAAGGAGAGTTCGGTCCACACGCTTTGCCCATTTCTGGTTGGTTCCCGAAGGAGACATTGGTTGCCTCTTGGCACTGGCAGGTCGGTATAAACCCCCGACAGGTTTCTGCCATAAGCCTTATGAGGTCGCCGCGGAACCGCAGAGCAGGGCTCCTCACTTGCTTCGCACAGGGCGTTTCATTCATTCACACAAGCACACCGTAGAGATAGTAAAGTACACTGGAAAACGTGTTCGCTAGGAGGACAAAGAACTAGAGCTCCAAGCACCCTTACCTAGTCCTGAAGGATCCCAGAGGAGCCCCCAAGATGAAAGGTTGCTGCTGAACGATAAGACGCCAGGATTCTTGGCCTCCGGAGGAGACAAATTCAATCCGGGGCCAGAGACGAGGCTGGATCGCTCAGAGCTTTTGTGTAATAAAGTTTTATTAAAGTATAAAGGAGATAGAGAAAGCTTCTGACATGGGCATCAGAAGGGGGTGGAAAGAGTACCCCCCTCCTAGTCTTTAGCTGTAAGTTATATAGTCACTCACAGTCTGTTAATGAAAAGAAAGGAATGTCTTAGAATTTAGAATGGCACCAGATAATTCATCCCTGGCCATAAAATGATTGACTTGAATCTTGTAGAAGGGCAGATTACCAACAAATAGTTTCATTTACATAGATTAGGGGAACAATATCTGAGTAAGTAGGTTAGGCCATTTGGCAGAATTTAGAGTCTGGAGTAAATTAACATATCTTAAGACAAACATTTCCATAAAAAAAGAAATGTATTGGTTAACTCAAGGTTTGAGAGTAGTTAGCTTCAGGTGAAACCAGGTGTCATGGCAACACAGCATTTTAAGAGAAACCTCCTTTTAAATTTGTATAGAGAAGTAAAAAATATCGCTGGTTTGTTTCCTCCTGCCGCTTAAGAGAGATGAAAATGTCTGGCACTTTCAGCCTATTTTCTCCATTTGGAGACCCCTGGCCTTCCTGCCTGTTACCCTCTCATACATTCTTACTGGCCTTAAAATATGTTTTTGTGTTTTTTGTTTTGTTTTGTTTGTTTTTTAAAGCATGGATAGCAACTTTCTGCCTCCGTGCATTCTATACTTATTTTTTCAACTCAATATCATCAAGCCTGTATTGTTTTCCCCCTTTATAGCAGAATAAAAGTTTTTAACTGCTTTACCTGAATTCCTTTCTAGCATAATTTTGAGGAGGGTTCTGACAATGCGATTTGGAAGGCGAAGAAGAAAGGAAGAAATGTGTGAGGCCAGCCAGTATCTGAGTCTGCTTTTCCTACTTAGTCGGAATCTGAGAAACCAGTCACACGTTGACTTGGGACTCATGGAACTCCCTGATTTGAAACTGTGGAGAGTCAATTCTCTGAAAGAACCTGAGCTAAGCTCCCATCTGTGTCTAGGGACCAATGATTCCAGGGGCTTTACTGACTCTTTCTCCAGAACTTTATCCTGAGAGCCCTCAGGATTTTTGGTTTCTTTTAATTTTTTTAAATAAAATGAACATTCATAAAAAGCCAGCTTAAAAAAAAAAAAAGTGAGCTAAAGAAGACTTCTTGTTGCTGCTGGTACCTCACAGAAAAGGATCATTTAACACAACTTGTAGAGTCATGGGCTTCCCAGGTGGTGCTAGTGGTAAAGAACCAACCTGCCAGTGCAGAAGACATAAGAGACGTCAGTTCAATCCCAGGGTCAGGAAGATCCTCTAGAGGAGGATATGGCAATGCACTCCAGTATTCTTGCCTGGAGGATCCTATAGACAGAGGAGCCTGGTGAGCTACAGTCTATAGGGTCGCAAAGAGTCTGACACAACTGAAGCGACTTAGCACAGTATAGTCATGGAAACATTTTTCCATTCTGAGCCCAGAGCTTTCTCCCTGAACCTTGGCAACTATCTTTGTCTAGACATTGATCACAAATGAAATTTTGTTGGACTGTTTTCAACAAAATCTCTAAGGGAGCTTTCAAAATTACAAATTCACAAGTCTCAATTCTGGAAAATACGATTCATGAAATTTGTGGCGCATCCAGAATCTGTAATTTTAAATCATGCACATATTGATTTTATCAACAGCTGTTGTATAAATATCAATTTATAAGTCTTTAATGATCTGAAAAGCTGGGAGAAAACAGTCCTAACTCAAGGTCCAGGCTTTTGACAGAAATTCACATCTTTGGGGTTCCAGACACGGAGGAGGAAAATTATTTCGTTAAAGTTTGGCATCAAAATGTTGGTATAACATTTTGCTTATTACTTATTACCTTAAGTAATAAAAAGTGTATTTGAGATTAGATATCTACTGAGGGTATTGTTGGTAGGATTTAGTAAGATTAGTATTTCTTGTTCAGACAGTAAAGAATCTCCCTGCAATGTGGGAGACACGGGTTCCCTAGGTTGGGAAGATCCCCTGCAGAAGGGAATGGCAACCCACTCTGGTATTCTCGCCTGGAGAATTCCATGGACAGAGGATCCTGGCGGGCTACAGTCAATGGGGTCACAAAGAATCAGACATGACTAAGTGACTAATACTCAGCCAGCTTGAAACTGTGAGAGAATAAGATATTCATATCAGAACATCAAGTAGAATTTCATAAATTCAATTATCGTGTTTCTTTCTGACTAGAACTCATATTTTCATTTTCAAATGATTTTTATGTTCAGGAATATATCACTATTAGTAAGATATGTGACTTTTAAAGCTTTTACTAAAAGATAGAATTCCTTACAAATGATATAATTTAGGACTAGTCCCTCACAGCTCAGTTAGTAAAGAATCTGCCTGTAAAGCAGGAGATCCGGGTTTGATTCCTGGGTCAGAAACATCCCCTGGAGAAGGAAATGGCAAACCACTCCAGTATTCTTGCCTGGAGAGTCCCATGGGCAGAGGTGCCTTGCAGGCTACAGTCCATGGGGTTGCAAGAGTTGGACGAGACTTAACGACTAAACCAACCAACCAAGGAAACAGTGCATTTCAAAAAGTAGTGATTCCTCAAAGATTGTTTGTTCATCATGTTTGTTTAATTGGACAGATATTTTGTGATGTAACAATCTCAGTTTACTGCTCTATATAGTAGGGTACAGTGTTGAAAAAAAGAATCACTCAGTAATGACTTGATTTTTTTATTACTTCTTCTAAGTTCAATACCAAGTGCTTTTCTGGTATTTGATGAATTATGGCTAGCTCACACTGAATACATGAGGATGTAAAGGACTGTTTTAACATGCTCAAGGAAATTGGTATCTTTTCAGTTACAGACATACCCTAGGGATGTTCTGTTAAAGGACTTCTGTCAGGTAGAGACCTAACAATAAAATAGACCTAAGAGGTTAGAGCAACTTGGTCAGATTTCCAAGTGCCATCTGAAGACTGGTATATATCTCAAAAATAAAGCTGGGGATGTGAACTTGTTCGGGAGACTAGGTCACAAGCATCCCACTCCTCTCTCTGTCCACAAGGGGGTGCAGCTTCCTGACACCAACGCATTTCCTGTGTGAAAAGCAGGCTTCGACTTGTCACTTCACTGTGATTTCAACCTTTCTTCCTCTTAAAAGAAGACGTGTCAGGTGTCACCTCTTTATTCGGGTGACACTTCAGAGATGAGCTCCTCTCCAGGTTTAGTGATTGTGATACTCCTAATGCTTGGTAAGTAAAATGCCTCTTAAAACAGGGATTTTTCCTTCTATTATGTCAACAAAATCTTTAACCATAATTTTATCCCAGAAAAATATGCCCCATGTTACACAAAATTTTTATTTATAATTTGCCCAGGACAAACCCATGGAAACTCAGTGACCCAGATGGATGGCCAAGTGACTCTTTCAGAAGGGGCTTCTGTGACTACAAACTGCACTTATTCAACCTCTGGGTACCCTGCTCTTTTCTGGTATGTCCAGTATCCTGGAGAAGGTCCACAGCTCCTCCTGAAAGCCACGAAGGCCAACGAGAAGGGAAGCCACAAAGGTTTTGAAGCCACATACAATACAGAAACCACCTCTTTCCACTTGGAGAAAGCCTCAGTCCAAGAGTCAGACTCGGCTGTGTACTACTGTGCTCTGAGGGACACAGTGACGGAAACTGCAGGGGGAGCTGAGCACAAACTCTGAGCAGCAGCGGGGCCTGGATGCTGAGTGTCTCTGACCCCCTCTGGTCCTAGCAGAGTTTATGGTGGTTTGTCGCTCAGTCTCTGGTTGATACAAACATCATACCAATGTCTAGAGCATAAGAACAAGAAGTAAACACTTCCCTTGTGTGAGCGCTGAGTCACTTCAGTCGTGTCCGACTCTTTGGCACCCTGTGGACTGTAGCCCACGAGGCTCCTCTGTCCATGGAATTCTTCAGGCAAGAATACTGAAGTGGGTTGCCATACCCTCCTCCAGGGCATCTTCCCCACCCAGGGATCGAACCTGGGTCTGCTGCATTGCAGGCGGATTTTTTACCATTGCATCACTGGGAAACGTTCTCTTTACCCAACCTCTTATTAGTGAAGCTAAAAACTGTGTGACACCAATGGTTTCTTATCAAAGACCAAAGTAATTTCAAGGTTAAACCACATAAACAATGCAATAGTCCCTTGCTCATCCTTGCAGTCAAAATCCACGCCCCGCAGGTTGTTCCAGGCCAACTTCATGGATTTTGCTTTACTGAGTTTTATCATACTTTTAGTATACAATATACTTTTAGAGAGCCAGAGTGCACCAGAAAAGGTGTCATTTGCATAGTGTCTTCCTGACAGAGCATGCAGGAGAAGTAACAGGAGAGCTACAGCCTCCAAAAACCATGACTTTTTAAAAACTTTTATTTTTAGATTGAAGTAGAGTTGATACACAGTGTTGTGTCAGTGTCAGGTGCACAGCAGAGTAACCGTCATGTGCACGAGTATAATGTGTGATACACGTAGTGTATGGATTCTTTCTCAGATTCTCCCTTATAGATTCTTGCAAAATATTGAGTATTTTGTAATAATCTTGAAACTGTGAGAGATAAGGAAGTAAGAGAAGATGGTTTATTGAAAAGAATAATAGAGCAATCAATCTCTGTATTGCCCTGCAAATATACTGCTAGTCTTTGCAAATATTGGTGCAATCCTATTTAATTAACATCTGTGTATTGGCACACTAGGATTACTTTCGCTGCTTGGGAGTAAATTTTAAGCACAGACATGAACAACATATGTTTTCTGGTTCTTCAGTGGCTATTATGGTAAGAATGACTAAAAATACTATTGCCCTTGAAATGTCTGCTGCTTCTAAAATATTTTTCTTTGCTTCATCCTTCCACCTTCATGAAAAAATTTTCTTCTACTTTTTTCAAAGGCTGTACTTGTAGGCTTTGTGAATGAGCTATAGTCATAACATTAATATATTTTTGTTATGCACTGTTGGTTTAAATCTAGTATATATCAGTTATGCATTGTTGGTTTAAATCTAGTTAGTTTTTTATTAGATTGGTTTAAATGCAAATTTTATTTTTAAACTTCTATAAATAAAATGCATGTCAAAGTATACTTTAAACAATATAAAATGTTGTGCAATAAAATATTTCCTCTGAAATTTGTGTAAACATAGTAGATTAATAATACACATTTATCTCTAAGATAGTAAAGAAATCAGAAAGGGTATAAACTTGCAAACACAAAAAGAATAGATTAGGAGATCACAACACATAGTGATGTCAACAAAATATCAGAAGGTGAGAAGTATAAGGAAGAATGAAAGCTTGTGTTACAGACTAGACAAAGAAGAAACCTAGGTTCAGAGCGAGAGGTGTCACTATTTGTGCTGTGGAAGAGTTTAAAAAAGAAGGACCTTTGAATAGTTGAGAAAGATGGTGCTGCTCTCGCGAGTGCCTGCGTATGTGTGGGTTGAAGGTTTGTGGCGGGTGCTAAAATAGGAGGCCTGAGTGAGATTACTTGTAAGTAAAGAACACCAGTGCTCTCCACAGTTCTTGATAGTAGTGTTAGTTGCTCAGTCATGTCTGACTCTTTGCGACCCCATGGACTGTAGCCTGCCAGGCTCCTCTGTCCACGGGATTTTTCCAGGCAAGAATACTGGAGTGGGTTGCCATTCCCTTCTCCAGGGGATCTTCCTGACCCAGGGATCAAACCTGGATCTGCTGCATTGCAGACAGATTCTTTACTGTTTGAGCCACCAGGGAATTTATGACAAGCAATAATTGCTTTCTAAATCCAGAAGAAAAGTGGAAGTTAGTCTTTGATGAATTAAGAACATCACATAAAAAATTGTTCCAAACTTTGTGTATTACCTGGGCTTCCCTGGTGACTCAGATGGTAAATAATCTGCCTGCAATGCAAGAAGTTTAACACACATAAAACCAGCACATTTTAATAAATATACATATTTATATATTGAGTAGATATTCTTCACCACAACTGTGTACATTTTTAAAGGTATGAGATATGGAACAGAGGTTAAATTTATTCTTTGTAATCCACAGGGCCAGAGAATCCAAATCACAGGAGAGGGGCTTCTACCTCTGGAAATGAAGTAGTCTTGGTTGCCCAGGGACCATTTCTTACAACAGGTTCTTTAGGGTCAATCTTCTATTTACACTATTTCTCTAGAAGACACATGCAATATTGAGGCTTTCTTAGGTTTATTCTCACAGAGGTAACCAGAAAATTCTAAGTAATTAAAGTGGTTTTGGCAGAGGAAGATAATTCTGGAAACTCACAGAAGTTAAGGGGAAGTGTCTTGGGTAAAGAACATTTTATTGGGGAAATGTCAATGTCATTGTCTTGAGGAAAGAACATTGTAGTGAAGTTTGGAAGTAAAATAATCGAATATAGACTCTGAGCCAGCGATGGCCAAGGCAGCAGAAGCATGCCAGTAGAACTGATTCATCCTCTGGAGGAAATTCCACTAAGGCTCTGACTCATTCACCGCTTTTAAGATATGTGTGAGTTTAAGGTGTCTAATATAATGATTTGATATATGTATATATTTTGAAGTGATAACACTGATAAAGTTAGTGAACACATCTTTCACTGCACATAATTACCAGGGTTTTTGTCTTGTTATTATGGTGAGTATATTTAAGGTCTGTACTCCTAGCCACTCTCAAATGAAAAGTACAGTATTGTTAACTATAGTCACAGTTAACAGGCAAGACCAGCTTAGAGGAACACAATCTAAGATCATAGGCATTTGGGATATCAAGTGATCTTTTTTCTCTTATACTCTTTTTTGGCTTACATGTTCCTTTTAGAAAGATTTTTCTCCCCATAGTAGACAAAAGAGCATGGTATACAGGCTGAAAAGGAAGGTTTTATACTTTTATGTTTAAGAGTGAATCATGGTCCTTTTCTAATTTCAAAACTAATATCAGGCCCATCGTTGGATAAAGAGCAACAGCATCTACCTCATTCTAACTAACTAAAAATGACTCAGCTGTGTGGAGAGGTATAAATCTTGATCTCTACATCCTTACTATGCATTTAAATTTACAACCTACCGATGTAATTTGTTTGATCTTTGCTGTTTTTTTGCATCAGAGACCCTCATAGGCACAGGTATGAGAAGGACATTTAACCAGAGAGTTCAGTAGTTAGAGATGTGACCACCAGAGGGTGGTGCACCTCTGCTGATCAGAACATGTGGAGGGTTCATTTGAGTGGATTCTGAATGGATAGGTAGGCTTGGGGCAGAAGCAGAGCCTTTTGCTTATTGGCTGGGTAGACAATGAAAGAAACCACTAGAGAAAAGAAGGGATCACTTGGTAACAGAAGCAGCTCTCCTGGCCAGAGACTGCAGGTCCACAATTGATCCTAAATGGGAAAAACCATGAAGTCACCCATTGGAGCTTTAATCACATTCTTGTGGCTGCAGCTGAACTGTGAGTTGAGGGTTTAAGGGAAATAGAGTGTATTCATAGATATTCTTTAGATGCCAAGACTGGCTTTATTCAGGTTTCTTCTAGTTATTGTAGAAAAGGAAAAGTAAACTCTAGAGCTAAATAATTTGACAACCCTTGTCCTTTCTCTGACTTCTGCTTTCTCCATAGGTGTCAGCCGGGGAAACGTGGTGGAGCAGAGTCCTTCTACCCTGAGTGTCCAGGAGGGAAACAGCTCTGTTATCACCTGCACTTATACAGATGGTAACTCAGACTATTTCCCTTGGTATAAGCAAGAACCTGGAAAAGGTCCCCAGCTCCTTATAGCTATTCTTTCATATAAGGGCAAAGAGGAAGACCAGAGACTGACTGTTTTACTGAATAAGACAGCCAAACATCTCTCCCTGCACATCGCAACCACTGAAGCTGGAGACTCAGCTGTCTACTTCTGTGCAGCAAGGACACAGTGCTTCCCAGGCATCTTCTGTCTGTACTCAAACCTGTGACTGGGACAGCCCCCTTCCTTTGGTGCAAACTTCAAATATGACAAATGTTATATTGTTTGTCTGCAGGTGAAAACTGATATGCTAGTCATAAAAAACATGTGAAAGAAAGTGAAAGTCACTCAGTTGTGTCCAACTCTGCTACACTATGGACTATACAGTCCATGGGATTCTCCAGGCCAGAATACTGGGATGGGTAGCCTTTCCCTTCTCCAGGGGATCTTCACAATCCAGGGATAGAACCGAGGTCTCCCATATTGCAGGCAGATTCTTTACCAGCTGAGCCACAGGGGAAGCCCAAGAATATTGGAATGGGTAGCCTATCCCTTCTCCAGGTGATCTTCCAGACCCAGGAATCGAACCAGGGTCTCCAGCATTGCAGGTGATTCTTTACCAACTGAGCTATAGGGGAAGCCATAAAAAGCATTGGATAAGAATATTAGGCTCAAGGGTAGCTAGAAAGGGTTAGAACATGTTGTTGGATACCTGTTGCTTACTGAATTCTTGAAGAGAGTTAGTAATTTACTGATTGATTTTGAAATTGTAAGACCGACTTTACATTTTGTCATTCAGACTCCTGTTCTATAAATACTCCCTCTGTTATTCATATCACAATCCTTATTATGAATGAGTTTTTAAAATATTATGCTTTGAAAACAGCACATTTTTCTGATTATACAAATTACATGCTAAATACAAGAAAATGCTTTATATAATTAATTTGATATTGACAATTCTATGATCACACAATGTCGCTAATATTGTTTACTCTTTTTATAAATTCCTATCTTAATTAGTATCTTTTCCCACTTAATATTAAATATTGAACTGAGCATTCCTCATTTCATTGTCTTGTTCCCAAACATCAGCTTTGAAATAGCTCTATGAGTAATATTAATAAATTACAATTTTGCATTGTTTGACATCCATTTTATATGCATTGACACTTTTTTATTGAGAAAATGTGATGTGTGCTTTCCTTTAGTGCCCAATAACAGTATCTATTTTTTGTGTTTGAGGAAAAGTAAGATAGAAAGTGATTTGAAAATGTCTGTTCAAATGATTGCAAATCAAATGGTGTATTTGCCTTCTCTTGTCTCTGGACAATTTACTGCAAACTTGATGGCCTTCTCTTGATGCTAGGAGGTCAGTCTGGGTGTTGATAGCCCCCATGTTTCTTCCTTTCCTTAGGGGGAGGCTGGCTGCTCACATCAGTCTTGCCTCCTCCGGGCCAGCAGCGTGGGGCCGCCACTGCCCATGCTCACGAGGCATCTGTAGAGCCTCACTCTGGCTGCTCTTTGCGTCCTGGGAGCAGTGACAGGGTGGGGTGGTGTTTGAGTCAGACCTTGTGTGATGGCTGGTACCCCTGGGCCACTTTTGATGATTGGCAGGCAAGGCATCCCAGACGACTGGTGGGCAGTCCTGAGGGAGCCAGTGCCCTGGCAATAGGAAACTTGTCCACTTTGCTGCCCTCCTGGAGACCTGGCTGCCGTTCCCAGGGGCTCCCCACTCCCCAGCTGAGCAGCACACCTAAGTGTTCTGGGCGAGGAGAGAAAGGGGCGAGTCTTCTCTGTAGGTTCTCCCAAAGCTGGAGAGCAGATGCTCACTCACAGGCTCTCACTTTCCTCTGTGGAGACATCACAGGTCAAGAATGTTTCTCCTGGAGCCCAGCTGTGTGCTGTGAGGGGAGGGGTGATGAAGGTAATGGGAAATTGTTCCCCTAACCCTCTGCAGTGTGTCTGACGTCAGACGGTGTGCTGGAACTTCTCTGCTGGATTTCTGGACTTCTCAAAGCTCCCTTGGAATATGACTGTGAAAATTGGCATTTTTGGCGGGGTGAAAAGATGGTAGAAGATTCCTATTTTGCTATTTTGAATTCAGTATTTGAAATCTTAATTCCTAAGTCATTACATAGAAAAATTGACTATTTTTTATTTATATTTCTGTTTATTTTGAATTTTAATCCGTTGTGGAGATGATGTAGCCATCACAGGATCCTGACACAGAAAGCCTCACTGCTCCCCAGAACGCCCCGTGCTCCCCTTTTGTGAAGACAAACCGCCCGATTCCTGCACTGTGCTGGGCTTAGTCACTCAGCTGTGTCCGACTCCTCTCGACCCCACGAACCGTAGCCCGCCCAGGTTCCTCTGTCCACGGGGATTCTCCAGGCAAGAATATTGAAGAGGGTTGTCATGCCCGCCTAAAGGGAATCTTTCCAACCTAGGGATCAAATTCAGATTTGCCGCATTGCAGGCAGATTCTTTATTGACTGAACTACCAGGGAAGCCCATGAATACTGGAGAGGGTAGCCTATCCCTTCTCCAGGGCATCGTCCCAACCCAGGAATTGAACTGGGGTCTCCTGCATTCCAGGTGGATTCTTTACCAGCTGAGCTACAAGGGAAGCACCCCCTGCCTATATCTAATTCATTTCAAAAAATAAAAAATATATAAATTCAGAGTTTGATGTGAGACTGTCCAAAGAATTGTTCCGGGTATGGTTGTACTTTGAGTAACATAATACAATCATGAGATCCTTTAATTGAGAAGTTTAAAAGACTTAAATAATATGAAGAGAAATTAATGATACTTCATATTTAGTCAACCAGTTGTTGCAAAAAAGTTGGGTGTTTGTTTGTTTTTTTTTTTAAGTTGGGTGTTTTTAAATTAGAGAACAATTCCTACTGTATGTGGTTCCATTAAACTTAATGGAGATTTGACTGCAAGATCTAAAGATGCTTCAAACAATTTCGCTGAGGCTGTCATTACTGTGACAGGAAGATGTGAAGTGAACAGTGAAGTGAAAGTCACTCAGTCATGTCTGACTCTTTGTGACCCCATGGACTATACTGTCCATGGATTTCTCCAGGCCAGAGTACTGGAGTGGGTAACTTTTCCCTTCTCCAGGGGATCTTCCCAACCCAGGGATCAAACCCAGGTCTCCCACACTGCAGGCAGATTCTTTACCAGCTGAGCCACAGGGGAAGCCCAAGAATACTGGAGTGGGTAGTCTATCCCTTCTATAGTGGATCTTCCCAATCCTGGAATCTAACTGGGGTCTCCTGCATTGCAGGTGGATTCTTTACCAACTGAGTTATCAGGGGAAGGTAAGTTTTGGCTTAATGTATCAAGAAATAGGCTGTGATGGGCAGTGGGTCTTTGTTGTTTGCCATGGTGTTGAGACATATTCCTAGGCATGGCTTTCCTGTTATATTCAAAAGTTTATACAAAGGTTTATACAAAGATTTATTACAGACAGGAAGTGGTTAGGGCTGCAGTAGCACAGGTTTAGGGTTGGGGGTGGAATCAGTGGTGATCTTATGGTTAGCTGTCTTTTGGAGGTGTATGAGATCACCTGCTATGTATTTCCTTTAAAGCTGGGCGTATAGGACATATAACAGTTTGGTACGGCTTGTTTATGGTCCCAGTTGAGTTAATGGGATGAATATAAGTTCAAAGTCTTGATAACCTATTGACAAAACTAAGGTTTCTAATCTGGCTTTCATGAACAGAGCTGGACTATTAAAATTAGTAGAGAATAAAAGGGGATTTCTGTGACAGGAGTCAATCTCTGCAACCTCAGTGTAAACTCTTTAGCAAAGGGTGATTAGATTTTCCTGCTTTGGCCCCAAGATGGGCAACTGAAAATATTGATAGTGAGGAGAAGCTTTATTGTAACAATAGGCAGAAAGTGAAGAGGAACTAAAAGGCCTCTTGATGAAAGTGAAAGAGGAAAGTGAAAAAGTTGGCTTAAAGCTCAACATTCAAAAAACTAAGATCATGGCATCTGGTCCCATCACTTCATGGGAAATACATGGGGAAACAGTGGAAGCAGTGGCTAACTTCATTTTTGGGGACTCCAAAATCACTGCAGATGGCGATTGCACCCATGAAATTAAAAGACGCTTACTCCTTGGAAGGAAAGTTATGACCAACACAGACAGCATATTAAAAAGCAGAGACATTACTTTGCCAACAAAGGTGTGTCTAGTCAAGGCTGTGGTTTTTCCAGTGGTCATGTGTGGATGTGAGAGTTGGACTATGAAGAAAACTGAGTGCTGAAGAACTGATGCTTTTGAACTGTGGTGTTGGAGAAGACTCTCGAGAGGCCCTTGAACTGCAAGGAGATCCAACCAGTCCATCTTAAAGGAGATCAGTCCTGGGTGTTCATTGGAAGGACTGATGTTGAAGCTAAAACTCCAATACTTTGGGCACCTCTTGCAAAGAGTTGACTCATTGGAAAAGACCCTGATGCTGGGAGGGATTGAGGGCAGGAGGAGAAGGGGACGAGAGAGGATGAGATGGCTGGATGGTATCATCGACTCGATGGACATGAGTTTGAGTAAACTCTGGGAGTTTGTGATGGACAGGGAGGCCTGGCATGCTGCGATTCATGGGGTCGCAAAAAGTCAGACATGACTGAGCGACTGAACTGAACTAAACTGAGGCAGAATAGAAGAGCTAAAGTGCTTTGTCTTCTTACCATAAAGTGATTTATTTCTACCTTAGGTGGAAGAACAGAACACGGATGCGAGAATGCATGGTTAGTGTGTCTTATATTATTTCCATAATACATTGCAGATAATAAATTTAAATAAGAACCTCTCACTCATTTCCTTCACAGAAGCAATGACCCAACACAGCATTGTGTGTGTGTGTGTGTGGGGGGGGTGTCTTCCTTGCAATATCAAATTTAACTTGTGCTTATTTTAAGATGTAATTGCTACCAGTCGAAGAGCTGGTTAATACAAAAGGAAGTTTGGGGTGAGTAAGACTCTCACCTGGTTTATAGAGAAGTTGATGTAACCCACATCAACTTGCTACTCAACTTGCTACATCAACTTGCTACTCAACTTGCTACATCAACTAACCCCTGTTTCCTGTTGTGGGGCAGCAGCAGCACATACCCAACAGTTCTTCCCTCAGCCTGTCAGGCTCTTCTCACCTTGCAAAGCCTTGACATTGAAGAAGATATTTTCCATCTAGTGGATGAGCTGAACCATGCTTCTCTCCAGCCTTCTGAAGGTGGTCGTGGCTTCACTGTGTTTAGGTAAGGATGGTCAAGGTGGGATCGTGCCTCCTCTGTGACCTAAGGACCAAGGGAACAGGCAGTCTTAAGGGTACCCTGGGAAGGAAGCCTAGCTTAGTGTAAAGTAGAATTTCTTTATTCTATAGCACTTATTCCTAAATCTCTTTTGTTTTTGTTCAGTACTTAAGTTGTGTCTGACTCTTTGCAACCCCATGGACTGCAGAACGCCAGGTTCCCCTGTTCCTCTCTATCTCCTGGAGTTTGCTCAAATTCACGTCCATTGAGTCAGTGATACTATCTAATCATCCCATCTCCTGCTGCATCCTTCTTTTCTTTTCAGTCTTTCCCAGCATCAGGGCCTTTTCCAATATGTATACTTTTTGCCTCAGGTGGCCAAAGGATTGGAGCTTCAGCTTCAGCATCAGTCCTTTCAGTGAATATTCAGGGTTGATTTCCTTTAGGATTGACTAGTTTGATCTCCTTGCAGTCCAAGGGACTCTCAAGAGTCTGCTCCAGCACCACAATTTGAAAGCATCAATTCTTGAGCACTCAGCCTCCTTTCTGGTCCAACTCTCACATCCATACATGACTATTGGAAAACCCATAGCTTTGACTATACAGATCTGTGTTGGCAAAGTGATGTCTCTGTTTTTAAATACACTGTCTAGGTTATTCGTAGACTTCCTTCCAAGGGGCAAGTGCTTTTTAATTTCATGGCTGCAGTCTACTTCTATCTGTTTCTCCCCTCTAGGATCCAGTATTGCCCAGAAAGTAACTCAAGACCAACCACCAATGTCAGTGCAGGAGAAAGAAACTGTGACCCTGGATTGCACATATGACACCAGTGATACAACTTATAGTCTATTCTGGTACAAGCAACCCAGCAGTGGGGTGATGACCTTCCTCATTCACCAGGACTCTCATAACAAGCAAAATGCCACAAAAGGTCACTACTCATTGAATTTCCAGAAGGCAAGCAAATTCATCAAACTTACCATCTCAGCTTCACAACTGGAGGACTCTGCAGTGTATTTCTGTGCACTGAGTGAGCCCACAGTGAGAGGCGTGCAGGAGGGACCTGCACCAAAACCCAGAGTTCTAATTGATACACCCACCTGCAGTAGGGACCAGCGTAGGGAATTGCCTTCACAGACAGGAAGTGGTTAGTACTGTGGCAGCACAGGTGTCGGTTTAGAGGGGAAACACTCACTCTAAGAAAGTATTTCTCTAGGTTCATAGACCATGTCTAGAGCAATCATTCATCAAAAACATTCTTATCCCTGAAAATTTGGATTTAAATTTCTTATCAAAAGACAAACATAACCACCAAAATCTTTACCGTATGGTGATTAGATAAAACTAGAAGAATTGACTAAGGAAATTCAGAAATGTCTGAATGAAAAATCAGTTAAAAATATGTGTGAATTATTGGTCTTTCAGATCAGTTCAGTTCAGTCGCTTACCCATGTTCGACTCTTTGCAACCCCACGGACTGCAGCACACCAGGCCTCCTTGTCTATCGCCAACTCCCAGAATCTACTCAAACTCATGTCCATTGAGTCAGTGATGCCATCCAGCCATCTCATCTTCTGTTGTCCCCGTCTTCTCCCACCTTCAGTCTTTCCCAGAATCTGGGTCTTTTCCAATGAGTCAGTTCTTCGCATCAGGTGGCCAAAGTATTGGAGTTTCAGCTTCAACATCAGTCCTTCCAATGAATATTCAGGACCAGTTTCCTTTAGGATGGACTGGTTGGATCTCCTTGCAGTCCAAGAGACCCCCAAGAGTCTTCTCCAACACCACTGTTCAAAGCATCAATTCTTTGGCACTCAGCTTTCTTTATAGTCCAACTCTCACATCCATACATGACCACTGGAAAAACCATAGCCTTGACTAGATGGACCTTTGTTGGCAGAGTGATGTCTCTGCTTTTTAATATGCTATCTAGGTTGGTCATAACTTTTCTTCCAAGGAGTAAGTGTCCTTTAATTTCATGGCTGCAGTCACCATCTGTAGTGATTTTGGAGCCCCCAAAATAAAGTCGGTCACTGTTTCCACTGTTCCCCCATCTATTTGCCATGAAGTAATGGGGCCAGATGCCATGATCTTAGTTTTCTGAATGTTGAGCTTTAAGCCAACTTTTTCACTCTCTTTCAATTTCTTCAAGAGGCTCTTTAGTTCTTCACTTTCTTCCATAAGGGTGGTGTCATCTGGGTATCTGAGGTTATTGATATTTCTCCCAGCAATCTTGATTCCAGCTTGTGCTTCTTCCAGCCCAGCATTTCTCATGATGTACTCTGCATATAAGTTAAATAAGCAGGGTGACAATGTATTGCCTTGATGTACTCCTTTCCCGATTTGGAACCAGTCTGTTGTTCCATATCGAGTTCTAACTGTTGCTTCCTGACCTGCAAATAGATTTCTCAAGAGGTGGGTCAGGTGGTCTGGTATTCCCATCTCTTTAAGAATTTTCCACAGATCAATTTGTTCAATAAAAATTTATTGTATTTATATCATATTACCAACATTACTTGGAATGAGGAAGGTGGTGAAATCTCTCTGTGGTAGTTCTCTTTTTGAATATCTGTTTGAACACAGTTTTATACCATTTAATGAGCAAGTTTATTTTAGATATATTAATGGAATCAATGTACTCTCATTTACTTTCTATAATGTTTAATATGTCACAAACTTTGTGCTGATACTCATTCTGCATTATTAACACCTCTAGCATGAAATAACTCAATTTCTATAATATAGTTTAACTGCCTCCCATCAATCTTATTCACAAAGTGATTAATAATTAGCTGCTCTTAGAAGGACATTGTGAAGGAGAAGAGTATGAATTGTCTTCTTTCTCTGCTCTTGCCCTTTGCTGTACCACTCTTCAAAAAGCATTTTTACCATCATGTGAGTGATTTTGCAACCCTCTAGGCCCTGTTTTTCAATCAGTGTTGACACACTCCAAAATACTCCTTGTCTCCAGTTTCCTCCTACCTCTAACCTCATTTTCTCAGTGCCTTAAAATCTGAATGGTAATGGATGATTGATAAGTTGTCATGTATTATAATTCCCTCTTATATTTGCCTTTGGAAGCAGATGTGTAAAGTAGAATTCTTAAAATACTCCCTTAAATTTTTTAAATTAAATTTTTATCATTTTGACATTCATTTTTACTATTTTAACTATTTCAAGTGTTCAATCCAGTGATACTAAGTACATTTGCGTTGTTGTTCAGCAAACACCATCCATCTCTAGTACTCTTTGCATCTTGAAAAATTGAAAATTTATACTCATTAAAGACAAGCTCCTCAGGACTTCCCTAGTAGTGCAGTGATTAAGACTCCATGCTTACAATGCAGGGGACACAGATTTGATTCCTGGTCAGGGAACTGATAATCCCCATGCCTCAACGTGCAGCCAAAAACATAAATTAAAAAAAAGACTAACTCCTCATTCCCTTGTCCCTCCAACCCATGGCCACTACTGTTCTCCTTTCTCTTTCTATGAGTTTGACTACTTTAGATAACTCATATAAGTCAAATTACAAAATATTGGTCATTTTGTGACATTTCTTTTATTATAATGTCCTCAAATTTCATCCATGTTGTTGATTTTTTTTATACCTTTCTAAAGTTGAATAATATTCCATTGTACACATACACTACTTTTTGTCTACTCATTCATCTGTTGATGAACATTTGGCTTCCTTCCATCTTTTGGTAGAAACATGGATATATGAGTCTCTCAGTATTTGGGGTATACATCCAAATTCTTTCAAGTGTTTTGAATATAATATAATCAGAAGTAGAATTGCGGGATCACATGGCAGTACAGTTTTTAAATTTTTGAGAAACATTTATCCTGGTTAGTCTGAAAAACTATGCTCTAGACCAGTTTAGCACATGCCAATTTCAAGGGAAAGAGAAATAGAGTGACCAGTAGTCTTGAATGAGGTTTCAGAATTCTAGTGGTTTACGGAAACCTAGAAGAGTTTGGTGCACTGGTGTGGAGCCTAGTAAGTAGGGGTCTGAAGGGAATGGTCAAGGCACTACCTGGCGGTCATCTCCTGAACTGCAGCTTGATTTTTTTTTTTTTAAATCATATTGGAGTATGGCTGATTAACAATGTTGTGATAGTTTCAGGGGGACAGCAAAGGAATTCAGCCACACAGGTACTTGTATCCATTCTCCCCCAAGCTCCCATCCCATCCAAGCTGCCACGTATCACTAGGCAGAGTTTCCTGTGCTAGACATTAGGCCCCTGTTGGTTATCCATTTTAAATAGAGCAGTGTGTACATGTCCATCCCAAACTCCCTAACGATCTCTCCCCCCATCCTTCCCCTTTGGCAACCATTAGTTCATCCTCTACGTCTGTGAGTCTGTTTATGTTTTGTAAACAAGTTCATGAGTATTGTTTATGTTTCTTTCCTCTTTTGGCAAAAGGGCCAAATCTATAAATATTTAATTAGTTCACTTTGCATAAGTAAAGAACCTATTAAAAGACTGTCTTAAAATATTTCAAAGATTTCAGTAGTAATTTTGCTGCCCTCTCTCTCTCTGAAAAGAATCTATAGGGGAAAAAAGGGAACAGATTTTTGCTATTAGACATGTTTGTGTTGAAAACTATTAACTCTAAAATTAAGTTTCTGGATAGCTTTGTTTTACTATTTGTAAGATGACAGAGTGATATCTCCTTTAATATTTTGTTGTGACAATTTATCAATAATGTATCCACAGAGATTAACAAGTCACAGATGATTAATGACAGTAACCTCTATAGCTACAGAAAAACCATTGGACAAAACTGAGTATCTATTCTTGATTAAAAATAGTCCCAGCAAACTAGGACTTAAGGGAATTCATTAACTTAATAAAGGTTCTCTACAATAAATCTACATCAAATACACTTGATGGTGAAAGACTGCTTTCCTTCAAATTTCAGGAAAAAGGGAAGAATTTTGACTCTCACTACTTGTATTGAATATTGTACTAAGGGTCCTAGCCAGTGCAATAAGGCAAGAGAAAGAAACAAAAATCATTCATTTTGGAAAAGAGTAAGTGAATCTATCTTTAGTTACAGACAGCCTAATTATCTGAGGGTCAAATCCAAGGGAATTAACAAAAAAGCTACTAGAAAAAATAAGAAAGTTAGACAAAGTCAAATATATACCTAACATAGGCTCCAGTCATTCCACTCCCAGATATTGACCAAAGAGAAATGAAAGTATGACTATAAAAAATCTTACTCACACATGTTCATAGCAGCTTTGTTTGTAGCAGACACAAACTAGGACTAACTTTAATGTCCATCAATAGGTGACTAGATAAACATATCTATAGATAAATCATATCTATATAATGGAATACTACTCAGCAATACAAAGGAATGAAACATGATTATAATAACCCAATCTTAAAATAATTATGCTGAATGAAAGAAGCTATCAAAGGCACATATACCATTTATTTGAAATTACTGAGTATGCAAACTATGAGAGAAATGTTACTTTAAAATGGGTGTAAGAAGTGAAGAGAGGGCTGAGAGGACTAAAAAGAGATAAGAGGAAACTTTTGGGGTGATGCATTGTTCATTATCTTGATTGTGGTGATGGTTTCACGAGTATATACATATGTCAATCTTATTAAGGAGGTACAATTTATTTTAAAGAGAACTATGTATTAATAAAGCCATTAAAATCCAAATATAGCAAATGCTTTTCTTCAGTGTTCTACAAGTCTTCTTTTATGACCCCAAAATGCAAAATACTTCTCCTGTATGTACTCATTAGCCTTAAACTATGTTTTCTTAAAGTAGAGATAACAACTATCTGCCTCCATGTGCTATACATTTATTTTCAGTCTTATATCATTACAACCTAGTTTGCATTCTTTCTATATACCAGAATTGCCAATGGGTTCTTTACCATCTGAGCCACCAGGGAAACCCATCTACCAGAGAAGAAGTTTGTAACTGATTTTCCAGAATTTCTTTCTGGCATATTTTTGAGGTAGTTTCTCACTATGTGATTTGGAAGGTGGAGAAGAAAGGAAGGAATATGTGAATCCAAGCAGTATCTGAGCCTGGTTTTTTAAATTTAAATCTGAATTTGGGAAATGATTCATGAGCTGACTCTGAACTCATGAAATTCCTTGATGTGAAGCTGAGAAGAGTGAACTCCCAGAAACAGAATGGGCTAAGCTTCCATCTGTGTGTTTAGGGATCTATGGTTACAGGGCTTTACAGAAGATGAATGCCTCTTAGAACTTCATCTTGATACTCCTCAGAGGTTTTGTTTTATAAAATGAACGGTCATAAAAAGAGAGCTAAAGAAGTGCTTGTTTTTGCTGCTGCTGCTAAGTCACTTCACTCGTGTCCGACTCTGTGCGAACCCATAGACAGCAGCCCACAAGGCTCCCCCGTCCCTGGGATTCTCCAGGCAAGAACACTGGAGTGGGTTGCCATTTCCTTCTCCAATGCATGAAAGTGAAAATTGAAAGTGAAGTCGCTCAGTCGTGTCCGACTCTTCGAGACCCCATGGACTGTAGCCCACCAGGCTCCTCGGTCCATGGGATCCTCCAGGCAAGAATACTGGAGTGGGTTGTCATTACTTCACTCAAAAAGAGAAGTTTTGATTATGTACGTAGTCCTGGGAACATCCTGTTGCTCCCTGATCTCTGACAACTACCTTGATCTAGGACATCTGTCCCAAATGAAAACTTGTAAACCAACATCAGACTGGCTGTGACCCAACTTCTTGAGACGCTTTCAAAAAGTACAGATTCATGGGTCTCAACTCTAGATAATGTGATTCATGAAGTTATTGGTGGGCCCAGAATCTGTAATTTTAAGTCATTCACTCATTAATTCTACTTTCAGTTGTCATGTGACTATTGGCTGAGAGGTCTTTAACAATTTCCAAAGGTGGGAAAGAGCGCCCTAACTCATGTTCTGAGCTTTTGACACAAATCCACATCTTCAGGGTTTCAAACACTGGGGGAAAATTATTTGGTTAAAGCTTGGCAACAAAATGTGGTAGATAAAATAGAAAGTATCTTTGAGGCTAGATATCAACTAAGAATATACACTAGGATTAGTACTTGTCTGATTTACATAGGCCAACCTTCTTATCTTAGAGTCAAGGAAGAAGTAGGAGAATAAGATATTGTTCTCAGATAATTCTACAAGATTTGATAATTTCAATTATGATATTTCTTTTGTTTTCACGTTTTAATGATTCTGAAATTCAGGGTTATTTGACTATTGATGAGACACTGTGACATTTTCCCTTGAAAAAAATTTTATTAGAAAGATAACATTTCTTACAAACGATATTGTTTTAGGACTGAGAAAATATTTTATTTCAAGTAGTAGTGATTCCACAATCAAAGACCCTTTATTCATTACTTTTTTTAGTATAGTAAATATTTAGTGAGCATGTAATAAACATCAATCAGGGCTTCCCTGATGACTCAGTGGTGAAGAATCTGCCTGCCAATGCAGGAGACTCAGGTTCGGATCCCTGGGTTGGGAAGATCCCCTGGGGAAGAAATGGCAACTCACTTCCGTATTCTTGACTGGGAAATCCCACGGACAAAGGAGCCTAGCAGGCTACAGCCCTTACGGTTGCAAAAGAGTCAGACACAACTGATTCAGCGACTAAACAACAAATAATTGTGTCACTCTTCTATAAATTGGGGTACAATACTGAAAAACAGATTCACTCAATAAAGACCTAGCTTCTTATTACTTCCTCTGTAATCAGCCACAAACTCTTCTGACAGTCAGTGGATTATAGGCTGGCCCACAATGGATACCGGAGAAGGTAATGGCAACCCACTCCGATACTCTTGCCTGGAAAATCCCATGGACGGAGGAGCCTGGTGGGCTGCAGTCCATGGAGTCGGGCATCACTGAGCGAGTTCACGTTCACTTTTCACTTTCACTTTTCACTTTCTTGCATTGGAGAAGGAAATGGCAACCCACTCCAGTGTTCTTGCCTGGAGAATCCCAGGGACGGGGGAGCCTGGTGGGCTGCCGTCTATGGGGTCGCACAGAGTCGGACACGAGTGAAGTGACTTAGCAGCAGCATAATGGATACATGAGAATATAAAATACTATATTAAAGTGCTTCAGAAAATTGATATCTTCTCAGCTACAAAAATACCTGGGATGCTTTGTTAAAGAACTTCCATGTCAGGTAGTATCCTAAGAACAAAACAGACTTGAGAAATGTTGACAGCTGTTAATCAGATTTCCAAGCTCCACCTAAAGACTGACATGTGCTTCAGGGATAAAGTCAAGGATAACATTTTTCTAATTTAAGGAAGAAACAAAGATACTTGGGCTTCCCTGGTGGCTCAGTCAGTAAAGAGTCTGCCTACAGTGTGGGAAACTCAAGTTCTATCCCTGGGTCAGGAAGATCCCCTGGAGAAGGAAATGGCAACCCACTCCAGTATTCTTGCCTGGAGAATCCCATGGACAGAGGAGCCTGGCAGGCTACAGTTCAGGGGGTCACAAAGAGTTGGACACGACTTCACTTTCACTTTCATTCATACATGCATCGCATTTCTGTTCCTGTCCACCAGAGGGTAGTTTCCTAACGCAGACACATTTCCTGTGTGTCTAAACTTCACTGAAACTAAACCTCACTGTGACTTCACCATTTCTTCATGTTAAGAGTCAAGAACGTTCTTCAGGAGACACTCTAGAGATGATCTCTTCTCCAGGATTAGTGACTGTGATACTCTTCCTGCTGGGTAAGCAAAACGCCTCTAAAAATTTGGATCCTTTCTTCTGTTATGTCAACAAAACCTTTAAGCATAATTTTATCCCAGAGTTTTATGCCCAAGATCACAGAGAACTCTCTTGTTTTCCCCTAGGACAAACCCGTGGAGACTCAGTGAGCCAGATGGACGGCCAAGTGACCCTTTTGGAAGCGGCTACCTTGACTGTGAACTGTACTTATTCAGACACCACGTACCCCACTCTTTTCTGGTGTGTCCAGTATCCTGGAGAAGGTCCAGAGCTCCTCCTGAAAGCCACGAAGGTCAACGACAAGAGACCCAACAAAGGTTTTGAAGTCACATACAACACAAAAACCACCTCCTTCCACTTGGAGAAAGCCTCAGTCCAAGAATCAGACTCAGCTGTGTACTACTGCACTCTGGGTGACACAGTGACGGAAACTGCAGGGGGAGCTGAGTGCGAACTCTGAGCAGCGACGGGGCCTGGATGCACTGTGGTTCCAGCAGAGCCTGTGGTTGTTTGTCTCTTAGTCTCTGGTTGATACAAAAGATGTACAAATGGCTAAAGCATAAGAATAAGAAGAGAATATTCCCCATACCCAGCTCTTTACTAGTAAAACTGAAAACTCTGACACCAATAGTTCCTTTTCCAGGGTCAAAGTAATTTCAAGGTAAAACCACATAAGCAATGAAGTGGTGTTTCACATATTCTTGAAAAATCCTGCTTCCACAAGTTGTTCCAAGTCACCCAGGTGGGTATTACTATGCCTCACTATACTTTCATAGAACCAAAGTGTGCCAGATGAGGTGTGGTCTGCACAATGTCTTCCTTTTATATATACATATATATATATATTTTTTCATTTATTTTTATTAGTAGGAGGCTAATTACTTTACAATATTGTAGTGGTTTTTGCCATATATTGACATGAATCAGCCATAGATTTACATGTCTTCCCCATCCCGATCCCCCCTCCCACATCCCCCTCCACCCGATTCCTCTGGGTCTTCCCAGTGCACCAGCCCTGAGCACTTGTCTCATGCATCCAACCTGGGCTGGTGATCTGTTTCACCCTTGATAGTATACTTGTTTCAATGCTATTCTCTCAGATCATCTCACCCTTGCCTTCCCCCACAGAGTCTAAAAGTCTGTTCTATACATCTGTGTCTCTTTTTCTGTCTTGCATATAGGGTTATCATTACCATCTTTTAAAATTCCATATATATGAGTTAATATTCTGTATTAGTGTTTATTTTTCTGGCTTACTTCACTCTGTATAATGGGTTCCAGTTTCATCCATCTCATTAGAACTAATTCAAATGAATTCTTTTTAATGGCTGAGTAATATTCCATGGTGTATATATACCACAGCTTCCTTATCCATTCGTTGCTGATGGGCATCTAGGTTGCTTCCGTGTCCTGGCTATTATAAACAGTGCTGCGATGAACATTGGGGTGCTCGTGTCTCTTTCAGATCTGGTTTCCTCAGTTTGTATGCCCAAGAGTGGGATTACTTGGTCATATGGCAGTTCTAATTCCAGATTTTAAGGAATCTCCACACTGTTCTCCATAGTGGCTGTACTAGTTTGTATTCCCACCAACAGTGTAAAAGGGTTCCCTTTTCTCCACACCCTCTCCAGCATTTATTGCTTGTAGACTTTTGGATAGCAGTCATTCTGACTGGCGTGTAATGGTACCTCATTGAGGTTTTGATTTGCATTTCTCTGATAATGAGTGATGTTGAGCATCTTTTTATCTCTAACACCATACACAAAAATAAACTCAAAATGGATTAAAGATCTAAATGTAAGACCAGAAACTATAAAACTCCTAGAGGAGAACATAGGCAAAACACTCTCCAACATAAATCACAGCAGGATCCTCTATGATCCACCTCCCAGAATATTGGAAAGAAAAGCAAAAATAAACAAATGGGACCTAATTAAACTTAAAGGCTTTTGCACAACAGAGGAAACTGTAAGCAAGGTGAAAAGACAGCCCTCAGAATGGGAAAAAATAATAGCAAATGAAGAAACAGACAAAGGATTAATCTCAAAATATACAAGCAACTCCTGCAGCTCAATTCCAGAAAAAAAAAAAAAGACCCAATCAAAAAATGGGCCAAAGATCTAAACAGACATTTCTCCAAAGAAGACATACAGATGGCTAATATGTACAATGTCTTCCTGACAGCACATGGCATGAGAGGTGATAGGAGAGCCACAGCCTCCAAAAATTATCATTCTTAATAGAGAAAGAAGGGATGAAAGGAGGAGGAACAGAATCTCATACATAATGAAACAGTGGAAAGAGAGGAAAGGATTTTATTCACATTTATCTCTTTATCTCAAAGGAACTCTAAGAAATTAGAAAGGGTATACGCCTGAAAATACAGAGAACAGAAAAGGAGTTAGCAGCGCAGAGTGCTGCCAACAGATTTCAGAGGATAAGTGTAAGGAAGAACGAAGACTCGTCTCGTAGAATAGTTGAAGGAGGAACCTAGCCCTCGTGTGAGACGCATCAGAATGTGTGCTGAGCACCTGTGCAAAGGTTAAGAAAACAAGGCACCAATCATCTTTGAGTAATTGGGAAAGATGGTGTTGTCCCTATAAGTGCACATGTGTGAGTGTTGAGGGTTTTGGGGAGCACTAAAACAGGAGGCCTGAGTGAGGTCATTTGTAAGCAAAAAATAGCCATGCTCTCCACAATTCTTTATGACAAGCAATGGTGACTTTCTAAACAGCATACAGAGAAGGCAATGGCAACCCACTCCAGTACTCTTGCCTGGGGACCCCCATGGATGGAGGAGCCTGGTAGACTGCAGTCCACTGGGTCTCGAAGAATCGGACACGACTGAGCAACTTCACTTTCACTTTTCACTTTCATGCCTTAGAGAAGGAAATGGCAACCCATTCCAGCATTCTTGCCTGGAGAATCCCAGGGATGGAGGAGCCTGGTAGGCTGACATCTATGGGGTTGCACAGAGTTGGACACGACTGAAGCGACTCAGCAGCAGCAGCAGCAAACTCAGCATAAAAGTGGAAGTTAGTCTTTAATGAACTGAGAACAACACAAAAAATTCCCCCAAACTTTGTATGTTCCGTGCTGGGCTTTGTCACTTCAGCTGTGTCTGACTCTTTGCAACTCCATGGACTCCTCTCTCCATGGCCCCTCTGTCCATGGGATTCTCCAGGCACGAATACTGGAGTGGGTTGTCATTTCTTCTCCAGGGGACCTTCCCGACCCAGGAATTGAGCCAGGTCAGGTAGATTCTTTACTGTATGAGCCACAGGGAAGACCAATAATACTGGAGAGGGTAGTCTGTCCCTTCTCGAGGGGAACTTCCCACCCGAGGAATCAAACAGGGGTCTCCTGCATTGCAGGGGGATTCTTTACCAGCTGAGCTACCCAAGTTTGTATACTATTAAACTTTTTGACTTTTACTCATTGGTTAGCCTTTCTTTTCTTAAAAATGTTCTGTAATTTTTTTTCCCCTTCTTCCCTGTAACCCCTTGCAAACACTGATCTTTTTACTGTCTCCATAGTTTTGCTTCATCTAGAATATTATATAGTTGGGATCTTATGGTGTGTAGCTTTTTCAGATTGGTTTCTTTCACTTGTGTATGTGTGTGCTCAGTCGCTTCAGTCCTGTCTGACTCTTTATGACCCTATGGAATGTAGCCATAACAATGGCTATGTAACAATTTTAAAGGTTACTTTCCATTTGCAGTTATTACAAAATATTGTCTATATTCTCCATGTTATAACAATAGATCCTTAAGCCTACCTTATACCCAATTGTTTGTATCTCCCACACCCACACCCCTCTACTGGCCCTGCCCCCACTAATAACCACCAGTGTGTTCTCTATATCTATGAGTCTGCTTTTGTTGTTATATTCACTAGTTTATTGTGTTTGTTAGATTAGTGGAAAAAATGTCAGACTTTATTTTTTTGGGCTCCAAAATCACTGTAGATGGTGATTGCAGCCATGAAATTAAAAGACACTTACTCTTTGGAAGGAAAGTTATGACCAACCTAGACAGTATATTAAGAAGCAGAGACATTACCAACAAAGGTCCGTCTGGTCAAGGCTATGGTCTTTCCAGTGGTCATGTATGGATGTGAGAGCTGGACTGTGAAGAAAGCTGAGCACTGAAAAATTGGTGCTTTTGAACTGTGGTGTTGGAGAAGACATTTGAGAGTCCCTTGGACTGCAAGGAGATCCAATCAGTCCATCCTAAAGGAGATCAGTCCTGGGTGTTCATTGGAAGGACTGATGCTGAAGCTAAAACTCCAATACTTTGGCCACCTCATGAGAAGAGTTGACTCATTGGAAAAGACCCTGATGCTGGGAGGGATTGGGGGCAGGAGGAGAAGGGGGCGGCAGAGGATGAGATGGCTGGATGGCATCACCGACTCGATGGGCATGAGTTTGAGTAAACTTAGGGAGTTTGTGATGGACAGGGAGGCCTGGTGTGCTGCAATTCATGGGGTCACAAAGAGTCGGACACAGCTGAGCGACTCAACTGAACTGAACTGAATTGATACACAGATGATATCATACAGTATTTGTCTTCCTCTGACATATTTCACTTAGCATAATGCCCTCCAAGTCCATCCCTGTTGCTGCAAATGGCAAAATTTTGTTCTTTTTAATAAATTACCATATTTACAGCACAATTTCTATAAATACGGATTTATTTTGAACTAAAGTAAAGAAATGAAAAAAAGTACAAGATCAAATTTATGAAATTTTTAAGGCATAACTTTCCATGAAATGACATTTTAAGAGTAAGATTTTATTTTTAGTCTCCATTCAATCTAGGCAGTGACTTTTGTTCTGACTACTTTCTTCATCAGGAAGCATGCAGTGAAAGGGACTGGGCAGTTTTGTGATGCTGCAGTTGTTGGGCTGAAGGGGTCTTTGTTGATGATTTCAGCCCACTAGGGGGCACTGTAGGCTTTAAAGACGTGAAGACCTTTTCTGATGATTCCAAAGATGGACCAGTTAAGAGAGGAGCCCAGAGAGTACGAGGAACAGTCAAATTATAGACAGCAGGTGGGGAGAGGGGAACAGTGTTTGTGTGAAGTTCATCTCAGAGTTCAGCTTTGTCATTCTATATAAGGTTTGGAAAGCTGTAGCCCTTACCTCTGTAAATCCATGGTGAGGATGATTCTCTGAACAGAGGTAGAGAAATAGGGATACTACTGAGCTCTGGGAGCATGGAAGCTCAACAGAAAACACCTGTGTTACCTGTATTCATTATAGAAATTTTTATGACTGAATTCCCCAAACCCACTGACCCAGAAATGATTCCAATACCCCAGACCTCCTACCTTTTCATATATTTCCTCGAGAGTAGAAAGAACAAGAATAAAAAGAGGAAAAAATAAGGAACAAAAATAGAATGAAAGGAGAAAGACAATATTGAATTTGAGCAAAAGAGTGTGACCAGACAGAATCAACTGTGGGTCAACAGGGTGTCCAAGAGTTGGACAGTAGGAAGGGAGAGGTGGAAATTAAGGCAGATGAACATTATACGCATGTCTTGTTTTTCAACAACCAAAATCTTATTGAAATCATTTCTGTGCAGAGGCTGAATATATATCTTGGTTTCTAAATGATTTCAAGAAATTGTATTTACTTCTGCAATAAACAATGCATGTATCAGATAGTTTTCCTTGATCAGAATTTTCACATAACCGAATTATCAAAATCTCTGCCAAACTATGCAATTTGAAAAATGGGTCCTTCTTCCCTATAATTTCTCAAAGTTCTACATAATCCATCAAGACACAGTTCTTCTAGAAATATCATCTACCTTTCCTCACACACTATCCCACAATCTTCTCTTACATATAGCCTTTTAAGAAAAAAAAATTCTTTACGACTTCACATATCAGAAATATTGCTTTTACCTCTCTGCACTGTCCCCCCAAACCTGAATTTTGGAGAAGTCGCTGACCTTACTGCAGTCTCACTAGGCCACTGTGGGTGGAGCTTCCTGTTAAGTGAGCTGACACACCTCAGATGTGATTGGTACTCAGTGATTCTGGTGGAACACACTGACAGTAAGAACAGCATTTCTCTGGCCCCAGGACTCGATATCCTTCAGAGCAGGGGCGAAGGCACCTCAGTACCTGGGCAAGGGATCATGAAGAGACAATGGGGAGCCCTGCTGGGGCTTCTGTGGGTCCAGATTTGCTGTGAGTCGGGGTCATCCCGGAGAGGAGGCTGGGGAGTGTCCACAGCTGTCAGTGGGCAAGAGGGGAGAGCTGACTGGGGCTCCTAGATGGTCCTTCATCCTCAGGTGCTTCCTGAGAGTTTCCTGGCCTGGAAACCCCAGCCGTGACCCCTCAGTGACATCATATGTGTTTGTTTTTCTCTTTCCGAGCAGGGGTGAGAGGAGTGAAGGTGGAGCAGAGTCCTTCAGTCTTGAAGCTCCAGGAAGGAATCAACTCTACTCTGAGGTGCAATTTTTCTGACACAGCGAGCAGTGTGCACTGCTTCCAGCAGAATCCCGGAGGCAGCCTCACCATGCTGTTTTTCATAACTTCAGGGATGAAGCAGAAAGAAAGGCTGAGTTCCACAGTGAATTTTAAGGAACGGTACAGTACCCTACACATCGCAGCCTCCCAGCTGGAAGACGCAGCCACCTACCTCTGTGCGGTGGAGGCACAGTGCTCCCAGGTGATCTGCAGCCTGAACCCAAACTGCAGCTGCCTCAGCCCCGCCCCTCCGCAGTGCTACACCATGCAAGTACCTTGTTACCTCTTTGGGATTCCAGGTTCATACTTCAGCACTTTTTTCTTCCGAAGATCAGATCCTTTAGGACTGTTATTTCTTTTCTTTTCTTTTCTTTCTTTTTTTTTTTTTTTGCCCTTCTTTATCCCAGAAATCTCTCCTGGATATAAAGCTCTAATATGGAGCCATTGTCATAACTGATGTAGATGCCAATATTCAATGTCCTGTTAAAACAATGTAGTGCTCCTGACAGATAAAATATAAGCTCCATATAAATTTCTCTGATGGAAAATGCTTGAAAAAATATACGGTGGTCAGCAAACAGAAAGAGATGACTCAATTTTTTGGTTAACTGCATGTGTGTGTTCCTTCAAAGTGAAAAGGGAATTAAATGTGTGTAATGTTTCTAAAGTTTGTATTCAGATTTTTGAGTCCTGGTAATAACAAATACAAGAAAAATAGTTTTTTATGTGAAGACAAGGCAGAGACTGGAGCACTGTGTCTGAAAGCCAAGGAGCACCAAACACTGAGGGCAGCTGCCACAGGCTGAGAGAAAGGCACGGGTTTACAGCGGCTCACCCACAGGTACCGACATTTGGGACTAACCAAGATGTCCTCCAGCAAGTGGATGGATAAGTAAATTGTGGTACATCCAAACAGTGGAATATTATTCAGTGTTAAAAAGAAATGGGCTGTCAAGCCATAAAAATACAGAGGAAACTTAAATGCATAATACTAAGTGAAAGAAGTCAATCTCAAAGGCCGCCTACTATATGATTCCAACTATGTGACATTCTGGGAAAGGCAAAATTATAAAGAGAGTGAAAACCAGTAATTGCATCGATTGAGGGGAGTGGAGGGATGAATGGGCAGAGCACAAAGTATGTTTAGGAATGAAACTACTCTCTGTGATGCTATGATGATGAACACATGCCACTGTACAGTTGTGTAAACTCATAGAATGTACAACACCAAGAGTGAATCCTAGTAAACTTAAACTTTGGGCGATTATAATGTGTTAATATGGGCTCATCAGTTGTCATAAATAGACCAGTCTCATGTGGAAGTTGATAAGAAGAGAGATTATGCAAATGTGGGAGTGAGAGGTGTATTGGAAACCTCTGAATCTTCTCTTTAATTTTTCTGTGAACCTACAATGATCGAAAGTCTCAAAAAAATTAGATTCAGATACATGAAATTAATTTGTATGAAGAGTTAAAGCATTTTAGAAAAAATAGTGCCACTAGAAACGTTGAAAGTGAAAGTGTTAGTCGCGCCGTCCTGTCCTGCTCTATGAGACCCTATAGACTATAGCCTGCCAGGCTCCTCGTTCCACGGAATTTTCTGGGCAAGATTACTGGAGTGGGTTGCCATTTCCTATACCAAGGGATCTTCCTGACCCAGGGGTCGGACCCAGGGATCAAACTCGGGTCGCCCGCATTACAGGCAAGTTCTTTACCATTTGAGCCATCAGGGAAGTCACTAGAAACGTTACCTAATGAGACTTTACCCTGCTTCTTGCAAAGAAGATTCCACATTTCCATTTTGCACTGGTTCTAAAAATGACATAGGTGATCCCCACCTACACTTGCACGGAGAGACAGAAGCCAGAAAGCAATTTGGTTGCTTTAGAAAGAGCCTCTTGCTTTAACTGTTGGCAACTCATTGACTTCCTCCGGGTCCTCCAGTCGTGCAGATGTTTTTTCTTTTATTCCTACAAGATGAAATAAGACTTACAGAATGAATCACCAGAAGAACATCTCCTTACCGATTCTGTCACAAAGCCCCTTTGACCTCACTGTCTGTGATAACGCTTACAGTCAGTGAGCCCCGTCCCATTTTATGCGATTTTACTACGGATTTATATTCTCCTTGATCTTATAGGAGAAATGAAATCACGGATAGGGATTCATTCCAAGGATCCTGCCTCTGCTTCAGAAGAGGCCTAGGGTTAATAAGTGGCAACCACAGCCCCCGAAGACTGCATGAAATGCAAAAATGGTGCTGGGGTTCCAGAGTGCAAGGGGTTTCTCCCCACTCCTCTCATCACTCTACACTGTATATGAGCAGGCCTCAATAAAGATTTGTTCTGCTAAATAGTATAAAAGAATTTAGAGCTAGATGAGCCCTTAGACAGGGTTTAGTTCACCTCATTTTACAAAACAGAAACTAGATCCAAGATGCCAGAATGAAAAATTATATAATTAAAAAATAGATCAAATGAGCTAGCAGTAGAAAGTAGAAGATAAGTTGGATATCCTCACCTCCCCCTTAATGTTCTTTTCCTATCTCCTTCTTCCAAATCCTTGTTGATGAGCAAAGCAAAGCTGTCTAATGCAAACTGCAGCACTTAGATCTTTAGTAATTACATTTTAGGATACATTTCAACTGTTTCTACTTTCAGTTCTCTGAGAAAACAAGGACCCACTGAAAACCAGCTTAGAGGAGACAGTCTGAGATAGCAGGCAGTTGAAATGTCAAATGATCTTCTCTCTGTTACTCTGATGTTTGGCTTACAAGTTTCTTTTACAGAGTTTTCCTCCATAACAGGAAAATGAAAATGGTATATTGGCTGAATTGATAGTTTCATATATAATATATAATATATATATATATATATATATATATATATATATATATGTTTGTTTGTTTGTTTAGGAGAGTGAATCATGGTGCTTTTATAATTTAAAACCTATATATCAGGCCCATCATTGAATAAACAGCAATAGCATCTACCTCTTTTCAGCTTATAAACAGTCAAATTCTCTATCTGTACATTCCTACTGTGCATTAGATTACTTCAATCTGAGAAATAATTTGTTTGACCTTTGCTGCCTTTATGCATGTCCCTTGTAGGCACAGCCATGAAAAGGACATTTAACCAGAGTTCAGTAGTTAGAGATGTGGCCACCAGATGGTGGTGCACCTCTGCTGATCAGAACTTGTGGAGGGTTCCCTTGAGTGGATTCTGAATGAATAGGCTTAGGGCAGAAGCAGAGCCTTTTTCTTATTGGCTGGCTAGACAATGAAAGAAACCACTAGAGAAAAGAAGGGGACACTTGGTAACAGAAGCAGGTCTCCTGGCTGGAGACTGCAGGTCCACAATTGATCCTAAAAGGGAAAAACAATGAAGACACCCATTGGAGCCTTAATCACGTTCTTATGTCTACAGCTGGACTGTGAGTTGAGGGTTTAAGGGAAACAGTAAAATAAATAAATTAATTTAAAATAAGGGTGGGGGGGAACAGAGTGTATTAGTAGATATTCATTAGACACCGAGACTAACTTTATTCAGGTTTCTTCTAGTTACTGTAGAAAAAGAAAAGTAAACTCTAGAGCTTAATCATCTAGCAGTCCTTCTTCTTTCTCTGACTTCTACTTTCTCCATAGGTGTCAGTCTTGGAAAAGAGGTGGAGCAGAGTCCTTCTACCCTGAGTGTCCAGGAGGGAAACACCGCTGTTATCACCTGCGCTTATACAGACACTGCTTCAGGGTATTTCCCTTGGTATAAGCAAGAACCTGGGAAAGGCCCCCAGCTCCTTGTAGCTATTCGTTCAAATATGGCTGAAAAAAAAGACCAGAGACTGGCTGTTTTATTGAATAAGACCGCCAAACGTCTCTCCCTGCACATCGCAACCATCCAGCCTGGAGACTCAGCTGTCTACTTCTGTGCAGCAAGGACACAGCGTTTCCCAGGCACCCGCTACCTGTACTCATACTTGTGATCGGCAGCCCCCTTCCTGTGGTGCAACCTTCAAAGTAGCATTTGTCATATTGTTTGCCTGCAAGTGGAAACTGATGTGTTAGACAAGCATAGAATAGGAAGGTTAGGCTCAAGATGACCCAGAAAGTATGACACATTTTATGGATAATTGCTGTTTACTGAATTCCTGAAGGGAGCTAGCATTGTTTTGTTTCAAAATTGTAAGACTGCCTTTACATTTGCCGCTCAGACTCCTTTTCTATAAATAACCTCTTGGTATCAATTGATAATCCTTATTATGAATGTTTTTTTTTTAATACTGTGTTTTGAAAACAACATTTATTATTTTTCTGATTATATATTGCATGCTATAAGGGAAATGTGTGATATATAATAAATATGATATTGATAATTCTGCAATCACATAATATTGTGAATATTCAGCTTACCTTTTCAATAAATTATTGTTACAATAGGCTTATAATGTTTTTCACTTACTATTATATGTTGAATTGAGCAGTCCCCATTCACATAGTTGATTATCAATAGATCTTTGTTAAAGAAATAAGAAAAGGTGAATCCTGCAATGTAGGAGACCCTGGTTCAATCCCAGGGTTGGGAAGATCTGCTGGAGAAGGGATAGGCTACCCACTCCAGTATTCTTGGGCTTTGCTTGTGGCTCAGCTGGTAATCTGCCTGCTATGTAGGAGAGTTGGGATCAATCCCTGGGTTGAGAAGATCCCCTGGAGAAGGGAAAGGCTACCCACTCCAGTATTGTGACCCGGAGAATTCCATGGGCTGTATAGTCCATGGGGTCACAAAGAGTCAGACATGACTTCACCTTAACAGGCATACATGATATGTGAACTGTGTTAAAACCTAAAACTTCCACTGAATATATACTTTTTGCAATTTAATGTATCCAAGATAGATTCACAAGTTCAACTACTTAGTTAATTTCATTTTTGCTAATGATTGGTTCAAAAAAGGAGTTTAGAATATTTATTGTGTAGACAGCTTGGTATTGTTTCTTTTCAATATTTAAGATAAGATTATTTTAAAACACATTAATTCACATTTGGTCAAGAATGTTAAAAAAAATCTGTATTGGACACGAAGGCATTTTGAATAGCAAAGGTACTATCAGGAGAACTTTTCACTGAGAAGGGTAACAAAGTTGAATAACCTGAGGGGAGATTAATATTTTATATTAAACTGATTGGTAGAAAAAGGTTGGGTGTTTTAGGTTTGAGAACAATTTGTGCTATGTGTGGTACCATCAGATTTAATGAAGATTCCAGGGCAGGATCTGAAAAAACTTCAACTAATTTAGCTGAAGCTATAATTACTTGGAGATAAGAAGGTAAGTTGTGTTCAACTTTAAGGAGTAGGCCCTAAAGGTAACAGCTCTCTGCTGTTTGCCATTGTTGACTAAAAAGATGCACAATGTGAGAGATGTGAGCTAAGTTTTACTTGGGGCAAAATAAGGACTGCAGCCGGGGAGACCAAAGCTCAGATAGCTCGGAGAGACTGCTCCAAAGAGGTAGTGGGGGAACATCAACGTATAAGATTTTGGTGAACGGGGAATTCAACACAATCAAGTGCTTACTTTAAAAAAGATTTTCTGCTAGTCCCAAGGAGCTGATGTCACCATGAAGGGATTTAGTGCTTTTCTAGATATGAAGAGATGCAGGGGTTGGGATCATGAAATCAGTTCCTGAAAATCTCTAACTATGTAAAGACCTGTTTCACCAGTTTCCCTGGAGCACAGAGTGCCTCACTGTCCACACTGCATTACCCTCAGAGGGTTTTGAAAGTCAGCAGCTGCAGCAGCATAGGGTGCAATCTCTGTAGAGGTAGAAGACAAATGCCCTTGCTGTTGTTCAGTTGCTGGCAAATACTCTTGGCAAGTGCCAATTTGTAGTTGACAACATGTTGATTAGTAATATCCTTAGGCATGGCTTTCCTTTTACATTTTTACACAAATATTATAATCAGTAGTGGTCTTATGATCAACTGTCTTATGGAGGTCTGTCAGGAAGCTTTTAACAGGAGGCTTCCCTTGTGCTGTTATGGATCTGTCAGGAAACCTTTGGCCCTTATTAATTCCTGAATATTCAGAAATTAAGAGGAGAGGCACGTCTTTCCCTTCCCTGGGCTGAGAAATCCAGGCATTTCCTTTGTTAGTTTCTCATTATGGTGATATGTACCCTCTTCTCTCTTTAATAGGAATCGCCTTGTGTTTTGTAAGCCTGGAATTTTAATCTTTATCTTTGCTGAGAATAACTACAGTATATATACCCATGCCATGTTGATTAAAACACTTTTGCTCCATCAGAGCTTTGGTCCCCGTGTCTTTCTTTCTTTCTTTTTTTCTCTTTCTATCTCTATCTATTTCTGGCTGATTCCCTGGAACGTGGAAGCTGACTGCGTAACCCAGGGAACATTAGCCTCTTTACTTCTTTCACTCTCTCATCATCTACTCTGGACCACCAGGTTCTGGTCCATTAAAGGACCAACAGAAGTCTCTTGTGACATATTCCCTTAGAACTATGTTCACAGAATATAGAGACTTTTTGAGGCTCTTTTTGGCTTCCCTGGTGCCTCAGATGGTCAAGAATCTGCCTACAAAGCAAGAGACCTGGGTTCAATCCTAGGGTTGGAAAGATCCACTGGAGGAGGGAATGGTTACCCACTCCAGTATTCTTGCCTGGAGAATGCCATGGACAGAGGAGCCTGGCAGGTCTGGGGTCGCAGAGAGTCGGACCTGACTGAGAGGGTTCCAACTGAATTAATGGGAACAGTATAAATTCAAAGGTTTGATAACCTGATGACCAAAATCTAGCATCTATTTGCCCTCTCTGAACAGACCTGGGCTGTCAGAACAAATAGAGAGGAGAAAGGGACCACTGTGATAGAACTCCATGTCTGCGAGATTCATCCTAGCCTTCTGCAAAGGGAGATTATCTTTTCTCCTACTATTAGGTCCCAAGTTAGGTAACTGAGCAGATGTTGTGGTGAAGAATTATAGTAATTGCCATATTGATATGTAGATTGAGAAAGCTGCAGTAATTAGCACAAACAGATTTGTCTTCTTTTCATAAAGCAATTTATTTCTATCTTAAGTGAAAGAAAACACATGTAGGTAAAGGATAAATGATCACTACATCTTATGTTGTTTCCATAATCCAATACATGCAGTATCTTGAAACAAGTTCCATCATAGATGCAACAGCTGAACACAGTAGTTAGTCAAATTTTCACTCTTCCTTTCAATATCAAATTTGACTTGTGTTTATTTTCAGATGTAACTGGTGTCAACTGAAAATGGGTTTGGGTAGACTCTGGGAGTTGGTGATGGACAGGGAGGCCTGGCGTGCTGCGGTTCATGGGGTTGCAAAGAATCAGACACAACTGAGCGACTGAACTGAACCGAACTGAACTGAAGAGCTGGTTAATGCAAAAGGAAGTTTGGGGGTGAGTGAGACATTCACTTGGTCCATAGAGAAGTTGACATGAGCCACATCAACTTGCTACTCCAGGAAACCCCTGTTTCCTGTTGTGGGGCAGCAGCAGCACATAACCAGCAATCCTTCCCTTACCCTTTCAGGCTCACCTTGCAAAGCCTTGACATTGAAGAAGAAGATATTTTCCATCTAGTGGAGAGCTGAAACATGCTTCTCTCCAGCCTTCTGAAAGTGGTCGTGGCTTCACTGTGTTCAGGTAAGGATGGTCCCAATGGAACTGTGCCTCCTCTGTGACCTAAGGACTGGAGGAACAGGCAGTCTTATGGGAACCCTGGGAAGAAGGGGTAGTAGGTTCTAAAATAGGATTTCTTCATTCCACACCACTTATTCCTAAGGTTCTGATTTTTTTTTTTTTTTTTTTTTTTAGGATCCGTTATTGCCCAGAAGGTAACTCAAGACCAACCACAATTATTAGTACAGGAGAAGGAAGCTGTGACCCTGGACTGCAAGTATGACACCAGTGATTCACGTTACAGTTTATTTTGGTACAAGCAGCCCAGCAGTGGGGGGATGATTCTCCTTATTCGTCAGGATTCTCATAACCAGCAAAATGCCACAGAAGGTCGCTACTCATTTAATTTCCAGAAAACAAGAAAATCTATCACACTTGTTATCTCAGCTTCACAGCTGGAGGACTCTGCAGTGTATTTCTGTGCACTGAGAGAGCCCACAGTGAGACGTGTGGAGGAGGGATTTGTACCAAAACCCAGGGCCCTGTTCCACCTGCCGTAGGGACCAGGCCAGGCAGTTGCCAGCACAGACAGGAAGTGATTAGGGTTGCACAGGCATAGGGTTAGAGAGAAGATACTCATTCTAAGAAAATAGTTCTCTAGGTTCAGAGGCCATATTCAGAGCTATCATTCATTAAAAAATTCCTTATCCCTAAAAATTTAGGTTTAAGTTATTTATTTATTAAAAATGTAAAATTATGTATTGAGGACAAAAATTAGCCACATAAAATCCTTGCCATGTAGTGATTCATATGAGCTAGAAGAATTTGCTAAGGAAATTCAGAAATGTCTGAATTATAAATCAGTAAAAATATGTGTGAATTGTTGGATTTTTCATTTCAATTTATTCATGTTCTACCAAAAGTTTTCACTTTTGTCTCAGGTTCAAAGGATTTGTTAACAAAATAAGCCACTTGTTATATACAAATAAATAATATAGATGTTTATTGGAGAATTATCTAGCTTACTTTCAACATATTAGCATTAAACACCCTAACATTAAAAGAAAATAGAATCAGAAAGAGCCAATGATACATCACCAAATTGGGTTTTGACCAACACCCAGACTTGGATGGAGGTCAACATCCAGACATGAGAGTTTCCAGCACTGTGAGAAGTGCCAGGTCACAGTACATCTGGAGTCCCAATTATGAAAAGAGTCCTCTCCGTGGGTAAGACTTCAAAGATTATAGTTCAGGGCTCCCATTTACAATCCCAGGGCAGTTGCAACCTGATATCATCATCAATCTGTGACCAAATTGCAGCTCTGGTTCCATGTTAATGCTCTTCCTTTAGTCATGTAAAACTTGGAATGTTGTTAAGGCTGGGGAATCCCTCTAGGAGCTCAACAATCTCAAGATTCCTTCCCCATCTTATCCATGGTGCTGGAAGTCTTGTACTCACAGCAGGCAGTTACTCACAGTCAACTCACAGTCAGGGCAGTGTCCAGGAAGGTTAGAAGCAAGGTCAGAGGCCTGTTCTGCTTTGTCTCTGAAGCCTAAACAAGACTATTTATTTAATTTTCCTGGCAATTCATTAAATATTAATTGACTATATGTTATATTACAGGCGTTGTTTTGTCATGAAATCTCTGTGTGATTTTCCTTCTTTTGAATATCATGTTGTTTTACACCATTTAATAAATTCATTCATTTTAGTTTTGTTAGCTGAGTTAATAGTACTTTTATTTACATTCTAAGGTGACTACTTTGTGCTAATACTCATTGCTTCTTATTAACACCTCTATCACTGAATGGCTCAATTTCCATAATCTAAGTTTTCCCTGCCTCTCTTCAGTCTTACCCACAAAAAGATCAATAATTAGTGGCCCTTGGAAGGACATTTTGAAAAGTACTGTATGAATTATGTTCTGTCTCTGGTCTTGCCTTTCACTGCACACTCCTCCAAAAGCATTTTTACCATCATGTGGCTGATTTTGCACCCCTCTAGGCCCTCTCTTTCAATCATTGTTATACAGTCCCAAATATTCCTTCTCTCCAATTTCCTCCTTTTCAAATCCCATTTTCCTCAGTGTCTTAAAAGTTGAATGGTAATGGGTGGTTGCTAAGTGATCTTGTATAGTAGCTGCCTCTTATATTTGTATTTGGAAAGCAATTGTGTAGAGTAGAAATCTTCAAAGGAATGTCTTACAGTCTTTCCAATAAATGAGGCTGGAAAAACTGGACAGGTACATATAAAGAATGAAATCAGAACATTCTCTAACATCATACACAGAAATAAACTCAAAATGGATTAAAGGCCTAAATGTAAGACTGGATACTCTAAAACTGTTAGAGGATAATAACATGGGCAGAACACTCTTTGACATAAATCACATTAGAATCTTTTCATAGTCTACCTCTTAGAGTAATGAAAATAAAAACAAAAATAAACAAATGGAACCTAACTAAACTTAAAAGCTCTTACATAGCAAATGAAATCATAAACAAAACAGAAATAAAATCCACAGAATGAGAGAAAATATTTGCAACCATATTGACAAGGGAACAGTCTCCAAAATATACAAACAACTCATGCAGATCCATATTAAAAAACCCCAAACAACTCAAATTAAAAATGAGGGGAAGATCCAATAGACATTTCTCCAAAGAACATTTACAGATGACCAAAAGGAACATGAAAAGATGCTCACCATCACTAATTATTAGAGAAATGCAAATCAAAACTGCAATGAGATATCACCTCACACTGATCTTTGGGCTTCCATGTTGGCTTGGCTGGTAAAAATCTGCCTGCAATGTGGGAAACCTGAGTACGATCTCTGGGTTGGAAAGATCCCCTGGAGGAGAGAAAGGCTACCCACTCCAGTATTCTGGCCTGGAGAATTCTGTGGACTGTACAGTCCATGGGGTCGCAAAAAGTTACACATGACTGAACCACTTTCACTTTCACTCACACTGATCCGAATGGCCATCATCAAAGAATCTACAAACAATAAACACTGGAAAGGGTGTTGAGAAAAGGAGAAAAGGGAACCCTTCTACACTATGGAGAACAGTATGCAAGTTTCTTAAAAAACTAAAAATAGTGCTACCATATGACCCAGCAATTCCACTCCTGGGCATAAACCTGGAGAAAACCATAATTTGAAAAATATACATGTACCCTAATATTCACTGCAGCACTATTTACAATACCTAGGATATGGAAGCAACCTATATGTCTATGGAAAAAATGGATAAAGAAGATGTGGTACATATATACAATGCAACATTACTCAGCCATAAAACACAATGAAATAATGCCATTTGTAGCAATGTGCATGGACCTAGAGATCGTCATACTGACTGAAGTCAAACAAAGACAAGTATCATACGATATTACTTATATGTGGAGCCTTAAAAAATGGTACAAATGAACCTAATTCCAAAACAGAAGTAGAGTCACAGATATAGGAAACAAATTTATGATTCCCAAGGGGGAAGTAGGGGAGGGATAAATTAGGAGGCTGGGATTGTCATATACACACTACTACATATATAATATAGACAGATAACTAATAAGAACCTTACTGTAGGGCACAGGGAACTCTGCTCAATGCTTTGCAATGCCCTACATGGGAATATAATTCTAAACAGACCGGATGTGCTCTGTGTGCACAACTGATTCACTTTGCAGTACAGTGGAAACTGACATAAATCAACTATACTATAAATCAACTATAAAAGTTAATTTTAGAAGTTTTAAATTGGTTTAAGTCAAAAAATCTTACCATCCTAACAGAATTTTTTTTTTTACCATATTAATACCCAGATAATCACGATGGTGTGATCACTTACCTAGAGCCAGACATCCTGGAATGCAAAGTCAAGTGGGCCTTAGGAAGCACCACTACGAACAAAGCTAGTGGAGATGATGGACTTCCACTTGAGCTATTTCAAATCCTAAAAGATGATGCTGTGAAAGTGATGTACTCAATGTGTCAGCAAATTTGGAAAACTCAACAATGGCCACAGGACTGGAAAAGGTCAGTTTTCATTCCAATGCCAAAGAAAGGCAATGCCAAAGAATACTCAAACTACCACACAATTGCACTCATCTCACACACTAGTAAAGTTATGCTCAAAATTCTCCAAGCCAGGCTTCAGCAATATGTGAACCGTGAACTTCCAGATGTTCAAGCTGGTTTTAGAAAAGGCAGAAAAACCAGAGATCAAATTGCAAACATCTGATGGACCATTGAAAAAGCAGGAGAGTTACAGAAAAATATCTATTTCTGCTTTATTGAGTATGCCAAAGCCTTTGACTGTGTGGATCACAATAAACTGGAAAGTTCTGAAAGAGATGGGAATACCAGACCACCTGACCTGCCTCTTGAGAAACCTGTATGCAGGTCATTAAGCACAGTTAGAACTGCACATGGAACAACATACTGGTTACAAATCGGGAAAGGAGTATGTCAAAGCTGTATATTGTTACCCTGCTTATTTAACTTATATGCAGAGTACATCAGGAGAAATGTTGGACTGGATGAAGGACAAGCTGAAATCAAGATTGCTGGGAGAAATATCAGTAACTTCAGATATACAGATGACATCACCCTTATGACAGAAAGTGAAGAAGAACTAAAGAATCTCTTGATGAAAGTGAAAGAGGAGAGTGAAAAAGTTGGCTTAAAGCTCAACATTCAGAAAACTAAGATCATGGTATCCAGTCCCATCACTTCATGGCAAAAAGATAGGGAAACAGTGGAAACAGTGACAGGCTTTCTATTTTTGGGCTCCAAAATCACTGCAGATGGTGACTGCAGCCATGAAAATAAAAGACACTGTCTCCTCGGAAGGAAAGTTATGACCAACCTAGACAGCATATTAAAAGGCAGAGACATTACTTTGCCAAGAAAGTCTGTCTAGTCAAAGCTATGGTTTATCCTGTATCCTGTGTCATGTATCGATGTGAGAGTTGGACTATTAAGAAAGCTGAAGATCATACAACATGACCAAGTGGGCTTTATCCCAGGAATGCAAGGATTCTTTAATATCAGAAAATCAATCAATGTAATACACCACATTAACAAATTGAAAGATAAAACCATATGATTATCTCAATAGATGCAGAAAAAGCCTTTGACAAATTTCAGCATCGATTTATGATAAAAACTCCCCAGAAAGCAGGAATAGAAGAAACATACCTCCACATAATAAAAGCTATATATGACAAACACACAGCAAAATTATCTCAATAGTGAAAAATTGAAAGCATTTCCCTTAAAGTGAGGAACAAGACAAGGGTGCCCACTCTCACCACTACTATTCAACATAGTTTTGGAAGTGTTGGCCACAGCAATCAGAGCAGAAAATGAAATAAAAGGAATCCAGATTGGAAAAGAAGAAGTAAAACTCTCACTGTTTGCAGATGACATGATCCTATACTTAGAAAACCCTAAAGACTCTACCAGAAAATTACTAGAGCTAATCAACGAAGATAGCAAATTTGCAGGCTATAAAACTGACACGCAAAAATCCCTTGCATTCCTATACACTAACAATGAGAAAACAGAAAGAGAAATTGAGGAAATAATAAATTTCACCATTGCAACAAAAAGAATAAAATACTTAGGAGTATATCTACCTAAAGAAAAAAAGACCTATATATAGAAAACTATAAAACACTGATGAAAGAAATCAAAGAGGACACAAATAGATGGAGAAATATACTGTGTTCATGGATTGGAAGAATCAATATTGTGAAAATGAGTATACTATCCAAAGCAATCTATAGATTCAATGCAATCCCTATCAAGTTACCAACGGTATTTTTCACAGAACTAGAACAAAAAATTCCACAATTTGTATGTAAATACAAAGAAACCTCGAATAGCCAAAGAAATCTTGAGAAAGAAGAATGGAACTGGAGGAATTAACCTGCTTGACTTCAGGCTCTACTACAAAGCCACAGTCATCAAGAGAGTATGGTACTGGTACAAAGACAGAAATATAGATCCATGGAACAGAATAGAAAGCTCAGAGATAAATCCACGTACCTATGGACAACTTATCTTCAACAAAGGAGGCAAGAATATACAATGGAAAAAAGACAACCTCTTTAACAAGTGGTGCTGGAAAAACTGGTCAACCACTTGTGAAAGAATGAAACTAGAACACTTCCTAACACCATAAACAAAAATAAACTCAAAATGCATTAAAGATCTAAATGTAAGATGAGAAAATATAAAACTCCTAGAGGAGAATATAGACAAATCACTCTCCAACATAAATCACAGCAGGATCCTCTATGACCCACCTCCCAGAATATTGGAAATAAAACCAACAATAAACAAATGGGACCTGATTTAAATTAAAAGCTTCTGTACAACAAAGGAAACTCTAAGCAAGGTGAAAAGACAGTCTTCAGAATAGGAGAAAATAATAGCAAACGAAGCAACAGACAAAGGATTAATCTCAAAAATATACAAGCAAGTCCTGCAGCTCAATTCCAGAAAAATAAATCAAAAAATGGGCCAAAGATCAAACAGACTTTTCTCCAAAGAAGAAATACAGATGGCTAACAAACACATGAAAAGATGCTCAATATCACTCATTATCAGAGAAATGCAAATCAAAACCACAATGAGGTACCATTACATGCCAGTCAGGATGGCTGCTATCCAAAAGTCTTCAAGCAATAAATGCTGGAGAGGGTGTGGAGAGAAGGGAACCCTCTTATACTGTTGGTGGGAATGCAAACTTGTACAGCCACTATGGAGAACAGTGTGGAGATTCCTTAAAAAACTGGAAATAGAACTGCCATAAGACCAAGTAATCCCACTCTTGGGCATACACACTGAGGAAACCAGATCTGAAAGAGACATATGTACCCCAATGTTCATTGCAGCACTGTTTATAATAGCCAGGACATGGAAACAACCTAGATGCCCATCAGCAGACGAATGGATAAGTAAGCTGTGGTATATATAAACAATGGAATATTACTCAGCCATTAAAAAGAATTCATTTGAATCAGTTCTAATGAGGTGGATGAAACTGGAGCCCATTATACAGAGTGATGTAAGCCAGAAAGATAAAGATCAATACAGTATACTAACGTATATATATGGAATTTTAAAAGATGGTAATGACAACCCTATATGCCAAACAGAAAAAGAGGCACAGATGTACAGAACAGACTTTTGGACTCTGTGGGAGAAGGCGAGGGTGGGCTGTTCTGAGAGAATAGCATTGAAATAAGTATATTATCAAGGGTGAAACAGATCGCCAGCCCATGTTGGATGCATGAGACAAGTGCTCAGGGCTGGTGCACTGGGAAGACCCAGAGGGAAGGAATGGAGAGGGAGGCAGGAGAGGGGATCAGGATGGGGAACACATATAAATGCATGGCTGATTCATGTCAATGTATGGCAGAAACCACTACAATATTGCAAAGTAATTAGCCTCCAACTAATAAAAATAAATTCACAAAAATAAAAATATCAAAAGCTGAGCACCAAAGAATTGATGCTTTTGCACTGTGATGTTGGAGAAGACTCCTGAGAGTCCCTTGGACTGCAAGGTGATCCAACCAGTCCATCCTAAACGAGATCAGTCCTGGGTGTTCACTGGAAGGACTGATGTTGAAGCTGAAACTCCATTCCTTTGTCACCTGATGCAAAGAGCTGACTCATTTGAAAAGCCCCTGATGCTGGGAAAGATTGAAGGCAGGAGAAGAAGGGGACGACAGAGGATGAGATGGTTGGATGGCATCACCGATTCAATGGACATGAGTTTGAGTAGCCTCCAGGAGTTGGTGGTGGACATGGAGGCCTGTGTGCTGCATTCCATAGGCTCGCAAAGAATCAAACACGACTGAGCAACTGAACTGAACTGAACTGAATAATGTTTAAGTGTATAATCCAGTGATATTAAATGCATTTACATTATTATTAAACAGCAACATTATTCATCTCTAGATCTCTTTTCATGTTGAAGAACTGAAAATTTGTACTCATTAAAGAGTAACTCCCCATTCCCCTGTCCCTCCAGTCCCTGGCCACTACTCTTCTACTTTCTCTGAGTTACTACTTCAGACAGCCTGTATAAGTGGAATCATGCAACACTGGTCATTTTGTGTCTTATTTCATTTACCACGATGTACTCCAGTTTCATCTATGTTGTAACATGTTTTAGAATTTCTTTCCTTTTTAAGGTTGAATAATATTCTAGTGTAAGTATAGACCACATTTTTGTTTATCCATTCATTTGTTGATATTTGGGTTGCTTCCAGCTTTTGATGGAAACATAGATATATAAATATATCTGTATTTGGGGCATGTGCCAAAATTTCAATTTTTGAAATAATTAGAAATGGAATTCCTGAATATATGGCACTCTATTTTAAAATTTTTGAGAAGTATTTATCCTAGTTAATTTGAACAACCTTCCTCTAGACTGCTTTATCACAAGCCAGTTTCAAGGACTAGAGAAAGCAAGTGATCAGGAGCTGTGAATGAAATTTTGGTACTCTGGGGGCTCACCTAAACCTAGAAAAATTTGTTATCTTTTTTTATAGTGCATTGCTCCTCAGGTGCCTAACAATTGATCCGAAAGGAATGGCCAAGGCATTACCTGGTAGTCAGCTCCTGAACTGCAGCTTGGATATTCTTTCCAATGTGTTGCTGTCCTCTTTTGGTGAAAGGGTCAAATCTGTGATTATTTAGTCACTTTTTATTGTTCAATAAGCAGAAATAAAGAAGAAAGTAGTTAACAGACTGTATTGTGTGTGTGTGTGCAGTCTGTTGCTTCAGTCATGTCCAGCCCTTTGTGACCCTGTGGACTGTAACCTGCCAGGTTCCTCTGTCCATGGGATTATCCTGGCAAGAATACTGGAGTGGGTTGCCATTTCCTCCTCCAAGGGATCTTCCCAACTCAGGGATCCAACCTGCAGTTTCTGCATTGCAGGTGGGTTCTTTACCACTGAGCCACCAGGGAAACCCCTGAAAATTATCTATAGTATAAAAAACAGGGAATCAGGTTTGCGATCAGAGAGATTTCTATTCAAAATTATTAGCTCTGCCATGAATTTTCTAGACACTTGTGAGCCTTGTCTTATTATTTAAAATGGGAGAGTGATATATTCTTTGACATTTTATTGTGGCAAGTTATCAATAGTGTAGTTACAGGGGCTGACAAGTAGCAGTTGATTAATTAACGAGAATAACCTCAATAGATGCAGAAAAAGCATTTGTGAAAATTCAGCATTCATTCGTGTTTAAACACTTCCAGCAAATTAGGACTTAAGGAGTTTCCTCAACTAAATAAAAAACCTCTACAAAAACTACATCAGACATCATACTTGATGGTGAAAGAATGAATGCTTCCCTCCTAATTTCAGCACTAGGGAAAGAATTTTGGCTCTCACCGTTTATATATAGTGTTTTACTAGGGATTCTAGCCAGTGTAAAAAGGCAAGAGAAAGAAGCAAAAAAAAAAAAAAAAAACCACAGTTTGAAAAGGAAGACATGAACCTGTCTTTAGTCACAGACAGCATAATTATCTGAATATAAAATCCAAGAGAATCTACAAAAAACCACTAGAAAAAATAAGAAAGCTAAAGTCAAATAAACACCTACCATATGCTCCAGGAATTCCACTCCCAGACATTATTCCAAGACAAAAATGAAACCACATGTCTCCTAAAAATGTGACACACAAAAGCTCAAAGCAACTTTGTTTGTAGCAGCCTCCAACTAGAACTAACATAAATGTTTGTTAATAGGTTACTAGATTAGCAAATTGTTTTATATCTATGTAATGGAAGACTTTTCATCAATACAAAGGAATGAACCATTGATACTTACAACCATGAAAGAGTCTTAATTATGCTGAGAGAAAGAAGCTAGACAAAAGAATACACATGATTCCATTTATGTCATATAAAATATGCAAACTAATTCATGATGGAAGTGCTACATGAAAATTGGAGTAGGAGGTGGGGAAAGGATTGAGAGATGATTATAAAGAGATGTGAGGAAACTTTTTTGGGTGATGCATTGTTCATTATCTTGACTGGAATAGTAGCTTCATAAATGTGTACACATGTGAAATCTTATTAATTTGTTTATTTAAAATAAGTTCAGTATAGTTTTGTGAATGCTGTGTATTTATAAAACAATTAAAAATCCAAGTTTAGCAAATGTCTTTCTTCAATGTTGCATGAGTCTTCTAATGTGACCTCAATTCCAAATATTTCTCCTCTATATTTTCTCCTCATTTCTCCTCATATCGTCCTATATGTTTTTAAAGGTGTGGATAGCAACTTTCTGTGTCCATATGTTATACATTTATTTTCAATCCAGCACCATCCAAACTTATTTTTTTGCTTTCTGTTTAATGTTTCAAATTTTTTCAGAATTCTTCCTAGCATAGTTTTGAGAACATATTTGACAACAGAGTTGGAAAATAAAGGAGAAAGGAAGGAATATGCAAACCCAAAAAAGAATCTGAGCCTGATTTTATTACTTAAATCTGGATCAGGGAAATTATTTGTATGTTAACTTTGGACTGATGAAGCTGCTTGATACAAATCTGTGGAGGGTGATCTCCAGGAATCAGGCTGAGCTAAGCTTCCATCTTTGTGTCTAGTATGGGACTTCCCCTGTGGCTTAGTGGTAAAGAATCTTCCTGCAATGCAGGAGATTCAGGAGTTGTGGGTTCAATTGCTGGGTCAGGAAGATCCCCTGGAGGAGGGCATGACAACCCTTGCATGGAGAATGCCATGGACAGAGGATCCTGGCAGGCTATAGTCCATAGGATTGCCAAGAGTTGGATATGACTGAAGCGACTGAGCACCCATGCATGTTTGTCTAGGGATGTATGGTTACAGGGTTCTACAGAAGGTGTGTTCCACTCCAGAACTTCATCCTGATAGCCTTGAGGATTTTTTATTTTATTTTTTCAAAAATGAATATTCATAAAAAGTAAGATAAAGAAGTGCTTGTTTTTGCTACTGCTACTTCATAGCAAGAGAGCAGTTGAAAAAATTGCACTTCTTCCTGATCATTGATGACCATCTTGCTCTAGGACACTGATTACAAAAGAAATCTTATAAACCAGTATTGAACTGGCTGCAACAAAACCATCTGGGAGTTTTAAAAGTTATGACTTTCTGGGAATTCCCTGGTGATTCAGTGGTTAGGCGTCTGTTCTCTCACTGCCAAGGGCCCTGGTTCCACCCCTGGGTGGGGAACAAAGATCCTACAAGCTGTGCAGTGGGGTCAAGGAAAAAAATTACGCTTTTTGGTCTCAATCCTGAAAAGTACAAATCATGAAGTTATAGTTGGGATTCCTGAATCTGTCATTTAAAATCAGTGACATGTTGATTCTATTATCAGCTGTTGTATAAATATCAGCTATGTCTTTAATAACTTGAAAAGCTGGGAAAGAGCAGAGTCCTAACTCATGCTCCAGGCTTTTGCCAGAAATCCACATTTTTAGAGTTTTCCTCTGGTGGAGGAAAATTATTTGATTAAAGTTTGGCAGCAAAATGTGGTAGATGGGTGCTAAGAGAATCAGTCCTGAAGCTAGATTTTCACTAAGAGTATGGGGTTAGTCTTGGCTGATTCAGATAGATTAACCATTTTATCTTGAAATCAGGGAGATAGTAGAACAAGATATTGATGTCAGATCATTCTATAAGGATATGATAAATTCAGTTATGGTAATTCTTTTGTTTTCATATTTTAATGGTTTTGAAATTCAAGGTTATTTGACTATTGATAGGATAGTGTGAATTTTTCCCCAGAAAATATTTTATTAAAAAGCTAACATTTCTTGCAAAAGATATTATTTCAGGAATGATAAAATACTATATTTCAAGTAGTAGTGATTCCTCAATCAAAGACCCTTTATTCATTATTTTTGTTTGGTAGAGCAAATACTTAGTGAGCATGTAATAAATGTAAGTCACTGTTCTATAAATTGGGCTACAATGCTGAGAAATAGAGATTCATTCAATACTGACTTGACTTCTTATTACTTCCTCTGTTATCAGCCACAAAACCCTTTTCTGACAGTCAGTAGATTATAGGTTGGCCCACATGAATTCATGAGGCACTATATTAAAACGCTTAAGAAAACTGACATCTTCTCAGCTACAGAAATACCTGGGATGCTTTGTTAAAGAACTTCCATGTCAGGTAGTATCCTAAAAACAAAACAGACCTGAGAGGTGTTGACAACTATTGATTAGGTTTCCAAACCTCACCTGAAGACTGACATGTGCCTCACGGATAAAATCAAGGATAACATTTTTCTGATTTGTGGAGGAGACCAGGATACATGCATCACTTTTCTGTCCCTGTCCACCAGAGGGTGCAGATTCCTAACGCAGACACATTTTCTGTGTGAAACTAAATTTCACTGTGACTTCAACATTTCTTCATGTTAAGAATCAAAAATGTTACTGAGGAGATACTGTAGAGATGAACTCTTCTTCAGGCTTAGTGACCATAATACTCTTCCTGCTGGGTAAGCAAAATACTTCTAAAAATTTGGATTCTTTCTTCTGTTATGTCAACAAAACCTTTAATCATAATTTTATTCCAGAGCTTTATGCCTAAGATCACACAGAACTCTTTTATTTTTCCCCAGGACAAACCCGTGGAGACTCAGTGACCCAGTTAGGTGGCCAAGTGACTCTTCCAGAAAAGCCTGCTGTGACCATCAGTTGCACTTATTCAGCCACCGGGTAGCCAACTCTTTTTTGGTATATTCAAGAGAAGGTCCACAGCTCCTCTTGGAAGCCACGAAGGACAAGGAGAAGGGAATCGGCAAAGAGTTTGAAGCCCCATACCACAGAAAATCAAAATCCTTCCACTTGAAGAAAGCCTCAGTCCAAGAGTCAGACTCGGTTGGGTACTACTGTGCTCTGACTGACACAGAGAAGGAAACTGCAGGGGGAGCTGATGCTCACTCTGAGCAGCAGCGGGGCCTGGATGCGGAGCGTCTGACTGACTGATCCACTCTGGGGCCCAGTCTGTGGTATTCTGTCTCTCAGCCTCTGGTTGATACAAAATTCATACAAATGACTAGGGCCTGAGAACAAGACATAAAGATTCCCCATACCCAACTCTCATTAGTGAGTTTAGCAAAAGAGTATGACACCAATAGTTCCTTCTCCAGGATTAAAGTAATTTCAGGGTAAAGTCACGTAAATAGTGAGACTTGGGGCCATTGGAAAAAGGAACAAGAAGCATTGGGATGCTGCTGTACCCTTGTGGAAAAATTTAGAGACCAGAAACATCAATTACATTTGAATAATTAGGGTGGATGACACGTTGTGTGTGTGTGTGTGTGTGTGTGTGTGTTCCGAGGTCATTCAGGGGGTGAACGATGAAAATAGGAGGACTAAAAATATATAAGCAGAGACTACCTATGTTCTCTACCAGTGCCTGTATAATTAGCAGTGATCACTTTCCAAACCCAACAGAAAACTGGAAGTTAGCCATTGATGAATTGAGCAATGGCACATGTAAGTAAGAAAGCCAAAATAAATAAAAAAATTAAAATATAATAATTAAGTATTCATTTTAGGGAAATAAGATATTATTGAAGAAAGTAACATACCCATAGTCTTTATGATTCAACTAAATTTTCTTCTAGATAAGTTTTACCACCAATAGTCATGATTAGGCAGAATACCTATTTTCCCTAAACTTTGTGTATTACTGAGGTTTTGGACTTTTGCTTATCAGTTAGGCTTTAATTTTGTTTTTTAATGATTAAAAGTTTATGAATGAGGTGGAACTTCATTTCATTTAAAAGTCATTTATATGTTTTTGTGTAAATTTTCTATTCATGTATCTTACCCTTCCCTACTGTGTTATGGGGCTTCCCAGATGGTTCAGTGGGAAGGAAATGATGGTTCAGTCTCTGAGCCCAGAAGAGGCCCTAGAGATGGAAATAGCAGCCACTCCAACATTCCTGCCTGGAAAAACCCTGGACCGAGGAGCCTGGTGGGCTGTAGTCCATGGGGTGCCTGAGAGTTGGATGTGACTTAGCAACTAAAACAGCACCTGTGTTAGAGTCATTTAAATATAGACTTGAAAAGAGCATTCTCTGTTAAGAAATTGTCATAAAACTGTCATATATATGTCTTTTTTAAAAAAGTATAATACAATCTTTTTGATTTTGTTCATGTTTGCTAGGCAGAATTTTAAATATATTTTGTAGTAAATTTTTGAAAAATTTCTTTTATGGATTCTGAGTTATATATTTCATGCTTCACAATCTGTAGCACCTTAAATGGTAAAATTTTATCTCATATTTTCCTTAATTTCTCTCAAATTAGTTTTGTCTTTAAATTTGCACGTGTGTGTGTGTGTGTGTGTATGCGTGTGTGTGTGAGTTGAGACTGAGGTTAAGGCTATCTGTTTTTCTCAGTTTTTGTTTATTTTGAGGCAGCTATCCAGGCTCAACATCTTGAATGGCTCATTTTTCTTCTGATTTTCAAATGTTGTATTTGTCTTTTTTCATATCTCTTCCATTTTTCCTTAAGATTTTCAGCCTAGGCATTCTTTTCTGTTCAATATTTATATTTCAATATTAGCAATGCTTTTTGCCAGTTGCTTACTGGATACGTAAGGAATACATGTCTAGTCAACTTCAAGCCTATGCTAGAAATATAGAGAAAACAATGTGGCTGGGAGAGATGCCATTGGAAAAGTAAGGAGAGAGAAATCCACTCCATTGCATCACAAGATGTGTATGAAGTCTCATCTCAGGCAATGGAAACTATCTACCTGTGTTCCCAGCTCTGTCAGTTGGGAACCCAGGCAAAGTCACTAAAAACATGTTCACAATTAGTCCACACAAGGATGGGAAGTGGACAACCAACATGAGAACAAGAACAATTTTGTGTCATCTGTCTTCTTGAAGAAGAGGATTTAATTAATGAGCACTGGGATTTAGAGTCACATCTACTTGAAATGTCTTGAAATCTGCAGCTGTCTCAGTGTTTTGAGCTCTGTCATTGCTTTGTAGGACATTTTGGAACTTTTTTTTTCTGTTGCCACATTGATTTTTGATGAAGTTTGTAAAAATCTACTTTAGTAACTATCCTTGCTTCTGTTGAGGGTGTTGTTGAAAATTGATGACTGTATTTCAAACATCTTGCCCCTAGTTTAAGCAGAACAGGTATGGGCAGCTCTGTGGTCTAAGGTTCTTCTCTTCTATCTCTTCTTCCTCTCCGGCTCCCTTTGCCTCTCTCCTCTCTTGTCTTCTCTCAGCTCTTCTGCTCTTGATTTTCCTGAACTGATTCTGTTTTCATCCTTCTCTGAAGTAAGCGTTTCTAATCAATCATTTCTTTGAACCATCAATGTGAAATATAACAAATGTTCACAAAAGTATGTAAAACTCACAATATATATTATTGAGGTACATGCAAATTTGAGACTATGGTTTTTTGCTCTGAAACTTCTTTAAGAATTTTAAAAGTTCTCTGTATTAGGGTTCCCCATAGAAACAGAGCCAATAGGATTAATTTAATGTGCGTGTGTCTTCATCTCTAATAATCCTATTCTGAAGGCCTACTTTGTTATACAAGGGGATAATATGTTAGCATTTTAAGGTAAGTGTTTATGTGATATATCTTTTGCCATTCTTTTGCTTTCAAAATCTTTGGGCATTATATTTCAAGTTTGGAATAAATCTTCAGATATCCACATACTCAAGTGTTCGTTGGCTTCCTATTTCACTGAGAAAATAGAAGCAATAGGAAAATTTTCACAAGCTTCTACACTTAGCAGTTTTTAAGGTAATTCACAGATTTCCATTTCTTTCAGTTGGTTACTGGAAATTTATTTTCTGCCTTTATAATCATGTTTTCTTGATTCTTTATGCATCTTGTAGATTTGCTTTGTTGTGTGAGCTTTTGAAGCAGCAGGTACCTCTCCCAGTATTTATGGTCTGGTCTTGACTAGAAGAGACCTTCCTCAGTCAGCAGTGCTAAATATGAGGCAAGATAGAGACCAGTCCCTTTGGGAGTATACTCTTGAGTAAATTTGGACAAGAACATGTTGGTTTTCTGTCCTATCATTTGGAAGAAACACCTCAGTTCTATCCTTCCTCCACCTTGCAGATCAGTACTAGCTGTAATACCACACCATTATTTCTCCCTTTGCTGCTAGCTGTTCCAGTGACCAAGCCCTGCCAGTCATTCAGTGCTAAGTATGACCTGAAGCAAGTAAAAACTGGCTCCATGGAGGGTGCTTTGAATTATCTGGGATAAGGCCCCCTTCACTCTGTGTGGGGTTAAAACCAGATCTGCACTGATTCCCAGTCTTGCAGGGCAGTGCTAGTTATAGAACCACACTCTCCCTTTCCTTGTTCCTTACTATCCCAAGGGACCAGGCTCTGCTCCCTCCTGAATAGGGGGAGAGAGAAACCATTCCTACTCTGAAATGCTAGGAGTAAGGCCAGCTCCTTCTCCTCCTCCCATTTGCTTTCTTTTCCCCTTTGGAGGAAGAACCTCAATTCTGCTCTTCCAAGTTCACAGAGCAGGACTGGCAGCAAGAGAGACGTCCTGAATTTTCCATTGTTGCTCACTGTCCAAGGGATTGCTCTCTGCCTGTCATACTGGGCGGGAGGTAAGATAGAAAACCAGCCACAGAGGGGGCCCTGAGAGAACTGAAGGTCGGGTGCAAGCTCCAATATCACTCCCCTCCCCCATGGGGGTAACGATGGGCACAGGCTATCTTCTCGGTACTGAGCTGAGTCCTTCTGAGGGATTGATGTGGGTGAAGTGAAGTTGCTCTGCTCCCCTCTGTAAATGTGACTGCTCTCAGCTTGTTCTTATGGGAACGCGTATACTTTTAGCTGGTTCTGCCTTGTCCTTCAAGGTATATTGTCACTAATACCGTTGTTGCGTCCATGTCTGTGGAGGAGAGGGAGATAGGGCTTCCTTCTTTGCCATCATGCTGAGAGCCACATCACGTCTTTTAAATCTTTCAAAAATGTCAGCAAAGTGTTACCACATGTATTTTGAGATGAGAAAACGGAGGCTTAACTCTCCTATCCAATAAGTCAGAATTCATACCGAGGTTTTTAAACATATGTTTTATGTACTAACCTACTCTGTTTACAGAGATTTACAGGGGCTTATATTCAGTATTATGTTCAAAATAGTGAGAAGGAAACCTAGCAAGAAGCCCAACCCAAGGTTCTGAGCAACCATAGCTCTGACCCCAAGATGGCAGTATTTCCATTGGCCCTGCCTGTGGGTATGATTGAGTATGAAGCAGCAAAATCTGGTCTTTGGCTCAATAGGGATGTAGTCTCTGATTGGCTAAGCATAATCCCTGAGAATCCTTTGTTCATGTAAATAAATAAAAGGTTTTGAATAGACTAGTCAGTTTTGGGGGACAGCCCAGTGCAGAAGAATGGAGATGCACGTGAGATCCTCCCTGGTGGTTCTGTGGCTTCATTTCTGTTGTAAGTTAATGAAGAGTTTTATCCAGGTTTGACACAGTAAGTCGGGGGAATATTTTTAAAGGTTTTCAAAAAGGTGTACTGCATGTATTGCTTTGGGGTAGGAGGAGAGAAGAATTTGGGGCCATGTTATGGTTCATCTGGGATTCATTCTGGAGAGGAGTAACAGATCCAAATTAGAAAGCAATGAAAATGGGTGAGCTATCTCTCAGATCTCTCTTTGCTTTTTGAACAGGTGTGAGTGGCAAAAGCCAAGTGGAACAGAGTCCTCCAGCCCTGGTGGTCCTGGAGGGAGAGAATTGCACATTTCAATGCAATTATACAGTGAGCCCCGTTAACAACCTAAGGTGGTACACACAGGACCCTGGGAGAGGTCCTGTTTCCCTGATCACCATGACCTACAGTGACAACAAAAAGTCAAATGGACGGTACACAGCGACTATGGATGCAACTGCCAAGCTCAGCTCCTTGCACCTCACTGCTGCCCAGCTCGGCGACCCAGCCTTCTACATCTGTGTGGTGGGTGCACCGTGCTCCCCAGGCACTCGCACTCTGTACCCAAACCCGCACCTGGAGGTTGTCAAGGAGCAGTTTTTGAAATGTTGTGTGTAATTTCAATGTGAGCTAACACTTCTCTTTCAGACATGGCTGAATTTGAACTTGAGTCTAGGTATCTACTAACATAGAGGTATCCTCACTCACCACAGAAAGTTAACTGCTCACCTCGTTATTCCCAAGGGTAAGACCATCATATTGCATTACTACCCTGAAGTAGTTGATAATTTTGTTTAAAAGAGAGAGGTCAGTTCTGTGTGGGGTCCAGCAACTAGTAGAATGTCGACTGAGTATAAAAGCACAATGTTGACGAAGCTGATGACAATATTTGGTAAGAACGCTAATTTTGTGTTTGTTTTCTTTATCTCACAGGCATTATGCACAGAAAATGACAATACCTTCCTTCTTGTATAATTTAATGTAGATTGTAAGAAGAATCCATACAAGATTTATGAAACAGGGTCCGGATGTAAGAGAATTATCCTGAGCTACAGTGTCAATAACTAAATTCATATATATCAGCTCACTGAGCAGGTTTTTGCACTGACAGGAGAGAAAAGAATCTTACAGGTTTTCCTCAGAGAGGGTTGATTTTAGTTATTCAATTTTTATAACTTGTACATGGTAGATTGCTGGGGTTCAGCCTCAGCAGGATCCAGGGGTACCCTCAGGATGAACGGCGTCGGCGAGAAAAAGAGAGAGAGAGAGAGAGACCAGACTGGGGGTGTGTAGTAGAGTCTGGCAAATCTTTATTTATTTATTTTTTACTGTAGCTTTTATATTCCAAGTTAGTACATTTTTAAGGGGAAGATAGTTTAATATTACATCAGCTTGTGCTACTTGAAACCAGGGAGTTTTCTGCATGCTTCTTTGTGAGAGTCTTGTACATTATCTTCTGGCCTTGGGGCCTATTGACATTTTATGACCTAGGTGAATGCAAAGCTGTTTTCTGTAATCTGTTCTTTGTTGAACACAAAGGTCAGTCCTTTTGCAGAAGTTATCAGTTAAATTTATCTAAAAAGTTTACCACACAAAGATTCTGCAGCTCCGGTGAGGCAGCCCCTGTTTAGCATTCCTGGTTAAAATTAACAATTCTAAACTCTTATTTTTCTAAGTCTTTAACTATAACCGCTTTTAGAATAATATTTTTATGTTTTCTAATAGAGCTTCCTCACCTCCTAAAGGGCTCTGTGCCTATTAGGGCCTTTTGTGTGATCAGGTTCTTTATGCTGTTTATGATTAAGGTGTTGTGAGCAGTCATGTGCGTTAGTACGCATTTGCCAAGCAGGCTAGAATGCCAGCAAAGGGGTCTAAATTGAAACACTCCTTTCATCCTGGATAATCTTATAGGATACTACCGTCCGGGGGACATATTGATTAAAGTGCTAAGTTGATTCTGTTTGGAAAGAGATCGGGGAAGGCCTTCTACCTGTGTCACAGAAATTAGGGAGTAGTCTAATATAGCAAGCATCAGAAAGACAGAGATCATCTTTAAGGTGAGCGCCGCGGCAGCTTTTCGAAATCCCTGAAGTCCTGATCTGCCTTGCTTGTCAGGTCTTCTCCTCATGACCTTGTCATGGGTGGGATCTCCTGTGCTGGCTCCTGGCAGTAGATGCTCAAGAATTTTATTTAAGTAGAAAGGGAAGAGAAAAATCTAGGAGATAAATAGTAGGTGTATCTCTCTGACTACTCTGCAAGTCCTCTGCACTTGATCTTGATGTGGTCCTCTCTCCATGTTACCTCTTCAGAGATCAGAAGAAGCTGGGTGAGTGTGTGCACAGGGGCATGGATCTAATTTCTGATTTGGTGAGGAGTCTCTCAGCTTCCTGTGACAGCGGATTCATGAATATGCACTTAGATAACCAAATTGCTTGACCTGGTGCGGGGAGCGGCTTGAAAGAGCTGACTCTGGGAGCTGCCTTGATTGATTATCAAGGGTCCCTTCAAGGACATAGCTCTCTGTCCCGCCACCCCTCTCCTGGAATCCAAAGTTAATCAGAACACTAGGAAGCCTTGAATGCACACATGATGCAGATAGATAAGCCTTTCACGACCACCCTTAAGATAAACGGAATGCCCTTCTTTTTTTTTTTTTTTTAATATTATTTTATTAGTTGGAGGCTAATCACTTCACAACATTTCAGTGGGTTTTGTCATACATTGACATGAATCAGCCATAGAGTTACACGTATTCCCCATCCCGATCCCCCCTCCCACCTCCCTCTCCACCCGACTCCTCAGGGTCCTCCCAGTGCACCAGGCCCGAGCACTTGACTCATGCATACGGGATGCCCTTCTTAACCCTTGACGTTATCAGAGAGTTCTGGTGATTGTTATCTCAAAGTGAAGGAAAAATATTTTCTCTTCTTAAGATTCTCTTCTTGGTTTAGTATAAATGTAACCCTGAGAAATAAAGAATCATCGCTGACTGCAGCGATCCTCTCGACCCCATCTGTTCTGTGTCTTTATTTCTTAACCTAAAGGAACGCGCCGTGTTGCTCGCTGAAATCTCCCGGCTGGTCCGGCAACCTGGTAGTGTCTGAGAGCTCGCAGATTCCAACCTGAGTTCTCATTAATCTGGTGAATGGAAAAAAATGGAGAAGTCTTTGGGAGTTTCATGCCTGGTTCTTTTTTGGCAACTGTGCTGTGAGTTGGCTGGTTTTGAAGTTATGAATAAAAAGAGCAGATCCTAGTAATCTCTATGAATCTGAAAGTTATAGAAGGGTGGTTAGTGTTACCGGGGTCAGCTGGGGGGGATTGTGAAAAGGAAATATAGTCTTTCAAAAAATAATCGGCCATTAATATATCTCCTTTGTGGTTCTCTGTTCAAACAGGGGTGAGCAGCCAATATTCATTGGACCAGAGTCCTTTATTCCTGAGTATACAGGAGAGAACACTTGCCGATCTTAATTGTACTTATCAAAAGAAAACATTTTACAATTTTGTCTGGTTCAAGCAGGAGCCTGGGGAAGGACTTGTATCTTTGTCTTTAATTCAATCAAGCCAGAAAGAGCAGGCAGACAAAAATTTTAAAGAACTCCCAGGAAAAGAGAAGTTTTACAGTGTTTTGCGTGTCTCAGCCTCCCACCCTGGAGACTCAGCTGCCTACTTTTGTGCTTTGCATCACAGCGCTCTCCGAGCACCTGCAGCCTGTCCCACAGCTGCCAGCTGGGCCTCTTGACAGGGGTCTAGCCTTGGGGTGGGAATGAAGGTGTTTCCTTTATCCTCAGAGGGAGTTTTCTTAAAATCTCTGTCTCCAAACAGAAATCAAGGATAATCTATCCCTCCCTTATGTGACGAATCTGAATTTATATTGAATTAAATGTCCATTTGTTACTATTGAAAGTTCATTCCTCAGTGCAAATTGTACTCATCCTGGGCCTGTTTGCCGAGACTTCTTTTCACCGTCTATCCTTCAGGTGAGAGGGCAGGCCTCTTTGTGCTCAGAATCCAGTTCAGAAAGCAAATTTTCACCATGCTGTACCCTCACCAGTAGTGTCATACTCATTGGTTCATAGTCTTGGTGATTTTTTTTATATCTGTGTACCATTTATACAATTATTTACTAATTTAATATTAAATTTGCTTTTATATTAAATAGACTTTAAAAATGACTGTGCAAAAAGTTATCCTTGTTTTAATGGATGTTATATATGAAACCATATATTTCATGTGCAGGTTATATTTTTTCTATTACAAATTAAAATAATACCTTATATGTAACATAATACAAATTAAAATAATAACTTTTCTGCAACAATTACAACTTTCTTTTATGTGCTGCCTACCATGACCTCTTGCATCAATCACACTTTAGGAAATACTGATTCAGTCCATGCTCTTCATTCAATAGGTAAAAGAATTAGGATCTACAGGATTTGAATGGCCACTTAAAGCATGAGTTATAGCAAAATGGAAGCTGGGAACAGAACTCAGACACTCTGACCTTTTGTCAACTGCTTCTTCCACTAAAGACAAAAAATGGATCCAGAATTTGAAGGAAGGAGTCTAGTATTTTAAATTTAAATTAAACTAAAATTTTATTACTTAATTATATATTAATTTTAAATAAATTAGAAGATATAAACACCTTTAAAAAGAGAACACTCCCATAATTTCATGACATAAAGCTTATGACTATCACCAGTTTTCAGAATTTTTAATGTATGTATTATACAGCTATATTTTTCTATGAGAGGGGACTATAATATACTTGGAATTTATTAACATATTTGTTTTTCTCAACATTGTAGATATTTCCATGTCAGAAAACATAAAGGCATAATTTTAAATGATTGGCTAATTTCCATTATTTAGGTGTATTTTAAAAAGTAATCACTATTTGGTATTTTTCCAATTATATAGTATTCTAGACAATATTTTTATGAACATCATTTAAGTTGTAGTTTCAATGGATGTGAAATTGCTTGGATACAGGAAAAAACATGACACTAAATGTTTGGTTTCCATGAAGAAATTTTTCACCAAGCTATGGCTTCAACAGCAACCCATGAAGCTGCTGACTTTCCAATACTATACCAAGTCAGGATATTACTACTTTAAATTAGTTTTAATTTTACTACGTGAAAAATTTCAGTTTTAATTTTTGTTTATTTTAATCAGTAAGGTTTTTGTCATTACACATTTTATAATAAAAAATAAGATTGGGGAAAAAAATAAGATTGGAAAACATCAGAGTACCTTACAGAGAATAAGAACTAGTATTTTTCATAAAAGTGAAAAAGCTAGCTTAAAACCCAACATTCAAAAAACTAAGATCATGGCATCTGGTCTTCATGGCAGATGGAAAATAGATGGGGAAACAGTGGAAACAGTGATAGACTTTATCTTCTTGGGTTCCAAAATCACTGCAGATGGTGATTGCAGCCATGAAATTAAAAGATGTTTGCTCTTTGGAAAAAAAGCTATCACAAACCTAGACAGCATATTGCAGAGACATTCCTTTACTGACAAAGGTCTATCTAATCAAAACTATGGTTTTTCCAGTGGTCATGTATGGATGTGAGAGTTAAACTATAAAGAAAGCTAAGTGCTGAAGAATTGATGTTTTTGAACTGTGGTGTTGGAGAAGACTCTTGAGATTCCCTAGGACAGCAACGAGATCAAACCAGTCAATCCTAAAGGAAATCAGTCCTGAATAGTCATTGGAAGTTTGATGTTGAAATTGAAGCTCCAGTACTTTGGCCACCTTATGTGAAGAACTGGCTCATTGGAAAAGATCCTGATGCTGCAAAAATTGAAGGCAGGAGGAGAAGGGGATGATGACAGAGGATGAGATGACTGGATGGCATCACTGACTCTATAGATATGAGTTTGAGCAAGTTTTGGAAGTTGGTGATGGACAGGGAAGCCTGGTGTGCTGCAGTCCATGTGGTTGCAGAGTTGAACATGACTGAGTGAATGAATTGAATTGATCTTTTCATAAAATAAGATATATTAAACAAAATTTGGAAAGCATTGTTCTCTTTTCTCTCAAAGTGTGTTATCCAGAGTTTTGAGACTCAAAATATAGACCACAATATTAGAACTTGTGCAGAATTCCAGGATCGAGTCCAAATCTACTGAATTTGAATCTTCATTTTAACAAATCCCCAGGTGATTCTACCACTTTGAAATTTGAGAAGCACTAATCTAACTGGTAGCAACAGTCATTTTTTAAGTGTAAAGCAAAGTTGTTGCTACCTGCCTAAATGCTTCAGTGGATTTCTATTGCCTCTAGAATAAAATACAAGCTCTTGGCTATGGTACACAAGACTCTGCATGATGTGGATCCCACCTGACCCTTCAATTTTAGCTCATAACTCTCTTCCCTGACTCTCCGTGCAGTCACAATGCTGATCTTTCAGTATTCTAACTTGTCACGTCTTGTCCCACGTTGGGTCTTATTCTTTCATTTGTCTGCCATTTTCGTCCCCCAGATCATGTGTGTTTTACTCTTAGTGTCTAGAACAGGGACTGGCCCATAGTAGTCAGTTGATAAATATCTACTAAACAAATGTTGCATGGACCTTCTCCCTCTTTGTTTCCTTTTCCCTTCTTGTCATTTCCACCCATGAAACTCTTAACTATATGTATGTTCTCATTGCTTGTTATGTGGTATAATTCAGTTATCTCTGCCTCTTACTTGAAGACTCAGGTTCCAGCCTTGCTTTGCTCAGTAGGCTCTGTTAAATAATTAGATCCACACAGGGTCTCAGTCTGTCCTCAATCAACTGACTTTGCTTTATCAGGTGTAATTTCAATGAACTGGGTCAACTTGAAAGCTAGAAACTCTGCAGTGAAATATGTAAAAGAGAAAAAAAAAAAGACATGTTCTAAAGACTTTAGAAAATACAAAAGGAATTTCAAGTCAAATAATTATGAGCACATGTCAAAATTTGATTTCAAATTATTGCAAGAGAAAGTCTCAGGAAACATATTCAAATGATTAGCCTTGGTAGAAACATTTTACAGAAGATTTTTTTTAAAAGCTTTGATTAGAGATCATAATTATGGTCAGAAGACTGGTTCATATTTATTCTACTTTTGATTGTGTACTGGTATTAGATTCTTCACATGATTAATAGTCCTTTGAGGGTGTAACACTAATTTCCCAGGAGCCTTTATTTCATTAGGAAATGGCAGCACATTCCAGTACTCTTGCCTGGAAAATCCCATGGACAGAGGAGGCTGGTAGGCTACAGTCCATGGGGTCGCAAAGAGTCGGACATGACTGGGCGACTTCACTCACTCATGTAAAAGAATTCCTCAAGCATTCCATTAGAAATAATGGTTAAGTCCCATGTGAGGCTATAAAGAACATCCTTCAGAAAAGATCCATTTTAGACCAGTTTGGGGAAGCATTTTTCTCAAAAGTAATTCAAGTATTTATTATACTGTCTGTAAAAGGTGGCAGAGAGGATTTTGTCAGGTTTTGATCTTACTTCGGAGAAGGCAACGGCACCCCACTCCAGTACTCTTGCCCGGAAAATCCCATGGATGGAGGGGCCTGGTCAACTGCAGTCTGGTCAACTGCAGGCTGCAGTCCATAAGGTCGCTAAGAGTCGGACACGACTGAGTGACTTCACTTTCCGTTTTCACTTTCATGCAATGGAGAAGGAAATGGCAACCCACTCCATTGTTCTTGCCTGGAGAACCCCAGGGACGGGGGAGCCTGGTAGGATGCCGTCTATGGGGTCGCACAGAGTTGGGCACGATAGAAGTGACTTAACAGCAGCAGCAGCAGATCTTACTCTCTTACAGGCTAATAGCTTGTTGTTTCTTTGGTGCTATCAGTAAAGTCACAAATCCTGTGTCAGAGATGAAGGATGTTATTATTTAGGACACAGCAAGCAGCATGAACACTAGCATATTTGCTTCAGTTGCCTTTGTCCATAAGTCTCTCATGGTGATTTAAGGGGTGTAAATGGATGCTATGCATGCGATGGGATTGTGTTACAGCTGATGAATAGCGAGCTTGGGGAATTCATTGCTATTTTCACCAAGCAGTAAGCAAGCTCATTCTTTGTCTCAGAGAAGACATTACCCCACCCATCAAGGTTACATGTTGCAAGCACAACTCTGAGAAATGGTTCAGGTTGAGTGGTAATGACCTTACATTGTTGGTAAACCCTGAACATCATGTAGAAGTATAAGAGACTCACAGCAAACTGCCTTTCAACAACATTCACTTTATGGTTCTAAATTGTATTAGTTTCTAGAAATTTTTCTTGAGAGTTTGCCACTCCATCCACTGTTCTGATTCTCTGAATGACAAAGACTGAGATTGAATCTATTTGAATTTTCTCTAACAACATATAATTAAATCCATTGTTAGTAGGGCTTCCCTTGTGGCTCAGTGGTAGAGAATCTGCCTGCAATCCAGAAGACACAGGAAACACTGTTTGATCCCTGGGTTGGGATGATACCCTGGAACAGCAAAAGGTGACCCATTTCACCTTTGAATACTTTCCAAGTATTCTTACTTGGAAAATCTCATGGACAGAGAAGCCTGGCAGGCTACAGTCCATGGAGTCATAAAAGAGCTGAATACAACTTAGCGAATAAACAGCAACTGTGAGCAGAAATTCATATAGCAGGATGAGGCCAGTCTGCATGATTAAGCTCAGTCATGTTTCCTAGGATCCCAGATTCAGCCAACTGTGAATAAGTTCCAGGATATAAACAGCTTGGATGTAGTATAATATTCATTATGATCCATGCAAGGGAATTGGGCACACTGGCCTTTGGTTTAATTTCTAAAAACAGATCAAAGATCAACCATCCTTCCCAATGGAAAGATGTTCTTTCTTCCCTAACACAAACATATAACTCCAAAGGAGACAGATTGCTCTAGTTTTAAATTTATTGTTAAACTTGATTAGAATCATCATTAAATTACTTATTAAGTTATATGAGCAGCATCATTCATGAGGCATAATTCAAGATGGGCAGACATCAAAAGCATATGCATTTGAACTGCCATACTGAAACAAAGCTGTGCTGATTTATAGGTTTGTACACATAGGGGGTTGGGAATCCATGTTGAACAGCTTCCATTGATGATGTCAGGCACAGAACAGTCCAGGACAAGCCATATTCATATCAATGTTTCTGTTTTCACAGACCATATGGTTGTTCTGCTTAGGCTGCAGTGCTGGGTCTAGCTTACAAAGAGAGCATGAATAGTCTTCCCTTCCAACAAACACAAACTTTCCAGGGTCTAAGGTTTTCCCTTCTCTAGTACTAGGGTTGTTGTTCCTTTTTCACTACCACAAATTTGGTGTGATCATTCTAGTAGCTATAACTTTGCCATTTTTCCTAGTCATTTCCTAATCACACTTAAAACATTTGTATAGAATGATAAGGAGCAAGAGGAATAAGGGCATTTTCACGCCATTTACAGAGATCATTTATATTCACCACCTTGGCCCTACTGGGCCATATAAGGGAATTCTTAGAGCAGTATACTCAATAAACCATAGTTATCTTTACAATCTAGGACCATATTTATTCAACAGGAGAATCTAGGTGCTAAAAAATAATTCGATAATTTTAATACCATTTTGACTGGCCTACTGCCAAGAAGGTAGACTAGCCAAGCTGGTCAGAGGTTCGCTCTTCAGGGAAAGAAGGAAGCATCATACTTTCCACTTCTAGCAAGCTGTAGTAGGTGTTTTTTTTGTTTCTTTTTTTTTTTTAACTCAACCTGTTGAGGACAGTTAGAAACCCTGGACCATATGTGAAAGAAAAACATAAGAATTTGGAGAGAAGTCAGACTAGCTCAGGAAACTGGGGCTTGAGGAATGATAGGGCAGTTAGTTCCCTGAGCTTCCTTTTGCCTCATGTAACCCAAGTGAGTCCTGGAGAAGCCAGGAACCTGGGAATGCCAACAGATGTAGACAAAAAAGGCCATGAAAAGTCTTCGATCTGCAGCCAAAGGTCCAGGAAGAGGCCAGCTTAGAAGACAGGAAACTTTAGCACATTAATCTGAAAATAGAGGCAAACACCACAGAAAGCTGTGCAGCAACTGAGCAAACGCATAAGTAAAAGGTAACAGATGCCTGGTAGGAAAGCTCTGTGGTATTTTAACCTACCCTGTTCTATTTTTTCATCACTGGATCCATGACAGTTTTTAGATAGCTGTCTGCATCCCCAGTGTGGGTTCCTGGTGGTGGAGGGAGCAGAGCTCTTGGTCATGAAAGAACAGAGCTTGACCGCTCTAACCTCCCTCAGGACTAATGCAAAGGGCTTGCCTATATGTCACATAACAGCACTCTCTCAGAGCAGAGAAATTGTTATGCAGAGAACATTTTCTAAGAAAAATTCAACCATAGATTTGAATAGGCAGGAGAAAGAACTTGAAGATAGGTTGATTGAAATTATTCAGTCAGAGAGCAGAAAGAAAAACTGCAGAAAAAATGAACTGAGACTAAAGGACCTGTGGGACTTTGTCAGATTTTCTGACGTAAGTATAATAGGATTCCCAGAAGAGGAGGAGAGTGAGAAATAGCTGTGTGAGTTTTGTCAAAAGCAATGTTCTCTTAAAGAAAAGGATCCCACTGTTAGCATCTTCTCCCTTATCCTACTTCCTACATAGTCGTCGGTGGGAATAGGGAGGACCTGACTAGCCCATCTTTGATGGATACTGTTTACCTAGTTCTCGAGCAGAAACGGACCTGCTGCATTGCTGGTCTCTAGCCACTAGCTTCTACAAAGGCATGAGGCGGGAGGTGAAATGAGAAGGAACAGTACTTGTCTGTGCTTCTTTTTCCATTAGACTCGATTAAGCTTCTTGCATAGATAGCCCTCTGATAAACCTGGTTTGCTGATTAGGGTACAATAGAAAGGCAGAGAGTGATTGTTGCTGTTCTTCTCTAGTTGCTAAGCCATGTCTGACTCTTTTGGGATCCCATGGACTATAGCCTTGCCAGACTCCTGTGTCTATGGGATTTTCCAGGCAAGAATACTGGAGTGGCTTGCCATGTCCTTCTCTGGGGAAATCTTCTCGACCCAGGGGTTGAACTGTCTCTTGCATTGGCAGGCGGATACTTTACCACTGATCCACCAGAGAAGCTCATTAGAGAGACTGATACCAGAGCTATAACTCTGGAGATAAATCCTGAGATGCCAGAGCTGTGTACAAGAAGAGGGATTAGACCCATGAACAGGTCCTTTGGATTTTATTTAAAGTCTAGGTGCTGAAGGCTGGTTCATCTACTACTACCATCAGCTGAAGTAAGCAATGTTTCCACACAGATATGCCACTGGTACAAAATAGAATTTAGAATTTAGTCCTTGACTTTGTTAAAAATACACCCAAGTTGTGAGCTGGAAACATGTTTGTTCAGTCAGATTTTAAGTCATTGTGTCTTTTTTTTTCTCATAGTTTTCAATAAATTGTAAACATTTTTGTTAAACAGATAACCTGATTTTATTTATTTATTTATTTATTTTTACTTTACAACATTGTATTGGTTTTGCCATACATTGACTTGAATCTGCCATGGGTGTACATGTGTTCTCCATCCTGAACCCACCTCCCACCTCCCTCCCCATCCCATCCCTCTGGGTCATCCCAGGGCACAAGCCCCGAGCATCCTGTATCATGTATCAAACCTGGACTGGCAATTCATTTCACATATGATAATTTACATGTTTCAATGCCATTCTCCCATATCATCCCACCCTTGCCTTCTCCCACAAAGAGGAGAGTTCTCTCTTACATCTGGGTCTCTCTTGCTGTCTCGCATACTGGGTTATCATTACCATTTTTCTAAATTCCACATATATGTGTTAGTATACTGTATTGGTGTTTTTCTTTCTGGCTTACTTCACTCTGTATAATAGGCTCCAGTTTCATCCATCCCATTAGAACTGATTCAAATGAATTCTTTTTAACGGCTGAGTAATATTCCATGGTGTATATGTACCACAGCTTCCTTATTCATTCATCTGCTGATGGGCATCTAGGTTGCTTCCAGGTCCTGGCTATTATAAACAGTTTTGTGATGAACATTGGGGTACACGTGTCTCTTTCAGATCTGGTTTCCTCAGTGTGTATGCCCAGCAGCAGGATTGCTGGGTCATATGGCAGTTCTATTTCCAGTTTTTTAAGGAATCTCCACACTGTTTTCCATAGTGGCTGTACTAGTTTGCATTCCCACCAACAGTGTAAGAGGGTTCCCTTTTCTCCACACCCTCTCCAGCATTTATTGCTTGTAGACTTTTGGGTAGCAGCCATTTTGATGGGCATGTAATGGTACCTCATTGTGGTTTTGATTTGCATTTCTCTGATAATGAGCAATGTTGAGCATTTTTTCCTGTGTTTGTTAGCCCATTGTGTCTTAAGAGAATTCTTTTGAGTTAGATTAGATTTCTTTAAAAATAAAGGTGGGGAAATAAAATAGGAAGTGTCTGGCCTGATATGAAGAAAAGCTACACAGATCCCCTGAATCATGACAGCCTCACCCAGACTTCTATCATTAGAATACCTTATTGTCAGTGTGAGAGAGTGGCCATTTGATAAAATTGCTTCTAATCAAATAGGTGTTGCCATTTGATGTAAAACACACATGTACACATCACTCTATCCCCACACACATTGACTTGGACCATATGCTTCTCAAATTTTTAATTTAACTAAAGTGGCAAATTTTTATTTTCATCAGTTCCCATAGTAAGGATCTATGTTTCGAACATTTCCTTGATCAGGGTCTTGAGTCCACAAGATGGCAGTGTCTTCTCAGGTACCCTACTCATGTATTCCTTCCTATGTGTGTGTGTGTGTGTGTGTGTGTGTGAGAGAGAGAGAGAGAGAGAGAGAGAGAAATGAGCAAGAGAGAAAGAGAGTGAGAGTGAGAGAGCGAGAAAGAGTGAGAGAGAGAGAGAGAAAGAGAGAGAGAGAGCAATAACGAGAGAGAGAGCGAGAGCAAGAGAGAGAGAGCGAGAGAGCAAGAGACCGAGAGAGAGAGCGAGAGTGAGAAAGAGAGGGAGAAAGTGGGAGGAGAGAGGAGGAACTCAGTGGTGTGTTGCATGCATAGTGAAAAAAATCTCTTTTTTCTTTGGTAGAACAGGCTCTTTTTATGATTTCTAGAGCAGAAGAACTGAAATTTCTGAGCTCGACTTTTTTTTTTTTTTTTTTTTTTTTTTAGGGCTTAAAATTTGAATCCTCAGTGAACCAGAGGAGGCAAGAATGATGAAATCCTCAAGACTTTTATTAGTGATCCTGTGGCTTCAGTTAATCTGTAAGTTTGGGGCATTTCTATGGGACCATAAAATATACTATTTGGAGTCATTGCCCCTTGTAGGCTCATGGAGAATCATGAACACTATTTCCTTTAAATAAGGGATGGTAGAGGTGGGAGGCCTGTGAAAAGATAACTTGAATTCTGGAGAGGAAGCATCCACTACCTAACCAATCTTCTTTGACTGACCATTCACTGTCTCTCTTCACAGCGGTGAGCAGCCCACAGAACACAGTGGAACAGAGTCCTGCGTCTCTGCCGGTCCCAGAGGGAGCCGTCGCCTCTCTCAGCTGCACTTACTCTGACAGTGCTTCTGAGTACTTCGTATGGTACAGACAGAAACCTGGGAAAGGCCCCGAGTTTCTGCTGTATGTATATGCCGACAAAGACAAAGAGGAAGGAAAATTTAGAGCGCAGGCCACTAAAGCCAACAAGCATGTCTCCCTGCTTATCAGAGACTCTGAGCCCAGCGACTCAGCCGCCTACCTCTGTGCAGCGAGCACACAGTGCTCCCCAGGCACCTGCAGCCTGTGCCCAAACCTGCTGGGGCCCCAGCAGCGCCTCGGGGAGAGCTTAGGCTGCAGGGCGCAGACACCCTGGTACCTCTCTAGATGTAAATGAGACTTAAGAGTAGAGTAACTAAAGGAGATCAGTCCTGGGTGTTCATTGGAAGGACTGATGCTGAAGCTGAAACTTCAATACTTTGGCCACCTCATACAAAGAGTTGACTCGCTGGAAAAGACCCTGATGCTGGGAGGGATTGGGGGCAGGAGGAGAAGGTGACAACAGAAGATCAGATGGCTGGATGGCATCACCGACTCGATGGGCATGAGTCTGAGTACACTCCGGGAGTTGGTGATTGACAGGGAGGCCTGGCGTGCTGCAATTCATTGGGTCGCAAAGAGTCGGACACGACCGAGCGACTGAACTGACCTGAACTGAACTGAACAGTGAAGAAGGTTTGATTGATTAGGGAAGTATTTTCATAATTCTGAAACAGTTGATTCTGAAGGGAAATTAAAGACGCAGTTTGGTCTGAATGACTGAATATTTTTCAATCTTCTCATTGTACTCTAGTTTTGTACCATAACTTTACTCACTGGAATTGGTATTATGATTTTATATATGACAACAATATTTTAATATGATAACTGAGATACTCCCTAATAGTTCCTGGTACATTTCGCTATTTCCCCATGTAGTTATTCAAAGTGTTTGATATTCATTGCTTTAGAAAATAATGGATAAACATAAATGCAGAAGTCTTTTTTTAAGTTTTTTTTTTTTTTTAATGTGGACCATTTTTAAAGCCTTTATTGAATTTGTTATAATATTGTTTCTACTTTATGTTTTTTGCTTTTTGGCTGTGACGCATGTGGGATCTTAGTCCCCAAACCAGGGATTGGAAGGCACACAAGTGGAATGAGAATTGGAAAGTCCCCCTGTGTGGAAGGCCAGGTCTTAACCACTGAACCTCCAGGGAAGCTCCAGAAAGGAGTCTTAAGCAACTATTTTGAAAAAGTTGTAAGTCATAAATTATTTTAATTATAGGTCTGCCACCTCATCTTCACCTTCAACTGCAACCACATTGATGGATTAGATAAGGATACATTTGATGGGTGGGTGGAAGGACTAGCATCAAAAGGTGAGAACTGGTTGAAACAAAAAGCCTAGACAGTTGCAGGAATTCAGATCAGAGGTTTATGTTACCATTTTTGAGTAAAGGCTGAGTAGAACTCAAAGTTCCAGGTGTGAGCTTTGTGGGCAAGTGTATTGATTCCTATGTATTTGAGTGTGGCTGGGGATGGTAGAGAGAATAAACTACAGCTATAGAATGTCCCATTCCCACAGCAGGGTGTAGGGGTACAGATTTCCTGAGAAGGATCTCTGAGTAACCAATGTTATGGTGATTAAAGATTTACATGGATCAGTTGTCAAAGACCATATGGTGTTGAGGCTGCTTTAGAAAATGTTGGTGGGGGGAACTGGCAATACCAACAAAGATGTGAATATCCACCCTCTCCTGACTCACCAGTGCTGTGGAATTGTCTTATAACTTATGCCAAAGTCCAGGAAAAATGTTTGTGATCTGATGAGAATCAATTGATGCTTTTGAACTGTGGTGTTGAAGACTCTTGAGAGTCCCTTGGACTGCAAAGATATTAAACCAATCAATGCTAAAGGAAATTAACCCTGAATATTCATTGGAAGGACTGATGCTGAAGCTTCAACACTTTGGTCACCTGATGCAAAGAGTTGACTCACTGGAAGACCCTGATGCTGGGAAAGATTGAAGGCAGGGGAGAAAGGGATGACAGAAGACGAGATGGTCAGATGACATCACGACTCAATAGACATGAGTTTGTGCAAGATCCAGGAGATGGTGAAGGACAGGGAAGCCTGGTATGCTACAGTCCATGGGGTTGCAAAGAGTCAGACATGGCTGAGTAACTGAAAAACAACAAATAGATCCAGGGAAAAAATTAGGAGTCATAGTTATCGTAAAGCTGGAGTAGTGGTCTGTTAGATATGACATTGTTTGTTTAGTCCAAAGAGCATGAAAAGATAGGAATGACTAGTTAAGATTTTTACTCAGTTTTGTTCACATAGTCACTGACTAGAAGGATGTAAAAGTATAAAAGGCTACAACCCATGGGGTTGCACAGAATTAGACACAACTGAAGCAACTTAGCATGCAAAGGATGTAATCTAATCGAATTTGCTTCAAATTCTCAGTCTGGAAACTTATGACTCAGAAATATTTCCAAATCATGGAAAAAGCACTTGAAAGGCAGTGAGAAGGACCATGAAATGCATTGAACTCAAGATACTCGAATTCTTTTTCCACTTGTGTGTCTTCTGGTGCCACTGGAAAGAACCTGGTTTGTGGTGCTGGTCATACTATCTTTTGTTGCTAATGAGTGACTTGATTTAAGGCTATACTCATATATATATATATATATATATATATATATATTTCAGGATAGGTTTATGATTATGTGAGGTAGCGTATTGTCTTAGGTTGACTTCCTTAACAGAGCCAAAGTTGGGATTTCTGACACTCATCTTATTTTGAGAAAAAAAAGCAAGTTAAGTGGGGAGGGGAAGAGGGTAAAGATGAATGTGGCTGAGCTGAACTCTTGATCCAGCCTGACTTCATCGGGGTCTCTGGAGCATGAAATGCCCCCACAGAATTGGTCCCTCCCACCTTGAGTCAAGGGGGTCATACACCTGGTCTTAGAATAAGGCACTCATTGGAGCATGGGTATACTCTACTGGAGAAAGGTGATGTTTATTGGTGTAGATCAGTTTTCTGGGAAAGAGGGCAGCTATGAGCCAAGCATAGCCAACGCTTGCAGGAGCTAGAAATTGGGTCCACTGGCCTGGAAAAGGAGGTCTAGGTTGAGCACCAGCAGTGCCTACTACTAGCATGGAACTCTCTTGTCATATAGGTGCATTCAATAAATGGTAGACTTGAAAATCAGTGTATTTAAAAAGTTAATTTCTTTCTCTATGTCTTGAAAGTGAAAGTGAGTCACTCAGTCATGTCCAACTCTTTGTTACCTCATGGACTATACAGCCCATGGAATTCTCCAGGCCAGAATCTTCTTGTTAATTGGGAAAAGTGAAAAGTCAAAGTGTTAGCTGCTCAGTTGTGTCCGACTCTTTGTGACCCCATGAACTGTAGCCTGCCAGGCTCCTCTGTCCATGGAATTCTCCAGGTCAGAGTACTGGAGTGGGTAGCCATTCCCTTCTCCAGGGGATCTTCCCAATCCAGGGATCGAACCCAGGTCTCCCAAATTGCAGGTGGATTCTTTACCATCTGAGCCACCAGGAAGCCCTTTCTATTTCTTGCCAATCTGGAAAAATTAAAATAATATAGGGTAAAGAACATAAGAGAGAAAAACTAAAAAAATATAAAGAATTATTATCCAAAGATAAGACTCCAGATTTTTTTAAAGTAGTTACCAAGGAACCATTATATTATTCTCTTAGATCCTTTGGTCAGTCTCCAAATACACATTTCCATACGAGACCATAAAACACAACATTCTGCCACCACTTTGGTTCCAGGTATAAGGGCTCTCATATTCACAGTTGATGACCTGTTGCATCAAGGTGTGGAAAGAGATGCCATCTGTACTTATTAATGACTAGTGTTACTTTGTTCTTGGTTTATGTTTAAGAATGAAGAACTGGGTAGTCGGATGGACTTCTTATGTCATTGTGTCCCTGTTCTCCACAGAGTTTCTTCTTGAATGGGATTCTTGGCCAGTAGTCTGGCCATGTGGGCTTACCATGTTACTTGGCAGGCTTCTTTTTAGGATGAATGAGCAGGGAACTGGTTATTAACTTGTTTCTTCCTCTCCTTTCCACCTAATATCAGTTTGAAGGTGGCTTAGCTCTGTTAAGTATTCACAGGAAAAAATAGCATTCCAGGTGTTTTATTTCAATTTTAGTGAACATCAGGTGCCCACATACAGGATAGCCTACTATGCTTCTCACATGTAAGTCCAGTAGCAAGGAGACTAGTATAACTATTCCACATATTGACCTTCAATTGGTCCCCACGTGCTGTCCCTCCTGCCCTCCATTACACTTATGCTTTCTCAGTCCAGAATCTCTATAGATTCCTAAGGACTAAGTTTCCTTCACTGGCATATCCAATAAAACCTTCTCATAGTTCATTCTGGGCTGTGCTTTCTCCCTCTCTGTCTCACCCATCAGAATGCTCACATCTACTTTTTGTCTTATGGGAACTGTTGATATCTTTCACCTTTTTTATTATTTTCACATTATGGTTTTAGTATCATCCTGTTTATACTTGTAAATTTCATCCCAGTGGGAAGTTTGGTGAGAAAGGAGGAGAGTACATATATTTGATCAGATATTTTGAATCATATAAAATTTCAAACTGACCCTTTTATTTGGTCTTATATGTGAAAGAAAATCTATCAACAGGATCAAGAAGTAAATAGAAGTACAAGGGAGAACTGATTTCAAACTGGTACAAGTTAACGGAGTGCTCAGAAAGAAGGAAGTTGATTTGACCTTGTCAAAAGGACCCCCGCTGACCAGACTTTCATTTCAGCTGAGATTTCTCTGCTTAATATTTTCAACACTAGGTCTCAGTGTTCTCTATGCTAAAATAAGTTGAGTAGGGAAGTCTTTTCCCTTTAGAGTTGCATCTTATTATTAGACCACAGAAGGAGTGTTCCTTGAACAGACCCTCTCTCCTATCTGCATGGGATGCTAATTGCTTTGCTATGTTGAGTGTCTGTGTCAATTTACTGCCATGTCCTCTGTACCTACAGAAGTTCTTCTCATTACTGCCTTCTTGTTTTCACTCCTTCCAGCTTTATTGAGCTTAAGTAAGTGTATTCTTCTTTTTATCACAGTTCTTTCCAGAATCATTTATTTGTGTGCTATATTCTCTTTACTGTTAGAATGTAGCTCAGGTTTCTCTACAGATACACCTCTGTTGACATTCTCCTTAGTGTGAGGTCCCCTTAATTTGGCGCTGTATACCTGTCTGTTCTGACCATGGACAATGGGAATGGGACTCTCCTTTTCTGCACATAAACGTGTGATGCCCAAGTCATTTTTTATCATGGCTTTAACAAATATCAAAGTTGTTCACCTGAGACCGAGTCATATTTAGACTTTCTGACTGACAAAGAAAACTGTTGTTTTTTTAATTAATTTGCATTGATTAAATAATCAATGTTACATGTTCCATTCTGATGTTAAGTAAAAGTCTCTGATCTAATTTTCTCTTCCCCTTTTAGCACCAAACAAAGGAATAATCTCTCCCCATCCCCCACCTGTTATGACACTCATATCCATTCTTCCTTTTCTTGAAAGTGATGCTTGCTGAACCACCTGAGCCCAGCAGGGAGTCCAATTACAGACTTTTACCATTTCTGTCACTTCATTGCGTTATTTTTATGTCTCCTAAGCACGAGTTGACTATCAGATTGTCTCTATATCTTAATAGGAAAATTTACCTATTTATATTTGTGTTTACATGCATTTATTGTTCCAACTAGTATTTTTAACTATTTGAAGCAGCGTCTTTGTTTGGACCAAAGTACAATAGAGCAGGTGGATTATAAACAACATGGGTTTGCTTGTTTCTCACCATTCTGGAGGCTGGAAGTCTGAGGTCAGGGTGCCAGCATGGTGAGGTGTTGGTGAGATCTCTTCTCTGGTTTACAGACTGCTCACCTCTCATTGTATCTTCACGTAGAGAGTAGAGAGAGAAACTGCCTGTCTTGCATCTCTTATAAAGGCACAAATCCCACAGTGAGAGCTCCACTCTAATTTTCTCTCAAAGACCCCACCTTCAAATGCAGTGACTTTGGGGGATTAGAGTTTCAACATATGAATTTCATAGCAAATAATGATGACATTTGAGATTATAGAACACTCCCTTCTTGAAACTCTTTATTTAGATTTAGAGACCGAGCACTTTCTTGGTTCACTTTCTGCTATCAGTTGCTCCTTCTCAGTCTCCTTTGAGGGTTTTTCCTTCATCCCCCCCGATCTCTAAACATTGGAATGCCTCAAGAATTTATTGTTAGAACTCTTTACTTTCTACCAACAATTTTTTTCCAGCTAATTGTATCCAGTCTCTTGGCTCTAAAAAATATTTAAATACCAGCATTTATATCTGAAATCCTGGAGAAGGCAATGGCACTCCACTCCAATACTCTTGCCTAGAAAATCCCATGGATGGAGGAGCCTGGTAGGCTGCAGTCCACGGGCTCGCTAAGAGTGAGACACGATTGAGCGACTTCATTTTCACTTTTCACTTTCATATCTTGGAGAAGGAAATGGCAACCCACTCCAGTATTCTTGCCTGGAGAATCCCAAGGAAAGGGGAGCCTGGTAGGCTGCAGTCTATGGGGTTGCTCAGAATCGGACACGACTGAAGTGACTTAGCTTAGCTTATATCTGAAATGCACATGGCTCCTCTGATTTCTGAACTTGTATATTAAATGATCTATCTGACATTCCCATTTGGGTATCTTCTTCTTGGTATATCTCCAGGTGATCTCCTGATTTCCACCGCTCCAGCTACTTCACCCTCCAGACCTGCCACCTGATTTTTGTGAACTCATTCTCATTTAGGCAAAAGGCAACTGTGTCTCTGAAATTCTCTAATCACCTTGGTCAGAAACCTTGAAGGTGCCCTTATCTCCTCAATTTTTCTCATATCGCCATTTGATCTGTTAGGAAAGTCAATTAGCTCTTTCTTCAAAGCAGTCCCAGAATTGATCACTTTTCACTCCCGACTCTGCTCTTACCTGATCCAAGTCACTCTCATCTCTTGCCTGGGGGTGGCAATAATAACCCTCCGTGATCTCTCTTCTTTTCTTCTTGCCCTCTTCAGTCTGGTCTTCACCCAGAGGAGTGAGTTTCTGAGAACACAATTCAGATCATGTGGCTTCTGTGCTCACAACTCTGCAGTGGTTTTTCATCTCACTGAGATGAAACCAGATTCTTACTACAAACTGTAAGACTGCTCCATCTGGTTCCCTGCCCCTATCTGCTGTCAGTCACTGTCTCCTCACTCTCTCCACCTTCACCACATTTGATGCTGCTCTGACCTGACATCTGCTTTCCTGCCCTGGGGTTTCTGCAGCTCTTTTTCCTGGACCTGAGTGCTTTTCCTCCAGGTAGCCATCTAGCTTACTTTTTCACTTCATTCTGGCCTCTGCTCAGGAGACATGCTTGAAACATTTATTGTAGCACTTGAGGGCAGTAATAGTTGGAAAAAAGAAATGCAAAGTGTTTCTCAGGAAATGAGTTCAAAAGCTGTATTACAAATCTATTCTACATTAAGCCCCCTACATACAAGTGAGTTCCATTCTGAGAGCGTGTACACAGCTCCAATTTGTTTGTAAGTCTAACAAAGTTAGCTTTGTCCAACTAACACAATCGGTTATATACTAGTGTACTCTAACAGGCTTATCACACAAATAATACATAAAAGACAAGTACAAAAATAAAGAAAACAAAATAAAACTATAGTACCTTGAAAACTACACCAGATATGTGAACTAACATACATGACTGGACATGAAAATGCATGTTTGCATTTTTGAAAGTTTGAAATTTGAAGCTTTGTATATAGGGGATTAATTATTATGAAGCAGGGTGTTAGCATCAGGATGTATAACTGAGTTCCATAAGTCAAGTTGCAAACTGTATAATATTACATATAGAGAGGAGAGATAGGTTAATAATATATTCATCCAGTTCCATTCTTCCTTCTCAAGATTGCTTTGGCTATTCAAGGTTTTTTGTATTTCCATGCAAATTGTGATATTACTTGTTCTAGTTCTGTGAAAAATACCGTTGGTAGCTTGATAGGAATTGCATTGAATCTATAGATTGCTTTGGGTAGTATACTCATTTCACAATATTGATTCTTCCAATCCATGAGCACGGTATATTTCTCCATCTATTTGTGTCCTCTTTGATTCCTTTCACCAGTGTTTTATAGTTTACTATATATAGGTCTTTTGTTTCTTTAGGTAGATATACTCCTAAGTATTTTATTCTTCTTGTTGCAATGCTGAATGGTATTGTTTCCTTAATTTCTCTTTCTGTTTTCTCATTGTTAGTGTATAGGAATGTCAGGGATTTCTGTGTGTTAATTTTATATCCTGCAACTTTACTATATTCATTGATTAGCTCTAGTAATTTTCTAGTGAGTCTTTAGGGTTTTCTATGTAGAGGATCATGTCGTCTGCAAACAGTGAGAGTTTCACTTCTTCTTTTCCTATCTGGATTGCTTTTATTTCTTTTTCTGCACTGATTGCTGTGGCAAACACTTCCAAAACTATGTTAATAGTAGTGGTGAGAGTGGGCACCCTTGTCTTGTTTCTGACTTTAGGGGAAATGCTTTCAGTTTTTCACCATTGAGGATAATGCTTGCTGTGGGTTTGTCATATATAGCTTTTATTATGTTGAGGTATGTTCCTTCTATTCCTGCTTTCTGGAGAGTTTTTAATCATAAATGGATGTTGAATTTTGTCAAAGGCTTTTTCTGCATCTATTGAGATAATCATATGGCTTTCATGTTTCAATTTGTTAATGTGGTGTATTACATTGATTTGCAGATATTAAAGAATCCTTGCATTCCTGGGATAAAGCCCACTTGGTCATGATGTATGAGCTTTTTAATATGCTGTTGGATTCTGTTTTCTAGAATTTTGTTAATGATTTTTGCATCTATGTTCATCAGTGATATTGGTAGTTTTCTTTTTCTGTGACATCTTTGTCTGGTTTTGGTATTAGGGTGAGGTGGCCTCATAGAATGCGTTTGGAAGTTTACCTTGTTCTGCAATTTTCTGGAAGAGTTTGAGTAAGATAGTAAAACAAATGGGACCTAATTAAACTTAAAAGCTCTTGCACAACAAAGGAAACTATGAACAAGGTGAAAAGACAGCCTTCAGAATGGGAGAAAATAATAGCAAACCAAGCAATGGACAAAGGATTAATCTCAAAAATATACAAGCAACTCCTGAAGCTCAATTACAGGAAAATAAATGACCCAATCAAAAAATGGGCCAAAGAACTAAACAGACATTTCTCCAAAGAAGACATACAGATGGCTAACAAACACATGAAAAGATGCTCAACATCACCCATTATCAGAGAAAGGCAAATCACAAATCAAAACCACAATGAGTTACCACTCCACGCCAGTCAGAATGGCTGCTATCCAAAAGTCTACAAGCAATAAATGTTGGAGAGGGTGTGGAGAAAAGGGAACCCTCTTACACTGTTGGTGGGAATGCAAACTAGTACAGCCACTATGGAGAACAGCGTGCAGATCCCTTAAAAAACTGGAAATAGAACTGCCATATGACCCAGCAATCCCACTCCTGGGCATACACACCGAGGAAACCAGATCTGAAAGAGACACGTGTACCCCAATGTTCATCGCAGCACTGTTTATAATAGCCAGGACCTGGAAGTAACCTAGATGCCCATCAGCAGACAACCATTTGAAAGCTGTGGTACATATATACAATAGAATATTGTATATTCCAGCCATTAAAAAGCCATTCAGCCATTAAAGAGAATTCATTTGAATCAGTTCTAATGAGATGGATGGAGCTGGACCCCATTATACAGAGTGGAGTAAACCAGAAAGTTAAAGACCAATACAGAATACTAATGCATATATATGGAATTTAAAAAGATGGTAATGATAACCCTATATGCAGGACAGAAAAAGAGACACAAAAGTATAGAACAGACTTTTGGACTCTTTGGGAGAAGGCGAGGGTGGGACGATCTGAGAGGATAGCATTGAAACATATATATTACCAAGTGTGAAACAGATTGCCAGCCCAGGTTGAATGCATGAGATAAGTGCTCAGGGCTGGTGCACTAGGAAGACCCAGAGGGATGGGATGGGGAGGGAGGTGGGTGGGGGGGATGAGTATGGGGAACACATGTAAATCCATGGCTGATTCATGACATGTATGGCAAAAACCACTACAATATTGTAATTAGCCTCCAACTAATAAAAAAAATAAATGAAAAAAATAAAAAATATATTCATATGTCCTTTAAAATTTTGAAATACACAACAGAATAGAACACTTTACCTCATATCTCCCACATTACTTGCACCTGTCTGTCCATCTCCTCGTCTTTTATTTTCATCTAGAAAGTGTCTCTAGTCTTTAGTTTACTCCCGACCTAATATCTCTACTTAACCTCTGATAGCATTCCTTTCTATCATTTACAGGAAAAAAAAAAAAAAAGCGATTTTGTTCTCATTAATTTTTGTCTGACTGTTTTCTGTTATAAGAAATGTCCCCTTATTTCTGGATTCATTTTGTACTATCTCATGTGCCACTTTCTATAAGAACACACACACACACATACACATGTCCTTGTCTTTCCTATTATACTGCAACATCTTGTAAGTAGACAAAGCTGAATTCAGTTCTTAAGTTTTAAAGACTTAGAACAAGATCTCACTCATAGAAAACCTTTGATAATTTGTTGTGGACTTCTTTTGAAATAGATTGGAAAAATCACATTCAACTTTGAAGATGCAATTTGACAAAATAGTTTAAGATAGTAGTTTCCATTAACTGACATTTTGAAGAAGGAATAAGTTTACTTAAAAAATCTCCACCCAAGCCGACAGTCCTTTTGTTCCTGATAATTTCTAGGTGATCCTCAGGAGAGAACGGAGGGCTGGTGGCTGCTGATGAGCTAGTTGACCACCCCCCAACAATTTTAGACCACTAGGGAGCACTCTAAGCTACTCAAAATGACGAAATTTTTTCTCATTTGAGAAAAAGTCTCAAATGAATCTTGAGATGAATCTTGGTGAACATTTGAGTGAGGGTTTCTGGCAGTTAGGAAAACATCTGAACTAGTCAGATGGGGAACTGGGGCATCTCCGTATATTCATCTGTGAGGATGATCTGTTGCTTTGAGTGGTGTAAAGAAATGATTCCCCAACAGAATTGAGAATCAGATTAAGGCCATGGTAAAACTAAAAGTTCAAGAAGAAAAGACATACATTAGCTATATAGAGTTTGGATATTCATGACTAAAATTCTAAAATATAAGGCTTGCTGTCATTTCACAATTATTCCAATGATTTCTGCCCTCTATTACACCTTCATTTCTTTCAGATCAAAAAAGAAAAAAAAGCAAAGAAAAAAGGAGATGAGAAAAGAGGGATTGGGGAGAAAGAAATAGGAGACAGTTACTTGAATTGTGGCCCCTACTTCATAGTCACAGAGCAGAATCAGTCAGATGCACTTGCAAGGTGAGTGGGGAAAGTGCTGGATAGGAGCAGAAGGGCTGTGAGATTGAGGTCAGGTGGTCATCATGTACATGTCCTGTTTCTCTTCCATCAATCAAAATCTTGTTGGAGACACTGTATTGTTTCATGAGAATTATGTCTGAGGTTTACATAATTCTCCTAATTTTATTTAATTGTATTTATTCCCTCAAGAGGCTTCAATAAATAAGCAATGCATTCAGTGAGATATTCCTTCTTTGTGAGAACTTCTTTGTAAATGAATTCTCAATCACTGAAAACTTTGTGCCCTGATTTTTGTCTAGGTAAATTGGGTCACTGATCCTGATCATTTTTTCAGACTTTATTTTCCTCCAGACGAAGCCCTTATTTTTCTCTGAAGTATCCTTTCCCTTTCTATACTCCTTTCTGACCTGTCTCATTGCTGGGGCACTTTAACTGGAGGGAATGTTGTGAGAATGAAAAGTCTAGATATTTCCGTAACTGTGATCAGCAGTGTCTTAGGCAGTAGGGCATTGGTCTCAGCAGTAATGCCAGTATTTTGCTGAAAAACTAGAAATTCATGTCTTTGCTCTCCAATCTCGTTGTACTCCTCTCCATTTAAGACAGATGGGACTCAACCTGCTACTTTCTTCTCAGCTATTTGGGGGCTAGAGAAAAGACTTTCTCAAAAGAATTACCTTCCTTAGAGGTCCACTGATCTCTGCATGTAAAGCTTTCTTCATGACCTATAGCTTTCTGCTCTTCATCCTGGAGTTTCTTGCTACTGACCCCAGATTTATTACGAGTCCCAATGGAAGAACTCACTTGAGCTCTGTTGACACAGCATTGACTGGCTTTAACAGAAAGCTCCTTGGGTAAACACAGGGGATCAGGAACATTTTTAATCTCTCTTTCTAGAATTGTCTTCTTTTTAGTTCAAATGATTGTTACTTTGTTAATGAACTATTTAAAAAAAGACTGTAGATCTAAAATTCTAAGGGTCCATTCCTGGTGTGAGGAAGGTCAGAATCAATGATGATGAATGGAAAATAACTTGGTATGGTAACGTTTAAGCATTTCATTAACAACCTATACAGAAGTCTGATCTGCTAATATCTTCCTATACTCTTTCTGACTTTCATGTTTAGAAAATTCATGACCATCCTAAATTTATCAAAAAATAGCTATTACTTAAAAATATTAATTATCTATATTTAGAATTTATTTAATAACAGATGCTAAGGTAGGCGTCCAAATTTATTTGCTAATCTCTAGACGACTCTCCATTTTTGAGGGCATGTTTTATTGAATATGCCATCTTTTCCTTATTCTTTAATAACTAAATTTTCATAGTTTGTATGTTTGGACTTTCTATTATGTTTCATCGATGCTTGAACTTTCAAGCAAGGGTGAAATGACTGTTTCCATCTAACAAGTTAAGTCTGCCCTTTGAACAAGTAAAGATGTTCTCATCCTTTCCCCCAAATGAGGAGACCTGTGGTCCCAACAGTCACTACGGATCACTAGCTGTATTAAGTTACTTCTAAAATTCAGAGGAAATTCCACTGAAAATTCTGTTATACACAGTCTAAATTGTAAAGTTAATCTCTCTCAAGTTGTATATAGAATAAGTATAGTGAGGAGAAGAAAGAAGAAAATGGATAAAGGAACATATGAAAGTAAAGAGCAAGAAGAAAATGTAGAAAACTACTACATTCTTTGATTCCTGATTTGGTTATGATGCTGCAATTGATATAGATGACTTTTTATTACACATTTTATATTTTCCCTGCTCACAGCCATAACCTCCATGAATTGGGTTACTTACCTAGTGGTGTGACCCAACTCTTTATCCTCAAAGGATCTGAGTACTCAAAAATCTTGTCTTTTTATTGGTTGTTGTAATTTAACATTAACCTTTAGTATTGGGCATGGAAGTGCCAAGAGGCTTCCTTAGGAAATCTCCTGGGTTCCAGACATAGTCCTCTTTATATTTTAGATGTAGCAACAACCCAATTTCTCCTTGATAATTGGTATCAACCACTCTAGTCAGTAGAGTAACCTCATTTTCTATTCATTGGTTGTGAGACGTATGTAGCCCAAAGAGTCACATGGAAGTCTTATCTTCCAGTTCAGTGAAATCATTGCTGTGTTCCCTGGTGAAAGCATGATATCTTTTAGTGAATAAGAACTAATACAACTCAAAGTTACAAACATTACATGCAAAAATCTTGCTAGTGAGTTACTGACAATAACAGTGAAGGATCCACTCCCAGTGCCACCTCCTTGATTTCTGGAATCATGCATTCTGACGATGGGGGAGACAACACCATTACTTATCTCTGCTGTAAAGCATACACTGCAGCCGATGAGACAGACAGCCATCTTTTTAGAGTTGTTTTTCAACCGGTGCTATTACAGAATCAATGTGTGTGTGAGTGCTCAGTCGTTCAGTCCCCTTTGTGACCCCATGGACTATGGTCCACCAGGCTCCTCTGTCCCTGGAGTTTTTCAGGCAGAATACTGGAGCGGGTTGCCATTTCCTGTCCCAGGGGATCTCACTGGCCCAGGGCTCAGACCTGTGCTTCTTGCATCTCCTGTATTGGCAGCTGGATCCTTTATCACTGTGCCACCTGGGAAGCCCATGGAATCAATAAGCCATGCTAAATTTAATCAGTTCAGCCATTTCTGAATTATAGGGTATGTGGTAAGAAAAATAATCCTGTGGGCGTGTGCCCATGGCTGTAATCTTTTGCTGTGAAAATAGTTTCTTCCTCAGAAGAAGTGCTGTGGGGAATATCTTGCTGAAATTAGGCATTCTGTGAGTTTATGAGGATGACGCTAGCAGAGTACAACAGCAGGTATAAGTGTCTATTCCAGTGAGAACAAATCTCAGCCATCTCCATCATAGGCGATATCTAATGTAATCCAGTCGTCACCAGGCATCTGGGGAGTCTCTCTGGGGAATAATACCACATCAGGGACTCAGTATGAGTCTGTGTCATTGACAGATTAGGCCCTGAGCAATAGCATTACGGAGGTCAAATTTGGTAAGTGCAAATCAGTGCTTTTGAGCTCAGGCATAAATTTCAGACTGCTAGCAAGGACGGATCATGAAGTCATGAGACCAAAGTGATGAAGCAGGTTGCACTGAGATGTTCCTTCCTCTGCAATCTGCAACTTTTGAGAGTAGTTTGAGAAGGATCAGTGTTAGCTCTACCTTAAATGTTTGGTAGACTGACTCTGTAGCTTTGGAGTCCAGTTCTCTGACCATATTGGAGATTCTGAGGCAAACCCAATATTAGGTAACTTATTCCTTTTCTTTTTAATTCAGCCAGAGTCAGTTTCTGTTACTCATAAATAAGAACCTTGACTGATATAGAATCTCATTCCAGCATTAGGCAAGTTAGGAAAAAAGAAGAAGGACATGGTATCAGAAGTGACTGTAAGAAGTCTAACAGTGCTCCTCAGAGGGGTTCTGTAAATACTGAGCATCAATGTTCTCTCTTAATTGAGTTTTTAGTGCATAAGATTGTAGCTGTTCTCACTCTAGGCTGGAACTGGAGTTCAACAAAGGTAGAGAATAGAAGAGCTTTGCGATTTCCTCTGACCCAGCCCTAACACACTTCATCTTCCTTGAGTGGTTCTCTTTGCAGGATGATGTTGACCCCAGAAGATGGCATTGCCTCTCTCCTCAGACTCAGTTTGTTTGAAATCAGCACGTTTGTATTGAAATCAGAAAATTAAGCTTCCTTTGATTGGCTGGATAAGAAACCTGAGACTCTCCCTGGGACTCAGAGGGACTGGATGAGTACACCCAAAAAAAGAGCTAGACTGAGGAACCTGGCTTTATTTCAGGGCAAGAGCTGCGTCTTCCATGATCCCCCTAAAGAAGAAGAATGTAAAAGCTTCTGGCTCTGTCTTGGGTGATTCTGTGGCTTCAACTGGCCAGTGAGTTGGGGCTGTTGGTGATAGGGAGAGGGTGACCAAAGTTTAGAGACCACACGACTGAGGGGCAAAATCTCTTTAATTGGGAAAAGTGAAAAGTGAAAGTGTTAGTCACTCAGTCCTGTCTAACTCTTTGTGACCCAATGGACTATAGCCCGCCAGGCTCTTCTGTCCATGGAATTTTCCAGGCAACAATACTGGAGTGGGTTGCCATTCCCTGCTCCAGGAGATCTTCCTGACCCAGGGATCAAACCCACATCTCCTGCATTGCAGGCAGATTCTTTACCACTGTGCCACCAGGAAAGCCTGTTAATTGGGAAATCTACCTTCAAATTATGGAAGGAAATGCAAACACTAGTGAGTGAAATTGCAGTGACTGACTCCTGGCCTCTGTCCTTGTGTTTCTGCCTAGAGGTGAATAGCCAGCAAGGAGAACAGAATCTTCAGACCCTGCACATCCAGGAGGGTGAAAATGACACCATGAACTGCAGTTATAAAAGTATTACTTTAACTGCCTTACAGTGGTACAGACAGGATTCAAGGCAAGGCTTTGTTCATCTGATTATAATGCATTATAATGAAAGACAGAAATATAGTGGGAGACTACACTTCACACTTGACAACTCCATCAAAAGTTGTTTCTTGTCCATCACGGCTTCCCAGGTTGAAGACACTGTTACTCACCTCTGTGCTGCAGACCCACAGTGCTCAGCGGGCACCTGCAGCCCCAGCACAGACCTGCCAGAGCTGTCTCTCAGAAGCCGCAACAGTGTGCAGAGTTGGTGGTTTTGTCTTCCCACAAAGGAGAGTCTGCAAACGGCTAGCAACACGAAAGGGAGCTCCTAAAGGGTGTGAGGTTTAGAACGGGAAAGTGAAATGTCAGATTCAGCTCTGTCCATCCTGGCTATGTCTTTAGCCATATCATTGGTGTAGCAGCCTTCAGTTTCCTCAATTTAAACAAAGGATTTAGACTGGATAAGCCTAAAAACCCTACAAGTTCTAATTTTACCAGGTCACCTCTGGAGGATGAAGAAGGACTTCTCAGTATGAGAAGGGCCCATCTGTTATATGTACAGCTTCCCCAAGACCTAGATGGGGCTTTAAGATGCATGAGATGATTTTAGTATTTCTCTAATTCTTGTCTAGGAAACAGTGGTTTCATTAGACATTAGAAATAAAAAGGATTTAGAATTGTTTCAATGAAACGTTTCACTTTAAAACTGAGGAGTGAAAACATTATGTAATAATAGACACAAAGATCTCAGTCTTTGGAGTAAAAGAGACAAAGATGTGTATCTGATTCTGCCGTTTACTATTTATATGATTTCTAAGTTTCAATTTCTCCATTGAAGAGATGGAAATTTATCCGAAAGTCAGAATTTTTCCTCTTACAAGTGAGACATATATGTTTTCTTCTATCAGCCCCTGAAGTATTGTTTTTTGAAAGTGGATACTTCTGTTTATTATCACATATGTAACAATTTTCCATCCACTGTATTCTTGTTCCTGGTAAGAATAGTTTTCTTGATACAGTTTTGATGCTACTGAAAATGTGTTTGTGGATAAAGGGCATTTGTATTTATGTGACACTTGCTGGAAAAGGTAGGAGGGCAGGGGAAAGCTTGGTAGAAATGTGATTCCCACATTCCAGACCTTAAATCACCAACATCACCTATATCAGAATCACCTAGAACACCTTTGAAGATCTGGTTTATTAGGAGCTTACTCAATCAGACTGATGCAGTGATGTATTTTTAATGAATATCATTTATATCAGATATTGGTTCAGCTTCATATCACAAAAAACTCAGATAACGTTTTTAGCAAGCTGGAATTTTCTTCACTCTCATATAAAGAAGCTCTATCGCATGTACCATGTGCAGTCCAGGGCTGGTATACCAGCTTCATAATTTTGTGAGGAATCAAGGGTCTTCTTTCTGGCTGTTGCTTGTCCTTAAATTGTCAATTTGGTTTATATACTTTGCCGAAATGGCAAGAAGTCTATCCATTTTATCCACCTTCTAGGAAGAACGTCAAGAGGCAACTGAGCACATGCTGGTCATGTCAACCATTTTCAGAAGCTTCACCCCACAGCTCCTACTCACATTTCATTCACGAGTGTTAGTCCATGTCTCCACGTTTTTTCCGTCTGCAAAGGAGCCTGGGATATCAGGATTTTTTCAGTCTCTGCATGTTGTCGCTTACAACAAAATTGTTGTTCTCCTTTCAATTCAGTTCAGTCGCTCAGTTGTGTGTGACTCTTTGTGATCCCATGGACTGCAGCACGCCAGGTTTACTTGTCCATCACCAGTTCCCCAAATTTGCTCAAATTGATGTCCATTGAGTCTGTGATGCCATTTAGCCATCTCATCCTCTGTCATCCCCCTCTCCTTCCGCCTTCAATCTTTCCCAGCATCTGTGTCTTTTCCAGTGAATCAGCTCTTCACATCAGGTGACTAAAGTATTGGAACTTCAATTTCAGCATCAACCTTCCAAAGAATATTCAGGACTGATCTCCTTCAGGATTGACTGGTTTGATCTCCTTGCAGTCCAAGAGACTCTCAAGAGTCCTCTCCAACACCACAGTTCAAAAGCATCAGTTCTTCGGTGCTCAGCTTTCTTCATGGTCCAACTCTTACATCATACATGACTACTGGAAAAATCATAGGTTTGACTATATGGAACTTTGTTGGCAAAGTAATGTCTCTGCTTTTTAATATGCTGTCTAGGTTGGGATATCAGGATCTTTTCAATCTCAGCATGTTGTCACTCACAACGAAATTTTGGTTCTACCATAATTGAAAAAGACACATATACCCATTTATTGAAGCACTATTTACAACAGCTAGGACAAGGAAGCAACCTAGATGTCCATTGACAGATGAATGGATAAGGAAGTTGTGGTACATATGTACAATGGAGTATCACTCAGCTATAAAAAGGAACACATTTGAGTCAGTTCTAATGAGGTGGATGAACTTAAAGCCTATTGCACAGGTGAAGTAAGCCAGAAAGAGAAAGACAAATATGTATTAATGCATATATATGGAATCTAGAAAGATGGTAATGATGACCTATTTGCAGGGCAGCAAAGGAGACACAGACGTAAAGAACAGACTTTTGGTCACAATGAGGAAGGGAGAGGGTGGGAAGACTTGAGAGAGTAGTACTGAAATATATACATTACTATATGTAAAACAGAGAGCCAGTGGGAATTTGCTGTATCATGCAGGGAACTCAAAGCTGGTGCTCTTCTAACAACCTAGAGGGGTGGAATTGGGAGGGAGGTGGGAATGAGGTTTAAGAGGGAGGGGACATATGTATGCCTGTGGCTGATTCATGTTGATGTATGGCAGAAACCATCGCTAGAGTATAAAGTAATTATCCTCCGATAAAAAATAAAAAAATTAAAGTATATAATCAACAAGGACCCACTGTAGAGCACAGAGAAGACTGCTCCATGTTCTGTAATAACCTAAGTGGGAAAAGATTTGAGAAAGAATAGGTCCATTTTTATTTATAACTGAATCACTTTGCTGTACACTTGAAACTAACATGACACTGTCAATCAACTATACTCCAACATAAAATAAAAGTGAAAAAAAGGGGCGGCGCGGCGGCTGCGCTTTCCCGCCTCGGGACGCGCTACGGCCCCCGGGGCCGGAGAGAAAAGCCGCCCCCCCCGGGGGAGTGAGCGCCTCCGTCCCGGCTACGCGGGGAGACAAACTTTGAGGTCGGGGCTCTTCGCGGCTCCCTGGGGCGGCGCAGGGTGGGCCAGCCGCTTGGGGCGGCCGGGGGGCGAGGGGAGACCGAGCCGAGGGGTTTGGTGTGCTCCGCACCCGCAGGTCCACAGCATGTCCTCCTCGGGCACAACTGCGAAGGGAGAGGCAGTCCCCGCCCAGCCCTCGTCCGAAAAAGAGCCCGACATGCCCGGCCCAAGAGAGGAAAGTGAAGAGGAAGACGAGGACGACGACGAGGAGGAGGAGGAAGAAGAGAAAGAAAAGAGCCTCAATGTGGAAGGCAAGAGGGAGAAGAAGAAAGTAGAGAGGTTGACGATGCAAGTCTCTTCCTTACAAAGAGAGCCGTTTACAATCACACAAGGAAAAGGGCAGAAACTTTGTGAAATTGAAAGGATACATTTCTTTTTGAATAAGAAGAAAACAGATGAACTTAGAAATATCCATAAACTGCTTTACAACAGACCAGGAACAGCGTCCTCATTAAAGAAGAATGTGGGTCAGTTCAGTGGCTTTCCATTTGAAAAAGGAAGTATCCAATATAAAAAGAAGGAAGAAATGTTGAAAAAATTTAGAAATGCCATGTTAAAGAGCATCTGCGAGGTTCTTGACTTGGAGAGATCGGGTGTAAATAGTGAACTGGTGAAAAGGATCTTGAATTTTTTAATGCATCCAAAACCTTCTGGCAAACCATTGCCAAAATCTAAGAAAAGTTCTAGCAAAGGCAACAAAAAGGAACGGAACTGTTCTGGGATGGCCAGGAAAGCTAAGCGAACCAAATGTCCTGAAATCCTGTCAGATGAATCTAGCAGTGATGAAGAGGAAAAGAAAAACAAAGAAGAGTCCTCAGAGGATGAAGATAAAGAGAGTGAAGAGGAGACTTTAGAAATGATTCTTAGACATAAAGCAAATTTGAGCAATTTTTTTATTCAAGTTAAAAATGGGTTGTAAAGCAGCAGAGACAACTCAAAATCAGCAACACGTTTGGGTCAGGAACTGCCTATGAAAGTACAGTGCAGTGGTGGTTCAAGAAGTTTTGCAAAGGAGAGCAGAGCCTTGAAGATGAGGAATGTAGTGGCCAATCATCAGAAGTTGACAATGACCAGTTGAGAGCCATCATCAAAACTGATGCTCTTAAAACTACACGAGAAGTTGCTGCAGAACTCGTCGACCATGCTGTGGTCATTAGGCATTTGAAGCAAATTGGAAAGGTGGAAAAGGTTGAAAAGTAGGTGCCTTGTGATCTGACCAAAAATAAAGTTTTTCTTTTGAAGTGTTGTCCTTTCTTATTCTATACAACAACAATGAGCCGTTTCTCAATTGGATTGTGATGTGCAACAAACAGTTGATTTTACACAACTGGTGATGACCAGCTTAGTGGCTGGACCGAAAAGAAGCTCCAGAGCACTTCCCAGAGCCATACTTGCACCAAAAAAAGGTCATGGTCACTGTTGGGTGGTCCCGTTTGAGCCACTACAGCTTTCTGAATCCTGGCGAAATCATATCTGAGAAGTATGCTCAGCAAATCAGTGAGATGCACCAAAAACTGCAACGCCTGCAGCCAGCAGTGGTCAACAGAAAGGGCCTAATTCTTTTCCATGACAACACGTGACTGCATGTCACACTTAACTAATACTTCAAAAGTTGAAATTATTGGGCTACAAAGTTTTGCCGCATCCACCATATTCACCTGACCTCTTGCCGACTGACTACAACTTCTTCAAGCATCTCGACAACTTTTTGCAGGGAAGACACTTCCACAACCAGCAGGAGACAGAAAGTGCTTTCCAGGAACTTGTCGAATCCCACAGCACAGATTTTTTTACGCTGCAAGAATAAAGAAACTTATTTCTTGTTAGCAAAAATGTGTTGATTTTAATGGTTCGTATTTTGGTTAATAAAGATGTGTTTGAGCCTAGTTATAATGATTTAAAAAAAAAAAAAGTGAAAAAAATGTAGTTCTATTAGACGTAGTAGAAAATGAGCATTCTATAGGCAAATAGCAGTTTCTGCTGTACTATTAGTATTGGGCATATTAAGACTCATGTGTGTTTTTTTGTTGGTTTAGTGATGTTCATTTCTGAAGTACTGTCTCCAGTCTGCTTCCCAGCTCTGTTAACTCTGCTTCCTGAAGTCCTCTAGAAGATGTCACAAGCCCCACAACCCAATTCACCTCCACAGTTCTCATTAAAAATCCATCTTAGTCTCTTGTTCAACACTTGACACACCCCATCACTCTTCCATGTAGTCCCTTGTACCACGGTGAGAGCGATTTTGTCAGAGTGCAAATTTTAGCCTGTCAGTCACCTGGATCCGCATTTGCTCTGAGGATAAAGAAAAGCTGTGTCTCCAGCTTCATTTCATTGTGTCCTTATCCCCATCTCTGTCTCTCCCTCTCTCTCAACAGAACTGATACTACGTTTGTCAAAGGCACAACTTTCCTCTTATATAACCCATTCATAGAAATTTTAGGTGATTTTTTAATTTCTTTTTTTTCCTAAAATGCTTTTCCTTGCTTCAAAAGAATTAGAAGAGAAGAGAGAAGAGAAGTCGCTCAGTCGTGTCCCACTCTTTGTGACCCCATGGACTGTAGCCCACCAGGCTCCTCAGTCCATGGGATTTTCCAGGCATGAATACCAGAGTGGGTTGTCATTTCCTTCTCCATGAAAAGAGTTATAAACATAGTAAATGCCTACTCATTCTTGTATACTTGTCCAAGAGTCAGTAGCTAAGGAAAGCTTAGTGGATATATTTAGAATTATAGACCTTTGCATTTTCAGGTTTGTGATTTATTTTTATTTCATTATTTGTTTAAGGTCTATTTTCAATCCTACTCAGCGATCTCCTTAATGGTAGTGTCCATATCTGTGTTTTTCATTCTTGAAAACTCAGCATCAGTGTATCTTAGGCATTTGTTGTTGTCTAGTTGCTAAGTCATGTCCAGCTCTTCCTGACCTCATGGACTGTAGCCTGCAAGACTTCTCTCTCCATTGGACTTCCAGGTGAGAATACTGGAGTGGGTTGCCATTTCCTCCTCCAGGGGATCTTCCTGACCCAGGGATCGAATCCACATCTTCTACATTGGCAGGTGGATTCTTTACCACTGAGCCACCCAGGAAGTATCTTTGGCATTAGCATCATTTAATTTCCTTCTTCTTTTCTATCCATTAATGTGTTCTTTATTTTAATCCTCCTCAAAAAGCTATGATAATATTTAGTGAAAAAAGTAATCTTTAGAGGTTTATGGATAAATTCTTGGAGTATAGAGGGGATTGGCAAAGGATAGCCACAGGACAAAGTAGCTTGATACTTATGTTTGTAAATAAAGTTTTGTTGGAAGACAGCCATGCTCATTCATTTATGCATTGACCATGGATGCTTTGTGCTATACCATCATAGCTCTAGCAGAGACTGTACCACTTCAAAACCTAAACTATTTACTATTTGACCTCTTAAGGACAAAAAAGTCTGCCAACCTACAGGGTGTAGGAATTACATTAGAATTTTTCAATTTGGATTTTTTTTTTTTTTTTTTTTTTGGTGACAACAAATTAAATAATAAAGGCATATTTCTAATCCTCAGTCAGGTCAATTTAGAATACTCCCCGTCTTTCTGAAGATTTTGTGTTATGTCATTTTTTAAATCTAATTAAAGACAAATGAATAATGACACTACAAATAAAAGAATCATAGGTCTTTAAATGGATGAAAGTTTTAAGACTATTTTTTAAACATTTAAAAAGTTTGAATGTATCAACATGAAATTCAGTAGAAAAAAAGAGTAGCAGTAAATGCACAATATTTTTTTCAGTGCTGAGTTTTTGATGCTTTGTTCAATAATAGAGTTATATAATGCTGACTTAAATGGATATTTTTGAATAGAAGTAAAAATACTGGAAACCAGTAATCACAGTAATTCAGACAATAGTGTGGAGAAGGCAATGGCAACCCTCTCCAGTACTCTCCCCTGGACAATCCCATGGATGGAGGAGCCTGGTAGGCTGCGGTCCATAGGGTCGTCAAGTTTCAGACACGACTGTGCATCTTCACTTTCACTTTTCACTTTCATGCATTAGAGAAGGAAATGGCCACCTACTCCAGTGTTCTTGCCTGGAGAACCCCATGGATAGGGGAGCCTGGTGGGCTGCCATCTATGGGGTCGCACAGAGTTGGACATGACTGAAGCAACTTAGCAGCAGCAGCAGCAAATAGTGCATGAATCTCCAAATCATCTTACTCAGGTGAATGTTGAATGACACAATCTATAGTTTTCTTCTAATGAGATTTAAGCACATCTTTACTTTCATCAAAATATCACTCCTCACATTAATGTTTTAATATGAATTTTATTAACTTCATATTTTGTATGCATGGGCTTCCCTGATAGCTCAGTTGGTAAAGAATCTGCCTGCAATGCAGGAGACCCTGGTTCAACTTCTACATCAGGAAGATCCGTTGGAGAAGGGATAGGTTACCACTCCGTATTCTAGAGCTTTGCTTGTGGCTCAACTGGTAAAGAATTCATCTGCAATGTGGGATCTGGGTTTGATCCCTGGATTGGGAAGATCCCTGGAGAAAGGAAAGGCTACCCACTCCAGTATTCTGGCCTGGAGAGTCCCATATAGTTCATGGGGTCGCAAAGAGTCAGACTCGACTAAGCGACTTTCACTTTAGTGATTAAGAACTGTGGACCGAAGACATTTATACTTAACCTGAGTTTTGTATGTATGAAAGTGCTATAGTATTTTTTAAATAGTCAGTATGAGAATGGTCTCTTACATGAAGAACTGTGCCTTAGTTTGAGAAATACCTAATGCCCCTGTGTTCAGACCCTAGACATGCCGGTGGAAGAAGCTCACCATACCCCAAGCCTGAGAACTATTTCTCGTAGAGACTATACTTCATAAACAGATCATTATACACCTGGACATGTCCACTCACTCACTTATTCATTTATTTTTCAAATATTTTTAAACCATTTGCTCTGAACTAGTGTTCTGTGTATTTTGAGAAGTTGGCCACTGAGATTAATAAGATTAAGTTCCTGATCTCAGATGCATCAAACCAAGTTTGAAAAACAACACACAAATGCTACTGGATTGATAGCACTTCCCTGAAAACCCGTGTCAGGCAACCTCACACCTGACTGCAGCCACAAAGTCTTCATGCCTTAAAATGGTTTTTGTCAGCAAAGAACAATGTTTTGACTTCTTACCATAATACAACCATACTTTTCATAAATCCTAGAAAAAGAAGCAGCTATGAAATGACTTTGTTATATCTTCTGCTGGGTTCACTTCACTTGCACAAATAATTGCAAAGGGACCTAGATAAACAGGCTGATAGACACTGAGCAGACAGTTCTTCCCCCTGAGGTTCCTGAATCTCTAATAAACTAAATACACAGGAGCCTGATAAACACCACACACATGCCTTTGGAATGAAGCAAGCCTGGTTAATATTTTAAGCATCTGAACTTGATTTTCTAAAGACTCTACCAGAAAATTACCAAAGCTAATCAATGAATATAGTAAAGTTGCAGGATATAAATTAACACACAGAAGTCCCTTGCATTCCTATACAATAACAATGAGAAAACAGAAAGAGAAATTAAGGAAACAATACCATTCACCATTGCAACAAAAAGAATAAAATACTTAGGAGTATATCTACCTAAGGAAACAAAAGACCTATACATAGAAAACTATAAAACATTGATGAAAGCACTCAAAGAGGGCACAAATAGATGGAGAAATACATCGTGTTCATGTTTTGGAAGAATCAATACTGTTAAAACGAGTATACCACCCAAAGCAACCTGTAGATTCGATGCAATCCCTATCAAGCTACCAACGATATTCTTCACAGAATTAGAACAAATAATTTCACAATTTGTATGGAAATACAAAAACCTTGAATAGCGAAAGCAATCTTGAGAAAGAAGAATGGAACTGGAGGAATCAACCTGCGTGACTTCAGGCTCTATGACAAAGCTACAATAATCAAGACAGTATGGTACTGGCACAAAGACAGAAATATAGATCAATGGAACAAAATAGAAAGTCCAGAGATAAATCCACGTACCTATGGACACCTTATCTTCGACAAAGGAGGCAAGAATATACAATGGAAAAGAGACAACCTCTTTAACAAGTGGTGCTGGGAAAATTGGTCAACCACTTGTAAAAGAATGATTTTCTAAAAAAAAAAAAACAAGAAACAAACAAACAAAAAAAACTTAGTTGAATTAAAACAAGAATGTGACAAGTGTTATCACCCAAGCATGGTTCAGGGGCCCCAAAGGAGATCTTTTTAGAGAGGTTTACCAAACTCCCTGAGGTTTCTCTCTTTTATTGCAGATTATTACTCAGCCTAAGAATCACCTTGGATCTCTGTCCTCCGCATGCTACCCCCTAGCCCCTATCTCTCTCTCTTTCTCTCTTTTTGCCCACATCTCTCCTTTCGTGTCCAGTGGTCCACACATTTCGAAGTTCCATCTCAATCCCACAGTGAGACAGTTTTGGTAAACCCCGCCAGAACTGGTGCCTGGAAGCTTCTTCCATGAAGTAAGCTGGGCAGTGTAAGCCCTCATCTCATCTGTCTTCCTTATCTCTGTGCTACCTGATGTCCAAGGTCCAAAATTTGTTTCATGTATTTTGTCCAGTTTTCTAGTTGTAAGGTCAACTGTACCTTTAACTGTAAAAAAGAAGTAACGGTAATTTTTTTTCTAGTATTTTTACAAATGTGTCATTTTATTATGGTAGGGTATGTAATAAAAACCTTATCATTCAACCACACATTATTTGAGACCTGCTAAAGATAAGGTTTCCTCCATGGCATGTTGACTGAGTCTTGGGGATGAACAGAGCTAATTCAGGTAAAGAACTCGAGGAGAGCAGGGAGCACTTTCCATTCTCCTGAATGGAGGATCCTTCTCTGAGGATGAATCATGAATCATGAATCAGGATCCTTCTCTGATTCATGGGTATCTTGGAGACACATTGAAGGAAGAAATCTCTGACTAGTCCATCTAGAAATTGTAACGGGTTTCTTGCGAAGCTAGAGATACCTGTACCATGCAAAAGGTCTTGGAAGTAATGATAGTTTGCCTATGCACGCTTATGTTTAGGACTCTCTTCTTCAGGTCCTGTCCCATTCTCCTGTATGTACCCCCACAAGCTATTATCAGGAGAAATAGTTCAGACTGGACTGTGGTGCAATTCTCACGATCACCACCAGAGGGCGGGGCTTCCTTCAGATGCTGTTCCTTGTGTTCAGGAGCCGGTTTCACTTGCCTACTTTGTAGCCACAAGACAGAATACTGCTATGGTGCAGAGAGGGGCTCTCCGTTTCTGAGTGAGGAGCTTCTGTAACATCCAGATGGAGACTAGATTCGTTAGACTGGTGTATTCCAGGGAACAAGGACCGTTTTCTTTTGCCAGCATGTATTCTGCCACTCACTCAGTTCTTCTGATCATCTTAATATTCAGTAAGTAACATTTTATCCTAAATGTTAATGATTTTTCATTTTCCTATGATTATAGGTAAGTTTTATTTTTCTTCTCTGGCTGAAAACTCCTCTCCTGTGCATTTCTACGATAACAAAGTGATTTTCTTGTAGGAGGGACCAATGGTGACTCAGTGAACCAGACAGAAGGCCCAGTGAGTGTCTCAGAGGGGGCTCTCATGATCCTGAACTGCACTTACCAGGCCACGGATTCGGATCACTCTCTTTTCTGGTATGTCCAGCATCTCAACAAAGCTCCTCAACTTCTCCTGAAGAGCTTAACAGCAGACAAGAAGGTAGAGCATGAAGGTTTTCAGGCTACTCTTGTTAAGAGGGACAGCTCCTTCCACCTGCAGAAACAGGCAGTGCAAGCATCAGACTCGGCTGTGTACTACTGTGCTCTGAGTGACACAGTGATGGAGGGCTGCAGGGGGAGCTGAGCGCAAACCCAGATGCAGATGGGGCTTCGGCGTGGGCAGATCCAGACGGGGGTGTTGTTTCTCTCTCAGAGGTACAGTCAAAGCACTTCTAGCTCTGATACTCCGAGCCAAGGACCTTGGAATTCTTGGATTGCCCGATAGAGGAATCTGGGACAGGACAGTGTAAAGAGGAACCTAAGCGCTTTTCTCCAGTAATGCCTGTTTTCAGCCCATCCACATGCCCCCAGATGGCATAGAATCCATTGAAGTGACATTGACTGCTCAACAACAATTCAGATTATATATGCTGAAATATTTCACAATGTGTTAATAAAAATTCCAGGGCTCATTGTTGATGGATGACTGTGTGATCTAGAAGCTAGTCTCTAGCTTTTAAAATTCAGGCCAAGATTGTGTATCCTGCTGAGTTTCACCTGCAGACACTCCATCTTCAGTGAGTCGAGCTTTATTCTCTCTTTCCTTGACTTTTCCATCCCTGCTGGCTGCTCCAAAAATGCTGCTACCTAAGTAAGTTCCAAGAGGAGAGCTTCTGACAAGATATTCCTTCTGTCAAGGGCCCTGTGGATCAGAGCAGCCCACTCTGTAAATATTGCAGGTGTTGTGTGTATTGTTTATATTCATACTGGGTGCAGGATATTCTCTTCGCTAATCACCTCATCTCAGGTAAATGAATGCCAAAGAATGTTCAAATTAACATACAGTTGCACTCATTTCACATGCTAGTAAGATTATGCTCAAAATCCTTCAAGCTATGCTTCAGCAGTACATGAACCAAGAATTTCAGATGTAGAAGCTGGGTTTAGAAAAGGCAGAGGAACCAGAACAGATCCAATATCTGCTGGATCACAGCAAAAGTAAGGGAACTTTTAAAAAAAAAATCTACTTCTGTTTCATTGACTACGCTAAAGCCTTTGACTGTGTGGATCACAACAAACTGTGGAAAGTTCTTAAAAAGATGGGGATACCCAAGAAAGCTGTATGCAGGACAAGAAGCAACAGTTAGTACTGTACATGGAACAATGGACTGGTTCAAAATTGGGAAAGGAGTACATCAAGGCTATATATTGTCAGCCTGTTTATTTAACTTATATGTGGAGTACATCAGGTGAAATGCAGGGTTGGATGACTCAAAAGCTGGAATCAAGATTGCCAGGAGAAATATCAACAACCTCAGATATGCAGATGACACCACTCTGATTGTTATAGCCATGGTTTCCAGGAAACAAGCTCACTCAGAAGGACAATGCAGATAATGGAGTACAGTTTATTACACCGGTGGGTCAAAGGCAGTTTCCTCCTAGCCAAGGACCCCGACCAGCATTTGTGAAAATTTTTTATACCCCATGTGTACGTGTCCAAACACACCACCCCATTTCCCTTGAGACTTACATAAAGAAAGGCAGGGTAAATACAACTACAATAACCCCATCATTCACGTGTTATGTGTTCAAACAGTCAATAATCAATAAGCCCACAGTTACATTCCAAACAGTTAATCAATAAGCTTGTGGTTTTGTTCCAACCAGTTAATAATCGATAAGCCTGTGATTACATCCTGATAGATACGGAAAATGTTTATGACCTGTCCGGAGACAGGGGTGATTACAGTATGTTTCCTCTTTAGGCAATGAGTAACCTGGATGTGATCTTCAAGATTCCCCTGTCTGGAGGGGCTCTTATCCTTCCATCGTCTTTCCCACAGGCACTAAGCAGAGAGTTCAGAGTCCACTGGAGAGGCAGCCGAGCATGATCAGCACAGATAGGCCTGAGATGGAGTCCTGGCTCTATGAATTCCTTCTTCATGATGGCAGAAAGTGAAAAGAAAATAAAGAACATCTTGATGCAGGTGAAAGAGGAGAGTGAAAAAGCTGTATTAAAACTCAACATTAAAAAAAAAAACTAAGATTACAGCATCCAACTCCATTATTTTAAGGCAAACAGATGGGGAAAATGTGGAAACAGTGACAGATTCAATTTTCTTGGGCTTCAAAATCACTGCAAATGGTGACTGTAGACATGAAATTAAATGATGCTTGTTCCTTGTAAGAAAAGCTATGATCAACCTAGACAACATGTTAAAAAGCAGAGACATTACTTTACCAGCAAAGGTCCATATAGTCAGAGCTATGGTTTTCCCAATAATCATGAATGGATGTGTGCCGGGAGCCATTATGTGAGATCCCACCCATGATAAGGTCATGAGGAGAAGACCTGAAATGCAAGGCTGTTCAGGCTCCAAGGGACCCTCCAAGTTGACCTCGGCCTCTACCCCACCCTGTAGCCTCCCCCTTTTGCTGCTGTCCTTGTTCGTCCTGTTGCAGATCTTTGCGTTGCCTGCCAAGAGCTCTTCTGCTCCTCTCTCACTAAATAAAGACCAACATAGAACCCTAATTAATAAATCTCCTGGACGCTGGTTCCCTATGAAGGGGCCATGAAAGAAGGAAATGTTTCAAGTAAAAACCCTTCTGCTGGCACTCTGGCTTGTTTGGCAAATATGTACTAATGCACATGACTGCTCACAACACCATAATCATAAACAGCATAAAGAACCTGATCACAAAACGCCCTAATGGTCACAGAGCCCTTCGGGGGGTGAGGAGGCCCTATTAGAGAACACAAAAATATTATTCTAAAAGTGGTTATAGTTAAAGATTTAAAAAAAATAAGAATTTAGGATTGTTAATTTTAACCAAGAGTGCTAAAACAGAGGCTGCCTCACCAGAGCCGCAGAGCCTTTGTGTGGTAAACTTTTTAGATAAATTTAGCTGAGAACTTTTGCAAAAAGACTGACCTTTCTGTTAACAGGATTGTATTTCTACTATGTTGCAACCTGCTGTACCAGGAGACTGCAACTTTTCTGTTTTCTGCTAAGCTCAAGGCAAAATAGAACAATAAAGAATAGACTATGGAAAACAGCTTTGCCTTCACCTAGGTCATAAAATGCTAATAGGTCCCAAGGCCAGAAAATAATATACAAAGATCCACTTTGATAGAAGACTCTCATAAACAAAGAAGCATGCAGAAAACACCCTGGTTTCATGAAGGACAAACTGAGGTAATGTTAAACTAAACTTTGTATGCTTATCTTTCACCTCCCCTTAGAAATGTACTAACTTAGGGTATAAAAGCTACGATAAAAAATAAAGCAATGCCAGACCCTGCTGCACACACCCCAGTCTGGTCTTTCTCTCTCTCTCTCTCTCTCTCTCCCTCTCTCTCTCTCTCTCTCTCTCTCTCTCTCTCTCTCTCGTTCTCTCCCTCTCTCTCTCTCTCTCTCTCTCTCTCTCTCTCTCTCTCCCCGATGCCATTCACCCTAGGGGTACCCCTGGATCCTGCTGAGGCTGGACCCTAGCAGATGTGAGAGTTGGACCATAAAGAAGGCTGAGTGCCAAAGAATTGATGCTTTCTAGCTGTGGGTTGGAGAAGACTCATGAGAGTCCCTTGACTGCAAGGAGATCAAACCAGTCCATCCTAAAGGATATCAACTGTGAATATTCATTGGAAGGACTGATGCTGAAGCTGAAGTTGTGACCAGAATACTGAATCGTTGTCATTTCATAATTTATAGGTGTGCGTGATTTGCTAAGTTTTGTCTGACTCTTTGCGATGCCGTGGACTGTAGCCCACCAGGCTCCTCTGTCCATGGAATTTTCCAGGCAAGAATACTGGAGTGGGGTGCTATTCCCTTCTCCTGGGGATCTTTCTCAGTAAGGGATAGAACCCTCATCTCCTCAATTGGCAGGCAGATTCTTTATCACTTAGCACCTGGGAAGCTCAATTTATAGACACAACTACTTAAATGTAGAGTTTAATGGTTATAGTAGTTTTATGGTCTTGGCAGATGCACTCACCATCATCACTTAGGGTGGGTCTGGACACCCACCTGAAGGTGAACGCTGCCTTCCTCCCTGACATCCCAGAGTCCTGCACGCTGGGTGCTGGCCCCCTGTGCCCTGGGGGTTCAGCATCTTAATAAACAGGCCTAGAAATGGAGAGGGAGATGAAAGAGCAAAAATAAATCTTAATAGTGGGAAAATAACAGTATTCTAGTGGGTTTTATTTCCCTGGTAGTAACTGCTTCAGTTCTCTGCTTTCGGTCTGATCCCTCATTTCACGTACTGGGATCCAGGCTAGTGGGAGTACAGACAGGGCCTAGGTTTCTGTTTTTTTTTTTTTTTCCTCACCTGCTTCTCAATCAACTGAAAGACATTTGAGGTAGGAAATTGTCTCATTTTTGTTTCCACGTTGTAGACAACCCTGTAAATTTCCAGAATGAATGTTGGAGGGATTCCTGAAAATGCACAAGAGTTTAAGAGAATCTAGGTGATCTGCTGAGCCAGAGAGTCCTGCCAGCATGATAACTTCAACTCAAGATTCTAATTTTAGGGAGAGCGTTGGTTCAGTGACTGGGACTCTCTGCACTCACATTGCTGGAGGCCCATGTTCTATCCCTGGTCAGGGAACTAGATCCCACAAGCCTAAACTAAACCCGGTACAGACAAAAGAACAAAGCAAGCAAAAAGAACAGCTCAGCATCAGATGTGCATTAAAAATGATCCCAGTTTTGGTAAGAACTAACAAAGTTCATTTTAACTGGGGAGATATCTCAGTAGTTAAAAAAGGCACATTTGAAGAAGACTGTTCTCGAGTTCAGCTGACTTAGTCACAGCCATTGTTACTGGATTGACAACATTGAGAGCCCTGTAGGGCACCCTCACAGCTGTCTGCAGCCACAACGTTCCCAAGTCTTAAAATGGCTTATGTCACCAAAGAACAGTGTTCTGACTTCTTACCATACTATAGTTAGATTTTGCATAAAGTAAACCCAATCCCAGAGAAAAGAACAAGCTAAGAAATGACCCCATTAAATCTTCTGCTGGGTTCACTTCACTAGCACAAATAATTGCACAGGGAACTAGACAAACAGGCTGACAGACAGTGAGCAAACAGTTCTTTCCATTGAGATTCCTGAATTCCTAATAAATAAACAGAAGACAGATAAATACCACACACATGTCTCTGGAATGAAGAGTGTCTGGCTAATGTATTTAGCATCTAAACTTGACATTCTAAAAAAAATACTTAGTTGAATTAAAGGAAGAATGTGACAAGAGGTAAAAAGATGTTTCAAGAACCAGGTTACCTAAGTAAGGTCACCTGTGCCTCATGAGGCTAAAGGTGTAAGCTTGCTGTCATCCAGGGTGGTCCAACTCCCCCCTGCCACTCTCTCCCCCAAACCCTGCCTTGCGCTTATTTCTCTCTCTTTTTCTCTTTTTTGTCAACGTTCCTCCCCTTTGGTACAGAGGTCCACAAGTTTTAGGTTTTTCAGGATCTCTGTTCTCCTATTCTGTCTCAATGCCACAGTGAGACAGCTGCACTATTTTTGGTAAATCCCTCATGCACTGGTGCCTAGAAACTGCCTCCAGAAAGTAAGTTGGGCAGTGTTTGTGGTCATATCATCTGTTTTCCTTATCTCGGTGCTACCGGATGTTCAAGTTGGAAGATCAACTCTACCATTATCAGTGAAAAAGAAGTCACATATTTTACTTTTATTGTGTTTTACAAATCTGTCATTCCATGATAAATCAGGATAATAACCTTATCATTTAACTACACGTTATTTGACACCTGCCTTAGATAAAATTTTCACCACGGCATGTTGACAGAGTCAGCATGAATATAACTACTTCAGAGAAATGACTTGGGGAGAGGAGGAAGCACTTTCCACACAGAGGGATCCTTCTCTGACCCATGGGAATCCGAGACATACGCGAGGAAGAATCCTCTATTCCATCTAGAAACTGTAACTGGGGTTTCTTGTGAAACTAGAGATAGCTGTGCCATGAAAAAAATTATGGAAGTAATAATAGAATATTTCCCTAAGCACGCTTATGTTTAGGACTCTCTTCCTAGGGTCCTGTCCCATTCTCCTGTATGTAATCCCACAAGCTGTTATCAGGAGGAATAGGTCAGACTCTACTGTGGTGCAATTCTCACGATCACCACCAGAGGGCGGGGCTTCCTTCAGATGTGGTTCCTCGTTGTGTTCAGGAGCCGGTGTTTCACTTGCCTACTTTGTAGCCACAAGACAGAATGTTGCTACTGTGCAGAAAGGGGCTCTCAGCTTCTGAGTGAGGAGCTTCTGTAACATCCAGATGGAGACTAGATTCGTTAGACTGGTGTATTCCAGGGAACAAGGACCGTTTTCTTTTGCATACATGCATTCAGTCACTCACTCAGTTCTTCTGATCATCTTAATATTCAGTAAGTAGCATTTTATTCTAAAGCTTAATGATTTTTCACTTTCCTATAACTGTAGGTAAGTTTTATTTTTCTTCTCTGACTGAAAAGTCCTCTCCTGTACATTTCTATCATAACAAAGTGATTTTCTTGTAGGAGCGACCAATGGTGATTCAGTGAACCAGACAGAAGGCCCAGTGACTGTCTCAGAGGGGGCTCTCATGACCCTGAACTGCACTTACCAGACTGCTAGTTCAGCTCCCTCTCTTTTCTGGTATGTCCAGCATCTCAACAAAGCTCCTCAACTCCTCCTGAAGGGCTTCACAGCAGACAAGAAGGTAGAGCATGAAGGTTTTCAGGCCACTCTTGTTAAGAAGGACAGCTCCTTCCACCTGCAGAAACAGGCAGTGCAAGCATCAGACTCGGCTGTGTACTACTGTGCTCTGAGTGACACAGTGATGGAGGGCTGCAGGGGGAGCTGAGCGAAAACCCAGATGCAGATGGGGCTCTGGCTGTGGGCAGACCCGGAAGGGGGTGTTGCTTCTCTCTCCAGTGTGCTATGCTAGAGGTCTTGTCAAAGCTCTTCCAGGTCTGCTCCTCAGAGCCAATTGGACCCAGGAATTCTTGGGTTGCCCTACAGAGAGGAATCTGGGGGCAGAACAGTTCAAAAAGGAAACTAAGAGTTTTTTTCCAGAAATGCCTATTTTCAGCCCATCCACAATCCCCCAGATGGCATAGAATCCCTTAAAGTGACATTAACTCTTCAATGACAATTCAGAAATATGCTGAAATATTTTACAATGTGTTAATGAAAATTCCAAGGCACATTGTTAATGGATTACTGTGCGACCTGGAAGCTAGTCTCTGGTTTTTAAAATTCAGGCCAAAATTGTGTATCCTGCTGAGTTTCACCTGCAGACACTCCATCTTTAGTGACCGGAGCTTTATTCACTCTTTTCTTGACTTTTCCATCCCTTCTGGTTGCTCCAGAAATGCTGCTACCTAAGTAAGTTCCAGGAGGAGAACTTCCCGAAAAGTTAATACTTCTGTTGATGGAACTGTAGATCACATGCTAGCAAGCTTACGCTCAAAATCCTTCAAGCTATGCTTCAGTAGTTCGTGAACCAAGAACTTCAGATGTATAAGCTGAGTTTAGAAAAGGCAGAGGAACCAGAGATCAAATTATCAACAGCCACTGGATCTCAGAAAAAAAGCAAGGGAATTAAAAAAGTCTACTTCTGCTTCACTGACTACGCTAAATCTTTTGACTGTGTGGATCACGACAAACTGTGGAAAATTCTTAAAGAGATGGGAATACCCAAGAAACCTATATGCAGGACATGAAGCAACAGTTAGGACCTCACATGCAACAATGGACTGGTTCAAATTTGGAAAAGGAATACGTCAAGGCTATATATTGTTACCCTGCTTATTTAACTTATATGCAGAGTACAGCATGCCAAATGCTGGGCTGGATGATTCACAAGCTGGAATCAAGATTGCCAGGAGAAATATCAACAACCTCATATATGCAGATGATACCACTCTAATGGCAGAAGAAGAGAAGCTAAAGAGCCTCCTGATGAGGGTGAAAGAGGAGAGTGAAAAAACTGGAGTAAAACTCAACATTCAAAAAACTGAGATTATGACATCTGGTCCCATCACTTTATGGCAAATAGATGGGGAAAAAGTGAAAACAATGACAGATTTTATTTTCTTGGTTTCCAAAGTCACTGCAGATGGTGACTGCATTCATAAAATTAAAAGACTCTTGATCCTTGGAAGAAAAGATATGACAAACCTAGACAGTGTATTAAAAAGCAGAGACATTACTTTGCCGAAAAAGGTCCCTATAGTCAGAGCTATGGTTTACCCAGTAATCATGTGTGAATGTGAAAGTGGGACCATAAAGAAGGCTGAGCGCTGAAGAACTGATGCTTTTGAACTGTAGTTTTGGAGAAGATTCTTGAGAGTCTCCTGGACTGCAAGGTGGTCAACTCAGTCTATCCTAAAGAATATCAACCCTGAACGTTCCTTGGAAGGACTGATGCTGAAGCTATAAGTTCCAATATTTTGGCCACCTGATGTGAAGAACCGATTCACTGGAGAAGATCCTGATGCTGGGAAAGATTGAGGGCAAGAGGATAAGACGGTTGGATGTCATCACTGACTCAATGAACAGGAGTTTGAGCAAATTCTGGGAGCTCGTGAAGGACAGGGAAGCCTGACATGCTGCAGTTCCTGGGGTCGTAAAGAGTCAGACATGGCCTAGGGACTGAACAACAGCAAAAGCAGGAAAATTAATTCATCAGTCAGCCATATTTCAGATACATGGGGAAGGTCATTATGTTCTCTTAAAATAGGCTATCTTGACAGTGGAGTGGGCTTTTCACCAGCTCAGGAGACTAGGAGAAATTACCACCCACTCAGAGAGCAGGAGCATCTCCACACTCCTCTGCTCATGAGCGGAATGCGGAGCCACTCTAGTCCCTGCTCTGTGTCCCTGCTACAGTCGTGCCCATTGCACAGAGTCCCCTGATCTTCTCAGGCTGAACTCCTGTCTGCAACTTCTGGGAGCAGACTTTCTGGAGGACAGTGGTGGGCACAGCAGGTGGGAAGAGATGGATGTTTTACTGCTGGGCAGTCTGTGAGGTGTGGCCAGGATACTGAATCCTTGTCATTTCATAATTTACAGGCACGTGCGTATTGTGTCTGGTGCTCAGTTGCTAAGTGGCATCTGACTCTTCGCCAACCTGTGGACTGTAGCTGCCAGGGTCCCCTGTCCATGGAATTTTCCAGGCAAGAATACTGGGGTGGGTTGCTATTTTCTCCTCCAGGGGATCTTCCTGACCCAGGGATCCAACTCTCATCTCCTCAATTGGCAGGCAGATTCTTTACTGCTGAGCTACTGGGGAAACCCAATTTATAGACACAACTACTTAAATGCAGAATTTAATGGTTATAATAGTTTTATGGTCTTGGCAAATGTAGTCACCATCGTCGCTTAGGGGAATCTGGACACCCACCTGAAGGTGAGCACTGCCTTCCTCCCTGACATCCCAGAGCCCTGCACACTGGGTGCTGGCCCCCTGTGCCCTGGGGGTTCAGCATCTTAATAAACAGGCCTAGAAATGGAGAGGGAGCTGAAGGAACAAAAATAAATCTTAACGGTGGGGAGAAAATTATTCTAGCAAGCTTAATTTCCCTGGTGGTAACTGCATCAGTTCTCTACTTCCAGTCTGATCCCTCATTTCATGTATTGGGGTCCAGGCTAGTGGGAGTACAGACAGGGCATAGGATTTTTTTTTTTTTTTTTTTTTTTTTTTTTGCTTATGGGCTTCTCAATCAACTGAAAGCAATTTGAGATAGGAATTGGATCTGATTTTGGTTTCCACATTGCAGACAACCCTGTGAATTTCCAGAATGAATGCTGGAAGCTAGGGATTCCTGAAAACGCACAAGAGTTTAAGAGAATCTAGGTGATCTGCTGAGCCAGAGGGTCCTGCCAGCGTGATAACTTCAGCTCAAGGTTCTCATTTTAGGTGGAGGGTTGGTTCAGTGAGTAGGACTCTGCACTCACACTGCTGGAGGCCCCGGTTCGATCCCTGGTCAGGGAACTAGATCCCACAAGCTTAAACTAAGACCTGGCACAGACAAAAACAAACAAAAAGAACAACTCGGCAAACAGGTGTGCATTAAAAATGATTCCAGTTTTGGTAAGAACCAACACAGTTCATTTTAACTAGCGAGAAAAATCTCTGTAGAAATTTGAAGAAGGCTGTTCTTGAGTTCCGGAGAAGGCACTGGCTCCGCACTCCAGTACTCTTGCCTGGAAAATCCCATGGACGGAGGAGCCTGGTGGGCTACAGTCCATGGGGTCACGAAGAGTCGGACACAACTGAGTGACTTCACTTTCACTTTTCATTTTCATGCACTGGAGAAGGAAATGGCAACCCACTCCAATGTTCTTGCCTGGAGAATCCCAGGGACGGGGAAGCCTGGTGGGCTGCCATCTATGGGGCCATGTAGAATTGGACACGACTGAAGCGACTTAGCAGCAGCACCAGTTCTTGAGTTCAACTGACTTAGTCACAACCATTGTTACTGGATTGACAGCACTGCCCTGAGAGCCCATGTAAGGTGACCTCACAGCTGTCTGCAGTCACAGTGTTTCCATGCCTTAACATGGTTTATGTCTGCAAAGAACAATGTTTTGACTTCTTACCATCAAAGAGTCAGACTTTGCATAAAATATACCCTATCCTAGAGGAAAGAACAAGCTATGAAATGACCCCATTACATCTTCTGCTGGGTTCACTTCACTGGCACAAATAATTGCAAAGGGAACTAGACAAACATGCTGACAGACAGTGAGCAAACAGTTCTTTCCATTGAGATTCCTGAATTCCTAATAAATAAACAGAAGACAGATAAATACCGCATACACATGCCTCTGGAATGAAGACTGCCTGGCTACACAAAGACAGAAATGTAGATCAATGTAACAGAATAGAAAGCCCAGAGATAAATCCACGAACCTATGGACACCTTATCTTCGACAAAGGAGGCAATGATATACAATGGAAAAAAGACAACCTCTTTAACAAGTGGTGCTGGGAAAACTGGTCAATCCCTTGTAAAAGAATGAAACTAGAACACTCTCTAACACCATACAAAAAATAAACTCAAAATGGATTAAAGATCTAAATGTAAGACCAGAAACTATAAAACTCCTGGAGGAGAACATAGGTAAAACACTCTTTGACATAAATCACAGCAGGATCCTCTATGACCCACCAATATTGGAATAAAATTCCAGAATATTGGAAATAAAAGCAAAAATAAACAAATGGGACCTAATGAAACTTAAAAGCTTTTGTACAACAAAGGAAACTATAAGTAAGGTGAAAAGACAGCCCTCAGACTGGGAGAAAATAATAGCAAATGAAGCAACAGACAAAGGATTAATCTAAAAAATATACAAGCAACTTCTGCAGCTCAAATCCAGAAAAATAAATGACCCAATCAAAAAATGGGTCAAAGAACTAAACAGACATTTCTCCAAAGAAGAGATACATATGGCTAACAAACACAGGAAAAGATGCTCAACATCACTCATTATCAGAGATATGCAAATCAAAACCACAATGAGGTACCATTACACACCAGTCAGGATGGCTGTTATCCAAAAGTCTACAAGAAATAAATGCTGGAGACAGTGTGGAGAGAAGGGAACCCTCTTATACTGTTGGTGGGAATGCAAACTAGTACAGCCCCTATGGAGAACAGTGTGGAGATTCCTTTAAAACTGGAAATAGAACTGCCATATGACCCAGCAATCCCCCTTCTGGGCATACGCACTGAGGAAACGAGATCTGAAAAAGACACTTGCACCCCAATGTTCATTGAAGCACTGTTTATAACAGCCAGGACATGGAAGCAACCTAGATGTCCATCAGCAGATGAATGGATAAGGAAGCTGTGGTACATATACACCATGGAATATTACTCAGCCATTAAACAGAATTCATTTGAATCAGTTCTAATGAGATGGATGAAACTGGAAGCCCTTTATACAGAGTGAAGTAAGCCAGAAAGATAAAGACCAATACAGTATACTAACACATATATATGGAATTTAGAAAGATGGAAATGATAACCCTATATGAAAAATAGAAAAAGAGACACAGATGTACAGAACAGACTTTTGGACTCTGTGGGAGAAGGCGAGGGTTGGATGTTTTGAGAGAACAGCATGTGTATTATCTATAGTGAAACAGATCACCAGCCCAGCTGGGATGCATGAGACAAGTGCTCGGGCCTGGTGCACTGGGAAGACCCAGAGGAATCGGGTGGAGAGGGAGGTGGGAGGGGGGATTGGGATGGGGAATACATGTAACTCCATGACCGATTCATGTCAATGTATGACAAAACCCACTGCAATGTTGTGAGGTAATTAGCCTTCAACTAATAAACATAAATGAAAAAAAAATTAAAAAAAAAGAGTGCCTGGCTAATATATTAAGCATCTAAACTTGACATTCTAAAAAAAAATACTTAGTTGAATTAAAGCAAGAATGTGAGAAGAGGTAAAAAGATGTTTCAAGAACCAGGTTTCCCAAGTAAGGTCACTCTTCCCTCATGAGGTTGAAGGTGTAAGGTGGCTGTCCTCCAAGTAGGGTTCAGTCCCCAAAGGAGATCCCTTCAGGGAGGTTTACCAAGCTCATTAGGTCTTCTCTCTTTACTTACAGGTCAGTACTCAGTCCAGGATTCACAGTGACTCCTCCCTCCACCTCTTTGCCCTCATCTCTCTCCCTATCTCTCTCTTTTGCCCAGGTCCCTCCTCTCTGGCACACTGGTCCACAAATTTATAGGTTCCTCAGGATCCCCAAAATATTAGTCCATCTCACAGTGAGGCAGTTGGCCATTTTTGTTAAATCCCTCATGCACTGGTGCCTAGAAGCTGCCTCCGTGAAGAAAGCTGGGCTACGTCCTGGCTTATCTCTTTTGTTTTCCTTATCTCTGTGCTACCTGATGTCCAAGATCCACAAGTTGTCTCACATATTTTGTACAGTTTGCTAGTGAAAGGTCGACTCTACCTTTATCAGTAAAAAGAAGTAACAGCAATTTATTTTTTAATTTTACAAATATGACATTTTATGATGGATAGGGGTAATAACCTGCTCATTCAACCACACATTAGATGAGATCTGCCTTAAATGATCAGGTGGCTCAGATGTGTAACGAATCCACCTGCAATGAGGGAGATGCAGGAGACTCTGGCTCAATCCCTGTGTTGGGAAGATCCCCTGGAGGAGGGCATGGCAAGCCACTCTAGTATTCTCACCTGGAAAATCCCATGGACAGAGGAGACTGGCAGGCTGTAGTCTCTAGGGCCACAAAGAGTCAGTCACGACTGAGTAACTGAGCCCAGCACAGGGCACAGGGATCATTCATTCACCTGATCATTCAGCCACACATTGTTTGAGACCTGACTTAGATAATGTTTCCAACATTATGTAACATTCCAACATTCCAGCAGCATGTTGGCTGTGTCTTGGGGATGAATAGAGCTAATTCAGGTGAAGGTCTTGGGGAGAGGAGGGAGCACTTTCCATGTAGAGGGGTCCTGTTCTGACCCATGGGAATCATGGAGACATATGTAAAGAAGAAAGCCTCTTACTACTCCTCCTAAAAATTGTTAACTGACATTATTTGCAAAGCTAGAGATACCATACCACACAGAAAATAATGGATGTAATAATGGAGGGTTTCCCAAAGCATGTTTGTGTTTAGGGCTCTCCTCTTAGAGTCCTGCCCCATTCTCCTGTGTGTACCCCACAAACTCTCACCAGGAGGACTAGGTCACGAGTAGGTCAGGATGAGGAGAGTGAAAAAGCTGGCTTTAAACTAAGCATTCAAAAACTAAGATCACAGCATCCAGTCCCATCACTTCAAGGCAAATAGATGGGGAAACAATGGAAACAGTGAAAGACTTTGTTTTCTAGGGCTCCAAAAACATTGCGAGTGGTGACTGCAGACATGAAATTAAAAGACACTCACTCCTTGGAAGAAAAGCTATGACCAACCTAGACAGCATATTAAAAAGCAGAGACATTACTTTGCTGACAAAGGTCCATATGGTCAAACCTATGATTTTTCCTGTAGTCATGTATGGATGTGAGAGTTGGACCAGAAAGAAAGCTGAGCGCAGAAGAATTGATGCTTTTGAACTGTGGTGTTCAAACGAGAACCCCTTGACTCTTGAGAGCCCCTTGCACTGCAAGGAGATCAAACCTGTCAGTCCTAAAAGAAATCAGTTCTGAATATTCACTGGAAGGACTGATGTTGAAGTTCTAGCTCCAATACTTTGGCCACCTGATGCGATGAGCTGACTCTTTAGAAAAGACCCTGATGCTGGGAAAGATTGAAGGCAGGAGGAGAAAGGGACGACAGAAGATGAGATGGTTGGATGGCATCACCGACTCAATGGACATGGGTCTGAGCAAGCTCTGGGAGCTGGTGTTGGACAGGGAAGCCTGGCCTGCTGCTGTCCCTGGGGTTGCAAAGAGTTGGACACGACTGAGCTACTGAACTGAACTGAGGTGTCATGACTGTGGTGTAATCTTTCAGACCACCACCAGAGGGCGGGGCTTCCTTCAAATGTGATTCCTTTTTGTATTCAGGAGCTGGTTTGTCTTGCCTCCTCTGTAGCCACAAGACAGATGACTGCTGCTGTGCAGAAAGTGGTCCCCATTTTCTGAGTGAGGAGCTTCTGTAACATCCAGCTGAAGACTAACTTTGCTAGATTTGATGTTTCTAGGGAACAAGGACTGTCGCCAGAATGTTTTCTGCCACTCAGTCAGTTCTGGTCACCTTCTTAATACTTGGTAAGTAGCATTTTATCCTAAAATGATTTCTCATTTTCCTATGATAACAGGTCAGTTTTATTTTTCTTCTCTGGCTGAAAACTCTCCTCCTGTACATTTCTACTATAACGAAGTGATTCTCTTGTAGGAGGCACCAATGGTGACTCTGTGAACCAGAGAGAAGGCCCAGTGACTGTCTCAGAGGGGGCTCTCATGACCCTGAACTGCACTTACCAGACCACGTATTCAGATCCCTATCTTTTCTGGTACATCCAGCATCTCAACAAAGCTCCTCAACTCCTCCTGAAGGGCCTAACAGCAGACAAGACGGTAGAGCATGAAGGTTTTCAGGCCACTCTTGTGAAGAGGGACAGCTCCTTCCACCCGCAGAAACGGGCAGTGCAAGCATCAGACTCGGCTGTGTACTACTGCGCTCTGAGTGACACAGTGATGGAGAGCTGCAGGGGGAGCTGAGCGCAAACCCAAGGGGAGCAGGAGGCTGACGTCAGGAAGAGGTATATTCTCTCCTTGATCAGAGTTTAGTGTACATTTAGAGTTTTTGAGGAAAACCAACCAAGCTCAGGTCTAATCGTAGAAACTCAGGGGGTTGGGAATTGCTCTACAAGATAATAGGGTGGATGTCAATCTTAAAGAAGACCCAAGTTCAATCCCCAGAAGCACCCCTGTTCAGCCAGAAGGATTCCTCTCTGCTCTAGACTGACCTTAAAAAAAAATCTATTTTCCTCATAATGTATGATAGATATTAGATGTCACAAAATTAGTAGTTCATTTAGAGAAAAGAAACAGATGATTAAAAGCGCATCACCTGAAACATCATCATAAACCAACACAGAGGTACCAGGCAAATCACATACCAGTCTGCGTGTGGTTGAGATATAACGCTATTGAGGTGCTGTTTGCAGTGAAAGCCTTTGAACCGGAGCTGCTGCAGCCGTGGGATGAAAAAGCGTCTGTGACTTTTGAGTGGCCATGTTTCTTTTATTACTTATTTGTTTTATTTTTGGTTCAGCTGGGTCTTTGTTATTGACCTTGGCTCTCTCCAGTTGCAGCGGGTGGAGGTTGCTCGTCATTGCGGTGCACGGCCTTCTCACCGCGGCGGCTCCTCTTGGTGAGGAGCGCGGGCTCCCAGTGCACCGGCTTCAGTAGCGGCGGCGCACGGGTCAGTAGCGGCGGCACGCAGCCTCTAGGGCTGCATTTCTGATGTAAGGAAATAAGGATGCTTGGTCTGGTGAGCTTGTACTCATTTTGGCTATAGGGTGGATATTTAAAAGTAAGATTATTTTAGCACACATTATTGATTCCTGTTAGACACATACAGCTCGACAAATTTTGTCCACCAGGAAGCTTGCTGTGGTTGCATTAAACAGACAAGGAACTTTATCCAGTGTAAATTTCCACAGAAACCCATGCCTTGGAGTGTAGGAAGAAAAGTTACGACGATTGAGAGTAAGCAGTTTTATCTTCCTGTATGAAAGAAAAACTTGCGAGCTTATTTGCTGTAGATTTGGGCTGCAGATCCCTACCCCCAAAAGAGCTATACAAAAATAGAGGACTATTTGTTCTCAGAGGTCACTATAATCATAATAAATTGTTTTTGTTACAAAACGTATGTCTATGCTAGATGCATTGACTGAATATGCATGCAGCCCTGATGTAACTGTTGTTAATTTAATTACAGCATGGCAACCCACTCCAATATTCTTGCCTGGAGAATGCTATGGACAGAGGAGCCTGGTGGGCTACAGTCCATGGAGTCACAAAGAGTCAGATATGACCAAATGACTTTCAAGTCTAAATAGGCAGCTTACAATCACCAACCACATCAACAAGCCATGACATGACGCAGGCAAACTGGTATCAGCAGTTACATCTCCTGTTCTGATGCAGAATTGTCTCACAGTTCAGTCACTGTGCATGCGCCCTCAGGCATCTACTCAGAGGAAGAACTTCCCACATGGGGCTCCCTGGCCTGCTCAGAGCTGTCATAGCCTCTGTCTGCCTTGGTAAGGCTGGTAAGGATGACCGCCAGCAGACTCAGCTCTGCTCATCTCCCATGTGTAGAGGTAGGGCAGGTGATTATTGTCTGTTGGGGTTTAGGAGAGTTGGTTAACTGGCAGAGGAATTAGGACTCTTAATCCTCTGTTCTTTGAAGCCCTCTGAGTTCCACCAGGAGAATCAGCCTCTTCCTCTCTCTCTCTCTCTCTGTATATATATATATATTTCTTTTCTTTTTCTTCTCTCTAGGATCCATCATGGCCCAGAAATTAACTCAAAACCAGTCAGAAATTCCTGTACTGGAGAAGGAGGATGTAACCTTGAACTGTGCATATGAAGCTAATAGTTATACTTATTATTTATTTTGGTACAAGCAACCACCAAGTGGGGAAATGATTTTCCTTATTCATCAGGAGTCTTTCAATGAGTTGAATAGAACAAAAGGTCAGTATTTTTTGAACTTCCAGAAAACAACGAGTTCCATCAGCCTCATCATCACAGACTTACAGCTAGAGGACTCAGCGGTGTATTTCTGTGCTCTGAGAGACCACAGTGATGCCGGTGCCTGAGGGAGCCCCACAGAAACCTCAGATGCCAACATGTGAAGTCCCCCAGCTATGAACACCTTCGTGAGATTCTCAGTAAGGACAGGAACAGGTAGCAGGGTTAGAAGTGAAAACCTCACTGTAAGAAAATGCTATCTCTTTGGCTCAGAGAGCATATCTCAAAGTGTCATTCATCAAAAATACTTTTATCTTCAGTTCTTTATCTTGCAGAAGATCGTTTGCCAAATTAAAGAAAAACTTAAATGGTGATTTTATTAAAGTATGAAATTTGGCTTTAAAAAATTCAATAGTATTTGAGTAAATCTGCATCTGAGTTGTTAGAGTTGTAGGTTCACTGCACAAATATTTATGCATTGCTAAGTCTGGCCATCACTGTGGATCTGAAATATCTCTGAAAGGACACTTCTTGGACCCTCCCTGTGCCCTGCCTCACCTGTGCCGTGAATGACTTGGAATGATGTGCACAGAGTAACTGTTACCACAAACCTTCACCCCAAGGGGAAACGAAACCCTACAGTTAACTCACAACTAACCTCATCACCTGGTCACATTCTCTATATGTGATTACAGAGTTATGTATGTTTAAGGTAGAAAATAGAATATGCAAAGGAGGAATGCTAAAAACAAAATAACTCACCAATTTTACTAGTCAAAAAAACTCTATTAGAGATTCATACCTTATAGGATATTTCTATTCTGAGTTTTTACCTGACAGTATATTGTGAAATAATTATTTCACAACAATATTTACAGGTCAACATCACACATTCTAATGGTGATATTCCAATGTGTGATTTTATCATACTTTTGGGCTAATTCCATTTTAATAGCTTTCTAGATTGTTTTCCTGACTGTAGTAAACAATACTGGAATAAACACAAAGGTATTTGGTGATTTTCTTGATGACTCCTAGGAGTTTAATAGGAGTTTACCATTAAATCTTTCTGATGTGGCTCCCTGCTCATTTCTGTGACCCTGGACTATAGAGCATTTTCACTCTGCAATTACTAAACAGTCATATTTTCCTTGTTTCACAAAACTCTTTTATACAAAGGTTTTGCTTTATACTTTAGTTCCAATTAACTACAGATGGCTTCAATTTTGGATGATTCCACACCATGTATGTGCAGAGTAGCTGTCATATAACATCTAAAAGAGTTAAGTCTCTGCACTATTCTTGGTGACATTAGGTCGGAATAAACCTAGTGGGTTTGCTTTCATCTGGAATTCCAAAAAGAAAGATACTACTCTTCCTTGTGTAAGAATGTTCTATCCCTATTGAACAAATAACAATGATTCAAATAAAGAGCAGCTTTCCAGAAAAGAAAGTATAAGTGTGTGTGTGTGCATGACATCCACGTGTGTGAAGGAGAGAGAGAAATGAGAGAGACAATAGACTTACATAGCCAAGTCATCAAATAATTAGTTAAAAGAGTTGAATTTTGTAAAACGTATTGGAAAGAAGGAAGTAAAGTCACCTAGAGACCAACTTTTAATGAAGAAAATAGATGTAAGCAGTTTCAAGGAATAAATCAAACATGTGAAAGAAGAAAAATGTATCCTAGAATTGACTCTTTGCAATCTCATTTTTTGCAGGCTCCTCTGTCCATGGGATTTCCCAGGCAAAAATGCTGGAGTGAGTTGCCATTTCCTTCTCCAGGGCATCTTCCCTACCCAGGGATTGAACTCGCATCCCCTGCATTGGCAGTCAGATTCTTTACCTCAGTAAAGTGAGAGAAGTTGTCATTGCAACCTAATGTGAGCCTCAAAATCCTCCAGACTCTATGGGCATATTTCAATCCTTTGAATCTCCTCTAACTTGAGGAAGATTGAAAAAAACACACACTACCACAGCTTCACTTTTTTCTCTTTTGTTTTTAATATTTTTAAAACTGATTTGGCTGTGCCAGCTCTCATTTGCAGCACATGGGATCTAATTCTCTGCCTGGGGTCAAACCCAGGTCCTAGCATTGGGAGTTCAGCGTCTTAGCCACTGCACCACCTGTGAAGTCCCTATTTATTCCAACTCTTTAGTGAATTATCAGTTTCGTCATGTACCCTTATTGTGCAGAATAGGCTAAGGAAAGTTAAGAAGTGGGCTTTATATAAATTTTGCAAGTGTCTTCAACCATGTATTGTGGTCTTTCTCCATGAGTTCTCAGGTACTGCAGGCTGTCTTCAAAGTCCAAGACAAAAGGGATGTTGCAATTAATATGCTTTTATGTACCTACATCTATATCTATAATTATGTATTGTATTTTTCAGTAGCTCAGTCATGTCCGACTCTTTGTGACTCAATGGACTACAGAACACCAGGCTTCCCTGTCCTTCGCTATCTCTCAGAGCTTGCTCAAACTCATGTCAATTGAGTCAGTGATGCCATCCAATTATCATCCTCTGTCATCCCCTTCTTCTTCTTCAATCTTTCCCAGCATTAGGGTCTTTTCCAATGAGTCGCTTCCTTGAATCAGGTGGCCAAAGGATTGGAGCTTCAGCTTTAGCATCAATCCTTCCAATGAATATTCAGGACTGATTTCCTTCAAAACGGACTGCTTTGATCTCTTTGCAGTCCAAGGGACTCTCAAGAGTCTTCTCCAACACCACATTTCAAAAGCATCATTCCTTCAGCACTCAGCCTTCTTTATGGTCCAACTCTCACATCCACACATGACTACTGGAAAAATCATAGCTTTGACTATATGGACCTTTGTTGGCAAAGTAATGTGTCTGTTATGACTATAACTGTGAGCTCCATAGGGTCAGGAAATGTGAATCCACTGTACATTACACAGTACACAGCACATAGTGGTTGTGTATTAAATATTGGTTGACTGAAGAAGAATAATTAATTCATAAAGTCAACAGATATAGAGCTTCTACCCTTTGGATGCTGTTAGGTATCTGTGGATCTATTTTTTCTTGTAGTTCATTTCTCATCACCATAAGAATACTTCTGTTTATATGTGTCATAAATTCCCTTTCTCTTTGAACAGATTTTCTTCACATGGTACTATTTTCAGGCTTGCATTTAAATTAAATGGTCTCCCTCCTGTTGGCATAGACAGAGGCATCTTAATCCCCTGAGTGAGTCTATATTGAGGTGTATCGACTTGTTCTCTTGTAAACTTGGAAGTCCCTCTTATCAAGGATTCTTCTAGGTTTCAGCCAATGTTAACGTACCCCTGTATTATCTCTTTCTTGCTTTAATTTCTAGACTTTTTAATCTTTGAATTTTAGCCTCAAATATTTACTTGCTGTGGCTAAAGATATGGATCCTATTAAGCTAAAGATGGTAGTGGGCAAGGAGGGAGCAGTGGTCCAAACTGAAAGAAGGTCATACTTACCTTAGTTCTCTGAGTCCCAATACTTTTCCTTTCCATCCTAATTTCTAGGGTTCGAAGGAAATGACCTTTGTATAACAGGTAGTCTCCATGCACTAGGTTTTGCCCATGAGTACAACTGGATGGTGTCAAACTATCTGTTTCTATTTATCTTTACCATTGCCATGACTTGTGCTGCTTCTTTGTCCATTTTTTTCTTTCAAATCTAAAGACCAAGTTTAGGGATAAATACTCCTACCATTGGGAGTCTTAGCCTAAGACAAGAAAAGGGCCTTGTCTGTTTTTTTAGTTTCTGTTTTCAAGGGCTGACTTATTTTGGTCAAGAACAATTTTAAGCTCCTGGATTCACAACCCTTAAGAAAAGTTTTAGAAAGTGTTATCCTCAATTGTAATATTGGTATTTTAAAAATTGGTATTTAAGAGACTCTGCCCTGGGACAGTAGAAAGAAGAATGACTACATCTTTGGAGAAATGAGCTGCTTGACCTTGGAATGCTGAGTGTGAAGAAAGGTCAATGGAAGCCTGTAATTTTAGCAAAAAGTAATAACAGAAAGAGGGAATTTTCATTCTTGGGACAATTTGTAAAGAATATTCTCTTCTTCAAGAAACGCATGCTCAATTATAGGAAAGAAGTTACAAACAAGGAAGGAGATTCTGACTTTTAGCTCAGTTTGATGACTTAAAGATTGATAGGCATTTTTCTCAGAGAACTTTAAAGTTTAAAGAAATGTGAATGTTAGAAGATATTACAGTCATCTTCACTCATAAGACAGATGTAACCATTTTCTGAATCTATACTAGAAAGCATTGCCCACGATAGAGCAGTTCAGAGATGATGAATTGAGAAGCGCTTGGCTTTTTACTACAATTTTAACTTTACTCTATAGGTAGAGAAATCACACTAAGTATAAAAAGGGATAGTCACAGGCTCAAAAAATGGATTTTTTTTTCACTCCTCTATGAGATGTCTTCATCCACTTTTTGGTTATGTTGCTTCAAATTAGTTACTTGATAAGAGCAAATAGGTAAAGCCTGAAACAAAGATGACACAGCCCTTTAAAAAATATTTTAAATTATAAAAATTAGCTCAAAATGGATCATGGACTTAAATGTAAAATATAAAACTATGCAACTCTAAAAAAAACAAGAGAAAAACTTCAGGGTTGCAGCTAAGTAAATCTTAGATTTGACACTGAAAGCATGATACACTCACACACACATGCACACACCAAACTGAATCAAAATTAAAAACCTTTCCTCTGTAAAAGACCCTGCTAAAATATGAAATGATAAGTTACAGAACTGGAGGCGAAGGGGAAATTTGCTCAGTGGTGTCCAACTCTTTGCAACCCCTTGGAATATACAGTCCACGGAATTCTCCAGGCCAGAATACTGGAATGGGTAGCCTTTCCCTTCTCCAGTGGATCTTCCCAACCGAGGGATAGAACCTAGGTCTCCCGCACTGCAGGTGGATTCTTTACCAACTGAGCTATGAGGGAAGAAAACAGGCAACAGATTCGAACAGGTATTTCACCAAAGAGGGGATATACAGATTGCAAATTAACACCTGAAAAGATGTTCAACAATATTAGCCATCGGAGAAATGCAAATTAAAGCCAAAATGAAATATCACTACACAAATCTCAGTGGGGCTAAAATAAAAAATAGTGATAACACTAAATTCTGGCAAACATGTGGGAAAAACTCAATCACTCACTAATTGCTGATGAAGATCTAAAATGATAATGAGTATTCTGGAAAATAGCTTGGCAGTTTCTCATAAAACTAAACATGCAGTCACACATTTGGACACTTATTCTAAATAAATAAAAGATTTTATTCACATAAAAACTTGTACGTGAATATTCATAACAGCTTTATTCACAGCAGCTGAAATATGGAAACAACAGTGTCCCTAAGTGGGTTACTAGTTAAGCAAACTGTGGAACATCTACACCATGGAATACCATTCAGAAATAAAAAAAGACCAACAAGTTGGATACATACAGTAACTTGGATAGATCTCATGATTTTACTACTTATGCTAAGTGAAAAAAATCTCATTGGCTGCTTCTTTATAATTCCATTTCTAGGACATTGTTGTTGTTTAGTCAATAAGTCATGCCTAACTCTGCATTCCCATGGACTCCCACCAGTCTCGTTTCTCCATGAGATTTCCCAGGTAAGAATACTGGAGTGGGTTGCCATTTCTTTCTCCAGAGACTCTTCCTGACCCAAGGATTAAACCTGCATTTCCCACAGGCAGATTCTTTTACCATTGAGCCACCAGGGAAGCCCCTCTATGACATTACTAAACAACAAAGTTGTATGGATGAAGAACAGATGAGTGATTGTCTGGGGTTAATGATTAGGGAAGGGGGTCAATGTGGCTACAAAGTTGTGTATGGCCTAGGGAAACCTTGTTATGATGAAGCAGTTGTGCATCTTGATTGTGGTGATGAACCTATACATGTGATATACATGAATACATGAATCTGTACGTGTGTAAAACTGAATAGAGGTACATACACACACACACACACACACACACACACACACACACACACACATGTATCTGCATGCAAAACTGAGGAAATCTAGGAATTGAAACCTGTGGTTTTTACTTATGTTAATTTCCTGATTTAGATACTATGGAGGAGACCAGGTAAAGAATACACAGAGCCTCCTTGTACATTTTTGGAAATTTCCATGACTCTATAGTGATTTCAAATTAAAAGTATTTAATAGATGACATGCACTCTTCATAAAGTTCACAACTGTAAATCATCTCTTGAGCTCCGTTACACATCACTCATCCTAAATGAATCACAGATTCATTTAGTGTCTGTTCTACAAAGAGCACCTGCATTTATCTTGCAGTTTTCTTTCTCATCTTCTTTCTGAAATACACAGTCAGAAACAAAGAAAAGCTCTAAATATGATTGTAAGAGAGCTAGCTAAGTGTAGGTAAAATGAATTCTATCAAAGGATGCTAAAATGGATATAAGTTAGTTCAAGGACTTTTAAATCACTGAGAAATTATCAAATTTTCAAATAAAAAGTCCAAGAACAACAAACTCCAAGCACTGTTAGTGTAAGAACTTCTGTGCTGCTTATTCTTTCTTGTCATTGAGTGGGTAAAGGATAAAGTGACATCAGAACAGTGCAGCTGAGAGCTGATGCTCTTTTTCCGCATTGAAGCTAATGGGATTGGGGCATAGTGTGCTGTTCAGACAAGTCTTAAGAGAGCTCCTATAAATGGTGGTCAACTCCACAACATAGACAAATGTTCAATGACAAAATCCAATGGGGTGTCATGCTGCTGCTGCTGCTGCTAAGTCACTTCAGTCGTGTCTGACTCTGTGCGACCCCGTAGATGGCAGCCCACTAGGCTCCTCTGTCCCTGGGATTTTCCAGGCAAGAATGTTGGAGTGGGTTGCCATTTCCTTCTCCAATGCATGAAAGCAAAAAGTGAAAGTGAAGTTGCTCAGTCATGCCTGACTCTTAGCGACTCCATGGACTGCAGCCTACCAGGCTCCTCAATCCATGGGATTTTCCAGGCAAGAGTACTGGAGTTGGGTGCCATGGGGTGTCATAGAACCAAGCAAATTAAGCAAGGCTAGTTTTGCTATACTTATCTTCTGCTACCCACTCTGCCCTGTGACTTTCTGACCTGTCTGATGTCTATATCGGAGAGCTCTTCTTTCCCTCTGCCATGATCGCCCATCTGTCCTCGCAAGATCTATCAAGTTCTTGACCCTGAGTTTTAGTTATGCTTGGTCCCTGAAGTCAGACATAAAATTATTTGAAGAAATGGATTTCTTAACTTATATTCCCAATTCTCTGTCAAAGAGGTTTCCAGACAGATGCACAACTATTCTATCCCTCTGCTTCTCTCAGCACTCTGGTCTTTTTAAGGTCTCACCTTTGAGACTCTTGTGTACCGTAGAGGGAAACACAGCCCATTACACCAATGCCTCTGTCACTAAGCCCCTTCAGTCGTGTCCAACTCTGTGAGACCCCATGGACTATAGCCTGCCAAGCTCCTCTGTCCATGGGATTCTCCAGGCAAGAGTACTGGAGTGGACGGCCATGTCCTCCTCCAGGGGATCTTCCCCACCCAGGGACTGAACCCACGTCTCTTACATCTCTTGCGCTGGCAGATGGGCTCTTTACCAGTAGTGCCACCTAAGAATCCCCATTACACTGATGCTTGGGCTCAACTCCCATAACCCTTGGTAGCAGTTTAGCTTTAAAGTACATCCAAGGAACAAAGACATGATTAAAATTGCAGGCAGAGAAGGCTTTTCTGATTCCTGCTTTAGACCTCCTGTGTACTGTGCCCACCAACATAAAAGATGTCCTTCCCTCAATATTTCTCTTTGTAGCCCCTACTTCATAGTCACAGAGCAGAACCAGTCAGATGCACTTGCAAGGTGAATGGGGAAATTGCTGGATAGGATCAGAAGGGCAGTGGAATTGAGGTCAGGTGGTCATCGTGTACATGTCCTGTTTCTCTTCCATCAGTCAAAATCTCATTGGAGACACTCTATTTTTTCATGATAATTATGTTTGAGCTTTACATAATTCTCCTAATTTTATTTAATTGTTTTTATTCCCTCAAGAGGCTTCAATAAATAAGCAATGCATTCAGTGAGATATTCCTTCTTTGTGAGAGCTTCTTTGTAAATGAATTCTCAATCACTGAAAACTTTGTGCCCTGATTTTTGGCTAGGGGAATTGGGTCACTGACTCTGATCTCATTTTTTCAGACTTTATTTTCCCCAGATGAAGCCCTTATTTTTCTCTGAAACATCCTTTCCCTTTCTTTACTCCTTTCCGACCTGTCTGATTCTGGGGCACATTAAGTGGAGGCAATGCTGTGAGAGTGAAATGTCTAGATACTTCTGTACCTGTGATCATCAGTGTCTTAGGTAGTAGGGCACTGGTGTCAGCAGCAATGCCAATATCTTGCTGAAAAACTAGAAAGACATGTCTTTGCTCTCTGATCTTGTTGTACTCCTCTCCATTTAGGACAGATGGGACTCAACCTGCTACTTTCTTCTCAGCTATTTGGGGGCTAAAAAAAAAAAAAGGCTTTCTCAAAAGAACTAGCTTCCTTAGAGGTCCACTGATCTCTGCATGCAAAGCTTTCTTCGCAACCTATAGTTTTCTGCTTTTCATCCTGAAGTTCCTTGCTACTGACCCCAGATTTATTACGAGCCCCAGTGGAAGAACTCACTTGAGCTCTGTTGGCACAGCATTGACTGGCTTCAACAGAAAGCTCCTTGGCTAAACACAGGGGCTCAGGAACATTTTTAATCTATCCTCTTTCTAGAATTGCCTTCTTTTTAGTTCAAATGATTGTTACTTTGTAAATGAACTGTTTTAAAAATGACTGTAGATCTAAAATTTTAAGGGCCCATTCCTGGTGTGAGGAAGGTCAGAATCAATGATGATGAATTGGAAATAACTTGGTATGGTAATGCTTAAGCATTTCATTAACAAACCTACAGAAGCTTAAGTTTCTGTGAGGTCTGATCTGCTAGTATTTTCCTATACTCTTTCTGACTTTCATGCTTAGAAAATTCATGACTATACTAAATTTATCAAAAAATAGCTATTACTTAAAGATATTAATTATCTATATTTAGAATTTACTTAATAACAGATGCTAAGGTAGGTGTCCAAATTTATTTGTTAATCTCTAGATAATTCTCCATTTCTGAGGGCATGTTTTATTGAATATACCATCTTTTTCTTATTTTTTAATAACTAAATTTTCATAAGCAATTTGTGTGTTTGGACTTTCTATTATGTTCCATTGATGTCTGGGTCTTTCTGGCAACAAGCATCTTTACTTAACATAGCATTACACTTAGTCTTATTAACTGTGGAGGAAATTCCTCTCCATTTGGTTTCAGAATTGGTCTTCCTGAAGCCTGAGATTGCCTGCAGTATCATATTGGCCTCTAGAGGGAGATGCTACACAACTTGAACTTGATGGATAGCCAGAAAGCCACCACTTTGAGGAAGAGCTTTTACTTTGCTTGCCCTGTAAACCCACTCACTGCTCTGTCAGGGTGTCCATGTGGCTGAATTGTTTTCAGGAAAAACCTGCAGAAAGGAGCCTCCTGCTTCCTCAGAGCTCAGACATGGAGTGTGCGTTCATCTCAGTGCTCGTGATGATATTTACACTTGGTGAGTAAAGTCTCTGTTTATTTTAACTTACTATGGTCTTCTGATTTAGAATTGGCTTAACGAAATATTCTCCTCTGTTTGCAAGTCAATCCCTGACCCAGAATTTGTGTTACAGGAGGAACAAGAGCCCAGACAGTGACTCAGCCTGAGAGCCACATCTCTGTGTCTAAAGGGGACTCAGTGCAGGTGAAGTGCAGCTATTCGTATTCTGGGAGTCCTTGGCTCTTCTGGTATGTCCAGTACCCCAGACAGCGCCTCCAGTTACTCCTGAAACACTCCTCAAGAGAGAGCATCCAGGGTTTCACTGCTGACCTCAACCAGGCTGAGGCATCCTTCCATCTGAAAAAACCCTCAGCTCAGGAGGAAGACTCAGCTATGTATTACTGTGCTCTGGGTAACACAGTACCTGGCTTCACAAGAGAAGCAGAGCGCAAACCCCTTACAGAAAGCAATTCCGTGTTCCTTATTTGACCACCGTGGGACATTGTCTCTCTGGAGACTGACACTGAATTTACCTCTCAGATACAGAGTTGTCATCAGTTGTCAACTAGCTGTAGAATTTTTTAAGGGAATTCTCATTGCCTACTCTGTATAAGTTAATTTTTAAATAGAAAGTGTATTTATTTTAGATATTAGTACCTGGAAAAATACTTCTGAAATAAAACTATGTAACAGCATGAAAATCCTCTTCTTGGCCCAGATGGGCTCCCCAGGTTTAATGACACAGTCCCATTTCTCCGACTGTGCTGCCGCCTCATCCTCACCCGCGTGTATCATCACCACATGCTGAAGTTCCTTAGAAGTGGAATGGTGCTTCCTGACATGTGACTGCTGAGCTTTCTGCAGCTGATGCCTTTCTTCTCATGCACTTGATGGACTCATACTATCCGAGGAGGGGCAATCAGGAGAAAAATCATGGCAAGTTGAAAAAGGAAAGTTTAATATAAAGAATTATTAACAAATAGCAGAGCATTATGTACTAATGAATGCTAAAGAACACTAGAAAGAACTCTAAAGAACACAAGAATAGCATCTGTAGGGAGACACATATCTTTAGGACTATGCCAGAGTTTCATGGAAAGTAACACATTATAATATGTACTCTCTTCTCCTGTCACAGTGGTGACTCAGGTTTCACTGGGGAGTGTGTGACTGTAGCCTGCTGGATGGGGAAGTTTGCCCAGGTGCCAGAGAAAAAGACTAACAAGCAGAAGAACAGGTCCCAGGGCTCTGGCACAGTTTGTAGGAAGCTGGCAATGGAATACTGCTGAACTTGCTCGGGTGCCTGTGAAACTTGCCAAGAAACCACCCAGAGGCTGTCACTAAATGTTGCTGGAAGGGAGCATCACAGGTGTCCCTCCAGATGGCCAAGCACCACAGGAGCAAGAAGTGTGGGACACGCGCCAGGACCTGGAGGAGAAGCTGCCTCTTCGGCAGGGTCCTTTCCGCTCTCTCTACTTACAAAGCTTCACATCGTGCCAGCTGGCAAAGGAGAAATGTTTACAAGGTCCATGTCCAGAATTACACTCTGAATCTATGAAGGGGGAACTTGTAGTTCAAAGGCAATAAGTTGATAACTGGCACATCTTTCATACACACTCCTCCACACACAGTTGAAATTTCAAGCAAGGGTGAAATGACTCTTTCCATCTAACAAGCTAAGTCTGTCCTTTGAACAAGTAAAGACGTTCTCATCCTTTCTCCCAAATGATGAGACCTGTGGTCCCAACAGTCACTACGGATCACTAGCTGTATTAATTACTTCTAAAAATCAGAGGAAATTCCACTGAAAATTCTGTTATACACAGACTAAATTGTAAAGTTAATCTCTCTCAAGTTGTATATAGAATAAGTATAGTGAGGAGAAGGAAGAAGAAAATGGCAGTGTACAAAAGGGAATACATGAAAGTAAAGAGCAAGAAGAAAATGTAGAAAACTACTACATTCTTTGATTCCCGATTTGGTGGTGATGCTGCAATTGATATAGATGACTTTTTTTTTTTTTTACACATATTATATTTTCCCTGCTCATAGCCATAAACTCTGTGAATTGGGTTACTTACCTAGTGGTGTGACCCAATTCTTCATCCTCAAAGTATCTGAGTACTCAAAAATCTTGTCTTTTTATTGGTTGCTGTAATTTAACATTAACCTTTAGTATTGGGCATGGAAGTGCCAAGAGGCTCCCCTAGGAAATCTCCTGGATTCCAAACATAGTCCTCTGTTTATTTGATATGTAGCAACAACCCAATTTCTCCTTGATAATTGGTATCAACCATTCTAGTCAGTAGAGTAACCTCATTTTCTATTCATTGCTTGTGAGACGTATGTAGCCCAGATAGCCACATGGAAGTCTTGTCTTCCAGTTCAGTGAAACCATTGCTGTGTTCCCTGGGGAAAGTATTATTTCCTTTAGAGAATAAGAACTAATACAACTCAAAGTTACAAACATTACATGCAAAAATCTTGCTAGTGAGTTACTGACAATAACAGTGAAGGACCCACTCCCAGTGCCACCTCCTTGATTTCTGGAATCATGCATTCTGGCGATGGGGGAGACAACACCATTACTTATCTCTGCTGTAAAGCATACATTGCAGCCAATGAGACAGAAGGCCATCTTTTCAGAGTTATTTTTCAACCGGTGCTATTACAGAATCAATGTGTTTGTGAGTGCTCGGTCGTTCAGTCCCCTTTGTGACCCCATGGACTATGGTACACCAGGCTCCTCTGTCCCTGGAGTTTTTCAGGCAGAATACTGGAGCGGGTTGCCATTTCCTGTCCCAGGGGATCTCACTGGCCCAGGGCTCAGACCTGTGCTTCTTGCATCTCCTGTATTGGCAGGTGCATCCTTTATCACTGTGCCACCTGGGAAGCCCATGGAATCAATAAGCCATGCTAAATTTAATCAGGTCAGCCATTCCTGAATGATAGGGTGTGTGGTAAGAAAAATAATCCTGTGGATGTGTGCCCATGACTGTAATCTTTTGCTGTGAAAATCGTTTCTTCCTCAGAAGAAATGCTGTGGGGAATATCTTGCTGAAATTAGGCATTCTGTGGGTTTATGAGGAGGACGCTAGCAGAGTACAACACTAGGTATAAGTGTCCATTCCAGTGAGAACAAGTCTCAGCCGTCCCCATCATAGGAGATATCTAATGTAATCCAGTCATCACCAGGCATCTGGGAAGTCTCTCTGGGGAATGACACCACATCAGGGACTCAGTATGAGTCTGTGTCCTTGGCAGATTAGGCCCTGAGCAGTAGCATTAGCGAGGTCAAACTTGGTAAGTGCAAATCAGTATTTCTGAGCTCAGGCATAACTTTCAGACTGCTAGCAAGGCCGGATCATGAAGTCATGAGACCAAAGTGATGAAGCAGGTTACACTGAGATGTTCCTTCCTCTGCAATCTCTGCAACTTTTGAGAGTAGTTTGAGAAGGATCAGAGTTAACTCTTCCTTAAATGTTTGGTAGACTGACTCTATAGCTTTGGAGTCCAGTTCTCTGACCATATTGGAGATTCTGAGGCAAAGCCAATATTAATTAACTTATTCCTTTTCTATTTAATTCAGCCAGAGTCAGTTTCTGTTACTCATAAATAAGAACCTTGACTGATACACAATCTCATTCCAGCATTAGGCAAGTTAGGAAAAAAGAAGAAGGACATGGTATCAGAAGTGACTGTGAGAAGTCTAACAGTGCTCCTCAGAGGGGTTCTGTAAATACTGAGCATCAATGTTCCTTCTTAATTGAGTTTTTAGTGCATAAGATTGTATCTGTTCTCCCTCTAGGCTGGAACTGGAGTTCAACAAAGGGAGAGAATAGAACAGCCTTGCAATTTCCTCTGACCCAGCCCTAACACACTTCATCTTCCTCTTTGTGGTTCTCTTTGCAGGATGATGTTGCCCCCACAAGATGGCATTGCCTCTCTCCTCAGACTCACTTTGTTTGAAATCAGCACGTTTGTATTGAAAGCAGAAGATTAAGCTTCCTTTGATTGGCCGGGTAAGAAACCTGAGACTCTCCCTGGGACTCAGAGGGACTGGATGAGTACACTCAAAAAAGAGAGCTAGACTGAGGAACCTTGCTTTATTTCAGAGCGAGAGTTGCGTCTTCCATGAACCCCCTAAGAAGAAGAATGGAGAAGCTTCTGGCTCTGTCTTGGGTGATTCTGTGGCTTCAGCTGGCCAGTGAATTGGGGCTCTTGGTGATGGGGAGAGGGTGACCAAAGTTCAGAGCCCACAAGACTGAGGGGCAAAATCTTCTCTTTAATTGGGAAAAGTGAAAAGTGAAAGTGTTAGTCACTCAGTCCTGTCTAACCCTTTGCGACCCGATGGAGTATAGTCCGCCAGGCTCCTCTGTCCGTGGAACTTTCCAGGCAAGAATACTGGAGTGGGTTGCCGTTCCCTGCTCCAGGAGATCTTCCTCACCCAGGGATCAAACCCACATCTCCTGCACTGGAGGCAGATTCTTTACCACTGTGCCACCAGGAAAGCCTGTTAATTGGGAAATGTACCCTCATTTTATGGAAGGAAATGCAAACACTAGCGAGTGAAAATGCAGTGACTGACTCCTGGCCTCTGTCCTTGTGTTTCTGCCTAGAAGTGAACAGCCAGCAAGGAGAACAGAATCTTCAGACCCTGAGCATCCAGGAGGGTGAAAATATCACCATGAACTGCAGTTATAAAAGTATTACTATAACTGCCTTACAGTGGTACAGACAGGATTCAAGGCGAGGCTTTGTTAATCTGATTTTAATGCGTTCAAGTGAGAGACAGAAATATAGTGGGAGACTACACTTCACACTTGACAACTCCATCAAAAGCAGTTCCTTGTCCATCACGGCTTCCCAGGCTGAGGACGCGGCTACTTACCTCTGTGCTGCAGACCCACAGTGCTCAGCGGGCACCCGCAGCCCCAGCACAGACCTGCCAGAGCTGTCTCTTAGAAGCCACAACAGTGTGCAGAGTTGGTGGTTTGTCTTCCCACAAAGGAGAGTCTGCAAACGGCTAGCAACACGTAAGGGAGCTCCTCTCAAATTCCTGATGTTTTCGGTAGCGTGTCAGACTATAGCAAAGGTTGTGAGGTTTAGAACGGGAAACTGAAATGCCAGATTCAGCTCTGCCCATCCTGGCTGTATCTTTAGCCATATCATCGGTATAGCAGCCTTCAGTTTCCTCAGTTTAAACAAAGGATTTACACTGGATGAGCCTAAAGACCCTTCAAGCTCTAATTTAAGCAGGTCACCTCTGGAGGATGAAGGACTTCTCAGCATAGAAGGGCTCATCTGTTATATGTGCAGCTTCCCCAAGACCTAGGTGGGGCTTTAAGATGCATGAGATGAGTTTAGTATTTCTCTAATTCCTGTATAGGAAACAGATGATTCATCAGACATTAGAAATAAAAAGGATTTAGAACTGTTTCAATGAAACTTTTCACTTTAAAACCGAGGAGTGAAAACATTATGTAATAATAAACACAAAAATCTCAGTCTTTGGAGTAAAAGAGACAAAAATGTGCATCTGATTTTGCTGTTTACTATTTGTATGATTTCTAAGCTTCATTTTCTCCATTAAAGAGATGGGAATTTATCCGAAAGTCAGAATTTTTCCTCTTACAAGTGAGAGATGTATGTTTTCTTCTATCAGCCCCTAGAACATTGTTTTTTGAAAGTGTATGCTTCTGTTTATTATCACATATATAAAAGTTTTCCATCCATTGTATTCTTGTTCTTGGTAAGAATAGTTTTCTTGATACAGTTTTGATGCTACTGAAAATGTGTTTGTGGACAAAGGGCATTTGTATTTACGTGACACTTGGTGGAAAAGGTAGGAGGGCAGGGGAAAGCTTGGTAGGACTGTGGTTCCCACATTCCAGACCTTAAGCCACCACCATCACCTATATCAGAATCACCTAGAAAACCTTTGAAGATTTGGGTTATTAGGAGCTTACTCAATCAGACTGATGCAGTGATGTATTTTTAATGAACATCATTTATATCAGATATTGGTTCAGTTTCACATCACAAAAAACTCAGATAACATTTTTAGCAAGCTGGAATTCACTTCCCTCTCATATAAAGAAGCTCTATCGCATGTACCATGTGCAGTCCAGGGCTGGTATACCAGCTTCATAATTTTGTGAGGAATCAAGGGTCTTCTTTCTGGCTGTTTCTTGTCCTTAAATTGTCACTTTGGTTTATATACTTTGCCAAAACAGCAAGAAGTCTATCCATTTCATCCACCTTCCAGAAAGAATGTCAAGAGGCAACTGAGCACATGCTGGCCACATCAACCATTTTCAGAAGCTTCACCCTGCAGCTCCTACTTACATTTCATTCATGAGTGTTAGTCTGTGTCTCCACCTTTCTTCCATTGGCAAAGGGGCCCGGGATATCAGGATTTTTTCAGTCTCTGCATGTTGTCGCTCACAACAAAATTGTTGTTCTCAGTTCAATTCAGTTTAGTCGCTCAGTTGTGTCTGACTCTTTGCGATCCTGTGGACTGCAGCATGCCAGGCTTCCTTGTCCATCACCAATTCCCAAAATTTGCTCAAATTGATGTCCACTGAGCCTGTGATGCCATCTAACCTTCTTATCCTCTGTCATCCCCCTCTCCTTCTGCCTTCAATCTTTCCCAGCATCAGGGTCTTTTCCAGTGAATGAGTTCTTCACATCAGGTGGCCAAAGTATTGGAGCTTCAATTTCAGCATCAACCTTCCAATGACTATTCAGGAATGATTTCCTTCAGGATTGACTGGTTTGATCTCCTCGCAGTCCAAGAGACTCTCAAGAGTCTTCTCCAACACCACAGTTCAAAAACATCAGTTCTTCGGTGCTCAGCTTTCGTCGTGGTCCAACTCTCACATCATACATGACTACTGGAAAAATCATAGGTTTCACTATATGGACCTTTGTTGGCAAAGTATTGTCTCTGCTTTATAATATGCTGTCTAGGTTGGGATATCAGGTTCTTTTCAATCTCAGCATATTGTAACTCACAACAAAATTTTGGTTCTACCATAATTGAAAAAGATACATGTACCCCAGTTTATTTAAACACTATTTACAATAGCTAGGACAAGGAAGCAACCTACATGTCCATTGACAGATGAGTGGGTAAAGAAGTTGTGGTACATATGCCCAATGGAGTATCACTCAGCTATAAAAAGGAACACATTTGAGTCACGTCTAAAGAGGTGGATGAACTTAAAGCCTATTGCACAGGGTGAAGTAAGCCAGAAAGAGAAAGACAAGTATCATGTATTAATGCATATATATGGAATATAGAAAGGTGGTGATGATGACCTATTTGCAGGGCAGCAAAGAAGACACAGACATAAAGAATAAACTTTTGGTCACAGTGAGGAAGGGAGAGGGTGGGAAGACTTGAGAGGGTAGTACTGAAATATATATATTACTATATGTAAAACAGATAGCCAGTGGGAATTTGCTGTATCATGCAGAGAACTCAAAGCTGGTGCTCTTCTAACAACCTAGAGGGGTGGAAGGGGGAGGGGGGTGGGAGTGAGGTTTAGGAGGGAGGTGACATATGTGTGCCTGTGGCTGATTCATGTTGATGTATGGCAGAAACCATCGCTAGAGTATAAAGTAATTATCCTCCAATAAAAAAATTTAAAAATTTAAGTATATAATCAACAAGGACCCACTGTAGCACACAGGGAAGACTGCTCCATGTCCTGTAAGAACTAAGTGGGAAAAGGTTTGAGAAAGAATAGGTCCATTTTTATGTAACTGAATCACTTTACTGTTCACTTGAAACTAACATGACACTGTCAATCAACTATACTCCAATATAAAATAAAAATGAAAAAATATTGTAGTTCTATTAGAAGTAGTAGAAAATGAACATTCTATTAGGCAAATAGCACTTTCGGCTGTACTCTCAATATGGAGTATATTAAGACTCATGTAGGGTTTTTTTGCTGGTTTAGTGATGTTCAGTTTTGAAATACTGTCTCCAGTCTGCTTCCCAGCTCTGTTGACTTTGTTTCCTTAAAGTCCTCTAGAAGACGTCACAAGCCCCACTAGCCAACTCACCTCCACAGTCCTCATTAAAAAGCCAGAAAGATAAAGAACATTACAGCATACTAACACATATATATGGAATATAGAAAGATGGTAACGATAACCCTATATGCAAAACAGAAAAAGAGACACAGAAGTACAGAACAGACTTTTGAACTCTGTGGGAGAAGGTGAGGGTGGGATGTTTCGAAAGAACAGCATGTATATTATCTGTGGTGAAACAGATTACCAGCCCAGGTGGGATGCATGAGACAAGTGGTCGGGCCTGGTACACTGGGAAGACCCAGAGGAATCGGGTGGAGAGGGAGGTGGGAGGGGGAATCGGGATGGGGAATACGTGTAACTCTATGGCTGATTCATATCAATGTATGACAAAACCCACTGAAAAAAAAATAACTAAATAAAATTTAAAAAAATAAAATAAAATAAAACAGCTTTGTTCCAAAAAAAAAAAAAAAAAAATCCATCTTAGTCTCTTGTTCAACACTCAACACACCCCATCACTCTTCCATGTAGTTCCTTGTACCATGGTGAGAGTGATTTTGTCAGAGTGCAAATATTAGCCTGTCAGTCACCTGGATCCGCATTTGCTCTGAGGATAAAGAAAGGCTGTGTCTCCAGCTTCATTTCATTGTGTCCTAATCCGCATCTCTGTCTCTCCCTCTCTCTTAACAGAACTGATACTACGTTTGTCAAAGGCACAACTTTCCTCTTGTATAACCCATTCATAGAAATTTTAGGTGATTCTTAAATTTTTTTTCTTTTCCTAAAATTCTTTTCCTTGCTTCAAAAGGGTTAGAAGAGAAGTTGCTCAGTCGTGTCTGACTCTTTGCCACCCCATGGACTGTAGCCCACCAGGCTCCTCAGTCCATGGGATTTTCCAGGCATGAATACTGGAGTGGGCTGCCATTTCCTTCTCCATGAAAAGAGTTAACATAGTCAATGCCTACTCATTCTCGTATACTTGTCCAAGAGTCAGTAGCTAAGGAAAGCTTAGTGCATATTTTTAGAATTACAGACCTCTGCATTTTCAGGTTTGTGATTTATTTTTATTTCTTTCATTATTTGTTTAAGGTCTATTTTCAATCCTACTCTGTGATCTCCTTAATGATAGTGTCCATATCTGCGTTTCTCATTCTTGAAAACTCAGCATCACTGTATCTTAGGCATTTATTGTTGTTGTTTAGTTGCTAAGTCGTGTCCAGCTCTTTGTGACCTCATGGACTGCAGCCTGCAAGACTCTTCTCTCCATTGGATTTCCAGGTGAGAATACTGGAATGGGTTGCCATTTCCTCCTCCAGGGGATCTTCCTGACCCAGGGATCGAATCCACATCTCCTACATTGGCAGGTGGATTCTTTACCACTGAGCCACCCGGGAAGTATCTTTGGCATTAGCATCATTTAATTTCCTTCTTCTTTCTATCTATTAATGTGTTCTTTATTTTAAGCCTCCATAAAAAGCTATGATAATATTTAGTGAGAAAAGTAATCTTTAGAGGTTTATGGATAAATTCTTGGAGTATAGAGGGGATTGGCAAAGGATAGCCACAGGGCAAAGTAGCTTGATACTTATGTTTGTAAATAAAGTTTTGTTGGAAGATAGCCATGCTCATTCATTTATGCATTGACCATGGATGCTTTGTGCTATACCAGCATAGTTGTAGCAGAGACTGTACGACTTCAAAACCTAAACTATTTACTATTTGACTCTTTATGGACAAAAAAGTCTGCCAACCTACAGGGTGTAGGAATTACATTAGAATTTTTCAATTTGGATTTTTTTGTTTGATGACAACAAATTAAATAATAAAGGCATATTTCTAATCATCTGTTGGGTCAATTTAGAATACTCCCCGTCTTTCTGAAGATTTTGTGTTATGTCATTTTTTTAATCTAATTAAAGACAAATGGGATAATGATGCTTTACAAATAAAAACATCATAGGTCTTTAAATGGATGAAAGTTTTAAGAATATTTTTTAAACATTTAAAAAGTTTGAATATATCAACATGAAATTCAGTAGAAAAAAGAGCAGCAGTAAATGCACAATATTTTTTTCAGTGCTGATTTTTTGATGCTTTGTTCAATAATAGAGTTATATAATGTTGACTTAAATGGATATTTTTGAATTGAAGTAAAAATACTGGAACTCAATAATCACAGTAATTCAGACAATAGTGTGGAGAAGGCAATGGCAATCCTTTCCAGTACTCTTGCATGGACAATCCCATGGACGGTGGAGCCTGGAAGGCTGTGGTCCATGGGGTCGCTAAGTGTCAGACACGACTGAGCGTCTTCACTTTCATTTTTCGCTTTAACACATTAGAGAAGGAAATGGCAAACTACTCCAGTGTTCTTGCCTGGAGAATCCCAGTGATAGTGGAGCCTGGTGGGCTGCCGTCTATGGGGTCGTGCAGAGTCGGACAAGACTGAAGGGACTTAGCAGCAGCAGCAGCAAATAGCGTACTAAGCTCCAAATCATCTTAATCAGGTGAATTGTTGACTGACACAATCTATAGCTTTCTACTAATGAGTTTTCACCACCTCTTTAGTTTCATCAAAATATCACTCCTCACATTAATGTTTTAATATGAATTTTATTAACTTTATATTTTGTATGCGTGGGCTTCCCTGATAGCTCAGTTGGTAAAGAATCACCTGCAATGCAGGAGACCCTGGTTCGATTTCTACATCGGGAAGATCTGTTGGACAAGGGATAGGTTACCACTCCATATTCTAGAGCTTTGCTTGTGGCTCAACTGGTAAAGAATCCATCTACAATGCAGGATCTGGGTTTGATTCCTGGATTGGGAAGATCCCTGGAGAAGGGAAAGGCTACCCACTCCAGTATTCTGGCCTGGAGAGCCCCATGTAGTTCATGGGGTCGCAAAGAGTCAGACTCGACTAAGCGACTTTCACTTTGGTGATTAAGAACTGTGAACCGAAGACATTTATACTTAACCTGAGTTTTGTATGTATAAAACTGCTATAGTATTTTTTAAATAGTCAGTATGAGAGTGGTCTCTTACATGAAGAACTGTGCCTTAGTTTGAGAAATGCCTAATGCCCCTGTGTTCAGACCCTAGACATGCTGCTGGAAGGAGCTCATCATACCGCGGGCCTGAGAACTATTTCTCGTAGAGATTATACTTCATAAACAGATCATTGTACACCTGGATATGTCCACTCATTCACTTATTCATTCATTTTTCAAATATTTTTAAACCATTTGCTCTGAACTAGTGTTCTGTGTATTTTGAGAAGTTGGCCACTGAGATTAATAAGATTAAGTTCCTGATCTCAGGTGCATCAAAGCAAGTTTGAAAAACAACACACAAATGTTATTGCATTGATAACATTACCCTGAAAATCCATGTAAGGCAACCTCACACCTAACTGCAGCCACAAAGTCTTCATGCCTTAAAATGGTTTATGTCAGCAAAGAACAATGTTTTGACTTCTTACCATAATACAACCATACTTTCCATGTAGTAAATCCTAGAAAAAGAAGCAGCTGTGAAATGACTTTGTTATATCTTCTGCTGGGTTCACTTCACTTCCACAAATAATTGCACAGGAACCTAACAAAGAGGCTGATAGACACTGAGCAGGCAGTTCTTTCCAGTGAGATCCCTGAATCTGTAATAAAATAAATACACAGGAGCCTGATAAACACCACACACATGCCTTTGAAATGAAGCAAGCCTGGTTAATATATTAAGCATCTGAACTCGATTTTCTAAAGACTCTACCAGAAAATTACTAGAGCTAATCAATGAATATAGTATAGTTGCAGGACATAAAATTAACACACAGAAATCCCTTGCATTCCTATACACTAACAATGAAAAAACAGAAAAAGAAATTAAGGAAACAATACCATTCACCATTGCAACAAAAAGAATAAAATTCTTAGGAGTATATCTACCTAAAGAAACAAAAGACCTATACATAAAAACTATAAAACACTGATGAAACAAATAAAAGAGGACCCAAATAGATGGAGAAATATACCGTGTTCATGGATTGGAAGAATCAATATTGTCAAAATGACTATCCTACCCAAAACAATCTATAGATTCAACACAATCCCTATCAAGCTACCAATGGTATTCTTCACAGAACTAGAACAAATAATTTCACAATTTGTATGGAAATACAAAAACCTTGAATAGCCAAAGCAATCTTGAGAAAGAAGAATGGAACTGGAGGAATCAACCTGCCTGGTTTCAGGTTCTACTACAAATCCACAGTCATCAAGACAGTATGGTACTGACACAAAGACAGAGATATAGATCAATGGAACAAAATAGAAAGCCCAGAGATAAATCCACGTACCTATGGACACCTTATCTTCAACAAAGGAGGCAAGAATATACAGTGGAAAAAAGACAGTCTCTTTAACAAGTGGTGCTGGGAAAACTGGTCAACCACTTGTAAAAGAATGATTTTCTAAAAAAAAAAAAAACAAAAAACAACTTAGTTGAATTAAAACAAGAATGTGACAAGCGCTATCACCCAAGTACGGTCCAGGGGCCCCAAAGGAGATCTTTTCAGGGAGGTTTACCAAACTCCCTGAGGTTTCTCTCTTTTATTGCAGATTATTACTCAGCCCAAGATGCACCTTGGATCCCCGCCCTCTGCATGCTACACCCTTGCCCCTATCTCTCTCCCTTTCTCTCTTCTTGCCAAATCTCTCCTTTCTTGTCCAGTGATCCACACATTTCTAGGTTCCATCTCAATCCCACAGTGAGACAGTTTTGGTAAACCCCGCCAGTACTGGTGCCTGGAAGCTGCTTCCATGAAGTAAGCTGGGCAGTGTTAGCACTCATCTCGTCTGTCTTCCTTATCTCTGTGCTACTTGATGTACAAGATCCAAAGTTTGTTTCATGTATTTTGTCCAGTTTTCTAGTTGTAAGGTCAACTGTACCTTTAACTCTGAAAAAGAAGTAAGGTTAATTTTTTTTTTTTTTTTTTTTTTGGTATTTTTACAAATGTGTCATTTGATGATGGTAGGGTATGTAATAATAACCTTATCATTCAACCATACATTATTTGAGACCTGCTGTAGATAAGGTTTCTTCCATGCCATGTTGACTGAGCCTTGGGGATGAACAGAGCTAATTCAGGTAAAGAACTTGAGGAGAGCAGGGAGCACTTTCCATTCAGGAGGAACCTTCTCTGATTCATGGGTATCTTGGAGACACATTGAAGGAAGAAATCTCTGACTATTCCATCTAGATATTGTAACTGGGGTTTCTTGAGAAGCTAGAGATACCTGTACCATGCAAGAATTATGGAAGTAATAATAGTTTGCCTAAGCACGGTTACGTTTAGGACTCTCTTCTTCGGGTCCTGTCCCATTCTCCTGTATGTACCCCACAAGCTATTATCAGGAGAAACAGATCAGAACGGACTATGGTGCAATTCTCACGATCACCACCAGAGGGCGGGGCTTCCTTCAGATGTGGTTCCTCTTGTGTTCAGGAGCCGGTTTGACTTGCTTAATCTGTAGCCACAAGACGGAATACTGCTATGGTGGAGAAAGGGGCTCTCCGTTTCTGAGTGAGGAGCTTCTGTAACATCCAGATGGAGACTAGATTCGTTAGACTGGCGTATTCCAGGGAACAAGGACCATTTTCTTTTGCCAGCATGCGTTCTGCCACTCACTCAGTTCTCCTGATCATCTTAATATTCAGTAAGTAACATTTTATTCTAAAGCTTAATGATTTTTCACTTTCCTATAACTGTAGGTAAGCTTTGTTTTTCTTCTCTGACTGAAAACTCCTCTCCTGTGCATTTCTATCATAACAAAGTGATTTTCTTGTAGGAGGGACCAATGGTGACTCAGTGAACCAGACAGAAGGCCCAGTGACTGTCTCAGAGGGGGCTCTCATGACCCTGAACTGCACTTACCAGACTGCTGGTTCGGCTGCCTATCTGTTCTGGTATGTGCAGCATCTCAACAAAGCTCCTCAACTCCTCCTGAAGGGCTTAACAGCAGACAAGAAGGTAGAGCCTGAAGGTTTTCAGGCCACTCTTATTAAGAGGGACAGCTCCTTCCACCTGGAGAAACAGGCAGTGCAAACATCAGACTCGGCTGTGTACTACTGTGCTCTGAGTGACACAGTGATGGAGGGCTGCAGGGGGAGCTGAGCGCAAACCCAGATGCAGATGGGGCTCCGGCTGTGGGCAGACCCGGAAGGGGGTGTTGCTTCTCTTTCAGAGGTGCTGTCAAAGCACTCCCAACTCTGATACTCAGAGCCAAGGACCGTGGAATTCTTGGATTGCCCAACAGAGGAATCTGGGGCAGGACAGTGTAAGAGGAACCTAAGTGCTTTTCTCCAGAAATGCCTGTTTTCAGCACATCCACATGCCCCCAGATGGCATAGAATCCCTTGAAGTGACATTAATTCTTCAACAACAATTCAGATTATATATGCTGAAATATTTCACAATGTGTTAATGAAAATTCCAGGGCTCATTGTTGATGGACAACTGTGTGATCTAGAAGCTAGTCTCTGGTTTTGAAAATTCAGACCAAGATTGTGTATCCTGCTGAGTTTCACTTGCAGACACTCCATCTTCAGTGACTGGAGCTTTATTCTCTCTTTCCTTGACTTTTTTCATCCCTTCTGGTGGCTCCAGAAATGCTGCTACCTAAGTAAATTCCAAGAGGAGAGTTTCTGATAAGGTATTCCTTCTGTCAAGGGCCCTGTGGATCAGAGCAGCCCACTCTGTAAATATTGCAGGTGTTGTGGGTATTGTTTGCATTCATACTGGGTGCAGGATATTCTTTTTGCTAATAACCTCATCTCAGGGAAATAGATGCCAAAGAATGTTCAAATTACCATACACTTGCACTCATTTCACATGTTAGCAAGATTATGCTCAAAATCCTTCAAGCTATGCTTCAGCAGTACATGAACCAAGAATTTCAGATGTAGAAGCTGGATTTAGAAAAGGCTGAGGAACCAGAGCAGATCCAATATCTGCTGGATCACAGCAAAACAAGGGAATTAAAAAAAAAAATCTACTTCTGCTTCAATGACTACGCTAAAGCCTTTGACTGTGTGGATCACAACAAACTGTGGAAAATTCTTAAAGAGATGGGGATACCCAAGAAAGCTGTATGCAGGACAAGAAGCAACAGTTAGTACTGCACATGGAAAAATGGACTGGTTCAAAATTGGGGAAAGAGTACATCAAGGTTATATATTGTCACCCTGCTTATTTAACTTATATGTGGAGTACATCAGGTGAAATGCAGGGCTGGATGACTCAAAAGCTGGAATCAAGATTGCCAGGAAAAATATCAACAACCTCAGATATGCAGATGACACCACTCTGATGGCAGAAAGTGAAAAGAAACTAAAGAACATCCTGATGCAGGTGAAAGAGGAGAGTGAAAAAGCTGGATTAAAACTCAACATTAAGAAAAAAAAAACTAAGATTACGGTATTCAGTCCCATCATTTTATGGCAAATAGATGGGGAAAATGTGGAAACAGTGACAGATTTAATTTTCTTGGGCTTCAAAATCACTGCAAATGGTGACTGCAGCCATGAAATTAAAAGATGCTTGCTCCTTGGAAGAAAAGCTATGACCAACATAGACAGCATGTTAAAAAGCAGAGACATTACTTTACCAGCAAAGGTCCATATAGTAAGAGCTATGGTTTTCCCAGTAATCATGAATGGATGTGAGAGTTGGACCCTAAAGAAGGCTGAGTGCCAAAGAATTGATGCTTTCTAGCTGTGGTGTTGGAGAAGACTCTCAAGAGTCCCTTGGACTGCAAGGAGATCAAATCAGTCCATCCTAAAGGATATCAACCGTGAATATTCATTGGAAGGACTGGTGTGAAGCTGAAGTTCCAATATTTTGGCCACCTGATGTGAAGAACCAATTCACTTGAGAAGACCCTGATGCTGGGAAAGATTGAGGGCAAGAGGATAAGAAGGTGACAGAGGATAAGATGGTTGAATGGCATCACTGACTCAATGGACTTGAGTTTAGCAAACTCTGGGAGATAGTGAAGGACAGGGAAGGACACATACCTGCAACATTTACAGAGTGAGCTGCTCTGATCCACAGGGCCCTTCAGAAGGAATATCTTGTCCGGAAGCTCTCCTCTTGGAACTTACCTAGGCAGCAGCATTTCTGGAGCAACCAGAAGGGATGGAAAAGTCAAGGAAAGAAAGAATAAAGCTCCTGGCATGCTGCAGTTCATGGGATGGTAAAGAGTCAGACATGACCTAGGGACTCAACGACAACAAAAACAGGGAAAATTAATTCATCAATCAGTCATATTTCAGACACATGGAAAGAGTCTTTATGCACTCTTACAATAAGCTATCTTGGCAGCAGAGTGAGCTTTTTCACCTGCTCAAGAAACTGGGAGAAAGTATCACCCACTCCCAAAGCAGGAACGTCTCCACACTCCTCTGCTCATGAACAGGATGTGGAGCCACTGTGGTCCCTGCTCTGCGTCTCTGATACAATCATGCCATCTGCAACTTTGAGGACCAGACTTTCTGGAAGGACAGTGGTGGGCACACAGGTGGGAAGAGATGGATGTTTTACTGCTGGGCAGTCTGTGAGATGTGGCCAGAATACTGAATCATTGTCATTTCATAATTTATAGGTGTGCATGACTTGCTAAGTTTTGTCTGACTCTTTCCGACCCCATGGACTGTAGCCCACCAGGCTCCTCTGTCCATGGAATTTTCCAGGCAAGAATTCTGGAGTGGGTTGCTATTCCCTTCTCCTGGGGATCTTTCTCACCCAGGGATCGAACCCTCATCTCCTCAATTGGCAGGCAGATTCTTTATCACTTAGCACCTGGGAAGCTCAATTTATAGACACAACTACTTAAATGCAGTTTAATAGTTACAGTAGTTTTATGGTCTTGGCAGATGTAGTCACCGTCGTCACTTAGGGTGGGTCTGGACACCCACCTGAAGGTGAGCACTGCCTTCCTCCCTGACATCCCAGAGTCCTGCACACTGGGTGCTGGCCCCCTGTGCCCTGGGGGTTCAGCATCTTAATAAGAGGCCTAGAAATGGAGAGGGAGATGAAAGAACAAAAGTAAATCTTAATTTACAAAAGTAAATACTTAATAAAAGTATTCTAGCAGGTTTTATTTCCCTGGTAGTAACTGCCTCAGTTCTCTGCTTTCAGTCTGATCCCTCATTTCACATACTGGGGGCCAGGCTAGTGGGAGTACAGACAGGGCATAGGATTTTTTTTTTTTTTTTTTTTGCTTACGGGCTTCTCAATCAACTGAAAGCAATTTGAGGTAGGAAATGTGTCTCATTTTTGTTTCCACGTTGTAGACAACCCTGTAAATTTCCAGAATGAATGTTGGAGGGATTCCTGAAAATGCACAAGAGTTTAAGAGAATCTAGGTGATCTGCTGAGCCAGAGAGTCCTGCCAGCATGATAACTTCAACTCAAGATTCTAATTTTAGGGAGAGCGTTGGTTCAGTGGCTGGGACTCTCTGCTCTCACATTGCTGGAGGCCCATGTTCGATCCCTGGTCAGGGAACTAGATCTCACAAGCCTAAACTAAACCTGGCACATACAAAAGAGCAAAACAAGCAAAAAGAACAGCTCAGCATCAGATGTGCATTAAAAATGATCCCAGTTTTGGTAAGAACTAACAAAGTTCATTTTAACTGGGGAGAAAATCTCAGTAGTGAAAAAGGCACATTTGAAGAAGACTGTTTTTGAGTTCAGCTGACTTAGTCACAGCCATTGTTACTGGATTGACAACATTGAGAGCCCGTGTAAGGCACCCTCACAGCTGTCTGCAGCCACGACGTCCCCAAGGCTTAAAATGGCTTATGTCACCAAAGAACAATGTTCTGACTTCTTACCATATTATAGTTAGACTTTGCATAAAGTAAACCCAATCCTAGAGGAAAGAACAAGGTATGAAATGACCCCATTAAATCTTCTGCTGGGTTCACTTCACTAGCACAAATAATTGCACAGGGAACTAGACAAACAGGCTGACAGACACTGAGCAAACAGTTCTTTCCATTGAGATTCCTGAATCCCTAATAAATAAACAGAAGACAGATAAATACCACACACATGCCTCTGGAATGAAGAGTGTCTGGCTAGTATATTAAGCATCTAAACTTGACTTTCTAAGAAAAATACTTAGTTGAATTAAAGCGAAAATGTGACAAGAGGTATAAAGATGTTTCCAGAACCAGATTACCTAAGTAAGGTCACCTGTGCCTCATTAGGCTAAAGGTGTAAGGCTGCTGTCACCCATGATGGTCCAACTCCCCCCAAGTCTCTCTCCCAACCCCAGTCTTGCTCTTATTTCTCTCTCTTTCTCTCTTTTTTGTCAACATTCCTCCTCTCTGGTACAAAGGTCCACAAGTTTTAGGTATTTCAGGATCTCCGTTCTCCTATTCTGTCTCAATCCCACAGTGAGGCAGCTGCACAATTTGTGGTAAATCCCTCATGCACTGGTGCCTAGAAACTGCCTCCATGAAGTAAGCTGGGCAATGTAAGTGCTCATCTTATCTGTTTTCCTTATATTTGTGCTACGTGATGTTCAAGGTCCAAAAATACTTTTCTAGTTGGAAGATCAACTCTACCGTTATCAGTGAAAAAGAAGTCACATATTTTACTTTTATTGTGTTTTACAAATCTGTCATTCCATGGTAAATCAGGATAATAACCTTATCATTTAACTACACGTTATTTGACACCTCCCTTAGATAAAATTTTCTCCACGGCATGTTGACAGAGTCAACATGAATATAACTACTTCAGAGAAATGACTTGGGGATAGGAGGAAGCATTTTCCATACAGAGGGATCCTTCTCTGACCCACGGGAATGGGAGACATACGCAAGGAAGAATCCTCTGACTTTTCCATTTAGAAATTGTAACTGGGGTTTCTTGTGAAACTAGAGATAGCTGTGTCGTGAAAAAAGTTATGGAAGTAATAATAGAGTATTTCCCTAAGCACGCTTATGTTTAGGGCTCTCTTCTTAGGGTCCTGTCCCATTCTCCTGCATGTAACCCCACAAGCCGTTATCAGGAGGAATAGATAACTCGACTGTGGTGCAATTCTCACGACCACCACCAGAGGGCCGGGCTTCATCCAGATGCGGTTCCTCGTGTTCAGGAGCTGGTTTCACTTGCCTACTTTGCAACCACAAGACAGAATATTGCTGCTGTGCAGAAAGGGGCTCTCCGTTTCTGAGTGAGGAGTTTCTGTAACATCCAGATGGAGACTAGATTCGTTAGACTGGTGTATTCCAGGGAACAAGGACCGTTTTCTTTTGCATGCATGCATTCAGTCACTCACTCAGTTCTTCTGATCATCTTAATATCCAGTAAGTAACATTTTATTCTAAAGCTTAATGATTTTTCACTTTCCTATAGCTGTAGGTAAGTTTTATTTTTCTTCTCTGACTGAAAAGTCCTCTCCTGTACATTTCTATCATAACAAAGGGATTTTCTTGTAGGAGGGACCAATGGTGACTCAGTGAACCAGACAGAAGGCCCAGTGACTGTCTCAGAGGGGGCTCTCATGAGTCTGAACTGCACTTACCAGACTGCTATTTCAACTCCCTATCTTTTCTGGTATGTGCAACATCTCAACAAAGCTCCTCAACTCCTCCTGAAGGGCTTAACAGCAGACAAGAAGGTAGAGCATGAAGGTTTTCAGTCCACTCTTGTTAAGAAGGACAGATCCTTCCACCTGCAGAAACGGGCAGTGCAAGCATCAGACTCGGCTGTGTACTACTGTGCTCTGAGGGACACAGTGATGGAGGGCTGCAGGGGGAGCTGAGCGCAAACCCAGATGCAGATGGGGCTTCGGCGTGGGCAGACCCGGAAGGGGGTGTTGTTTCTCTCTGCAGTGTGCTATGCTAGAGGTCTTGTCAAAGCTCTTCCAGGTCTGCTCCTCAGAGCCAATTGGACCTAGGAATTCTTGGGTTGCCCTACAGAGAGGAATCTGGGGCAGGATAGTTCAAAAAGGAAACTAAGAGCTTTTCTCCAGAAATGCCTGTTTTCAGCACATCCACATGCCCCTAGATGGCATAGAATCCCTTGAAGTGACATTAACTCTTCAATGACAATTCAGAAATATAACGAAATGTTTTACAATGTGTTAATGAAAATTACAAAGCACATTGTTAATGGATGACTGTGCTACCTGGAAACTAGCTCTGGTTTTTAAAATTCAGGCCAAAATTGTGTATCCTGCTGAGTTTCACCTGCAGACACTCCATCTTTAGTGACTGGAGCTTTATTCACTCTTTTCTTGACTTTTCCATCCCTTCTGGTTGCTCTAGAAATGCTACTACCTAAGTAAGTTCCAGGAGGAGAACTTCCTGAAAAGATAATCCTTCTGTTGATGGAACTGTAGATCAGAGCAGCCCACTCTGTAAATATTGCAGGTGTTGTGTGTATTATTTGTGTTCAAACTGGGTACAGGATATCTCTTTGCTAATCACCTCATCTCAGGGAAATGAATGCCAAAGAATGTTCAAATTACCATACAATTGCACTCATTTCACATGTTAGCAAGATTATGCTCAAAATCCTTCAAGCTATGCTTCAGCAGTATGTGAACCAAGAACTTCAGATGTACAAGCTGAGTTTAGAAAAGGCAGAGGAACCAGAGATCAAATTACCAACAGCCACTGGATCTCAGAAAAAAGCAAGGGAATTAAAAACCGTCTACTTCTGCTTCACTGACTACACTAAATCCTTTGACTGTGTGGATCACAACAAACTGTGGAAAATTCTTAAACAGATGGGAATACCCAAGAAACCTGTATGCAGGACAACAAGCAACAGTTAGGACCTCACATGCAACAATGGACTGGTTCAAATTTGGAAAAGGAATACGTCAAGGCTATATATTGTCACTCTGCTTATTTAACTTATATGCAGAGTACAGCATGCCAAATGCTGGGCTGGATGATTCACAAGCTGGAATCAAGATTGCCAGGAGAAATATCAACAACCTCACATATGCAGATGATACCACTCTAATGGCAGAAGAAGAGAAGCTAAAGAGCCTCTTGATGAGGGTAAAAGAGGAGAGTGAAAAAATTGGAGTAAAACTCAACATTCAAAAAACTGAGATTATGACATCTGGTCCCATCACTTTATGGCAAATAGATGGGGAAAAAGTGGAAACAATGACAGATTTTTTTTTTCTTGGTTTCCAAAATCACTGCAGATGGTGACTGCATTCATAAAATTAAAAGACTCTTGATCCTTGGAAGAAAAGATATGACAATCCTAGACAGTGTATTAAAAAACAGAGATATTGCTTTGCCAACAAAGGTCCCTATAGTCAGAGATATGCTTTACCCAGTAATCATGTATGAATGTGAATGTTGGACCATAAAGAAGGCTGAGCACTGAAGAACTGATGCTTTTGGACTGTGGTTTTGGATAAGAATCTTGAGAGTCTCCTGGACTGCAAGGTGGTCAACACAATCTATCCTAAAAAATATCAACCCTGAACGTTCCTTGGAAGGACTGATGCTGAAGCTATAAGTTCCAATATTTTGGCCACCTGATGTGAAGAACTGATTCACTGGAGAAGACCCTGATGCTGGGAAAGATTGAGGGCAAGAGGATAAGGAGGTGACAGAGGGTAAGATGGTTGGATGGCATCACTGACTCAATGAACAGGAGTTTGAGCAAATTCTGGGAGCTCGTGAAGGACAGGGAAGCCTGACATGCTGCAGTTCCCGGGGTCGTAAAAAGTCAGACATGGCCTAGGGACTGAACAACAGCAAAAGCAGGGAAATTAATTCATCAGTTGGTAGTATTTCAAACACGTGGGGGACGTCTTTATGCTCTCTTACAATAGGCTGTCTTGACAGTGGAGTGGGCTTTTCACCTGCTCAGGAGACTAGGAGAAATTACCACCCACTCAGCGAGCAGGAGCATCTCCACACTCCTCTGCTCATGAGCGGAATGCGGAGCCACTCTGGTCCCTGCTCTGTGTCCCTGCTACAATAGTGCCCATTGACAGACAGTCCCCTCATCTTCTCAGGCTGAACTCCTGTCTGCAACTTCCGGGAGCAGGCTTTCTGGAAGGACAGTGGTGGGCACAGCAGGTGGGCAGAGATGGATGTTTTACTGCTGGGCAGTCTGTGAGGTGTGGCCAGGACACTGAATCCTTGTCATTTCATAATTTATAGACCTGTGTGTATTGTGTCTGGTGCTCAGTTTCTAAGTGGCCTCCGACTCTCTGCAATCCTGTGGACTGTAGCTGCCAGGCTCCCCTGTCCGTGGGATTTTCCAGGCAAGACTACTGGAATGGGTTGCTATTTTCTCCTCCAGGGGATCTTCCTGACCCAGGGATCGAACTCTCATCTCCTCAATTGACAGGCAGATTCTTTACTACTGAGCTACTGGGGGCACCCAATTTATAGACACAACTACTTAAATGCAGAGTGTAATAGTTACAGAAGTTTTATGGTCTTGGCAGATGCACTCACCATCGTCACTTAGGGTGGGTCTGGACACCCACCTGAAGGTAAGCACTGCCTTCCTCCCTGACATCCTAGAGTCCTGCACACTGGGTGCTGGCCCCCTGTGCCCTGGGGGTTCAACATTTTAATCAAGAGGCCATAGAAATGGAGAGGGAGATGAAAGAACAAAAATAAATCTTAACGGTGGGGAAATAAAAGTATTCTAGCAGGTTTAATTTCCCTGGTGGTAACTGCATCAGCTCTCTACTTCCAGTCTGATCTCTCATTTCATGTACTGGGGTCCAGCCTAGTGGGAGTACAGACAGGGCATAGAATTTTTTTTTTTTTTCTTACCTGCTTCTCAATCAACTGAAAGCAATTTGAGATAGGAATTGTATCTGATTTTGGTTTCCACATTGCAGACAACCCTGTAAACTTCCAGAATGAATGCTGGAAGCTAGGGATTCCTGAAAATGCACAAGAGTTTAAGAGAATCTAGGTGATCTGCTGAGCCAGAGTCCTGCCAGCGTGATAACTTCAACTCAAGATTCTCATTTTAGGTGGAGGGTTGGTTTGGTGAGTAGGACTCTGCACCCACATTGCTGGAGGCCCAGGTTCAATCCCTGGTCAGGGAACTAGATCCCACAAGCCTAAACTAAGACTTGGCGCAGACAAAACACAAACAAAAAGAACAGCTCAGCATCAGTTGTGCATTAAAAATTATCCCAGTTTTGGTAAGAACTAACAAAATTCATTTTAGCTGGTGAGAAAATCTCTGTAGAGATTTGAAGAAGGCTGCTCTTGAGTTCTGGAGAAGGCAATGGCTCCTCACTCCAGTACTCTTGCCTGGAAAATCCCACAGATGGAGGAGCCTGGTTGGCTGCAGTCATTGGGGTTGCTAAGAATTGGACATGACTGAGTGACTTCACTTTCACTTTTCACTTTCATGCATTGGAGAAGGAAATGTCAACCCACTCCAGTGTTCTTACCTGGAGAATCCCAGGGACGGGGGAGCCTGGTGGGCTGCCGTCTATGGGGTCACATAGAGTCGGACACGACTGAAGCAATTTAGCAGCAGCAGCAGCAGCAGCAGCAGCAGTTCTTGAGTTCAACTGAGTTAGTCACAACCATTGTTACTGGATTGACAGCACTGCCCTGAGAGCCCATGTAAGGTGACCTCACAGCTGTCTGCAGCCACAGCGTTTCCATGCCTTAACATGGTTTATATCAGCAAAGAACAATGTTTTGACTTCTTACCATAATATAGTCGGACTTTGAATAAAATAAACCCTATCCTAGAGGAAAAAACAAGTTATGAAATGACCCCATTAAATCTTCTGCTGGGTTCACTTCACTAGCACAAAGAATTGTACAGGGAACTAGACAAACAGGCTGACAGACACTGAGCAAACAGTTCTTTCCATTGAGATTCCTGAATCCCTAATAAATAAACAGAAGAGAGATAAATACCACACACATGCCTCTGTAATGAAGAGTGCCTGGCTAATATATTAAGCATCTAAACTTGACATTTAAAAAAAAACTACTTAGTTGGATTAAAGAAAGAATGTGACAAGAGGTAAAAAGATGTTTCAGGAACCAGGTTTCCTAAGTAAGGTCACCCGTTCCTCATGAGGCTGAAGGTGTAAGGATGAGGCTGTCATCCAAGTAGGGTCCAGGGCCCCAAAGGAGGCCCCTTCTGGGAGGTTTGCCAAGCTCATTGGATCGTCTCTCTTTACTTACAGGTCAGTACTCAGTCCAAGATTCACAGTGACTCCTCCCCCCAACTCTTTGCCCTCATCTTTCTCCCTCTCTCTCTTTTGCCCAGGTCCCTCCTCTCTGGTACACTGGTCCACCAATTTCTAGGTTCCTCAGGATCCCCAAAATATTATTCCATCTCACAGTGAAACAGTTGGGCCATTTTTGTTAAACCCCTCATGCACTGGTGCCTAGAAGCTGCCTTCGTGAAGAAATCTGGGCGATGTTCTGGCTCATCTCATCTGTTTTCGTTATCTCTGTGCTACCTGATGTCCAAGATCCACAACTTGTCTCATATATTTTGTCCAGTTTTCTAGTTGGAAGGTCAACTATACCTTTATCAGTAAAAAGAAGTAACAGCAATTTATTTTTTAATTTTACAAATATGACATTTTATGATGGATAGGAGTAATAGCCTGCTCATTCAATCACACATTAGATGAGAACTGCCTTAAATGATCAGGTGGCTCAGATATGTAAAGAATCCACCTGAAATGCGGGAGATTCAGGAGACTCTGTCTCATTCCCTGTGTTGGGAAGATCCCCTGGAGGAGGGCATGGCAAGCCACTCTAGTATTCTCGCCTGGAAAATCCCATGGACAGAGGAGTCTGGCAGGCTGTAGTCTCTAGGGCCACAAAGAGTCAATCACGACTGAGTAACTGAGCCCAGCACAGGGCACAGGGATCATTCATTCACCTGATCGTTCAGCCACACATTGTTTGAGACCTGACTTAGATAATGTTTCCAACATTATGTAACATTCCAACATTCCAGCAGCATGTTGGCTGTGCTTGGGGATGAATAGAGCTAATTCAGGTGAAGGTCTTGGGGAGTGGAGGGAGCACTTTCCATGCTGAGGAGTCCTTTTCTGACCCATGGAAATCATGGAGACATATATAAAGAAGAAAGTCTCTTTCTATTCCTCATAAAAATTGTTCACTGGCATTATTTGCAAAGCTTTTGATATCATACCACACAGAAAATAATGGATGTAATAATGGAACATTTCCCAAAGCATGTTTGTGTTTAGGGCTCTCCTCTTAGAGTCCTGTCCCATTCTTCTGTGTGTACCCCACAAACTCTCACCAGGAGGACTAGGTCAGGGGTAGGTCAGGATGAGGAAAGTGAAAAAGCTGGCTTTAAACTAAGCATTCAAAAACTAAGATCATGGCATCCAGTCCCATCACTTCCTGGCAAATAGATGGGGAAACAATGGAAACAGTGAGAGACTTTAATTTCTGGGGCTGCAAAATCACTGTGAATGGTGACTGCAGACATGAAATTAAAAGACACTTGCTCCTTGGAAGAAAAGCTATGACCAACATAGACAGCATATTAAAAAGCAGAGACATTACTTTGCTGACAAAGGTCCATATAGTCAAACCTATGGTTTTTTCTGTAGTCATGTATGGATGTGAGAGTTGGACCAAAAAAGAAAACTGAGCGCCAAAGAATTGATGCTTTTGAGCTACGGTGTTCAAAAGAGAACCTCTTGACTCTTGAGAGCCCCTTGGACTGCAAGGAGATCAAAATAGTCAGTCCTAAAAGAAATCAGTTCTGAATATTCACTGGAAGGACTGATGTTGAAGTTGAAGCTCCAAGACTTTGGCCACCTGATGAGAAGAGCCAGCTCATTAGAAAAGAGCCTGATGCTGGGAAAGATTGAAGGCAGGAGGAGAAGGGGAAGGCAGAAAATGAAATGGTTGGATGGCATCACCGACTCAATGGACATGGGTCTGAGCAAGCTCCAGGAGCTGGTGTTGGACAGGGAAGCCTGGCCTGCTGCTGTCCATGGGGTCACAAAGAGTTGGACACGACTGAGTTACTGAACTGAACTGAGGTCAGATATGACTGTGGTGTAATCTTTAAGATCACCACCAGAGGGCGGGGCTTCCTTCAAATGCGATTCCTGTTTGTATTCAGGAGCTGGTTTGACTTGCCTCCTCTGTAGCCACAAGACAGATGACTGCTGCTGTGCAGAAATGGGTCCCCATTTTCTGAGTGAGGAGCTTCTGTAACATCCAGCTGAGACTAACTTTGCTAGATTTGATGTTTCTAGGGAACAAGGACTGTCGCCAGAATGTTTTCTGCCACTCACTCTGTTCTGGTCATCTTCTTAATACTTGGTAAGTAGCACTTTATCCTAAAATGATTTCTCATTTTCCTATGATAATAGGTAAGTTTTATTTTTCTTCTCTGGCTGAAAACTCTCCTCCTGTACATTTCTACTATAACAAAGTGATTCTCTTGTAGGAGGCACCAATGGTGACTCAGTGAACCAGACAGAAGGCCCAGTGACTGTCTCTGAGGGGGCTCTCATGACCCTGAACTGCACTTACCAGACCACGTATACAACTTCCTATCTTTTCTGGTATGTCCAGCATCTCAACAAAGCTCCTCAACTCCTCCTGAAGAGCTTAACAACAGACAAGAAGGTAGAGCATGAAGGTTTTCAGGCCACTCTTGTGAAGAGGGACAGCTCCTTCCACCTGCAGAAACAGGCAGTGCAAGCATCAGACTCGGCTGTGTACTACTGCGCTCTGAGTGACACAGTGATGGAGAACTGCAGGGGGAGCTGAGCGCAAACCCAAGGGGAGCAGGAGGCTGACGTCAGGAAGAAGTATATTCTCTCCTTGATCAGAGTTTAGTTTACATTTAGGATTTTTCAGGAAAACCAATCAAGCTCAGGTCTAATCCTTGAAACTCAAGGGGTTGGGAATTGCTCTACAGGATAATAGGGTGGGTGTCAGTCTTAAAGAAGACCCAAGTTCAATCCTCAGAAGCACCCCTGTTCATCCAGAAAGATTCTTCTCTTCTCTAGACTGACTTTCAAAAAAAATCTATTTTTCTCATAATGTCAGATAGATATTAGATGTCACAAAATTAGTAGTTCATTTAGAGAAAAGAAATAGATGATTAAAAGCTGCATCACCTATATCATAATCATAAACCAACACAGAGGTACCAGGCAAATTACATAGCAGTCTGCGTGTGGCTGAAACGTAAGGCTATTGAGGTGCTGTTTGCAGTGAGTCTGAACTGGAGCTGCTGCAGCCTTGGGATGAAAAAATGCTTGTGACTTTTGAGTGGCCATGTTTCTTTTATTACTTATTTGTTTGTTTTACTTTTGGTTCGGCTGGGTCTTTGTTACTGAACTTGGGCTCTCTCCAGTTGCAGCGAGTGGAGGTTGCTCGTCATTGCGGTGCACCGGCTTCTCACTGCGGCGACTCCTCTTGGTGCAGAGCACAGGCTCCCGGTGTACGGGCTTCAGTAGCAGCGGCGCAAGGACCCATTAGCTGCGGCACGCAGCCTCTAGGACTGCATTTCTGATGTAAGAAAATAAGGATGCTTGGTCTGGTGAGCTTGTACTCATTTTGGCTATAGGGTGGATATCTAAAAGCAAGATTATTTTAGCACACATTATTGATTCCTGTTAGACACATACAGCTGGGCAAATTTTGTCCACCAGGAAGCTTGCTGTGATTGCATTAAACAGAGAAGGAACTTCTATTAATTTTTACTTATTTTTATTATTTTCCATTTATTCTTATTAGTTGGAGGCTAATTACTTTACAATATTGTAGTGGTTTTTGCCATACATTGACATGAATCAGCCATGGATTTACATGTGTTCCCCATTCTGATCCCCCCTCCTGCCTCCCTCTCCATCCCATCCCTCTGGGTCTTCCCAGTGCACCAGCCATGAGCTCTTGTCTCATGCATCCAACCCGGGCTGGTGATCTGTTTCACCCTTCATAGTATACTTGTTTCAATGCTGTTCTCTCAGAACATCCCACCCTTGCCTTCTCCCACAGAGTCCCAAAGTCTGTTCTGTACATCTGTGTCTCTTTTTCTGTTTGGCATATAGGGTTATCATTACCATCTTTTAAAATTCCATATATATGCGTTAGTATACTGTATTGGTCTTTATCTTTCTGGCTTACTTCACTCTCTATAATGGTCTCCAGTTTTATCCATCTCATTAGAACTGATTGAAATGTATTCTTTTTAATGGCTGAGTAATATTCCATTGTGTATATGTACCATAGCTTTCTTATCCACTTGTCTGCTGATGGGCATCTAGGTTGATTCCATGTCCTGGCTATTATAAACAGTGCTGTGATGAACATTGGGGTACACGTGTCTCTTTCAGTTCTGGTTTCCTTGGTGTGTATGCCCCAGAGTGGGATTGCTGGGTCATATGGCAGTATTATTTCCAGTTTTTTAAGGTGTCTTCACACTGTTCTCCTTAGTGACTGTACTAGTTTGCATTTCCACCAACTGTGTAAGAGGGTTCCCTTTTCTCCACACCCTCTCCAGCATTTATTGCTTGTAGACATTTGGATAGTAGCCATTCTGACTGGCGTGTAATGGTATCCCATTGAGGTTTTGATTTGCATTTCTCTAATAATGAGTGATGTTGAGCATCTTTTCATGTGTTTGTTAACCATCTGTATGTCTTCTTTGGAGAAATGTCTGTTTAGATCTTTGGCCCATTTTTTTTTTATTGGGTAGTTTATTTTTCTGGAATTGAGCTGCCAGAGTTGCTTGTATATTTTTGAGATGAATCCTTTGTCTGTTTCTTCATTTGCCATTATTTTCTTCCATTCTGAAGGTTGTCTTTTCACCTTGCTTATAATTTCCTTTGTTGTGCAAAAGCTTTTAAGTTTAATTAGGCCCCATTTGTTTATTTTTTGCTTTTATTTCCAATATTCTGAGAGGTGGGTCATAGAGGATCTTGCTGTGATTCATGTCAGAGAGTGTTTTGCCTATGTTCTCCTCTAGGAGTTTTATAGTTTCTGGTCTTACATTTAGATCTTTAATCCATTTTGAGTTTAGTTTTGTGTATGGTGTTAGAAAGTGTTCTAGTTTCATTCTTTTACAAGTGATTGACAGTTTTCCCAGCACCACTTGTTAAAGAGGTTGTATTTTTTTTCATTGTATATTCTTGCATTCTTTGTCGAAGATAAGGTGTCCATAGGTACGTGGATTTATCTCTGGCCTTTCTATTTTGTTCCATTGATCTATATCTCTGTCTTTGTGCCAGTACCATACTGTCATGATGACTGTGGCTTTGTAGTAGAGCCTGAAGTCAGGTAGGTTGATTCCTCCAGTTCCATTCTTCTTTCCCAAGATTGCTTTGGCTATTTGAGGTTTTTTGTATTTCCATACAAATTGTGAAATTATTTGTTCTAGTTCTGTGAAGAATACTGTTGGTAGCTTGATAGGGATTGCATTGAATCTATAGATTGCTTTGGGTAGTATAGTCATTTTGACAATATTGATTCTTCCAATCCATGAACACAGTATATTTCTCCATCTATTTGTGTCTTCTTTGATTTCTTCCATCAGTGTTTTATTGTTTTCTATATATAGGTCTTTCGTTTCTTTAGGTAGATATACTCCTAAGTATTTTATTCTTTTTGTTGCACTGGTGAGTGGTATTATTTGCTTAAGTTCTCTTTCTGTTTTCTCATTGTTAGTGTATAGGAATGCAAGGGATTTCTGTGTGTTAATTTTATATCCTGCAACTTTACTATATTCATTGATTAGCTCTAGTCGTTTTCTGGTAGAGTCTTCAGGGTTTTCTATATAGAGACGCATGACATCTGCAAACAATGAGAGTTTCACTTTTTATTTTCTTATCTGGATTCCTTTTATTTCTTTTTTTTGCTCTGATTGCTGTGGCCAAAACTTCCAAAACTATGTTAATAGTAGTGGTGAGAGTGGGCACCCTTGTCTTGTTCCTGATTTTAGGGGAAATGCTTTCAATTTTTCACCATTGAGGATAATGTTGCTGTGGGTTTGTCATATTTATTTGTCATACTTATTATGTTGAGGTATGTTCCTTCTATTCCTGCTTTCTGGAGAGTTTTTATCATAAATGGATATTGAATTTTGTCAAAGAGATCATACATTATGACCAAGTGGGCTTTATCCCAGGAATACAAGGATTCTTTAATATCCACAAATCAATCAATGTAATACACCACATTAACAAATGGAAAGATAAAAACCATATGATTATCTCAATAGATGCAGAAAAAAACTTTGACAAAATCCATCCGTGAGTTCTCATGTACTGCAGGTTGTCTTCAAAGTCCAAGACAAAAGGGATGTTGCAATTAATATGCTTTTATATATCTACATCTATATCTATAATTATGTATTGTATTTTTAAGTAGTTCAGTCATGTCTGACTCTTTGTGACCCAATGGACTGCAGAACACCAGGCTTCCCTGTCCTTCGCTATCTCTCAGAGCTTGCTCAAACTCATGTCCATTGAGTTAGTGATGCCATACAACTATCATCCTCTGTCATCCCCTCCTCCTCCTCCAATCTTTCCCAGCATCAGGGTCTTTTCCAATGAGTCGGTTCCTTGCATCAGGTGGCCAAAGGATTGGACCTTCAGCTTCAGCATCAATCCTTCCAATGAATATTCAGAACTGATTTCCTTCAGGATTGACTGGTTAGACCTCCTTGTAGTCCAAGGTACTCTCAAGAGTTTTCTCCAACACCACACTTCAAAAGCATCAATCCTTCAGCACTCAGCCTTCTTTATGGTTCAACTCTCACATCCACACATGACTACTGGAAAAATCATAGCTTTGACTATATGGGCCTTTGTTGGCAAAGTAATGTCTCTGTTATGACTATAACTCTGGGCTCTGTAGGGTCAGGAAACGTGAATGCATTGTACATTACACAGTACATAGCACATAGTGGTTGCATATTAAATATTGATTGACTGAAGAAGAAGAATTAATTCATAAAATCAACAGATATAGAGCTTCTACACTTTGGATGCTGTTAGGTAATTGTGGATCTATTTTTTCTCGTAGTTCATTTCTTATTACCATAAAAATACTTCTGTTTATGTATGTCATAATTTCCCTTTCTGTTTGAATAGATTTTCTTCATATGGTAATATTTTCAGACTTGCAATTAAATTAAATGGTCTCCCTCTTATTGACATAGACAGAGCCATCTTAATCACCTGAGTGAGTCTATAGTAAGGTACATCGACTTGTTCTCTTGTAAACTTGGAAGTCCCTCTTATCAGTGATTCTTCTAGGTTTCAGCCAATGTTAATATTCCCCTGTATTATCTCTTTCTTGCTTTCATTTCTAGACTTTTTAATCTTCGGATTTTAGCCTCAAATATTTACTTGCTGTGGCTAAAGATATGGATCCTATTAAGCTAAGGATGGTAGTGAGCAAGGAGGGAGCAGTGGTCCAGACTGAAAGAAAGTCATAGTTACCTTAGTTCTCTTTGAGTCCCAATACTTTAACTTTCCATCCTAATTTCTAGGGTTCAAAGGAAATGACCTTTGTATAACAGGTAGTCTCCATGCACTAGGTTTTGCCCATGAGTACAACTGGATGGTGTCAAACTATCTATTTCTATTTATCTTTACCATTGCCATGACTTGTGCTGCTTCTTTGTATATTTTTGCTTTCAAATCTAAAAACCTAGTTTAGGGATAAATACTCTTGTCATTGTGAGCCCTAGCCTAAGACAAGAAAAGTACCTTGTCTGTTTTTCTAGTTTCTGTTTTCAAGGGCTGACTTATTTTGATCAAGAACAGTTTTAAGTTCCTGGATTCACAACCCTTAAGAAAATTTTTAGAAAGTGTTATCCTCAATTGTAAAAAATTGGTATTTAAAAGACTCTGCTCCTGGGACAGTAGAAAGAAGAATGACTACACCCTTGGAGAAATGAGCTGTTTGACCTTGGAATGCTGACTGTGAAGAAAGGTCAATGGAAGCCTGTAATTTTACCAAAAAGTAATAACAGAAAGTGGGAAGTTTCATTCTTGGAATATAAAGAATATTCTCCTCTTCAAGAAACACATGCTCAATCATAGGAAAGGAGTTGCAGACAAGGAAGGAGATTCTGACGTTTAGCTCAGTTTGATGACTTAAAGATTGATAGGCACTTTTCTCAGAGCACTTTAAAGTTTAAAGAAATGTGAATTTTAGAAGAGATAACAGTTATCTTCAATCATAAGACAGATGTAACAATTTTCTGAATCTATACTAGAAAACATTACCCTGTAATACATGATAGACGATTTCAGAGGCGATGAATTGAGAAGGGCTTGGCTTTTTACTACAACTTTAACTTTACTCTTTAGGTAGAGAAATCACACTAAGTATAAAAATGGAAAGCCACAGGCTCAAAGAACGAATTTTTTTTTCACTTCCCTATGAGATGTCTTCAATCCACACATTGGTTATGTTGCTTTGAACTAGTTACTTGATAACAGCAAATAGGTAAAGCCTGAAACAAAGATGATGACACAGCCCTTTAAAAAATATTTTAAATTATAAAAATTAGCTCAAAATGGATCATGGACTTAAATGAAAAATATAAAACTATGCAACTCTAAAAAAAATAAGAGAAAAACTTCAGGCTTGCAGCTAAGTAAATCTTAGATTTGACACTGAAAGCATGAAACACTCACACACACATGTACACACCAAACTGAATCAAAATTAAAAACCTTTCCTCTGTAAAAGACCCTGTTAAAAATATGAAATGATAAGTTACAGAACTGGAGGTGAAAGTCAAAGTTGCTCAGTCGTGTCCAACTCTTTGCGACCTCTTGGACTATACAGTCCATGGAATTCTCCAGGCCAGAATGCTGGAATGGGTAGCCTTCCCCTTCTCCAGTGGATCTTCCCAACCCAGGGATCGAACGTAGGTCTCCTGCATTGCAGGTGGATTCTTTACCAACTGAGCTATGAGGGAAGAAAATGGGCAAAGGTTTTGAACGGGTGTTTCACCAAAGAGGGGATATACAGATTGCAAATTAGCACCTGAAAAGATATTCAACAATATTAGCCATCAGGGAAGTGCAAATTAAAGCCACAATGAAGTATCACTACACAAATCTCAGTGGGGCTAAAATAAAAAATAGTGATAACACTAAATTCTGGCAAACATGTGGGAAAAACTCAATCACTCACAAATTGCTGTTGAAGGTCTAAAATGATACAGGCATTCTGGAAAATAGCTTGGCAGTTTCTCATAAAACTAAACATGCAATCTCACATTTGGACACTTATTCTAAATAAATAAAACATTTTATTCACATAAAAACTTGTACCTGAATATTCATAATAGTTGTATTCACAGCAGCCGAAATATGGAAACAACTGTGTCCCTCAGTGGGTTACTGGTTAAGCAAACTGTGAAACATCTACACCATGGAATACTCTTCAGAATTAAAAAAGACCAACAAGTTGGATACATACAGTAACTTGGATAGATCTCATGATTTTACTACTTATGCTAAGTGAAAAAAATCTCATTGGCTACTTCTATATAATTCCGTTTCTAGGACATTGTTGTTGTTTAGTTGATAAGTCAGGCCTGATTCCTTGCAATCCCATAGACTCCCACCAGGCTCCTCTCTCCATGAGATTTCCCAGACAAGAATACTGGAGTGGGTTGCCATTTCTTTCTCCAGAGACTCTTCCTGACCCAAGGATTAAACCTGTATTCCTGCAGGCAGATTCTTTTACCATTGAGCCACCAGGGAAGCCCCTCTATGACATTCCTAAACAACAAAATTGTACAGATGAAGAACAGATGAGTGATTGTCTGGGGTTAATGATTACAGAAGGGGGTCAGTGTGGCTACAAAGGTGTGCATGGCCTAGGGAAACCTTGTTATGATGAAACAGTTGTGCATCTTGATTGTGGTGATGAACCTATACATGTGATATACATGAATACATGAATCTGTATGTGTGTAAAATTGAATAGAACTACACACACACACACACACACACATCTGCATGCAAAACTGAGGAAATCTAAAAATTGAAACGTGTAGACTTTACTAATGTCAATTTCCTGGTTTAGATACCATGGAGGAGACCAGGTAAAGAGTACACAGAGCCCCCTTGTACATTTTCGGAAACTTCCATGACTCTATAGTGGTTTAAAAATAAAAGTATTTAAAAAATGACATGCAATTTTCATAAAGTTCGCAACTGTAAATCATCTCTTGAGCTTCGTTACACATCACTCATCCAGCTCCAGGATTCATTTAGCGTCTTTTCTACAAAGAGCTCCTGAATTTATCTTGCAGTTATCTTTCTCATGTTCTTTCTGAGATACACATTCAGAAACAAAGAAAAGCTGCTGTCTAAATATGATTGTAAAAGAGCTTGCTAAGTGTGGTTAAAATGAATTATATCAAAGGATGCTAAAATGGATATAAGTTAGTTCAATGACTTTTAAATCACTGAGAAATTACCAAATTTTCAAATAAAACTTCCAAGAACAAGAAACTCCAAACACTCTTAGTGTAAGAACTTCTGTGCTGCTTATTCTTTCTTGTCACTGAGTGGGTAAAGGATAAAGTGACATCAAAACAGTGCAGCTGAGAGCTGATGCTCTTTTTCTGCATTGAAGCTAATGGGGTTGGGGCAGAGTGTGCTGTTCAGACAAGTCTTAAGAGAGCTCCTATAAACGGTGGTCAACTCCACAACATAGACACATGTTCAATGACAAAATCCAATGGGGTATCATAGAACCAAGCAAATTAAACAATACTAGTTTTGCTATACTTATCTTCTCTACCCACTCTGCCCTGTGACTTTCTGACCTGTCTGATGTCTATATAGGAAAGCTCTTCTTTCCCTCTGCCATGATCGCCCGTTCTGTCCTCCGAAGATCTATCAAGTTCTTGACCCTGAGTTTTAGTTATGCTTGGTCCCTGAAGCCAGGCATAAAATTATTTGAAGAAATGGATTTCTTAACTTATATTCCCAATTCTCTGTCAAAGAGGTTTCCAGACAGATGCACAACTATTCTATCCCTCTGCTTCTCTCAGCACTCTGGTCTCTTTGAGGTCTCCCCTGCTAAGACTCTTGGGTACCGTAGAGGGAAACAGTCCATTACACCAATGCCACTGCTGCTAAGTCCCTTCAGTTATGTCTGACCCTGTGCAACCCCATGGACTGTAGCCTGCCAAGTTGTACTCTCCAGGCAAGAGTACTGGAGTGGACTGCCATGTCCTCCTCTAGGGTACCTTTCTGACCCAGGGATTGAAATCACATCTCTTACATCTCTTGCACTGGCAGATGGGTTCTTTACCAGTACTGCCAGTTAAGAAGCCCCATTACACTGACGCTTAGGCTCATCTCCTATAACCCTTGGTAGCAGTTTACCTTTAAAGTACATTCAAGGAACAATGACATGATTAAAATTGCAGGCAGAGAAGGCTTTTCTGATTACTTTAGATCTCCTATGTACTGTGCCCACCAACATAAAAGATGCCCTTCCCTCAATATTTGTCTTTGTAGGTGGCATAGTTGTCCAGTGAGATGTTTGTGTTTGTGACCACCACGGGCAGTGATTCCTTTCCTTTCATTTTCCCAGTGTCTTAAAAGTCAAAAGCATGAAGCTACTAGAGGATTTGTTCGTGATTGGCTGAACCCTAAAGGCTCTCTTGTGCATTAGAGAAGAACTAAGACACAGGAGCAGCTCCTCAGGGGAGAAGATTTGGAATCATTAAAATTGCATCAAGAGTGAGGTGGCAGGATGGAGAACATGCTGGAATGTGCATTCATAGTCTTGTGGGTTCAGCTTGGATGTAAGTTGCTGGTTAAGAGGTGAAAACTTATGGGCACATTTTTCCAAAGATGGGGAGGAGAGAGAGAGGAGTCTAGATACTGCTCATCCCAGGCTTTGTGTTGGGATTTTAAGCACTGCTGACCTGAAAGCTTTGCGTTGTTTCTGACTTTGTTCTCCTGAACAGGGCTGCGTGGAGAAGACCGAGTGGAGCAGAGTCCTCAGACCCTGAGAACCCAGGAGGGGGCAGGCTCAGCCTCAACTGCAGCCACACCGCCAGCAGCTTCAGAGGGCTACAGTGGTATAGACAAGACCCGGGGAAGGGCCCTGAACTCCTTCCTTCTCTACTCAGCTGGGGATGAAAAGCAGAAAGAAAGACTGAGAGCCACCTTGTTAAAGAAGGGAAGTTCTCTGCACATCGAAGCCCCCAAACCCGAAGACTCAGCCACTTACCTCTGCACTGTGCAGACACAGTGCTCCCCAGGCACCTGCAGGCTGTACCCAAACCCTGAGGCTGCGGCTCTAGAATAAGGGTGTCTGCTGTTTCCCTTCCTCCTGAGCACCCAGAGCCTCTTTCCAAATGGTCCTATGGAGAATGAACTCTTGTGATGCAGCCAGACAGCAGAGATTACTGGGCATTCTGTCCGGGATCCTAGACAGTCCCCGCGCCCCGGGTGTCCATGGATCAGTCTGCTCTTTTAAACAGCCCAGAGCTTCCCCCGTGTAGATTCGAAAGGGATAGTGGTGGTATTGGAGTCTTGGTTTCCAGTCTTGGGCCCCTTGAAAAGATGCCACAGGAATGTACCTTCTTCCCTGAAATAAATTTTTTGGCATTCTCTTATAATAATCTGGCCACAAGTCTGTAAGAGAATCTTTCCCATTTTAATATATTCTCAAAGGTCATATCTCCACCAGCGCTATTACTACATTTTTCTTCTCCTTAATAATCAAGTTAGTTGACTGTCTAGACTTACTGTCTCCATTTCCTCAAGTCCCAGTCCTCCTCTCCTTGAACCTGACTTCTGTGAGCATTACTCTGAGAGAAGCTCTCACTTAAACCAGTGGCTTTGGTGGTGATAAAGCCAATGATTATTTTTCAACCTCGTCTCATCTGAGATTCTCACATTCTCATCCTTTTTAAAAATAAAATTTTTTTTAATCAAAATAATACTCTCATTTATTTACAAAATCAAATAGCACTCTCTTTTTCTTCCCACTCTTCCACATGGTCTATTTTTGCCTCCCCAGAGGAACCACTTTTTATTCTCAGGTGATGACACTGACGTTTATCTCAATATTCAAAATGCTTCTTGGCTTTCTCTTCTCTCTCTCTCTCTGTAACTGAGGTACAACACATATAATAAAGTGTACAAAACGGAAGCTTAGAACTCAATGAAATTTTACACTTGTTAATATCTACATGCATAGTGTATATTATCTCTGGTTTTCTTCACTCAATATCTTTGCAATTCACTGGTGTCATTTTGTGTATGTCTTGTTTGTTCTTTTTTTAATTGATGCATAGAGTTCCTCTACAAGAATATTTAACAATTTAATTATCCATCTTCCAAGAAGTAGATATTTGGGTTGTTTGGATTGATTACAGTTTTGTGCTATTGTGAAAAAAGCTGTGTGTGAGGGGAAAAAAACAGATTTTTTTCCTTCTTGTGTAGGGAAAAACCCAGTTCTGCCCTATTATGTCCTTCTTTCCTGTGAGTCTCCTTTATTACTCACACAAAACATTTCTGGTCAACAAATGTGTTTTTTCCCATATCAAGCAATTCTCTGCAATCCCACCTGATTATCCTATCATTCTAGTCAGTTCTGACAATTTCTACATGAAAAAAGCATGCCAGTCACAAGCCCAAGTGATCAACTGTGCTTCTGAACAAAAGACTGTAGATAGAAGATTCCCAAAGCAAGATAAAACAAAACAAAACTCTGGCCTCAATTAATTTGCTAGAGTGACTCATGGAAGTAGGAGAAATATTTCACTTACTTTTACCTGTTTATTATAAAAGGCTATGATAAAGGATGCAGATGAATATCCAGATGGAAGAGACGTGTAGGGTCAGGTTTGTGAGAGGAACTGTAGAGTTTCCATGTCTTCTCCAGGGACCTCTCGCCTAGCACCTCTGTGTGTTCACTGATGGAAAGCTCTTCAGTAGGTCTGGGGTCTGGGCAGTGGTCCTACGAGATAGATGACTCCCCAGCCCACTTGTCGTTCTGCATTTTCATTTTAACTGCACCCCACAAATGATGCAGCAAGTCCTACTTAACTGGCTAAGATCACCTATAAAATGTTGAATAGAATTCTTCTTATTCCAAACTCAGAGGTAAAGCATTCAATATTTCACTGTGCCTATTAATTATAGTGTTTTTAATAAATATTCTTTATTTATTTAAATTGATTTTTAAATGTGAAACCAACTTTAATATCTAGAGTTAAGTGCTTTTAGGAATGTTGTTTTGTCCTTTTTACATAATGAAACATTGATTTGCTATTATTTTATTGAGCACTTCCCCCCATTTTCCTGAATGATACTAGTATTCAATTTTTTCTTTTCTATGTTAATGTCAGATTTTGGTATCAAGATTGTAATGGTTCATTAGGTAACTTTCAATTTATGGCTTCTTTTCTACCTATAGAAGAATTTGTGTAGGGTTTTTAATGATTTAGAAACAATTTTCAGAAAGTTCACTGTAGTGAGGCCATGTAGCATAGCCTTATGGGAGAAACTTGATAATCCTTAAGTTATGGATTCAGTCAGTTTAACAGATAAAGGGTTCTTTATATATTTATTTTTCTTTTATGATGGTTGATAAATTGTGTTTTTTATCTGCTCATGTTTTATTATTTGCTACCTTTACTTTTTTTTATTTTAACTTGCTACTTTTTCTAGTTCTTTGATTTGAAACTTTCCCTATTAACTCTCAACATTTCTTCTTTCCTGACAAATAAAATTTAAATTCATAAATTTGTCTCTAACTACAAATATTCCTTGACTTACAATGGTGTTATGTGCCAAAAAACTTATCATAAGCTGATAATATCTTTAGTCAAAAGTTCATTTAATACACCTGAACTCTGAACATCATAGCTCAGCCTAGCCTACCTTAAACATACTCAGAATGTTTATATTAGTCAACAGTTGGGCAAAATTATCTAATACAAAGCCTATCTTGTAATTTGATGCTGACTACCACATATAATTTATTTGGCACTGCACTGAAAATGAAAAACTGAGTGGTTGTCTAGGTTCAGAATGGTTGTGTGTTGGTTGTTTGCCTTTGCAATCGAGTAAATGACTGGGAGCTGCAACTTGCTGCTGATGTTCAGCATTAAAAGACAGCATCAGGCTAGCCCATGAACAAAATTCAAAATTAGAAGTGCAGTTTTTACTGAATCCATATTATTTTTGTACCATCATAAAGTTGGAAAACCATAAGTCAGGGACTTTCTGTACTGTCTTTGCTGCTTCTTACATGTTTTTATATGTCATATATTCATTATTATTCAGCTAAAATATTTCCATTTGAAGCAGGGATTTAATATCCTATGGTGATATTGTCAGGGACCTAAGAATGGCCAAATCCTGCCCTGCTCACCACAGGGAAGATTCCTGAAGATGTTGTATATATTAGCTTAATACAAATAGAAAGTGAAGAAGGACTTTTAGCTGACCCCTGGACCTAACTTCCTCCAGGACCTAATATCATTGGTCCTCTGATTACCTCTAGGAAAGGTGGGTTCGAGGTTCATGCCTAAGTAGAGTTTCTTACTTCCTTCTGAATCCAGAATAGCAAGCTCAGAATTCCTATAAGGATGAGGTGGAAAGAGAGGACACACCTCAAATTGGCCAAGAGTTGATTTACTTTTCAGGCATCTGGGCTGAAATAGAAAGAAGAGGCAGCCCATCCCAGGGCACTAAATTAGCCCTCTATAGAAATGCATTTATCACAGGTAGGCAAAGACTTCAAAATGCAGGAGCTATAAGCAGAATAAGTGGACTCTGGAGTCCTGTGTTTAAGTTAGACTGAGAACTCATCTCCTGGGCTTCTCTGGGGGCTCAGATGGTAAAGAATCTGCCTGCAGTGCAGGAGACATGGGTTCAACCCCTGGGCCAAGAAGATCTCTGGAGAAGGGATTGGCTACTCACTCTAGTATGCTTGCTTAGAGAATTCCACGGACAGAGGAACCCGGCAGGATACTGGCCATGGGGTTGCAAAGAGTTGGACATGAGTGAGCGACTAGCAGTTCACTTGTTTTTTTCAATCTCCTACTCATAAATGGACTCTGGATGACAGAATCAGCCCTCCTCACTCCTCCTTTGGGGTAAAGGAAAAGGGGGGCGTTTACAAAGAAGGGAAGAAGTGGAAGTTTCCTGATTCAAGGAGAGAGACACTTGGATGGATTCTTATCCATACCTCCTGGTTTTGTTCAATTTTAATCTTTTGGGTTTTTAGCTTTGTAGTCTGCCCAATATTTTCAGTGGAATAGATCCGACTATTATCATGAGATTCTTGTTTCTACCTGCTGTCTTTTTGTCATTCTCATCTTCAACACCAGAGTCTTTATTATCATTTATTGAACGACTACCATATGCCGGGTCCATTGCTCAGCACTTTAGATACTCCTTCTGTAAGCTAAAACCCACAAAGTAATATTAATCTATCCTCAGGAAAGGCAACTGAGCCTTAAACATGTTTAAAGATGAAGGGATTTCTGAGATAAATGCTGCAGGCAACATAAAATGAGAATTAAAAAATAAAAACTTCAGAGTCAAACAGTTCAAAAATATTTCTGTTATACAGCAGAAAATAACATAACATTGTAAATCAGCTATACTCCAACAAGAGTTAATTTAAAATGTAAATAACCAGTTTGAATAAGTCCAAAAAATCTTTGCAACTCAGAAATAAGTCTACTTACTCTTTTGACACCTGTATAAAATAATACAGATATATCATAACATATTGAATATTTGTATTGAAGGATATTTAAATATCCTTGCTGCATACAATATGCAATTTTATAATGTATTTATAAGGCTATTTCTTAAAAAATTCTCAGACAAGTGGAATTTCTGGCCGATGATATGTGAATAGCACCTATGAATCTTATTTAGCTTATACTTCAGTTATAGGATGTGAAAGTGCCCATTTCCTGATGTATCACAAACATTGAATGTGAATATTATGATTCTTAACTCTTTTTGCAACCTGATGGCTGAGAAATGATAGAAAGGGATTTTCAAGAAAGTATGAATTAAAGAAAACAACTCTTAAGAACTGAAGTGGCAAGAGGAGGGAGCAGTTCCAGGAATGTGAAGAGGTTCAGCTGCAGCTGTGCGGTAAAACTTTTGATTTCTTCTTTTCTAACATAAGCATTTAGGCTTACAATTCTCTCTAGGTACATGTGTGTATTAGTTACTCAGTATTGTCTGAGTCTTTGCCACCCCATGGACTGTAGTCCACCAGCCTCCTCTGTCCATGGAATTTTCCAGGCAAGAATACTGGAGCGGGTTGTCATTCCCATCTCCAGGGGATCTTCCCCATCCAGGGATCGAACTTGGGTCTCCTGCATTGCAGGCAGATTCTTTACTGTCTGAGCCATCAGAGAAGCCCCACTAGGTGCATACTTAGCCACATTCTGCAAATCTGATGTGGTAAAAATTGTTTTCCTTAGGAGGAGGGAAAGAGACAATCATTTCTCTGGCAACGTTGGGCTTGATCCTGAGATGATGGTGTTTCCATGACAACCTCGCACTCCTGGCAGATGGGCTTCTGGCGGTCCTCCTCTGTGCCTCTGTGACTTGCTCTGATTGGCTGGGCTGACTGTGTTTCCTGTAGAAAGTTTTGAACACAAGAGGCAGCAAAGCAGGTCTTTTATCCTGCGAGTCCTGAACACTTTACAGACACAAGAATTCAGTTCTCCAATGAGTCTAAGTGACAGAAGGAATGGACAAATCCTTGAGCTTGCTCATCCTTTGGGTACAACTAAACTGTGACTTAGAGGGATTTGGAAATGGGCAAAGAATGGGTGACTCCCGGATATTCCTCCCCAGGGAAGACAGAAAGTCAGGGAGTTGTACCTGCATGGTTTCTGGGAGTTCCTGTGGAGAGCGAAAATGTAAACTTAAGTTAGTTTCCAAGAATAATCAGCCGCTGACCAGCCTGTCTCTGTTTTCTGTTTCTGAACAGGGGTGAGCAGTAAGCAGGATGTGAGTCAGAGTCCTGAAGCTCTGAGCGTGAGAGAGGGAGACAGCATGGATCTCAAGTGCAGTTACCCTGACAGCGCTCTGTACTTCCTGCAGTGGTTTAGGCAGGATCCCGGGAAAGGGCTCACATCCCTATTGTCAATTCAGGTGAATCAGAAAGAGCAAACAAGTGGGAGAATTACAATCTCGTTGGATAAACCATCAGGACACAGTGCTTCACAGATTGCGACTTTTCAGCACAGTGACTCAGACACCTACCTCTGTGCTGTGAGCCCCAGCGCGCAGAGGGAGCCTGTTCCCAGGACTCAAACTGCAGATGGGGCTCCACCCACGTCCTGGCTTGGTGCTGAGGAAACTTCTTCCATTAAGGGGTCTTCTATATTGACTTTCCTTCCAGATAGAGGCAATTAGCAAAGGTAGGATGATTTGAGAGAATAGCACTGAATCATGTACATTACCATAGGTAAAATAGATGACCAGTGCAAGTTCCATGTATGAAGCAGGGCACCCAGAGCCCACGCTCTGGGACAACCCGGAGGGATAGGGTGGCAGGGGAGGTGGGAGGGGTGCTCAGGATGGTGGGGACACAGGTATACCTGTGGCCGACTCATGTTCCTGTAGGGCAAAAACCATCACAATATTGTAAAGTAATTATCCTCCAATTAAAATAAATTAATTTTAAAAAATCTTTCAAAATTATCTAAGATTATATTGTGAATTCTTTGATTGTCAGATTTTCATCAACTTCAATTTAAATAATAGTTTTACAACCCAAATGGGAAAAGAATTTGAAAACGAACAGATACATGTGTATGTATAACGGAATCACTTTGATGTACACCTGAAAATAACACAGCATTGTTAACCAACTCTTCTCTAATATAAAATAAAAAGTCAAAAAATAGCAGTTTTGTTGAGATTAAGCAACATTTCACACAATTCTGTCTTTTAAATGAACACCTAAGTGTGTATCTAGTATATTCACAACATGGCACAATCACTTCCTCTATCTAGATTTGAAATCTTGTCATCACCCGGAAAGGAAACCACATGCCCATGACACAGTCACTCCCCATGCTCCCCACGCACACATCCCTGGGAGCCACCCACCTGCTTTCTGATCACGGGCTTGTTTATTCTACGCATTTTATGCAAATGGAATCTTACAATACATGGCATTTTGGCACTGTTTACTTTACTCAGCATAATACTTCGGTAGTTCATTCAACTCAGGATCAACTGCTAATGTTAGTTAGTTAGTGAAATGCTCTCAGCCAAGTCCAACTCTTTGCGACCCCATGGATTATACAGTCCATGGAATTCTCCAGGCCAGAATACTGGAGTGGGTAGCCTTTCAATTCTCCAGGGGATCTTTCCAACCCAGGGATCAAACCCAGGTCTCCCACATTGCAGGCGGATTCTTTACCAGCTGAGCCACAAGAGAAGCCCAAGAATACTGGGGAGCATATTCCTTCTCCAGTGGATCTTCCCTACCCATTAATCGAACCAGGCTCTCCTGCATTGCAGGCAGATTCTTTACCAACTGAGCTATGACAGAAGCCTGGGACCAACTGGAGAAAGGCAAATGTTCATCCTTAGCCAATCACATAGGATGCCCTACTGCTAATTAGCCTGCTGACACTGTCCCTGTTCTTTCCACTCCCCTCCACCCATCTGTTTTGCTAGAACTTTGTCAGTTTTACTGATCCTCTTAAAGAACCAACTCTTTGTTTCATTGATTTTCTCTATTGTTTATCTCTTTTAAATTTCATTGATTTCTCCTTTTATCTTTATTATTTTCTTATGCTTGCTTTGGATTAATTTATCTTTTCCCTGTCCAGGTTCTTCAGATAGAAGTTTAGATAATCTGAGATTTTATTCTTTTTTAATATTTGCACGTGGTGCTAAAATTTCACTCTCAATACTTCTTTGGCTGTGTCCCCCCAATTTTGGTATGCTGTATTTTCATTTTTATTCAACTCGTGGTAAATTCAATGATTTCCCTTGAGACATTCTCTATGACCCATAGATAATTAAAAAGTGTGTTGTTTGGTTGCCAAATGTTTGGGAATTTTCCTGTATCTTTCTGTTATTTATTTATGCTATTATTTCATTGTGGTTGGAGAACATACTCTTTATATTTCAGTTCTTTTACATTAGATTTGTTGAGTTTTTTTAGGTCCCAAGATTTGGACTTACCTGGTATATATTCCACGGACACTTGACAAGAAGGATATTCTCCTCTGACTGGGTGGAGTGTTGTATAGCTGATAATTAAATCCTACTGGTTAATGGTGTTATTGAGTTCTATATATCTGCTGATTTTCTGACAAGTTATCCTATCAGTTGCTGAGAGAGGAATATTGAAGTATTTAACTATATTTCTAGATTTGTCTCTTTTCTTTTTAGTTTTAATTTTTGTTCCATTTATTTTTCAGCTCTGTTGGTACATATACATTTAGGATTACTATGCCTTCTCAGTAAATTATCCTCTTCATCAGTACATAATATTTCTCTGTCTCTCGTAATTTTCTTTGTTCAGGAGTCTGTCTACTTTATCTGATGTTAATATAGCCATTATACTTTCCTTTGATTCATGTTTGCATAATACATCTTTTCCTATCCTTTTACTTTCAAGATGACCATGTCTTATTTGAAATGAATTTCTCTCAGACAGTCATAGTTGGGTAGTGTTTCTTAACCCACTTTTTGTCTGAACTGTTTTGTCACTGGTGTGTTCAGGTCTACTTCTGTGTCTTAGTTTCTGTGTGTAGATCACTTGTTTTTAATGTCTTGATATTTTAGGGCTCAGACTTCCATTTTATTTGATTTTTTTTTTTTTTTTTGCACTTCTTTTCTTGTCCCCTATGTTTTTACATCTAACCTCCTGTGAATTATTCAACATTTTATAGGATTACACTTTAATTTATCTGTAGCATTTAGTGTGTGTGTGTGTGTGTGTGTGTGTGTGTGTGTCTGTTAGTTGCTCAGTTGTGTCTGACTCTTTGTGACCTCATGGACTGTAGCCTACCGGAATTCTCTAAACAAGAATACTGGAGTGCATAGCCATTCTCTTCTCCAGGGCATCGTGTCGACCCAGGGACTGAACCCGGGTCTCCCGCATTGTAGGAAGATTCTTTTAAGGTTTCAGTCACAAGAGAAGCTCCTATAGCATGTCAGTCAGTTCAGTTCAGTCGCTCAGTCGTATCCAACTCTTTGAGACCCCATGAATCGCAGCACGCCAGGTCTCCCTGTCCATCACCAACTCCCGGAGTCTACTCAAACTCATGTCCATTGAGTCGGTGATGCCATCCAGCCATCTCATCCTCTGTTGTCCCCTTCTCCTCCTGCCCCCAATCCCTCCCAGCATCAGGGTCTTTTCCAATGAGTCAGCTCTTAGCATCAGGTGGCCAAAGAATTGGAGTTTCAGCTTCAGCATCAGTCCCTCCAAAGAACACCCAGGACTGATCTCTTTTAGGATGGATCTCCTTGCAGTCCAAGACACTCTCAAGAGTCTTCTCCAACACCACAGTTCAAAAGCATCAATTCTTTGCTGCTCAGCTTTCTTCACAGTCCAACTCTCACATCCATACATGACCACTGGAAAAACCATAGCCTTGACTAGATGGACCTTTGTTGGCGAAGTAATGTCTCTGCTATTTAATATATCTAGGTTGGTCATAAGTTTCCTTCCAAGGAGTAAGCATCTTTTAATTTCATGGCTACCTATAGCATTTAGATGTGTCTTATTGTATAGCTGCTTTTATATAGTTGCTACAGTTATTGCATTTACATAACACAGTCTATTGGTAATATTACTTTACCTATTTGAATGTAATGTATAAGTATTGCCTCCCTTTACATTTATTTATTCTCCCCGTTCATAAAATAATTTTCTTTAGTATTTCCTCCATGTGTGTCTAGAGCCTCATTAGACAGTGTTATAATTTTTCCCAGATATATAATTATATTATATATATATGTTATTATATAACACATTTAATATGCTATAAAATATTTCCATCAAATATAATTTAGGCAATTCAAGAGGAAAAGTCTATTGCATTTATCCATATTTTTCCTTATTGTATTCTTTATTCCTTCTTGTTGTTTCAAGACTCCTTCCTTTATAATTTTATTTCTGTTTATAGAGCTTCCTTATAGGTCTTCTGGTGACCACTTTTCTTAGTTTTCCTTCAACTGAGAATGTCTGAATGTCACCTTTATTAGTGAAGGCTTCTGGATTAATGGCTCTTCTCTTTCTGCAGTTGAAATATATTGGATTATTTCCTTCTGGCTCGGTTAAATCTGGAAACTAAAAAAATTGTAACATTGTGATTTTATGTTTCATTCTAAAAATTATTTTGTAACCAGCACTTAAAAGTTGAAGGATAGCTGATTGACAATGTTATGCTAATTTCTTCTGTAGAGCAAAGTGACTCAGTTATACATATATAGACTTTATTTTTTATTTTCTTTTCCATTATTGCTTACCCCTGGATATTGAATATAGTTCCCTGTGCTATACAGTAACACAGGAAATTTTTAACTCACAATTCTGTTTTTTTAAAAAAGCCAAATAGTTCAAGGCTGACAACATATAAATCCTCTTCTGTACATAATCATAATTCTTTGAAATTCAACCACAGAAGGGCAGTAAAAAGGTGGGGCATGTTAATGAAAAGTGAACTTCTCCCTAGTTCTCTATTTGGCCTCTGGAGGGCACTGCTGCCTAAATTGGAAATTGCTTTTCTGTGAAGGATCAGTAGAACCTCACAAAACCCTAGGGTTTAAAGAGATGTTCTGACCATTTTTTACACAGTGAGATGTAAAGCATCTCAGACACCAGAGATTGGCATTTTGTTAAGACAGCTTCTCTTCCTAACAACCTCCCTACAATCTCCATCAGAAGAAATATATATCCTTTGTCATTCTTAACTTCAGAGAAACCTGGGTTCAAGTCAGCCAGTCTTCAAACTTATTTGTGGGGAACCCATTAGAAAGGAGCTCACTGCCTCTTCACTGCTCCACTATGACCTTGGTGTTCACCTTGATGCTTGAGATGTTCCTGTCTCTGAGAGAGTATTACTCCATTTTACTGCTTTGTCCACACATGGAACATTGCTCCATGTTGAATAGAGACTTTTTGCTTTAGCTGAGTTCACTGATTCAGCACTGATGTTTCAGCAGGAGCTGGAGCCCAGTCATGACCCAGCCTGATGACCACATCACTGTCTCTGAAGGAGCCCGTCTGGAGCTGAAGTGCAGCTACTCATCTTCTGTTTCACCATAGCTCTTCTGGTACGTGCAGTACCCGGACCAAGGACTCCAATTTCTCCTGAAGTACATGTCTGGAGACAATCTTGTTTCAGGCATCAGAGGTTTTGAGGCTGAATTTAGGAAGAGTGAGAAGTCCTTCCACCTGAGGAAAACACCAGCTCATTGGAAAGACTCGGCCAAGTCCTTCTGTGCTCTGAGTGACACAGTGCCTGGGGCTGCAGGAGGAGCTGAACCAAACCTCCTGGACACTGTAGCTCAGTCTTTATTATATTAGGAGGTTGGCATGTTCTGTGAAGGCAAATAACACAGAGAATAAATACAGAATCCTGGAAGTGTTTGATTCCCATGGTCATCTTAGATTTTTCTTTTCTTCATTTTTCATTTTTGCTTGTCTTTTCTATTCTTTTTGTTTATCATTTTGCAAAGGAAAGACTCCTGTTTTCTGAAATTTGGCATTTTTGTCCTCTAGAATCAGAATTCTAGGGAAAATGAGGCCATAGAATTTTCAACAAGCTGGAGAAAGCTACTTACTGCTGGGTCATTTGCAATAGTGATGGGCTGAGATATAATAGCTTGAGGTTGGCCATGTGAGTTGATATAACACAAGTCAGAGAATTTGCTTTACAATATTAATCTCATCTCTCAAGCAAACAAAAAACTCAGGACAATGCCTTATTTCTAACTGCATTATCTCCAGACTATTTTGCTAGTATCCTAAGAAACTTCTTTCCTTAAAGGATTTCAACTCTTTGACTAAAGCGTTTGGGACTGGTTGAGCTAATTACTGTTGGCACTTAAGGAAGTATACAGGTGACCTTTCCAAACACAATATAGTATGAAGCAAAAAAAGTTCTCCTTTATTCATCAGTCTCCATTAATAGGCTTCCCAGGTGGTACAGTGGTAAAGAATCTGCCTGCCAATGCAGGAGACACAAGGGCATCCTCCCTCATGAGCAGGAAGATGAGGAGTGCAGTGAAGAGGTGGTTAAGTCATCCATATGGGGCAGTTCTTCTGGGTCTGTGTTTATCTTCGGCCAGATATCTCTCTCCTTTCCGCACATCAGACCTGTTTTAGGACACTCCTGAAAGATGTATGTGCATCTTTTTGCCAAGATGGATTCCAGGGCAGAGCTTTGTGGGATGCTTGGCATCATGTTATGAGGCGGTGTCACCTCCTTTTTGAGCTCTAAGCAGTCTTTCTGTGCCTGCGCAGTTTTCCTTGACCTCTTGACCTCAGAAGTGGTCACTTTTTTACTCTAGTAGAGCTCAGCTCCTACCGTTAATTGTCTTGGTTACTGAGGCTAATTAGCATGACAGGTTAATGAATCTGAGAGAGGAGGAGTGGGGGCAAGGAGTTTATTCGGAGAGCTGGCTGACCAAGAAGATGGCAGGCTAATGTCTCAAAATAGCCATCTTGTCTGGGTCTGGATGGCAGGTTCTTTTACAGAACAGGGTGGGGGAAGGTGAGGAAACAAATTTAAAAGGCAAAATTAATCTTGTAAACATCTCCTAGAATGGCAAGCCTCAGGCAGGGGATGTATTAATTTCTTCCTTCCTACCATCCACAGGTGGACAGGTCATGAACAAAAGCCCTTTAGCAGTCAGGCCGAGGGGCTGATTCTCTGAGGCAGCCCATTATGTTTGATTATAAGAACAAAAGCAGTGAAAAGCAAGTCAAAGGAACAGTTCCAACAAGGTAGAATTGGTTCTTCCCTCAGTATTTGGAGCCTGTAGGGAAAACAAAGCTTGAATTTTACTCTGCTTGACAAATACCAGCTGTCTAGCTCAGGGGCCCATCTACCTCCTACCTCGGAAACTCATTCTGAGTTTTCATGTGCTCAGTCGCTCAGTCAGGTCTTACTCTTTGCCATCCCATGGCCTATAGCCCACCATGCTCCCCTGGCCATGGGATTTTCCACACAAGAATACTGGAGCTGGTTGCCATTTCCTTCTTCAGGGGATCTTCCCGACCCAGAGATTGAATCCCCATCTCTTTTGTCCCCTGAATTGGCAAGTATATTCTTTACCGCTCCATCCCCTGGAAAACTCTTTCACATGGGGGTTAGTAATAATAGAGGAGAATAATTTTGTGTGAAGAAAAGTTAAATCATTATTGGCATATAAGAAGCATGCTTTTTGATGAATATCCCTTTCAATTAATAGCCCTGCCTTATTCCCTGATTCAAGAACTAGATATTTATGACCATAATGCAAAATATCTATATTTACATTGATTGTTATTATCTTTATCTATGCTGTTATCTTTATCCATAGCTCTCAGGAAAGTCCACTGGGTCAAACAGGGAGTCATAAACAAAAGGTAAGATGGAAAATTTTGAAGTATAGATACCAGCTTTTTCTGATTTTTTCCACTTTTATTGCCTAAGATTTATTTATTAATATATATCAGTAGAAAATAGGAACTTCCATTTCACAAGTTCAAGATTATGTATGAAACATTGAATGTCACCTTTTCCCTCCACTCTCACCCCTCTTTAACCTGCTCAGTTGAGACCAGAGGGTGGGGCTGCCAGTCACAGAGTGTCAGCTGAGCAGGGTTTGTTGGCTGAGCTGATTGGTTGCAGGAGCTGAAACATCCAGACAAGTCATGACACTCACCACCCAAGGTTTGCTATGTATCTTGTGAATGTTTTCTAGCAACAAGGCAAAGCATCATGAAAAGGCTAGTGGACACTGTACTGGGGCTTTTGTTTGCCCAGGTTTGCTGTGAGTTGGGGTTGCCCCACAGGGGAATCTGAAGGAATGAGCAGCTTCTCTTTTGTTGAAGGTGGAAGAGGAGTTGACAAGTCCTGCAGACTTTCTATCCTTATCATTTATGGGGTTGGGGGTGTACTTTATGGGTTTTGCAGGAGCTCTGTGACCCTCACCTGTGACTGTTTTTCTTTCCTCATCAGGTGTGAGAGGGATGGATGTGGCGCAGAGTCCCCCAGCCCTGAGTCTCCAGGAGGGAGCCAGCTCTACTCTGCGGTGTAATTTCTCCACCTTCCCAAACAGTGTGCAGTGGTATTTTCAGAACCCCGGGGGCCGCCTCATCCTCCTGTTTTCCGTTCCTTCAGGGACAAAGCAGGAAGGAAGATTAAATGCCACCACAGTCCCTGCAGAACGCCGCAGCTCACTGCACATTTCCTCTTCGCGGACCACAGACTCGGGCATTTACTTCTGCGCTGCGCAGCACGGTGCTCCCCAGGCACCTGCAGCCTCTACACGAACCCTCCCGGGGCTCAGCCCCTCCTCCAGCCTCAGTCACACCGTGGGCCCCACAGGGCATTCGCAGTGCCCATTGTCTCTTACCTACACTGCTACAGTTTTAATCACAGACACTCTCCGCCCTACAGATTACGAACTTCGGTCTTTATCTTCCTTTCTCAATCTATATATCTCCTTCGGCACTAGAGACTTCTAACTTGGAAGTAGCAGAATAGCTGATAAGAGGACAAAATAAAATAAATATTTAACCATAGTATGCTGAACTCAAAAGTGGTAAAAAGTGAGAAGAATTCAGAGAAAAAAAAAATAACCTCAATGAAGTCGTTATCCTGATTAGTTAGCTCTCTCAAGAATGTTCAGATCTGCCTCACCAGAATGTGTCCCAAAGACACTTGCATCATCCCATCCTACGAGTGCAGCAAAGTGAGCAACAACAGTAAACCTTACTCAATGTTTAATATGAGCTTGATAACTTAGAAGAAAATTATTCTGGATGCAAGAGATCTTATATCCATTTCCATAGTCAAGGTCTTGGGAGAGTTGATTCCTTCTTGAGATCTAAGGAATCATCCATTTCCTTGCTTTTTTTAGCTTTTGAAGGCCAACTAAATTCTTTGGTTCCTGACTCCTTCTTAAATACTAGAACTTCTTGCTTCCCTCACCATAGCTCCTTCCTCTTTTGGAGTCAAATATGTTTCTGTCTCTGTCCTATAAGGTATAAAAAATATTAAACAGAAATTTCAGTCAAATAGAGTTGGGAGGGAGGGGAAACTCTCATGACGTGTGGACATAGTGGAGGGTAAAGGAAGATGAAAGATGCCTCTTACTTCCTGTCAAGGACTCAGCCAATGAAAAGCCGTGGGCTCTTGTTCACTGCAGCCCCTCGGCTTCCTTTTTCAATTTACATTGTCTTAAGTTCTTTTCAACAATGTCTTACAGTTTTCAGAGAACAGGTCTTTCACCTCATTGATTAAATTTATTTCTAGGTATTCTTGATTCTTTTTAATTCAACTAGAGATTGGATTGTTTTCTTAAATTCTCTTTCTATTAGTTATCATTAGTATATAGAAATGCACAGATTCTGTATATTAATCTTGTATCCTGCAACTTTATCTTGTAATCAACTTTGTTGATTGTTTATATTAGTTTTTTTGGCGGCATCTTTACAATTTTCTATATATAGCATCATGCTGTCTGTAATTAGAGACAGTTTACCTCTTTCTTTTCAACTTGGATGCCAATTATTTCTTTTTCCCATCTGATTACTGAGACTAGGACTTCCACTACTATGTTGAATAGAAATGGTGAGAGTTGCATCCTTGTCCTGTTACTGATCTTAGAGAAAAAGATTAAGTTTTTTACCATTTAGTATGATGTCAGCTGTAGATTTGTAACAAATGGTCTATTATTTCAAGGCATGCTCTCTTTATACCAAATATGTTGACAGTTTTTATCATGAATGTTAAATCTTGTCAAAATCTTTTTCTGCATTTATTGACATGGTCATGTAATTTTTATCCTTTATATTCTATTGACATGGTATATCACCTTGCTCGATTTGTGGATAGTGAACCATCATTGCACACCTGAAATAAATCTCTTGATCATGATGCATGATTCTTTCAAGTTTTGTTGAATTCAGTGTGCTACTATTTTGTTAAGAATTTTTGCATCTATATTCATCAGAAATATTGGCCTGAATTTTCTTTTTTGTAGAATCTTTGTCTGATTTTTGTATCAGGATATTGAACCTCAGAGAATGAGAGTGAGAACATTTCCTCATCTTTGATTTTTAGGAATAATTTGCAAAGGGTGGGTACTAATTTTTCTTTAAATATTCAGTTGAATTTCCTCTTGAAGCATATGGCCCTGGATTTCTGTTTCTCAGAAATTTTTTGATTACTGGTTCAACTTATTCACTGGTAATTGGTCTGTTCAAATTTTCTTTTTCTTTCATATTCCGTCTTGGAAGACTGTGTGTGTCCAGGAATGTATCGCTTTTACAGTCATATTTTTAGGCATTAGGACTTGAATAACTTTGGGAGTCCTTTTTCAGGCTACCACATTTATTACAGCAACTCTGGCTATCCGTTTTCCACCCCTCTGGCACTTGCTGTTGTCTGCTTGTTTATTTGCCTAGTGACTTGATTATTTCAGGTAAGCTAATTTTTCCCATAGTGTACAGCCTATGATGTTGTTCCTCAAAGGATATAGTCTTGGGTACATTTTCAGACATCCTAATGCAGTAGTGGGTTAGCAAGGCTCTTTAACAGTCTTTTTCTCTAATTTCTATGCTAGACTATTTGCTTCTGTTTGTATTCAGTCAGTTCAGTTCAGTCACTCAGTCATGTCCGACTCTTTGTGACCCCATGAATCGCAGCACGCCAGGCCTCTCTGTCCATCACCAACTCCCAGAGTTTACTCAAACTCATGTCCATAGAGTCATTGATGCCATCTAGCCATTTCATCCTCTGTCGTCCCCTTCTCCTCCTGCCCCCAATCCCTCCCAGCATCAGGGTCTTTTCCAACGAGTCAACTCTTCATATGAGGTGGCCAAAGTGTTGGAGTTTCATCTTCAACACTAGTCCTTCCAATGAACACCCAGGACTGATCTCCTTTAGGATGGACTGGTTGGATCTTCTTGCAGTCCAAGAGACTCTCAAGAGTCTTCTCCAACACCACAGTTCAAAAGCATCAATTCTTTGGCACCTAAGCAATAGACTCCACTAATTGCTGGCTGATTTTTTTCAACAAGGCTATGAAACCATTAATTGTTCTCAGGACTCATCTAATTAAATCAAGCCTGTTTGCAGAGACAGCCTTTGAAACTTTTCTTTGGGGTCTTCTGACCAGAGAGGACTTTTCCTAGCTCTCCCCTTTCCTGTACTTTCTGTTAAGATTTTAAGTTGTTGTCTATGAATTAACTTGTTGCTCTCATTGAGTTGCCAGCCTTCTCTTAATTGTTTACCATAAGCATCTCCATTGTTTCCAACAGCACCCTTAAACTTGGGTTTCCCAATGATGGTTTAAAATAAAGCCTTCTCAAAGGGAGACCTTTGTTTTTACAGCTGCTTCTCTCCATGGGCACAACACCTGAGCTACTGCTCTGGACCTGTAATAAGGGACAGTTGGCTGCTTGTTTCAGAGTGACATCCCTGTGTTATGAGAAGCGTGATGGAAGGGAGCAGTAGCCTCTTGTCTTCTTGACTTGCCTTTGCCAGCATGAAATCACCACTCTATGAGCTGGGATGAGAGCGAGAGGACCCAGTATCCTCAGCCTACCATGCCTGACATAGAACCTCTGTGCTGTAAGTGAGGTGAGAAGTGGCCATAGAGCTGTTAGCTTTTCTTGTTTGTAACACAGTTTCTGTAACACAGGCCTGGGGGAGGTAAGGAAGGACAGCAGTCAGCCCCTATGTAGGAGATACGATAGCCCTGCGCTGCGGACTGGAGGGAGGAAGAGCCTTGTGTCCTTGGTTGTGTCCACCTTGAGTAGAACTTCCATCATCTTGAGGTGGGGCCGGGGAGTGGGTCATGGTACAATTGCCACAGATTCTTTCTGCTGTCATGGAGATTTAGTAGATTTTATGAATAAATGTGTCTCTATTACCCTTTTTATATGCTGTATAACCTAAATACTATGTCCAGTGGTTTAGTTTCTTAAAAATAATTTTCATCTGTTTTAACTGTTTTTTTGGAGAGAGTATCCATAAATCAACTCACGAAGTCATTCTGGAAGGTACAGTCTGCTATTTACATTATCAGCACCAATAGAATAGGTTTAGACAGAATATAATCAAAAGTTGAGCTTTTCTTTGAGACTCATTGGCTTTCTCCATTGACAAAGAAAGTTGTCTTCTTGTCTTTAGTCTAAACCTGCCACAAAAATAATTCTACCATGGATCTCCATATTAACACAATCATGTTTTCTGAGAGTACTAATATTGAAAAACAGGAATATCATATCTTTTCTGAAACACTAGTTATATTTAGAGCTATTATCCATAGTATAAAGGTGTGAGGGGGGATAGGGATGGGGAATACATGTAAATCCATGGCTGATTCATATCAATGTTTGACAAAAACCACTACAATATTGTAAAGTAATTAGCCTCCAACTAATAAAAATAAATGGAAAAAAAAGAGAAATACTCCAAAGAGGTAAGAAAGATTAACAGTCATATCTTCCAAATTTTGACTCTTCAACAGAAAGCACCATTAGTGTTGGGTTTTTATAATATCTAATATTAGTGTATCAAAGATAGCATAATTATGAGAAGTAGTATAATTTTTCACTAATGAAAATAATGGACAAGTTGTTTAAATACTCTCTGCCTTGGGTCCTCTTCCTCAGACTTAGACCTTGAGAGGAAGATCCACCAGGTTCCTCTGACCGTGGGATTTTCCGGGCAAGAATACTGGACTGGGCTGCCATTTCCTCCTCCAGGGGATCTTCCTGACCCAAGGATCGAACTGGAGTCTCTTAGGTCTCCTGCCTTGGCAGGCGGCTTCTTTACCACTAGCACCGCTTGGGAAGTCCACTGACTAGGGAAAAGGCAAAGGCCAAACAAGAGGAAGGTTTCAGATGCTCCTGATGTTCTGTCTGCCTGGTTCTGTGGAGAGTGCTAGAGCACATATCAGACTATACTGTACCACTTAGACAAGAGAATTGGATAGTCCCAGAAATCAGTTATTATCTAAGCTCCTGGCAGCAAAACACAAAGAACTTGGGGACTGAGCACAGATGAGGTTTCTGAGAAAATTTGAGCAAGGTACCAACAATGCCTAATATAGCCACTGTAACATTTATTCCTTGGAACAGTCCTGCAGGTTTCACTGCTTTTGTTCAAGTCAAATTCTCCAATGTCCACATTTGTGTTTGAACTTTCTTTGCCTATCCAACCAACCCTCATCTCTTTCTAGCCACACTTCTCTGCTTCCTAAGTGATGTCTTCACACTTCTCTGCTCCCTAAGTGATGAAGAACATTTTCCACTCACAAACCCATGTTTCTCTCCTAACCCTGGATATTTTCCTCCCCAACCTTTCCTTCAGGCCTCTTACACTTTGACCCTTGATATTGCTTCTCTTATTCACTATATTTTCCAGAATCATCTTCACCATCCAGAGGTGGTGGATTGTTTTATTCTCTCTCTGATAAAATATCAGCAGAAATGGTCATGTGATCTTAAGGATATCAGAAGCTGAGGGACATCTGTGATACCAATGTGTGTGAAGGAAGAGACAGAGTATGTGAATGTCTTAAATCTGTACAGATTCATAATTTAAAACTCACTTTTTATACTTCAACCCTTATCAAAAGTATCCTGAGCAACCTGAATGTCAGCTTAGGATCCATGATCACCTTGGAACTATTCCATTTGCTTAATTTATATTTTAGGAAAAGTATAAGTTGAACTTGATTGGTTTTCTATCATTTTTTTAGGGTCATGTAAAATGTGGACACATCTGCAAGATTGTGTCAAAATTGAAGTTCCATCATGGCAAAAGGGCTATATATTCTCTCTGTTTGGATCTATGACTTGTCTTATAACGATATATATTATGCTTCTGTGTATCTTCAATAGACTTTATTAGTATTTATAATAAAAAAGAAATACCCCTCTGCACACTAATTTGTAACTTCATGGGAGTCTCTCTCTTTCCCATTGTAAAATAAAGTAATCTCCATTAACATATCATGCTCTCCTGATATATGAGTTTTCCTAGGAGGTGTTAAGAAAAGGAAGAGGTAGACAGTGGGAAAGAAATTCTAACCTGATCTTTACCCATGTGTAAGCAGAGTATTTGTGATTCCCAGTGAAATTAATTTACAGCAATTCTAGTCTCAATATGGGGAATACTTTCCTTGACAGAGATAGGTTTAAGTGAAAGCACTTGTAAGAAGATGAGGTCTGCTGAAAGCATTAGAGCAGATGTGAACTTAAAGTCAGAGTTCTAGCTGGTTGAGAAGACCAGAAGAGGAACTTGAGTTGTTACTGACCTTTGGTGCCAAGAACAATGGACAAGATTCTGGGAGCATCATTTTTACTTCTGTGGTTTCAATTAGATTGTGGGTTCTGGTGGACAAAAACTAAGATATCTCATTAATAGAGGGAATGAGAAATTTGGGGAATGGACAAATTCATGCAGATAGGAACTTTAAGAAGGAAATATTAATTTGTGGACCTAATGGCTTTTTATCTCTTTAAACAGGAGTGGGTGGACAAGAGAAGGAAAAAAGTGACCAACAGCAGGTGAAACTATCAACCTTTGATAGTCCAGGAAGGAGAGATTTCCATTCTGAACTGTAGGAGAGGAGTACATTTGACACTTCCCATGGTACAGTCAATACGCTGGTAAAGGCCTTGCATTCTTGATAGCCATAGGCTCAGTTATGAATAAAAAGGAAGATGGAAGACTCACAGTTTTCCTCAGTACAAGTGCCAAACAGCTCTCATTGCACATCACAGCTTCCCAGCCTGGAGACTCAGCACCTACTACTGCAGCAAGTGCACAGTGCTCCCCGGGCACCTGTAGCCTGTGCCCAGGTCTGCAGCTGAGGCTCCAGACCCACCTTGCCATTTAGATAAATATGCACACACACACTGATTTGTGCATGAAAAGTCTTAATACATTTAAGGAACCTGAAATTGTATAGAATCTATTCTTTGATCAAAATTGGAATTAACTTAGAAAATCAATAGCAAAAAGATATCTTTAGAAATTCCCAAGTATTTGGAATTTGGGCATTAAACTTTAAAAAAAAACCCATAGGTTAAAGAAACAATTAGTGGGCTATAAGAAAATATTTTGAAGGAAAATATAGTGAGAACACATACATACATTTATGAGATACAGTTAATATTTTACATAGGAGAGATTTATCTTTTTAAATGCTTATACTGCTAAAGAAAAAAGACTGAGAAAAAAATTATGTAAGCTTTCAACAAAAAAAAGAAGAAAAATTACAACTAATGTAAACTGAAACAAGAACATAATAAAAAATGTCAATTGGTAAAATAGAAAGAAAATTATAGGAATAACTATGAGATACCAAGTTAATTTTGTGAAAATCATTAATAAGATATACAGTCCTAGGTAAAATCATCATGATGAAAAAAGAGAAAGCACAAATTATAAATATAAGGAATGAAAAGTAAGCAATAATACAGATGCTACAGTGTTAATCAGATAAACTCACTCTGGTGTCTACCTGAAACTATTACAGCATTAATTGGCTATACTCCAATATAAAATAGAAAGTATAATAAAAAATACAAAAAGGATCATAAAACTCTTAACAAGTATATGCCACTGAGTTATCCCATGTGGGGATGTGAGGAAAGTTGGGAAATCTGACTTTTTCACAAAGGTGCAATGACAATTCAATGGAGGAATGATAGAAGCAAATGGTTTGGGGACAACTGGATATGTTCCTAGGCAAGTAGCTGAAACTTGGCCTAAACCTCACACCTTATACAAAAATTTAAGGAGAATCTCAAAATGGACCATACCTCCACGTGTGAAATATAAAACTATGAATCCTTTTGAAAAAAAGAAAATCTTCAGGACCAATTGTTAGACAAAATGATTTTTGTCACGACACTGAAATCACAATCCATAAAAAATAAACTTATTTCATCAAAATTAAAAGTGCTTGCTCTGTGAAAGATACTATTTAAGAGAATGAAAAAGACAAATCACAGAATGGCAGGAAATATTTTCACAATGTATTTTCATCAAAGGATGGTATTCAGAATACAATGTACTGTCTAAACTCAGCAGGAAGAAAACAAGCAATCTAACTGAAAAACGAACAAAAGGTTCACCCAGACACTTCATGCAAGAACTTTGTATTAGAGAAATAAGCATGTAAATAAGCATGTAAACAGATGTTCAACATCATTAACCATCAGGGAAATGCAAATTAAAGTCACAATGAGATACCAGTCCACATCTTTCTTAACGGCTAAAATGAAAAATACTGATGATACCAAGTTCTGGCAATGATGTAGGGAAGCTGGACCACTCATACACTGCTGGTGGGAAAATGGTACAGTCATTCTGGAAGAGAGGTTAAGAGTTACACATAAACTTAAATATTCACTCACCTTACAGCTCAGCAATCATATTCCTTTATGAGCATTTATACTTGAGAAATGAAAAACATGTTCACACAAAAATCTGTAAATGAATACTAATGGCAGCTGTACTTGTGATGGCCAAAAGCTGGAAACCAGCCAAATGTTCTTCATTGTGTGAATAGATAAATATGCTGTGGTACACCCATACAATAAAATATTACTTATAGATCTATCTCAACTTGAAATAGGGTTAAGTCTCAATAAACCAATTTAAGTTGAAAATATCATAAGTAGAAAATGAATATAATAAGCATTGTGAATGAGAGTTTAGCCTAGCCTAAACTTAAAGTTTTGTACTGAAAGTGAAAAACAGAGTGGTTGTACAAGTGCAGAATGGTGGTAAGTGTACCAGGTGTTTACCTGCATGATCCCAGGGCTGACGGAGAGCTCAGCTTGCTGTTGCTGTTCTGCATCTTTAGAGAACGCCATGCAGCATGTCACCAGTATAGGGAAAGATAGAAATTGAAAATACAAAGCATGGTTTCTAGTGAATAACGACACCATACATTCTAGTGAATGTATATATATCTTTCTCATAACCATAAAGTCAAAAATCTTAAGTTGGTCCATCATAAGCTGGGGACAGTCTGTAGTGATTAAAAGAAATACACTATTGATACACGCAATAGCCTAGATGAACCTCAATGGTGAGTGAAAAAAGTATCTTGGAAGACTACATGGTACATGCTTACACACTATATTATTACAATTGCATACTTAATGTATGAGTTTACTTTTACAGCAGTCTCAAAAGGACAAAATATAGAGGACAAAAGATCAGTAGTTTCTGGGGGTTATCACGAGTTGCAGGGGTGGAGATAGTATGAAAATCATTTTCTCTAGAGATGGAACAATTCTGTATCATGACTTTTGTAATGGTATAAAAACCTACACCTGTGATAAAATTTCATAGAGCTATGCATAAAAAAGTGCATATAAAACTAATGTATCATATTATTATTTGTATTTTAAAATCTTTTATCAATATCAATTTTCTGGTATATATAATGTATATAATTGTTATATATAAATATATATGCTACATGTACAATCTCATGCTGCTGCCCAGGCTGCTGTGAGCATTCATGATCTCTTCTTTGAAGATACAAGCAAATCAAGGCATCAGCTGCCTGACAGCACTCAGAGGTGAAATGGGACAGGGGAGAAGACATCTCAACTAAATCTGCACTCTCCTCCGTGTATCAGTCATTAACGACACCACTCAAGGAGCTTAAAACCAAGGAATTGACACTGTTTCAAAGACCTTTTCTGTACTTTCTTTTCTATTATCTATATGTCTTTGATTCTTTTTATCAATTCATCCATTAAAATGATGAAACCAAATGGAAGTTTGACCGCTATATTCTAAATGAACGTGTCAGTTCAGTTCAGTTCAGCTCAGTTCAGTTCAGTTGCTCAGTTGCTTCTGACTCTTTGAAACCCAATGGACTGTAGCTTGCCAGGTTTCCCTGTCCGTCACCAACTCCCCGAGCTTACGCAAACTCATGTCCCTTGAGTTGGTAATGCCATGCAACCATCTCATCCTCTGTCATCCCCGTCTCCTCCTGTGTTCAATGAACATGCAACAGTTTACAAAACATCATGCATCACCATCTATGGTGTAGATACTGCTTGTAGATACTAAGTTTTGTTAGAGTGCATTATAATACTTTGGAACAGAAAGGTACAGCATGCTTATCTAAAATGTATTTTGCAAGAAGAAAAAGTAATAAGCAACTAACTAGTGAGACTGAACAATTTGGGCCAGTGGGATAGAAAATGTGACATGAGGACAATTCCAAGACACATGATCTAATAAGTACAATTCTACTTGTGGGGGCAATGAGACTGAATATTCTGATCCTTCTCAAAATCTAATAAATAAGACTCAATATCAAGTTTCAAAAGTATAATTATTTTATTCCTGTCATAAATTCATATAAGCACAATCAATAGAATAGAATCTTAAAGTCAGAAGAACTGATTTTTTGTTATCATTTGATATCAAAGCAATTTTACATATTGAAAAAACTAAGTAGAGCCCTAAAACTCAGAAAAAAGTACTTTAAAAATTTTGGATGAGACTACATTTCACCAAGAAGACCAAAGATCTCTGAGGTTTTAAATAAAGTACTTAGATTCTGGATGGAGCAATATAACTGTAGGTTAAATAAATGACTAGTAAAGTAGATTACAAGAAGGGTTCGTAGCTTATAATAAATTTTATTTTAGATCTGTTCATGTTGCAGCAAATGGCATTATTTTATTCTTTTTTTTATAGCTGAATGGTTTCATCATGGGTTTCCCTGGTGGCCCGGCTGTAAAGAATGCAGTTGCCAATCAGGAGACACGAGTTTGACCCCTGGGTCAGGAAGAACCCCTGGAGAAGGAAATGGTATCCCACTCCAGTATTCTTGCCTGCGAAATCCCATGGACAGAGCAGTCTGGAGGGCTACAGTCCATGGGGATGAAAAACAGGCGGACACGACTTAGCAACTAAACAACAACGGCAACAATTTCACTAAGCACATGTTCCATCCACTCCTCTGTTGACGGATATTTCATTAGACACAGGTTCCATCCACTCCTCTGTTGACGGATATCCCATTGTGCTGTACAGCAGAAGCTAACACAGCACTGTAAATCAACTATACTCTAATAAAAAGTTCAAAAACAAAAAGCAAATGCTGTTTTAAATGGAATGGCAAAATTACTGTGTTGAATAATTATCAGCGAATGTCACCTACTTTGTTCCTCAATTCCCCTCAGCTCAAACCTTTATTACTAACTGCTTTTGTGAAGCCCCTTTTCAGGATCAGCCTGACTTAATTACCAGTGAAAGAAAAATTAAGAAAGTAAAAGTTTGTGGTAAGTCAGACTTTTTTTCCCACCTGTGCACAGACTACATGACGTATGTAAATGACAATCCCCACTTCCTGTTTGAAGGAGTCACACAGGACCTGAGGTTATATGTATACGTGCTGCCAGGAGCACAAAGACACTCTCAGCTTGAGGCAAAACTGAGCACAATTGTGCAGGGGAATCCATGCCTCATGCTGCTCTCCAGTCTGCTCTGGGTGTCCCTGGCCTTCATCTTCTCTGGTAGGGATGCTCCCACAGATGGGTGCACGTGTTCAGGGTGAAAGGACTGCACACAGGCACGTGGTGCTTCACAGGGACTTGGGGAGGAAAGGAGGACTGGAGAAAAGCAAGCATCTTATGATTTCAGTTGGTTTTGGGGGGCGGTGGCCCTAAATGAGTCTAATTCCTACATTATTTTATTCACTGTTTCATCTCTGTTTTCTGATTTTCCCCCACAGGATCCACTGTAGCCCAGAAAGTTATTCAAGACCAGCCAGACATATCCAGTCGAGTTGAAGAGTCAGTTACCCTGAACTGTCGATATGAAACAAGTCAGAGCAGTTACACCAATTTTTGGTACAAGCAACTTCCCAGTGGAGAGATGATTTTCCTTACAAGGGGTGGCCGTTACTCTATAAATGTTGAGAGATCACGTAAATCATCCAGCCTCACCATTTCAACCTTACAATTGGATGATTCTGCAAAGTACTTCTGTGCTCTCTGGGAACTCACAGTGCTTGAAGCAATAGGAAAAGCTGAACAAAAACCCCCAAGCTTAATAAGAGAGAGCCTCTCTGCTGTAGGACCCAGGCTGAAATACACACCTGCAGATCCCAGACAATAAATGGTAGTCCTGTGGTTGCTTCATCTGTGGTCTGGATCAGAAGCTTTAATTCTAAATAAAAGCTCCTTCCGTGTCATATGGAAGCAGGTGTCCAGTGTAACTTTCTACTGATACATTCTCCTCTTGAATTTTTGACTTTAAATCAACCATACAGAACATGTGTAAAGTTGTCTAAATTTGAAAACTTGCCCCATAATAATGTAAAATGACACTTTCACCTAAAGATCTTTACATCACAAATCTTGATATAGTATCTGAAATTGTAATGAAAATCCATTCCTTAGTTCTTTCCTTTTAGGGCTTCCCAGGCACTAGGGGTAAAGAACTTGCCTGCCAATGCAGGAGACGTAAGAGACACAGATTTGATCCTTGGTTTGGGAAGTTACACTGGAGGAGGGCATGGCAACCCACTCCAGTATTCTTGCCTGGAGAATCCCTTGGACAGAGGAGCTTGGTGGGCTATAGTCCATAGGGTCACAAAGAGTAGGACATAACAGAAGCAACTTATTATACAGCCCTTTTCTCTTTGATCATATCAGGGCATATTCAGAGATAGAGAACTACCAATGATGTAGAGTAAGAGATTAGTTATAAGGATTATTCTACTTCTCTTGTGGCTCAGCTGGTAAAGAATTCGCCTTCAATGCAGGAGACCTGAGGAGAGTCCCTTGGACTGAAAGATCAAACCAGTCAATCTTAAAGGAAATCAGTCCTGAATATCCTTTGGAAGGACTGATGTTGAAATTGAAACTCCAATACTTTGGCCACCTGATGCGGAGAACTGACTCATTGGAAAAGACCCTGATACTGGGAAAGATTGAAGACAGGAGGAGAAGGGGATGACAGAGGATGAGATGGTTGGATGGTATCACCGTCTCGATGGACATGAGTGTGAGCAAGCTCTGGGAGCTGGTGATGGACAGGGAGGCCTGGTGTGCTGCAGTCCATGGGGTCACAAAGAGTCAGACACCACTGAGTGACTGAACTGATAAGGATTATTCACTGGCAGGGGCTAGAGCCTGTGGAAGAGTCTGTTCCATTTGTATTCCAACACTAAATACAGATGAAAAATGTTATATCTGTATCTGGTGTTGTGTCTGAATTCACTGAAAGTCAACCAGAGTAACATTTGTGAAGGAAAGTTGGATGTGGACAAAAGCATGGACAAACTGTGACATGTGTGGAAATATATGAGGACAATGGAACCCACAAGATACACCGAACCTTGTCTTTTTCTCTTACCTCCTTTAGGCTCAAAGAACTGGGTGACTTTCAGGAGAAGTGGATGTCAGTTGCCATCATGCTACAAGCATACTTAGTCAAAGACAAAGATAACATGAGTAAGAGATCTGGTGGAAGGTCGAGGAGTTGTGAGTCAACAATAAATTGAACTACCTGATCAGCAAAAACATTATGAGTTGCCATAGTCCCTGGAGCCCTGCACCAACCTGTGGAAAATAGAAACCTGGCTACTGCATCACAAGTACTTTCCAAATCTTACTCAGACATCTTTCATGGTGAACCATAAATGAGAAGAATACAGGGAAGCAAGCTCTGGGAAACAGATATCCAGATAGTTAAGTTGAGACAGTACAAAGCCACCATAATAGCTTAACTAGTTATCTTCATTCCTTGTTAACTAAGAATTAATCATTACCTTTTTGAGGAACAAAACTTTCTGATAAGGAAAACAGGAAAATTATGATTCTTGTTCAGTTCAGTTCAGTCGCTCAGTCATGTCCAACTCTTTGCGACCCTATGAACTGCAGCACACCAGGCCACCCTGTCCATCACCAACTCCTGGAGTTTACCCAAACACATGTCCATTGAGTCGGTGATGCCATCCAACCATCTCATCCTCTGTCCTCCCCTTCTCCTCCTGCCCTCAATCTTTCCCAGCATCAGGATCTTTTCATATGAGTCAGCTCTTCGCATTGGGTGGCCAAACTATTGGAGTTTCAACTTCAACATCAGTCCTTCCAATGAACACCCAGAACTGATCTCCTTTAGCATGGATTGGTTGGATCTCCTTAAAATCCAAGGGACTCTCACGAGTCTTCTCCAACACCACACTTCAAAAGCATCAATTCTTCAGTGCTCAGCTTTCTTTATCATCCAACTCACATCCATACAAAACCATAGCCTCGACTAGATGGACCTTTGTTGACAAAGTAATGTCTCTGCTTTTTAATATGCTGTCAGTTTGGTCATAACTTTCCTTCCAAGGAGTAAACTTCTTTTTGTTTCATGGCTGCAATCACCATTTGCAGTGATTTTGGAGCCCAGAAAAGTAAATTCAGCCACTGTTTCCACTGTTTCCCCATCTATTTGCCATGAAGTGATGGGACCAGATGCCATGATATTAGTTTTCTGAATGTTGAGCTTTAAGCCAACTTTTTCATCCTCCTCTTTCACTTTCATCAAGAGACTCCTTAGTTCTTCTTCACTTTCTGCCATTAGGGTGGTGTCATCTGCATATCTGAGGTTATTGATATTTCATCCAGCAATCTTGATTCCAGCTTGTGCTTCTTCCAGCCCAGTGTTTCTCATGATGTACTCTGCATATATGTTAAATATGCAGGGTGACAGTATGCAGCCTTGACGTACTCCTTTTCCTATTTGGAACCAATCTGTTGTTCCATGTCCAGTTCTAACTGTTGCTTCCTGACCTGAATACAGGTTTCTCAAGAGGCAGGTCCGGTGGTCTGGTATTCCCATCTCTTTTAGAATTTTCCACAGCTTATTGTGATCCACACAGTCAAAGGCTTTGGCATAGTCAATAAAGCAGACATAGGTGCTTTTCTGGAACTGTCTTGCTTTTTCGATGATCCAAAGAATGTTGGCAATTTGATCTCTGGTTTCTCTGCCTTTTCTAAATCCAGCTTGAACATCTGGAAGTTCATGGGTCACATATTGCTGAAGCCTGGCTTGGAGAATTTTAAGCATTACTTTACTATCGCGTGAGATGAGTGCAATTGTGTGGTAGTTTGAGCATTCTTTGGCATTGCTTTTCTTTGGGATTACAATGAAAACTGACCTTTTCCAGTCCTGTGGCTACTGCTGGGTTTTCCAAATTTGCTTACATATTGCGTGAAGCACTTTCCCAGCATCATCTTTTAGGATTTCAAATGGCTCAGCTGAAATCCCATCACCTCCACTAGCTTTGCTCATAGTGATGCTTCCTAAGGCCCACCTCACTTCACATTCTAGGATGTCTGGCTCTAGGTGAGTGATCACACCATCGTGATTATCTGGGTCATGAAGATCTTTTTTGTACTGTTCTTCTGTGTATTCTTGTCACCTCTTCTTAATGTCTTCTGCTTCTGTTAGGTCCCTACCATTTCTCTCCTTTTCTGAGCCTATCTTTGCATGAAATGTTCCCTTGGTATCTCTAATTTTCTTGAAGATATCTCTAGTCTTTCCCATTTTATTGTTTTCCTCTATTTCTTTGCACTGATCACTGAGGAAGGCTTTCTTATGTCTCCTTGCTATTCTTTGGAACTCTGCATTCATATGGGTATATCTTTCCTCTTCTCCTTTGCTCTTCGCTTCTCTTCTTTTCAAAGCTATTTGTAAGTCCTCCTCAAACAGCCATTTTACTTTTTTGCATTTCTTTTTATTGCAGATGGTCTTGATCCCTGTCTCCTGTGCAAGGTCACGATCCTCTGTCTATAGTTCATCAGGCACTCTGTCTATCAGATCTAGTCCCTTAAATCTATTTCTCACTTCCACTGTATAATCAGAAGGGATTTGATTTAGGTTATACCTGAATGATCTAGTGGTCTTCTCCACTGTCTTCAATTTAAGTCTGAACATGTTTCCTGTTAATATGATGCAATTATTCTTCATTCAACCAAAACAAGCTCTCTCCTTCAAAGAGAATACTGAGTTCATTTATCCATTTACAGGTGATGTTCTTTCCTCATCTAGCCGAATCACACTCTCACATTGAATTCTGTATCTTAACTACTGAGATACACTGAGATGTAAGATTAAATTGTAGTGGCATGTTTTCTTTTACCACAGGCAGGCAAAGAGGAGAGAGAAGCTAAAAAATGGTTAATGTATACATAAATATATACCCGTAAAATGAAAATAATTTTATAACTATTATAGCTTTTGTTACTGCAAATGACCACATGATTGTAACTGGTATTTATAACTACCTCATCAATTACCCATTCCATAAGCCCTTTATCATAGCAGGAATCTCCACTCACTGTTGTACTTGACTTCCTATAAAGCAAGCTCCTTATTCAGGAGCAGTGCTATGTGAAAAATCTTAAAGATGAATAAAGAATTCTACAAGTTCACCACTGTGGTTTTGGCAGAAGTTTGCAAGGCACTGAAGACAAATCCAAGGGTCTAATTTAGTGGAAGAAAATCTTGCTAGTAGTCAGGAGAAACCCATATGTTGTGTTCTGGGAAACATCATTAAGAATGACACCTGAGTTCTCATCACAAGCAATGGCAGTCACAATAGGAAAGAGTTCTCAAAGTTTTTAAAGAAAACAAAACTGTCAAGGAAGCTTCTTATGAGCATGAAAGTATATTTTTAGATTGTCATTTTTGTTAAAAAATCACTGCTAAGAGAGTACAAAGTCAATGCGATTGGAAGGCTATATATGCAACCTACATTACTGAAACAGGAATCAAATGCAGAATATATTAAAAGATCATAAATCAATATGAAGTGAAAATAATTAATATGAAAGGCAAAATCTTGGAAATTCAATTCAGAAATATTATATCCAGTAGTAGCTAGTAAACATGCAATATGCCCTTGATTTTACTATTTTTAAGGAAACCAAAATCAAGCCTCACCAGATTCATCTGTGTCCTTTCAGCACCCTGAGTGTATCAATGTAGTTAGCTGGCTATCACACCAAAAGGATAAGGAAAAATAATGACTATCTCCAGGAAAGTAAGTGATAAAGTAAATGTCCTAGAAGCTTCCACTACTGAACTGATGTGGGGGGAAAAAGCAGCTCACAAGCTTGGCCATTAAAGGAAAAGAAGGTTTTAGTAGAATAAAGAGAGTTGATATTTATTGAGCTTACTCTATGTAAGGCACTGTAGGATGCATTTCCAATTCATTATCTAATTTAAATATCAAAACCTTATGGGGCAGGTTTTTATTATTCCAATTATTATCATCTTTGAGAAATGAGACACAACTTTCCTGTCTGTGAAAAGTGACTCAAATCTTTATTGTCATCCAGAGTGTACCATTTACAGTGCTCCTTGGAGAAGATTTGGATATGAGGAAGGCTTGACCCAGCACAGGATGAATGGATGTCTCAGTGCCAGTGACAGTTTGAGTTTAAACCAGAACCTAAAGAGATCTCTGAAGAATGGTTCTATCAAGATCTACAAGACTTTCTAGAACTACAACAAAGAAAACATGTCCTTTTCATCATAGGGGATTGGAATGCAAACATAGGAAGTCAAGAGATACCCGGAGTAACCGGCAAGTTTGGCCTTGGAGTACAAAATGAAGCAGGACAAAGGCTAGCAGAGTTTTGCTAAGAAAACACACTGGTTGTATCAAACAACACGACAACCCACCCTACACATGGATATCACCAGAGCGTTAATACAGAAATCAGATTGGTTATACTCGTTGCAGCCGAAGATAGAGGAAATCTATACAGTCACAAAAAGAAAATCTGGAGCTGACTGTGGCTAAGATCATGAACTCCTTATTGCAAAATTCAGGCTTACACTGAAGAAAGTATGGAAAACCACTAGACCATTTAGGTATGACCTAAATCATGAACCTTATGATTATAAAGTGGAGGTGACAAAAAGATTCAGGGATTAGATCCCATAGACGGAGTTCCTGAAGAACTGTGGTTGGAGGTTCATAACACTGTACAGAAGTCAGTGACTGAAACCACCCCAAAGCAAAAGAAATGCAAGAAGGCAAAATGTTTCTCTAAGAAAACAGCTGAGAAAATAAGTAAGAGATAAAGAAGAAGGGGAAAGATATAGCCAAATGAATGCAAAATTCCAGAGACTAGCACGAAGAGATAAGAAATCTTTCTTAAGTGAGCAATGCAAAGAAATAGCAGGGAACAATAGAATGGGAAAGACCATAGACTTCTTCAAGAAAATTAGAGCTACCAAGAGAACATTTCATGCAATGTTGGGCACAAAAAAGGACAGAAATGGCAAGAATCTAACAGAAGCAGAAGAGATTAAGAAGAGGTGGCAAGAATACACAGAAAAACTGTACAGAAAAGGTCTTAATGACCCAGATAACCAGGATGGTCACTCACCTAAAGCCAGGCATCCTGGAGTGTGAAGTCTAGTGGGCCTTAGGAAGCATTACTATAAACAAAGCTAGTGCAGATGATGGAATTCCAGCTAACCTTTTAAAGTCCTAAATGATGATAATGTTAAAGGGCTGTACTCATTCTGCCAGCAAATTTTGAAAACTCAGCAATGGTCACAGGAGTAGAAAAGGTTAGTTTTCATTCCAATACTAAAGAAAGGCAATACCAAAGAATGTTCAAACTATTGTACAATGAAACTCGTTTCATAGATTAGTAAGGTAATGCACAAAATTCTTCAAGTAGGCTTAAGCAGTATGTGAACCAAGAAACTCCAAATGTATAAGTTGGATTTAGAAAAGGCAGAGGAACCAGAAATCAAATTGCCAACATTCATTGAATCATAGGAAAGGCAAGGGAATTCCAGAAAAGCATCTACCTCTGCTTCACTGACTACACTAAAGCCTTTGAATGTGTGGATCACAATAAACTGGAAATTTCTTAGATAGATAGGATACTAGTACACCTTACCTGCCTCAGGTAACACTTAGAACTTAGAAGCAACACTTAGAACTGGACATGGAACAACATACCTATTCAATATTGGGAAAGGAGTGCATCAAGGCTGTATACTGTCCCTCGGCTTATTTAAATTGTATGTAGAGTACATCACACATCATGTGAAATGCTGGGTTGGATGAATCACAAGCTGGAATCAAGATTGTCAGGAGAAATACCAACAACCTCAAATATACAGATAATACCACTCTAATGGCAGAAAGAGAAAAGTAACTAAAGAGCCTCTTGATGAAGGTGAAGGAGGACAGTGACAAATTGACTTAAAACTCAACATTCAAAAAACTAAGATCATGGCATCTGATCCCATCACTTCATGGCAAATAGATGGGGGAAAGTGTAAGCAGTCACGGATTTTATTTTCTTGGGCTCCAAAATCACTGTGGAAGATGATTGCAGCCATGATATTAAAAGATGCTTGCTTCTTGGAAGGAAAGATATCACAAACCCACACAGCATATTAGAAACCAGAGAGATCACTTTGCCAAAAAGGTCCATAGAGTTGAAGCTGTGGTTTTCCAGTAGTCATGTATGGATGTGAGAGTTGGACGCTCAAAGAGGCTGAGAGCCGAAGAATTGAGCCTTTCTAATTGTGGTGCTGCAGAAGACCTTTGAGAGTTTCTTTGACAACAAGGATATCAAACCAGTCAATTCTAAAAGAAATCAACCCTGAATATTCATCAAAAAGAGTGATGCTAAAGCTGAAGCTCCAATACTTTGACCACCTGGTGTGAAGAGCAGACTCATTGAAAAGACCCTGATGCTGGGAAAGATTGAGGGCAGGAGGAGAAGGGGGTGACAGAGGATGAGATGATTGGATGGCATCATCCACACAATGGACATGAATTTGAGCAATCTCTTGGAGATAGTGAAGGACAGGGAAGTCTGCTGTGCTGCAGTCCATGGGGTCACGTAGAGTCAGACATGACTGAGTGCCTGAACAACAAAAAGACTTCCATTGAGCATTTATGAATGTTTCTTAAATGAACAAAGCATGATTACCATAACATTTACTGCCATGTCTTCAATAGAGTTTTCCTCAATCCTAGACTTGGATTTATTGTTTATTGTCCATTTTGTTCACAATTTACTGTTCATTTTGTTCACAATGATAATCCCCTGTTTCTACTATTGGAGCCTTTTGTTTGGCATGCATTCCATAAAATTGGAAGATTGTTTTCAGAATAATTTAAACAATTGTTCAACATAATTTTTTCATTAAATTCATGAAAAATGATTCATCAGCTCATTCAAGATACAAGTAATTCTTGAGTGCCTACTGTCTACCAAACTCTCTTATAAACATTGAGTTACATGGCCTTTGAAGTAAATTTTAAATATAGGAAGGTTAGAGACAAATGAATACTTAAAGAGATCAACAAATGAGAAGCATATGACTGCAGTAAAGCAGTCAAAGATAATTAAAGCACTTCAATGGAGTGTTTTGGAGAAGGAAATGGCAACCCACTGCAGTACTCTTGCCTGGAAAATCCCATGAATGGAGGGGTTGCAAAGAGTCGGACACGACTGAGTGACTTCACTTTCACCTTCACCTTCATGGAGTGTTTAGGACCAAGAAAATACAGATGAGTACAGAGGTATTACAAGTAAGATGTGTGAAGTGTGTGCTGAGATGCTTCAGTCGTGTCTGACTCTGCAAGTCATGGACTGTGTAGCCCACCAGGCTCCTCTTTCCAGTGAATTTTCCAGGCAGAATATTGGAGTGGGTTGCCATGGGCCCTTCTCCAGGGGATCGTCCTGATCCAGGGATTGAACCTGGGTCTCTTAAGTCTCCTGCATGGGCAGGTGAGTTCTTCACCACTCATGCCACCTGGGAAGCCCATTTACCTGCAAACTTGAGGGGTTTTTCAAAAAGTTGCTTGCTGATTTTTGGTCTGGATTTATATCTGCAGTTCTATTCAGTCACAAGAGGGGGCTGATTCATCTGAAAGCAGTGTTTCTGGGAGAAGGGAACAGACATTTATTTTCCATTGATGTGCCCCCCAAAAGGAAAAATAACCTACTTTCATCTTCTTTAGACAACTTGAGCTTTATTATCCCTTGTTGAATTTGTGTGGTCAAGGATTCAGGTTAGCCCAATAGCCTAAGCCCTTTCCAAGTACCTTCCTAACACGCTTTCCCATTTCCCTGCTCTGATTTTCCCTTCTTTTTTCTATTCATGATACTTTTTTTCCCCTCCTCCAACATTTTCTACCATTCACACCCACCTCCACACCACCTCCACTTTTTTTTCTCCTTATTTCTGTCAATTCCTCTGCCTTAGCATCCTTGCTATACAATATGCACAAGCACTGGCATAGGGAACATGAGAATTAAGGGCCACTGTTCAAGGAGGAAGTGAACACCATCTATGTCAATCAGTTAGTTTATTAAGAGCAAGTGCATGGAAAATGTTTACTTAGTTGGCAATAGATGCATGATTCCAAGAACCCTCACGAGCGCTGCTGCAAGTTCTAGGATGTGTAGCTATTAATCTCAATGTTATTACTATTTCCTGTCTCCCAGAGCACATCATTGCCTACTTTTGAATCTCCCATTAATTTTCTGGAATACGGATGGAAATTATCATCATTTTACACACAGAGCTCAGTACACTTTTCTGGGATTAAACATTGTACTCCTCAGGCTTCATGGAGCATCAGCCAGTCTCCTAAGAAGCAAATGAAAGACCAATAACTGTGCAGAGACATCATTGTGATCGGTGCTCCTTATCCAGAGCCAGGCTTTAAACTTCATAGGTGATCTCACTGTGAGCTGGGGATGCTTCACCATCTTCTGGGGATTTGACTAAAACCAGGGAGGAAGACAGAGATAAGGAACTGCTTGATCATTGGCTGAGAAGGTCCTGACAACACAGCAGTATCTGCGCTGGTTGTAAGTTTTTACTGACAGCTGTTGCCTCTGTTCTCTGGAACCTCCTCAAGCCAAGGATCAGACACAAGTCTGAGCTCTGGGCCCATGGTCCTAGCTTGTCCGTGAAGTATGAGGCTGGTGACTGGAGTAAGCGTGTTTCTGACCTTGGGTAAGTGCTCTGTGTCTACAAAGGGTGACTTGAGGGCAAAGGGCCACAAAGAGTCACTCACTCTCCACTCCCCTCCCTGTGCTGTAGTCAGCATCACAGTGATGGGACTGAGAAGTGATCTGTGGGCTTGCTAAAGAGGACCGTCTTCTACATTACAGTTTAAATCATAGCCACGATACCAGAAGAGTCCTTTCAGTAAGCTGGTTTTAAGAAATCTCTGGGCTTATTAAGCCAAAGACCCATGGAACAGGGCCTATGGAATCTCTGATTCTTGCCACGTATCTTTGGTCTCTATAATTTTGTTTTTGTTCGGTTGCCAAGTTGTATCCAGCTTTTTACAACCAAATGGATGGCAGTATGCCAGGCTCCTCTGTCCTCTACTCTTTCTCCTGAAGCATGCTCAAATTCATGTCCATTAAGATGGTGATGATGTTTAACCATCTCATCCTCTGATACCCCCTTCTCCTTTTGCCTTCACTCTTTCCCAGAATCAGGGTATTTTCCAATGAGTCAGCTCTTCTCATCAGATGGACAAAATATTGGAGCTTCAGTTTCAGCGTCAGTCTCTCCAATGAATATTTAGGGTTCATTTCCTTTAGGATAACTGGTTTTATTTCCTTGCAGTCCAATAATGAACATCAATAATATTTTTACAGGACATAAGTAGAAACACTGGAGTAGGGGTTAGGGCCAGATGGTTACAGGAGGCTTATGCCTTTGATCCATAGAATTACACTTATTTGTGCTCTGGAGTTAATTTGATTTCTTAACCCCCCAGGGACTGTGATTGACGCTAAGACCACTCAGCCCAGCTCCATGGATTGTCCTGAAGGAGAGGATGTGAACTTGCCTTGTAACCACTCTACTATTGGTGGAAATGACATTGGTATTGGCAAAATCCCAATCAGAGTCCACAGTATGTCATTCATGGCTTACGAGGCACAGTGAATAACAGCATGGCCTCTCTGACCATAGCTTCAGACAGAAAATCTAGCACCTTGGTCCTGCCCCAGGTCACCCTGAGAGACACCACTGTGTACTACTGCATCCTGAGAGAGGCACAGTGGGACAGATGGGGCTGCAACTGTGCAGTATCTCTGGTGGGAAGAAGGGGGGACACAGTGGGGGGAGTAGTCAAGAGAGCAAATCTAGAGTCATCTAGAAGGAGAGTCAGAGAGCAGTAAAAGATGAGGAAAATGAAGGGAATGAAACAGGGAGAAGACATACAAAGAAAAGGACAAGCAAGAAGTGCTTCATTGATTGATGTGGCTGAACGAATTATGGGTATACTAAGAATACTAATTGCAACATAGAAATAAAGTGAGATTTTTGCATCTATGTTCATCAGTGATGTTGGCCTGTAGTTTTATTTTTTTGTGGCATCTTTGTCTGGTTTTGGAATTAGGGTGACGGTGGCCTCATAGAATGACTTTGGAAGTTTACCTTCTTCTGCAATTTTCTGGAAGAGTTTCAGTAAGATAGGTATTAGCTCTTCTCTAAATTTTTGGTAGAATTCAGCTGTGAAGCCATCTGGTCCTGGGCTTTTGTTTGCTGGAAGATTTCTGATTAGAGTTTCGATTTCTGTGCTTGTGATGAGTCTGTTAAGATCTTCTATTTCTTCCTGGTTCAGTTTTGGAAAGTTATACTTTTCTATGAATTTGTCCATTTCTTCCAAGTTGTCCATTTTATTGACACAGGGCTGCTAGTAGTAGTCTCTTATGATCCTTTGTATTTTAGTGTTGTCTCTTGTGATCTCTCCATTTTCATTCTAATTTTGTAGACTTGGTTGTTCTCCCTTTGTTTCCTAATGAGTCTTGCTAACGGTTTGTCAATTTTGTTTATCTTTTCAAAAAACCAGCTTTTAGCTTTGTTGATTTTTGCTATGGTCTCTTTTGTTTCTTTTGCATTTATTTCTGCCCTAAGTTTTAAGATTTCTTTCCTTCTACTAACCATGGGGTTCTTCATTTCTTCCTTCTCTAGTTGCTTTAGGTTAGACCTAGGTTATTTGAATTTTTTTCTTATTTCTTGAGGTAAGCCTGTAATGCTATGAACCTTCCCCTTAGCATTGCTTTTACAGTGTCCCATAGGTTTTGGGAGCAAACAGAATCCAACAAAATATTTAAAAGTTCATACATCATGACCAAGTGGGCTTTATCCCAGGAATGCAAGGATTCTTTAATATGTGCAAATCAATCAATGTAATACACCACCTTAACAAATTAAAAGATAAAAATCGTATGATTTTCTCAATAGATGCATAAAAAGCCTTTGAGAAAATTCAACCTCCATTTATGAGAAAAACTCTCCAGAGAGCAGGAATAGAAGAAACATACCTCAACATAATAAAAGCTATATGCGACAAACCCAGAGCACACATTATCATCAATGGTGAAAAATTGAAAGCATTTCCCCTGAAATCAGGAACAAGACAAGGGTGCCCACTGTCACCACTACTATTCAACATAGTTGTGCAACTTTTGGCCACAGCAATGAGAGTAGAAAAAGAAATAAAAGGAATCCAGATAGGAAAAGAAGAAGTGAAACTCTCACTGTTTGCAGATGACATGATCCTCTACATAGAAAACCCTAAAGACTCTACGAGAAAATTACTAGAGCTAATCAATGAATATAGTAAAGTTGCAGGATATAAAATTAACACACAGAAATCCCTTGCATTCCTATACACTAATAAGGAGAAAATGGAAAGAGAAATTAAAGAAACAATGTCATTCACCATTGCAACAAAAAGAATAAAATACTTAGGAGTATATCTACCTAAAGAAACAGAAGACCTATGCGTAGAAAACTATAAAACACTGATGAAAGAGATCAAAGAGGACACAAATAGATGGAGAAATATACCGTGTTCATGGATTGGAAGTATCAGTATTGTCAAAATGGCCATACTACCCAAAGCAATCTATAGATTCAATGCAATCCATATCAAGCTAACAACGGTATTCTTCACAGAACTAGAACAAATAATTTCACAATTTGTATGGAAATACAAAAAACCTCGAATAGCCAAAGTAATCTTGAGAAAGAAGAATGGAACTGGAGGAATCAACCTGCCTGACTTCAGACTCTACTACAAAGCCACAGTCATCAAGACAGTATGGTACTGGCACAAAGACAGAAATATAGATCAATGGAACAGAATAGAAAGCCCAGAGGTAAATCCACATACCTATGGACACCTTATTTTGACAAAGGAGGCAAGAATATACAATGGAAAAAAGACAACCTCTTTAACAAGTGGTGCTGGGAAAACTGGTCAACCACTTGTAAAAGAATGAAACTAGAACACTTTCTAACACCATACACAAAAATAAACTCAAAATGGATTAAAGATCTAAATGTAAGACCAGAAACTATAAAACTCCTAGAGGAGAACATAGGCAAAACACTCTTGACATAAATCACAGCAAGATCCTCTAGACCCACCTCTCAGAATATTGGAAATAAAAGCAAAAATAAACAAATGGGACCTAATGAAACTTAAAAGCTTTTGCACAACAAAGGGAACTATAAGCAAGGTGAAAAGACACCCTCAGAATGGGAGAAAATAATAGCAAATGAAGAAACAGACAAAGGATTAATCTCAAAAATATACAAGCAACTCCTGAAGCTTAATTTCAGAAAAATAAATCACCCAATCAAAAAATGGGCCAAAGAACTAAACAGACATTTCTCCAAAGAAGACATACAGATGGCTAACAAACACATGAAAAGATGCTCAACATCACTCATTATCAGAGAAATGCAAATCAAAACCTCAATGAGATACCATTACATGCCAGCCAGGATGGCTGCTATCCAAAAGTCTACAAGCAATAAATGCTGGAGAATGTGTGCAGAAAAGGGAAACCTTTTACACTGTTGGTGAGAATGCAAACTAGTACAACCACTATGGAGAAGAGTGTGGAGATTCCTTTAAAAAACTGGAAATAAAACTGCCATATGACCCAGCAATCCCACTCCTAGGCATACACACCGATGAAACCAGATCTGAAATAGACACATGTACCACAATGTTCATCGCAGCACTGTTTATAATAGCCAGGACATGGAAGCAACCTAGATGCCCATCAGCAGACGAAGGGATAAGGAAGTTGTGGTACATACACACTATGGAATATTACTCAGCCATTAAAAAGAATTCATTTGAGTCAGTTCTAATGAGATGGATGAAACTGGAGCCCATTATACAGAGTGAAGTAAGCCAGAAAGATAAAGACCAATACAGTATACTAATGCATATATATGGAATTTAGAAAGATGGTAATGATAACCCTATATGCAAAACAGAAAAAGAGACACAGATGTACAGAACAGAGTTTTAGACTCTATGGGAGAAGGCGAGGGTGGGATGTGCTGAGAGAATAGCATTGAAACAAGTATACTATGAAGGGTGAAACAGATCACCAGCCCAGGTTGGATGCATGAGACAAGTGCGCAGGGCTGGTGCACTGGAAAGAACCATAGGGATGGGATGGAGAGAGAGGCGGGAGGGGGGATCGGGATGGGGACCACATGTAAATCCATGGCTGATTCATGTCAATGTATGGCAAAAACCACTATAATATTGTAAAGTAATTAGCCTCCAACTAATAAAAATAAATGGAAAAAAAATAAAGTGAGAAGCATTAGCAATTTTTCATGGTTCTTTTTCATGTCAATAAAACGTTAGTTCCAGTGTGTTAGTCTTAACCTAAAAGTGAGAAAAATACAAATAATTCTCGTTGTTCCAAAGAGTTCTTTCATGTCCGACTCTTTGCCAACTCAAGAACGTAGCCCTCCAGGCTCCTCTGTCCATGGGATTTTCTAGGCAAGAATACTGGAGTGGGTTACCATTTGTTTCTCTAGGAGATCTTCCCAATCCAGGGATCAAATCTGGTCTCCTTTGTCTCCTGCATTGTAAGCGGATTCTTTACCACTGTGCCACCTGGGAAGTGGTCCAATTTATTCTTTATAATGTCTATGTAGTACTCTGAAATGTTCTATTATTAACTACTTTTCCATTAATAAATATTTGTTTCTATCACTGTGCTATCATAAAGAGTGTTGTCTTTATACAGCTTTGTAGATTGACTTTTGTATATGTGGAAACATGTCTATTGTAATGGAATTTCTGAAACTGGAATGACTGTTTGCAAAACAAGGTACATTTAAAAATTTTTTGATAAAGTGACAACTTTCCATTCAAGTGGTATAAACAATCATACTTCAACCATCAGGGAGTGGAAACATGCAGTTTGCATCTTCTAAAAATTGAGAATTATCAGCCTTTTTCATTTTAGCAATCCAAATGTACTTTATCTATAGCAGTTTACTGATCTCTAGTGTTTTTGAGCAATTTTTTTTCTCTGTATATTGGCACTCTTTCATTCAACCTTGGTCACATGCTTATTCCTATCTTTTGACCATTTTTTCCATTAGATTAGTTTTATTTTTATTTGTTAGAATTATTTTGATATCTTACTTGATAATTCAAATTTTATATTTGTTAGTATGTTTTATTCTAACATACTACCATTTATTTTTTAAATGATGTTGTTTTAGTTCTTATACCGTCAAATCTATCAAAAATTTCTTTTTGGCTATAAAATCACTGTCTTTTTAGAAAGCCCTAAATGTGTTTTTAATCTTCATTACCATTTAGTGAGTTATTCTGAGATCTATGCCACCTATTAGAAAGCTAAGCCTCAAAGAGATTTTAAAAGTTGCCTATCTTCAGTTTTAATATGTCTTAGTCCAGCGGTTATATTTATTTTTAAATCTGCTAATGTCAAGCTCCAAAATCTTGGCATGTGTTGCTCAATGTGGCCTCGCTGGAAGCAATAGTAAGAAGAAAGCCCCCAAATAATGAATCAACTAAAAAGTCAGTGGAATGAATCACAATACCCATCCCAGAAGGTGAAACATTTCAGGACAAAATGTCAAGCGTTAGAATAAAAAGGGTATGCTGTGACTCGAGAAAAGCAATTATCCTTAATCTGTAAAGAGACATGCTAGTCCTCTAAATACCCAAATGGCAGTAGGACTATGTGTTACTGATTGTATCAAGATTCTGAAACATCCTTAGCTCCTTAGCTCCTTATTAGCCACACATTTTCCCCAGGTGAAAAGATTTAGAGGAAAGTAGAGCACAAGGCAGGAAAATAATAGAGAGGTATTCTGGTCCTTGATGTGAGCGGCATCACTAACATAATATTCTTGGATCATCAAAAAGACAGAAATCTATCCTCCTGTATAGGATGTGTACCTAAATGTAAATTGCTGTGTATATCATGCTTTGGAAATTGCTTTGATCCGTGAGTTAGAGATGAAGGAACAGATACTTGTACTGAAGTCTTGGAAAGTGCAATGAGAGGTGCTGTAGCACTTTCCAAATACCAGCATATCTCTCCAGTCACTTTTTCACTCATTTCTTCCTCTTCACAGTTCACTTTCCTTTTTCTCACTTCACTATTCCTGAAACATATCTTCTTGTTCCTTTTGCTTATTGAAGTATTCTCAGTCATCAGCCCAGTACCCAACATACAGTAGGTGTTCAATAAATATTTATTGAGTAAAGAAAGATTCATGACTGATGATACTAATAATTACTAGGGATGCAATAAAATATTGAAGAGGTGAGTTAGAGCTTCTATAAAAATATAAGAGAGAGTCAACCTCACACAGATTTCATAATGAAGACAAAGGTTATATTCGAAAAATATTTATTTATTCATAAACCCATTAATTCTTTCCTTTTATTTCCATTTCTTTTCCTTCCTCCATAGCTCTCTCCTTTCCTCCTTTCCTCTTTTTACTCCTTTTTCCTATCATTATTAGTGAAATAGGTCATGTGAAACTTTAGTTTATTCCAATACAAAATTCTTTCTTCCATTAAAATTCCCAGTACGTTGTATTTCTCATAAAGTGGTTGACACCAGATATTTTGAAAGATTAAAACTGTGTTTAACTAGAGTCCGCTGCAAAGAGGCAGGGAATTCTCCTGATTTTAGAAAAATGGATACAAAAAAAGAGTAGCCTATCAACTGGTATTCTCATTCAATTCATCTTCCATAACTATAAGCCAACAAAGGTGTTAAAAGTCCATGTGGTATTTCAGCAAACCTATGCCCATAGAAAGCGCACTGCTTGCCAACCCAAAAGTGGTGAACAGATTTTAAAAAGCCTTTTTTGATATCTAATTTTTCACCTCTGTTCAGAAATAATCCTTACCAAAAAAAAGAAAAAAAACAAGCGCCATTTTTATACCAAACATGTCCTGCTTTAAAACATTATACTGAATTTATCTTTAGAAATTATAGAATTAATGAGTACTGTTTAATAGAACTGTCATTAGTTCTATTACTAACTCTACCAATAGAGATTCACCATGAGTATGTGATCTCACAAGAAAATTAATAGGAGTTAGTAACTTGGAGCTCCATTGGCTCACTGTGTCTTTTAACTGTTTTTCCCTACAGCTAATGCATTAGTAAATTGAATCAGGAAAGATTGTTGGCAGTGCACACTGAGGATTCTAATGTTTCACAAATTCTACCGGCTTGCACATCTGAGGGACTGAATCTAAAGTTAGAAGAATATCTAATTTGTTCGTTACACCAGGATTACATAACACTGGCAACATACTAAGTGATGTTTAAATTAAGTAATAACAAGTGTATACACAATACAGAACATAGAGAAGAAAGTATCCTGGGCACAAAGAGGATGAGAAAACTTCAGAAAATAATTCATTTTAGTAGTTAGAACAAAAGTTTAGAAAACTACATCACCCATGTAAGAAATATATGATAACTATGAAAGGTAAAGAAAAATTTAAAAAATGGAAGAAAACCTGAAATAAAGGAGAATGATATGACCAGATGGAGAGGGTGACAAAGTAAAATTTTGTGATAAAATTAATACTGGAAAGGTATTACACTAAAAATTGGAAAACATTTCCATCCATGTGCCAAGGATAAAGGATTTATAAATAGCAGTCAGAATGCAGATCTGAATGTAAGAATAATGCATAAAGTTAATAGAAAAAATTCAGAACTTGTTCATTACTTTGTGTTAGATACACATTTCTTAAACAGGACACAAGTATCACTAAGCATCAAAACCAATCTATATGCATATATACATTCATGTTTTGTCACTTTTCTGTACAGCAGAGATGGGCAAAACATTGTAAACCATCTACCCTTCATTAAAAAACTGATCTACATTAAAATTATTTCAAGAGTTAAAAGGATAACTAGAAAATCTATTAAAGGATAACTAGTGAATATATTTACAATATTATTATCTTATCAAATTTAATATTGATTATCAAAAGTAATATATTACCAAATATTATCTGTCACATATATCATCAAAGGGATCATTTTGATTTAAAAATATCTCTTTCAAATCAACAAGAAAACAAGCAAATTGATAGACAAGACAAAAGTCTGAAGTAGGTTTTTGACAACAGCAGATATTCAGATAGTTAATAAACATGTCATTCATACAGGATACATAAGCTGACATAGCTAATTTACACTGGCAGAAATCAGAATACTGCTATATGTGGGGCAATATCATAAAGAGAGCACTGTAGGGCTGGTAAAGCTCTGTTTCTTGATCTGAGAACTGGTTAAAATTTACCAGGCTGTACCCTTATATTACATTTTCTTATATGAATATAATACTCTAATAAAAACTAAAATGATACATGATGACCTCCTACTAATTATAAGGTAACAATGAACTAAAACTGAAATTTCAGGTGCATTCATTCTAGTTTTCCTTTTCTGCTCCTGAATTATTTAAGTTAGAACAGATTTGTGAAACAAGCATGACTTCCGACCAGGGGTAAGCCTTCTATTAATAGACCATAGATGAGACATGTGTTATTGCTCTTTTTCATCTCTCCGGGATACAAATGTGACTTTTGGCCTTTAGTATGTAGCATCAGGACTCCCCTGGTGGCTCAGCGGTAAGAATCCGCCTGCAATGCAGGAGCCTCAGGAGTCTCAGGTTCGATCCCTGGATCGGGAAGATCCCCAGGAAAGGGTATGGCAACCCACTCCAGTATTCTTGCCTGGAGAATCCCATGGACAGAGGAACCAGGCAGGCTACAGTCCATGGGGTCAGAAAGAGTCCATAGAGTCGCTTCATGACTGAAGTGACTTAGCACGCATGCACTCATGTATTAGCAAGGTTACACTGACATTTGGCATTATTAGGAAAAGTAGAAAAGTTTAGTGAATAGGAAAGTGTGATAAATTGCTCAGGATGCTTATATCTTACTGATTAGAACAGAGTTCAAGCTGATCTCAAGCTATGAAAGTCTGGGGAAGTTATGCGTTTTTGTCTAGAAACATTGCTGGAAAACAGAACATAGAGATTCTGGTAAGGATGAAGAAGTAAATCTACTTGTAGTCAATGAACAGTACCCTGCCATAGCCTTTCACCTAAACATTAAGGTGAAAGTGTAGGTCCCTCAGTTGTGTCCGACTCTTTGTGAACCCATGGGCTATACAGTTCATGGAATTCTCCGGGTCAGAATACTGAAATGGGTAGCCTTTCCCTTCTCCAGAAGATCTTCCCAACCCAGGTTTCCAACTCAGGTCTCCTGCATTGCAGGAGGATTCTTTACCAGCTGAGCCACAAGGGAAGCCCAAGAACACTGGAGTGGGTAGTCCATCCCTTCGTCAGCGGATCTTCCTGACCCAGGAATTGAATCAGGGTCCCCTGCATTGCAGGTGGATTCTTTGCCAACTGAGCTATCAGGGAAGCATTTAAGGGCTCTTGAAACACTGTGGCATTCTGTGCAGTCAATGAGATTTGTTAGCCAACATCTTTATCCTTAATATTATCTCAGAATCTAGTGTGTGGTTCCTGTTTGCTGTAAAAACAGAAAAGGGAGTTCATCTTATCTTTGGATTCCAAAGGCTGGTGAAATGGAAGAGAGAGGGGAACATTTACAAAGGAGCTTTGGAATGATTATCTTTACACTCCATGTTAGTTAAGGAAGGAATAGCCTCTGTGAAAACTCCTTCCACATGGCCTTAACTAAAAACTGACCATTTATAATACCTTTCTCTCTCTTGAAGTTGCTCCTAATTCTTTCTCATCTAAAACACTTCCAATTTAGTGATGGGAACAGCATTCTCTTCACAACCACACCCGTGCAAAAATAGACTCTTGTCTTTGCTCTCACTCTCAAACAGAGCCCTGAATCATGGACAGTCCAGGAAGGAGAGATTTCCATTCAGAACTGTACTTATGAGAAGAGTGAATTTGACTACTTCCCATGGTATCAGGAACACCCTGGTAAAGGCTTGCATTCTTGATAGCTGTCCACTTGATTGTGAATAAAAAGGAAGATTAACAGTTTTCCTCAGTACGGTGCCGAACAGCTCTTATGGCACATCACGGCTTCCCAGCCTGGAGACGCAGCACCGACTTCTGCAGCAAGTGCCGAGTGCTCCCCCGGCACCTGCAGCCTGTGCCCAGATCTGCAGCCCAGGATCCAGACACACCCTGTTGTGCAGATTAAATACACACACACACACACAATTTGTTTGTGCATAAGAAGCCTTAATATATTTAAGAAAGTTGAAATTATACAGAATTTATTCTTTGATCAGTAGTGAAATTGACTTAGAAAATGAACAGCAAAAAGATATCTTTAGAAACTCCCAAATATTTGGAATTTAGGCATTAAGTTTGAAAGTAATCCATAGGTTAAAGAAATAATTACTTGGCTGTTAGAAAGGATTTGGAAAGAAAATATAGTGAGAACATATATATATACATATTATAAGATATAGGTAATATCTCATAATAGATTCTGGTAAAGAATCTGCCTACAATGCGGGAGACCTGGGTTCAATCCCTGGATTGGGAAGATCCCCTGGAGAAGGGAAAGGCTATCTACTCCAGTATTCTCTCCTCGAGAATTCCATGAACTGTATAGGCCATGGGGTCTCAGAGTCACACACGATTAAGCTACTTCCACTTTCAATTTCATAGGTAATATTTTACATAGGAAGAGTTCATCTTTTTAAATACTTATATTTCTAAAGAAAAATTCTGCAAAAAAATTATCTAAGCTTTCAACAAAAAAGATAGAAGAACAAATTGCAACTAATATAAACTGAAATAAGAAAATAATAAAAATGTCAAGTTGGTAAAACAGAAGGAAAATGACAGAAATACCCATGAGATACAAAGTTAAGTTTGCTAAAATGATTAATAAACTATATATTCCTAGACAGAATTAGCATGGTGAAAAAGAGAGAAAACACAAATTAGAAATACAAAGAATGAAAAAGTAAACTATTGTACAGATGTTACAATGTTAAAAAGATAGAGTTCCTCTGCTGTCTACCTGAAACTCACAGCATTATGAATTGGCTATACTCCAATACAAGATAAAAAGTTCAATAAAAATGAATAAAAAGGGAAAATAAAAAATTATTAACAAGGTAATGCTACTGACTCATCCCAAGTGGGGATGTGGGAAAGTGGAGAAATTTGATTTTTTGGCAAGGGTGCAATGACAATTCAATGCAGTAATGATAGTCATATGAACAAATGATTTAGGGACAATTGGATATTCCTAGGCAAATTAGTGAATCTTGGCCTAAATATCACACCTTATACAAAAATTTGAGGAGAATCTCAAAATGGACTGTATATCCAAGTGTAAAATCTAAAACTCTAAATCTTCTTCAAAAAAAAATTCTTCAGGACCAAGTGTTAGACAAAAGGATTTTTGTCATGACGTTAAAGCACAATCAATAAAAATTAAAATATTTCATCAAAAGTAAAAATGCTTGCTCTGTGAAAGATACTATTAAGAAAATGTAAAGGACAAACCACAGAATGGCAGGAAATATTTTCACAATGTATTTTCATCAAAGGATGGTGTTCAGAAAACAATGAACTGTCTAATCTCAGTAGGAAGAAAACAAGTAGTCCAATTGGAAAATTGTTCATCCAAACATATTATGGAAGAGCTATGTGCTAGGGAAATAAGCATATAAACAGATGTTCAACATCATTAACCACCAAGGAAATGCAAATTAAAGCCACAATGAGATACCATTCCACATCTTGCTTAATGGCTAAGATGAAAATTACTCATGATAACCAAGTTCTGGCAATGATGTAGAGAAGCTGGACCACTCACACATTGCTGGTGGGTAAATGGTGCAGTCATTCTGGAAGAGAGTTTAGCAGTTCCACATAAACTTAAATATTCACTCACCTTACAACTCAGCAATCACACTCTTTTATGGGCATTTGAGTTTCTTACTTAGTAATTTCCAGGTATATGAAGCTGATCAATTATCTGGTCCTGTGCTCATTTTGCAGATTTCCAAAAACCCACCAGTTTAACATCATATTGGGCTTCTGTGATGGTCAGATGGTAAAGAATCTGTCCACAATGCAGGAGAGCTGTGTCTGATTCCTGGGTCAGGAAGATACCCTGGAGAAGGGAATGGCTACCATTCCAGTATTCTTGCCTGGATAATTCCATGGGCAGAGGAGCCTGGTGAGCTATAGTCCATGGGATCACAAAGAGTTGGACATGACTTAGCGACTAAACAACAATAACATATATATGCATGTATAATATATATAATATATACATATATATATATACATATACACATACAATTAGATTGCTTCCTGCTCATCTTTGGATAATGAGGAACCATTAGAAATTGTAAAGATTAAATTTTATATTAAGAATTACAAGGCAATGTACAATTTTTCCCTGAGTTACTTATAGTAACTCATTCACCCTTTTCTGCCACATACTCTAGATGTACATCAGCCACTTTAAAATAAAACCATCTATGCTGCTATTAAGCTCTTTCCTTAATCTGAACCTTTGCAGATGCTGTCCTCTTTGGTCAGAATGGTTTTTCCCAAGTGCTTGTTCAAAACACATACATGCACTCAACCTTTACAGCCCAGTTCAAGCAACATTACTTCTTATGTGAAATCTCAGAGGATAATATTGCTAATTTTTAATTATAAATATTCTTGGATCTGCTCCCCTCTTAAGATGGTTTGACAGGAATATTTGCTACTGGGGGCCATCTTATATTTCTATTCATTCAAACTGTTTCCTACAAAGCATGAAGAGATTCCTTTCAGTCCACAAACCAAAGCACGATCAGGTTCCCTTCTTTTCATTTAGCAAATATCTCCTTCACAGCACAAGTCCGGGAGATAGGCTGCAGCAAATACGATGGTGTGAGTTGGGAAAGCGCGGCCTTCTCCAGAGGGTGACTGTTCTGTCTTGGTTTACATCCTTTTGTGTAAACTGCAGCAGGGTTCCTGATCTGCATGAAGACCAGGGAACTTTTAAAGCATCCCCAAGTGCTGCTCTAGACCCCTTGCTCTTCTAGGGTGGGAGTGGAGCCTTCACCAACATAGCACTGCTAGATTTGTCTTCATTTGGAGGTTCAAATCCAACATGCCTGAAAAGGAAAAGTTATCCCAGGAATGTGCATTTCAAAGAACTTTGTTAACTCATGGGCTTTTCCTTTTCCATTTCATCCTAAACCTACTTCTCTTTCTGTTTCTGTTTATAAAGTAATTCAGATTCAGATTTACTTTTGACTTTAAAGAAGTTTTGAGATTTCTACTGTTTGTATAATTACATGGCAACACTTCAAAGACATTAAGGATCCTATAGTGGGTTGGAGGGTGGGTCCTGAAAGATACATTCACATCCTAACCCACGGAAACTGTGAATGTGAACTTATTTAACAAAGAACCTTTTCAAATGGAATTAAGCAAAGGATATCAAAATCCAATCATACTGGATTATCTTGGTGGGGCCTCAATCCAGTGACAAGTGTCCTTTTAAGAGACACACAGGTGAGAAGGCCTCGTGAGGTCTTTTTGATGGAGGAGGAGGCTGGAGGTGTACAGTCACTAACAAAGGAGCACCTGGAACCACCAGAAGCCAGAAGAGGCAGGAAGGAGTCTCTCCAGAAACATTTGGAAGCAGTATGTTCCTGCTGACACCTTATCGTCAGACTTCTGCCTTCCAGGTTGCAGGGAACCGATTCTTGTTTTTTGGAGCCATCAAATTTGTGATGATTTGTTATGGGAGAACTAGGACTACTGGGGCTAACACAGTTTTCAAAAGGTAGCATTTCTAAATAGCTGCAAGCAACTCCTGACTCTTTACATTCATGGAAGGGCACTTTTAAATTGCTCTTTGGGACATTTGTATTCAAATTCTCACCTATGCAAACATATATATTTATTTATCATTCAGCAAATATTTGAGTAATCACTATTTACCAGGTATTACTGGATCAGCAATTTTTGATCCAGTCACAGAGGGGCAGCATCTGCAAACACAGACACTCCATGGGGAAGATGAGTGGATAATAAGGTGGTAAATCTGATTGGCTGTCTCAAATTGCAGCCACTCCTTTCTATTTTCTTTCCAAAAGGCAGTATAGACCACATTTCTATAGGTCTGGAAGAAGCTGATACAAGGGAAACACTTTTCGGAGCAGGCAGATGCAGCAACTCTTTCTGAAGAGGAAGAAGAGGAAGATGCTACTGTTAGCACCAGTGTTGATCTTATGGATGCAAATATCATGTGAGTTTGGGGTTACCCTGATTGTTCCCAGAAAATTCAGCACAGAGGAATCTTATCTGCAGGCAACTGTAGGAGTGGGATTTTCTGACTGAGAGTAGGATGTTGAGAAAAATATAAAATCTAAAATGTGGGAGGTAGAGGGAGTTGTTGAGAGAGACATGGAAAGAAGGAGAAAATACACAAGAAGAATGAGAGAGACCATGACAGCTGAGAGAATAAATATCTAATCAGACTTTCTCTGCTACTTCTCATTGCTTTTCTGAACAGAAATGAATGAACAACAGATAAAGCATTTTCCTGAATTCTTGCTTCTGCAAGAAGGAGAGAACTTCACCACATACTGCAATTCCTCAGGCACATTTTACAGTTTACAGTGGTATAAGCAGAGGCCTGGGGGAAGTCCTGTCCTCTTGATGATATTAGCTAAGGGTGGAGAAGTGAAGATGGAGCAGAGACGGACAGATTGGTTTGGAGAGTTCAGACAGCACAGCTCCCTGCACCTCGCGGCTGCCCAGCTCTCAGACGTAGGAAACTACTTCTGGGCAAGGGGACAGTGCTCTGGAAGCACCTGCTGTCTGTCCCCAAACCTCACTGTGGGCTCTGGGGTCGCTCCTCCTCATCTCTCCTCAGAGCAGTGGCCAGAGAAAGCTGAAGTCATGATGTCTATGGAGAAATTGAATTTTTAATAAGAAAAATCCCCAGACTCAGTGTCACTGAAGAATTCTGTCAAACATTGAATTATACACAATTTCTTGCAGAAAATAGAAAGATAATAATTCTTCACTCATTTTATGAGGCTAATATTACCCTGATACCCAAATCAGGCAAAGACCATTAAGAACCAAAAACTACAGGGAAATATCTTTTATCTTGAAGATAGACACAACATTTCTGAAAATATTTTAGCAAGTTAAATTCATTGATATATAAAATGAATAATATACCGAGCACAAATGTTATTTCTTTCTAGGGTGCAAGACACTTTAATATTGAAAATCAATGGATGGAATTCACTATATTAACACGGTAGAAAAGAAAAATCATATCATCATATTAACCTAGGCAGAAAAAAAGGATTTGCAAAAATTCAGTAGTCAGTTATGTTGAAAACTCTGAGCAACACAAGAATAGTGGGGAATCTCCTCAATACCTAATGGTATTCTTACTAGTAAAAGACTATGATTTTCTCTAAGAAAGAGAACAAAACCAGTGTCCTTTCTCATCACTCCCTCTGTACAGTGCTAGATGTTGGAGCCAGTGCAATAAAGAAAGTAGATGTAACAATCTTATAGAGTTGAAAGAAAAAGTGAAACTGCCACTATTTGCTGGTAACATGATCATCTATGTAGAAAATCCAAAGAATAAACCCCTAAAATTATATTAGGGAAATCCAAATTAAAATTACAAAGAGAAATCACTTCACATCTATTATAAAGGCTAAAATTAAAATTACTGACAATACCAAGTTCTGGCAAGGAAGCAGAGAAATTGGATCACTCATACATTGCTGGTGGGTGAATGGCCCAGTCAGTCTAGAAAACAATTCAAGAGTTTCACATAAACTTAAATATTCACTTACTGAACAACCCAGCAAACACACTCCTGGGTATTTATGCTTGAGAAATGAAAACTTTATGTTCACACAAAAATATGTACATTAGTACCGGAAATTAATCAGTGATCTTCACTGAATGAACAGATAAATATCCTGTAGTGCATTCACAGAATGAAATACTATGTATACATCTTTCTCAACTTCAATAGGGTTATTTTGCAATAAATCATTTTAAGTTGAAACAATAGTAAGTCAAAAGTTCATTTCATATGGGAAGGAAATCTAAAAAAGAATGGAGATAAATGTAACATGTGTTACATAGTTGCTGCACTGCAGAAACTAGCATTGTAAAGAAACTATACTTCAATAAAAATAAATTAAAATTAAAAAAAGAAAATCCACCTAATATATTTAATCTAGCTTCCCTTGAAAGTGAAAGTCACTCAGTCGTGTCCGACTCTTTGCGTCCCCATGGACTGTCCATAGAATTCTCCAGGCCAGACTACTGGAGTGGGTAGCCTTTCCCTTCTCCAGGGCATCTTACCAATCCAGGGATTGAACACAGGTCTCCTGCATTGCAGGCGGATTCTTTACCAGCTGAGCCACAAGGGAAATCCAAGAATACTGGAATGGGTAACCTATCCCTTCTCCAGAGGAACTTCCCAACCCAGGAATCAAACCAGGGTCTCCTGCATTGCAGAAAATTTTTTACCAACTCAGCTATCAGGGAAGCGGTAGCTTCCCTTAAATGTGGCCAACACCTACATTAGCCTACAGTTGGGAAAAAATTGTCTCACACAGTCTGTTTTATACCAAAATGATGAAAATTTTATGAATGTGCTGAGTACTGTACTGAAAGTGAAAATCAAAATGGTTATACAGGTATGAAATGGCTGTAAATGTGTCAGTTGTTTACACTCATGATTTTGAGGCTGGCCAGGAGCTCAGCTCACTGCTTCTGCCCAGAATTACCAGGAAATATCATACTGCATGTTGCTAGCCCAGGAAAAGATAAACTCTCAATATTCCAAGTATGGTTTCTACTGAATGCATACCACTTTCTCACTACTGTAAAGTCAAAAATCCTAAATTAAATTATCCTAATTAAGTTGGGGACAGTCTATAGTGATTAAAAGGAAAAGATCTGATAATATGCAATAGTCTAGATGGATCTCAGGATGTTATGCTGAGTAAAAAAAAAAAAAATCAATCTCAGAGGTACATGGTGTATGGTTACACTTACTGGATTATTATGATTGTATAAATAGTGTGATTCTACTTACACAACATTCTCAACAGGACAAAATACAGAGATGAAAGGAGATCAGTAGTGACCTGGATTGTAAAGAATTGCAGGTCTTGGGAGGGTGTGCAAAGAGGATTTCTTTAGAGAGATGGAAAAATTCTATGTCGTGATTTTAATGGTGATAACAGGAGCCTATACATGTGATAAAGTTTCACAGAGCTATGTATCAAAACCAAAGAGTGCATATGAAACTGAGGTACTAGATCACGATCTGTATTTTAATAAAATTTTAGCAATATCAATTTCCTGGTACATACATGTAATTATTATATTAGCATATATATTTTAGAACATCAAGCTACTCCCCAGGCTGTTGTGGGCCTTTGTGGTCTCTTCTGCCTAGTTACAAATAATTGGAAACCAAGGCATCAGCAGATTTCAAGGGTTGCAGAGGTGGGGATGGTTAGCAAATCAACCTAAAGTTATTTAGGGTGATAGGATGGTTCTGTATCTTAATTTTAGTGGTGGTAATAAGAATTTACAAATGTGATCAAATTCACAACTATGCATAAAAAGGTGGATATAAAAACATGTGATAAATATAATATATTGATACATATAATATATCTATTATCTTGGTGTTCCCCAGACTGCTCTGGGCATTTATGGTCTCCCCTGCATCTTGTAAATAATTAGAAACCAGGATATCTGCTGCCTGTCACTCAGAGTTCAAATGGGACAGAAGAAGAGGTGGTTCAACCTCATAAAAACTCTCTTCCCTGAATCACTCATTAATGAGTTATTTTGACCTTAAATTCTAAGAACTGGCACTGTTTTGGAGACTGTGTCTATACTTCCTTTTCTACTTGTCTGTTTGCTTTTGGTTCTTTAAATTAATTCATCTATTAAAATGATGAAACCAAATGAAAGATTGAGAGATACATACTTCATGATCATGCACAGTATACAAAACTTCAATCATCAAGTTCTGTGGTATTGACATATACTAAGTGTTTGACTTATAACTGGAAAAGGTCAGTTTTCATTCCAGTCCCAAGAAGGGCAATACCAAAGATTGTTCAAATCATTATGCAATTGCGTTCATTTCACATGCTAGTAAGATTATGCTTAAAATCCTTCAGCTAGGCTTCAGCAGTACGTGAACCAAAAACTTCCAGATGTACAAACTGGGTTTCAAGGAGGCAGAGGAGCCTGAGATCAAGTTGCCAACATTCATGGGATCATGGAGAAAGCAAAGGAATTCCAGAACAACATCTACTTCTGTTTCATTGACTACACTAAAAACTTTGTGTGGATAACAAGAAACTGAAAAATTATTAAGGAGATGGAAATACCAACCCACCTTACTTGTCTCCTGAGAAACCTGTATGCAGGTCAAGAAGCAACAGTTAGAACTGGACATGGAACAACCTACTGGTTCCAAATTGGGAAAGGAGTATGTCAAGGCTGTATTGCCAGTCCTCTTATTTAACCTTTATGCAGAGTATAACATGTGAAATGCTGGGCTGAATGAATCACAAGCTGGAATCAAGTTTGCTGGGAGAAATATCAAAAACCTCAGATACGCAGATGATACCACTCTAATGGGAGAAAGTGAAGAGGAACTAAAGGGCCTCTTGATGAGTGTGAAAAAGGAGAGTGAAAAAGCTGCCTTGAAACTCAACATTCAAAAATCTAAGATCATGGCAACTGGTCCCATCACTTTATGGCAAATAGAAGGGGAAAAAGTAGAAGTAGTGACAGATTTCATTTTTGTGGACTCCAAAATCCCTATGGATGGTGACTGAAGCCATAAAATTAAAAGATGCTTGCCCCTTGGAAGAGAAAATATGACAAACCTGCATGTGGGCTAAGTCGTTTCAGTCATGTCCGGCTCTACATCCCCATGAACCGTAGCCCTCCAGGCTCCTCTGTTCATGAGATTACCCAGGGAAGAATAATGGAGTGGGTTGCCATGCCCTCCTCCAAGCGATCTTCCTGACCCAGGGATTGAACCCACATCTCTTACGTCTCCTGCATTTGCAGGCAGGTTCTTAAACATTTGTGCTCCCTGGGAATCTCAAGATGGCATATTAAAAAGCAGACACATCACTTTGCCGACAAAGGTCTGTATAATCAAAGGTATGGTTTTTCCAGTTGTCATGTGTGGTGTGAGAGTTGGACCATACATAAGGCTAAATGCTGAAGAATTGATACTTTTGAATTGTGGTGCTGGATAAAGCTCTTGAGAGTCCCTTGGACTGCAAGGAGGACAAACCAGTCAGTCCTAATAGAAATCAATCATGAATATTCACTGGAAGGACTGATTCTGAAGCTGAAGCTCCAATACTTTGGTCACCTGATGCGAAGAGCCACTCTTTGGAAAAACCCTGATGCTGGGAAAGATTGAAGGCAAAAGGAGAAAGGAGCAGCAGAGGATGAGGTGATTAGATAGCATCATTGACTCAATGGACATGAATTAGAGCAACTTTGGGAGATACTGAAGTACAGGGTAGCCTGGGGTGCTGCAGTCCATACGGTCACAAAGTTTGGACACGACTTAGTGACTAAACAACAACAAAAATGTGTTTAAAACCTGTAGATACCAAGTTTTGTAGGAGAACATTACAGTATTATGTCACAGAAAGATCTGGCATGCTTATCTTGAATTTATTTATAAAGAGAAAAATAATGAGCCACTAACAAGTGAGACTGAACACTTTGGACCACTGACATAGAAAATGTGACGTCAGGACAATTCTAGGACACATGATCTAATAAATGTAATTCTGCTTGTGGAGGGGACAGGACTGAATATCTTGGTCTTCCTCAAAGTCTAATAAATAAGACTCAATTTCAAATTTCAAAAGAATGTTTTATTCCTGTGTAATTTCATTCAAAATTTAAAACTGAATATTTAGACTCTGAAAGTCAGATGGACTGATTATCTTTTGTCACTTCATGGTGAAGTAACTTTATTTATTGAAAAACCTAAATAGAGTCACAAAACTCAATACAAAGACAGAGATACATTAATGATTTTGAATGAAATTTCCATTCACCAAGAAGCCTAAGATCTGCAAGTTTTTAAAAGAGTCATTAGATTCTTGATGGAGAAAAGTATAGGCTAAATGAATAAACTGATAGTAGATTACCGAAAGATTCATAGGCTATAGTAAATTATATCTTAAACAGGATGGCAAAACTACTTTGCTGAATAATTATCAACGTATTTCAACTTCTCTAATATTCAGTTCTCCTCAGCTCAAATTTTAATACTGGTTGCTTTTTTCATGTCTACTTTGTAATTCTAATTCTTTGTAAATCTTCTATGTAGAAGATCCTTCTGCCTAATTTAATGACCTGGAAGAAACAAGCAGACAAAGTAAAGGTCTGTGGTGAGCCAGACTTTTTCCCATGCATCCACAGACCACGTGGTCTATGAACATGACAACCCCCACTTCTCGTTGGGGGGAGTCACGCGGGTACCGGGTAGTATGTATATGTGCTGCCAGGCTCTCAAAGACACTGAACTCTCAGCTTGAGGCAGAACTCAGCACATTAGTGCAGGGGAACCCATGCCTCATGCCGCTCTCCAGTCTGCTCTGGGCGTTCCTGGCCTTCACCTTCTCTGGTAGGGATGCTGTCAAGTGTGGGTTCGAGTATTCAGGGTGAAAGGACTGCACATAGGCATGTGATGCTTCATGGGGACTTGGGGAAGAAAGGAAAGATGGAGAAAAGCAAGAATCTTATGATTTCGATTTTTTGTCTTTGGATCCTAAATAACTCCTAAATTATTTTATTCACTGCTTCATCTTTGTTTTCTGATTTTTTTCCCACAGGATCTGGTGTGGCCCAAAAAGTTACTCAAGACCAGTCAGACGTATCCAGACAAGTGGGGCAGTCAGTCACCCTGAACTGTCGGTATGAAACAAGTTGGACCGCTTACTACCTCTTTTGGTATAAGCAACTTCCCAGTGGACAGATGACTTACGTTATTCGTCAGGGTTCATTAGTCTCAAATGCAAGGAAAGACCGCTACTCTGTAAACTTTAAGAAAGCAGACAAATCCATCAGCCTCACCATTTCAGCCTTACAACTGGAAGACTCTGCAAAGTACTTCTGTGCTCTCTGTGAAATCACAGTGCTTGAAGTAATAGGAAAAGCTGTACAAAAACCCCGGAGCTTAGTAAGAGAGAGCCCCCCTGCTGCAAGACCCCAGCTGAAATGCACACCCACAGACCCCATACAAGAAATGATAGTCCTGTGGTTATTTAAGTTGTGGTCTGGATCAGAAGATTTAGTTCTAGTTAAAGGCACCTTCTTCGTTATTTGGAAACAGGTGTCCAGAGTAACTTTCTATTAATATATTCTCTTGAATTGTTGACTTTAAATCAACTGTACAGAACATTTGTAAAGTTGTCTAAATTTGAAAACTTGCCCCATAATACTTTAAATTATTATGAAGTATTTAAAGTATTATGAAGTAAAACTGGCAGTTTTACTTCATCAAAACCTGGGTCTAGTTGTGTGGAATCACCGTCAAAACTATTTCCTTAGTCACTCCCTCTTAGACTTTGTGTCAGGGCACAATCAGAAAAGCATGGGTGATGTAGAATAAGAGATTAGTTCTAGGGATTAAAACTCAGGCAATGGCTAGAGCTGGTGGACGTGTCTGTACAAAGCTGTTATCTTCATATCTGTTGTTGAGCCTCAATACACTTTAAGTCAGCTTAGAGTAACACTGATGCTTTTGAACTGTGGTGTTGGAGAAGACTCTTGAGAGTCCCTTGGACTGCAAGGAGATTCAACCAGTCCATCTTAAAGGAAATCAGTCCTGAATATTCATTGGAAAGACTGATGCTGAAGCTGAAACTCCAATACTTTGGCCATATGATGCAAAGAACTGACTCATTGGAAAAGATCCTGATGCTGGGAAAGATTGAAGGTGGGAAGAGAAGGGGACGAAAGAGGATGAAATGGTTGGATAACATCACTGACTCAATGGACATGAGTTTAAGTAAGCTCTGGGAGTTGGTGATGGACAGGAAAGCCTGGCATACTGCAGTCCTAGGAGTTGAAAAGGGTCAGACACAACTGAGCAACTGAACTGGACAAAACTGAACTGAGGTTAACATTTGTAAAGCAAAGTCTGATGGGGACAAAAGCATGGACAAACTGTGACAAACAAAGTCATACTTGAACTATGAGGACAACTGGAACCCACAAAGCCTTGTCTGTCCCTCACCTCCTTCAGTCTCACAATAGTGGGTGACTTTGAAGAGAAGTGGTTATCATTTGCCATCTTGCTACATGCACACTTGGCCCAAGACAAAGAAGATGAGGAGGACATCTAACAGGAAGTGGAGGAGTTGTGAGTCAACAATAAGTTGAACTAGTTCAGCAGCAGCAATGTGTAGAAAAAGCATTTGCCAAAATCCAATAGTCAGCCATAGTGAAAACTCTAAGAAACACAGGAATAATGGAGAAGTTCCTCAACAGCTCTTAGAATGTTTATTGGTAAAAGACTATACTTTTCCCTAAGGAAGGGAACAAAGGGAAAATATCCACTTTAATCACTCTCCTTCAGCGCATTACTGTACATTGTAGCCAGTGCAGCAAAGAAAATAAATATATAAACAATCTTTTAGCCAGAAAGGCAGTCAAATTACCACTATTTTCTATCTATGTAGAAAATCCCAAAGAATATACCCTCCAAACTCCTACAACTATTAAGTGGGTTCAGAAGGTCTCAGGATATATAAGGTAAACACACAAAATAAAATACATTTTTATATATTATCAGTAAACATGTGGATGCCTAAATTAAAAATATAATACTGTTTACAATGGCTCAAGAAAGACCCTAAATCCTTAGGCATAAATCTAAGAAATGTACAGAAATTATACACAGAAAGCTACAAAACACTGGTACTTCCAAAAAATAAAAATAGCCAATTATTCTAGCTATTATCCTAGAAGGACCAACCTTCCCCCAGTGGAGCTGGATAGGCACATTTAGGGAAAATAAATTAATGGCACATGTATTATGGCACGTCTTTTTGGACTTGACTTTGTTTATTGACTTCTTTATTTTATCTTCATACCAACAGACCATTCTATCTTAATTACTGGGGCTTCATACACATTTTGAAATCTGAAAGTGCATGTCATGTTTTCCTTGTCTTATTCAAGGCTTATTCTAGGTCTTTGCACTTTCACATAAATTATAGAGCAGCTTCTAACACCAGAGATTGAGGTTATTTGATTGGGATTGTGTTGAATTTATGAATTCACTTAGGACAATTGACATCTTAACGTATGGAGTCTTTAGATCCATAACCTCTTTATTTATGTCCTCTCTAATTTCTTTCATTCATTTAGGTCCTCTCTAATTTCTTTCGCTAGTATTAAGATTTTTGTAGAGTACTTGTATTGTTGTTGTTGTTTTGTCTCTGTCGTGTCCAACTCTTCGCGACCCCATGGACTGTAGCCCGCCAGGCTCCTCTGTCCACGGGACTTCTAGGCAAGAATACTGGAGTGGGTTGCCCCTCTCCTCTCCAGGTTAACTTCCCAATGCAGGGGCATTTTCTACATGTACAAACATATGATGTGTAAATAAAAATAGTCCACCTGGTTGGCAGGTGGACTCTTTACCACTGAGCCACCTGGGAAGCAAGGCTACTTATAACAATTTTATTTCGTATAGCTTTTTTACCTTAATTGACCTAAATGCCCAGCATCAAATCCAGAGCTAGGACTAATTGGGTTAAGAAAATGCAAATACAGGGAATTAATTATGCCCTGAAATAGCCAGAACAGAGCTAGATACCTGTCAATATGAGAACAGATTTAGTTCAACAGCCAAATAAATGGTACCAACCTCTTGCTTGGGGTTTTGAAAACATTATTTCATTGAGCAGCCTTAGGAAATGGTCTTTCCTGACTTTAGTGTCTGTAGGTGGCAAGGACTGGTCACCACTGAGTACCAGGCCATGATTTATGTTAGTTACCCCAGACCTCAGAAGTGAGGACATTTCTCATCTCCCTAAAATGTTATGTGATTTTTATCTCTCAAATCAAAATTATTCTAGAGTTATTGGAGAAGAATCAAGAAGAGGTCTTGCATACCTTATATTACATTAGTTCCCCAGCGTTTGATAAATGACCTTTTAATTGCATTTTCTAATGCTTTTGCTAGAATCTAGAAATAAAATTGATTTTTGTGTTTGGTGACTGTATCAATGCCCTAATAGGTTCTAGTTCTTAAACTGCTTGTTTAAAGGTACTTTGTTTGAGTTTAAAGGTACTTATTTTGAGTAACAGAATACAATCATGAGATCCTTTAATTGAGAAGTATAAAAGACTTAAATAATATGAAGAGAAATTAATGATATTTCATATTTAGTCAACCAGTTGTTAGAAAAAAGTTGGGTGTTTTTAAATCAGAGAACAATTCCTACTGTATGTGGTTCCATTAAACTTAATGGAGATTCCACTGCAAGATCTAAAGATGCTTCAAACAATTTTGCTGAGGCCGTCATTACTGTGACAGGAAGATGAGAAGTGAACAGTGAAGTGAAAGTCACTCAGTCATGTCTGACTCTTTGTGACCCCATGGAATATATTGTCCATGGATTTCTCCAGGCCAGAATACTGGAGTGGGTAACCTTTCCCTTCTCCAGGGGATCTTCCCAACCCAGGGATCGAACCCAGGTATCCCGCATTGCAGGCGGATTCTTTACCAACTGAGCCACAGGAGAAGCCCAAGAATACTGGAGTGGGTAGTCTATCCTTTCTATAGCGGATCTTCCCAACCCAGGAATCTAACTGGGGTCTCCTGCATTGCAGGTGGATTCTTTATCAACTGAGCTATCAGGGGAAGATAAGTTTTGACTAGTGTATCAAGAAATAGGCTGTGATAGGCAGTGGGTCTTTGTTGTTTGCCATGGTGTTGAGTAATATCCCTAGGCATGGCTTTCCTGTTATATTCATACACAAACGAAGATTTATTACAGACAGGAAGTGGTTAGGGCTGTGGTAGCACAGGTGTAGGGCTGGGGGTGGAATCAGTGGTGATCTTATGGTTAGCTGTCTTACGGAGGTGTATGTATTTCCTTTAGAGCTGGGCATATAGGATATATAACAGTTTGATGTGGCTTGTTTAAGGTCCCAGTTGAGTTAATGGGATGAAGATAAATTCAAAGGTTTGATAACCTACTGACAAAACTAAGGTATCTAATCTGACTTTCATGAACAGAGCTGGACTGTCAAAATTAGCAGAGAATAAAAGGGGATTGCTGTGACAGGAGTCAATCTCTGCAACCTCAGCCTAAGCTCTTCAGCAAAGGGTGATTAGATTTTCCTGCTTTGGCCCCAAGATGGACAACTGAAAATATTGATAGTGAGGAGAAGCATTATTGTAACAATAGGCAGAATAGAAGAGCTAAAGTGTTTTGCCTTCTTACCATAAAGTGATTTATTTCTACCTTAGGTGGAAAAACAGAACACAGATGTGAGGATGCATGGTTAGTATGTCTTATATTATTTCCATAATACATTACAGATAATATTTTTAAATAAGAGCTACCCACTCATTTTCTTCACAGAAGTGATGACCCAACAGCATTGTGTGTGTAGCGGGGCGAGGCGGGGGGTGGGCGGGCAGTCTTCCTTGCAATATCAAATTTAACTTGTGTTTATTATAAGATGTAATTGCTACCAGTCGAAGATCTGGTTAGTACAAAAGGAAGTTTGGGTTGAGTAGGACTCTCACTTGGTTTATAGAGAAGTTGATGTAATCCACATCAACTTGCTACTCAACTAACTACATCAACTTGCTACATCAGCTAACCCCTGTTTCCTGTTATGGGGCAGCAGCAGCACATACCCAGCAGTTCTTCCCTCACCCTGTCAGGCTCACCTCACGTTGCAAAACCTTGATATTGAAGAAGAAGGTATTTTCCATCTAGTGGAAGAGCTGAAGCATGCTTTTCTCCAGCCTTCTGAAGGTGGTCATGGCTTCACTGTGTTTAGGTAAGGGTGGTCCTGATGGAATTGTGCCTCCTCTGTGACCTAAGGACCAAGGAACAGGCAGTCTTAAGGGTACTCTGGGAAGGAAGCCTAGCTGAGTGTAAAGTAGAATTTCTTTATTCTACACCACTTATTCCTAAATCTCTGTTGTTTTTGTTCGGTAGCTAAATTGTGTCTGACTCTTTGCAACCCCATGGACTGCAGAACACCAGGCTCCCCTGTTCCTCTCTATCTCCCAGAGTTTGCTCAAATTCACATCCACTGAATCAGTGATACTATCTAATCATCCCATCTTCTGCTGCATCCTGCTTCTTTTGTCTTTAATCTTTCCCAGAATCAGGGTCTTTTCCAATATGTCTGCTGTTTGCCTCAGGTGGCCAAAGTATTTGAGCTTCAGCTTCAGCATCATTCCTTTCAATGAATATTCAGGGTTGATTTCCTTTAGGATTGACTATTTGATCTCCTTGCAGTCCAAGGGACTCTCAAGAGTCTTCTCCAGCACTGCAATTTGAAAGCATCAATTCTTCAACACTCAGCCTTCTTTCTGGTCCAACTCTTACATCCATACACGACTACTGGAAAACCCATAGCTTTGACTATACATATCTTTGTTGGCAAAGTGATGTCTCTGTTTTTTAATACACTGTCAAGGTTATTTATAGCCTTCCTTCCAAGGAGTAAGTGCTTTTTAATTTCATGGCTGCAGTCTACTTCTATCTATTTTTTTCCTCTAGGATCCAGTGTTGCCCAGAAAGTAACTCAAGATCAACCACCAATGTCAGTGCAGGAGAAAGAAACTGTGACCCTGGATTGCATATATGACACCAGTGATAAAACTTACAGTCTATTCTGGTACAAGCAACCCAGCAGTGGGGTGATGACCTTCCTTATTTACCAAGACTCTCATAACAAGCAAAATGCCACAGAAGGTCGCTACTCATTGAATTTCCAGAAGGCAAGCAAATTCATCAAACTTACCATCTCAGCTTCACAACTGGAGGACTCTGCAGTGTATTTCTGTGCACTGAGGGAGCCCACAGTGAGAGGCATGCAGGAGGGACCTGCACCAAAACCCAGAGTTCTAACTGATGCACCCATCTGTGGTAGGGACCAGGGTAGGGAATTGCCTTCACAGACAGGAAGTGGTTAGTACTGTGGCAGCACAGGTGTCGGTTTAGAGGGGAAACACTCACTCTAAGAAAGTATTTCTCTAGGTTCATAGACCATGTCTAGAGCTATCACTTATCAAAAACATTCTTATTCCTGAAAATTTGGATTTAAATTTCTTATCGAAGACAAATATAACCACCAAAATCTTTACTGTATGGTGATTAGATAAAACTAGAGGAATCGACTAAGGAAATTCAGAAATATCTGAACTAAAAATCAGTTAAAAATATGTGTGAATTATTGGTCTTTCAGATCAGTTCAGTTCAGTTCAGTCGCTCACCCGTGTCTGACTCTTTGTGACCTCATGGACCGCAGCACACCAGGCCTCCCTGTTTATCACCAACTCCTGGAATCTACTCAAACTCATGCCCATTGAGTCAGTGATGCCATCCAACCATCTCATCTTCTGTTGTCCCCTTCTCCCACCTTCAGTCTTTCCCAGAATCAGGGTCTTTTCCAGTTCTTCGCATCAGGTGGCCAAAGTATTGGAGTTTCAGCTTCAACAACAGTTCTTCCAATGAATATTCGGGACCGATTTCCTTTAGGATGGACTGGTTGGATCTCCTTGCAGTCCAAGAGACACTCAAGAGTCTTCTCCAACACCACTGTTCAAAAGCATCAATTCTTTAGCACTCAGATTTCTTTATAGTCCAACTCTCACATCCATACATGACTATTGGGAAAACCATAGCCTTGACTAGATGGACCTTTGTTGGCAGAGTAATGTCTCTGCTTTCTAGTATGCTGACTAGCTTGGTCGTAAAGTTTCTTCCAAGGAGTAAGTGTCCTTTAATTTCATGGCTGCAGTCACCATCTGCAGTGATTTTGGAGCCCCCCAAAATAAAGTCTGCCACTGTTTCCACTGTCTCCCCATCTATTTGCCATGAAGTAATGGGACCAGATGCCATGATCTTAGTTTTCTGAATGTTGAGCTTTAAGCCAACTTTTTCACTCTTTTCTTTCACTTTCATCAAGAGGCTCTTTAGTTCTTCTTCACTTTCTGCCATAAGGGTGGTGTCATCTAGGTATCTGAGATCATTGATATTTCTCCCAGCAATCTTGATTTCATCCTCTGCTTCATCTAGCCCAGCGTTTCTCATGATGCACTCTGCATATAAGTTAAATAAGCAGGGTGACAATATATAGCCATGATGTACTCCTCTTTCCTATTTGGAACCAGTCTGTTGTTCCATGTCCAGTTCTAACTGTTGCTTCCTGACCTGCAAACAGTTTTCTCAAGAGGCAGGTCAGGTGGCCTGGTATTCCCATCTCTTTAAGAATTTTCCACAGATCAATTTGTTCAATAAATATTTATTGTATTTATATTGTATTAGCAACATTACTTGGAATGAGGAAGGTGGTGAAATCTCTCTGTGGTAGTCCTCTTTTTGAATATCTGTTTGAACACAGTTTTATACCATTTAATGAGTAAGTTTATTTTAGATTTATTAGTGGAATCAATGTACTCTCATTTACTTTCTAAAATGTTTAATATGTCACAAACTTTGTGCCAATACTCATTCTGCATTATTAACACCTCTAGTATGAAATAGCTCAATTTCTATAATATAGTTTAACTGCCTCCCATCAATCTTATTCACAAAGTGATTAATAATTAGCTGCTCTTAGAAAGATATTGTGAAGGAGAAGAGTATGAATTGTCTTCTTTCTCTGTTCTTGCCCTTTGCTATACCACTCTTCAAAAAGCATTTTTACCATCATGTGACTGATTTTGCACCCCGCTAGGCCCTGTTTTTCAATCAGTGTTAACACAGTCCAAAATACTCCTTATCTCCAATTTCCTCCTAACTCTAATCTCATTTTCTCAGCGCCTTAAAATCTGAATGGTAATGGATGATTGACAAGTGGTCTTGTATTATGATTCCCTCTTATATTTGCATTTGGAAGCAGATGTGTAAAGTAGAATTCTTAAAATACTCGTTTAAATTTTTTTTAATTAATTTTTTTTTATTTTGACATTCATTTTTACTATTTTAACTATTTTAAGTGTTCAATCCAGTGATACTAAGTACATTTGCATTGTTGTTCAGCAAGCACCATCCATCTCTAGTACTCTTTGCATCTTGAAAAATTGAAAATTTATACTCATTAAAGACAAACTCCTCAGGACTTCCCTAGTAGTCCAGTGATTAAGACTCCATGCTTACAATGCAGGGGACACAGATTTGATCCCTGGTCAGGGAACTGACGATCCCCATGCCTCAATGTGCAGCCGAAAACGTAAATTAAAAAAAAGACTAACTCCTCATTCCCTTGTCCCTCCAACCCATGGCCACTACTGTTCTACTTTCTCTTTCTATGAGTTTGACTACTTTAGATAACTCATATAAGTCAAATTACAAAATATTGGTCATTTTGTGACATTTCTTTTATTATAATGTCCTCAAATTTCATTCATGTTGTAGATTTTTTTATACCTTTCTAAGGTTGAATAATATTCCATTGCACACATACACTACTTTTTGTCTGTTCATTCATTTGTTGATGAACATTTGGGTTCCTTCCATCTTTTGGTAGAAACATGGATATATGAATATGTCAGTATTTGGGGTATATATCCAAGTTATTTCAAGTGTTTTGAATGTAATACAATCAGAAGTAGAATTGCTGAATCACATGGTAGTACAGTTTTTAAATTTTTGAGAAACATTTATCCTGGTTAGTCTGAAAAACTATGCTCTAGACTACTTTATCACATGCCAATTTAAAGGGAAAGAGAAATAAGAGTGACCAGTAGTCATGAATGAGGTTTCAGAATTCTAGTGGTTTACGGAAACCTAGAAGAGCTTGTTGTATTGGTATGGAGCCCTGCTGCTCAGGTGCCTATTAAGTAGGAGTCTGAAAGAGATGGTCAAGGCACTACCTGGTGGCCATCTCCTGAATTGCAGCTTGATTTTTTTTTTTTTTTTTTTAATTTTATATTATATTGGAGTATAGCTGATTAACAATTTTGTGATAGTTTCAGGTGGACAGCAAAGGAATTCAGCCATACAGGTACTTGTATCCATTCTTCCCCAAGCTCCCATCCCATCCAAGCTGCCACGTAACATTAGGCAGAGTTTCCTGTGCTAGACATTAGGTCCTTGTTGGTTATCCATTTTAAACAGAGCAGTGTGTCCATGTCCATCCCAAACTTCATAACTATCTCTCTCCCCATCCTTCCCCTTTGGCAACCATTAGTTCGTTCTCCACGTCTGTGAGTCTGTTTCTGTTTTGTAAACAAGTTCATGAGTATTCTTTATGTTTCTTTCCTCTTTTGGTGAAAGGGCCAAATCTATAATTATTTAATTAGTTCAGTTTGTATAAGTAAAGAACCTATTAAAAGACTGTCTTAAAATATTTCAAAGATTCAAGAAGTAATTTTGCTGCCCTCTCTCTCTCAAAATTTCTCTGAAAAGTATCTCTAGGGGAAAAAAGGAAACAGATTTTTGCTATTAGACAGGTCTGTGTTCAAAACTTTTAATTCTAAAATTAAGTTTCTAGATAGCTTTGTTTTACTATTTTTAAAGTGCTAGAGTGATATCTTCTTTAATATTTTGTTGTGACAATTTATCAGTAATGTATCCACAGAGAATAACAAGTCACAGATGATTACTGACAGCAACCTCTATAGGTACAGAAAAAGCATTGGACAAAACTCAGTATCTATTCTTGATTAAAAACTCCCAGCAAATTAGGACTTAAGGGAATTCATTAACTTAATAAAGGTCCTCTACCAAAAAATCTACATCAAATACACTTGATGGCGAAAGACTGAATGCTTTCCTTCAAATTTCAGAAATAAGGGAACAATTTTGACTGGCATCACTTGTACTGAATATTGGACTAAGGGTCTTAGCCAGTGCAATAAGGCAGGAGAAAGAAACAAAAATCATACAATTTGGAAAAGAAGTGAATCTACCTTTCGTCACAGACAGCGTAATTATCTGAGTGTCAAATCCAAGGGAATTTGCAAAAAAGTTACTAGGAAAAAACGAAAGTTAAATAAAGTCAAATATATACCTAACTTAGGCTCCAGTCATTCCACTCCTGGATATTGACCCAAGAGAAATGAAAGTATGACTATAAAAAATCTTATTCACACATGTTCACAGCAGTTTTATTTGTAACAGCCGCAAACTAGGACTAACCTAAATGTCCACCAGTAGGTGAATAGATAAACATATCTACAGATAAATCATATCCATATAATGGAATACTATTCAGCAATACAAAGGAATGAAACATGATTATAATAACCATGGAAGAATCTTAAAATAATTATGCTGAATGAAAGAATCTATCAAAGGCACATATCATACCATTTATTTGAAATTATTGAATATGCAAACTATTTTATGAGAGAAATGTTGCTTGAAAATGGGAGTAGGAAGTGAAGAGAGGGCTGAGAGGACTAAAAAGAGACAAGAGGAAACTTTTGGGGTGATGCATTGTTCATTATCTTGATTGTGGTGATGGTTTCACAAGTATATACAAGTGTCAATCTTACTAAGTTAAGGAGGTACAATTTATTTCAAAGAGAACTATGCATTAATAAAGCCATTAAAATACAAATACAGCAAATACTTTTCTTCAGTGTTGTACAAGTCTTCTTTTATGACCCCGAAATGCAAAAACACTTCTCCTATATGTACTCATTGGCCTTAAACTGTGTTTTTTTTAAAGTAGAGATAACAACAATCTGCCTCCATATGCTATACATTTATTTTCAGTCCTACATCATTGCAACCTATTTCGCATTCTTTCTATACACCAGAATTGCCAGCAGATTCTTTACCATCTGAGCCACCAGGAAACCCACCTACTACAACAGAAGTTTGTAGCTCATTTTCCAGAATTTCTTTCTGGCATATTTTTGAGGCAGTTTCTCACTATGTGATTTGGAAGGTGGATAAGAAAGGAAGGGATATGTGAATCCAAGCAGCATCTGAACCTGGTTTTTTAAATTTAAATCTGGATTTGGGAAATGATTCATGTGCTGATTCTGACTCATGAAATTCCTTGATGTGAATCTGAGAAGAGTGAACTCCCAGAACAGAATGGGCTAAGCTTCCATCTGTGTTGTTTAGGGATCTATGGTTACAGGCCTTTACAGAAGATGAATGCCTCTTAGAACTTCATCTTGATACTCCTCAGAGGTTTTGTTTTATAAAATGAATGGTCATAAAAAGAGAGCTAAAGAAGTGCTTGTTTTTGCTGCTGGTACTCAAAAAGAGAAGTTTTGAGTATGCATGTAATCCTGGGAACATCCTGTTGCTCCCTGATCTTTGACAACTACCTTGATCTAGGACATCTGTCCCAAATGAAAACTTGTAAACCAACATCAGACTGGCTGTGACCCAACTTCTTGCGGAGCTTTCAAAACTTACAGATTCATGGGTCTCAGCTCTGGATAACGTGATTCATGAAGTTATTGGTGGGCCCAGAATGTGTAATTTTAAGTCATTCACTCATTAATTCTACCTTCAGCTGTCATGTGAATATTGGCTGAGAGGTCTTTAACAATTTGAAAAGCTGGGAAAGAAGAGCGTCCTAACTCATGCTCTGAGCTTTTGACACAAATCCACATCTTCAGGGTTTCAAACACTGGGGGAAAATTATTTGGTTAAAGTTTGGCAACAAAACATGGCAGATAGAATAGAAAGTATCTTTGAGGCTAGATTTCAACTAAGAATATACAATAGGATTAGTACTTGTCTGATTTACATAGGCCAACCCTCTTATCTTAGAGTCAAGGAAGAAGTAGGAGAATAAGATATTGATCGTAGATAATTCTACAAGGAGTTGATAATTTCAATTATGATATTTCTTTTGTTTTCACATTTTAATGATTCTGAAATTCAGGATTATTTGACTATTGATAAGACAATGTGACTTTTTCCCTTGAAAAAAATTATTAGAAAGATAACATTTCTTACAAATGATATTATTTTAGGACTGAGAAAATATTATATTTCAAGTAGTAGTGATTCCACAATCAAAAACCCTTTATTCATTACTTTTTTTGTGGTAGAGCAAATATTTAGTGAGCATTAATAAACATCAGTCAGGGCTTCCCTGGTGACTCAGTGGTAAAGAATCTGCCTGCCAATGCAGGAGACTCAGGTTCGATCCCTGGGTTGGGAAGATCCCCTGGGGAAGAAATGGCAACTCCAGTATTCTTGACTGGGAAATCCCAGGGACAAAGAAGCCTAGCAGGCCACAGTCCTTAGGGTTGCAAAAGAATCAAACATGACTGATTCAGTGACTAAACAGCAAATAATTGCCAGTCACTCTTCTATAAATTGGGGTACAATGCTGAAAAACAGAGATTCACTCAGTAATGACCTAGCTTCTTATTACTTCCTCTGTGAAAGTGAAGTGAAAGTGAAGTCGCTCAGTCATGTCCCACTCTTTGCGACCCCGTGGACTGTAGCCCACCAGGCTCCTCAGTCCATGGGATTCTCCAGGCAAGAATACTGGAGTGGGTTGCCAATTTCTTTCTCCAGGGGATCTTCCCGACCCAGGGATCAAACCCAGATCTCCCGCATTGCAGGCAGACGCTTTAACCTCTGAGTCACCAGGGAAGGCCTGTAATCAGCCACAAACTCTTCTGACAGTCGGTGAATTATAGGTTGGCCCACAATGGATACATGAGAATATAAAATACTATATTAAAGTGCTTAAGAAAATTGATATCTTCTCAGCTACAGAAATACCTGGGATGCTTTGTTAAAGAACTTCCATGTCAGGTAGTATCCTAAGAACAAACAGACCTGAGAAATGTTGACAGCTGTTGATCAGATTTCCAAGCTCCACCTAAAGACTGACATGTGCTTCGTGGATAAAGTCAAGGGTAACATTTTTCTAATTTAGGGAGGAGACCAGGACACTTGGGCTTCCCTGGTGGCTCAGTCAGTAAAGAGTCTGCCTGCAGTGTGGGAAACCCAAGTTCGATCCCTGGGTCGGGAAGATCCCTTGGAGAAGGAAATGGCAACCTACTCCATATTCTTGCCTGGAGAATCCCATGGACAGAGGAGCCTGGCAGGCTACAGTTCACGGGGTCGCAAAGAGTTGGACATGACCTCACTTTCACTTTCTTTCATACATGCATCGCATTTCTGTCCCTGTCCACCAGAGGGTGGAGTTTCCTAACACAGACACTTTTCCTGTGTGTCTAAACTTCACTGAAACTAAACCTCACTGTGACTTCAACATTTCTTCATGTTAAGAGTGAAGAACGTTCTTCAGGAGACACTCTAGAGATGATCTCTTCTCCAGAATTAGTGACTGTGATACTTTTCCTGCTGGGTAAGCAAAACGCCTCTAAAAATTTGTATCCTTTCTTTTTTTATGTCAACAAAACCTTTAAGCATAATTTTATCCCAGAATTTTATGCCTAAGATCACAGAGAACTCTCTTATTTTCCCCTAGGACAAACCCGTGGAGACTCAGTGAGCCAGATGGACGGCCAAGTGACCCTTTTGGAAGCGGCTACCTTGACTGTGAACTGTACTTACTCAGCCACCGGGTACCCCACTCTTTTCTGGTATGTCCAGTATCCTGGAGAAGGTCCAGAGCTCCTCCTGAAAGCCACCAAGGCTAACGACAAGAAAACCAACAAAGGTTTTGAAGCCACATACAATGCAAAAACCACCTCCTTCCACTTGGAGAAAGCCTCAGTCCAGGAGTCAGACTCTGCTGTGTACTACTGCGCTCTGGGTGACACAGTGACGGAAACTGCAGGGGGAGCTGAGCGCAAACTCTGAGCAGCGACGGGGCCTGGATGCACTGTGGTTCCAACAGGGCCTGTGGTTGTTTGTCTCTTAGTCTCTGGTTGATACAAAAAACGTACAAATGGCTAAAGTATAAGAGTAAGAAGAGGATAGTCCCTATACCCATCTCTTTATTAGTAAAACTGAAAACTCTGACACCAATAGTTCCTTTTCCGGGGTCAAAATAATTTCAAGGTAAAACTACATAAGCAAAGAAGTGGTGTTTTGCATATTCTTGCAAAATCCTGCTTCCACAAGTTGTTCCAAGTCACCCAGGTGGGTATTACTATGCCTCACTATACTTTCATAGAACCAAAGTGTGCCAGATGGGGTGTGGTCTGCACGATGTCTTCCTGACAGAGCAGGGCATGAGAGGTGATAGGAGAGCCACAGCCTCCAGAAATTATCATTCTTAATAGAGAAAGAAGGGATGAAAGGAGGAGGAACAGAATCTCATACATAATGAAACAGTGGAAAGAGAGGAAAGGATTTTGTTCACATTTATCTCTTTATCTCCCAGGAACTCTAAGAAGTTAGAAAGGGTATATGCCTGAAAATACAGACAGAACAGAAAAGGAGTTAGTAGCGCAGAGTGCTGTCAACAGATTTCAGAGGATAAGAAGTGTAAGGAAGAACGAAGACTCGTCTTGTAGAATAGTTGAAGAAGGAACCTAGACCTCATGTGAGACATATCAGAATGTGTGCTGAACACCTGTGCAAAGGTTAAGAAAACACGGCACCAATCATCTTTGAATAATTGAGAAAGATGGTGTTGCCCCGATAAGTGCACATGTGTGAGTGCTGAGGGTTTTGGGGAGCACTAAAACAGGAGGCCTGAGTGAGGTCATTTGTAAGCAAAGAATAGCCGTGCTCTCCACAATTCTTTATGACAAGCAATGATGACTTTCTAAACAGCATACAGAGAAGGCAATGGCAACCCACTCCAGTCCTCTTGCCTGGAGACTCCCATGGATGGAGGAGACTGCAGTCCACTGGGTCTCAAAGAATCGGACACAACTGAGCGACTTCACTTTCACTTTTCACTTTCATGCCTTGGAGAAGGAAATGGCAACCCACTCCAGTGTTCTTGCCTGGAGAATCCCAGGGATGGAGGATCCTGGTAGGCTGCCATCTATGAGGTCGCACAGAGTTGGACACGACTGAAGCGACGTAGCAGCAGCAGCAACAAACTCAGCATAAAAGGGGAAGTTAGTCTTTAATGAACTGAGAACAACACAAAAAATTCCCCCAAACTTTGTATGTGCCGTGCTGGGCTTCGTCACTTCAGCTGTGTCTGATTCTTTGCAACCCCATGGACTCCTCTGTCCATGGCTCCTCTGTCTCAGGCTCTGTCCCTCTGTCCATGGGATTCTCCAGGCAAGAATACTAGAGTGGGTTCCATTTCCTTCTCCAGGGAACCTTCCCAACCCAGGAATCAAACCCAGGTCAGGTAGACTCTTTACTGTATGAGCCACAGGGAAGACCAATAATACTGGAGAGGGTAACCTGTCCCTTCTCGAGCGGAACTTTCCGACCGAGGAACCAAACGGGGGTCTCCTGCATTGCAGGAGGATTCTTTACCAGCTGAGGTACCCAAGTTTGTATACTATTAAACGTTTTGACTTTTATTCGTTAGTTAGCCTTTCTTTTCTTAAAAATGTTCTGTAATTTTTTTTCCCTTCTTCCCTGTAACCCCTTGCAAACACTGAACTTTTTACTGTCTCCATAGTTTTGCTTCATCCAGAACATTATATAGTTGGGCTCATATGGTGTGTAGCTTTTTCAGATTGGTTTCTTTCACTTGTGTATGTGTGTGCTCAGTTGCTTCAGTCCTGTCTAACTCTTTGTGACCCTATGGAATGTAGCCATAACAATGGCTATGTAACAATTTTAAAGGTTGCTTTCCATTTGCAGTTATTACAAAATATTGTCTATATTCTCCATGTTATAACAATACATCCTTAAGACTACCTTATACCCAATTGTTTGTATCTACCACACCCACACCCCTCTACTGGCCATGCCCCCACTAATAACCACCAGTTTCTTCTCTATATCTATGAGTCTGCTTTTATTGTTATATTCACTAGTTTATTGTGTTTATTAGATTAGTGGAAACAGTGTCAGACTTTATTTTTTGGAGCTCCAAAATCACTGCGGATGGTGATTGCAGCCATGAAATTAAAAGACGCTTACTGCTTGGAAGGAAAGTTATGGCCAACCTAGATAGCGTATTAAAAAGCAGAGATATTACTTTACCAACAAAGGTCTGTCTGGTCAAGGCTATGGTTTTTCCAGTGGTCATGTATGGATGTGAGAGTTGGACTGTGAAGAAAGCTGAGCACTGAGAAATAGATGCTTTTGAACTGTGGTGTTGGAGAAGACTGTTGAGAGTCCCTTGGACTGCAAGGAGATTCAACCAGTCCATCCTAAAGGAGATCAGTCCTGGGTGTTCATTGGAAGGACTGATGCTGAAGCTGAAACTCCAATACTTTGGCTACCTCATGCAAAGACTTGACTCGTTGGAAAAGACCCTGATGCTGGGAGGGATTGGGGGCAGGAGGAGAAGGGGACGACAGAGGATGAGATGGCTGGTTGGCATCACCAACTCGACTCGATGGGCATGAGTTTGAGTAAACTTTGGGAGTTGGTGATGGACAGGGAGGCCTGGCATGCTGCGATTCATGGGGTCGCAAAGAGTCGGGCACGACTGAGCGACTCAACTGAACTGAACTGAACTGATACACAGATGATATCATACAGTATTTGTCTTTCTCTGACATATCTCACTAGCATAATGCCCTCCAAGTCCATTCCTGTTGCTGCAAATGGCAAAATTTTGTTCTTTTTAATAAATTACCATATTTACAGCACAATTTGTATAAATAAGGGTTTATTTTGAGCTAAAGTTAAGAAATAAAAAAAAAGCAACAGATCAAATTTATGAAATTTTTAAGGCTTAAATTTCCATGAAATGACATTTTAAGAGTAAGAGTTTATTTTTAGTCTCCATTCAATCTAGGCAGTGACTTCTTTTCTGACTACTTTCTTCATCAGGAAGAATGTAGTGAAAGGGACTGGGGTTTTGTGATGCTGCAGTTGTTGGGCTGAAGGGATCTTTGTTGATAGTTTCAGCCCACTAGGGGGCACTGTAGACTTTAAAGACATGAAGACCTTTTCTGATTATTCCAAAGATGGAACAGTTAAGAGAGGAGCCCAGAGAGCATGGGGAACAGTCAAATTATAGACAGCAAAGGTGGGGAGAGGGAAACAGTGTTTGTGTAAAGTTCATATCAGATTTCAGTTTTGTCATTCTATATAAGGTTTGGAAAGCTGTAGCCCTTACCTCTGTAAATCCATGGTGAGGTTGATTCTCTGAGCAGAGGTAGAGAAATAGGGATACTACTGAGCTCTGAGAGCATGGAAGCTCAACAGAAAACATCTGCGTTACCTGTATTCATTTAAAAAACTTTTATGACTGAATTCCCCAAACCCATTGACCCAGAAATTATTCCAATACCCCAGACCTCCTACCTTTTCATATATTTTCTCAAGAGTAGAAATAACAAGAATAAAAAGAGGAAAAAATAAGGAACAAAAATAGAAGGAAAGGAGAAAGACAATATTGGATTTGAGCAAAAGAGTGTGACCAGATCAGAATCAGCTGTGGGTCAACAGGGTGTCCAAGAGTTGGACAGTAGGAAGGGAGAGGTGGAAATTAAGGCAGAGTGAACATTATATGCATGTCCTGTTTTTCAACAACCAAATTCTTATAATCCATCAAGACACAATTCTTCTAGAAATATCATCTACCTTTCCTCACACACTATCCCACAATCTTCTCTTATATATAGTCTTTTAAGAAAAAAAAATTCTTTACGACTTCACATATTGGAAATATTGCTTTTACCTCTCTGCAGTGTCCCCCCAAACCTCAAGTTTGGAGAAGTTGCTGACCTTACTGCAGTCTCACTAGGCCACTGTGGGTGGAGCTTCCTGTTAAGTGAGCTGACACACCTCAGATGTGACTGGTACTCAGTGATTCTGGTGGAACACACTGACAGTAAGAACAGCATTTCTCTGGCCCCAGGACTCTATATCCTTCAGAGCAGGGGCGAAGGCACCTCAGTACCTGGGCAAGGGATCATGAAGAGACCATGGGGAGCCCTGCTGGGGATTCTGTGGGTCCAGATTTGCTGTGAGTCGGGGTCATCCCGGAGAGGGGGCCTGGGGAGTGTCCACAGGTGTCAGTGGGCAGGAGAGGGGAGAGCTGACTGGGGCTCCTAGATGGTCCTTCATCCTCAGGTGCTTCCTGAGAGTTTCCTGGTCTGGAAACCCCATCTGTGACTCCTCAGTGACATCATATGTGTTTGTTTTTCTCTTTCCAAGCAGGGGTGAGAGGAGTGAAGGTGGAGCAGAGTCCTTCAGTCTTGAAGCTCCAGGAGGGAGACAACTCTACTCTGAGGTGCAATTTTTCTGCCACAGTGAGCAGTGTGCAGTGGTTCCAGCAGAATCCCGGAGGCAGCCTCACCACGCTGTTTTTCATAACTTCAGGGATGAAGCAGAAAGAAAGGCTGAGTTCCACAGTGAATTTTAAGGAACGGTACAGTACCCTACACATCGCAGCCTCCCAGCTGGAAGACGCAGCCACCTACCTCTGTGCGGTGGAGGCACAGTGCTCCCAGGTGATCTGCAGCCTGAACCCAAACTGCATCTGCCTCAGCCCCGCCCCTCCGCAGTGCTACACCATGCAAGTACCTTGTTACCTCTTTGGGATTCCAGATTCATAGTTCAGCACTTTTTTCTTCCGAAAATCTGATCTTTTAGGACTGTTATTTCACTATTTTTTTTTTTTTTTTTTTTTTTTGCCCTTCTTCATCCCAGAAATCTCGTGGACATAAAGCTCTAATATGGAGCCATTGTCATAACTGATGTAGATGCCAATATTCAATGTCCTGTTAAAACAATGTAGTGCTCATGACAGATAAAATATAGGCTCCATATAAATTTCTCTGATGGAAAATGCTTGAAAAAATATACGGTGATCAACAAACAGAAAGAGATGACTCAATTTTTTGGTTAACTGCACGTGTGTCTTCCTTCAAAGTGAAAAGGGAATTAAATGTGTGCAATGTTTTAATGCTTTTAAAGTTTGTATTCAGATTTTTGAGTCCTGGTAATAACAAATATAAGAAGAATGATTGTTTATGTGAAGAAAAGGCAGAGACTGGAGCGCTGTGTCTGAAAACCAAGGAGCACCAAACACTGAGGGCAGCTGCCACAGGCTGAGAGAGGGGCATGGGGTCTACAGCGGCTCATCCGCAGGTACCGACATTTGGGACTAACCAAGATGTCCTTCAGCAAGTGGATGGACAAGTAAATTGTGGTACCTCCAAACAATGGAATATTATTCAGTGTTAAAAAGAAACGGGCTAAAAAATAAATAAATAAATAAAAAGAAATGGGCTGTCAAGACTTAAAAATGCAGAGGAAACTTAAATGCATGATACTAAGTGAAAGAAGTCAATCTCAAAGGCCGCGTACTATATGATTCCAACTATAAGACATTCTGGGAAAGGTAGAATTATAAAGAGAGTAAAAACCAGTGATTTCAATGATTGAGGGGAGTGGAAGGATGAATGGGCAGAGCACAGAGGATTTTTAGGAGTGAAACTACTCTCTGTGATACTATGATGATGAACACGTGCCACTGTACATTTGTGTAAACCCATAGAATGTACAACGTCAAGAGTGAATTCTGGTAAATGATAGACTTTGGGCAATTATAATGTGTTAATATGGGCTCATCAGTTGTGAGAAATAGACCAGCCTCATGTGGAAGTTGATAAGAAGAGAGGTTATGCAAGTGTGGGAGTGGGAGTTATATTGGAAACCTCTGCATCTTCTCTTTAATTTTTCTGTGAACCTAAAATGATTGAAAGTCTCAAAAAATTAGATTCAGATACATGAAGCTAATTTGTATGAAGAGTTAAAGCATTTTAGAAAAATGGTGCCACCAGAAACGTTGAAAGTGAAAGTGTTAGTCGCTCCGTCCTGTCCTACTCTATGCGACCCCATGGACTATAGCCTGCCAGGCTCCTCGTTCCACGGAATTCTCCCGGCAAGAATACTGGAGTCGGTTGCCATTTCCTACTCCAAGGGATCTTCTCGACCCAGGGATCGAACTCAGGTCGCCCGCATTGCTGACAAATTCTTTACCATTTGAGCCACCAGGGAAGCCACTAGAAACATTACCTAATGAGACTTTACCTTGCTTCTTGCAAAGAAGATTCCAGATTTTCATTTTGCACTGGTTCTAAAAATGACATAGGTGATCCCCACCTACACTTGCATGGAGAGATAGAAGCCAGAAAGCAATTTGGTTGCTTTAGAAAGAACCTCTTGCTTTACCTTTTGGCAACTCATCGACTTTCTCCAGGTCCTCCAGTCGTGTAGATGTTTTTTCTTTTATTCCTACAAGATGAAATAAGACTTACAAAATGAATCACCAAAAGAACATCTCCTTACCGATTCAGCCACAAAACCCCTTTGACCTCACTGTCTGTGATGACGCTCACATTTAGTGAGCCACATCCCATTTTATTTCATTTTACTGCGGATTTATATTCTCCTTGATCTTATAGGAGAAATGAAATCATGGATAGGGATTCATTCCAAGGAAGGCCCTAGGGTTAATTACTGGCAACCGCAGCCCCCGAAGACTGCATGAAATGTGAAAACGGTGTTGGGGTTCCAGAGTGCAAGGGGTTTCTCCCTACTCTCTCTCTTCACTCTACATTGTATATAAGCAGGCCTCAATAAAGATTTGTTCTGCTAAATAGTATAAAGAATTTAGAGCTAGATGAGCTCTTAGACAGGGTTTAGTTCACCTCATTTTACAAGACTGAAACTAGATCCAAGATGACAGAAAGAAAAATTATATAATTAAAAAATAGATCAAATGCTAGCAGTAGAAAGTAGAGGATAAACTGCATATCCTCACTTCCCCCTTAATGTTCTTTTCCTATCTCCTTCTTCCAGACCCCTTGTTGCTGAACAAAGGAAAGCTGTCTAATGCAAACTGCAACACTTAAATATGTGCCGTTTAGTAATTGGATTTTAGGATATATTTCAACTGTTTCTACTGTCAATTCTCTGAGAAAGCAAGGGCCCACTAAAAACCAGCTTAGAGGAGACAGTCTGAGATAACAGGCAGTTGAAATGTCGAATGATCTTCTCTCTGTTACTCTGATCTTTGGCTTACAAGTTCCTTTTAGAGAGCGTTTTCCTCCATAACAGGCAAATGAAAATGGTATATTGGCTGAACTTGACAGTTTCATATATATATATATATATGTTTGTTTGTTTAGGAGGGTGAATCATAAAAAGCACAGGAGGGTGCTTTTATAATTTAAAAACTATATATCAGGCCCATCATGGAACAAAGAGCAACAGCATCTACCTCTTTTCAGCTTATAAACAGTCAAATTCTCTCTCTCTACATTCTTACTGTGCATTAGATTACTTCAATCTGAGACATAATTTGTTTGACCTTTGCTGCTTTTATGCATGTCCCTCTAGGCACAGCCATGAAAAGGACATTTAACCAGAGTTCAATAGTTAGAGATGTGACCACCAGATGGTGGTGCACTTCTGCTGATAGAGGGTTCATTTAAGTGGATTCTGAATGAATAGGATCAGGGCAGAAGCAGAGCCTTTTTCTTATTGGCTGGGTAGACAATAAAGAAACCACTAGAGAAAAGAAGGGGACACTTGGTAACAGAAGCAGGTCTCCTGGCTGGAGACTGCAGGTCCACAATTGATCTTAAATAGGAAAAACAATGAAGATACCCATTGAAGCTTTAATCACATTATTATGGCTACAGCTGGACTGTGAGTTGAGGGTTTAAGGGAAACAGTAAAATAAATAAATTGATTTAAAAAACAGGGAAACAGAGTGTATTAGTAGATATTCGTTAGACACCGAGACTGACTTTATTCAGGTTTCTTCTAGTTATTGTAGAAAAGGGAAAGTAAATTGTGGAACTTAATAATCTGAGGACCCTTCTCCTTGCTCTGACTTCTACTTTCTCCATAGGCGTCAGTCTTGGAAACGAAGGGGAGCAGAGTCCTTCTACCCTGAGTGTCCAGGAGGGAAGCACCGCTGTTATCACCTGCACTTACACAGACACTGCTTCAGAATATTTCCCTTGGTATAAGCAAGAACCTGGAAAAGGCCTCCAGCTCCTTGTAGCTATTCATTCAAATATGGGTGAAAAAAAAGACCAGAGACTGGCTGTTTTGTTGAATAAGACCACCAAACGTCTCTCCCTGCACATTGCAGCCATCCAGCCTGGAGACTCAGCTGTCTACTTCTGTGCAGCAAGGACACAGCGCTTCCCAGGCACCGCTACCTGTACTCATACTTGTGAGGGCAGCCCCCTTCCTCTGGTGCAACCTTCAAAGTAGCATTTGTCATATTGTTTGTCTAGAAGTGGAAACTGATGTGTTAGACAAGCATAGAATACGAAGGTTAAGTTCAAGATGACCCAGAAAGTATGACACATTTTATGGATAATTGCTGCTTACTGATTTCTTGAAGGGAGTTAGCATTGTTTTGTTTTAAAATTGTAAGATTGCCTTTACATTTGCCACTCAGACTCCTTCTCTATAAATAACCTCTTGGTATCAATTGATAATCCTTATTGTGAATGAGTTTTTTTTAATACTGTGTTTTGAAAACAGCATTTATTATTTTTCTGATTATATATTGCATGCTAATTATAGGGAAATGTGTGGTATACAATAAATATGATATTGATAATTCTGCAATCATGTAATATTGTGAATATTCAGCTTACCTTTTCAATAACCCTTCAACACAATCAAGTGCTTACTTTACAGAAGATTTTCTGCTAGTCCCAAGGAGCTGATGTTACCATGAAGGGATTTAGTGCTTTTCTAGATATGAAAAGATGCAAGGATTGGGATCATGAAATCAGTTCCTGAAAATCTCTAACTATGTAAAGACCTGTTTCACCAGTTTCCCTGGAGCAGAGAGTGCCTCACTGTCCACCCTGCATTACCCTCAGAGGGTTTTGAAAGTCAGCAGCTGCAGCAGCATAGGGTGCAATCTCTGTAGAGGTAGAAGACAAATGCCCTTCCTGTTGTTCAGTTGCTGGCAAATACTCTTGGCAAGTGCCAATTTGTATTTGACAAGGTGCTGTTTAGTAATATCCTTAGGCATGGCTTTCCTTTTACATTCTTACACAAATATTATAATCAGTAGTGGTCTTATGACCAACTGTCTTATGGAGGTCTCTTGTGATATATTCCCTTAGAACTATGTGCACAGAATATAAAGGCTTTTTGAGGCTCTTTTGGGCTTCCCTGGTGGCTCAGATGGTCAAGAATCTGCCTACAATGCAGGAGACTTGGGTTCAATCCTGGTGTTGGAAAGATCCACTGGAGGAGGGAATGGCTACCCACTCCAGTATTCTTGCCTGGAGAATGCCATGGACAGAGGAGCCTGGCAGGTCTGGGGTCGCAGAGAGTCGGACCTGACTGAGAGAGTTCCAACTGAATTAATGGGAACAATATAAATTCAAAGGTTTGATAACCTGATGACCAATATGTAGCATCTATTTGCCCTCTCTGAACAGACCTGGGCTGTCAGAACAAATAGAGAGGAGAAAGGGACCACTGTGACAGGACTCCATGTTTGCAGATCCATTCTAGCCTTCTGCAAAGGGGGAGTATCTTTCCTCCTACTATTAGGTCCCAAGTCAGGTAACTGAGCAGATGTTGTGATGAAGAATTATAGTGATTGCTATATTGATATGTAGGTTGAGAAAGCTGCAGTAACTAACACAAACAGATTTGTCTTCTTTTCTATCTTAAGTGAAAGAAAGCATATATAGGTATGAGGAAAAATGATCACTACATCTTATGTTGTTTCCATAATCCATCACATGCAGTATCTTGAAACAAGTTCCATCATAGATGCAACAGCTGAACACAGTAGTTAGTCAAATTATCATTCTTCCTTTCAATATCAAATTTGACTTGTGTTTATTTTCAGATGTAATTGGTATCAACTGAAAATGGGTTTGCGTGGACTCCGGAAGTTGGTGATGGACAGGGAGGCCTGGCGTGCTGCGGTTCATGGGGTTGCAAAGAATCGGACACAACTGAGCGACTGAACTGAACCGAACTGAACTGAAGAGCTGGCTAATGCAAAAGGAAGTTTGGGGTGAGTGAGACATTCACCTCGTCCACAGAGAAGTTGACATGAGCCACATCAACTTGCTACTCCAGGAAGCCTCTGTTTCCTGTTGTGGGGCAGCAGCAGCACATACCCAGCAATCCTTCCCTCACCCTTTCAGGCTCACCTTGCAAAGCCTTGACATTGAAGAAGAAGATATTTTCCATCTAGTGGAGAGCTGAAACATGCTTCTCTCCAGCTTTCTGAAGGTGGTTGTGGCTTCACTGTGTTCAGGTAAGGATGGTCCCAATGGAACTGTGCCTCCTCTGTGACCTAAGGACTGGGGGAACAGGCAGTCTTATGGGAACCCTGGGAAGAAGGGGTAGTAGGGTCTAAAATAGGATTTCTTTATTCCACACCACTTATTCCTAAAGTTCTGATTCTATTTTTTTTTTTTCTTTAGGATCCATTATTGCCCAGAAGGTAACTCAAGACGAACCACAAGTATTAGTACAGGAGAAGGAAGCTGTGACCCTGGACTGCAAGTATTACACCAGTGATCCACAGTATAGTTTATCCTGGTACAAGCAGCCCAGCAGTGGGGGGATGATTCTCCTTATTCGTCAGGATTCTCATAACCAGCAAAATGTCACAGAAGGCCGCTACTCATTGAATTTCCAGAAAGCAAGAAAATCTATCACACTTGTCATCTCAGCTTCACAGCTGGAGGACTCTGCAGTGCATTTCTGTGCACTGAGTGAGCCCACAGTGAGACGTGTGGAGGAAGGACTTGTACCAAAACCCAGGGCCCTGCTCCACCTGCCGTAGGGACCAGGGCAGGGAGTTGCCAGCACAGACAGGAAGTGATTACGGTTGCACAGGCATAGGGTTAGAGAGAAGATACTCATTCTAAGAAAATAGTTCTCTAGGTTCAGAGGCCATATTCAGAGCTCTCATTCATAAAAAAAATCCTTATCCCTAAAAATTTAGGTTTAAATTATTTATTTATTAAAAATGTAAAATTATGTATTGAGGACAAAAATTAGCCACATAAAATCCTTGCCATGTAGTAACTAGTATGAGCTAGAAGAATTGACTAAGGAAATTCAGAAATGTCTGAATTATAAATCAGTAAAAGTATGTGTGAATTGTTGGATTTTTCATTTCAATGTACTCATGTTTTACCAAAAGTTTTCACTTTTGTCTCAGGGTCAAAGGATTTGTTAACAAAATAAGCCACTTGTTATATACAAATAAATAATATAGATGTTTATTGGAGAATTATCTAGCTTACTTTCAACATATTAGCATTAAACACACTAACTAACATTAAAAGAAAGTAGAAATAGAAAGAGCAGATGATACATCACCAAATTGGGTTTTGACCAACATCCAGACTTGGATGGAGGTCAACATCTAGACTTGAGTTTCCAGCACTGGGAAGTCCCAGGTCACAGCACATCTGGAGTCCCAATTATGAAAAGAGTCCTCTCCGTGGGTAAGACTTCAAAGATTACAGTTCAGGGCTCTCATTTACAGTCCCAGGGCAGTTGCAAACTGATATCATCATCAATCTGTGACCAAATTGCAGCTCTGGTTTCATGTGAATGCTGTTCGTTTAGTCATTTAAAACTTGGAATGTTGCTAAGGCTCATCCCTCTAGGAGCTCAACAATCTCAAGATTCCTTCCCCATCTTATCCAAGGTGCTGGAAGTCTTGCACTCACAGCACGCAGTTACTCACAGTCAGAGCAGTGTCCAGGCAAGTTAGAAGCAAGGTCAGAGACCTGTTCTGCTTTGTCTCTGAAGCCTAAACAAGACTATTTATTTAATTTTCCTAGCAATTCTTTAAATATTAATTGACTATATGTTATATTACAGGTATTATTTTGTCATGAAATCTCTGTGTGATTTTCCTTCTTTTGAATATCATGTTGTTTTACACCATTTAATAAATTCATTCATTTTAGTTTTGTTAGCTGAGTTAATAGTACCATTATTTACATTCTAAGGTGCCTACTTTGTGCTAATACTCATTGCTTCTTAGTAACACCTCTATCACTGAATGGCTCAATTTCCATAATGTAAGGTTTTCCTGCCTCTCCTCAGTCTTATCGACAAAAAGATCAATAATTAGTGGCCCTTAGAAGGACATTTTGTGACGTACTGTATGAATTATGTTCTGTCTCTGGTCTTGCCTTTCACTGCACACTCCTCCAAGAGCATTTTTTCCATCATGTGGCTGATTTTGCACCCCTCTAGGCCCTCTCGTTCAATCACTGTTACACAATCCCAAATATTCCGTCTCTGTAATTTCTTCCTTCTACCTTGAATCCATTTTTGTCAGTGTTTTAAAAGTTGAATGGTAATGGGTGGTTGCTACGTGATCTTGTATAGTAGCTGCCTCTTATATTTGTATTTGGAAAGCAATTGTGTAGAGTAGAAATCTTAAAAGGAATGTCTTACATTCTTTACAATAAGTGAGGCTGGAAAAACTGGACAGCTAAATGTAAAAGAATGAAATCAGAGCACTCTCCAACATCATACACACACACAAAAAACTCAAAATGGATTAAAGGCCTAAATGTAAGACTGGATACTATAAAACTCTTAGAGGATAACATAGGCAGAACACTCTTTGACATAAATCACACTAGAATCTTTTCTTGGTCTACCTCCTAGAGTAATGAAAACAAAAATAAAAATAAACAAATGGAACCTAACTAAACTCAAAAGCTTTTGCATAGCAAAGGAAATCATAAACAAAACAGAAAGAAAATCCACAGAATGAGAGAAAATATTTGCAACGAAATTGACAAGGGATTAGTCTCCAAAATATACAAACAGCTCATGCAGATCCATATTAAAAAAAAACTCAAGCAAACAATTTAAATTAAAAATGAGGTGTCGATCCAATAGACATTTCTCCAAAGAACATTTAGAGGTGACCAAGAGGCACATGAAAAGATGCTTAACACCACTAATTACTAGAGAAATGCAAATCAAAACTACAATGAGGTATCACTTCACACTGATCTTTGGGCTTCCCTGGTAGCTTAGTTGGTAAAAAATCTTGGACTTCCCTGGTGGCTCAGCTGGTAAAAAATCTACTTGCAATGTGGGAAACCTGGATTTGATAACTGGGTTGGGAAGATCCCCTGGAGAAGTGAAAGTCTACCCACCCCAGTATTCTGGCCGGGAGAATTCTGTGGGGTCACATGGGGTCACAAAGAGTCAGACACGACTGAGTGACTTTCACTCTCACTCACACTGATCAGAATGGCCATCATCAAAGAATCTATAAGCAATAAATGCTGGAGAAGGTGTGGAGAAAAGAAGAAAAGGGAACCCTCCTACACTATTGGTGGAAATGTAAGTTGGTATAGCCACTATGCAGAACAGTATGGAAGTTCCTTAAAAAACTAAAATGAGTGCTACCATATGACCCAGCAATTACACTCCTGGGCATAAATCTGGAGAAAACCATAATTTGAAAGAATACATGCATCCTAATGTTCACTGCAGCACTATTTACAATACCAAGGACATGGAAGCAACCTATATGTCTATGGAAAGAATGGGTAAAGAAGATGTGGTACATGTATACTATGCAACATTACTCAGCCATAAAACACAATGAGGTAATGCCATTGCAGCAACATGGATGGACTTGGAGATTGTCACACTGACTGAAGTCAAACAAAGACAAGTATCATATATTACTTATATGTGGACTCTTAAAAATGGTACAAATGAACCTATTTCCAAAACAGAAGTAGAGTCACAGATATAGGAAACATATTTATGGTTACTGAGGAGGATGTAGGGGAGGGATAAATTAGGAGGCTGGGATTGTCATATATCCACCACTACACATATAATATAGACAGATAACTAATAAGAAACCTACTGTAGGGCACAGGGAACTCTGCTCAATACTTTGTAAGGATCTACATGGGAATAAAATTCTAAACAGAGTGAAGGTGCTGTGTGTGTACAACTGATTCACTTTGCTGTACAGCGGAAACTGACATGGTAAATCAACTATACTCCAGTAAAAGTTAATTTTAAAAAGTCTTAAATTTGTTTAACTCAAAAAATCATGCCATCCTAACAGATATTTTTTTTACCATATTAATAATTTTAAGTGTATAATACAGTGATCATTCCAGTGGTCATATATGGATGTGAGAGTTGGACTATGAAGAAAGTTGAGCGCCGAAGAATTGATGCTTTTGAACTGTGGTGTTGGAGAAGACTATTGAGAGTCACTTGGACTGCAAGGAGTTCCCACCAGTCTATCCTAAAGATCAGTCCTGGGTGTTCATTGGAAGGACTGATGCTTAAGCTGAAACTCCAATACTTTGGCCACCTCATGTGAAGAGTTGACTCGTTGGAAAAGACCCTGATGCTGGGAGGGATCGGGGGCAGGAGAAGAAGGGGACAACAGAGGATGAGATGGCTGGATGGCATCACTGACTCGATGGACATGAGGTTGAGTAAATTCCGGGAATTGGTGATAGACAGGGAGGCCTGGCATGATTCATGGGGTCGCAAAGAGTCGAACACGACTGAGCGACTGAACTGAACTGAACTGAACTGAACTGAATACAGTGATATTAAATACATTTACATTATTATTAAGCAGCAACATTATCCATCTCTAGAACTCTTTTCATGTTGAAAAACTGAAAATTTGTACTCATTAGAGAGTAACTCCCCATTCCCCTGTTCCTCTAGCTCCTGACCACTACTATTCTACTCTCTCTGAGTTTGACTACTTTAGACATCCTGTAGAAGTGGAATCATGCAACACATGTCATTTTTGTGTCTTATTTCATTTATCATGATGTACTCAAGTTTTATCTATGTTGTCACAAGTTTTAGAATTTCTTTCCTTTTTAAGGTTGAATAATATTCTAGGATAAGTATAGACCACATTTCATCTATCCATTCATTTGTTGATATTTGGGTTGCTTCACCCTTTTGATGGAAACATAGATATAAATATCTCAGTATTTGGGGCATATACCAAAATTTCAATTTTTTGACATAATTAGAAGTGAAATTCTTGAATCATATGACACTTCCGTTTTTAAATTTTTGAGAAATATTTATCTTAGTTAATTTGAACAGCTATCCTCTAGACTACTTTATCACAACCCAGTTTCAAGGACTAGAGAAAGCGAGTGATCAGGAGCCGTGAATGAAATTTTGGTACTCTGGTGGTTCACCTAAACCTAGAAAAAAATGTCATCTTTGTTATAGTGCATTGCTCCTCAGGTGCCTAACAACTGATCTGAAAGGAGTGGCCAAGCCATTACCTGGTGGTCAGCTCCTGAACTGCAGCTTGGACATTCTTACCAGTGTGGTGCAGTTCTCCTTTGGTGAAAGGGTCAAATCTGCGATTATTTAGTCACTTTTTATTGTTCAATATACAGAAATAAAGAAGAAAGTAGTTAACAGACTGTATTGTGTGCATGTGTGCTCTGTTGCTTCATGTCCAGCCCTTTGTGACCCTGCGGACTGTAGTTTGCCAGGCTCCTCTGTCCATGGGATTATCCTGGCAAGAATACTGGAGTGGATTGCCATTTCCTCCTCCGGGGGATCTTCCCAACTCAGGGATCCAACCTGCAGCTTCTGCATTGCAGGCGGGTTTTTTACCACTGAGCCACCAGGGAAGCCCCTGAAAATTATCTATAGTATAAAAAACAGGGAATCAGATTTTGCTATCAGAGAGATTTCTATTAAAAATTATTAGCTTGGCCACAAACTTTCTAGACACTCGTGAGCCTTGTTTTATTATATAAAATGGGAGAGTGATATATTCTTTAATATTTTATTGTGGCAAGTTATCAATAGTGTAGTTATAGGGGCTGACAAGTAGCAGTTGATTAACTAACGAGAATAACCTCAATAGATGCAGAATAAGCATTTGAGAAAATTCAGCATTCACTCGTGTTTAAAAACTTCCAGCAAATTAGGACCTAAGGCGATACCTCAACTAAATAAAAAACCTCTACGAAAACTACATTAAACATCATGCTTGATGGTGAAAGAATGAATGCTTCCCCCCTAATTGCAGCACTAGGGGAAGAATTTTGGCTCTCACTGTTTGTATTTAGTATTTTATTAGGAATTCTAGCCAGTGTCAAAAGGCAAGAGAAAAAAACAAACAAACAAAAAAACACAATTTGAAAAAGAAGACATGAACCTATCTTTAGTCAGAGACAGCACAATTATCTGAGTATAAAATCCAAGGGAATCTACAAAAAAACCACTAGAAAAAATAAAAAACTTAAAGTCAAATAAACACCTACCATATGCTGCAGGAATTCCACTGCCAGATATTCACCCAAGAGAAAAATGAAAGCACATGTATACTAAAAATGTGACACAAAGCTCAAAGCAACTATGTTTGTACAGCCTCCAATTAGAACTAACAGAAATGTTTGTTAATAGGTGAATGGATTAGCAAATGGTTTTGTGTCTATGTAATGGAAGACTTTTCATCAATACAAAGGAATGAACCATTGATACTTATAACCATGAAATAATCTTAATTATGTTTAGAGAAAGAAGCTAGACAAAAGAGTACACATGATTCCACTTATGTTGTATAAAATATGCAAACTAATTCATGATGGTAGTGCTGCATGAAAATTGGAGTAGGAGGTGGGGAGAGGATTGAGAGAAGATTATAAGAGATGTCAGGAAACTTTTTTGGTTGATACATTGTTCCTTATCTTGACTGGAATAATAGCTTGACAAATGTGCACACATGTCAAATCTTATTAATTTGTTTATTTAAAATAAGTGCAGTATAGTTTTGTGAATGTTGCATATTTATAAAACAATTAAAAATCCAAGTTTAGCAAATGGCTTTCTTCAATGTTGCATGAGTCTTCTAATGTGACACCAATTCTAAATATTTCTCCCCTATGTTCTCATTGTCCTATATGTTTTTTTAAAGGTGCGGATAGCAACTTTCTGTGTCCATGTGTTATAAATTTATTTTCAACCCAGCATCATCCAAACATTTTTTGCTTTCTGTTTAATGTGTCAAATTTTTTCAGAATTCTTCCTAGCATAATTCTGAGGCCATTTTTGACAACGGAGTTGGAAAATAAAGGAGAAAGGAAGGAATATGTGAACCCAAAAGAGAATCTGAGCCAGATTTTGTTACTTAAATCTGGATCAGGGAAATTATTTGTATGTTAACTTTGGACTGATGAAGCTGCTTGATACAAATCTGTGGAAGGTGAACTCCAGGAATCAGGCTGAGCTAAGCTTCCATCTTTGTGTCTAGGGGGAGGCTTCCCTTGTGGCTCAGCTGTAAAGAATCTTTCTGCAATGCAGGAGATTCAGGAGTTGTGGGTTCAATTGCTGGGTCAGGAAGATCCCCTGGAGGAGGGCATGACAACCCTTGCCTGGAGAATGCCACAGAGACAGGAGCCTGGCAGGCTGCAGTCCATAGGATTACAAAGAGTTGGACATGACTGAAGCGACTGAGCACCCATGCATGTGTGTCTAGGGATGCAATGGTTACAGGGATTTACAGAAGGTGTGTTCCACTCCAAAACTTCATCCTGATAGACTTGATGAATTTTTATTTTATTTTTTCAAAAATGAATATTCATAAAAAGTAGGACAAAGAAGTGCTTGTTTTTGCTGCTGCTACTTCATAGCAAAAGACCAGTTTAAAAAATTGCATTTCTTCCTGATCATTGATGACCATCTTGCTCCAGGACACTGATTACAAAAGAAATCTTATAAACCAGTATTGAACTGGTTGCAACAAAACCATCTGGGAGCTTTAAAAGTTATGACTTTCTGGGAATTCCCTGGTGGTCCAGTGGTTAGGAGTCTGTTCTTTCACTGCTGAGGGCCCTGGTTCCACCCCTGGGTGGGGAACTAAGATCCTACAAGCTGTGCAGTGGGGTCAAGGAAAAAATTACACTTCTTGTTCTCAATCCTGAAAAGTACAATTCATGAAGTTACAGTTGGGATTCCTGAATCTGTCATTTCAAATCAGTCACACATTAATTCTATTACCAGCTGTTGTATAAATATCAGCTATGTCTTTAATAATTTGAAAAGCTGGGAAGGAAAAGTCTTAATTCGTGCTCCAGGCTTTTGACAGAAATCCACGCTCTTAGGCTTCCCAACCCGATGGAGGAAAATTATTTGATTAAAGTTTAGCAACAAAATGTGGCAGGTGGATGTTAAGAGAATCAGTCCTGAAGCTAGATTTTCACTAAGAGTATGGGGTTAGTCTTGGCTGATTGAGATAGATTAGCCATCTTATCTTGAAATCAGGGAAATAGTAGAATAAGATATTGATGTCAGATCATTCTATAAGGATTTGATAAATTCAGTTATGATAATTCTTTTGTTTTCATATTTTAATGGTTTTGAAATTCAAGGTTATTTGACTATTGATATGATAGTGTGCATTTTTCCCTCTGAAAATATTTTATTAAAAAGCTAGCATTTCTTACAAATGATATTATTTTAGGAATGATAAAATACTGTATTTCAAGTAGTAGTGATTCCTCAATCAAAGACCCTTTATTCATTATTTTTGTTTGGTATAGCAAATACTTAGTGAGCATGTAATAAATGTAAGTCATTGTTCTATAAATTGGGGTACAATGCTGAGAAATAGAGATTCATTCAATACTGACTTGACTTCTTATTACTTCCTCTGTAATCAGCCACAAAACCCTTTTCTGACAGTCAGTGGATTATAGGTTGGCCCACATGGATGCATGAGACTATAAAGCACTATATTAACGTGCTTAAGAAAATTGACATCTTCTCAGCTACAGAAATACCTGGGATGCTTTGTTAAAGAACTTCCATACCAGGTAGTATCCTAAAAACAAAACAGACCTGAGAGGTATTGACAGCTGTTGATCAGATTTCCAAGCCTCACCTGAAGACTGACACGTGCCTCATGGATACAGTCAAGGATAACATTTTTCTGATTTGTGGAGGAGACCAGGATACACGAATCACTTTTCTGTCCCTGTCCACCAGAGGGTGCAGATTCCTAACACAGACACATTTTCTGCGTGGAAGTAAATTTCACTGTGACTTCAACATTTCTTCATCTTAAGAGTCAAGAACGTTACTCAGGAGATACTCTAGAGATGAACTCTTCTTCAGGCTTAATGACCATAACACTCTTCTTGCTGGGTAAGCAAAATGCTTCTAAAAATGTGGATTCTTTCTTCTGTTATGTCAGCAAAACCTTTAATCATAATTTTATCCCAGAGCCTTATGCCTGAGATCACACAGAATTCTTTTATTTTTCCCCAGGACAAACCCGTGGAGGTTTAGTGACCCAGTTAGGCAGCCAAGTGATACTTCCGGAAAAGGCTGCTCTGATCATCAGTTGCACTTATTCAGCCCCCGGGTACCCCACTCATTTTTGGTATGTTCACTATTCAAGAGAAGGTTCACAGCTCCTCTTGGAAGCCACGAAGGACAAGGAGAAGAGAATCACCAAAGAGTTTGAAGCCACATACCACAGAAAATCAAAATCCTTCCACTTAAAGAGAGCCTCAGTCCAAGAGTCAGACTCAGTTGTGTACTACTGTGCTCTGAGCGACACAGAGAAGGAAATTGCAGGGGGAGCTCACTCGCACTCTGAGCAGCAGCGGGGCCTGGAATGTGGAGCGTCTGACTGTCTGATCCACTCTGGGGCACTGTCTGTGGTGTTCTGTCTCTCAGCCTCTGGTTGATACAAAACTCATACAAATGACTAGGGCCTGAGAACAAGATGTAAAGATTCTCCATACCCAACACTCATGAGTGAGTTCAGCAAAGAGTTTGACACCAACAGTTCCTTGTCCACGATTAAGGTAATTTCAGGGTAAAGTTACATAAATAGTGAGACTTGGGGCCATTCAAAAAAAGAACAAGAAGCATTGGGATGCTGCTGTATCCTTGTGGAAAAATTTAGAGACCAGAAACATCAATTACATTTGAATAAGTAGGGTGGATGACACGTTCTGTGTGTGTTTGTGTGTTCTGAGTTTATTCAGGGAGTGAAGGTTGAAAATAGGAGGATTAAAAATACATAAGCAGAGATTACCTATGTTCTCTATGAGTGCCTGTATAATAATCAGTGATCACTTTCCAAACCCAGCAGAAAATTGGAAGTTAGCCACTGATGAATTGAGCAATGGCATGTGTAAGTAAGAAAGCCAAATAATCAAAAACTTTAAATATAATAATTAAGTGGGGGGGGAGGAGCTAAAATGGTGGAGGAATATGACGGGGAGACCTCTTTCTCCCCTACAAATTCATCAAAAGAACATTAGAACGCTGAGCAAACTCCACAAAACAACTTCTGATCGCTAGCAGAGGACATTAGGTGCCCAGAAAAGCAGCCCATTGTCTTCGAAAGGAGGTAGGACAAAATATAAAAGATAAAACGAGAGACAAAAGAGCTAGCGACGGAGACCCGTCCAGGGAAGGGAGTCGTAATAGAGGAAGTTTCCAAACACCAGGAAACCTTCTCACTGGCGGGTCTGGGGGAAGTTTTGGAACCTCGGAGGGCAACTTAACTGGGAGGAAAAACAAATAAAACCCACAGATTACATGCCTAAAAGCAATTCTCAGCAGAAAAGTACCCCAGATGCTCACACCCGCCACCAGCAAGTGGGGACATTTAGGGTAAGGACTGGGCCTGAATGCCCTGAGGGCAATTGGAGGGAGCTAACATGAGATAGCAACTTAAACTGTGGGATAGCAAGAGAGAGAGAGAAAATTAAACCTGTGAAAAGCGCTAACCGAACACACTGACCGCCCGTTCGCAGAACAAAGGAAGGACTGAGCAATTCCAGACAAGAGCTAGCTGGCTGCGGACTGGCCCATCCTCCATTGGAGGCAGGGGGGAGGGCGAAGGGGGAAACTCGGCCCCAGAGACGGCATCCCCTACCAAACTGCAAAGAGGCTTCCAGTCTCTAACCAAAGACTTCCTGAGATTCTGGATGGTTGACATCTACCAGGAGGGTCGCAGTTCGAGACCAGCTCCCCAGAAGAGACACAAGGCACACCCAACCGGTGCACGCGGAAACTGAGGCTGGGACCGCGCGGAGGGGATAAGGCGCACCGCACCCCGGGGAGAGTGTGCTCCTCAAGCTCCTGGCTGCCTGAGCTACTCTGGCAGGGGAAGGCACAAAACGCAGGCCCAACCGAGTCTACCCTTTTGTGGAGTACCCAAAAACTGGAACCGCATGCAATTCAGGGCCTGCTCCCTATAGAGCAGCCTGGAGCCTGAGCAGTGTACACAGGGAAAGCACAGTGCCGTGAGTGGGGGCAAACCCAGTGTGGCCGGAACACTTCGAGTGCTCCTCACACACGCCAGTGATATTTGTCTGCAGTGCCTCTCCCTCCACGCAGCACGACTGAACAAGTGAATCTAAACAAGAGACCACCTCCGACCGCTTGTGTCAGGGCAGAAATTAGACACTGAAGAGACCTGCAAACAGAAGCCAAATAAACAAAGGGAACCGCTTCAGAGGTGACCGGTGCAACAGATTAAAATACCTGTAGTTAACACCGACTACACCGGAAGGGGCCTATAGATATTGAGAAGTGTAAGCTGGAACAATGCGCTCTCTGAAACTGCATCGAACCCACACTGACTGCAACAGCTCCAGAGAAATTCCTAGATATATTTTACTATTTTGTTTTAATTAAAAAAATTTTTTTCTTTGATTTTCTTTTAAAATTCCCTATTACTCCTCTATTACTCCTTAACTTTCATTTTCTTTTATTTTCTTTTACAATCCTCTATTACTCCTCTATTACTCCTTAATTTTCATTTTCATATATTTTTACTATTTTTTTAGTTAAAAATTTTTTTATTCTTTTAAAATTTTTTTCTTTTTAAAAATTTTTCTTTTACTTTCTTTTAAAGTCCTCTATTACTCTTTAATTTTCATTTTCATTTCACTATAACCTTGCCAAAAATGACCCTATTTTTAAAGCGAACATTATATATATTTCTTAAATTTTTGTGTTTTTGTCTTTGTTTTTAATATTGTATTTTTAAGAGTCTAACTTCTACTCTATATTTTTGATCTTTGTTTTTCAGTATTTGATATCAATTTTGGACATTTAAGAATCCAATATTCAGTACCCATTTTTACTCAGGAGTGTGATGATTACTCGCTCCCCCTTTTGACTCTCCTTTTTCTCCCCCAGATCACCTCTATTTCTTCCCTCCCTGTTCTCTTCTCAATACAATTCTGTTAATCTCTGTGGGTGTTCTGGGCTATGGAGAACACTTAGGGAACAGAGTACTGCGTAGATCTGTCTCTCTCCTCTTAAATCCCCCCTTTTCTCCTCCTGTTCTCTATCTCCTTCCTCCCCCTCCTCTTCATGTAGCTCTGTGAACCTCTCTGGGTGTCCCTCATGGTGGAGAATCTTTTCACCATTAACCTAGAAGTTTTATTATCAGTGCTATATAGTTGGAGAAGTCTTGAGGCTACTGGAAGAATTAGACTGAAATGCAGAGGCAGGAGACTTAAGCCCTAAACCTGAGAACACCAGAGAACTCCTGACTACAGGGAGCATTCAGTAATAAGAGATCATCCAAAAGCCTCCATACCTACACTGAAACCAACCACCACCCAAGAGCCTATACGTTCCAGAGCAAGACATACCATGCAAATTCTCCAGCAACGCAGAAACATAGCCCTGAGCGTCAACATACAGGCTGCCCAAAGTCACACCAAACACATAGATCCATCTCAAAACGCACTACTGGACACTCCATTGCACTCCAGAGAGAAGAAATCCAGTTCCTTGCACCAGAACACCAGCGCAAGCTTCTCTAACCAGGAAACCTTGACAAGTCAATTATCCAACCCCACCCACTGGGAGAAACCTCCACAATAAAAAGGAACAACAGGCCCAAAGAATACAGAGAGGCCTCTCCAAACACAGCAATCTAAACAAGATGAAAAGGCAGCAAAATACCCAGCAGGTAAAGGAACATGAAAAAATGCCACCAAGACAAACAAAAGAGGAGGAGATAGGGAATCTACCTGAAAAAGAATTTAGAATAATGAGGATAAAAATGATCCAAAATATTGGGGAAAAAAATGGAGTTACAGATAAATAGCCTGGAGACAAGGATTGAGAAGATGCAAGAAATGTTTAACAAGGACCTAGAAGAAATAAAAAAGAGTCATTGAAAAATGAATAATGCAATAAATGAGATAAAAAACACTCTGGAGGGAACCAACAGTAGAATAATGGAGGCAGAAGATAGGATAGGTGAGGTAGAAGATAAAATGGTGGAAATAAATGAAGCAGAGAGGAAAAAAAGAAAATAGAATCAAAAGAAATGAGGACAACCTCAGGGACCTCTGGGACAATGTGAAACTCCCCAACATTCGAATCATAGGAGTCCCAGAAGAAGGAGACAGAAAGAAAGTTCATGAGAAATTACTCGAGGAGATAATAGTTGAAAACTTCCCTAAAATGGGCAAAGAAATAGTTACACAAGTCCAAGACATCCAGAGAGTCCCAAACAGGATAAATCCCAAGGTGAAACACCCCAAGACACATATTAATCAAATTAACAAAGATCAAACACAAAGAACAATTATTAAAAGCAGCAAGGGAGAAACAACAAATAACACACAAAGGGATTCCCATAAGGATAACAGCTGATCTATCAATAGAAACTCTTCAGGCCAGAAGGGAATGGCAGGACATACTTAAAGTAATGAAAGAGAAAAACCTACAACCCAGATTACTGTAACCAGCAAGGATCTCATTCAGATATGAAGGAGAATTCAAAAGCTTTACAGACAAGCAAAAGCTGAGAGAATTCAGCACCACCAAACCAGCTCTTCAACAAATGTTAAAGGATCTTCTCTAGATAGGAAATGCAGAAAGGTTGTATAAACGTGAACCCAAAACAACAAAGTAAATGGCAATGGGGCCATGTCAATCAATAATTACTTTAAATGTAAATAGGTTGAACACCCCAACCAAAAGACAAAGACTGGCTGAATGGATACGAAAACAAGACCCTTATATATGCTGTCTACAAGAGACCCACCTCGAAACAAAGGACACATACAGACTGAAAGAGAAGGGCTGGAGAAAAATATTTCATGCAAATGGAGACCAAAAGAAAGCAGGAGTCGCAATGCTTATATCAGATAAAATAGACTTTAAAATAAAGGCTATGAAAAGAGACAAAGAAAGACACTACATAATGATCAAAGGATCAATCCAAGAAGAAGATATAACAATTATAAATATATATGTAACCAACATAGGAGCATCGCAGTATGTAAGGCAAATGCTAAGGAGTATGAAAGGGGAAATCAACAGTAACACAATAACAGTGGGAGACTTTAATACCCCACTCACACCTATGGATAGATCAACTAAACAGAAAATTAACAAGGATATTTCACCCCAAAACAATCAATTTCACATTTTTCTCAAGTGCACATGGAACCTTCTCCAGAATAGATCACATCCTGGGCCATAAATCTAGCCTTGGTAAATTCAAAAAAATTGAAATCATTTCAGTCATCTTTTCTGACCACAATGCAGTAAGATTAGATCTCAATTGCAGGAAAAAAAAACTATTAAAAATTCCACCATATGGAGGTTAAATAGCATGCTTCTGAATAACTAACAAATCATAGAAAAAATCAAAAAAGAAATCAAAATATGTATAGAAATGAATGAAAATGGAAACACAACAACCCAAAACCTATGGGACACTGTAAAAGCAGTGCTAAGGGGAAGGTTCATAGCATTACAGGCTTACCTCAAGACACAAGAAAAAAGTCAAATAAATAACCTAGCTCTACACCTAAAGCAACTAGACAAGGAATAAATGAGGAATCCCAGGGTTAGTAGAAGGAAAGAAATCTTAAAAATTAGGGCAGAAATAAATGCAAATGAAACAAAAGATACCATAGCAAAAATAAACAAAGCTAAAAGCTGGTTTTTTGAAAAGATAAACAAAATTGACAAACCGTTAGCAAGACTCATTAGGAAACAAAGGGAGAACAACTAAATCAACAAAATTAGAAAAGAAAATGGAGAGATCACGACAGACAACACTGAAATACAAAGGATCATAAGAGACTACTACCAGCAGCCCTATGCCAATAAAATGGACAACTTGGAAGAAATGGACAAATTCTTAGAAAAGCGTAACTTTCCAAAACTGAGCCAGGAAGAAATAGAAGATCTTAACAGACCTATCACAAGCATGGAAATCAAAACAGCAATCAGAAATCTTCCAGCAAACAAAAGCCCAGGACTAGATAACTTCACAGCTGAATTCTACCAAAAATTTAGAGAAGAGCTAACACCTATCTTACTCAAATTCTTCCAGAAAATTGCAGAAGAAGGTAAACTTCCAAACTCATTCTATGAGGCCACCATCACCCTAATTCCAAAACCAGACAAAGATGCCACAAAAAAAGAAATCTACAGGCCAATATCACTGATGAACATAGATGCAAAAATCCTTAACAAAATTCTAGCAAACAGAGTCCAATAGCATATTAAAAAGATCATACATCATTACCAAATGGGCTTTAATCCCAGGAATGCAAGGAATCTTTAATATCCACAAATCAATCAATGTAATACACCACATTAACAAACTGAAAGATAAAAACCATATGATTGGCTAATTCATGTCAATGTATGACAAAAAGCACTACAATATTGTAAAGTAATTAGCCTCCAAATAATAAAAAAAAAAACATGATTATCTCAATAGATGCAGAAAAAGCCTTTGACAAAATTCAACATCCATTTATGATAAAAACTCTCCAGAAAGCAGGAATAGAAGGAAAATATCTCCACATAATAAAAACTATATATGACAAACCTTCAGCAAACTTTATCCTCAATGTTGAAAAATTGAAAGCATTTCCCCTCTAATCAGGAACAAGACAAGGGTGCCCACTCTCACCACTACTATTCAACATAGTTTTGAAAGTGTTGGCCACAGCAATCAGAGCAGAAAAAGAAATAAAAGGAATCCAGATAAGAAAAGAAGAAGTGAAACTCTCACTGTTGGCAGATGACATGATCCTCTACATAGAAAACCCTAAAGACTCCAAGGGAAAATTGTTAGAGCTAATCAGTGAGTATAGTAAAATTTCAGGATATAAAACTAACACACAGAAATCCCTTGCATTCCTATACACTAACAATGAGAAATCAGAGAGAGAAATTAAGGAAACAATACCATTCACCATTGCAACAAAAAGAATAAAATACTTAGGAGTATATCTACCTAAAGAAACAAAAGACCTATACATAGAAAACTATAAAACAATGATGAAAGAAATCAAAGAGGACACAAATAGATGGAGAAATATACCGTGTTCATGGATTAGAAGAATCAATATTGTGAAAATGAGTATACGACCCAAAGCAATCTATAGATTCAATGCAATCCCTATCAAGCTACCAACTTTAGTCTTCACAGAACTACAACAAATATTTTCACAATTTGTATGGAAATACAAAAAACCTCGAATAGCCAAAGCAATCTTGAGAAAGAAGAATGGAACTGGAGGAATCAACCTGCCTGGCTTCAGGCTCTACTACAAAGCCACAGTCATCAAGACAGTGTGGTACTGGCACAAAGACAGAGATATAGATCAATGGAACAGAATAGAAAGCCCAGAGATAAATCCACGAACCTATGGACACCTTATCTTCGACAAAGGAGGCAAGAATATACAATGGAAAAAAACCAACCTCTTTAACAAGTGATTCTGGGAAAACTGGTCAACCACTTGTAAAAGAATGAAGCAAGAACACTTTCTAACACCATATACTAAAATAAACTCAAGATGGATTAAAAATCTAAATGTAAGATTAGAAACTATAAAAGTCCTAGAGGAGAACATAGGCAAAACATTCTCCAACATAAATCACAGCAAGATCCTCTATGACCCACCTCCCAGAATATTGGAAATAAAAGCAAAAATAAACAAATGAGACCTAATTAAACTTAAATGCTTTTGCACAACAAAGTAAACAATAAGCAAGGTGTAAAGACAGCCCTCAGAATGGGAGAAAATAAGAGCAAATGAAGAAACAGACAAAGGATTAATCTCAAAAATATACAAGCAACTCCTGAAGCTCAATTCCAGAAAAATAAATGACCCAATAAAAAAATGGGCCAAAGATCTAAACAGACATTTCTCTAAAGAAGACATACAGATGGCTAACAAACACATGAAAAGATGCTCAACATCACATATTATCAGAGAAATGCAAATCAAAATCTCAATGAGGTACCATTACATGCCAATCAGAATGGCTGCTATCCAAAAGTCTACAAGCAATAAATGCTGGAGAGGGTGTGGAGAAAAGGGAACCCTCTTACACTGTTGGTGGGAATGCAAACTAGTAGAGCCACTATGGAGAATAATGTGGAGATTCCTTAAAAAACTGGAAATAGAACTGCCATATGACCCAGCAATCCCACTCCTGGGCATGCACACCGAGGAAACCGGGTCTGAAAGAGGCACGTGTACCCCAATATTCATCACAGCACTGTTTATAATAGCCAGGACATGGAAGCAACCTAGATGCCCATCAGCAGACGAATGGATAAGAAAGCTGTGGTGCATATACACAATGGAATATTACTCAGCCATTAAAAAGAATACATTTGAATCAGTTCTAATAAGATGGATAAAATTGGAGCCCATTATGCAGAGTGAAGTTAGCCAGAAAGAAAAGCACCAATGCAGTATACTAACGCATACATATGGAATTTAGAAAGATGGTAACGATAACCCTATATGCAGGACAGAAAAAGAGACATAGGTGTATAGAACAGAATTTTGGACTCTATGTGAGGAGGCGAGGGTGGAATGACTTGAGAGAACAGCATCAAAACATGTATATTATCAAGTGTGAAACAGATTGCCAGTCCAACTTGGATGCATGAGACAAGTGCTCGGGGCTGGTACACTGGGATGACCCAGTGGGATGGGATAGGGAGGGAGGTGGGAGGGGAGTTCAGGATGGGGAACACATGTAAATCCATGGCTGATCCATGTCAATATATGACAGAAACCACTACAATATTGTAAAGTAATCAGCCTCCAATTAATAAAAATAAATGGAAAAAAAATTAAGTATTCACTTTAGGGAAATTAAAAATTATTTAAGAACATAACATACCCATAGTATTTATGATTCAACTAAATTTTCTTCTAGATAAGTTTTATCACCAATAGTCATCGTTAGGCAGAATACCTATTTTCCCTAAACTTTGTGTATTACTGAGGTTTTGGACTTTTGCTTATCAGTTAGGCTTTAGATTCTTTTTAAATTATTTAAAGTTTATGAGTGAGAAGGAACTTCATTTCATTTAAATGCTATTTATATGTTTTTGTGTAAGTTTTCTATTCCTGTGTCTTACTTTTCCCTACTGGGTTATAGGGCTTCCCAGGTGGATCAGTGGGAAGGAAATGAAGGCTCAGTCTCTGAGTTCAGAAGAGGCCCTGGAGACGGACATGGTGGCCCCTCCAACATTCCTGCCTGGGAAACCCCTGGACAGAGGAGCCTGGTGGGCTGCAGTCCATGGGGTGCCTGAGAGTCAGATGTGACTTAGCAACTAAAGCAACACCTGTGTTAGAATCATTTAACTATAGATTTGAAAGAGCATTCTCTGTTAAGAAAGTTGCCATAAAACTGTCATATATATGTCTTTAAAAAAGTTTAATACAATCTTTTTGACTTTGTTCATGTTTACTATGCAGAATTTTAAAAATAGTATGTAGTAACCTTATGAAAAATTTCTTTTATGGATTCTGAGTTATACATTTCATGCTTCACAATCTGTAGCACTTTAAATGATAAAGTTTTATCTCATATTTTCTTTAATTTCTCTCAGATTAGTTTTGTCTTTAAATTTGTGTGTGTGTGTGTGTGTGTGTGTGTGTGTGTGTGTGTGTGTGTGTGAATTGAGACTGAGGTTAAGGTTAACTGTTTTTCTCAGTTTTTGTTTATTTTGAGGCAGCTATCCAGGCTCAATATCTTGAATGGCTCATTTTTCTTCTGATTTTTAAATGTTATATTTGTCTTTTTTCCTATCTCTTTCATTTTTCCCTATCAAGATTTTCAACTTAGGCATTCTTTTCTATTCAATATTTATATTTCGATATCAGCGTTGCTTTTTGCCAATTGCTTACTGGATACATAAAGAATACATGTCCAGTCAACTTCAAGCCCATGCTAGAAATATAGAGAAAACAATGTGGGAGAGGTGCCACTGGAGAAGGAGAGAGAAATCCTCTCCATTGCGTCACAAGATGTGTATGAAGTATCATTTCAGGCAATGGAAACTATCTGCCTGTGTTCCCAGCTCTGTCAGTTGGGGACCCAGGCAAAGTCGCTAAAAACATGTTCATAATTAGTTCACACAAGGATGGGAGGTGGACAATCAACACTGGAGAACAAGAACAATCTTGTGTCATCTGTCTTCTTGAAGAAGAGGATTTAAATAATAAAGACTGGGATTTAGAGTTTGGAAGAATCACATCTACTTGAAATGCCTTGAAATCTGCAGCTGCCTCACTGTTTTGAACTCTGTCATTGCTTTGTAGGACATTTTTGAATTTTTTTTCTGTTGCCACATTGTGTTTTGATGAAGTTTGTAAAAATCTACTTTAGTAACTATCCTTGCTTCTGTTGAGGGTGTTGTTGAAAATTGATGACTATATTTCAAACATCTTGCCCCTAGTTTAAGCAGAACAGGTATGGGCAGCTCTGTGGCCTAAGGTTCTTTTCTTCTCTCTCTTCTTCCTCTCCTGCTCCCTTCACCTCTCTCCTCTCTTGTCTTCTCTCAGCTCTTCTGCTCTTGATTTTCCTGGACTGATTCTGTTTTCATCCTTTTCTGTAGTAAGTGTTTCTAATCAACCATTTCTTTGAGCCATCAACGTTTAAAAATAATTTTATTGTGAAATATGTTCACAAAAGTAAGTAAAACCCACAATATATATTATTTAGGTACATAGAAATTTGAGGCTATGGGTTTTTGCTTATGACATTTCTTCATTAATTTTAAAAGTTATCTGTATTAGGGTTCTCCAGAGAAACAGAACCAATAGGATTAATGTGCATGTGTCTTCATCTCTAATAATCCTATTCTGAAGGCCTAGATTGTTATACAAGCAGATAATATGCTAGTTTTTTAAGGTAAGTGTTTATATGATATATCTTTTGCCATTCTTTTACTTTCAAAATCTTTGGGCATTATATTTCAAGATTGGAATAAATCCTCAGATATCCACACTCTCAAGTGTTCATTGGTTTCCTATTTCACTGAGAAAATAGAAGGAATAAGAAAATTTTCACAACTTCTACACTTAGCACTTTTTAAGGTAATTCACAGATTTCCATTTCTTTCAGTTGGTTACTGGAAATTTATTTTCTGCCTTTATTATGTTTTCTCGATTCTTTATGCACCTTGTAGATTTGCTTTGTTGTGTGAGCTTTTGAAGCAGCAGGTACCTCTCCCAGAATTTATGGTCTGGTCTTGACTAGAAGAGACCTTCCTTAGTCAGCAGTGCTAAATATGAGGCAAGATAGAGACCAGTCCCTTTGGGAGCGTATTCCTGAGTAAATTTGCACAAGAACATGTTGCTTTTCTGTCCTATCATTTGGAGGAAACACCTCAGTTCTATCTTTCTCCACCTTGCAGATCAGTAGCTGTAATACCACACCATTCTCTCTCCCTTTGCTGCTAGCTGTTCCAGTGACCAAGCCCTGTCAGTCATTCTGTGCTAAGTATGACCTGAAAAAGTAGAAACTGGCTTCATGGAGGGTGCTTTGAATTATCTGGCATAAGGCCCCCTTCACTCTGTGTGGGGTTAAAACCAGATCTGCACTGATTCCCAGTCTTGCAGGGCAGTGGTAGTTGTAGAACCACACTCTCCCTTTCCTTGTTCCTTACTATCCCAAAGGACCAGGCTCTGCTCTGTCCTGAATAGGGGGAGAGAGAAACCATTCCTACTCTGAAATGCTAGGAGTAAGGCCAGCTCCTTCTCCTCCCCCCATTTGCTGTCTTTTCCCCTTTGGAGGAAAAACCTCAGTTCTTCTCTTCCAAGTTCACAGAGCAGGACTGGCAGCAAGAGAGACGTCCTGCATTTTCCTTTGTTGCTCACTGTCCCAAGGGGTTGCTCTCTGCCTGTCATACTGGGCCGGAGGTAAGATAGAAAACCAGCCTACAGACGGTGCCCTGGGAGGGCTGAAGGTCGGGTGCACGCTCCAATATCTCCCCTGTCCCATGGGGGCCACAATGGGCACAGGCTATCTTCTCTGTACTGAGCTGAGCCCATCTGAGGGACTGATGCGGGTGAAGTGAAGTTGCTTTTCTACCCCCTGTAAATGTGACTGCTCTCAGCTTGTTCTTCTGGGAGTGCATTTCCTTTTAGCTGGTTCTGCCTTGTCCTTCAAGGCATATTGTCGCTAATACTGCTATTGTGTCCATGTCTGTGGAGGAGAGGGAGATAGGACTTCCTCCTTTGCCATCATGCTGAGAGTCCACATCACGTCTTTTAAATCTTTCAAAAATGTCAGCAAAGTGTTACCACATATATTTTCAGTGTAGGTATGGAGGCTTTTGGATGGTCTCTTATTCCTTAATGTTCTGTGCAGTCAGGAGATTTCTGGTGTTCTCAAGTTTTGGGCTTAAGTCTCCTGCCTCTGGATTTCAGTTTTATTCTTCCAGTAGTCTCAAGACTTCTCCAACTATACAGCACTGATAATAAAACTTCTAGGTTAATGGTGAAAAGATTCTCCACTGTGAGGGACACCCAGAGAGGTTCACAGAGTTACATGAAGAAGGGGAGAGGGAGGAGTGAGATAGACATGAGCAGGAGGAGAAAAAGGGGGACTCAAGAGGAGAGAGACAGATCTACGCAGTTCTCTGTTTCCAAAGTGTTCTCCGTAGCCCAGACACCCACAGAGATTCACAGAATTGGATTGGGAAGAGAAGGGGAAGGGAGGAAATAGAGGTGTTCTGAGGTAGAAAACGGAGAGTCAAAAGTGGGAGAGAGTAATCATCACACTCCTGAGTAAAAATGGGTACTAAATATTGGATTCTTAAAAGTCCAAAATTGATATCAAATACTGAAAAACAAAGATTAAAAATCTAGAGTAGAAGTTAGACTCTGAAAAGTACAATATTAAAAACAAAAACACAAAAAATTTTAGAAATGTATATGAAGTTTGGTTTAAAAATATGGCTTCTCCTTTTTTTTTTGGCAAGGTTATAATGAAATGAAAATGAAAATTAAGGAGTAATAGAGGAGTAATAGAGGACTTTAAAAGAAAATAAGAGAAAAAATAAAACAAGAAAGAAAAAATTTTTTTCCTAATTAAAAAAAATAGTAAAAATATGTGAAAATGAAAGTTAAGGAGTGGGGAGTAATGGGGGAGTAATAGGGAATTTTAAAAGAAAATAAAAGAGAAAAAATAAAAAAAGAAAAGAATTTAATTTAAAAAAAAGTAAAAATATATCTAGGAATTTCTCTGGAGCTGTTGTGGTCAATGTGGGTTCAGTTCAGTTTCAGATAGCTCCTCATTCCACCTTACACTTCTCGATATCTATAAGCCCCTTCCGTTGTAGTCGGTGTTATCTAAAGGGATTTTAATCTGTTGTACCGGTCACCTCTGAAGTGGTTCCCTTTGTTTATTTGGCTTCTGTTTGCAGGTCTCTTCAGTGTCTAATTTCCGCCCTGACACAGGCGGGTGGAGGTGGTCTCTCATTTAGGTTCCCTTGTTCAGTCAAGCTGCGAGGAGGGAGGAGCAATGCAGACAAATATCACCGGCCTGTGTGGGGAGCACTCACGGTGTTCCGGCCACACTGGGTTTGCCCCACTCACGGGTGTGTGCTTTCCCCGTCTACACTGCTCAGGCTCCCGGCTGCTCTATATGGAGCGGGCCCTGCGTAGCATGCGGTTCCAGTTTTCGGGTATTCCACAAAAGCACAGACTCGATTGGGCCTGCGTTTTGTACCTTTCCTGGCCTGAGCAGCTCAGGCAGCCAGGAGCTTGGCAGGCGCACTCTCCCCGGGTGTGGTGCGCCTTCTCCCCTCCGCAGTCCCAGCCTCAGTTTCCGCGCACAAGGGTTGGGTGCGCCTTGTGTCTATTCTTGGAAGCTGGCCTCTAGCCGGGACCCTCCCCGGCGGATGTCAACCATCCAGAATCTCAGGAAGGCTTTGGTTAGAAACTTCAGAACAGACTTTTGAACTCTGGGGGAGAACGTGAGGGTGGGATGTTTTGAAAGAACAGCATGTATATTATCTATGGTGAAACAGACCACCAGCCCAGGTGGGATGCATGAGTCAAGTGCTCGGGCCTGGTGCACTGGGAGGACCCTGAGGAGTCGGGTGGAGAGGGAGGTGGGAGGGGGGTTCGGGATGGGGAATACGTGTAACTATATGGCTGATTCATGTTAATGTATGACAAAACCCACTGAAATGTTGTGAAGTGATTGGCCTCCAACTAATAAAATAATATTTAAAAAAAAAAAAAAGAAAAGAAACTGGAGGCCTGTTTGCAGTTGGTAGGGGGTGCTGTCTCTGGGGCCGAGTTTGCCCCTTTCTGCTCAAGAGGGATGTAGTCTCTGATTGGCTGAGCATAATCCCTGAGAATCCTTTGTTCATGTAGACAAATAAAAGGTGTTGAATAGACTAGTAAGTTTTGGGGGACAGCCCAGTGCAGAAGAATGGAGATGCATGTGAGATCCTCCCTGGTGGTTCTGTGGCTTCATAGTTTTGTAAGTTAATGAAGAGTTTTAGCTGGGTTGACACAGTAAGTCCAGAAAATATTTTTAAAAGTTTTCAAAAAGGTCTATTGCATGTATTGCTTTGGCGTAGGAGGAGAGAAGAATTTGTGGCCATGTTATGGTTCAGCTGGGATTCATTCTGGAGAGGAATAAGAGATGCAAATTAGAAAGCAATAAAAATGGGTGAGCTACCTCTCAGATCTCTCTTTGCTTTTTGAACAGGTGTGAGTGGCAAAACCCAAGTGGAACAGAGTCCTCCAGCCCTGGTGGCCCTGGAGGGAGATAATTGCACATTTCAATGCAATTATACAGTGAGCCCTGTTAACAACATAAGGTAGTACACACAGGACACTGGGAGAGGTCTTGTTCCCCTGATAACCATGACTTACAGTGACAACAAAAAGTCAAGTGGATGGTACACAGCAACTATGGATGTAACTGCCAAGCACAGCTCCCTGAATCTCACAGCTGCCCAGTTCGGCGACCCAGCCTCTACATCTGTGTGGTGGATGCACCGTGCTCCCCAGGCACTTGCACTCTGTACCCAAACCTGCACCTGGAGGTTGTCGAGGAGCAGTTTTTGAAGTGTTGTGTGTAATTTCAAAGTGAGCTAATGCTTCTCTTTCAGACATGGCTGAATCTGAACTTGAGTCTAGGTATCTACTAACATAGAGGTATCCTCACTCAACACAGAAAGTTAACTGCTCACCTGGTTATTCCTAAGGGTAAGACCATCATATTGCATTACTACCCTGAAGTAGATGACAATTTTGAGTAAAAGAGAGAGGTCAGCTCTGTGTGGGGTCCAGCAACTAGTAGAATGTCGACTGAGTATAAAAGCAAAATGTTGACGAAGCTGATGACAATATTTGGTAAGACCGCAAATGTCTTTTGTGTTTGTTTTCTTTATCTCACAGACATTCTGCACAGAAAATGACAATATCTTCCTTCTTGTATAATTTAATGTAGATTGTAAGAATCCACACAAGATTTATGAAGCAGGGTCTGGATGTAAGATAATTATCCTGAGTTACAGTGTCAATAACTAAATTCATATATATCAGCGTACTGAGTACGTTTTTGCACTGACAGGAGAGAAAATAATCTTACAAGGTTTTCCCTGGAGAGGGTGATTTTAGTTATTCAATTTTTATAACTTGTACATGGTAGACGCTCAAGAATTTTATTTAAGTAGAAAGGGAAGAGAAAAATCTAGGAGATAAATAGTAGGTGTATCTCTCCAACTACTCTGGAAGTCCTCTGCACTTGATCTTAATGTGGTCCTCTCTCCATGTTACCCCTTCAGAGATCAGAAGATGCTGGGAGAGTGTGTGCACAGAGGCATGGATCTAATTTCTGATTTGCTGAGGAGTCTCTCAGCTTCCTGTGATAGCGGATTCATGAATATGCACTCAGATAGACAAGTTGCTTGACCTGGTAGTGTCTGAGAGCTTGCAGATTCCAACCTGAGTTCTAATGGGTCTGGTGAATGGAAAAAATGGAGACGTCTTTGGGAGTTTCATGCCTGGTTCCTTTTTGGCAGCTGTGCTGTGAGTTGGCTGGCTTTGAAGTTATGAATAAAAAGAGCAGATCCTAGTAATCTCTATAAATCTGAAAGTTATAGAAGGGTGGTTAGTGTTACCGGGGTCAGCTGGGGGGTATTGTGAAAAGGAAATATATTCTTTAAAAAATAATCAGCTATTAATATATCTCCTTTGTCTGTGGTTCTCTGTTCAAACAGGGGTGAGCAGCCAATATACATTGGACCAGAGTCCTTTATTCCTGAGTATCCAGGAGAGAACATATGCCAATCTTAATTGTACTTATCAAAAGAAAACATTTTACAACTTCATCTGGTTCAAGCAGGAGCCTGGGAAAGGACTTGTATCTTTGTCTTTAATTCAATCAAGCCAGAAAGAGCAGGCAGACAAAAATTTTAAAGAATTCCCAGGAAAAGAGAAGTTTTACAGTGTTTTGCGTGTCTCAGCCTCCCACCCTGGAGACTCAGCTGCCTACTTTTGTGCTTTGTATCACAGCGCTCTCCAAGCACCTGCAGCCTGTCCCACAGCTGCCAGCTGGACCTCTTGACAGGGGTCTAGCCTTGGGGTGGGAATGAAGGTGTTTCCTTTATCCTCAGAGGGAGTTTTCTTAAAATCTCTGTCTCCAAACAGAAATCAAAGATAATCTATCCCTCCCTTATGTGATGAATCTGAATTTATATTGAATTAAATTTCCATTTGTTATTATTGAAAGTTCATTCCTCAGTGCAAATTGTACTCATCCTGGGCCTTTTTGCCGAGACTTCTTTTCACCGTCTATCCTTCAGGTGAGAGGGCAGGCCCCTTTGTGCTCAGAATCCAGTTCAGAAAGCAAGTTTTCACCATGCTGTACCCTCACCAGTAGTGTCATACTCATTGGTTCATAGTCTTTGTGATATCTTTTTCTATCTGTGTACCACTTATACAATTATTTACTAATTTAATATTAAATTTGCTTTTATATTAAATAGACTTTAAAAATGACTGTGCAAAAAGCTATCCTTGTTTTAATGGATGTTATATATGAAACCATATATTTCATGTGCAGGTTATATGTTTTCTATTACAAATTAAAATAATACCATGTATGTAACAATACAAATTAAAATAATACCTTGTCTGCAACAATTACAATTTTCTTTTATGTGTTGCCTACCATGACCTCTTTCATCAATCACACCTTAGGAAATACTGATTCAGTCCATGCCCTTCATTTAATAGGTGAAATTAGGATCTACAGGATTTGAATGGCCACTTAAGCATAACTTATAGCAAAATAGAAGCTGGGAACAGAACTCACTCTGACCTTTCGTCAATTGCTTCTTCCACAAAAGAGAAAAAATGGATCCAGAATTTGAAGGAAGGAGTCTAGTATTTTAAATTTAAACTAAACTAAAATTTTATTACTTAATTATATATATTAACTTTAAATAAATTTATTTATTTAAATAAATTTAAATAAACACCTTTAAAAAGAAAACGCTCCCATAATTTCATGGCATAAAGATTATGACTATCACCAGTTTTCAGAATTTTTGGTGCATGTATTATGCAGCTATATTTTTCTATGAGAGGGGATTATAATATACTTGGGATTTATTAACATATTTGTTTTTCTCAACATTGTAGATATTTCCATGTCAGAAAACATAAAGGCATAATTTTAAATAATTGACTAATTTCCATTATTTAGATGTATTTTAAAAACTAATCACTATTTGGCATTTTTCCAATTATATAGTATTCTAGGCAATATTTTTATGAACATCATTTAAGCTGTAGTTTCAATGGATGTGAAATTACTTGGATACAGGAAAAAAATGACACTAAATGTTTGGTTTCCATGAAGAAATTTTTCACCAAGCTATGGCTTCAATAGCAACCCATGAAGCTGCTGACTTTCCAAGTCAGGATATTACTACTTTAAATTAGTTTTCATTTTACTAAGTGAAAAATTTCAGTTTTAATTTTCTTTTATTTCAATCAGTAAGGTTTTTGTCATTACACATTTTGTAATAAAAAATAAGATTAGAAAACATCAGAGTACCTCACAGAGAACAAGAACTAATATCTTTTCATAAAAGTGAAAAAGCTGGCTTAAAACCCAACATTTAAAAAACTAACATCATGGCATCTGGTCTTCATGGCAGATGGAAAATAGATGGGGAAACAGTGGAAAGAGTGATAGATTTTATCTTCTTGGGCTCCAAAATCACTGCAGATTGTGACTGCAGCCATGAAATTAAAAGATGCTTGCTCTTTGGAAGAAAAGCTATGACAAACCTAGACAGCATATTTAAAAGCAGAGACATTACTTTACTGACAAATGTCCATCTAGTCAAAACTATGGTTTTTCCAGTGGTCATGAATGGATGTGAGAGTTGAACTATAAAGAAAGCTAAGTGCCGAAGAATTGATGTTTTTGAACTGTGGTGTTGGAGAAGACTCTTGAGAGTCCCTAGGACAGCAAGAAGATCAAACCAGTCAATCCTAAAGGAAATCAGTCCTGAATAGGCCTTGGAAGGTTTATGTTGAAACTGAAGCTCCAGTACTTTGGACACCTGATGTGAAAAACTGACTCATTGGAAAAGATCCTGATGCTGCAAAAATTGAAGGCAGGAGGAGAAGGGGATGATGACAGAGGATGAGATGACTGGATGGCATCACTGACTCTATAGACATGAGTTTGAGCAAGTTTTGGAAGTTGGTGATGGACAGGGAAGCCTGGTGTGCTGCAGTCCATGTGGTTGCAAACAGTTGGACATGACTGAGTGAATGAACTGAGTTTATCTTTTCATAAAATAAGATGTATTAAACAAAATTTGGAAAGCATTGTTCTGATCTAGGTTACCTTCTAACTTGTCTCTTTTCTCTCAAAGTATGTTATCCAAAGTTTTGATACTCAAAATATAGACCAGCAATATTAGAACTTGTGCAGAATCCCAGGATCGACTCCAAATCTACTGAATATGAATCTTCATTTTAACAAATCCCCAGGTGATTCTGCCACTTTGAAATTTGAGAAGCACTAATCTAACTGGTAGCAACAGTGGTTTTTTAAGTATAAATCAAAGTTGTTGCTACCTGCCTAAATGCTTCAGTGGATTTCTATTGCCTCTAGAATAAAATACAAGCTCTTAGCTACAGTGCACAAGACTCTGCACAATGTGAATCCCACGTGACCTTTCAGTCTTAGTTCATAACTCTCTTCCCTGACTCTCTGTGCAGTCACAACGCTGATCTTTCAGTTTTCTAAACTTGTCACGTCTTGTCCCACGTTGGGTCTAATTCTTTCATTTGTCTGTAATTTTTCTCCCCCAGATCTTGGTGAGCCTGACCTATTTTCATCCTTCAGGTCTCAGCTCAAAAATCACTTGTTTATGTTTGGTCACTAAATTGTGTCCAACTCTTTTGTGGCCCCAGGGACTGTAGTTCACCAGGCTTCTCTGTCCATGGAATTTTCCAGGCAAGAATATAGAGTGGGTTTCTATTTTCTTCCCCAAATATCACTACTGTAGAGAAAACCTTCTGACTTTTGCTGAACTTCCTGACTAATGTAGCCATCCATAAACCTTTTCTTAACTCTGTATCAAACACCCTTGTCATTTCCTGATGGTAATAACCATAATGACCAGGCATATTTTTGATTGACATGTCAATATATTCATTGCTAGTAACTGCAATTAGATTATAAGTTCTGTGAGGTCAGTATTATTGTGTGTTTTGCTCATGGGCTTTACTCTTAGTGTCTAGAACAGGGACTGGCCCATAGTAGTCAGTTAATAAATATCTACTAAACAAATGTTGCATGGGCCTTCTCCCTCTTTGCTTTCCTTTTCCCTTCTTGTCATTTCCACCCATGAAACTCTTAACTATAATGTATGTTCTCATTGCTTGCTATGTGGTATAATTCAGTTATCTCTGCCTCTTACTTGAAGACTCAGGTTCCAGCCTTCCTTTGCTCAGTAGGCTCTGTTAAATAATTAGATCCACACAGGATCTCAGTCTACAGACTCAGTCAACTGACTTCACTTTATCAGGTGTAATCTCAATGAATCGGGTCAACTTGAAAGCTAGAAACCCTGTAGTGAAATATGTAAAAGAGAAAAAAAAAGACATGTTCTAAAGACTTTAGAAAATATAAAAGGAATGTCAAGTCAAATAATTATGAGCACACGTCAAAATTTGATTTCAAATTATTGCAAGAGAAAGTCTCAGGAAACATATTCAAATAATTAACCTTGGTAGAAACATTTTACAGGATGTAAGATTTTTTTTTTTAAAGCTTTGTTTAGAGATCATAATTATGGTCAGAGGACTGGTTCATATTTATTCTACTTTTGATTGTGTACTGGTATTAGATTCTTCACATGATTAATAGTCATTTGAGGGTGTAACACTAATTTCCCAGGAGTCTTTATTTCATTAGGAAATGGCAACACACTCAAGTACTCTTGCCTGAAAAATCCCATGGACAGAGGAGCCTAGTAGGCTGCAGTCCTTGGGGTCACAAAGAGTCGTACATGACTGAGCGATTTCACTCACTCATGTAAGAGAATTCCTCAAGCATTTCATTAGAAATAATAGTTAAGTCCCATGTGAGGCTATAAAGAACATCCTTCAGAAAAGATCCATTTTAGACCAGTTTGGGGAAACATTTTTCTCAAAAGTAATTCAAGTATTTATTATAGTGTCTGTAAAGGTGGCAGAGAGGGTTTTGTCAGGTCTTGATCTTACTTCGGAGAAGGCAATGGCACCCCACTCTAGTACTCTTGCCCGGAAAATCCCATGAATGGAGGAGCCTGGTAGGCTGCAGTCCATGAGGTCGCTAAGAGTCGGACACGACTGAGTGACTTCACTTTCAATTTTCACTTTCATGCATTGAAGAAGGAAATGGCAACCCACTCCATTGTTCTTGCCTGGAGAATCCCAGGGACAGGGGAGCCTGGTGGGATGCCGTCTATGGAGTCGCACAGAGTTGGACACGATAGAAGTGACTTAGCAGCAGCAGCAGCAGCAGATCTTACTCTCTTACAGGCTAATAGCTTGTTGTTTCTTTGATGCTATCAGTAAAGCCACAAATCCTGTGTCAGAGATGAAGGATGTTATTATTTAGGACACAGCAAGCAGCATGAACACAAGCATATTTGCTTCAGTTGCCTTTGTCCATAAGTCTCTCATGGTGATTTAAGGGGTGTAAATGGATTCTATGCATGCGATGGGATTGTGTCACAGCTGATTGAAAAGCGAGCTTGGGGAATTCATTGCTATTTTCACCAAGCAGTAAGCAAGTTCATTCTTTGTCTCAGAGAAGACATTACCCCATCCATCAAGGTTACATGCTGCAAGCACAACTCTGAGAAATGGTTCAGGTTGAGTGGTAATGTCCTTACATTGTTGGTAAACCCTGAACATCATGTAGAAGTATAAGAGACTCACAGCGAACTGCCTTTCAACAACATTCACTTCATGGTTCAAAAATGTATTAGTTTCTAGAAATTTTTCTTGAGAGTTTGCCACTCCATCTGCTGTTCTGATTCTCTGAATGACAAAGACTGAGATTGAATCTATTTGAATTTTCTCTAACAACGTGTAATTAAACCCACTGTTAGCAGGGCTTCCCTTATGGCTCAGAAGTAAAGAATCTGCCTGCAATCCAGAAGACACAGGAAACGCTGGTTTGATCCCTGGGTTCGGAAGATACCCTGGAGCAGAAAAAGGCGACCCATTCCAGTATTCTCACTTGGAAAATCTCATGGACAGAGGAACCTGGCAGGCTATAGCCCATGGAGTCATAAAAGAGTTGAATACAGCTTGGCGAATAAACAGCAACTGTGAGCAGAAATTCATATAGCAGAATAAGACCAGTCTGCATGATTAAGCTCAGTCATGTCTCCTAGGATCCCAGATTCAGTCAACTCTGAATAAGTTCCAGGATATAAACAGCTTGGATGTAGTATAATATTCATTATGATCCATGCAAGGGAATTGGACACACTGGTCTTTGGTTTAATTTCTAAAAACGGACCAAAGATCAACCATCCTTCCCAATGGAGAGATGTTCCTTCTTCCCAAACACAAATATATAACTCCAAGGGAGACAGATTGCTCCAGTTTTAAATTTATTGTTAAACTTGATTAGAATCATCATTAAATCACTTATTAAGTTATATGAGCAGCATCATTCATGAGGCATCATTCAAGATGGGCAGACATCAAAAGCATATGCATTTGAACTGCCATACTGAAAGAAAGTTGTGCTGATTTATAGGTTTGTACACATAGGGGGTTGGGAATCTATGTTGAACAGTTTCCATTGATGATGTCAGGCACAGAAGAACAGTCCAGGACAAGCCATATTCATATCAATGTTTCTGTTTTCACAGACCATATGGTTGTTCTGCTTAGGCTGCAGTGCTTAGTCTAGCTTACAAAGAGAGCAAGAACAGTCTTCCCTTCCAACAAACACAAATTTTCCAGGGTCTAAGGTTTTCCCTTCTCTAGTACTAGGGTTGTTGTTCCTTTTCCACTACCACAAAATTGGTGTGATCATTCTAGTAGCTATAACTCTGCCATTTTTCCTAGTCATTTCCTAATCACACTCAAAACTTTTGTATAGAATGATAAGGAGCAAGAGGAATAAGGGCATTTTCATGCCATTTACAGAGATCATTTCTACTCACCACCTTGGGCCTACTGGGCCATTTAAGGGAATTCTTAGAGCAGTATACTCAAGTAAACCATAGTTATCTTCACAATCTAGGACCATATTTATTCAACAGGAGAATCTAGGTGCTGAACAATAATTAAATAATTTTAATACCATTTTGACTGGTCTACTGCCAAGAAGGTGGACTAGCCAAGCTGGTCAGAGGTTCGCTCTTCAAGGAAAGAAGGAAGCGTCATACTTTCCACTTCTGACAAGCTGTAGTAGGTGTTTTGTTGTTGTTATTGTTGTTGTTGTTGTTGTTTTTAAACTCAACCTGTTGAGGACAGTTAGAAACCCTGGACCACATATGAAAGAAAAATAAGAATTTGTAGAGAAGTCAGACTAGCTCAGGAACCTGGGGCTTGAGGAATGATAGAGCAGTTAGTTCCCTGAGCTTTCTTTTGCCTCATGTAACTCAAGTGAGTCCCGGAGAAGCCAGGAACCTGCAAATGCCAACAGATATGGTCAAAAGAGGCCATGGAAAGTCTTTACTCTGCGGCCAAAGATCCAGGAAGAGGCCAGCTTAGAAAGACAGGAAACTTTAGCACATTAATCTGTACATAGAGGCAAACACCACAGAAAGCTGTACAGCAACTGAGCAAACACATAAGTAAAAGGTAACGGACGACTGGTAGGAAAGCTCTGTGGTATTTTAACTTACCCTGTTCCATCTTTTCATCACTGGATCCATGACAGGTTTTAGATAGCTGCCGGCACCCCAGTGTGGGTTCCTGGTGGTGGAGGGAGCAGAGCTCTTGGTCATAGAACAGAGCTTGACTGCCCTAACCTGTCTCAGGGCCCCCTCAGGACTAATGCAAAGGGCTTGTCTATATGTCACATAACAGCACTCTCTCAGGGCAGAGAAATCGTTATGCAGAGAACATTTTCTAAGAAAAATTCAACAGTAGATTTGAATAGGCAGGAGAAAGAACCTGAAGATAGGTTGATTGAAATTATCGAGTCAGAGAGCAGAAAGAAAAAAGAATGAAGAAAAATGAACTGAGACTAAAGGACCTGTGGGACATTGTCAGATTTTCTGACATAAGTATAATAGGATTCCCAGAAGAGGAGGAGAGTGAGAAATAGCTGTGTGAGTTTTGTCAAAAGCAATGTTCTCTTAAAGAAAAGGATCCCACTGTTAGCATCTTCTCCCTCATCCTACTTCCTACATAGTCGTCGGTGGGAATAGGGAGGATCTGACCAGTCCATCTTTGATGGATACTGTTTACCTAATTCTTGAGCAGAAACAGACCTGCTACATTGTTGGTCTCTAGCCACTAGCTTCTACGAAGGCATGAGGCAGCAGGTGAAATGAGAAGGAACAGTACTCATCTGTGCTTCTTTTTCCATTAGACTTGATTAAGCTTCTTGCATAGATAGTCCTCTGATGAACCTGATTTGCTGATTAGGGTACAATAGAAAGGCAGAGAGTGGTTGTTGCTGTTCTTGTCTAGTTGCTAAGCAATGTCTGACTCTTTTGCAGACAGACTATAGCCTTGCCAGGCTCCTGTGTCCATGGGATTTTCCAGGCAAGAATACTGGAGTGGCTTGCCATTTCCTTCTCCAGGAGAATCTTCTCGACCCAGGGATTGAACTCAAGTCTCTTGCATTGGCAGGCGGATAATTTACCACTGAGCCACCAGAGAAGCTCATTAGAGAGACTGATACCAGACCCATAACTTTGGAGATAAATCCTGAGATGCCAGGGCTGTGCACAAGAAGAGGGATTAGAGCCATGAACAGGTCCTTTGGATTTTATTTAAAATCTAGGTGCTGAAGGCTGGTTCATCTATTACTACCATCAGCCCAAGTAAGCAATGTTTCCACATAGATATGCCACTGGTACAAAATAGAATTTAGAATTTAGTCCTTGGCTTTGTTAAAAATACACCCAAGTTGTGAGCTGGAAACATGTTTGTTCAGTCAGATTTTAGGTCATTGTGTCTTTTTTTTTTTTTTTTCATAGTTTTCAGTAGATTCTAGGCAATTTTTAAAAACAGACAACCTGATTTTACTTTATTTTATTTATTTATTTATTATTTTTACTTTACAACATTGTATTGGTTTTGCCATACGTTGACATGAATCTGCCATGTCATGTGTACATGTCATGTGTACATGTGTTCCCCATCCTGAACCGCACTCCCAACTCCCTCCCCATCCCATCCCTCTGGGTCATCCCAGTGCACAAGCCCCAAGCATCCTGTATCATGCATCGAACCTGGACTGGCGATTCATTTCACATATGATAATTTACATGTTTTAGTGCCATTCTCCCATATCATCCCACCCTCGCCCTCTCCCATAGAATCCAAAAGACTGTTCAATACATCTGTGTCTCTCTTGCTGTCTCGCATACCAGTTTATCATTACCATCTTTCTAAATTCCATATATATGTGTTAGTATACTGTATTGGTGCTTTTCTTTCTGGCTTACTTCACTCTGCATAATAGGCTCCAGTTTCATCCGTCTCATTAGAACTGATTCAAATGTATTCTTTTTAATGGATGAGTAATATTCCACTGTGGATATGTACCACAGCTTACTTATCCATTTGTTTGCTGATGGGCATCTAGGTTGCTTCCATGTCCTGGCTATTATAAACAATGCTGCAATGAACACTGGGGTACACGTGTCTCTTTCAGATCTGGTTTCCTCAGTGTTTATGCCCAGCAGTGGTATTGCTAGGTCATATGGCAGTTCTATTTCCAGTTTTTTTAAGGAATCTCCACACTATTCTCCATAGTGGCTGTACTAGTTTGCATTCCCACCAACAGTGTAAGAAGGTCCCCTTTTCTCCACACTCTCTCCAGCATTTATTGCTTGTAGACTTTTGGATAGCAGCCATTCTGATTGGCATGAAATGGTACCTCATTGTGGTTTTGATTTGCATTTCTCTGATAATGAGTAATATTGAGCATCTTTTCCTGTGTTTGTTAGCCAATTGTGTCTTAAGAGGATTCTTTTGAGTTAGATTAGATTTCTTTAAAAATAGAGGTGGGAAAATAAGATAGGAAGTGTCTGGCCTGATATGAAGAAGAGCTACACAGATCCCCTGAATCATGAGAGCCTCACCCAGACTTCTATCATTAGAATACCTTTTTGTCAGTGTGAGAGAGTGGTCATTTGATAAAATTGCTACTAATCAGACAAGTGTTGCCATTTGATGTAAAACACACATACATATCACTCTATCCCCACACACATTGACTTGGACCATATGTTTCTCAAATTTTTAATTTAACTAATGGGCAAATTTTTATTTTCATCAGTTCCCATAGTAAGGATCTATGTTTCAAATATTTCCTTGATCAGGGTCTTAAGTCCACAAGATGGCAGTGTCTTCTCAGGGACCCTGCTCATGTATTCCTTCCTATGTGAGTGTGAGAGAGAGAGCGAGAGAGAGAGAGAGAGAGAGAGAGAGAGAGGGAGAGAGAGAGAGGGAGAGAGAGAGAGAGAGAGAGAGAGAGAGTGAGAGCGAGAGCAAGATAGGGAGGGAGAAAGTGGGAGGAGAGAGGAGGAGCTCAGTGGTGTGCTGTATGGATAGTGAAAAAAGTCTCTTTTTTTCTTTGGTAGGACAGGCTCTTTTTATGATTTCTAGAGCAGAAGAATTGAAATGTCTGAGCTCGACTTTTTTTTTTTTTTTTTTTTTTTTTTTTTAGGGCTTAAAATTTGAATCCTCAGTGAATCAGAGGAGGCAAGAATGATGAAATCCTCAAGAGTTTTATTGGTGATCCTGTGGCTTCAGTTAATCTGTAAGTTTGAGGCATTTCTATGGGACCATAAAATATACTATTTGGAGTCATTTTCCCTTCTAGGCTCATGGAGAATCATAAACACTATTTCCCTTAAATAGGGGATGGTAGAGGTGGGAGGCCTGTGAAAAGACAACTTGAATTCTGGAGAGAAAGCATCCACTACCTATCCAATCTTTGACTGACCAGTCACTGTCTCTTTGCACAGCGGTGAGCAGCCCACAGAACACAGTGGAGCAGAGTCCTGCATCTCTGCCTGTCCTGGAGGGAACCATCGCCTCTCTCAGCTGCACTTACTCTGACAGTGCTCCTCAGTACTTCGCATGGTACAGACAGTACCCTGGGAAAGGCCCTGAGTTTCTGCTGTCCGTATATCCCGATAAAGACAAAGAGGAAGGGAAATTTACAGCGCAGGCCACTAAAGCCAACAAGCATGTCTCCCTGCTTATCAGAGACTCCGAGTCCGGCGACTCAGCCGCCTACCTCTGTGCAGAGAGCACACAGTGCTCCCCAGACACCTGCAGCCTCTGCCCAAACCTGCTGGGGCCCCAGCAGCGCCTCGTGGAGAGCTCAGGCTGCAGGGCGCAGACACCCTGCTACCTCTCCAGATGCAAATGAGGATTGAGAGTAACAGTGTAGGAGGTTTGATTGATTAGGGAAGTATTTTCATAATTCTGAAGCAGTTGATTCTGAAGGGAAATTGAAGACACAGTTTGGTCTGAATGACTGAAATATTTTTCAATCTTCTCATTGAACTCTAGTTTTGTACCATAACTTTACTTACTGGAATTGGTATTATGATGATTTTATATATGACAACAATATTTTAATATGATAACTGAGATACTCCCTCATAGTTCCTGGTACATTTTGCTATTTCCCCATGTAGTTATTCAAGGTGTTTAATATTCATTGCTTTAGAAAATAATGGATAAACATAAATGCAGAAGTCTTTTTTTAAGTTTTTTTTTTTTTTTTTTTTTTGATGTGGACCATTTTTAAAGCCTTTATTGAATTTGTTACAATATTGTTTCTACTTTATGTTTTTTGCTTTTTGGCTGTGAAGTATGTGGGATCTTAGTCCCCAGACCAGGGGGATTGGAAGGCACACAAGTGGAATAAGAATTGGAAAGTCCCCCTGCATGGAAGGCCAGGTCTTAACCACTGGACCTTCAGAGAAGTCCCAGAGAGGAGTCTTAAGCAATTATTTTGAAAAAGTTGAAAGTCATGAATTATTTTAGTTGTAGGTCTGCCACTTCATCTTCACCTTCAACTGCAACCGCATTGATGGATTAGATAAGGATACATTTGATAGGTGGATGGAAGGACTAGCATCAAAAGGTGAGAACTGGTTGAAACAAAAAGCCTAGACAGTTGCAGGAATACAGATCAGAGGTTTATGTTACCATTTTTGAGTAAAGGCTGAGTAGAACTTAAAGTTCCAGGTGTGAGCCTTGTGGGAGAGTGCGTTGGTTCCTATGTATTTGAGTGTGGCTGGGGATGGTAGAGAGAATAAACTACAGCCATAGAATGTCCCATTCCCATAGCAGGGTGTAGGGATATAGATTTCCTGAGAAGGATCTCTGAGTAACAAATGTTATGGTGATTAAAGACCTACATGGATCAGTTGTCAAAGACCGTATGGTATTGAGGATGCTTTAGAAAATGTTGGTGAAGGGAGCTGGGAATACCAACAAGAATATGAATATCTACCCTCTCCTCACTCACCGGAGCTGTGGAATTGTCTTATAACTTATGCCAAAGTCTGGGAAAAATGTTTGTGATCTGATGGAAATCAGTTGATGCTTTTGAACTGTGGTGTTGAAGACTCTTGAGAGTCCCTTGGACTGCAAGGAGATTAAACCCATCAATCCTAAAGGAAATTAACCCTGAATATTCATTGGAAGGACTGATGCTGAAACTTCAACACTTTGGTCACCTGATGCAAAGAGTTGACTCATTGGAAGACCCTGATGCTGGGAAAGATTGAAGGCAGGGGAGAAAGGGATGACAGAAGACAAGATGGTCAGATGACATCACGGCTCAATAGACATGCGTTTGTGCAAGATCTAGGAGATGGTGAAGGACAGGGAAGCCTGGTGTGCTACAGTCCATGGGGTTGCAAAGAGTCAGACATGGCTGAGTGACTGAACAACAGCAAATAGATCCAGGGAAAAAATTAGGAGTCACAGTTGTCATAAAGCTGGAGTAGTGGTCTGTTAGACATGACATTATTTAGTCCAAAAAGTGGGAAAAGCTGGGAATGACTAGTTAAGATTTTTACTCAGTTTTGTTCACATAGTCACTGACTAAAAGGATGTAAAAGTATAAAAGGCTACAACCCAGGAGGTTGTACAGAATCAGACACAACTGAAGAACGTAGCATGCAAAGAAGGATGTAATCAAATTGGCATTTTCTTCAAATTCTCAGTCTGGAAACTTATGACTCAGAAATATTTCCAAATCATGGAAAAAGCACTTGAAAGGCAGTGAGAAAGAGCATGAAATGTATTGAGCTCAAGATACTTGAATTCTCTTACCACTTGTGTGTCTTCTGGTGCCACTGGAAAGAACCTGGTTTGTGGTGCTGGTATGATAATCTTTTGTTGCTAATGAGTGACTTGATTTCAGACTATACTCATATATATTTCAGGATATGTTTATGGTTAAGTGAGGTAGCATATTGTCTTAGGTTGACTTCCTTAACAAAGCCAAAGTTGGGGTTTCTGACACCCATCTTATTTTGAGAAAAGCAAGTGGAGAGGGGAAGAGGGTAAAAATGAATGTGGCTGAGCTGAACTCTTGATCCAGCCTGACTTCATGGGGGTCTCTGGAGCATGAAATGCCCCACAGAATTGGTCCCTCCCACCTTGAGCCAAGGGGGTCATATAGCTGATCTTAGAATAAGGCACTCATTGGAGCATGGGTATACTCTACTGGAAAAAGGTGATGTTAATTGGTGTAGACCAGTTTTCTGGGAAAGAGGGCAGCTATGACCCAAGCATAGCCAATGCTTGCAGCAGCTGGGCATTGGGTCCACTGGCCTGGAAAAGGGGGTCTAGGTTGAGCACCAGCAGTGTCTACTACTAGCATGGAACTCTCTTGTCATGTGGGTGCATTCAATAAATGGTAGACTTGAAAATTATTGTATTTAAAACGCTAATTTCTTTCTCTATTTCTTGAAAGTGAAAGTGAGTCACTCAGTCATGTCCAACTCTTTGTGACCTCATGGACTATACAACCCATGGAATTCTCCAGGCCAGAATCTTCCAGTTAATTAGGAAAAGTGAAAAGTCAAAGTGTTAGCTGCTCAGTTGTGTCCAACTCTTTGCGAGTTGTGTCCAACTCTTTGTAGCCTGCCAGGCTCCTCTGTTCATGGAATTCTCTAGGTCAGAGTACTGCAGTGGGTAGCCATTCCCTTCTCCAGGGGATCTTCCCAAGGTTTCCTAAATTGCAGGGATTGAACACAGGTCTCCCAAATTGCAGGTGGATTCTTTACCATCTGAGCCACCAGGAAGCCCTTTCTATTTCTTACCAATCTGGAAAAATTAAAATAATGTATGGTAAAGAACTTAAAAGAGAAAAATTTAAAAATGCAAAGAATTATTATTTAAAGCTAAGACTCCAGATTTTTTGAGAGTAGTGACCAAGGAACCATTATATTATTCTCTTAGATCTTTTGGTCATTCTCCAAATATGTATTTCCATATGAAACCGTAAAGCATGACATTCTGCCACCACTTTTGTTCCAGGTATAATGACTCTCATATTCACAGATGATGACTTGGTGCTTCAAGATATAGAAAGAGATACCATCTGTACTTATTAATGACTAGTGTTACTTTATTCTTGGTTTATATTTAAGAATGAAGAACTGGGTAGTGGAATGGACTTCTTATGTGATCGTGTCCCTGTTCTCCACAAAGTTTCTCCCTGAATGGGATTCTTGACCAGTAGTCTGGCCATGTGGACTTACCATGTTACTTGGCAGGCTTCTTTTTAGGATGAATGAGCAGGGAACTGGTTATTAACTTGTTTCTTCCTCTCCTTTCCACGTAATATCAGTTTGAAGGTGGCTTAGTTCTGTTAAGTACTCACAGGAAAAAATAGCATTCCAGGTGTTTTATTTCAACTTTAGTGAACATCAGGTGCCCACATACAGGCTAGCCTCCTATGCTTCTCACATACAAGTCCAGTAGCAAGGAGACTAGTATAACTATTCCACATATTGACCTTCAATTGGTCCCCATGTGCTGTCCCTCCTGCCCTCCATCACACTTATCCTTTCTCAGTCCACAATCTCTATAGGTTCCTAAGGAGTAAGTTTCCTTCACTTGCATGTCCAATATAATCTTCTCATAGTTCATTCTGGGCTGTGCTTTCTCCCTCTCTGTTTCACCCATCACAATGTTTGCATCTACTTTTTGTCTTATGGGAACTGTTCATGTCTTTCATCTTTTTATTATTTTCACATTACGGATTTGGTATCATCCCATTTATACTTGTAAATTTCATCCCAGTGGGAAGTTTGGTGAGAAAGGAGGAGAGTACATGTATTCGATCAGATATTTTGAATCATATAGAATTTCAAACTGACCATATGATTTGGTCTTACATGTGAAAGAAAATCTATCAACAGGATCAAGAAGTAAATAGAAGCACAAGGGAGAGTTTATTTCAAACTGGTACAAGTCAACGGAGTGCTCAGAAAGAAGGAAGTTGATTTGACCTTGTCAAAAGGACACCCGCTGACCAGACTTTCATTTCAGCTGAGATTTCTCTGCTTAATATTTTCAACATTAGGTTTCAGTGTTCTCTATGCTAAAATAAGTTGGGAAGTAAAGTCTTTTCCCTTTAGAGTTGCACCTTATTACTAGACCACAGAAGGAGTGTTCCTTGAACAGACTCTACCCACGTGGGATGCCAATTGTTTTGCTATGTTGAGTGTCTGTGTCAATTTACTGCCATGTCCATGTACCTACAGAAGTTCTTCTCATTTCTGCTCTCCTGGTTTCACTCCTTCCAGCTTTATTGAGTTTATTTAAGTGTACTCTTCTTTTTCTCACAGTTCTTTCCAGAATCTTTTATTTGTGTGCTATATGTTCTTTACTGCTAGAATGTAGCTCAGGTTTTCCTACAGACACGCCTCTGTTGACATTCTCCTTAGTGTGAGGTCCCTTCATTTGGCGCAGTGTCCCTGTCTGCTCTGACCGTCGACAGCGGGATGGGGCTCTCCCTTTCTGCACATAAACGTGGTGCCCTAGTCTTTTCTTTTTTCATGGCTTTAACAAATATCAGAGTTGTTCACCTGAGACTGAACATTTATTTAGAATATTTAGACTTTCTGACTGACAAAGAAAACTGTTGTTTTTTATTAATTTGCATTGATTAAATAATTAACGTTACATGTTCCACTCTGATGTTAAGTAAAAGTCTCTAATCCAATTTACTCTTCCTCTTTTAGCACCAAACAGAGGAATAATCTCTCCCCATCCCCTACCTGCTACAACACTCATATCTATTCTTCCTTTTTTTATTTTTTATTTTTTATTATTATTTTTTTTAATTCTTCCTTTTTTTAATGTGATGCTTTCTGAACCACCTGAATCCAGCAGGGAGTCCAATCACAGACTTTTAACATTTCTGTCACTTCATTGCATTATTTTTATGTCTCCTAAGCAAGACTTGAATATCATTCAGATTGTCTCTATATCTTAATAGGAAAATTTGCCTATTTATATTTGTGTTTACATGCATTCGTTGTTCCAACTAGTATTTTTAACTATTTGAAGCAGTGTCTTTGTTTGGACCAAAGTACAATAGACCGGGGGTTATAAATAACATGGGTTTATTTGTTTCTCACCATTCTGGAGGCTGGAAGTCTGAGTTCAGGGTGCCAGCATGGTGAGTTGCTGGTGAAATCCCTTCTCTAGTTTACAAACTGCTCACCTCTCATTGTGTCTTCATGTGGAGAGTAGAGAGAGAAACAGCCCCTCTTGCATCTCTTATAAAGGCACAAATCCCACAGTGAGGGCTCAACCCTAATTTCCTCTCAAAGACTCCACCTTCAAATGCAGTGACATTGGGGGATTAGAGTTTCAACATATGAATTTCATAGCAAATAATGATGACATTTGAGATTATAGAACACTCCCTTCTTGAGATTCTTTATTTAGATTTACAGACCAAGCACTTTCTTGGTTCTCTTCCTGTTATCAGTTGCTCCGTCTCAGTCTCCTTTGAGGGTTTTTCCTTCATCCCCCTGATCTCTAAACATTGGAATGCCTCAAGAATTTATTCTTAGAACTCTTTACTTCCTACCAACAATTTATTTCCAGTTAATTATATTGTATCCAGTCTCTGGGCTTTAAAAACTATTTAAATATCAGTATTTATATCTGAAATCTTGGAGAAGGCAATGGCACACACTCTAGTACTCTTGCCTGGAAAAATCCCATGGACGGAGGAGCTTGGTAGGCTGCAGTCCATCGGGTCACTAGAGTCGGACACGACTGAGCGACTTCACTTTCACTTTTCACTTTCATGCACTGGAGAAGGAAATGGCAACCCACTCCAGTATTCTTGCCTGGAGAATCCCAGGGATGGGGGAGCCTGGTGGGCTGCCGTCTATGGGGTCACACAGAGTCAGACACGACTGAGGTGACTTAGCTTAGCTTATATCTGAAATCCACATGGATCCTCTGATTTCTTAACTTGTATATTAAATGATCTATCTGACACTCCCATTTGGGCATCTTCTTCTTGGTATATCTCCAGGTGACCTCCTGATTTCCACTGTTCCAGCTACTTCACCCTCCAGACCTCCCACCTGCTTTTTGTGAACTCATCCTCATTTAGGCAAAAGGCAGCTCTGTCTCTGAAATTCTCTAATCACCTTGGTCAGAAACCTTGAAGGTGCCCTTATCTCCTCAGTTTTTCTCATATTACCATTTGATCTGTTAGGAAAGTCAAATAGCTCTTTCTTCAATGCAGGCCCAGAATTGGTCACTTTTCACCCCCTACTCTGCTCTTATCTGATCCAAGCCACTCTCATCTCTGCCTGGGGGTAGCAATAATAACCCTCCCTGATCTCTCTTCTTTCCTTCTTGCCCTTTTCAGTCTGGTCTCCACCCAGCGGAGTAAGCTTCTGAGAACATAACTCAGATCATGTGGCTTCTGTGAACATAACTCAGATCATGTGGCTTCTGTGGTCACAACTCTGCAGTGGTTTTTCATCTCAGTGAGATGAAAAGCAGATTCTTACTACAACCTGTGAGGCTGCTCCACCTGGTTCCCTGCTCCCCTCTGCCGTCAGGCACTGTCTCCTCCTCACTCTCTCCCCTTCACCACTTTTGATGCTGCTCTGACCTGACAGTTGCTTTCCTGCCCTGGGGTTTCTGCAGCTCTTCTTCCTGGACCTTGAGTGCTTTTCCTCCAGGTAGCCACCTAGCTTACTCTTTCACTTCATTCTGGCCTCTGCTCAGGAGACATGCTTGAAACATTTATTGCAGCACTTGGGAGTGGTAATAGTTGGAAAAAAGAATTACAAAGTGTTTCTCAGAAAATGAGTTCAAAAGCTGTATTACAAATCTATTCTACATTAAGCCCCCTACATACAAGTCAGTTCCATTCTGAGAGCATGTACACAACTCCAATTTGTTTGTAAGTCCAAAAAAGTTAGCTTTGCCCAACTAACACAATCGGTTATATACTACTGTACTGTAATAGGCTTATCACACAAATAATACATAAAAGACAAATGCAGTAATAAAGAAAACAAAATAAAATTATAGTACCTTGAAAATTACACCAGATATGTGAACTGACTTACGTGACTGGACATGAGAATGCATGTTTGCATCTTTGAAAGTTTGAAACTTGAAGGTTCATATATAGGGGGCTTAATTTTTATGAAGTAGGGAGTTAGCATCAGGATGTATAACTGAGTTCCATAACTCAAGTTGCAAATTGTATACTATTACATATAGAGAAGAGAGATAGGTTAATAATATATTCATCCAGTTCCATTCTTCTTTCTCAAGATTGTTTTGGCTATTCAAGGTTTTCTGTATTTTCATACAAATTGTGAAATTATTTGTTCTAGTTCAGTGAAAAATACCGTTGGTAGCTTGGTAGGGATTGCATTGACTCTATAGATTGCTTTAGGTAGTATACTCATTTTCACAATACTGATTCTTTCAATCCATGAACACGGTATATTTCTCCATCTATGTGTGTCCTCTTTGATATCTTTCACCAGTGTTTTATAATTTTCTATACATAGGTCTTTTGTTTCTTTCTTTTTTCTTTTTTTTTCTTTTTTTTTTTTTTTGCATTTTATTTCATTTATTTTGATTGTTTCTGCCACCCAAATATACCTGTCTAGCTTGTTCAACTACAGCTGTCCTAGTTCCTATAAATTTAGTTATTTGCTTCCCTGCATTCTTTTTTTTTTTTTTTTTTTTTTTTTATTAGTTGGAGGCCAATTACTTCACAACATTTCAGTGGGTTTTGTCATACATTGACACGAATCAGCCATAGAGTTACACATATTCCCCATCCCGATCCCCCCTCCCACCTCCCTCTCCACCCGATTACTCTGGGTCCTCCCAGTGCACCAGGCCCGAGCACTCGTCTCATGCATCTCACCTGGGCTAGTGATCTGTTTCACCATAGATAATATACATGCTGTTCTTTTCAAACATCCCACCCTCACCTTCTCCCATAGAGTTCAAAAGTCTGTTCTGTACTTCTGTGTCTCTTTTTCTGTTTTGCATATAGGGTTATCATTACCATCTTTCTAAATTCCATATATATGTGTTAGTATGCTGTAATGCTCTTTATCTTTCTGGCTTACTTCACTCTGTATAATGGGCTCCAGTTTCGTCCATCTCATTAGAACTGATTCAAATGAATTCTTTTTAATGGCTGAGTAATATTCCATGGTGTATATGTATCACAGCTTCCTTATCCATTCATCTGCTGATGGGCATCTAGGCTGCTTCCATGTCCTGGCTATTATAAACAGTGCTGCGATGAACATTGGGGTGCACGTGTCTCTTTCAGATCTGGTTTCCTTGGTGTGTATGCCCAGAAGTGGTATTGCTTGGTCATATGGCAGTTCTATTTCCAGATTTTTAAGAAATCTCCACACTGTTTTCCATAGTGGCTGTACTAGTTTGCATTCCCACCAACAGTGTAAGAGGGTTCCCTTTTCTCCACACCCTCTCCAGCATTTATTGCTTGTAGACTTTTGGATAGCAGCCATCCTGACTGGCGTGTAATGGTACCTCATTGTGGTTTTGATTTGCATTTCTCTAATAATGAGTGATGTTGAGCATCTTTTCATGTGTTTGTTAGCCATTTGTATGTCTTCTTTGGAGAAATGTCTGTTCAGGTCTTTGGCCCATTTTTTGATAAGGTCATTTATTTTTCTGGAATTGAGGTGCAGGAGTTGCTTGTATATTGTTGAGATTAATCCTTTGTCTGTTTCTTCATTTGCTATTATTTTCTCCCAATCTGAGGGCTGTCTTTTCACCTTACTTATAGTTTCCTTTGTAGTGCAGAAGCTTTTAAGTTTCATTAGGTCCCATTTGTTTAGTTTTGCTTTTATTTCCAATATTCTGGGAGGTGGGTCATAGAGGACCCTACTGAGATTTATGTCAGAGAGTGTTTTGCCTATGTTCTCCTCTAGGAGTTTTATAGTTTCTGGTCTTACATTTAGATCTTTAATCCATTTTGAGTTTATTTTTGTGTATGGTGTTAGAAAGTGTTCTAGTTTCATTCTTTTACAAGTGGTTGACCAGTTTTCCCAGCACCACTTGTTAAAGAGGTTGTCTCTTTTCCATTGTATATCCTTGCCTCCTTTGTCAAAGATAAGGTGTCCATAGGTTCGTGGATTTATCTCTGGGATTTCTATTCTGTTCCATTGATCTATATTTCTGTCTTTGTGCCACTACCATACAGTCTTGATGACTGTGGCTTTGTAGTAGAGTCCGAAGTCAGGCACGTTGATTCCTCCAGTTCCATTCTTCTTTCTCAAGATTACTTTGGCTATTCGTGGTTTTCTGTATTTCCATACAAACTGTGAAATTATTTGTTCTAGTTCTGTGAAAAATACCGTTGGTAGCTTGATAGGGATTGCATTGAATCTATAGATTGCTTTGGGTAGAATAGCCATTTTGACAATATTGATTCTTCCAATCCATGAACACGGTATGTTTCTCCATCTGTTTGTGTCCTCTTTGATTTCTTTCATCAGTGTTTTATAGTTTTCTATGTATAGGTCTTTTGTTTCTTTAGGTAGATATACTCCTAAGTATTTTATTCTTTTTGTTGCAAAGGTGAATGGTAATGTTTCCTTAATTTCTCTTTCTGTTTTTTCATTGTTAGTATATAGGAATGCAAGGGATTTCTGTGTGTTGATATTATATCCTGCAACTTTACTATATTCATTGATTAGCTCTAGTAATTTTCTGGAAGAGTCTTTAGGGTTTTCTATGTAGAGGATCATGTCATCTGCAAACAGCGAGAGTTTCACTTCTTTTCCTATCTGGATTCCTTTAACTTCTTTTTCTGCTCTGATTGCTGTGGCCAAAACTTCCAAGACTATGTTGAATAGTAGTGGTGAGAATGGGCACCCTTGTCTTGTTCCTGATTTCAGGGGAAATGCTTTCAATTTTTCACCATTGAGGGTGATGCCTGCTGTGGGTTTGTCATATATAGCTTTTATTATGTTGAGGTATGCCCCTTCTATTCCTGCTTTCTGGAGAGTTTTAATCATAAATGAGTGTTGAATTTTCTCAAAGGCTTTCTCTGCATCTATTGAGACAATCATATGGTTTTTATCTTTCAATTTGTTAATGTGGTGTATTACATTGATTGACTTGCGGATATTAAAGAATCCTTGCATTCCTGGGATAAAGCCCACTTGGTCATGGTGTATGATTTTTTTAATATGTTGTTGGATTCTGTTTGCTAGAATTTTGTTAGGGATTTTTGCATCTATGTTCATCAGTGATATTGGCCTGTAGTTTTCTTTTTTTGTGGCATCTTTGTCTGGTTTTGGAATTAGGGTGATGGTGGCCTCATAGAATGAGTTTGGAAGTTTACCTTCTTCTGCAATTTTCTGGAAGAGTTTGAGTAAGATAGGTGTTAGCTCTTCTCTGAATTTTTGGTAGAATTCAGCTGTGAAGTCATCCGGTCCTGGGCTTTTGTTTCCTGGAAGATTTTTGATTACAGTTTCAATTTCCTTGCTTGTGATGGTTCTGTTAAGATCTTCTATTTCTTCCTGGTTCAGTTTTGGAAAGTTATACTTTTCTAAGAATTTGTCCATCTCATCCAAGTTGTCCATTTTATTGGCATAGAGTTGCTGGCAGTAGTCTCTTATGATCCTTTGTATTTCAGTATTGTCTGTTGTGATCTCACCCTTTTCATTTCTTATTTTGTTAATTTGGTTCTTCTCTCTTTGTTTCTTAATGAGTCTTGCTAATGGTTTGTCAATTTTGTTTATTTTTTCAAAACACCAGCTTTTAGCTTTGTTGATTTTTGCTATGGTCTCTTTAGTTTCTTTTGCATTTATTTCTGCCCTGATTTTTAAGATTTCTTTCCTTCTGCTAACCCTGGGGTTCTTCATTTCTTCCTTCTCTAATTGCTTTAGGTGTAGAGTTAGGTTATTTATTTGGCTTTTTTCTTGTTTCTTGATGTAAGCCTGTAATGCTATGAACCTTCCCCCTTAGCACTGCTTTTACAGTGTCCCATAGGTTTTGGGTTGTTGTGCTTTCATTTTCATTCATTTCTATACATATTTTGATTTCCTTTTTGATTTCTTCTATGATTTGTTGGTTATTCAGAAGTGTGTTATTTAGCCTCCATATGTTTGAATTTTTAACAATTTTTTTCCTGTAATTGAGATCTAATCTTACTGCACTGTGGTCAGAAAAGATGACTGGAATGATTTCAATTTTTCTGAATTTTCCAATACCAGATTTATGGCCCAGGATGTGATCTATTCTGGAGAAGGTTCCGTGTGCACTTGAGAAAAAGGTAAAATTGATTGTTTTGGGGTGAATTGTCCTACAGATATCAATTAGGTCTAGTTGGTCCATTGTATCATTTAAGATTTGTGTTTCCTTGTTGATTTTCTGTTTAGTTGATCTATCCATAGCTGTGAGTGGGGTATTAAAGTCTCCCACTATTATTGTGTTACTATTAATTTCCTCTTTCATACTCATTAGCGTTTGCCGTACATATTGTGGTGCTCCTATGTTGGGTGCATATATATTTATAATTGTTATATCTTCTTCTTGGATTGATCCTTTGATCATTATGTAGTGTCCTTCTTTGTCTCTTTTCACATCCTTTATTTGAAAGTCTATTTTATCTGATATGAGTATTGGGACTCCTGCTTTCTTTTGGTCTCCATTTGCGTGAAATATTTTTTTCCAGCCCTTCACTTTTAGTCTATATGTGTCTCTGGTTTTGAGGTGGGTCTCTTGTAGACAGCATATATAGGGGTCTTGTTTTTGCATCCATTCAGCCAATCTTTGTCTTTTGGTTGGGGCATTCAACCCATTTACATTTAAGGTAATTATTGATAGGTGTGGTCCCGTTGCCATTTACTTTGTTGTTTTGGGTTCACGTTTATACAACCTTTCTGCATTTCCTGTCTAGAGATCCTTTAGCATTTGTTGAAGAGCTGGTTTGGTGGTGCTGAATTCTCTCAGCTTTTGCTTGTCTGTAAAGGTTTTGAATTCTCCTTCATATCTGAATGAGATCCTTGCTGGGTACAGTAATCTAGGTTGTAGATTATTCTCTTTCATTACTTTCATTATGTCCTGCCATTCCCTTCTGGCCTGGAGGGTTTCTATTGATAGATCAGCTGTTATCCTTATGGGAATCCCTTTGTGTGTTATTTGTTGTTTCTCCCTTGCTGCTTTTAATAATTGTTCTTTGTGTTTGATCTTTGTTAAATTGATTAATATGTGTTGTGGAGTGTTTCGCCTTGGGTTTATCCTGTTTGGGACTCTCTGGGTTTCTTGGACTTGGGTGGCTATTTCCTTCCCCATTTTAGGGAAATTTTCAGCTATTATCTCCTCGAGTATTTTCTCATGGCCTTTCTTTTTGTCTTCTTCTTCTGGGACTCCTATGATTCGAATGTTGGGGCGTTTCACATTGTCCCAGAGGTCCCTGAGGTTGTCCTCATTTCTTTTGATCCTTTTTTCTTTTTTCCTCTCTGCTTCATTTATTTCCACCATTCTATCTTCTACCTCACTTATCCTATCTTCTGTCTCCGTTATTCTACTCTTGGTTCCCTCCAGAGTGTTTTTGATCTCATTCATTGCATTATTCATTTTTAATTGACTCTCTTTTATTTCTTCTAGGTCTTTATTAAACATTTCTTGCATCTTTTCAATCTTTGTCTCCAGGCTATTTATCTGTAACTCCATTTTGTTTTCAAGATTTTGGATCATTTTTATTATCATTATTCTAAATTCTTTTTCAGGTAGATTCCCTATCTCCTCCTCTTTTGTTTGACTTGGTGGGCACTTGTCATGTTCCTTTACCTGTTGGGTATTTCTCTGCCTTTTCATCTTGTTTAGATTGCTGTGTCTGGAACTGGCTTTCTGTATTCTGGAGGTCTGTGGTTCCTTTTTATTGTGGAGTTTTTACCTGGTGGGTGGGGTTGGACGGTTGGCTTGTCAAGGTTTCCTGGTTAGGGAAGCTTCTGTCAGTGTTCTGGAGCGTGGAACTTGATTTCTTCTCTTTGAAGAGCAATGGAGTGCCCAGTAATGAGTTTTGAGGTGGGTCTATGTGTTAGGTGTGACTTTGGGCAGTCTGTATGTTGACTTTCAGGGCTATGTTCCTGCGTTGCTGGGGTATTTGCATGGTATGTCTTGCTCTAAAACTTGTTGGCTCTTGCATGGTGGATGGTTTCAGTGTAGGTATGGAGGCTTTTGGACGGTCTCTTATTACTTAAAGTTCCATGTAGTCAGGAGTTTTCTCAGGTTTTGGGCTTAAATCTCCTGCCTCTGGATTTTAGTTTTATTCTTCCTGTAGTCTCAGGACTTCTCCAACTATACAGCACTGATAATAAAACTTCTAGGTTAATGGCGAAAAGATTCTCCCCCATTAGGGACTCCCAGAGAGGTTCACAGAGTTACGTGAAGATGAGAACAGGGAGGAGGGAAATAGAGATGAGCAGGAGGAGAAAAAGGGGGACTCAAGAGGAGAGAGACAGATCTACGCAGTTGTCTGTTCCTAGAGTGTTCTCCGTAGCCCAGACACCCACAAAGATTCACAGAATTGGATTGGGAAGAGAAGGGGAAAGGAGGAAATAGAGGTGTTCTGAGGTAGAAAACAGAGAGTCAAGATTGGGAGAGAATAATCAACACACTCCTGAATAAAAATGGAAACTGAATATTGGATTCTTAAATGTTCACAGTTTATATCATATACTGAAGAACAAAAATTAAAATTCTAGAGTAGAGGTTAGACTCTTAAAAATACTATATTAAAAACAAAAACAAAAACACCCCCCAAAAATTTTAGAAATATATATGAGGTTCGGTTTAAAAATAGGGCTTCTCTTCTTTTTTTTCCCTTCTTCTTTGTAAGGTTATAGTGTATTGAAAATGAATAATTAAGGAGTAGTAGAGGAGTACTAGAGGACTTTAAAAGAAATAAGAGAAAAAGAAAAATAGAAAATAGAAGAGAAGGGGGAAAAAAAGAAAAAAAAAAGAAGAGAAAAAAAGAGGAAAAAAATTTTCCCTAACTAAAAAAAAATGATAAGAATTTATGAAAATGAAAGTTAAGGAGTAATGGGGGAGTAATAGGGAATTTTAAAGGAAAATAAAAGAGAAAAAAGAAAAAATAAAATAAAAAAATTTTTTTTCCTTACTTAAAAAAAAAAAAGTAAAAATATATCTAGGAATTTCTCTGGAGCTGTTGCGGTCAGTGTGGGTTCCGCTCAGTTTCAGATAGCTTCTCGTTCCAGCTTACACTTCTCAATATCTACAGGCCCCTTGCGGTGTGGTCAGTGTTTCCTACAGGGACTTTAATCTGTTGCACCAGTTCCTTCTGAAGCCGTTCCCTTTGTTTGTTTGGCTTCTGTCTGCCGGTCTCTTCAGGGCCTCATTTCCGCCCTGACATAGGCGGGCGGAGGTGGACTCTTATTCAGGTAGCTAGTTCCGTCGCGCTCCGGGGAGGGGCCAGCGCTGCGGGGCGGGGCCGGCGCTGCTCAGGCTCCGGCTTCTCTATATGGAGTGTGCCCCTCGCTGCGCGCGATTCCAGCCCTCGGGTGTTCCGCAAAAGGTCGGAACAGAAAGCTGCGCCTGCTCTTTGTGCCTTCCCCGTCAGAGCGGTCCAGGCAGCCAGGGGCTTGGCGGTGGCACTCACCCCGGGTGCGGCGCGCCCACTCCCTTCCGCAGTCCCAGTCTCAGATTCTGCTGGCGCCAGTCCGGTGCGTGCGCCTTCTGCCCTCCACATCCCCAGCCCCAGTCCCCGCCTGCGCCGGTCCGGTGCCTGCGCCCTGTGTCTCGCCGCGACCCTCCCGGCGGATGTCAACCATCCAGAATCTCGGTCCCTTTGTTCTGCGAATAGCCGGCAGTGTGTTCAGCCGGTTAATTTTCTCTCTCTCTTTTGCTCTCCCACAGTTCAAGCTGGGAACTCACAAAAGCTCCCTCCGATTGTCCTCAGGGCACTCAGGCCCGGACCCTACCCCAAGCAAGGCCGCCGGCTCCTCTCCGTTCCGCCCCCACTTGCTGGTGGCGGATGCGGGTGTCTGGGGTACTTTTCTGCTGGGAGTTGCTTTTAGGCTCGTAATCTGCGGGTTTTATTTATTGTTTCCCTCCCAGTCAGATTCAAACTCCGAGATTCAAACACTTCTCCCAGGCCCGCCAGTGCGAGGGTTTCCCGGTGTCTGGGAACATCCTCTATTAAGACCCTTCCCGGAAGGGATCTCCGTCCTTAGCTCTTTTGTCTCACTTTTTATCTTTTATATTTTGTCCTACCTCCTTTCGAAGACAATGGGCTGCTTTTCTGGGTGCCTGGTGACCTCAGCTAGCGATCAGAAGTTGTTCTGTGAAGTTTGCTCTGTTTTCAGTTATTCTTTTGATGAATTTCTAGGAGAGAAAGTGGTCTCCCCGTCCTACTCCTCCGCCATCTTGGCTCCTCCCCCCAGGTCTTTTGTTTCTTTACGTAGATATAGTCCTAAGTATTTTATTCTTTTTGTTGCAGTGGTGAATGGTATTATTTCCTTAATTTCTCTTTCTGTTTTCTCACTGTTAGTGTATAGGAATATAAGGGATTTCTGTGTATTAATTTTATATCCTGCAACTTTACTATATTCGTTGATTAGCTCTAGTAATTTTCTGGTAGAGTCTTTAGGGTTTTCTATGTAGAGGATCATGCCGTCTGGAAACAGTGAGAGTTTTAATTCTTCTTTTCCTACCTGGATTCTTTTATTTCTTTTCTTGCTCTGATTGCTATGGCCAACACTTCCAAAACTATGTTGAATAGTAGTGGTGAGAGTGGGCACCCTTGTCTTGTCCCTGACTTTAGGGGAAATGCTTTCAATTTTTCACCATTGAGTATAATGTTTGCTGAGGGTTTGTCATATATAGCTTTTAATATGTTGAGGTATGTTTCTTCTATTCCTGCTTTCTGGAGAGTTTTTATCATAAATGGATGTTGAATTTTGTTAAAGGCTTTTTCTGCATCTATTGAGGTAATCGTTTGGTTTTTATCTTTCAATTTGTTAATGTGGTGTATTACATTGATTGATTTGTGGATATTAAAGAATCCTTGCATCCCTGGGATAAAGCCCACTTGGTCACGATGTATGATCTTTTTAATATGTTGTTGGATTCTGTCTGCTAGAATTTTGTTAAGGATTTTTGCATCTATGTTCATCAGTGATATTGGCCTGTAGCTTTCTTTTTTTGTGGCATCTTTGTCTGGTTTTGGTATTAGGGTGATGGTGGCCTCATAAAATAAGTTTGGAAGTTTACCTTCTTCTGCAATTTTTTGGAAGAGTTTGAGTAAGAAAGTAAAGCAAATGGGACCTAATTAAACTTAAAAGCTTTTACACTACAAAGGAAACTATAAGCATGGTGAAAAGACAGTCTTCAGAATAGGAAAAAATAATAGCAAACAAAGAAACAGACAAAGGATTAATCTCAAAAATATACAAGCAACTCCTGCACCTCAATTCCAGAAAAATAAATGACCTTATCAAAAAATGGGTCAAAGAACTAAATAGACATTTCTCCAAAGAAGACATACAGACGGCTAACAAACACATGAAAAGATGCTCAACATCACTCATTATCAGAGAAATGCAAATGAAAACCACAATGAGGTAACATTACACGCCACTCAGGATGGCTGCTATCCAAAAGTCTACAAGCAATAAATGCTGGAGAGGGTGTGGAGAAAAGGGACCCTCTTACACTGTTGGTGGGAATGCAAACTAGTACAGCCACTATGGAAAACAGTGTGGAGAGTCCTTAAAAAAGTGCAAATCGAACTGCCATATGACCCAGCAATCCCACTCCTGGGCATACACACTGAGGAAACCAGATCTGAAAGAGACACATGTACCGCACTGTTCATTGCAGCACTGTTTATAATAACCAGGACATGGAAGCAACCTAGATTCCCATCAGCAGAGGAATGGTTAAGAAAGTTGTGGTACACATACACAATGGAATATTACTCAGCTATTAAAATGAATTCATATGAATCAGTTCTAATGAGATGGATGAAACTGGAGCCCATTATACAGAGTGAAGTAAGCCAGAAAGATAAACACTAATACAGAATATTAACTCATATGTATGGAATTTAAAAGGATGTTAATGATAACCCTATATGCAAGACAGAAAAAGAGACACAGATGTATAGAACAGAATTTACTCTGTGGGGGAAGGCGAGGGTGGGATGATCTGAGAGAATAGCTTTGAAGCATGTATATTATCAAGTGTGAAACAGATCACCAGTCCAGGTTGGATGCATGAGACAAGTGCTCAGGGCTGGTGCACTGGGAAGACCCAGAGGGATGGGATGGGGAGGGAGGAGGGTGGGGGTTTCAGGATGGGGAACACATGTAAATCCATGGCTGATTCATGTCAATATATGGCAAAAAAAAAAAACACTACAATATTGTAAAGTAATTAGTCTCCAACTAATAAAAATAAATGAAAAAAAATTTTAAAATAATACATTCATATGTCCTTTAAATTTTTGAAATATACAATAGAATAGAACATTTTGCCTCATGTCTCCCACATTACTTTCACCTGTCTGTCCATCTCCTACTCGTTTATTTTCATCTAGAAAATGTCTCTAGTCTTTAGTCTACTCCCAACCCAATATTTCTATTTAACCTCTGATAACATTCCTTTCCATCATTTCCAGAAAAAAGACAAAGCGATTTTGTTCTCATTAATTTTTGTCTGACTGTTTTCTGTTATAAGAAATGTCCCCTTATTTCTGGATTCATTTTGTACTATCTCATGTGCCACTTTGTATATGAATACACACTCACACACACACATACACACACACACACATGTCCTTGTCTTTCCTATTATACTGCAACGTCTTGTAAGTAGACAAAGCTGAATTCAGTTTTTAAGTTTTAAAGAATTAGAACAAGATCTCACTCATAGAAAGGCTTTGATAATTTGTTGTGGACTTATTTTGAAATAGATTGGAAAAATCACATTCAACTTTGAAGATGCAATTTGACAAAATAGTTTAAGATAGTAGTTTCCATTAACTGACATTTTGAAGAAGGAATAAGTTTACTTAAAAAATCCCCACCCAAGCCGACAGTTCTTTTGTTCCTGATAATTTCTAGATGATCCTCAGGAGAGATGGGGGGGGGGGGGGCACGCTAGTGGCTGCTGATGAGCTAGTTGACCCTACAATTTTAGACCATTAGGGGGCACTCTAAGCTATTCCAAATGACGAAATTTTTTCTCAAGGTTTGAGATGAATCTTGGTGAACATTTGAGTGAGGGTTTCTGGCAGTTAGGAAAACATCTGAACTAGTCAGATGGGGAACTGGGCATCTCCATATACTCATCTGTGAGGAAGATCTGTTGCTTTGAGTGGTGTAAAGAGACGATTACCCAACAGAATTGAGCATCATGGTAAAACTAAAAGTTCAGGAAGAAAGGACATGCATTACCTATCTAGAGTTTTGATATTCATGACTAAAAATTCTAAAATATAAGCCTTGATGTCATTTCACAATTATTCCAATGATTTCTACCTTCTATTACACCTCCATTTCTTTCAGAGATCAAAAAAAAAAAAAAAGGAAAACAGGAGTTGAGAAGATGAAACAGAAGAGAAGTAGTTCACAGAAAAGAGAGAAGAGAAAAGAGAGATTGGGGAGAAAGAAATAGGAGAAAGTTACTTGAATTGTGGCCCCTACTTCATAGTCACAGAGCAGAATCAGTCAGATGCACTTGCAAGGTGAGTGGGGAAAGTGCTGGATAGGAGCAGAAGGGCGGTGGGATTGAGGTCAAGTGGTCATCATGTACACGTCCTGTTTCTCTTCCATCAATCAAAATCTTGTTGGAGACACTGTATTTTTTCATGATAATTATGTCTGAGGTTTACATAATTCTCTAATTTTATTTAATTGTATTTATTCCCTCAAGAGGATTCAATAAATAAACAATGCATTCAGTGAGATATTCCTTCTTTGTGAGAGTTTCCTTGTAAATGAATTCTAAATCACTGAAAACTTTGTGTCCTGATTCTTGGCTAGGGGAACTGGGTCACTGATCCTGATCATTTTTTCAGACTTTGTTTTCCCCAGATGAATCCCTTATTTTTCTCTGAATTATCCTTTCCCTTTCTTTACTCCTTTCTGACCTGTCTGATTACTGGGGCACTTTAAGTGGAGACAGTGATGTAACAGTGAAAAGTCTAGATATTTCTGTACCTGTGATCAGCAATGTCTTAGGCAGTAGGGCACTGGTCTCAGCAGCAATGCCAGTATCTTGCTGAAAAACTAGAAAAACATGTCTTTGCTCTCTGATATCATTGTACTCCTCTCCATTTAGGACAGATAGGACTCAACCTGCCACTTTCTTCTCAGTTATTTGGGGGCTAAAAAAAAGGCTTTCTCAAAAGAACTAGCTTCCTTAGAGGTCCACTGATCTCTGCATGCAAAGCTTTCTTCACAACCTATAGTTTTCTGCTCTTCATTCTGAAGTTCCTTGCTACTGACCCCAGATTTATTACGAGTCCCAGTGGAAGAACTCACTTGAGCTCTGTTGGCACAGTGTTGGCTGGCTTCAACAGAAAGCTCCTTGACTAAACACAGGGGATCAGGAACATCTTTAATCTACCCTTCTTCTAGAATTGCCTTCTTTTTAGTTCAAATGATTGTTACTTTGTTAATGAAACATTTAAAAAAAGACTGTAGATCTAAAATTCGAAGGGCCCATTCCAAGTGTGAGAAAGGTCAAAATCAATGATGATGAATGGAAAATAACTCGGTATGGTAATGCTTAAGCATTTCATTAACAAACCAATGCAGGAGCTTAAATTTCTGTGAAGCCTGATCTGCTAATATTTTCCTATACTCTTTCTTATTTTCATGCTTTGAAAATTCATAACCATCCTAAATTTATCAAAAAATAGCAATTACTTAAAAATATTAATTATCTATATTTAGAATTTATTTAATAACATGCTAAGGTAGATGTCCAAATTTATTTGTTAATCTCTAGACGACTCTCCATTTTTGAGGGCATGTTTTATTGAATATACCATCTTTTTCTTATTCTTTAATAACTAAGTAATTTGTATGTTTGGACTTTCTATTATGTTCCATCGATGTCTGGATCTTTGTGGCAACAGTCATCTTTACTTAACATAACATTACACTTTGTCTTACTGTGGAGGAAATTCCTCTCCATTTTATATCAGAATCGGTCTTCCTGAAGCCTGAGATTACCTGCAGTATCATATTTGGCCTCTAGAGGGAGATGCTACACAACTTGAACTTGATGGAAAGCCGGAAAGCCACCAGCCCTTTGAGGAAGAGCTTTTACTTTGCTTGCCCTGTAAAGCCACTCACTGCTCTGTCAGGGTGTCCACGTGGCTGAATTGTTTCCAGGAAAAACCTGCAGAAAGGAGCCTCCTGCTTCCTCAGAGCTCAGACATGATGCACACCCTCATCTCAGTGCTTGTGACGATATTCACACTTGGTGAGTAAAGTCTCTTTTTATTTTATCTTACTATGGTTTCTGATTTAGAATTGGCTTAACGAAATATTCTCCTCTGTTTGCAAGTCAATCCCTGACCCAGAATTTGTGTTACAGGAGGAACAAGAGCCCAGACAGTGACTCAGCCTGAGAGCCACATCTCTGTGTCTAAAGGGGACCCAGTGCAGGTGAAGTGCACCTATTCGTATTCTGGGAGTCCTTGGCTCTTCTGGTATGTCCAGTACCCCAAACAGCGCATCCAGTTACTCCTGAAACACTCCTCAAGAGAGAGCACCCAGGGTTTCACCGCTGACCTCAACCAGGCTGAGGCATCCTTCCATCTGAAAAAACCTTCAGCTCAGGAGGAAGACTCAGCTGTGTATTACTGTGCTCTGGGTAACACAGTACCTGGCTTCACAAGAGAAGCAGAGCGCAAACCCCTTAGAGAAAGCAATTCCATGTTCCTTATTTGACCACCGTGGGGCATTGTCTCTCTAGAGACTGACACTGAATTTACCTCTCAGATACAGACTTGTCATCAGTTGTCAACTAGCTGTAGAATTTTTTAAAAGGGGATTCTCATTACCTACTCTGTATAAGCTAATTTTTAAATAACAAGTGTATTTATTTTAGATATTAGTACCTTGAAAAATACTTCTTAAATAAAACTGTGTAACAGCATGAAAATTCTCTTCTTGGCCCAGATGGGCTCCCCAGGTTTAATGACACAGTCCCATTTCTCCGACTGTGCTGCTACCTCATCCACACCCGCGTGTATCATCACCACATGCTGAAGTTCCTTAAAAGTGGAATGGTGCTTCCTGACATGTGACTGCTGATCTTTCTGCAGCTAATGCCTTTTTTTTCATGCACTTGATGGACTTATACTATCTGAATAGGGGCAATCAGGAGAAAAATCGTGGCAAGATGAAAAAGGTAAGTTTAATATAAAGAATTATTAACAAATAGCAGAGCATTATTTACTAATGAACTCTAAAGAACACTAGAAAGAACTCTAATGAACACAAGAATAGCATCTGTAGGGAGACACTTCTCTTTAGGACTATGCCAGAGTTTCACAGAAAGTAACACATTATAATATGTACTCTCTTCTCCTATCACAGTGGTGACTCAGGCTTCACTGGGGAGTATGTGACTGTAGCCTGCTGGGTGGGGAAGTTTCCTGAGGTGCCAGAGAAAAAGACTAACAAGCAGAAGAATAGGTCCCAGGGCTCTGGCACAGTTTGTAGGAAGCTGGCAATGGAATACTGCTGAACTTGCTCAGGTGCCTATGAAACTTGCCAAGAAACCACCCGGGGGTTTTCACTAAATGTTGGTGGCAGGGAGCATCACTGGTGTCCCTCCGGATGGCCAAGCACCACAGGAGCAAGAAGTGTGGTACACGCGCCAGGACCTGGAGGAGAAGCTGCCTCTTCAGCAGGGTCCTTTCTGCCCTCTCTACTGACAAAGCTTCACATCGTACCAGCTGGCAAAGGAGAAATGTTTACAAGGTCCATGTCCAGAATTACACTCTGAATCTATGAAGGGGGAACTTGTAGTTCAAAGGCAATAAGTTGATAACTGGCACATCTTTCATACACACTCCTCCACACACAGTTGATCTTTCAAGCAAGGGTGAAATGACGGTTTCTATCTAACAAGCTAAGTCTGTCCTTTGAACAAGTAAAGACGTTCTCATCCTTTCTCCCAAATGAGGAGACCTGTGGTCCCAACAGTCACTACGGATCACTAGCTGTATAAATTACTTCTAAAATTCAAAGGAAATTCCACTGAAAATTCTGTTATACCCAGACTAAATTGTAAAGTTAATCTCTCTCAAGTTGTATATAGAATAAGTATAGTGAGGAGAAGGAAGAAGAAAATGGCAGTGTACACAAAGGAACACATGAAAGTAAAGAGCAAGAAGAAAATGTAGAAAACTACTACAGTTTTTGATTCCCGATTTGGTCGTGATGCTGCAATTGATATAGACGACTTTTTTTTTTATATTACACATTTTATATTTTCCCTGCTCATAGCCATAACCTCCATGAATTGGGTTACTTACCTAGTGGTGTGACCCAATTCTTCATCCCTCAAAGTATCTGAGTACTCAAAAATCTTGTCTTTTTATTGGTTGTTGTAATTTAACATTAACCTTTAGTATCAGGCATGGAAGTGCCAAGAGGCTCCCCTAGGAAATCTCCTGGGTTCCAGACATAGTCCTCTGTTTATTTGATATGTAGCAAAAACCCTATTCCTCCTTGGCAATTGGTTTCAACCACTCTAGTCAGTAGAGTAACCTCATTTTCTATTCATTGGTTGTGAGACATATGTAGCCCAAATAGCCACATGGAAGTTTTGTCTTCCAGTTCAGTGAAACCACTGCTGTGTTCCCTGGTGAAAGCATTATTTCTTTTAGAGAATAAGAACTAATACAACTCAAAGTTACAAACATTACATGCAAAAATCTTGCTAGTGAGTTACTGAAAATAACAGTGAAGGATCCACTCCCAGGGCCACCTCCTTGATTAATGGAATAATGCATTCTGGCGATGAGGTAGACAACACCATTACTTATCTCTGCTATAAAGCAATACGTTGCATCCAATGAGACAGAATGCCGTCTTTTCAGAGTTGTTTTTCAACCAGTGCTATTACAGAATCAATGTGTGTGAGAGTGCTCAGTCGTTCAGTCCCCTTTGTGATCCCATGGACTATGGTCCACCAGGCTCCTCTGTCCCTGGAATTTTTCAGGCAGAATACTGGAGGGGGCTGCCATTTCTGACCCCAGGGGATCTTACTGGCCCAGGGCTCAGACCTGTGCTTCTTGCATCTCCTGTATTGGCAGCTAGATCCTCTATTACTGTGCCACCTGGGAAGCCCATGGAATCAATAAGCCATGCTAAATTTAATCAGGTCAGCCATTCCTGGATGATAAGGTATGTGGTAAGAAAAATAATCCTGTGGGCATGTGCCCATGGCTGTAATCTTTTGCTGTGAAAATCGTTTCTTCCTCAGAAGAAATGTTGTGGTGAAAATCTTGCTGAAATTAGGCATTCTGTGAGTTTATGAGGAGGACGCTAGCAGAGTACAACAGCAGGTGTAAGTGTCTATTCCAGTGAGAACAAATCTCAGGCGTCTCCATCATAGGCGATGTCTAATGTAATCCAGTCGTCACCAGGCATCTGGGGAGTCTTTCTGGGGAATGACACCACATCAGGAACACAGTATGAGTCTGTGTCATTGACAGATTAGGTCCTGAGCAATAACATTAGCGAAGTCAAACTTGGTAAGTGCAAATCAGGGTTTTTGAGCTCAGGCATAACTTTGAGACTGCTAGCAAGGCCGGATCATGAAGTCATGAGACCAAAGTGATGAAGCAGGTTGCACTGAGATGTTCCTTCCTCTGCAATCTCTGCAACTTTTGAGAGTAGTTTGAGAAGGATCAGTGTTAATTCTTCCTTCAATGTTTGGTAGACTGACTCTATAGCTTTAGAGTCCAGTTCTCTGACCATATTGGAGATTCTGAGGCAAACCCAATATTAACCAACTTATTCCTTTTCTATTTAACTCAACCAGAGTCAGTTTCTGTTACTCATAAATAAGAACCCTGACTCATAAACAATCTCATTCCAGCATTAGCAAGTTAGGAAAAAAGAAGTAGGACATGGTATCAGAAGTGACTGTAAGAAGTCCAACAGTGCTCCTCAGAGGGGTTCTGTAAATACTGGGCATCAGTGTTCTTTCTTAATTGAGATTTTAGTGCATAAGATTGTAGCTGTTCTCACTCTAGGCTGGAACTGGATGGAGTTCAACAAAGGCAGAGAATAGAACAGCTTTGCGATTTCCTCTGACCCAGCCCTAACACACTTCATCTTCCTCGGGTGGTTCTCTTTGCAGGATGATGTTGCCCCCATAAGATGGCATTGCCTCTCTCCTTAGATTCACTTTGTTTGAAATCAGCATGTTTGTATTGAAAGCAGAAGATTAAGCTTCCTTTGATTGGCTGGGTAAGAAACCTGAGACTCTCCCTGGGACCCAGAGGGACTGGATGAGCACACTCAAAAAGAGAGCTAGACTGAGGAACCTGGCTTTATTTCAAGGCGAGAGTTGCATCTTCCATGATCCCCCTAAGAAGAAGAATGGAGAAGCTTCTGGCTCTGTCTTTGGTGATTCTGTGGCTTCAGCTGGCTAGTGAGTTTGGGCTCTTGGTGATGGGAAGAGGGTGACCAAAGTTCAGAGCCCACAAGACCGGGGGGCAAAATCTCTTTAATTGGGAAAAGTGAAAGTGTTAGTGGCTCAGTCCTGTCTAACTCTTTGTGACCCAATGGACTATAGCCCGCCAGGCTCCTCTGTCTGTGGAATTTTCCAGGCAAGAATACTGGAGTGGGTTGCCATTCCCTGCTCCAGGAGATCTTCCTGACCCAGGGATCAAACCCACATCTCCTGCGTTGGAGGCACATTTCCTGTGCCACCAGGAAAGCCTGTTAATTGGGAAATGTACCCTCAAATTATGGAAGGAAATGCAAACACTAGCGAGTGAAAATGCAGTGACTGACTCCTGGCCTCTGTCCTTGTGTTTCTGCCTACAGGTGAATAGCCAGCAAGGAGAACAGAATCTTTAGACCCTGAGCATCCAGGAGGGTGAAAATATCACCATGAACTGCAGTTATAAAAGTATTACTTTAACTGCCTTACAGTGGTACAGATAGGATTTTGTTCATCTGATTTTAAAGCGTTCAGATGAGAGACAGAAATATAGTGGGAGACAACACTTCACACTTGACAACTCCATCAAAAGTTGTTTCTTGTCCATCATGGGTTCCCAGGCTGAGGACGCGGCTACTTACCTCTGTGCTGCAGACCCACAGTGCTCAGCGGGCACCCGCAGCCCCAGCACAAACCTGCCAGAGCTGTCTCTCAGAAGCCGCAACAGTGTGCAGAGTTGGTGGTTTGTCTTCCCACAAAGGAGAGTCTGCAAACGGCTAGCAACACAAAAGGGAGCGCCTCTCAAATTCTTGATATTTTCAGTAGCATGTCAGACTATAGCAAAGGGCGTGAGGTTTAGAATGGGAAACTGAAATGCCAGATTCAGCTCTGCCCATCCTGGCTGTGTCTTTAGCCATATCATTGGTGTAGCAGCCTTCAGTTTCCTCAGTTTAAACAAAGAATTTAGACTGGATGAGCCTAGAGACCCTTCAAGTTCTAATTTTACCAGGTCACCTCTGGAGGATGAAGAAGGACTTCTGGGTATAGAAGGGCCCATCTGTTATATGTGCAGCTTCCCCAAGGCCTAGATGGGGCTTTAAGATGCATGAGATGATTTTAGTATTTCTCTAATTCCTGTATAGGAAACAGAAGATTCATCAGACATTAGAAATAAAAAGGATTTAGAACTGTTTCAATGAAACATTTCACTTTAAAACTGAGGAGTGAAAACATTATATAATAATAGACACAAAGATCTCAGTCTTTGGAGTAAAAGAGACAAAGATGTGCATCTGATTCTGCCGTTTACTATTTGTATGATTTCTAAGCTTCAATTTCTCCATTAAAGAGATGGGAATCTATCCAAAAGTTAGAATTTTTCCTCTTACAAGTGAGAGATGTATGTTTTCTTCTATCAGCCCCTAAAACATTGTTTTTTGAAAGTGGATACTTCTGTTTATTATCACATATATAACAGTTTTCCATCCACTGTATTCTTGTTCCTGGTAAGAATAGTTTTCTTGATACAGTTTTGATGCTACTGAAAATGTGTTTGTGGACAAAGGGCATTTGTATTTATGTGACACTTGGTGGAAATGGTAGGAGGGCAGGGGAAAGGTTGGTAGGACTGCGGTTCCCACATTCCAGACCTTAAACCACCACCATCACCTATACCAGAATCACCTAGAAAACCTTTGAAGATCTGGGTTATTAGGCGCTTACTCAATCAGACTGATGCAGTGACGTATTTTTAATGAACATCATTTATATCAGCTTCACATCACAAAAAACTCAGATAATGTTTTTAACAAGCTGGAATTCACTTCCCTCTCATATAAAGAAGCCCTATCGCATGTACCATGTGCAGTCCAGGACTGGTATACTAGCTTCATAATTTTGTGAGGAATCAAGGGTCTTCTTCTGGCTGTTTCTTGTCCTTAAATTGTCACTTTGGTTTATATACTTTGCCGAAACAGCAAGAAGTCTATCCATTTTATCCACCTTCCAGGAAGAATGTCAAGAGGCAACTGAGCACATGCTGGCCACGTCAACCATTTTCAGAAGCTTCACCCTGCAGCTCCTACTTACATTTCACTCATGGGTGTTAGTCCGTGTCTCCATCTTTCTTCCATCGGCAAAGGAGCCTGGGATATCAGGATTTTTTCAGTCTCTGCATGTTGTCGCTCACAACAAAATTGTTGTTGTCAGTTCAATTCAGTTTAGTCACTCAGTTGGGTCTGACTCTTTGCGATCCTGTGGACTGCAGCACGCCAGGCCTCCTTGTCCATCACCAATTCCCGAAATTTGCTCAAACTGATGTCCATTGAGTCGGTGATGCCATCCAACCATCTCATCCTCTGTCATCCCCCTCTCCTTCCGCTTTCAATCTTTCCCAGCATCTGGGTCTTTTCCAGTGAATGAGTTCTTCACATCAGGTGGCCAAAGTATTGGAGCTTCAATTTCAAGCATCAACCTTCCAATGAATATTCAGGACTGAATTCCTTCAGGATTGACTGGTTTGATCTCCTTGCTGTCCAAGAGACTCTCAAGAGTCTTCTTCAACACCACAGTTCAAAAGCATCAGTTCTTCAGTGCTCAGCTTTCTTCATGGTCCAACTCTCACATCATACATGACTACTGGAAAGATCATAGGTTTCACTATATGGGCCTTTGTTGGCAAGGTAATGTCTCTGCTTTTTAATATGCTGTCTAGGTTGGGATATCAGGATCTTTTCAATCTCAGCATGTTGTCACTCACAACAAAATTTTGGTTCTACCATAATTGAAAAAGACACATGTACCCCAGTTTATTTAAGCACTATTTACAATAGCTAGGACAAGGAAGCAACCTAGATGTCCATTGACAGATGAATGGATAAGGAAGTTGTGGTACATATGCACAATGGAGTATAACTCAACTATAAAAAGGAACACGTCTGAGTCAGTTCTAATGAGGTGGATGAACTTAAAGCCTATTGAACAGGGTGAGGTAAGCCAGAAAGAGAAAGACAAATATCATGTATTAATGCGTATATATGGAATCTAGAAAGATGGTGATGATGAAACTATTGGCAGGGCAGCAAAGGAGACACAGACATAAAGAACAGACTTTTGGTCACAGTGAGGAAGGGAGAGGGTGGGAAGACTTGAGAGAGTAGTACTGAAATATATATGTTACTATATGCAAAACAGTGAGCCAGTGGGAATTTGCAGCATCATGCAGGGAACTCAAAGCTCTTTTAACAACCTAGAGGGGTGGAGAGGGGAGGGGGGCGGGAGTGAGGTTTAAGAGAGAGGGGACATGTGTACGCCTGTGACTGATTCATGTTGATTAATGGCAGAAACCATCTCTAGAGTATAAAGTAATTATCCTCCAATAAAAAATAAAAAAATAAAGTATATAATCAACAAGGACCCATTGTAGCACACAGGGAAGACTGCTCCATGTTCTGTAATAACCTAAGTGGGAAAAGATTTGAGAAAGAATAGGTCCATGTTTATGTAACTGCATCACTTTACTGTACACTTGAAACTAACATGACACTGTCATCAGCTATACTCCAACATAAAATAAAACTTTAAAAATTTGTAGTTCTATTAGAAATTGTAGAAAATGAGCATTCTATAGGCAAATAGTAGTTTCTGCTGTACTCTCTATATGGGGTATATTAAGACTCATGTAGGTTTTTTTGTTGTTGTTGGTTTAGTGATATTCAGTTTTGAAATACTGTCTCCAGTCTGCTTCCCAGCTCTGTTGACGTTGCTTCCTAAAAGTCCTCTAGAAGATGTCACAATCCCCACAACCCAACTCACCTCCACAATCTTCATTAAAAATCCATCTTAGTCTCTTGTTCAACACTCGACACACCCCATCACTCTTCCAGATAGTCCCTTGCACCATGGTGAGAGCGATTTTGCCAGAGTGCAAATTTTAGCCTGTCAGTCACCTGGATCTGCATTTGCTCTGAGGATAAAGAAAAGCTGCCTCTCCAGCTTCATTTCATTGTGTCCTAATCTCTCTGTCTCTGTCTCTCCCTCTGTCTCCAACAATACTGATATTAAGTTTGTCAAAGGCACAATTTTCCTCTTATATAACCCATTCATAGAAATTTTAGGTGATTTTCTTATTTTTTTCTTTTCCTCAAATTCTTTTCCTTGCTTCAAAAGAGTTAAAAACATAGTAAATGCCTACTCATTCTTGTATACTTGTCCAAGAGTCAGTAGCTAAGGAAAGCTTAGTGGATATTTTTAGAATTACAGACCTCTGCATTTTCAGGTTTGTGATTTATTTTTATTTCTTTCATTATTTGTTTAAGGTCTATTTTCAATCCTACTCTGTGATCTCCTTAATGGCAGTGTCCATAATAGTGTTTTTCATTCTTGAAAACTCAACATCACTGTATCTTAGGCATTTGTTGTTGTTGTTTAGTTGCTAAGTCGTGTCCAGCTCTTTGTGACCTCATGGACTGTAGCCTCAAGACTCCTCTCTCCATTGGATTTCCAGGTGAGAATACTGGAGTGGGTTGCCATTTCCTCCTCCAGGGCATCTTCCTGACCCAGGGATCGAATCCACATCTCCTACATTGGCAGGTAGATTCTTTACCACTGAGCCACCCAGAAAGTATCTTTGGTATTAGCATCATTCAATTTCCTTCTTCTTTTCTATCCATTAATGTGTTCTTTATTTTAAGCCTCCTCAAAAAGCTATGATAATATTTAGTGAAAAAAGTAATCTTTAGAGGTTTATGGATAAATTCTTGGAGTATAGATGGGATTGGCAAATGATAGCCACAAGGCAAAGTAGCTTGATACTTATGTTTATAAGTAAAGTTTTTTTGGAAGACAGCCATGCTCATTCATTTATGCACTGACCATGGATGCTTTGTGCTATACCGGCATAGTTGTAGCAGAGACTGCACGACTTCAAAACCTAAACTATTTACTATTTGACCCTTTATGGACAAAAAAGTCTGCCAACCTACAGGGTGTAGGGATTACATTAGAATTTTTCAATTTGGATTTTTTTGTTTGATGACAACAAATTAAATAATAAAGGCATATTTCTAATCATATGTTGGGCCAATTTAGAACACTCCCCGTCTTTCTGAAGATTTTGTGTTATGTCATTTTTTTAATCTAATTAAAGACAAATGAAATAATTACACTTTACAAATAAAAGTATCATAGATCTTTAAATGGATAAAAGTTTTAAGAATATTTTTTAAATATTTAAAAAGTTTGAATGTATCAACACGCAATTCAGCAGAAAAAAGAGTAGTAGTAAATGCACAATATTTTTTCCATGCTGAGTTTTTGATGCTTTGTTCAATAATAGAGTTATATAATGCTGACTTAAATGGATATTTTTGAATAGAAGTAAAAATACTGGAAATCAGTAATCACAGTAATTCAGACAATAGTGTGGAGAAGGCAATGGCAACCCTCTTCAGTACTCTTGCCTGGACAATCGCATGGACCGAGGAGCCTGGTAGGCTGCAGTGCATGGGGTCTCTAAGTTTCAGATACAACTGAGTGTCTTCACTTTCACTTTTCACTTTCATGCATTAGAGAAGGAAATGGCAACCTACTCCAGTGTTCTTGTCTGGAGAATCCCAGGGATAGGGGAGCCTGGTGGGCTGCCGTCTATGGGGTCGCACAGAGTCAGATACAACTGAAGCGACTTAGCAGCAGCAGCAGCAAATAGTGCATGAAACTCCAAATCATCTTAATCAGGTGAATTGTTGAATGACACAATCTATAGCTTTCTTCTAATGAGTTTTCACCACCTCTTTAGTTTCATCAAAATATCACTCCTCACATTAATGTTTTAATATGTATTTTATTAACTTTATATTTTGTATGTATGGGCTTCCCTGATAGCTCAGTTGGTAAAGAATCCACCTGCAATGCAGGAGACCCTGGTTCGATTTCTACATCAGGAAGATCCGTTGGAGAAGGGATAGGTTACCACTCCATATTCTAGAACTTTGTTTGTGGCTCAACTGGTAAAGAATCCATCTGCAATGCAGGATCTGGGTTTGATCCCTGGATTGGGAAGATCCCTGGAGTAGGGAAAGGCTACCCACTCCAGTATTCTGGCCTGGAGAGCTCCATATAGTTCATGGGGTCGCAAAGAGTCAGACTCGACTAAGCGACTTTCACTTTAGTGATTAAGAACTGTGAACCGAAGACATTTATACTTAACCTGAGTTTTGTATGTATAAAAGTGCTATAGTATTTTTTAAATAGTCAGTATGAGAGTGGTCTCTTACATGAAGAACTGTGTCTTAGTTTGAGAAATATTTAATGCCCCTGTGTTCAGACCCTAGACATGCCGCTGGAAGAAGCTCACCATACCGCAGGCCTGAGAACTATTTCTTGTAGAGACTATACTTCATAAACAGATCTTTGTACACCTGGACATGTCCACTCATTCACTTATTCATTTATTTTTCAAATATTTTTAAACCATTTGCTCTGAACTAGTGTTCTGTGTATTTTGAGAAGTTGGCCACTGAGATTAATAAGATTAAGTTCCTGATCTCAGATGCATCAAACCTAGTTTGAAAAACAACACACAAATGTTACTGGATTGATAGCACTTCCCTGAAAACCCGTGTAAGGCAACCTCACACCTGACTGCAGCCACAAAGTCTTCATACCTTAAAATGGTTTATGTCAGCAAAGAACAATGTTTTGACTTCTTACCATAATACAACCATATTTTCCATAAAGTAAATCCTGGAAAAAGAAGCAGCTATGAAATGACTTTGTTATATCTTCTGCTGGGTTCACTTCACTTGCACAAATAATTTCACAGGAACCTAGACAAACAGGCTGATAGACACTGAGCAGACAGTTCTTCCCAGTGAGATCCCTGAATCTCTAATAAAATAAATACACAGGAGTCTGATAAACACCACACACATGCCTTTGAAATGAAGCAAGCCTAGTTAATATTTTAAGCATCTGAACTTGATTTTCTAAAGACTCTACCAGAAAATTACTAGAGTTAATCAATGAATATAGTAAAGTTGCAGGATATAAATTAACACACAGAAATCCCTTGCATGCCTATACACTAACAATGAGAAAACAGAAAGAGAAATTAAGGAAACAATACCATTCACCATTGCAACAAAAAAAATAAAATACTTAGGAGTATATCTACCTAAAGAAACAAAAGACCTGTACATAGAAAACTATAAAACACTGGTGAAAGAACTCAAAGAAGACACAAATAGATGGAGAAATATACCGTGTTCATGTTTTCGAAGAATCAATACTGTGAAAATGAGTATACTATCCAAAGCAACCTATAGATTCAACGCAATCCCTATCAAGCTACCAAGGGTATTCTTCACAGAATTAGAACAAATAATTTCATACTTTGTATGGAAATACAAAAACCTTGAATAGCCAAAGCAATCTTGAGAAAGAAGAATGGAACTGGAGGAATCAACCTGTGTGACTTCAGGCTCTATGACAAAGCCACAGTCATCAAGACAGTATGGTACTGGCATTAAGACAGAAATATAGATCAATGGAGCAAAATAGAAAATCCAGAGATAAATCCACATACCTATGGACACATTATCTTCAACAAAGGAGGCAAGAATATACAATGGAAAAGAGACAACCTCTTTAACAAGTGGTACTGGGAAAACTGGTCAACCACTTGTAAAAGAATGATTTTCTAAAAAAAAAAAAAAAAGGTACTTAGTTGAATTAAAGCAAGAATGTGACAAGTGCTATCATCCAAGTACAGTCCAGGGGCCCCAAAGGAGATCTTTTCAGGGAGGTTTACCAAACTCCCTGAGGTTTCTCTCTTTTATTGCAGATTATTACTCAGCCTAAGATTCACCTTGGATCTCTGCCCTCTGCATGCTACCCCCTTGCCCTTATCTCTCTCTCTTTCTCTCTTTTTGCCCACATCTCTCCTTTCTTGTCCAGTGGTCCACACATTTCGAAGTTCCATCTCAATCCCACAGTGAGACAGTTTTGGTAAACCCCGTCAGTACTGGTGCCTGGAAGCTGCTTCCATGAAGCAAGCTGGGCAGTGTTAGCCCTCATCTCATCTGTCTTCCTTATCTCTGTGCTACCTGATGTCCAAGGTCCAAAATTTGTTTCATGTATCTTGTCCAGTTTTCTAGTTGTAAGGTCAACTCTACCTTTAATTGTGAAAAAGGAAGCAATGGTAATTTTTATTTATTTATTTTTTTTAGTATTTTTACAAATGTGTCATTTTATGATGGTAGGGTATGTAATAATAACCTTATCATTCAACCACACATTATTTGAGACCTGCTGTAGATAAGGTTTCCTCCATGGCATGTTGACTGAGTCTTAGGGATGAACAGAGCTAATTCAGGTAAAGAACTCGAGGAGAGCAGGGAGCACTTTCCATTCCGGAGGATCCTTCTCTGATTCATTGGTATCTTGGAGACACATTGAAGGAAGAAATCTCTGACTAGTCCATCTAGAAATTGTAACTGGAATTTCTTGTGAAGGTACAGATACCTGTACCATGCAAAAAGTCATGGAAGTAATGATAGTTTGCCTAAGCACGCTTATGTTTAGGACTCTCTTCTTAGGGTCCTGTCCCATTCTCCTGTGTGTAATCCCACAAGCTGTTATCAGGAGGAATAGTTCAGACTTGACTGTGGTGCAATTCTCACGATCACGACCAGAGGGCGGGGCTTCCTTCAGATGCGGTTCCTCTTGTGTTCAGGAGCCGGTTTGACTTGCTTACTCTGTAGCCACAAGACGGAATACTGCTATGGTGCAGAAAGGGGCTCTCCATTTCTGAGTGAGGTGCTTCTGGAACATCCAGATGGAGACTAGATTCGTTAGACTGGTGTATTCCAGGGGACAAGGACCGTTTTCTTTTGCCAGCATGCATTCTGCCACTCACTCAGTTCTTCTGATTATCTTGATATTCAGTAAGTAACATTTTATTCAAAATGTTAATGATTTTTCATTTTCCTATGATTATAGGTAAGTTTTATTTTTCTTCTCTGGCTGAAAACTCCTCTCCTGTGCATTTCTACGATAACAAAGTGATTCTCTTGTAGGAGGGACCAATGGTGACTCAGTGAACCAGACAGAAGGCCCAGTGACTGTCTCAGAGGGGGCTCTCATGACCCTGAACTGCACTTACCAGACCATGTATTCAGATCCCTATCTTTTCTGGTACATCCAGCATCTCAACAAAGCTCCTCAACTCCTCCTGAAGAGCTTAACAGCAGACAAGAAGGTAGAGCATGAAGGTTTTCAGGCAACTCTTGTGAAGAGGGACAGCTCCTTCCACCTGCAGAAACGGGCAGTGCAAGCATCAGACTCAGCTGTGTACTACTGCGCTCTGAGTGACACAGTGATGGAGGGCTGCAGGGGGAGCTGAGCACAAACCCAGATGCAGATGGGGCTCTGGCTGTGGGCAGACCCGGAAGGGGGTGTTGTTTCTCTCTCAGAGGTACTGTCAAAGTACTTCCAGCTCTGATACTCCAAGCCAAGGACCTTGGAATTCTTGGATTGCCCAACAGAGGCATCTGGGACAGGATAGTGTAAAGCGGAACCTAAGAGCTTTTCTCCAGAAATGCCTGTTTTCAGCCCATCCACATGCCCCCAGATGGCATAGAATCCCTTGAAGTGACATTAACCCCTCAACAAAAATTCAGATTATATATGCTGAAATATTTCACAATGTGTTAATGAAAATTCCAGGGTTCATTGTTGATGGATGACTGTGTGATCTAGAAGCTAGTCTCTGGTTTTTAAAATTCAGGCCAAGATTGTGTATCCTGCTGAGTTTCACCTGCAGACACTTCATCTTCAGTGACCAGAGCTTTACTCTCTCTTTCCTTGACGTTTCCATCCCTGCTGGTTGCTCCAGAAGTGCTGCTACCTACGTAAGTTCCAAGAGGAGAGTTTCTGACAAGATATTCCTTCTGTCAAGGGCCCTGTGGATCAGAGCAGCCCACTCTGTAAATATTGCAGGTGTTGTGTGTATTGTTTGTATTCATACTGGGTGCAGGATATTCTCTTTGCTAATAACCTCATCTCAGGTAAATGAATGCCAAAGAATGTTCAAATTACCATACCGTTGCACTCATTTCACATGCTAGTAAGATTATGCTCAAAATCCTTCAAGCTATGGTTCAGTAGTACATGAACCAAGAATTTCAGATGTAGAAGCTGGGTTTAGAAAAGGCAGAGGAACCAGAGTAGATCCAATATGTGCTAGATCACAGAAAAAGCAGGGAATTTTTTTTTTTAATCTACTTCTGCTTCACTGACTATGCTAAATTCTTTGACTGTGTGGATCACAATGAACTGTGGAAAATTCTTAAAAAGACGGGGATACCCAAGAAACCTGTATGCAGGACAAGAAGCAACAGTTAGTACTGAACATGGAACAATGGACTGGTTCAAATTTGGGAAAGGAGTACATCAAGGCTATATATTGTCACCCTGCTTATTAATATATATGTGGAGTACATTAGGTGAAATGCAGGGCTGGATGATTCAAAAGCTGGAATCAAGATTGCCAGGAGAAATATCAACAACCTTAGATATGCAGATAATACCACTCTGATGGAAGAAAGTGAAAAGAAACTAAAGAACATCTTGATGCAGTGAAAGAGGAGAGTGGAAAAGCTGGATTAAAACTCAACATTAAAAAAAAACTAAAATTACGGCATCCGGTCCCATCATTTTATGGCAAATAGATGGGGAAAATGTGGAAACAGTGACAGGTTTAATTTTATTGGGCTTCAAAATCACTGCAAATGGTGACTGTAGTCATGAAATTAAAAAGATGCTTGCTCCTTGGAAGAAAAGCTATGACCAACCTAGACAGCATGTTAAAAAGCAGAGACATTACTTTACCGGCAAAGGTCCATATAGTCAGAGCTATGGTTTTCCCAGTCATCATGAATGGATGTGAGAGTTGGACCATAAAGAAGGCTGAGTGCCAAAGAATTGATGCTTTCTAGCTGTGGTGTTGGAGAAGACTCTTGAGAGTCCCTTGTACTGCAAGGAGATCAAACCAGTCCATCCTAAAGGCTATCAACTGTGAATATTCTTTGGAAGGACTGATGCTGAAGCTGCAGTTCCAATATTTTGGCCACCTGATGTGAAGAACCAGTTCACTAGAGGAGACCCTGATGCTGGGAAAGATTGAGGGCAAGAGGATAAGGAGGTGACAGAGGATAATACGGTTGGATGGCATCAGTGACTCAATGGATGTGAGTTTAGCAAACTGAAAGATAGTGAAGGACAGGGAGGGACACACACTTGTAATATTTACAGAGTGAGCTGCTCTGATCCACAGGGTCCTTCAGAAGGAATATCTTGTCCAGAAGCTCTCCTCTTGGAACTTACTTAGGCAGCAGCATTTCTGGAGCAACCAGAAGGGATGGAAAAGTCAAGGAAAGAGAGAATAAAGCTCCTGGCGTGCTGCAGTTCACGGGATCGTAGAGTCAGACATGACCTAGGGACTGAACAGCAACAAAAACAGGGAAAATTAATTCATCAATCAGTCATATTTCAGACACATGGAAAGAGTGTTTATGCACTCTTACAATAAGCTATCTTGGCAGCAGAGTGAGCTTTTTCACCTGCTTAAGAAACTAGGAGAAAGTATCACCCACTCCCAAAGCAGGAACATCTCCACAATCCTCTGCTCATGAGCAGGAATGTGGAGCCACTTGGTCACTGCTCTGCGTCTCTGATACAATCATGCCCATTGCACAGAGAGTCCCCTCATCTTTTCAGGCTGAACTCCTGTCTGCAACTTCGAGGACCAGACTTTCTGGAAGGACAGTGGAGGGCACACAGGTGGGAAGAGATGGATGTTTTGCTGCTGAGCAGTCTGTGAGATGTGGCCAGAATACTGAATCATTGTCATTTCATAATTTATAGGCATGCGTGGTTTACTAAGTTTTGTCTGACTCTTTGTGACCCCGTAGACTATAGCCCACCAAGCTCCTCTGTCCATGGAATTTTCTAGGCAAGAATACTGGAGTGGGTTGCTATTTCCTTCTCCTGGGGATCTTTCTCACCCAGGGATTGAACCCTCATCTCTTCAATTGGCAGGCAGATTCTTTATCACTTAGCACCTGGGAAGCTCAATTTATAGACACAACTACTTAAATGCAGAGTTTAATAGTTATAGTAGTTTTATGGTCTTGGCAGATGCACTCACCATCGTCACTTAGGGTGGATCTGGACACCCACCTGAAGGTGAGCGCTGCCTTCCTCCCTAACATCCCAGAGTCCTGCACACTGGGGGCTGACCACCTGTGTCCTGGGGCTTCAACATTTTAATCAAGAGGCCATAGAAAAGGAGAGGAAGATGAAAGAACAAAAATAAATCTTAACGGTGGGAAAATAAAAGTATTCTAGCAGGTTTTATTTCCCTGTTAGTAACTGCTTCAGTTCTCTGCTTTCGGTCTCAACCCTCATTTCACATACTGCGGTCCAGGCTAGTGGGAGTACAGACAGGACACAGGATTTTTTTTTTTTTTTTTTGCTCACCTGCTCCTCAATCGACTGAAAGCCATTTGAAGTAGGAAATGTGTCTCATTTTTGTTTCCACATTGTAGACAACCCTGTAAATTTCCAGAATGAATGTTGGAGGGATTCCTGAAAATGCACAAGAGTTTAAGAGAATCTAGGTGATCTGCTGAACCAGAGAGTCCTGCCAGCGAGATAACTTCAACTCAAGATTCTAATTTTAGGGAGAGCGTTGGTGCAGTGGCTGAGACTCTGCACTCACATCTTACATTGCAGGAGGCCAGATTTGATCCCTGGTCAGGGAACCAGATCCCACAAGCCTAAACTAAGACCTTGCGCAGACAAAAGAACAAAACAAGCAAAAAGAACAGCTCAGCATCAGATGTGCATTAAAAATGATCCCAGTTTTGGTAAGAACTAGCAAAGTTCATTTTAACTGGTGAGAAAATCTCAGTAATTAAAAAAGGCACATTTGAAGAAGACTGTTCTTGAGTTCACAGCCATTGTTACTGGAATGACAACATTGATAGCCCGTATAAGGCAACCTCACAGCTGTCTGCAGCACAATGTCCCCAAGGCTTAAAATGGTTTATGTCAGCAAAGAACAATGTTTTGACTTCTTACCATATGATAGTTAGATTTTGCATAAAGTAAACTCAATCCTAGAGAAAAGAACAAGCTATGAAATGACCCCATTAAATATTCTGCTGGGTTCACTTCACTAGCACAAATAATTGCACAGGGAACTAGACAAACAGGCTGACAGACACTGAGCAAACAGTTCTTTCCATTGAGATTCCTGAATCCCTAATAAATAAACAGAAAACAGATAAATACCACACACATGCCTCTGGAATGAAGAGTGTCTGGCTAATAAGCATCTAAACTTGACATTCTAAAAAAACAATACTTAGTTGAATTAAAGCAAGAATGTGACAAGAGGTAAAATGATGTTTCAAGAACCAGGTTACCTAAGTAAGATCACCTGTGCCTCATGAGACTAAAGGTGCAAGGTTGCTGTCACCCAGGATGGTCCAACTCCCCCCCCACTCTCCCACCCAACCCCTGCCTTGTGCTTATTTCTCTCTCTTTCTCTCTGTTTTGTCAACATTCCTCCACTCTGGTACAGAGGTCCACAAGTTTTAGGTATTTCAGGATCTCCATTCTCCTATTCTGTCTCAATCCCACTGTGAGACAGCTGCACTATTTTTGGTAACTCCCTCATGCACTGGTGCCTAGAAACTGCCTCCATGAAGTAAGCTGGGCAATGTTTGTGGTCATATCATCTGTTTTCCTTATCTCGGTGCTACCTGATGTTCAAGGTCCAAAAATAGTTTTCTAGTTGGAAGATCAACTCTACCATTATCAGTGAAAAAGAAGTCACATATTTTATTTTTATTGTGTTTTACAAGCCTGTCATTCCATGATAAATCAGGATAATAACCTTATCATTTAACTACACATTATTTGACACCTGCCTTAGATAAAATTTTCTCCACGGCATGTTGACAGAGTCAACATGAATATAACTACTTCAGAGAAATAACTTGGGGAGAGGAAGAAGCACTTTCCATACAAAGGGATCCTTCTCTGACCCATGGAAATCGGAGACATATGCGAGGAAGAAACCTCTGACTATTCCATCTAGAAATTGTAACTAGAGTTTCTTGCGAAGCTAGAGATAGCTGTGCCATGCAAAAATTATGGAAGTAATAATAGAATATTTTCCTAAGCACGCTTATGTTTAGGACTCTTCCTAGGGTTCTGTGCCATTCTCCTATATGTAACCCCACAAGCAGTCATCAGGAGGAATAGGTGACTCGACTGTGGTGCAATTCACAAGATCACCACCAGAGGGCAGGGCTTCCTTCAGATGCGGTTCCTCGTTGTGTTCAGAAGCTGGTTTCACCTGCAAACCTACTTTGCGGCGACAAGACAGAATATTGCTGCTGTGCAGAAAGGGGTTCTCCGTTTCTGAGTGAGGAGCTTCTCGAACATCCTGATGGAGACTAGATTCGTTAGACTGGTGTATTCCAGGGAACAAGGACCGTTTTCTTTTGAGAACATGCATTCTGTCACTCACTCAGTTCTTCTGATCATCTTAATATTCAGTAAGTAGCATTTTATTCTAAATGTTAATGATTTTTCACTTTCCTATAACTGTAGGTAAGTTTTGTTTTTCTTCTCTGGCTGAAAACTCCTCTACTGTACATTTCTATCATAACAATGTTATTTTCTTGTAGGAGGGACCAATGGTGACTCAGTGAACCAGACAGAAGGCCCAGTGACTGTCTCAGAGGGGGGTCTCATGACCCTGAATTGCACTTACCAGACTGCTGGTTTTGCTGCCTATCTTTTCTGGTACGTCCAGCATCTCAACAAAACTCCTCAACTCCTCCTGAAGGGCTTAACAGCAGACAAGAAGGTAGAGCATGAAGGTTTTCAGGCCACTCTTGTTAAGAGGGACAGCTCCTTCCACCTGCAGAAACAGGCAGTGCAAACATCAGACTCGGCTGTGTACTACTGTGCTCTGAGTGACACAGTGATGGAGGGCTGCAGGGGGAGCTGAGCACAAACCCAGATGCAGATGGGGCTCTGGCTGTGGGCAGACCCGGAAGGGGGTGTTGTTTCTCTCTCCAGTGTGCTATGCTAGAGGTCTTGTCAAAGCTCTTCCAGGAATGCTCCTCAGAGCCAATTGGACCTAGGAATTCTTGGGTTGCCCTACAGAGAAGAATCTGGATCAGGACAGTTCAAAAAGGAACCTAAGAGCTTTTCTCCAGAAATGCCTGTTTTCAGCCCATTCACATGCCCCCAGATGGCATAGAATCCCTTAAAGTGATATTAACTCTTCAATGACAATTCAGAAATATGCTGAAATATTTTACAATGTGTTAATGAAAATTCCAAGGCACATTGTTAATGAATGACTGTGTGACCTGGAAGCTAGTCTCTGGTTTTTAAAATTCAGGCCAAGATTGTGTATCCTTCTGAGTTTCACCTGCAAACACTCCATCTTCAGTGACTGGAGCTTTATTCTCTCTTTCCTTAACTTTTCCATCCCTTCTGGTTGCTCCAGAAATGCTGCTGCCTAAGTAAGTTCCAGGAGAACTTCTTGAAAAGATATTCCTTCTGTCAAGGGCCCTGTGGATCAGGGCAGCCCTCTCTGTAAATATTGCAGGTATTGTGTGTATTGTTTATATTCAAGCTGAGTACAGGATATTCTCTTTGCTAATAACCTCATGTCAGGGAGATGAATGCCAAAGAATGTTCAAATTACTATACAATTGCACTCATTTCACATGTTAGCAAGATTATGCTCAAAAATTATGCTCAAGGTATGCTTCAGCAGTACATGAACCAAGAACTTCAGATGTACAAGCTGAGTTTAGAAAAGGCAGAGGAACCAGAGATCAAATTACCAACAGCCACTGGATCACAGGAAAAAGCAAGGGAATTTTAAAAAGTCTACTTCTGCTTCACTGACTACGCTAAATCCTTTGACTGTGTGGATCACAACAAACTGTGGAAATTTCTAAAGAGATGGGAATACCCAAGAAACCTGTATGCAGGACAAGAAGCAACAGTTAGTACTGCACATGGAACAATGGACTGGTTCTCATTTGGAAAAGGAGTATGTCAAGGCTATATATTGTCACCCTGCTTATTTAACTTATATGTGGAGTACATTAGGTGAAATGCAGGGCTGGATAACTTACAAGCTGGAATCAAGATTGCCAGGAGAAATACCAACAACCTCAGAAATGGTGATGATACCACTCTAATGGCAGAAAGCAGAGAGAAGCTAAAGAGCCTCTTGATGAGGGTGAAAGAGGGGAGTGAGAAAGCTGGAGTGAAACTCAACATTCAAAAATGTGAGATTATGGCATCTGGTCCCATCACTTCATGGCCAATAAATGGGGAAAAAGTGGAAACAATGACACATTTTATTTTCTTGGTTTCCAAAGTCACTGCAGATGGTGACTGCATTCATAAAATTAGAAGACTTTTGATCCTTGGAAGAAAAGATATGACAAACCTAGACAGTGTATTAAAAAGCAGAGACATTACTTTGCCGACAAAGGTCCCTATAGTCAAAGCTATGGTTTACCCAGTAATCATGTATGAATGTGAACGTTGGACCATAAAGAAGGCTGGGTGCTGAAGAATTGATGCTTTTGAACTGTGGTTTTGGAGAAGAATCTTGAGAGTCTCTTGGACTGCAAGGTGATCAAAGCAGTCAATCCTAAAGGATATCAACCCTGAACATTCATTGGAAGGACTGATGCTGAAGCTGCAGTTCCAATATTTTGGCCACCTGATGTAAAGAACTGATTCACTGGAGAAGACCCTGATGCTGGGAAAGTTTGAAGGCAAGAGGATAAGGAGGTGACAGAGGATAAAATGGTTGGATGGCATCACTGACTCAATGGACAGGAGTTTGAGCAAATTCTGGGAGCTAGTGAAGGACAGGGAAGCCTGACGTGCTGCAGTTCCTGGGGTCGTAAAGAGTCAGACATGACCTAGGGACTGAACAACAGCAAAAGCAGGGAAAATCGATCCATCAGTCAGTCATATTTCAGACACATGGGGGAAGTCTCTATGTACTCGTACAATAGGCTATCTTGGCAGTGGAGTGGGCTTTTCACCTGCTCAGGAGACTAGGAGAAATTACCACCCACTCAGCGAGCGGGAGCATCTCCACACTCCTCTGCTCATGAGCGGAATGCAGAGCCACTCTGGTCCCTGCTCTGTGTCCCTGCTACAATTGTGCCCATTGACAGAGAGTCCCTCATCTTCTCAGGCTAATCTGTCTGCAATTTCCAGGAGCAGACTTTCTGGAAGGACAGTGGTGGGCACAGCAGGTGGGAAGAGATGGATGTTTTACTGCTGGGCAGTCTGTGAGGTGTGGCCAGGATACTGAATTCTTGTCATTTCATGATTTACAGGCATGTGTGTATTGTGTCTGGTGCTCAGTTGCTAAGTGGCATCTGACTCTTCGCCATCCTGTGGACTGTAGCTGCCAGGCACCCCTGTCCATGGAATTTTCCAGGCAAGAATACTGGAGTGGGTTGCTATTTTCTCCTCCAGGGGATCTTCCTGACCCAGGGATCCAACTCTCATCTCCTCAATTGGCAGGCAGATTCTTTACAGCTGAGCTACTGGGGAAACCCAATTTATAGACACAACTACTTAAATGCAGAGTTTAATAGTTATAGTAGTTTCATGGTCTTGGCAGATGTAGTCACCATCGTCGCTTAGGGTGGGTCTGGACACCCACCTGAAGGTGAGCGCTGCCTTCCTCCCTAACATCCTAGAGTCCTGCACACTAGGGGCTGGTCACCTGTGCCCTGGGGGTTCAACATCTTAATAAACGGGCCTAGAAATGGAGAGGGAGATGAAAGAACAAAAACAAATCTTAACAGTGGGGAAAAAAGTATTCTAGCAGGTTTAATTTCTCTGGTGGTAACGGCATCAGCTCTCTACTTCCAGTCTGATCCCTCATTTCATGTATTGGGGTTCAGGCTAGTGGGAGTACAGACAGGGCATAGGATTTTTTTTTTGCTTACCTGCTTCTCAATCAACTAAAAGCAATTTGAGATAGGAATTGTATCTGATTTTGGTTTCCACATTGCAGACAACCCCGTAAATTTCCAGAATGAATGCTGGAAGCTAGGGATTCCTGAAAATGCACAAGAGTTTAAGACAATCTAGGTGATCTGCTGAGCCAGAGTCTTGCCAACATGATAAGTTCAACTCAAGATTCTAATTTTAGGTGGAGGGTCAGTTCAGTGACTGGGACTCTGTACTCACATTGCTGGAGGTCCAGGTTCAATCGCTGGTCAGGGAACTGGATCCCACAAGCCTAACCTAAGACCTGGCACAGACAACAAACAAACAAAAAGAACAATTCAGCAAACAGCTGTGCATTAAAAATGATCCCAATTTTGGCAAAAACTAAGAAAATTCATTTTAACTGGCAAGAAAATCTCTGTAGAGATTTGAAGAAGCCTGTTCTTGAGTTCCAGAGAAGGCACTGACTCCCCACTCCAGTACTCTTGCCTGGAAAATCCCATGGACGGAGGAGCCTGGTGGGCTGCAGTCCATGGGGTCGCTAAGAGTCGGACACGACTGAGCGACTTCACTTTCACTTTTCACTTTCATGCATTGGAGAAGGAAATGGCAACCCACTCCAGTGTTCTTGCCTGGAGAATCCTAGGGACGGGGAAGCCTGGTGGGCTGCCATCTATGGGGCCACATAGAGTCGGACACGACTGAAACGACTTAGCAGCAGCAGCAGCAGCAGCAGTTCTTGAGTTCAACTGGCTATGTCACAACCATTGTTACTGGATTGACAGCACTGCCCTGAGAGCCCGTGTAAGGCAACCTCACAGCTGTCTGCAGCCACAGAGGTTCCATGCCTTAACATGGTTTATGTCAGCAAAGAACAATGTTTTGACTTCTTACCATAATATAGTCAGACTTTGCATAAAATAACCCCTATCCTTGAGGAAAGAACAAGCTATGAAATGACCCCATTAAATATTCTGCTGGGTTCACTTCACAAGCACAAATAATTGCACAGGGAACTAGACAAACAGGCTGACAGACACTGAGCAAACAGTTCTTTCCATTGAGATTCCTGAATCCCTAATAAATAAACAGAAAACAGATAAATACCACACACATGCCTCTGGAATGAAGAGTGTCTGGCTAATAAGCATCTAAACTTGACATTCTAAAAAACAATACTTAGTTGAATTAAAGCAAGAATGTGACAAGAGGTAAAAAGATGTTTCAAGAACCAGGTTACTTAAGTACGGTACCCGTCCCTCATGAGGCTGAAGGTGTAAGGTAGCTGTCATCCAAGTAGGGTCCAGGCCCCAAAGGAGGCCCCTTCAGGGAGGTTTACCAAGCTCCCTGGGTCTTCTCTCTTTACTTACAAATCAGTACTCAGTCCAAGATTCACAGTGACTCCTCCCCCCACCTCTTTGCCCTCATCTTTCTCCCTCTCTCTCTTTTGCCCACGTCCCTCCTCTCCGGTACATTGGTCCACAAATTTCTATGTTCCTCAGGATCCCCAAAATATTATTCCATCTCACAGTGAGGCAGTTGGGCCATTTTTGTTAAATCCCTCATGCACTGGTGCCTAGAAGCTGCCTCCATGAAGAAATCTGGGCGATGTCCTGGCTCATCTCATCTGTTTTCCTTACCTCTGTGCTACCTGATGTCCAAGATCCACAACTTGACTCATATATTTTGTCCAGTTTTCTAGTTGGAAGGTCGACTTTACCTTTATCAGTAAAAAGAAGTAACAGCAATTTATTTTTTAATTTTACAAATATGACATTTTTTGATGGATAGGGGTAATAACCTGCTCATTTAACCACATATTAGATGAGATCTGCCTTAAATGATCAGGTGACTCAATGTGTAAAGAATCTACCTGCAATGCAGGAGATGCAGGAGACTCTGGCTCAATCCCTGTGTTGGGAAGATTCCCTGGAGAAGGGCATGGCAAGCCACTCTAGTATTCGTGCCTGGAAAATCCCATGGACAGAGGAGCCTGGCAGGCTGTGGTCTCTAGGGCCACAAAGAGTCAGACACGACTGAGTGACTGAGCCCAGCACAGGGCACAGGGATCATTCATTCACCTGATCATTCAGCCACACATTGTTTGAGACCTGACTTAGATAATGTTTCCAACATTATGTAACATTCCAACATTCCAGCAGCATGTTGGCTGTGCCTTGGGGATGAACAGAGCTAATTCAAGTGAAGGTCTTGGGGAGAGGAGGGAGCACTTTCCACGTAGAGGGGTCCTGTTCTGACCCATGGGAATCATGGAGACATATGTAAAGAAGAAACCCTCTCACTATTCCTCCTAAAAATTGTTCACTGGCATTATTTGCAAAGCTAGTGATATCATACCACACAGAAAATAATGGATGTAATAATGGAACGTTTCCCAAAGCATGTTTGTGTTTAGGGCTCTCCTCTTAGAGTCCTGCCCCATTCTCCTGTGTGTACCCCACAAACTCTCACCAGGAGGACTAGGTCAGGAGTAGGTCAGGATGAGGAGAGTGAAAAAGCTGGCTTTAAACTAAGCATTCAAAAACTAAGATCATGGCATCCAGTCCCATCACTTCATGGCAAATAGATGGGGAAACAATGGAAAGAGTGACAGACTATTATCTAGGGCTCCAAAATCACTGCAAATGGTGACTGCAGACATGAAATTAAAAGACACTTGCTCCTTGGAAGAAAAGCTATGACCAACCTAGACAGCATATTACACATATGCTATCCATATAGTCAATATATAAGTCCATATAGTCAAACCTATGGTTTTTCCTGTAGTCATGTAGAGTTGGACCAAAAAAGAAAGCTGAGTGCCGAAGAATTGAGGTTTTTGAACTGTGGTGTTCAAAAGAGAACCCCTTGGCTCTTGAGAGCCCCTTGGACTGCAAGGGGATCAAACCTGTCAGTTCTAAAAGAAATCAGTTCTGAATATTCACTGGAAGGACTGATGTTGAAGTTGAAGCTCCAATACTTTGGCCACCTGATGGGAAGAGCCGACTCATTAGGAAAGACTCTGATGCTGAGAAAGATTGAAGGCAGGAGGAGAAGGGGACGGCAGAAGATGAGATGGTTGGATGGCATCACCGACTCAATGGACATGGGTTTGAGCAAGCTCCAGGAGCTGGTGTTGGACAGGGAATCCTGGCCTGCTGCTGTCCATGGGGTCACAAAGAGCTGGACACGACTGAGCTACTGAACTGAACTGAGGTCAGATATGACTGTGGTGTAATCTTTAAGATCACCACCAGAGGGCGGAGCTTCCTTCATATGCGATTCCTTCTTGTATTCAGGAGCTGGTTTGACTTGCCTCCTCTGTAGCCACAAGACAGATGACTGCTGCTGTGCAGAAAGGGTTCCCCATTTTCTGAGTGAGGAGCTTCTGTAACATCGAGTTGAAGACTACCTTTGATAGATTTGATGTTTCTAGGGAACAAGGACTGTTTCCAGAATGTTTTCTGCCCCTCCCTCTGTTCTGGTCATCCTCTTAATACTTGGTAAGTAGCATTTTGTCCTAAAATGATTTCTCATTTTCCTATGATAACAGGTCAGTTTTATTTTTCTTCTCTGGCTGAAAACTCTCCTCCTGTACATTTCTACTACAACGAAGTGATTCTCTTGTAGGAGGGACCAATGGTGACTCAGTGAACCAGACAAAAGGCCCAGTGAGTGTCTTAGAGGGGGCTCTCATGACCCTGAACTGCACTTACCAGACCACGTATTCAGATCCCTATCTTTTTTGGTACGTCCAGCATCTCAACAAAGCTCCTCAACTCCTCCTGAAGGGCTTCACAGCAGACAAGAAGGTAGAGCATGAAGGTTTTCAGGCCACTCTTGTTAAGAGGGACAGCTCCTTCCACCTGCAGAAACGGGCAGTGCAAGCATCAGACTCGGCTGTGTACTACTGCGCTCTGAGTGACACAGTGATGGAGGGCTGCAGGGGGAGCTGAGCGAAAACCCAAGGGGAGCAGGAGGCTGACGTCAGGAAGAGGTATATTCTCTCCTTGATCAGAGTTTAGTGTACATTTAGAGTTTTTCAGGAAAACCAATCAAGCTCAGGTCTAATCCTAGAAACTCAGGAGGTTGGGAATTGCTCTACAGGATAATAGGGTGGATGTCAGTCTTAAAGAAGACCCAAGCGCAATCCCCAGAAACACCCCTGTTTAGCCAGAAAGATTCCTCTTTGCTCTAGACTGACCTTAAAAAATATTTTTCTCATAATGTAAGATGGATACTAGATGTCACAAAATTTGTAGCTAATTTAGGGAAAAGAAATAGATGATTAAAAGCGCATCACCTGAATCATAAGCATAAACCGACACAGAAGTACCAGGCAAATCACATAGCAGTCTGCGTGTGGCTGAGATGTAACACTGTTGAGGTGCTGTTTGCAGTGAAAGCCTTTGAACTGGAGCTGCTGCAGCCGTGGGATGAAAAAGCGTCTGTGACTTTTGAGTGGCCATGTTTCTTTTATTACTTATTTGTTTGTTTTATTTTTGGTCCGGCTGTGTCTTTGTTACTGAACTTGGGCTCTCTCCAGTTGCAGCGAGTGGAGGTTGCTCGTCTTTGCGGTGCACGGGCTTCTCACCGCGGCGGCTCCTCTTGGTGAGGAGCGCGGGCTCCCGGTGCACGGCCTTCAGTAGCGGCGGCATGCAGCCTCTAGGGCTGCATTTCTGATGTAAGGAAATAAGAGTACTTGGTCTGGTGAGCTTGTACTCATTTTGGCTATAGGGTGGATATTTAAAAACAAAATCATTTTAACACCCATTATTGATTCCTGTTAGACAGGCTGGACAAATTTTGTCCACCAGGAAGCTTGCTGTGATTGCATTAAACAGACAAGGAACTTTATCCAGTGTAAATTTCCACAGAAACCCATGCCTTGGAGTGTAGGAAGAAAAGTTATGACGATTGAGAGTAAACAGTTTTATCTTCCTGTGTGAAAGAAAAACTTGCCAGCTTATTTCGCTGTAGATTTGGGCTGCAGATCTTCCCCCCCTCAAAAAGAGCTATACAAAAATGGGTGCCTGTTTGTTCTCAGAGGTCACTATAATCATAATAAATTGTTTTTGTCACAGAACGTATGTCTATCCTAGGTGCATTGACTGAATATGCATGCAGCCCTGATGTGATTGTTGTTAATTTAATTACAGCATGGCAACCCACTCCAATATTCTTCCCTGGAGAATCCCATGGACAGAGGAGCCTGGTGGGCTACAGTCCATGGAGTCACAGAGTCAGATATGACCAAGTCTAAATAGGCTGCTTACAATCACCAACCACTTCAACAAGCCATGCAGGCAAACTGATATCAGCCAGTTACATCTCCTGTTCTGATGCAGAAGCGTCTCACAGTTCAGTCACTGTGCATGCACCCTCACAGGTCAGGCATCTACTCAGAGGAAGAACTTCCCACATGGGGCTCCCTGGCCTGCTCAGAGCTGTCATAGCCTCTGTCTGCCTTGGTAAGACTGGTAAGGATGACCGCCAGCAGACTCAGCTCTGCTCAGCTCCCATGTGTAGAGGTAGGGCAGGTGATTATTGTCTGTTGGGGTTTAGGAGAGTTGGTTAACTGGCAGAGGAATTAGAACTCTTAATCCTCTGTTTGTTCCTTGAAGCCCTCTGAGTTCCACCAGGAGAATCAGCCTCTTCCTTTCTGTCTCTCTCTCCATATAATATATATATATATATATATATATATTTTTTTTTTTTCCCTTCTCTCTAGGTTCCATCATGGCCCAGAAAGTAACTCAAAACCAGTCAGAAATTCCTGTGCTGGAGAAGGAGGATGTAATCCTGAACTGTGCATATGAAGCTAATAGTTATACTTATTATTTATTCTGGTACAAGCAACCACCAAGTGGGGAAATGATTTTCCTTATTCATCAGGAGTCTTACAATGAACTGAATACAACAAAAGGTCAGTATTTTTTGAACTTCCAGAAAGCAACAAGTTCCATCAGCCTCACCATCACAGACTTAGAGCTCGAGGACTCAGCGGTGTATTTCTGTGCTCTGAGAGACCACAGTGATGCCGGTGCCTGAGGGAGCCCCACAGAAACCTCAGACATCAACATGTGGAGTCCCCCAGCTATGAACACCTTCGTGAGATTCTCAGTAAGGACAGGAAAAGGTAGTGGGGTTAGAAGTGAAAACCTCACTGTAAGGAAAATGCTATCTCTTTGGCTCAGAGAGCATATCTCAAAGTGTCATTCATCAAAAATACCTTTATCTTCAATTCTTTATCTTGCATCGTTTGCCAAATTAAAAAAAAAAAAAAAAAAACCTTTAAATGGTGATTTTATTGAAGCATGAAATTTGGCTTTAAAAAATTCAATAGTATTTGAGTAAATCTGCATCTGAGTTGTTAGAGTTGTAGGTTCACTGCACAAATATGTATGCATTGCTAAGTCTGGCCATCACTGTGGATCTGAAATATCTCTGAAAGGACACTTCTTGGAGCCTCCCTGTGCCCTGCCTTATCTGTGCCGTGAATGACTTGGAATGATGTGCACAGAGTAACTGTTACCACAAACCTTCACCCCAAGGGGAAACGAAACCCTACAGTTAACTCAGAACTAACCTCATCACCTGGTCACATTCTCTATATGTGATTACAGAGTTATGTATGTTTAAGTTAGAAAATAGAATATGCCAAGAAAGAATGCTAAAAACAAAATAACTCACCAATTTTACTAGTCAAAAAAACTCTATTAGAGATTCATACCTTATAGGATATTTCTATTCTGAGTTTTTACCTGACAGTATATTGTGAAATAATTATTTCACAACAATATTTACAAGCCAACATCACACATTCTAATGGTGATATTCCAATGTGTGATTTTATCATACTTTTGGACTAATTCCATTTTACTAGCTTTTTAGATTGTTTTACTGACTGTAGTAAATAATACTGGAATAAACACAAAGGTATTTAGTGATTTTCTTGATTACTCCTAGGAGTTTAATAGGAGTTTACCATTAAATCTTTCTGATGTGGCTCCCTGCTCATTTCTGTGACCCTGGAGTCTAGAGCATTTTCACTCTGCAATTACTAAACAGTCATATTTTCCTTGTTTCACAAAATTCTTTTATACGAAGGTTTTGCTTTATACTTTAGTCCCAATTTGTCCCAATTAACTCCAGATGGCTTCAATTTTGGATGATTTTGCACCACGTATGTGCAGAGTAGCTGTCAAATAACATCCAAAAGAGTTAAGTCTCTGCACTATTCTTGGTGACATTAGGTGGGAATTAACTTAGTGGGTTTGCTTTCATCAGGAATTCCAAAAAGGAAGATACTACTCTTCCTTGTGTAAGGAGTTTCTATCCCTATTGTACAAATAACAGTGATCCCAATAAAGAGCAACTTTCCAGAAAAGAAAGTATAAGTGTGTGTGTGCATGACATGCAAGTGTGTGAAGGAGTGAGAAAGATGAGAGAGACAATAGACTTACATAGCCAAGTCATCAAGTAATTAGTTAAAAGAGTTGAATTTTGTAAAACGTATTGGAAAGAAGGAAGTAAAGTCACCTAGAGACCAACTTTTAATGAAGAAAATAGATGTAACCAGTTTTAATGAATAAATCTAACATGTGAAAGAAGAAAAATGTATCATAGAATTGACTCATTGCAATCCCATTTTTTTGCAGGCTCCTCTGTTCATGGGATTTCCCAGGCAAGAATACTGGAGTGGGTTGCCATTTCCTTCTCCAGAGGCTCTTCCTGACCCAAGGACTAAACCTGCATTTCCCGCAGGCAGATTCTTTTACCATTGAGCCACCAGGGAAGCCCCTCTATGACATTACTAAACAACAAAATTGTACAGATGAAGAACAGATGAGTGATTGTCTAGGGTTAATGATTAGGGAAGGGGGTCAGTGTGGCTACAAAGGTGTGCATGGCCTAGGGAAAACTTGTTATGATGAAGCAGTTGTGCATCTTGATTGTGGTGATGAACCTATACATGTGATATACATGAATACATGAATCTGTACATGTGTAAAATTGAATAGAGCTACACACACACACATATTTGCATGCAAAACTGAGGAAATCTAAAAACTGAAACCTGTCGATTTTACTAATGTTAAGTTCCAGATTTAGATACCCTGTAGGAGACCAGGTAAAGAGTACACAGAGCCTCCTTGTACATTTTTGGAAACTTTCATGACTCTATAGTGATTTAAAATTAAAAATATTTTTTAAATGACATGCAATTTTCATAAAGTTCACAACTGTAAATCATCTCTTGAGCTTCGTTACACATCACTCATCCAGCTTTTGGATTCATTTAGTGTCTGTTCTACAAAGTGCTCCTGCATTTATCTTGCAATTATCTTTCCCATCTTCTTTCTGAGATACACATTCAGAAACAAAGAAAAGCTGCCTTCTAAATATGATTGTAAGAGAGCTTGCTAAGTGTGGGTAAAATGAATTATATCAAAGGATGCTAACATTGATATGTTAGTTCAATGACTTTTAAATCACTGAGAAATTACCAAATTTTCAAATAAAAAGTCCAAGAAAAACAAACTCCAAACACTGTTAGTGTAAGAACTTCTGTGCTGTTTATTCTTTCTTGTCACTGAATGGGTAAAGGATAAAGTGACATCAGGACAGTGCAGCTGAGAGCTGATGCTCTTTTTCCACATTGAAGCTAATGGGGTTGGGGCAGAGTGTGCTGTTCAGACGAGTCTTAAGAGAGCTCCTATAAATGGTGGTCAACTCCACAACCTAGACACACATTCAATGACAAAATCCAATAGGGTGTCATAGAACCAAGCAAATTAAACAAGGCTAGTTTTGCTATACTTATCTTCTGCTACCCACTCTGCCCTGTGACTTTCTGACCTGTCTGATGTCTATATTGGAGAGCTCTTCTTTCCCTCTGCCATGATCGCCCGTTCTGTCCTCCCAAGATCTATCAAGTTCTTGACCCTGAGTTTTAGTTATGCTTGGTCCCTGAAGCCAGGCATAAAATTATTTGAAGAAATGAATTTCTTAACTTATATTCCCAATTCTCTGTCAAAGAGGTTTCCAGACAGATGCACAACTATTCTATCCCTCTGCTTCTCTCAGCACTCTGGTCTTTTTAAGGTCTCCCCTGCTGAAACTCTTGTGTACCGTAGAGGGAAACACAGTCCATTACACCAATGCTGCTGCTACTAAGCCCCTTCAGTCGTGTCCGACTCTGTGCGACCCCAGGAACTGTAGCCTGCCAAGCTCCTCTGTCCATGGGATTCTCCAGGCAAGACTACTGGAGTGGACGGCCATGTCCTCCTCCAGGGGATCTTCCCCACCCAGGGATTGAACCCACGTCTATTACATCTCTTGCGCTGGCAGATGGGCTCTTTACCAGTAGTGCCACCTAAGAAGCCCTGTTACACTGATGCTTGGGCTCAACTCCCATAATCCTTGGTAGCAGTTTAGCTTTATAGTACATTCAAGGAACACTGACATGATTAAAATTGCAGGCAGAGAAGGCTTTTCTGATTACTGCTTTAGACCTCCTGTGTACTCTGCCCACCAACATAAAGGATGTCCTTCCCTCAATATTTGTCTTTGTAGGTGGCATAGTTGTCCAGTGAGATGTGTGTGTTTGTGACCACCAGGGGGCAGTGATTCCATTCCTTTCATTTTCCCAGTGTCTTAAGTCAAAAGCATGAAGCTACTAGAGGATTTGCTCCTGATTGGCTGAACCCTAAAGGCTCTCTTGTGCATTAGAGAAGAACTAAGACACAGGAGCAGCTTCTCAGGGGAGAAGATTTGGAATCAGTAAAATTGCATCAAGAGTGAGGTGGCAGGATGGAGAACATGCTGGAATGTGCATTCATAGTCTTGTGGCTTCAGCTTGGATGTAAGTTGCCAGTTAAGAGGTGAGAACTTATGGGCACATTTTTCCAAAGATGGGGAGGAGAGAGAGAGGAGTCTAGATACCGCTCATCCCAGGCTTTGTGTTGGGATTTTAAGCACCGCTGAATGGAAAGCTTTGCGTTGTTTCTGACTTTGTTCTCCTGAACAGGGCTGCGTGGAGAAGACCAAGTGGAGCAGGGTCCTCAGACCCTGAGAACCCAGGAGGGGGCAGGCTCAGCCTCAACTGCAGCCACACCGCCAGCAGCTTCAGAGGGCTACAGTGGTATAGACAAGACCCGGGGAAGGGCCCTGAACTCCTTCCTTCTCTACTCAGCTGGGGATGGAAAGCAGAAAGAAAGGCTGAGAGCCACCTTGTTAAAGAAGGGAAGTTCTCTGCACATCGAAGCCCCCAAAGCCAAAGACTCAGCCACTTACCTCTGCGCTCTGCAGACACAGTGCTCCCCAGGCACCTGCAGACTGTACCCAAACCCTGAGGCTGCGGCTCTAGAATAAGGGCGTCTGCTGTTTTCCTGCCTCCCGAGCACCCAGAGCCTCTTCCCAAGTGGTCCTATGGAGAACGAACTCTTGTGACGCAGCCAGACAGCAGAGATTACTGGGCATTCTGTCCAGGATCCTAGACAGTCCCCCCCGTGGTGTCCATGGATCAGGCTGCTCTTTTAAACAGCCCAGAGCTTCGCCCGTGTAGATTCGAAAGGGACAGTGGTGGTATGGAGTCTTGGTTTCCAGTCTTGGGCCCCTGGAAAAGACGCCACAGGAATGAACCTTCTTCCCTGAAATAAATTTTTTGGCATTCTCTTATAATAATCTGGCCACGCATCTGTAAGAGAATCTTTCCCATTTTAATATACTCTCGAAGATCATATCTCCACCAGCCCTATTACTACATTTCTCTTCTCCTTGATAATCAAATTAGTTGACTGTCTAGACTTACTGTCCCCTCCTTAAACCTGACTTCTGTGAGCATTACTCCGTGAGAAGCTCTCACTTAAACCAGTGGCTTTGGTGGTGATAAAGCCAATGATTATTTCTCAACCTCATCTCATCTGAGATTCTCACTTTTTCATCCTTTTTAAAAATAAAATTTCTTTTTTAATCAAAATAATACTCTCATTTATTTACAAAATCAAATAGCACTCTCTTTTTCTTCTCACTCTTCCACATAGTCTATTTTTACCACCCCAGAGGAACCACTTTTTATTCTCAGGTGATGACACTGACATTTATCTCCATATTCAAACTGCTTCTTGGCTTTCTCTTCTCTCTCTCTCTGTAACTGAGGTACAACACATATAATAAAGTGTACAAAACGGAAGCTTAGAACTCAATGGAATTTTACACTTGTTAATATCTACATGCATAGTGTATATTATCTCTGGCTTTCTTCACTCAGAATAATATCTTTGCAATTCACTGGTGTCACTTTGTGTATGTCTTGTTTGTTCTTTTTTTAATTGATGCATAGAGTTCCTCTATATGAATATCTAACAATTAAATTATCCATCCTCCAAGAAGTAGATATTTGGGTTGTTTGGATTGATTACAGTTTCGTGCTATTGTGAAAAAAGCTGTGTGTGAGGGAAAAAAAACAGATTTTTTTCCTTCTTGTGTAGGGAAAAACCCAGTTCTGCCCTATTATGTCCTTCGTTCCTATGAGTCTCCTTTACTACTCGCACAAAACAGTTCTGGTCAACAAATGTGTTTTTTCCCATACTAAGCAATTCTCTGCAATCCCACCTGAGTATCCTATCATTCTAGTCAGTTCTGACATTTTCTACCTAAAAAAGGCATGCCAGTCACAAGCCCAAGTGATCAACTGTGCTTCTGAACAAAAGTCTGTAGATAGAAGATTCCCAAAACAAGATAAAACAAAATCCTGGTCTCAATTAATTCTCTAGAGTGACTCACAGAACTAGGAGAAATATTTCACTCATTTTTACCTGCTTATTATAAAAGGCTATGATAAATGATGCAGGTGAATATCCAGATGGAACACACGTGTAGGGTCAGGTTTGTGAGAGGAACTATAGAGTTTCCATGTCCTCTCCAGGGACCACTCGCCTAGCACCTCTGTGTGTTCACCAACAGAAAGCTCTTCAGTAGGTCTGGGGTCTGGGCAGTGGTCCTACGAGATGACTCCCCAGCCCAGTTGGCGTTCTGCATTTTCATTTTAACTGCACCCCACAAATGATATAGCAAATCCTACTTAACTGGCTAAGATCACCTATAAAATGTTGAATAGAATTTTTCTTATTCCCAAACTCAGAGGTAAAGCATTCAATATTTCACTGTGCCTATTAATTATAGTGTTTCTGATAAATATTCTTTATTTATTTAAATTGATTTTTAAATGTGAAACCAACTTTCATTTCTAGAGTTAAGTGCCCTTAGAAAAGTTGTTTTGTCCTTTTTACATAGTGAAACATTGATTTGCTATTATTTTATTGAGCACTTTCCCCCCATTTTCCTGAATGATACTAGTATTCAACTTTTTCTTTTCTATGTTAATGTCAGATTTTGGTCAAGATTGTAATGGTTCATTAGGTAACTTGCAATTCATGGCTTCTTTTCTACCTGTGGAAGAATTTGTGTAGGGTTTTTAATGATATAGAAACAATTTTCAGAAAGCTCACTATAATGAGGCCATGTAAGCATAGCCTTATGGGAGACACTTAATAATCCTGAAATTATGGATTCAGTTAGTTTAACAGATAAAGGGTTCTTTATATATTTATTTTTCTCTCATGATGGTTGACAAATTGTGTTTTTTTCTGCCCATGTTTTATTATTTGCTATCTTTACTTTCTTTTAACTTGCTACTTTTTCCAGTTCTTTGAGTTGCAACTTTGCCTATTAATTCTCAACATTTCTTTTTTCCTGACAAATATAATTTAAATTCATAAATTTGTCTCTAATTACAAATATTCTTGACTTACAATGGTGTTATGTGCCAAAAACTTATCATAAGCTGATCATATCTTTAGTCAAAAGTTCATTTAATATACCTGAACTCTGACCATCATAGCTCATCCTAGCCTACCGTAAACATGTTCAGAACACTTATATTAGCCAACAGTTGGGGAAAATTATCTAATACAAAGCCTATCTTATAATTTGATGCTGACTACCACATATAATTTATTTGGCACTGCACTGAAAATGAAAAACTGAGTGGTTGTCTAGGTTCAGAAGGGTTGTGTGTTGGTTGTTTACCTTTGCAGTCGAGTAAGTGACTGGGAGCTGCAACTTGCTGCTGATGTTCAGCATTAAAAGACAGCATCAAGCTAGCCCATGAACAAAATTCAAAATTAGAAGTGCAGTTTCTACTGAATCCATATTATTTTTGTACCTTCAAAAAGTTGGAAAACAATAAGTCAGGGACTTTCTGTACTGCTTTTGCTGCATCTTACATGTTTTGATATGTCATATATTCATTACTATTCAGCTAAAATAATTCCATTTGAAGTGGGACCTAAGAATGGCCAAATCCTGCCCTGCTCACCACAGGGAAGATTCCTGAAGATGCTGTATATATTAGCTTAAGACAAACAGAAGGTGAAGAAGGACTTTTGGCTGATCCCTGGACCTAATTACCTCCAGGACCTAATATCACTGGTCCTCTGACTACCTCTAGGAAAGGTGAGTTTGAGGTTCATGCCTAAGTAGAGTTTCCTACTTCCTTCTGAATCCAGAATAGCAAGCTCAGAATTCCTACAAGGATGAGGTGGAAAGATAGGACACACCTCAAATTGGCCAAGAGTTGATTTACTTTTCAGGCAACTGGGCTGAAATAGAAAGAAGAGGCAGCCCATCCCAGGGCACTAAATTAGCCCTCTATAGAAATGCATTTATCACAGGTAGGCAAAGACTTCAAAATGCAGGAGCTATAAGCAGAATAAGTGGGCTCTAGACTCCTGTGTTTAAGTTAGACTGAGAACTGATCTCCTGGGCTTCTCCAGTGGCTCAGATGGTAAAGAATCCGCCTGCAGTGCAGGAGACACGGGTTCAACCCTTGGGTCAAGAAGATCCCCTGGGGAAGGGATTGGCTACTCACCCTAGGATGCTTGCCTGGAGAATTCCATGGACAGAGGAACCTGGCAGGATATCAGCCATGGGGTCGCAAAGAGTTGGACATGAATGAGCGACTAGCATTTTCACTTTTTTTCTCAATCTCCTACTCATAAATGGACTCTGAATCACAGAATCAGCCCTCTGCACTCCTCCTTTGTGGGTAAAAGAAGAGGGGGGGTTTACAAAGAAGGGAAGAAGTGGAAGCTTCCTCATTCAAGCAGAGAGACACAGGTATTCTTATCCATACCTCCTGGTTTTGTTCAGTTTTGATCTTTTGGATTTTAGCTTTATAGTCTGCCCAATGTCTTCAGTGGAATAGATCTGAGAATTATCATGAGATTTTGTTTCTACCTGCTGTCTTTTTGTCATTCTCATCTTCAATATCAGAGTCTTTATTATCATTTATTGAACCACTACCATATGCCAGGTCCATTGCTCAGCACTTTAGATACTCCTTCTGTAACCTAAAACCCACAAAGTAATATTAATCTATCCTCAGGTAAGGAAACTGAGCCTTAAACATGTCTAAAGATGAAGGGATTTCTGAGATAAATGCTGCAGGCAACATAAAATGAGAATTAAAAAATAAACACTCCAGAGTTAAACAGTTCAACATTTTTTCAGCTAAAGAGCAGAAAGTAACATAACATTGTAAATCAACTATACTCCAACAAGAATTAATTTGAAATGTAAATAACCAGTTGGAATAAGACCAAAATATCTTTGCAAGTCAGAAATAAGTCTACTTACTCTTTCGACAACTGTATAGTATAATAGAGATCTATCATAACATATTGAGTATTTGTATTGAAGGATATTTAAATATCCTTGCTGCATACAACATGCAATTTTATAATGTATTTATAAGGCTATTGCTTAAAAAAATTCTCAGACAAGTGGAATATCTGGTCAATGACATGAAAATAGCACCTATGAATCTTATTTAGCTTATACTTCAGTTATAGGATGTGAAAGTGCCCATTTCCTGATGTATCACACACATTGAATGTGAGTATTATGATTCTTAACTCTTTTTGCAACCTGATGGCTGAGAAATGATAGAAAGAGATTTTCAAGAAAGTATGAATTAAAGAAAACAACTCTTAAGAACAGAAGTGGCAAGAGGAGGGAGCAGTTCCAGGAATGTGAAGAGGTTCAGCTGCAGCTGTGCGGTAAAACTTTTGATTTCTTCTTTTCTAACATAAGCATTTAGGCTTACAATCCTCTCTAGGTACATGTGTGTATTAGTTACTCAGTATTGTCTGAGTCTTTGCCACCCCATGGACTGTAGTCCACCAGGCTCCTCTGTCCATGGAATTTTCCAGGCAAGAATACTGGAGCGGGTTGTCATTCCCATCTCCAGGGGATCTTCCCCATCCAGGGATCGAACTTGGGTCTCCCGCATTGCAGGCAGATTCTTTACTGTTTGAGCCATCAGAGAAGCCCCTCTAGGTGCATACTTACCCACATTCTGCAAATCTGATGTGTTAAAAATTGTTTTCCCTCGGAGGAGGGAAAGAGGAGGGAGAGATAAGCATTTCTCTGGCAACGCTGGGCTTGATCTAGAGATGACGGTGTTTCCATGGCAACCTGGCACTCCTGGCAGATGGGCTTCTGGCGCGTCCTCCTCCGTGCCTCTGTGCCTCTGTGACTTGCTCTGATTGACTGGGCTGCCTCTGTGTTTCCTGTAGAAAGTTTTGAACACTAGAGGCAGCAAAGCAGGTCTTTTATCCTGCGAGTCCTTGAATATTTTACAGACACAAGAGTTCAGTTCTCCAGTGAGCCTAAAGGACAGAAGGAATGGACAAATTCCTGAGCCTGCTCATCCTATGGTTACAACTAAACTGTGAGTTAGAGGGATTTATTTGGAAATGGGCAAAGAATGGGCGACTCCCGGATATTCCTCCCCAGGGAAGACAGAAAGTCAGGGAGTTGTACCTGCATGGTTTCTGGGAGTTCCTGTGGAGAGCGAAAAAGTAAACTTAAGTTAGTTTCCAAGAATAATCACTCGCTAACCAGTCTGTCTCTGTTTTCTCTTTCTGAACAGGGGTGAGCAGTAAGCAGGACGTGAGTCAGAGTCCTGAAGCTCTGAGCGTGAGAGAGGGAGACAGCGTGGATCTCAACTGCAGTTACCCTGACAGTGCTCTGTACTTCCTGCAGTGGTTTAGGCAGGATCCCGGTAAAGGGCTCACATCCCTATTGTCAATTCAGGCGAATCAGAACGAGCAAACAAGTGGAAGAATTACAGTCTCGTTGGATAAATCATCAGGACACAATGCTTCACACATTGTGGCTTCTCAGCCCAGTGACTCGACCACCGACCTCTGTGCTGTGAGCCCCAGCGCGCAGAGGGAACCTGTTCCCTCCCAGGACTCAGACTGCACATGGGGCTCCAACCACGTCCTGGCTTGGCGCTGAGGAAACTTCTTCCATTAAGGGGTTTTCTGTATTGACTTTCCTTCCAGATAGAGGCAATTAGCAAGGGTAGGATGATTTGACAGAATAGCATTGAATCATGTACATTACCATAGGTAAAATAGATGACCAGTGCAAGTTCCATGCATGAAGCAGGGCACCCAAAGCCCACGCTCTGGGACAACCCGGAGGGATAGGGTGGCAGGGGAGGTGGGAGGGGTGCTCAGGGGGTGGGGACACAGGTATACCTGTGGCCCATTCATGTTGATGTAGGGCAAAAACCATCACAATATTGTAAAGTAATTATCCTCCAATTAAAATAAATATATTAATTTAAAAAATCTTTTAAAATGATCTAAAACTATATTGTGAATTCTTTGATTGTTAGATTTTCATCAACTTCAATTTAAATAATAGTTTTACAATCTAAATGGGAAAAGAATTTGAAAATGAACAGATACATGTGTATGGATAACGGAATCACTTTGATGTACACCTGAAAATAACACAACATTGTTAACCAGCTCTTCTCTAATACGAAATAAAAAGTCAAAAAATAGTAGTTTTGTTGAGATCAAGCAACATTTCACACAATTCTTTCTTTCGAATGAAGACCTAAGTGTGCGTCTAGTATATTCACAACATGGCACAATCACTACCTCTATCTAGATTTGAAACCTTGTCATCACCCCGAAAGGGAACCACGCACCCATGACACAGTCACTCCCCGCGCTCCCCATGCACACATCCCTGGGAGCCACCCACCTGCTTTCTGACCACGGGTTTGCTTATTCTAAGCATTTTATGCAAATGGAATCTTACAATACATGACATTTTGCATTGTTTACTTTACTTTGCATAATACTTCGGAAGTTCATTCAACTCAGGACCAACTGCTAATGTTAGTTAGTTAGTGAAAGGCTCTCAGTCGAGTCCAGCTCTTTGTGACCCTATGGACTCCATGGAATTCTCCAGGCCAGAATACTGGAGTGGGTAGCCTTTCAATTCTCCAGGGGATCTTTCCAACCCAGGGATCAAACCCAGGTCTCCCACATTGCAGGCGGATTCATTACCAGCTGAGCCACAAGGGAAACCCAAGAATACTGGGGAGCATATTCCTTCTCCAGTGGATCTTCCCTACCCAGGAATCGAACCAGGGTCTCCTGCATTGCAGGCAGATTCTTTACCAACCGAGATATGATGGAAGCCTAGGACCAACTGGAGAAAGGCAAGTGTTCATCCTTGGCCAATCACATAGGATGCCATACTGCTAATTAGCCTGCTGACATTGTCCCTGTTCTTCCCACTCCCCTCCACCCATCTGTTTTGCTAGAACTTTGTCAGTTTTACTGATCCTCTTAAAGAACCAACTCTTTGTTTCATTGATTTTCTCTATTGTTTATCTCTTTTAAATTTCATTGATTTCTCCTTGTATCTTTATTATTTTCTTATGCTTGCTTTGGATTAATTTATCTTTTCCTTGTCCAGGTTCTTCAGATAGAAGCTTAGATAATCTGAGATTTTATTCTTTTTAAATATTTGCACGTGGTGCTAAAATTAACTCTCAATACTTCTTTGGCTGTGTCCCCCCAATTTTGGTATGCTGTATTTTCATTTTTATTCAACTCGTGGTAAATTCAATGATTTCCCTTGAGACATTCTCTATGACCCATAGATGATTAAGAAGTGTGTTGTTAAATGTTTGGGAATTTTCCTGTATCTTTCTGTTATTTATTTATGCTATTATTTCATTGTGGTTGGAGAACATACTCTTTATATTTCAGTTCTTTTACATTAGATTTGTTGAGTTTTTTTAGGTCCCAAGATTTGGACTTACCTGGTATATATTCCACGGGCACTTGACAAGAAGTATATTCTCGGGGAGGAGCCAAGATGGCGGAGGAGTAGGATGGGGAGACCACTTTCTCTCCTAGAAATTCATCAGAAGAATAACTGAACACAGAGCAAACTTCACAAAACAACTTCTGATCGCTAGCTGAGGTCATCAGGCGCCCAGAAAAGCAGCCCATTGTCTTCGAAAGGAGGTAGCACAAAATATAAAAGATAAAAAGTGAGACAAAAGAGCTAAGGACGGCAATCCGTCCCGGGAAGGGTCTTAATAGAGGACGTTCCCAGACACCGGGAAACCCTCGCACTGGCGGGCCTGGGAGAAGTGTTTGAATCTCGGAGTTTGAATCTGACTGGGAGGGAAACAATAAATAAAACCCACAGATTACGAGCCTAAAAGCAACTCCCAGCAGAAAAGTACCCCAGACGCCCGCATCCGCAACCAGCAAGTGGGGGCGGAATGGAGAGGAGCGGGCGGCATTACTTGGGGCAGGGTCCGGGCCTGAGTGCCCTGAGGACAATCGGAGGGAGCTTTTGTGAGTTCCCAGCTTGAACTGTGGGAGAGCAAAAGATAGAGAGAAAATTAACCGGCCCGAACACACTGCCGGCCGTTCGCAGAACAAAAGGACCGAGATTCTGGATGGTCGACATCCGCCGGGAGGGTCGCGAAGAGGCACAGGGCGCAGGCACCCGACCAGCGCGGGCGGGGACTGGGGCTGGGGACGCGGAGGGCAGAAGGCGCACGCACCGGACTGGCGCCGGCGGAATCTGAGACTGGGACCGCGGAAGGGAGTGGGCGCACGCACCCGGGGAGAGTGTGCCCATCAAGCGTCAAGCCCCTGGCTGCCTGGACCGCTCTGACGGGGAAGGCACAAAGAGCAGGCGCAGCTTTCTGTTCCGACCTTTTGCGGAACACCTGAGGGCTGGAACCGCGCACAGCGCGGGCGTACTCCATATAGAGCAGCCAGAGCCTGAGCAGTACCGGCCTCGCCCCGCAGCGCCAGCCCCGCCCTGCAGCGCGACAGAACTAGCTACCTGAATAAGAGTCCACCTCCGCCCGCCTATGTCAGGGCGAAAATGAGACCCTGAAGAGACCGGCAAACAGAAGCCAAATAAACAAAGGGAACCGCTTCAGAAGGAACTGGTGCAACAGATTAAAATCCCTGTAGGAAACACTGACCACACCACAAGGGGCCTGTAGACATCGAGAAGTGTAAGCTGGAATGAGGAGCTATCTGAAACTGAGCCGAACCCACACTGACAGCAACAGCTCCAGAGAAATTCCTAGATATATTTTTACTTTTTTTTTTTTAAGTAAGAAAAAAAAATTTTTTTTATTTTATTTTATTTTTTCTTTTTTATATTTTCTCTTTTATTTTCCTTTAAAATTCCCTATTACTCCCCCATTACTCCTTAACTTTCATTTTCATAAATTCTTACGATTTTTTTAGTTAGGGAAAAAAATTTTTTTTTCTTTTCCTCTTTTTTTTCTCTTCTTTTTTTTTCCCCTTCTCTTCTATTTTCTATTTTTCTTTTTCTCTTATTTCTTTTAAAGTCCTCTAGTACTACTCTACTGCTCCTTAAATATTCATTTTCAATACACTATAACCTTACAAAGAAGAAAGGAAAAAAAAAAGAAGAGAAGCCCTATTTTTAAAACGAACCTCATATATATTTCTAAAATTTTTGGGGGGGATGTTGTTGTTTTTGTTTTTGTTTTTAATATAGTATTTTTAGGAGTCTAACCTCTACTCTAGATTTTTAATTTTTGTCCTTCAGTATATGATATAAACTGTGAACATTTAAGAATCCAATATTCAGTTTCCATTTTTATTCAGGAGTGTGTTGATTATTCTCTCCCAATCTTGACTCTCTGTTTTCTACCTCAGAACACCTCTATTTCCTCCTTTCCCCTTCTCTTCCCAATCCAATTCTGTGAATCTTTGTGGGTGTCTGGGCTATGGACAACACTCAAGGAACAGACGACTGCGTAGATCTGTCTCTCTCCTCTGAGTCCCCCTTTTTCTCCTCCTGCTCATCTCTATTTCCCTCCTCCCTGTCCTCTTCTTCATGTAACTCTGTGAACCTCTCTGGGAGTCCCTAACGGGGGAGAATCTTTTCGCCTTTAACCTAGAAGTTTTATTAGCAGTGCTGAATAGTTGGAGAAGTCCTGAGACTACAGGAAGAATAAAACTGAAATCCAGAGGCAGGAGATTTAAGCCCAAAACCGGAGAACACCAGAAAACTCCTGACTACATGGAACTTTAAGTAATAAGAGACCGTCCAAAAACCTTCATATCTACACTGAAACCAACAACCACCCAAGAGCCAACAAGTTTTAGAGCAAGACATACCACACAAATTCCCCAGCAACGCAGGAACATAGCCCTGAAAGTCAACATACAGACTGCCCAAAGTCACACCTAACACATAGACCCATCTCAAAACTCATTATTGGGCACTCCATTGCTCTTCAAAGAGAAGAAATCAAGTTCCATGCTCCAGAACACTGACACAAGCTTCCTTAACTAGGAAACCTTGACAAGCCAACTGTCCAACCCCACCCACCGGGTAAAAACTCCACAATAAAAAGGAACCACAGACCTCCAGAATACAGAAAGCCCATTCCAGACACAGCAATCTAAACAAGATGAAAAGGCAGAGAAATACCCAACAGGTAAAGGAACATGACAAGTGCCCACCAAATCAAACAAAAGAGGAGGAGATAGGGAATCTATCTGAAAAAGAATTTAGAATAATGATAATAAAAATGATCCAAAATCTTGAAAACAAAATGGAGTTACAGATAAATAGCCTGGAGACAAAGATTGAAAAGATGCAAGAAATGTTTAATAAAGACCTAGAAAAAATAAAAGAGAATCAATTAAAAATGAATAATGCAATGAATGAGATCAAAAACACTCTGGAGGGAACCAAGAGTAGAATAACGTAGACAAAAGATAGGATAAGTGAGGTAGAAGATAGAATGGTGGAAATAAATGAAGCAGAGAGGAAAAAAGAAAAAAGGATCAAAAGAAATGAGGACAACCTCAGGGACCTCTGGGACAATGTGAAACGCCCAACATTTGAATCATAGCAGTCCCAGAAGAAGAAGACAAAAAGAAAGGCCATGAGAAAATACTCGAGGAGATAATAGCTGAAAACTTCCCTAAAATGAGGAAGGAAATAGCCACCCAAGTCCAAGAAACCCAGAGAGTCCCAAACAGGATAAACCCAAGGCGAAACACTCCACAACACATATTAATCAAATTAACAAAGATCAAACACAAAGAACAAATACTAAAAGCAGCAAGGGAGAAACAACAAATAACACACAAAGGGATTCCCATAAGGATAAGAGCTGATCTATCAATAGAAACCCTCCAGGCCAGAAAGGAATGGCAGGACATAATAAAAGTAATGAAAGAGAATAATCTACAACCTAGATTACTGTACCCAGCAAGGATCTCATTCAGATATGAAGGAGAATTCAAAAGCTTTACAGACAAGCAAAAGCTGAGAGAATTCAGCACCACCAAACCAGCTCTTCAACAAATGCTAAAGGATATTCTCTAGACAGGAAATGCAGAAAGGTTGTATAAACGTGAACCCAAAACAACAAAGTAAATGGCAATGGGACCACACCTATCAATAATTACCTTAAATGTAAATGGGTTGAATGCCCCAACCAAAAGACAAAGATTGGCTGAATGGATGCAAAAACAAGACCCCTATATATGCTGTCTACAAGAGACCCACCTCAAAACCAGAGACACATACAGACTAAAAGTGAAGGGCTGGAAAAAAATATTTCACGTAAACGGAGACCAAAAGAAAACAGGAGTCACAATACTCATATCAGATAAAATAGACTTTCAAATAAAGGATGTGAAAAGAGACAAAGAAGGACACTACATAATGATCAAAGGATCAATCCAAGAAGAAGATATAACAATTATAAATATATATGCACCCAACATAGGAGCACCGCAATATGTATGGCAAACGCTAATGAGTATGAAAGAGGAAATTAATAGTAACACAATAATAGTGGGAGACTTTAATACCCCACTCACAGCTATGGATAGATCAACTAAACAGAAAATCAACAAGGAAACACAAACCTTAAATGATACAATGTACCAGCTAGGCCTAATTGATATCTATAGGACATTTCACCCCAAAACAATCAATTTCACCTTTTTCTCAAGTGCACACGGAACCTTCTCCAGAGTAGATCACATCCTGGGCCATAAATCTGGTCTTGGAAAATTCAGAAAAATTGAAATCATTCCAGTCATCTTTTCTGACCACAGTGCAGTAAGATTAGATCTCAATTACAGGAAAAAAATTGTTAAAAATTCAAACATATGGAGGCTAAATAACACGCTTCTGAATAACCAGCAAATCATAGAAGAAATCAAAAAAGAAATCAAAATATGTATAGAAATGAATGAAAATGAAAACACAACAACCCAAAAACCTATAGGACACTGTAAAAGCAGTGCTAAGGGGAAGGTTCATAGCATTACAGGCTTACATCAAGAAACAAGAAAAAAGCCAAATAAATGACCTAACTCTACACCTAAAGCAATTAGAGAAGGAAGAAATGAAGAACCCCAGGGTCAGCAGAAGGAAAGAAATCTTAAAAATTAGGGCAGAAATAAATGCAAAAGAAACTAAAGAGACCATAGCAAAAATCAACAAAGCTAAAAGCTGGTGTTTTGAAAAAATAAACAAAATTGACAAACCATTAGCAAGACTCATTAAGAAACAAACTGAGAAGAACCAAATTAACAAAATTAGAAATGAAAAGGGTGAGATCACAACAGACAACACTGAAATCCAAAGGATCATAAGAGACTACTACCAGCAGCTCTATGCCAATAAAATGGACAACTTGGATGAAATGGACAAATTCTTAGAAAAGTATAACTTTCCAAAACTGAACCAGGAAGAAATATAAGATCTTAACAGAACCATCACAAGCAAGGAAATTGAAACTGTAATCAAAAATCTTCCAGGAAACAAAAGCCCAGACCAGATGACTTCACAGCTGAATTCTACCAAAAATTTAGAGAAGAGCTAACACCTATCTTACTCAAACTCTTCCAGAAAATTGCATAAGAAGGTAAACTTCCAAACTCATTCTATGAGGCCACCATCACCCTAATTCCAAAACCAGACAAAGATGCCACAAAAAAAGAAAACTACAGGCCAATATCACTGATGAACATAGATGCAAAAATCCTTAACAAAATTCTAGCAAACAGAATCCAACAGCATATTAAAAAAATCATACACCATGACCAAGTGGGCTTTATCCCAGGAATGCAAGGATTCTTTAATATCTGCAAGTCAATTAATGTAATGCACCACATTAACAAATTGAAAGATAAAAACCATATGATTGTCTCAATAGATGCAGAGAAAGCCTTTGAGAAAATTCAACACTCATTTATGATTAAAACTCTCCAGAAAGCAGGAGTAGAGGGAACATACCTCAACATAATAAAAGCTATATATGACAAACCCACAGAAAGCATCACCCTCAATGGTGAAAAATTGAAAGCATTTCCCTTGAAATCAGGAACAAGACAAGGGTGCCCACTCTCACCACTACTATTCAACATAGTTTTGGAAGTGTTGGCCACAGCGATCAGAGCAGAAAAAGAACTAAAAGGAATCCAGATAGGAAAAGAAGAAGTGAAACTCTCGCTGTTTGCAGATGACATGATCCTCTATATAGAAAGCCCTAAAGACTCTTCCAGAAAATTACTAGAGCTAATCAATGAATATAGTAAAGTTGCAGGTTACAAAATTAACACACAGAAATCCCTTGCATTCCTATGTACTAACAATGAAAAAACAGAAAGAGAAATTAAGGAAACAATACCATTCACCATTGCAACAAAAAGAATAAAGTACTTAGGAGTATATCTACCTAAAGAAACAAAAGACCTATACATAGAAAACTATAAAACACTGATGAAAGAAATCAAAGAGGTCACAAACAGATGGAGAAACATACCGTGTTCATGGATTGGAAGAATCAATATTGTCAAAATGGCTATTCTACCCAAAGCAATCTATAGATTCAATGCAATCCCTATCAAGCTACCAACGGTATTTTTCACAGAACTAGAACAAATAATTTCACAATTTGTATGGAAATACAAAAAACCTCGAAAAGCCAAAGTAATCTTGAGAAAGAAGAATGGAACTGGAGGAATCAACCTGCCTGACTTCAGACTCTACTACAAAGCCACAGTCATCAAGACAGTATGGTACTGGCACAAAGACAGAAATATAGATCAATGGAACAGAATAGAAATCCCAGAGATAAATCCACGAACCTATGGACACCTTATCTTTGACAAAGGAGGCAAGGATATACAATGGAAAAAAGGCAACCTCTTTAACAAGTGGTGCTGGGAAAACTGGTTAACCACTTGCGAAAGAATGAAACTAGAACACTTTCTAACACCATACACAAAAATAAACTCAAAATGGATTAAAGATCTAAATGTAAGACCAGAAACTATAAAACTCCTAGAGGAGAACATAGGCAAAACACTCTCCGACATAAATCTCAGCGGGGTCCTCTATGACCCACCTCCCAGAATATTGGAAATAAAAGCAAAACTAAACAAATGGGACCTAATGAAACTTAAAAGCTTCTGCACTACAAAGGAAACTATAAGTAAGGTGAAAAGACAGCCCTCAGATTGGGAGAAAATAATAGCAAATGCAGAAACAGACAAAGGATTAATCTCAACAATATACAAGCAACTCCTGCACCTCAATTCCAGAAAAATAAATGACCCAATCAAAAAATGGGCCAAAGAACTGAACAGACATTTCTCCGAAGAAGACATACAGATGGCTAACAAACACATGAAAAGATGCTCAACATCACTCATTATTAGAGAAATGCAAATCAAAACCACAATGAGGTACCATTACACACCAGTCAGAATGGCTGCTATCCAAAAGTCTACAAGCAATAAATGCTGGAGAGGTGTGGAGAAAAGGGAACCCTCTTACACTGTTGGTGGGAATGCAAACTAGTACAGCCACTATGGAAAACAGTGTGGAGATTTCTTTAAAAACTGGAAATAGAACTGCCATATGACCCAGCAATCCCACTTCTGGGCATACACACCGAGGAAACCAGATCTGAAAGAGACACGTGCACCCCAATGTTCATCGCAGCACTGTTTATAATAGCCAGGACATGGAAGCAGCCTAGATGCCCACCAGCAGATGAATGGATAAGGAAGCTGTGGTACATATACACCATGGAATATTACTCAGCCATTAAAAAGAATTCATTTGAATCAGTTCTAATGAGATGGATGAAACTGGAGCCCATTATACAGAGTGAAGTAAGCCAGAAAAATAAAGAACATTACAGCATACTAACACATATATATGGAATTTAGAAAGATGGTAATGATAACCCTATATGCAAAACAGAAAAAGTGACACAACAGTACAGAACAGACTTTTGAACTCTATGGGAGAAGGTGAGGGTGGGATGTTTCAGAAGAACAGCATGTATATTATCTATTGTGAAACAGATCACTAGCCCACGTGAGATGCATGAGACGAGTGCTCGCGCCTGGTCCACTTGGAGGACACAGAGGAGTCGGGTGAAGAGGGAGGTGGGAGAGGGGATCGGGATGGGGAATACATATAACTCTATGGCTGATTCGTGTCAATGTATGTCAAAACCCACTGAAATGTTGTGAAGTAATTGGCCTCCAACTAATAAAATAAAATTTAAAAAAAAAAAAATAAATAAATAAAAACTTTAAACTTAAAAAAAAAAAAAAAAAAGAAGTATATTCTCCTCTGGTTGGGTGGAGTGTTCTATAGCTGATAATTAAATCCTACTGGTTAATGGTGTTATTGAGTTCTATATATCTGCTGATTTTCTGGCAAGTTATTCTACCGGTTGTTGAGAGAGGAATATTGAAGTATTGAACTATATTTCTAGATTTGTCTCTTTTCTTTTTAGTTTTAATTTTTGTTCCACTTATTTTTCAGCTCTGTTAGTTGGTACATATACATTTAGGATTACTATTTCTTCTCAGTAAATTATCCTCTTCATCAGTCGATAATGTTTCTGTCTCTGGTTATTTTCTTTGTTCAGGAGTCTGTCTACTTTATCTGATGTTAATATAGCCATTACACTTTCCTTTGATTAATGTTTGCATAATACATTTTTTTCCATCCTTTCCATGTCTTATTTGAAATGAATTTCTCCAGGCAGTCATAGTTGGGTCGTGTTTCTTAACCCACTTTTTGTCTGAGCTGTTTTGTCACTGGTGTGTTCAGACCAACTTCTGTGTCTTAGTTTCTGTGTGTAGATCACTTGTTTTTAATGTCTTGATATTTTAGGGCTTAGACTTCCATTTTATTTGATTTTTTTTTCTGCACTTTTTTTTTGTCCCCTATGTTTTTCCTTCTAACCTCCTGTGAGTTATTCAACATTTTCTAGGATTACACTTCATTTTTCTGCAGTGTTTAGTGGGTGTATGTGTGTGTGTGTGTGTTAGTTGCTCAGTTGTGTCTGACTCTTTGCGACCTCATGGACTGTAGTCTACCGGAATTCTCTAAACAAGAATACTGGAGTGCATAGCCATTCTCTTCTCCAGGGAATCGTGTCAACCCAGGGACTGAACCCGAGTCTCCCGCATTGTAGGAAGATTCTTTTATGGTCTGAGTGACAAGAGAAGCTCCTGTAGCATGTCAGTCAGTTCAGTTCAGTTGCTCAGTCATGTCCGACTCTTTGCGACCCAATGAATCACAGGACACCAGGTCTCCCCGTCCATCACCAACTCCTGGAGTTTACTCAAACTCATGTCCATTGAGTTGGTGATACCATCCAGCCATCTCATCCTCTGTCGTCCCCTTCTCTTCCTGCCCCCAATCCCTCCCAGCATCAGGGTCTCTTCCAATGAGTCAACTCTTAACACGAGGTGGCCAAAGGATTGGAGTTTCAGCTTCAGCATCAGTCCTTCCAATGAACACCCAGGACTGATTTCCATTAGGATGAACTGGTTGGATCCAAGTCCATCCTTGCAGTCCAAAACACTCTCAAGAGTCTTCTCCAACACCACAGTTCAAAAGCATCAATTCTTTGGTGCTCAGCTTTCTTCACAGTCTAACTCACACATCCATACATGACCACTGGAAAAACCATAGCCTTGACTAGACGAACCTTTGTTGGCAAAGTAATGTCTCTGCTTTTTAATATATCTAGGTTGGTCATAACTTTCCTTCCAAGGAGTAAGCATCTTTTAATTTCATGGCTGCCTATAGCATTTAGATGTGTCTTATTGTATAGCTGTTTTTATATGGTTGCTCCAGTTATTGCAGTTACATAACACAGTGTATTGGTAATATTATTTTACCTATTTGAATGTAATGTATAAGTATTGCCTCCCTTTACACTTATTTATTCTCCCCATTCATAAAATAATTTTCTTTAGTATTTCCTCCATGTGTGTCTAGAGCCTCATTAGACAGTGTTATAATTTTTCCCACATATATAATTGTATTATTATATATATGTTATTATATAACACATTTAATATGCTATAAAATATTTCCACCAAATATAATTTAGGAAATTCAAGAGGAAAAGTCTATTGTATTTATCCATATTTTTGCTTATTGTATTTTTTATTCCCTCTTGTTGTTTCAAGACTCCTTCCTTTATAATTTTACTTCTGTTTATAGAGCTTCCTTTAGACATAATTTTAGGATAGGTCTTCTGGTGACCACTTTTCTTCATTTTCCTTCAACTGAGAATGTCTGAATTTCACCTTTTTTAGTGAAGGCCTCTGGATTAATGGCTCTTCTCTTTATGCAGTTGAAATATATTGGATTATTTCCTTCTCACTCAGTTAAATCTGGAAACAAAAAATTGTAACACTGTGATTTTATGTTTCATTCTAAAAATTATTTTGTATCCAACACTTAAAAGTTGAAGGATAGCTGACTGATAATGTTATGCTAATTTCTTCTGTAGAGCAAAGTGACTCAGTTATACATATATAGACTTTTTTTTTCTTTTCTTTTCCATTATTATTTACCCCTGGATATTGAATATAGTTCCCTGTGCTATACAGTAACACAGGAAATTTTTAACTCAAAATTCTGTTTTTTTTTTAAATGCCAAATAGTTCAAGGCTGACAACATATGAATCCTCTTCTGTACATAATCATAATGCTTTGAAATTCAACCACAGAAGGGCAGTAAAAAGGTGGGGCATGTTAATGAAAAGTGAACTTCTCTGTAGTTCTCTATTTGGCTTCTGGAGGGCCCTGCTGCCTAAATTGGAAATTGCTTTTCTGTGAAGGATCAAAAGAACCTCACAAAACCCTAGGGTTTAAAGAGATATTCTGACCATTTTTTACACAGTGAGATGTAAAGCATCTCAGACACCAGAGACAGGCATTTTGTTAAGACAGCTTCTCTTCCTAACAACCTCCGTACAATCTCCATCAGAAGAAATATATATCCTTTGTCATTCTTAACTTCAGAGAAACCTGGGTTCAAGTCAGCCAGTCTTCAAACTTGTTTGTGGGGAACCTGTTAGAAAGGAGCTCACTGCCTCTTCCCTGCTCCACTATTACCTTGGTGTTCACCTTGATGCTTGAGATGCTCCTGTTTCTGAGTGAGCATTACTCAGTTTTACTCCTTTGCCCACACATGGAATATTGCTGCATGTTGAATAGAGACTTTTGTTTTAGTTGAGTTCACTGATTCAGCACTGATGTCTCAGCAGGAGCTGGAGCCCAGTCAGTGACCCAGCCTGATGATCACATCACTGTCTCTGAAGGAGCCCGTCTGGAGCTGAAGTGCAACTACTCATCTTCTCTTTCACCATACCTCCTCTGGTACGTGCAGTACCCGGACCAAGGACTCCAGCTTCTTCTGAAGTACGTGTCTGGAGACAATCTTGTTTCAGGCACCAAAGGTTTTGAGACTGAACTTAGGAGGAGTGAGAAGTCCTTCCACCTGAGGACAATACCAGCTCATTGGAAAGACTCGGCCAAGTCCTTCTGTGCTCTGAGTGACACAGTGCCTGGGGCTGCAGGAGGAGCTGAACACAAACCTCCTGGACCCTGTAGCTCAGTCTTTGTTATATTAGGAGGTTGGCATGTTCTGTGAAGGCAAACAGCACAGATAATACAGAATCCTGAAAGTGTTTGGTTCCCATGGGCTTCTTAGATTTTTCTCTTCTTCATTTTTTCTTGTCTTTTCCATTATTTTTTCTTTATCATTTTTCAAAGGAAAGACTTCTGTTTTCTGAAATTTGGCATTTTTCTCCTCTAGAATCAGAATTTTAGGTAAAATGAGGTCATAGAATTTTCAACAAGCTGGAGAAAGCTACTTACTGCTGGGTCATTTGCAATAGTGATGGGCTGAGATATAATAGCTTGAGATTGGACATGTGAGTTGATATTACACAAGTCAGAGAACTTGCTTTACAATATTAATCTCATCTCTCAAGCAAACAAAAAACTTAAGACAATGCCTTATTTCTAAGTGCATTATCTCCAGACTATTTTGCTAGTATCCTAAGAAGCTTCTTTCCTTAAAGGATTTCAACTCTTTGACTAAAGCATTTGGGACTGGTTGAGCTAATTACTGTTGGCACTTAAGGATGTATATGGGTGACCTTTACAAACACAATATAGTGTGAAGCAAAAAAAGTTCTCCTTTATTCATCAGTCTCCATTAATAGGCTTCCCAGGTGGTGCAGTGGTAAAGAATCTGCCTGCTAATGCAGGAGACAAAAGGGCATCCGCCCTCATGAGCAGGAAGATGAGGAGTGCAGTGAAGAGGTGGTTAACTCATTCATATGGGGCAGTTCTTCTGGGTCTGTGTTTATCTTTGGCCAGATATCTCTCTCCTTTCCCCACAGCAGACCTGGTTTAGGACACTCCTGAAAGATGCATGTGCATCATTTTGCCAAGATGGATTCCAGCACAGAGCTTTGTGGGATGCTTGGCATCATGTTATGAGGCGGTGTCACCTCCTTTTTGAGCTCTAAGCAGTCTTTCTGTGCCTGCGCAGTTTTCCTTGCCCTCTTGACCTCAGAAGTGGTCACTTTTTTACTATAGCAGAACTCAGCTCCTGCCGTTAATTATCTTGGTTACTGAGACTAATTAGCATGACAGGCTAATGAATCTGAGAGATGAGGTGTGGGGGCAAGGAGTTTATTCGGAAAGCTGGCTGACCAAGAAGATGGCAGGCTAATGTCTCAAAATAGCCATCTTGTCTGGGTCTGGATGCCAGGTTCTTTTACAGAACAGGGTAGGGGAAGGTGAGGAAACAAATTAAAAAGGCAAAATTAATCTTGTAAACATCTCCTAGAATGGCAAGCCTCAGGCTGGGGATGTATTAATTTCTCCTTTCCTACCATCCACAAGTGGACAGGTCCTGAACAAAAGCCCTTTAGCAGTCAGGCAGAGGGGCTGATTCTCTGAGGCAGCCCATTATGTATGATTATAATAACAAAAGCAATGAAAAGCAAGTCAAAGGAACAGTTTCAACAGGTAGAATTGGTTCTTCCCTCAGTATTTGGAATGTGTAGAGAAAACAAAGCTTGGATTTTACTCTGCTTGACAAATAGCAGCTGTCTAGCCCAGGGGCCCATCTACCTCCTACCTCCAAAATTCATTCTGAGTTTTCATGTGCTCAGTCACTCAGTCGAGTCTTACTCTTTGCCATCCCATAGACTATAGCCGACCAGGCTCCCCTGGCCATAGGATTTTCCAAGCAAGAATACTGGAGCTGATTGCCACTTCCTTCTCCAGGGGAACTTCTGGGCCCAGAGATTGAACCCCCATCTCCTTCATCCCCTGCATTGGCAAGTATATTCTTTACTGCTCCATCCCCTGGAAAACTCTCAAATGGGGGTTAGTAATAATAGAGGAGAATAATTTTGTGTGAAGAAAAGCTAAATCATTATCAGCATATAAGAAGCATGCTTTTTGATGAATATTCCTTTCAATTAATAGCTCTGTCTTATTCCCTGATTCAAGCACTAGACGTTTATGGCCATAATGCAAAATATCTATATTTACATTGATTGTTATTATCTATATCTATGTCATTATCTTTTTCCATAGCTCTCAGGAAAGTCCCCTGGGTCAAAAAGGGAGTCATAAATAGAAGGTAAGATGGAAAATTTTGAAGTATAGATACTAGCTTTTTCTGATTCTTTTCCACATTTATTGCCTAAGATTTATTTATTAATATATATCAGTAGAAAATAGGAACTTCCATTTCACAAGTTCAAAATTATGTATAAGACATTGAATGTCACCTTTTTCCTCCACTCTCACCCTTCTTAACCTGTTCAGTTGAGACCAGAGGGTGGGGCTTCCTGTCACAGAGTGTCCGCTGAGCAGGGTTTGTTGGCTTAGCTGATTGGTTGCAGGAGCTGAAACATCCAGACAAGTCATGACACTCACCACCCAGGGTTTGCTATGTATCTTGTGAATGTTTTCCAGCAACAAGGCAAAGCGTCATGAAAAGGCTAGTGGACACTGTACTGGGGCTTTTGTTTGCCCAGGTTTGCTGTGAGTTGGGGTTGCCCCACAGGGGAATCTGAAGGAATGAGCAGCTTCTCTTTTGTTGAAGGAGGAAGAGGAGCTGACAAGTCCTGCAGAGTTTCTATCCTTATCATTTATAGGGTTGGGGGTATACTTTCTGGGTTTTGCAGGAGCTCTGTGACCCTCTCCTGTGACTGTTTCTCTTTCCTCATCAGGTGTGCGAGGAATGGATGTGGCGCAGAATCCCCCAGCCCTGAGTCTCCAGGAGGGAGCCAGCTCTACTCTGTGGTGTAATTTCTCCACTTTCCCAGACAGTGTGCAGTGGTATCTTCAGAACCCCAGGGGCCACCTCACCCACCTGTTTTCCGTTCCTTCAGGGACAAGGCAGGATGGAAGATTAAATGCCACCACAGTCCCCAAAGAACGCCACAGCTCTCTGCACATTTCCTCTTTGCGGACCACAGACTCGGGCACTTACTTCTGTGCTGCACAGCACGGTGCTCCCCAGGCACCTGCAGCCTCTACATGAACCCTCCTGGGGCTCAGCCCCTCCTCCAGCCTCAGTCACACTGTGGGCCCTAAAGGGCATTTGCAGTGCTTCATGTTACTCACCTGCATCAGGACAGTTTTAACCACAGACACTGTTTGGACTACAGATTACGGACTTTGGTCTTTATCTTTCCTTCTCAACATGTATCTCCTTCTGGACTAGAAACTTCGAACTGGGAACAAGCAGAGTAGTTGATACGAGGACACAATTAAAATAAATATTTAACCACAGTTTCCCAGGTTGCTCAGTGATAAAGAATTTGTTTACCAATGCAGGAAATGCAGGAGACATGGGTTCAATCCCTGGGTGGGGCAGATCCTCTGGAGGAGGAAATGGTAACCCATTCCAGTATTCTTGGGAAATACTGAGAGATCTCATGGACAGAGGAGCCTGGCAGGCTAACAGTCCATGGGGTCTCAAAGAGTTGGACATGACTGAGTGACAGAGCAGGCATGCTGAACTCAAAAATGTTAAAAAGTGAAAGGAATTAAATGAAATCACTCCAATAAAGATATTATGCAGCTTAGTCGCCTTCTCCAGAATGTTCAAGTCTGCCTCACCATGAAGTGTTCCAACAGACAACTGCAAATATTTACATGCCATCCTACTACTGTGGAAAGCAAACAAAAAATGTTTGCTCAATATTTAATATGAACTTGATAAGATAAAACAAATGAATTCTCTTATAGTTCTGGGTTGAAGAAATATGAAATCAATTTTGCTTGGCTGGCTGGTAGGTTTCCTCTAGAGGCTTTAAGGAAAAATCCATTTCCTTGCATTTTTCTAGCTTCTGGAGGTCACTTGGAATCCTTGGGTCATAGCCCTTCCTTGAATCGCTGTAATCTCTTCTACCACCTCAGCTCCTTTCTCTTCTGGAGTCAAATACTCTTCTGCTTCTAAGGTGTAGGAAATTAGTAAATAAACAGAAACTCATTTAAATAGAGTTGGGAGACAGGGGGAACTCTCATACCCTGTGAAGATAACAGGATTAAAGGGCAGAAGAAAGATGCCACCTCTTTTCCAGGCAAACACTGGGCCAGTGAAAAGCCCTGGACTCTGTTTACTTTGTGTGTGTGTGCGTGTGTGTGTGTGTGTGTTTGTGTTTGTGTGTGAGTGTGTGTGTGTTTATGTTTGTGTGTGTGAGTGTATGTGTGTTTGTGTTTGTATGTGTGTTTGTGTTTGTGTGTGTGTGTGTGTGTGAGTGTGTGTGTGTGAGTGTGTGTGTGTGTAGGGGCTTCTCTTGTTGAGGAGCACTGTCTCTAGAGAGCGTGGGCTCCGTAGTTGCAGCACATGGGCTCTCCAGTTATGGCACATGAGCTTAGTTGCCTGGTGGCATGTGGGATTTTAGGTCCCTACCAGGGATTGAACCACATCCCCTGCATTGAAAGGCAGATTCTTAAGCAGTGGACCACCAGGGACATCACAATGTAAACAAATGTAAACGTCTGTTTACAGTAGCCCTCCCAACTTCCTTTTCTTCTCTATAAGATCGTTCTTCTCTTGTCCTGTGGGGACTTGCATGAGGCTTGCCGTGGTTGCAGACCCCAAGTTGCAATCCTTTGCTGATCCCAGCTAAACTCATCTTTATAGAGAAATACCTGATAGTCTTTTTTTTTCATCAGCAAAGAATGCATGGTTATGTATAGGACCTACCCAGATAATCCAGAATAATTTGTATTGAGAGAGTCAATTCCTAGGCAGCTTGATAAGAAGTCCAAGAGTCCCCAAGGAGAGAGGTGTCTGGAATTCTCAAGGAGGAAGACAGGACAAACTTTTTCCCCTCTACATTCCTTAGGATTGTATAACAATAATGTGTCCTGCTTGAGGACAGTCTCTGGAAAAAATCTTCTGGCTGATCCTGTTATCTTAAAGTGTAAATTATGGGAGTAGGTCCAGTGAGGTCTTTACAGCCTCCAGACATTCTTTTGATTCACTGTAATAACTAGAGAGTATATAACTCCATGGCTAACACTAGCAAGGGTGTACTCTTTCTGCCTCCTTCTGATGCCTATGTCAGAAGCTTTCTCTATCTCCTTTATACTTTAATAAAACTTTATTACACAAAAGCTCCAAGCAATCAAGCCTCGTCTCTGGCCCCAGATTGAATACTTCTCCTTCGGAGGCCAAGAATCCTGGCGTCTTTGCGTGGTTCGGCAACAACTTTTCAGTATCAAGATCCTTCAACTAATCCTACTCCCAAAGTCTACTTTGCCACATTTTTATCTACTTAAAACTTTTAAAATTGAAACATAGTTGACTTACAATACTATATTAGTTTCAGATGTACAGGATAGTCATTTGATATTTTTGATAAATTACATACCATATGAAATTATTATAAAATATTGGTCATATTTCCTTTGGTGTACATTACAAACTTATGATTTATTTTATAACAGAGTGTGCACCGCTTAATTCCTTTCACCTATTTCACTCCTATGCTCACTCCTCTCCCATCCAGTGACCACTAGTTGCTTCATTATGTCTGTCAGTCTGTTTCTGTTTTGTTAAATTTGTTTTTCTGATTCCGCATATATGTATTAAAACATGCAGTTTATTTGTCTCACTCTGACTTATTTCAATAAGTATAATACCCTCTGGGTCTATCCGTGTTGTCCCAAATGGCAAGATTTTACTTTTTTATGGTAATATTTCACTATTTATATCTATATTGATCTATCTATCTATCTATCATCTAGATCTTCTTTATCCATTCATCTATGATATGAATGAACACTGAGATGTCTTCCATATCTTGACTATTGTAAATAATGTTTCCGTGAACATTGGGGTGCCTATATATTTTTGAACTAGCTCTTTTGTTTTCTTTGGACAAATACCCAGGAGTGGAAGTTCTGTATCTTGTAGTAGTTCTATTTTTTTTTTAATTGTCAGTCAATTTGCTGTTATCTTTCCCACCACAACCACTAAAACCAGATAGGATCCTATTCGCTATCTCTTTCCCCCCGAAGGTGCTACCTCCTTTCTAAGCAATTGAGGAAGGATAAGACTTCAGGTTGCAGACATCATTTCATTTTTAATCTGGGGAGGGCAGAGCAGGGAGAATCTCCATACTGTTTTCCACAGAGGCTGCACCAATTTATATTACTACCAACAGTGCACAAAGATTCCCTGTTCTCCACATCCTCACCAACCCTTGCTATTTCTTGCCTTTTTGATGACAGCCCTAGTAAGGTGATTTGCTCATTTGTTGTTCTCATTTGCATTTTACTGATGACTAAAGCTATTGAGCATTTTTCATGTGCCTGTTGGCCATCTGTATGCCTCTTTTGGTAAAATGCCTATACAGGTCCTCTGCCTAATTTAAAATAAGATCATGTTTTTGATATTAAATGTATAAGTTCTTTATATATTTTGGATATTAAATCCTTGTTGACATGTTGTTTGCAAATATCTTTTCCTTTTCTTTGTGTTAATAGTTTTCGTCTCTGTGCAAGAGTTTAGTTTGATTAGAAAAAAATATTATAAAGATGAATGTCACAGAGCATACTGTCTATATTTTCTTTTAGGGGTTTTATGATTTCAGCTCTTACATTTTAGTCTTTAAAACATTTTGAGTTATATTTATTCATGCTGTGAGAAAAATTTCTAGTTTCATTCTTTTACATGTAGCTGTTCAGTTTGCTCAAAAACTACTTATTGAAGAATCTGTCTTTCCCCCCACTGTATATTCTTGCCTCTTTTGTCATAGATTGATTGATCATAGGTGCATGGGTTTATTTTGGTTCTATTTTGTCCCATTTATTTATGTCTGTTTTTGTGCCAGTACCATACAGTTTTGGATTACTATGACTGTGTAGCATATTTTCATATCAGAGAGTGTATTTTCAACTTTGCTCTTTTTTCTCAAAATTGCTTCAGCTGTTGAGGTCTTCTGTGGTTCCATACAAATTTTAAGATTATTTTTTCTAGTTCTGTGAAAAATGCCATGGGTAATTTGATGAGGATTGCATTGAATCTGTAGATTGCTTTGGGTGTATAGATATTTTAGCAATATTAACTTTTCCAGTCCTTGGAGATGAGATATCTTTCTATTTATTTTTATTGTCTTAAATTATTTTCATCAATTCTCAAAATAATTCTCAAAATACAGATCTTTCAATTCCTTTGTTGAAATTATTGCTAATTATTTTATTCTCTTAGATTCAACTGTAAATTGGATGTTCTATTAAAATTTTTTCATATAATTCATTATTAGCATATAGAAATGCAAAAGATTTCTATATGTTAATTTTGTACCCTGCACCTTTACCGAGCTTTAGTTTCATTTATTTATCCTAGTGGCTTTTTGATGGTACTTTACAATTTTCTATACACAACATCATGTCATTTGCAAATAGTGGCAGTTTCTTTCTTCAAATTTGGATGCCTTCTCTTTCTTTTTCATATCTGATTGCTATGGCTAGCACTTCCAGTACTATGTTAAATAGAAGTGGTGAGATTTGCAGACTCGTCTTGTTTAAGGTCTTAGAGAAAAAGCTTTTATTTTTTTAAAACAACTGATTGTGATGTTAGCTGTTGGTTGTCATAAATAACCTTCATTATTTTGAGGTACATTTTCCCCATATCAAGTTTATTGAGAGCTTTTATCAAGAGCAGATATTGAATTTTGTCAAATGATTTTTCTGCATCTACTAAATAATTATGTGGCTTTTATCTTTCATTCTGTTGTTGTGGTATATCACATTGATTGATCTGAGGATACTGAATCATCCTTGCATACCTGGAATAAATCCTAGATGATCATGATGTATGATTACAAAGGATTTTTTAGAATAGTTCTAGTTCACTTGCTTATTGTTTCATTCTGTTGGGGTCTTAAATATTTCTGTACAGTTACTGTCTCAATAATAGATTCAATAAATAATGCAAAGACAAAAACAAGCTAAACTCATGTCATCAGTGTTCAAACAAACAAACAAAAAAAGACAGCAGTATTAAGTGTGGATAATATATATATTATCCACAATATATAACACAATTTTCTGATTTAGAATCTATTTAAAGACATGGTCTCTTCAGTATAAAGGGCTCTTCTTGATTTGCTGTTGACATTATGGGAAGAAAGACAGCTCCATGGATAAGGAAGCTGTGGTACATAGACACCATGGGATATTACTCAGCCGTTAAAAAGAATTCATTTGAATCAGTTCTAATGAGATGGATGAAACTGGAGCCCATTATACAGAGTGAAGTAAGCCAGAAAGATAAAGAACATTACAGCATACTACCACATATATATGGAATTTAGAAAGATGGTAACGATAACCCTATATGCAAAACAGAAAAAGAGACACAGAAGTACAGAACAAACTTTTGAACTCTATGGGAGAAGGTGAGGGTGGGATGTTTTGAAAGAACAGCACGTATATTATCTATGGTGAAACAGATCACCAGCCCAGGTGGGATGCATGAGACAAGTACTCGGGCCTGGTGCACTGGAAAGACCCAGAGGAATCGGGTGGAGAGGGAGGTGGGAGGGGGGATTGGGATGGGGAATACGTCTAACTCTATGGCTGATTCATATCAATGTATGACAAAACCCACTGAAATGTCGTGAAGTAATTAGCCTGCAACTAATTTAAAAAAAAAAAAAAAAGTGACTGGAGTTCCCAACTAAAAAAAGAAAAAAGAAAGACCGTTCCTTACACTAACTCAGTCTGAGGATCAATATTTCAACAAGGTAAAATCTCCTTCTGTCTCAAGAAATCACTGATTCAAGATGAAGACTTGGTTACATATTTCAGTGCTCTGATTGATGTTCATAGGTGGTGAACATGAATTTTTAAGAAGCTATATACATTTTTTCAGTGTAACTTCTTTCTATGGCCACAAAGGGGCAATGCTGCTTCAGAGATTACTGTAATGCTTGTCCCAGATACACATATTCTTCAAGTAGCCAGAAAGGATCCCTTAAAAATCTACTAAAGTTTTATCTCCTATTATGGTTCCGTTTACATCTATTAATCATGTATGAAGGTATGTATGCTTCTATCTATCCATCCATCTACCTAAGTAGTATCTATGTATATTGTAGTCTAATAGCTTGAAAATATGGCTTTGAAAATCAACACTTCTCTGAATAATACATGTTGTCCTCAAGGATATGGCCACATTTAACTTCTCTAATATAAATGTATACCACACTTAGTTAATTTGTGCCTAGAGTTCATGTCCTTCGTCTTTATGGGAAATGTAATAGTGGTCTAAGTTCCATTTCAAGTATCACCTCCATTAACACTGTTATCTGGCTGAGTTGAGAAGAAGAGTTTATTACTTTTTTCTTTTTCATATCTTAGAGATACACATTTCTCCTTAGTAGCTTTTATCTGATTGTACTTGAGTATTAGGCTTCAGTTGACTGAAGATGGGAATTGTCTTTCCTTCTTGAGACCCAAGTATTGAATATTAAGTAGTCACTTAGCAGCACTCATTAAATATATATTGAGATGCATTCATGAATGAATAAATGAAAAACATGAAAAAGAAAACATATCAGAAGTCTAACAAACAATAAAAGTTCCCCTTAGAACGATGGGATAGATGGGATTAGACTGAGGAATGAGAACATTTATTATCTCTCCTGTTGGACTGTAATGATGTTTTCTTTGATTGAATTTGAGATGACATCAAATACAGAGACAAAATTCTACACTTCAAAAATATGTGCTCCTTAATTATTTTAACTTTACAAATAGATGGGAAACAGTGGAAACAGTGGCAGACTTTATTTTTTGGGCTTCCAAATCACTGCAAATGGTGACTGCAGCCATGAAATTAAAATATGCTTACTCCTTGGAAGGAAAGATATGATCAACCTAGAGAGCAAATTAAAAAGCAAAGACATTACTTTGCCAACAAAGGTCTGTCTAGTCAAGGCTAGGGTTTTTCCAGTGGTCAGAGCCGAAGAATTGATGCTTTTGAACTGTGGTGTTGGAAAAGACTCTTGAGAGTCCCTTGGAGTACAAAGAGATCCAACCAGTCCATTCTAAAGGGAATCAGTCCTGAATATTCATTGGAAGGACTGATGTTGAAGCTGAAACTCCAATACTTTGGCCACCTGATGTGAAGAATGGACTCATTTGAAAAGACCCTGATGCTGGGAAAGATTGAAGGCAGAAGGAGAAGGAGATAACAAAGGATGAGGTGGTTGGATGGTATCACTGACTCAATGGACATGAGTTTGAGTGAACTCCAGAAGTTGGTGATGGACAGGGAAGTCTGGTGTGCTGCAGTCCATGGGGGCTCAGTGAGTTGGACATGACTGAGTGACTGAACTGATAGCTTCAATAGACTTTAATTTGTATTTGTAACTAAGAAAAAGAGAAATGCTCATCTTGTAATTTCATGGAAGTCCCTCTCTTCTCTATTGTAAAATAATGTAAACCCTGTTAAGATGTCAAGTTGTCCTGATCCATGATTTTTAACCTTCTTGGAAATGTGAAGGAAAAGAAGATGAGGAATAGGGGAGAGAAATTCTAAACTAATCATATTCCATGTGTAAGGAGGGGATTTCTGCTTTTCAATGAAAGTAATTTTGAGCAAGTCTAAGATAGAGAAAATTGGAAAGTGCTTGCTTTGAAAAAAAAAAAAAGTTTAATTGAAAGTACTTGTGAGAAGGTGGGGCCTCTTGTAAGAATTAAAGCTGATGTGAATCTTAAGTCAGAGTTCTAGCTGGCTGAGGAGACCAGAAGAAGAACCTGAGCTGTCATTGAACTTTGGTGCCAGGACCAATGGACAAGATACTGGAAGCATCATTCTTAATTCTGTGTCTTCAAGTAGACTGTGAGTTATGATGGAGAAACCCTAGGATATCTCATTAATTTGGGGGAGTGAGAAAATTGGAGTATGGACAAATTCATGCAAATAGAAACTTTAAGAAGGAAATATCAGTTTGTGGACCTCATGACTTTTTATCTTTTTAAGCAGGGGTGAGTGGACAACAGAAGGGAAAACGTGATCAAGAGCAGGTGAAACAGAGCCCTCAATCTTTGATAGTCCAGGAAGGAAAGATTTCCATTCTGAACTGTAGTTATGAGAAGAGTGCATTTGACTACTTCCCATGGTACCGGCAATATCCTGGTAAAGGCCCTGCACTCTTGATAGCCATACGTTCAGTTGTGAATAAAATGGAAGATGGAAGACCCACAGTTTTCCTCAATAAGAGTGCCAAACAGCTCTCATTGCACATCGCAACTTCCCAGCCGGGAGACTCAGCCACCTACTTCTGTGCAGCAAGTGCACGGTGCTCCCCAGCCACCTGCAGCCTGTGCCCAAACCTGCAGCTGAGGCTCCAGACACATCCTGAAGTGCAGATGAAATATACACACAGACACACACCATTTGTTTGTGCATTAAAAGTTTTAATATAAGAAAACTGAGATTATACAGAATTTATTCTTTCACCAAAATGGAATTGATATAGAAAATCAGTTGTGAAAAGATACCTCTAAAAAATCCCAAACATTTGGAATTTTGGCACTAAATTTACAACAAGTCATATGTGTGTTTAAGAAGCAATTACAATGACTATTAGAAAGTATTTGAAAGAACATGCAGAGAGAACACAAACATATACATATGTATAAGGCACAGCTAAAATAATACATAGAAGGAAATTTATCTTTTTTAAGTACTTTGTAAAGTGCTGCACTCAATATGCCAGCAAATTTGGAAAACTCACCAGTGACCACAGGACTGGAAAAAGCCATTTTCATTCCAATCCCAAAGAAAGGCAATGCCAAAGATTGCTCAAACTACCACACAATTGCACTCATCTCATATGCTGGTAAAGTAATGCTTAAAATTCTCCAAGGCAGGCTTCAGCAATACATGAACTGTGAACTTCCAGATTTTTCGAACTGGTTTTCGAAAAGGTAGAGGAACCAGAGATCAAATTGCCAGCATCCACTGGATCATCAAAAAAGCAAGAGTTCCAGAAAAACATCTATTTCTGCTTTATTGACTATGCCAAAGCCTTTGACTGTGTGGATCACAATAAACTCTGGAAAATTCTGAAAGAGATGGGAATACCAGACCACCTGACCTGCCTCTTGAGAAACCTGTATGCAGGTCAGGAAGCAACAGTTAGAACTGGACATGGAACTACAGACTGGTCCCAAATAGGAAAAGGAGTACGTCAAGGCTGTATATTGTCACCCTGCTTATTTAGCTTATGTGCAGAGTATATCATGAGAAACGCTGGGCTGGAGGAAGCACAAGCTGGAATCAAGATTGCCAGGGGAAATATCAACAACCTCAGATATGCAGATGATACCACCCTTATGGCAGAAAGTGAAGAAGAACTAAAAAGCCTCTTGATGAAAATGAAAGAGGAGAGTGAAAAAGTTGGCTTAAAGCTCAACATTCAGAAAACTAAAATCATGGCATCTGGTCCCATCACCTCATGGAAAATAAATGGGTAGACAGTGGAAACAGTGACAGACTTTATTTTTCTGGGCTCCAAAGTCACTTCAGAAGGTGACTGCAGCCATGAAATTAAAATATGCTTATTCCTTGGAAGGAAAGTTATGACCAATCTAGACAGCATATTAAAAAGCAAAGACATTACTTTGCCAACAAAGTTCTGTCTAGTCAAGGCTAGGGTTTTTCCAGTGGTCATGTATGGATGTGAGAGTTGGACTATAAAGAAAGCTGAGTACTGAAGAATTGATGCTTTTGAACTGTGGTGTTGGAGGAGACTCTTGAGAGTCCATTGGAATGCAAGGAGATCCAACCAGTCCATCCTAAAGGATATCAGTCCTGGTGTTCATTGGAAGGACTGATGTTGGAGCTGAAACTCCAATACTTTGGCCACCTGATGCGAAGAGCTGACTCATTTGAGAATACCCTAATGCTGGGAAGGATGGAGGGCAGGAGGAGAAGGGGACGACAGAGGATGAGATGGTTGGATGACATCATCGAGTCGATGGACATGGGTTTGGTTGGACTCCGGGAGTTGGTGATGGACAGGGAGGCCTGGCGTACTGCGGTTCATGGGGTCACAAAGAGTCAGACATGACTGAGCAACTGAACTGAACTGAACTGATTACCAAAGAAGAAAGGTTGAAAAAAATGATCTAACCTTTCAACAGAAGAAGATAGAAAAAGAACAAATAAATCCAATGTAGTCTAAAAGAAGGATAAAATTAAAAATTCAGATTGGTGAACTCTAAAGCAAACAATAGAATTAGCCATTAAATATAGTTAATTTTCTTAAAATGATTAATAACATTGATCTATTCCTAGCTTGAATTATGAAGGGAATTATCAATATAATAAAAGAAAACATGAGTTAAACACATGAGAAAGTCATATGCAGATTCTGCAGTGTGAAAATGGTAATAGAGTAATATTACTAATAAATTTATGTCTCTGGGTAACACTATAGAAGTAGAATCACACAGGAAGAAAGCTGATTAATAAAAATGATCTGTTTCTAGGTAGAAGTATCAAGGGAAAAAAAGAAAAAGCATAAATTATGAATATAAGGAATGAAAAAGTAAACCTTTTCTGTAAAAATTCTATAGATGCTGAAAGGATAATTTAAAAAATCATTGGCAAGTTTATGTCACTGAGTAAGAGTATAGAAGTCAACTCATACAAGTGGGGAAAATTGATTTTTTTGACAAAGGTGCAAAGACAATTGAACAGAGGACAGTTTTATCAACAAATGATACTGGGACAATTGGATATTTATACGCAAATAATTGGAACTTGGCCTAAATCTCACACCTTATATAAAATATTGAATTCAGTCTGAAAATGGATCATACATTCAAATGTAACACTATAAACATTTTAGAAGAAACCAGAAGAGAAAATCTTTATAACATAAGGTTAGGCAAAAAGATTTTTGACATGACACCAAAAGCACAATCCATAACAAAACTTAGATTTCATTAAAATTAAAAACAATTGCTCTGTAAAAGTTATTATTAAAACAATGAAAAAGACAAATCACTGAATGGCAGGAAATGTTTGCAAAGTATATTTCCATAGAAAGAGTAGTATTTAGAATACAATGGATTCCTAAACTCAACAGGAAGAAAGCAAACAATCCAGTTGAAAAATGAACAAAAGACTAACACAGGCACTTTACCAAAGGGGTATGTAGTAGGGATAAAAGCATATAAATAAGTATATGAACAAATGTTCAACATCAATAGCCATTAGGGAATGTAAATTAGAGACCCAATGAGACAACACTCCACATCTGTCATAAAGGCTAAAACTAAAAGTACTGACAATACCAAGTTCTGGCAACGATGCAGAGAAACTGGATCACTCAAGCATTGCTGGTGGGTGAATGGTACAGTCATTCTAGGAGATGGTACATCAGTTTCACATAAACTTAAGTACCCACTTTCCTTACAATTCAGCAGCCACACTTGTGGTATTAATGCTTGAGAAATAAAAAACTTATGTTCATACAAAAAATCTGTAGATTAATAGTCATGGTGGCTCTATTTGTGATGGCCCCAAACTGGAAACTGCCCAAACATCTTCATTGGGTAAACTGATGAATAAATAGACATATTATTTATAGATCTTCCTCACCTTATGAGGGAGTTATTTTCTAATAAACCATTGTAAGTTGAAAATATTGTATTAAGGAGAAAAAAAGCATTTGCTACATCTAACCCTCCAAACACCTTAGCTTAGCCTAGCTTAGCTTAAACATGCTCAACAGTTACATTAACTTACAGTTGGGAAAATCATCTAACACAAAATTTATTTTACAGTAAAGTATAGCAAAACCTCATGTAATTTATTGACTACTGAGTTGAGAGTGAAAAACAGAATGGTTGTATGGGAACAGAAAGGTTATTTATGCTCCTGATTCTGGGGCTGACTAGAAGCTCAGCTCACTCTCAGCATCACCTGAGAATATCATGTTGCATGGTGCTAGCCCAGGAAAAGATCAAAATTCAAAATATGCTCTCAAAATTTGCATAAGGCTTTCTCACCACCATAAAGTCAATAAGCATAAGTCAAACCATCCTTAGTTGGGAAAAGTCTGTACTGATTAAAGGGAACAGACTACTGAGACATGCAATAAGCTAGATTGACCTCAAGAGTGTTATGCTGAGTGGAAAAAAAGTCTATCTCAGAAGGCTACTTGATGTATAACACTTATTGGATAGTATGATTATGATCCACAATGATTCCATACATAAGGTATGATTCTACTTACATGACATTCTTAAAAGGAAAAATATAGAAATGAAAAGGAGAGCAGTAGTTGCCAGGGATGATCAGGGATTGCAGGGGTGAGAACGTGTGCAAAGGGACATTTTTTAGAGTGATGGGACAGTTCTGTTTTGTGATTTCTGTGACAGTTACAAGAACCCACATATGTGATAAAATTTCATAGAGTTATGCATCAACAAAGTGCCTGTAAAAACTGGTGAATCAGAGTAAGTTCTGTGTTTTGATGAAAATTTATCAATGCCAATTTCTTTATATTTATATCTGTAATTATTCTGTTAATATATATATTTCATTTTATCATGCTGCTGCCTAGGCTGCTGTGGGCATCCATGGTCTCTTTTACTTAGTTATAAATAATTGCAAACCAGAGCATAAGCTGCCTGTCAGCACTCTGACGTGAAATGAGACAGAGGAGCAGATATCTCAACGAAATATACACTTTTATTTCTGCATCACTAGTTACCTTGTCCTAAAATTAAAGGACTGGCACTGTTTTAGAGAACTTGTCTGTATTCCTTTCTACTTGTCTATTTGCCTTTGACTATTTTATGTTAATTTTTCCATTAAAACAGTGAAACCAGATGGAAGGTTGACAGTTACATTCTACATGATCTTGACCAGTGTGCAGAACGTCAGTCACCAGCTTCTGTGGTACTGACAGGTACTAAGTGTCTGCAGCCTGTAGAAACCAAGTTTGGCAGGAGTGCACTGTAGCATTGTGTCACAGAAAGATCTGGCATGCTTGTATTGACTTTATTTTACAAAGAGAAAAATAATGAGCCACTAACAAGTGAGACTGAACTCTTTGGGCCAATGACATAGAAAACGTGACATGAGGACAACTCTAGGTCACATGATCTAATAACTATGATTCCACTTTGGGAGGCAGCAGGTCTGAATAACCTGATCCTTCTCAAAGCCTAATAAGTAAGACTCAATGTCAGATTTCAAAAAATGTTTTATTCTTGTTATAATTTCATAAAAACATAGATAACAGAATAGATTCTGAAAGTCAGAAGGACTGATTTGTTTTTGTTTGATCTTGAAGTAGCTTATGTACAGGAAAACCTAACTAGAGCCTTAGAATCCAGTAGACAAGAGATATATTAACTATTTGGATAAGATTGCCTTTCACTAAGAAAGCTGAAGGTCTTTGAGCTTCTTAAAAGAGACATTAGACTCTGGATGGAGGAAAGTAGGCATAGACTAAATGATGAACAGTAAATAGATTACAAGAAGGGTTCATGGCATATACTAAATTATGTTTTAAATGGGCTGGTAAAGTTATTCTGCTGATTACCAATGTATGTCAACTTGTTTATTCTTCTGTTCTGCTCAACTCAAACCTTTCATGAGAATTGTTTTTTTCATGTCCCTTTCAGATACAGCATAGGTCATTAGTGACCAGGTAATTCATGACCAGAGAAAGACAAGTAGACAAAATAAAGGTCTGCAGTGAGTCAGACTTTTTCTCATCTGTGCACAGACCACGTGGTTTATGAACATGACAACTCCCACTTCCTGTTGGGGGGAGTCACACAGGTACTGGGTAGTATGTATATGTGCTGCCAGGCACTCAAAGACATTGAACTCTCAGCTTGAGGCAGACTGAGCACGTTTGCGCAGGGGAATCCATGCCTCATGCTGCTCTCCAGGAGGAATAGGGTGGGGAGACCACTTTCTCCCACACAAATTCATTGAAGATCATTTGAACGCTGAACAAACTCCACAAAACAACTTCTGATTGCTAGCAGAGGACATCAGCACCCAGAAAAGCAGCCCATTATCTTCGAAAGGAGGTACAACAAAATATAAAAGATAAAAAGAGAGATAATAGTTAGGGATGGAGACCCGTCCTGGGAATGGAGTCTTAATAGAGAAAGTTTCCAAATACCAGGAAACCCTCTCACCGGCGGGTCTGGGGGAAGTTTTCGAATCTCGGAGGGCAACCTAACTGGGAGGAAAAATAAATAAAATCCACAGATTACATTCCTAAAAGCAACTCCCAGCAGAAAAGTACCCCAGACGCTCATATCCACCACCAGCAAGTGGGGGCTGAATGGAGAGGAGCCGCCGGCATTGCTTAGGGTAAGGACTGGGCCTGAAAGCCCTGAGGGCAATCGGAGGGAGCTAACGTGAGATAGCAACTTAAACTGTGTGATAGCAAGAGAGAGAGAATTAACCTGGGAAAAGCTCTAAACTAAGGCACTATCCGCCCATTCCCAGAACAAAGGATTGAGCAAATACCAGAGAAGAGCTAGCCGGCTGCGGACCCGCCCATCTCCCGTCGGAGGTAGGAGGCAGGGGGGAGGGGAAAGGGACAAACTAGGTCCCAGAGAGGGCACCCCCTACCAAACGGCAAACAGGCTTCCAGTCTCTAACCAAAGACTTCCTGAGATTCTGGATGGTTGACATTCGCCGGGAAGGTCGCAGCCAGAAATCAGCTTCCCAGAAGAGACACAAGGCACACCAGACCAGTGCGTGGAAACTGAGACTGGGACCGCGGAGGGGATAAGGCACACTGCACCCAGGGAGAGTGTGCCCGTCAAGCTCCTGGCTGCCTGAGCTGCTCGGATGGGGAAGGCACAAAACGCAGACCCAACCAAGTCTGTAGCTTTGTGAAGTACCCGAAAACCTGAACCTGAGAGGCTTGGGCCTGAGAAGTGCATGCAACTCAGGGCCCGCTCCCTGTAGAGTAGCCCGGATCCTGAGCAGTGTAGATGGGGAAAGCACACATGCCGCGAGCGGGGGCAAACCCAGTGTGGCCGGAACACTGCGAGTGCTCCCCACACACACCAGTGACATTTGTCTGCAGCACCCCTCCCTCCCCACAGCACGACTGAACAAGTGAACCTAAACAAGAGACCACCTCCGCCCACTTGTGTCAGGGCTGAAATTAGACACTATAGAGACCTACAAACAGAAGCCAAATAAACAAAGGGGACCGCGTTAGAAGTGACAGGTGCAACAGATTAAAATCCCTGTAGTTAACACCGACTACACTGGAAGGGGCCTATAGATTTTGAGAAGTGTAAGCTGGAACAAGGAGCTATCTGGAACTGAACCAAACTCACACTGCCCGAACAGCTCCAGAGAAATTCCTAGATATATTTTTACTATTATTTTTTTTAATTAAAAGCATTTTTTTCTCTTTCTTTTTTTTTAAAGTCCTCTATTACTCCTCTACTACTTCTTAATTTTCATTTTTATAACCCACTATAATCTGGCCAAAAAAAAAAAAAAAGGACCCTATTTTTAAAAGTGAACTTCATATATATTTCTTAAATTTTTTGTGTTTTTTTTTAATATTGTATTTTTAAGAGTCTAATCTGTACTCTAGATTTTTAATCTTTGTTTTTCAGTATTTGATATCAATTTTGGACATTTAAGAATCCAATATTCAGTACGCATTTTTACTCAGGAGTGTGATTACTGGTTGGATTACTCTCTCCCCCTTTTGACGCTCCTTTTTCTACCCCAGATCACCTCTATTTCCTCCCTCCCCCTTCTCTTCTCAGCCCAATTCTGTGAATCTCTGTGGGTGTTCTGGGCTGCAGAGAACACTTAGGGGACAGAGTGCTGCCTAGATCTGTCTCTCTTCTCTTGAATCCCCCTTTCTCTCCTCCTGCTCACCTCTATCTCCTTCCTCCCTCTCCTCTTCTTCATGTAAGTCCGTGAACCTCTCTGGGTGTTCCTAATTGTGGAGAATCCTTTCACCATTAACCTAGAAGTTTTATTATCAGTGCTGTATGGATGGAGAAGTCTTGAGGCTACTGGAAGAATAAGACTGAAATCCAGAGGCAAGAGGCTTAAGCCCAAAACATGAGAACACCAGAGAACTCCTGACTACAGGGAACACTAAGTAATAAGAGATCATCCAAAAGCCTCCATACCTACACTGAAACCAATCACTACCCAAGAGCCAGAAAGTTCCAGAGCAAGACATATGACACAAAATCTCCAGCAACGCAGGAACATAGCCCTGAGATTCAATATACAGGCTGCCCAAAGTCACACCAAAACCATAGACCCATCTCAAAACTCATTACTGTACACTCCATGGCATTCCAGAGAGAAGAAATTCAGCTCCACCCACCAGAACACTGACACAAGCTTCCCTAACCAACAAACCTCCACAAGCCAATTGTCCAAACCTGAAACCTCCACAATAAAAAGGAACCACAGACTACCAGAATACAGATAGGCCACCCCAAACACAGCAATCTAAATAAGATGAAAAGTCAGAGAAATACCCAGCAGGTAAAGGAACGTGAAAAATGCCCACCAAGCTGAACAAAAGAGGAGGAGATAGGGAATCTACCTGAAAAAGAATTTAGAATAATGATAATAAAAATGATCCAAAACCTTGAAAACAAAATAGAGTTACAGATAAATAGCCTGGAGACAAGGATTGAGAAGATGCAAGAAATGTTTAACAAGAACCTAGAAGAAATAAAAAAGAGTCAATTAAAAATGAATAATGCAATAAATGAGGTAAAAAACACTCTAGAGGGAACCAACAGTAGAATAACGGAGGCAGAAGATAGGATAAGTGAGGTAGAAGATAAAATGGTGGAAATAAATGAAGCAGAGAGGAAAAAAAGAAAAAAGAATCAAAAGAAATGAGGACAACCTCAGGGACCTCTGGGACAACATGAAATGCCACAACATTGAATCATAGGAGTCCCAGAAGAAGAAGACAAAAAGAAAGACCATGTGAAAATACTCGAGGAGATAATAGCTGAAAACTTCCCTAAAATGGGGAAGGAAATAGTCACACAAGTCCTAGAAACCCAGAGAGTCCCAAACAGGATAAACCCAAGGCGAAACACCCTTCAGTTCAGTTAAGTTCAGTTGCTCAGTCGTATCCGACTCTTTGAGACCCCAAAATCACAGCACACCAGGACTCCCTGTCTATCACCAACTCCAAGAGTTTACTCAAACTCATGTCCATCGAGTTGGTGATGCCATCCAGCCATCTTATCCTCTGTCGTCCCATTCTCCTCCCGCCCTCAATCGCTCCCAGCATCAGAGTCTTTTCCAATGAGTCAATTCTTTGCATGAGGTGGCCAAAGTATTGGAGTTTCAGCTTCAGCATCAGTCCTTCCAATGGACACCCAGGGCTGATCTCCTTTAGGATGGACTGGTTGGGTCTCCTTACAGTACAAGGGACTCTCAAGAGTCTTCTCCAACACCACTGTTCAAAAGCATCAATTTTTCGGTGCTCAGCTTTCTTCACAGTCCAACTCTCACATCCGTACATGACCACTGGAAAAACCATAAGACACATATTAATAAAATTAACAAAGATCAAACACAAAGAACAAATATTAAAAGCAACAAGGGAGAAACAATATATAACACACAAGGCGATTCCCATATGAATGACACCTGATCTTTCAATAGAAACCCTTCAGGCCAGAAGGGAATGGCAGGACATACTTAAAGTAATGAAATAGAATAAAATACAACTCAGACTACTGTACCCAGCAAGGATCACATTCAGATATGAAGGAGAATTCAAAAGCTTTACAGACAAGCAAAAGCTGAGAGAATTCAGCACCACCAAACCAGCTCTTCAACAAGTGCTAAAGGATCTTCTCTAGACAGGAAACACAGAAAGGTTGTATGAACGCAAACCGAAAACAACAAAGCAAATGGCAACGGGACCATTCTTATCAATAATTACCTTAAATGTAAATGGGTCGAATCCCGCAACCAAAAGACAAATAGTGGCTAAATGGATACAAAAGCGAGACCCCTATATATGCTGTCTATAAGAGACCCACCTCAAAACAAGGGACACATACAGACTGAAAGTGAAGGGCTGAGAAAAATTCACGCAAACAGAGACCAAAAGAAAGCAGAAGTTGCAATACTCATATCAGATAAAACAGACTTTAAAATAAAGACTGTGAAAAGAGACAAAGAAGGATACTACATAATGATCAAAGGATCAATCCAAGAAGATATAACAATTATAAATAAATATGCACCCAATATAGGAGCACTGCAATATGTAAGGCAAATGCTAACAGGAATGAAAGGGGAAATTAACAATAACACAATAATAGTAAGAGACTTTAAAACCCCACTCACACCTATGGATAGATCAAGTAAACAGAAAATTAACAAGGAAATACAAACTTTAATGACACAATGGACCAGCTAGACCTAATTGATATCTATAGGACATTTCACCCCAAAACAATCAATTTCACCTTTGTCTAAAGTGCACACAGAAGCTTCTCCAGAATAGGTCACACCCTGGGCCATAAATCTAGCCTTGGTAAATTGAAAAAAATTGAAATCATCCCAGTCATCTTTTCTGACCACAATGCAGTAAGATTAGATCTCAATTACAGGGGGAAAAAATTGTTAAAAATTCCAACATATGGAAGCTAAATAACACGCTTCTGAATAACCAACAAATCATAGAAGAAATCAAAAAAGAAATCAAAATATGCATAGAAATGAATGAAAATGTAAACACAATCCCAAACCTATGGGACACTGTAAAAGCAGTGCTAAGGGGAAGGTTCATAGCAATACAGGCTTACCTCAAGAAACAAGAAAAAAGTCAAATAAATAACCTAACTCTACACCTAAAGCAAATAGAGAAGGAAGAAATGAAGAATCCCAGGGTTAGTAGAAGGAAAGATATCTTAAAAATTAGGGCAGAAATAAATGCAAAAGAAACAAGAGACCATAGCAAAAATCAACAAAGCTAAAAGCTGTTCTTTTGAAAAGGTAAATAAAATTGACAGACCACTAGCAAGACTCATTAAGAAACAAAGGGAGAAGAACCAAATCAACAAAATTAGAAATGAAAATGGAGAGGTCATAACAGATAACACTGAAATACAAAGCATCACAAGAGACTACTACCAGCAGCTCTATGCCAATAAAATGGACAACTTGGAAGAAATGGACAAATTCTTAGAAAAGTATAACTTTCCAAAACTGAACCAGGAAGAAATAGAAGATCTTAACAGACCAATCACGAGCACAGAAATCGAAACTGTAATCAGAAATCTTCCAGCAAACAAAAGCCCAGAACCAGATGGCTTCACAGCTGAATTCTACCAAAACTTCAGAGAAGAGCTAACACCTATCTTACTCAAACTCTTCCAGAAAATTGCAGAAGAAGGCAAACTTCCAAACTCATTCTGTGAGACCACCATCACCCTTAAACCAAAACCAGACAAAGATGCCACATAAAAAGAAAACTACAGGCCAATATCACTGATAAACATAGATGCAAAAATCCTTAACAAATTTCTAGCAAACAGAATCCAACAACATATTAAAAAGGTCATACATCATGACCAAGTGGACTTTATCCCAGGAATGCAAGGATTCTTTAGTATCCACAAATCAATCAATGTAATACACCACATTAACAAATTGAAAGATAAAAACCATATGATTATCTCAATAGATGCAGAAAAAAGCCTTTGACAAAATTCAACATCCATTTATGATAAAAAAAAAAAACTCTCCAGAAAGCAGAAATAGAGGAACATATCTCAACATAATAAAAGCTATATATGACAAACCCACAGCAAACACTATCCTCAATGGTGAAAAGTGGAAAGCATTTCCCCTAAAGTCAGAAACAAGGCAAGTGTGCCCATTCTCACCACTACTATTCAACATAGCTTTGGAAGTTTTGGCCACAGCAATCAGAACAGAAAAAGAAATAAAAGGAATCCAGATAGGAAAGGAAGAAGTGAAATTCTCACTGTTTGCAAATGACATGATCCTCTACATAGAAAACTCTAAAGACTCTACCAGAAAATTACTAGAGCTAATCAGTGAATATAGTAAAGTTGTAGGATATAAAATTAACACACAGAAATCCCTTGCATTCCTATACACTAACAATGAGAAAACAGAAAGACAAATTAAGGAAACAATACCATTCACCATTGCAACAAAAAGAATAAAATATTTAGGAATATATCTACCTAAAGAAACAAAAGACCTATACATAGAAAACTATAAAACACTGATGAAAGACATCAAAGAGGACACAAATAGATAGAGAAATATACCATTATTTCATGGATTGGAAGAATCAATATAGTGAAAATGAGTTTACTACCCAAAGCATTCTATAGATTCAATGCAATCCCCATCAAGCTACCAACGGTATTTTTCACAGAACTAGAACAAATAATTTCACAATTTGTGTGGAAATACAAAAAACCTCAAATAGCCAAAGCAATCTTGAGAAAGAAGAATGGAACTGGAGGAATCAACCTGCCTGACTTCAGACTCTACTACAAAGCCACAGTCATCAAGACAGTATGGTACTGGCACAAAGACAGAAATATAGATAAATGGAACAGAATAGAAAGCCCAGAGATAAATCCACGTACCTACGGACACCTTATCTTCAACAAAGGAGGCAAGAATATATAATGGAAAAAAGACAACCTCTTTAACAAGTGGTGCTGGGAAAATTGGTCAACCACTTGTAAAAGAATGAATCTAGAACACTTTCTAACACCATACACAAAAATAAACTCAAAATGGATTAAAGATCTAAATGTAAAACCAGAAACTATAAAACTCCTAGAGGAGAACATAGGTAGAACACTCTCCAACATAAATCACAGCAAGATCCTCTATGACCCACCTCCCAGAATATTGGAAATAAAGCAAAAATAAGCAAATGGAACCTAATTAAACTTAAAAGCTTTTGCACAACAAAGGAAACTATAAGCAAGGTGAAAAGACAGCCCTCAGAATGGGAGAAAATAATAGGAAATGAAGCAACAGACAGAGAATTAATTTAAAAAATATACAAGCAACTCCTGCAGCTCAATTCCAGAAAAATAAACGACCCAATCAAAAGATGGGCCAAAGAACTAAACAGACATTTCCCCAAAGAAGATATACAGAGGGCTAACAAACATATGAAAAGATGCTCAGCATCACTCATTATCAGAGAAATGCAAATCAAATCCAAAATGAGTTACCATTTCACACTAGTCAAAATGGTTGCTATCCAAAAGTCTACAAGCAATAAATGCTGGAGAAGGTGTGGAGATAAGGGAACCCTCTTACACTGTTGGTGGGAATGCAAACTAGTACAGCCACTATGGAGAAGAGTGTGGAGATTCCTTAAAAAACTGGAAATAGAACTGTCATATGACCCAGCAATCCCACTCTTGGGCATACACACCGAGGAAACCAGAACTGAAAGAGACACGTGTACCGCAATGTTCATCGCAGCACTGTTTATAATAGCCAGGACAAGGAAGCAGCCTAGATGCCCATCAGCAGACGAATGGATAAGAAAGCTGTGGTACATATACACTATGGAATATTACTCAGCCATTAAAAAGAATTCATTTGAATCAGTTCTAATGAGATGGATGAAACTGGACCCCATTATACAGAGTGAAGTAAGTCAGAAAGATAAACACCAATATAGTATACTAACGCATATACATGGAATTAAAAAGATGTTTATGATAACACTATATGCAAAACAGAAAAAGAGACACAGATGTACAGAACAGACTTTTGGACTCTCTGGGAGAAGGCAAGGGTGGGATGTTCTGAGAGAACAGCATTGAAACAAGTATACTATCAAGGGTGAAACAGATCACCAGCCTAGGCTGCATGCATAAGACAAGTGCTCAGGGATGGTGCACTGGGAAGACCCAGAGGGATGGGATGGAGATGTAGGTGAGAGGGGGGATCCGGATGGGGAACACATGTAAATCCATGGCTGATTCATGTCAATGTATGGCAAAAACCACTACAATATTGTAAAGTAATTAGCCTCCCACTAATAAAAATAAATGGGGAAAAAAAGAATACATTTGAATCAGTTCTAATGAGATGGATGAAACTGGAGCCCATTATACAGAGTGAAGTAAGCCAGAAAGAAAAACACCAATACAGTATACTAACACATATATATGGAATTTAGAATGATGGTAATGATAGCCCTATATGCAAGACAGAAAAATCTACACAGATGTTAGAACAGACTTTTGGACTCTGTAGGAGAAGGTGAGGGTGGGATGATCTGAAAAATTATCATTGAAACATGTATATTATCAATTGTGAAACAGATCGCCAGTTTGATGCGTGAGACAAGTGATCAGGGATGGTGCACTAGGATGACCCAGAGGGATGGGATGGGGATGGAAGTGGGAGGGGGGTTCAGGCAGGGGAACACGTGCAAATCCATGGCTGATTCATATCAATGTATGGCAAAAACCACTACAATATTGTAAAATAATTAGCCTTCAACTAATATAAATTAATGAAAAAAAATCTTGAAAAATAAGAAGTCAGAACAATCTGTCAATCTGATTTCAGACTACAGTCACTGAGGTTATTTAGTACTGGTGCAGGAATAAACACACAGTTCAGTGAAAATGTACAGAGAAAATACATCCACACAAATATACCCAACTGACCTTTTCTGGCAAAATGTCAAATAAATTTGATAGAAGAAAGATTACCCTTTCAACAGATAGTGTTGGAAAAAGTTGAAGTCAATTGGCAGGAAAAGTTAACCTTGATTCAGGTCTCACACTTCATACCTACATTCTTTAAAATAGATCACAGACTTAAAAGTAAAATGTTAAATTATAAAAAAGTTTAGGAAAAAATACAGGACAAAATTTTGATATGTGTATGGTCCAAGAGTCTTTGGACTTGACAACAAAACAACAGTCAATAAAAATTTTTAAAAATGACAAACTAGACTTCAAAATTAAGATCTTTGCCCTGCAAAGCAACCTGTAAGAGCATGAAAAGACAAGCTACCAACTGTGAAAAACTATTATTTGGTAGCCATATATTCCACAAGGAACTAGTATCTAGAATATATAAATAACTCTCAGAGCTAAACAGTATTTAAATAAGGCAAACATTTCACTTAGATGATGGGCAAAGAGCTATTTCACTAAAGAAGTATACAGATAGCAAATAAGCATATAAAAATATATCCAACATCATAAATCATCAGAGAAATACAATTAAAACACAATAAGATATCACCAAGAGCACAATCTAGTGTTTGTGTGGTAGCAGCCCAAGGTGGGGGCTTCCCAGGTGCCTGAGACGGTTCTGCCTGCAGTGTGGGAGACTGCAGTTCGATCCTGGGTCTGGAAGATCCTCTGGAGAAGGGAATGCCAACCCACTCCAGTATTCTTACCTGGAGAATTCCATGGACTGAGGAGCCTGGCAAACCACAGTCCACGGGGTTGCAAAGAGTTGGACAAAACTGAATGACTCAGGGGGGAGGGAAGGAGCACAAGGTGGATTTAATTTACATTTGTTGATGAGTAATGGTGTTGAACACATTTTCCTAAGCTTATTGGCCATTTGGGTGATTTGTTTTGAGAAGTATCACTTTGCATCATTTGCTTATGTATTTTTAGGTTGTAGATTATTTATTTTTACCATTTTAAAATATATAGGTATGTTTGTTATTCTGTATTCAAGTTGTTTATCAGATACGTGCATGTATATGTGCTCAGTCCACTTCAGTCATATGCTACTCTTTGCCACCCTATGGACTGTAGCCTGCCAGGTTTCTGTGTCCATGGGGATTCTCCAGGCAAGAATACTGGTGTGGGTCGCCATGCCCTCCTCCAGGGGATCTTCCCAAGCCAGGGATTGAACCCACGTCTCCTGCATCTCCTGCATTTCAGGTAGATTCTTTATCCACAAAGCCACCTGGGAAGCCCGTATCAGATATACATAACACAAATATTTTAACCCAGTCTATAACTTGTGTTTTCATTCTCTTGGTGGTGTATTTGGGGAACAGATATATTTAATTTTGAAAGAGTGAAATGTAATATTTTTCCTTTTCTGATTGGGTTTGTGTGTGTGCTTTTGAAGGAATCTATGCTGTCAAACTTATAAAGAAATTCTCTTATATTTTTAAGAAGTTTTATAGTTTCACTGATCACATTTAGAACTTGTATCCATCTAGAGTTAATTTTTTTATGTTATGAGGAAGGAGTCAAAGTACTTTCAGAAGATGCAAATAGCCAGTTGCCAGAAATGCAATGAAAACCACAATAAGGTATCACTAAGACCACATTCTAGTGTTTGTGTGGTCGCAGCACAGGGTGGGGGCTTCCCAGGTGGCTGAGACGGTAAAGAGTCTGCCTGCAGTGTGGGAGACCTGGGTTCAATCCCTGGATCAGGAGGATCCCTTGGAGAAGGGCATGGCAACCCACTCCACTATTCTTGCCTGGAGAATCGCATGGACAGAGGAGGCTGACTAGCTACAGTTCATAGCATCACAGAGAATCAGACATGACTGAGCAACTAACACTAGCTGTTATCCCCGAAAGACCCTCTTTTTCCCCATAGAATTGCATAGACACCTTTGGAGAAAATCAATTGATAATGTATACAAATGGGCCTATTTTTGGATTTGATCCTGCTTATTCATCTTTATTTTATCTTTTTCCAACAGAACATTCTGTCCTAATTACTGGGGCTTCATATACATTTTGATATCTGGAAATGTAATTCAAACTTTTCTTCTTTTTCAAGGTTTACTTTAGGTCTTTTTTAATTTCCACCAAACTTATAGAATTAGCTTCTCATTGTCTACCAAAAAACATTGCTAGTAGTTGGAATGGGCTTGTGTTGAATTTACGGATTCATTTGGGACAATTTTTATCTTGACATATGGAATCTTATGTTATTCCCTTTTATATAGATCCTAATTTTTTTTTTTTTTTTTTTTGGTAGAGGACTCTATTCAGTTCAGTTCAGTTCAGTCGCTCAGTCATGTCCGACTCTTTGCGACCCCATGAATCGCAGCACTCCAGGTCTCCCTGTCCATCACCAACTCCCGGAGTTTACTCAAACTCATGTCCATCGAGTCGGTGATGCCATCCAGCCATCTCATCCTCTGTCATCCCCTTCTCCTCCTGCCCCCAATCCCTCCCAGCATCAGGGTCTTTTCCAATGGGTCAACTCTTAACATGAGGTGGCCAAAGTATTGGAGTTTCAGCTTCAGCATCAGTCCTTCCAATGAACACCCAGGACTGATCTTCTTTAGGATGGACTGGTTGGATCTCCTTGCAGTCCAAGGGACTCTCAAGAGTCGACTGTATATCTTGTGTTAAATTAATTTCCATGTATTTAATAAATGAAATTTAAATTTCATTTTCTAATTATTTCACTAGTATCTAGAAATAAAATTTATATTTGTCTTTAGTGACTGTTTTAATTCCCCTATTTTAGCTCTTGTAGTTTGCTTATATACTCCTTTGCATTTTTTACATGCACCTATGAATAAAAATGGCTTATTTCTTCCTTTTCAGACTTAATACATCTTATTTCCTTTCCTGGTTTGATGCCAGGCCCTTCAGGAAGACAATGAATAGAAGCAATGATAGTCTACCTGTCTTGTTTGTGATCCTTTAGAGACTAATATTGATTTTTTATATTTTCATTGATACTCTTTATTAGATTCAGGAATTTCTCTTCCATTTCTGGACTGTTGAAAGTATTCATCATCAGAGGTATTAGCCTTTCATCGAGTCATCTTGATTTTCTGAAAGTAAGTTATGGGCATTATTGTGGGTTTTCATCAAACAAAGGAAGATAACCTCACCTCATATGATCTTAGAGATATAATCCTATAAAATTAAGAACTCTGAAAAGAACCAATAGGCAAGAACACATTTTTAGATTCCTCATTGTCATACAGAGTATTTTTTGTTTTTCAGTATTATTTAAAAGGACATTTGGTAGTCGTTTTTACCATCTTCTAAAAACAAAGGCGAAGAACCCAACAAACAAAAAATGTACTGGTAATTGCTTTTCTTTTGATTTATACTAATATAATTAACTAATACATTCATACTTACTATAAATAATTCCTTTTTATTTGTTCTTATATTTTTAGTAGTAGTGCTTGTTGGCTTACGTGTGTGTGTGTGTGATTTGCCACAGAACAGGCTCCCAGTAAATACTTATGAATATTTGTTAAATGAATGAAGCATGATTGCCATGACGTTTACTCCCATGTCTTCAATATAATCTTCTTACATCTTAGATTTTGAATGTTTTTTCCCTATTGTTGAATTTGCCCATAATTATAACCCTTTACTTACCCTGTTAGAGTCTTTTTATTTAACATGCTTTCCATTAAATTGGAAGATTGTTTTCAGAATAGTGGCTCAGCACAATTTCTTTCTTTCACTAAATTCATGAATATAGATTCAACTATTCATTCAGGAAACATTCTTGAGTTCCCAGACTGTAACAACCTCTCTTATAAATGCTTGAATTATGTGGACTTTTGAAGTAACCTTTAAATATGGGAAGGTTAAAGACAAATGGAAAAATGAAAGAGATGCCAACAATGGAGAATCATAATAGGGGTTTTACTGAAATAAAACAGTCAAAAATAATTGATGACTAAGAAAATACAGGTGAGTACAAAGGTTTTACAACTAAGATTTATTTTTCTTTTGAACTTTTGATTTTGTCTTGAGGTACAGCTGATGAACAATGTTGTGATGGTTTCAGGTGAACAGTGAAGGGACTCAGGCATATATGTACATGTATCCTTTCTCCCCCAAATTCCCCTCCCATTCACGTAATGTTGAGCAGAGTGGCTTGTACTATACAAAAGGTCCTTGTTGGTTATCCATTTTAAATATAGCAGTGTATACATGACCATCCCAAATTCCCTAACTATCCTTTTCCCCTTATGACAACCATACATTTGTTTTCTAAGTCTGTGAGTCTTGTTCTGTTTTATAAGTAAGTTCATTTGTATTATTTCTTTTCAGATCTCACATATTAAGGGATGCCATATGATATTTCTCCTTCTCTGTCTGACTTACTTCACTCAGTATGAAACTCTCTAGGTCCATCAATGTTGCTACAGATGGTATTATTTCATTCTTTTTAATGGCTGAGCAATATTTCATTGTGTATATAGACCACATCTTCTTTATACACTTCTCTGTCAATGAACATTTAGGTTACTTCTTTTACCTTCAAATTTGAGCTTTTCCAAAGCTTGCATGCTCAGTGGTGTTCGAGTTTGGGAAATGCCATGGACAGAGGAGCCTGGCGGACTGCAGTCCATGGGATTTCCCAGGTGAGAATACTGGGGTGGGTTTTCATTTCCGTCTACAGGGTATCTTCCTGGTCCAGGGATCGAACCTATGTCTCCCGCATCTCCTACACTGGCAGGCAGAGTCTTACTGCTAAGCCATCTGGGAAGCCCCCCTTTAAAAGATTATATAGTAGTGCTATAGTGCTCAGTCGTGTCCAACTTTTTGAGACCCTATGAACTGTTGTAGACTGCCAGGCTCCTCTGTCCATGACATTCTTCAGGCAAGAATATTGGAGTGCATTGCCATTTCTTCGTCCAGGGGATCTTCCTGACTCAGAGGCTAAACCTGCATCTCCGGCATCTTCTCCACTGGCTGGCGGACTCACCACTGAGCCACACCAGTGGACTTTCGGCCTGGGTTTACTTCTGCAGTTCATTTACTCAGTCACTGGAGGGGGCTGCTTCAACTGAAAATGGTGGTCCTTTCTGGGAGAGGGAAAAGGAAACGTGTTTTCCATTGATGTGCCAAAGAAAAAGGAAAAATGACATACTTCCATTCTTTCTCTCTCTCTCTTTTTTTTTAATGTTTAAATGTTTATTTTCATGTTAAAAAGGATGAGTTACCCTGTTGTTAGAATACCTTTTTGCTGAACAACAAAGTCACTTTTATTTCTGAAATATTTCCAGGAAAAAAAAAAATAAAAGTAAGAGAAAAGGAACTAGAAATCCAAAAGTAAGGAAGAGTAAGATCAAAATGTTCTGGTAGATTCCATCCACAGTCCCAACAGAAGCCATTCCCTCTAAAGGCTGCATCTCTAATTCAGTGCATTTCACAATATCAGGTTTTGATGTCTCCCACCATCAATTTAGATATTTCTGAGCAGGATGTCTGTACATTTAAAAGCTACAGCTTTGCATGCTTTTATCTGAAAAGGTATTTATTCCAACACACCTTTCAGTGTTTTAGTATATTGCCTATTTTACATATAAAAAATATCTGCTCTCCATATTTGAGCATAAATTTTCCACCACCCATACTGGTCCTTTACATAATGGGTGACAGTGGTGTATTACACATAGTACAGTTTTGAGGGAAGAGATGGTTGTTGGGTTTATATACCACCTGTCTTGCCATTTGCAGAGACTAGAATGGAGAAGTGAGGCCATTTTTGAGTTGATGAAAGTAGAAAAGTGATGAAGGAAGGATCCAGACGGAACCGCCCTCTGTGGTCAGTGGAGTTGGAATGAGTGGTCTTCCCTGACAGAGACTTTACTGTGGTCCCAACATCCCAACACTGGGAAGATGTTATTCTCTTTGACAGCTTGTACTTTATAATCCCTGGCTGAGGGTCCGTGGCCAAGGATTCCGGGCATCTTAGCCCAACAGCCCAAGTCCTTTCCATGTACCTTCCTGACACTGCTTTCTCTGTTTCCCTCCTCTGATTATCTTTTCCCTTCCCTATTACTTACGCTTTTATCCCTTCCCCTGACTTTTTCTACCACTTACACCCACCCTACACCCCACCCCGACTTTGTTTGCATTCCCTCCTGTCTTTTCTCTCTGCTTCAGCATCCTTGGTGCACAGCGCCTACAAGCATGGGCATAGAGAACATGAGGATTCATGATCACTCTTCAAGAAGAGTGAGACGGACACCATCTGAGTCATCAGTTACTATATCATGAACAGATGCATTGAGAAATGTTTACCTAGATGGTGGTAGACACATGATTTCAATGACCTTTACAGGAGCCCAGAACTCCAGATTGTATAGCTTTAGTCTCAACATTATTAATATTTTCTGTACTCCAGAGAACATCACTGCCTGCTCTGGAGTTTCACGTACATTTTCTGGAATGCGGATGGAAATTTTCATCTCTTTACAATACCGAGTTCAGTACAGTTTTCTGGTATTAATTAATGTTTTCCATAAGCTTCATAGAACACCACCCAATTTGTTTAAGGAACCAAATGATAGGAAAATGGCTCTGGATAGACATATCATTGTGACTGGTGTTCCTTTTACAGAGCCAGACTTTAAACTTCACAGAGGATGGCAGCAGACACCGTGTGAGTTGGGGATGTCTCTCCTTCTTTAGGGGACATGACTAAAACAGGGCAGGAAGACCTAGACAAGGAACTGCTTGATCATTGGCTGACAGATCTTGGCAACACCACACTGATACCTGCTCTGGTTCTAAGTCTTTACCAACAGTGGTTGCTTCTGTTCTGTGGAAACAAGCCCAGGAGCAGACACAAGTCTGAGCTGTGAGCCCTTGATCCTGGTTTGTACTTGGAGTATGAGGCTGGTGACTGGAGTAACCGTGTTTCTGACCTTGGGTAAGTGCTCTGTGTCTACAAGGGATGACTTGAGGGCAAAGGGCCATGAAGTATTATTTGCTCTCTGCTCTCCCTGTGCCCTATTCAGCCTTATAACAATGGAATTTAGAACTGATCTATGCATTTGCTAGGGAGCACAAACTTCTACATGACAGGTTAAATCATAGCCATGATCCCAGAAGAGCACTTAGCAGTAACCAGTTTGTAAGAAATCCCTGGGTTTACTGAGTAAAGGATCCATTAGATAAAGGTTATAGAGTCTCAGATTCTTGCCATGTGTCTTTGGTCTCTATATAATAAACATCAATGATATTTTGCAGGACAAAGATAAAAACACTGGAATAGGGTCCAGACAGTTATGGGAGTGTTGTACCCTTGATCCATAGAATTACACTGATATGTAGACAGGGGCTAATTTTATTTTCTTGACCCTTTAGGGACTGTGGTTGATGCTAAGACCACCCAGCCCAACTCCATGGATTGTGCTGAAGGAGAAGATGTAAACCTGCCTTGTAACCACTCTACCATTGGTGGAGATGACTATATACATTGGTATCGGCAAAATCCCAATCAGAGTCCACAGTATGTCATTCATGGCTTACGAGGCACAGTGAACAGCAGCCTGGCCTCTCTGACCATAGCTTCAGACAGAAAGTCCAACACCTTGGTCCTGCCCCAGGTCACCCTGAGAGACACCGCTGTGTACTACTGCATCCTGAGAGAGGCACAGTGGGACAGATGGGGCTGCACCTGTGCAGTATCTCTGGTGGGAAGAAGGGGGGACACAGTGGGGGAGCAGTCACGAGAGCAAATCTAGAGTCATCTGGAAGGAACTCAGAGAGCAGTAAGAGATAAGGGAAATGAAGGGAAGGGAAATGGAAGAAGACGGATAAAGAAAAGAAGAGAAAGAGGAGAAGGAATAAGCACCTAGTTTATTATGAATCTGAGAAGAATTTTGAGGCGTGTCAGAATCATAATTTTAGCATAGCAATAAAGTAACAGGAGTTAATAATTTGTTATGGCTCGTCCTCATGTCAATAAAATGTTGGTTTTAGTGCACTAGTCCCAACATAAGAAGTGGGAAACATACAAATACTTCTCCTTGTACCAAAGGCTTCTTTCATTTGGATCCAGGGCCAAGTCTGGACTCTGATGTGTTACAGTTGTTCCACTTACCAGAAACAAACTACTCTTTCTCTGTGAAAAATCTGAAATGTTATTGTTGCTTGTCTAGAACATTCATATTTCCCATTAAGAAGTTTTTTGAAAGAAACAAAAATTAACTGAATAATAATTTTTCACTTTCTAGGCAGGTCTGGAAATGCTGCTTCTCTAAAGAGTTTTCATCACTTTTGATATTCCCTAAGCAGCACATGGGGCTTCCCTTTTGGCTCAGCAGTAAAGAATCTGCCTACTGCAGGAGCTGCAGGAGAGAGACGAGGGTTCAATCCCAGGGTTGGGAAGATCCCCTGGAGGAGGGTATGGCAACCCACTCCAATATTCTTCCCTGGGAAATCCTATGGACACAAGAGCCTGACGGACTACAGATCCTAGAGATGCAAAGAGTTGGACATGACTGAAGCGACTTAGCATGCAGGCGTGCAAGCAGCACATGGGGCTTACCCTGGTGGCTCAGTGGTAAAGAATCTGCCTGCCAATGCAGGGGTCACAGGTTCAGTCCCTGGCTGGAGAACTGAGATCCCACATGCCTTGGAGCAACCAGGCCTACGTGCTGCTACTACTGAAGCATCCTTGAACTGTCCATCTGAATGTTAGTGCCTGCAGATCACTTCACTTTCACTGCAGTGAAAATATACAGGTCCTCATCTTCCATCCCTTTTACCCCCAAATCTACTGACAGAGAATCAATATTATTTACAAAGTCTGAGATAAGAGCACTTCATATGGTTTCAAAAGCACTCATTTTTCTCTAAAGTGGCTTACTACTAAAATTAACAAGCAGAATACAAAACTAGTAATCAACAGTTTTTAAAATGTATTTACAATAGAAATTTTCTTTAAAATAATTTATTTTAAAATTATAGATGATTTAATAAAAATAAAACTACTACAATTCAGTTTTCAATGTCCAGCTAGTGGTTAAGATAACTAAAATTGCTCTTTATGCAGCCCTAGTCTAAAATAAATATATATAACTTTTCAAGTAATCAGTACCATTTTTACAGAATCCATATATACGCATTAACATGCGATATTTGTTTTTCTCTTTCTGACTTACTTCACTTTGGTTAACAGGCTCTAATTTCATCCACCTCACTAGAACTGTCTCAAATGTGTTTTTTTATGGCTGAGTAATATTCCATTGTATATAGGTACCACAACTTTATCCATTCATCTATTGATGGACCCTATTTGCAGGACAAAAATGGAAATGCAGACATAGAGAACAGACTTTGGACACAGTAGGGGAAGGAGAGGGTGGGATGAATTGAGAATAGCATTGAAACGTATACATTACCATATGCAAAAGAGATAGCTAGTGGCAAGTTGCTGTGTGATGCAGGGAGCTCAACACGGTGCTCTGTGACAACCTAGAATGGGGGGAAGGTTCAAAGGGAGGGGACGTATGTATACTTATGGCTGATTTGCATCATTGTTTGGCAGAAGCCAACACAACATTGTAAAGCAATTATCCTCCAATTAAAAATAAATAAATTTTAAAAATAAACTAAAAAAAATACTGTTTAATACAGCAAAGTGTTCCAGCCAATAGGAGCAACTTCCAATACTGTGCTGATCCATGAGCACCCTTTAGAACCACAAGTGAGAGCATAAGAGAAACAAAAGCTGGATCCTCAGCACTTCTGGGAAAAAGCATTTCACTATGGAAGAATCTACTATATCCATGCCATGTGAGAGGAAGATGGGGCTACACAGTTAATTTTTGCTTTCTTTTCCCTAAAATTCTCCCAAATTCCAAATCAGAGTCTACCTTCTCCGAAATGTTCTCAGAAAGTATCCCTTAAGTCATAAAATAACGACTTCTATTTCCCACTCTCACCCGCCCCTGGCCAGCACATTCTGAGTTGGTTGCAGTGGAGGATGGAGCGTCCTGTCAGCGTCACCTGAGCAGGATTGGTTGGGTGAGCTGATTGGCTGCAGGAGCAGGAACGACTTATGACACTCACTCCCTCAGGGTTTAGTGAAGTGTCTGGAAGTGAAACTGTCCCAACAAGAAGAGGAAGCATCATGAAGAGGCTAGCAGGCACTGTGCTGGGGCTTCAGTTTGCCCAGGTTTGCTGTGAGTTGGGGCTGCCCCACAGGGAACCTGAAGGAGTGAGGCACTGCTCTATTGTTGAGGGAGGGAGAGGAGCTGACAAGTCCTGCAGACTTTCTACCCTTCTCATCATCTGTGGGGGGGGGGGGGGGGGGGGGCACTTTCAGGGTTTAGTAGGAGTTACAGTGACCCTCACAGTGACTGTTTCTCTTTCCTCATCAGGTGTGCGAGGGGCCGATGTGGAGCAGAGTCCGCCAGCCCTGAGTCTCCAGGAGGGAGCCAGCTACACGCTTCGGTGTAATTTTTCCACTTCCTCCCAGAGTGTGAATTGGTATCTTCAGAACCCTGGGGGCCGCCTCATCCACCTGTTTTCCGTTCATTCAGGGACGAAGCAGGATGGACGATTAAAGGCCACCACAGTCCCTGCAGAACGCCGCAGTTCACTGCACATTTCCTCTCCGCGGACCACAGACTCGGGCACTTAACTTCTGTGCTGCGCAGCGCGGTGCTCCCCAGGCACCTGCAGCCTCCACACAAACCTGCAGCCGAGGCTCCAGACACGCCCTGCTGTGTAGATGAGACACATACACACACACACACACACATCAGTGTGTGCGTAACGAGTCTTAATATATTTAATAAAACTGAAATTATACAGAATTTATTCTTTGACCAAGATGGAAATGATTAGAAAATCAAGTGCAAAGAAATGTTTCTAGAAACTCCAAATATTTGGATTATATGCACTAACTTTAAAATAACTCTAGGTTAAAGAAGCAATTGCAATTGCTATTAGAAAATATTTTGAAAGTAAATATTGTGAGAGCATATTATATAAATATGTCTGAAATGCAGCTAAAATAATACGTAGAAGAAAATTTATCTTTTTAAGTACTTACATTACTAAAGAAGGATGTTGAAAATCTGTTATGAAGACTCAGCAAAAGATGATAGAAAAGCAAATTAAACCCAACATAAAATGAAAGATGTAATAATAAAATGTTCAATTGGTGAAATACAAATAAAACTATAATGATAACCATGAAACAGAAATTTAATTTTGTTAGAATGATTAATAAAATCAATATATTCCTAGGTATAATTATCAAGGGAAAAAAGAAAAAAGATGAATTATTCATATAAATATAAGTAATAAAAAAGAGAACTATTCTACATGCTCTATAATGTTATAAATGTAATGAAAGAATATCATTAACAAGTTTATGTCGCTGAGTAAATGTGTAGAAGTAGATCCACACAGGTCAGGAAAACTTACTTTTTGACAAATGCAAAGGCAGTTCAATAGAGGTAACAACATAGTCTTATGAGCAAATGAAGTTGGGATGATTGTATATTCTTAGGAAATAATTGAAAATTGACATAAATATCACATCTTGTACAAAAAAATTGTGTATAGTCTCAAAATGAACCATATATCCAAGTCTCAAAATGAACCATATATCCAACTATAAAATGTAACATTCAATCTTTTAGGAAAAACATAAGAGAATATCTTCATGACCTAGGGTTAGACAATAAGATTTTTGACATGACACCAAAAACACAATCCATACAACATAAATAACTTAGATTTCATCAAAATAAAAATGTTTGCTCTGTGAAAGACACCATTAAGAGAAGGAGAAAGATAAACCACAGACTGGCAGGAAATATTTGCAAAATACATTTTCATCAAAAAACTGTATTTAGAATACAATGAACTGTTTTAAACTCAGCAGGAAGAAACAAACAATCCAGTTGAAACCTGGACAAAAGATTCAGACACTTTACCAAAAAGTTATGTGGTAAGGAAATAAGCATATAGAGAGATGGTCAGTGTTATTAGTAGTTAGGGAAGTGCAAATTAAGCCACAAAGAAATACCACTTCACATCTATCATAAAGGCTAAAATTAAAAATACTGACAATATCAAATTCTGGCAAAGATGCAGAGAAATTGGATCACTCATACATTGCTGGTGGGTGGATGCTCCAGTCATTCTGGAAAACAGTCCAAAAGTTTTGCGTAAGCTTAAATACTCACTTGCCTTACAAGTCAGCAAAGCACACTTCTGGGTATTTATGCTTGAAAAATGAAAAACTTACATTCACACAAAATACCTGAATATTCATGGCAGCTATATTTGTGGTCACCAAAAACTGGAAATCAGCCAAGTATCTTTCACTGGGTAAATGCAACTGTAATACATCTGTACAATGAGATCTTATTTACAGATTTTCCTCAACTTTCAATAGAGTTGTGTCTCAATAAACCATTTTTAGTTGAGAATATCATAGGTGGAAAATGCATTTAATATACCTAACCCAGCTTCCCTTAAATGTGCTCAACATTTACATTAGCCTACAGGTGGGAGAAAAGTCTATTTCATACAAAAGTGTTGAAAATCTCATGTAATTTATTGAGTACTGTACTGAAAGTGAGACTTCCCAGGTGATGTTAGTGATAAAGAACCTGCCTGCCAATGAAGGAGACATAAAAGATGCAGGTTCTGAAAGAATCTGAAAAACACCATGAAATTCCCTGGCCTGTGTAAATTTTCCACTTGCGCAGAATTTTCCGTTTGCAAAATAAGGATAGAGAAATGTAAATGGAACGTCTATAGGTTTCCCAATAACTGCACAAACAAGCCTGCTGTTTTCCGGAACCAACTGACGTCAAGCACCTGTACTCACAGATAAGATGACCCCATATGATACACATTATGTTACTTTTATGTTACTCATTCACTGTACTGGATGTTCTAAAGGTATACATTACGTTATTCATTCACTGTACTGGATGTGCTGACAATGTGACTTCTGCCTATAAAAGTCAGCTTACACTGCTATACGGTGCGACTCTGCCTCCGAGGAGACTAGAGTCGCCCGGCTTGTGCAAACCGACAATAAAGCCTCTTGCATATTGCATCTGCTGGACTGTTTATTGAGTCGCAGGAGCTCCTCTCCGGAACAGAGACCTGACGTTTGGGTCTTACATTTGGGGGCTCGTCCGGGATGGAGGAGACCCCGGATTCAATACCAGACCCCAGCAGGAGGTAAGTCCGGCCGGCAGTGAGTTTGTGTTGTCTGTTGTCCTTTGTGCTTTGTGCTTTAGTACCCGTACGGGCTTAGTAGAAATTCGTGAAGTGGACCGACGGGTCATAGGCCTTCCTAATTTCAACCCTGGAGGACGCTCCGGGGGGGTTCTGAGTGGCTGGGGACGAGCAGGCCGTCCTCAACCCCGGGGGTCAACGACTTCGGCCTCTGCCCCCGTCTGATTCTTTTGTTGAACTTTGGCGCCGATACTGTGCTGCGCGGCTTCTGGTCTGCATTCTGTGTGTCTGTACTGTCAGTGTGTTGGTGTACTTTTGTGTCCCCCTTCCCTCCGGCATGGGACCCAGACTAACTACCCCCCTAAGTTTGACTCTAGAGCACTGGAAGGACGTCAAAGGACGAGCCAGTAGCCTGTCGGTAGAAATCAGGAGGAAAAAGTGGCAAACCCTTTGCGGCTCCGAGTGGCCAGCCTTCAATGTGGGATGGCCTCAGGAGGGCAGTTTTAACATTGATTGTATTTTGCAGATCAAAGAATGGGTGTTTGACACAGGACTTCATGGACAACCTGACCAAGTCCCCTACATAATTACCTGGGAGAGTCTGGCCCAGGACCCGCCATCCTGGGTGGCACCTTTCGTGGCAGAAAAGCCGAAGATTCCCGGTGCTGATACACCCACGGCCCCACCAGCCCAGTCCCCTCTTTACCCCATTTTTGAAAGAGAAAAATCGACCGCCAAAACGAAACCAGTCATCCCGCCGGGATGAGGACAGCCGCCGCCGCCGCAGGAGCGCGCTCCCCTCCCCTTCCCGCCCGCCGCCCGCTCTCCTCCCAGGCCGCCCCCGTCCGCCTACCCTGAGGTCCGCTCCCCTGACCCCACTGGCCCAGCGGCGACCAGCGGGGAGATTAATACTTCATCCCCCATCGCCTCCAGCTTTTGCAGGCTCTGCTGACCGTAGAAGAGAGACAGAGAGTTGTCCTGGAAGCAAGAAAAAACGTGCCCGGGCCCAACGGAGCCCCTACTCTCCTTCCAAATGAAATTGATGCAGCCTTCCCCCTGACGCGTCCGGACTGGGACTACAACGCCCCTGCTGGTAGGGAGCAGCTCCGTCTCTATCGCCAGGTTCTCCTTGCGGGTCTCAAGGGAGCCGGGAGGCGCCCCACCAATTTGGCCCAGGTAAGAGCAGTAACATAGGGACCGGAGGAGACCCCGGCGGCTTTCCTTGAAAGGCTCATGGAGGCATACCGTATGTATACCCCTTTCGATCCTAGTAGCCCCGAGCATAGGGGAAATGTCTCCATGGCCTTCATAGGGCAGTCGGCGAGGGACATTAGAAATAAATTACAAAGGTTAGAAGGACTTTAAGATTATAGCTTGCAGGATCTAATGAGAGAAGCAGAAAGGATTTACAATAAGAGAGAAACTCCAGAAGAAAGAGCAGAAAGGCTTAGGAAAGTGCAAGAAGAGAGAGAGGACAGATTGAGAAAAGAACAGGAAGAAAAAAAGAGAAACAAGAAAAAAGGCGTAACAGAGAGTTGAGCAGAATTTTGGCCACCGTAGTTCAGCCTAGGTCAGAGCCAGGAAGGAGAGAAAGGTTGGGAGGCAATAGGCGACCAAGAATAGACCGTGACCAATGTGCCTACTGTAAAAGAAGAGGCCACTGGATAAAAGACTGCCCAAAGAAACCACGGGATTTGCGAAGAAAATCCTCCAAGGTCTTGTCCTTAGATAAAGATTAAGACAGTCAGGGCCAGGAGCCCCCCCCCCCCCCCCGAGCCCCGGGTAACATTAAAAATAGGGGGGCAGCCAGTGACCTTTATGGTGGACACAGGAGTTCAGCACTCTGTATTAACCCAGACCAACGGACCCATGAGCACCAGGACCGCGTGGGTACAAGGAGCTACAGGAGGAAAGCTGTGCCGATGGACTACTGAATGGAAGGTGCACCTGGCCTCCGGTAAGGTGACTCATTCCTTCCTCCATGTTCCGGACTGTCCGTTCCCCTTGTTGGGGAGGGACCTTCTCTCTAAAGTCGGAGCCCAAATTCAGTTTCATGAAAAGGGGTCCTCCATTACAGGACCCGGAGGGGCCCCCCTTCAAATTTTGACCATAAAGTTGGAAGATGAATACAAATTATTAGAGTCCAAAACCTTGCCAATGGGTCCCATCCAAGACTGGATACGGAAGTACCCTCTAGCCTGGGCAGAGACTGCAGGTATGGGGCTAGCGATGGGACAGCCGCCCATTATCGTTGAATTAAAATCCTCGGCTACCCCCATTTCTGTGAAACAGTACCCCATGTCTGAGGAGGCTTACAAGGGAATCAGACCCCATATACAACGGCTCCTCAAGCTGGGCGTCCTTGAGCCCTGCAGATCAGCCTGGAACACTCCCCTACTCCCTGTCAAGAAGCCAGGTACGGGAGATTACCGGCCAGTGCAGGACTTGAGAGAAATAAACAAGCGGGTAGAAGACATCCACCCAACAGTGCCGAACCCGTACAATCTGCTTAGCACCCTACCCCCTTCCCATACCTGGTATACAGTATTGGATTTAAAAGATGCCTTCTTTTGCCTGAGGCTAAGTCCACAAAGCCGACCCTTGTTCGCTTTTGAATGGAGAGATCCAGAAGCTGGCCTGTCGGGGCAGCTGACATGGACTAGACTACGGCAAGGACTCAAAAATAGCCCCACCCTGTTTGATGAAGCCCTACATCAAGACCTGGCTGCCTTTCGGACACAGCACCCCGTCCTGGTGCTTCTGCAGTATGTAGATGACCTGCTGCTGGCGGCCCCCATGGAACTGGATTGCAACAAAGGTATGGGGGCCCTGTTGGAGACTCTGGGAGAACTGGGGTACCGCGCCTCGGCAAAAAAAGCCCAAATTTGCCAAACTAAAGTGAATTATCTGGGGTACCAGCTAGAAAATGGACAGCGATGGCTGACAGAAGCCCGGAAACAAACGGTATCACAGATACCGCCCCCAACAACTCCCCGCCAGATGAGAGAGTTTCTAGGCACTGCGGGATTCTGTAGGCTTTGGATTCCCGGGTTCGCAGAAATGGCAGCTCCCCTTTACCCCCTAACCAAGCAAAACACCCCCTTCCTTTGGGGAAAGGCCCAACAAGAAGCATTTGATAACATAAAAAAGGCCCTCTTGAGTGCCCCAGTCCTAGGGCTCCCGGACATATCCAAGCCCTTTGAGCTCTTCGTAGACGAAAAACAAGAGATTGCTAAGGGGGTACTAACCCAAAAGCTAGGACCCTGGAAGAGGCCCATCGCATATCTCTCCAAAAGATTGGACAATGTTGCGGCAGGCTGGCCACCATGCCTACGGATGGTGGCGGCCATTGCCACGCTTATCAAAGACTCTAACAAATTAACCATGGGCCAACCCCTTAAAATAACTGCACCCCATGCTGTAGAGACTATAGTCCGCCAGCCTCCAGACCGCTGGCTCTCAAATGCCCGAATGACTCACTACCAGTCTTTGCTGCTGGATACGCAGCGAGTGCGTTTCGGTCCAGCCGCCGCCCTCAACCCTGCTACGCTCCTCCCGGATCCCCAAGAAGGGACCCCACACGACTGCCAGCAAATCCTGGCAGATGTGCATGGAACCAGGAAAGACCTCACCGACCAACCACTGGCAGACGCAGAGATCACCTGTTTTACGGATGGGAGCAGCTACCTTTTAGAGGGCGAGCGAAAAGCCGGGGCTGCAGTAGTTGACAGAGAAAACGTCGGTTGGGCCAGCGCTCTGCCTCCGGGAACCTCGGCCCAAAGGGCCAAACTCATCGCCCTCACGCAGGCACTCAGGAAGGCGGAAGGTAAGAAAGCCAACATATACACTGATAGCCGGTATGCCTTCGCCACGGCACATGTACATGGAGAAATATATAGAAGGAGGGGGTTGCTGACTTCAGAAGGCAGAGAAATATTAGATTTGCTGCAATCCTTGTTCTTACCAAGGAAACTAGGGATAATCCATTGCCCAGGCCACCAAAAGGGAGATACACCCATTGCACGGGGAAATCGGCTGGCAGATATAACTGCTAAACAAGCGGCACTAGGCCCCCAAATACTAACTGTCTCACTCGAGTCAGCATCAAAAAATGATGATGATGCGGCACTTGTTTATAGTGAAGCAGACCTAGACTTCCTTCAAGGACTTGGGGCGGACTATGATAAGGTCCATAACAGATGGATATACCAAGGGAAAACAGTGATGCCTCAAAGCACCGCCAAGAGACTTTTGACTCACCTGCATAGACTGACCCACTTGGGAAAAAGAAAAATGGCTGACCTCCTAAATGAAAATAAATTAGACTATTACATCCCTCAGAGAGACTTACTGATACAACAAATTGTAAACTGTTGTGAAGCCTGTGCAAAAGTAAACGCTGGCAGACTAAAACTCCCCTCCGGAGTTCGAGCCAGGGGGCATAGGCCTGGAGTCCACTGGGAAGTGGATTTCACCTGTAAGACCCAAACGTCAGGTCTCTGTTCCGGAGAGGAGCTCCCGCGACTCAATAAACAGTCCAGCAGATGCAATATGCAAGAGGCTTTATTGTCGGTTTGCGCAAGCCGGGCGACTCTAGTCTCCTCGGAGGCAGAGTCGCACCGTATAGCAGTGTAAGCTGACTTTTATAAGCAGAAGTCACATTGTCAGCACATCCAGTACAGTGAATGAATAACATAATGTACACCGTTGGCACATCCAGTACAGTGAATGAATAACATAATGTACACCGTTAGCACATCCAGTACAGTGAATGAGTAACATAAAAGTAACATAATGTGTATCATATGGGGTCATCTTATCTGTGAGTACAGGTGCTTGACGTCAGTTGGTTCCGGAAAACAGCAGGCTTCTTTGTGCAGTTATTGGGAAACCTATAGACGTTCCGTTTACATTTCTCTATCCTTATTTTGCAAACGGAAAATTCTGCGCAAGTGGAAAATTTACACAGGCCAGGGAATTTCATGGTGTTTTTCAGATTCTTTCATTCCCCCCTTTTCTTTGTCATTAGTTTTAATCTTAAAACTCAGGGCTCTTGTTGTTTTAACATTTGATATTGTTGGGTGAGCACTAGTGCTTGGACCACCGATAGCCTATTTTTGATGAACTGTAATAAGCGGTTTAAAATGCAAGGCCCGAAAGTAAGCAAAAGCAAGAGTATAAAAAGGGGTCCTATAAGAGTAGAGACTAGGGTAGTTATCCAGGGGGACCTGTTGAACCATCCCTCAAACCAGTTTTGTTGTGCATCTCTATCTTTTTGCCGCTGGTCTAGTCTATCTCTTAGCTTTGCCATGGAATCTTTTACTACCCCAGTATGGTCAGCATAGAAGCAGCATTCTTCTCCTAAGGCAGCACAAAGGCCTTTGTCCTTTAAAAATAGCAAATCTAGCCCTCTTCTATTTTGGAGTACCACCTCCGACAGGGAGGTAAGGGATTTTTCAAGCAGGGAAATAGAGTTTTCAATTGCTCTAAGGTCTGTATCTATGGCAAGCTGTAACTGGGCTAGCTGCTGGCCTCCTTGTATTAAGGCGGCCGTCCCGGTTCCGATCCCCACTGCAGTTCCCCCAAGTCCAAGCAAGAGAGCTAATGTCATAACCGGTTCTCTTTTCTTTCTTCGTCTATGTTCAAGAGTATCTAACAAGGCTTCTTCAGAATGGTAAAGAATACGAGGCATCACTTGAGCGAGTACACAGAAATCTTGGGTTAAGTCCATGACAGCGGCTGACACACAGGGCGTGAGTCCGGTGTTACATGCCCACCAGGTATTGTTGGGGGGGACCAGATAGTATTCTCCCGGGTCTACCGTAACAGTCTGATTGCATAGCCCGGCATGGTCAGCGGGGACCTTTCCAATACAGAGTCCTTGTCCCCCTACCTGAGGCAGAGTGAGCCTGTGTAGGCCGGGATTGTTGCATTGGTCTGGGGCCCGGGTGGTGTTGGAGAAGTTTCCCAATGTGGCCAGTCCCTCATAATAGGGGGGGCTTCCATAGATGATCTCAAACGGGGTGAGCCCGTGTGGGCCAGGGGTATTTCTGGCTCGATATAAAGCCAGTGGTAGGAGTTGAACCCAGTCTCTAGTGCCAGTCTCCAGCGTTAATTTGGTTAAGGTCTCTTTAATTGTTCTATTCATCCTTTCTACCTGTCCTGAACTCTGGGGTCTGTAGGCACAATGTAACTTCCAATCAATCCCCAATGATTTGGCCACCAACTGACTTACCTGGGAGACAAAGGCCGGACCGTTATCTGACCCGAGTACCTTAGGTAAGCCGAATCGGGGGAAAATTTCTTCGAGGAGCTTCTTGACCACAACTTGAGCTGTTTCTTTCTTTGTGGGATATGCTTCTACCCATCCTGAGAAGGTATCTATGAACACTAGCAAATACTTGTTATTATATAGGCCTGGTTTAATCTCGGTGAAATCCACTTCCCAGTGGACTCCAGGCCTATGCCCCCTGGCTCGAACTCCGGAGGGGAGTTTTAGTCTGCCAGCGTTTACTTTTGCAGAGGCCTCACAACCGTTTACAATTTGTTGTATCAGTAAGTCTCTCTGAGGGATGTAATAGTCTAATTTATTTTCATTTAGGAGGTCAGCCATTTTTCTTTTTCCCAAGTGGGTCAGTCTATGCAGGTGAGTCAAAAGTCTCTTGGCGGTGCTTTGAGGCATCACTGTTTTCCCTTGGTATATCCATCTCTTATGGACCTTGTCATAGTCCGCCCCAAGTCCTTGAAGGAAGTCTAGGTCTGCTTCACTATAAACAAGTGCCGCATCATCATCATTTTTTGATGCTGACTCGAGTGAGACAGTTAGTATTTGGGGGCCTAATGCCGCTTGTTTAGCAGTTATATCTGCCAGCCGATTTCCCCGTGCAATGGGTGTATCTCCCTTTTGGTGGCCTGGGCAATGGATTATCCCTAGTTTCCTTGGTAAGAACAAGGCTTGTAGTAAATCTAATATTTCTCTTTTATTTTTTATTTCTCTGCCTTCTGAAGTCAGCAACCCCCTCCTTCTATATATTTCTCCATGTACATGTGCTGTGGCGAAGGCATACCGGCTATCAGTGTATATGTTGGCTTTCTTACCTTCCGCCTTCCTGAGTGCCTGCGTGAGGGCGATGAGTTCGGCCCTTTGGGCCGAGGTTCCCGGAGGCAGAGCGCTGGCCCAAACGACGTTTTCTCCGTCAACTACTGCAGCCCCGGCTTTCCGCTCTCCCTCTAAAAGGTAGCTGCTCCCATCCGTAAACCAGGTGATCTCTGCGTCTGCCAGTGGTTGGTCGGTGAGGTCTTTCCTGGTTCCATGCACTTCTGCCAGGATTTGCTGGCAGTCGTGTGGGGTCCCTTCTTGGGGATCCGGGAGGAGCGTAGCAGGGTTGAGGGCGGCGGCTGGACCGAAACGCACTCGCTGCGTATCCAGCAGCAAAGACTGGTAGTGAGTCATTCGGGCATTTGAGAGCCAGCGGTCTGGAGGCTGGCGGACTATAGTCTCTACAGCATGGGGTGCAGTTATTTTAAGGGGTTGGCCCATGGTTAATTTGTTAGAGTCTTTGATAAGCGTGGCAATGGCCGCCACCATCCGTAGGCATGGTGGCCAGCCTGCCGCAACATTGTCCAATCTTTTGGAGAGATATGCGATGGGCCTCTTCCAGGGTCCTAGCTTTTGGGTTAGTACCCCCTTAGCAATCTCTTGTTTTTCGTCTACGAAGAGCTCAAAGGGCTTGGATATGTCCGGGAGCCCTAGGACTGGGGCACTCAAGAGGGCCTTTTTGATGTTATCAAATGCTTCTTGTTGGGCCTTTCCCCAAAGGAAGGGGGTGTTTTGCTTGGTTAGGGGGTAAAGGGGAGCTGCCATTTCTGCGAACCCGGGAATCCAAAGCCTACAGAATCCCGCAGTGCCTAGAAACTCTCTCATCTGGCGGGGAGTTGTTGGGGGCGGTATCTGTGATACCGTTTGTTTCCGGGCTTCTGTCAGCCATCGCTGTCCATTTTCTAGCTGGTACCCCAGATAATTCACTTTAGTTTGGCAAATTTGGGCTTTCTTTGCCGAGGCGCGGTACCCCAGTTCTCCCAGAGTCTCCAACAGGGCCCCCGTACCTTTGTTGCAATCCAGTTCCGTGGGGGCCGCCAGCAGCAGGTCATCTACATACTGCAGAAGCACCAGGGCGGGGTGTTGTGTCCGAAAGGCAGCCAGGTCTTGATGTAGGGCTTCATCAAACAGGGTGGGGCTATTTTTGAATCCTTGCGGTAGTCTAGTCCATGTCAGCTGCCCCGACAGGCCAGCTTCTGGATCTCTCCATTCAAAAGCGAACAAGGGTCGGCTTTGTGGACTTAGCCTCAGGCAAAAGAAGGCATCTTTTAAATCCAATACCGTATACCAGGTATGGGAAGGGGGTAGGGTGCTAAGCAGATTGTACGGGTTCGGCACTGTTGGGTGGATGTCTTCTACCCGCTTGTTTATTTCTCTCAAGTCCTGCACTGGCCGGTAATCTCCCGTACCTGGCTTCTTGACAGGGAGTAGGGGAGTGTTCCAGGCTGATCTGCAGGGCTCAAGGACGCCCAGCTTGAGGAGCCGTTGTATATGGGGTCTGATTCCCTTGTAAGCCTCCTCAGACATGGGGTACTGTTTCACCGAAATGGGGGTAGCCGAGGATTTTAATTCAACGACAATGGGCGGCTGTCCCATTGCTAGCCCCGTTCCTGCAGTCTCTGCCCAGGCTAGAGGGTACTTCCGTATCCAGTCTTGGATGGGACCCATTGGCAAGGTTTTGGACTCTAATAATTTGTATTCATCTTCTAACTTTATGGTCAAAATTTGAAGGGGGCCCCTCCGGGTCCTGTAATGGAGGCCCCCTTTTCATGAAACTGAATTTGGGCTCCACCTTTAGAGAGAAGGTCCCTCCCCAACAAGGGGAACGGACAGTCCGGAACATGGAGGAAGGAATGAGTCACCTTACCGGAGGCCAGGTGCACCTTCCGTTCAGTAGTCCATCGGCACAGCTTTCCTCCTGTAGCTCCTTGTACCCACGCGGTCCTGGTGCTCATGGGTCCGTTGGTCTGGGTTAATACAGAGTGCTGAGCTCCTGTGTCCACCATAAAGGTCACTGGCTGCCCCCCTATTTTTAATGTTACCCGGGGCTCAGGGGGGGGCTCCTGGCCCTGACTGTCCTAATCTTCATCCAAGGACAAGACCTTGGAGGATTCTCTTCGCAAATCCCGTGGTTTCTTTGGGCATTCTTTTATCCAGTGGCCTCTTTCTTTACAGTAGGCACATTGGTCACGGTCTATTCTCGGTTGCCTATTGCCTCCCAACCTATCTCTCCTTCCTGGCTCTGACCTAGGCTGAACTACGGTGGCCAAAATTCTGCTCAACTCTCTGTTACGCCTTTTTTCTCGTTTCTCTTCTTTTTCTTCCTGTTCTTTTCTCAATCTGTCCTCTCTCTCTTCTTGCACTTTCCTAAGCCTTTCTGCTCTTTCTTCTGGAGTTTCTCTCTTATTGTAAATCCTTTCTGCTTCTCTCATTAGATCCTGCAAGCTATAATCTTGAAGTCCTTCTAACCTTTGTAATTTATTTCTAGTGTCCGGCGCTGACTGCCCTATGAAGGCCATGGAGACATTTCCCCTATGCTCGGGGCTACTAGGATCGAAAGGGGTATACATACGGTATGCCTCCATGAGCCTTTCAAGGAAAGCTGCCGGGGTCTCCTCCGGTCCCTGTGTTACTGCTCTTACCTGGGCCAAATTGGTGGGGCGTCTCCCGGCTCCCTTGAGACCCGCAAGGAGAACCTGGCGATAGAGACGGAGCTGCTCCCTACCGGCAGGGGTGTTGTAGTCCCAGTCCGGACGCGTCAGGGGGAAGGCTGCGTCAATTTCATTTGGAAGGGGAGTAGGGGCCCCGTTGGGCCCGGGCACGTTTTTTCTTGCTTCCAGGACAACTCTCTGTCTCTCTTCTACGGTCAGCAGAGCCTGCAAAAGCTGTTGACAATCATCCCAGGTGGGCTGATGGGTTAGTAAGATGGACTCAATTAACCCCGTGAGGGCTGTTGGATCTTTAGAGAAGGGTGGGTTATGAGTCTTCCAGTTATACAAATCAGAGGCCGAGAATGGCCAGTATTGGACTTGGTTTCCTGGTCCCCCCACAGTCCTCAAGGGAAATAACTGGGACCTCCATTCTCCCGACCCTCCCTCTCCCTGATCTCTTCGTTGGCGCAACCGGGAGGCGACGGGGGATGAAGTATTAATCTCCCCGCTGGTCGCCGCTGGGCCGGTGGTGTCAGGGGAGCGGGCCTCAGGGGAGGCGGACGGGGGCGGCCTGGCCAGAGAACCTGGTACTGGAGGGGGTTGATAGGGAGGGGGAACTTCAGACAGGAGATCAATTAGAACTGGATCTTCCGGCGGGATGACTGGTTTCGTTTTGGCAGTCAATTTTTCTTTTTCTAAAATGGGGTAAAGAGAGGACTGGGCTGGTGGGGCCGTGGGTATATCGGCACCGGGAATCTTCGGCTTTTCTGCCACGAAAGGTGCCACCCAGGATGGCGGGTCCTGGGCCAGACTCTCCCAGGTAATTATGTAGGGGACTTGGTCAGGGTGTCCATGAAGTCCTGTGTCAAACACCCATTCTTTGATCTGCAAAATACAATCAATGTTAAAACTGCCCTCCTGAGGCCATCCCACATTGAAGGCTGGCCACTCGGAGCCGCAAAGGGTTTGCCACTTTTTCCTCCTGATTTCTACTGACAGGTTACTGGCTCGTCCTTTGACGTCCTTCCAGTGCTCTAGAGTCAAACTTAGGGGGGTAGTTAGTCTGGGTCCCATGCCGGAGGGAAGGGGGACACAAAAGTACACCAACACACAGACAGTACAGACACACAGAATGCAGACCAGAAGCCGCGCGGCACAGTATCGGCGCCAAAGTTCAACTAAAGAATCAGACGGGGGCAGAGGCCGAAGTCGTTGACCCCCGGGGTTGAGGACGGCCTGCTCCTCCCCAGCCACTCAGAACCCCCCCGGAGCGTCCTCCAGGGTTGAAATTAGGAAGGCCTATGACCCGTCGGTCCGCTTCACGAATTTCTACTAAGCCCGTACCGTACGGGTACTAAACACAAAGCACAAAGGACAACAGTCAACACAAACTCACTGCCGGCCGGACTTACCTCCTGCTGAGGTCTGGTATTGAATCCGGGGTCTCCTCGATCCCGGACGAGCCCCCAAATGTAAGACCCAAACGTCAGGTCTCTGTTCCGGAGAGGAGCTCCCGCGACTCAATAAACAGTCCAGCAGATGCAATATGCAAGAGGCTTTATTGTCGGTTTGCGCAAGCCGGGCGACTCTAGTCTCCTCGGAGGCAGAGTCGCACCGTATAGCAGTGTAAGCTGACTTTTATAAGCAGAAGTCACATTGTCAGCACATCCAGTACAGTGAATGAATAACATAATGTACACCGTTGGCACATCCAGTACAGTGAATGAATAACATAATGTACACCGTTAGCACATCCAGTACAGTGAATGAGTAACATAAAAGTAACATAATGTGTATCATATGGGGTCATCTTATCTGTGAGTACAGGTGCTTGATGTCAGTTGGTTCCGGAAAACAGCAGGCTTCTTTGTGCAGTTATTGGGAAACCTATAGACGTTCCGTTTACATTTCTCTATCCTTATTTTGCAAACGGAAAATTCTGCGCAAGTGGAAAATTTACACAGGCCAGGGAATTTCATGGTGTTTTTCAGATTCTTTCACACCGAGATTAAACCAGGCCTATATAATAACAAGTATTTGCTAGTGTTCATAGATACCTTCTCAGGATGGGTAGAAGCATATCCCACAAAGAAAGAAACAGCTCAAGTTGTGGTCAAGAAGCTCCTCGAAGAAAATTTTCCCCGATTCGGCTTACCTAAGGTACTCGGGTCAGATAACGGTCCGGCCTTTGTCTCCCAGTTAAGTCAGTTGGTGGCCAAATCATTGGGGATTGATTAGAAGTTACATTGTGCCTACAGACCCCAGAGTTCAGGACAGGTAGAAAGGATGAATAAAACAATTAAAGAGACCTTAACCAAATTAACGCTGGAGACTGGCACTAGAGACTGGGTTCAACTCCTACCACTGGCTTTATATCGAGCCAGAAATACCCCCGGCCCACACGGGCTCACCCCGTTTGAGATCATCTATGGAAGCCCCCTACCAGCTACATCCTTCTTTGACCCTGATGTCCTTGCGACTTCCCCTACCCTGCAGGCCCACCTACAGGCTCTGCAGCTGGTGCAACAAGAAATTTAGAAGTCCGTATCAGCCGCATACCGTGTGGATAACCCTGTTTCCTGTCCCCACCCCTTTAAGACCGGTGACACAGTGTTGGTGCGGAGACATCAAACCAAGACTTTGGAACCTCGCTGGAAAGGACCCTACACCGTCCTCTTGACCACTCCTACCACACTAAAGATAAACGGTATTGCAGCATGGATACACACTTCCCACGTAAAAGCTGCACACGGCCGCTGCTGCGAGGAGACGCCAGAACACGGATGGAAACTCCACCGCACTCAAAATCCTCTAAAGCTAAGACTTTCTCGCTTATAATGATTCTGCTATTTGTCCAGGGCGCCTCGCCCTCGGTTCAGGAGGGCGGGAGCCCCCACCAGGTGTACCGTATCACCTGGAGAGTTTTCAACACAGAAACCAGAGAGACAGCAACTGAAACTACCGGTGTAGCCCCAGTCTCCATGTATTTCCCCAGTTTGACTGTAGATCTGTGTGACATAGTGGGAAAAAGCTGGGATCCCAACCCCCAAGAGCCCTTCCCTGGATATAAATGCTTGCACCCCGGGTGGCGGGTAAAAACCCGAGCACTTGACTTTTATGTATGTCCGGGTCACTCACGGACCCGTCCTGAAGTCCAGAGGTGCGGAGGGCCCCCAGAGGGATACTGCAAGGCCTGGGGATATGAACAACAAGAACCCTAAGTTTTAAGATTAAAACTAATGACAAAGAAAAGGGGGGAATGAAAGAATCTGAAAAACACCATGAAATTCCCTGGCCTGTGTAAATTTTCCACTTGCGCAGAATTTTCCGTTTGCAAAATAAGGATAGAGAAATGTAAACGGAACGTCTATAGGTTTCCCAATAACTGCACAAAGAAGCCTGCTGTTTTCCGGAACCAACTGACGTCAAGCACCTGTACTCACAGATAAGATGACCCCATATGATACACATTATGTTACTTTTATGTTACTCATTCACTGTACTGGATGTACTAAAGGTATACATTATGTTATTCATTCACTGTACTGGATGTGCTGACAATGTGACTTCTGCCTATAAAAGTCAGCTTACACTGCTATACGGTGCGACTCTGCCTCCGAGGAGACTAGAGTTGCCCGGCTTGTGCAAACCGACAATAAAGCCTCTTGCATATTGCATCTGCTGGACTGTTTATTGAGTCGCGGGAGCTCCTCTCCGGAACAGAGACCTGACGTTTGGGTCTTACAGTTCAATCCCTGGATGGGGAAGATTCCCTGGAGGGGGACATGGCAGCCCACTCCAGTATTCTTGCCTAGAGAATTCCATGGACAGAGGAGCCCGGTGGGTTACAGTCCATAGTGTCACAAAGAGTCGGACACGACAGCAGCAACTTAGCACACACACACTGAAAGTGAAAACCAGAATGGTTGTATGAGTACAGAATGAATGTAAGTATGTCGGTTGTTTACCCTCATGATTTCAGGGCTGGCCAGGAGCTCAGCTCACTGCTGCTGCCCAGAATCACCAGGGAATATCATGCCACATGTTGCTAGGATGGGAAAAGACCAAATTTTAAAATTCCAAGTATGGTTTCTACCGAATGTGTATTGCTTTCTTACCACTGGAAAGTCAAAAAACCGCAATCAATAACATAAATTGGTGACAGTTTGTAGTGATTAAAAGAAATAGACTACTGATACATTTAGTAGCCTAGATAGGCCTTCCTAGGTGGATCAGTGGTAAAGAATCTGCTTATAATGGAGAAGACCTGGGTTTTATCCCTGGGTTGGGAAGATTCCCTGGAGAAGGAAATGCAACTCAGTCCAGTATTTTTGCCTGGGAAATTACATAGACAAAGGAGCCTAGTGGGCTACAGTATATGGGGTCATAAAAGAGTCAGACAGAACTTAGCGACTAAACAAATATAGCCTAGATGGATCTCAGGATGCTATGCTGAATGAAAAGAAGTCAATCACAGAGGCAACATGATGTATGATTGCACTTCCTGGATTATTATGATTATATACCTAGTATGATTCTACTTATATAACATTCTCAAAAGGACAAAATACAGAGATGAAAAGGATATCAGTAGTTACTGGGGTTATAAAGAATTGCAGGCATGGGGAGGGTATACAAAGAGGGTTTCTTTAGAGAAATGGAACAATCCTGTGGCATGATTTTAGTGATGGTACAAGAACCTATAAATGTGATAAAACTTCACAGAGCTTCATATCAAAACCAAAGAGCACATATAAAAACCGATGTGTAATATTATGGTCTATATTGTGATAAAAAAAATTTTATCAGTATCAGTTTCTGCTGGGAGCCAGCACAGGAGATCCCACCCATGACAAGGTCATGAGGAGAAGACCTGACAAGCAAGGCAGATCAGGACTTCAGGGATTTCGAAAAGCTGCCCCGGCGCTCACCTTAAAGATGATCTCTGTCTTTCTGATGCTTACTATATTAGACTACTCCCTAATTTCTGTGACACAGGTAGAAGGCCTTCCCCAATCTCTTTACAAACAGAATCAACTTAGAACTTTAATCAATATGTCCCCCGAACGGTGGTATCCTATAAGATTATTCAGGATGAAAGGAGTGTTTCAATTTAAACTCCTTTGCTGGCATTTTAGTTTGTTTGGCAAATGCATTTATGCCCTCAGTACTAATATGCATGACTGCTCATAATACCCTAATCATAAAACAGCATAAAGAACCTGACCACATAAAGGCCCTAATAGGCACAGAGCCCTTTCAGAGGGTGAGGAAGCCCTATTAGAGAGCACAAAAATATTATTCTGTAAGTGGTTATAGTTTAAGAATTAGAAAAATAAGAGTTTAGAATTGTTAATTTTAACCAGGAATGCTAAACAGGGGCTGCCTCACTGGAGCTGCAGAGTCTTTGTATGGTAAACTTTTTAGATAAATTTAACTGATAACTTCTGCAAAAGGACTGACCTTTGTGTTCAACAAAGAATAGATTAAGGAAAACAGCTTTGCATTCACCTAGGTCATAAAATGTCAATAGGCCCCAAGGCCAGAAGATAATGTACAAGACTCTCGGAAAAAAGTATGGAGAAAACACCCAGGTTTTGTGAAGGATAAGCTGATGTAATATTAAACTATCTTCCCCTTAAAAATGTACTAACTTAGAACATAAAAGCTACAGTAAAAAATAAAGACTTGCCAGACTCTGCTGCACACCCCCAGTCTGGTCTCTCTCTCTCTCTCTCCTCTCTCTCTCTCTCTTGCTGATGCCATTCATCCTGAGGGTACCCCTGGATCTTGCTGAGGCTGGACCCTGGCAAGTTTCCTAATGTATATGTAATTACTATATTAATATATATCTACATTTTATAACATCATGCTGCTGCACAGGCTGCTGTGGTCATTCATGATCTCCTCTGCTTAGTTACAAATAATTTCAAGCCCAGGCATTCATTGCCTGTCAGCACTCAGAAGTGAAATGAGACAGAAGAGTAGATGTCTCATATAAATTCAAACTTTCCTTTCTGCTTCACCCATTCATGACTTATTTTGATCTTAAATCACATGAACTGGCACTGTTTTAGAACTTGTCTGTATTTTCTTTTCTACTTGTCTATTTGCCTTTGGTTCTTTTATATTAACTCATCTATTACAGCAATGAAACCAAATGGAAGATTGACAGCTACATTCCACATGAACATGAAACAGTGCAGAAAACTTCAGTCACCAACTTCTGTGGGGTTGACATGTACTAAGTGTTTGCAGTCTGTAGATATTAAGTTTTGTAGGAGTGCATTATAGCATTACATCAGAGAAAATTCCAGCATGTCTATCTTAACTTTATTTTACAAAGAGAAATAATAATGAGTGACTGACAAGTGAGACTGAATACTCTGGAACAATGACACAGAAAATGTGACCTGATAATTCTAGGACACATGATCTAATAAGTACAATTCTATATTTACAGGTAACAGGATTGAATACCCTGATCCCCCTCAAAATCTAATACATAAGAATCAATATCAGATTTCAAAAGAATATTTTATTCCTATTATAATTTCATTTAAATACAAACCACTGAATAGATTCTGAAGTTCAGATGGACTGATTTTTAAAAAATAATTTCATGTTGAAGTGGTTTTATTTATTGAAAAATCTAAGTAGAGCCCTGGAACTCAGTAAAAAAAAAAAAAAGAGAGAGAGAGAGAGAGATACATTAATTATTTTGGATAATATCGCTTTTCACCCAGAAGGCCTAAGATCTGTGAATGTTTTAAACAGTCACTAGATTCTGGGTGGAGAAAAGTAAGCAAAGGCTAATGAATGACTAATCAGTAGATTACAAGAATGTTTCATAGGCTACGCAAAATTATATCTTAAACAGGATGTAAAAATTATTTTACAGAATAATTACTGATGTATGTCAACTTGTTTAATCATCAGTTTCCCTCAGTTCAAACCTTTAATGTTAATTGCTTTCTTCATGCCCCTTTTCAGGTTCTGCCAAATGTAATGGCCAGGGAAAAATACGTAGACAAAGTAAAGATTTGTGGTGAGCCAGAGAGTAGTCATATACTTAAAGCTATGGTTTTTCCAGTAGTCATGTATGGATGTGAGAGTTGGACCATAAAGAGAGTTGAGTGCCAAAGAATGATGCTTTTGAACTGTAGGATTGGAGAAAACTCTTGGGAGTCCCTTGGGCTGCAAGGAGATCAAACCAGTCCCTCCTAAAGGAAATCAGTCTCGAATATTCATTGAAAAAACTGATAATGAAGCTAAAACTCCAATACTTTGACCACCTGATGTGAAAAACTAACTCATTTGAAAAGACCCTGATGCTGGGAAAGACTGAAGGCAGGAGGAGAATAGGATGACAGAGAATGAGACGGTTGGATGGCATCACCAACTTAATGGACATGGGTTTGAGTAAACTCCAGGAGTTGGTGATGGACAGGGAGGCCTGGCATGCTGCGATTCAAGGGGTCACAAAGAGTCGGACACGACTGAGCAACTGAACTGAACTGAACTTAATTGCTAGATATGGTGGAAGAATGTATACAAAACTGTTATCTTTGTATCTGATGTTGAGACTGAACTCATTGTTTGTCAGCTAGAGCAATATTTGTAGAAGAAAGTTGTATATAGACCAAAGCATGGACAAACTATGACTCATAATGACAAACTAGAACCATGAGATGAATGGAAACCACAAAGACACACTAAAATTTGTCTGTGTCTCACCTCCTTCAGTCTCACAGTAGTGGGTGACCTTAGGAGAAGTGGGTGTCGTTTGGCCTCATGCTACATGCATACTTGGCCAAAAACAGAGAAGAGGTTTGGTGGGAAGTGAAGGAGTTGTGAGTCAACAATAAGTTGAGCTATCAGATCAGCAGCAACACGAGTGAGCAACCATATTCCCTGGAGCCCTGTACCAACCCCACAAACATAAAAACTGTGGCTGCTTGATCACAACCACCTTGCAATTGTTACACAAATTTCTTTTGTGGCCAACCCTAACCAAGAACAATACAGGAAGCACTGTCTGGGAAAGATTTCCAGTTAGTTTAGATAGTACAAAGCTGCTACAGTACCCTTTTTGTTAACCTGGCATCCATCTGTACTCTCTTAACAACTTTTGAATAAAGAAAGCAAAACTCTGCTTCTTGCTAATGTTGTTGTTGCTGTTCAGTCACTAAGTCGTGTCTGACTCTTTGTGACCCCATGGACTGCAGCTTGCCAGGCTCCTCTATCCTCCACCATCTCCCAGAGTTTGCTCAAATTCATGTCCCTTGATTTGGTAATGCTATCTAACCATCTCATCCTCTGCTGCCCCCTTCTCCTTTTGTGTTCAATCTTTCCCAGCATCAGGGTCTTTCCCAATGAGTAGCTCTTCTCATCGTGTAGCCAAATTATTGGATTTTCAGCTTCAACATCAGTCCTTCCAATGAATATTCAGGGTCGATTTCCTTTAGGATTGAGTGGCTTGATCTCCTTGCAGTCCAAGGGGCTCTCAAGAGTCTTTTCCAACACCATGGTTCTTGCTAATATAATGCAGTAATCCCTCATTCATCCCAAAAGATTCTAACCTCATCTTGCAAAGATTATAGCAAGTTCATTTATCCATTTGTGGTGAAGTTATTTTCTTTTCTAGCTAAGCCACATTCTCCCATTGAATCCTTTATCTTCACTACTGAGCTATAATAAGATAAAAGATTGACTTATGTTAGCATATCTTATGTTACTACAGGCAGGCAAATGGGAGAGGGGAGTTAAAATTGGTTAATGTAATACATAAATGTATTTATATTGAAATGAAAAACAAATTCACATAAGTATTATTGTTCTCATTCCTGCAAATGACCACATGATTATAGCTGGTATTTATAACTACCTCTTCTATTATCCATCCCATAACCTCTTTGCTTATAGCAAGCATTTCTACTCACTGCTATACTTGACTTCCTATAAAACAATCCCTTTATTCAGAAGCAATGCTATGAGGAAAGCCATAAATTTGAATAAGGAATTCTGCACGTCCACCAGTCTGGTTTTGGCGGAAAATTGCAACTTTCACTGCAACGCATTGAAGGCAAATTCAAAAGTCTATTTTAGTGGAAACAATCTTGCCAATACCCATGGAAATTTTCCATATTATATTCTAGGAAACATCATTAAGAATGATACCTAACTTCAGATCAGAAGCAACAGAAGCCACCAAGGTAAAATATTTTTAAAGTGCTTAAAGAGAAAAAACAAACAAAACTCTCAAGGTAGTATCTTATGAACATGAAAATGTGTTTTTAAATTGTGTTTATTATACATCACTACTAAGAGTTTTGAAAGTCAGTGCACAGACTGATAAACTATATTTGCAATATGTATTTCTGAAAAAGGACTCAGATGAAGATTATGTTAAACAGAATATGTTAAAAGTTCCTCAAATCAATAAGAAACCAGATAATGAGAATGACAAAATCTTGGAGAGCCAACTGAGAAATATGATATCCAATAGCTAATAAATATATAAAAACTTTAATGAAAATAAAGCTTTATCTGAGGGTTCCATCTGGGTCCTTTCAGTATTCTGAGTGTGTCAATGTGGCTAGGAGAATATGACCCCAGGGAATAGGGAAAATAATGACTGTCTCCAGGAAAATAAGTGATTAAGTGAATTTCCTAGAAGCTTCCATCATTGAACTGATGTGGAATAAAGAGCAAACTGTAATAGGTCACAGACCTGGACATTGAAGGAGCTGTAGGCTTTACTAGAACAAAGAAAGTTGGTATTTATTGAGCTTACTCTTTGTCAGGCACTGTGGTTTGCATTTCAGATTCATTATCCAATTTAAATATAAAAATCCTGTGAGATAGGTTTCATTATTCCCATTTTTTTAATCTATGGGAAATGAGCCATAACTCTCCTAACTGTGAAAAGCATCTCCAGCTTTTATTGCCAGCCAGAGTCTATTATTTTAGGGGGCTCCTTAGGAGCAAGATGTGGACTATGGAGAAGCACTTGACCCCAGAACATAGTGGCTAGAAATCTTAGTGGTGGTGACATTACTGGTTTAAACTGGATGCTAAAGGGAACTAGGAAAAAAATGCCAAACCATAGATCAATTGCCCCAGGATCAGTAGATGAGGAAATCATCCACTAACCAGTTAACAGTGCTGGATGCTTTAGTAAGTTTCTTGTGTAATAGTGTGCTGGGAAAAATAAGGGCTACAAGGAGATTTTATTCCTTTAAGGAATAAAAGACACCCTAAGCTTGTCTCCCTATCAAGACCTGTGCCCCTTGTCTTTGCCTTCTCTGCTGTGATGCTTGGTTGTTGTTTAGTCACAAAGTTCTACCTGACTCATCCTCAGTGATAGTCACCTACCCCCTAGGCCATCAGTGAATTCCAGCCTTTTAGAATCCTGGCTGCCTGGACTGCTTGCTTGGTGTCCTGTGATAAACACTGAATTTTGCTTCACTGCAATCCGCATGAGCAAGTGGACCCTGGAAGATTATATATAACCTTGGGTTGGGTAACCATGGGTTGCCATCTCCTTCTTTAGGGTATCTTCCTGACCCAGGAATCTAACTTGCATCTTCTGCATTCTAGATGGATTCTTTACCACTGAGTCACCTGGGAAACCCAATATATATATATATATATATATATGTGTGTGTGTGTGTGTGTGTGAGCATGTGTGTACCTGTGTGTGTGTGTAGTGCAAAAAATAAAAATATTTCTACAGTTCACACTATTCAAGCTCTAAAATAAAAGACTAAGTTGGGCTCATTTTGATTTTTTATCTAGATGTCAATATTTCTACCTTGCAAGCCTCTTCAGGCAATATTTATTTAATTTACCTAGTGGTCAATTGGCTTGGCCTCTATTCCAAATAATTATGATGGCTTTAGATTTCAGGCTTTTGTCTTATTAGTTGAAGGAATGCTCCCTGCTGTTGGAGACTTATACTTCCTGGTTTGGACAAAGCCCCTCCAGTATGTGGGTAAATTTACCGAGGAACTAGTAGTCTCATTGAAGAAGGAATTCATAGGGCCAGGACTCTATCTCAGGCCTATCTGTGCTGATCATGCTTGGCTGCCTCTCCAGTGGACTCTGAACTCTCTGCTTAGTGCCTGTGGGAACGACAAGGGAAGGATAAGACCCCCTCCAGACAGGGGAATCTTGAAGATCACATCCAGGTTACTCATTGCCTAAGAGGAAACATACTGCAATCACCCCTGTCTCCGGACAGGTCATAAATATTTTCCATATCTATCAGGATGTAATCACAGGCTTATCGATTATTAACTGGTTGGAACGTGACCACAAGCTTATTGATTATTAACTGTTTGTGTGAAACCCAAATGACTCCATTTTAGGATAGCAGCGCCATTTTGAGTAAAACCCCCTCCCGAGGAGAGAAAATGATATTTAAAGAGAAAGAAACTCAATGAGTCAATCAGGGGAGGACAGGAAAGCCCCTCCCCCCTTACTCTAACCCACCAGTCAGTAGCTAACACGACACCCTTAGTTGAAGAATTAACCAATCCCCTTAAGCTTCCCTTCCCGCTTCCCCTGCTATACAGTATAAAAATGATTTGCCTGTTTCACGGGGGACTCCTTCGCCATTGTGTGAAGAGAGTCCGTGCTCGAGCTTGTAATAAAGTTCCTCACTGCTTTTGCATCGACCCGCGGCTCCTGTGGTGTTTGGTGGGATTCCTCGATCCGGGTACAACAGTTTGGGGGCTCGTCCGGGATCCCCCAGACTTTGCAGGACCCGCGCTTCGGAGGACAAACGGCCGGTAAGCAGTAGCAGCAGCTGCATCTGTGTCTGTAAGGGGGCCCCGCTCTGTAGCTGGACTTAAACCTAGGCGGACGCGCCGATACGGTGTCCAGCAGGGAGCAGGAAGAGACGTCTTCCAGCTCCCACTCAGTAGTCCTATATATATATATACATATATATATATATCTGATATACATCTGATATACTCTGTACCTTTTGTTCTCTGAATTGCGCGCTCTGTTATTTGTCTGGTGTGTCGTCTTGTTTGTTCATTGTGTGACTGACCGACGATGGGACAGACCCAATCTGGATGCTCTCCGCTTACCTTAATGACTGACCATTTCAAGGAAGTTAGAGCTCGAGCTCGTAATCTGGGTGTAGAAATTAAAAAATCTCAGATGGTTTTCTTATGCAGGACTGAATGGCCCAGCTTTAACGTAGGCTGGCCTCCTGAAGGAACTTTCAACTTAAGGATTGTCCGGAGAGTCCGAGAAATCATCACCAGACCTCGAAGCATACATCCCGACCAGGTCCCATATCTCCTGGCTTGGGAAGATCTAATAGTCAGCCCAACCCCTTGGATGCAACCCTTTTTACCTCCACAGGAAGAAATACTCATGGATATCCTAGAGGTTGAAGAAAAGGAAGAACCTCCGGCTTCCCCCTCTGCCCCTGTTTTGCAGGAAGATTAGACTCTTCTTGATCTCCTTCTCATACCTCCACCATATTCTCTCCCCCCTCCTATTCAGCCCGAACCCCCACTTCCCCAACCTCCTCCAGAAGCGGCTGGGGGAGGACCTGCAATGACCTCCCGAAATCGTAGGGCCGCCTCCCCCAGGTGGCCTGCCGACTCTACTTCAGCAGCTATTCTTCCTCTCAGGGCTCTGGGCCCCCCTGATGCTGATGGAGATCAGCCCCTTCAATATTGACCCTTTTCTACTAGTGATTTATACAATTGGAGGACCCAGAATGCCCCATTTTCAGAGAGACCTAAAGAGCTTATTAATTTGTTAGAAACTGTTCTGTTTACTCATCAACCTATGTGGGACGATTGTCAGCAGCTACTCCAGATATTATTCACCACAGAAGAAAGAGAAAGGATCCAGCTAGAGGCTCGGAAACTGGTGCCAGGAGATAATGGGCAACCCACGGCTAACCCTGCGACGATTGACTCCTCCTTCCCTTTATCTAGGCCACAGTGGGACTATAACACGGCGGAAGGTAAGGAGCGGCTCCGGGTCTACCGCCAGGCTCTGTTGGGGGGTCTCAAAGCGGCCGCTTGCAGGCCCACTAATTTGGCTAAGGTAGGTAATGTACAGCAAGGGAGAGAAGAGAGTCCTGCGGCGTTCCTGGAGAGACTGATGGACGCATTCCGTCAGTACACTCCCATGGACCCTGAGGCGGAGGATACTAGGTCAGCCTTAATGATGCATTTTATTAATCAGTCAGCCCCAGATATAAGGAAGAAGTTACAGAAGATAGATAGATTAGGTGAAAAATCTATTCAAGATCTGATGGCAGTAGCAGAGAAAGTTTATAATGACCGAGAGACACCTGAAGAGAAGCAGACTAGAGCCGCCGACCGGCAGACCCGAAATATGGCTCGCATTTTCCTGGCCGCCACCAGCGCCCAGCCAAATGAACGAGAGAAGAGATTGAGACAACTGGCAGAAGGTAAGCCGAAACCTAACCCCCAGGGAAAACCAAAGTTAGGACGGAACCAGTGTGCATATTGTAAAAAAGAAGGACATTGGGTTAAGGATTGCCCTAAAAAGTTCAAACAAGGAACCAACGTTTTGGCTCTGGGGGACCTGAGCGACAAGGGGAGACGGGGCCCGGAACCCCTCCCCGAGCCCAGGGTAACCTTAAAAGTGGAGGGGACCCCAATTGAGTTTTTAGTGGACACTGGGGCCGAACATTCTGTCCTGCTTGACCCACGGGGAAAACTCTCTTCAAAGACTTCATGGGTGCAGGGGGGCCACTGGTATGAAAAAATATTCATGGACTACCCGAAGAAACCTAGATCTGAGCACGGGCTGGGTATCCCACTCTTTCATGGTCATACCAGACTGCCCCTACCCACAAGGATTCAAGAACTCGCCCACGATCTTCGACGAAGCATTACATGAGGACCTGGGTGACTACCGTATCCAACACCCATGGGTTACCTTGCTACAGTATGTAGACGACATTTTGTTGGCCACAGAATCCCAACAAACCTTTACTGGAGGCAACCAGAGACTTGCTGTATACTTTAGGTTAGCTGGGATATCGGGCCTCCACAAAGAAAGCACAAACTGGCAGACAAGAGGTTCATTACCTGGGATACATATTAAAAGAAGGACAGCGGTGGCTGTCCAAAGCTAGAAAAGAGACTGTGTTAAAGATCCCTAAGCCCCAGAGTCAACGCGGAATTAGAGAATTTCTGGGGTCCGCTGGATTCTGTAGATTATGGGTCCCAGGTTTTGCTGAAATGGCAAAACCACTATACCAGGCAACAAAAGAGACTATACCATTTGCCTAGACAGAGGAAATGGATAAAGCCTTCCAGGACATTAAGGCAGCCCTCTTGTCAGCCCCTGCCCTAGGTCTACCTGACGTCACTAAGCCCTTCCTTCTCTATGTAGATGAGAACAGAGGGGTAGCCAAAGGCGTGTTACTCCAGAAACTGGAGTTTGGAAAAGACCAGTGGCATATCTCTCAAAAAAACTGGACCCAGTGGCTAGTGGATGGCCCCCCTGCTTGCGTATGGTGGCTTCTGTGGCCTTGTTAGTAAAAGACGCTGGCAAATTAACCCTGGGACAACAACTGCAAATAACAACCCCGCATGCCATTGAGGGTATATTGAGACAACCTCCAGATCGATGGATCAGTAACGCTAGACTGACCCATTACCAGGGACTACTACTAAACCCTACCAAGATCATTTTTCAGCCGCCAACTACTTTGAACCCAGCCTCACTCCTGCCGGATCCAGACCTGGACGCTCCACTACATGACTGTGCTGACATCCTGGCTCAGGTATGTGGGATCCGAGCTGATCTGAAAGACGTCACCGTTCCGGATGCTGAACTGACTTGGTACACGGATGGGAGCAGTTTCGTACAAAATGGACAAGGTATGCGGTTTCGGCTGTGACCAACGCGAAAAAAAATGCAGGATCTCATAACAACTGCAAAGATTGTCGTCAAAGACTACCGGGCGAAAATAGAAAAAATTGACTCAGACTGTAAGGCTTGCCTGCTAACAAAGCCAACCAAGACTTCAGGAGCAACTAGAGGAGCCAGAGAAAGGGGAACACGCCCTGGAACCTACTGGGAAGGAGACTTTACTGAGGTAAAACCGGGACAATACGGATATAGATACCTGCTAGTCTTCATAGATACTTTTTCTGGATGGGTAGAGGCCTACCCAACAAAAAAGGAGACAGCCCAGGTTGTAACAAAAAAACTCTTAGAGATCCTGCCGCAGTTCGGATTCCCTCCACAGGTAGGTTCCGATAACGGTCCCGCCTTTGTCTCCAAGGTAAGTCAGGGACTGGCGGCGGTTCTGGGGACAAATTGGAAATTACATTGTGCCTATCGACCCCAGAGTTCAGGGCAAGTAGAAAGAATGAACAGAACTTTAAAAGAGACCTTGACCAAATTAACCCTAGAGACTGGCGGGGACTGGGTGGCGCTCCTCCCCTTTGCCTTGTTCGGGTGGGGAACTCACCTTACATGTTGGGGATAACCCCCTTTGAAATTATGTTCGAGAGACCTCCCCCTATTGTACCTAGTTTAAAGACTGACTTAATAGCTGACTTGCCTGTTGATGCTCTGTTCTCCTCTCTCCGACTCCTCCAACGGGTGCACAAGGACATTTGGAAACGGCTGGAAGCCCTATACCTCACCAAGCCACCGCCTGAACCGCATCGTTTTCAGCCAGGAGATTGGGTCTATGTGCGGAGACACGACTCAGGCACCCTCGAACCACGCTGGAAAGGACCCTACTCTGTCATCCTAGTCTCACCAACAGCCCTCAAGGTAGATGGTATTTCAACATGGGTCCACTTCTCACATGTGAGGCCTGCTGATCCTTTCACTGACCTCCACGAGGTTCTGCCACAATGGAGAGTCTCCAAACATCCGGACAATCCATTCAAGCTAGAACTCTGGAAACGCCCCAAAGAAGCATCTCCCTCTTAAGGTACTTTGTACTCTGGGCAGCCTTCCAGAGGATTGCCTCAGCCAATCCTCATCATCCGGTTAACATGACCTGGATAGTCTACAACCCTGAGACTGGAGAAATACTTAATTTGAGTTCCAACGTAGCCCACAAAGGGACATGATGACCCGTATTGAGCTTTGAATTTTGCGTCCTGGCGACCAACAGTAACGGCTTCCATGGTCCCAGCCAACTGACCAACTTTTTTGTGCATGGCTCCTATGACTTATTCACCCGTAACTGTGAGGGTAAGGGCCCACAGTATTTACAACAAGTGCCTGTCTATGTCTGCCCAGTGGGGGGAAGGGATCGGAACCAAATTGAAAAATGTGGGGGAGTTGACTTTTTTTCTTGCGCCGCTTGGGGATGTGAAACCTCGGAAACGGTCCCTTGGCCCATCAATCCTGGCAATGACCTCATTTAGATAAAATTACCCCCAGAATACCCCAAAATGCAGATCTCGGGGAATATCGGCTAAACCTGGACAATGTTTTCCATTATAGATTAAGTTCACAGATAAAGGGGAAAAGTTTACCAGGTGGGATGTAGGCCGAGCCTGGGGCCTAGGTCTTTATAAGACTGGGTTTGACAATGGAGTCCGATTTGAACTTAAATTAAAGATGGGACCACTCTACTTGACCCCCAAGGTAGCTTTGGGACCAAACCAGGTGATAGCCCCAAAACGTTCCTCCCAGGTGGTAACCCCAAAACCTCCCTCCCAGAACCAAGGTCGGGATACTGGGCCTACTCCACACACTCCTCCCATAGCCGACATGTCTCCACCTACAGAGCCCCTTATAAAGGTAGATTTAATACTGTCCACCTAATGTTAATCAGATCTCAATATTCGACTGTCTCCACAGATGATATAGTTGACTCTGTAGAAGACCCATGATTGGGCCTTCCATAGAAACTAGAAGAGGGGGAAATGTGAAACCCAAATGACTCCATTTTAGGATAGCAGCGCCATTTTGAGTAAAATCCCCTCCCGAGGAGAGAAAATGATATTTAAAGAGAAAGAAACTCAATGAGTCAATCAGGGGAGGACAGGAAAGCCCCTCCCCCCTTACTCTAACCCACCAGTCAGTAGCTAACACGACACCCTTAGTTGAAGAATTAACCAATCCCCTTAAGCTTCCCTTCCCGCTTCCCCTGCTATACAGTATAAAAATGATTTGCCTGTTTCACGGGGGACTCCTTCGCCATTGTGTGAAGAGAGTCCGTGCTCGAGCTTGTAATAAAGTTCCTCACTGCTTTTGCATCGACCCGCGGCTCCTGTGGTGTTTGGTGGGATTCCTCGATCCGGGTACAACAGTTTGGATTGTAACTTCGGGCTTATTGATTATTGACTGAACACATAACACGTGAATGATGGGTTTATTGTAGTTATTTACCCTACCTTTGTTTATGTAAGTCTCAAGGGAATTGGGGTCGTGGGTTTGGACACGTACACATGGGGTATAAAAGATTTTCATAAATGCTGGTCGGGGTCCTTGGCTAAGAGGAGACTCTGCCTTGGACCTGCCGGTGTAATAAACTGTACTCCACTATCTGCATTGTCCTTCTGAGTGAGTTTGTTTCCCGGAAAGCATGGCTATAACATTTGGTGCATTGGCCGGGAAACTCCTCACTTTGATGAGACAGGTCTCATTTGAGGCCACCCCGAGGCTTTGTAGCTTGAATCTCCTAGAGGGGAGAAGGCGCCTCGCCCCTCTGGAAGGATTCTGCTTTTCAATGCCCGGACCTTTCACGTCAGCAGATAGTGGATGACAGCAGGGGAACTGAGCGCTCTGGTGAGGAGGAACCCACCCAGCAGGGTGGAAGAGGGGGCCTGATCACCCCCCTGGGAGGGACTAGAAGGAGCGGGGACTCACAGGAGCCTGGAATAGGCAGGCGGCGATTGCTTGGTACACAGGTCGACGAGCGTGCTAGGGTATAGGAAGGAAATTTGTGAAGGTCATTTAAGAGGTGTGTCCACGCCGTCTTGGGGAAAATTATTAGCAAGCGATCGCCAGGAGATTTTTAGGATAGGAAACTGGTCCTTGTATGCTCGTATTCTGCCCTTCCCCAGGAGGTGTCCTGTCTGCTGTGAAATTCTTGTCCCCCTCGGAATTGTTAGGCTAGAAAGAGGGGGATACAGAAGTGAGTATGAATTGGCTTTTCCGGAGATGGCCTGGGACATGAGATATTTAACCCATCTGTGTTTTCATCCGCACCTGATCAAGCCCACCAAGGCAGAATGGAGAAACAGTCTTGGACCATGTGATGTTCTGGTTCAGCTGTGCTGACCGGCAGGTGAAGACATGCTGATCCCCCTTCTCCCTCTGGGATCTGGCAGGTAAGGCTCTTCTCACCCCAATTAGGAAGGAGGTAGAATGGCAATTTAAGTGTCACTGAGTGGAAATATCAGAAGTACATAGGGTACTGAGAACTTCGTAGACAGAATGAAAAGGAAAAGTAAAAAAAGGTCTGAGAAGGTAAGCAAGATGGGGAGAAGTGAATCTAAGGCAACTGTATTGGAGTGCATGATTAAAAATTTAAAGAAGAGATTAGGAGGAGACTATGCGGTAAAGATGAAGCCTAACTGCCTCCACATACTCTGTGAGGTCGAATGGACCCCTATGGGAGGAGGATGGCCACCAGAGAACACCGTAAACTTAAAAATTGTGGAAGCAGTCTATACAGTAGTCACAGGAGAGCCAGGACACCTGGATCAATACCCATCTATTGACTCATGGCTAGGGTTAGCTTAAGACCCTCCTACTTGGACAAGGTTCTGTATCCAGAAGGGAAAGGGGAAAATATTAATGGCACAAAAATTGACTGATGATAAAAAAGGAAATTCTACAGGATTTAGACGGGGATGACCTGACCCCTCCCCCATGCTGGATAATGACACTCCTGCCTTCCAGTGCTTCACCAGGACCGGAGGCCTCCTTAATGCCCGATCCAGGGCCAGGTGAAGTTTCTGCAACAAACACTGCTCCTCCGCCAGCTTTCCTGGAGTTCGTAGAGCTGCTGTTTGGGTAGGCTCCGATCCCGGTGACTCAGACCTCAGGCTACAATTGAGTTAGCTCTTTCATGCTCTTCCGGCCCACCCGGCTCTGCCTTTAGAGGCTCATGCAACCTCCACTCATCTTGGGTTGGCACTGAGAGAGAGGGCAAATAATTCATAGAGTCCGTCTGGCCAACACTTCCAGGATCCGGCTCCAACCGAACCGCCCAAGGTATACCCGCCTCTCCTGGTGAGTACTGACAAGAAGGGGAGGAAGACGTTGGAATTAAGCAGAGACTGCACTCTGCCAGAGAGCCAGAGGGAACGAAAGAGAACAGACAAGAGACTTACAGTGCAAGCTGCTGCTCTGGGAAAGTCTATCTCAGGCCCTCCAGAAAACCTCATCTGCCCCAGGGACAGGACAGTCCTTCAACCAGTCCCAAGGGAGGCCCTGGGCCTGTTACAGCCAAACCAGTGTGCCTGGTGCCAAGCTTTTGGCCACTGGAAAAATGAATGCCCTAAGGCAAGGAAGGAAGAGGAAGCTCCTGCAGTTGTGGGGCGTGCTGACTTGGAAATTAACTAGGGCTGCCAGGGCTCAGAGATATCAGGTCCCTGAGAGCCCATGGTAACTGTAAAAGTGGGGGACCAAAATATTGACTTCATGGTGGATACAGGAGCAGAACTGTCTGTAGTAACAAAACCTGTGGCACCACTGTCCAAAAAGACTACCGATGTAACTGGGGTATCAGGAAAAGAGATGATTAAATCGTTTTGCCAATCCAGAAAATATCAGATGGTGGGGGGGGGGGGGGGGCACTGAAAGGTCACACTGACCACAGGCGGGAAAGCACCAGCCAGAAAATGCTGACAGAAAAGCCCCCGCCGAGAAGTCCCAGATAAGCCCCAAGGACAGACATCCACCAATCAACAGCCTGTTGCCAGGCAGACTGAGAGGGACAGACATCCACCAATCAACAGCCCGTTGCCAGGCAGACTGATGGACACAAAGGCGCCAAGACTCCGGCCAATCAAAAAAACCGACACGGGACCAAAAGTCCAATCAGCACCCTGATTCCACCACTTCCATATCCGCCAGGGTATATAGGTGTCGCCCCCCTTCCCGCAGGTTGCAGACTCCCGCTTTTCCCCTGCTCACACCTGGGAGCTCTGCCCGGGAGCGATTGCCCAATAAAAGCCTCTTGATACTCCGGCGCTCTCTTTGTCTTGTCACAGCATTCTTACAGGCACCAAGTGGCATTCCTGAGTGCCCAGTACCCCTGTTGGGAGGAGACTTGCTCTCCAAACTAGGAGCACAAATGACTTTCTCCCCTGAAGAGAGGCCCACCTTCTGGACGGACTCTATGAATTATTTGCCCTCTCTCTCAGTGCCAACCCAAGATGAGTGGAGGTTGCATGAGCCTCTAAAGGCAGAGCCGGGTGGGCCGGAAGAGCATGAAAGAGCTAACTCAATTGTAGCCTGAGGTCTGGGTGGAAGACAACCCCCCCATCCCCCAGGCTGGCTGAACATCATGCCCCAGTGATAATGGAACTCAAACCAGGCACCATCCCGGTTAGAGGGCGCCGGTACCCGCTACGGATGGAGGCCTGAACCGGCAAATTGCCCCACATCAATAGATTGAAACAAGCAGGCATTCTAGTAGAGTGCCAGTCAGCTTGGAATACGCCAATTCTATCAGTCAAAAGGGAAGGAGGGCAAGACTATAGGCCTGTACAAGATCTCAGGCTAGTCAACCAGGCTACTGTGACTTTACACCCCACTGTTCCAAACCCCTATACCTTGCTTAGCCTCCTCCTACTGAAGACAAAAGTTTACACTTGCCTAGATCTCAAGGATGCCTTCTTCTGCATACACCTCGCTCCAGCATCACAGCCCACCATTGCCTTTGAATGGGAAGATCCAGTTGGGAGCACCAGATAACAAAGGCTTACTCCACAGCCATCTTTGGGGAAGCCTTGGCTTCTGATCTAGACTCATTCCATCCAGAAGAGTATGGATGTCAGCTCCTACAATACGTGAATGAACTGCTGCTGGCTGCCTGAGACCAAAGAAAAATGATGGAAAGGGACAAATGCACTGCTCCAGCTGTTGATGGAAGCAGGTTAGTGGGTGTCAAACAAGGCACAATCTACAAAGAAGAGGTAAGGTATCTGGGGTTTGTTTTAAAAAAGGGTTCAAGGTTCCAGACCCTAATTGGGTCCTATATACTGATGGCACTAGCCTGATAAAACAGAGACAACAGCTGTCAGGTTAGCCAAAGCGGAAGGAGCCATCAAGACTGAAAAGAGATGGTGGGAATTGCCAAGTGGCAAATTATTGGTCCCGGAAGAGCTGGCACACACTCTGGTAAGCCAAACACGCCAAACGACCCACCTAGGCCATGCTGCCTGCTCACAGGTTAATGCTGCCTCTCGGGTATTCAGACAAAAACCTCCGGGTATTCAGCTAAAAGGCACACTGCCCCTTGAACACCTGGGAGTGGACTTCACTGAAATGAAACCTCACCAACACTACCGTTACCTGCTGGTCATCATATGTGCGTTCTTGAGATAGGGAAAAGCTTTTCCTACCTGGACTGAAAGAGCATCAGAAGTAGCCCGGTGCCTGCTTAGGAAAATGGTTCCCAGATTTGGATTTCCTACCAGCAATGGATCAGGCAATGGCCCAGCTTTTACAGCTGATTTAGTACAACAAGTAAGCAAAACTTTAAACATCAAATGGAAACTGCACACTGCATATAGGCCCAGAGTTCTGAGATGGTGGAATGAATCAACCCGACACTTAAAGAGACTCTCCAAGTGGATCAGAGAAACTGACTGCTCCTGAGTGGACTTGTTTCTGATGGCTCTGCTCAGACTCAGGATGACCCCACAGTCCCAAGGCTATTCTCCATATGAAATTGTGTATGGGAGGCCTCATCCCATAATAAAATAGGTGTCAACAAATTTGCCTCAGGTAAGAGGGGATAGGATTTCATAGCAGATGGAACTGGGTAAGGTAATAAATCGGGTAACTAAGTTTGTACAAGAAAGGGTGCCATTCCCCCTTGGGGAACAGATTCATGAGTTTACACTTGGTGACCAAGTATGGGTCAAAGATTAGAAACATGATTTGCTAGCCCTTTGGTGAAAGGGCCCTTATGTTATTCTAACTACCCCTACTGCAGTTAAAATTGCAGGTATTGTCCCTTGATACATCACACCAGAGCGAAAAAGTCATACCACGCTGACCCAGAGGACGCCGAGTGGACCACCCAGAAGGACCCCACTGACCCACGGGAAACCAAGATCATTCTGAGGAGGAAGAAGAAAACGAGGTCCCAGACGAGCCCTCTACAGGATGGAGCTGGGTAAAAGACTCCTGCTGCTCGGCCTCACCAATGCAGTTCTGAACCTGACCACTGCTCCTGCACAGGACAATGTCTTCATCTCGTGGGCCACAACTCTGCCAACTGTTGGGTATGTGGGGCTATGCCCCTGTCAGTAATGGACAGACTCCCCTGGTGGGTATCGCCACTCCGTTCCTCTCTCTCACCAACCATAACCTTTCTTTGCTCTCCTGGTGTAAGAACAAGCCATCAATGGGCCAGGGACATAGGGTTACATTTAACATGAGCACCAGCCTTACAGAGATAACAAAGGCTTATACCTCATATATGAAAATTAAAGAGGAAAAGGGCTCCCTTACAAAAGGGGGACAGGCTTCCCGGAACCTTAAGCAGTACTACCAGGTCTGGGATGAATATTTCTGGATGACTCCTGAAAAAAGACAGTTGATTGCCCCTGCTACTATTTGCTGGAAACAAAAAAACCCAGAAAGTTAGATTTGGAGACCGTCCCCTAGACCCAAAAGAATTGTTATTTGTCCCCTAAACAATGTAAACAAATCTTAGAAGTTACCTATCACCCCAATCAGTCTACTCAGTGGCCCGGTTATAATCCTGGAATCTGCTGGGTAGCCCCCAATGGGACCCAGTGACTCTGTGGGCTTAACTTATGGCCATGGTTACCAGTTGGCTGGGTGGGGCGTTGCACATTAAGATTAAGCCTAGCTTACACCAGCCTCCAGTAACCTGCCTTATCTGCATGCAAGATGGACACGATGACTATCTTGCTGCCTCGTTTGTACCCTCTGTAGGGACAACAGATATCATGGTTAAGGTAGAGGCCTTAACTAATTTCACTAAACAGGCCCTCTTAGGCAGTACTAAAGCCATTAAGGCTGAATACCGGCACGAGACCGATAGTCAACAAGTACCATAAGAAAAAGTTAAAAAAAACTTTAAAGAGAGAGTTCAAGAGGGCGTGAAACCGTTAACGAAGAATAGATTCAGATGAAGAAGGCAGTAATTCAAAATAGGATGACATTAGACATACTCACAGCAGCCCAAAGAGGGACTTGCACCATAATTAAAGTCAAATATTGTGTGTACATCCCTGACCTGTCTGAAAATGTATCTACTGCCTTGGAGGATATGCAATAGAAATATTCCATTTTGGACTTCAGTCCTCTTCTGGGTAAAGGGAAACTGGTAGAAAACCATTGTAACTGTTGTTATAGTAATCTTAATCATACTGTTTTGTGGGCCCTGCTTCCTACAATGCCTTGTGAATTTTGTAACCCAGAGGTTGATAGTATTCTCTCATGTGGGTGGCAGGAGGGCTAAGGTACAATATATCTCAATGAATGATACTTGTTATGGAAACTAAGAGCATCCAGAGGGGGGAATGAAGAAGGAATTCATAGGGCCAGGACTCTATCTCAGGCCTATCTCTACTGATCATGCTTGGCTGTCTCTCCAGTGGACTCTGAACTCTCTGCTTGGTGCCTGTGGGAATGACAAGGGAAGGATAAGACCCCCTCCAGACAGGAGAATCTTGAAGATCACATCCAGGTTACTCATTGCCTAAGAGGAAACATACCGTAATCACCCCTGTCTCCGGACAGGTCATAAACATTTTCCATATCTATCAGGATGTAATCACAGGCTTATCGATTATTAACTGGTTGGAACATGACCACAAGCTTATTGATTATTAACTGTTTGGAATGTAACTTCGGGCTTCTTGATTATTGACTGTTTGAACACATAACACATGAATGATGGGATTATTGTAATTGTATTTACCCTACCTTTGTTTATGTAAGTCTCAAGGGAATTGGGGTGGTGGGTTTGGACACGTACACATGGGGTATAAAAGATTTTCACAAATGCTGGTCGGGGTCCTTGGCTAAGAGGAGACTCTGCCTTGGACCCGCCGGTGTGATAAACTGTACTCCACTATCTGCATTGTCCTTCTGAATGAGTTTGTTTTCCAGAAAACATGGCTATAACATCATCAGAAATAAGCTCCATAGTGAATGAGTTTTTTGAATGGTGTGGTCTTTGTCCCACATTCTTATCCTCAAGCTGTCTGATTGCTGCAAGTGGGCTGACTGCTGTGATCTAGAGGGAAAAAAAGGAAATTGATTTGTAGTGACTTCTGTGTGTCAGGGCTTCCCAGGTGGCACTAGTGGTAAAGAACTCATCTGCCAATGCTGGAAACACGAAATGGGGGTTCAATCCCCAGGTCAGGAAGATCTCCTGGATGAGGGCATGGCAACCCACTGCAGTATTCTTGCCTCAAGAATCCCATAGACAGTAGAGCCTGGTTGGTTACAGTCCCTGGGGTTGCAAAGAGTCACACATAACTAAGCGACTTTCACTACACTACACTACACTACTGTTTATCTTGCATTCCTTCCCCAACCATATATTCATACTTCTAAATAAGAAATGTTAATAAGGCTTTTCAGATATTCCTTTATTAACTGTAGCTGCATCTCTTTTCTTGGGAATTTAGTCAGAATTTGGCCATTGAGACGCCTTCCAATCTTGTTTCACTTTTCATAACACAATTTAAGTTTGAGTAAGTGGAAGGCACTGCTCTGACTTTTAGCACTTACCCCATACTATTTAGGTGAGACGGAATGAGGTTGTTAGATAGCATCCCTGACTCGATGGACGTGAATTTGAGCAAACTCCAGGACATAGTGGAGGACAGAGGAGACCCATGTGCCTCAGTCCACGGGTCACAAAGAGTAGAACGTGACTTAGTGACTGAACAACAACCATGCTGTTTCCTTTGCTTATTTCAGTTATTCACTGCGAAGAAGATTTTGTAGTCAGGCACCTCCAGATTCTAATATTTGAGAATGTGAAGAATGAACACTCTGTAGAGAAATCAGTTTCTGTGACTGACACTGTCTTTCTGAACAGGAGTGAGCAGCTGCTTGACTGTGGAACAGCATCCTGCCTTGCTGTGGGTTCAGGAAGGAGAGAGTGCCAATTTCACCCACAGTTTCCCTTCCAGGTCTTTCTATGCTTCACGCTAGTACAGATGGGAACCTGCAAAGGGCCCCGAGAACCTGTTTGTAGTGAGTGCAAATGGGGATGAAAAGAAGCAAGGACGAGTGAGAGCCACTCTGAACACTAAGGAGGGCTACAGCTCCATGTACATCGGAGGATTCCAGCCTGAAGACTCAGCCACATACCCCTGCACCTCCACACAGTGCTTCTCAACCCCCTGCAGCCCACACCCAAACCCAGGCCTGCTGCTGCTCTGGGACCAGCACTGAGGAAGAGCCATTGTCGGGGGGAAATGGGAAATTCAATGAATGACAGTGTTTTTGGTAATCAGGGGGAAATGCAGGCACAGATAAACAGGCATTCCAGTCACTGTAGCTCCCTCAACTAACTGGACTGTTAGTGAACACCAGGAACCTTGACTCGTACCAGTATATTGGCCACATTGTTGAATGAGATCTCTAGCCTTCTCTTTTACCATGATTTAAAGTGCACTAAATGGTTATACAAAGATGTCAAACAAAATGATGTGGCTCACCTAGGGCAACATTTAAACTTTATTGTTGCTACATCTTGAGACTAAACCTTCTATGGTATTTCTTCACGTGCATGAATGCAACATGGAGATATGCCTTCTTCTCACACACCTGGCATAGAAATCTGCATGTTTTATACCACAACAGTCAATTGTGCCTCATTAACTCATTGGAGATTTTGATTTTGGTTTAATTCAACCTTCTGCATTTGTAAAAACCACTCGATATCTGAAAGGAGCAATGATAGGGGAAGTTCACCACTGTCTCCTGAGAAAGCTGTATGTGGGTCAAGAAGCTACATTTAGAATCAGACATAGAACAGCAGACTGGTTCAAAATTGGGATTGGAGTATGTTGGGGCTGTTATTGTCACCTTGTTTATTTAAGTCTATGCAAGGTACAATACACAGAGCCCTGGGCTGGATGAATCACAAGCTGAAATCAAGAGTGCTGGGAGTAATATCAATAACCTCAGATACGCAGATGATACCACCCTAATGGCAGAAAGCAAAGAGGAACAAATGAGCCTCTTGATGAGGCTGAAAGAGCAGAGAGAAAAAGCTGGCTTGAAAGTCAGCATTCAAAAAATTAAAACCAAGGCATCTGGTCCATCACTCCATGGCAAATAGGTGGGGGAAAAGTGGTAACCGTGGCAAATTTTATATTCTTAGGCTACAAAATCACTGGGGATGGTGACTGCAGCCATGAAATTAAAAGACCCTTTCTCCTTGGAATATAAGCTATGATAAATCTACATAGTGTATTAAAAAACAGAGACATCACTTTACCAACAAAGATCCATATAGTCAAAGCTATGGTTTTCCCAGTAGTCATAAATGGATGTGAGAGTTAGACCCTACAGAAGACTGAGTACAGAACTGATCATTTTGAATTGTGGTACTGGAGAAGACTCTTGAGAGTCCTGGGACAGTATGGAGATCAAAGCGGTCAATCCTACAGGAAATCAACTCTGAATATTCTTTGAAAAGACTTATGCTGAAGCTGATTCTCTGATACTTTGGCCACCTGATGCGAAGAGCTAACTCATTGGAAAAGACCCTGATGCTGGGAAAAATCGAGGACAGGAGGAGAAGATCACGACAAAGGATGAGAAAGTTGGATGGCATCCCTGACTCAGTGAACACATGAGTGGAAGTTACATATGTCCTACTCTTCGCAACCCCATGGACTATACAGTCCATGGAATTCTCCAGGCCAGAACACTGAAGTGAGTAGTCTTTCCCTTCTCCAGGGGATCTTCCCAACCCAGGGATCAAACCCAGGTCTCCTGAACTGCAGGAGGATTCATTACCAGCTGAGCCACCAGGGAAGCCCAAGAATACTGGAGTGGGTGGCCTATCCCTTCTCTAGCAGATCTTCCCGACCCAGGAATCCATATGGGTCTTCTGCATTGTGGGTGCATTCTTTACCAGCTGAACTACCAGGGAATATGAGTTTGAGCATATTGGGAGATAACGAAGGACAGGGAAGCCTGGCATGCTGTTGTCCACGACTTCGCAAAGAGTCAGATACAACTTGGTGACTGAACAACAACAACAACAGTTTAATATGCAAACCCCAGAGAACACTCTTATCAGCTTAGAGTGGGAAGAAATTTAAGCCTAGGTAAGAACAGGGAGGAAATGGGGCACAAAAGACTCAGTAGGAAATTTACTCCAATTTTTGACCTCCAGGGGTTGATGTTGCATTAACTGGAAATGTCACCTCTAATAAAAGCTCCATTTCACTTCTATGAGCTTGTGTACCTCACAGCTCACTGAGGTGCACATTTGAACAGGCTCAACACCACGAGCAGTGATTATCAAGGAAGTATCTCTTATTGATAGTCACTAGAACTTGCTTGCATGGGGATCCTTTGAATCTCAATTTCCCTGCAATAGGACTCAGTGCACTCTGGCACATTCCTTCCTTCTCAGGGGAGATCTTCTGAAATATGACTCTCAGCTTCCTTTCTCTATAGCCATGTTCTCTACCACCCTTTGCCTGTTGGGAATGCTCTTCACAGGGAATCAGTAACATTATAGTCCATGCTCCTTCCTCTATAGAACAAACAGTTCTGGTTGAAATCTGAATAGAGACATTGTCTTATTGTAGGCAGATTTGTCCTGGTCTCACTGATTCAGCACTAGTGTTGCATGAAGAACCGGAGGCCAGTCAGTGACCCACCTGACAATCACATCACTGGCTCTAAAGGGGCCCCCTGAAGAAGAGGTGCAACTATTCCTACCTCCAGTGAACTTCCTTATCTCTTCTTATATGTCCAAACAATAGAATATGAAGGGGAAAAAAAGGCTTTGTTTACCCAGGGGTCACCTATAACGGGCATTCTAGGTTAAGCACATTTTTGTGGCAAAGTTCCAACTGACCCACTCTGGTTGCCCCTCTCTTCTTTTCTCTCTTCTAATTCTATTTCTCTAATATCCACTGTGTGACCAATAATAATTATTATTACTTTAATTTTTCTACACTGTTTCTCACAGTTCCTTTAGTCAACATTTGCAGCCGTTTCAAACTGTCCATCTGATCCTGAGTCTGCAGATCATTTCAGTTTTACTTCAGTGAAAATATACAAGTCCTCATTTTCTATCCCCTTTACCTCTAAATCCATATACAGGGAAACATTATTAATCATAGACTCTGAGAAAAAGCACAGAATTGATTTTCACATGTTTTAAAAAATGCGTACTGTTCTTTTAAAATAACCTACTAGAGGTAAAAAGCAGAATACAAATAACAATAATCAACAGTTAAAATATATTTAGTGTAAAATAGATAACTAGTGGGAAGGTGCAATATAACATGTGGAGCCCATACTGGTGGTCTGTGAGGAACTACAGGGTTGGTATGGAAAAGGGGAGGGAGGCTCAAGAAGGATGGTATATATATGTATATATAACCATGACTGATTCGCATTGTTGTATGACCAAAATTAACACAAGAATGTAAAGCAATTATCCTATAATTTAAAAAAATAACAAAATAAATAAATTTAAAATTTATTTTTATTTAAAAATTATGTTTTAATAAAAAATAAAACAATTTACAATTCAAATTTCAGTGCCCATCTAGAGATTAAAAATAATATAACTTTTTATGTAAGTTCAGTCTAGAATACATATATATATATAATTTAAAAATGAAACTGTTCAATACTGAAAAGTGTTCCAGCCAAGACTGTTACGAATACTGTGCTGATTCGTGAGCACCCTTCAGAATCACAGGTGAGTACACAGCGGATGCCAAAAAAAAAAAAAAAAGATCCTGAGAACTGAGAAAATATTTCATTATGCAAGAATCTTCCGCATCCATGCCATCTGAGACTAAAACTATGACCAGATAATTAATTTTGGTTTTCTCTCCCTTAAAATCCTCCACAAATTCCAAATCAGAGTCTGCCTTCACTGCAGTGTTCTTAGAAAATGCCCCTCAGGTCCTAAAATAATGACCTTTCTATTTTCCACTCCCCTCCACTCCTCTCCAGCCCATTCTGAACTGGTTGAGGTGGGAGGGCGGGGCTTCCTGTCGCAAAGTGAGGGCCTGAGCAGGACTTGGTGGGTGAGCTGATTGACTACAGGAGCAGGAACATTTCCACAGCAGCTTATGACACTCCCTCCCTCGGGGTTTAGTGAAGTATCTGACAGTGAAAATGTCTCAGTAAGAAGAGGAAGCATCATGAAGAGGCTAGCAGGCGCTGTGCTGGGGCTTTTATTTGCCCAGGTTTGCTGTGAGTTGGGGCTGCGTTACCGGGGCTTCTGAAGGATTGAGCAGCTGCTGTATTGTTAAGGGAGGGAGAGGAACTGACAAGTCCTGCAGACTTTCTATCCTTCTCTTCATCTATGGGAGTTGTGTGTGTGGGGGGGGGGGGGGGGGAGGGGGGATCACTTCCAAGGTTTTGTCAGAGTTACAGTGACCTTCTCCTGTGACTGTTTCTGTTTTCATCAGGTGTGCGAGGGGAGGATGTGGAGCAGAGTCCCGCAGCCCTGAGTCTCCAGGAGGGAGCCAGTCACGTGCTGAGGTGTAATTTTTCTGCCTCTGCGACCAATGTACAGTGGTATCTTCAGAACCTCAGCGGCCGCCTTATCCACCTCATTTACATTCCTTCAGGGACAAAGCAGGATGGAAGATTAAAGGCCACCACAGTCCCTGCAGAACGCCGCAGCTCACTGCACATTTCCTCTCCGCGGACCACAGACTCGGGCACTTACTTCTGCGCTGCGCAGCACGGTGCTCCCCAGGCACCTGCAGCCTCGACACGAACCCTCCCGGGCTCAGCCCCTCCTCCAGCCTCAGTCACACCGTGAGGCCCATTTGCCGTGCTGATTGTCTCTTACCTACACTGGTACAGTTTAATCACAGACACTTTCCGCCTACAGATTATGAACTTCGGTCTTTGTCTTCCTTTCTCAATCTGTATCTCCTTCGGCACTAGAGACTTCTAACTTGGAATGAGCAGAATAGCCGATAAGAGGACAAAATAGATAAATATTCAACCATAGTATGCTGAACTCAAAAGTGGTAAAAAATGAGAAGAATTCAGAGAAAAAAAATTACTCCAATAAAGTTGTTATCCCGATTAGTTAGCTGTCTCAAGAATGTTCAGATCTGCCTCACCAGAATGTGTCCCAAAGACACTTGCACCATCCCATCCTATGAGTGCAGCAAAGTGAGCAACAACAATAAACCTTACTCAATGTTTAATATGAGCTTGATAACCTAGAAGAAAATTATTCTGGATGCAAGAAATCTTAAATCTATTTCCATAGTCAAGGTCTTGGAGTTGATTGCTTCTTGAGATCTAAGGGATAATCCATTTCCTTGCCTTTTTTAGCTTTTGAAAGCTAACTAAATTCTTTGGTTCATGACTGCTTCTTGAATCACTAGAACTTCTTGCTTCCCTCACTATAGCTCCTTCCTCTTTTGGAGTCAAATATCTTTCTGTCTCTGTCCTATAAGATATAAAAAATATTAAACAGAAATCTCAGTTAAATAGAGTTGGAAGACAAGGGGAGCTCTCATGACCTGTGGACATAGTGGAGGGTAAAGGAAGATGAGGACGCCTCTTATTTCCTGGCAAGGACTCAGCCAATGAAAAGTCATGGACTCTTGTTTACTGCAGCCCTCTCAGTTTCCTTTTTCAATTTACATTGTCTTAAATTCTTTTCAACAATGTCTTACAGTTTTCAGAGAACAGATCTTTCACCTCATTAGTTAAATTTATTCCTAGGTACTTTTGATTCTTTTTGATTCAACTAGAAATTGGATTGCTTTCTTAAATTCTCCTTCTGATAGTTATTATTGGTATATAGAAATGCAACAAATTGCCATATATTAATCTTGTATACTGCAACTTTATCTTGTAATCAACTTTGTTGATTGTTTCTATTAGTTTTTTTGGCGGCATCTTTACAATTTTCTATGTAGAGTATCATGCTGTCTGTATTAGAGACAGTTTACCTCTTTCTTTTCAACTTGGATGCCAATTATTTCTTTTTCCCATTTGATTACTGAGACTAGGACTTTCAGTACTATGTTAAATAGAAATGGTGAGAGTTGCATCCTTGTCTTGTTACTGATCTTGGAGAAACAGATTAAGTTTTTTACCATTTAGTATGATGTCAGCTGTAGATTTGTAGCAAATGGTCTATTATTTCGAGGCATGCTCTCTTTATACCAAATATGTTGACAGTTTTCATCATGAATGTTAGATCTTGTCAAAATCTTTTTCTGCATCTATTGACATAGTCATGGTATATCACCTTGCTTGATTTGTGGAAAGTGAACCATCATTGCACACCTGAAATAAATCTCTTGGTCATAATGCATGATTCTTTCAAGTTTTGTTGAATTCAGTTTGCTACTATTTTGTTAAGAATTTTTGCATCTATATTCATCAGAAATATTGGCCCGAATTTTCCTTTTTGTAGAATCTTTGTCTGATTTTGGTATCAGGATATTGCAGGCCTCAGAGAATGAGAGTGAGAGTATTTCCTCATCTTTGATTTTTAGGAATAATTTGCAAAGGGTGGGTACTAATTTTTCTTTAAATATTCAGTTGAATTTCTTCTTGAAGCATATGGACCTGGATTTCTGTTTCTCAGAAATTTTTTGATTACTGGTTCAACTTAACTACTAGTAATTGGTCTGTTCAAATTTTCTTTTTCTTTCACATTCCGTCTTGGAAGACTGTATGTGTCCAGAAATGTATAGCTTTTATAGTCATATTTTTAGGTTCCAGGCATTAGGACTTGAATAACTTTGGGAGTCCTTCTTCAGGCTGCCACATTTATTACAGCTACTCTGACTATCTGTTTTCCACCCCTCTGGCACTTGCTGTTATCTGCTTGTTTATTTGCCTAGTGACTTGATTATTTCAGGTAAGTTAATTTTTCCCATAGTGTACAGCCTATGATGTTGTTCCTTAAAGAATATAGTCTTGGGTACATTCTCAGACATCCTGATGCAGTAGTGGGTTAGCAAGGCTCTTTAACTGTCTTTTTCTCTAATTTCTATGCTAGACTATTTGCTTCTGTTTGTATTCAGTTCAGTTCAGTTCAGTCGCGTCCAACTCTCTGTGACCCCATGAGTCGTAGCACGCCAGGCCTCTCTGTCCATCACCAACTCCCAGAGTTTACTCAAACTCATGTCCGTTGAGTCAGTGATGCCATCCAGCCATCTCATCCTCTGTCGTCCCCTTCTTCTCCTGCCCCCAATCCCTCCCAGCATCAGGGTCTTTTCCAATGAGTTAACTCTTCACATGAGGTGGCCAAAGTATTGGAGTTTCAGCTTCAGCATCAGTCCTTCCAATGAACACTCAGGACTGACCTCCTTTAGGATGGACTGCTTGGATCTCCTTGCAGTCCAAGGGACTCTCAAGAGTCTTCTCCAACACCACAGTTCAAAAGCATCAATTCTTTGGTACCTAAGCAATAGACTCCACTAATCGCTAGCTGATTTTTTCCAACAATGCTATGAAGCCAAAAATTGTTCCCTGAACTCATCTAATTAAATCAAGCCTATTTGCAGAGACAGCCTTTGAAACTTTTCTTTGAGGTCTTCCGACCAGAGAGGACTTTTGCTATCTATCCCCTTTCCTGTACTTTCTGTTAAGATTTTAAGTTGTTGTCTATGAATTAACTTGTTGCTTTCTTTGAGTTGCCAGCCTCCTCTTAATTGTTTACCATAAGCATCTCCATTGTTTCCAACAGCACCCTTAAACTTGGGCTTCCCAATGATGGTTTCAAATAAAGTCATCTCAAAGGGAGACCTCTGTTTTTACAGCTGCTTCTCTCCGTGGGCACAGCACCTGAGTCACTGCTCTGAACCTGTAATAAGGGACAGTTGGCTGCTTGTCTCAGAGTGACATCCCTGTGTTATGAGAAGCGTGATGGAAGGGAACAGTAGCTGCTTGTCTTCTTGGCTTGCCTTTGCCAGCATGAAATCACCACTATATGAGCTGGAATGAGAGCGAGAGGACCCAGTATCCTCAGCCTACCATGCCTGACATAGAACCTCTGTGCTGTAAGTGAGGTGAGAAGTGGCCATAGAGCTGTCAGCTTTTCTTGTTTGCAACACAGTTTCTGTAACACAGGACTGGGGGAGGTAAGAAAGGACAGCAGGCAGCCCCTCGGTAGGAGATACGATAGCCCTGCCCTGCGGACTGGAGGGAGGAGGAACATTGTGTCCTTGGTTCTACCTTGAGTAGAACTTCCATCATCTTGAGCTGGGGCCGGGGAGTGAGTCATGGTACAATTGTCACAGATTCTTTCTGCTGTCATGGAGATTTAGTAGATTTTATGACTAAATGTGTCTCTATTACCCTTTTTATATGCTCTATAACCTAAAGACTATGTCCAGTGGTTTAGTTTCTTAAAAATAATTTTCATCTGTTTTAACTGTTTTTTTGGAGAGAGTATCCATAAATCAACTCACAAAGTCATTCTGGAAGGTACAATCTGCTATTTACATTATTAGCACAAATAGAATAGGATTAGACAGAATATAATCAAAAGTTGAGTTTTTCTTTGAGACTCATTGGCTTTCTCCATGGACAAAAAAAGCTGTCTTCTTGTTTTTAGCTTAAACCTGCCACAAAAATAATTCTACCATGGATCTCCATATTAACACAATCATGTTTTCTGAGAGTATTAATATTGAAAAACAGGAATATCATATCTTTTCTGAAACACTATTTGTACTTAGAGCTATTATACATAGTATAAAGATTAACAGTCATGTCTTCTAAGTCTTCAACAGAAGGCATCATTAGTGCTGGTTTTTATAATATCTAATATTAGTGTATCAAAGATAGCATAATTATGAGAAGTAGTATAAGTTTTCACTAATGAAAATAATGGACAAGCTATTTAAATACTCTCTGCCTTGGGTCCTCTTCTTCAGACTCAGACCTCGAGGGGAAGATCCACCAGGTTCCTCTGCCCGTGGGACTTTCCGGGCAAGAATACTGGACTGGGTTGCCATATCCTCCTCCAGGGGATCTTCCCGACCCAGGGATCGAACTGGAGTCTCAGGTCTCCTACCTTGGCAAGCGGCTTCTTTACCACTAGCACCTCCTGGGAAGCCCACTGACTAGGGAAAAGGAAAAGGCCAAACAAGAGGAAGGTTTCAGATGCTCCTGATGTTCTGTCTGCCTGGTTCTGTGGGGAGCGCTAGAGCACATATCAGACTATACTGTACCACTTAGACAAGAGAATTGGATAGTCCCAGAAATCAGTTATTATCTAAGCTGCTGGCAGCAAGACACAAAGAACTTGGGGACTGAGCACAGATGAGGTTTCTGAGAAAATTTGAGCAAGGTACCAACAATGTCTAATGTAGCCACTGTCCCAGCACTATCCACTTAAACCTTCATGCTTCTCTGCTCCCTAAGTGATGAAGGACACTTTTTACTCACAAACCCGTGTTTCTCTCCTGACCCTGGGTATTTCTTCCCCAACCTTTCCTTCAGACCTCTTACTCTTTGACCCTTGATATTGCTCCTCTTATTCACTATATTTCCCAGAATCATCTTTACCATCCACAGGTGGTGGATGGTAAAATATCTCTGATAAAATATCAGCAGAAATGGTCATGTGATCTTAATGACATCAGAAGCTGAGGGACATCTGTGATATCGATGTGTGTGAACGAAGAGACAGAGTATGCGGATGTCTTAAATCTGTACAGATTCATAATTTAAAACTCACTCTTTATACTTCAACCCTTGTCAAAAGTGTTCTGAGCAACCCTAATGTCAGGATCTATGATCACCTTGGAAATATTCCATTTGCCTAATTTATATTTTAGGAAAAGTAAATTGAACTTGATTGGTTTTCTGTCATTTTTTTAGGATCATGTAAAACGTGGACACATCTGAAAATTTGTGTCAAAATTGAAGTTCTGTCCCTCTGTTCAGATCCATGACTTTATCTTGTCATGATATATATTATGCTTCTGTGTATCTTCAATGAACTTTAATTAGTATTTATAATAAAAAAAGAACTATCTCTCTGCACACTAATTTGTAACTTCTTGGGATTCTCTCTCTTTCCCATTATAAAATAATGTAATCTCCATTAACATATCATGCTGTCCTGATATAGGAGTTTTTCTAGGAGGTGTTAAGAAAAAGAAGAGGTGGAGAGCAGGAGAGAAATTCTAACCTACTCTTTACCCATGTGTAATCAGAGTATTTCCGATTCCTAATGAAATTAATTTACAGCAATTCTAGTCTCAATATGGGGAATACTTTCCTTGAGAGAGATAGGTTTAAGTGAAAGCACTTGTAAGAAGATGAGGTCTGTTGAAAGCATTAGAGCAGATGTGAACTTAAAGTCAGAGTTCTAGCTGGTTGAGAAGACCAGAAGAGGAACTTGAGTTGTCACTGACCTTTGGTGCCAAGAACAATGGACAAGATTCTGGGAGCATCATTTTTACTTCTGTGGTTTCAATTAGACTGTGGGTTGTGGTGGACAAAAACTAAGATATCTCATTAATTGGGGGGAACGAGAAAACTGGGGAATGGACAAATTCATGCAGATAGGAACTTTAAGAAGGAAATATTAATTTGTGGACCTAATGACTTTTTATCTCTGTAAACAGGGGTGGGTGGACAAGAGAAGGAAAAAAGTGACCAACAGCAGGTGAAACAGAGCCCTCAATCTTTGATAGACCAGGAAGGAGAGATTTCCATTCTGAACTGTAGGAGAGGAGTACATTTGACACTTCCCATGGTACAGTCAATTCCCTGGCAAAGACCTTGTATGCTTGATAGCCATAGGTTCAGTTATGAATAAAAAGGAAGATGGACGGCTCATAGTTTTCCTCAGTACAGTGTCAAACAGCTCTCATTGCACATCACAGCCTCCCAGCCTTGAGACTCAGCACGTACCTCTGCAGCAAGTGCACAGTGCTCCCCGGGCACCTGCAGCCTGAACCCAGATCTGCAGGCAAGGCTCCAGACACACCCTGCCATTTAGATAAATACGCACACACACATTGGTTTGTGCATGAAAAGTCTTAATACATTTAAGGAAACTGAAATTGTATAGAATCTATTCTTTGATCAAAATTGGAATTGACTTAAAAAATCAATAGCAAAAAGATATCTTTAGAAACTCCCAAATATTTGGAATTTAGGCATTAAACTTTTTAAAAAAAACCCATAGGTTAAAGAAACAATTAGTGGGCTATAAGAAAATGTTTTGAAAGAAAATATTGTGAGAACACATACATACAAATGTTTATGAGATACAGTTAATATTTTACATAGGAGAGATTTATCTTTTTAAATACTTATATTGCTAAAGAAAAAAGTCTGAGAAAACAATTATGTAAGTTTTCAACAAAAACAAAGAAGAAAAATTACAACTAATGTAAACTGAAACAAGAACATAATAAAAAATGTCAAATTGGTAAAATAGAAAGAAAATGATAGAAATAACTATGAGATACCAAGTTAATTTTGCTAAAATGATTAATAAAATGTACATTCCTAGGTAAAATTACCATGGGGAAAAAAAAGAAAGCACAAATTATAAATATAAGGAATGAAAAGTAAGCAATAATACAGACACAGGTTTAATCAGATAGACTCCCTCTGGTGTCCACCTGAAACTATTACAGCATTAATTGGCTATACTCCAATATAAAATAAAAAATATAATAAAAAATACAAAAAGGATCATAAAATTCATTAATAAGTATATGTTACTGAGTTATTCCAAGTGGGAATGTGGGGAAAGTTGGGAAATCTGACTTTTTGGCAAAGGTGTAATGACAGTTCAATGGAGGAATGATAGAAGCAAATGATTTGGGGACAACTGGGTATGTTCATAGGCAGGTAGCTGAAACTTGGCCTAAACCTCACACCTTATACAAAAATTTAAGGAGAATCTCAAAACGGACCATACTTCCATGTGTGAAATATAAAACTATGAACCTTTTTGAAAAAAAGAAAATCTTCAGGACCAATTGTTAGACAAAATGATTTTTGTCATGACACTGAAATCACAATCTGTAAATTTATAAATAAACTATTTCATCAAAATTAAAAATGCTTCCTCTGTGAAAGATACTATTAAAAGAATGGAAAAGACAAACCACAGAATGGCAGGAAATATTTTCACAATGTATTTTCATCAAAGGATGGTATTCAGATTACAATGTATTCTCTAAACTCAGCAGGAAAAAAACAAGCAATCTAACTGAAAAACAAAAGGTTCATCCAGACACTTCTTGCAAGAACTTTGTATTAGAGAAATAAGCATGTAAATAAGCATGCAAACAGATGTTCAACATGATTAACCATTAGGGAAATGGAAATTAAAACCACAATGAGATACCAGTTCACATCTTTCTTAATGGCTAAAATGAAGAATACTGATGATACCAAGTTCTGGCAATGATGTAGGGAAGCTGGACCACTCATACACTGCTGGTGGGAAAATGGTACAGTCATTCTGGAAGACAGTTTAGCAGTTCCACATAAACTTAAATATTCACTCACCTTACAGCTCAGCAATGATACTCCTTTATGAGTGTCTATACTTGAGAAATGAAAAACATGTTCACACAAAAATCTGTATATGAATATTCATGGCAGCTGTATTTGTGATGGCCAAAAGTTGGAAACCAGCCAAATGTTCTTCATTGTGTGAATAGATAAATATGCTGTGGTACACCCATGCAATAAACTATTACTTATAGATCTATCTCAACTTGAAATAGGGTTAAGTCTCAATAAACCAATTAAGTTGAAAATATCGTAAGTAGAAAATGAATATAAGAAGCATTGTGAATCAGAGTTTAGCCCAGTCTAACCTTAAGTTGTTGTACTGAAAGTGAAAAACAGAATGGTTGAATGAGTGCAGAATGGTTGTAAGTGTATCCGTTGTTCACCCTCATGATCCCAGGGCTGACGGAGAGCTCAGCTTGCTGTTGCTGTTCAGCATCTTTAGGGAATGTCATACAGCATGTTACCAGCATGGGGAAAGATAGAAATGGAACATACAAGGTATGGTTTCTAGTGAATGCATATATACCTTTCTCATAACCATACAGTCAAAAATCCTAAGTTGGTCCATCATAAGCTGGGGACAGTCTGTAGTGATTAAAAGAAATATACTACTGATACATGCAATAGCCTAGATGGATCTCAATGGTGAGTGAAAAAAGTATCTTGGAAGACTACATGGTACATGCTTACACACTATATTATTACAATTGCATACATAATATATGAGTTTACTTTTACAGCAGTCTCAGAAGGACTAAATATAGAGATCAAAAGATCAGTAGTTTCTGGGGGTTATCACGAGTTGCAGGGGTGGAGATAGTATGAAAATCCTTTTCTCTAGCGATGGAACAATTCTGTATCATGATTTTTGTAACGGTACAAAAACCTACACCTGTGATAAAATTTCATAGAGCTATGCATAAAAAGTGCATATGAAACTAATGTATCAGATTATCATTTGTATTTTAAAATCTTTTATCAATATCAATTTTCTGGTATATACAAAGTATATAATTGTTATATATATAAATATATATGCTACATATACAATCTAATGCTGCTGCCCAGGCTGCTGTGAGCATTCATAATCTCTTCTTTGAAGATACAAGCAAACCAAGGCATCAGCTGCCTGACAGCACTCAGAGGTGAAATGGGACAGAGGAGAAGACATCTCAACTAAATCTGCACGCTCCTCCGTGTATCAGACATTAACGACACCACTCAAGGAGCTTAAAACCAAGGAATTGACACTGTTTCAAAGACCTTTTCTGTACTTTCTTTTCTATTATCTATATGTCTTTGATTCTTTTTATCAATTCATCCATTAAAATGATGAAACCAAATGGAAGTTTGACAGCTATATTCTAAATGAACGTGTCAGTTCAGTTCAGTTCAGTTCAGTTCAGTTGCTCAGTTGCTTCTGACTCTTTGAAACCCAATGGACTGTAGCTTGCCAGGTTTCCCTGTCCGTCACCAACTCCCCGAGCTTACGCAAACTCATGTCCCTTGAGTTGGTAATGCCATCCAACCATCTCATCCTCTGTCATCCCCGTCTCCTCCTGCCTTCAATGAACATGTAACAGTTTACAAAACTTCATGCATCACCATCTATGGTGTAGATACTGCTTGTAGATACTAAGTTTTGTTGGAGTGCATTATAATACTATGGCACAGAAAGGTCCTGTATGCTTATGTAAAGTGTATTTTGCAAGAAGAAAAAATAATAAGCAACTAACTAGTGAGACTGAACAATTTGGGCCAGTGGGATAGAAAATGTGACATGAGGACAATTCCAAGACACATGATCTAATAAGTACAATTCTACTTGTGAGGGCAATGAGACTGAATATTCTGATCCTTCTCAAAATCTAATAAATAAGATTCAATATCAAGTTTCAAAAGTATAATTATTTTATTCCTGTCATAAATTCATATAAACACAGTCAATAGGATAGACTCTTAAAGTCAGAAGGACTGATAATTTGATGTCAAAGTAATTTTACATATTGAAAAAACTAAGTAGAACCCTAAAACCCAGAAAAAAATACATTAAAAATTTTGGATAAGACTACATTTCACCAAGAAGACCAAAGATTTGTGAGTTTTTAAATAAAGTACTTAGATTCTGGATGGAGCAATATAACTGTAGGTTAAATAAATGACTAGTAAGTTGATTACAAAGAAGGGTTCGTAGCTTATACTAAATTTTATTTTAGATCTGTTCATGCAGATCTGTTCATTTGCAGCAAATGGCATTATTTTATTCTTTTTTTTTTTTTTAATAGCTGAATGGTTTCATCATGGGTTTCCCTGGTGTCCCGGCAGTAAAGAATGCATTTGCCAAGCAGGAGACATGGGCTTGACCCCTGGGTCAGGAAGAACCCCTAGAGAAGGAAATGGTACCCCACTCCAGTATTCTTGCCTGCGAAATCCCATGGACAGAGCAGTCTGGAGGGCTACAGTCCATGGGGTTGAAAAACAGTGGGGCACGACTTAGCAACTAAACAACAACAGCAACAATTTCATTATACATATGTTTTTCATCTTTATCCACTCTTCTGTTGATGGATCTTTCATTTTGCTGTATAGGAGAAGCTAACACAACACTGTAAATCAACTATACTCTAATAAAAAGTTCAAAAACAAAAAAACAAATGCTGTTTTAAATGAGATGGCAAAATTAATGTGTTGAATAATTATCAGTGAATGTCACCTAATTTGTTCCTCAGTTCCCCTCAGCTCAAACCTTTATTACTAATTGCTTTTGTGAAGGCCCCTTTCAGGATCAGCCTGACTTAATTACCAAAGAGAGAAAAATTAAGAAAGTAAAACTTTGTCGTGAGTCAGACATTTTTTCCCACCTGTGCACAGACCACATGACGTATGTAAATGACAAATCCCACTTCCTGTTTGAAGGAGTCACACAGGACCTGAGGTTATATGTATATGTGCTGCCAGGAGCACAAAGTCACTCTCAGCTTGAGGAAAAACTGAGCCCAATTGTGCAGGGGAATCCATGCCTCATGCCGCTTTCCAGCCTGCTCTGGGTGTTCCTGGCCTTCACCTTCTCTGGTAGGGACACTTCCAAACAAGGGTACGAGTATTCAAGGTGAAAGGTCCGCACACAGGCACATGGGGCTTCACAGGGACTTGGGGAGGAAAGGAGGATTGGAGAAAAGCAAGCATCTTATGATTTCAGTTGGTTTTGGGGGGCGGTGGCCCTAAATGAGTCTAATTCCTACATTATTTTATTCACTGTTTCATCTCTGTTTTCTGATTTTCCCCCACAGGATCCAGTGTAGCCCAGAATGTTATTCAAGACCAGCCAGACATATCCAGTCGAGTTGGGGAGTCAGTTACCCTGAACTGTCGGTATGAAACAAGTTGGATGTACGAAACGGTTTGGAGCAGTTACAGCATTTTTTGGTACAAGCAACTTCCCAGTGGAGCGATGATTTTCCTTACAAGGGGTGGCCGTTACTCTATAAATTTTGAGAGATCACATAAATCATCCAGCCTCACCATTTCAACCTTACAATTGGAAGATTCTGCAAAGTACTTCTGTGCTCTCTGGGAACTCACAGTGCTTGAAGTAATAGGAAAAGCTGAACAAAAACCCCCAAGCTTAATAAGAGAGAGCCTCTCTGCTGTAGGACCCAGGCTGAAATACACACCTGCAGATCCCAGACAATAAATGGTAGTCCTGTGGTTGCTTCATCTGTGGTCTGGATCAGAAGCTTTAATTCTAAATAGAAGCTCCTTCCATGTCATATGGAAGCAGGTGTCCAGAGTAACTTTCTACTGGCACATTTTCCACTTGAATTTTTAACTTTAAATCAACCATACAGAACATGCGTAAAGTTGTCAAAATTTGAAAACTTGCCCCATAATAATATAAAATGACACTTTCACCTAAAGATCCTCACATCACAAATCTTGGTATAGTATCTGAAATTGCTGTGAAAATCATTTCCTTAGTTCTTTCCTTTTAGGGTTTCCCAGGCATTAGGGGTAAAGAACTTGCCTGCCAATGCAGGAGACGTAAGAGACACAGATTTGATCCCTGGTTTGGGAAGTTCCACTGGAGGAGGGCATGGCAACCGACTCCAGTATTCTTGCCTGGAGAATCCCTTGGACAGAGGAGCTTGGTGGGCTACAGTCCACAGGGTCACAAATAGTAGGACATAACTGAAGTGACTTCATACAGCCTTTTCCTCTTAGACATCATGTCAGGGCATATTCAGAAAGGAGAGCTACCAGTGATGTAGAATAAGAGATTAATTATGAGGATTATTCCACTTCTCTTGTGGCTTGGCTGGTAAAGTATCCACCTGCAATGCAGGAGACCCGGAGAGAGTCCCTTGGACTGAAAGGGATCAAACCAGTCAATCCTAAAGGAAATCAGTCCTGAATATTCATTGGAAGGACTGATGTTGAAGCTGAAACTCCAATACTTTGGCCACCTGATGAGAAGAACTGACTCATTGGAAAAGACCCTGATACTGGGAAAGATTGAAGACAGGAGGAGAAGGGGATGACAGAGGATGAGATGGTTGGATGGTATCACTGTCTCAATGGACATGAGTGTGAGCAAGCTCTGGGAATTGGTGATGGACAGGGAGGCCTGGTGTGCTGCAGTCCATGGGGTCACAAAGAGTCAGACACCACTGAGTGACTGAACTGATAAGGATTATTCACTGGCAGGAGTTAGAGTCGGTGGAAGAGTCTGTTCCATTTGTATTCCAACACTAAATACAGATGAAAAATGTTATATTTGTATTTGGTGTTGTGTCTGAATTCACTGAAAGTCAACCAGAGTAACATTTTTGAAGGAAAGTTGGATGTGGACAAAAGCATGGACAAACTGTGACATGTATGGAAATATATAAGGATAATGGAACCCACAAGATACACTGAACTTTGTCTTTTTCTCTTACCTCATTTAGGCTCAAAGTACTGGGTGACCTTCAGGAGAAGTGGATGTCAGTTGCCATCATGCTACAAGCATACTTAGTCAAAGACAAAGATAACATGAGTAAGAGATCTGGTGGAAGGTCGAGGAGTTGTGAGTCAACAATAAATTGAACTACCTGATCAGCAACAACGTTATGAGTTGCCATAGTCCCTGGAGCCCTACACCAACCTGTGGAAGATAGAAACATGACTACTGCATCACAAGTACCTTCCAAATCTTATGCAGACCTCTTTCATGGCCAACCATAAACAAGAACAATACAGGGAAGCATATTCTGGGAAACAGATTTCCAGATAGTTAAGTTGAGACACTACAAAGCCACTGTAATAGTTTAACTAGTTAATCGCATTCCTTGTTAACTAAGAATTCATCACTACCTCTTTGAAGAACAAAACTTTCTGAAAAGGACAACAGGAAAATTATGATTCGTGTTCAGTTCAGTTCAGTCGCTCAGTCAAGTCCGACTCTTTGCGACCCCATGAATTGCAGCACACCAGGCCTCCCTGTCCATCACCAACTCTTGGAGATTACCCAAACTCATATCCATTGAGTCGGTGATACCATCCAACCATCTCATCCTCTGTCATCCCCTTCTCCTCCTGCCCTCAATCTTTCCCAGCATCAGGGTCTTTTCCAATGAGTCAGCACTTCACATCGGGTGGCCAAAGTACTGGAGTTTCAACTTCAACATCAGTCCTTCCAATGAACACCCAGGACTGATCTCCTTTAGGATGGACTGGTTGGATCTCCTTGCAGTCCAAAGGACTCTCAAGAGTCTTCTCCAACACCACATTTCAAAAGCATCAATTCTTCAGCGCTCAGCTTTCTTTATCATCCAACTCTCATATCCATACATGACCACTGGAAAAATCCATAGCCTCAACTAGACGGACCTTTGTTGACAAAGTAATGTCTCTGCTTTTTAATATGCTGTCTAGGTTGGTCATAACTTTCCTTCCGAGGAGTAAACGTCTTTTTATTTCATGGCTGCAATCACCATTTGCAGTGATTTTGGAGCCCAGAAAAGTAAAGTCAGTCACTGTTTCCGATGTTTCCCCATCTATTTGCCATGAAGTGATGGGACCAGATGCCACGATCTTAGTTTTCTGAATGTTGAGCTTTAAGCCAACTTTTTCACTCTCCTCTTTCACTCTCATCAAGAGGCTCTTTAGTTCTTCTTCGCTTTCTGCCATAAGAGTGGTGTCATCTGCATATCTGAGATTATTGATATTTCTCCCAGCAATCTTGATTCCAGTTTGTGCTTCTTCCAGCCCAGTGTTTCTCATGATGTACTCTGCATATAAGTTAAATATGCAGGGTGACGATATACAGCCTTGACATACTCCTTTTCCTATTTGGAACCAGTCTGTAGTTCCATGTCCAGTTCTAACTGTTGCTTCCTGATCTGAATACAGGTTTCTCAAGAGGCAGGTCAGGTGGTCTGGTATTCCCATCTCTTTTATAATTATCCACAATTGATTGTGATCCACACAGTCAAAAGCTTTGGCATAGTCAATGAAGGAGACATAGATGTTTTTTCTGGAACTCTCTTGCTTTTTCGATGATCCAGAGGATGTTGGCAATTTGATCTCTGGTTCCTCTGCCTTTTCTAAAACCAGCTTGAACATCTGGAAGTTCATGGTTCACGTATTGCTGAGGCCTGGCTTGGAGAATTTTAAGCATTAAATTTACTAGGGTGTGAGATGAGTGCAATTGTGTGGTAGTTTGAGCATTCTTTAGCATTGCCTTTCTTTGGGATTGGAATGAAAACTGACCCTTTCCAGTCCTGTGGCCACTGCTGAGTTTTCCAAATTTGCTGACATATTGAGTGCAGCACTTTCACAGCATCATCTTTTAGGATTTCAAATGGCTCAAGTGGAATTCCATCACCTCCACTCTCTTTGTTCATAGTAATGGTTCCTAAGGCCCACCTGACTTCACATTCCAGAATATCTGGCTCTAGTTGAGTGATCACACCATTGTGAGTATCTGGGTCATGAAGATCTTTTTTGTACAGTTCTTCTGTGTATTCATGCCACCTCTTCTTAATATCTTCTGCTTCCATTAGGTCCCTGCCATTTCTGTCCTTTATTGAGCCCATCTTTGCATGAAATGTTCCCTTGATATCACTAATTTTCTTGAAGAGCTCTCTAGTCTTTCCCATTTTATTGTTTTCCTCTATTTCTTTGCACCGATCACTGAGGAAGGCTTTCTTATCTCTCCTTGCTACTCTTTGGAACTCTGCATTCAAATGGGTATATCTTTCCTTTTCTCCTTTGCTCTTTGCTTCTCTTCTTTTCACAGCTATTTGTAAGTCCTCCTCAAACAGCCATTTTGCCTTTTTGCATTTCTTTTTCTTTGGGATGGTCTTGATCCCTATCTCCTGTGCAAGGTCACGATCCTCTGTCTATAGTTCATCAGGCACTCTGTCTATAAGATCTATTCCCTTTTCATCTTTGAGAAATGAGACACAACTTTCCTAGCTGTGAAAAGTGTCTCAAACCTTTATTGTCATCCAGAGTGTACCATTTACAGGGCTCCTTGGAGAAGATTTGGATATGAGGAAGACTACCCAGAACAGGATGAATGTATGTCTCAGTGCCAGTGACAATATGAGTTTAAACTAGAACCTAAAGAGATCTGTGAAGAATGGTTCTATCAAGATCTACAAGACTTTCTAGAGCTACAACAAAGAAAACATGTCCTTTTTCATCATATGGGGTTGGAATGCAAACATAGGAAGTCAAGAGATACCTGGAGTAACAGGCAACTTTGGCCTTGGAGTACAAAATGAAGCAGGACAAAGGCTAGCAGAGTTTCGCCAAGAAAACACACTGGTCATAGCAAACACCCTCTTCCAACAACATGAGAGCCCACCCTACACATGGATATCACCAGAGGGTTATTACAGAAATCAGATTGATTATATTCTTTGCAGCCGAAGATGGAGGAAATCTATACAGTCACAAAAAGAAAATCTGGATCCGACTGTGGCTAAGATCATGAGCTCCTTACTGCAAAATTCAGGCTTAAGCTGAAGAAAGTAGGGAAAACCACTAGACCATTTAGGTATGACCTAAATCAAGAACCGTATGATTATAGAGTGGAGGTGACAACTAGATTCAGGGATTAGATCCCATGAACAGAGTTCCTGAAGAACTGTGGTTGGAGGTTCATAACACTGTACAGAAGTCAGTGACCAAAACCATCCCAAAGCAAAACAAATGCAAGAAGGCAAAATGTTTCTCTAAGAAAATAGCTGAGAAAAGAAGTAAGAGATAAAGAAGAAGGGGAAAGATATAGCCAAATGAATGCAGAATTCCAGAGAACAGCAAGTAGAGATAAGAAATCTTTCTTAAGTGAGCAATACAAAGAAATAGCAGGGAACAATAGACTGCGAAAGACCATAGACTTCTTCAAGAAAATTAGAGATACCAAGGGAATATTTCATGCAATGATGGGGACAAAAAAGGACAGAAATGGCAAGAATCTAACAGAAGCAGAAGAGATTAAGAAGAGGTGGCAAGAATACACAGAAAAACTGTACAAAAAAACTCTTAATGACCCAGATAACCAGGATGGTCACTCACCTAAAGCTAGGCATCCTGGAGTGTGAAGTCTAGTGGGCCTTAGGAAGCATTACTATAAACAAAGCTAGTGCAGATGATGGAATTCCAGCTAACCTTTTAAAGTCCTAAATGATGATAATGTTAAAGGGCTGTACTCATTCTGCCAGCAAATTTTGAAAACTCAGCAATGGTCACAAGAGTAGAAAAGGTCCGTTTTCATTCCGATACTAAAAAATAGGCAACACCAAAGAATGTTCAAAGTATCGTGCAATTGAGCTCGTTTCATAGAATAGCAAGGTAATGCACAAAATCCTTCAAGTAGGCTTAAGCAGTATGTGAACTGAGAAATTCCAAATGTATAACTTGGATTTAGAAAAGGCAGAGGAACCAGAAATCAAATTGCCAGCATTCACTGGATCATAGAAAAAGCAAGGAAATTCCAGAAAAGCATCTACCTCTGCTTCACTGACTACCCTAAAGCCTTTGAATGTGTGGATCACAACAAACTGAAAAATTCTTAAATAGATAGGATCCTAGTACACCTTACCTGCCTCATGTGAAACCTGCATGCAGGCCAGGAAGCAACAGAACTGGACATGGAACAACAAACCAGTTCAAAATTGGGAAAGGAGTACATCAAGGCTGTATACTGTCTCTCTGTTGATTTAAATTGTATGTAGAGTACATCACACATCATGTGAAATGCTGGGTTGGATGAATCACAAGCTGGAATCAAGATTGCCAGGAGAAATACCAACAACCTCAAATATGCAGATAATACCACTCTAATGGCAGAAAGAGAAAAGTAACTAAAGAACCTCTTGATGAGGGTGAAGGAGGACAGTGACAAATTGACTTAAAACTCAACATTCAAAAAACTAAGATCATGGCATCTTATCCCATCACTTCATACAAATAGATGGGGGAAAAGTGTAAGCAGTCATGGATTTTATTTTCTTGGGCTCCAAAATCACTGTGGAAGATGATTGCAGCCATGATATTAAAAGACGCTTGCTTCTTGGATGGAAAGCTATGACAAACCTAGACAGCATATTAAAAAGCAGAGAGATCACTTTGCCAACAAAGGCCGATAGAGTTGAAGCTATGGTTTTCCAGTAGTCATGTATGGATGTGAGAGTTGGACGCTCAAGGAGGCTGAGAGCCGAAGAATTGAGCCTTTCTAATTGGGGTTCTATAGAAGACCTTTGATAATTTCTTGGACAGCAAGGATATCAAACCAGTCAATTCTAAAAGAAATCAACCCTGAATATTCATCAAAAAGAGTGATGCTAAAGCTGAAGCTCCAATACTTTGACCCCCTGGTGTGAAGAACCAACTCACTGAAAAGACCCTGATGCTGGGAAAGATTGAGGGCAGGAGGAGAAGGGGGTGACAGAGGATGAGATGACTGGATGGCATCATCCACACAATGGACATGAATTTGAGCAATCTCTTGGAGATAGTGAAGGACAGGGAAGTCTGCTGTGCTGCAGTCCAAGGATTCACATAGAGTCAGACACGACTGAGTGACTGAACAACAATGAGACTTCCACTGAGCATTTATGAATGTTTGTTAAATGAACAAAGCATGATTACCATAGCATTTACTCCCATGTCTTCAATAGAATTTTCCTCAATCCCAGACTTGGATTTATTGTTTATTGTCCATTTTGTTCACAATTTACTGTTCATTTTGTTCACAATAATAACCCTCTGTTTATACTATTGGAGCCTTTTGTTTGGCATGCATTCCATAAAACTGGAAGATTGTTTTTAGAATAATTTAAACAATCGTTCAAGAAAATTTTTTCATTAAATTCATGAATAATGATTCATTGGCTCATTCAGGATACAAGTAATACTTGAGTGTCTACTATGTACCAAACTTTCTTATAAACATTGAATTACAGGGCCTTGGAAGTAAATTTCAAATATAGGAAGGTTAGAGACAAATGAAAACTTAAAGAAATCAACAAATGAGAATCATATGACTGCAGTAAAGCAGTCAAAGATAATGGGGGTCCTATGTCTAAACATGCCAAAGTCTACGGCGTGTTTAGGACCAAGAAAATACAGATGAGTACAGAGGTATTACAAGTAAGATGTGTGAAGTGTGTGCTGAGATGCTTCAGTCGTGTCTGACTCTGCAAGTCATGGACTGTAGCCCACCAGACTCCTCTTTCCAATAAATTTTCCAGGCAGAATATTGGAGTGGGTTGCCATGGGCCCTTCTCCAGGGGATCGTCCTGATCCAGGGATTGAACCTGGGTCTCTTAAGTCTCCTGGATTGGCAGGTGAGTTCTTTACCACTCGCACCACCTGGGAAGCCCATTTACCTGCAAACTTGAGGGGTTTTTCAAAAAATTGCTTGCTAACTTAGGTAAGGATTTAGGCCTGCAGTTCTTCTATTCAGTCACAAGAGGGGGCCGATTCATCTGGAAAAAGTGTTTCTGGGAGAAAGGGAGGAAATTTATTTTCCATTGATTTGCCCCAAAAAGGGAAAATGACACACTTTTCATCTTCTTTAAACAACTCGAGCTTTATTATCCCTTGTTGAACGTGTGTGGTCAAGGATTCAGGTTAGCCCAATAGCCTAAGCCCTTTCCAAGTACGTTCCTAACACACATTCCCATTTTCCTGCTCTGATTATCCCTTCCATTTTCTATTCTTGATACCCTTTTTCCCCTCCTCCAACATTTTCTACCACTCACACCCACCTCCACCCCACATCCACATTTTTTTTCCTTCATTACTGTCTATTCCTCTGCCTTAGCATCCTTGCTACACAACATCCACAAGCATCTGCATAAGGAACATGAGGATTAAGGACCGCTGTTCAAGGAAGAGGTGAACACCATCTATGTCAATCAGTTAGTTTATTAAGAACAAATGCGTGGAAAATGTCTACCTAGCTGGCAATAGGTGCGTGATTCCAAGAACCTCACAAGAGCTGCAGCGAGTTATAGGATATGTAACTTTTCGTCTCAGTGTTATTACTTTTTCCTGTCTCCCAGAGCACATCACTGCCTACTTTTGAATCTCCCATTAATTTTCTGGAATATGGATGGAAATTTTCATCATTTTACAACACAGGGCTCAGTACATTTTTCTGGGATTAAGCATTGTGTTCCTCAATCTTCATGGAGCATCAGCCAATTTCCTAAGAAACAAATGAAAGACCAATAACTGCAGGGACACATCATTGGGATCAGTGCTCCTTTGCCAGGGCCAGACTTTAAACTTCATAGCTGATCTCACTGTGAGCTGGGGATGTTTCACCATCTTTTGGGGACATGACTAAAACCGGGGAGGAAGACATAGATAAGGAACTGCTTGATCATTGGCTGAGAAGATCCTGACAACACAGCAGTATCTGCGCGGGTTGTGCGTTTTTACTGACAGCTGTTGCCTCTGTTCTCTGGAACCTCCTCAAGCAAAGGATCAGACACAAGTCTGAGCTCTGGGACCATGGTCCTAGCTTGTCCTTGAAGTATGAGACTGGTGACTGGAGTAACTGTGTTTCTGACCTTGGGTAAGTGTTTTGTGTCCACAAGGGGTGACTTGAGGGCAAAGGGCCACAAAGAGTCACTTACTCTCCACTCCCCTCCCTGTGTGTAGTCAGCATCACAGTGATGGGACTGAGAAGTGATCTGTGGGTTTGCTAAAGAGGACAGACTTCTACATTACAGTTTAAATCATAGCCACGATACCAGAAGAGTCCTTAGCAGTAAGCAGGTTGTAAGAATTCTCTGGGCTTATTAAGCCAAGGACCCATGGGACAAAGCCTATGGAATCTCTGATTCTTGCCACATGTCTTTGGTCTCTATAATTTTGTTGTTGTCCAGTTGCTAAGTTGTATCCAACTTTTTACAACCAAATGGACATCAGTATGCCAGGCTCCTCTGTCCTCTACTATCTCCTGGAGCATGCTCAAATTCATGTCCACTGAGACAGTGATGCTGTTTAACCATCTCATCCTCTGATTCCCCTTCTCCTTTTGCCTTCGGTCTTTCCCAGAATCAGGGTATTTTCCAATGAGTCAGCTTTTATCAGGTGGACAAAATATTGAAGCTTCAGCTTCAGCATCAGTCTCTCCAGTGAATATTTAGGGTTCATTTCCTTTAGGATAACTGGTTTGATTTCCTTGCAGTCCAATAATGACCATCAACAATATTTTTACAGGTCATAAGTAGAAACACTGGAGTAGGGGTTAAGGCCAGACAGTTACGGGAGGCTTATGCCTTTAATCCATAGAATTACACTGATTTGTGCTCTGGAGTTAATTTGATTTCTTAACCCCCCAGGGACTGTGATTGATGCTAAGACCACTCAGCCCAGTTCCTTGGATTGTTCTGAAGGAGAGGATGTAAACCTGCCTTGTAACCACTCTACCATTGGTGGAAATGACTATATACATTGGTATCGGCAAAATTCCAATCAAGAGTGCACAGTATGTCATTCATGGCTTACGAGGCACAGTGAACAGCAGCCTGGCCTCTCTGACCACAGTTTCAGACAGAAAGTCCAGCACCTTGGTCCTGCCCCAGGTCACCCTGAGGGACACCGCTGTGTACTACTGCGTCCTGAGAGGGGCACACGGGGACAGACGGGGCTGCACCTGGGCAGTATCTCTGGTGGGAAGAAGGGGGACACAGTGGGGGGAGCAGTCACGAGAGCAAATCTAGAGTCATCTAGAAGGAGTCAGAGAGCAGTAAGAGATGAGGAAAATGAAGGGAAGGAAATGGGGAGAAGTTGCATAAAGAAAAGGACAAGGAAGAAGTCCTTCATTGATTGATGTGGCTGAGATGAATTATGGGTATACTAAGAATCCTAATTGCAACATAGAAATAAAGTGAGAAGCATTAGCAATTTTTCATGGTTCTTTCTCATGTCAATAAAACGTTAGTTCCAGTGTGTTAGTCTTAACCTAAAAGTGAGAAAAATACAAATAATTCTCGTTGTTCCAAAGACTTCTTTCATGTCTGACTCTTTGCCAACTCAAGAACTGTAGCCCTCCAGGCTCCTCTGTCCATGGGATTTTCTAGGCAAGAATACTGGAGTGGGTTACCATTTCCTTCTCCAGAAGATCTTCCCAATCCAAGGATCAAATCTGCTCTCCTTTGTCTCCTGCATTGTAGGCAGATTCTTTACCACTGTGCCACCTGCAAAGTGGTTCAATTTATTCTTTATAATGTCTATGTAGTATTCTGAAATGTTCTATTATTAACTACTTTTCCATTAATAAATATTTGTCTCTATTACTGTGCTATCATAGAGTGTTGTCTTTACACAGCTTTGTAGATTGACTTTTGTATATGTGGAGATATGTCTACTGTAATGGAATTTCTGAAACTGGAATGGCTGTTTGCAAAACAAGGTGCACTTAAAAATGTTTTTGATAAAGTGACAACTTTCCATTCAAGTGGCATAAACAATTATACTTCAACCAACAGGGAGTGGGAAGGTGCAGTTTGCATCTTCTAAAAATTGAGAATTATCAGCCTCTTTCATTTTAGCAATCAAAAGGTACTTTATCTATAGCATTTTACTGATCCCTAGTGCTTTTGAGCAATTTTTTTCTCATTGGTATATTGGCACTCTTTCATTCAACCTTGGTCACATGCTTATTCCTATCTTTTGACCATTTTTTCCCATTGTATTAGTTTTATTTTTATTTGCTAGAATTATTTTGATATCCTACTTGATAATTCAACTTTTATATTTGTTAGTATGTTTTATTCTAACATACTACCATTTATTTTTTAAATGATGTTGTCTTTAGTTCTTACACTGTCAAATGTATCAAAAATGTCTTTTTGGCTTTAAAAACACTGTATTTTTTAGAAAGCCCTAAATGTATCTTTTAATCTTCATTACCACTTAGTGACTTATTCTGAGATCTATGCCACCTATTAGAAAGCTAAGCCTCAAAGAGATTTTTAAAATTGCTTATCTTCAGTTTTAATAAGTCTTAGTCCAGCTGTTACATTTATTTTTAAATCTGCTAATGTCAAGCTCGAAAATCTTGGCATGTGTTGCTCAATGTGGCCTCACTGGAAGCAATGGTAAGAAGAAAGCCCCAAACTAGTGAGTCAACTGGAAAGTCAGTGGAATAAATCACAATACCCATCGCAGAAGGTGAAACATTTCAGGGCAAAATGTCAAGTGTTAGAATAAAAAGCATATGCTGTGTGTGGAGAAAAGCAGTAATCCTTAATCTGTAAAGAAACATGCTAGTCCTCTAAATACCCAAATGGCAGTAGGACTATGTGTTACTGCTTGTAGCGAGATTCTGAAACATCCTTAGCTCCTTATTAGCCACACATTTTCCCCAGGTGAAAAGATTTAGAGGAAATTAGAGCACAAGGCAGGAAAATAATGGAGAGGTATTCTGGTCCTTGATGTGAGTGGCATCACTAACATAATATTCTTGGATCATCAAAAAGACAGAAATGTATCCTCCTGTGTAGGATGTGTACCTAAATGTGAATTGCTGTGCTTATCAGGCTTTGGAAATTGCTTTGATCCCTGAGTTAGAGATGAAGGAACAGATACTTGTATTGAAGTCTTGGAAAGTGCAATGAGAGGCGCTGTAGCACTTTCCAAATACCAGCATATCTCTCCAGTCACTTTTTCACTCATCTCTTCCTCTTCACAGACTTTGAGCTCACTTTCCTTTTCCTCACTTCACTATTCCTGAAACATATCTTTTTGTTCCTTTTGCTTATTGAAGTATTCTCAGTCATCAGCCCAGTACCCAACATATAGTAGGTGTTCAATAAATATTTACTGAGTAAAGAAATATTCATGACTGATGATACTAATAAGTACTAGGGATGCAATAAAATATTGAAAGGGTGAGTTAGAGCTTCTATAAAAATAGAAGAGAGAGTCAGCCTCACACAGATTTCATAATGAAGACAGGGTTATATTTGAAAAATACTTATTTATTCATAAACCCATTAATCCTTTCCTTTTATTTCCATTTCTTTCCCTTCCTCCCTCGCTCTCTCTTTTCCTTCTTTCCTCTCTTTACTCCTTTTTCCTATCATTATTAGTGAAATAGGTCATGTGAAACTTTAGTTTATTCCAATACAAAATTCTTTCTTCCATTAAAATTCCCAGTATGTTGTGTTTCTCATAAAGTGGTTGACACCAGATATTTTGAAAAATTTAAATTGTGTTTAACTAGAGTCCCCTGCAAAGAGGCAGGGAATTCTCCTGATTTTATAAAAATGGATAAAAAAATAGTTATTTAGCTATCAACTGGTATTCTCATTCAATTCATCTTCCATAACTATAAGCCAACAAAAGTGTTAAAAGTCCATGTGGTATTTCAGCAAACCCATGCCCATAGGAAGCACAGTGCTTGCCAACCCAAAAGTGGTGAACAGATTTTTAAAAGCCTTTTTTGCTTTCCTATTTTTCATCTCTATTCAGAAATAACCCTTACAAAAAAAATAAATAAATCAAGTGCCATTTTTATACCAAACGTGTCCTGCTTTAAAACATTCTACTGAATTTATCTTTAGAAATTATAGAATTAATGAGTACTGTTTAATAGAACTGTCATTAGTTCTATCACTAATTCTACCAATAGAGATTCACCATGAGTATATGATCTCACAAGAAAATTACTATGAGTTAGTAACTTGGAGCTCCATTGGCTCGCTGTGTCTTTTAACTGTTTTTCCCTACAGCTAGTGCATTAGTAAATTGAATCAGGAAAGATTGTTGGCAGTGCACACTGAGGATTCTAATGTTTCACAAATTCTACCTGTTTGCACATCTGAGGGACTGAATCTAAAGTTAGAAGAATATCTAATTTGTTCATTACACTAGAATTGCATAAAACTGGCAACATACTAAGTGATGTTTAAGTTAACTAATAACAAGTGTATACACAATACAGAACATAAGAAGAAAGTATCCTGGGAACAAAGAGGATGAGAAAACTTCAGCAAGTAATTCATTTTAGTAGTTAGAGAGAAAGTTCAGAAAACTATATCACTCATGTATTAAATACATGCTAACTATGAAAGGTAAAGAAAAATTTTAAAAATAGAAGAAAACCTGAAATAAAGGAGAATGATATGACCAGATGGAGAGGGTGACAAAGTAAAATTTTGTGGTAAAATTAATACTGGAAAGGTATTACACTAAAAATTGGAAAACATTTCCATCCATGTGCCAAGGATGAAGGGTTTATAAATAGCAGTCAGAATGCAGATCTGAATGTAAGAATAACGCATGAAGTTAATAGAAAAAATTCAGAACTTGTTCATTACTTTGTGTTAGATACACATTTCTTAAACAGGACACAAGAATCGCTAAACATCAAAACTAATCTATATTCATATATACATTCATTTTTTTGTCACTTTTCTGTACAGTAGAGATGGGCACAGCATTGTAAATCAACTACCCTTCATTGAAAAACTGATCTATATCAAAATTATTTCAAGAGTTAAAAGGATAACTAGAAAACCTATTAAAAGATATTTAATAAATATATTTACAATATTAGTATCTTATCAAATTTAATATTGATTATTGAAAATAATATATTATCAAACATTATCTATTACTTATATCATCAAAGGGATCATTTTGATTTAAGAATATCTCTTTCAAATCAACAAGAAAGCAAGCAAATTGATAGAAAAGACAAAAGTCTGAAGTAGGTTTTTGACAAGAGAAGATATTCAGATGGTCAATAAACATGTCATTCCTATAGGATACATAAGCTGACATAGCTCATTTACACTGGCAGAAATCAGAATACTGTTATATGAGGGGCGATATCATAAAGAGAGCACTGTAGGGCTGGCAAAGCTCTGTTTCTTGATCTGAGTGCTGGTTAAAAGAGTGCTGGTGATGTGAAAATTTACCAGTCTGTATCCTTATATTACATTTTCCTATGTGAATATAATACTCCAATGAAAACTAAAATGATATATGATGACCTCCTACTAATTATAAGGTAACAATGAACTAAAACTGAAATTTCAGGTGCTTTCATTCTAGTCTTCCTTTTCTGCTCCTGAAATATTTAAATAAGAACAGATTCGTGAAACAAGCATGACTTCCGACCAGGGGTAAGCCATCTATTAATAGATCATAGATGAAAAATGTGTTATCGGCCTTTTTCATCTCTCCGGGATACAAATGTGACTTTTGACCTTTGGTATGCAGTATCAGGACTCCCCTGGTGGCTCAGCGGTAAAGAATCCACCTGCAATGCAGGAGCCACAGGAGTCTCAGGTTCGATCCCTGGGTCGGGAAGATCCCCTGGAGAGGGCATGGCAAGCCACTCCAGTATTCTTGCCTGGAGAATCCCATGGACAGAGGAGCCTGGCAGACTACAGTCCACAGGGTCAGAAAGAGTCCATAGAGTCGCTTCAGGACTGAAGTGACTTAGCACGCATGCACTCATGTATTAGCAAGGTACTAACCCATTGATAAAGAGTCGGACACGACTGAGCGACTGAACTGAACTGAACTGAACTGGACCCACTGACATTTGGCATTATTAGGAAAAGTAGATAAGTTTAGTGAATAGAAAAAGGTGATAAATCGCTCAGGATGCTTACATCTTACTGATTAGAACAGAGTTCGAGCTGATCTCAAGCTATGAAAGTCTGGGGAAGGTATGCATTTTGTCTAGAAACATTGCTGAAAAACAGAACATAGAGATTCTGGTAAGGATGAAGAAGTAAATCTACTTGTAGGCAATGAACAGTACCTGCCATAGCCTTTCACCTAAACATTAAGGCGAAAGTGTAGGTCCCTCAGTCGTGTCCGACTCTTTGAGAGCCCGTGGGCTATACAGTTCATGGAATTCTCCGGGTCAGAATACTGAAATGGGTAGCCTTTCCCTTCTCCAAAAGATCTTCCCAACCCAGGTTTCAAACTCAGGTCTCCCGCATTGCAGGAGGATTCTTTACCAGCTGAGCCACAAGGGAAGCCCAAGAACACTTGAGTGGGTAGTCCATCCCTTCGCCAGCGGATCTTCCCAACCCAGGAATCGAACCGGGGTCTCCTGCATTGCAGGTGGATTCTTTGCCAACTGAGCTATCAGAGAAGCATTTAGGGGCTCTTGAAACACTGTGGCAATCTCTGCAGTCAACGAGATTTTTAGTCAACATCTTTATCCTTAACATTATCTCACAATCTAGTGCGTGGTCCCCGTTTGCTGTAAAAACAGAAAAGGGAGTTCATCTTATCTTTGGATTCCAAAGGCTGGTGAAATGGAAGAGATTTATTTATAAAGGAAATCATTTATAAAGGAAATCATTTGGAATGATTATCTTTACACTCCATGTTAGTTAAGGAAGCAATAGCCTCTGTGAAAATTCCTTCCACATGGCCTTAACTAAAAACTAAACATTTATAACACCTTTTTCTCTCTTGCTCCTAATTCGTTCTCATCTAAAACACTTCCAATTTAGTGGGAACAGCATTCTCTTCACAACCACACCCGTGCAAAAATAGACTCTTGTCTTTGCTCTCAGTCTCAAACAGCCCTCAATCATGGACAGTCCAGGAAGGAGAGCTTTTCATTCAGAACTGTACTTATGACAGGAGTGAATTTGACTACTTCCCATGGTATCAGCAATACCCTGGTAAAGGCCCTGCATTCTTGATAGCCATCCATTTGGTTGTGAATAAAAAGGAAGACTCACAGTTTTCCTCAGTACAGTGCCGAACAGCTCTCATTGCACATCACAGCTTCCCAGCCTGGAGACGCAGCACCGATTTCTGCAGCAAGTGCCGAGTGCTCCCCGGGCACCTGCAACCTGTGCCCAGATCCCCAGCCACTCCCTGTTGTGCAGATTAGATACACATGCACACACACGATTTGTTTGTGCATAAAAAGGCTTAATATATTTAAGAAAATTGAAGTTATACAGAATGTATTCTTTGATCAGTAGTGAAATTGACTTAGAAAATGAATAGCAAAAAGATATCTTTAGAAACTCCCAAATATTTGGAATTTAGGCATTAAGTTTTAAAGTAACCCATAGGTTAAAAACATAATTACTTGGCTGTTAGAAAATGTTTTGAAAGAATATATAGTGAGAACATATACATATAAATATTATGAGATACAGATAATATCTCATAATAGATTCTGGTAATCAATCTGCCTGCAATGCAGGAGACCTGGGTTCAATCTCTGGGTTGGGAAGATCCCCTGGAGAAGGGAAAGGCTATCCACTCCAGTATTCTGTCCTCAAGAATTCCATGAACTGTATAGGCCATGGGGTCTCAAAGAGTCCAACATGATGAAGCTATTTCCACTTTCAATTTCATAGGTAATATTTTACATAGGAAGAGTTCATCTTTCCAAATACTTATATTCTTAAAGAAAAATATTGCAAAACAATAATCTAAGCTTTCAACACAAAAGATAGAAGAACAAATTACAACTAATATAAACTGAAATAAGAAAATAATAAAAATGTCAAGTTGGTAAAACAGAAGGAAAAATGATAGAAATACCCATGAGATACAAATTTAAGTTTGCTAAAATGATTAATAAACTATATTTTCATTGATCGAATTAGCATGGTGAAAAAAGAGAAAACAGAAATTAGAGATATAAAGAATGAAAAAGTAAAATATTGTCCAGATGTTACAATGTTAAAAAGATAGAGTCCCTCTGCTGTCTACCTGAAACTATCACAGCATTATGAATTGGCTATACTCCAATACAAGATAAAAAGTTCAATAAAAATGAATAAAAAGGGAAAATAAAAAATTATTAACAAGATAATGCTACTGACTCATCCCAAGTGGGGATGTGGGAAAGTGGAGAAATCTGATTTTTTGGCAAGGGTGCAATGACAATTCAATGCAGTAATGGTAGTCATATGAACAAATGATTTAGGGACAATTGGCTATTCCTAGGCAAATTAGTGAATCTTGGTTTAAATTTCACACCTTATACAAAAATTTGAGGAGAATCTCAAAATGGACTGTATATCCAAGTGTAAAATCTAAAACTCTAAATCTTTCTGAAAAAAAAAAAAAAATCTTCAGGACCAAGTGTTAGACAAAAGGATTTTTGTCATGACGTTAAAGCACAATCAATAAAAAATAAAATATTTCATCAAAAGTAAAAATGCTTGCTCTGTGGAAGATACTATTAAGAGAATAAAAAGACAAACCACAGAATGGCAGGAAATATTTTCACAATGTATTTTCATCAAAGGATGGTGTTCAGAAAACAATGAACTGTCTAATCTCAGTAGGCAGAAAACAAGTAGTTCAATTGGAAAATGGTTCATCCAAACATATCATGGAAGAGCTATGTGTTAGGGAAGTAAGCATATAAAAAGATGTTCAACATCATTAACCACCAAGGAAATGCAAATTAAAGCCACAATGAGATACCATTCCACATCTTGCTTAATGGCTAAGATGAAAATTACTCATGATAACCAACTTCTGGCAATGATGTAGAGAAGCTGGACCACTCATACATTGCTGGTGGGTAAATGGTGCAGTCATTCTGGAAGACAGTTTAGCAGTTCCACATAAACTTAAATATTCACCCACTTTACAATTCAGCAATCACACTCTTTTATGGGCATTTGAGTTTCTTACTTAGTAACTTCCAGGTATATGAAGCTGATCAATTATCTGGTCCTATGCTCATTTTGCAGATTTTCAAATAACCCACCAGTTTAATATCATATTGGGCTTCTGTGATGGTCAGATGGTAAAGAATCTGCCCACAATGCAGGAGAGTTGTGTTTGATCCCTGGATCAGGAAGATACCCTGGAGAAGGGAATGGCTACCATTCCAGTATCCTTGCCTGGATAATTACATGGGGAGAGGAGCCTGGTGAGCTATAGTCCATGGGATCACAAAGAGTTGGACACGACTTAGCGACTGAACAACAATAACATATATATGTATGTGTGTGTGGATACACACAGGATACAATTAGATTACTTCCTGCTCATCTCTGGATAATGAGGACCCATTAGAAATTGTAAAGATCAAATTTATGTTAGAATTACAAGGCAATGTACAATTTTTCCCTGAGTTACTTCTAGTTTTCTCATTCACCCTTTTCTGCCACATACTCTAGATGTACATCGGCCACTTTAAAATAAAACCATTTATGCTGGTATTAAGCTCTTTTCTTAATCTGAACCTATGCAGATGCTGTCCTCTTTGGTCAGAATGGTTTTTCCCAAGTACTTGTTCAAAACACATATATACACTCAACCTTTACAGCCCAGTTCAAGCAACATTACTTCTTATGTGAAATCTCAGAGGATACTATTGCTAACATTTAATTATAAATATTCTTGGATCTGCTCCCCTCAATATGGTTTGACAGGAATATTTGCTACTGAGGGCCATCTTATATTTATATTCACTCAAACTCTTTCCTACGAGGCATGAAGAGATTCCTTTTAGACCACAAACCAAAGCACGGTCAGGTTTCCTTCCTTTCATTTAGCAAATATCTCCTTCACAGCACAAGCCCTGGAGATAGGTTACAGCAAATACGATGCTGCGAGTTGGGAAAGCTCAGCCTTCTCCAGGGGATGACTGTCCTGTCTTGGTTTACATCCTTCTGTGTAAACTTCGGCAGGGCTCCTGATCTGCATGAAGACCAGGGAACTTTTAAAGCATCCCCAAGTGCTGTTCCAGACCCCTTGCTCTTTTAGGGTGGAAGTGGAGCCTTCACCAACATAGCATTGCTAGATTTGTCTTCCCTTGGTGGTCCAAAGCCAACATGCCTGAAAAGGAAAAGTTATCCCAATGATGTGCATGTCAAAGAGCTTTGTTATCTCACGGGCTTTTCCTTTTCCATTACCTCATAAGCCTGCTTCTCTTACTGTTTCTATATATAAAGTAATTCAGGTTCCGATTTACTTTTGACTTTAAAGAAGTTTTGAGATTTCTACTGTTTGTATGATTACGTGGCAACACTGAAAAGACGTTAAGGATCCTATAGTGAGTTGGAGGGCGGGTCCCGAAAGATACATTCACATCCTAACCCATGGAAACTGTGAATGTGAACATATTTAACAAAGAACCTTTTCAAATGGAATTAAGCAAAGGATATCAAAATCCAATCATACTGGATTTTATTGGTGGGGCCTCAACCCAGTGACAAGTGTCCTTTTAAGAGACACACAGGTGAGAAGGCCTAGTGAGGTCTTTTTGATGGAGGAGGAGGCTGGAGGTGTACAGTCACTAGCAAAGGAGCACCTGGAACCACCAGAAGCCAGAAGAGGCAGGAAGGAGTCTCTCCAGGAACATTTGGAAGGAGTATGTTCCTGCTGACACCTTGTTGTCAGACTTCTGCCCTCCAGGTTGCAGGGAACTGATTCTTGATTTTTGGAGCCATCAAATTTGAGATAATTTGTTATGGGAGAACTAGGGCTACTGGGGCTAACACAGTTTTCAAAAGGTAGCATTTCTAAATAGCTACAAGCAACTGTTGACTGTTTACATTCATGGAAGAGCACTTTTAAATTGCTCTTTGGGACATTTGTATTCAAATTCTCACATATGCAAACATATATATTTATTTATCATTCAGCAAATGTTAGAGTAACCACTGTTTACCAGGTATTACTGGATCAGCAATTTTTGATCCAGTCACAGTGCGGCAGCATCTGCAAACAGACATTCCATGGGGAAGATGGGTGGATAATAAGGTAGTAAGTCTGATTGGCTGTCTCAAATGGTAGTCACTCCTTTCTATTTGCTTTCCAAAAGGCAGTATAGATCAGGTTTCTATAGTTCTGGAAGAAGCTGATACAAGGGAAACCCTTTCAGGAGCAGGCAGATGCAGCAACTGTTTCTGAAGAGGAAGAAAAGGGAGATGCTACTGTTAGCACTAGGGTTGATCTTATGGATGCAAATATCACGTAAGTTTGGGGTTTCCCTGATTGCTCCCAGAAAATTCAGCACAGAGGAATCTTATCTGCAGGCAACTGTAGGAGTGGGATTTTCTGACTGAGAGCAGGATGTTGAGAAAAACATAAAAACTAAAATGTGGGAGGTAGAGGCAGTTGGGGAGAGAGACATGGAAAGAAGGAGAAAATACACAAGAAAAATGAGACACCATGACAGCTGAGAGAATAAACATCTAATCAGACTTTCTCTGTTACTTCTCACTGTTTTTCTGAACAGCAATGAGTAAACAACAGCTAAAACATTTTCCTGAATTCTTGCTTCTGCAAGAAGGAGAGAACTTCACCACAAACTGCAATTCCTCAAGCACACTTTGCAGTTTACAGTGGTATCAGTAGAGGCCTGGGGGAAGTCCTGTCCTTTTGATGGTATTAGCTAAGGGTGGAGAAGTGAAGATGACGGAGAGACGGACAGATAGATGTGGAGAGTCCAGACAGCACAGCTCCCTGCACCTCTCTGCTGCCCAGCTCTCAGATGTAGAAACCTATTTCTGGGCAAGGGGACAGTGCTCTGGAAGCACCTGCTGTCTGTCCCCAAACCTCACTGTTGGCTCTGGGGTCGCTCCTCCTCATCTCTCATCAGAGTAGGGACTAGAGAAAGCTGAAGTCATGATTGCTATGAATAAATTGAAGTTTTAATTTAAAAAATCACCAGACTCAGTGTCACTGAAGAATTCTGTCAAACATTGAATTGTACACAATTTCTTCCACACAATAGAAAGAAAATAATTCATAAAATAATTTTATGAGGCTAATATTACCCTGATACCCAAATCAGACAAAGACCATAAAGAACCAAAACTACAGGGAAATATCTTTTATCTAGAAGATAGACACAAATTTATTAAAATATTTTAACAAGTAAAATTCATTGATATATAAAATGAATAATATACTGAGCACAAATGTAATTTCTTTCAAGGGTGCAAGACACTTTAATATTGAAAATCAATAGATGGAATTCACCATATGAACAGGGTAGAAAAGAAAAATCATATCATCATATTAACCTAGTCAGAAAAAAAATATTTGCAAAAATTCAGTAGTCAGTTATGGTGGAAACTCTGAGCAACACAAGAATAGTGGGGAATCTCCTCAATAGCTAATGGTATTCTTACTAGTAAAAGACTATGATTTTCTCTAAGAAAGAGAACAAAACCAGAGTGTCCTTTCTCGTCACTCTTTCTGTACAGTGCTAGATGTTGGGGTCAGTGCAATAAAGAAACCAAATGTAACAATCTTATATAGTTGAAAGAAAGAGTGAAACTGCCACTATTTGTTGGTAACATGATTATCTATGTAGAAAATCCAAAGAATATACCCCTAAAATTATATTAGGGAAATCCAAATTAAAATTACAAAGAGAAACCACTTCACATCTATCATAAGGGCCAAAATTAAAATTACTGACAACACCAAGTTCTGGCAAGGAAGCAGAGTAATTGGATCACTCATACATTGCTGGTGGGTGAATGGCTCAATCATTCTAGAAAACAAACCAAGAGTTTCACATAAACTTAAATATTAAATATTCACTTACTGAACAACCCAGCAAACACACTCTTGGGTATTTATGCTTGAGAAATGAAAACTTTATATTCACCAAAAAATATGTACATTAGTACCGGAAATTAACCAGTGATCTTCACTGAATGAACAGATAAATATCCTGTAGTGCATTCACACAATGAAATACTATTTATACATCTTTCTCAACTTCAATAGGGTTGTTTTGCAATAAATTATTTTAAGTCGAAACAATAGTAAGTCACAAGTTCATTTAATATGGGAAGGAAATCTAAAAAAGAATGGAGATAAATGTAACATGTGTAACCGATTCTGTTTGTTGCACTGCAGAAAGCGACATTGTAAAGAAATTATACTTCAATAAAAATAGATCAAAATTTTAAAAAAAGAAAACCCACCTAAAATATTTAACCTAGCTCCCTTGAAAGTGAAAGTCGCTCAGTCGTGTCCAACTCCTTGAGACCCCATGGGCTGTCCATGGAATTCTCCAGGCCAGACTACTGGAGTGGGTAGCCTTTCCCTTCTCCAGGGCATCTTCCCAATCCAGGGATCGGACACAGATCTCCTGCATTGCAGGCGGATTCTTTACCAGCTGAGCCACAAGGGAAACCCCAGAATACTGGAATGGATAGCCTATCCCTTCTCCAGAGGAACTTCCCAACCCAGGAATCAAATCAGGGTCTCCTGCATTGCAGCAAATTCTTTACCAACTCACCTATCAGGGAAGCGGTAGCTTCCCTTAAATGTGGCCAACACTTACATTAGCCTACAGCTGGGAAAAAATTGTCTCATGCAGTCTATTTTATACTAAAATGATGAAAATCTTATGAATGCGTTGAGTACTGTACTGAAAGGTAAAATCAAAATGGTTATATGGGCATGAAATGGCTGTAAATGTGTCAGTTGTTTACACTCATGATTTTGAGGCTGGCCAGGAGCTCAGCTCACTGCTGCTGCCCAGAATCACCAGGAAATATCATACTGCATGTTGCTAGCCCAGGAAAAGATAAAATTTCCATATTCCAGGTATGGTTTCTACTGAATGCATACCACCTTCTCACTACTGTAAAGTCAAAAATCTTAAATTGAATTATCCTAATTAAGTTGGGGACAGTCTGTAGTGATTAAAAGGAAAAGATTGTTGACATATGCAATAGTCTAGATGGATCTCAGGATGTTATGCTGAGTAAAAAATAATCAATCGCAGAGGCTACATGGTGTATGGTTACACTTACTGGATTATTATGATTGCATACATAGTGTGATTCTACTTACACAACATTCTCAACAGGACAAAATACAGAGGTGAAAGGAGATCAGTAGTGACCTGGATTGTAAAGAATCGCAGTCCTCGGGAGTCTGTGCAGAGGGTTTCTTTAGAGAGATGGAAAAATTCTATGCCATGATTTTAATGGTGATAACAGGAGGCTATACATGTGATAAAGTTTCACAGAGTTATGCATCAAAACCAAAGAGTACATATAAAACTGAGGTACCAGATCATGATCTGTATTTTAATAAAATTTTAGCAATATCAATTTCCTGGTATGTATATGTAATTATTATATTAGCATATATATTTTAGAATATCAAGCTGCTCCCCAGGCTGTTGTGGGCCTTTGAGGTCTCTTCTGCCTAGTTACAAATAACTGGAAACCAGAACATCAGCAGTTTTCAAGGGCTGCAGCGGTGGGGATGGTTGGCAAAGCAACCTAAAGTTCTTTAGGGTGACAGAATGGTTCTGTATATTAATTTTAGTGGTGGTAATAAGAATTTACAAGTGTGATCAATTTCACAACCATGCATAAAAAGGTGCATAAAAATGTGATAAATATACTAATACATATAATATGTGTATTCTCTTGTTATGTTCCCCAGACTGCTCTGGGCATTTATGGTCTCCCCTGCTTCCTTGTTATAATTAGAAACCAGGACATCAGCTGCCTGTCACTCAGAGTTCAAATGGGACAGAAGAAGAGATGGTTCAACCTCATATAAACTCTCCTCCCTGCATCACTCATTAATGAGTTCTTGTGACCTTAAATTCTAAGAACTGGCACTGTTTTACAGACTATGTCTACACTTCCTTTTCTACTTGTTTGTTTGCTTTTGGTTCTTTTAAATTAATTCATCTATTAAAATGATGAAACTAAGTGGAAGATTGAGAGATACATACTTCATGATCTTGCACAGTACACAAAACTTCAATCATCAAGTTCTGTGGTATTGACATATACTAAGTGTTTGAACAGGACTGGAAAAGGTCAGTTTTCATTCCAGTCCCAAGAAGGGCAATACCAAAGATTGTTCAAATTATTATGCAGTTGTGCTTATTTCACATGCAAGTAAGTTTATGCTTAAAATCTTTTAAGCTAGGTTTCAGCAGTGTGTGAACCAAGAACTTCCAGATGTAAAAACTGGGTTTCAAGGAGGCAGAGGAGCCCGAGATCAAATTGCCAACATTCATGGGATCATGGAGAAAGCAAAGGAATTCCAGAAAAGCATCTACTTCTGCTTCATTGACTACACTAAAAACTTTGTGTGGATAACAACAAACTGGAAAATTCTTAAGGAGATGGAAATACCAACCCACCTTACTTGTCTCCTGATCTGTATGCAGATCAAGAAGCAACAGTTAGAACCAGACATGGAACAACCTACTGGTTCCAAATTGGGAAAGGAGTACGTCAAGGCTGTATTGCCAGTCCTCCTATTTAACTTATATGCAGAGTATAACATGTGGGCTGGATGAATCACAAGCTGGAATCAAGATTGCTGGGAGAAATATAAAAAACCTCAGATATGTAGATGATACCACTCTACTGGGAGAAAGTGAAGAGGAACTTAAGGGCCTCTTGATAAGTGTGAAAGAGGAGAGTGAAAAAACTGGCTTGAAACTCAACATTCAAAAATCTGAGATCATGGTATCTGGTCCCATTACTTTATGGCAAACAGAAGGGGAAAAAGTAGAAGTAGTGACAGATTTAATTTTCGTGGACTCCAAAATTCCTATGGATTGTGACTGAAGCCATGAAATTGAAAGATGTTTGCTTCTTGGAAGAAAATATATGACAAACCTGCAGCTGGGCTAAGTCACTTCAGTTGTGTCCAGCTCTGCATCCTGATGAACTGTAGCCCTCCAGGCGCCTCTGTTCATGAGATTTCCCAGGCAACAATATTGGAGTGGGTTGCCATGCCCTCCTCCAGGCGATCTTCCTGACACAGGGATCGAACCCACATCTCTTATGTCTCCTGCATTTGCAGGCAGGTTCTTAAACACCAGTGCCTCCTGGGAAACTTGAGATGGCATATTAAAAAGCAGACACACTGCCGACAAAGGTCTGTATAATCAAAGCTATGGTTTTTCCAATTGTCATGTGTGGAATGAGAGATGGACCATAAAAAAGGCTGAATGCTGAAGAATTGATGCTTTTCAATTGTGGTGCTGGAGAAAGCTCTTGAGAGTCCCTTGGACTGCAAGGAGGACAAACCAGTCAGTCCTAATAGAAATCAATCATGAATATTCACTGGAAGGACTGATGCTGAAGCTGAAGCTCCAATACTTTGGCCACCTGATGTGAAGAGCCGACTCTTGCGAAAAACCCTGATGCTGGGAAAGATTGAAGGCAAAAGGAGAAAGGAGCAGCAGAGGATGAGGTGGATAGATAGCATCATTGACTCAATGGACATGAATTAGAGCAACTTTGGGAGATATTGAAGTACAGGGTAGCCTGGGGTGCTTCAGTCCATGAGGTCACAAAGTTTGGACACAACTTAGTGACTGAACAAAAACAAAAAAGTGCTTAAAACCTGTAAATACCAAGTTTTGTAGGAAAGCATTACAGTATTGTGTCACAGAAAGATCTGGCATACTTATCTTGAATTTATTTTACACAGAGGAAAAGTAATGAGCCACTAACAAGGGAGACTGAACTCGGTGGACCAATGACATAGAAAATGTGACATCAGGAAAATTCCAGAACACATCGTCTGTGTGTGGAATGCAATTCTGCTTGTGGAGGGGACAGGACCGAATATCCTGGTCTTCCTCAAAGTCTAATAAATAAGACCCAATTTCAAATTTCAAAAGAATATTTTATTCTTGTATAATTTCATTCAAAATTTAAAACTGAATAGACTCTGAAAGTCAGATGGACTGATTATTTTTGTCATTTCATGGTGAAGTAATTTTGTTTATTGAAAAACCTAAATAGAGTCACAAAATTCAATACAAAGACAGAGATACATTAATGATTTTGAATAAAATTTCCGTTCACCAAGAAGCCTAAAATCTGTGAGCTTTTAAAAGAGTCATTAGATTCTGGATGGGGAAAAGTATAGGCTAAATGAATGACCTGTTAGTAGATTGCCAAAAGTTTCATAGGCTATAGTAAATTATATCTTAAACAGAATGGAAGAACTATTTTGCTGAATAATTATCAACATATGTCAACTTGTCTAATATTCAGTTCTCCTCAGCTCAAATTTTAATACTGATTGCTTTTTTCATGCCTTCTTTCAGGATCTGCCTAATTTAATGACCTGAAAAAGACAAGCAGACAAAGTAAAGGTTTGTGGTGAGCCAGACTTTTTCCCATGCATGCACAGACCACGTGGGCTATGAACATGACAAACCCCCACTTCCTGTTGGGGGGAGTCACACAGGTACTGGGTAGTATGTATATGTGCTGCCAGGCTCTCAAAGACATTGAACTCTCAGCCTGAGGCAGGACTGAGCAGATTTGTGCAGGGGAACCCATGCCTCATGCCGCTCTCCAGTCTGCTCTGGGTGTTCCTGGCCTTCACCTTCTCTGGTAGGGATGCTGTCAAATGTGGGTGCAAGTATTCAGGGTGAAAGGACTGCACACAGGCACGTGGTGCTTCACAGGGGCTTGGAGCAGAAAGGAAAGATGGAGAAAAGCAAGAATCTTATGATTTCAATTTTTTGTCTTTGGATCCTAAATAGCTCCTACACTATTTTATTCACTGCTTCATCTTTGTTTTCTGATTTTTTTCCCACAGGATCTGGTGTGGCCCAAAAAGTTACTCAAGACCAGCCAGATGTATCCAGCCAAGTGGGGCAGTCAGTCACCCTGAACTGTCGGTATGAAACAAGTTTGACCGCTTACTACCTTTTTTGGTACAAGCAACTTCCCAGTGGACAGATGACTTACGTTATTCATCAGAGTTCATCAGCCTCAAATGTGTGGAAAGAACGCTACTCTGTAAACTTTAAGAAAGCAGGCAAATCCATCAGCCTCACCATTTCAGCCTTACAACTGGAAGACTCTGCAAAGTACTTCTGTGCTCTCTCTGAACTCACAGTGCTTGAAGTAAAAGGAAAAGCTGTACAAAAACCCCAGAGCTTAGTAAGAGAGAGCACCCCTGCTGCAAGACCCCAGCTGAAGGGCACACCCACAGACCCCAGACAAGAAATGATAGTCCTGTGGTTATTTAAGTTGTGGTCTGGATCAGAAGATTTAGTTCTAGTTAAAGGCACCTTCTATGTTATTCAGAAACAGGTGTCCAGAGTAACTTTCTATTAATATATTCTCTTGAATTTTTTACTTTAAATCAACTGTACAGAACATGTGTAAAGTTGTCTAAATTTGAAAACTTGTCCCATAATACTTTAAACTGGCAGTTTTACTTCATCACAAACCTGAGTCTAGTTGTGTGAAATCACCATCAAAACTATTTCCTTAGTTACTCCCTCTTAGACTTTGTGTCAGGGCACAATCAGAAAAGCAGACCATGGGTGATGTAGAATAAGAGATTAGTTCTAGGGATTAAAACTCAGGCAATGGCTAGAGCTGGTGGACAAGCCTGTACAAAGCTGCTATCTTCGTATCTGTTGTTGAGCCTGAATTCACTTTAAGTCAGCTTAGAGTAACACTGATGCTTTCGAACTGTGGTGTTGGAGAAGACTCTTGAGAGTCCCTTGGACTGCAAGGAGATTCAACCAGTCCATCTTAAAGGAAATCAGTCCTGAATATTCATTGGAAAGACTGATGCTGAAGCTGAAATTCCAATACTTTGTCCACATGATTTGAAGAACTGACTCATTGGAAAAGACCCTGATGCTGGGAAAGATTGAAGGTGGGAGGAGAAGGGGACGAAAGAGGATGAGATGGTTGGATGGCGTCACTGACTCAATGGACATGAGTCTGAGTAAGCTCCAGGAGTTGGTGATGGACAGGAAAGCCTGGCATACTGCAGTCCATGGGGTCGCAAAGAGTCAGACACAACTGAGCAACTGAACTGAACAAAGCTGAACTGAGGTTAACATTTGTAAAGCAAAGTCTGATGGGGACAAAAGCATGGACAAACTTGGACAAACAAAGTCATACTTGAACTATGAGGGCAACTGGAACCCACAAAGACTTGTCTGTGCTTCACCTCCTTCAGTCTCACAATAGTGGGTGACTTTGAAGAGAAGTGGGTATCATTTACCATCTTGCTACATGCATACTTGGCCCAAGACAAAGAAGATGAGGAGGACATCTAACGGGAAGTGGAGGAGTTGTGAGTCAACAATAAGTTGAGCTAGTTCAGCAGCAGAAATGTGTAGAAAAAGCATTTGCCAAAATCCAATAGTCAGTCATGGTGAAAACTCTAAGAAACACAGAAATAATGGGGAAGTTCCTCAACAGCTCTTAGCGTGTTTACTGGTAAAAGACTATACTTTTCCCTAAGGAAGGGAACAAAGGGAGAATATCCACTTTAATCACTCTCCTTCAGCACAGTACTGGACATTGTAGCCAGTGCAGAAAAGAAAATAAATATATAAACAATCTTTTAAGCCAGAAAGGCAGTCACATTAGCACTATTTTCTATCTATGTAGAAAATCCCAAAGAATATACCCTCCAAAACTCCTACAACTATTAGGTGGGTTCAGAAAGTCTCAGGATATATAAGGTAAACACACAAAATAAAATGCATTTTTATATATTATCAATAAACATGTGGATGCCTAAATTAAAAATATAATACTGTTTACAATGGCTCAAGAAAGACCCTAAATCCTTAGGCATAAATCTAAGAAAATAAGTACAGAAATTAAACACAGAAAGCTACAAAACACTGGTACTTCCAAAAAATAAAAATAGCCAATTATTCTAGCTATTATGCTAGAAAGACCAACCTTCCCCCTGTGGAGCTGCATAGGCATCTTTAGAGAAAATAAATTGATGGCACATGTATTATGGCATGTCTTTTTGGACTTGATTTTGTTTATTGACTATTTTATCTTCATATCAACAGACCAATTCTATCTTAATTACTGGGGCTTCATACACGTTTTGAAATCTGGAAATGCAAGTCATGTTTTCCTTGTCTTATTCAAGGCTTATTCTAGGTCTTTGCACTTTCACATAAATTATAGAACAGCCTCTAACACAAGAGATTGAGGTAATTTGATTGGGATTGTGTTGAATTTATGAATTCATTTAGGACAATTGACATCTTAACATATGGAGTCCTTAGATCTATAACCACTTTATTTATGTCCTCTCTAATTTCTTTCATTAATTTAGGTTCTCTCTAATTTCTTTCGTTAGTATTAAGATTTTTGCAGAGGACTTATATTGTTGCTGTTGTTTAGTCTCCGTCATGTCCAACTCTTGGCAACCTCATGGACTCTAGCCTGCCAGGCTCCTCTGTCCACGGGACTTCCCAGGCAAGAATACTGGAGTGGGTTGCCCCTCCCCTCTCCAGGGGATCTTCCCAATGCAGGGGTATTTTCTACATGTACAAACGTATGATGTGTAAATAAAAATAGTCCACCTGGTTGGCAGGCAGACTTTACCACTGAGCCACCTGGGAAGCAAGGCTACTTATAACAATTTTATCTTTTATTTCGTATAGCTTTTTTACCTTAATTGACCTAAAGGCCCAGCATCAAATCCAGAGCTAGGACTAATTGGGTTAAGAAAATGCAAATACAGGGAATTAACTATGCCCTGAAATAGCCAGAAGAGAGATAGATACCTGTCAATATGAGAACAGATTTAGTTCAACAGCCAAATCAATGGTACCAACCTCTTGTTTGGGGTTTTGAAAACACCATTTCATTGAGCAACCTTAGGAAATGGTCTTTCCTGACATTAGTGTCTGTAGGTGGCAAGGACTGGTCACCACTGAGTACCAGGTCATGATTTATGTTAGTTACCCCAGACCTCAGAAGTGAGGACATTTCTCATCTCCCTAAAATGCTATGTGATTTTTATCTCTCAAATCAAAATTATTCTAGAGTTATTGCAGAGGAATCAAGAAGAGGTCTTGCATACCTTATATTACATTTGTTCCCCAGCATTTGATAAATGACATTTTAATTGCATTTTCTAATGCTTTTGCTAGAATCTAGAAATAAAATTGATTTTTGTGTTTGGTGACTGTATCAATGCCATAATAGGTTTTAGTTCTTTTTTTTTTTTTTTTTTTAAATATTATTTTATTAGTTGGAGGCCAATCACTTTACAACATTTCAGTGGGTTTTGTCATACATTGACATGAATCAGCCATATAGTTACATGTATTCCCCATCCCGATCCCCCCTCCCAGGTTTTAGTTCTTAAACTTCTTGTTTAGAGGTACTTTGTATTTTCTACATGTATAAACTTATGATCTGTAAATTAAAATAGTTTTGCTTCTCCTTTTATTTTTTTATTTTTTGCTTCTCTTTTTAAAACTTAATATATCTTATTTCCTTTCCTGTTTTGATCACAGGCCCTCCATTAGGACAGTGAATATAAGTAATGCATAGAAGCATATGTCTTATTTGTGATCCTGTAGGGAATAATATTGACTTTGATATTTTCACTGATACCCTTTATTAGGTTTGGGAATTTCTCTTTTATTTTTGGATTGCTGGGAGTATTCATCATGCAGAGACATTAGACTTTCATCAAATTCTCTTGATTTTTTTAAAATTAAAATAAGTACATTATCTTGGTTTTCATCAAGCAAAGAAGGATAACTTCATCTCATATGGTCAAGATATAATCTTCTAAAATTAAAAACTCTGAAAAGAGCCAATAGGCTAAAAAATTTATTTTTAGATTCTCCATATTTTGGTTTTCATTTTTTTTTTTTGGTTTTCAGTATTATTTGAAATGCCACTTTGAAGTGTGTCATCAAATCTAAAAAGTAAAGTCAAAGAAACCAAAAAGCAAAAACTTTTTTTTTTTTTTTCTGCCTTTTGGTAATACAATAAAATAATATATTCCTACATAGTTTAAATGAATTCATTTTTAGTTGTTCCTATATTTTCAGTAGGAGTGGGTGTTGACTTGTGTGTGTGTGATCCGCTACAGAACAGACTACCAAAGAATATTTATGAATATTTGTTAAATATTTATATGGGAATAATATTTATACTCATATCAGTTTAATTTTCCTCCATCCTAGACTTGGGATGTTTACTATCTGTTCTTGAATTTTGTCCATGAATATAACCCTCTATTTATCCTGTTGGATTCTTTTGTTTAACTTGACTTCCATAGTATTGGAAGATTGTTTTTAGAATAATTTCAGTCTTGTTCAGTATAATTTCTTTCATTAAGTTCATAAATAACAACTCATCTACTCATTCAGAAAACAGATAACTCTTGAGTACTTTACCTGTACCAACCTCTCTCTATAAACATTGAATAACCTTTAAATATGGGAAGACAAAAGACAAAACAAAAACTACAAAGAAGCCAGCAACTGAGGATCATAATGGGGTGTGACAAAGAAAGGAGCCAGAAATAATGAAAACAATTTGTGGAGTGGCATAGAACTATGAAAACATAGAAAACACAGATGAATACAGAGGTCATACAACTAAGATGTGTGTATATCAGTCGTGTCCAACTTCTGGGACACCATGGACTATATAGCCCACCAGGCTCTTCTGTTCATGGATTTCCCAGGCAAGAATACTGGAGTGGGTTCGGTTCAGTTCAGTTGCTCAGTCATGTCCAACTCTTTGTGACACCATGAATTGCAGCACACCAGGTCGCCCTGTCAATCACCAACTACTAGAGCCTACCCAAACCCATGTCCATTGTGTTGGTGCTGCCATCCAACCATCTCATCTTCTGTGGTCCCCTTCTCCTCCTGCCCTCAATCTTTCCCAGCATCAGGGTCTTTTCAAATGAGTCAGCTCTTCCCATCAGGTGGCCAAAGTATTGGAGTTTCAGCTTCAACATCAGTGCTTCCAATAAACACTCAGGACTGATCTCCTTTAGGATGGACTGGTTGGATCGCCTTGCAGTCCAAGTGACTCTCAAGAGTCTTCTCCAACACCACAGTTCAAAAGCATCAATTCTTTGGCACTCAGTTTTCTTTATAGTCCAACTCTCACATCCATACATGACCACTGGAAAAACCATAGCCTTGACTAGACAGATCTTTGTTGGCAAAGTAATGTCTCTGCTTTTTAATATGCTGCCTAGGTTGGTCATAACTTTCCTTCCAAGGAGTAAGCGTCTTTAATTTCATGGCTGCAATCACCATCTGCAGTGATTTTGGAGCCCAGAATGTCAGCCACTCTTTCCACTGTTTCCCCATCTATTTGCCATGAAGTGATGGGACCAGATGCCATGATCTTAGTTTTCTGAATGTTGAGCTTTAAGCCAAACTTTTCACTCTCCTCTTTCACTTTCATCAAGAGGATTTTTAGTTCTTCACTTTTTGCCATAAGGTTAGTGTCCCCTGCTTATCTGAGGTTATTGATATTTCTCCCAGCAATCTTGATTCCTACTCTGCATATAAGTTAAATAAGCAGGGTGACAATATACAGCCTGACATACTCTTTTTCCTATTTGGGACCAGTCTGTTGTTCCATGTCCAGTTCTAACTATTGCTTCCTGATTTTCATACAGGTTTCTCAAGAGGAAGGTCAGGTGGTCTGGTATTCCCATCTCTTTCAGAATTTTCCACAGTTTATTGTGATCCACAGTCAAAGGCTTTGGCATAGTCAGTAAAGCAGACATAGATATTTTTCTGGAACTCTCTTGCTTTTTTGATGACCTAATCAAATCCCTTATGACGGAAAGGTTGTTGCTGAACAATAAGACGCCAGGAGTCTTGGCCTCCAGAGGAGACGAACTCAATCCGGAACCAGAGACGAGGCTGGATCGCTCAGAGCTTTTGTGTAATAAAGTTTTATTAAAGTATAAAAGAGATAGAGAAAGCTTCTGACATAGGCTTCAGAAGGGGGCAGAAAGAATACCCCTTTCTAGTCTTTAGCTGTATGTTATATAGCCACTCGCAGTCTGTTAATGAAAAGAAAGGAATGTAAAAAATTTAGAATGGCACCAGATAATTCATCATGGCCATAAAGGATTGACTTGAATCTTGTAGAAGGGCAGATTACCAAACAAATAGTTTCATTTACATAGATTAGGGGAACAATATCTGAGTATAGTTTGAGCCATTTTGGCGGAACTTAGAGTCTGGGGTAAATGCATAGCACATTAACATAGCTTAAGACAAGCATTTCCATAAGAAAAAAATGTATTGGTTAACTCAAAGTTTGAGAATAATTAGCTTCAGGTGAAACCAGGTGTCATGGCAACACAGCATTTTAAGAGAAATCTCCTTTTAAAATTGTATAGAGAAGAAAAAAATATCACTGGTTTGTTTCCTCCTGCCACTTAAGAGAGAGAAAAATGAGTGACAATTGCAGTCTATTTCCTCCGTTTGGAGACCCCTGGCCTTCCTGCCTGTTACCCTCTCATTCTCCCCTTTTCTTTTAGGAGAATTATGTTGCCTAGGGAAAAGGGGCATCATTCTGATTCCATAACTGCTTCTGAGCTGACAAGGGGCATTGTCCCTAAATTGGTGAGGCAACTTATTCTCCTAATCCTCATAGTGAGGATGTCTGATCCAGGGGCCCCAAACAGTAGTCGGAAGAAGCTGCAGTGACAGCAGGAGTTTGAGCAACCATTTGTAACTTAAAAGCTTTCATGTGACTGGAAACAAATCCAGTTACACAGTTACAGATGCGGGGAGCAAACAGTAAAAACAAAACAATCAGAATTATTGTAATTAAGACAGTTTTCCACCATGGGGAACTAGTTAACGTCCCCCAAAGTGAGGCAATTGAGGCTTCAGGAGTATCCATAGCCCCAATCATCTTGTTCATGTGTTTAGTAAAATGAGTAACATTAGTGCTCATATCAGGTATATATGTACAGCATTGAGTATGAATGATGGCACAAGTTCCTCCTTGTGCAGCTGTCAGAATATCTAAAGCCAATCTGTTTTGTAAAACCACCTTTCTAATTTGAACTTTTTCAGCATTAAGAGCTGAAATAGCTTTTTGAGAATCTTATAATGCCTGTTGAGTAAAATTAGTCAAAGCATCCACTTGTAGCATAACATCTGTAGTTCCCAAAGAGGGGACAAACACTGCAGCCAAATAATCATACCAGTGAAATACAGACCTTGCCCACCAAGTTTTAAGGTGGGGTAAATTAGCAGGCTTCTCCAGAAGCTCTGAAAATATAAAGCTGTGAGTAAAGGCTAGACCCAGGGTGCATCTCCCTATCTAGCCAGGGGGAAGCCAAGCCCATAGGTAAGAGCCACATATCCAATAAGCCCCATTTGGAGCAAGCCAGCGTGACTGAGATATCCAGTCCCAATTAATTAGTGCCTGGCCAGACATAGGGAGATCCTGAACTGGGTTGGAAAACATGGGAATGATTACATTACATATTTCCTGAGGCAAAAATCCCAATTGTTTACAATCATTGTAATTAAGTTGTTAGCTAACTTTGGGGGATGGCTCTGTTTGTTCCCAGCATATAGGGGCAGTGATATTAGATGTCCTTTTTCAGGAGTTAGCCATATAACCTCATCCCATATTTGATAAACGTCAGGTAAGAAACCATCAGACCTAGACCTATTTGTCTTATGTGCAGCAAAATAGTCATTACACCGAGACAATGTATAATCAAAATAAAAAGTCACGCTATGTCCATAGTTAAAGTACAAAGTGTTGCACCAGTCCATTTTAGGATTCCTGGATGTCATCAGATGAAGAAGAGGCATCACATATAATTGTTGTCGAAGGTATTCACAGACTTGGAGAAAGTCTTTTTCTTGAAGTGGAGATGTCCACCATGGGAAGCCTTCCACTGATGAAGAGGGGAGTGCTCTGCAGACCCAGCAGTTAGAGCAATTGTGGAAGATTGTGGAATGCACCGTAGGAGTGAGCCCAGGACAAGACGGCATTGTCTCGAGGATCAAACGGCAGACTCAGGATTTTTGGAGTCAGCAGAAGTAGGCTCACATAGATTATCAGGCCCATCTGAAACATACAAAGTCAGAGCATAGACAGTAAATACATAAAATGATATCACTTAGTTCTGGCCAGGGTGCCACCTCTTAACTCGAGTGTGATGTACCCATGAATCAATTCCTGGGACTTTGACATCTGTGGGAGAAGAAAGAATAACCTGGTAAGGGCCTTCCCAGAGGGGCTCGAGGGATGGGCCCCCAGACCCCAGTGTTTTTATGACGACCTCGGTCCCTGGCTCAAGCAGAGGCTTGAGCAGGCTCAAATAGAGGCTTGCTTGACTCAGAGGCTGGGTCAGGAGTCATATCCCAGAGTTCTGTTAGTGCCTGTTGAAAAACTGAGAGCTGAGTTACATAATTAGTTAACTCCAAGGCTTCAGGATCTATAACAATGTCTGTGCGTAAGAAAGACCTTCCATAAATACATTCAAAAGGGGACAGTCCCTTCTTTTTTTGGGCAGTTCGAGCCCTCATTAAAGCTATGGGTAGGACTTTAACCCAGTTGTCCTGCCTTTCTTGAGTTAATTTACGCAGATGTCTTTTGATAATGTCATTAGCTTTTTCAACCTTTCCTGAGGATTGGGATCTCCAGGAACAGTGTAAGTGATATTCTATTCCTAGAGCTTTAGATATGCCCTGAGTTAAACCAGCTTTAAAGGCAGAGCCATTGTCACTCTGAAGGCTCTGTGGCAGCCCAAATCTGGGGAGATTTCATGGAAAATCTTTATAACCACCTTAGCTTGTTCACTATGACAGGGGAAACCCTCAATCCATCCAGTAAAAACAACCACTCAAACTTGTAAGCAAGAATATCCATTAGCTTTTGGCATATGAGTAAAATCAATTTCCCAGTCCTCTCCAGGATACTTTCCACCTCGTTGTAATCTAGATTTTGCTAGCTTTTCAGTCTCTGGGTTATTTTTCTGACAAACCTCACACCGTTCGATAATGTTCTTTAAAGTTTTCATTACATTTTTACCTTCAAACAAACGAGAAGCCATCTGGTAAGTACTTTCTACACCCAAATGAAAACTCTGATGTTAACCCTTTAGAATTTTCCACTGAGTATTTTCAGGAATTATTAATCGTCCATCCTCGGACTGTAACCATCCTTTGTCAGTAATCTTTGCTTCTCTTTTCTCATATCTTTCTAATTCTTCCTCATCATATTGTGGTTTTTCCTGTTCCACAGGACCTGTCCAGATCAAAGGCGTCTGTAGGGAGAGGGTTTCCAAAAATCCCGTTTTTGGCTTGAGAGTCAGCTAACAGGTTACTGGCGGCTACTTTACTCCCATCCCTGCTGTGCCCTTTGCCAGTGCATAACCGCTACTTCTTTAGGACAATAAGCAGTTAAAAAGTCTCTAGATCTCTCTGAAATGCTTAATAGGTTCTCCTGTTGCTGTTTTAAACTGTCTTTCTCTCCCTATTGCAGCATGAGCATGTAAAGTCAAATAAGCATACTTAGAATCAGTGTAGATATTTACTCGCTGCCCTTTGCTTAACTCTAGAGCTCGGGTCAGAGCCACAAGCTCCGTTAACTGGGCACTGGTTCCCTGGGGGAGAGTTTTGCTTCTAAAACCTGTTCAGCAGTCACCACGGCATAACCTGCTTTATGCTTTCCATCCCAAACAAAAGAACTGCCATCTGTAAATATTTCCATGTCAGGATTGTCTAATGGGGTATCCATTAGATCCTCCCGAGCTGCATAGTTTAAAGTTAGGAATTGGGAACAATCGTGATCAGGTGTTTCATTTTCCTTCTCAGGAAGGAAAGTGGCAGGATTTAAATTTCCACAAACTTTAAGCTTAGTTACTGGTCCTTCTGACAACAATGACTGATATTTAAGAAGTCTACTGTCTGTCATCCAAATATTAACCTTAGAATGTAAGATTCCACTCACATCATGAGAAGTCAGTACAGTAAGGTTTCATCCATTAATTGTTTTTAAAACTTCAGGTGCTAATAAAGCCGTGGCCCCAATGACTCTTAGGCAGTGGGGCCACCCACGTGCAATTACATCTAATTCTCTGCTTAGATAAGCAATAGGTTGCTGGTGAGGCCCCCCCCCCCCCCGGTTGTGTCAAAACTCCCAAGGCCATACCTTTTCTTTCAGTGACAAACAAGTTGTATTCTGACCCTGTGGGCAATCTCAAAGTGGGAGCTTGCAGGAGAGCAGTCTGAAGAACCTTAAAAGCCTTTTGAGTATCTGGAGACCAAATCAGTTTGTCGGTTTGGGCCTGTTGCATTTCAGCTATAAGTTTATATAAAGGCCGGGCAAGTTCCCCATAGCCCGGAATCCAAGTATGACAGTGGCCTGGGGTTCCCCCAAATCCTGTCAATTGCCTTAAAGTCATAGGTAGGGGATGATTTAGGATAGGTTTAATTCTCTCAGGGCCTGTGGCCCTAGTCCCTTCTGATATGATTAGGCCCAGATATCTAACACATTGTTGACAAAGCTGAGCCTTTTCTCTTGATGTCTTGTAACCGCAGCCTGCCAGAAAGTTTAAGAAATCTTCTGAGGCTCGTGAACAAGCTTCCTGTCTCAGCCCAAAGCAAAATATCATTTACATATTGTAACACTACCACTTCAGCTCTATTAAAGTTTTGTAGATCCCGTGTCAAACTTTGCCCAAATAAATGAGGACTGTCACGAAATCCCTGGGTCAAAACTGCCCAGGTTAACTGAGAAGCTGCCTGTGTGGGGTCTTCAAAGGCAAATAGAAATTGACTTTCCTCCACCAAAGGCACTGAATAGAAGGCATTTTTCAAATCAATTACTGAGAAATATTTGGCTCGTTCAGGAGTTTCAGACAATAGAGTATCAGGATTAGTAACCACGGAGTATAAAGGAACCACAGCCTCATTTATTATTGGTATATCTTAAACTAGTCTCCTTTACCATTTGATTTCTTTATATCCAAAATAGGAGTGTTGCATGGACTGTTACAGGGAACTAATAGTCCCTGCTCCTTTAAATTCTCAATGATGGGTTTTAACCTTTCCTTAACCTCGGGTTTCAGTGGATACGGCTTCTTATGTGGAAATCAGTGCGGGTCTTTGAGCTTGACAACTACAGGAACAGCATTTTGTGCTCGACCCACAGATTTTCCATCAGCCCATACTCTAGGATTCACATTTTGTTCAACTAAAGGGAGAGAAAGGGAGGGCTCCATATTCATGAAAACAGAGACATGGACCTTGCTCAGTATATCCCTCCCCAAAAGGGGTGAGGGTGGTTCTGGCACGATCAGAAACTCGTGGGAAAATAACACAGAATCCCAGCTGCAAGATAGGGAATAACTGAAATAATACCTTTCGACTCGTCCAGACAGTCCCATTACGGAAGCAGATCGGGAAGTAAGTGGGTCAGGGGCTTCAGTAAGCACGGAGTAAATTGCCCCAGTATCTAAAAGGAAATTGATGGATTGCCCTCCCACCATTATCAACACCCGGGGTTCCTCAGGTATAATTAGGATGGGAGCTTGTGTGGGTACCCCCAGGCACCTTCAGTCCTGATGGTCTTGAGAGTTAGACCCCTGAGACCTACGCCTCTGGGGGCAGTCTCTCCTCGAGTGTGGTCCCTTGCAGACCGGACCTGGAGCCGGGGGTGGCTTAGATGCCTGAGGGCAAGGCCGCTAGAGATGCCTCTCCTTTCCACAGCAATAGCAAGCCCATCCCTTTTCACCTGGGTCCCTCTGGGCATATTTCTCAGGCTGTTTAAGAATGGTTCTCATAACCATGGCGAGGGCTTCCGCCTTTTCCTTTGTCTTTCTCTGCCTTTCTTTCTTTTCCTCATATCCCCTACCATAATAGACGGTCTGAGCCAGTTGTAAGAGATTATCTAAAGACTGATTTGGTCCATATGCCCGTTTTGATAACTTGCAGCGAATATCTGGAGCTGACTGAGTGAGAAATCTATCTTTTAAAGTCACTTTTCCCTCTTCACTTTCGGGATCAATCTCAGTGAATCTGCGAAGGGCTTCTCTCAGTCTATCTAGGAATTTACCAGGAGCTTACTTCTCCTCCTGTTCTATGTCTGCCAGTTTGCCATAGTTTAAAGGCTTAGAACGCGCCTGCCTGAGTCCTTCAAGAATACATCTGACAAAATGACTCTGATCCCATCTTCCTTTAGCAGTGTTATAGTCCCAGTCTGGTTCTGTAGCTGGGACCGCCTGACTCCCAGTGGGTACCGCAGCCATGCAATATCACTTAGGAAGACCAGGTGTGTCTTCTTTAAGCTCTGGGGATCAAATCTACCCCAGTTTTTAAGGATACAGTTCAAAGGAGTGAGGCTGGAATTCTTAGCTCCCATCTGTAAGAGAGAAAAAAGTGACCAGCACCATTTTTTCTACCGGAGGTGTCCCTCCCTGCTCTAGATAGGGATGTAGACAGACTTTACACCAAAAGCTTTTCCTTCCCGGTCGGACTTAGTCTGTCCCTTACCGACACAGACGTCACACTCGTCCCTCCCGGTTCTACCACGGAGATGGGGTGGGGATGCACCAGGGGTAGACCTGATGGCATCCCTGACTGACGTCCAGCTCTTCACCTCGCTTGCCTCTGATGCCACCCGGGGTGCAATCAGAGTAACCTTCCAGAATGCCTCCCAAGCTAAGACCTCTGGGGGAAACATTCGTCACCTGAGTGCCTGTGCACGACCCTGAGTGTGTTCCTGGCTGCAGTAAGACCTGCACGAACTTTAAACTGAGATGTTCCTGCCAAACATCACCATACCAGTATAAGAGCCTTCTCTGGTCCACTAAGAGCCAGTGTTACCAAAGGGAAAAAAAACATTGCTGTTCCAATCCGAGTAATCTTTAACCTCAGAGATGCTCTTGGAGTTAGAGCTCCATCTAGATTCTGAACTTTCGATGCCTAGCGAGGCTAGGTGCTTCCTGACTTCCAATCAAGTTTGAGACCTAGGCCACCTAGTACACATTAGCAACATAGATTGCAAGTCCCTGGAAAGCCTATGATCCGATAGATTAGGTTAGTACTTCTAATTCCCAAGGAGTTATGAAATGGTCAAAGAGACCGAAAAGTTTAACCGAGAAAGGAGAGTTCGGTCCACACGCTTTGCCCATTTCTGATCGGTTCCCGAAGGAGACATTGGTTGCCTCTTGGCACTGGCAGTTCGGTATAAACCCCCAACAGGTTTCTGCCATAAGCCTTATGAGGTCGCCGCGGAATCACAGAGCAGGGCTCCTCACTTGCTTCACGCAGGGCGTTTCATTCATTCACACAAGCACACCGTAGAGTTAGTAAAGTACAGCGGAAAGTGTGTTCGCTAGGAGAACAAAGAACTAGAGCTCCAAGCACCCTTACCTTGTCCTGAAGGATCCCGGACGAGCCCCCAAGATGAAAGGTTGTTGCTGAACGATAAGACGTCGGGATTCTTGGCCTCCGGAGGAGACGAATTCAATCCGGGCCAGAGATGAGGCTGGATCGCTCAGAGCTTTTGTGTAATAAAGTTTTATTAAAGTATAAAAGAGATAGAGAAACCTTCTGACATAGGCATCAGAAGGGGGTGGAAAGAGTACCCCCCTCCTAGTCTTTAGCTGTAAGTTATATAGTCACTCACAGTCTGTTAACGAAAAGAAAGGAATGTCTTAGAATTTAGAATGGCACCAGATAATTCATCTCTGGCCATAAACGATTGACTTGAATCTTGTAGAAGGGGAGATTACCAAACAAATATTTTCATTTACATAGATTAGGGGAACAATATCTGAGGATAGTTTGAGCCATTTTGGCGGAACTTAGAGTCTGGGGTAAATGCATAGCTCATTAACATAGCTTAAGACAAACATTTCCATAAGAAAAAAAATGTATTGGTTAACTCAAAGTTTGAGAATAGTTAGCTTCAGGTGAAACCAGATGTCATGGCAACACAGCATTTTAAGAGAAACCTCCTTTTAAAATTGTATAGAGAAGAAAAAAATATCGCTGGTTTATTTCCCCCTGCCGCTTAAGAGAGAGAATAATGTCTGGCACTTGCAGTCTATTTCCTCCGTTTGGAGACCCCTGGCCTTCCTGCCTGTTACCCTCTCTTGATTATACAGTGAAAGTAAGAAATAGATTAAAGGGACCAGATCTGACAGACAGAGTGCCTGATGAACTATGGACAGAGGTTCATGACATTGTACAGGAGACAGGGATCAAGACCATCCCCAAGAAAAAGAAATACAAAAAGGCAAAATGGCTGTCTGAGGAGGCCTTACAAATAGCTGTGAAAAGAAGGCAAAAGGCAAAGGAGAAAAGGAAAGATATCCCCATTTGAATGCAAAGTTCCAAAGAATAGCAAGGAGAGATAAGAAATCATTCCTCAGAGATCAATGCAAAGAAATAGAGAAAAACAATACAATGGGAAAGCCTACAGATCTCTTCAGGAAAATTAGAGATACCAAGAGAACATTTCTTGCAAAGATGGGCTCAATAAAGGAGAGAAATGGTATGGACCTAACAGAAGCAGAAGATATTAAGAAGAGGTGGCAAGAATACACAGAAGAACTGTACAAAAAATATCTTCATGACCCAGATAGTCACAAAGGTGTGATCACTCACACTCACCTAGAGCTGGACATCCTGGAATGTGAAGTCAGGTGGGCCTTAGGAAGCATCACTACAAACAAAGCTAGTGGAGGTGATGGAATTCCAGTTAAGCTATTTCAAATCCTAAAAGATGATGCTGTGAAAGTGCTGCACTCAATATACCAGCAAATTTGGAAAACTCAGCATTGGCCACAGGACTGGAAAAGGTCAGTATTCATTCCAATACCAAAGAAAGGCAATGCCAAAAATGCTCAAACTACCGCACAATTGCACTCATCTCACATGCTAGTAAAGTAAAGCTCAAAATTCTCCAAGCCAGGCTTCAGCAATACGTGAACTGTGAACTTCCAGATGTTCAAGCTGGTTTTAGAAAAGGCAGAGGAACCAGAGATCAAATTGCCAACGTCCGCTGGATTATTGAAAAAACTGAAGTGTGTAGCGATTTCCTTTTCAGGAGGCTATTCGTGATCCAGGGATCGAACCCCCATTGCCTACACTACAGATGGATTCTTTACGGACTGAGCCACCAGGGATATTTACCTTTCTACCTGAGGAACCTTTCAAAAGATTGACATCCGGTGGGAGTTTAGCTCTGCAGTTCATATATTCAGTCACCAGAGGGGGCTGCGTCGTTTGGAAACAGCGGTCCTTTCTGGCTATAAAGGAAAGGAAGTTTATGTTTTCCATCGATGTTCCACAGAAAAGTAAAACAAACAAACAAAAAATGACAGATTTCCATCATTTTTAGACAACTTGATTTTATAATCCTTTGTTGAGTGCATGTGGTCAAGGATTCAGGGAATCATAGCCTTATAGCCTAAACCTTTTCCATGTACCTCCCTAAACACTGCTTTCCCATTTCCACCCCTGGTTAACCCTTCCCTTCCCTATTCCTTACGCTGTTTTCTCTTCACTTCTCTTTCTCTGCTGGGATCATCCACCTCCACCTTCTCCACCCCAGAGAGTTCGCTCTCCCTTCCCTCTTCTCTCTCTGTCTCAGCATCCTTGGTGCGGGGCACCTACACACACGGGCACAGAGGACATAAGGACTAAGGACCATTGTTCAAGGAGGACGAGAATACCATCCGTGTCATCAGTTACTATATCAAGAACAGATGCACTAGAAATGTCTGCCGAGATGGAGACAGATGCATGATTCCAAGGACCATTTCAGGACGCTGAGCTCCAATGTCCGAGTTCAAGACGTTTAGCTTTTTGTCTCAATGTTATTAATATTTCCTGTCCCTCAGAGCAATGACAACCTACTTTGAAATCTCATATATATTTGCTAGAACACGGATGGGAATTTTTATCTCTTTACAATTCAGAGCTCAGTACAGTTTTCTGGGATTAAACAATGTTTTCCACAAGCTTCATGGAGCATCAGAAAATTTCTTTGAAGAAGAAATGATAGAATGCAGGTTCTGGATAGACACACCATCATGATCAGTGTTCCGTTTTCAGAGCCAGATGTTAAACTTCACAAGGGATAGCAGTCGGCACCCTGTGAGGTGGGGATGTCTCTCCTTCTTTGGGGGATGTGACTAAAACAGGGGAGGAAGACCTAGACGAGGAACTGCTTGATCACTGGCTGACAGATCCTGGCAACAACACACTGCAACAGACACCTGCACTCGTTGTAGGTCTCTACCAGCAGCAGTTGTTTCTGTTCTCTGGAGACAAGCCCAGAAGCAGACACAAGTGTGAGCTCTGAGCCCACAGTCCTGGTTTGTCCTTGAAGTATGAGGCTGGTGGCTGGAGTAACTGTTTTTCTGACCTTGGGTAAGTGTTCTGTGTCTGCAAGGGACGACTTTGAGGCCAAGGGAGCATTTGCTCTCTACCCCTCTCCCTATGTTTTATTCAGTATTATAGCAATGGAATTGAGAACAGATCTATGCATTTGCTAGGCAGTGTAAACTTCTACATGACAGGTTAATTCATAGCCATGATCCGGAAGAGACCTTAGCAGTAAGCAGGTTGGAAGAAATCTCTGGGGTTACTGAGCCAAGGAATATGGGCTAAAGCCTATAGAGTTCTCAGATTCTTGCCATGTGTCTTTGGTCCCTATATAATAAGCACCAATAATATGTCTCAGGACATAGATATAAATACTGTAGTAGGGAGTACATCCAGATAGTTATGGGAATGTTGTGCCCTTCATCCACAGAATTACACGGATTTGTTGTCAGGGGATAATTTTATTTTCTTGACCCTTTAGGGACTGTGATTGATGCTAAGACCACCCAGCCCAGCTCCATGGATTGTGCTGAAGGAGAAGATGTAAACCTGCCTTGTAACCACTCTACCATTGGTGGAAATGACTATATACATTGGTATCGGCAAAATCCCAATCAGAGTCCACAGTATGTCATTCATGGCTTACGAGGCACAGTGAACAGCAGCCTGGCCTCTCTGACCATAGCTTCAGACAGAAAGTCCAGCACCTTGGTCCTGCCCCCGGTCACCCTGAGAGACACCGCTGTGTACTACTGCGTCCTGAGAGGGGCACACCGGGACAGACGGGGCTGCACCTGTGCAGTATCTCTGGTGGGAAGAAGGGGGGACACGGTGGGGGAGCAGTCACGAGAGAAAATCTAGAGTCATCTGGAAAGAGAGTCAGAGAGCAGTAGGAGATGAGGAAAATGAAGGGAAGGAGAAGGGAAGAAGATGGATAAAAACAGAAGAAAAAGAGGACAAGGAATAAACACCTAGTTTACTGATGAATCTGAGAAGAATTTTGAGGACAATTTTGACATAGCAATATATTAAGAGGTGTTAGTAATTTTTATGACTCTTTCTCATGTCAATAAAATGTTGGTTTTAGTGTACTAGCCCCAACATAAGTGGGAAACATACAAATAATTCTCCTTGTACCAAAGGCTTCTTTCATTTGGATTCAAGGGCAAGTCAAGACTCTGATATGTTATAATTGTTCCACTTACCAGAAACAAACTACTCTCTCTGAGAAAGATCTGAAATGTTTTTTGTTGCTAGTCTAGAACATTCATATTTCCCATGAAGAAGTTTTTTGAAAGAAACAAAAATTAAGGGAATAATAATTTTTCACTTTCTAGGCAGGTCTGGAAACCCTGCCTCTATAAGGAGTTTTTATCAATTTGATAATCCCTAAGCAGTACATGGGGGTTCCCCGCTGGCTCAGAAGTAAAGAATCCATCTGCAATGCAGGAGCTGCAAGAGACCCAGGTTCAATCCTTGGTTCAGGAAGATCCCTTGGAGGAGGGCATGGCAATCCATTCCAGTATTCTTGCCTGGAGAATCCCATGGACAGAGGAGCCTGGCAGACTGCAGTCCATAGAGTTGCAAAGAATAGGGCATGATGGAAGCGACTTAGCATGCAGGCATGCAAGCAGCACATGGGGCTTACCCTGGTGGCTCAGTGGTAAAGAATCTGCCTGCCAATGCAAGGGACACAGGTTCAATCCCTCGTTGGAGACCTAAGATCCCACATGCCTTGGAGCAACCAGGCCTACGTGCTGCTCTTACTGAAGCATCCTTGAACTGTCCATCTGAATGTTAGTGTCTGCAGATCACTTCACTTTCACTGCAGTGAAAATATACAGGTCCTCATCTTCCATCCCTTTTACCCCTAAATCCACTGACAGAGAATCCATATTATTTACAGAGTCTGAGATAAAAGCACAAACTAAAATTATCCTCATATGGTTTCAAAAGCACTTATTTTCCTCTAAAATAGCCTACTAAAATTAAAAAGCAGAACACAAAACTCGTACTCAACAGTTTAAAAATGCATTTACAATAGAAATTTAAAAAAATAATTTATTTTAAAATTATAGATGTTTTAAGAGACATAAAACTATTACAATTCAATTTTCGATGTCCAGCCGGTGGTTAAGATAACTAATATTGCTCGTAATGCAGGCCGAGTCTAAAATAAAGGTATACAACTTTAAAAGTAATCAGTACCATTTTTATGGAATCCATATATATGCAGTAATATACTTTTTATTTTCTCTTTCTGACTTACTTCACTCTGTTTAACAGGCTCTAGGCTCATCCACCTCACTAGAACTGTCTCAAATGTGTTTTTTTATGGCTGAAAAATATTCCATTCTATATAAGTACCACAACTTCTTTATCTGTTCATCTATTGATGGACCTTATTTGCAGGACAAAAATTGAGACGCAGATATAGAGACTAGACTTTGGACACAGTAGGGGAAAGAGAGAGTGGGAAAAATTGAGAGAGTAGCACTGAAACATATGCATTACCATATGTAAAAGAGACAGCTAGTGGGAAGTTGCTGTATGATGGAGGGAGCTCAACACGGTGCTCTGTGACAACCTAGAGGGGTTGGGAGGAGGTTCAAGAGGGAGGGGATGTGTGTGTACTTCTGGCTGATTCACATCCTTGTATGGCAAAAGCCAACACAATATTGTAGAGCAATTATCCTCCAATTAGAAATAAATTAATTTTTAAAAATAAATTTTAAAAAATAATACTGTTTAATACAGCAAAGCATTCCAGCCAATAGAAGCAACTTCTGATACTGTGCTGATTCATGAGCACCCTTCAGAACCACAAGTAAGTGCATAAGAGAAGCAAAAGCCGCATCCTCAACACTTCTGGAAACAGTATTTCATTACGGAAGAATCTATTGCATCCATGCCATGTGAGAGAAAGATAGGACTATATAATTAATTTTTGCTTTCTTTTCCCTAAAATTATCCCAAATTCCTAATCAGGGTCTGCCTTCTCCCAAATGTTCTCAGAAAGTATCCCTTAAGTCATAAAATAATGATCTTTCTATTTCCCACTCTCACCCGCCCCTGGCCAGCGCATTCTGAGTTGGTTGTGGTGGGAGGTGGGGCGTCCTGTCAGTGTCACCTGAGCAGGATTTGTTGGGTGAGCTGATTGGCTGCAGGAGCAGGAACGACTTATGACACTCACCCCCTCAGGGTTTAGTGAAGTGTCTTGCAGTGAAAATGTCCCAACAAGAAGAGGAAGCATCATGAAGAGGCTAGCAGGCACTGTGCTGGGGCTTCTGTTTGCCCAGGTTTGCTGTGAGTTGGGGCTGTCCCACAGGGAACCTGAAGGAGCGAGGCGCTGCTCTATTGTTGAGGGAGGGAGAGGAGCTGACAAGTCCTGCAGACTTTCTATCCTTCTCATCATCTGTGGGGATGGGGGAACACTTTCAGGGTTTAGTAGGAGTTACAGTGACCCTCACAGTGACTGTTTCTCTTTCCTCATCAGGTGTGCGAGGGGCCGATGTGGAGCAGAGTCCCCCAGCCCTGAGTCTCCAGGAGGGAGCCAGCTACACGCTTCGGTGTAATTTTTCCACTTTCACACAGAATGTGAACTGGTATCTTCAGAACCCTGGGGGCCGCCTCATCCACCTGTTTTACATTCCTTCAGGGACAAAGCAGGATGGAAGATTAAAGGCCACGACAGTCCCTGCAGAACGCCGCAGCTCACTGCACATTTCCTCTCCGCGGCCCACAGACTCGGGCACTTACTTCTGCGCTGCGCAGCACGGTGCTCCCCAGGCACCTGCAGCCTCGACAGGAACCCTCCCGGGGCGCAGCCCCTCCTCCAGCCTCAGTCACACCGTGAGGCCCCACAGGGCATTCGCAGTGCTTAATGTTACTCACCTACATCAGGACAGTGTTAACCACAGATACTTTTTCGCCCTACAGATTACGGACTTTGGTCTTTATCTTTCCTTCTCAACATGTATCTCCTTCTGCACTAGAAACTTCTAACAGGGAACTAGCAGAGTTGTTGATACAAGGACAGAATTAAAATAAATATTTAACCATAGCTTCCCAGGTGGCTCAGTGGTAAAGAATTTGCCAGCCAATGGAGAAGATGCAGAAGACATGGGTTTGAGCCCTGAGTTGGCAAGATCCTCTGGAGGAGGAAATGGTAACCCACTCCAGTATTCTTGGGAAACACTGGGAAATCTCATGGACAGAGGAGGCTGGCGGGCTCCAGTCCATGGGGTCTCAAAGAGTTGGACTGATTGAGTGACTAAGTACACATGCTGAACTCAAAAATGTTAAAAAGTTAAAGGAATTAAATGAAATCACTCCAATAAAGATATTATCCAGTTTGTGAGAGGGTGGGGCCTACTGAAGGAATTAAAGCAGATATGAACTTAGAGTTCTAACTGGCTGAGAAGAGCAGAAATGGAACTTGAGTTGTCACTGAGCACTGATGCCAGAAACAATGAACAAGATACTGGGAGCATCATTTTGATTCTGTGGCTTCAACTAGGCTGTGACTTGTGAGGAGAAAATCTAGGAAATCTCATCAATTAGGCAGGCTGAGAAAAGTGGATTACAAACAAGCTCATGCAGATAGAAACTCTAAGAAAGAAATAGGTGTCTGTGGATCTAACAACTTTTATCTCTTTAAGTAGGGGTGAGTGGACAACAGAAGGAAAAAAGTGATCAAGAGCAGGTGAAACAGAGCCCTCAATCTTTGACAGTCCAGGAAGGTGAGATTTCAGTTCTGAACTGTAGTTATGAGAAGAGTGCATTTGACTATCTCCTGTGGTACTGGCAATACCCTGGTAAAGGCCCTGCATTCTTGATAGCCATAAGTTCAGTTATGAATGAAATGGAAGATGGAAGTTTCACAGTTTCCCTCAATAAGAGTGCCAAACAGCTCTCATTGTACACCGCAACTTCCCAGCCTGGAGACTCAGCCACCTACATCTGTGCAGCAAGTGCCCGGTGCTCCCCAGGCACCTGCAGCCTGTTCCCAAACCTGCAGCTGAGCTGCAGCCACACCCTGCTGTGTGGATGAAATACACATGTACACACACACAAAATCTGTTTGGTCATAAAAATCTTAATATATTTAAGAAAATTGAAATTATATAGAATTTATTCTTCAACCAAAATGGAAATGATACAGATTATTTAGTACAAAGAGATTGTAGAATCTCTCAAATATTTGAAATATATGCACTAACTTAAAAATAAACATAGGTTAAAGAAACAATTACTATGACTTTAGAAAATATTTTGAAAGTAAATATTGTGAGAGCACATTGTATAAATATGTATGAGATGCAGCTAAAATAATACATAAAAGGAAATTTATCTTTTTTTTAATTCATCTTTTTAAATGCTTATTTAACTAAAGAAAAAAGGTTGAAAAACTATCATCTAAGCTTTCAGTGAAAGATGATAGAAAAGTGAATTAAACCCAACATAAACTGAAAGAAGTAAATAATCAAATGTTGGATTGGTGAAATACAAAGAAGGCTATAGGGATAGCCATGAAATACAAAGTTAATTTTGTTAAAATGGTCAATAAGATTAAAATATTTCTAGGTAGAATTATTAAGGGAAAAAAGAAAAAAACACAAGTTATAAACATAAGTAAACAAAAAGAAAGTTATTCTACAAGTTCTATAATGTTAAAAGGGTAATAAAAGAATATAATTAACAAGTTTATGTCACTGAGTAAGTGTATAGAAGTAGATATATACAAATAGGGAAGATTTATTTTTTTGAAAAAGTGCAAAGACAATTCAATGGGGGTAACACAGTCTTATGAGCAAATGATGTTGGGACGATTGGATATTCTTGGGAGAGAATTAAAACTTGGCCTAAATATTGCACTTATACAAAAATTTGGGTACAACCTCAAAATGAACCATACATCCAAGTGTAAAATGTAAAATTACCAAATCTTTTAGGAAAAATATAAAAGACTATCTTCGTGACCTAGGGTTAGACAAAAAGAATTTTGACATGACACCAAAAGCATGATCCTTAAACAAACAGATTTCATCAAAATTAAAAAGTTGCTCTGTGAAAGACACTGTTTGCTCTGTGAAAGACACTGTTAAGAGAAGGAAAAAGATAAACCACAGAAATGACAGGAAATACATTTTTATCTAAAGATTGTGTTCAGAATACAATGAACTCTCTAGACTCAGCAGAAGGAAAAGAATCCAGTTGAAAACTGGATGATAGATTTACACAGACACTTCACCAGAGAGCTATGTAGTAAGGAAATAAGCATATAAAAAGATGGTCAGGCTAAGTCAAATATCTCTTAGTAAATGTCACATTGCACTGGAAAATATGTGGGTTATTTTCAAATATCTTTTGATACTGATTTCTAACATAATTCCATGGTGATTAGAAAACAGACTGTAGGATTTCAATATCTTTAGACCATGAAATTTTGCACCTTGTTTTATGTCCCTGGATATGTACCAGTGTCTCCTAGTTTATAGTCTATGGGACCTTGAATAGAATTTGCATCCTACTATTGTGTGAAAATTGCATAAGTCTTAATTACATTGATTCATAGTGCTTTTCAGGTCAACTGTACCTCCTACTTTTCTGTATATTCATTCTATTAATTTTTGAGAGTTTGCTATTGAAACTCCAACCAAAAATTTTAATTTGTTTACTTAAAAATAGTTGCAATATATATTGGAACTGTATTTTGTGCTGTGTTTCCTAAGTCTAATGTATACTTTCATAATTTAAAAGATAAAGAGAAAAAAAGATGGTTGACATTATTAGTCATTAGGGAAATGCAAATTAAGGCACAAAGAGATACTACTTCACATCTACCATAAAAACTAAAGTTAAAAATACAGACAAGATCAAGTTCTGGCAAAGATGTAGAGAAATTGGAGCCCTCATATATTGCTGGTGTGTGAATGGTCCAGTCAGCCTGGAAAAAAGTTTAGCCGTTCCACATAAACTTAAATATTCACTTACCTTACAACTCTGCAATCACACTCCTGAGTATTTATGCTGGAGAAATGAAATACTTATACAAAAATCTATATATGAATATGCATAGTAGCTATATTTATGATGACCAAAAGCTGGTCCCCACATGCTGTCCCTCCAGCCCTCCATCACACTTATCCTTTCTCAGTCCAGAATCTCTATAGTTTACTAAGGAGTAAGTTTCCTTCACTTGCATATCCAATAAAATCTTCTCATAGTTCATTCCAGGCTGTGCTTTCTCCCTCTCTGTCTCACCCATCAGAATGCTCACATCTACTTTTTGTCTTATGGGAACTGTTGATATCGTTCATATTTTTATTGTTTTTACATTATGGATTTAGCATCATCCTGTTTATACTTGTAAATTTCATCCCAGTGGGAAGTTTGCTGAGAAAGGAGGAGAGTACATGTGTTTGATCAGATACTTTGAATCTTATAAAATTTCAAACTTAACCTTTGATTTGGTCTTACATGTAAAAGAAAATCTATCAACAGAATCAAGAAGTAAATAGAAGCACAAGGGAGAACTGATTTCAAACTGGTACAAATCAACGGAGTGCTCAGAAAGAAGGAAGTTGATTTGACCTTGTCAAAAGGACCCCCGCTGACCAGACTTTCATTTCAGTTGAGATTTCTCCGCTTAATATTTTCAACATTAGGTTTCAGTGTTCTCTATGCTAAAATAAGTTGGGTAGGGAAGTCTTTTCCCTTTAGAGTTGCGTCTTATTATTAGACCACAGAAGGAGTGTTCCTTGAACAGACCCTCTCTCCTACCCGCATGGGATGCTAATTGCTTGCTATGTTGAGTGTCTGTGTCAGTTTACTGCCATGTCCTCTGTACCTACAGTTCTTCTCATTTCTGCTCTCCTGGTTTCACTCCTTCCAGCTTTATTGAGCTTATGTAAGTGTATTCTTCTTTTTCTCACAGTCCTTTCCAGAATCATTTATCTGTGTGCTAATGTTCTTTACTGCTAGAATGTAGCTCAGGTTTCTCTGCCAGACACGCCTCTGCTGACATTCTCCTTAGTGTGAGGCCCCTTCATTTGGCGCAGTGTCCCTGTCTGCTCTGACCGTCGACAATGGGATGGGGCTCTCCCTTTCTGCACGTAAACACGTGGTGCCCATGTCATTTTTTTTCACGGCTTTAAGAAATATCAGAGTTGTTCACCTGAGACCCAGTCATATTTAGACTTTCTGATTGACAAAGAAAATTGTTGTTTTTTATTAATTTGCATTGATTAAATAATTAATGTTACATGTTCCATTCTGATGTTAAGTAAAAGTCTCTGATCTAATTTACTCTTCCCCTTTTAGCACCAAACAAAGGAATAATCTCTCCCCATCCCCTACCTGCTATGACACTCATATCCATTCTTCCTTTTTTGAATATGATGCTTGCTGAACCACCTGAGTCCAGCAGGGAGCCCAATCACAGACTTTTAACATTTCTGTCACTTCATTGCATTATTTTTATGTCTCCTAAGCAAGATTTGAATATCATTCAGATTGTCTCTATATCTTAATAGGAAAATTTGCCTATTTATATTTGTGTTTACATGCATTTATTGTTCCAACTAGTATTTTTAACTATTTGAAGTCTTTGTTTGGACCAAAGTACAATAGACTGGGTGGATTATAAGCAAAGTGGATTTATTTGTTGCTCACCATTCTTGTGGCTGGAAGTCTGAGGTCAGAGTGCCAGCATGGTGAGTTGCTGGTGAGATCCCGTCTCTGGTTTACAGACTGCCCACCTCTCATTGTATCTTCACGTAGAGAGTAGAGAGAGAAACAGCCTGTCTTGCATCTATTATAAAGACACAAATCCCACAGTGAGGGCTCCACCCTAATTTCCTCTCAAAGACCCCACCTTCAGATGCAGTGTCATTGGGGGATTAGAGTTTCAACATATGAATTTCATAGCAAATAAGGATGACATTTGAGATTATAGAACCCTCCCTTCTTGAAATTCTTTCTTTAGATTTAGAGACCGAGCACTTTCTTGGTTCTCTTCCTGTTATCAGTTGCTCCTTCTCAGTCTCCTTTGAGGGTTTTTCCTTCATCCCCCTGATCTCTAAATGTTAGAATGCCTCAAGAATTTATTCTCAGAACTCTTTTACTTTCTACCAACAATTTATTTCCAGTTAATTGTATCCAAACTCTTGGCTTTAAAAACTATTTAAATATCAGCATTTATATCTGAAACCCACATGGTTCCTCTGATTTCTGAACTTGTATATTAAATGATCTATCTGACATCCCCATTTGGGCATCTTCTTCTTGGTGTATCTCCATGTGATCTCCTGATTTCCACCACTCCAGCTACTTCACCCTCTAGACCTCTCAACTGCTTTTTGTGAACTCATCCTCATTTAGGCAAAAGGCAGCTCTGTCTCTGAAATTCTCTAATCACCTTGGTCAGAAACCTTAAAGGTGCCCGTATCTCCTCAATTTTTCTCAAATTGCCATTTTATCTGTTAGGAAAGTCAATTAGCTCTTTCTTCAAAGCAGGCTCAGAATTGATCACTTTTCACCCCCTACTCTGCTCTTACCTGATCCAAAGCACTCTCATCTCTGCCTGGGGGTGGCAATACTAACCCTCGCTGATCTCTCTTCTTTCCTTCTTGCCCTTTTCAGTCTGGTCTCCACCCAGCGGAGTGAGCTTCTGAGAACATAACACAGATCATGTGGCTTCTGTGCTCACAACTCTGCAGTGGTTTTTCATCTCAGTGAGATGAAAAGCAGATTCTTACTACAACCTGCTAGACTGCTCCACCTGGTTCCCTGCCCCCCTCTGCCGTCAGGCACTGTCTCCTCCTCACTCTCTCCCTTTCACCACATTTGATGCTGCTCTGACCTGACAGCTGCTTTCCTGCCCTGGGGTTTCTGCAGCTCTTCTTCCTGGACCTGAGTGCTTTTCCTCCAGGTAGCCACCTGGCTTACTCTTTCACTTCACTCTGGCCTCTGCTCAACAGATATGCTTGAAACATTTATTGCAGCACTTGGGGGTGGTAATAGTTGGAAAAAAGAAATACAAAGTGTTTCTCAGAAAATGAGTTCAAAACCTGTATTACAAATCTATTCTACATTAAGCCCCCTACTTACAAATGAGTTCCATTCTGAGAGCGTGTACACAACTCCAATTTGTTTGTAAGTCCAGCAAAGTTAGCTTTGTCTTACTAACACAGCTGGTTATATAATACTGTACTGTAATAGGCTTATAATACTTTTCACACAAATAACACATAAAAGATGAATACAAAAATAAAGAAAACATAGTAAAATTATAGTACCTTGAAAATTACACCAGATATGTGAACTAACTTACATGACTGGACATGAGAATGCATGTTTGCATCTTTGAAAGTTTGAAGCTTGAAGGTTCGTATATAGGGGACTTCATTATCATGAAGCGGGGTGTTAGCATCAATAGATCATCAGGACGTATAACGGAGTTCCATAACTCAAGTTGCAAACTGTATACTATTACATATAGAGAGGAGAGATAGGTTAATAATATAGCCATATGTCCTTTAAAATTTTGAAATGCACAATAGAATAGAACACTTTAACTCATATCTCCCACATTACTTGCACCTGTCTGTCCATCTCCTACTCTTTCATTTTCAGCTAGAAAGTGTCTCTAGTCTTCAGTGTACTCCCAACCCAATATCTCTACTTAACCTCTGATAACATTCCTTTCCATCATTTCCAGGAAAAAGACAAAGCAATTTTGTTCTCATTAATTTTTGTTTGATTGTTCTCTGTTATAAGAAATCTTTCCTTGTTTCTGGATTCAGTTTGTACTATCTCATGTGCCACTTTGTACATGAATACACACACACACGTCCTTGTCTTTTCTATTATATTGCAACATCTTGTAAGTAGACAAAGCTGAATTCAGTTTTTAAGTTTTAAAGACTTAGAACAAGATCTCACTCATAGAAAACCTTTGATAATTTGTTGTGGACTTCTTTTGAAATAGATTGGAAAAATCACATTCAACTTTGAAGATGCAATTTGACAAAATAGTTTAAGATAGTAGTTTCCATTAACTGACATTTTGAAGAAGGAATAAGTTTACTTAAAAAAATCCCCACCCAAGCCGCCAGTTCTTTTGTTCCTGATAATTTCTAGATGGTCCTCAGGAGAGAATGCAGGGCTAGAGGCTGCTGCTGAGCTAGTTGACCCAACAATTTTAGACCACGAGGGGGCACTGTAAGCTACTCCAAATGACGAAATTTTTTCTCAAGGTTTGAGATGAATCTTGGTGAACATTAGAATGAAGGTTTCTGGCAGTTAGGAAAACATCTGAACTAGTCAGATGGGGAACTGGGGCATCTCCATATACTCATTTGTGAGGAAGATCTTTGAGTGGTGTAAATCGATGATTCCCCAACAGAATTGATCATCAGATTAGGGCCATGGTAAAACTAAAATTTCAAGAAGAAAAGACATGCATTGCCTGTCTAGAATTTTTATATTCATGACTAAAAATTCTAAAATATGAGCCTTGATGTCATTTCACAACTATTCCAATGATTTCTACCTTCTATTACACATCCATTTCTTTCAGAGGCAAAAAAAAAAAGGTAAAAAGGAGATAAGAAGATGAAACAGAAGAGAAGCAGTGCACAGAAAAGAGAGAAAAGAAAAGAGAGATTGGGGAGAAAGAAATAGGAGACAGTTACTTGAATTGTGGCCCCTACTTCATAGTCACAGAGCAGAATCAGTCAGATGCACTTGCAAGGTGAGTGGGGAAAGTGCTGGATAGGAGCAGAAGGGCGGTGGGATTGAGGTCAGGTGGTCATCATGTACATGTCCTGTTTCTCTTCCATCAATCAAAATCTTGTTGGAGACACTGTATTTTTTCATGATAATTATGTCTGAGGTTTACATAATTCTCCTAACTTTATTTAATTGCACTTATTCCCTCAAGAGGATTCAATAAATAAGCAATGCATTCAGTGAGATATTCCTTCTTTGTGAGAGCTTCCTTGTAAATGAATTCTCAATCACTGAAAACTTTGTGTCCTGATTTTTGGCTAGGGGAATTGGGTCACTGACCCTGATCATTTTTTAGACTTTATTTTCCCCAGATGAAACCCTTATTTTTCTCTGAAGTATCCTTTCCCTTTCTATACTTCTTTCTGACCTGTCTCATTGCTGGGGCACATTAAGTGGAGGCAATGATGTGAGAGTGAAAAGTCTAGATATTTCTGTACCTGTGATCAGCAATGTCTTAGGCAGTAGGGCACTGGTCTCAACAGCAATGCCAGTATCTTGCTGAAAAACTAGAAAGATATGTCTTTGCTCTCTGATCTTGTTGTACTCCTCTCCATTTAGGACAGATGAGAATCAATCTGCTACTTTCTTCTCAGCTATTTGAGGGCTAGAGAAAAGGCTTTCTCAAAAGAACTAGCTTCCTTAGAGGTCCACTGGTCTCTGCATGCAAAGCTTTCTTTACGACCTATAGTTTTCTGCTCTTCATCCTGAAGTTCCTTGCTACTGACCCCAGATTTATTACGAGCCCCAATGGAAGAACTCACTTGAGGCTCTGTTGGCACAGCGTTGGCTGGCTTCAACAGAAAGCTCCTTGGCTAAGCACAGGGAGTCAGGAAAATTTTTAATCTACACTCTTTCTAGAATTGCCTTCTTTTTAGTTCAAATGCTTGTTACTTTGTTAATGAACTATTTAAAACAAGACTGTAGATCTAAAATTCTAAGGGCCCATTCCTGGTGTGAGGAAGGTCAGAATCAATGATGATGAATGGAAAATAACTCGGTATGGTAATGCTTAAGCATTTCATTAACAAACCTATACAGAAGCTTAAATTTCTGTGAAGTCTGATCTGCTAATATTTTCCTATACTCTTTCTGGCTTTCATGCTTAGAAAATTCATGACCATCCTAAATTTATCGAAAAATAGCTATTACTTAAAAATATTAATTATCTATATTTAGAATTTATTTAATAACAGATGCTAAGGTAGGTGTCCAAATTTATTTGTTAACCTCTAGAGGACTGCAGAGGACCTTTAGAATTGGGCATGGAAGTGCCAAGAGGCTCCCCTAGGAAATCTCCTAGGTTCCAGACGTAGTCCTCTTTTTATTTGATATGTAGCAACAACCCCATTTTTCCTTGGTAATTGATATCAACCACCCTAGTCAGTAGAGTAACCTCATTTTCTATTCATTGGTTGTGAGACGTATGTAGCCCAAATAGCCACATGGAAGTCTTATCTTCCAGTTCAGTGAAACCATTGCTGTGTTCCCTGGGGAAAGCATTATTTCTTTTAGAGAATAAGAACTAATACAACTCAAAGTTACACACATTACATACAAAAATCTTGCTAGCGAGTTATTGAAAATAACAGTGAAGGATCCACTCCCAGTCCCACCTCCTTGATTTCTGGAATCACGCATTCTGGCGATGGGGGAGACAACACCATTACTTATCTCTGCTGTAAAGCATGCATTGCATCCGATGAGACAGAGTGCCGTCTTTTCAGAGTTGTTTTTCAACCGGTGCTCTTACAGAATCAATGTGTGTGTGAGTGCTCAGTCGTTCAGTCCCCTTTGTGACCCCATGGACTATGGGCCACCAGGCTCCTCTGTCCCTGGGATTTTTCAGGCAAGAATACTGGAGGGGGTTGCCATTTCCTACCCCAGGGGATCTTACTGACCCAGGGCTCAAACCTGCGTTTCTTGCATCTCTTGTATTGGCAGGTGCATCCTTTATCACTGTGCCACCTGGGAAGCCCATAGAATCAATAAGCCATGCTAAATTTAATCAGGTCAGCCATTCCTGGATGATAGGGAATGTGGTAAGAAAAACAATCCTGTGGGCATGTGCCCATGGCTGTAATCTTTTGCTGTGAAAAGTTTCTTCTTCTTCAGAAGTGCTGTGGGGAATATCTTGCTGAAATTAGGCATTCTGTGAGTTTATGAGGATGACGCTGGCAGAGTACAACAGCAGGTATTAAGTGTCTATTTCAGTGAGAAGAAGTCTCAGCCGTCTCCATCATAGGCGATATCTAATGTAATCCAGTCGTCACCAGGCATCTGGGAAGTCTCTCTGGGGAACGACACCACATTAGGGACTCAGTATGAGTCTGTGTCATTGACAGATTAGGCCCTGAGCAACAGCATTAGCGAGGTCAAACTTGGTAAGTGCAAATCAGGGCTTTTGAGTTCAGGCATAACTTTCAGACTGCTAGCAAGGCCAGATAATGAAGTCATGAGACCAAAGTGATGAAGCAGGTTGCACTGAGATGTTCCTTCCTCTGCAATCTCTGCAACTTTTGAGAGTAGTTTGAGAAGGATCAGAGTTAACTCTTCCTTAAATGTTTGATAGACTGACTCTATAGCTTTGGAGTCCAGTTCTCTGACTGTATTGGAGATTCTGAGGCAAACCCAATATTAATTAACTTATTCCTTTTCTATTTAATTCAGCCAGAGTCAGTTTCTGTTACTCATAAATAAGAACCTTGACTGATACACAATCTCATTCCAGCATTAGGCAAGTTAGGAAAAAAGAAGAAGGGCATGGTATCAGAAGTGACTGTGAGAAGTCTAACGGTCCTCCTCAGAGGGGTTCTGTAAATACTGGGCATCAATGTTCTTTCTTGAGTTTTTAGTGCATAAGATTGTATCTGTTCTCACTCTAGGCTGGGACTGGAGTTCGACAAAGGCAGATAACAGAACAGCTTTGCGATTTCCTCTGACCCAGCCCTAACACACTTCATCTTCCTCGGGTGGTTCTCTTTGCAGGATGTTGTTGCCCCCACAAGATGGCATTGCCTCTCTCCTCAGACTCACTTTGTTTGAAATCAGCACGTTTGTATTGAAAGTAGAAGATTAAGCTTCCTTTGATTGGCTGGGTAAGAAACCTGAGACTCTCCCTGGGACTCAGAGGGACTGGATGAGTACACTCAAAAAAGAGAACTAGACTGAGGAACCTGGCTTTATTTCAGGACGAGAGCTGCGTCTTCTCCCCCATAAAGAAGAAGAATGGAGAAGCTTCTCGTTCTGTCTTTGGTGATTCTGTGGCTTCAGCTGGCCAGTGAGTTGGGGCTCTTGGTGATGGGAAGAGGGTGACCAAAGTTCAGAGCCCAAAAGACTGAGGGGCAAAATCTCTTTAATTGGGAAAAGTGAAAAGTGAAAGTGTTAGTCGCTCGGTCCTGTCTACCTCTTTGAGACCCAATGGACTGTAGCCCGCCAGGTTCCTCTGTCCGTGGAAAATCCAGGCGAGAATACTGGAGTGGGTTGCCATTCCCTGCACCAGGAGATCTTCCTGACCCAAGGATCAAATCCACATCTCCTGCATTGCAGGCAGATTCTTTACCACTATGCCACCAGGAAAGCCTGTTAATTGGGAAATGCACCCTCAAATTATGGAAGGAAATGCAAACACTAGTGAGTGAAAATACAGTGACTGACTCCTGGCCTCTGTCCTTGTGTTTCTGCCTAGAGGTGAATAGCCAGCAAGGAGAACAGAATCTCCAGACCCTGAGCATCCAGGAGGGTGAAAATGTCACCATGAACTGCAGTTATAAAAGTATTACTATAACTGCCTTACAGTGGTACAGACAGGATTCAAGGCAAGGCTTTGTTCATCTGATTTTAATGCGTTCAAGTGAGAGACAGAAATATAGTGGGAGACTACACTTCACACTTGACAACTCCATCAAAAGCAGTTCCTTGTCCATCACGGCTTCCCAGGCTGAGGACGCGGCTACTTACCTCTGTGCTGCAGACCCACAGTGCTCAGCGGGCACCCGCAGCCCCAGCACAAACCTGCCAGAGCTGTCTCTTAGAAACAGCGACAGTGTGCAGAGTTGGTGGTTTGTCTGCCCACAAAGGAGAGTCTGCAAACGGCTAGCAACAAGAAAGGGAGCTCCTCTCAAATTCGATATTTTTGGCAGCGTGTCAGACTGTTGCTAAGGGCATGAGGTTTAGAACGGGAAACTGAAATGCCAGATTCAGCTCTGCCCATCCTGGCTGTGTCTTTAGCCATATCATCAGTGTAGCAGCCTTCAGTTTCCTCAATTTAAACTAAGGATTTAGACTGGATGAGCCTAAAGACCCTTCAAGTTCTAATTTTACCAGGTCACCTCTGAAGGATGAAGAAGGACTTCTCGGTATAGAAGGGCCCATCTGTTATATGTGCAGCTTCCCCAAGACCTAGATGGGGCTTTAAGATGCCTGAGATGATTTCAGTATTTCTCTAATTCCTGTATAGGAAACAGTAGATTCATCAGGCATTAGAAATAAAAAGGATTTAGGATTGTTTCAATGAAACTTTTCACTTTAAAGCTGAGGAGTGAAAACATTATGCAATAATAGACACAAAGATCTCAGTCTTTGGAGTAAAAGAGACAAAGATGTGCATCTGATTCTGCCGTTTACTATTTATATGATTTCTAAGCTTCAATTTCTCCATTAAAGAGATGGGAATCTATCCAAAAGTCAGGATTTTTCCTCTTACAAGTGAGAGATGTATGTTTTCTTCTATCAGCCCCTAAAGTATTGTTCTTTGAAAGTGGATACTTCTGTTTTTTATCACATATATAATATCACATATATCACACATTATCACATATATCACAGTTTTCCATCCATTGTATTCTTGTTCCTGGTAAGAGTAGTTTTCTTGATATAGTTTTGATGCTACTGAAAATGTGTTTGTGGACAAAGGGCATTTGTATTTATGTGACACTTGGTAGAAAAGGTAGGAGGGCAAGGGAAAGGTTGGTAGAACTGTGGTTCCTACATTCCAGACCTTAAACCACCACCATCACCTATATCAGAATTACCTAAAACACTTTTGAAGAGCTGGGTTATTAGGAGCTTACTCAATCAGACTGATGCAGTGATGTATTTTTAATGAACATCATTTATATCAGATATTGGTTCAGCTTCACATCACAAAAAACTCAGGTAACATTTTTAACAAGCTGGAATTTACTTCCCTCTCATATAAAGAATCTCTATCGCATGTACCATGTGCAGTCCAGGGCTGTATACTAGCATCATAATTTTGTGAGGAATCAAGGGTCTTCTTTCTGGCTGTTGCTTGTCCTTAAATTGTCACTTTGGTTTATATACTTTACCGAAACAGCAAGAAGTCTATCCATTTTTTCCACCTTCCAGGAAGAACGTCAAGAGGCAACTGAGCAGACGTTGGCCATGTCAACCATTTTCAGAAGCTTCACCCCGCAGCTCCTACTTACATTTCATTCACGAGTGTTAGTCCGTGTCTTCACATTTCTTACATCTGCAAAGGAGCCTGGGATATCAGGATTTTTTCAGTCTCTGCATGTTGTCGCTCACAACAAAATTGTTGTTCTCGGTTCAATTCAGTTTAGTCGCTCAGTTGTGTCCGACTCTTTGCGATCCCATGGACTGCATGCAGCATGCCAGGCTTCCTTGTCCATCACCAACTCCCAAAATTTGCTCAGATTGATGTCCATTGAGTCTGTGATGCCATCTAACCATCTCATCCTCTGTCATCCCCCTCTCCTTCAGCCTTCAATCTTTCCCAGCATCTGGGTCTCTTCCAGTGAACCAGTTCTTCACATCAGGTGGCCAAAGTATTGGAGTTTCAATTTCGGCATCAACCTTCTAATGAATATTCAGGACTGATTTCCCTCAGGAGTGACTGGTTTGATCTCCTTGCTGTCCAAGAGACTCTCAAGAGTCTTTTCCAACACCACAGTCCAAAAGCATCAATTCTTTGGTGCTCAGCTTTCTTCATGGTCCAACTCTCACATCATACATGACTACTGGAAAAATCATAGGTTTGACTATATGGACCTTTGTTGGCAAAGTAATGTGTCTGCTTTTTAGTATGCTGTCTAGGTTGGGATATCAGGATCTTTTCAATCTCAGCATGTTGTCACTAACAACAAAATTTTGGTTCTACCATAATTGAAAAAGACACGTATACCCCAGTTTATTGAAGCACTATTTGCAGTGGCTAGGACAAGGAAGCAACCTAGGCGCCCATTGACAGATGAATGGATAAGGAAGTTATGGTACATATGTACAATGGAGTATCACTCAGCTATAAAAAGGAACACATTTGAGTCAGTTTTAATGAGGTGGATGAACTTAAAGCCTATTGCACAGGGTGAAGTAGGCCATAAAGAGAAAGGCAAATATTATGTATTAATGCATATATATGTAATCTAGAAAGATGGTGATGATGACCTATTTGCAGGGCAGCAAAGGAGACACAGACATAAAGAACAGACTTAATTAAGGCAGAAATAAATGCAAAAGAAACAAAAGAGACCATAGCAAAAATCGACAAAGCTAAAAGCTGGTTTTATGAAAAGATAAACAAAATTGACAAACTGTTAGCAAGACTCATTAAGAAACAAAGGGAGAAGAACGAAATCAACAAAATTAGAAATGAAAATGGAGAGATCACAACAGCAACACTGAAATACAAAGGATCGTAAGAGACTACTACCAGCAGCTCTATGCCAAAAAAATGGACAACTTGGAAGAAATGGACAAATTCCTAGAAAAATATAGCTTTTTAAAACTGAACCAGGAAGAAATAGAAGATCTTAACAGACCCATCACAAGCACAGAAATCGAAACTGTAATCAGAAATCTTCCAGCAAACAAAAGCCCAGGACCAGATGGCTTCACAGCTGAATTCTACCAAAAATTTAGAGAAGAGCTAACACCTATCTTACTCAAACTCTTCCAGAAAATTGCAGAAGGTAAACTTCCAAAGTCATTCTATGAGGCCACCATCACCCTAATTCCAAAACCAGACAAAGATGCCACAAAAAAAGAAAACTACAGGCCAATATCACTGATAAACATAGATGCAAAAATCCTTAACAAAATTCTAGCAAACAGAATCTAACAACATATTAAAAAGATCATACATCATGACCAAGTGGGCTTTATCCCAGGAATGCAATATCAATCAATATGCAATATCCACAAATCAATCAATGTAATACACCACATTAACAAATTGAAAGATAAAAACCATATGATTATCTCAATAGATGCAGAAAAATCCTTTTACAAAATTCAACATCGATTTATGGTAAAAAACTCTCTAGAAAGCGGGGATAGAAGGAACATACCTCAACATAATAAAAGCCATATATGTCAAACCCACAGCAAACATTATCCTCAATGGTGAAAACTTGAAAGCATTTCCCCTAAAATCAGGAACAAGATAAGGGTGCCCACTCTCACCACTACTATTCAACATAGTTTTGGAAGTTTTGGCCACAGCAATCAGAGCAGAAAAAGAAATAAAAGGAATCCAGATAGAAAAAGAAGAAGTGAAACTCTCACAGTTTGCAGATGACATGATCCTCTACATAGAAAGCCAATGCCTCAAGACTCCTCTCTCCACTGCATTTCCAGGTGAGAATACTGGAGTGGGTTGCCATTTCCTCCTCCAGGGGATCTTCCTGACCCAGGGATCGAATCCACATCTCCTACATCGGCAAGTGGATTCTTTACCACTGAGCCACGCGGGAAGTACCTTTGGTGTTAGCATCATTCAATTTCCTTCTTCTTTTCTATCCATTAATGTGTTCTTTATTTTAAACCTCCTCAAAAAACTCTGATAATATTTAGTGAAAAAAGTAATCTTTAGAGTTTTATGGATAAGTTTTTGGAGTATAGTGGAGATTGGCAAAGGATAGCCACAGGGCAAAGTAGCTTGATATTTATGTTTATAAATAAAGTTTTGTTGGAAGACAGCCATGCTCATTCATTTATGCATTGACCATGGATGCTTTGTGCTATACCAGCATAGTTGTAGCAGAGCCTGTACGACTTCAAAACCTAAACTATTTACTAGTTGACCCTTTATAGACAAAAAAGTCTGCCGACCTACAGGGTATAGGAATTATATTAGAATTTTTCAATTTGGATGTTTTTGTTTGATGACAACAAATTAAATAATAAAGGCATATTTCTAATCATATGTTGGGCCAATTTAGAATACTCCCCGTCTTTCTGAAGATTTTGTGTTATGTCATTTTTTTTAATCTAATTAAAGACAAATGGAATAATGACACTTTACAAATAAAAGCATCATAGATTTTTAAATAGATAAAAGTTTTAAGAATATTTTTAAACATTTAAAAAGTTTGAATGTATCAACATGCAATTCAGTAGAAAAAAGAGTAGCAGTAAATGCATAATATTTTTTCCATGCTGATTTTTTGATGCTTTGTTCAATAATAGAGTTATGCAATGCTGACTTAAATGGATATTTTTGAATAGAAGTAAAAATACTGGAAATCAATAATTACAGTAATTCAGACAATAGTGTGGAGAAGGCAATGGCAACCCTCTCCAGTACTCTTGTCTGGACAATACCATGGACTGAGGAGCCTGGTAGGCTGCAGTCCATGGGGTCGCTAAGTGTCAGACATGACTGAGTGTCTTCACTTTCACTTTTCACTTTCATACATTAGAGAAGAAAATGGCAACCCACTCCAGTGTTCTTGCCTGGAGAATCCCAGGGACAGGAGAGCCTGGTGGGCTGCCGTCTATGGGGTCGCACAGAGTCGGACACGACTGAAACGACTTAGCAGCAGCAGCAGCAGCAGCAAATAGTGCATGAAACTCCAAATCATCTTAATCAGGTGAATTGTTGAATGACACAATCTATAGCTTTCTTCTAATGAGATTTCACCACCTCTTTAGTTTCAGCAAAATATCACTCCTCACATTAATGTTTTAATATGCATTTTATTAACTTTGTATTTTGTGTGCATGGGCTTCCCTGATAGCTCAGTTGGTAAAGAATCCACCTGCAATGCAGGAGACCCTGGTTCAATTTCTACATCAGGAAGATCTGTTGGAGAAGGGATAGGTTACCACTCCATATTCTAGAGCTTTGCTTGTGGCTCAACTGGTAAAGAATCCATCTGCAATGCAGGATCTGGGTTTGATTCCTGGATTGGGAAGATCCCTGGAGAAGGGAAAGGCTACCCACTCCAGTATTCTGGCCTGGAGAGCCCCATGTAGTTCATGGGGTCGCAAAGAGTCAGACTTGACTAAGCGACTTTCACTTTGGTGATTAAGAACTGTGAACCGAAGACATTTATAGTTAACCTGAGTTTTGTATGTATAAAACTGCTATAGTATTTTTTAAATAGTCAGTATGAGAGTGGTCTCTTACATGAAGAACTGTGCCTTAGTTTGAGAAATGCCTAATGCCCCTGTGTTCAGACCCTAGACATGCTGCTGGAAGGAGCTCATCATACCACGGGCCTGAGAACTGTTTCTCGTAGAGACTATACTTCATAAACAGATCATTGTACACCTGGACATGTCCACTCATTCACTTATTCATTCATTTTTCAAATATTTTTAAACCATTTGCTCTGAACTAGTGTTCTGTGTATTTTGAGAAGTTGGCCACTGAGATTAATAAGATTAAGTTCCTGATCTCAGGTGCATCAAAGCAAGTTTGAAAAACAACACACAAATGTTACTGGATTGATAACATTACCCTGAAAATCCATGTAAGGCAACCTCACACCTAATTGCAGCCATAAAGTCTTCATGCCTTAAAATGGTTTATGTTAGCAAAGAACAATGTTTTGACTTCTTACCATAATGCAACCATACTTTCCATGTAGTAAATCCTAGAAAACGAAGCAGCTGTGAAATGACTTTGTTATATCTTCTGCTGGGTTCACTTCACTTGCACAAATAATTGCACAGGAACCTAACAAAGAGGCTGATAGACACTGAGCAGACAGTTCTTTCCAGTGAGATCCCTGAATCTGTAATAAAATAAATACACAGGAGCCTGATAAACACCACACACATGCCTTTGAAATGACGCAAGCGTGGTTAACATATTAAGCATCTGAACTCGATTTTCTAAAGACTCTACCAGAAAATTACTAGAGCTAATCAATGAATATAGTAAAGTTGCAGGACATAAAATTAACACAGAGAAATCCCTTGCATTCCTATACACTAACAATGAGAAAACAGAGAAATTAAGGAAACAATACCATTCACCATTGCAACAAAAAGAATAAAATACTTAAGAGTATATCTACCTAAAGAAACAAAAGACCTATACATAAAAACTATAAAACACTGATGAAAGAAATCAAAGAGGACCCAAATAGATGGAGAAATATACCGTGTTCATGGATTGGAAGAATCAATATTGTCAAAATGACTATACTACCCAAAGCAATCTATAGATTCAATACAATCCCTATCAAGCTACCAATGGTATTCTTCACAGAACTAGAACAAATAATTTCACAATTTGTATGGAAATACAAAAACCTTGAATAGCCAAAGCAATCTTGAGAAAGAAGAATGGAACTGGAGGAATCAACCTGCCTGACTTCAGGTTCTACTACAAATCCACAGTCATCAAGACTTTATGGTACTGACACAAAGACAGAGATATAGATCAATGGAACAAAATTGAAAGCCCAGAGATAAATCCACATACCTATGGACACCTTATCTTCAACAAAGGAGGGAAGAATATATAGTGGAAAAAAGACAGCCTCTTTAACAAGTGGTGTTGGGAAAACTGGTCAACCACTTGTAAAAGAATGATTTTCTAAAAAAAAAAAAAAAAAAACTTAGTTGAATTAAAACAAGAATTTGAGAAGTGCTATCATCCAAGTACGGTCCAGGGACCCCAAAGGAGATCTTTTCAGGGAGGTTTACCAAACTCCCTGAGGTTTCTCTCTTTTATTGCAGATTATTACTCAGCCCAAGATGCACTTTGGATCTCAGCCCTCTACATGCTACACCCTTGCCCCTATCTCTCTCCCTTTCTCTCTTTTTGCCAAATCTCTCCTTTATTGTCCAGTGATCCACACATTTCTAGGTTCCATCTCAATCCCACAGTGAGACCGTTTTGGTAAACACCCCCAGTACTGGTGCCTGGAAGCTGCTTCCATGAAGTAAGCTGGGCAGTGTTAGCACTCATCTCATCTGTCTTCCTTATCTCTGTGCTACCTGATATACAAGGTCCAAAGTTTGTTTCATGTATTTTGTCCAGTTTTCTAGTTGTAAGGTCAACTGTACCTTTAACTCTGAAAAAGAAGTAAGGGTAATTTTTTTTTTTTTGGTAGTTTTACAAATGTGTCATTTGATGATGGTAGGGTATGTAATAATAACCTTATCATTCAACCATACATTATTTGAGACCTGCTGTAGATAAGGTTTCTTCCATGGCATGTTGACTGAGCCTTGGGGATGAACAGAGCTAATTCAGGTAAAGAACTTGAGGAGAGCAGGGAGCACTTTCCATTCAGGAGGAACCTTCTCTGATTCATGGGTATCTTGGAGACACATTGAAGGAAGAAATCTCTGACTAGTCCATCTAGATATTGTAACTGGGGTTTCTTGAGAAGCTAGAGATACCTGTACCATGCAAGAATTATGGAAGTAATAATAGTTTGCCTAAGCACGGTTACGTTTAGGACTCTCTTCTTCGGGTCCTGTCCCATTCTCCTGTATGTACCCCACAAGCTATTATCAGGAGAAACAGATCAGAACGGACTATGGTGCAATTCTCACGATCACCACCAGAGGGCGGGGCTTCCTTCAGATGTGGTTCCTCTTGTGTTCAGGAGCCGGTTTGACTTGCTTACTCTGTAGCCACAAGACGGAATACTGCTATGGTGCAGAAAGGGGCTCTCCATTTCTGAGTGAGGAGCTTCTGTAACATCCAGATGGAGACTAGATTCGTTAGACTGGCGTATTCCGGGGAACAAGGACCGTTTTCTTTTGCCAGCATGCGTTCTGCCACTCACTCAGTTCTCCTGATCATCTTAATATTCAGTAAGTAACATTTTATTCTAAAGCTTAATGATTTTTCACTTTCCTATACTGTAGGTAAGTTTTGTTTTTCTTCTCTGACTGAAAACTCCTCTCCTGTGCATTTCTATCATAACAAAGTGATTTTCTTGTAGGAGGGACCAATGGTGACTCAGTGAACCAGACAGAAGGCCCAGTGACTGTCTCAGAGGGGGCTCTCATGACCCTGAACTGCACTTACCAGACTGCTGGTACAACTCCCTATCTTTTCTGGTATGTGCAGCATCTCAACAAAGCTCCTCAACTCCTCCTGAAGGGCTTAACAGCAGACAAGAAGGTAGAGCATGAAGGTTTTCAGGCCACTCTTATTAAGAGGGACAGCTCCTTCCACCTGCAGAAACAGGCAGTGCAAGCATCAGACTCGGCTGTGTACTACTGTGCTCTGAGTGACACAGTGATGGAGGGCTGCAGGGGGAGCTGAGCGCAAACCCAGATGCAGATGGGACTCTGGCTGTGGGCAGCCCCGCCAGGGGGTGTTGTTTCTCTTTCAGAGGTACTGTCAAAGCACTCCCAGCTCTGATACTCAGAGCCAAGGACCTTGGAATTCTTGGATTGCCCGACAGAGGAATCTGGGGCAGGACAGTGTAAGAGGAACCTAAGTGCTTTTCTCCAGAAATGCCTGTTTTCAGCCCATCCACATGCCCCCAGATGGCATAGAATCCCTTGAAGTGACATTAATTCTTCAACAACAATTCAGATTATATATGCTGAAATATTTCACAATGTGTTAATGAAAATTCCAGGGCTCATTGTTGATGGACAACTGTGTGATCTGGAAGCTAGTCTCTGGTTTTGAAAATTCAGGCCAAGATTGTGTATCCTGCTGAGTTTCACTTGCAGACACTCCATCTTCAGTGACTGGAGCTTTATTCTCTCTTTCCTTGACTTTTTCATCCCTTCTGGTGGCTCCAGAAATGCTGCTACCTAAGTAAATTCCAAGAGGAGAGTTTCTGACAAGGTATTCCTTCTGTCAAGGGCCCTGTGGATCAGAGCAGCCCACTCTGTAAATATTGCAGGTGTTGTGTGTATTGTTTGCATTCATACAAATGCATGATATTTGTGCAGGATATTCTTTTTGCTAATAACCTCATCTCAGGGAAATAGATGCCAAAGAATGTTCTAATTACCATACACTTGCACTCATTTCACATGTTAGCAAGATTATGCTCAAAATCCTTCAAGCTATGCTTCAGCAGTACATGAACCAAGAATTTCAGATGTAGAAGCTGGATTTAGAAAAGGCTGAGGAACCAGAGCAGATCCAATGTCTGCTGGATCACAGCAAAACAAGGGAATTAAAGAAAAAAATCTACTTCTGCTTCAATGACTACGCTAAAGCCTTTGACTGTGTGGATCACAACAAACTGTGGAAAATTCTTAAAGAGATGGGGATACCCAAGAAAGCTGTATGCAGGACAAGAAGCAACAGTTAGGACCTCACATGGAACAATGGACTGGTTCAAAATTGGGGAAAGAGTACATCAAGGTTATATATTGTCACCCTGCTTATTTAACTTATATGTGGAGTACATCGGGTGAAATGCAGGGCTGGATGACTCAAAAGCTGGAATCAAGATTGCCAGGAAAAATATCAACAACCTCAGATATGCAGATGACACCACTCTGATGGCAGAAAGTGAAAAGAAACTAAAGAACATCCTGATGCAGGTGAAAGAGGAGAGTGAAAAAGCTGGATTAAAACTCAACATTAAAAAAAAAAAAAACTAAGATTACGGTATTCAGTCCCATCATTTTATGGCAAATAGATGGGGAAAATGTGGAAACAGTGATAGATTTAATTTTCTTGGGCTTCAAAATCACTGCAAATGGTGACTGCAGCCATGAAATTAAAAGATGCTTACTCCTTGGAAGAAAAGCTATGACCAACATAGACAGCATGTTAAAAAGCAGAGACATTACTTTACCAGCAAAGGTCCATATAGTAAGAGCTATGATTTTCCCAGTAATCATGAATGGATGTGAGAGCTGGACCCTAAAGAAGGCTGAGTGCCAAAGAATTGATGCTTTCTAGCTGTGGTGTTGGAGAAGACTCTCAAGAGTCCCTTGGACTGCAAGGAGATCAAACCAGTCCATCCTAAAGGATATCAACCGTGAATATTCATTGGAAGGACTGGTGTGAAGCTGAAGTTCCAATATTTTGGCCACCTGATGTGAAGAACCAATTCACTTGAGAAGATCCTGATGCTGGGAAAGATTGAGGGCAAGAGGATAAGGAGGTGACAGAGGATAAGATGGTTGGATGGCATCACTGACTCAATGGACGTGAGTTTAGCAAACTCTGGGAGATAGTGAAGGACAGGGAAGGACACATACCTGTAACATTTACAGAGTGAGCTGCTCTGATCCACAGGGCCCTTCAGAAGGAATATCTTGTCCGGAAGCTCTCCTCTTGGAACTTACCTAGGCAGCAGCATTTCTGGAGCAATCAGAAGGGATGAAAAAGTCAAGGAAAGAAAGAATAAAGCTCCTGGCATGCTGCAGTTCATGGGATGGTAAAGAGTCAGACATGACCTAGGGACTCAACGACAACAAAAACAGGGAAAATTAATTCATCAATCAGTCATATTTCAGACACATGGAAAGAGTCTTTATGCACTCTTACAATAAACTATCTTGACAGCAGAGTGAGCTTTTTCACCTGCTCAAGAAACTGGGAGAAAGTATCACCCACTCCCAAAGCAGGAACGTCTCCACACTCCTCTGCTCATGAACGGGTTGTGGAGCCACTGTAGTCCCTGCTCTGCATCTCTGATACAATCATGCCATCTGCAATTTTGAGGACCAGACTTTCTGGAAGGACAGTGGTGGGCACACAGTTGGGAAGAGATGGATGTTTTACTGCTGGGCAGTCTGTGAGATGTGGCCAGAATACTGAATCATTGTCATTTCATAATTTATAGGTGTGCATGACTTGCTAAGTTTTGTCTGACTCTTTCCAACCCCATGGACTGTAGCTCACCAGGCTCCTCTGTCCATGGAATTTTCCAGGCAAGAATACTGGAGTGGGTTGATATTCCCTTCTCCTGGGGATCATTCTCACCCAGGGATCGAACCCTCATCTCCTCAATTGGCAGGCAGATTCTTTATCACTTAGCACCTGGGAAACTCAATTTATAGACACAACTACTTAAATGCAGTTTAATAGTTACAGTAGTTTTGTGGTCTTGGCAGATGTAGTCACCGTAGTCACTTAGGGTGGGTCTGGACACCCGCCTGAAGGTGAGCGCTGCCTTCCTCCCTAACATCCTAGAGTTCTGCACACTGGGTGCTGGCCCCCTGTGCCCTGGGGGTTGAGCATCTTAATAAGAGGCCTAGAAATGGAGAGGGAGATGAAAGAACAAAAGTAAATCTTAATTTACAAAAGTAAATACTTAATAAAAGTATTCTAGCAGGTTTTATTTCCCTGGTAGTAACTGCCTCAGTTCTCTGCTTTCAGTCTGATCCCTCATTTCACATACTGGGGGCCAGGCTAGTGGGAGTACATACAGGGCATAGGATTTTTTTTTTTTTTTTTTTGCTTACGGGCTTCTCAATCAACTGAAAGCAATTTGAGGTAGGAAATGTGTCTCATTTTTGTTTCCACGTTGTAGACAACCCTGTAAATTTCCAGAATGAATGTTGGAGGGATTCCTGAAAATGCACAAGAGTTTAAGAGAATCTAGGTGATCTGCTGAGCCAGAGAGTCCTGCCAGCATGATAACTTCAACTCAAGATTCTAATTTTAGGGACAGCGTTGGTTCAGTGGCTGGGACTCTCTGCACTCACATTGCTGGAGGCCCAGGTTCGATCCCTGGTCAGGGAACTAGATCTCACAAGCCTAAACTAAACCTGGCACATACAAAAGAGCAAAACAAGCAAAAAGAACAGCTCAGCATCAGATGTGCATTAAAAATGATCCCAGTTTTGGTAAGAACTAACAAAGTTCATTTTAACTGGGGAGAAAATCTCAGTAGTGAAAAAGGCACATTTGAAGAAGACTGTTCTTGAGTTCAGCTGACTTAGTCACAGCCATTGTTACTGGATTGACAACATTGAGAGCCCGTGTAAGGCACCCTCACAGCTGTCTGCAGCCACGACGTCCCCAAGCCTTAAAATGGCTTATGTCACCAAAGAACAATGTTCTGACTTCTTACCATTTTATAGTTAGACTTTGCATAAAGTAAACCCAATCCTAGAGGAAAGAATAAGGTATGAAATGACCCCATTAAATCTTCTGCTGGGTTCACTTCACTAGCACAAATAATTGCACAGGGAACTAGACAAACAGGCTGACAGACAGTGAGCAAACAGTTCTTTCCATTGAGATTCCTGAATCCCTAATAAATAAACAGAAGACAGATAAATACCACACACATGCCTCTGGAATGAAGAGTGTCTGGCTAGTATATTAAGCATCTAAACTTGACTTTCTAAGAAAAATACTTAGTTGAATTAAAGCGAAAATGTGACAAGAGGTATAAAGATGTTTCAAGAACCAGATTACCTAAGTAAGGTCACCTGTGCCTCATTAGGCTAAAGGTGTAAGGCTGCTGTCACCCATGATGGTCCAACTCCCCCCAAGTCTCTCTCCCAACCCCAGCCTTGCTCTTATTTCTCTCTCTTTCTCTCTTTTTTGTCAACATTCCTCCTCTCTGGTACAAAGGTCCACAAGTTTTAGGTATTTCAGGATCTCCGTTCTCCTATTCTGTCTCAATCCCACAGTGAGGCAGCTGCACAATTTGTGGTAAATCCCTCATGCACTGGTGCCTAGAAACTGCCTCCATGAAGTAAGCTGGGCAATGTAAGTGCTCATCTTATCTGTTTTCCTTATATTTGTGCTACGTGATGTTCAAGGTCCAAAAATACTTTTCTAGTTGGAAGATCAACTCTACCGTTATCAGTGAAAAAGAAGTCACATATTTTACTTTTATTGTGTTTTACAAATCTGTCATTCCATGGTAAATCAGGATAATAACCTTATCATTTAACTACACGTTATTTGACACCTCCCTTAGATAAAATTTTCTCCACGGCATGTTGACAGAGTCAACATGAATATAACTACTTCAGAGAAATTACTTGGGGAGAGGAGGAAGCATTTTCCATACAGAGGGATCCTTCTCTGACCCACGGGAATCGGAGACATACGCGAGGAAGAATCCTCTGACTTTTCCATTTAGAAATTGTAACTGGGGTTTCTTGTGAAACTAGAGATAGCTGTGTCGTGAAAAAAGTTATGGAAGTAATAATAGAGTATTTCCCTAAGCACGCTTATGTTTAGGGCTCTCTTCTTAGGGTCCTGTCCCATTCTCCTGCATGTAACCCCACAAGCTGTTATCAGGAGGAATAGATAACTCGACTGTGGTGCAATTCTCACGACCACCACCAGAGGGCCGGGCTTCATCCAGATGCGGTTCCTCGTGTTCAGGAGCTGGTTTCACTTGCCTACTTTGCAACCACAAGACAGAATATTGCTGCTGTGCAGAAAGGGGCTCTCCGTTTCTGAGTGAGGAGTTTCTGTAACATCCAGATGGAGACTAGATTCGTTAGACTGGTGTATTCCAGGGAACAAGGACCGTTTTCTTTTGCATGCATGCATTCAGTCACTCACTCAGTTCTTCTGATCATCTTAATATCCAGTAAGTAACATTTTATTCTAAAGCTTAATGATTTTTCACTTTCCTATAGCTGTAGGTAAGTTTTATTTTTCTTCTCTGACTGAAAAGTCCTCTCCTGTACATTTCTATCATAACAAAGGGATTTTCTTGTAGGAGGGACCAATGGTGACTCAGTGAACCAGACAGAAGGCCCAGTGACTGTCTCAGAGGGGGCTCTCATGAGTCTGAACTGCACTTACCAGACTGCTATTTCAACTCCCTATCTTTTCTGGTATGTGCAACATCTCAACAAAGCTCCTCAACTCCTCCTGAAGGGCTTAACAGCAGACAAGAAGGTAGAGCATGAAGGTTTTCAGTCCACTCTTGTTAAGAAGGACAGATCCTTCCACCTGCAGAAACGGGCAGTGCAAGCATCAGACTCGGCTGTGTACTACTGTGCTCTGAGGGACACAGTGATGGAGGGCTGCAGGGGGAGCTGAGCGCAAACCCAGATGCAGATGGGGCTTCGGCGTGGGCAGACCCGGAAGGGGGTGTTGTTTCTCTCTGCAGTGTGCTATGCTAGAGGTCTTGTCAAAGCTCTTCCAGGTCTGCTCCTCAGAGCCAATTGGACCTAGGAATTCTTGTGTTGCCCTACAGAGAGGAATCTGGGGCAGGATAGTTCAAAAAGGAAACTAAGAGCTTTTCTCCAGAAATGCCTGTTTTCAGCACATCCACATGCCCCTAGATGGCATAGAATCCCTTGAAGTGACATTAACTCTTCAATGACAATTCAGAAATATAACGAAATGTTTTACAATGTGTTAATGAAAATTACAAAGCACATTGTTAATGGATGACTGTGCGACCTGGAAACTAGCTCTGGTTTTTAAAATTCAGGCCAAAATTGTGTATCCTGCTGAGTTTCACCTGCAGACACTCCATCTTTAGTGACTGGAGCTTTATTCACTCTTTTCTTGACTTTTCCATCCCTTCTGGTTGCTCCAGAAATGCTACTACCTAAGTAAGTTCCAGGAGGAGAACTTCCTGAAAAGATAATCCTTCTGTTGATGGAACTGTAGATCAGAGCAGCCCACTCTGTAAATATTGCAGGTGTTGTGTGTATTATTTGTGTTCAAACTGGGTACAGGATATCTCTTTGCTAATCACCTCATCTCAGGGAAATGAATGCCAAAGAATGTTCAAATTACCATACAATTGCATTCATTTCACATGTTAGCAAGATTATGCTCAAAATCCTTCAAGCTATGCTTCAGCAGTATGTGAACCAAGAACTTCAGATGTACAAGCTGAGTTTAGAAAAGGCAGAGGAACCAGAGATCAAATTACCAACAGCCACTGGATCTCAGAAAAAAGCAAGGGAATTAAAAACCGTCTACTTCTGCTTCACTGACTACACTAAATCCTTTGACTGTGTGGATCACGACAAACTGTGGAAAATTCTTAAACAGATGGGAATACCCAAGAAACCTGTATGCAGGACAAGAAGCAACAGTTAGGACCTCACATGCAACAATGGACTGGTTCAAATTTGGAAAAGGAATACGTCAAGGCTATATATTGTCACGTCACTCTGCTTATTTAACTTATATGCAGAGTACAGCATGCCAAATGCTGGGCTGGATGATTCACAAGCTGGAATCAAGATTGCCAGGAGAAATATCAACAACCTCACATATGCAGATGATACCACTCTAATGGCAGAAGAAGAGAAGCTAAAGAGCCTCTTGATGAGGGTAAAAGAGGAGAGTGAAAAAACTGGAGTAAAACTCAACATTCAAAAAACTGAGATTATGACATCTGGTCCCATCACTTTATGGCAAATAGATGGGGAAAAAGTGGAAACAATGACAGATTTTTTTTTTTCTTGGTTTCCAAAATCACTGCAGATGGTGACTGCATTCATAAAATTAAAAGACTCTTGATCCTTGGAAGAAAAGATATGACAATCCTAGACAGTGTATTAAAAAACAGAGATATTGCTTTGCCAACAAAGGTCCCTATAGTCAGAGATATGCTTTACCCAGTAATCATGTATGAATGTGAAGGTTGGACCATAAAGAAGGCTGAGCACTGAAGAACTGATGCTTTTGGACTGTGGTTTTGGATAAGAATCTTGAGAGTCTCCTGGACTGCAAGGTGGTCAACACAATCTATCCTAAAAAATATCAACCCTGAACGTTCCTTGGAAGGACTGATGCTGAAGCTATAAGTTCCAATATTTTGGCCACCTGATGTGAAGAACTGATTCACTGGAGAAGACCCTGATGCTGGGAAAGATTGAGGGCAAGAGGATAAGGAGGTGACAGAGGGTAAGATGGTTGGATGGCATCACTGACTCAATGAACAGGAGTTTGAGCAAATTCTGGGAGCTCGTGAAGGACAGGGAAGCCTGACATGCTGCAGTTCCCGGGGTCGTAAAAAGTCAGACATGGCCTAGGGACTGAACAACAGCAAAAGCAGGGAAATTAATTCATCAGTTGGTAGTATTTCAAACACGTGGGGGACGTCTTTATGCTCTCTTACAATAGGCTGTCTTGACAGTGGAGTGGGCTTTTCACCTGCTCAGGAGACTAGGAGAAATTACCACCCACTCAGCGAGCAGGAGCATCTCCACACTCCTCTGCTCATGAGCGGAATGCGGAGCCACTCTGGTCCCTGCTCTGTGTCCCTGCTACAATAGTGCCCATTGACAGACAGTCCCCTCATCTTCTCAGGCTGAACTCCTGTCTGCAACTTCCGGGAGCAGGCTTTCTGGAAGGACAGTGGTGGGCACAGCAGGTGGGCAGAGATGGATGTTTTACTGCTGGGCAGTCTGTGAGGTGTGGCCAGGACACTGAATCCTTGTCATTTCATAATTTATAGACCTGTGTGTATTGTGTCTGGTGCTCAGTTTCTAAGTGGCCTCCGACTCTCTGCAATCCTGTGGACTGTAGCTGCCAGGCTCCCCTGTCCGTGGGATTTCCCAGGCAAGACTACTGGAATGGGTTGCTATTTTCTCCTCCAGGGGATCTTCCTGACCCAGGGATCGAACTCTCATCTCCTCAATTGACAGGCAGATTCTTTACTACTGAGCTACTGGGGGCACCCAATTTATAGACACAACTACTTAAATGCAGAGTGTAATAGTTACAGAAGTTTTATGGTCTTGGCAGATGCACTCACCATCGTCACTTAGGGTGGGTCTGGACACCCACCTGAAGGTAAGCACTGCCTTCCTCCCTGACATCCTAGAGTCCTGCACACTGGGTGCTGGCCCCCTGTGCCCTGGGGGTTCAACATTTTAATCAAGAGGCCAGAGAAATGGAGAGGGAGATGAAAGAACAAAAATAAATCTTAACGGTGGGGAAATAAAAGTATTCTAGCAGGTTTAATTTCCCTGGTGGTAACTGCATCAGCTCTCTACTTCCAGTCTGATCTCTCATTTCATGTACTGGGGTCCAGCCTAGTGGGAGTACAGACAGGGCATAGAATTTTTTTTTTTTTTTCTTACCTGCTTCTCAATCAACTGAAAGCAATTTGAGATAGGAATTGTATCTGATTTTGGTTTCCACATTGCAGACAACCCTGTAAACTTCCAGAATGAATGCTGGAAGCTAGGGATTCCTGAAAATGCACAAGAGTTTAAGAGAATCTAGGTGATCTGCTGAGCCAGAGTCCTGCCAGCGTGATAACTTCAACTCAAGATTCTCATTTTAGGTGGAGGGTTGGTTTGGTGAGTAGGACTCTGCACCCACATTGCTGGAGGCCCAGGTTCAATCCCTGGTCAGGGAACTAGATCCCACAAGCCTAAACTAAGACTTGGCGCAGACAAAACACAAACAAAAAGAACAGCTCAGCATCAGTTGTGCATTAAAAATTATCCCAGTTTTGGTAAGAACTAACAAAATTCATTTTAGCTGGTGAGAAAATCTCTGTAGAGATTTGAAGAAGGCTGCTCTTGAGTTCTGGAGAAGGCAATGGCTCCTCACTCCAGTACTCTTGCCTGGAAAATCCCACAGATGGAGGAGCCTGGTTGGCTGCAGTCATTGGGGTTGCTAAGAATTGGACATGACTGAGTGACTTCACTTTCACTTTTCACTTTCATGCATTGGAGAAGGAAATGTCAACCCACTCCAGTGTTCTTACCTGGAGAATCCCAGGGACGGGGGAGCCTGGTGGGCTGCCGTCTATGGGGTCACATAGAGTCGGACACGACTGAAGCAATTTAGCAGCAGCAGCAGCAGCAGCAGCAGCAGTTCTTGAGTTCAACTGAGTTAGTCACAACCATTGTTACTGGATTGACAGCACTGCCCTGAGAGCCCATGTAAGGTGACCTCACAGCTGTCTGCAGCCACAGCGTTTCCATGCCTTAACATGGTTTATATCAGCAAAGAACAATGTTTTGACTTCTTACCATAATATAGTCGGACTTTGAATAAAATAAACCCTATCCTAGAGGAAAAAACAAGTTATGAAATGACCCCATTAAATCTTCTGCTGGGTTCACTTCACTAGCACAAAGAATTGTACAGGGCACTAGACAAACAGGCTGACAGACACTGAGCAAACAGTTCTTTCCATTGAGATTCCTGAATCCCTAATAAATAAACAGAAGAGAGATAAATACCACACACATGCCTCTGTAATGAAGAGTGCCTGGCTAATATATTAAGCATCTAAACTTGACATTTAAAAAAAAACTACTTAGTTGGATTAAAGAAAGAATGTGACAAGAGGTAAAAAGATGTTTCAGGAACCAGGTTTCCTAAGTAAGGTCACCCGTTCCTCATGAGGCTGAAGGTGTAAGGATGAGGCTGTCATCCAAGTAGGGTCCAGGGCCCCAAAGGAGGCCCCTTCTGGGAGGTTTGCCAAGCTCATTGGATCGTCTCTCTTTACTTACAGGTCAGTACTCAGTCCAAGATTCACAGTGACTCCTCCCCCCAACTCTTTGCCCTCATCTTTCTCCCTCTCTCTCTTTTGCCCAGGTCCCTCCTCTCTGGTACACTGGTCCACCAATTTCTAGGTTCCTCAGGATCCCCAAAATATTATTCCATCTCACAGTGAAACAGTTGGGCCATTTTTGTTAAACCCCTCATGCACTGGTGCCTAGAAGCTGCCTTCGTGAAGAAATCTGGGCGATGTTCTGGCTCATCTCATCTGTTTTCGTTATCTCTGTGCTACCTGATGTCCAAGATCCACAACTTGTCTCATATATTTTGTCCAGTTTTCTAGTTGGAAGGTCAACTATACCTTTATCAGTAAAAAGAAGTAACAGCAATTTATTTTTTAATTTTACAAATATGACATTTTATGATGGATAGGAGTAATAGCCTGCTCATTCAATCACACATTAGATGAGAACTGCCTTAAATGATCAGGTGGCTCAGATATGTAAAGAATCCACCTGAAATGCGGGAGATTCAGGAGACTCTGTCTCATTCCCTGTGTTGGGAAGATCCCCTGGAGGAGGGCATGGCAAGCCACTCTAGTATTCTCGCCTGGAAAATCCCATGGACAGAGGAGTCTGGCAGGCTGTAGTCTCTAGGGCCACAAAGAGTCAATCACGACTGAGTAACTGAGCCCAGCACAGGGCACAGGGATCATTCATTCACCTGATCGTTCAGCCACACATTGTTTGAGACCTGACTTAGATAATGTTTCCAACATTATGTAACATTCCAACATTCCAGCAGCATGTTGGCTGTGCTTGGGGATGAATAGAGCTAATTCAGGTGAAGGTCTTGGGGAGTGGAGGGAGCACTTTCCATGCTGAGGAGTCCTTTTCTGACCCATGGAAATCATGGAGACATATATAAAGAAGAAAGTCTCTGACTATTCCTCATAAAAATTGTTCACTGGAATTCTTTGCAAAGCTTTTGATATCATACCACACAGAAAATAATGGATGTAATAATGGAACATTTCCCAAAGCATGTTTGTGTTTAGGGCTCTCCTCTTAGAGTCCTGTCCCATTCTTCTGTGTGTACCCCACAAACTCTCACCAGGAGGACTAGGTAAGGGGTAGGTCAGGATGAGGAAAGTGAAAAAGCTGGCTTTAAACTAAGCATTCAAAAACTAAGATCACGGCATCCAGTCCCATCACTTCCTGGCAAATAGATGGGGAAACAATGGAAACAGTGAGAGACTTTAATTTCTGGGGCTGCAAAATCACTGTGAATGGTGACTGCAGACATGAAATTAAAAGACACTTGCTCCTTGGAAGAAAAGCTATGACCAACATAGACAGCATATTAAAAAGCAGAGACATTACTTTGCTGACAAAGGTCCATATAGTCAAACCTATGGTTTTTTCTGTAGTCATGTATGGATGTGAGAGTTGGACCAAAAAAGAAAACTGAGCGCCAAAGAATTGATGCTTTTGAGCTACGGTGTTCAAAAGAGAACCTCTTGACTCTTGAGAGCCCCTTGGACTGCAAGGAGATCAAAATAGTCAGTCCTAAAAGAAATCAGTTCTGAATATTCACTGGAAGGACTGATGTTGAAGTTGAAGCTCCAAGACTTTGGCCACCTGATGAGAAGAGCCGGCTCATTAGAAAAGAGCCTGATGCTGGGAAAGATTGAAGGCAGGAGGAGAAGGGGAAGGCAGAAAATGAAATGGTTGGATGGCATCACCGACTCAATGGACATGGGTCTGAGCAAGCTCCAGGAGCTGGTGTTGGACAGGGAAGCCTGGCCTGCTGCTGTCCATGGGGTCACAAAGAGTTGGACACGACTGAGTTACTGAACTGAACTGAGGTCAGATATGACTGTGGTGTAATCTTTAAGATCACCACCAGAGGGCGGGGCTTCCTTCAAATGCGATTCCTGTTTGTATTCAGGAGCTGGTTTGTCTTGCCTCCTCTGTAGCCACAAGACAGATGACTGCTGCTGTGCAGAAATGGGTCCCCATTTTCTGAGTGAGGAGCTTCTGTAACATCCAGCTGAGACTAACTTTGCTAGATTTGATGTTTCTAGGGAACAAGGACTGTCGCCAGAATGTTTTCTGCCACTCACTCTGTTCTGGTCATCTTCTTAATACTTGGTAAGTAGCACTTTATCCTAAAATGATTTCTCATTTTCCTATGATAATAGGTAAGTTTTATTTTTCTTCTCTGGCTGAAAACTCTCCTCCTGTACATTTCTACTATAACAAAGTGATTCTCTTGTAGGAGGGACCAATGGTGACTCAGTGAACCAGACAGAAGGCCCAGTGACTGTCTCTGAGGGGGCTCTCATGACCCTGAACTGCACTTACCAGACCACGTATACAACTTCCTATCTTTTCTGGTATGTCCAGCATCTCAACAAAGCTCCTCAACTCCTCCTGAATAGCTTCACAGCAGACAAGAAGGTAGAGCATGAAGGTTTTCAGGCCACTCTTGTGAAGAGGGACAGCTCCTTCCACCTGCAGAAACAGGCAGTGCAAGCATCAGACTCGGCTGTGTACTACTGTGCTCTGAGTGACACAGTGATGGAGGGCTGCAGGGGGAGCTGAGCGCAAACCCAAGGGGAGCAGGAGGCTGATGTCAGGAAGAAGTATATTCTCTCCTTGATCAGAGTTTAGTTTACATTTAGGATTTTTCAGGAAAACCAATCAAGCTCAGGTCTAATCCTTGAAACTCAAGGGGTTGGGAATTGCTCTACAGGATAATAGGGTGGGTGTCAGTCTTAAAGAAGACCCAAGTTCAATCCTCAGAAGCACCCCTGTTCATCCAGAAAGATTCTTCTCTTCTCTAGACTGACTTTCAAAAAAAATCTATTTTTCTCATAATGTCAGATAGATATTAGATGTCACAAAATTAGTAGTTCATTTAGAGAAAAGAAATAGATGATTAAAAGCTGCATCACCTATATCATAATCATAAACCAACACAGAGGTACCAGGCAAATTACATAGCAGTCTGCGTGTGGCTGAAACGTAAGGCTATTGAGGTGCTGTTTGCAGTGAGTCTGAACTGGAGCTGCTGCAGACTTGGGATGAAAAAATGCTTGTGACTTTTGAGTGGCCATGTTTCTTTTATTACTTATTTGTTTGTTTTACTTTTGGTTCGGCTGGGTCTTTGTTACTGAACTTGGGCTCTCTCCAGTTGCAGTGAGTGGAGGTTGCTCGTCATTGCGGTGCACCGGCTTCTCACTGCGGCGACTCCTCTTGGTGCAGAGCACAGGCTCCCGGTGTACGGGCTTCAGTAGCAGCGGCGCATGGACTCATTAGCTGCGGCACGCAGCCTCTAGGACTGCATTTCTGATGTAAGAAAATAAGGATGCTTGGTCTGGTGAGCTTGTACTCATTTTGGCTATAGGGTGGATATCTAAAAGCAAGATTATTTTAGCACACATTATTGATTCCTGTTAGACACATACAGCTGGGCAAATTTTGTCTACCAGGAAGCTTGCTGTGATTGCATTAAACAGAGAAGGAACTTCTATTAATTTTTACTTATTTTTATTATTTTCCATTTATTCTTATTAGTTGGAGGCTAATTACTTTACAATATTGTAGTGGTTTTTGCCATACATTGACATGAATCAGCCATGGATTTACTTGTGTTCCCCATTCTGATCCCCCCTCCTGCCTCCCTCTCCATCCCATCCCTCTGGGTCTTCCCAGTGCACCAGCCATGAGCTCTTGTCTCATGCATCCAACCTGGGCTGGTGATCTGTTTCACCCTTCATAGTATACTTGTTTCAATGCTGTTCTCACAGAACATCCCACCCTTGCCTTCTCCCACAGAGTCTAAAAGTCTGTTCTGTACATCTGTGTCTCTTTTTCTGTTTGGCATATAGGGTTATCATTACCATCTTTTTAAATTCCATATATATCATTAGTATACTGTATTGGTCTTTATCTTTCTGGCTTACTTCACTCTCTATAATGGTCTCCAGTTTTATCCATCTCATTAGAACTGATTGAAATGTATTCTTTTTAATGGCTGAGTAATATTCCATTGTGTATATGTACCATAGCTTTCTTATCCACTTGTCTGCTGATGGGCATCTAGGTTGATTCCATGTCCTGGCTATTATAAACAGTGCTGTGATGAACATTGGGGTACACGTGTCTCTTTCAGTTCTGGTTTCCTTGGTGTGTATGCCCCAGAGTGGGATTGCTGGGTCATATGGCAGTATTATTTCCAGTTTTTTAAGGTGTCTTCACACTGTTCTCCTTAGTGACTGTACTAGTTTGCATTTCCACCAACTGTGTAAGAGGGTTCCCTTTTCTCCACACCCTCTCCAGCATTTATTGCTTGTAGACATTTGGATAGTAGCCATTCTGACTGGCGTGTAATGGTACCCCATTGAGGTTTTGATTTGCATTTCTCTAATAATGAGTGATGTTGAGCATCTTTTCATGTGTTTGTTAACCATCTGTATGTCTTCTTTGGAGAAATGTCTGTTTAGTTCTTTGGCCCATTTTTTTTTTTATTGGGTAGTTTATTTTTCTGGAATTGAGCTGCCAGAGTTGCTTGTATATTTTTGAGATGAATCCTTTGTCTGTTTCTTCATTTGCCATTATTTTCTTCCATTCTGAAGGTTGTCTTTTCACCTTGCTTATAATTTCCTTTGTTGTGCAAAAGCTTTTAAGTTTAATTAGGCCCCATTTGTTTATTTTTTGCTTTTATTTCCAATATTCTGAGAGGTGGGTCATAGAGGATCTTGCTGTGATTCATGTCAGAGAGTGTTTTGCCTATGTTTTCCTCTAGTAGTTTTATAGTTTCTGGTCTTACATTTAGATCTTTAATCCATTTTGAGTTTAGTTTTGTGTATGGTGTTAGAAAGTGTTCTAGTTTCATTCTTTTACAAGTGATTGACAGTTTTCCCAGCACCACTTGTTAAAGAGGTTGTATTTTTTTTCATTGTATATTCTTGCATTCTTTGTCGAAGATAAGGTGTCCATAGGTACGTGGATTTATCTCTGGCCTTTCTATTTTGTTCCATTGATCTATATCTCTGTCTTTGTGCCAGTACCATACTGTCATGATGACTGTGGCTTTGTAGTAGAGCCTGAAGTCAGGTAGGTTGATTCCTCCAGTTCCATTCTTCTTTCCCAAGATTGCTTTGGCTATTTGAGGTTTTTTGTATTTCCATACAAATTGTGAAATTATTTGTTCTAGTTCTGTGAAGAATACTGTTGGTAGCTTGATAGGGATTGCATTGAATCTATAGATTGCTTTGGGTAGTATAGTCATTTTGACAATATTGATTCTTCCAATCCATGAACACAGTATATTTCTCCATCTATTTGTGCCTTCTTTGATTTCTTCCATCAGTGTTTTATTGTTTTCTATATATAGGTCTTTCGTTTCTTTAGGTAGATATACTCCTAAGTATTTTATTCTTTTTGTTGCACTGGTGAGTGGTATTATTTGCTTAAGTTCTCTTTCTGTTTTCTCATTGTTAGTGTATAGGAATGCAAGGGATTTCTGTGTGTTAATTTTATATCCTGCAACTTTACTATATTCATTGATTAGCTCTAGTCGTTTTCTGGTAGAGTCTTCAGGGTTTTCTATATAGAGACGCATGACATCTGCAAACAATGAGAGTTTCACTTTTTATTTTCTTATCTGGATTCCTTTTATTTCTTTTTTTTGCTCTGATTGCTGTGGCCAAAACTTCCAAAACTATGTTGAATCGTAGTGGTGAGAGTGGGCACCCTTGTCTTGTTCCTGATTTCAGGGGAAATGCTTTCAATTTTTCACCATTGAGGATAATGTTGCTGTGGGTTTGTCATATTTATTTGTCATACTTATTATGTTGAGGTATGTTCCTTCTATTCCTGCTTTCTGGAGAGTTTTTATCATAAATGGATATTGAATTTTGTCAAAGAGATCATACATTATGACCAAGTGGGCTTTATCCCAGGAATACAAGGATTCTTTAATATCCACAAATCAATCAATGTAATACACCACATTAACAAATGGAAAGATAAAAACCATATGATTATCTCAATAGATGCAGAAAAAAACTTTGACAAAATCCATCCGTGAGTTCTCATGTACTGCAGGTTGTCTTCAAAGTCCAAGACAAAAGGGATGTTGCAATTAATATGCTTTTATATATCTACATCTATATCTATAATTATGTATTGTATTTTTAAGTAGTTCAGTCATGTCTGACTCTTTGTGACCCAATGGACTGCAGAACACCAGGCTTCCCTGTCCTTCGCTATCTCTCAGAGCTTGCTCAAACTCATGTCCATTGAGTCAGTGATGCCATACAACTATCATCCTCTGTCATCCCCTCCTCCTCCTCCAATCTTTCCTAGCATCAGGGTCTTTTACAATGAGTCGGTTCCTTGCATCAGGTGGCCAAAGGATTGGACCTTCAGCTTCAGCATCAATCCTTCCAATGAATATTCAGAACTGATTTCCTTCAGGATTGACTGGTTAGACCTCCTTGTAGTCCAAGGTACTCTCAAGAGTTTTCTCCAACACCACACTTCAAAAGCATCAATCCTTCAGCACTCAGCCTTCTTTATGGTTCAACTCTCAAATCCACACATGACTACTGGAAAAATCATAGCTTTGACTATATGGGCCTTTGTTGGCAAAGTAATGTGTCTGTTATGACTATAACTCTGAGCTCTGTAGGGTCAGGAAACGTGAATGCATTGTACATTACACAGTACATAGCACATAGTGGTTGCATATTAAATATTGATTGACTGAAGAAGAAGAATTAATTCATAAAATCAACAGATATAGAGCTTCTACCCTTTGGATGCTGTTAGGTAATTGTGGATCTATTTTTTCTCGTAGTTCATTTCTTATTACCATAAAAATACTTCTGTTTATGTATGTCATAATTTCCCTTTCTGTTTGAATAGATTTTCTTCATATGGTAATATTTTCAGACTTGCAATTAAATTAAATGGTCTCCCTCTTATTGACATAGACAGAGCCATCTTAATCACCTGAGTGAGTCTATAGTAAGGTACATCGACTTGTTCTCTTGTAAACTTGGAAGTCCCTCTTATCAGTGATTCTTCTAGGTTTCAGCCAATGTTAATATTCCCCTGTATTATCTCTTTCTTGCTTTCATTTCTAGACTTTTTAATCTTCGGATTTTAGCCTCAAATATTTACTTGCTGTGGCTAAAGATATGGATCCTATTAAGCTAAGGATGGTAGTGAGCAAGGAGGGAGCAGTGGTCCAGACTGAAAGAAAGTCATAGTTACCTTAGTTCTCTTTGAGTCCCAATACTTTAACTTTCCATCCTAATTTCTAGGGTTCAAAGGAAATGACCTTTGTATAACAGGTAGTCTCCATGCACTAGGTTTTGCCCATGAGTACAACTGGATGGTGTCAAACTATCTATTTCTATTTATCTTTACCATTGCCATGACTTGTGCTGCTTCTTTGTATATTTTTGCTTTCAAATCTAAAAACCTAGTTTAGGGATAAATACTCTTGTCATTGTGAGCCCTAGCCTAAGACAAGAAAAGTACCTTGTCTGTTTTTCTAGTTTCTGTTTTCAAGGGCTGACTTATTTTGATCAAGAACAGTTTTAAGTTCCTGGATTCACAACCCTTAAGAAAATTTTTAGAAAGTGTTATCCTCAATTGTAAAAAATTGGTATTTAAAAGACTCTGCTCCTGGGACAGTAGAAAGAAGAATGACTACACCCTTGGAGAAATGAGCTGTTTGACCTTGGAATGCTGACTGTGAAGAAAGGTCAATGGAAGCCTGTAATTTTACCAAAAAGTAATAACAGAAAGTGGGAAGTTTCATTCTTGGAATATAAAGAATATTCTCCTCTTCAAGAAACACATGCTCAATCATAGGAAAGGAGTTGCAGACAAGGAAGGAGATTCTGACGTTTAGCTCAGTTTGATGACTTAAAGATTGATAGGCACTTTTCTCAGAGCACTTTAAAGTTTAAAGAAATGTGAATTTTAGAAGAGATAACAGTTATCTTCAATCATAAGACAGATGTAACAATTTTCTGAATCTATACTAGAAAACATTACCCTGTAATACATGATAGACAATTTCAGAGGCGATGAATTGAGAAGGGCTTGGCTTTTTACTACAACTTTAACTTTGCTCTTTAGGTAGAGAAATCACACTAAGTATAAAAATGGAAAGCCACAGGCTCAAAGAACGAATTTTTTTTTCACTTCCCTATGAGATGTCTTCAATCCACACATTGGTTATGTTGCTTTGAACTAGTTACTTGATAACAGCAAATAGGTAAAGCCTGAAACAAAGATGATGACACAGCCCTTTAAAAAATATTTTAAATTATAAAAATTAGCTCAAAATGGATCATGGACTTAAATGAAAAATATAAAACTATGCAACTCTAAAAAAAATAAGAGAAAAACTTCAGGCTTGCAGCTAAGTAAATCTTAGATTTGACACTGAAAGCATGATACACTCACACACACATGTACACACCAAACTGAATCAAAATTAAAAACCTTTCCTCTGTAAAAGACCCTGTTAAAAATATGAAATGATAAGTTACAGAACTGGAGGTGAAAGTCAAAGTTGCTCAGTCGTGTCCAACTCTTTGCGACCTCTTGGACTATACAGTCCATGGAATTCTCCAGGCCAGAATGCTGGAATGGGTAGCCTTTCCCTTCTCCAGTGGATCTTCCCAACCCAGGGATCGAACGTAGGTCTCCTGCATTGCAGGTGGATTCTTTACCAACTGAGCTATGAGGGAAGAAAATGGGCAAAGGTTTTGAACGGGTGTTTCACCAAAGAGGGGATATACAGATTGCAAATTAGCACCTGAAAAGATATTCAACAATATTAGCCATCAGGGAAGTGCAAATTAAAGCCACAATGAAGTATCACTACACAAATCTCAGTGGGGCTAAAATAAAAAATAGTGATAACACTAAATTCTGGCAAACATGTGGGAAAAACTCAATCACTCACAAATTGCTGTTGAAGGTCTAAAATGATACAGGCATTCTGGAAAATAGCTTGGCAGTTTCTCATAAAACTAAACATGCAATCTCACATTTGGACACTTATTCTAAATAAATAAAACATTTTATTCACATAAAAACTTGTACCTGAATATTCATAATAGTTGTATTCACAGCAGCCGAAATATGGAAACAACTGTGTCCCTCAGTGGGTTACTGGTTAAGCAAACTGTGAAACATCTACACCATGGAATACTCTTCAGAATTAAAAAAGACCAACAAGTTGGATACATACAGTAACTTGGATAGATCTCATGATTTTACTACTTATGCTAAGTGAAAAAAATCTCATTGGCTACTTCTATATAATTCCGTTTCTAGGACATTGTTGTTGTTTAGTTGATAAGTCAGGCCTGATTCCTTGCAATCCCATGGACTCCCACCAGGCTCCTCTCTCCATGAGATTTCCCAGACAAGAATACTGGAGTGGGTTGCCATTTCTTTCTCCAGAGACTCTTCCTGACCCAAGGATTAAACCTGTATTCCTGCAGGCAGATTCTTTTACCATTGAGCCACCAGGGAAGCCCCTCTATGACATTCCTAAACAACAAAATTGTACAGATGAAGAACAGATGAGTGATTGTCTGGGGTTAATGATTACAGAAGGGGGTCAGTGTGGCTACAAAGGTGTGCATGGCCTAGGGAAACCTTGTTATGATGAAACAGTTGTGCATCTTGATTGTGGTGATGAACCTATACATGTGATATACATGAATACATGAATCTGTATGTGTGTAAAATTGAATAGAACTACACACACACACACACACACACACACATCTGCATGCAAAACTGAGGAAATCTAAAAATTGAAACGTGTAGACTTTACTAATGTCAATTTCCTGGTTTAGATACCATGGAGGAGACCAGGTAAAGAGTACACAGAGCCCCCTTGTACATTTTCGGAAACTTCCATGACTCTATAGTGGTTTAAAAATAAAAGTATTTAAAAAATGACATGCAATTTTCATAAAGTTCGCAACTGTAAATCATCTCTTGAGCTTCGTTACACATCACTCATCCAGCTCCTGGATTCATTTAGCGTCTTTTCTACAAAGAGCTCCTGCATTTATCTTGCAGTTATCTTTCTCATGTTCTTTCTGAGATACACATTCAGAAACAAAGAAAAGCTGCTGTCTAAATATGATTGTAAAAGAGCTTGCTAAGTGTGGTTAAAATGAATTATATCAAAGGATGCTAAAATGGATATAAGTTAGTTCAATGACTTTTAAATCACTGAGAAATTACCAAATTTTCAAATAAAACTTCCAAGAACAAGAAACTCCAAACACTGTTAGTGTAAGAACTTCTGTGCTGCTTATTCTTTCTTGTCACTGAGTGGGTAAAGGATAAAGTGACATCAAAACAGTGCAGCTGAGAGCTGATGCTCTTTTTCTGCATTGAAGCTAATGGGGTTGGGGCAGAGTGTGCTGTTCAGACGAGTCTTAAGAGAGCTCCTATAAATGGTGGTCAACTCCACAACATAGACACATGTTCAATGACAAAATCCAATAGGGTGTCATAGAACCAAGCAAATTAAACAATACTAGTTTTGCTATACTTATCTTCTCTACCCACTCTGCCCTGTGACTTTCTGACCTGTCTGATGTCTATATAGGAAAGCTCTTCTTTCCCTCTGCCATGATCGCCCGTTCTGTCCTCCGAAGATCTATCAAGTTCTTGACCCTGAGTTTTAGTTATGCTTGGTCCCTGAAGCCAGGCATAAAATTATTTGAAGAAATGGATTTCTTAACTTATATTCCCAATTCTCTGTCAAAGAGGTTTCCAGACAGATGCACAACTATTCTATCCCTCTGCTTCTCTCAGCACTCTGGTCTCTTTGAGGTCTCCCCTGCTAAGACTCTTGGGTACCGTAGAGGGAAACAGTCCATTACACCAATGCCACTGCTGCTAAGTCCCTTCAGTTATGTCTGACTCTGTGCAACCCCATGGACTGTAGCCTGCCAAGTTGTACTCTCCAGGCAAGAGTACTGGAGTGGACTGCCATGTCCTCCTCTAGGGTACCTTTCTGACCCAGGGATTGAAATCACATCTCTTACATCTCTTGCACTGGCAGATGGGTTCTTTACCAGTACTGCCAGTTAAGAAGCCCCATTACACTGACGCTTAGGCTCATCTCCTATAACCCTTGGTAGCAGTTTACCTTTAAAGTACATTCAAGGAACAATGACATGATTAAAATTGCAGGCAGAGAAGGCTTTTCTGATTACTTTAGATCTCCTATGTACTGTGCCCACCAACATAAAAGATGCCCTTCCCTCAATATTTGTCTTTGTAGGTGGCATAGTTGTCCAGTGAGATGTTTGTGTTTGTGACCACCACGGGCAGTGATTCCTTTCCTTTCATTTTCCCAGTGTCTTAAAAGTCAAAAGCATGAAGCTACTAGAGGATTTGTTCGTGATTGGCTGAACCCTAAAGGCTCTCTTGTGCATTAGAGAAGAACTAAGACACAGGAGCAGCTCCTCAAGGGAGAAGATTTGGAATCATTAAAATTGCATCAAGAGTGAGGTGGCAGGATGGAGAACATGCTGGAATGTGCATTCATAGTCTTGTGGGTTCAGCTTGGATGTAAGTTGCTGGTTAAGAGGTGAAAACTTATGGGCACATTTTTCCAAAGATGGGGAGGAGAGAGAGAGGAGTCTAGATACTGCTCATCCCAGGCTTTGTGTTGGGATTTTAAGCACTGCTGAACTGAAAGCTTTGCGTTGTTTCTGACTTTGTTCTCCTGAACAGGGCTGCGTGGAGAAGACCGAGTGGAGCAGAGTCCTCAGACCCTGAGAACCCAGGAGGGGGCAGGCTCAGCCTCAACTGCAGCCACACCGCCAGCAGCTTCAGAGGGCTACAGTGGTATAGACAAGACCCGGGGAAGGGCCCTGAACTCCTTCCTTCTCTACTCAGCTGGGGATGAAAAGCAGAAAGAAAGACTGAGAGCCACCTTGTTAAAGAAGGGAAGTTCTCTGCACATCGAAGCCCCCAAACCCGAAGACTCAGCCACTTACCTCTGCACTGTGCAGACACAGTGCTCCCCAGGCACCTGCAGGCTGTACCCAAACCCTGAGGCTGCGGCTCTAGAATAAGGGTGTCTGCTGTTTCCCTTCCTCCTGAGCACCCAGAGCCTCTTCCCAAATGGTCCTATGGAGAATGAACTCTTGTGATGCAGCCAGACAGCAGAGATTACTGGGCATTCTGTCCGGGATCCTAGACAGTCCCCGCGCCCCGGGTGTCCATGGATCAGTCTGCTCTTTTAAACAGCCCAGAGCTTCCCCCGTGTAGATTCGAAAGGGATAGTGGTGGTATTGGAGTCTTGGTTTCCAGTGTTGGGCCCCTTGAAAAGATGCCACAGGAATGTACCTTCTTCCCTGAAATAAATTTTTTGGCATTCTCTTATAATAATCTGGCCACAAGTCTGTAAGAGAATCTTTCCCATTTTAATATATTCTCAAAGGTCATATCTCCACCAGCGCTATTACTACATTTTTCTTCTCCTTAATAATCAAGTTAGTTGACTGTCTAGACTTACTGTCTCCATTTCCTCAAGTCCCAGTCCTCCTCTCCTTGAACCTGACTTCTGTGAGCATTACTCTGAGAGAAGCTCTCACTTAAACCAGTGGCTTTGGTGGTGATAAAGCCAATGATTATTTTTCAACCTCGTCTCATCTGAGATTCTCACATTCTCATCCTTTTTAAAAATAAAATTTTTTTTAATCAAAATAATACTCTCATTTATTTACAAAATCAAATAGCACTCTCTTTTTCTTCCCACTCTTCCACATGGTCTATTTTTGCCTCCCCAGAGGAACCACTTTTTATTCTCAGGTGATGACACTGACGTTTATCTCAATATTCAAAATGCTTCTTGGCTTTCTCTTCTCTCTCTCTCTCTGTAACTGAGGTACAACACATATAATAAAGTGTACAAAACGGAAGCTTAGAACTCAATGAAATTTTACACTTGTTAATATCTACATGCATAGTGTATATTATCTCTGGTTTTCTTCACTCAATATCTTTGCAATTCACTGGTGTCATTTTGTGTATGTCTTGTTTGTTCTTTTTTTAATTGATGCATAGAGTTCCTCTACAAGAATATTTAACAATTTAATTATCCATCTTCCAAGAAGTAGATATTTGGGTTGTTTGGATTGATTACAGTTTTGTGCTATTGTGAAAAAAGCTGTGTGTGAGGGGAAAAAAACAGATTTTTTTCCTTCTTGTGTAGGGAAAAACCCAGTTCTGCCCTATTATGTCCTTCTTTCCTGTGAGTCTCCTTTATTACTCACACAAAACATTTCTGGTCAACAAATGTGTTTTTTCCCATATCAAGCAATTCTCTGCAATCCCACCTGATTATCCTATCATTCTAGTCAGTTCTGACAATTTCTACATGAAAAAAGCATGCCAGTCACAAGCCCAAGTGATCAACTGTGCTTCTGAACAAAAGACTGTAGATAGAAGATTCCCAAAGCAAGATAAAACAAAACAAAACTCTGGCCTCAATTAATTTGCTAGAGTGACTCATGGAAGTAGGAGAAATATTTCACTTACTTTTACCTGTTTATTATAAAAGGCTATGATAAAGGATGCAGATGAATATCCAGATGGAAGAGACGTGTAGGGTCAGGTTTGTGAGAGGAACTGTAGAGTTTCCATGTCTTCTCCAGGGACCTCTCGCCTAGCACCTCTGTGTGTTCACTGATGGAAAGCTCTTCAGTAGGTCTGGGGTCTGGGCAGTGGTCCTACGAGATAGATGACTCCCCAGCCCACTTGTCGTTCTGCATTTTCATTTTAACTGCACCCCACAAATGATGCAGCAAGTCCTACTTAACTGGCTAAGATCACCTATAAAATGTTGAATAGAATTCTTCTTATTCCAAACTCAGAGGTAAAGCATTCAATATTTCACTGTGCCTATTAATTATAGTGTTTTTAATAAATATTCTTTATTTATTTAAATTGATTTTTAAATGTGAAACCAACTTTAATATCTAGAGTTAAGTGCTTTTAGGAATGTTGTTTTGTCCTTTTTACATAATGAAACATTGATTTGCTATTATTTTATTGAGCACTTCCCCCCATTTTCCTGAATGATACTAGTATTCAATTTTTTCTTTTCTATGTTAATGTCAGATTTTGGTATCAAGATTGTAATGGTTCATTAGGTAACTTTCAATTTATGGCTTCTTTTCTACCTATAGAAGAATTTGTGTAGGGTTTTTAATGATTTAGAAACAATTTTCAGAAAGTTCACTATAGTGAGGCCATGTAGCATAGCCTTATGGGAGAAACTTGATAATCCTTAAGTTATGGATTCAGTCAGTTTAACAGATAAAGGGTTCTTTATATATTTATTTTTCTTTTATGATGGTTGATAAATTGTGTTTTTTATCTGCTCATGTTTTATTATTTGCTACCTTTACTTTTTTTTATTTTAACTTGCTACTTTTTCTAGTTCTTTGATTTGAAACTTTCCCTATTAACTCTCAACATTTCTTCTTTCCTGACAAATAAAATTTAAATTCATAAATTTGTCTCTAACTACAAATATTCCTTGACTTACAATGGTGTTATGTGCCAAAAAACTTATCATAAGCTGATAATATCTTTAGTCAAAAGTTCATTTAATACACCTGAACTCTGAACATCATAGCTCAGCCTAGCCTACCTTAAACATGCTCAGAATGTTTATATTAGTCAACAGTTGGGCAAAATTATCTAATACAAAGCCTATCTTGTAATTTGATGCTGACTACCACATATAATTTATTTGGCACTGCACTGAAAATGAAAAACTGAGTGGTTGTCTAGGTTCAGAATGGTTGTGTGTTGGTTGTTTGCCTTTGCAATCGAGTAAATGACTGGGAGCTGCAACTTGCTGCTGATGTTCAGCATTAAAAGACAGCATCAGGCTAGCCCATGAACAAAATTCAAAATTAGAAGTGCAGTTTTTACTGAATCCATATTATTTTTGTACCATCGTAAAGTTGGAAAACCATAAGTCAGGGACTTTCTGTACTGCCTTTGCTGCTTCTTACATGTTTTTATATGTCATATATTCATTATTATTCAGCTAAAATATTTCCATTTGAAGCAGGGATTTAATATCCTATGGTGATATTGTCAGGGACCTAAGAATGGCCAAATCCTGCCCTGCTCACCACAGGGAAGATTCCTGAAGATGTTGTATATATTAGCTTAATACAAATAGAAAGTGAAGAAGGACTTTTAGCTGACCCCTGGACCTAACTTCCTCCAGGACCTAATATCATTGGTCCTCTGATTACCTCTAGGAAAGGTGGGTTCGAGGTTCATGCCTAAGTAGAGTTTCTTACTTCCTTCTGAATCCAGAATAGCAAGCTCAGAATTCCTATAAGGATGAGGTGGAAAGAGAGGACACACCTCAAATTGGCCAAGAGTTGATTTACTTTTCAGGCATCTGGGCTGAAATAGAAAGAAGAGGCAGCCCATCCCAGGTCACTAAATTAGCCCTCTATAGAAATGCATTTATCACAGGTAGGCAAAGACTTCAAAATGCAGGAGCTATAAGCAGAATAAGTGGACTCTGGAGTCCTGTGTTTAAGTTAGACTGAGAACTCATCTCCTGGGCTTCTCTGGGGGCTCAGATGGTAAAGAATCTGCCTGCAGTGCAGGAGACATGGGTTCAACCCCTGGGCCAAGAAGATCTCTGGAGAAGGGATTGGCTACTCACTCTAGTATGCTTGCTTAGAGAATTCCACGGACAGAGGAACCCGGCAGGATACTGGCCATGGGGTTGCAAAGAGTTGGACATGAGTGAGCGACTAGCAGTTCACTTGTTTTTTTCAATCTCCTACTCATAAATGGACTCTGGATGACAGAATCAGCCCTCCTCACTCCTCCTTTGGGGTAAAGGAAAAGGGGGGCGTTTACAAAGAAGGGAAGAAGTGGAAGTTTCCTGATTCAAGGAGAGAGACACTTGGATGGATTCTTATCCATACCTCCTGGTTTTGTTCAATTTTAATCTTTTGGGTTTTTAGCTTTGTAGTCTGCCCAATATTTTCAGTGGAATAGATCCGACTATTATCATGAGATTCTTGTTTCTACCTGCTGTCTTTTTGTCATTCTCATCTTCAACACCAGAGTCTTTATTATCATTTATTGAACGACTACCATATGCCGGGTCCATTGCTCAGCACTTTAGATACTCCTTCTGTAAGCTAAAACCCACAAAGTAATATTAATCTATCCTCAGGAAAGGCAACTGAGCCTTAAACATGTTTAAAGATGAAGGGATTTCTGAGATAAATGCTGCAGGCAACATAAAATGAGAATTAAAAAATAAAAACTCCAGAGTCAAACAGTTCAAAAATATTTCTGTTATACAGCAGAAAATAACATAACATTGTAAATCAGCTATACTCCAACAAGAGTTAATTTAAAATGTAAATAACCAGTTTGAATAAGTCCAAAAAATCTTTGCAACTCAGAAATAAGTCTACTTACTCTTTTGACACCTGTATAAAATAATACAGATATATCATAACATATTGAATATTTGTATTGAAGGATATTTAAATATCCTTGCTGCATACAATATGCAATTTTATAATGTATTTATAAGGCTATTTCTTAAAAAATTCTCAGACAAGTGGAATTTCTGGCCAATGATATGTGAATAGCACCTATGAATCTTATTTAGCTTATACTTCAGTTATAGGATGTGAAAGTGCCCATTTCCTGATGTATCACAAACATTGAATGTGAATATTATGATTCTTAACTCTTTTTGCAACCTGATGGCTGAGAAATGATAGAAAGGGATTTTCAAGAAAGTATGAATTAAAGAAAACAACTCTTAAGAACTGAAGTGGCAAGAGGAGGGAGCAGTTCCAGGAATGTGAAGAGGTTCAGCTGCAGCTGTGCGGTAAAACTTTTGATTTCTTCTTTTCTAACATAAGCATTTAGGCTTACAATTCTCTCTAGGTACATGTGTGTATTAGTTACTCAGTATTGTCTGAGTCTTTGCCACCCCATGGACTGTAGTCCACCAGGCTCCTCTGTCCATGGAATTTTCCAGGCAAGAATACTGGAGCGGGTTGTCATTCCCATCTCCAGGGGATCTTCCCCATCCAGGGATCGAACTTGGGTCTCCTGCATTGCAGGCAGATTCTTTACTGTCTGAGCCATCAGAGAAGCCCCACTAGGTGCATACTTAGCCACATTCTGCAAATCTGATGTGGTAAAAATTGTTTTCCTTAGGAGGAGGGAAAGAGACAATCATTTCTCTGGCAACGTTGGGCTTGATCCTGAGATGATGGTGTTTCCATGACAACCTCGCACTCCTGGCAGATGGGCTTCTGGCGGTCCTCCTCTGTGCCTCTGTGACTTGCTCTGATTGGCTGGGCTGACTGTGTTTCCTGTAGAAAGTTTTGAACACAAGAGGCAGCAAAGCAGGTCTTTTATCCTGCGAGTCCTGAACACTTTACAGACACAAGAATTCAGTTCTCCAATGAGTCTAAGTGACAGAAGGAATGGACAAATCCTTGAGCTTGCTCATCCTTTGGGTACAACTAAACTGTGACTTAGAGGGATTTGGAAATGGGCAAAGAATGGGTGACTCCCGGATATTCCTCCCCAGGGAAGACAGAAAGTCAGGGAGTTGTACCTGCATGGTTTCTGGGAGTTCCTGTGGAGAGCGAAAATGTAAACTTAAGTTAGTTTCCAAGAATAATCAGCCGCTGACCAGCCTGTCTCTGTTTTCTGTTTCTGAACAGGGGTGAGCAGTAAGCAGGATGTGAGTCAGAGTCCTGAAGCTCTGAGCGTGAGAGAGGGAGACAGCATGGATCTCAAGTGCAGTTACCCTGACAGCGCTCTGTACTTCCTGCAGTGGTTTAGGCAGGATCCCGGGAAAGGGCTCACATCCCTATTGTCAATTCAGGCGAATCAGAAAGAGCAAACAAGTGGGAGAATTACAGTCTCGTTGGATAAACCATCAGGACACAGTGCTTCACAGATTGCGACTTTTCAGCACAGTGACTCAGACACCTACCTCTGTGCTGTGAGCCCCAGCGCGCAGAGGGAGCCTGTTCCCAGGACTCAAACTGCAGATGGGGCTCCACCCACGTCCTGGCTTGGTGCTGAGGAAACTTCTTCCATTAAGGGGTCTTCTATATTGACTTTCCTTCCAGATAGAGGCAATTAGCAAAGGTAGGATGATTTGAGAGAATAGCACTGAATCATGTACATTACCATAGGTAAAATAGATGACCAGTGCAAGTTCCATGTATGAAGCAGGGCACCCAGAGCCCACGCTCTGGGACAACCCGGAGGGATAGGGTGGCAGGGGAGGTGGGAGGGGTGCTCAGGATGGTGGGGACACAGGTATACCTGTGGCCGACTCATGTTCCTGTAGGGCAAAAACCATCACAATATTGTAAAGTAATTATCCTCCAATTAAAATAAATTAATTTTAAAAAATCTTTCAAAATTATCTAAGATTATATTGTGAATTCTTTGATTGTCAGATTTTCATCAACTTCAATTTAAATAATAGTTTTACAACCCAAATGGGAAAAGAATTTGAAAACGAACAGATACATGTGTATGTATAACGGAATCACTTTGATGTACACCTGAAAATAACACAGCATTGTTAACCAACTCTTCTCTAATATAAAATAAAAAGTCAAAAAATAGCAGTTTTGTTGAGATTAAGCAACATTTCACACAATTCTGTCTTTTAAATGAACACCTAAGTGTGTATCTAGTATATTCACAACATGGCACAATCACTTCCTCTATCTAGATTTGAAATCTTGTCATCACCCGGAAAGGAAACCACATGCCCATGACACAGTCACTCCCCATGCTCCCCACGCACACATCCCTGGGAGCCACCCACCTGCTTTCTGATCACGGGCTTGTTTATTCTACGCATTTTATGCAAATGGAATCTTACAATACATGGCATTTTGGCACTGTTTACTTTACTCAGCATAATACTTCGGTAGTTCATTCAACTCAGGATCAACTGCTAATGTTAGTTAGTTAGTGAAATGCTCTCAGCCAAGTCCAACTCTTTGCGACCCCATGGATTATACAGTCCATGGAATTCTCCAGGCCAGAATACTGGAGTGGGTAGCCTTTCAATTCTCCAGGGGATCTTTCCAACCCAGGGATCAAACCCAGGTCTCCCACATTGCAGGCGGATTCTTTACCAGCTGAGCCACAAGGGAAGCCCAAGAATACTGGGGAGCATATTCCTTCTCCAGTGGATCTTCCCTACCCAGTAATCGAACCAGGCTCTCCTGCATTGCAGGCAGATTCTTTACCAACTGAGCTATGACAGAAGCCTGGGACCAACTGGAGAAAGGCAAATGTTCATCCTTAGCCAATCACATAGGATGCCCTACTGCTAATTAGCCTGCTGACATTGTCCCTGTTCTTTCCACTCCCCTCCACCCATCTGTTTTGCTAGAACTTTGTCAGTTTTACTGATCCTCTTAAAGAACCAACTCTTTGTTTCATTGATTTTCTCTATTGTTTATCTCTTTTAAATTTCATTGATTTCTCCTTTTATCTTTATTATTTTCTTATGCTTGCTTTGGATTAATTTATCTTTTCCCTGTCCAGGTTCTTCAGATAGAAGTTTAGATAATCTGAGATTTTATTCTTTTTTAATATTTGCACGTGGTGCTAAAATTTCACTCTCAATACTTCTTTGGCTGTGTCCCCCCAATTTTGGTATGCTGTATTTTCATTTTTATTCAACTCGTGGTAAATTCAATGATTTCCCTTGAGACATTCTCTATGACCCATAGATAATTAAAAAGTGTGTTGTTTGGTTGCCAAATGTTTGGGAATTTTCCTGTATCTTTCTGTTATTTATTTATGCTATTATTTCATTGTGGTTGGAGAACATACTCTTTATATTTCAGTTCTTTTACATTAGATTTGTTGAGTTTTTTTAGGTCCCAAGATTTGGACTTACCTGGTATATATTCCACGGACACTTGACAAGAAGGATATTCTCCTCTGACTGGGTGGAGTGTTGTATAGCTGATAATTAAATCCTACTGGTTAATGGTGTTATTGAGTTCTATATATCTGCTGATTTTCTGACAAGTTATCCTATCAGTTGCTGAGAGAGGAATATTGAAGTATTTAACTATATTTCTAGATTTGTCTCTTTTCTTTTTAGTTTTAATTTTTGTTCCATTTATTTTTCAGCTCTGTTGGTACATATACATTTAGGATTACTATGCCTTCTCAGTAAATTATCCTCTTCATCAGTACATAATATTTCTCTGTCTCTCGTAATTTTCTTTGTTCAGGAGTCTGTCTACTTTATCTGATGTTAATATAGCCATTATACTTTCCTTTGATTCATGTTTGCATAATACATCTTTTCCTATCCTTTTACTTTCAAGATGACCATGTCTTATTTGAAATGAATTTCTCTCAGACAGTCATAGTTGGGTAGTGTTTCTTAACCCACTTTTTGTCTGAACTGTTTTGTCACTGGTGTGTTCAGGTCTACTTCTGTGTCTTAGTTTCTGTGTGTAGATCACTTGTTTTTAATGTCTTGATATTTTAGGGCTCAGACTTCCATTTTATTTGATTTTTTTTTTTTTTGCACTTCTTTTCTTGTCCCCTATGTTTTTACTTCTAACCTCCTGTGAATTATTCAACATTTTATAGGATTACACTTTAATTTATCTGCAGCATTTAGTGTGTGTGTGTGTGTGTGTGTGTGTGTGTGTGTGTCTGTTAGTTGCTCAGTTGTGTCTGACTCTTTGTGACCTCATGGACTGTAGCCTACCGGAATTCTCTAAACAAGAATACTGGAGTGCATAGCCATTCTCTTCTCCAGGGCATCGTGTCGACCCAGGGACTGAACCCGGGTCTCCCGCATTGTAGGAAGATTCTTTTACGGTTTGAGTCACAAGAGAAGCTCCTATAGCATGTCAGTCAGTTCAGTTCAGTCGCTCAGTCGTATCCAACTCTTTGAGACCCCATGAATCGCAGCACGCCAGGTCTCCCTGTCCATCACCAACTCCCGGAGTCTACTCAAACTCATGTCCATTGAGTCGGTGATGCCATCCAGCCATCTCATCCTCTGTTGTCCCCTTCTCCTCCTGCCCCCAATCCCTCCCAGCATCAGGGTCTTTTCCAATGAGTCAGCTCTTAGCATCAGGTGGCCAAAGAATTGGAGTTTCAGCTTCAGCATCAGTCCCTCCAAAGAACACCCAGGACTGATCTCTTTTAGGATGGATCTCCTTGCAGTCCAAGACACTCTCAAGAGTCTTCTCCAACACCACAGTTCAAAAGCATCAATTCTTTGCTGCTCAGCTTTCTTCACAGTCCAACTCTCACATCCATACATGACCACTGGAAAAACCATAGCCTTGACTAGATGGACCTTTGTTGGCAAAGTAATGTCTCTGCTATTTAATATATCTAGGTTGGTCATAAGTTTCCTTCCAAGGAGTAAGCATCTTTTAATTTCATGGCTACCTATAGCATTTAGATGTGTCTTATTGTATAGCTGCTTTTATATAGTTGCTACAGTTATTGCATTTACATAACACAGTCTATTGGTAATATTACTTTACCTATTTGAATGTAATGTATAAGTATTGCCTCCCTTTACATTTATTTATTCTCCCCGTTCATAAAATAATTTTCTTTAGTATTTCCTCCATGTGTGTCTAGAGCCTCATTAGACAGTGTTATAATTTTTCCCAGATATATAATTATATTATATATATATGTTATTATATAACACATTTAATATGCTATAAAATATTTCCATCAAATATAATTTAGGCAATTCAAGAGGAAAAGTCTATTGCATTTATCCATATTTTTCCTTATTGTATTCTTTATTCCTTCTTGTTGTTTCAAGACTCCTTCCTTTATAATTTTATTTCTGTTTATAGAGCTTCCTTATAGGTCTTCTGGTGACCACTTTTCTTAGTTTTCCTTCAACTGAGAATGTCTGAATGTCACCTTTATTAGTGAAGGCTTCTGGATTAATGGCTCTTCTCTTTCTGCAGTTGAAATATATTGGATTATTTCCTTCTGGCTCGGTTAAATCTGGAAACTAAAAAAATTGTAACATTGTGATTTTATGTTTCATTCTAAAAATTATTTTGTAACCAGCACTTAAAAGTTGAAGGATAGCTGATTGACAATGTTATGCTAATTTCTTCTGTAGAGCAAAGTGACTCAGTTATACATATATAGACTTTATTTTTTATTTTCTTTTCCATTATTGCTTACCCCTGGATATTGAATATAGTTCCCTGTGCTATACAGTAACACAGGAAATTTTTAACTCACAATTCTGTTTTTTTAAAAAAGCCAAATAGTTCAAGGCTGACAACATATAAATCCTCTTCTGTACATAATCATAATTCTTTGAAATTCAACCACAGAAGGGCAGTAAAAAGGTGGGGCATGTTAATGAAAAGTGAACTTCTCCCTAGTTCTCTATTTGGCCTCTGGAGGGCACTGCTGCCTAAATTGGAAATTGCTTTTCTGTGAAGGATCAGAAGAACCTCACAAAACCCTAGGGTTTAAAGAGATGTTCTGACCATTTTTTACACAGTGAGATGTAAAGCATCTCAGACACCAGAGATTGGCATTTTGTTAAGACAGCTTCTCTTCCTAACAACCTCCCTACAATCTCCATCAGAAGAAATATATATCCTTTGTCATTCTTAACTTCAGAGAAACCTGGGTTCAAGTCAGCCAGTCTTCAAACTTATTTGTGGGGAACCCATTAGAAAGGAGCTCACTGCCTCTTCACTGCTCCACTATGACCTTGGTGTTCACCTTGATGCTTGAGATGTTCCTGTCTCTGAGAGAGTATTACTCCATTTTACTGCTTTGTCCACACATGGAACATTGCTCCATGTTGAATAGAGACTTTTTGCTTTAGCTGAGTTCACTGATTCAGCACTGATGTTTCAGCAGGAGCTGGAGCCCAGTCATGACCCAGCCTGATGACCACATCACTGTCTCTGAAGGAGCCCGTCTGGAGCTGAAGTGCAGCTACTCATCTTCTGTTTCACCATAGCTCTTCTGGTACGTGCAGTACCCGGACCAAGGACTCCAATTTCTCCTGAAGTACATGTCTGGAGACAATCTTGTTTCAGGCATCAGAGGTTTTGAGGCTGAATTTAGGAAGAGTGAGAAGTCCTTCCACCTGAGGAAAACACCAGCTCATTGGAAAGACTCGGCCAAGTCCTTCTGTGCTCTGAGTGACACAGTGCCTGGGGCTGCAGGAGGAGCTGAACCAAACCTCCTGGACACTGTAGCTCAGTCTTTATTATATTAGGAGGTTGGCATGTTCTGTGAAGGCAAATAACACAGAGAATAAATACAGAATCCTGGAAGTGTTTGATTCCCATGGTCATCTTAGATTTTTCTTTTCTTCATTTTTCATTTTTGCTTGTCTTTTCTATTCTTTTTGTTTATCATTTTGCAAAGGAAAGACTCCTGTTTTCTGAAATTTGGCATTTTTGTCCTCTAGAATCAGAATTCTAGGGAAAATGAGGCCATAGAATTTTCAACAAGCTGGAGAAAGCTACTTACTGCTGGGTCATTTGCAATAGTGATGGGCTGAGATATAATAGCTTGAGGTTGGCCATGTGAGTTGATATAACACAAGTCAGAGAATTTGCTTTACAATATTAATCTCATCTCTCAAGCAAACAAAAAACTCAGGACAATGCCTTATTTCTAACTGCATTATCTCCAGACTATTTTGCTAGTATCCTAAGAAACTTCTTTCCTTAAAGGATTTCAACTCTTTGACTAAAGCGTTTGGGACTGGTTGAGCTAATTACTGTTGGCACTTAAGGAAGTATACAGGTGACCTTTCCAAACACAATATAGTATGAAGCAAAAAAAGTTCTCCTTTATTCATCAGTCTCCATTAATAGGCTTCCCAGGTGGTACAGTGGTAAAGAATCTGCCTGCCAATGCAGGAGACACAAGGGCATCCTCCCTCATGAGCAGGAAGATGAGGAGTGCAGTGAAGAGGTGGTTAAGTCATCCATATGGGGCAGTTCTTCTGGGTCTGTGTTTATCTTCGGCCAGATATCTCTCTCCTTTCCGCACATCAGACCTGTTTTAGGACACTCCTGAAAGATGTATGTGCATCTTTTTGCCAAGATGGATTCCAGGGCAGAGCTTTGTGGGATGCTTGGCATCATGTTATGAGGCGGTGTCACCTCCTTTTTGAGCTCTAAGCAGTCTTTCTGTGCCTGCGCAGTTTTCCTTGACCTCTTGACCTCAGAAGTGGTCACTTTTTTACTCTAGTAGAGCTCAGCTCCTACCGTTAATTGTCTTGGTTACTGAGGCTAATTAGCATGACAGGTTAATGAATCTGAGAGAGGAGGAGTGGGGGCAAGGAGTTTATTCGGAGAGCTGGCTGACCAAGAAGATGGCAGGCTAATGTCTCAAAATAGCCATCTTGTCTGGGTCTGGATGCCAGGTTCTTTTACAGAACAGGGTGGGGGAAGGTGAGGAAACAAATTTAAAAGGCAAAATTAATCTTGTAAACATCTCCTAGAATGGCAAGCCTCAGGCAGGGGATGTATTAATTTCTTCCTTCCTACCATCCACAGGTGGACAGGTCATGAACAAAAGCCCTTTAGCAGTCAGGCCGAGGGGCTGATTCTCTGAGGCAGCCCATTATGTTTGATTATAAGAACAAAAGCAGTGAAAAGCAAGTCAAAGGAACAGTTCCAACAAGGTAGAATTGGTTCTTCCCTCAGTATTTGGAGCCTGTAGGGAAAACAAAGCTTGAATTTTACTCTGCTTGACAAATACCAGCTGTCTAGCTCAGGGGCCCATCTACCTCCTACCTCGGAAACTCATTCTGAGTTTTCATGTGCTCAGTCGCTCAGTCAGGTCTTACTCTTTGCCATCCCATGGACTATAGCCCACCATGCTCCCCTGGCCATGGGATTTTCCACACAAGAATACTGGAGCTGGTTGCCATTTCCTTCTTCAGGGGATCTTCCCGACCCAGAGATTGAATCCCCATCTCTTTTGTCCCCTGAATTGGCAAGTATATTCTTTACCGGTCCATCCCCTGGAAAACTCTTTCACATGGGGGTTAGTAATAATAGAGGAGAATAATTTTGTGTGAAGAAAAGTTAAATCATTATTGGCATATAAGAAGCATGCTTTTTGATGAATATCCCTTTCAATTAATAGCCCTGCCTTATTCCCTGATTCAAGAACTAGATATTTATGACCATAATGCAAAATATCTATATTTACATTGATTGTTATTATCTTTATCTATGCTGTTATCTTTATCCATAGCTCTCAGGAAAGTCCACTGGGTCAAACAGGGAGTCATAAACAAAAGGTAAGATGGAAAATTTTGAAGTATAGATACCAGCTTTTTCTGATTTTTTCCACTTTTATTGCCTAAGATTTATTTATTAATATATATCAGTAGAAAATAGGAACTTCCATTTCACAAGTTCAAGATTATGTATGAAACATTGAATGTCACCTTTTCCCTCCACTCTCACCCCTCTTTAACCTGCTCAGTTGAGACCAGAGGGTGGGGCTGCCAGTCACAGAGTGTCAGCTGAGCAGGGTTTGTTGGCTGAGCTGATTGGTTGCAGGAGCTGAAACATCCAGACAAGTCATGACACTCACCACCCAAGGTTTGCTATGTATCTTGTGAATGTTTTCTAGCAACAAGGCAAAGCATCATGAAAAGGCTAGTGGACACTGTACTGGGGCTTTTGTTTGCCCAGGTTTGCTGTGAGTTGGGGTTGCCCCACAGGGGAATCTGAAGGAATGAGCAGCTTCTCTTTTGTTGAAGGTGGAAGAGGAGTTGACAAGTCCTGCAGACTTTCTATCCTTATCATTTATGGGGTTGGGGGTGTACTTTATGGGTTTTGCAGGAGCTCTGTGACCCTCACCTGTGACTGTTTTTCTTTCCTCATCAGGTGTGAGAGGGATGGATGTGGCGCAGAGTCCCCCAGCCCTGAGTCTCCAGGAGGGAGCCAGCTCTACTCTGCGGTGTAATTTCTCCACCTTCCCAAACAGTGTGCAGTGGTATTTTCAGAACCCCGGGGGCCGCCTCATCCTCCTGTTTTCCGTTCCTTCAGGGACAAAGCAGGAAGGAAGATTAAATGCCACCACAGTCCCTGCAGAACGCCGCAGCTCACTGCACATTTCCTCTCCGCGGACCACAGACTCGGGCATTTACTTCTGCGCTGCGCAGCACGGTGCTCCCCAGGCACCTGCAGCCTCTACACGAACCCTCCCGGGGCTCAGCCCCTCCTCCAGCCTCAGTCACACCGTGGGCCCCACAGGGCATTCGCAGTGCCCATTGTCTCTTACCTACACTGCTACAGTTTTAATCACAGACACTCTCCGCCCTACAGATTACGAACTTCGGTCTTTATCTTCCTTTCTCAATCTATATATCTCCTTCGGCACTAGAGACTTCTAACTTGGAAGTAGCAGAATAGCTGATAAGAGGACAAAATAAAATAAATATTTAACCATAGTATGCTGAACTCAAAAGTGGTAAAAAGTGAGAAGAATTCAGAGAAAAAAAAAAATAACCTCAATGAAGTCGTTATCCTGATTAGTTAGCTCTCTCAAGAATGTTCAGATCTGCCTCACCAGAATGTGTCCCAAAGACACTTGCATCATCCCATCCTACGAGTGCAGCAAAGTGAGCAACAACAGTAAACCTTACTCAATGTTTAATATGAGCTTGATAACTTAGAAGAAAATTATTCTGGATGCAAGAGATCTTATATCCATTTCCATAGTCAAGGTCTTGGGAGAGTTGATTCCTTCTTGAGATCTAAGGAATCATCCATTTCCTTGCTTTTTTTAGCTTTTGAAGGCCAACTAAATTCTTTGGTTCCTGACTCCTTCTTAAATACTAGAACTTCTTGCTTCCCTCACCATAGCTCCTTCCTCTTTTGGAGTCAAATATGTTTCTGTCTCTGTCCTATAAGGTATAAAAAATATTAAACAGAAATTTCAGTCAAATAGAGTTGGGAGGGAGGGGAAACTCTCATGACGTGTGGACATAGTGGAGGGTAAAGGAAGATGAAAGATGCCTCTTACTTCCTGTCAAGGACGCAGCCAATGAAAAGCCGTGGGCTCTTGTTCACTGCAGCCCCTCGGCTTCCTTTTTCAATTTACATTGTCTTAAGTTCTTTTCAACAATGTCTTACAGTTTTCAGAGAACAGGTCTTTCACCTCATTGATTAAATTTATTTCTAGGTATTCTTGATTCTTTTTAATTCAACTAGAAATTGGATTGTTTTCTTAAATTCTCTTTCTATTAGTTATCATTAGTATATAGAAATGCACAGATTCTGTATATTAATCTTGTATCCTGCAACTTTATCTTGTAATCAACTTTGTTGATTGTTTATATTAGTTTTTTTGGCGGCATCTTTACAATTTTCTATATATAGCATCATGCTGTCTGTAATTAGAGACAGTTTACCTCTTTCTTTTCAACTTGGATGCCAATTATTTCTTTTTCCCATCTGATTACTGAGACTAGGACTTCCACTACTATGTTGAATAGAAATGGTGAGAGTTGCATCCTTGTCTTGTTACTGATCTTAGAGAAAAAGATTAAGTTTTTTACCATTTAGTATGATGTCAGCTGTAGATTTGTAACAAATGGTCTATTATTTCAAGGCATGCTCTCTTTATACCAAATATGTTGACAGTTTTTATCATGAATGTTAAATCTTGTCAAAATCTTTTTCTGCATTTATTGACATGGTCATGTAATTTTTATCCTTTATATTCTATTGACATGGTATATCACCTTGCTCGATTTGTGGATAGTGAACCATCATTGCACACCTGAAATAAATCTCTTGATCATGATGCATGATTCTTTCAAGTTTTGTTGAATTCAGTGTGCTACTATTTTGTTAAGAATTTTTGCATCTATATTCATCAGAAATATTGGCCTGAATTTTCTTTTTTGTAGAATCTTTGTCTGATTTTTGTATCAGGATATTGAACCTCAGAGAATGAGAGTGAGAACATTTCCTCATCTTTGATTTTTAGGAATAATTTGCAAAGGGTGGGTACTAATTTTTCTTTAAATATTCAGTTGAATTTCTTCTTGAAGCATATGGCCCTGGATTTCTGTTTCTCAGAAATTTTTTGATTACTGGTTCAACTTATTCACTGGTAATTGGTCTGTTCAAATTTTCTTTTTCTTTCATATTCCGTCTTGGAAGACTGTGTGTGTCCAGGAATGTATCGCTTTTACAGTCATATTTTTAGGCATTAGGACTTGAATAACTTTGGGAGTCCTTTTTCAGGCTACCACATTTATTACAGCAACTCTGGCTATCCGTTTTCCACCCCTCTGGCACTTGCTGTTGTCTGCTTGTTTATTTGCCTAGTGACTTGATTATTTCAGGTAAGCTAATTTTTCCCATAGTGTACAGCCTATGATGTTGTTCCTCAAAGGATATAGTCTTGGGTACATTTTCAGACATCCTAATGCAGTAGTGGGTTAGCAAGGCTCTTTAACAGTCTTTTTCTCTAATTTCTATGCTAGACTATTTGCTTCTGTTTGTATTCAGTCAGTTCAGTTCAGTCACTCAGTCATGTCCGACTCTTTGTGACCCCATGAATCGCAGCACGCCAGGCCTCTCTGTCCATCACCAACTCCCAGAGTTTACTCAAACTCATGTCCATAGAGTCATTGATGCCATCTAGCCATTTCATCCTCTGTCATCCCCTTCTCCTCCTGCCCCCAATCCCTCCCAGCATCAGGGTCTTTTCCAACGAGTCAACTCTTCATATGAGGTGGCCAAAGTGTTGGAGTTTCATCTTCAACACTAGTCCTTCCAATGAACACCCAGGACTGATCTCCTTTAGGATGGACTGGTTGGATCTTCTTGCAGTCCAAGAGACTCTCAAGAGTCTTCTCCAACACCACAGTTCAAAAGCATCAATTCTTTGGCACCTAAGCAATAGACTCCACTAATTGCTGGCTGATTTTTTTTCAACAAGGCTATGAAGCCGTTAATTGTTCTCAGGACTCATCTAATTAAATCAAGCCTGTTTGCAGAGACAGCCTTTGAAACTTTTCTTTGGGGTCTTCTGACCAGAGAGGACTTTTCCTAGCTCTCCCCTTTCCTGTACTTTCTGTTAAGATTTTAAGTTGTTGTCTATGAATTAACTTGTTGCTCTCATTGAGTTGCCAGCCTTCTCTTAATTGTTTACCATAAGCATCTCCATTGTTTCCAACAGCACCCTTAAACTTGGGTTTCCCAATGATGGTTTAAAATAAAGCCTTCTCAAAGGGAGACCTTTGTTTTTACAGCTGCTTCTCTCCATGGGCACAACACCTGAGCTACTGCTCTGGACCTGTAATAAGGGACAGTTGGCTGCTTGTTTCAGAGTGACATCCCTGTGTTATGAGAAGCGTGATGGAAGGGAGCAGTAGCCTCTTGTCTTCTTGACTTGCCTTTGCCAGCATGAAATCACCACTCTATGAGCTGGGATGAGAGCGAGAGGACCCAGTATCCTCAGCCTACCATGCCTGACATAGAACCTCTGTGCTGTAAGTGAGGTGAGAAGTGGCCATAGAGCTGTTAGCTTTTCTTGTTTGTAACACAGTTTCTGTAACACAGGCCTGGGGGAGGTAAGGAAGGACAGCAGTCAGCCCCTATGTAGGAGATACGATAGCCCTGCGCTGCGGACTGGAGGGAGGAAGAGCCTTGTGTCCTTGGTTGTGTCCACCTTGAGTAGAACTTCCATCATCTTGAGGTGGGGCCGGGGAGTGGGTCATGGTACAATTGCCACAGATTCTTTCTGCTGTCATGGAGATTTAGTAGATTTTATGAATAAATGTGTCTCTATTACCCTTTTTATATGCTGTATAACCTAAATACTATGTCCAGTGGTTTAGTTTCTTAAAAATAATTTTCATCTGTTTTAACTGTTTTTTTGGAGAGAGTATCCATAAATCAACTCACGAAGTCATTCTGGAAGGTACAGTCTGCTATTTACATTATCAGCACCAATAGAATAGGTTTAGACAGAATATAATCAAAAGTTGAGCTTTTCTTTGAGACTCATTGGCTTTCTCCATTGACAAAGAAAGTTGTCTTCTTGTCTTTAGTCTAAACCTGCCACAAAAATAATTCTACCATGGATCTCCATATTAACACAATCATGTTTTCTGAGAGTACTAATATTGAAAAACAGGAATATCATATCTTTTCTGAAACACTAGTTATATTTAGAGCTATTATCCATAGTATAAAGGTGTGAGGGGGGATAGGGATGGGGAATACATGTAAATCCATGGCTGATTCATATCAATGTTTGACAAAAACCACTACAATATTGTAAAGTAATTAGCCTCCAACTAATAAAAATAAATGGAAAAAAAAGAGAAATACTCCAAAGAGGTAAGAAAGATTAACAGTCATATCTTCCAAATTTTGACTCTTCAACAGAAAGCACCATTAGTGTTGGGTTTTTATAATATCTAATATTAGTGTATCAAAGATAGCATAATTATGAGAAGTAGTATAATTTTTCACTAATGAAAATAATGGACAAGTTGTTTAAATACTCTCTGCCTTGGGTCCTCTTCCTCAGACTTAGACCTTGAGAGGAAGATCCACCAGGTTCCTCTGACCGTGGGATTTTCCGGGCAAGAATACTGGACTGGGCTGCCATTTCCTCCTCCAGGGGATCTTCCTGACCCAAGGATCGAACTGGAGTCTCTTAGGTCTCCTGCCTTGGCAGGCGGCTTCTTTACCACTAGCACCGCTTGGGAAGTCCACTGACTAGGGAAAAGGCAAAGGCCAAACAAGAGGAAGGTTTCAGATGCTCCTGATGTTCTGTCTGCCTGGTTCTGTGGAGAGTGCTAGAGCACATATCAGACTATACTGTACCACTTAGACAAGAGAATTGGATAGTCCCAGAAATCAGTTATTATCTAAGCTCCTGGCTGCAAAACACAAAGAACTTGGGGACTGAGCACAGATGAGGTTTCTGAGAAAATTTGAGCAAGGTACCAACAATGCCTAATATAGCCACTGTAACATTTATTCCTTGGAACAGTCCTGCAGGTTTCACTGCTTTTGCTATTATTCAGGTCAAATTCTCCAATGTCCACATTTGTCTTTGAACTTTCTTTGCCTATCCAACCAACCCTCATCTCTTTCTAGCCACGTCTACACATTTCTTCACACTTCTCTGCTTCCTAAGTGATGTCTTCACACTTCTCTGCTCCCTAAGTGATGAAGAACATTTTCCACTCACAAACCCATGTTTCTCTCCTAACCCTGGATATTTTCCTCCCCAACCTTTCCTTCAGGCCTCTTACACTTTGACCCTTGATATTGCTTCTCTTATTCACTATATTTTCCAGAATCATCTTCACCATCCAGAGGTGGTGGATTGTTTTATTCTCTCTCTGATAAAATATCAGCAGAAATGGTCATGTGATCTTAAGGATATCAGAAGCTGAGGGACATCTGTGATACCAATGTGTGTGAAGGAAGAGACAGAGTATGTGAATGTCTTAAATCTGTACAGATTCATAATTTAAAACTCACTTTTTATACTTCAACCCTTATCAAAAGTATCCTGAGCAACCTGAATGTCAGCTTAGGATCCATGATCACCTTGGAACTATTCCATTTGCTTAATTTATATTTTAGGAAAAGTATAAGTTGAACTTGATTGGTTTTCTATCATTTTTTTAGGGTCATGTAAAATGTGGACACATCTGCAAGATTGTGTCAAAATTGAAGTTCCATCATGGCAAAAGGGCTATATATTCTCTCTGTTTGGATCTATGACTTGTCTTATAACGATATATATTATGCTTCTGTGTATCTTCAATAGACTTTATTAGTATTTATAATAAAAAAGAAATACCCCTCTGCACACTAATTTGTAACTTCATGGGAGTCTCTCTCTTTCCCATTGTAAAATAAAGTAATCTCCATTAACATATCATGCTCTCCTGATATATGAGTTTTCCTAGGAGGTGTTAAGAAAAGGAAGAGGTAGACAGTGGGAAAGAAATTCTAACCTGATCTTTACCCATGTGTAAGCAGAGTATTTGTGATTCCCAGTGAAATTAATTTACAGCAATTCTAGTCTCAATATGGGGAATACTTTCCTTGACAGAGATAGGTTTAAGTGAAAGCACTTGTAAGAAGATGAGGTCTGCTGAAAGCATTAGAGCAGATGTGAACTTAAAGTCAGAGTTCTAGCTGGTTGAGAAGACCAGAAGAGGAACTTGAGTTGTCACTGACCTTTGGTGCCAAGAACAATGGACAAGATTCTGGGAGCATCATTTTTACTTCTGTGGTTTCAATTAGATTGTGGGTTCTGGTGGACAAAAACTAAGATATCTCATTAATAGAGGGAATGAGAAATTTGGGGAATGGACAAATTCATGCAGATAGGAACTTTAAGAAGGAAATATTAATTTGTGGACCTAATGGCTTTTTATCTCTTTAAACAGGAGTGGGTGGACAAGAGAAGGAAAAAAGTGACCAACAGCAGGTGAAACTATCAACCTTTGATAGTCCAGGAAGGAGAGATTTCCATTCTGAACTGTAGGAGAGGAGTACATTTGACACTTCCCATGGTACAGTCAATACGCTGGTAAAGGCCTTGCATTCTTGATAGCCATAGGCTCAGTTATGAATAAAAAGGAAGATGGAAGACTCACAGTTTTCCTCAGTACAAGTGCCAAACAGCTCTCATTGCACATCACAGCTTCCCAGCCTGGAGACTCAGCACCTACTACTGCAGCAAGTGCACAGTGCTCCCCGGGCACCTGCAGCCTGTGCCCAGGTCTGCAGCTGAGGCTCCAGACCCACCCTGCCATTTAGATAAATATGCACACACACACTGATTTGTGCATGAAAAGTCTTAATACATTTAAGGAACCTGAAATTGTATAGAATCTATTCTTTGATCAAAATTGGAATTAACTTAGAAAATCAATAGCAAAAAGATATCTTTAGAAATTCCCAAGTATTTGGAATTTGGGGATTAAACTTTAAAAAAAAACCCATAGGTTAAAGAAACAATTAGTGGGCTATAAGAAAATATTTTGAAAGAAAATATAGTGAGAACACATACATACATTTATGAGATACAGTTAATATTTTACATAGGAGAGATTTATCTTTTTAAATGCTTATACTGCTAAAGAAAAAAGACTGAGAAAAAAATTATGTAAGCTTTCAACAAAAAAAAGAAGAAAAATTACAACTAATGTAAACTGAAACAAGAACATAATAAAACATGTCAATTGGTAAAATAGAAAGAAAATTATAGAAATAACTATGAGATACCAAGTTAATTTTGTGAAAATCATTAATAAGATATACAGTCCTAGGTAAAATCATCATGATGAAAAAAGAGAAAGCACAAATTATAAATATAAGGAATGAAAAGTAAGCAATAATACAGATGCTACAGTGTTAATCAGATAAACTCACTCTGGTGTCTACCTGAAACTATTACAGCATTAATTGGCTATACTCCAATATAAAATAGAAAGTATAATAAAAAATACAAAAAGGATCATAAAACTCTTAACAAGTATATGCCACTGAGTTATCCCATGTGGGGATGTGAGGAAAGTTGGGAAATCTGACTTTTTCACAAAGGTGCAATGACAATTCAATGGAGGAATGATAGAAGCAAATGGTTTGGGGACAACTGGATATGTTCCTAGGCAAGTAGCTGAAACTTGGCCTAAACCTCACACCTTATACAAAAATTTAAGGAGAATCTCAAAATGGACCATACCTCCACGTGTGAAATATAAAACTATGAATCCTTTTGAAAAAAAGAAAATCTTCAGGACCAATTGTTAGACAAAATGATTTTTGTCACGACACTGAAATCACAATCCATAAAAAATAAACTTATTTCATCAAAATTAAAAGTGCTTGATCTGTGAAAGATACTATTTAAGAGAATGAAAAAGACAAATCACAGAATGGCAGGAAATATTTTCACAATGTATTTTCATCAAAGGATGGTATTCAGAATACAATGTACTGTCTAAACTCAGCAGGAAGAAAACAAGCAATCTAACTGAAAAACGAACAAAAGGTTCACCCAGACACTTCATGCAAGAACTTTGTATTAGAGAAATAAGCATGTAAATAAGCATGTAAACAGATGTTCAACATCATTAACCATCAGGGAAATGCAAATTAAAGTCACAATGAGATACCAGTCCACATCTTTCTTAACGGCTAAAATGAAAAATACTGATGATACCAAGTTCTGGCAATGATGTAGGGAAGCTGGACCACTCATACACTGCTGGTGGGAAAATGGTACAGTCATTCTGGAAGAGAGGTTAAGAGTTACACATAAACTTAAATATTCACTCACCTTACAGCTCAGCAATCATATTCCTTTATGAGCATTTATACTTGAGAAATGAAAAACATGTTCACACAAAAATCTGTAAATGAATACTAATGGCAGCTGTACTTGTGATGGCCAAAAGCTGGAAACCAGCCAAATGTTCTTCATTGTGTGAATAGATAAATATGCTGTGGTACACCCATACAATAAAATATTACTTATAGATCTATCTCAACTTGAAATAGGGTTAAGTCTCAATAAACCAATTTAAGTTGAAAATATCATAAGTAGAAAATGAATATAATAAGCATTGTGAATGAGAGTTTAGCCTAGCCTAAACTTAAAGTTTTGTACTGAAAGTGAAAAACAGAGTGGTTGTACAAGTGCAGAATGGTGGTAAGTGTACCAGGTGTTTACCTGCATGATCCCAGGGCTGACGGAGAGCTCAGCTTGCTGTTGCTGTTCTGCATCTTTAGAGAACGCCATGTAGCATGTCACCAGTATAGGGAAAGATAGAAATTGAAAATACAAAGCATGGTTTCTAGTGAATAACGACACCATACATTCTAGTGAATGTATATATATCTTTCTCATAACCATAAAGTCAAAAATCTTAAGTTGGTCCATCATAAGCTGGGGACAGTCTGTAGTGATTAAAAGAAATACACTATTGATACATGCAATAGCCTAGATGAACCTCAATGGTGAGTGAAAAAAGTATCTTGGAAGACTACATGGTACATGCTTACACACTATATTATTACAATTGCATACTTAATGTATGAGTTTACTTTTACAGCAGTCTCAAAAGGACAAAATATAGAGGACAAAAGATCAATAGTTTCTGGGGGTTATCACGAGTTGCAGGGGTGGAGATAGTATGAAAATCATTTTCTCTAGAGATGGAACAATTCTGTATCATGACTTTTGTAATGGTATAAAAACCTACACCTGTGATAAAATTTCATAGAGCTATGCAAAAAAAAGTGCATATAAAACTAATGTATCATATTATTATTTGTATTTTAAAATCTTTTATCAATATCAATTTTCTGGTATATATAATGTATATAATTGTTATATATAAATATATATGCTACATGTACAATCTCATGCTGCTGCCCAGGCTGCTGTGAGCATTCATGATCTCTTCTTTGAAGATACAAGCAAATCAAGGCATCAGCTGCCTGACAGCACTCAGAGGTGAAATGGGACAGGGGAGAAGACATCTCAACTAAATCTGCACTCTCCTCCGTGTATCAGTCATTAACGACACCACTCAAGGAGCTTAAAACCAAGGAATTGACACTGTTTCAAAGACCTTTTCTGTACTTTCTTTTCTATTATCTATATGTCTTTGATTCTTTTTATCAATTCATCCATTAAAATGATGAAACCAAATGGAAGTTTGACCGCTATATTCTAAATGAACGTGTCAGTTCAGTTCAGTTCAGCTCAGTTCAGTTCAGTTGCTCAGTTGCTTCTGACTCTTTGAAACCCAATGGACTGTAGCTTGCCAGGTTTCCCTGTCCGTCACCAACTCCCCGAGCTTACGCAAACTCATGTCCCTTGAGTTGGTAATGCCATGCAACCATCTCATCCTCTGTCATCCCCGTCTCCTCCTGTGTTCAATGAACATGCAACAGTTTACAAAACATCATGCATCACCATCTATGGTGTAGATACTGCTTGTAGATACTAAGTTTTGTTAGAGTGCATTATAATACTTTGGAACAGAAAGGTACAGCATGCTTATCTAAAATGTATTTTGCAAGAAGAAAAAGTAATAAGCAACTAACTAGTGAGACTGAACAATTTGGGCCAGTGGGATAGAAAATGTGACATGAGGACAATTCCAAGACACATGATCTAATAAGTACAATTCTACTTGTGGGGGCAATTAGACTGAATATTCTGATCCTTCTCAAAATCTAATAAATAAGACTCAATATCAAGTTTCAAAAGTATAATTATTTTATTCCTGTCATAAATTCATATAAGCACAATCAATAGAATAGAATCTTAAAGTCAGAAGAACTGATTTTTTGTTATCATTTGATATCAAAGCAATTTTACATATTGAAAAAACTAAGTAGAGCCCTAAAACTCAGAAAAAAGTACTTTAAAAATTTTGGATGAGACTACATTTCACCAAGAAGACCAAAGATCTCTGAGGTTTTAAATAAAGTACTTAGATTCTGGATGGAGCAATATAACTGTAGGTTAAATAAATGACTAGTAAAGTAGATTACAAGAAGGGTTCGTAGCTTATAATAAATTTTATTTTAGATCTGTTCATGTTGCAGCAAATGGCATTATTTTATTCTTTTTTTTATAGCTGAATGGTTTCATCATGGGTTTCCCTGGTGGCCCGGCTGTAAAGAATGCAGTTGCCAATCAGGAGACACGAGTTTGACCCCTGGGTCAGGAAGAACCCCTGGAGAAGGAAATGGTATCCCACTCCAGTATTCTTGCCTGCGAAATCCCATGGACAGAGCAGTCTGGAGGGCTACAGTCCATGGGGATGAAAAACAGGCGGACACGACTTAGCAACTAAACAACAACGGCAACAATTTCACTAAGCACATGTTCCATCCACTCCTCTGTTGACGGATATTTCATTAGACACAGGTTCCATCCACTCCTCTGTTGACGGATATCCCATTGTGCTGTACAGCAGAAGCTAACACAGCACTGTAAATCAACTATACTCTAATAAAAAGTTCAAAAACAAAAAGCAAATGCTGTTTTAAATGGAATGGCAAAATTACTGTGTTGAATAATTATCAGCGAATGTCACCTACTTTGTTCCTCAATTCCCCTCAGCTCAAACCTTTATTACTAACTGCTTTTGTGAAGCCCCTTTTCAGGATCAGCCTGACTTAATTACCAGTGAAAGAAAAATTAAGAAAGTAAAAGTTTGTGGTAAGTCCGACTTCTTTTCCCCACCTGTGCACAGACCACATGACGTATGTAAATGACAATCCCCACTTCCTGTTTGAAGGAGTCACACAGGACCTGAGGTTATATGTATACGTGCTGCCAGGAGCACAAAGACACTCTCAGCTTGAGGCAAAACTGAGCACAATTGTGCAGGGGAATCCATGCCTCATGCTGCTCTCCAGTCTGCTCTGGGTGTCCCTGGCCTTCATCTTCTCTGGTAGGGATGCTCCCACAGATGGGTGCACGTGTTCAGGGTGAAAGGACTGCACACAGGCACGTGGTGCTTCACAGGGACTTGGGGAGGAAAGGAGGACTGGAGAAAAGCAAGCATCTTATGATTTCAGTTGGTTTTGGGGGGCGGTGGCCCTAAATGAGTCTAATTCCTACATTATTTTATTCACTGTTTCATCTCTGTTTTCTGATTTTCCCCCACAGGATCCACTGTAGCCCAGAAAGTTATTCAAGACCAGCCAGACATATCCAGTCGAGTTGAAGAGTCAGTTACCCTGAACTGTCGGTATGAAACAAGTCAGAGCAGTTACACCAATTTTTGGTACAAGCAACTTCCCAGTGGAGAGATGATTTTCCTTACAAGGGGTGGCCGTTACTCTATAAATGTTGAGAGATCACATAAATCATCCAGTCTCACCATTTCAACCGTACAATTGGAAGATTCTGCAAAGTACTTCTGTGCTCTCTGGGAACTCACAGTGCTTGAAGCAATAGGAAAAGCTGAACAAAAACCCCCAAGCTTAATAAGAGAGAGCCTCTCTGCTGTAGGACCCAGGCTGAAATACACACCTGCAGATCCCAGACAATAAATGGTAGTCCTGTGGTTGCTTCATCTGTGGTCTGGATCAGAAGCTTTAATTCTAAATAAAAGCTCCTTCCGTGTCATATGGAAGCAGGTGTCCAGTGTAACTTTCTACTGATACATTCTCCTCTTGAATTTTTGACTTTAAATCAACCATACAGAACATGTGTAAAGTTGTCTAAATTTGAAAACTTGCCCCATAATAATGTAAAATGACACTTTCACCTAAAGATCTTTACATCACAAATCTTGATATAGTATCTGAAATTGTAATGAAAATCCATTCCTTAGTTCTTTCCTTTTAGGGCTTCCCAGGCCTAGGGGTAAAGAACTTGCCTGCCAATGCAGGAGACGTAAGAGACACAGATTTGATCCTTGGTTTGGGAAGTTACACTGGAGGAGGGCATGGCAACCCACTCCAGTATTCTTGCCTGGAGAATCCCTTGGACAGAGGAGCTTGGTGGGCTATAGTCCATAGGGTCACAAAGAGTAGGACATAACAGAAGCAACTTATTATACAGCCCTTTTCTCTTTGATCATATCAGGGCATATTCAGAGATAGAGAACTACCAATGATGTAGAGTAAGAGATTAGTTATAAGGATTATTCTACTTCTCTTGTGGCTCAGCTGGTAAAGAATTCACCTTCAATGCAGGAGACCTGAGGAGAGTCCCTTGGACTGAAAGATCAAACCAGTCAATCTTAAAGGAAATCAGTCCTGAATATCCTTTGGAAGGACTGATGTTGAAATTGAAACTCCAATACTTTGGCCACCTGATGCGGAGAACTGACTCATTGGAAAAGACCCTGATACTGGGAAAGATTGAAGACAGGAGGAGAAGGGGATGACAGAGGATGAGATGGTTGGATGGTATCACCGTCTCGATGGACATGAGTGTGAGCAAGCTCTGGGAGCTGGTGATGGACAGGGAGGCCTGGTGTGCTGCAGTCCATGGGGTCACAAAGAGTCAGACACCACTGAGTGACTGAACTGATAAGGATTATTCACTGGCAGGGGCTAGAGCCTGTGGAAGAGTCTGTTCCATTTGTATTCCAACACTAAATACAGATGAAAAATGTTATATCTGTATCTGGTGTTGTGTCTGAATTCACTGAAAGTCAACCAGAGTAACATTTGTGAAGGAAAGTTGGATGTGGACAAAAGCATGGACAAACTGTGACATGTGTGGAAATATATGAGGACAATGGAACCCACAAGATACACCGAACCTTGTCTTTTTCTCTTACCTCCTTTAGGCTCAAAGAACTGGGTGACTTTCAGGAGAAGTGGATGTCAGTTGCCATCATGCTACAAGCATACTTAGTCAAAGACAAAGATAACATGAGTAAGAGATCTGGTGGAAGGTCGAGGAGTTGTGAGTCAACAATAAATTGAACTACCTGATCAGCAAAAACATTATGAGTTGCCATAGTCCCTGGAGCCCTGCACCAACCTGTGGAAAATAGAAACCTGGCTACTGCATCACAAGTACTTTCCAAATCTTACTCAGACATCTTTCATGGCGAACCATAAATGAGAAGAATACAGGGAAGCAAGCTCTGGGAAACAGATATCCAGATAGTTAAGTTGAGACAGTACAAAGCCACCATAATAGCTTAACTAGTTATCTTCATTCCTTGTTAACTAAGAATTAATCATTACCTTTTTGAGGAACAAAACTTTCTGATAAGGAAAACAGGAAAATTATGATTCTTGTTCAGTTCAGTTCAGTCGCTCAGTCATGTCCAACTCTTTGCGACCCTATGAACTGCAGCACACCAGGCCACCCTGTCCATCACCAACTCCAGGAGTTTACCCAAACACATGTCCATTGAGTCGGTGATGCCATCCAACCATCTCATCCTCTGTCCTCCCCTTCTCCTCCTGCCCTCAATCTTTCCCAGCATCAGGATCTTTTCATATGAGTCAGCTCTTCGCATTGGGTGGCCAAACTATTGGAGTTTCAACTTCAACATCAGTCCTTCCAATGAACACCCAGAACTGATCTCCTTTAGCATGGATTGGTTGGATCTCCTTAAAATCCAAGGGACTCTCACGAGTCTTCTCCAACACCACACTTCAAAAGCATCAATTCTTCAGTGCTCAGCTTTCTTTATCATCCAACTCACATCCATACAAAACCATAGCCTCGACTAGACGGACCTTTGTTGACAAAGTAATGTCTCTGCTTTTTAATATGCTGTCAGTTTGGTCATAACTTTCCTTCCAAGGAGTAAACTTCTTTTTGTTTCATGGCTGCAATCATCATTTGCAGTGATTTTGGAGCCCAGAAAAGTAAATTCACCCACTGTTTCCACTGTTTCCCCATCTATTTGCCATGAAGTGATGGGACCAGATGCCATGATATTAGTTTTCTGAATGTTGAGCTTTAAGCCAACTTTTTCATCCTCCTCTTTCACTTTCATCAAGAGACTCCTTAGTTCTTCTTCACTTTCTGCCATTAGGGTGGTGTCATCTGCATATCTGAGGTTATTGATATTTCATCCAGCAATCTTGATTCCAGCTTGTGCTGCTTCCAGCCCAGTGTTTCTCATGATGTACTCTGCATATATGTTAAATATGCAGGGTGACAGTATGCAGCCTTGACGTACTCCTTTTCCTATTTGGAACCAATCTGTTGTTCCATGTCCAGTTCTAACTGTTGCTTCCTGACCTGAATACAGGTTTCTCAAGAGGCAGGTCCGGTGGTCTGGTATTCCCATCTCTTTTAGAATTTTCCACAGCTTATTGTGATCCACACAGTCAAAGGCTTTGGCATAGTCAATAAAGCAGACATAGGTGCTTTTCTGGAACTGTCTTGCTTTTTCGATGATCCAAAGGATGTTGGCAATTTGATCTCTGGTTTCTCTGCCTTTTCTAAATCCAGCTTGAACATCTGGAAGTTCATGGGTCACATATTGCTGAAGCCTGGCTTGGAGAATTTTAAGCATTACTTTACTATCGCGTGAGATGAGTGCAATTGTGTGGTAGTTTGAGCATTCTTTGGCATTGCTTTTCTTTGGGATTACAATGAAAACTGACCTTTTCCAGTCCTGTGGCTACTGCTGGGTTTTCCAAATTTGCTTACATATTGCGTGAAGCACTTTCCCAGCATCATCTTTTAGGATTTCAAATGGCTCAGCTGAAATCCCATCACCTCCACTAGCTTTGCTCATAGTGATGCTTCCTAAGGCCCACCTCACTTCACATTCTAGGATGTCTGGCTCTAGGTGAGTGATCACACCATCGTGATTATCTGGGTCATGAAGATCTTTTTTGTACTGTTCTTCTGTGTATTCTTGTCACCTCTTCTTAATGTCTTCTGCTTCTGTTAGGTCCCTACCATTTCTCTCCTTTTCTGAGCCTATCTTTGCATGAAATGTTCCCTTGGTATCTCTAATTTTCTTGAAGATATCTCTAGTCTTTCCCATTTTATTGTTTTCCTCTATTTCTTTGCACTGATCACTGAGGAAGGCTTTCTTATGTCTCCTTGCTATTCTTTGGAACTCTGCATTCATATGGGTATATCTTTCCTCTTCTCCTTTGCTCTTCGCTTCTCTTCTTTTCAAAGCTATTTGTAAGTCCTCCTCAAACAGCCATTTTACTTTTTTGCATTTCTTTTTATTGCAGATGGTCTTGATCCCTGTCTCCTGTGCAAGGTCACGATCCTCTGTCTATAGTTCATCAGGCACTCTGTCTATCAGATCTAGTCCCTTAAATCTATTTCTCACTTCCACTGTATAATCAGAAGGGATTTGATTTAGGTTATACCTGAATGATCTAGTGGTCTTCTCCACTGTCTTCAATTTAAGTCTGAACATGTTTCCTGTTAATATGATGCAATTATTCTTCATTCAACCAAAACAAGCTCTCTCCTTCAAAGAGAATACTGAGTTCATTTATCCATTTACAGGTGATGTTCTTTCCTCATCTAGCCGAATCACACTCTCACATTGAATTCTGTATCTTAACTACTGAGATACACTGAGATGTAAGATTAAATTGTAGTGGCATGTTTTCTTTTACCACAGGCAGGCAAAGAGGAGAGAGAAGCTAAAAAATGGTTAATGTATACATAAATATATACCCGTAAAATGAAAATAATTTTATAACTATTATAGCTTTTGTTACTGCAAATGACCACATGATTGTAACTGGTATTTATAACTACCTCATCAATTACCCATTCCATAAGCCCTTTATCATAGCAGGAATCTCCACTCACTGTTGTACTTGACTTCCTATAAAGCAAGCTCCTTATTCAGGAGCAGTGCTATGTGAAAAATCTTAAAGATGAATAAAGAATTCTACAAGTTCACCACTGTGGTTTTGGCAGAAGTTTGCAAGGCACTGAAGACAAATCCAAGGGTCTAATTTAGTGGAAGAAAATCTTGCTAGTAGTCAGGAGAAACCCATATGTTGTGTTCTGGGAAACATCATTAAGAATGACACCTGAGTTCTCATCACAAGCAATGGCAGTCACAATAGGAAAGAGTTCTCAAAGTTTTTAAAGAAAACAAAACTGTCAAGGAAGCTTCTTATGAGCATGAAAGTATATTTTTAGATTGTCATTTTTGTTAAAAAATCACTGCTAAGAGAGTACAAAGTCAATGCGATTGGAAGGCTATATATGCAACCTACATTACTGAAACAGGAATCAAATGCAGAATATATTAAAAGATCATAAATCAATATGAAGTGAAAATAATTAATATGAAAGGCAAAATCTTGGAAATTCAATTCAGAAATATTATATCCAGTAGTAGCTAGTAAACATGCAATATGCCCTTGATTTTACTATTTTTAAGGAAACCAAAATCAAGCCTCACCAGATTCATCTGTGTCCTTTCAGCACCCTGAGTGTATCAATGTAGTTAGCTGGCTATCACACCAAAAGGATAAGGAAAAATAATGACTATCTCCAGGAAAGTAAGTGATAAAGTAAATGTCCTAGAAGCTTCCACTACTGAACTGATGTGGGGGGAAAAAGCAGCTCACAAGCTTGGCCATTAAAGGAAAAGAAGGTTTTAGTAGAATAAAGAGAGTTGATATTTATTGAGCTTACTCTATGTAAGGCACTGTAGGATGCATTTCCAATTCATTATCTAATTTAAATATCAAAACCTTATGGGGCAGGTTTTTATTATTCCAATTATTATCATCTTTGAGAAATGAGACACAACTTTCCTGTCTGTGAAAAGTGACTCAAATCTTTATTGTCATCCAGAGTGTACCATTTACAGTGCTCCTTGGAGAAGATTTGGATATGAGGAAGGCTTGACCCAGCACAGGATGAATGGATGTCTCAGTGCCAGTGACAGTTTGAGTTTAAACCAGAACCTAAAGAGATCTCTGAAGAATGGTTCTATCAAGATCTACAAGACTTTCTAGAACTACAACAAAGAAAACATGTCCTTTTCATCATAGGGGATTGGAATGCAAACATAGGAAGTCAAGAGATACCCGGAGTAACCGGCAAGTTTGGCCTTGGAGTACAAAATGAAGCAGGACAAAGGCTAGCTGAGTTTTGCTAAGAAAACACACTGGTTGTATCAAACAACACGACAACCCACCCTACACATGGATATCACCAGAGCGTTAATACAGAAATCAGATTGGTTATACTCGTTGCAGCCGAAGATAGAGGAAATCTATACAGTCACAAAAAGAAAATCTGGAGCTGACTGTGGCTAAGATCATGAACTCCTTATTGCAAAATTCAGGCTTACACTGAAGAAAGTATGGAAAACCACTAGACCATTTAGGTATGACCTAAATCATGAACCTTATGATTATAAAGTGGAGGTGACAAAAAGATTCAGGGATTAGATCCCATAGACGGAGTTCCTGAAGAACTGTGGTTGGAGGTTCATAACACTGTACAGAAGTCAGTGACTGAAACCACCCCAAAGCAAAAGAAATGCAAGAAGGCAAAATGTTTCTCTAAGAAAACAGCTGAGAAAATAAGTAAGAGATAAAGAAGAAGGGGAAAGATATAGCCAAATGAATGCAAAATTCCAGAGACTAGCACGAAGAGATAAGAAATCTTTCTTAAGTGAGCAATGCAAAGAAATAGCAGGGAACAATAGAATGGGAAAGACCATAGACTTCTTCAAGAAAATTAGAGCTACCAAGGGAACATTTCATGCAATGTTGGGCACAAAAAAGGACAGAAATGGCAAGAATCTAACAGAAGCAGAAGAGATTAAGAAGAGGTGGCAAGAATACACAGAAAAACTGTACAGAAAAGGTCTTAATGACCCAGATAACCAGGATGGTCACTCACCTAAAGCCAGGCATCCTGGAGTGTGAAGTCTAGTGGGCCTTAGGAAGCATTACTATAAACAAAGCTAGTGCAGATGATGGAATTCCAGCTAACCTTTTAAAGTCCTAAATGATGATAATGTTAAAGGGCTGTACTCATTCTGCCAGCAAATTTTGAAAACTCAGCAATGGTCACAGGAGTAGAAAAGGTTAGTTTTCATTCCAATACTAAAGAAAGGCAATACCAAAGAATGTTCAAACTATTGTACAATGAAACTCGTTTCATAGATTAGTAAGGTAATGCACAAAATTCTTCAAGTAGGCTTAAGCAGTATGTGAACCAAGAAACTCCAAATGTATAAGTTGGATTTAGAAAAGGCAGAGGAACCAGAAATCAAATTGCCAACATTCATTGAATCATAGGAAAGGCAAGGGAATTCCAGAAAAGCATCTACCTCTGCTTCACTGACTACACTAAAGCCTTTGAATGTGTGGATCACAATAAACTGGAAATTTCTTAGATAGATAGGATACTAGTACACCTTACCTGCCTCAGGTAACACTTAGAACTTAGAAGCAACACTTAGAACTGGACATGGAACAACATACCTATTCAATATTGGGAAAGGAGTGCATCAAGGCTGTATACTGTCCCTCGGCTTATTTAAATTGTATGTAGAGTACATCACACATAATGTGAAATGCTGGGTTGGATGAATCACAAGCTGGAATCAAGATTGTCAGGAGAAATACCAACAACCTCAAATATACAGATAATACCACTCTAATGGCAGAAAGAGAAAAGTAACTAAAGAGCCTCTTGATGAAGGTGAAGGAGGACAGTGACAAATTGACTTAAAACTCAACATTCAAAAAACTAAGATCATGGCATCTGATCCCATCACTTCATGGCAAATAGATGGGGGAAAGTGTAAGCAGTCACGGATTTTATTTTCTTGGGCTCCAAAATCACTGTGGAAGATGATTGCAGCCATGATATTAAAAGATGCTTGCTTCTTGGAAGGAAAGATATCACAAACCCACACAGCATATTAGAAACCAGAGAGATCACTTTGCCAAAAAGGTCCATAGAGTTGAAGCTGTGGTTTTCCAGTAGTCATGTATGGATGTGAGAGTTGGACGCTCAAAGAGGCTGAGAGCCGAAGAATTGAGCCTTTCTAATTGTGGTGCTGCAGAAGACCTTTGAGAGTTTCTTTGACAACAAGGATATCTAACCAGTCAATTCTAAAAGAAATCAACCCTGAATATTCATCAAAAAGAGTGATGCTAAAGCTGAAGCTCCAATACTTTGACCACCTGGTGTGAAGAGCAGACTCATTGAAAAGACCCTGATGCTGGGAAAGATTGAGGGCAGGAGGAGAAGGGGGTGACAGAGGATGAGATGATTGGATGGCATCATCCACACAATGGACATGAATTTGAGCAATCTCTTGGAGATAGTGAAGGACAGGGAAGTCTGCTGTGCTGCAGTCCATGGGGTCACGTAGAGTCAGACATGACTGAGTGCCTGAACAACAAAAAGACTTCCATTGAGCATTTATGAATGTTTCTTAAATGAACAAAGCATGATTACCATAACATTTACTGCCATGTCTTCAATAGAGTTTTACTCAATCCTAGACTTGGATTTATTGTTTATTGTCCATTTTGTTCACAATTTACTGTTCATTTTGTTCACAATGATAATCCCCTGTTTCTACTATTGGAGCCTTTTGTTTGGCATGCATTCCATAAAATTGGAAGATTGTTTTCAGAATAATTTAAACAATTGTTCAACATAATTTTTTCATTAAATTCATGAAAAATGATTCATCAGCTCATTCAAGATACAAGTAATTCTTGAGTGCCTACTGTGTACCAAACTCTCTTATAAACATTGAGTTACATGGCCTTTGAAGTAAATTTTAAATATAGGAAGGTTAGAGACAAATGAATACTTAAAGAGATCAACAAATGAGAAGCATATGACTGCAGTAAAGCAGTCAAAGATAATTAAAGCACTTCAATGGAGTGTTTTGGAGAAGGAAATGGCAACCCACTGCAGTACTCTTGCCTGGAAAATCCCATGAATGGAGGGGTTGCAAAGAGCCGGACACGACTGAGTGACTTCACTTTCACCTTCACCTTCATGGAGTGTTTAGGACCAAGAAAATACAGATGAGTACAGAGGTATTACAAGTAAGATGTGTGAAGTGTGTGCTGAGATGCTTCAGTCATGTCTGACTCTGCAAGTCATGGACTGTGTAGCCCACCAGGCTCCTCTTTCCAGTGAATTTTCCAGGCAGAATATTGGAGTGGGTTGCCATGGGCCCTTCTCCAGGGGATCGTCCTGATCCAGGGATTGAACCTGGGTCTCTTAAGTCTCCTGCATGGGCAGGTGAGTTCTTCACCACTCATGCCACCTGGGAAGCCCATTTACCTGCAAACTTGAGGGGTTTTTCAAAAAGTTGCTTGCTGATTTTTGGTCTGGATTTATATCTGCAGTTCTATTCAGTCACAAGAGGGGGCTGATTCATCTGAAAGCAGTGTTTCTGGGAGAAGGGAAGAGACATTTATTTTCCATTGATGTGCCCCCCAAAAGGAAAAATAACCTACTTTCATCTTCTTTAGACAACTTGAGCTTTATTATCCCTTGTTGAATTTGTGTGGTCAAGGATTCAGGTTAGCCCAATAGCCTAAGCCCTTTCCAAGTACCTTCCTAACACGCTTTCCCATTTCCCTGCTCTGATTTTCCCTTCTTTTTTCTATTCATGATACTTTTTTTCCCCTCCTCCAACATTTTCTACCATTCACACCCACCTCCACACCACCTCCACGTTTTTTTCTCCTTATTTCTGTCAATTCCTCTGCCTTAGCATCCTTGCTATACAATATGCACAAGCACTGGCATAGGGAACATGAGAATTAAGGGCCACTGTTCAAGGAGGAAGTGAACACCATCTATGTCAATCAGTTAGTTTATTAAGAGCAAGTGCATGGAAAATGTTTACTTAGTTGGCAATAGATGCATGATTCCAAGAACCCTCACGAGAGCTGCTGCAAGTTCTAGGATGTGTAGCTATTAATCTCAATGTTATTACTATTTCCTGTCTCCCAGAGCACATCATTGCCTACTTTTGAATCTCCCATTAATTTTCTGGAATACGGATGGAAATTATCATCATTTTACACACAGAGCTCAGTACACTTTTCTGGGATTAAACATTGTACTCCTCAGGCTTCATGGAGCATCAGCCAGTCTCCTAAGAAGCAAATGAAAGACCAATAACTGTGCAGAGACATCATTGTGATCGGTGCTCCTTATCCAGAGCCAGGCTTTAAACTTCATAGGTGATCTCACTGTGAGCTGGGGATGCTTCACCATCTTCTGGGGATTTGACTAAAACCAGGGAGGAAGACAGAGATAAGGAACTGCTTGATCATTGGCTGAGAAGGTCCTGACAACACAGCAGTATCTGCGCTGGTTGTAAGTTTTTACTGACAGCTGTTGCCTCTGTTCTCTGGAACCTCCTCAAGCCAAGGATCAGACACAAGTCTGAGCTCTGGGCCCATGGTCCTAGCTTGTCCGTGAAGTATGAGGCTGGTGACTGGAGTAAGCGTATTTCTGACCTTGGGTAAGTGCTCTGTGTCTACAAAGGGTGACTTGAGGGCAAAGGGCCACAAAGAGTCACTCACTCTCCACTCCCCTCCCTGTGCTGTAGTCAGATCACAGTGATGGGACTGAGAAGTGATCTGTGGGCTTGCTAAAGAGGACCGTCTTCTACATTACAGTTTAAATCATAGCCACGATACCAGAAGAGTCCTTTCAGTAAGCTGGTTTTAAGAAATCTCTGGGCTTATTAAGCCAAAGACCCATGGAACAGGGCCTATGGAATCTCTGATTCTTGCCACGTATCTTTGGTCTCTATAATTTTGTTTTTGTTCGGTTGCCAAGTTGTATCCAGCTTTTTACAACCAAATGGATGGCAGTATGCCAGGCTCCTCTGTCCTCTACTCTTTCTCCTGAAGCATGCTCAAATTCATGTCCATTAAGATGGTGATGATGTTTAACCATCTCATCCTCTGATACCCCCTTCTCCTTTTGCCTTCACTCTTTCCCAGAATCAGGGTATTTTCCAATGAGTCAGCTCTTCTCATCAGATGGACAAAATATTGGAGCTTCAGTTTCAGCGTCAGTCTCTCCAATGAATATTTAGGGTTCATTTCCTTTAGGATAACTGGTTTTATTTCCTTGCAGTCCAATAATGAACATCAATAATATTTTTACAGGACATAAGTAGAAACACTGGAGTAGGGGTTAGGGCCAGACGGTTACAGGAGGCTTATGCCTTTGATCCATAGAATTACACTTATTTGTGCTCTGGAGTTAATTTGATTTCTTAACCCCCCAGGGACTGTGATTGACGCTAAGACCACTCAGCCCAGCTCCATGGATTGTCCTGAAGGAGAGGATGTGAACTTGCCTTGTAACCACTCTACTATTGGTGGAAATGACATTGGTATTGGCAAAATCCCAATCAGAGTCCACAGTATGTCATTCATGGCTTACGAGGCACAGTGAATAACAGCATGGCCTCTCTGACCATAGCTTCAGACAGAAAATCTAGCACCTTGGTCCTGCCCCAGGTCACCCTGAGAGACACCACTGTGTACTACTGCATCCTGAGAGAGGCACAGTGGGACAGATGGGGCTGCAACTGTGCAGTATCTCTGGTGGGAAGAAGGGGGGACACAGTGGGGGGAGTAGTCAAGAGAGCAAATCTAGAGTCATCTAGAAGGAGAGTCAGAGAGCAGTAAAAGATGAGGAAAATGAAGGGAATGAAACAGGGAGAAGACATACAAAGAAAAGGACAAGCAAGAAGTGCTTCATTGATTGATGTGGCTGAACGAATTATGGGTATACTAAGAATACTAATTGCAACATACAAATAAAGTGAGATTTTTGCATCTATGTTCATCAGTGATGTTGGCCTGTAGTTTTATTTTTTTGTGGCATCTTTGTCTGGTTTTGGAATTAGGGTGACGGTGGCCTCATAGAATGACTTTGGAAGTTTACCTTCTTCTGCAATTTTCTGGAAGAGTTTCAGTAAGATAGGTATTAGCTCTTCTCTAAATTTTTGGTAGAATTCAGCTGTGAAGCCATCTGGTCCTGGGCTTTTGTTTGCTGGAAGATTTCTGATTAGAGTTTCGATTTCTGTGCTTGTGATGAGTCTGTTAAGATCTTCTATTTCTTCCTGGTTCAGTTTTGGAAAGTTATACTTTTCTATGAATTTGTCCATTTCTTCCAAGTTGTCCATTTTATTGACACAGGGCTGCTAGTAGTAGTCTCTTATGATCCTTTGTATTTTAGTGTTGTCTCTTGTGATCTCTCCATTTTCATTTCTAATTTTGTAGACTTGGTTGTTCTCCCTTTGTTTCCTAATGAGTCTTGCTAACGGTTTGTCAATTTTGTTTATCTTTTCAAAAAACCAGCTTTTAGCTTTGTTGATTTTTGCTATGGTCTCTTTTGTTTCTTTTGCATTTATTTCTGCCCTAAGTTTTAAGATTTCTTTCCTTTTACTAACCATGGGGTTCTTCATTTCTTCCTTCTCTAGTTGCTTTAGGTTAGACCTAGGTTATTTGACTTTTTTCTTATTTCTTGAGGTAAGCCTGTAATGCTATGAACCTTCCCCTTAGCATTGCTTTTACAGTGTCCCATAGGTTTTGGGAGCAAACAGAATCCAACAAAATATTAAAAAGTTCATACATCATGACCAAGTGGGCTTTATCCCAGGAATGCAAGGATTCTTTAATATGTGCAAATCTATCAATGTAATACACCACCTTAACAAATTAAAAGATAAAAATCGTATGATTTTCTCAATAGATGCATAAAAAGCCTTTGAGAAAATTCAACCTCCATTTATGAGAAAAACTCTCCAGAGAGCAGGAATAGAAGAAACATACCTCAACATAATAAAAGCTATATGCGACAAACCCAGAGCACACATTATCATCAATGGTGAAAAATTGAAAACATTTCCCCTGAAATCAGGAACAAGACAAGGGTGCCCACTGTCACCACTACTATTCAACATAGTTGTGCAACTTTTGGCCACAGCAATGAGAGTAGAAAAAGAAATAAAAGGAATCCAGATAGGAAAAGAAGAAGTGAAACTCTCACTGTTTGCAGATGACATGATCCTCTACATAGAAAACCCTAAAGACTCTACAAGAAAATTACTAGAGCTAATCAATGAATATAGTAAAGTTGCAGGATATAAAATTAACACACAGAAATCCCTTGCATTCCTATACACTAATAAGGAGAAAATGGAAAGAGAAATTAAAGAAACAATGTCATTCACCATTGCAACAAAAAGAATAAAATACTTAGGAGTATATCTACCTAAAGAAACAGAAGACCTATGCGTAGAAAACTATAAAACACTGATGAAAGAGATCAAAGAGGACACAAATAGATGGAGAAATATACCGTGTTCATGGATTGGAAGTATCAGTATTGTCAAAATGGCCATACTACCCAAAGCAATCTATAGATTCAATGCAATCCATATCAAGCTAACAACGGTATTCTTCACAGAACTAGAACAAATAATTTCACAATTTGTATGGAAATACAAAAAACCTCGAATAGCCAAAGTAATCTTGAGAAAGAAGAATGGAACTGGAGGAATCAACCTGCCTGACTTCAGACTCTACTACAAAGCCACAGTCATCAAGACAGTATGGTACTGGCACAAAGACAGAAATATAGATCAATGGAACAGAATAGAAAGCCCAGAGGTAAATCCACATACCTATGGACACCTTATTTTGACAAAGGAGGCAAGAATATACAATGGAAAAAAGACAACCTCTTTAACAAGTGGTGCTGGGAAAACTGGTCAACCACTTGTAAAAGAATGAAACTAGAACACTTTCTAACACCATACACAAAAATAAACTCAAAATGGATTAAAGATCTAAATGTAAGACCAGAAACTATAAAACTCCTAGAGGAGAACATAGGCAAAACACTCTTGACATAAATCACAGCAAGATCCTCTAGACCCACCTCTCAGAATATTGGAAATAAAAGCAAAAATAAACAAATGGGACCTAATGAAACTTAAAAGCTTTTGCACAACAAAGGGAACTATAAGCAAGGTGAAAAGACACCCTCAGAATGGGAGAAAATAATAGCAAATGAAGAAACAGACAAAGGATTAATCTCAAAAATATACAAGCAACTCCTGAAGCTTAATTTCAGAAAAATAAATCACCCAATCAAAAAATGGGCCAAAGAACTAAACAGACATTTCTCCAAAGAAGACATACAGATGGCTAACAAACACATGAAAAGATGCTCAACATCACTCATTATCAGAGAAATGCAAATCAAAACCTCAATGAGATACCATTACATGCCAGCCAGGATGGCTGCTATCCAAAAGTCTACAAGCAATAAATGCTGGAGAATGTGTGCAGAAAAGGGAAACCTTTTACACTGTTGGTGAGAATGCAAACTAGTACAACCACTATGGAGAAGAGTGTGGAGATTCCTTTAAAAAACTGGAAATAAAACCGCCATATGACCCAGCAATCCCACTCCTAGGCATACACACCGATGAAACCAGATCTGAAATAGACACATGTACCACAATGTTCATCGCAGCACTGTTTATAATAGCCAGGACATGGAAGCAACCTAGATGCCCATCAGCAGACGAAGGGATAAGGAAGTTGTGGTACATACACACTATGGAATATTACTCAGCCATTAAAAAGAATTCATTTGAGTCAGTTCTAATGAGATGGATGAAACTGGAGCCCATTATACAGAGTGAAGTAAGCCAGAAAGATAAAGACCAATACAGTATACTAATGCATATATATGGAATTTAGAAAGATGGTAATGATAATCCTATATGCAAAACAGAAAAAGAGACACAGATGTACAGAACAGAGTTTTAGACTCTATGGGAGAAGGCGAGGGTGGGATGTGCTGAGAGAATAGCATTGAAACAAGTATACTATGAAGGGTGAAACAGATCACCAGCCCAGGTTGGATGCATGAGACAAGTGCGCAGGGCTGGTGCACTGGAAAGAACCATAGGGATGGGATGGAGAGAGAGGCGGGAGGGGGGATCGGGATGGGGACCACATGTAAATCCATGGCTGATTCATGTCAATGTATGGCAAAAACCACTATAATATTGTAAAGTAATTAGCCTCCAACTAATAAAAATAAATGGAAAAAAAAATAAAGTGAGAAGCATTAGCAATTTTTCATGGTTCTTTTTCATGTCAATAAAACGTTAGTTCCAGTGTGTTAGTCTTAACCTAAAAGTGAGAAAAATACAAATAATTCTCGTTGTTCCAAAGAGTTCTTTCATGTCCGACTCTTTGCCAACTCAAGAACGTAGCCCTCCAGGCTCCTCTGTCCATGGGATTTTCTAGGCAAGAATACTGGAGTGGGTTACCATTTGTTTCTCTAGGAGATCTTCCCAATCCAGGGATCAAATCTGGTCTCCTTTGTCTCCTGCATTGTAAGCGGATTCTTTACCACTGTGCCACCTGGGAAGTGGTCCAATTTATTCTTTATAATGTCTATGTAGTACTCTGAAATGTTCTATTATTAACTACTTTTCCATTAATAAATATTTGTTTCTATCACTGTGCTATCATAAAGAGTGTTGTCTTTATACAGCTTTGTAGATTGACTTTTGTATATGTGGAAACATGTCTATTGTAATGGAATTTCTGAAACTGGAATGACTGTTTGCAAAACAAGGTACATTTAAAAATTTTTTGATAAAGTGACAACTTTCCATTCAAGTGGTATAAACAATCATACTTCAACCAACAGGGAGTGGAAACATGCAGTTTGCATCTTCTAAAAATTGAGAATTATCAGCCTTTTTCATTTTAGCAATCCAAATGTACTTTATCTATAGCAGTTTACTGATCTCTAGTGTTTTTGAGCAATTTTTTTTCTCTGTATATTGGCACTCTTTCATTCAACCTTGGCCACATGCTTATTCCTATCTTTTGACCATTTTTTCCATTAGATTAGTTTTATTTTTATTTGTTAGAATTATTTTGATATCTTACTTGATAATTCAAATTTTATATTTGTTAGTATGTTTTATTCTAACATACTACCATTTATTTTTTAAATGATGTTGTTTTAGTTCTTATACCGTCAAATCTATCAAAAATTTCTTTTTGGCTATAAAATCACTGTCTTTTTAGAAAGCCCTAAATGTATTTTTAATCTTCATTACCATTTAGTGAGTTATTCTGAGATCTATGCCACCTATTAGAAAGCTAAGCCTCAAAGAGATTTTAAAAGTTGCCTATCTTCAGTTTTAATATGTCTTAGTCCAGCGGTTATATTTATTTTTAAATCTGCTAATGTCAAGCTCCAAAATCTTGGCATGTGTTGCTCAATGTGGCCTCGCTGGAAGCAATAGTAAGAAGAAAGCCCCCAAATAATGAATCAACTAAAAAGTCAGTGGAATGAATCACAATACCCATCCCAGAAGGTGAAACATTTCAGGACAAAATGTCAAGCGTTAGAATAAAAAGGGTATGCTGTGACTCGAGAAAAGCAATTATCCTTAATCTGTAAAGAGACATGCTAGTCCTCTAAATACCCAAATGGCAGTAGGACTATGTGTTACTGATTGTATCAAGATTCTGAAACATCCTTAGCTCCTTAGCTCCTTATTAGCCACACATTTTCCCCAGGTGAAAAGATTTAGAGGAAAGTAGAGCACAAGGCAGGAAAATAATAGAGAGGTATTCTGGTCCTTGATGTGAGCGGCATCACTAACATAATATTCTTGGATCATCAAAAAGACAGAAATCTATCCTCCTGTATAGGATGTGTACCTAAATGTAAATTGCTGTGTATATCATGCTTTGGAAATTGCTTTGATCCGTGAGTTAGAGATGAAGGAACAGATACTTGTACTGAAGTCTTGGAAAGTGCAGTGAGAGGTGCTGTAGCACTTTCCAAATACCAGCATATCTCTCCAGTCACTTTTTCACTCATTTCTTCCTCTTCACAGTTCACTTTCCTTTTTCTCACTTCACTATTCCTGAAACATATCTTCTTGTTCCTTTTGCTTATTGAAGTATTCTCAGTCATCAGCCCAGTACCCAACATACAGTAGGTGTTCAATAAATATTTATTGAGTAAAGAAAGATTCATGACTGATGATACTAATAATTACTAGGGATGCAATAAAATATTGAAGGGGTGAGTTAGAGCTTCTATAAAAATATAAGAGAGAGTCAACCTCACACAGATTTCATAATGAAGACAAAGGTTATATTTGAAAAATATTTATTTATTCATAAACCCATTAATTCTTTCCTTTTATTTCCATTTCTTTTCCTTCCTCCATAGCTCTCTCCTTTCCTCCTTTCCTCTTTTTACTCCTTTTTCCTATCATTATTAGTGAAATAGGTCATGTGAAACTTTAGTTTATTCCAATACAAAATTCTTTCTTCCATTAAAATTCCCAGTACGTTGTATTTCTCATAAAGTGGTTGACACCAGATATTTTGAAAGATTAAAACTGTGTTTAACTAGAGTCCGCTGCAAAGAGGCAGGGAATTCTCCTGATTTTAGAAAAATGGATACAAAAAAAGAGTAGCCTATCAACTGGTATTCTCATTCAATTCATCTTCCATAACTATAAGCCAACAAAGGTGTTAAAAGTCCATGTGGTATTTCAGCAAACCTATGCCCATAGAAAGCGCACTGCTTGCCAACCCAAAAGTGGTGAACAGATTTTAAAAAGCCTTTTTTGATATCTAATTTTTCACCTCTGTTCAGAAATAATCCTTACCAAAAAAAAAAAAAAAAAAAACAAGCGCCATTTTTATACCAAACATGTCCTGCTTTAAAACATTATACTGAATTTATCTTTAGAAATTATAGAATTAATGAGTACTGTTTAATAGAACTGTCATTAGTTCTATTACTAACTCTACCAATAGAGATTCACCATGAGTATGTGATCTCACAAGAAAATTAATAGGAGTTAGTAACTTGGAGCTCCATTGGCTCACTGTGTCTTTTAACTGTTTTTCCCTACAGCTAATGCATTAGTAAATTGAATCAGGAAAGATTGTTGGCAGTGCACACTGAGGATTCTAATGTTTCACAAATTCTACCGGCTTGCACATCTGAGGGACTGAATCTAAAGTTAGAAGAATATCTAATTTGTTCGTTACACCAGGATTACATAACACTGGCAACATACTAAGTGATGTTTAAATTAAGTAATAACAAGTGTATACACAATACAGAACATAGAGAAGAAAGTATCCTGGGCACAAAGAGGATGAGAAAACTTCAGAAAATAATTCATTTTAGTAGTTAGAACAAAAGTTTAGAAAACTACATCACCCATGTAAGAAATATATGATAACTATGAAAGGTAAAGAAAAATTTAAAAAATAGAAGAAAACCTGAAATAAAGGAGAATGATATGACCAGATGGAGAGGGTGACAAAGTAAAATTTTGTGATAAAATTAATACTGGAAAGGTATTACACTAAAAATTGGAAAACATTTCCATCCATGTGCCAAGGATAAAGGATTTATAAATAGCAGTCAGAATGCAGATCTGAATGTAAGAATAATGCATAAAGTTAATAGAAAAAATTCAGAACTTGTTCATTACTTTGTGTTAGATACACATTTCTTAAACAGGACACAAGTATCACTAAGCATCAAAACCAATCTATATGCATATATACATTCATGTTTTGTCACTTTTCTGTACAGCAGAGATGGGCAAAACATTGTAAACCATCTACCCTTCATTAAAAAACTGATCTACATTAAAATTATTTCAAGAGTTAAAAGCATAACTAGAAAATCTATTAAAGGATAACTAGTGAATATATTTACAATATTATTATCTTATCAAATTTAATATTGATTATCAAAAGTAATATATTACCAAATATTATCTGTCACATATATCATCAAAGGGATCATTTTGATTTAAAAATATCTCTTTCAAATCAACAAGAAAACAAGCAAATTGATAGAAAAGACAAAAGTCTGAAGTAGGTTTTTGACAACAGCAGATATTCAGATAGTTAATAAACATGTCATTCATACAGGATACATAAGCTGACATAGCTAATTTACACTGGCAGAAATCAGAATACTGCTATATGTGGGGCAATATCATAAAGAGAGCACTGTAGGGCTGGTAAAGCTCTGTTTCTTGATCTGAGAACTGGTTAAAATTTACCAGGCTGTACCCTTATATTACATTTTCTTATATGAATATAATACTCTAATAAAAACTAAAATGATACATGATGACCTCCTACTAATTATAAGGTAACAATGAACTAAAACTGAAATTTCAGGTGCATTCATTCTAGTTTTCCTTTTCTGCTCCTGAATTATTTAAGTTAGAACAGATTTGTGAAACAAGCATGACTTCTGACCAGGGGTAAGCCTTCTATTAATAGACCATAGATGAGACATGTGTTATTGCTCTTTTTCATCTCTCCGGGATACAAATGTGACTTTTGGCCTTTAGTATGTAGCATCAGGACTCCCCTGGTGGCTCAGCGGTAAGAATCCGCCTGCAATGCAGGAGCCTCAGGAGTCTCAGGTTCGATCCCTGGATCGGGAAGATCCCCAGGAAAGGGTATGGCAACCCACTCCAGTATTCTTGCCTGGAGAATCCCATGGACAGAGGAACCAGGCAGGCTACAGTCCATGGGGTCAGAAAGAGTCCATAGAGTCGCTTCATGACTGAAGTGACTTAGCACACCAGCACTCATGTATTAGCAAGGTACTAACCCACTGACATTTGGCATTATTAGGAAAAGTAGAAAAGTTTAGTGAATAGGAAAGTGTGATAAATTGCTCAGGATGCTTATATCTTACTGATTAGAACAGAGTTCAAGCTGATCTCAAGCTATGAAAGTCTGGGGAAGTTATGCGTTTTTGTCTAGAAACATTGCTGAAAAACAGAACATAGAGATTCTGGTAAGGATGAAGAAGTAAATCTACTTGTAGTCAATGAACAGTACCCTGCCATAGCCTTTCACCTAAACATTAAGGTGAAAGTGTAGGTCCCTCAGTTGTGTCCAACTCTTTGTGAACCCATGGGCTATACAGTTCATGGAATTCTCCGGGTCAGAATACTGAAATGGGTAGCCTTTCCCTTCTCCAGAAGATCTTCCCAACCCAGGTTTCCAACTCAGGTCTCCTGCATTGCAGGAGGATTCTTTACCAGCTGAGCCACAAGGGAAGCCCAAGAACACTGGAGTGGGTAGTCCATCCCTTCGTCAGCGGATCTTCCTGACCCAGGAATTGAATCAGGGTCCCCTGCATTGCAGGTGGATTCTTTGCCAACTGAGCTATCAGGGAAGCATTTAAGGGCTCTTGAAACACTGTGGCATTCTGTGCAGTCAATGAGATTTGTTAGCCAACATCTTTATCCTTAATATTATCTCAGAATCTAGTGTGTGGTTCCTGTTTGCTGTAAAAACAGAAAAGGGAGTTCATCTTATCTTTGGATTCCAAAGGCTGGTGAAATGGAAGAGAGAGGGGAACATTTATAAAGGAGCTTTGGAATGATTATCTTTACACTCCATGTTAGTTAAGGAAGGAATAGCCTCTGTGAAAACTCCTTCCACATGGCCTTAACTAAAAACTGACCATTTATAATACCTTTCTCTCTCTTGAAGTTGCTCCTAATTCTTTCTCATCTAAAACACTTCCAATTTAGTGATGGGAACAGCATTCTCTTCACAACCACACCCGTGCAAAAATAGACTCTTGTCTTTGCTCTCACTCTCAAACAGAGCCCTGAATCATGGACAGTCCAGGAAGGAGCGATTTCCATTCAGAACTGTACTTATGAGAAGAGTGAATTTGACTACTTCCCATGGTATCAGGAACACCCTGGTAAAGGCTTGCATTCTTGATAGCTGTCCACTTGATTGTGAATAAAAAGGAAGATTAACAGTTTTCCTCAGTACGGTGCCGAACAGCTCTTATGGCACATCACGGCTTCCCAGCCTGGAGATGCAGCACCGACTTCTGCAGCAAGTGCCGAGTGCTCCCCCGGCACCTGCAGCCTGTGCCCAGATCTGCAGCCCAGGATCCAGACACACCCTGTTGTGCAGATTAAATACACACACACACACACAATTTGTTTGTGCATAAGAAGCCTTAATATATTTAAGAAAGTTGAAATTATACAGAATTTATTCTTTGATCAGTAGTGAAATTGACTTAGAAAATGAACAGCAAAAAGATATCTTTAGAAACTCCCAAATATTTGGAATTTAGGCATTAAGTTTGAAAGTAATCCATAGGTTAAAGAAATAATTACTTGGCTGTTAGAAAGTATTTGGAAAGAAAATATAGTGAGAACATATATATATACATATTATAAGATATAGGTAATATCTCATAATAGATTCTGGTAAAGAATCTGCCTACAATGCGGGAGACCTGGGTTCAATCCCTGGATTGGGAAGATCCCCTGGAGAAGGGAAAGGCTATCTACTCCAGTATTCTCTCCTCGAGAATTCCATGAACTGTATAGGCCATGGGGTCTCAGAGTCACACACGATTAAGCTACTTCCACTTTCAATTTCATAGGTAATATTTTACATAGGAAGAGTTCATCTTTTTAAATACTTATATTTCTAAAGAAAAATTCTGCAAAAAAATTATCTAAGCTTTCAACAAAAAAGATAGAAGAACAAATTGCAACTAATATAAACTGAAATAAGAAAATAATAAAAATGTCAAGTTGGTAAAACAGAAGGAAAATGACAGAAATACCCATGAGATACAAAGTTAAGTTTGCTAAAATGATTAATAAACTATATATTCCTAGACAGAATTAGCATGGTGAAAAAGAGAGAAAACACAAATTAGAAATACAAAGAATGAAAAAGTAAACTATTGTACAGATGTTACAATGTTAAAAAGATAGAGTTCCTCTGCTGTCTACCTGAAACTCACAGCATTATGAATTGGCTATACTCCAATACAAGATAAAAAGTTCAATAAAAATGAATAAAAAGGGAAAATAAAAAATTATTAACAAGGTAATGCTACTGACTCATCCCAAGTGGGGATGTGGGAAAGTGGAGAAATTTGATTTTTTGGCAAGGGTGCAATGACAATTCAATGCAGTAATGATAGTCATATGAACAAATGATTTAGGGACAATTGGATATTCCTAGGCAAATTAGTGAATCTTGGCCTAAATATCACACCTTATACAAAAATTTGAGGAGAATCTCAAAATGGACTGTATATCCAAGTGTAAAATCTAAAACTCTAAATCTTCTTCAAAAAAAAATTCTTCAGGACCAAGTGTTAGACAAAAGGATTTTTGTCATGACGTTAAAGCACAATCAATAAAAATTAAAATATTTCATCAAAAGTAAAAATGCTTGCTCTGTGAAAGATACTATTAAGAAAATGTAAAGGACAAACCACAGAATGGCAGGAAATATTTTCACAATGTATTTTCATCAAAGGATGGTGTTCAGAAAACAATGAACACTCTAATCTCAGTAGGAAGAAAACAAGTAGTCCAATTGGAAAATGGTTCATCCAAACATATTATGGAAGAGCTATGTGTTAGGGAAATAAGCATATAAACAGATGTTCAATATCATTAACCACCAAGGAAATGCAAATTAAAGCCACAATGAGATACCATTCCACATCTTGCTTAATGGCTAAGATGAAAATTACTAATGATAACCAAGTTCTGGCAATGACGTAGAGAAGCTGGACCACTCACACATTGCTGATGGGTAAATGGTGCAGTCATTCTGGAAGACAGTTTAGCAGTTCCACATAAACTTAAATATTCACTCACCTTACAACTCAGCAATCATACTCTTTTATGGGCATTTGAGTTTCTTACTTAGTAATTTCCAGGTATATGAAGCTGATCAATTATCTGGTTCTGTGCTCATTTTGCAGATTTCCAAATAACGCACCAGTTTAACATCATATTGGGCTTCTGTGATGGTCAGATGGTAAAGAATCTGTCCACAATGCAGGAGAGCTGTTTCTGATTCCTGGGTCAGGAAGATACCCTGGAGAAGGGAATGGCTACCATTCCAGTATCCTTGCCTGGATAATTCCATGAGCAGAGGAGCCTGGTGAGCTATAGTCCATGGGATCACAAAGAGTTGGACATGACTTAGCGACTGAACAACAATAACATATATATGCATGTATAATATATATAATATATACATATATATATGTATATATATATATACATATACACATACAATTAGATTGCTTCCTGCTCATCTTTGGATAATGAGGAACCATTAGAAATTGTAAAGATTAAATTTTATATTAAGAATTACAAGGCAATGTACAATTTTTCCCTGAGTTACTTATAGTAACTCATTCACCCTTTTCTGCCACATACTCTAGATGTACATCAGCCACTTTAAAATAAAACCATTTATGCTGCTATTAAGCTCTTTCCTTAATCTGAACCTTTGCAGATGCTGTCCTCTTAGGTCAGAATGGTTTTTCCCAAGTGCTTGTTCAAAACACATATATGCACTCAACCTTTACAGCCCAGTTCAAGCAACATTACTTCTAATGGGAAATCTCAGAGGATAATATTGTTAACTTTTAATTATAAATATTATTGGATCTGCTCCCCTCTTAAGATGGTTTGACAGGAATATTTGCTACTGGGGGCCATCTTATATTTCTATTCATTCAAACTGTTTCCTACAAAGCATGAAGAGATTCCTTTCAGTCCACAAACCAAAGCTTTTCCTTTTCCATTTCATCCTAAACCTGCTTCTCTTTCTGTTTCTATTTATAAAGTAATTCAGATTCAGATTTACTTTTGACTTTAAAGAAGTTTTGAGATTTCTACTGTTTGTATAATTACATGGCAACACTTCAAAGACATTAAGGATCCTATAGTGGGTTGGAGGGCGGGTCCCGAAAGATACATTCACATCCTAACCCACGGAAACTGTGAATGTGAACTTATTTAACAAAGAACCTTTTCAAACGGAATTAAGCAAAGGATATCAAAATCCAATCGTACTGGATTATCTTGGTGGGGCCTCAATCCAGTGACAAGTGTCCTTTTAAGAGACACACAGGTGAGAAGGCCTAGTGAGGTCTTTTTGATGGAGGAGGAGGCTGGAGGTGTACAGTCACTAGCAAAAGAGCACCTGGAACCACCAGAAGCCAGAAGAGGCAGGAAGGAGTCTCTCCAGAAACATTTGGAAGCAGTATGTTCCTGCTGACACCTTATCGTCAGACTTCTGCCTTCCAGGTTGCAGGGAACCATTCTTGTTTTTTGGAGCCATCAAATTTGTGATGATTTGTTATGGGAGAACTAGGGCTATTGGGGCTAACACAGTTATCAAAAGGTAGCATTTCTAATTAGCTGCAAGCAACTCCTGACTCTTTACATTCATGGAAGAGCACTTTTAAATTGCTCTTTGGGACATTTGTATTCAAATTCTCACATATGCAAACATATTTATTTATCATTCAGCAAATATTTGAGTAATCACTGTTTACCAGGTATTACTGGATCAGCAATTTTTGATCCAGTCACAGAGGGGCAGCATCTGCAAACACAGACACTCCATGGGGAAAATGAGTGGATAATAAGGTGGTAAATTTGATTGGCTGTCTCAAATTGTAGTCACTCCTTTCTATTTTCTTTCCAAAAGGCAGTATAGACCAGGTTTCTATAGGTCTGGAAGAAGCTGATACAAGGGAAACACTTTTAGGAGCAGGCAGATGCAGCAACTCTTTCTGAAGAGGAAGAAGAGGAAGATGCTACTGTTAGCACCAGTGTTGATCTTATGGATGCAAATATCATGTGAGTTTGGGGTTACCCTGATTGCTCCCAGAAAATTCAGCACAGAGGAATCTTATCTGCAGGCAACTGTAGGAGTGGGATTTTCTGACTGAGAGCAGGATGTTGAGAAAAACATAAAATCTAAAATGTGGGAGGTAGAGGGAGTTGTTGAGAGAGACATGGAAAGAAGGAGAAAATACACAAGAAGAATGAGAGAGACCATGACAGCTGAGAGAATAAATATCTAATCAGACTTTCTCTGTTACTTCTCATTGCTTTTCTGAACAGAAATGAATGAACAACAGATAAAGCATTTTCCTGAATTCTTGCTTCTGCAAGAAGGAGAGAACTTCACCACATACTGCAATTCCTCAGGCACATTTTACAGTTTACAGTGGTATAAGCAGAGGCCTGGGGGAAAGTCTTGTTCTCTTGATGATATTAGCTAAGGGTGGAGAAGTGAAGATGGAGCAGAGACGGACAGATTGGTTTGGAGAGTTCAGACAGCACAGCTCCCTGCACCTCTCTGCTGCCCAGCTCTCAGACGTAGGAACCTACTTCTGGGCAAGGGGACAGTGCTCTGGAAGCACCTGCTGTCTGTCCCCAAACCTCACTGTGGGCTCCGTGGTTGCTCCTCCTCATCTCTCCTCAGAGCAGGGGCCAGAGAAAGCTGAAGTCATGATGTCTATGGAGAAATTGAATTTTTAATAAGAAAAATCCCCAGACTCAGTGTCACTGAAGAATTTTGTCAAACATTGAATTATACACAATTTCTTGCAGAAAATAGAAAGATAATAATTCTTCACTCATTTTATGAGGCTAATATTACCCTGATACCCAAATCAGGCAAAGACCATTAAAAACCAAAAACTACAGGGAAATATCTTTTATCTTGAAGATAGACACAACATTTCTGAAAATATTTTAGCAAGTTAAATTCATTGATATATAAAATGAATAATATACTGAGCACAAGTGTAATTTCTTTCAAGGGTGCAAGACACTTTAATATTGAAAATCAATGGATGGAATTCACCATATTAACACGGTAGAAAAGAAAAATCATATCATCATATTAACCTAGTCAGAAAAAAAGGATTTGCAAAAATTTAGTAGTCAGTTATGCTGAAAACTCTGAGCAACACAAGAATAGTGGGGAATCTCCTCAATACCTAATGGTATTCTTACTAGTAAAAGACTATGATTTTCTCTAAGAAAGAGAACAAAACCAGAGTATCCTTTCTCATCACTCCTTCTGTACAGTGCTAGATGTTGGAGCCAGTGCAATAAAGAAAGTAGATGTAACAATCTTATATAGTTGAAAGAAAAAGTGAAACTGCCACTATTTGCTGGTAACATGATCATCTATGTAGAAAATCCAAAGAATAAACCCCTAAAATTATATTAGGGAAATCCAAATTAAAATTACAAAGAGAAATCACTTCACATCTATTATAAGGGCTAAAATTAAAATTAATGACAATACCAGGTTCTGACAAGGAAGCAGAGAAATTGGATCACTCATACATTGCTGGTGGGTGAATGGCCCAGTCAGTCTAGAAAACAATTCAAGAGTTTCACATAAATTTAAATATTCACTTACTGAACAACCCAGCAAACACACTCCTGGGTATTTATGCTTGATAAATGAAAACTTTATGTTCACACAAAAATATGTACATTAGTACCGGAAATTAACCAGTGATCTTCACTGAATGAACTGATAAATATCCTGTAGTGCATTCACAGAATGAAATACTATTTATACATCTTTCTCAATTTCAATAGGGTTATTTTGCAATAAATCATTTTAAATTGAAACAATAGTAAGTCAAAAGTTCATTTCATATTGGAAGGAAATCTAAAAAAGAATGGAGATAAATGTAACATGTGTTACATAGTTGCTGCACTGCAGAAACTAACATTGTAAAGAAACTATACTTCAATAAAAATAAATTAAAACTAAAAAAAGAAAATCCACCTAATATATTTAATCTAGCTTCCCTTGAAAGTGAAAGTCACTCAGTCATGTCTGACTCTTTGCGTCCCCATGGACTGTCCATAGAATTCTCCAGGCCAGACTACTGGAGTGGGTAGCCTTTCCCTTCTCCAGGGCATCTTCCCAATCCAGGGATTGAATACAGGTCTCCTGCATTGCAGGCGGATTCTTTACCAGCTGAGCCACAAGGGAAATCCAAGAATACTGGAATGGGTAACCTATCCCTTCTCCAGAGGAACTTCCCAACCCAGGAATCAAACCAGGGTCTCCTGCATTGCAGAAAATTTTTTACCAACTCAGCTATCAGGGAAGCGGTAGCTTCCCTTAAATGTGGCCAACACTTACATTAGCCTACAGTTGGGAAAAAATTGTCTCACACAGTCTGTTTTATACCAAAATGATGAAAATTTTATGAATGTGCTGAGTACTGTACTGAAAGTGAAAATCAAAATGGTTATACAGGTATGAAATGGCTGTAAATGTGTCGGTTGTTTACACTCATGATTTTAAGGCTAGCCAGGAGCTCAGCTCACTGCTTCTGCCCAGAATTACCAGGAAATATCATACTGCATGTTGCTAGCCCAGGAAAAGATTAACTCTCAATATTCCAAGTATGGTTTCTACTGAATGCATACCACTTTGTCACTACTGTAAAGTCAAAAATCCTAAATTAAATTATCCTAATTAAGTTGGGGACAGTCTATAGTGATTAAAAGGAAAAGATCTGATAATATGCAATAGTCTAGATGGATCTCAGGATGTTATGTTGAGTAAAAAAAAAAATCAATCTCAGAGGTACATGGTGTATGGTTACACTTACTAGATTATTATGATTGTATAAATAGTGTGATTCTACTTACACAACATTCTCAACAGGACAAAATACAGAGATGAAAGGAGATCAGTAGTGACTTGGATTGTAAAGAATTGCAGGCCTTGGGAGGGTGTGCAAAGAGGATTTCTTTAGAGAGATGGAAAAATTCTATATCGTGATTTTAATGGTGATAACAGGAGCCTATACATGTGATAAAGTTTCACAGAGCTATGTATCAAAACCAAAGACTGCATATGAAAGTGAGGTACTAGATCACGATCTGTATTTTAATAAAATTTTAGCAATATCAATTTCCTGGTACATACATGTAATTATTATATTAGCATATATATTTTAGAACATCAAGCTACTCCCCAGGCTGTTGTGGGCCTTTGTGGTCTCTTCTGCCTAGTTACAAATAATTGGAAACCCAGGCATCAGCAGATTTCAAGGGTTGCAGAGGTGCGGATGGTTAGCAAAGCAACCTAAAGTTATTTAGGGTGATAGGATGGTTCTGTATCTTAATTTTAGTGGTGGTAATAAGAATTTACAAATGTGATCAAATTCACAACTATGCATAAAAAGGTGGATATGAAAACATGTGATAAATATAATATACTGATACATATAATATATGTATTATCTTGGTGTTCCCCAGACTGCTCTGGGCATTTATGGTCTCCCCTGCGTCTTGTAAATAATTAGAAACCAGGACATCTGCTGCCTGTCACTCAGAGTTCAAATGGGAAGAGATGGTTCAACCTCATAAAAACTCTCTTCCCTGCATCATTCATTAATGAGTTATTTTGACCTTGAATTCTAAGAACTGGCACTGTTTTGGAGACTGTGTCTATACTTCCTTTTCTACTTGTCTGTTTGCTTTTGGTTCTTTAAATTAATTCATCTATTAAAATGATGAAACCAAATGAAAGATTGAGAGATACATGCTTCATGATCATGCACAGTATACAAAACTTCAATCATCAAGTTCTGTGGTATTGACATATACTAAGTGTTTGACTTAGAACTGGAAAAGGTCAGTTATCATTCCAGTCCCAAGAAGGGCAATACCAAAGATTGTTCAAATTATTATGCAATTGCATTCATTTCACATGCTAGTAAGATTATGCTTAAAATCCTTCAGCTAGGCTTCAGCAGTACGTGAACCAAGAACTTCCAGATGTACAAACTGGGTTTCAAGGAGGCAGAGGAGCCCGAGATCAAATTGCCAACATTCATGGGATCATGGAGAAAGCAAAGGAATTCCAGAACAACATCTACTTCTGTTTCATTGACTACACTAAAAACTTTGTGTGAATAACAACAAACTGAAAAATTCTTAAGGAGATGGAAATACCAACCCACCTTACTTGTCTCCTGAGAAACCTGTATGCAGGTCAAGAAGCAACAGTTAGAACTGGACATGGAACAACCTACTGGTTCCAAATTGGGAAAGGAGTATGTCAAGGCTGTATTGCCAGTCCACTTATTTAACTTTTATGCAGAGTATAACATGCGAAATGCTGGGCTGAATGAATCACAAGCTGGAATCAAGATTGCTGGGAGAAATATCAAAAACCTCAGATACACAGATGATACCACTCTAATGGGAGAAAGTGAAGAGGAACTAAAGGGCCTCTTGATGAGTATGAAAAAGGAGAGTGAAAAAGCTGCCTTGAAACTCAACATTCAAAAATCTAAGATCATGGCATCTGGTCCCATCACTTTATGGCAAATAGAAGGGGAAAAAATAGAAGTAGTGACAGATTTCATTTTTGTGGACTCCAAAATCCCTATGGACGGTGACTGAAGCCATAAAATTAAAAGATGCTTACCCCTTGGAAGAGAAAATATGACAAACCTGCATGTGGGCTAAGTCGTTTCAGTCATGTCCAGCTCTACATCCCCATGAACCATAGCCCTCCAGGCTCCTCTGTTCATGAGATTACCCAGGGAAGAATACTGGAGTGGGTTGACATGCCCTCCTGCAGGCGATCTTCCTGACCCAGGGATTGAACCCACATCTCTTATGTCTCCTGCATTTGCAGGCAGGTTCTTAAACATTTGTGCTCCCTGGGAATCTCAAGATGGCATATTAAAAAGCAGACACATCACTTTGCCGACAAAGGTCTGTATAATCAAAGGTATGGTTTTTCCAACTGTCATGTGTGGTGTGAGAGTTGGACCATACATAAGGCTGAATGTAGAAGAATTGATACTTTTGAATTGTGGTGCTGGAGAAAGCTCTTGAGAGTCCCTTGGACTGCAAGGAGGACAAACCAGTCAGTCCTAATAGAAATCAATCATGAATATTCACTGGAAGGACTGATGCTGAAGCTGAAGCTCCAATACTTTGGCCACCTGATGCGAAGAGCCACTCTTTGGAAAAACCCTGATGCTGGGAAAGATTGAAGGCAAAAGGAGAAAGGAGCAGCAGAGGATGAGGTAATTAGATAGCATCATTGACTCAATGGACATGAATTAGAGCAACTTTGGGAGATAATGAAGTACAGGGTAGCCTGGGGTGCTGCAGTCCACGCGGTCACAAAGTTTGGACACGACTTAGTGACTAAACAACAACAAAAATGTGTTTAAAACCTGTAGATACCAAGTTTTGTAGGAGAACATTACAGTATTATGTCACAGAAAGATCTGGCATGCTTATCTTGAATTTATTTATAAAGAGAAAAATAATGAGCCACTAACAAGTGAGACTGAACACTTGGGACCACTGACATAGAAAATGTGATGTCAGGACAATTCTAGGACACATGATCTAATAAATGTAATTCTGCTTGTGGAGGGGACAGGACTGAATATCCTGGTCTTCCTCAAAGTCTAATAAATAAGACTCAATTTCAAATTTCAAAAGAATATTTTATTCCTGTCTAATTTCATTCAAAATTTAAAACTGAATAGACTCTGAAAGTCAGATGGACTGATTATCTTTTGTCACTTCATGGTGAAGTAACTTTATTGAAAAACCTAAATAGAGTCACAAAACTCAATACAAAGACAGAGATACATTAATGATTTTGAATGAAATTTCCATTCACCAAGAAGCCTAAGATCTGCAAGTTTTTAAAAGAGTCATTAGATTCTGGATGGAGAAAAGTATAGGCTAAATGAATAAACTGATTACCGAAAGATTCATAGGCTATAGTAAATTATATCTTAAACAGGATGGCAAAACTACTTTGTTGAATAATTATCAACGTATTTCAGCTTCTCTAATATTCAGTTCTCCTCAGCTCAAATTTTAATACTGGTTGCTTTTTTCATGTCTACTTTGTAATTCTAATTCTTTCTAAATCTTCTATGTAGAAGCTCCTTCTACCTAATTTAATGACCTGGAAAAAACAAGCAGACAAAGTAAAGGTCTGTGGTGAGCCAGACTTTTTCCCATGCATCCACAGACTACGTGGTCTATGAACATGACACCACCCACTTCCCATTGGGGGGAGTCACGCGGTTACCGGGTAGTATGTATATGTGCTGCCAGGCTCTCAAAGACACTGAACTCTCAGCTTGAGGCAGAACTGAGCACATTTGTGTAGGAGAACCCACGCCTCATGTCGCTCTCCAGTCTGCTCTGGGTGTTCCTGGCCTTCACCTTCTCTGGTAGGGATGCTGTCAAGCGTGGGTTCGAGTATTCAGGGTGAAAGGACTGCACACAGGCACGTGATGCTTCATGGGGACTTGGGGAAGAAAGGAAAGATGGAGAAAAGCAAGAATCTTATGATTTGATTTTTTGTCTTTGGATCCTAAATAACTCCTAAATTATTTTATTCACTGCTTCATCTTTGTTTTCTGATTTTTTTCCCACAGGATCTGGTGTGGCCCAGAAAGTTACTCAAGACCAGTCAGACGTATCCAGACAAGTGGGGCAGTCAGTCACCCTGAACTGTCGGTATGAAACAAGTTGGACCGTTTACTACCTCTTTTGGTATAAGCAACTTCCCAGTGGACAGATGACTTACGTTATTCGTCAGGGTTCATTAGTCTCAAATGCAAGGAAAGATCGCTACTCTGTAAACTTTAAGAAAGCAGACAAATCCATCAGCCTCACCATTTCAGCCTTACAACTGGAAGACTCTGCAAAGTACTTCTGTGCTCTCTGTGAACTCACAGTGCTTGAAGTAATAGGAAAAGCTGTACAAAAACCCTGGAGCTTAGTAAGAGAGAGGCCCCCTGCTGCAAGACCCCAGCTGAAATGCACACCCACAGACCCCAGACAAGAAATGATAGTCCTGTGGTTATTTAAGTTGTGGTCTGGATCAGAAGATTTAGTTCTAGTTAAAGGCACCTTCTTCGTTATTTGGAAACAGGTGTCCAGAGTAACTTTCTATTAATATATTCTCTTGAATTTTTGACTTTAAATCAACTGTACAGAACATTTGTAAAGTTGTCTAAATTTGAAAACTTGCCCCATAATACTTTAAAGTATTACGAAGTATTTAAAGTATTATGAAGTAAAACTGGCAGTTTTACTTCATCAAAACCTGGGTCTAGTTGTGTGGAATCACCGTCAAAACTATTTCCTTAGTCACTCCCTCTTAGACTTTGTGTCAGGGCACAATCAGAAAAGTAGACCATGGATGATGTAGAATAAGAGATTAGTTCTAGGGATTAAAACTCAGGCAATGGCTAGAGCTGGTGGACGTGTCTGTACAAAGCTGTTATCTTCATATCTGTTGTTGAGCCTCAATACACTTTAAGTCAGCTTAGAGTAACACTGATGCTTTTGAGCTAAGGTGTTGGAGAAGACTCTTGAGAGTCCCTTGGACTGCAAGGAGATTCAACCAGTCCATCTTAAAGGAAATCAGTCCTGAATATTCATTGGAAAGACTGATGCTGAAGCTAAAACTCCAATACTTTGGCCATATGATACAAAGCACTGACTCATTGGAAAAGATCCTGATGCTGGGAAAGATTGAAGGTGGGAGTAGAAGGGGACGAAAGAGGATGAGATGGTTGGATAGCATCACTGACTCAATGGACATGAGTGTAAGTAAGCTCTGGGAGTTGGTGATGGACAGGAAAGCCTGGCATACTGCAGTCCATGGAGTTGAAAAGAGTCAGACACAACTGAGCAACTGAACTGGACAAAACTGAACTGAGGTTAACATTTGTAAAGCAAAGTCTGATGGGGACAAAAGCATGGACAAACTGTGACAAACAAAGTCATACTTGAACTATGAGGACAACTGGAACCCACAAAGCCTTGTCCGTCCCTCACCTCCTTCAGTCTCACAATAGTGGGTGACTTTGAAGAGAAGTGGGTATCATTTGCCATCTTGCTACGTGCATACTTGGCCCAAGACAAAGAAGAAGAGGAGGACATCTAACAGGAAGTGGAGGAGTTGTGAGTCAACAATAAGTTGAACTAGTTCAGCAGCAGAAATGTGTAGAAAAAGCATTTGCCAAAATCCAATAGTCAGCCATGGTGAAAACTCTAAGAAACACAGGAATAATGGAGAAATTCCTCAACAGCTCTTAGAATGTATACTGGTAAAAGACTATACTTTTCCCTAAGGAAGGGAACAAAGGGAAAATATCCACTTTAATCACTCTCCTTCAGCACAGTACTGGACATTGTAGCCAGTGCAGCAAAGAAAATAAATATATAAACAATCTTTTAAGCCAGAAAGGCAGTCAAATTACCACTATTTTCTATCTATGTAGAAAATCCCAAAGAATATACCCTCCAAACTCCTACAACTATTAAGTGGGTTCAGAAGGTCTCAGGATATATAAGGTAAGCACACAAAATAAAATACATTTTTATATACTATCAGTAAACATGTGGATGCCTAAATTAAAAATATAATACTGTTTACAATGGCTCAAGAAAGACCCTAAATCCTTAGGCATAAATCTAAGAAATGTACAGAAATTATACACAGAAAGCTTCAAAACACTGGTACTTCCAAAAAATAAAAATAGCCAATTATTCTAGCTATTATCCTAGAAGGACCAACCTTCCCCCAGTGGAGCTGCATAGGCACATTTAGAGAAAATAAATTAAAGGCACATGTATTATGTCACGTCTTTTTGGACTTGATTTTGTTTATTGACTTCTTTATTTTATCTTCATACCAACAGACCATTCTATCTTAATTACTGGGGCTTCATACACGTTTTGAAATCTGAAAGTGCATGTCATGTTTTCCTTGTCTTATTCAAGGCTTATTCTAGGTCTTTGCACTTTCACATAAATTATAGAGCAGCTTCTAACACAAGAGACTGAGGTAATTTGATTGGGATTGTGTTGAATTTATGAATTCACTTAGGACAATTGACATCTTAACATATGGAGTCTTTAGATCCATAGCCTCTTTATTTATGTCCTCTCTAATTTCTTTCATTCATTTAGGTCCTCTCTAATTTCTTTCGCTAGTATTAAGATTTTTGTAGAGTACTTGTATTGTTGTTGTTGTTTTGTCTCTGTCGTGTCCAACTCTTCGCGACCCCATGGACTGTAGCCCGCCAGGCTCCTCTGTCCACCGGAATTCCTAGGCAAGAATACTGGAGTGGGTTGCCCCTCTCCTCTCCAGGGGATTTTCCCAATGCAGGGGCATTTTCTACATGTAAAAACATATGATGTGTAAATAAAAATAGTCCACCTGGTTGGCAGGTGGACTCTTTACCACTGAGCAAGGCTACTTATAACAATTTTATTTCGTATAGCTTTTTTACCTTAATTGACCTAAATGCCCAGCATCAAATCCAGAGCTAGGACTAACTGGGTTAAGAAAATGCAAATACAGGGAATTAATTATGCCCTGAAATAGCCAGAACAGAGCTAGATACCTGTCAATATGAGAACAGATTTAGTTCAACAGCCAAATAAATGGTACCAACCTCTTGCTTGGGGTTTTGAAAATATTATTTCATTGAGCAACCTTAGGAAATGGTCTTTCCTGACTTTAGTGTCTGTAGGTGGCAAGGACTGGTCACCACTGAGTACCAGGCCATGATTTATGTTAGTTGCCCCAGACCTCAGATGTGAGGACATTTCTCATCTCCCTAAAATGCTATGTGATTTTTATCTCTCAAATCAAAATTATTCTAGAGTTATTGGAGAAGAATCAAGAAGAGGTCTTGCATACCTTATATTACATTAGTTCCCCAGCGTTTGATAAATGACATTTTAATTGCATTTTCTAATGCTTTTGCTAGAATCTAGAAATAAAATTGATTTTTGTGTTTGGTGACTGTATCAATGCCCTAATAGGTTCTAGTTCTTAAACTGCTTGTTTAGAGGTACTTTGTATTTTCTACATGTATAAACTTATGATCTGTAAATTAAAGTAGTTTTGCTTCTTTTATTGTTTTATTTTTTGCTTCTCCTTTTAAAACTTAATATATCTTATTTCCTTTCCTGTTTTGATCACAGGTCCTCCATTAGGAAAGTGAATAGAAGTTATGAATAGAAGTACATGTCTTGTTTGTGATCCTGTAGGGAATAATATTGACTTTGATATTTTCACTGATACCCTTTATTAGATTTGGGGATTTCTCTTTTATTTTTGGATTGTTGGGAGTATTCATCATGCAGAGACATTAACCTTTCATCAAATTCTCTTGATTTTTTAAAATTAAATTAAGTACATTATTTTGGTTTTCATCAAGCAAAGAAGGATAACTTCATCTCATATGGTCAAGATATAATCTTCTAAAATTAAAAATTCTGAAAAGAGCCAATAGGCTAAAAAACTTATTTTTAGATTCCCCATATTTTGGTTTTCATTTTTTTGGTTTTCAGTATTATTTAAAATGTCACTTTGAAGTGTGTTGTCAATTCTTCTAAAAAGTAAAGTCAAAGAAACCAAAAAACAAAAGCATTTTTTTTTTTTTTCTGCCTTTTGGTAATATAATAAAATAATATATTCCTACATAGTTTAAATGAATTCATTTTTAGTTGTTCCTATATTTTCAGTAGTAGTGGCTGTTGACTTGTGTGTGTGTGATCCACCACAGAACAGACTACCAAAGTATAGTTATGAATATTTGTTAAATATTTATATGGGAATAATATTTATACCCATATCAGTTTAATTTTCCTCCATTCTAGACTTGGGATGTTTGTTATCTGTTATTGAATTTTGTCCATGAATATAACCCTCTATTTATCCTGTTGGAGTCTTTTTTTTAACTTGACTTCCATAGTATTGGAAGATTGCCGGGGTCCAGCCTCAGCAGGATCCAGGGGTACCCTCAGGATGAATGGCGTCAGCAAGAGAGAGAGAGAAGACACATAAGACCAGCCTTGATAGGGGCAAGTCTGCGAGGCAGAGAGGGAGAGAGAGAGAGAGAAAGAGAGAGAATGACCAGACGGGGGTGCTTGCAGGGTCTGGCAGAGTCTGGCAAATCTTTATTTTTTACTGTAGCTTTTATATTCTAAGTTAGTACATTTTTAGGGGAAGAAAGTTTAACATTACATCATCTTGCCCCTCAGGAAACCAGGGTGTTTACAGTAACTTCTTTGTGAGTGTCTTATACATTATCTTCTGGTCTCGGGGCCTATTGACATTTTATGACCTAGGTGAATGCAAAGCTGTTTTCCTGTAATCTATTTTTTAATGAACACAAAGGTTAGTCCTTTTGCAGAAGTTATTAGTTGAATTTATCTAAAAGGTTTACAACACAAAGACTCTACAGCTCCGGTGAGGCAGCCCCTGTTTAGCATTCCTGGTTAAAATGAACAATTCTAACCACTTTTAAAATAATATTTTTGTGTTACATTAATACGCATTTGCCAAGCAGGCTAGCAAAGGGGTCTAAATTGAAACACTCCTTTCATCCTGAATAATCTTATAGGATACCGCCGTCCGGGGGACATGTTGATTAAAGTTCTAAGTTAATTCTGTTTGGAGAGAAATCAGGGAAGGCCTTCTACCTGTGTCACAGATATTAGGGAGTAGTCTAATAGAGCAAGCATCAGAAAGACAGAGATCATCTTTAAGGTGAGCGCCGGGGCAGCTTTTCGAAATTCCTGAAGTCCTGATCTGCCTTGCTTCTCAGGCCTTCTCCTCATGACCTTGTCGTGGGTGGGATCTCGTGTGCTGGCTCCCGGCAGAAGATTGTTTTTAGAATAATTTCAAGGCTTGTTCAGTATAACTTCTTCCACTACGTTCATGAATAACAACTCATCTACTCATTCAGAAAACAGATAACTCTTGAGTTCTTTACCTGTACCAACCTCTCTCTATAAACATTGAATAACCTTTAAATATGGGAAGACAAAAAACAAAAGGAAAACTACAAAGAAGTCAGCAACTGAGGATCATAATGGGGGTGTGACAAAGAAAGGAGCCAGAAATAATGAAAACAACTTGTGGAGTGGCATAGAACTATGAAAACATAGAAAACACAGATGTATACAGAGGACATACAACTAAGATGTGTGTATCTCAGTTGTGTCCAACTCCTGGGACACCATGGACTGTAGCCCACCAGGCTCTTCTGTTCATGGATTTCCCAGGCAAGAATACTGGAGTGGGTTCAGTTCAGTTCAGTTCAGTTGCTCAGTCATGTCCAACTCTTTGCTACCCCATGAACTGCAGCACGCCAGGCCACCCTGTCCATCACCAACTACCCTGTCCATCACCAACTACTAGAGTTTACCCAAACCCATGTCCATTGTGTTGGTGATGCCATCCAACCATCTCATCCTCTGTAGTACCCTTCTCCTCCTGCCCTCAATCTTTTCCAGCATCAGGGTCTCTTCAAATGAGTCATCTCTTCCCATCAGGTGGCCAAAGTATTGGAGTTTCAGCTTCAACATCAGTTCTTCCAATAAACAGCCAAGACTGCTCTTCTTTAGGATGGACTGGTTGGATCTCCTTGCAGTCCAAGGGTCTCTCAAGAGTCTTCTCCAACACCACACTTCAAAAGCATCAATTCTTCAGCACTCAGCTTTCTTTATAGTCCAACTCTCATATCCGTACATGACCACTGGGAAAGCCATAGCCTTGACTAGACAGATCTTTGTTGGCAAAGTAATGTCTCTGCTTTTTAATATGCCATCCAGGTTGGCCATAACTTTCCTTCCAAGGAGTAAGCATCTTTAATTTCATGGGTGCAATCACCATCTGCAGTGATTTTGAAGCCCAGAAAGTCAGTCACTGTTTCCACTGTTTCCCCATCTATTTGCCATGAAGTGATGGGACCAGATTCCATGATCTTAGTTTTCTGAATGTTGACCTTTAAGCCAACTTTTTCACTCTCCTCTTTCACTTTCATCAAGAGGTTTTTTAGTTCTTCACTTTTTGCCATAAGGGTGGTGTCATCTGCTTATGTGAGGTTATTGATATTTCTCCCAGCAATCTTGATTCCAGCTTGTGCTCCCTCCAGCCCAGCTTTCTCATGATGTACTCTGCATATAAGTTAAATAAGCAGGGTGACAATATACAGCCTGACATACTCTTTTTCCTATTTGTAACCAGTGTGTTTTTCCATGTCCAGTTCTAACTATTGCTTCCTGACTTTCATACAGGTTTCTCAAGAGGCAGGTCAGGTGGTCTGGTATTCCCATCTCTTTCAGAATTTTCCACAGTTGTCAGGGAATGTTTGACAGGAGAATTTCTACGTGCTGTCTCTCATGAGTCCTTTGTCCCTCTTCAATCGGAACAGCACGCTGCTCTTAGGGACTGAGGTCATTGTGTGAGGCAGGCTTGGGTCTCCTTTAGTAAACATTCTCTTTAGGACAAAACTGCTTAGTCTTGCTCCCCTTTCTTGAGATATGGATTGTGTCCTGACCTTGTGACTAACATTACCCCTTGTTCCCTTGGTAATGGTTGCTGTACGTATGGTTTTCTGATCTCTATCATTCCCGAAAGAAGTTTCTTGTACCACAGCCTATATATACTCATAGGAAAATCATTAAAGCACCTTTGCTTCATCAGAGCTTAGGTCCCCAGGTGTTTTTTGTCTCTCTCTCTTTCTCTCTCTTTCTCTTTTTCTGGCTGACTCTCTGGAGCATGGAGACCCGTCGTGCTCAATTTTCTGCCCGGGCTTCTAAGACCCCCTTGAGAGGGCGCCTGGTGCCTTCGTGAGCGATGCAAGTCCTGTGTCAAGGACTTTATTGGTCCTCTGAGTAAACCAAGGGATATCAGCCTCTTTCTCTCTTTCACTTTCTTATCGTCGACTCCGTACCACAAGGTTCCGGTTTATTAAAGGACCCCAACACACAGTTTATTGTGATCCACAGTCAAAGGCTTTGGCATAGTCAATAAAGCAGACATAGATATTTTTCTGGAACTCTCTTGCTTTTTTGATGACCTAATCAAATCCCTTATGACTGAAAGGTTGTTACTGAACAATAAGACGCCAGGATTCTTGGCCTCCGGAGGAGACGAATTCAATCCTGGGCCAGAGACGAGGCTGATCGCTCAGAGCTTTTGTGTAATAAAGTTTTTTTAAAGTATAAAGGAGATAGAGAAAGCTTCTGACATAGGCATCAGAAGGGGGTGGAAAGAGTACCCCCCTCCTAGTCTTTAGCTGTATGTTATATAGCCACTCGCAGTCTGTTAATGAAAAGAAAGGAATGTCATAAAATTTAGAATGACACCAGATAATTCATCTCTGGCCATAAACGATTGACTTGAATCTTGTAGAAGGGCAGATTACCAAACAAATAGTTTCATTTACATAGATTAGGGGGAAAATATCTGAGTATAGTTTGAGTCATTTTGGCGGAACTTAGAGTCTGGGGTAAATGCATAGCACATTAACATAGCTTAAGACAAACATTTCCATAAGAAAAAAATGTATTGGTTAACTCAAAGTTTGAGAATAGTTAGTTTCAGGTGAAACCAGGTGTCATAGCAACACAGCATTTTAAGAGAAACCTCCTTTTAAAATTGTATAGAGAAGAAAAAAATATCGCTGGTTTATTTCCTCCTGCCGCTTAAGAGAGATAAAAGTGTCTGGCACTTGCAGCCTATTTCCTCTGTTTGGAGACCCCTGGCCTTCCTGCCTGTTACCCTCTCATTCTCCCCTTTTCTTTTAGGAGAATTATGTTGCCTAGGGAGAGGGGGTGTCATTCTCATTCCATAACTGCTTCTGAGCTAACAAGGGGCGTTGTCCCTAAATTGGAGAGGCAATATATTCTCCTAATCCTCATAGTGAGGATGTCTGATCCAGGGGCCCCAAATAATGGTCGGAAGAAGCTGCAGTGATAGCAGGAGTTTGAGCAACCATTTGTAACTTAAAAGCTTTCATGCGACTGGAAACAAATCCAGTTACACAGTTACAGATGCAGGGAGCAAACAGCAAAAACAGAACAATCAGAATTACTGTAATTAAGACGGTTTTCCACCATGGGGAACTAGTTAACGTCCCCCAAAGTGAGGCAATTGAGGCTTCAGGAGTATCCATGGCTCCAATCATCTTGTTCATGTGTTTAGTATAATGCGTAACATTAGTGCTTATATCAGGTATATATGTGCAGCATTGAGTATGAATGATGGCATAAGTTCCTCCTTGTGCAGCTGTCAGAATATCTAAAGCCAATCTGTTTTGTAAAACCACCTTTCTAATTTGAGCTTTTTCAGCATTAAGAGGTGAAATAGCTTTTTGAGAATCTTATAATGCCTGTTGAGTAAAATTAGTCAAAGCATCCACTCGTAGCATAACATCTGTAGTTCCCAAAGAGGGGACAAACACTGCAGCCAAATAATCATACCAGTGAAATAAAGACCTTGCCCACCGAGTTTTAAGGTGGGGTAAATTAGCAGGCTTCTCCGGAAGCTCTGAAAATATAAAGCCATGAGAAAAGGCTACACCCAGAGTGCATCTCCCTATCTAGCCAGGGGGAAGCCAAGCCCATAGGTAAGAGCCACATATCCAATAAGCCCCGTTTGGAGCAAGCCAGCGTGACTGAGATATCCAGTCCCAATTAATTAGTGCCTGGCCAGACATAGGGAGATCCTGAACTGGGGTTGGAAAACACGGGAATGATTACGTTACATATTTCCTGAGGCAAAAATCCCAATTGTTTACAATCATTGTAATTAGGTTGTTAGCTAACTTTGGGGGATAGCTCTGTTTGTTCCCAGCATATGGGGCAGTAGATATTAGACGTCCTTTTTCAGGAATTAGCCATATAACCTCATCCCATAATTGATTAACGTCAGGTAAGAAACCATCAGACCTAAACCTATTTGTCTTATGTGCAGCAAAACAGTCATTAAACCGAGACAATGTATAATAAAAATAAAAAGTCACACTATGTCCATAGTTAAAATACAAAGTGTTGCACCAGTTCATTTTAGGATTCCTGGATGTCATCAGATGAAGAGGAGGCATCACATATGATTGTTGTCAAAGGTATTCACAGACTTGGACAAAGTCTTTTTCTTGAGGTGGAGATGTCCACCATGGGAAGCCTTCCACTGATAAAGAGGGGAGTGCTCTGCCGACCCAGCAGTTAGAGCAATTGTGGAAGATTGTGGAATGCACCGTAGGAGTGAGCCCAGGACAGGACGGCATTGTCTTGAGGATCAAACGGCAGACTCAGGATTTTTGGAGTCAGCAGAAGTAGGCTCACATAGATTATCAGGCCCATCTGAAACATACAAATCAGAGCATAGAAAGTAAAGACATAAAATGACATCACTTAGTTCTGGCCAGGGTGCCACCTCTTAACTCGAGTGTGATGTACCCATGAATCAATTCCTGGGACTTTGACAGCTGTGGGAGAAGAAAGAATAACCTGGTAAGAGCCTTCCCAGAGTTATGATGACCTTGGTTCCTGGCTCAAGCAGAGGCTTGAGCAGGCTCAAATAGAGGCTTACTTGACTCAGAGGCTGGGTCAGGAGTCATCTCCCGGAGTTCTGTTAATGCCTGTTGAAAAGCTGAGAGCTGAGTTACATAATTAGTTAACTCCAAGGCTTCAGGATATATAACAATGTCTGTGCGTAAGAAAGGCCTTCCATAAATACATTCAAAGGGGGACAGTCCCTCCTTTTTTGGGGCAGTTCGAGCCCTCATTAAAGCTATGGGTAGGACTTTAATCCAGTTGTCCTGCATTTCTTGAGTTAATTTGCCCAGATGTCTTTTGATAATGTCATTAGTTTTTTCAACCTTTCCTGAGGATTGGGACCTCCATGAACAGTGTGAGTGATATTCTATTCCTAGAGCTTTAGATAGAATTATATAATCGTCCATCCTCAGACTGTAACCATCCTTTATTAGTAAACTTTGCCTCTCTTTTCTCATATCTTTCTAATTCTTCCTCAGTATATTGTGGTTTTTCCTGTCCCACAGGACCTGTCCAGATCAAAGGCATCTGTAGGGAGGGGGTTTGGTAAAGTGCCACTTTTTTTGGCTTGAGAGTCAGCTAACAGGTTAATGGCGGCTACTTTACTCCCATCCCTGCTGTGCCCCTTGCAATGCATAACCGCTACTTCTTTAGGACAGTAGATAGCAGTTAAAAGTCTCTCGATCTCTCTGAAATGTTTAATAAGTTCTCCTGTTGCTGTTTTAAACTGTCTTTCTTTCCATATTGCAGCATGAGCATGTAAAGTCAAATAAGCATACTTAGAATCAGTGTAGATATTTACTCGCTGCCCTTTGCTTAACTCTAGAGCTCGGGTCAGAGCCACAAGCTCCGTTAACTGGGCACTGGTTCCCTGGGGGAGAGAATTTGCTTCTAAAACCTGTTCAGCAGTTACCACGGCATAACCTGCTTTATGCTTTCCATCCCAAGCAAAAGAACTGTCATCTGTAAATATTTCCATGTCAGGATTGTCTAATGGGATATCCATTAGATCCTCCCGAGCTGCATAGTTTAAAGTTAGGAATTGGGAACAATCGTGATCAGGTGTTTCATTTTCCTTCTCAGGAAGGAAAGTGGCGGGATTTAAATTTCCACAAACTTTAAGCTTAGTTACTGATCCTTCTGACAACAATGACTGATATTTAAGAAGTCTACTGTCTGTCATCCAAATATTAACCTTAGAATGTAAGATTCCACTCACATCATGAGAAGTCAGTACAGTCAGGTTTTGTCCATTAATTATCTTTAGAACTTCAGGTGCTAATAAAGCCATGGCCCCAATTACTCTTAGGCAGTGGGGCCACCCACGTGCAATTACATCTAATTCTCTGCTTAGATAAGCAATAGGTTGCTGGTGAGGCCCCCCCCCGCCCCGTTGTGTCAAAACTCCCAAGGCCATACCTTTTCTTTCAGTGACAAACAAGTTGAATTCTGACCCTGTGGGCAAACTCAAAGCGGGAGCTTGCAGGAGAGCAGTCCGAAGAACCTCAAAAGCCTTTTGAGTATCTGGAGACCAAATCAGTTTGTCGGTTTGGGCCTGCTGAGTTTCAGCTATAAGTTTATATAAAGGCCGGGCAAGTTCCCCATAGCCCAGAATCCAAATACGACAGTGGCCTGTGATTCCCCCAAATCCTGTCAGTTGTCTTAAAGTCATAGGTAGGGGATGATTTAGGATAGGTTTAATCCTCTCAGGGCCTATGGCCCTAGTCCCTTCTGATATGATTAGGCCCAGATATCTAACAGATTGTTGACAAAGCTGAGCCTTTTCTCTTGATGCCTTGTAACCACAGCCTGCCAGAATGTTTAAGAAATCTTCTGACGCTCGTGAACAAGCTTCCTGTGTCTCAGCACAGAGCAAAATATCATCTACATACTGTAACACTACTGCTTCAGTGCTATTAAAGTTTTGTAGATCCCGTGACAAACTTTGTCCAAATAAGTGAGGACTGTCACGAAATCCCTGGGTCAAAACTGCCCAGGTTAACTGAGAAGCTGCCTGTGTGGGGTCTTCAAAGGCAAATAGAAATTGACTTTCCTCCACCAAAGGCACTGAATAGAAGGCATTTTTCAAATCAATTACTGAGAAATATTTGGCTCGTTCAGGAGTTTCAGACAATAGAGTATCAGGATTAGTAACCACGGAGTATAAAGGAACCACAGCCTCATTTATTATTGGTATATCTTAAACTAGTCTCCTTTACCATTTGATTTCTTTATATCCAAAATAGAGTGTTGCATGGACTGTTACAGGGAACTAATAGTCCCTGCTCCTTTAAATTCTCAATGATGGGTTTTAACCTTTCCTTAACCTCGGGTTTCAGTGGATACTGCTTCTTATGTGGAAATAAGTGCAGGTCTTGGAGCTTGACAACTACAGGAATAGTATTTTGTGCTCGACGCACAAATTTTCTATTAGCCCATACTCTAGGATTTACATTTTGTTCAACTAAAGGGAGAGAATTGGAGGGCTCCATATTCATGAAAACAGAGGCATGGACCTTGCTCAGTATATCCCTCCCCAAAGGGGTGAGGGTGGTTCTGGCATGATCAGAAACTCGTGGGAAAATAGCACAGAATGCCAGTTGCAAGATAGAGAATAACTGAAATAATATCTTTTGGCTCATCCAGACAGTCCCAATATGGAAGCTGATCGGGAAGAAAGTGGGCCAGGGGCTTCAGTAAGCACGGAGTAAGTTGCCCCAGTATCTAAAAGGAAATTGACGGATTGGTCTCCCACCGTTATCAATACCCGGGGTTCCTCAGGTGTAATTAGGACGGGAGCTTGTGTGGGGACCCCCAGGCACCTTCGGTCCTGATTGTCTTGAGAGTCAGACCCCTGAGACCTACGCCTCGTGGGGCAGTCTCTCCTCCAATGTGGTCCCTTGTAGACCGGACATGGAGCCGAGGGCGGCTTGGATGCTTGAGGGCAATCCCGCTTGAGATGCCCCTCCTTTCCACAGCAATAGCAAGCCCATCCCTTTTCACCTGGGTCCCTCTGGGCATTTTTCTCAGGCTGATTAAGAATGGTTTTCATAGCCATTGTAAGGGCTTCTGTCTTTTCTTTTGTCTTTCTCTCCTTTCTTTCTTTTCCTCATATTCCCTACCATAATAGACTGTCTGAGCCAGTTGTAACAGATTATCTAGAGGCTGATTTGGTCCATACACCCGTTTTGATAACTTACAGTGAATATCTGAAGCTGACTGAGTGAGAAATCTATCCTTTAAGATCACTTTTCCCTCTTCACTTTCAGGATCAATCTCAGTGAATCTGCGAAGGGCTTCTCTCAGTCTATCTAGGAATTTACCAGGAGCTTACTTCTCCTCCTGTTCTATGTCTGCCAGCTTGCCATAGTTTAAAGGCTTAGAACGCGCCTGCCTGAGTCCTTCAAGAATGCATCTGACAAAATGACTCTGATCCCATCTTCCTTTAGCAGTGTTATAGTCTCAGTCTGGTTCTGTAGCTGGGACCGCCTGACTCCCAGTGAGTATCACATAGGAAGACCACGTATGTCTTCTTTAACCCCTGGGGATCAAATCTATCCCAGTTTTTTTTTTTTTTTTTTTTTTTTTTTTTTAGGATACAGTTCATAGGAGTGAGGCTGGAATTGTTAGCTCCCATCTGTAAGAGAGAAAAAAAGCGACCAGCGCCATTTTTTCTACTGGAGGCGTCCCTCCTTGCTCTAGATGGGGGTGTAGACAGACTTTACACCAAAAGTTTTTCCTTCCTGGTCGGACTTAGTCTGTCCCTTACTGATGCAGGCGTCACACTCGTCCCTCCCGGTTCTACCACCGAGACGGGGTGGGGATGCACCAGGGGTAGACCTGATGGCATCCCTGACTGACGTCCAGATCTTCACCTCGCTTGCCTCTGATGCCATCCGGGGTGCAATCAGAGTAACCTTCCAGAATGCCTCCCAAGCTAAGACCTCTGGGGGGAAACTTTTGTCACCTGAGTGCCTGTGCATGACCCTGAGTGTATTCCTGGCCGCAATAAGACCTGCACGAACTTTAAACTGAGATGTTCCTGCCAAACATCACCACACCAGTATAAGAGCCTCCTCTGGTCCACTAAGAGCCAGTGTTTCCAAAGGGGAAAAAAAAAAAAAAAATTGCAGTTCCAATCCGAGTAACCTTTAACCTCAGAGATGCTCTTGGAGTTAGAGCTCCATCTAGCTTCCGAACTTTCAATGCCTAGCAAGGCTAGGCGCTTCCTGACTACCAATCCAAGTTTGAGACCTAGGCCACCTAGTACACAGCAGCAACATAGATTGCAAGTCCCTGGAAAGCCTATAATCCGATAGATTAAGTTAGTACCTCTAATTCCCAAAGAGTTATGAAATGGTCAGAGACCGAAAAGTTTGACGGAGAAAGGAGAGTTCGGTCCACACGCTTTGCCCATTTCTGGTTGGTTCCCGAAGGAGACATTGGTTGCCTCTTGGCACTGGCAGGTCGGTATAAATCCCCGACAGGTTTCTGCCATAAGCCTTATGAGGTCGCCGCGGAACCGCAGAGCAGGGCTCCTCACTTGCTTCGCACAGGGCGTTTCATTCATTCACACAAGCACACCGTAGAGATAGTAAAGTACAGCAGAAAATGTGTTTGCTAGGAGGACAAAGAACTAGAGCTCCAACCACCCTTATCTTGTCCTGAAGGATCCTGGAGGAGCCCCCAAGATGAAAGGTTGTTGCTGAACGATATGATGCGGGATTCTTGGCCTCCAGAGGAGACGAATTCAATCTGAGGCCAGAGACGAGGCTGGATCGCTCAGAGCTTTTATGTAATAAAGTTTTATTAAAGTATAAAGGAGATAGAAAAAGCTTCTGACAAAGGCATCAGAAGGGGGCGGAAAGAGTACCCCCCACCCCCCCAGTCTTTAGCTGTAAGTTATATAGTCACTCACAATCTGTTAATGAAAAGAAAGGAATGTCTTAGAATTTAGAATGGCACCAGATAATTCATCCCTGGCCATAAAACGATTGACTTGAATCTTGTCGAAGGGCAGGTTACCAACAAATAGTTTCGTTTACATTGATTAGGGGAACAATATCTGAGTAAGTAGGTTAGGCCATTTGGCAGAACTTAGAGTCTGGAGTAAATTAACATATCTTAAGACAAACATTTCCATAAAAAAAGAAATGTATTGGTTACCTCAAGGTTTGAAAGTAGTTAGCTTCAGGTGAAACCAGGTGTCAAGGCAACACAGCATTTTAAGAGAAACCTCCTTTTAAATTGTATAGAGAAGAAAAAAAATATCACTGGTTTGTTTCCTCCTGCTGCTTAAGAGAGAGGAAAATGTCTGGCATTTGCAGCCTATTTTCTCCATTTGGAGACCCCTGGCCTTCCTGTCTGTTACCCTCTCATACATTCTTGCCTGGCCAGAAGAAAGATTTCAGCGAGCAACACGACCAGTTCCTTTAGGCTAAGAAATAAAGACACAGAACAGATAGGGTCGAGAGGATCGCTGCAGTCAGCGATGATTCTTTATTTCTCAGGGTTACATTTATACTAAACCAAGAAGAGAATCTTAAGAAGAGAAAGTATTTTTCCATAAACATCACTTTGAGATAACAATCACCAGAACTCTCTGATAACACCAAAGGCATCCCGTTTATCTTAAGGGTGGTCGTGAAAGGCTTATCCATCTGCGTCATGTGTGCATTCAAGGCTTACAAATGTTCTTTAAGATTAACTTAGATAATAAATTCCAGAGAGGGGTGGCGCGACAGAGAGCTATGTCCGCGAACAGACCATTGAGGATCAAGGCAGCTCCCAGAGCCAGCCGTTTGGTTCAGGTCGCTCCCCGCACACTCTTACTGGCCTTAAAATATGTTTTTTTGTTTGTTTGTTTTGTTTTTTTTAAAGCATGGATAACAACTTTCTGCATCCGTGCATTCTATACTTATTTTTTCAACTCAATGTCATCAAGCCTGTATTGTTTTCCCCCTTTATATCAGAATAAAAGTTTTTAGCTGCTTTTCCTGAATTCCTTTCTAGCATAATTTTAAGGAGGATTCTGACAATGCGATTTGGAAGGCGAAGGAGAAAGGAAGAAATGTGTGAGGTCAGCCAGGATCTGAGTCGGCATTTCCTACTTAATCGGAATCTGGGAAACCAGTCACACGTTGACTTTGGACTCATGGAACTCCCTGATTTGAAACTGTGGAGAGTCAACTCTTTGAAAGAACCTGAGCTAAGCTCCCATCTGTGTCTAGGGACCAATGATTCCAGGGGCTTTACTGACTCTTTCTTTCTCCAGAACTTTTTCCTGAGAGTCCTCAGGATTTTTGGTTTCTTTTAATTTTTTTAAATAAAATGAACATCCATAAAAAGCCAGCTTAAAAAAAAAGTGAGCTAAAGAAGACTTCTTGTTGATGCTGGTACTTCACAGAGAAGGATCATTTAACACAACTTGTAGAGTCATGGCCTTCCCAGGTGGCGCTAGTGGTAAAGAACCAACCTGCCAGTGCAGAAGACATAAGAGACGTGGATTCAATCCCAGGGTCAGGAAGATCCTCTCTAGGAGGATATGGCAATGCACTCCAGTATTCTTGCCTGGAGGATCCCATAGACAGAGGAGCCTGGTGGGCTACAGTCTAAAGGGTCACAAAGAGTCCGACACAACTGAAGCGACTTAGCACAGTATAGTCATGGAAACATTTTTCCATTCTGAGCCCAGAGCTTTCTCCCTGAACCTTGGCAACTATCTTTGTCTAGACATTGATCACAAATGAAATTTTGTTGGACTGTTTTCAACAAAATCTCTAAGGGAGCTTTCAAAATTACAAATTCACAAGTCTCAATTCTGGAAAATACGATTCATGAAATTTGTGGTGCATCCAGAATCTGTAATTTTAAATCATGCACATATTGATTTTATCATCAGCTGTTGTATAAATATCAATTTATAAGTCTTTAATGATTTGAAAAACTGGGAGAAAACAGTCCTAACTCAAACTCCAGGCTTTTGACAGAAATTCACATCTTTGGGGTTCCAGACATGGAGGAGGAAAATTATTTGGTTAAAGTTTGGCATTAAAATGTTGGTATAACATTTTGCTTATTACTTATTACCTTAAGTAATAAAAAGTATATTTGAGATTAGATATCTACTGAGGGTATTGTTGGTAGGATTTAGTAAGATTAGTATTTGTTGCTCAGACAGTAAAGAATCTGCCTGCAATGTGGGAGACACAGGTTCCCTAGGTTGGGAAGATCCCCTGCAGAAGGGAATAGCAACCCACTCTGGTATTCTCGTCTGGAGAATTCCATGGACAGAGGAGTCTGGCGGGCTATAGTCAGTGGGGTCACAAAGAATCAGACATGATTAAATGACTAATACTCAGCCAGCTTGAAACTCTGAGAGAATAAGATATTCATATCAGAACATCAAGTAGAATTTCATAAATTCAATTATGGTGTTTCTTTCTGACTAGAATTCATATTTTCATTTTCAAATGATTTTTATATTCAGGAATATATGACTATTAGTAAGATACGTGACTTTTCCTCCTTAAAAGCTTTTACTAAAAGATAGAATTCCTTACAATTGATATAATTTAGGACTAGTCCCTCACAGCTCAGTTAGTAAAGAATCTGCCTGTAAAGCAGGAAATCCGAGTTTGATTCCTGGGTCAGAAAGATCCCCTGGAGAAGGAAATGGCAAACCACTCCAGTATTCTTGCCTGGAGAGTCCCATGGGCAGAGGAGTCTTACAGGCTACAGTCCATGGGGTTGCAAGAGTTGGACAAGACTTAGGGACTAAATCAAGCAACCAAGGAAACAGTGCATTTCAAAGAGTAGTGATTCCTCACAGATTGTTTGTTCATCATTTTTGTTTAATTGGACAGATATTTTGTGATGTAATAATCTGAGTTTGCTGCTCTACATATTAGGGTACAGTGTTGAAAAAAAGAATCACTCAGTAATGACTTGATTTTTTATTACTTCTTCTAAGTTCAATACCAAATGCTTTTCTGGTATTTGATGAATTATGGCTAGCTCACACTGAATACATGAGGATGTAAAGGACTGTTTTAACATGCTCAAGGAAATTGGTATCTTTTCAGTTACAGACACACCCTAGGGATGTTCTGTTAAAGGACTTCTGTCAGGTAGAGACCTAACAACAAAATAGACCTAAGAGGTTAGAGCAACTTGGTCAGATTTCCAAGTGCCATCTGAAGACTGGTATATATCTCAAAAATAAAGCTGGGGATGAGAACATATTCGGGAGACTAGGTCACAAGCATCCCATTCCTCTCTCTGTCCACAAGGGGGTGCAGCTTCCTGACACCAACACACTTCCTGTGTGAAATGCAGGCTTCGACTTGTCATCACTGTGATTTCAACCTTTCTTCCTCTTAAAAGAAGAAGTGTCAGGTGTCACCTCTTTATTCGGGTGACACTCCAGAGATGAGCTCCTCTCCAGGTTTAGTGACTGTGATACTCCTAATGCTTGGTAAGTAAAATGCCTCTTAAAACACGGATTCTTCCTTCTAATATGTCAACAAAATCTTTAACCATAATTTTATCCCAGAAAAATATGCCCCAGGTGACACAAAATTTTTATTTATAATTTGCCCAGGACAAACCCATGGAAACTCAGTGACCCAGATGGATGGCCAAGTGACTCTTTCAGAAGGGACTTCTGTGACTATAAACTGCACTTATTCAACCTCTGGGTATCATGCTCTTTTCTGGTACATCCAGTATCCTGGAGAAGGTTCAGAACTCCTCCTGAAAGCCACGAAGGCTATTGAGAAGGGAAGCCACAAAGGTTTTGAAGCCACATACAATACAGAAACCACCTCCTTCCACTTGGAGAAAGCCTCAGTCCAAGAGTCAAACTCGGCTGTGTACTACTGTGTTCTGAGGGACACAGTGATGGAAACTGCAGGGGGAGCTGAGCACAAACTCTGCCAGCAGTGGGGCCTGGATGCTGAGTGTCTCTGACCCCCTCTGGTCCCAGCAGAGTTTATGGTGGTTTGTCGCTCAGTCTCTGGTTGATACAAACTTCATACCAATGTCTAGAGCATAAGAACAAGAAGTAAACACTCCCCTTGTGTGAGCGCTGAGTCACTTCAGTCATGTCCAACTCTTTGGCACCCCGTGGCCTGTAGCCCACGAGGCTCCTCTGTCCATGGAATTCTTCAGGCAAGAATACTGGAGTGGGTTGCCATACCCTCCTCCAGGGGATCTTCCCGACCCAGGGATCGAACCTGGGTCTGCTGCATTGCAGGCGGATTCTTTACCACTGCATCACTGGGAAACGTTCCCTTTACCCAGCCTCTTATTAGTGAAGTTAAAAACTGTCTGACACCAAAGGCTCTTTATCAAAGACCAAAGTAATTTCAAGGTTAAACCACATAAACAATGCAATAGTCCCTTGCTCATCCTTGCAGTCAAATCCATGCTCCGCAGGTTGTTCCAGGCCAACTTGATGGGTTTTGCTTTATTGAGTTTTACTATACTTTTAGTATACAATATACTTTTAGAGAGCCAGAGTGCACCAGAGAAGGTGTCATTTGCATAGTGTCTTCCTGAGAGAGCATGCAGGAGAAGTAATACGAGAGCTACAGCCTCCAAAAACCACGACTTTTAAAACTTTTATTTTTAGATTGAAGTAGAGTTGATACGCAGTGTTGTGTCAGTGTCAGCTGCACAGCAGAGTCACCGTCATGTGAACGAGTATAGTGTGTGATACACGTAGTGTATGGACTCTTTCTCAGATTTTCCCTTATGGATTATTGCAAAATATTGAGATAAGGAAGTAAGAGAAGATGGTGTATTGAAAAGAATAATAGAGCAATCAAGCTCTGTATTGCACTGCAAATATACTCCTGGTCTTTGCAAATATTAGTGCAATCCTATTTAATTAACATCAGTTTATTGGCACACTAGGAGTACTTTTGCTGCTTAGGAGAAAGTTTTAAGCACAGACGTGAACAACATATGTTTTCTGGTTCTGCAGTGGCTATTATGGTAACAATGACTAAAAATATTATTGACCTTGAAATGCCTGCTGCATCTAAAATATTTTTCTTGGCTTCATTCTTCCACATTCATGAAAATTTTCTTCTACTTTTTTCAAAGGCTATATTTTTAGGCTTTGTGAATGAGCTATAGTCATAACATTAATATATTTTTGTTATGCACTGTTGATTTAAATGTAGTATATATCAGCTAGCATCATTGGTTTAAATCTAGTTAATTTTTTATTAAATTGGTTTAAATGCAAATTTTATTTTTAAAGTTCTATAAATAAAATGCATGTCAAAGTATACTTCAAATAATACAAAATGTTGTGCAATAAAATATTTTCTCTGAAACTTTTATAAACATAGTAGATTAATAATATGCATTTATCTCTAAGATAGTAAAGAAATCAGAAAGACTATAAACCTGCAAACACAAAAAGAATAGATGAGGAGATCACAGCACATAGTGATGTCAACGAAATGTCAGAAGGTGAGAAGTGTAAGGAAGAATTAAAGCTTGTGTTACAGACTAGACGAAGGAGAAACCTAGGTTCAGTGCGAGAGGGGTCACAATGTGAGCTGTGGAAGTTTAAAAGAGAAGGACCAGTTACCTTTGAATAGTTGAGAAAGATGGTGCTGCTCTCGCGAGTGCCTGCGTATGTGTGGGTTGAAGGTTTGTGGCGGGTGCTAAAATAGGAGGCCTGAGTGAGATTACTTGTAAGTAAAGAACACCAGTGCTCTCCACAGTTCTTTACAGTACTGTTAGTCATTCAGTCATGTCTGACTCTTTGCGACCCCATGGACTGTAGCCTGCCAGGCTCCTCTGTCCATGGGATATTTCCAGGCAAGAATACTGGAGTGGGTCGCCATTCCCTTCTCCAGGGGATCTTCCTGACCCAGGGATCAAACCTGGGTCTGCTGCATTGCAGGCAGATTCTTTACTATTTGAGCCACCAGGGAATTTATGACAAGCAATAATTGCTTTCTAAATCCAGAAGAAAAGTGGAAGTTAGTCTTTGATGAATTAAGAACATCACATACAAAATTGTTCCAAACTTTGTGTATTACCTGGGCTTCCCTGGTGGCTCAGATGGTAAATAATCTGCCTGCAATGCAAGAAGTTTAACACACATAAAACCAGCACATTTTAATAAATATACATATCTATATATTGAGTAGATATTCTTCACCACAGCTGTGTAAAATTTTAAAGATATGAGATATGGAACAGAGGTTAAATTTATTCTTTGTAATCCACAGGGCCAGAGAATCCAAGTCACAGGAGAGGGGCTTCTACCTCTGGAAATGAAGTAGTCTTGGTTGCCCAGGGACCATTTCTTACAACAGGTTCTTTAGGGTCAATCTTCTATTTGCACTATTTCTCTAGAAGACACAGGCAGTACTGAGGCTTTCTTAGGTTTATTCTCACAGAGATAACCAGAAAATTCTAAGTAATTAAAGTGGTTTTGGCAGAGGAAGATAATTCTGGAAACTCATGCAAGTTAAGGGGAAGCATCTTGGGTAAAGAACATTTTATTGGGGAAATGTCAATGTCATTGTCTTGGGGAAAGAACATTGTAGTGGAGTTTGGAAGAAAAATAATCGAATATAGACTCTGAGCCAGCGATGGCCAAGGCAGCAGAAGCATGCCAATAGAACTGATTCATCCTCTAGGCTCTGAGTCATTCACTGCTTTTAAGATATGTGTGAGTTTAAGGTGTCTAATATAATGATTTGATATATGTATATATTTTGAAGTGATAACACTGATAAAGTTAGTGAACACATCTTTCACTGCACATAATTACCAGGGTTTTTGTCTTGTTATTACGGTGAGTATATTTAAGTTCTGTACTCCTAGCCACTCTCAAATGAAAAGCACAGTATTGTTAACTATAGTCACAGTTAACAGGCAAGACCAGCTTAGAGGAACACAATCTAAGATCATAGGCATTTGGGATATCAAGTGATCTTTTTTCGCTTATACTCTTCTTTGACTTACATGTTCCTTTTAGAAAGATTTTCTCCACATAGTAGACAAAAGAGCATGGTATACAGGCTGAAAAGGAAGGTTTTATATTTTTATGTTTAAGAGTGAATCATGGTGCTTTTCTAATTTCAAAACTAATATCAGGCCCATCATTGGATAAAGAGCAACAGCATCTACCTCCTTCTAACTTACTAAAAATGACTCAGTTGTGTGTAGAGGTATAAATCTTGATCTCTAAATCCTTACTGTGCATTTAAATTTACAACCTAAGATGTAATTTGTTTGATCTTTGCTGTTTTTATGCATCAGAGTCCCTCACAGGCACAGGTATGAAAAGGGCATTTAACCAGAGAGTTCAGTAGTTAGAGATGTGACCACCAGAGGGTGGTGCACCTCTGCTGATCAGAACATGTGGAGGGTTCATTTGAGTGGATTCTGAATGGATAGGTAGGCTTGGGGCAGAAGCAGAGCCTTTTCCTTATTGGCTGGGTAGACAATGAAAGAAACCACTAGAGAAAAGAAGGGATCACTGGTAACAGAAGCAGCTTTCCTGGCCGGAGACTGCAGGTCCACAATTGATCCTAAATGGGAAAAACAATGAAGACACCCATTGGAGCTTTAATCACATTCTTGTGGTTGCAGCTGGACTGTGAGTTGAGGGTTTAAGTGAAATGGAGTGTATTCATAGATATTCTTTAGATGCCAAGACTGGCTTCATTCAGGTTTCTTCTAGTTATTGTAGAAAAGGAAAAGTAAACTCTAGAGCTAAATAATCTGACACCCCGTCTCCTTTCTCTGACTTCTGCTTTCTCCATAGGTGTCAGCCTGGGGAACAAGGTGGAGCAGAGTCCTTCTACTCTGAGTGTCCAGGAGGGAAACAGCTCTGTTATCACCTGCACTTATACAGATGGTAACTCAGAGTATTTCCCTTGGTATAAGCAGGAACCTGGGAAAGGTCCCCAGCTCCTTATAGCTATTCATTCAAATAAGGGCAAAAAGGAAGACCAGAGACTGACTGTTTTGTTGAATAAGACAGCCAAACACCTCTCACTGCACATCGCAACCACTGAAGCTGGAGACTCAGCTGTCTACTTCTGTGCAGCAAGGACACAGTGCTTCCCAGGCATCTTCTATCTGTACTCAAACCTGTGACTGGGGCAGCCCCGCTCCTTTGGTGCAACCTTCAAATATGACAAATGTTATATTGTTTGTCTGCAGGTGGAAACTGATGTGCTAGTCATAAAAAACATGTGAAAGAAAGTGAAAGTCACTCAGTTGTGTCCAACTCTTTGCTACACTATGGACTATACAGTCCATGGGATTCTCTAGGCCAGAATACTGGAATGGGTAGCCTTTCCCTTCTCCAGGGGATCTTCCCAATCCAGGGATCAAACACAGGTCTCCCGCATTGCAGGCAGATTCTTTACTAGCTGAGCCACAGGGGAAGCCCAAGAATACTGGAATGGGTATTCTTCTCCAGGGGATCTTCCAGACCCAGGAATTGAACCAGGGTCTCCAGCATTGCAGGTGATTCTTTACCAACTGAGCTATCAGGGAAGCCATAAAAAGCATTGGATAAGAATATTAGGCTCAAGGGTAGCTAGAAAGGGTTAGAACATGTTGTTGGATACCTGTTGCTTACTGAATTCTTGAAGAGTTAGTAATTTACTGATTTATTTTGAAATTGTAAGACTGACTTTACATTTTGCCATTCAGACTCCTGTTCTATAAATACTCCCTTTGTTATCCATATCACAATCCTTATTATGAATGAGTTTTTAAAATATTGTGCTTTGAAAACAGCCTATATTTCTGATTATACAAATTACATGCCAAATACAAGAAAATGCTTTATATAATTAATATGATATTGACAATTCTATAATCACACAATGTCGCTAATATTGTTTATTCTTTTTATAAATTCCTATCTTAATTAGTATCTTTTTCCATTTAATATTAAATATTGAACTGAGCATTCCTCATTTCATTGTCTTATTTCCAAACATTAGCTTTGAAATAGCTCTATGAGAAATATTAATAAATTACAATTTTACATGTCTGACATCCCTTTTATGTGCATTGACCACCTTCTTATTGAGAAAATGTGACGTGTGTTTTCCTTTAGTGTCCAGTAAAAGTATATATTTTTTGTGTGCTTGAGGAAAAGTAAGATAGAAAGTGATTTGAAAATGGCATGTTCAAATGATTGCAAATCAAATGGTGTATTTGCCTTCTCCTGTCTCTGGACAATTTGCTGCGAACTTCATGGCCTTTTCTTGATGCTAAGAGGTCAGTCTGGGTGTCGATAGCCCCCATGTTTCTTCCTTTCCTCAGGGGGATGCTGGCTGCTCACATTTGTCTTGTTTCTTCCAGGCCAGCAGGGTGGGGCCGCCACTGCCCATGCTCACGAGGCATCTGCAGAGCCTCACTCTGGCTGCTCTTTGCACCCTGGGAGCAGTGACAGGATGGGGTGGTGTTTGAGTCAGACCTTGTGTGATGGCTGGTACCCCTGGGCCACTTTTGATGATTGGCAGGCAAGGCATCCCCGGCGACTGGTGGGCATTCCAGAGGGATTCAGTGCCCTGGCAGTAGGAAACTTGTCCACTTTGCTGCCCTCCTGGAGACCTGGCTGCCGTTCCCAGGGGCTCCCCACTCCCCAGCTGAGCAGCACACCTAAGTGTTTTGGGTGAGGAGAGAAAGGGGCGAGTCTTCTCTGTAGGTTCTCCCAAAGCTGGAGAGCAGATGCTCACTCACAGGCTCTCACTTTCCTCTATGGAGACATCGCAGGTCAAGAATGTTTCTCCTGGAGCCCAGCTGTGTGCTGTGAGGGGAGGGGTGATGAAGGTAATGGGAAATTGTTCCCCTAACCCTCTGCAGTGTGTCTGATGTCAGACGGTGTGCTGGATCTTCTCTGCTGGATTTCTGGACTTCTCAGCGCTCCCTTGGAGTATGACTGTGAAAATTGGTGTTTTTGGCGGGGTGAAAAGATGGTAGAAGATTCCTATTTTGCTATTTTGAATTCAGTATTTGAAATCTTAATTCCTAAGTCATTACATAGAAAAATTGACTATTTTTGATTTATATTTCTGTTTATTTTGAATTTTAATCCATTGTGGAGGTGATGTAGCCATCACAGGATCCTGACACAGAGCAGCCTCACTGCTCCCCAGAACGCCCCGTGCTCCCCTTTTGTGAAGACAAACCGCCCAATTCCAGTGCTGTGCTCTGCTTAGTCGCTCAGCTGTGTCTGACTCTTCTCGACCCCGTGGACGGTAGCCCGCCCAGGCTCCTCTGTGCACGGGGATTCTCCAGGCAAGAATATTGGAGAGGGTTGTCATGCCCTCCTAAAGGGGATCTTTCCAACCTAGGGATCAAATTCAGATTTCCCTGATTGCAGGCAGATTCTTTATTGATTGAACCACCAGGTAAGCCCATGAATACTGGAGTGGGTAGCCTATCCCTTCTCCAGGGCATCTTCTCAACCCAGGAATTGAACTGGGGTCTCCTGCTTTGCAGGGAGATTCTTTACCAGCTGAGCTACCAGAGAAGCACCCCTGCCCATACCTTACTCATTTCAAAAATTAAAAAAATATATAAATTCAGAGTTTGATATGACACTGTCCAAAGAATTGTTCTGGGTATGGATGTATTTTGAGTAACAGAATACAATCATGAGATCCTTTAATTGAGAAGTATAAAAGACTTAAACATGAAGAGAAATTAATGATATTTCATATTTAGTCAACCAGTTGTTAGAAAAAAGTTGGGTGTTTTTAAATTAGAGAACAATTCCTACTGTATGTGGTTCCATTAAACTTAACAGAGATTCCACTGCAAGATCTAAAGATGCTTCAAACAATTTTGCTGAGGCCATCATTACTGTGACAGGAAGATGAGAAGTGAACAGTGAAGTGAAAGTCACTCAGTCATGTCTGACTCTTTGTGACCCCATGGAATATATTGTCCATGGATTTCTCTAGGCCAGAATACTGGAGTGGGTAACCTTTCCCTTCTCCAGGGGATCTTCCCAACCCAGGGATCGAACCCAGGTATCCCGCATTGCAGGCGGATTCTTTACCAACTGAGCCACAGGAGAAGCCCAAGAATACTGGAGTGGGTAGTCTATCCCTTCTATAGTGGATCTTCCCAACCCAGGAATCTAACTGGGGTCTCCTGCATTGCAGGTGGATTCTTTATCAACTGAGCTATCAGGGGAAGATAAGTTTTGACTAGTGTATCAAGAAATAGGCTGTGATAGGCAGTGGGTCTTTGTTGTTTGCCATGGTGTTGAGTCATATCCCTAGGCATGGCTTTCCTATTATATTCATACACAAACGAAGATTTATTACAGACAGGAAGTGGTTAGGGCTGTGGTAGCACAGGTGTAGGGCTGGGGGTGGAATCAGTGGTGATCTTATGGTTAGCTGTCTTATGGAGGTGTATGTATTTCCTTTAGAGCTGGGCATATAGGATGTATAACTGTTTGGTACGACTTGTTTACGGTCCCAACATGGGATGAAGATAAATTCAAAGGTTTGATAACCTAATGACAAAACTAAGGTATCTAATCTGACTTTCATGAACAGAGCTGGACTGTCAAAATTAGCAGAGAATAAAAGGGGATTGACAGGAGTCAATCTCTGCAACCTCAGCCTAAGCTCTTCAGCAAAGGGTGATTAGATTTTCCTGCTTTGGCCCCAAGATGGACAACTGAAAATATTGATAGTGAGGAGAAGCATTATTGTAACAATAGATAGAATAGAAGAGCTAAAGTGCTTTGCCTTCTTACCATAAAGTGATTTATTTCTACCTTAGGTGGAAGAACAGAACACAGATGTGAGGATGCATGGTTAGTATGTCTTATATTATTTCCATAATACATTACAGATAATATTTTTAAATAAGAGCTACCCACTCATTTCCTTCACAGAAGTGATGACCCAACAGCATTGTGTGTGTAGCGGGGCGAGGCGGGGGGTGGGCGGGCAGTCTTCCTTGCAATATCAAATTTAACTTGTGTTTATTATAAGATGTAATTGCTACCAGTCGAAGATCTGGTTAGTACAAAAGGAAGTTTGGGGTGAGTAGGACTCTCACTTGGTTTATAGAGAAGTTGATGTAATCCACATCAACTTGCTACTCAACTAACTACATCAACTTGCTACATCAACTAACCCCTGTTTCCTGTTATGGGGCAGCAGCAGCACATACCCAGCATTTCTTCCCTCACCCTGTCAGGCTCACCTCACCTTGCAAAACCTTGATATTGAAGAAGAAGGTATTTTACATCTAGTGGAAGAGCTGAAGCATGCTTCTCTCCAGCCTTCTGAAGGTGGTCGTGGCTTCACTGTGTTTAGGTAAGGGTGGTCCTGATGGGATTGTGCCTCCTCTGTGACCTAAGGACCAAGGAACAGGCAGTCTTAAGGGTACCCTGGGAAGGAAGCCTAGCTGAGTGTAAAGTAGAATTTCTTTATTCTACACCACTTATTCCTAAATCTCTGTTGTTTTTGTTCGGTAGCTAAATTGTGTCTGACTCTTTGCAACCCCATGGACTATAGAACACCAGGCTACCCTGTTCCTCTCTATCTCCCAGAGTTTGCTCAAATTCACATCCACTGAATCAGTGATAATATCTAATCATCCCATCTTCTGCTGCATCCTTCTTGTTTTGTCTTTAATCTTTCCCAGAATCAGGGTCTTTTCCAATATGTCTGCTGTTTGCCTCAGGTGGCCAAAGTATTTGAGCTTCAGCTTCAGCATCATTCCTTTCAATGAATATTCAGGGTTGATTTCCTTTAGGATTGACTATTTGATCTCCTTGCAGTCCAAGGGACTCTCAAGAGTCTTCTCCAGCACTGCAATTTGAAAGCATCACTTCTTCAACACTCAGCCTTCTTTCTGGTCCACTCTTATATCCATACAAGACTACTGGAAAACCCATAGCTTTGACTATACATATCTTTGTTGGCAAAGTGATGTCTCTGTTTTTTAATACACTGTCTAGGTTATTTATAGCCTTCCTTCCAAGGAGCAAGTGCTTTTTAATTTCATGGCTGCAGTCTACTTCTATCTATTTTTTTCCTCTAGGATCCAGTGTTGCCCAGAAAGTAACTCAAGATCAACCACCAACGTCAGTGCAGGAGAAAGAAACTGTGACCCTGGATTGCACATATGACACCAGTGGTAAAACTTACAGTCTATTCTGGTACAAGCAACACAGCAGTGGGGTGATGACCTTCCTTATTCGCCAGGACTCTCATAACAAGCAAAATGCCACAGAAGGTCGCTACTCATTGAATTTCCAGGAGGCAAGCAAATTCATCAAATTTACCATCTCAGCTTCACAACTGGAGGACTCTGCAGTGTATTTCTGTGCACTGAGGGAGCCCACAGTGAGAGGCGTGCAGGAGGGACCTGCACCAAAACCCAGAGTTCTAACTGATACACCCACCTGCGGTAGGGACCAGGGTAGGGAATTGCCTTCACAGACAGGAAGTGGTTAGTACTGTGGCAGCACAGGTGTAGGTTTAGAGGGGAAACACTCATTCTAAGAAAGTATTTCTCTGGGTTCATAGACCATGTCTAGAGCTATCACTTATCAAAAACATTCTTATCCCTGAAAATTTGGATTTAAATTTCTTATCGAAGACAAATATAACCACCAAAATCTTTACTGTATGGTGATTAGATAAAACTAGAAGAATCGACTAAGGAAATTCAGAAATATCTGAACTAAAAATCAGTTAAAAATATGTGTGAATTTTTGTTCTTTCAGATTAGTTCAGTTCAGTTCAGTCGCTGACCCGTGTCTGACTCTTTGTGACCTCATGGACCGCAGCACACCAGGCCTCCCTGTTTATCACCAACTCCTGGAGTCTACTCAAACTCATGCCCATTGAGTCAGTGATGCCACCCAACCATCTCATCTTCTGTTGTCCCCTTCTCCCACCTTCAGTCTTTCCCAGAATAAGGATCTTTTCCAGTTCTTCGCATCAGGTGGCCAAAGTATTGGAGTTTCAGCTTCAACAACAGTTCTTCCAATGAATATTCAGGACCGATTTCCTTTAGGATGGACTGGTTGGATCTCCTTGCAGTCCAAGAGACACTCAAGAGTCTTCTCCAACACCACTGTTCAAAAGCATCAATTCTTCAGCACTCAGATTTCTTTATAGTCCAACTCTCACATCCATACATGACTACTGGGAAAACCATAGCCTTGACTAGATGGACCTTTATTGGCAGAGTAATGTCTCTGCTTTCTAGTATGCTGACTAGCTTGGTCGTAAATTTTCTTCCAAGGAGTAAGTGTCCTTTAATTTCATGGCTGCAGTCACCATCTGCAGTGATTTTGGAGCCCCCCAAAATAAAGCCTGCCACTGTTTCCACTGTCTCCCCATGTATTTGTCATGAAGTAATGGGACCAGATGCCATGATCTTAGTTTTCTGAATGTTGAGCTTTAAGCCAACTTTTTCACTCTCTTCTTTCACATTCATCAAGAGGCTCTTTAGTTCTTCTTCACTTTCTGCCATAAGGGTGGTGTCATCTGGGTATCTGAGATCATTGATATTTCTCCCAGCAATATTGATTTCAGCCTGTGCTTCATCTAGCCCAGCGTTTCTCATGATGCACTCTGCATATAAGTTAAATAAGCAGGGTGACAATATATAGCCATGATGTACTCCTCTTTCCTATTTGGAACCAGTCTGTTGTTCCATGTCCAGTTCTAACTGTTGCTTCCTGACCTGCAAACAGATTTCTCAAGAGGCAGGTCAGGTGGTCTGGTATTCCCATCTCTTTAAGAATTTTCCACAGATCAATTTGTTCAATAAATATTTATTGTATTTATATTGTATTACCAACATTACTTGGAATGAGGAAGGTGGTGAAATCTCTCTGTGGTAGTCCTCTTTTTGAATATCTGTTTGAACACAGTTTTATACCATTTAATGAGTTAGTTTATTTTAGATTTATTAGTGGAATCAATGTACTCTAATTTACTTTCTAAAATGTTTAATATGTCACAAACTTTGTGCCAATACTCATTCTGCATTATTAACACCTCTAGTATGAAATAGCTCAATTTCTATAATATAGTTTAACTGCCTCCCATCAATCTTATTCACAAAGTGATTAATAATTAGCTGCTCTTAGAAAGACATTGTGAAGGAGAAGAGTATGAATTGTCTTCTTTCTCTGCTCTTGCCCTTTGCTGTACCACTCTTCGAAAAGCATTTTTACCATCATGTGACTGATTTTGCACCCCGCTAGGCCCTGTTTTTCAATCAGTGTTAACACAGTCCAAAATACTCCTTATCTCCAATTTCCTCCTAACTCTAACCTCATTTTCTCAGCGCCTTAAAATCTGAATGGTAATGGATGATTGGTAAGTGGTCTTGTATTATGATTGCCTCTTATATTTGCCTTTGGAAGCAGATGTGTAAAGTAGAATTCTTAAAATACTCGTTTAAATTTTTTTAAATTAAATTTTTATCATTTTGACATTCATTTTTACTATTTTAACTATTTTAAGTGTTCAATCCAGTGATACTAAGTACATTTGCATTGTTGTTCAGCAAGCACCATCCATCTCTAGTACTCTTTGCATCTTGAAAAATTGAAAATTTATACTCATTAAAGACAAACTCCTCAGGACTTCCCTAGTAGTGCAGTGATTAAGACTCCATGCTTACAATGCAGGGGACACAGATTTGATTCCTGGTCAGGGAACTGATAATCCCCATGCCTCAATGTGCAGCCGAAAATGTAAATTAAAAAAAAGACTAACTCCTCATTCCCTTGTCCCTCCAACCCATGGCCACTACTGTTCTACTTTCTCTTTCTATGAGTTTGACTACTTTAGATAACTCATATAAGTCAAATTACAAAATATTGGTCATTTTGTGACATTTCTTTTATTATAATGTCCTCAAATTTCATTCATGTTGTAGAGTTTTTTATACCTTTCTAAGGTTGAATAATATTCCATTGCACACATACACTACTTTTTGTCTACTCATTCATTTGTTGATGAACATTTGGGTTCCTTCCATCTTTTGGTAGAAACATGGATATATGAATATGTCAGTATTTGGGGTATATACCCAAATTATTTCAAGTGTTTTGAATGTAATGTAATCAGAAGTAGAATTGCTGGATCACATGGTAGTACAGTTTTTAAATTTTTGAGAAACATTTATCCTGGTTAGTCTGAAAACCTATGCTCTAGACTACTTTATCACATGCCAATTTAAAGGGAAAGAGAAATAAGAGTGATCAGTAGTCATGAATGAGGTTTCAGAATTCTAGTGATTTACAGAAACCTAGAAGAGCTTGTTGTATTGGTATGGAGCCCTGCTGCTCATGTGCCTAGTAAGTAGGAGTCTGAAAGGGATGGTCAAGGCACTACCTGGTGGCCATCTCCTGAATTGCAGCTTGATTTTTTTTTTTTTTAATTTTATATTAAATTGGAGTATAGCTGATTAACAATTTTGTGATAGTTTCAGGTGGACAGCAAAGGAATTCAGCCATACAGGTACTTGTATCCATTCTTCCCCAAGCTCCCATCCCATCCAAGCTGCCACGTAACATTAGGCAGAGTTTCCTGTGCTAGACATTAGGTCCTTGTTGGTTATCCATTTTAAATAGAGCAGTGTGTACATGTCCATCCCAAACTCCCTAACGATCTCTCCCCCCATCCTTCCCCTTTGGCAACCATGAGTTCGTTCTCTATGTCTGTGAGTCTGTTTCTGTTTTGTAAACAAGTCCATGAGTATTCTTTATGTTTCTTTCCTCTTTTGGTGAAAGGGCCAAATCTATAATTATTTAATTTGTTCAGTTTGCATAAGTAAAGAACCTATTAAAAGTCTGTCTTAAAATATTTCAAAGATATCAGTAGTAATTTTGCTGCCCTCTCTCTCAAAATTTCTCTGGAAAGTATCTCTAGGGGAAAAAAGGAAACAGATTTTTGCTATTAGACAGGTCTGTGTTCAAAACTTTTAACTCTAAAATTAAGTTTCTAGATAGCTTTGTTTTACTATTTTTAAAGTGATAGAGTGATATCTTCTTTAATATTTTGTTGTGACAATTTATCAGTAATGTATCCACAGAGATTAACAAGTTGCAGATGATTACTGACAGCAACCTCTATAGGTACAGAAAAAGCATTGGACAAAACTCAGTATCTATTCTTGATTAAAAACTCCCAGCAAATTAGGACTTAAGGGAATTCATTAACTTAATAAAGGTCCTCTACCAAAAAATCTACATCAAATACACTTGATGGCGAAAGACTGAATGCTTTCCTTCAAATTACAGGAATAAGGGAACAATTTTGACTGGCATCACTTGTACTGAATATTGGACTAAGGGTCTTAGCCAGTGCAATAAGGCAGGAGAAAGAAACAAAAATCATACAATTTGGAAAAGAAGTGAATCTACCTTTCGTCACAGACAGCATAATTATCTGAGTGTCAAATCCAAGGGAATTTGCAAAAAAGTTACTAGAAAAAAACGAAAGTTAAACAAAGTCAAATATATACCTAACATAGGCTCCAGTCATTCCACTCCCGGATATTGACCCAAGAGAAATGAAAGTATGACTATAAAAAATCTTATTCGCACATGTTCACAGCAGCTTTATTTGTAACAGCCACAAACTAGGACTAACCTAAATGTCCATCAGTAGGTGAATAGATAAACATATCTACAGATAAATCATATCCATATAATGGAATACTATTCAGCAATACAAAGGAATGAAACATGATTATAATAACCATGGAAGAATCTTAAAATAATTGTGCTGAATGAAAGAATCTATCAAAGGCACATATCATACCATTTATTTGAAATCATTGAATATGCAAACTATTTTATGAGAGAAATGTTGCTTGAAAATGGGAGTAGGAAGTGAAGAGAGGGCTGAGAGGACTAAAAAGAGACAAGAGGAAACTTTTGGGGTGATGCATTGTTCATTATCTTGATTGGGGTGATGGTTTCACAAGTATATACAAGTGTCAATCTTACTAAGTTAAGGAGGTACAATTTATTTCAAAGAGAACTATGCATTAATAAAGCCATTAAAATCCAAATACAGCAAATACTTTTCTTCAGTGTTGTACAAGTCTTCTTTTATGACCCCGAAATGCAAAAATACTTCTCGTATATGTACTCATTGGCCTTAAACTGTGTTTTTTTTAAAGTAGAGATAATAACTATCTGCCTCCATATGCTATACATTTATTTTCAGTCCTACATCATTGCAACCTATTTCGCATTCTTTCTATACACCAGAATTGCCAGCAGATTCTTTACCATCTGAGCCACCAGGGAAACCCACCTACCACAACAGAAGTTTGTAGCTCATTTTCCAGAATTTCTTTCTGGCATATTTTTGAGGCAGTTTCTCACTATGTGATTTGGAAGTTGGAGAAGAAAGGAAGGGATATGTGAATCCAAGCAGTATCTGAGCCTGGTTTTTTAACTTTAAATCTGGATTTGGGAAATGATTCATGTGCTGACTCTGACTCATGAAATTCCTTGATGTGAATCTGAGAAGAGTGAACTCCCAGAAACAGAATGGACTAAGCTTCCATCTGTGTGTTTAGGGATCTATGGTTACAGGGCTTTACAGAAGATGAATGCCTCTTAGGACTTCATCTTGATACTCCTCAGAGGTTTTGTTTTATAAAATGAATGGTCATTAAAAAAAGAGCTAAAGAAGTGCTTGTTTTTGCTGCTGGTATTCAAAAAGAGAAGTTTTGAGTATGCATGTAGTCCTGGGAACATCCTGTTGCTCCCTGATCTTTGACAACTACCTTGATCTAGGACATCTGTCCCAAATGAAAACTTGTAAACCAACGTAAGACTGGCTGCGGCTCAACTTCTTGCGGAGCTTTCAAAACTTACAGATTCATGGGTCTCAGCTCTGGATAATGTGATTCATGAAGTTATTGGTGGGCCCAGAATGTGTAATTTTAAGTCATTCACTCATTAATTCTACTTTCAGCTGTCATGTGAATATTGGCTGAGAGGTCTTTAACAATTTGAAAAGCTGGGAAAGAAGAGCGTCCTAACTCATGCTCTGAGCTTTTGACACAAATCCACATCTTCAGGGTTTCAAACACTGGGGGAAAATTATTTGGTTAAAGTTTGGCAACAAAACATGGCAGATAGAATAGAAAGTATCTTTGAGGCTAGATTTCAACTAAGAATATACAATAGGATTAGTACTTGTCTGATTTACATAGGCCAACCCTCTTATCTTAGAGTCAAGGAAGAAGTAGGAGAATAAGATATTGATCGTAGATAATTCTACAAGGAGTTGATAATTTCAATTATGATATTTCTTTTGTTTTCACATTTTAATGATTTTGACATTCAGGATTATTTGACTATTGATAAGACAATGTGACTTTTTCCCTTGAAAAAAAAATTATTAGAAAGATAACATTTCTTACAAATGATATTATTTTAGGACTGAGAAAATATTTTATTTCAAGTAGTAGTGATTCCACAATCAAAGACCCTTTATTCATTACTTTTTTGTGGTAGAGCAAATATTTAGTGAGCATGTAATAAACATCAGTCAGGGCTTCCCTGGTGACTCAGTGGTAAAGAATCTGCCTGCCAATGCAGGAGACTCAGGTTCGATCCCTGGGATGGGAAGATCCCCTGGGGAAGAAATGGCAACTCCAGTATTCTTAACTGGGAAATCCCATGGACAAAGGAGTCTAGCAGGCCACAGACCTTAGGGTTGCAAAAGAATCAGACATGACTGATTCAGTGACTAAACAACAAATAATTGTCAGTCACTCTTCTATAAATTGGGGTACAATGCTGAAAAACAGAGATTCACTCAGTAATGACCTAGCTTCTTATTACTTTCTCTGTGAAAGTGAAGTCGCTCAGTCATGTCTGACTCTTTGCGACCCCGTGGACTGTAGCCCACCAGGCTCCTCAGTCCATGGGATTCTCCAGGCAAGAATACTGGAGTGGGTTGCCAATTTCTTTCTGCAGGGGATCTTCCCAACCCAGGGATCGAACCCAGATCTCCCGCATTGCAGGCAGACGCTTTAACCTCTGAGTCACCAGGGAAGGCCTGTAATCAGCCACAAACTCTTCTGACAGTCAGTGAATTATAGGTTGGCCCACAATGGATACATGAGAATATAAAATACTATATTAAAGTGCTTAAGAAAATTGATATCTTCTCAGCTACAGAAATACCTGGGATGCTTTGTTAAAGAACTTCCATGTCAGGTAGTATCTTAAGAACAAAACAGACTTGAGAAATGTTGACAGCTGTTAATCAGATTTCCAAGCTCCACCTAAAGACTGACATGTGCTTCGTGGATAAAGTCAAGGATAACATTTTTCCAATTTAGGGAGGAGACCAGGATACTTGGGCTTCCCTGGTGGCTCAGTCAGTAAAGAGTCTGCCTGCAGTGTGGGAAACCCAAGTTCGATCCCTGGGTCGGGAAGATCCCCTGGAGAAGGAAATGGCAACCCACTCCAGTATTCTTACCTGGAGAATCCCATGGACAGAGGAGCCTGGCAGGCTACAGTTCACGGGGTCGCAAAGAGTTGGACACGACTTCACTTTCACTTTCTTTCATACATGCATCGCATTTCTGTCCCTGTCCACCAGAGGGTGCAGTTTCCTAACACAGACAGATTTCCTGTGTGTCTAAACTTCACTGAAACTAAACCTCACTGTGACTTCAACATTTCTTCATGTTAAGAGTGAAGAACGTTCTTCAGGAGACACTCTAGAGATGATCTGTTCTCCAGAATTAGTGACTGTGATACTCTTCCTGCTGGGTAAGCAAAACGCCTCTAAAAATTTGTATCCTTTCTTTTGTTATGTCAACAAAACCTTTAAGCATAATTTTATCCCAGAATTTTATGCCTAAGATCACAGAGAACTCTCTTATTTTCCCCTAGGACAAACCCGTGGAGACTCAGTGAGCCAGATGGACGGCCAAGTGACCCTTTTGGAAGGGGCCACCCTGACTGTGAACTGTACTTACTCAGCCACCACGTACCCCACTCTTTTCTGGTATGTCCAGTATCCTGGAGAAGGTCCAGAGCCCCTCCTGAAAGCCACCAAGGCTAACGACAAGGAAACCAACAAAGGTTTTGAAGCCACATACAATGCAAAAACCACCTCCTTCCACTTGGAGAAAGCCTCAGTCCAGGAGTCAGACTCTGCTGTGTACTACTGCGCTCTGGGTGACACAGTGACGGAAACTGCAGGGGGAGCTGAGCGCAAACTCTGAGCAGCGACGGGGCCTGGATGCACTGTGGTTCCAGCAGAGCCTGTGGTTGTTTGTCTCTTAGTCTCTGGTTGATACAAAAAACGTACAAATGGCTAAAGTATAAGAGTAAGAAGAGAATATTCCCTATACCCAGCTCTTTATTAGTGAAACTGAAAACTCTGACACCAATAGTTCCTTTTCCAGGGTCAAAGTAATTTCAAGGTAAAACTACATAAGCAAAGAAGTGGTGTTTTGCATATTCTTGCAAAATCCTGCTTCCACAAGTTGTTCCAAGTCACCCAGGTGGGTATTACTATGCCTCACTATACTTTCATAGAACCAAAGTGTGCCAATGGGGTGTGGTCTGCACGATGTCTTCCTGACAGAGCAGGGCATGAGAGGTGATAGGAGAGCCACAGCCTCCAGAAATTATCATTCTTAATAGAGAAAGAAGGGATGAAAGGAGGAGGAACAGAATCTCATACATAATGAAACAGTGGAAAGAGAGCAAAGGATTTTGTTCACATTTATCTCTTTATCTCCCAGGAACTCTAGGAAGTTAGAAAGGGTATATGCCTGAAAATACAGACAGAACAGAAAAGGAGTTAGTAGTGCAGAGTGCTGTCAACAGATTTCAGAGGATAAGAAGTGTAAGGAAGAATGAAGACTCGTCTTGTAGAATAGTTGAAGAAAGAACCTAGACCTCATGTGAGACGCATCAGAATGTATGCTGAACACCTGTGCAAAGGTTAAGAAAACACAGCACCAGTCATCTTTGAATAATTGAGAAAGATGGTGTTGCCCCGATAAGTGCACATGTGTGAGTGTTGAGGGTTTTGGGGAGCACTAAAACAGGAGGCCTGAGTGAGGTCATTTGTAAGCAAAGAATAGCCGTGCTCTCCACAATCCTTTACGACAAGCAATGATGACTTTCTAAACAGCATACAGAGAAGGCAATGGCAACCCCCTCCAGTACTCTTGCCTGGAAACTCCCATCGATGGAGGAGCCTGGTAGACTGCAGTCCACTGGGTCTCAAAGAATCGGACACGACTGAGCGACTTCACTTTCACTTTTCACTTTCATGCCTTGGAGAAGGAAATGGCAACCCACTCCAGCATTCTTGCCTGGAGAATCCCAGGGATGGAGGATCCTGGTAGACTGCCATCTATGAAGTCGCACAGAGTTGGACACGACTGAAGCGACTTAGCAGCAGCAGCAACAAACTCAGCATAAAAGTGGAAGTGAGTCTTTAATGAACTGAGAACAACACAAAAAATTCCCCCAAACTTTGTATGTGCCGTGCTGGGCTTCGTCACTTCAGCTGTATCTGACTCTTTGCAACCCCATGGACTCCTCTGTCCATGGCTTCTCTGTCTCAGGCTCTGTCCCTCTGTCCATGGGATTCTCCAGGCAAGAATACTAGAGTGGGTTCCATTTCCTTCTCCAGGGGACCTTCCCAACCCAGAAATCAAACCCAGGTCAGGTAGACTCTTTACTGTATGAGCCACAGGGAAGACCAATAATACTGGAGAGGATAGCCTGTCCCTTCTCGAGCGGAACTTTCCGACCGAGGAATCAAACCGGGGTCTCCTGCATTGCAGGAGGATTCTTTACCAGCTGAGCTACCCAAGTTTGTATACTATTAAACGTTTTGACTTTTACTCATTGGTTAGCCTTTCTTTTCTTAAAAATGTTCTGTAAATGTTTTTTCCTTTCTTCCCTGTAACCCCTTGCAAACACTGAACTTTTTACTGTCTCCATAGTTTTGCTTCGTCCAGAATATTATATAGTTGGAATCATATGGTGTGTAGCTTTTTCAGATTGGTTTCTTTCATTTGTGTACGTGTGTGCTCAGTCGCTTTAGTCCTGTCTAACTCTTTGCGACCCTATGGAATGTAGCCATAACAATGGCTATGTAACAATTTTAAAGGTTACTTTCCATTTGCAGTTATTACAAAATATTGTCTATATTCTCCATGTTATAACAATACATCCTTAAGCCTACCTTATACCCAATTGTTTGTATCTACCACACCCACACCCCTCTACTGGCCATGCCCCCACTAATAACCACCAGTTTGTTCTCTATATCTATGAGTCTGCTTTTATTGTTATATTCACTAGTTTACTGTGTTTGTTAGATTAGTGGAAACAGTGTCAGACTTTGTTTTTTGGAGCTCCAAAATCACTGCGGATGGTGATTGCAGCCATGAAATTAAAAGACGCTTACTCCTTGGAAGGAAAGTTATGGCCAACCTAGATAGCATATTAAAAAGCAGAGATACTACTTTACCAACAAAGGTCCGTCTGGTCAAGGCTATGGTTTTTCCAGTGGTCATGTATGGATGTGAGAGTTGGACTGTGAAGAAAGCTGAGCACTGAAAAATAGATGCTTTTGAACTGTGGTGTTGGAGAAGACTGTTGAGAGTCCCTTGGACTGCAAGGAGATTCAACCAGTCCATCCTAAAGGAGATCAGTCCTGGGTGTTCATTGGAAGGACTGATGCTGAAGCTGAAACTCCAATACTTTGGCCACCTCATGCGAAGAGTTGACTCGTTGGAAAAGACCCTGATGCTGGGAGGGATTGGAGGCAGGAGGAGAAGGGGACGACAGAGGATGAGTGGGCTGGATGGCATCACCGACTCGACTCAATGGGCATGAGTTTGAGCAAATTTTGGGAGTTGGTGATGGACAGGGAGGCCTGGCATGCTGTGATTCATGGGGTCGGAAAGAGTCGGACACGACTGAGCGACTCAACTGAACTGAACTGAACTGAACTGATACACAGATGATATCATAGACTATTTGTCTTTCTCTGACATATCTCACTAGCATAATGCCCTCCAAGTCCATTCCTGTTGCTGCAAATGGCAAAATTTTGTTCTTTTTAATAAATTACCATATTTACAGCACAATTTGTATAAATAAGGGTTTATTTTGAGCTAAAGTTAAGAAATAAAAAAAAAAAGCAACAGATCAAATTTATGAAATTTTTAAGGCATAAATTTCCATGAAATGACATTTTAAGAGTAAGAGTTTATTTTTAGTCTCCATTCAATCTAGGCAGTGACTTCTTTTCTGACTACTTTCTTCATCAGGAAGAATGTAGTGAAAGGGACTGGGGTTTGTGATGCTGCAGTTGTCGGGCTGAAGGGATCTTTGTTGATGGTTTCAGCCCACTAGGGGGCACTGTAGACTTTAAAGACATGAAGACCTTTTCTGATGATTCCAAAGATGGAACAGTTAAGAGAGGAGCCCAGAGAGCATGGGGAACAGTCAAATTATAGACAGCAAAGGTGGGGAGAGGGGAACAGTGTTTGTGTAAAGTTCATATCAGATTTCAGTTTTGTCATTCTATATAAGGTAGCCCTTACCTCTGTAAATCCATGGTGAGGATGATTCTCTGAGCAGAGGTAGAGAAATAGGGATACTACTGAGCTCTGAGAGCATGGAAGCTCAACAGAAAATATCTGCATTACCTGTATTCATTTAAAAAACTTTTATGACTGAATTCCCCAAACCCATTGACCCAGAAATTATTCCAATACCCCAGATCTCCTACCTTTTCATATATTTCCTCAAGAGTAGAAAGAACAAGAATAAAAAGAGGAAAAAATAAGGAACAAAAATAGAAGGAAAGGAGAAAGACAATATTGAATTTGAGCAAAAGAGTGTGACCAGATCAGAATCAGCTGTGGGTCAACAGGGTGCTCAAGAGTTGGACAGTAGAAAGGGAGAGGTGGAAATTAAGGCAGAGTGAACATTATACGCATGTCCTGTTTTTCAACAACCAAATTCTTATGGGAATCATTTCTGTGCAGAGGCTGACTATATATCTTGGTTTCTAAATGATTTCAAGAAATTGTATTTACTTCTGCAATAAACAATGCATGTATCACATAGTTTTCCTTGATGAGAATTTTCACATAACCGAATTATCATAATCTCTGCCAAACTATGCAATTTGAAAAATGGGTCCTCCTTCCCTATAATTCCTCAAGGTTTTATAATCCATAATCCATCAAGACACAATTCTTCTAGAAATATCATCTACCTTTCCTCACACACTATCCCACAATCTTCTCTTATATATAGTCTTTTAAGAAAAAAATTTCTTTACAACTTCACATACTGGAAATATCGCTTTTACCTCTCTGCAGTGTCCCCCAGACCTCAAGTTTGGAGAAGTCGCTGACCTTACTGCAGTCTCACCAGGCCGCTGTGGGTGGAGCTTCCTGTTAAGTGAGCTGACACACCTCAGATGTGACTGGTACTCAGTGATTCTGGTGGAACACACTGACAGTAAGAACAGCATTTCTCTGGCCCCAGGACTCTATATCCTTCAGAGCAGGGGCGAAGGCACCTCAGTACCTGGGCAAGGGATCATGAAGAGACCATGGGGAGCCCTGCTGGGGCTTCTGTGGGTCCAGATTTGCTGTGAGTTGGGGTCACCCCAGAGAGGGGGCTGGGGAGTGTCCACAGGTGTCAGTGGGAGGGAGAGGGAGAGCTGACTGGGGCTCCTAGATGGTCCTTCATCCTCAGGTGCTTCCTGAGAGAGTTTACAGGTCTGGAAACCCTATCCGTGACCCCTCAGTGACATCATATGTGTTTGTTTTTCTCTTTCCAAGCAGGGGTGAGAGGAGTGAAGGTAGAGCAGAGTCCTTCAGTCTTGAAGCTCCAGGAGGGAGACAACTCTACTCTGAGGTGCAATTTTTCTGACACAGTGAGCAGTGTGCAGTGGTTCCAGCAGTGTCCCGGAGGCAGCCTCACCACGCTGTTTTTCATAGCTTCAGGGACGAAGCAGAAAGAAAGGCTGAGTTCCACAGTGAATTTTAAGGAACGGTACAGTACCCTACACATCGCAGCCTCCCAGCTGGAAGACGCAGCCACCTACCTCTGTGCGGTGGAGGCACAGTGCTCTCAGGTGATCTGCAGCCTGAACCCAAACTGCAGCTGCCTCAGCCCGCCCCTCCGCAATGCTACACCATGCACGTACCTTGTTAACTCTTTGGGATTCCAGATTCATAGTTCAGCACTTTTTTCTTCCGAAAATCTGATCTTTTAGGACTGTCATTTCACTATTTTTTTTTTTTTTTTTTTTTTTGCCCTTCTTCATCCCAGAAATCTCATGGACATAAAGCTCTAATATGGAGCCATTGTCATAACTGATGTAGATGCCAATATTCAATGTCCTGTTAAAACAATATAGTGCTCCTGACGGATAAAATATAAGCTCCATATAAATTTCTCTGATGGAAAATGCTTGAAAAAATATATGGTGATCAACAAACAGAAAGAGATGACTCAATTTTTTGGTTAACTGCATGTGTGTGTTCCTTCAAAGTGAAAAGGGAATTAAATGTGTATAATGTTTTAATGCTTTTAAAGTTTGTATTCAGAGTTTTGAGTCCTGGTAATAACAAATATAAGAAGAATGATTTTTTATGTGAAGAAAAGGCAGAGACTGGAGCGCTGTGTCTGAAAACCAAGGAGCACCAAACACTGAGGGCAGCTGCCACAGACTGAGAGAGGGGCATGGGGTCTACAGCGGCTCATCCGCAGGTACCGGACATTTGGGACTAACCAAGATGTCCTTCAGCAAGTGGATGGACAAGTAAATTGTGGTACCTCCAAACAATGGAATATTATTCAGTGTTAAAAAGAAACAGGCTAAAAAATAAATAAATAAATAAAAAGAAATGGGCTGTCAAGCCTTAAAAATGCAGAGGAAACTTAAATGCATGATACTAAGTGAAAGAAGTCAATCTCAAAGGCCGCGTACTATATGATTCCAACTATATGACATTCTGGGAAAGGTAGAATTATAAAGAGAGTAAAAACCAGTGATTTCAAGGATTGAGGGGAGTGGAAGGATGAATGGGCAGAGCACAGAGGATTTTTAGGAGTGAAACTACTCTCTGTGATACTATGATGATGAACACGTGCCACTGTACATTTGTGTAAACCCATAGAATGTACAACATCAAGAGTGAATTCTGGTAAATGATAGACTTTGGGCAATTATAATGTGTTAATATGGGCTCATCAGTTGTGAGAAATAGACCAGCCTCATGTGGAAGTTGATAAGAAGAGAGGTTATGCAAGTGTGGGAGTGGGAGGTATATTGGAAACCTCTGCATCTTCTCTTTAATTTTTCTGTGAACCTAAAATGATTGAAAGTCTCAAAAAATTAGATTCAGATACATGAAGCTAATTTGTATGAAGAGTTAAAGCATTTTAGAAAAATGGTGCCACCAGAAACGTTGAAAGTGAAAGTGTTAGTCGCTCCGTCCTGTCCTACTCTATGCGACCCCATGGACTATAGCCTGCCAGGCTCCTCGTTCCACGGAATTCTCCGGGCAAGAATACTGGAGTGGGTTGCCATTTCCTACTCCAAGGGATCTTCCCGACCCAGGGATCGGACCCAGGGCTTGAACTCAGGTCGCCCGCATTGCTGGCAAATTCTTTACCATTTGAGCCACCAGGGAAGCCACTAGAAACATTACCTAATGAGACTTTACCTTGCTTCTTGCAAAGAAGATTCCAGATTTTCATTTTGCACTGGTTCTAAAAATGACATAGGTGATCCCCACCTACACTTGCACGGAGAGACAGAAGCCAGAAAGCAATTTGGTTGCTTTAGAAAGAGCCTCTTGATTTACCTTTTGGCAACTCATCGACTTCCTCCGGGTCCTCCAGTCGTGTAGATGTTTTTTCTTTTATTCCTACAAGATGAAATAAGACTTACAAAATGAATCACCAAAAGAACATCTCCTTACCGATTCAGCCACAAAACCCCTTTGACCTCACTGTCTGTGATGACGCTCACATTTTAGTGAGCCACATCCCATTTTATTTCATTTTACTGCGGATTTATATTCTCCTTGATCTTATAGGAGAAATGAAATCACAGATAGGGATTCATTCCAAGGAAGGCCCTAGGGTTAATTACTGGCAACTGCAGCCCCCGAAGACTGCATGAAATGTGAAAATGGTGTTGGGGTTCCAGAGTGCAAGGGGTTTCTCCCCACTCTCTCTCTTCACTCTACATTGTATATAAGCAGGCTTCAACAAAGATTTGTTCTGCTAAATAGTATAAAAGAACTTAGAGCTAGATGAGCTCTTAGACAGGGTTTAGTTCACCTCATTTTACAAGACAGAAACTAGATCCAAGATGACAGAAAGAAAAATTATATAATTAAAAAATAGATCAAATGAGCTAGCAGTAGAAAGTAGAGGATAAACTGCATATCCTCACTTCCCGCTTAATGTTCTTTTCCTATCTCCTTCTTCCAGACCCCTTGTTGCTGAACAAAGGAAAGCTGTCTAATGCAAACTGCAACACTTAAATATCTGCCGTTTAGTAATTGGATTTTAGGATATATTTCAACTGTTTCTACTGTCAATTCTCTGAGAAAGCAAGGGCCCACTAAAAACCAGCTTAGAGGAGACAGTCTGAGATAACAGGCAGTTGAATGTCAAATGATCTTCTCTCTGTTACTCTGATCTTTGGCTTACAAGTTCCTTTTAGAGAGCGTTTTCCTCCATAACAGGCAAATGAATATATGTTTGTTTGTTTAGGAGGGTGAATCATGGTGCTTTTATAATTTAAAAACTATATATCAGGCCCATCATGGAACAAAGAGCAACAGCATCTACCTCTTTTCAGCTTACAAACAGTCAAATTCTCTCTCTCTACATTCTTACTGTGCATTAGATTACTTCAATCTGAGACATAATTTGTTTGACCTTTGCTGCTTTTATGCATGTCCCTCTAGGCACAGCCATGAAAAGGACATTTAACCAGAGTTCAATAGTTAGAGATGTGACCACCAGAGGGTGGTGCACCTCTGCTGATCAGAACGTGTGGAGGGTTCCTTTGAGTGGATTCTAAATGAATAGGATTAGGGCAGAAGCAGAGCCTTTTTCTTATTGGCTGGGTAGACAATAAAGAAACCACTAGAGAAAAGAAGGGGACACTTGGTAACAGAAGCAGGTCTCCTGGCTGGAGACTGCAGATCCACAATTGATCTTAAATAGGAAAAACAATGAAGATACCCATTGGAGCTTTAATCATATTCTTATGGCTACAGCTGGACTGTGAGTTGAGGGTTTAAGGGAAACAGTAAAATAAATAAATTGATTAAAAAAAAAGGGAAACAGAGTGTATTAGTAGATATTTGTTAGACACCGAGACTGACTTTATTCAGGTTTCTTCTAGTTATTGTAGAAAAGGGAAAGTAAATTGTGGAACTTAATAATCTGGCAACCCTTCTCCTTTCTCTGACTTCTACTTTCTCCATAGGCATCAGTCTTGGAAACGAGGTGGAGCAGAGTCCTTCTACCCTGAGTGTCCAGGAGGGAAGCACCGCTGTTATCACCTGCACTTACACAGACACTGCTTCAGAATATTTCCCTTGGTATAAGCAAGAACCTGGAAAAGGCCTCCAGCTCCTTGTAGCTATTCGTTCAAATATGGCTGAAAAAAAAGACCAGAGGCTGACTTTTATTGAATGAGGCTGCCAAATGTCTCTCCCTGCACATCGCAACCATCCAGCCTGGAGACTCAGCTGTCTACTTCTGTGCAGCAAGGACACAGCGCTTCCCAGGCACCCGCTACCTGTACTCATACTTGTGATGGGCAGCCCCCTTCCTCTGGTGCAACCTTCAAAGTAGCATTTGTCATATTGTTTGTCTGCAAGTGGAAACTGATGTGTTAGACAAGCATAGAATAAGAAAGTTAGGCTCAAGATGACCCAGAAAGTATGACACATTTTATGGATAATTGCTGCTTACTGATTTCTTGAAGGGAGTTAGCATTGTTTTGTTTTGAAATTGTAAGACTGCCTTTACATTTGCCACTCAGACTCCTTTTCTATAAATAACCTCTTGGTATCAATTGATAATCCTTATTATGAATGAGGTTTTTTTTAATATTGTGTTTTGAAAACAGCATTTATTATTTTTATGATTATATATTGCATGCTAATTATAGGGAAATGTGTGATATACAATAAATATGATATTGATAATTCTGCAATCACATAATATTGTGAATATTCAGCTTACCTTTTCAATAAATTACTGTTACAATAGGCTTATACTGTTTTTTACTTACTATGATATGTTGAATTGAGCATTCCCCATTCACATAGTTGATTATCAGTAGATGTTTGTTAAAGAAATAAGAAAAGGTGAATCCTGCAATGCAGGAGACCCTGGTTCAATCCCTGGGTTGGGAAGATCTGCTGGAGAAGGGATAGGCTACCCCCTCCAGTATTCTTGGGCTTTGCTTGTGGCTCAGCTGGTAATCTGCCTGCAATGTGGGAGAGCTGGGATCAATCCCTGGGTTGAGAAGATCCCCTGGAGAAGGGAAAGGCTACCCACTCCAGTATTGTGGCCAGAGAATTCCATGGGATGTATAGTCCGTGGGGTCACAAAGAGTCAGACATGACAAGCGACTTTCACTCTCACTTTAACAGGAATACATGATATGTGAACTGTGTTAAAAACCTAAAATTTCCACTGAATATTTACTTTTTGCAATTTAATGTATCCAAGATAGATCCACAAGTTCAGCTACTTAGTTAATTTCATTTTTTGCTAATGATTGGTTTAAAAAGGAGTTTAGAATAGTTATTGCATAGACAGCCTGGTATTGTTTCTTTTCAATATTTAAGATAAGATTATTTTAAAACACATTGATTCACATTTGGCATGAGAGTGTTAAAAAAATCTGTTCTGGACGTGAACGCATTTTGAACAGCACAGGTACTATCAGGAGAACTTTTCACTGAGAAGGGTAACAAAGTTGAATAACCTGAGGGGAAATTAATATTCTATATTAGTCAACTCATTGGTAGAAAAAGGTTGGGTGTTTTAGGTTGGAGAACAATTTGTGCTATGTGTGGTACCATCAGATTTAATGGAGATTCCAGGGCAGGATCTGAAAAAACTTCAACCAGTTGAGCTGAGGCTGTAATTACTTCGAGATAGGAAGATAAGTTCTGTTCAACTTTAACGGGTAGGCCCCTGTAGGTAACAGCTCTCTGCTGTTTGCCATTGTTGACTAAAAAGATGCACAATGTGAGAGTTGTGAGCTAAATTTTACTTGGAGGAAAATGAGGACTGCAGCCGGGGAGACCGAAGCTCAGATAGCTCTGAGAGACTGCTCCAAAGAGGTAGTGGGGGAATGTCAACATATATGATTTTGGTGAAGGGGGAATTCAACACAATCAAGTGCTTACTTTACAGAAGATTTTCTGCTAGTCCCAAGGAGCTGATGTCACCATGAAGGGATTTAGTGCTTTTCTAGATATGAAAAGATGCAAGGATTGGGATCATGAAATCAGTTCCTGAAATTATCTAACTATGTAAAGACCTGTATCACCAGTTTCCCTGGAGCAGAGAGTGCCTCACTGTCCACCCTGCATTACCCTCAGAGGGTTTTGAAAGTTAGCAGCTGCAGCAGCACAGGGTGCAATCTCTGTAGAGGTAGAAGACAAATGCCCTTCCTGTTGTTCAGTTGCTGGCAAATACTCTTGGCAAGTGCCAATTTGTATTTGACAACGTGCTGTTTAGTAATACCCTTAGGCATGGCTTTCCTTTTACATTCTAACACAAATATTATAATCAGTAGTGGTCTTATGACCAACTGTCTTATGGAGGTCTCTTGTGATATATTCCCTTAGAACTATGTGCACAGAATATAGAGGTTTTTTGAGGCTCTTTGGGGCTTCCCTGGTGGCTCAGACGGTCAAGAATCTGCCTACAATGCAGGAGACTTGGGTTCAATCCTGGTGTTGGAAAGATCCACTGGAGGATGGAATGGCTACCCACTCCAGTATTCTTGCCTGGAGAATGCCATGGACAGAGGAGCCTGGCAGGTCTGGGGTTGCAGAGAGTCGGACCTGACTGAGAGAGTTCCAACTGAATTAATGGGAACAATATAAATTCAAAGGTTTGATAACCTGATGACCAATATGTAGCATCTATTTGCCCTCTCTGAACAGACCTGGGCTGTCAGAACAAATAGAGAGGAGAAAGGGACCACTGTGACAGGACTCCATGTTTGCAGATCCATTCTAGCCTTCTGCAAAGGGGGAGTATCTTTCCTCCTACTATTAGGTCCCAAGTCAGGTAACTGAACAGATGTTGTGATGAAGAATTATAGTGATTGCTATATTGATATGTAGGTTGAGAAAGCTGCAGTAATTAACACAAACAGATTTGTCTTCTTTTCTATCTTAAGTGAAAGAAAGCATATGTAGGTATGAGGATAAATGATCACTACATCTTATGTTGTTTCCATAATCCATCACATGCAGTATCTTGAAACAAGTTCCATTATAGATGCAACAGCTGAACACAGTAGTTAGTCAAATTATCACTCTTCCTTTCAATATCAAATTTGACTTGTGTTTATTTTCAGATGTGATTGGTATCAACTGAAAATGGGTTTGCGTGGACTCCAGAAGTTGGTGATGGACAGGGAGGCCTGGCGTGCTGCGGTTCATGGGGTCACAAAGAATCGGACACAACTGAGCGACTGAACTGAACCGAACTGAACTAAAGAGCTGGTTAATGCAAAAGGAAGTTTGGGGTGAGTGAGACACTCACCTGGTCCACAGAGAAGTTGACATGAGCCACATCAACTTGCTACTCCAGGAAGCCTCTGTTTCCTGTTGTGGGGCAGCAGCAGCACATACCCAGCAATCCTTCCCTCACCCTGTCAGGCTCACCTTGCAAAGCCTTGACATTGAAGAAGAAGATATTTTCCATCTAGTGGAGAGCTGAAACATGCTTCTCTCCAGCCTTCTGAAGGTGGTTGTGGCTTCACTGTGTTTAGGTAAGGATGGTCCCAATGGAACTGTGCCTCCTCTGTGACCTAAGGACTGGGGGAACAGGCAGTCTTATGGGAACCCTGGGAAGAAGGGGTAGTAGGTTCTAAAATAGGATTTCTTTACTCCACACCACTTATTCCTAAAGTTCTGATTCTATTTTTTTTTTTTCTTTAGGATCCATTATTGCCCAGAAGGTAACTCAAGACCAACCACAAGTATTAGTGCAGGAGAAGGAAGCTGTGGCCCTGGACTGCAAGTATGACACCAGTGATCCACAGTATAGTTTATCCTGGTACAAACAGCCCAGCAGTGGGGGGATGATTCTCCTTATTCGTCAGAATTCTCATAACCAGCAAAATGTCACAGAAGGTCGCTACTCATTGAATTTCCAGAAAGCAAGAAAATCTATCACACTTGTCATCTCAGCATCACAGCTGGAGGACTCTGCAGTGTATTTCTGTGCACTGAGTGAGCCCACAGTGAGACGTGTGGAGGAAGGACTTGTACCAAAACCCAGGGCCCTGCTCCACCTGCCGTAGGGACCAGGGCAGGGAGTTGCCAGCACAGACAGGAAGTGATTACGGTTGCACAGGCATAGGGTTAGAGAGAAGATACTCATTCTAAGAAAATAGTTCTCTAGGTTCAGAGGCCATATTCAGAGCTCTCATTCATAAAAAAAATCCTTATCCCTAAAAATTTAGGTTTAAATTATTTGTTCATTAAAAACGTAAAATTATGTATTGAGGACAAAAATTAGCCACATAAAATCCTTGTCATGTAGTGACTAGTATGAGCTAGAAGAATTGACTAAGGAAATTCAGAAATGTCTGAATTATAAATCAGTAAAAGTATGTGTGAATTGTTGGATTTTTCATTTCAATGTACTCATGTTTTACCAAAAGTTTTCACTTTTGTCTCAGAGTCAAAGGATTTGTTAACAAAATAAGCCACTTGTTATATACAAATAAATAATATAGATGTTTATTGGAGAATTATCTAGCTTACTTTCAACATATTAGCATTAAACACACTAACTAACATTAAAAGAAAATAGAAAGAGAAAGAGCAGATGATACATCAACAAATTGGGTTTTGACCAACATCCAGACTTGGGTGGAGGTCAACATCTAGACTTGAGTTTCCAGCATTGGGAAGTCCCAGGTCACAGCACATCTGGAGTCCCAATTATGAAAAGAGTCCTCTCCGTGGGTAAGACTTCACAGATTACAGTTCAGGGCTCCCATTTACAGTCCTAGGGCAGTTGCAAACTGATATCATCATCAATTTGTGACCAAATTGCAGCTCTGGTTTCATGTGAATGCTGTTCGTTTAGTCATGTAAAACTTGGAATGTTGCTAAGGCTCATCCCTGTAGGAGCTCAACAATCTCAAGATTCCTTCCCCATCTTATCCATGGTGCTGGAAGTCTTGCACTCACAGCAGGCAGTTACTCACAGTCAGAGCAGTGTCCAGGCAGGTTAGAAGCAAGGTCAGAGGCCTGTTCTGCTTTGTCTCTGATGCCTAAACAAGACTATTTATTTAATTTTCCTAGCAATTCATTAAATATTAATTGACTATATGTTATATTACAGGTATTATTTTGTCCTGAAATCTCTGTGTGATTTTCCTTCTTTTGAATATCATGTTGTTTTACACCATTTAATAAATTCATTCATTTTAGTTTTGTTAGCTGAGTTAATAGTACCATTATTTACATTCTAAGGTGCCTACTTTGTGCTAATACTCATTGCTTCTTATTAACACCTCTATCACTGAATGGCTCAATTTCCGTAATGTAAGGTTTTCCTGCCTCTCCTCAGTCTTATCCACAAAAAGATCAATAATTAGTGGCCCTTAGAAGGACATTTTGTGACGTACTGTATGAATTATGTTCTGTCTCTGGTCTTGCCTTTCACTGCACACTCCTCCAAAAGCATTTTTTCCATCATGTGGCTGATTTTGCACCCCTCTAGGCCCTCTCGTTCAATCACTGTTACACAATCCCAAATATTCCGTCTCTGTAATTTCTTCCTTCTACCTTGAATCCATTTTTGTCAGTGTTTTAAAAATTGAATGGTAATGGGTGGTTGCTACGTGATCTTGTATAGTAGCTGCCTCTTATATTTGTATTTGGAAAGCAATTGTGTAGAGTAGAAATCTTAAAAGGAATGTCTTACATTGTTTACAATTAGTGAGGCTGGAAAAGCTGGACAGCTAAATGTAAAAGAATGAAATCAGAGCACTCTCCAACATCATACACACACAAAAAAAACTCAAAATGGATTAAAGGCCTAAATGTAAGACTGGATACTATAAAACTCTTAGAGGATAACATAGGCAGAACACTCTTTGACATAAATCACACTAGAATATTTTCTTGGTCTACCTCCTAGAGTAATGAAAACAAAAAATAAAAATAAACAAATGGAACCTAACTAAACTCAAAAGCTTTTGCATAGCAAAGGAAATCATAAACAAAACAGAAAGAAAATCCACAGAATAAGAGAAAATATTTGCAACAAAATTGACAAGGGATTAGTCTCCAAAATATACAAACAGCTCATGCAGATCCATATTAAAAAAAAAAAAAAACCCAAACAATTTAAACTAAAAATGAGGGGTTGATCCAATAGACATTTCTCCAAAGAACATTTAGAGGTGACCAAGAGGCACATGAAAAGATGCTCAACACCACTAATTACTAGAGAAATGCAAATCAAAACTACAATGAGGTATCACTTCACACTGATCTTTGGGCTTCCCTGGTGGCTTAGTTGGTAAAAAAATCTTGGACTTCCCTGGTGGCTCAGCTGGTAAAAAAAATCTACTTGCAATGTGGGAAACCTGGATTTGATCCCTGGGTTGGGAAGATCCCCTGGAGAAGTGAAAGTTTACCCACCCCAGTATTCTGGCCTGGAGAATTCTGTGGGGTCACATGGGGTCACAAAGAGTCGGACACGACTGAATGACTTTCACTCTCACTCACACTGATCAGAATGGCCATCATCAAAGAATCTATAAGCAATAAATGCTGGAGAAGGTGTGGAGAAAAGAAGAAAAGGGAACCCTCCTACACTATTGGTGGAAATGTAAGTTGGTATAGCCACTATGCAGAACAGCATGAAAGTTCCTTAAAAAACTAAAATGAGTGCTACCATATGACCCAGCAATTACACTCCTGGGCATAAATCTGGAGAAAACCATAATATGAAAGAATACATGCACCCTAATGTTCACTGCAGCACTATTTACAATACCAAGGACATGGAAGCAACCTATATGTCTATGGAAAGAATGAGTAAAGAAGATGTGGTACATGTATACTATGCAACATTACTCAGCCATAAAACACAATGAGGTAATGCCATTGCAGCAACATGGATGGACCTGGAGATTGTCACACTGACTGAAGTCAAACAAAGACAAGTATCATATATTACTTATATGTGGACTCTTAAAAATGGTACAAATGAACCTATTTCCAAAACAGAAGTAGAGTCACAGATATAGGAAACATATTTATGGTTACTGAGGAGGATGTAGGGGAGGGATAAATTAGGAGGCTGGGATTGTCATATATCCACCACTACACATATAATATAGACAGATAACTAATAAGAAACCTACTGTAGGGCACAGGGAACTCTGCTCAACACTTTGTAAGGATCTACATGGGAATATAATTCTAAACAGAGTGAAGGTGCTGTGTGTGTACAACTGATTCACTTTGCTGTACAGCGGAAACTGACATGGTAAATCAACTATACTCCAGTAAAAGTTAATTTTAAAAAGTCTTAAATTTGTTTAACTCAAAAAATCATGCCATCCTAACAGATATTTTTTTTTACCATATTAATAATTTTAAGTGTATAATACAGTGATCATTCCAGTGGTCATATATGGATGTGAGAGTTGGACTATGAAGAAAGCTGAGCGCCGAGGAATTGATGCTTTTGAACTGTGGTGTTGGAGAAGACTCTTGAGAGTCCCTTGGACTGCAAGGAGGTCCCACCAGTCTATCCTAAAGATCAGTCCTGGGTGTTCATTGGAAGGATTGATGCTTAAGCTGAAACTCCAATACTTTGGCCACCTCATGTGAAGGGTTGACTCATTGAAAAAGACCCTGATGCTGGGAGGGATTGGGGGCAGGAGAAGAAGGGGACAACAGAGGATGAGATGGCTGGATGGCATCACTGACTCGATGGACATGAGGTTGAGTAAATTCCGGGAATTGGTGATAGACAGGGAGGCCTGGCATGATTCATGGGGTCGCAAAGAGTCGAACACGACTGAGCGACTGAACTGAACTGAACTGAATACAGTGATATTAAATACATTTACATTATTATTAAGCAGCAACTTTATCCATCTCTAGAACTCTTTTCATATTGAAAAACTGAAAATTTGTACTCATTAGAGAGTAACTCCCCATCCCCCTGTTCCTCTAGCTCCTGACCACTACTATTCTACTCTCTCTGAGTTTGACTACTTTAGACATCCTGTAGAAGTGGAATCATGCAACACATGTCATTTTTGTGTCTTATTTCATTTATCATGATGTACTCAAGTTTTATCTATGTTGTCACATGTTTTAGAATTTCTTTCCTTTTTAAGGTTGAATAATATTCGAGGGTAAGTATAGACCACATTTCATCTATCCATTCATTTGTTGATATTTGGGTTGCTTCACCCTTTTGATGGAAACATAGATATAAATATCTCAGTATTTGGGGCATATACCAAAATTTCAATTTTTTGACATAATTAGAAGTGAAATTCTTGAATCATATGACACTTCCATTTTTAAATTTTGGAGAAATATTTATCTTAGTTAATTTGAACAGCTATCCTCTAGACTACTTTATCACAAGCCAATTTCAAGGACTAGAGAAAGTGAGTGATCAGGAGCCGTGAATGAAATTTTGGTACTCTGGTGGTTCACCTAAAGCTAGAAAAAAATGTCATCTTTGTTATAGTGCATTGCTCCTCGGGTGCCTAACAATTGATCTGAAAGGAGTGGCCAAGCCATTACCTGGTGGTCAGCTCCTGAACTGCAGCTTGGACATTCTTACCAGTGTGGTGCAGTTCTCTTTTGGTGAAAGGGACAAATCTGCGATTATTTAGTCACTTTTTATTGTTCAATATACAGAAATAAAGAAGAAAGTAGTTAACAGACTGTATTGTGTGCATGTGTGCTCTGTTGCTTCATGTCCAGCCCTTTGTGACCCTGTGGACTGTAGCTTGCCAGGCTCCTCTGTCCATGGGATTATCCTGGCAAGAATACTGGAGTGGATTGACATTTCCGCCTCCGGGGGATCTTCCCAACTCAGGGATCCAACCTGCAGCTTCTGCATTGCAGGCGGGTTCTTTACCACTGAGCCACCAGGGAAGCCCCTGAAAATTATCTATAGTATTAAAAACAGGGAATCAGGTTTTGCTATCAGTGAGATTTCTATTAAAAATTATTAGCTTGGCCACAAACTTTCTAGACACTCGTGAGCCTTGTTTTATTATATAAAATGGGAGAGTGATATATTCTTTAATATTTTATTGTGGCAAGTTATCAATAGTGTAGTTATAGGGGCTGACAAGTAGCAGTTGATTAATTAACGAGAATAACCTCAATAGATGCAGAATAAGCATTTGAGAAAATTCAGCATTCACTCGTGTTTAAAAACTTCCAGCAAATTAGGACCTAAGGAGATACCTCAACTAAATAAAAAACCTCTACGAAAACTACATTAAACATCATACTTGATGGTGAAAGAATGAATGCTTCCCCCCTAATTGCAGCACTAGGGGAAGAATTTTGGCTCTCACTGTTTGTATTTAGTGTTTTACTAGGGATTCTAGCCAGTGTCAAAAGGCAAGAGAAAAAAACAAACAAACAAAAAAACACAATTTGAAAAAGAAGACATGAACATATCTTTAGTCAGAGACAGCACAATTATCTGAGTATAAAATCCAAGGGAATCTACAAGAAAACCACTAGAAAAAATAAGAAACTTAAAGTTAAATAAACACCTACCATATGCTGCAGGAATTCCACTGCCAGATATTCACCCAAGAGAAAAATGAAAGCACATGTATACTAAAAATGTGACACAAAGGTCAAAGCAACTATGTTTGTACAGCTTCCAATTAGAACTAACAGAAATGTTTGTTAATAGGTGAATGGATTAACAAATTGTTTTGTGTCTATGTAATGGAAGACTTTTCATCAATAGAAAGGAATGAACCATTGATACTTACAACCATGAAATAATCTTAATTATGCTTAGAGAAAGAAGCTAGACAAAAGAGTACACATGATTCCACTTATATTGTATAAAATATGCAAAATAATTCATGATGGTAGTGCTGCATGAAAATTGGAGTAGGAGGTGGGGAGAGGATTGAGAGAAGATTATAAAGAGATGTCAGGAAATTTTTTTGGGTGATATATTGTTCCTTATCTTGACTGGAATAATAGCTTGACAAATGTGCACACATGTCAAATCTTATTAATTTGTTTATTTAAAATAAGTGCAGTATAGTTTTGTGAATGTTGCATATTTATAAAACAATTAAAAATCCAAGTTTAGCAAATGGCTTTCTTCAATGTTGCATGAGTCTTCTAATGTGACCCCAATTCTAAATATTTCTCCTCTGTTCTCATTGTCCTATATGTTTTTTTAAAGGTGTGGATAGCAACTTTCTGTGTCCATGTGTTATAAATTTATTTTCAACTCAGCATCATCCAAACTTATTTTTTGCTTTCTGTTTAATGTGTCAAATTTTTTCAGAATTCTTCCTAGCATAATTCTGAGGCCATTTTTGACAACGGAGTTGGAAAATAAAGGAGAAAGGAAGGAATATGTGAACGCAAAAGAGAATCTGAGCCAGATTTTATTACTTAAATCTGGATCAGGGAAATTGTTTGTATGTTAACTTTGGACTGATGAAGCTGCTTGATACAAATCTGTGGAAGGTGAACTCCAGGAATCAGGCTGAGCTAAGCTTCCATCTTTGTGTCTAGGGGGAGGCTTCCCTTGTGGCTCAGCTGTAAAGAATCTTTCTGCAATGCAGGAGATTCAGGAGTTGTGGGCTCAATTGCTGGGTCAGGAAGATCCCCTGGAGGAGGGCATGACAACCCTTGCCTGGAGAAGGCCACAGAGAGAGGAGCCTGGCAGGCTGCAGTCCATAGGATTGCAAAGAGTTGGACATGACTGAAGCGACTGAGCACCCATGCATATGTGTCTAGGGATGCAATGGTTATAGGGATTTACAGAAGGTGTGTTCCACTCCAAAACTTCATCCTGATAGCCTTGAGGAATTTTTATTTTTTTTTTTTCAAAAATGAATATTCATAAAAAGTGTTTTTGCTGCTGCTACTTCATAGCAAAAGAGCAGTTTAAAAAATTGCATTTCTTCCTGATCATTGATGACCATCTTACTCCAGGACACTGATTACAAAAGAAATCTTATAAACCAGTATTGAACTGGCTGCAACAAAACCATCTGGGAGTTTTAAAAGTTATGACTTTCTGGGAATTCCCTGGTGGTCCAGTGGTTAGGAGTCTGTTCTTTCACTGCCAAGGGCCCTGGTTCCACCCCTGGGTGGGGAACTAAGATCCTACAAGCTGTGCAGTGGGGTCAAGGAAAAAATTACACTTCTTGTTCTCAATCCTGAAAAGTACAATTCATGAAGTTACAGTTGGGATTCCTGAATCTGTCATTTCAAATCAGTCACACATTAATAGGATTAATCCTATTAATCAGTCACACATCTATTACCAGCTGTTGTATAAATATCAGTTATGTCTTTAATAATTTGAAAAGCTGGGAAGGAACAGTCTTAATTCGTGCTCCAGGCTTTTGACAGAAATCCACGTTCTTAGGCTTCCCAACCCGATGGAGGAAAATTATTTGATTAAAGTTTGGCAACAAAATGTGGCAGGTGGATGTTAAGAGAATCAGTCCTGAAGCTAGATTTTCACTAAGAGTATGGGGTTAGTCTTGGCTGATTCAGATAGATTAGCCATCTTATCTTGAAATCAGGGAAATAGTAGAATAAGATATTGATGTCAGATCATTCTATAAGGATTTGATGAATTCACTTATGATAATTCTTTTGTTTTCATATTTTAATGGTTTTGAAATTCAAGGTTATTTGACTATTGATAGGTTAGTGTGCATTTTTCCCTCTGAAAATATTTTATTAAAAAGCTAGCATTTCTTACAAATGATATTATTTTAGGAATGATAAAATACTATATTTCAAGTAGTAGTGATTCCTCAATCAAAGACCCTTTATTCATTATTTTTTTTTGGTATAGCAAATACTTAGTGAGCATGTAATAAATGTAAGTCATTGTTCTATAATTTGGGGTACAATGCTGAGAAATAGAGATTCATTCAATACTGACTTGACTTCTTATTACTTCCTCTGTAATCAGTCACAAAACCCTTTTCTGACAGTCAGTGGATTATAGGTTGGCCCACATGGATGCATGAGACTATAAAGCACTATATTAAAGTGCTTAAGAAAATTGACATCTTCTCAGCTACAGAAATACCTGGGATGCTTTGTTAAAGAACTTCCATAACAGATAGTATCCTAAAAACAAAACAGACCTGAGAGGTGTTGACAGCTGCTGATCAGATTTCCAAGCCTAACCTGAAGACTGACATGTGCCTCATGGATACAGTCAAGGATAACATTTTTCTGATTTGTGGAGGAGACCAGGATACACGCATCACTTTTCTGTCCCTGTCCACTAGAGGGTGCAGATTCCTAACACAGACACATTTTCTGCGTGGAAGTAAATTTCACTGTGACTTCAACATTTCTTCATCTTAAGAGTCAAGAACGTTACTCAGGAGATACTCTAGAGATGAACTCTTCTTCAGGCTTAATGACCATAATACTCTTCTTGCTGGGTAAGCAAAATGCTTCTAAAAATGTGGATTCTTTCTTCTGTTATGTCAACAAAACCTTTAATCATAATTTTATCCCAGAGCTTTATGCCTGAGATCACACAGAATTCTATTATTTTTCCCCAGGACAAACCCGTGGAGGCTCAGTGACCCAGTTAGGCAGCCAAGTGACACTTCCAGAAAAGGCTGCTCTGACCATCAGTGGCACTTACTCAGCCACCGGGTACCCCACTCATTTTTGGTATGTTCACTATTCAAGAGAAGGTCCACAGCTCCTCTTGGAAGCCACGAAGGACAAGGAGAAGAGAATCACCAAAGAGTTTGAAGCCACATACCACAGAAAATCAAAATCCTTCCACTTAAAGAGAGCCTCAGTCCAAGAGTCAGACTCAGTTGTGTACTACTGTGCTCTGAGCGACACAGAGAAGGGAACTGCAGGGGGAGCTGACACTCACTCTGAGCAGCAGCGGGGCCTGGATGTGGAGCATCTGACTGTCTGATCCACTCTGGGGCACCGTCTGTGGTGTTCTGTCTCTCAGCCTCTGGTTGATACAAAACTCATACAAATGACTAGGGCCTGAGAACAAGACGTGAAGATTCTCCATACCCAACACTCATGAGTGAGTTCAGCAAAAGAGTTTGACACCAACAGTTCCTTGTCCAGGATTAAGGTAATTTCAGGGTAAAGTCACATAAATAGTGAGACTTGGGGCCATTCAAAAAAAGAACAAGAAGCATTGGGATGCTGCTGTATCCTTGCAGAAAAATTTAGAGACCAGAAACATCAATTACATTTGAATAAGTAGGGTGGATGACACGTTCTGTGTGTGTTTGTGTGTTCTGAGTTTATTCAGGGAGTGAAGGTTGAAAATAGGAGGATTAAAAATACATAAGCAGAGATTACCTATGTTCTCTATGAGTGCCTGTATAATAATCAGTGATCACTTTCCAAACCCAGCAGAAAATTGGAAGTTAGTCACTGATGAATTGAGCAATGGCATGTGTAAGTAAGAAAGCCAAATAATTAAAAACTTTAAATATAATAATTAAGTGGGGGGGGGGGAGGAGCTAAAATGGTGGAGGAATATGACGGGGAGACCTCATTCTCCCCTACAAATTCATCAAAAGAACATTTGAACGCTGAGCAAACTCCACAAAACAACTTCTGATCGCTAGCAGAGGACATTAGGCACCCAGAAAAGCAGCCCATTGTCTTCGAAAGGAGGTAGGACAAAATATAAAAGATAAAAAGAGAGACAAAAGAGCTAGCGATGGAGACCCGTCCAGGGAAGGGAGTCATAATAGAGGAAGTTTCCAAACACCAGGAATCCTTCTCACTGGCGGGTCTGGGGGAAGTTTTCAAACCTCGGAGGGCAATCTAACTGGGAGGAAAAATAAATAAAACCCACAGATTACATGCCTAAAAGCAACTCTCAGCAGAAAAGTACCCCAGATGCTCACACCCGCCACCAGCAAGTGGGGACATTTAGGGTAAGGACTGGGCCTGAATGCCCTGAGGGCAATTGGAGGGAGCTAACGTGAGATAGCAACTTAAACTGTGGGATAGCAAGAGAGAGAGAGAGAAAATTAAACATGCGAAAAGTGCTAACCGAACACACTGACCGCCCGTTCGCAGAACAAAGGAAGGACTGAGCAATTCCAGACAAGAGCTAGCTGGCTGCGGATTGGCCCATCCTCCATTGGAGGCAGGGGGGAGGGGGAAAGGGAAAACTCGGCCCCAGAGACGGCATCCTCTACCAAACTGCAAAGAGGCTTCCAGTCTCTAACCAAAGACTTCCTGAGATTCTGGATGGTTGACATCTACCAGGAGGGTCGCAGCTTGAGACCAGCTCCCCAGAAGAGACACAAGGCACACCCAACCGGTGCACGCGGAAACTGAGGCTGGGACCGCGGAGGGAATAAGGCGCACCGCACCCCGGGGAGAGTGTGCTCGTCGAGCTCCTGGCTGCCTGAGCTACTCCGGCAGGGGAAGGCACAAAACGCAGGCCCAACCGAGTCTATGCTTTTGTGGAGTACCCAAAAACTGGAACCGCATGCAATTCAGGGCCCGCTCCCTATAGAGCAGCCTGGAGCCTGAGCAGTGTACACAGGGGAAGCACACGTGCCATGAGTGGGGGCAAACCCAGTGTGGCCGGAACACTTCGAGAGCTCCTCACACACGCCAATTATATTTCTCTGCAGTGCCTCTCCGTCCATGCAGCACGACTGAACAAGCGAATCTAAACAAGAGACCACCTCCGCCCGCTTGCATCAGGGCGGAAATTAGACACTGAAGAGACCTGCAAACAGAAGCCAAATAAACAAAGGGAACCGCTTCAGAGGTGACCGGTGCAACAGATTAAAATACCTGTAGTTAACACCGACTACACTGGAAGGGGCCTATAGATATCGAGAAGTGTAAGCTGGAACAATGAGCTCTCTGAAACTGCATCGAACCCACACTGACCGCAACAGCTCCAGAGAAATTCCTAGATATTTTTACTATTTTGTTTTAATTAAAAAAAAATTTTTTCTTAAAAAAATTTTTTTTCTTTGATTTTCTTTTAAAATTCCCTATTACTCCTCTATTACTCCTTAACTTTCATTTTCTTTTATTTTCTTTTACAATCCTCTATTACTCCTCTATTACTCCTTAATTTTCATTTTCATATATTTTTACTACTTTTTTAGTTAAAAATTTTTTTACTCTTTAAAAATTTTTTTTCTTTTTAAAAATTTTTCTTTTATTTTCTTTTAAAGTCCTCTATTACTCTTTAATTTTCATTTTCATTTCACTATAACCTTGCCAAAAATGACCCTATTTTTAAAGCAAACGTTATATATATTTCTTAAATTTTTTGTGCTTTTGTCTTTGTTTTTAATATTGTATTTTTAAAAGTCTAACTTCTACTCTATATTTTTAATCTTTGTTTTTCAGTATTTGATATCAATTTTGGACATTTAAGAATCCAATATTCAGTACCCATTTTTACTCAGGAGTGTGATGATTACTCGCTCCCCCTTTTGACTCTCCTTTTTCTCCCCCAGATCACCTCTATTTTCTCCCTCCCTGTTCTCTTCTCAATACAATTCTGTTAATCTCTGTGGGTGTTCTGGGCAACAGAGAACACTTAGGGAACAGAGTGCTGCGTAGATCTGTCTCTCTCCTCTTAAATCCCCCCTTTTCTCCTCCTGTTCATCTCTATCTCCTTCCTCCCACTCCTCTTCTTCATGTAACTCTGTGAACCTCTCTGGGTGTCCCTCATGGTGGAGAATTTTTTCACCATTAACCTAGAAGTTTTATTATCAGTGCTATATAGTTGGAGAAGTCTTGAGGCTACTGGAAGAATTAAACTGAAATGCAGAGGCAGGAGACTTAAGCCCTAAACCTGAGAACACCAGAGAACTCCTGACTACAGGGAACATTCAGTAATAAGTGATCATCCAAAAGCCTCCATACCTACACTGAAACCAACCACCACCCAGAGCCAATAAGTTCCAGAGCAAGACATACCATGCAAATTCTCCAGCAACGCAGGAATATAGCCCTGAGCATCAACATACAGGCTGCCCAAAGTCACACCAAACACATAGATCCATCTCAAAACGCACTACTGGACACTACATTGCACTCCAGAGAGAAGAAATCCAGTTCCTTGCACCAGAACACCAACGCAAGCTTCTCTAACCAGGAAACCTTGACAAGTCAATTATCCAACCCCACCCACTGGGAGAAACATCCACAATAAAAAGGAACAACAGGCCACCAGAATACAGAGAGGCCTCTCCAAGCACAGCAATCTAAACAAGATGAAAAGGCAGCAAAATATCCAGCAGGTAAAGGAACATGAAAAAATGCCACCAAGACAAACAAAAGAGGAGGAGATAGGGAATCTACCTGAAAAAGAATTTAGAATAATGAGAATAAAAATGATTCAAAATATTGGGGGAAAAAATGGAGTTACAGATAAATAGCCTGGAGACAAGGATTGAGAAGATGCAAGAAATGTTTAACAAGGACCTAGAAGAAATAAAAAAGAGTCATTGAAAAATGAATAATGCAATAAATGAGATCAAAAACACTCTGGAGGGAACCAACAGTAGAATAATGGAGGCAGAAGATAGGATAAGTGAGGTAGAAGATAAAATGGTGGAAATAAATGAAGCAGAGAGGAAAAAAAAAAAAGAATCAAAAGAAATGAGGACAACCTCAGGGACCTCTGGGACAATGTGAAATGCCCCAACATTTGAATCATAGGAGTCCCAGAAGAAGGAGATAGAAAGAAAGTTCATGAGAAATTACTCGAGGAGATAATAGCTGAAAACTTCCCTAAAATGGGGAAAGAAATAGTTACACAAGTCCAAGAAATCCAGAGAGTCCCAAACAGGATAAACCCAAGGCAAAACACCGCAAGACACATATTAATCAAATTAACAAAGATCAAACACAAAGAACAATTATTAAAAGCAGCAAGGGAGAAACAACAAATAACACACAAAGTGATCCCCATAAGGATAACAGCTGATCTATCAATAGAAACCCTCCAGGCCAGAAGGGAATGGCAGGACATACTTAAAGTAATGAAAGAGAAAAACCTACAACCCAGATTACTGTAACCAGCAAGGATCTCATTCAGATATGAAGGAGAATTCAAAAGCTTTACAGACAAGCAAAAGCTGAGAGAATTCAGCACCACCAAACCAGCTCTTCAACAAATGCTAAAGGATCTTCTCTAGACAGGAAACACAAAAAGGCTGTATAAATGTGAACCCAAAACAACAAAGTAAATGGCAATGGGACCATGCCAATCAATAATTACTTTAAATGTAAATGGGTTGAACGCCCCAACCAAAAGACAAAGACTGGCTGAATGGATACGAAAACAAGACCCTTATATATGCTGTCTACAAGAGACCCACCTCAAAACAAAGGACACATACAGACTGAAAGAGAAGGGCTGGAGAAAATTATTTCATGCAAATGGAGACCAAAAGAAAGCAGGAGTCGCAATGCTTATATCAGGTAAAATAGACTTTAAAATAAAGGCTATGAAAAGAGACAAAGAAAGACACTACATAATGATCAAAGGATCAATCTAAGAAGAAGATATAACAATTATAAATATATATGTAACCAACATAGGAGCATCGCAGTATGTAAGGCAAATGCTAAGGAGTATGAAAGGGGAAATCAACAGTAACACAATAATAGTGGGAGACTTTAATATCCCACTCACACCTATGGATAGATCAACTAAACAGAAAATTAACAAGGATATTTCACCCCAAAACAATCAATTTCACATTTTTCTCAAGTGCACATGGAACCTTCTCCAGAATAGATCACATCCTGGGCCATAAATCTAGCCTTGGTAAATTCAAAAAAATTGAAATCATTTCAGTCATCTTTTCTGACCACAATGCAGTAAGATTAGATCTCAATTACAGGGGAAAAAAAATTTAAAAATTCCACCATATGGAGGTTAAATAACATGCTTCTGAATAACCAACAAATCATAGAAAAAATCAAAAAAGAAATCAAAATATGCATAGAAATGAATGAAAATGGAAACACAACAACCCAAAACCTATGGAACACTGTAAAAGCAGTGCTAAGGGGAAGGTTCATAGCATTACAGGCTTACCTCAAGAAACAAGAAAAAAGTCAAATAAATAACCTAGCTCTACACCTAAAGCAACTAGACAAGGAATAAATGAGGAATCCCAGGGTTAGTAGAAGGAAAGAAATCTTAAAAATTGGGGCAGAAATAAATACAAATGAAACAAAAGATACCATAGCAAAAATAAACAAAGCTAAAAGTTGGTTTTTTGAAAAGATAAACAAAATTGACAAACCTTTAGCAAGACTCATTAGGAAACAAAGGGAGAACAACTAAATCAACAAAATTAGAAATGAAAATGGAGAGATCACGACAGACAACACTGAAATACAAAAGATCATAAGAGACTACTACCAGCAGTTCTATGCCAATAAAATGGACAACTTGGAAGAAATGGACAAATTCTTAGAAAAGCGTAACTTTCCAAAACTGAGCCAGGAAGAAATAGAAGATCTTAACAGACCCATCACAAGCATGGAAATCAAAACAGTAATCAGAAATCTTCCAGCAAACAAAAGCCCAGGACTAGATGACTTCACAGCTGAATTCTACCAAAAGTTTAGAGAAGAGCTAACACCTATCTTACTCAAATCCTTCCAGAAAATTGCAGAAGAAGGTAAACTTCCAAACTCATTCTATGAGGCCACCATCACCCTAATTCCAAAACCAGACAAAGATGCCAAAAAAAAAGAAAACTAGAGGCCAATATCACTGATGAACATAGATGCAAAAATCCTTAAGAAAATTCTAGCAAACAGAGCCCAACAGCATATTAAAAAGATCATACATCATGACCAAGTGGGCTTTAATCCCAGGAGAGCAAGGAATCTTTAATATCCACAAATCAATCAATGTAATACACCACATTAACAAACTGAAAGATAAAAGCCATATGATTGGCTGATTAATGTCAATGTATGACAAAAAGCACTACAATATTGTAAAGAAATTAGCCTCCAACTAATAAAAAAAAAAACATGATTATCTCAATAGATGCAGAAAAAGCCTTTGACAAAATTCAACATCCATTTATGATAAAAACTCTCCAGAAAGCAGGAATAGAAGGAACATATCTCAACATAGTAAAAGCTATATATGACAAACCCTCAGCAAACTTTATCCTCAATGGTGAAAAATTGAAAGCATTTCCCCTAAAATCAGGAACAAGACAAGGGTGCCCACTCTCACCACTACTATTCAACATAGTTTTGAAAGTGTTGGCCACAGCAATCAGAGCAGAAAAAGAAATAAAAGGAATCCAGATAAGAAAAGAAGAAGAGAAACTCTCACTGTTTGCAGATGACATGATCCTCTACATAGAAAACCCTAAAGACTCCAAGGGAAAATTGCTAGAGCTAATCAGTGAGTATAGTAAAATTTCAGGACATAAAACTAACACACAGAAATCCCTTGCATTCCTATACACTAACAACGAGAAAACAGAAAGACAAATTAAGGAAACAATACCATTCACCATTGCAACAAAAAGAATAAAATACTTAGGAGTATATCTACCTACAGAAACAAAAGACCTATACATAGAAAACTATAAAACAATGATTAAAGAAATCAAAGAGGACACAAATAGATGGAGAAATATACCGTGTTCATGGATTAGAAGAATCAATATAGTGAAAATGAGTATACGACCCAAAGCAATCTATAGATTCAATGCAATCCCTATCAAGCTACCAACTTTAGTCTTCACAGAACTAGAACAAATATTTTCACAATTTGTAGGGAAATATAAAAAACCTCGAATAGCCAAAGCAATCTTGAGAAAGAAGAATGGAATTGGAGGAATCAACCTGCCTGGCTTCAGGCTCTACTACAAAGCCACAGTCATCAAGACAGTATGGTACTGGCACAAAGACAGAAATATAGATCAATGGAACAGAATAGAAAGCCCAGAGATAAATCCACAAACCTATGGACACCTTATCTTCTACAAAGGAGGCAAGAATAAACAATGGAAAAAAACCAACCTCTTTAACAAGTGGTTCTGGGAAAACTGGTCAACCACTTGTAAAAGAATGAAACTAGAACACTTTCTAACACCATATACTAAAATAAACTCAAGATGGATTAAAGATCTAAATGTAAGATCAGAAACTGTAAAAGTCCTAGAGGAGAACATAGGCAAAACACTCTCCAACATAAATCACAGCAAGATCCTTTATGACCCACCTCCCAGAATATTGGAAATAAAAGCAAAAATAAATGAGACCTAATTAAACTTAAATGCTTTTGCACAACAAAGGAAACAATAAGTAATGTGAAAAGACAGCCCTCAGAATGGGAGAAAATAAGAGCAAATGAAGAAACAGACAAAGGATTAATCTAAAAAATATACAAGCAACTCCTACAACTCAATTCCAGAAAAATAAATGACCCAATAAAAAAATGGGCCAAAGATCTAAACAGACATTTCTCTAAAGAAGACATACAGATGGCTAACAAACACATGAAAAGATGTTCAACATCACATATTATCAGAGAAATGCAAATCAATACCTCAATGAGGTACCATTACATGCCATTCAGAATGGCTGCTATCCAAAAGTCTTCAAGCAATAAATGCTGGAGAGGGTGTGGAGAAAAGGGAACCCTCTTACACTGTTGGTGGGAATGCAAACTAGTACAGCCACTATGGAGAATAATGTGGAGATTCCTTAAAAAACTGGAAATAGAACTGCCATATGACCCAGCAATCCCACTCCTGGGCATACACACCGAGGAATCTAGGTCTGAAAGAGGCACACGTACCCCAATATTCATCACAGCACTGTTTATAATAGCCAGGACATGGAAGCAACCTAGATGCCCATCAGCAGACGAATGGATAAGAAAGCTGTGGTGCATATACACAATGGAATATTACTCAGCCATTATAAAGAATACATTTGAATCAGTTCTAATGAGATGGATAAAACTGGAGCCCATTATGCAGAGTGAAGTTAGCCAGAAAGATAACCACCAATGCAGTATACTAACGCATACATATGGAATTTAGAAAGATGGTAACGATAACCCTATATGCAGGACCGAAAAAGAGACATAGGTGTATAGAACAGAATTTTGGACTCTATGGGAGAAGGCGAGGGTGGAATGACTTGAGAGAACAGCATCAAAACATGTATATTATCAAGTGTGAAACAGATTGCCAGTCCAGCTTGGATGCATGAGACAAGTGCTCGGGGCTGGTACACTGGGTTGATCCAGTGGGATGGGATAGGGAGTGAGGTGGGAGGGGAGTTCAGGATGGGGAACACATGTAAATCCATGGCTGACCCATATCAATATATGACAGAAACCACTACAATATTGTAAAGTAATCAGCCTCCAAATAATAAAAATAAATGGAAAAAAAATTAAGTATTCACTTTAGGGAAAAAAAATATTATTTAAGAACATAACATACCCATAGTATTTATGATTCAACTAAATTTTCTTCTAGATAAGTTTTATCACCAATAGTCACTGTTAGGCAGAATACCTATTTTCCCTAAACTTTGTGTATTACTGAGGTTTTGGACTTTTGCTTATCAGTTAGGCTTTAGATTCTTTTTAAATTATTTAAAGTTTATGAGTGAGACGGAATGTCATTTCATTTAAATGTCATTTATATGTTTTTGTGTAAGTTTTCTATTCCTGTGTCTTACTCTTCCCTATTGGGTTATAGGGCTTCCGAGGTGGTTCAGTGGGAAGGAAATGAAGGCTCAGTCCCTGAGTTCAGAAGAGGCCCTGGAGACGGACATGGCGGCCCCTCCAACATTCCTGCCTGGGAAACCCCTGGACAGAGGAGCCTGGTGGGCTGCAGTCCATGGGGTGCCTGAGAGTCAGATGTGACTTAGCAACTAAAGGAACACCTGTGTTAGAATCATTTAAGTATAGATTTGAAAGAGCATTCTCTGTTAAGAAAGTTGCCATAAAACTGTCATATATATGTCTTTAAAAAAGTTTAATACAATCTTTTTTACTTTGTTCATGTTTACTATGCAGAATTTAAAAAATAGTATGTAGTAAATTTTTGAAAAATTTCTTTTATGGATTCTGAGTTATACATTTCATGCTTCACAATCTGTAGCACTTTAAATGATAAAATTTTATCTCATATTTTCTTTAATTTCTCTCAGATTAGCTTTGTCTTTAAATTTGCATGTGTGTGTGTGTGTGTGTGTGTGTGTGTGTGTGTGTGTGTGAATTGAGACTGAGGTTAAGGTTAACTGTTTTTCTCAGTTTTTGTTTATTTTGAGGCAGCTATCCAGGCTTAATATCTTGAATGACTCATTTTTCTTCTGATTTTTAAATGTTATATTTGTCTTTTTTCCTATCTCTTTCATTTTTCTCTATCAAGATTTTCAACTTAGGCATTCTTTTCTATTCAATATTTATATTTCAATATCAGCATTGCTTTTTGCAAGTTGCTTACTGGATACATAAGGAATACATGTCCAGTCAACTTCAAGCCCATGCTAAAAATATAGAGAAAACAATGTGGCTGGGAGAGGTGCCACTGGAGAAGGAGAGAGAAATCCTCTCCATTGCGTCACAAGATGTGTATGAAGTATTATCTCAGGCAATGGAAACTATCTGCCTGTGTTCCCAGCTCTGTCAGTTGGGGACCCAGGCAAAGTCGCTAAAAACATGTTCATAATTAGTTCACACAAGGATGGCAGGTGGACAATCAACACTGGAGAACAAGAACAATCTTGTGTCATCTGTCTTCTTGAAGAAGAGGATTTAAATAATAAAGACTGGGATTTAGAGTTTGGAAGAATCACATCTACTTGAAATGCCTTGAAATCTGCAGCTGCCTCACTGTTTTGAACTCTGTCATTGCTTTGTAGGACATTTTTGAATTTTTTTTTCTGTTGCCACATTGTGTTTTGATGAAGTTTGTAAAAATCTACTTTAGTAACTATCCTTGCTTCTGTTGAGGGTGTTGTTGAAAATTGATGACTATATTTCAAACATCTTGCCCCTAGTTTAAGCAGAACAGGTATGGGCAGCTCTGTGGTCTAAGGTTCTTTTCTTCTCTCTCTTCTTCCTCTCCTGCTCCCTTCGCCTCTCTCCTCTCTTGTCTTCTCTCAGCTCTTCTGCTCTTGATTTTCCTGGACTGATTCTGTTTTCATCCTTTTCTGTAGTAAGCGTTTCTAATCAACCATCTCTTTGAGCCATCAACGTTTAAAAATAATTTTATTGTGAAATATAACATGTTCACAAAAGTAAGTAAAACCCACAATATATATTATTTAGGTACATAGAAATTTGAGGCTATGGGTTTTTGCTTATGACATTTCTTTATTAATTTTAAAAGTTCTCTGTATTGGGGTTCTCCAGAGAAACAGAACCAATAGGATTAATGTGCATGTGTCTTCATTTCTAATAATCCTATTCTGAAGGCCTAGATTGTTATACAAGCAGATAATATGCTGATTTTTTAAGGTAAGTGTTTATATGATATATCTTTTGCCATTCTTTTGCCTTCCAAATCTTTGGGCATTATATTTCAAGATTGGAGTAAATCCTCAGATATCCACACTCTCAAGTGTTCATTGGTTTCCTATTTCACTGAGAAAATAGAAGGAATAAGAAAATTTTCACAACTTCTACACTTAGCACTTTTTAAGGTAATTCACAGATTTCCATTTCTTTCAGTTGGTTACTGGAAATTTATTTTCTGCCTTTATTATGTTTTCTCAATTCTTTATGCATCTTGTAGATTTGCTTTGTTGTGTGAGCTTTTGAAGCAGCAGGTACCTCTCCCAGTATTTATGGTCTGGTCTTGACTAGAAGAGACCATCCTCAGTCAGCAGTGCTAAATATGAGGCAAGATAGAGACCAGTCCCTTTGGGAGCGTACTCCTGAGTAAATTTGGACAAGAACATGTTACTTTTCTGTCCTATCATTTAGAGGAAACACCTCAGTTCTATCCTTTCTCCACCTTGCAGATCAGTAGCTGTAATACCACACCATTCTCTCTCCCTTTGCTGCTAGCTGTTCCAGTGACCAAGCCCTGTCAGTCATTCTGTGCTAAGTATGACCTGAAACAAATAGAAACTGGCTTCATGGAGGGTGCTTTGAATTATCTGGCATAAGGCTCCCTTCACTCTGTGTGGGGTTAAAACCAGTTCTGCACTGATTCCCAGTCTTGCAGGGCAGTGGTAGTTGTAGAACCACACTCTCCCTTTCCTTGTTCCTTACTATCCCAAAGGACCAGGCTCTGCTCCATCCTGAATAGGGGGAGAGAGAAACCATTCCTACTCTGAAATGCTAGGAGTAAGGCCAGCTCCTTCTCCTCCCCCCATTTGCTGTCTTTTCCCATTTGGAGGAAGAACCTCAGTTCTGCTCTTCCAAGTTCACAGAGCAGGACTGGCAGCAAGAGAGACGTCCTGCATTTTCCTTTGTTGCTCACTGTCCCAAGGGATTGCTCTCTGCATGTCATACTGGGCCAGAGGTAAGATAGAAAACCAGCCTACAGAGGGTGCCCTGGGAGGGCTGAAGGTCGGGTGCAAGCTCCAATATCACTCCCCTCCCCCATGGGGGCCGCGATATGCACAGGCTATCTTCTCGGTACTGAGCTGAGCCCATCTGAGGCACTGATGTGGGTGAAGTGAAGTTGCTTTTCTCCCCCCTGTAAATGTGACTGCTCTCAGCTTGTTCTTCTGGGAGTGCGTTTCCTTTTAGCTGGTTCTGCCTTGTCCTTCAAGGCATATTGTCGCTAATAATGTTATTGTGTCCATGTCTGTGGAGGAGAGGGAGATAGGGCTTCCTCCTTTGCCATCATGCTGAGAGTCCACATCACATCTTTTAAATCTTTCAAAAATGTCAGCAAAGTGTTACCACATATATTTTCAGTGTAGGTATGGAGGCTTTTGGATGGTCTCTTATTCCTCAATGTTCTGTGCAGTCAGGAGATTTCTGGTGTTCCCAAGTTTTGGGCTTAAGTCTCCTGCCTCTGGATTTCAGTTTTATTCTTCCAGTAGTCTCAAGACTTCTCCAACTATACAGCACTGATAATAAAACTTCTAGGTTAACGGTGAAAAGATTCTCCACTGTGAGGGACACCCAGGGAGGTTCACAGAGTTACATGAAGAAGGGGAGAGGGAGGAGTGAGATAGACATGAGCAGGAGGAGAAAAAGGGGGACTCAAGAGGAGAGAGACAGATCTATGCAGTTCTCTGTTTCCAAAGTGTTCTCCGTAGCCCAGACACCCACAGAGATTCACAGAATTGGATTGGGAAGAGAAGGGGAAGGGAGGAAATAGAGGTGTTCTGAGGTAGAAGACGGAGAGTCAAAAGTGGGAGAGAGTAATCAACACACTCCTGAGTAAAAATGGGTACTAAATATTGGATTCTTAAATGTCCAAAATTGATATCAAATACTGAAAAACAAAGATTAAAAATCTAGAGTAGAAGCTAGACTCTGAAAAATACAATATTAAAAACAAAAACACAAAAAATTTTAGAAATGTATATGAAGTTTGGTCTAAAAATATGGCTTCTTTTTTTTTTTTGGCAAGGTTATAGTGAAATGAAAATGAAAATTAAGGAGTAATAGAGGAGTAATAGGGGACTTTAAAAGAAAATAATAGAAAAAAATAAAACAAGAAAGAAAAAATTTTTTTCCTAATTAAAAAAAATAGTAAAAATATGTGAAAATGAAAATGAAAGTTAAGGAGTGGGGAGTAATGGGGGAGTAATAGGGAATTTTAAAAGAAAATAAAAGAGAAAAAATAAAAAAAGAAAAGAAAAAAATTTAATTAAAAAAAAAGTAAAAATATATCTAGGAATTTCTCTGGAGCTGTTGTGGTCAATGTGGGTTCAGTTCAGTTTCAGATAGCTCCTCGTTCCACCTTACACTTCTCGATATCTATAGGCCCCTTCCGTTGTAGTCGGTGTTATCTAAAGGGATTTTAATCTGTTGCACCGGTCACCTCTGAAGTGGTTCCCTTTGTTTATTTGGCTTCTGTTTGCAGGTCTCTTCAGTGTCTAATTTCCACCCTGACACAGGCGGGTGGAGGTGGTCTCTCATTTAGGTTCCCTTGTTCAGTCATGCTGTGAGGAGGGAGGGGCACTGCAGACAAATATCACCGGCCTGTGTGGGGAGCACTCACGGTGTTCCGGCCACACTGGGTTTGCCCCACTCACGGGTGTGTGCTTTCCCCGTCTACACTGCTCAGGCTCCCGGCTGCTCTATATGGAGCGGGCCCTGCGTTGCATGCGGTTCCAGTTTTCGGGTATTCCACAAAAGCACAGACTCGATTGGGCCTGTGTTTTGTGCCTTCCCTGGCCTGAGCAGCTCAGGCAGCCAGGAGCTTGGCAGGCGCACTCTTCCCGGGTGCGGTGCGCCTTCTCCCCTCCGCAGTCCCAGCCTCAGTTTCCGCGCGCAAGGGTTGGATGCGCCTTGTGTCTATTCTTGGAAGCTGGCCTCTAGCCGGGACCCTCCCGGCGGATGTCAACCATCCAGAATCTCAGGAAGTCTTTGGTTAGAAACTGGAGGCCTGTTTGCAGTTGGTAGGGGGTGCTGTCTCTGGGGCCGAGTTTGCCCCTTTCTGCTCAATAGGGATGTAGTCTCTGATTGGCTAAGCATAATCCCTGAGAATCCTTTGTTCATGTAGATAAATAAAAGGTGTTGAATAGACTAGTCAGTTTTGGGGGACAGCCCAGTGCAGAAGAATGGAGATGCATGTGAGATCCTCCCTGGTGGTTCTGTGGCTTCATATTTTTTGTAAGTTAATGAAGAGTTTTAGCTGGGTTGACACAGTAAGTCCAGAAAATATTTTTAAAATTTTCAGAAAGGTCTATTGCATGTATTGCTTTGGCGTAGGAGGAGAGAAGAATTTGTGGCCATGTTATGGTTCAGCTGGGATTCATTCTGGAGAGGAATAAGAGATGCAAATTAGAAAGCAATAAAAATGGGTGAGCTATCTCTCAGATCTCTCTTTGCTTTTTGAACAGGTGTGAGTGGCAAAACCCAAGTGGAACAGAGTCCTCCAGCCCTGGTGGTCCTGGAGGGAGAGAATTGCACATTTCAATGCAATTATACAGTGAGCCCTGTTAACAACATAAGGTGGTACACACAGGACACTGGGAGAGGTCTTGTTCCCCTAATAACCATGACTTACAGTGACAACAAAAAGTCAAATGGATGGTACACAGCAACTGTGGATGCAACTGCCAAGCACAGCTCCCTGAACCTCACAGCTGCCCAGCTCGGCGACCCAGCCTTCTACATCTGTGTGGTGGGTGCACCGTGCTCCCCAGGCACTCACACTCTGTACCCAAACCTGCACCTGGAGGTTGTCCAGGAGCAGTTTTTGAAGTGTTGTGTGTAATTTCAAAGTGAGCTAACGCTTCTCTTTCAGACATGGCTGAATCTGAACTTGAGTCTAGGTATCTACTAACATAGAGGTATCCTCACTCAACACAGAAAGTTAACTGCTCACCTGGTTATTCACAAGGGTAAGACCATCATATTGCATTACTACCCTGAAGTAGATGACAATTTTGAGTAAAAGAGAGAGGTCAGCTCTGTGTGGGGTCCAGCAACTAGTAGAATGTCGACTGAGTATAAAAGCAAAATGTTGACGAAGCTGATGACAATATTTGGTAAGACCGCAAATGTCTTTTGTGTTTGTTTTCTTTATCTCACAGGCATTATGCACAGAAAATGACAATATCTTCCTTCTTGTATAATTTAATGTAGATTGTAAGAATCCACACAAGATTTATGAAGCAGGGTCCGGATGTAAGATAATCATCCTGAGTTACAGTGTCAATAACTAAATTCATATATATCAGCGTACTGAGTACGTTTCTGCACTGACAGGAGAGAAAATAATCTTACAAGGTTTTCCCTGGAGAGGGTGATTTTAGTTATTCAATTTTTATAACTTGTACATGGTAGATGCTCAAGAATTTTATTTAAGTAGAAAGGGAAGAGAAAAATCTAGGAGATAAATAGTAGGTGTATCTCTCCAACTACTCTGGAAGTCCTCTGCACTTGATCTTAATGTGGTCCTCTCTCCATGTTACCCCTTCAGAGATCAGAAGATGCTGGGTAAGTGTGTGCACAGAGGCATGGATCTAATTTCTGATTTGCTGAGGAGTCTCTCAGCTTCCTGTGACAGCGGATTTATGAATATGCACTCAGATAGACAAGTTGCTTGACCTGGTAGTGTCTGAGAGCTTGCAGATTCCAACCTGAGTTCTCATGAGTCTGGTGAATGGAAAAAATGGAGAAGTCTTTGGGAGTTTCATGCCTGGTTCTTTTTTGGCAGCTGTGCTGTGAGTTGGCTGGCTTTGAAGTTATGAATAAAAAGAGCAGATCCTAGTAATCTCTATAAATCTGAAAGTTATAGAAGGGTGGTTAGTGTTACCGGGGTCAGCTGGGGGGTATTGTGAAAAGGAAATATATTCTTTAAAAAATAATCGGCTATTAATATATCTCCTTTGTCTGTGGTTCTCTGTTCAAACAGGAGTGAGCAGCCAATATACATTGGACCAGAGTCCTTTATTCCTGAGTATCCAGGAGAGAACACATGCCGATCTTAATTGTACTTATCAAAAGAAAACATTTTACAACTTCATCTGGTTCAAGCAGGAGCCTGGGAATGGACTTGTATCTTTGTCTTTAATTCAATCAAGCCAGAAAGAGCAGGCAGACAAAAATTTTAAAGAACTCCCAGGAAAAGAGAAGTTTTACAGTGTTTTGCGTGTCTCAGCCTCCCACCCTGGAGACTCAGCTGCCTACTTTTGTGCTTTGCATCACAGCGCTCTCCAAGCACCTGCAGCCTGTCCCACAGCTGCCAGCTGGGCCTCTTGACAGGGGTCTAGCCTTGGGGTGGGAATGAAGGTGTTTGCTTTATCCTCAGAGGGAGTTTTCTTAAAATCTCTGTCTCCAAACAGAAATCAAGGATAATCTATCCCTCCCTTATGTGACGAATCTGAATTTATATTGAATTAAATGTCCATTTGTTACTATTGAAAGTTCATTCCTCAGTGCAAATTGTACTCATCCTGGGCCTGTTTGCCGAGACTTCTTTTCACCTTCTATCCTTCAGGTGAGAGGGCAGGCCCCTTTGTGCTCAGAATCCAGTTCAGAAAGCAAGTTTTCACCATGCTGCACCCTCACCAGTAGTGTCATACTCATTGGTTCATAGTCTTTGTGATATCTTTTTCTATCTGTGTACCACTTATACAATTATTTACTAATTTAATATTAAATTTGCTTTTATATTAAATAGACTTTAAAAATGACTATGCAAAAAGTTATCCTTTTATCCACATATAATGGATGTTATATATGAAACCATGTATTTCATGTGCAGGTTATATGTTTTCTATTACAAATTAAAATAATACCATGTATGTAACAATACAAACTAAAATAATACCTTGTCTGCAACAATTACAATTTTCTTTTATGTGTTGCCTACCATGACCTCTTTCATCAACCACACTTTAGGAAATACTGATTCAGTCCATGCCCTTCATTTAATAGGTGAAATTAGGATCTACAGGATTTGAATGGCCACTTAAGCATGACTTATAGCAAAATGGAAGCTGGGAACAGAACTCACTCTGACCTTTCGTCAATTGCTTCTTCCACAAAAGACAAAAAATGGATCCAGAATTTGAAGGAAGGAGTCTAGTATTTTAAATTTAAATTAAACTAAAATTTTATTACTTAATTATATATATTAACTTTAAATAAATTTATTTATTTAAATAAATTTAAATAAACACCTTTAAAAAGAAAACGCTCCCATAATTTCATGGCATAAAGATTATGACTATCACCAGTTTTCAGAATTTTTGGTGCATGTATTATACAGCTATATTTTTCTATGAGAGGGGATTATAATATACTTGGGATTTATTAACATATTTGTTTTTCTCAACATTGTAGATATTTCCATGTTAGAAAACATAAAGACATAATTTTAAATAATTGACTAATTTCCATTATTTAGATGTATTTTAAAAACTAATCACTATTTGGCATTTTTCCAATTATATAGTATTCTAGACAATATTTTTATGAACATCATTTAAGCTGTAGTTTCAATGGATGTGAAATTGCTTGGATACAGGAAAAAACATGACACTAAATGTTTGGTTTCCATGAAGAAATTTTTCACCGAGCTATGGCTTCAATAGCAACCCATGAAGCTGCTGACTTTCCAAGTCAGGATATTACTACTTTAAATTAGTTTTCATTTTACTAAGTGAAAAATTTCAGTTTTAATTTTCTTTTATTTTAATCAGTAAGGTTTTTATCATTACACATTTTGTAATAAAAAATAAGATTAGAAAACATCAGAGTACTTCACAAAGAACAAGAACTAATATCTTTTCATAAAAGTGAAAAAGCTGGCTTAAAACCCAACATTCAAAAAACTAACATCATGGCATCTGGTCTTCATGGCAGATGGAAAATAGATGGGGAAACAGTGGAAACAGTGATAGATTTTATCTTCTTGGTCTCCAAAATCACTGCAGATTGTGACTGCAGCCATGAAATTAAAAGATGCTTGCTCTTTGGAAGAAAAGCTATGACAAACCTAGACAGCATATTTAAAAGTAGAGACATTACTTTACTGACAAATGTCCATCTAGTCAAAACTATGGTTTTTCCAGTGGTCATGAATGGATGTGAGAGTTGAACTATAAAGAAAGTTAAGTGCCGAAGAACTGATGTTTTTGAACTGTGGTGTTGGAGAAGACTCTTGAGAGTCCCTAGGACAGCAAGAAGATCAAACCAGTCAATCCTAAAGGAAATCAGTCCTGAATAGTCATTGAAAGGTTTATGTTGAAACTGAAGTTCCAGCACTTTGGCCACCTGATGTGAAGAACTGGCTCATTGGAAAAGATCCTGATGCTGCAAAAATTGAAGGCAGGAGGAGAAGGGGATGATGACAGAGGATGAGATGACTGGATGGCATCACTGACTCTATAGACATGAGTTTGAGCAAGTTTTGGAAGTTGGTGATGGATAGGGAAGCCTGGTGTGCTGCAGTCCATGTGGTTGCAAACAGTTGGACATGACTGAGTGAATGAATTGAGTTTATCTTTTCATAAAATAAGATGTATTAAACAAAATTTGGAAAGCGTTGTTCTGATCTAGGTTACCTTCTAACTTGTATCTTTTCTCTCAAAGTATGTTATCCAAAGTTTTGATACTCAAAATATAGACTAGCAATATTAGAACTTGTGCAGAATCCCAGGATCAACTCCAATCTACTGAATTTGAATCTTCATTTTAACAAATCCCCAGGTGATTCTGCCACTTTGAAATTTGAGAAGCACTAATCTAACTGGTAGCAACAGTGGTTTTTTAAGTATAAATCAAAGTTGTTGCTACCTGCCTAAATGCTTCAGTGGATTTCTATTGCCTCTAGAATAAAATACAAGCTCTTGGCTACAGTGCACAAGACTCTGCACAATGTGAATCCCACCTGACCCTTCAATCTTAGTTCATAACTCTCTTCCCTGACTCTCTGTGCAGTCACAAGGCTGATCTTTCAGTTTTCTAAACTTGTCACGTCTTGTCCCACGTTGGGTCTAATTCTTTCATTTGTCTGCAATTTTTCTCCCCCAGATCTTGGTGAGCCTGACCTATTTTCATCCTTCAGGTCTCAGCTCAAATATCATTTGTTTATGTTTGGTCGCTAGATTGTGTCCAACTCTTTTGTGGCCCCAGGGACTGTAGTTCACCAGGCTTCTCTGTCCATGGAATTTTCCAGGCAAGAATATAGAGTGGGTTTCTATTTTCTTCCCCAAATATCACTACTGTAGAGAAAACCTTCTGACTTTTGCTGAACTTCCTGACTAATGTAGCCATCCATAAACCTTTTCTTAACTCTGTATCAAACACCCTTGTCATTTCCCAATGGTAATAACCATAATGAGCAGGCATATTTTTGATTGACATGTCAATATATTCATTGCTAGTAACTGCAATTAGATTATAAGTTCTGTGAGGTCAGTATTATTGTGTGTTTTGCTCATGGGTTTTACTCTTAGTGTCTAGAACAGGGACTGGCTCATAATAGTGAGTTAATAAATATCTACTAAACAAATGTTGCGTGGGCCTTCTCCCTCTTTGCTTTCCTTTTCCCTTCTTGTCATTTCCACCCATGAAACTCTTAACTATATTGTATGTTCTCATTGCTTGCTATGTGGTATAATTCAGTTATCTCTGCCTCTTACTTGAAGACTCAGGTTCCAGCCTTCCTTTGCTCAGTAGGCTCTGTTAAATAATTAGATCCACGCAGGATCTCAGTCGACAGACTCAGTCAACTGACTTCACTTTATCAGGTGTAATCTCAATGAATCGGGTCAACTTGAAAGCTAGAAACCCTGTAGTGAAATATGTAAAAGAGAAAAAAAAAAAAGACATGTTCTAAAGACTTTGGAAAATATAAAAGGAATGTCAAGTCAAATAATTATCAGCACACGTCAAAATTTGATTTCAAATTATTGCAAGAGAAAGTCTCAGGAAACATATTCAAATAATTAACCTTGGTAGAAACATTTTACAGGAGGTAAGATTTTTTTTTTTTTTTTAAGCTTTGATTAGAGATCATAATTATGGTCAGAGGACTGGTTCATATTTATTCTACTTTTGAAAGTGTACTGGTATTAGATTCTTCACATGATTAATAGTCATTTGAGGGTGTAACACTAATTTCCCAGGAGTCTTTATTTCATTAGGAAATGGCAACACACTCAAGTACTCTTGCCTGAAAAATCCCATGGACAGAGGAGCCTAGTAGGCTACAGTCCTTGGGGTCACAAAGAGTCGTACATGACTGAGCGACTTCACTCACTTATGTAAGAGAATTCCTCAAGCATTTCATTAGAAATAATAGTTAAGTCCCATGTGAGGCTATAAAGAACATCCTTCAGAAAAGATCCATTTTAGACCAGTTTGGGGAAACATTTTTCTCAAAAGTAATTCAAGTATTTATTATAGTGTCTGTAAAGGTGGCAGAGAGGGTTTTGTCAGGTCTTGATCTTACTTCGGAGAAGGCAATGGCACCCCACTCCAGTACTCTTGCCCAGAAAATCCCATGGATGGAGGAGCCTGGTAGGCTGCAGTCCATGAGGTCGCTAAGAGTCGGACACGACTGAGTGAATTCACTTTCACTTTTCACTTTCATGCATTGAAGAAGGAAATGGCAACCCACTCCATTGTTCTTGCCTGGAGAATCCCAGGGACGGGGGAGCCTGGTGGGATGCCATCTATGGGGTCGCACAGAGTTGGACACGATAGAAGTGACTTAGCAGCAGCAGCAGCAGATCTTACTCTCTTACAGGCTAATAGCTTGTTGCTTCTTTGATGCTATCAGTAAAGCCACAAATCCTGTGTCATAGATGAAGGATGTTATTATTTAGGACACAGTAAGCAGCATGAACACTAGCATATTTGCTTCAGTTGCCTTTGTCCATAAGTCTCTCATGGTGATTTAAGGAGTGTAAATGGATGCTATGCATGCGATGGGATTGTGTCACAGCTGATGAATAGCGAGCTTGGGGAATTCATTGCTATTTTCACCAAGTAGTAAGCAAGTTCATTCTTTGTCTCAGAGAAGACATTACCCCATCCATCAAGGTTACATGCTGCAAGCACAACTCTGAGAAATGGTTCAGGTTGAGTGGTAATGACCTTACATTGTTGGTAAACCCTGAACATCATGTAGAAGTATAAGAGACTCACAGCGAACTGCCTTTCAACAACATTCACTTCATGGTTCAAAATTGTATTTGTTTCTAGAAATTTTTCTTGAGAGTTTGCCACTCCATCTGCTGTTCTGATTCTCTGAATGACAAAGACTGAGATTGAATCTATTTGAATTTTCTCTAACAACGTGTAATTAAATCCACTGTTAGCAGGGCTTCCCTTATGGCTCAGAAGTAAAGAATCTGCCTGCAATCCAGAAGACACAGGAAACACTGGTTTAATCCTTGGGTTCAGAAGATACCCTGGAGCAGAAAAAGGCAACCCATTCCAGTATTCTCACTTGGAAAATCTCATGGACAGAGGAGCCTGGCAGGCTATAGCCCATGAAGTCATAAAAGAGCTGAATACAGCTTAGCGAATAAACAGTAACTGTGAGCAGAAATTCATATAGCAGAATGAGACCAGTCTGCATGATTAAGCTCAGTCATGTCTCCTAGGATCCCAGATTCAGTCAACTCTGAATAAGTTCCAGGATATAAACAGCTTGGATGTAGTATAATATTCATTATGATCCATGCAAGGGAATTGGACACACTGGTCTTTGGTTTAATTTCTAAAAACGGACCAAAGATCAACCATCCTTCCCAATGGAGAGATGTTCTTTCTTCCCAAACACAAACATTTAACTCCAAGGGAGACAGATTGGTCCAGTTTTAAATTTATTGTTAAACTTGATTAGAATCATCATTAAATCACTTATTAAGTTATATGAGCAGCATCATTCATGAGGCATAATTCAAGATGTGCAGACATCAAAAGCATATGCATTTGAACTGCCATACTGAAACAAAGTTGTGCTGATTTATAGGTTTGTACACATAGGGGGTTGGGAATCCATGTTGAACAGCTTCCATTGATGATGTCAGGCACAGAAGAACAGTCCAGGACAAGCCATATTCATATCAATGCTTCTGTTTTCATAGACCATATGGTTGTTCTGCTTAGGATGCAGTGCTGGGTCTAGCATACAAACAGAGCATGAACAGTCTTCCCTTCCAACAAACACATACTTTCCAGGATCTAAGGTTTTCCCTTCTCTAGTACTAGGGTTGTTGCTCCTTTTCCAACACCACAAAATCGGTGTGATCATTCTAGTAGCTATAGCTTTGCCATTTTTCCTAGTCATTTCCTAATCACACTCAAAGTGTTTATATAGAATGATAAGGAGCAAGAGGAATAAGGGCATTTTCACGCCATTTACAGAGATCATTTATATTCACCACCTTGGGCCTACTGGGCCATTTAAGGGAATTCTTAGAGCAGTATACTCAAGTAAACCATAGTTATCTTCACAATCTAGGACCATATTTATTCAACAGGAGAATCTAGGTGCTGAACAATAACTCAATAATTTTAACACCATTTTGACTGGTCTACTGCCAAGAAGGTGGCCTAGCCAAGCTGGCCAGAGGTTCGCTCTTCAGGGAAAGAAGGAAGCATCATACTTTCCACTTATGAAAAGCTGTAGTAGGTGTTTTTTTTTTTTTTTTTTAACTCAACCTGTTGAGGACAGTTAGAAACCCTGGACCACATGTGAAAGAAAAACATAAGAATTTGGAGGGAAGGCAGACTAGCTCAGGAACCTGGGGCTTGAGGAATGATAGAGCAGTTAGTTTCCTGAGCTTCCTTTTGCCTCATGTAACCCAAGTGAGTCCTGGAGAAGCCAGGAACCTGGGAATGCCAATAGATGTAGACAAAAGAGGCCATGGAAAGTCTTCACTCTGCAGCCAAAGGTCCAAGAATAGGCCAGCTTAGAAAGACGGGAAGCTTTAGCACATCAATCTGTACATAGAGGCAAACACCACAGAAAGCTGTGCAGCAACTGAGCAAACACATAAGTAAAAGGTAAGGGACACCTGGTAGGAAAGCTCTGTGGTATTTTAACTTACCGCGTTCCATCTTTTCATCACTGGATCCATAACAGGTTTTAGATAGCTGTTTGCATCCCCACTGTGGGTTCCTGGTGGTGGAGGGAGTAGAGCTCTTTGTCATAGAACAGAGTTTGACCGCTCTAACCTGTCTCGGGACTCCCTCAGGACTAATGCAAAGGGTTTGTCTATATGTCACATAGCAGCACTCTCTCAGGGCAGAGAAATTGTTATGCAGAGAACATTTTCTAAGAAAAATTCAACCATAGATTTGAATAGGCAGGAGAAAGATCTTGAAGATAGGTTGATTGAAATTATCCAGTCAGAGAGCAGAAAGAAAAAAGAATGAAGAAAAATGAACTGAGACTAAAGGACCTGTGGGGCTTTGTCAGATTTTCTGACGTAAGTATAATAGGATTCCCAGAAGAGGAGGAGAGTGAGAAATAGCTGTGTGAGTTTTGTCAAAAGCAATGTTCTTTTAAAGAAAAGGATCCCACTGTTAGCATCTTCTCCCTCATCCTACTTCCTACATAGTCGTCGGTGGGAATAGGGAGGACCTGACCAGTCCATCTTTGATGGATACTGTTTACCTAGTTCTTGAGCAGAAACGGACCTGCTGCATTGCTGGTCTCTAGCCACTAGCTTCTACAAAGGCATGAGGCAGCAGGTGAAATGAGAAGGAACAGTACTTGTCTGTGCTTCTTTTTCTGTTAGACTCGATTAAGCTTCTTGCATAGATAGCCCTCTGATAAACCTGGTTTACTGATTAGGGTACAATAGAAAGGCAGAAAGTGATTGTTGCTGTTCTTGTCTAGTTGCTAAGCCATGTCTGACTCTTTTGCAATCCCATGGACTATAGCCTTGCCAGGCTCCTGTGTCCATGGGATTTTCCAGGCAAGAATACTGGAGTGGCTTGCCATTTCCTTCTCCAGGGGAATCTTCTTGACCCTGGATTGAACTTTCTCTTGCATTGGCAGGCAGATACTTTACCACTGAGCCACCAGAGAAGCTCATTAGAGAGACTGATACCAGACCCATAACTTTGGAGATAAATCCTGAGATGCCAGGGCTGTGCACAAGAAGAGGGATTAGACCCATGAACAGGTCCTTTGAATTTTATTTAAAGTCTAGGTGCTGAAGGCTGGTTCATCTACTACTACCATCAGCCCAAGTAAGCAATGTTTCCACACAGATATGCCACTGGTACAAAATAGAATTTAGAATCTAGTCCTTGACTTTGTTAAAAATACACCCAAATTGTGAGCTGGAAACATGCTTGTTCAGTCAGATTTTAAGTCATTGTGTCTTTTTTTTTTCTCATAGTTTTCAGTAAATTCTAAGCAATTTTTTTCAACAGATAACCTGATTTTATTTAATTAATTTATTTATTTATTTTTTACTTTACAACATTGTATTGGTTTTGCCATACATTGACTTGAATCTGCCATGGGTGTACATGTGTTCCCCATCCTGAAACCCCTCCCAACTCCCTCCCCATCCCATCCCTCTGGGTCATCCCAGGGCACAAGCCCCGAGCATCCTGTATCATGTATCGAACCTGGACTGGTGCTTCATTTCACATATGATGGTTTACATGTTTCAGTGCCATTCTCCCATATCATCCCGCCCTCACCCTCTCCCACAGAGTCCAAAAGAATGTTCAATACATCTGGGTCTCTCTTGCTGTCTCGCTTACCAGGTTATCATTACTATTTTTCTAAATTCCATATATATGCGTTAGTATACTGTATTGGTGTTTTTCTTTCTGGCTTACTTCACTCTGTATAATAGGCTCCAGTTTCATCCATCTCATTAGAACTGATTCATATGTATTCTTTTTAATGGCTCAGTAATATTCCATGGTGTATATGTACAGCTTCCTTATCCATTCGTCTGCTGATGGGCATCTAGGTTGCTTCCATGTCCTGGCTATTATAAACAGTGCTGCAATGAACATTGGGGTACACGTGTCTCTTTCAGTTCTGGTTTCCTCTGTGTGTATGCCCAGCAGCAGGATTGCTGGGACATATGGCAGTTCTATTTCCAGTTTTTTAAGGACTCTCCACACTGTTCTCCATAGTGGCTGTACTAGTTTGCATTCCCACCAACAGTGTAAGAGGGTTCCCTTTTCTCCACACCCTCTCCAGCATTTATTGCTTGTAGACTTTTGGGTAGCAGCCATTCTGATGGGCGTGTAATGGTACCTCATTGTGGTTTTGATTTGCATTTCTCTGATAATGGGCAATGTTGGGCATCTTTTCCTGTGTTTGTTAGCCCATCGTGTCTTAAGAGGATTCTTTTGAGTTAGATTAGATTTCTTTAAAAATAGAGGTGGGGAAATAAGATAGGAAGTGTCTGGCCTGATATGAAGAAGAGCTACACAGATCCCCTGAATCATGACAGCCTCACCCAGACTTCTATCATTAGAATATCTTTTTGTCAGTGTGAGAGAGTGACCATTTGATAAAATTGCTTCTAATCAACAAGTGTTGCCATTTGATGTAAAACACACATGTAAACATCACTCTATCCCCACACACATTGACTTGGACCATATGCTTCTCAGATTTTTAATTTAACTAAAGTGGCAAATTTTTATTTTCATCAGTTCCCATAGTAAGGATCTATGTTTCGAACATTTCCTTGATCAGGGTCTTGAGTCCACAAGATGGCAGTGTCCTCTCAGGGACCCTACTCATGTATTCCTTCCTATGTGTGTGTGTGTGTGTATGACAGAGATAGAGAGAGAGAGACAGAGAGAGAGAGCAATATATATATAGAGAGAGCGAGAGCAAGAGAGAGAGCGAGAGAGCAAGAGACCGAGAGAGAGAGTGAGAGCAAGAGAGGGAGGGAGAAAGTGGGAGGAGAGAGGAGGAGCTCGGTGGTGTGTTGCATGGGTAGTGAAAAAAGTTTCTTTTTTCTTTGGTAACACAGACTCTTTTTATGATTTCTAGAGCAGAAGAATTGAAATGTCTGAGCTCGACTTTTTTTTTTTTTTTAGGACTTAAAGTTTGAATCCTCAGTGAACCAGAGGAGGCAAGAATGATGAAATCCTCAAGAGTTTTATTAGTGATCCTGTGGCTTCAGTTAATCTGTAAGTTTGGGGCATTTCTATGGGACCATAAAATATACTATTTGGAGTCTTTGCCCCTTCTAGGCTCATGGAGAAACATGAACACTATTCCCTTAAAAAAGGTATGGTAGAGGTGGGAGGCCTGTGAAAAGACAACTTGAATTCTGGAGAGGAAGCATCCACTACCTAACCAATCTTCTTTGACTGACCATTCACTGTCTCTCTGCACAGCGGTGAGCAGCCCACAGAACACAGTGGAGCAGAGTCCTGCGTCTCTGCCGGTCCCAGAGGGAGCCGTCGCCTCTCTCAGCTGCACTTACTCTGACAGTGCTTCTCAGTACTTCGCATGGTACAGACAGTACCCTGGGAAAGGCCCTGAGTTCCTGCTGTCCGTATATCCCGATAAAGACAAAGAGGAAGGAAAATTTACAGCGCAGGCCACTAAAGCCAACAAGCATGTCTCCCTGCTTATCAGAGACTCCGAGCCCGGCGACTCAGCCGCCTACCTCTGTGCAGAGAGCTCACAGTGCTCCCCAGACACCTGCAGCCTCTGCCCAAACCTGCTGGGGCCCCAGCAGCGCCTTGGGGAGAGCTTAGGCTGCAGGGCGCAGACACCCTGGTACCTCTCCAGATGCAAATGAGGATTGAGAGTAACAGTGTAGGAGGTTTGATTGATTAGGGAAGTATTTTCATAATTCTGAAACAGTTGATTCTGAAGGGAAATTGAAGACACAGTTTGGTCTGAATGACTGAAATATTTTTCAATCTTCTCATTGAACTCTAGTTTTGTACCATAACTTTACTTACTGGAATTGGTATTATGATGATTTTATATATGACAACAATATTTTAATATGATAACTGAGATACTCCCTCATAGTTCCTGGTACATTTCGCTATTTCCCCATGTAGTTATTCAAGGTGTTTGATATTCATTGCTTTAGAAAATAATGGATAAACATAAATGCAGAAGTCTTTTTTTAAGGTTTTTTTTTTTTTGATGTGGACCATTTTTAAAGCCTTTATTGAATTTGTTACAATATTGTTTCTACTTTATGTTTTTTGCTTTTTGGCTGTGAAGTATGTGGGATCTTAGTCCCCAGACCAGGGGGATTGGAAGGCACACAAGTGGAATAAGAATTGGAAAGTCCCCCTGCATGGAAGGCCAGGTCTTAACCACTGGACCTTCAGAGAAGTTCCAGAGAGGAGTCTTAAGCAATTATTTTGAAAAAGTTGAAAGTCATGAATTATTTTAGTTGTAGGTCTGCCACTTCATCTTCACCTTCAACTGCAACCGCATTGATGGATTAGATAAGGATACATTTGATGGGTGGATGGAAGGACTAGCATCAAAAGGTGAGAACTGGTTGAAACAAAAAGCCTAGACTGTTGCAGGAATACAGATCAGAGGTTTATGTTACCATTTTTGAGTAAAGGCTGAGTAGAACTTAAAGTTCCAGGTGTGAGCCTTGTGGGAGAGTGCGTTGGTTCCTATGTATTTGAGTGTGGCTGGGGATGGTAGAGAGAATAAACTACAGCCATAGAATGTCCCATTCCCATAGCAGGGTGTAGGGATATAGATTTCCTGAGAAGGATCTCTGAGTAACCAATGTTAAGGTGATTAAAGACCTACATGGATCAGTTGTCAAAGACCATATGGTATTGAAGATGCTTTAGAAAATGTTGGTGAGGGGAGCTGGGAATACCAACAAGAATATGAATATCCACCCTTTCCTGACTCACTGGAGCTGTGGAATTGTCTTATAACTTATGCCAAAGTCCAGGAAAAATGTTTGTGATCTGATGGAAATCAGTTGATGCTTTTGAACTGTGGTGTTGAAGACTCTTGAGAGTCCCTTGGACTGCAAGGAGATTAAACCCGTCAATCCTAAAGGAAATTAACCCTGAATATTCATTGGAAGGACTGATGCTGAAGCTTCAACACTTTGGTCACCTGATGCAAAGAGTTGACTCACTGGAAGACCCTGATGCTGGGAAAGATTGAAGGCAGGGGAGAAAGGGATGACAGAAGACAAGATGGTCAGATGACATCACGGCTCAATAGACATGAGTTTGTGCAAGATCCAGGAGATGGTGAAGGACAGGGAAGCCTGGTATGCTACAGTCCATGGGGTTGCAAAGAGTCAGACATGGCTGAGTGACTGAACAACAGCAAATAGATCCAGGGAAAAAATTAGGAGTCACAGTTGTCATAAAGCTGGAGTAGTGGTCTGTTAGACATGACATTATTTAGTCCAAAGAGCGGGAAAAGCTGGGAATGACTAGTTAAGATTTTTACTCAGTTTTGTTCACATAGTCACTGACTAGAAGGATGTAAAAGTATAAAAGGCTACAACCCAGGAGGTTGTACAGAATCAGACACAACTGAAGAACGTAGCATGCAAAGAAGGATGTAATCAAATTGGCATTTGCTTCTAATTCTCAGTCTGGAAACTTATGACTCAGAAATATTTCCAAATCATGGAAAAAGCACTTGAAAGGCAGTGAGAAAGAGCATGAAATGTATTGAGCTCAAGATACTTGAATTCTCTTTCCACTTGTGTGTCTTCTGGTGCCACTGGAAAGAACCTGGTTTGTGGTGCTGGTATGATTATCTTTTGTTGCTAATGAGTGACTTGATTTCAGACTATACTCATATATATTTCAGTATATGTTTATGGTTAAGTGAGGTAGCATATTGTCTTAGGTTGACTTCCTTAACAAAACCAAAGTTGGGGTTTCTGACACCCATCTTATTTTGAGAAAAGCAAGTGGGGAGGGGAAGAGGGTAAAAATGAATGTGGCTGAGCTGAACTCTTGATCCAGACTGACTTCATGGGGGTCTCTGGAGCATGAAATGCCCCACAGAATTGGTCCCTCCCACCTTGAGCCAAGGGGGTCATATAGCTGATCTTAGAATAAGGCACTCATTGGAGCATGGGTATACTCTACTGGAAAAAGGTGATGTTAATTGGTGTAGACCAGTTTTCTGGGAAAGAGGGCAGCTATGAGCCAAGCATAGCCAATGCTTGCAGCAGCTGGGCATTGGGTCCACTGGCCTGGAAAAGGGGGTCTAGGTTGAGCACCAGCAGTGTCTACTACTAGCATGGAACTCTCTTGTCATGTGGGTGCATTCAATAAATGGTAGACTTGAAAATTATTGTATTTAAAAAGCTAATTTCTTTCTCTATTTCTTGAAAGTGAAAGTGAGTCACTCAGTCATGTCCAACTCTTTGTGACCTCATGGACTATACAACCCATGGAATTCTCCAGCCCAGAATCTTCCAGTTAATTGGGGAAAGTGAAAAGTCAAAGTGTTAGCTGCTCAGTTGTGTCCAACTCTTTGCGACCCCATGAACTGTAGCCTGCCAGGCTCCTCTGCTCATGGAATTCTCTAGGTCAGAGTACTGCAGTGGGTAGCCATTCCCTTCTCCAGGGGATCTTCCCAAGGTTTCCTAAATTGCAGGGATTGGACACAGGTCTCCCAAATTGCAGGTGGATTCTTTACCATCTGAGCCACCAGGAAGCCCTTTCTATTTCTTACCAATCTGGAAAAATTAAAATAATGTATGGTAAAGAACTTAAAAGAGAAAAATTTAAAAATGTAAGAATTATTATTTAAAGCTAAGACTCCAGATTTTTTGAGAGTAGTGACCAAGGAACCATTATATTATTCTCTTAGATCTTTTGGTCATTCTCCAAATATGCATTTCCATATGAAACTGTAAAGCATGACATTCTGCCACCACTTTTGTTCCAGGTATAATGACTCTCATATTCACAGATGATGACTTGGTGCTTCAAGATATAGAAAGAGATACCATCTGTACTTATTAATGACTAGTGTTACTTTATTCTTGGTTTATATTTAAGAATGAAGAACTGGGTAGTGGAATGGACTTCTTATGTGATCGTGTCCCTGTTCTCCACAAAGTTTCTCCCTGAATGGGATTCTTGACCAGTAGTCTGGCCATGTGGACTTAACATGTTACTTGGCAGGCTTCTTTTTAGGATGAATGAGCAGGGAACTGGTTATTAACTTGTTTCTTCCTCTCCTTTCCACCTAATATCAGTTTGAAGGTGGCTTAGTTCTGTTAAGTACTCAGAGGAAAAAATAGCATTCCAGGTGTTTTATTTCAACTTTAGTGAACATCAGGTGCCCACATACAGGCTAGCCTCCTATGCTTCTCACATACAAGTCCAGTAGCAAGGAGACTAGTATAACTATTCCACATATTGACCTTCAATTGGTCCCCATGTGCTGTCCCTCCTGCCCTCCATCACACTTATCCTTTCTCAGTCCACAATCTCTATAGGTTCCTAAGGAGTAAGTTTCCTTCACTTGCATGTCCAATAGAATCTTCTCATAGTTCATTCTGGGCTGTGCTTTCTCCCTCTCTGTTTCACCCATCAGAATGTTTGCATCTACTTTTTGTCTTATGGGAACTGTTGATGTCTTTCATCTTTTTATTATTTTCACATTACGGATTTGGTATCATCCCATTTATACTTGTAAATTTCATCCCAGTGGGAAGTTTGGTGAGAAAGGAGGAGAGTACATGTGTTTGATCAGATATTTTGAATCATATAGAATTTCAAACTGACATATGATTTGGTCTTACATGTGAAAGAAAATCTATCAACAGGATCAAGAAGTAAATAGAAGCACAAGGGAGAGTTTATTTCAAACTGGTACAAGACAACGGAGTTCTCAGAAAGAAGGAAGTTGATTTGACCTTGCCAAAAGGACCCCCGCTGACCAGACTTTCATTTCAGCTGAGATTTCTCTGCTTAATATTTTCAACATTAGGTTTCAGTGTTCTCTATGCTAAAATAAGTTGGGTAGTAAAGTCTTTTCCCTTTAGAGTTGCACCTTATTACTAGACCACAGAAGGAGTGTTCCTTGAACAGACTCTACCCGCGTGGGATGCCAATTGCTTTGCTATGTTGAGTGTCTGTGTCAATTTACTGCCGTGTCCATGTACCTACAGAAGTTCTTCTCATTTCTGCTCTCCTGGTTTCACTCCTTCCAGCTTTATTGAGTTTATTTAAGTGTACTCTTCTTTTTCTCACAGTTCTTTCCAGAATCTTTTATTTGTGTGCTATATGTTCTTTACTGCTAGAATGTAGCTCAGGTTTCCCTGCAGACACGCCTCTGCTGACATTCTCCTTAGTGTGAGGTCCCTTCATTTGGCGCAGTGTCCCTGTCTGCTCTGACCGTCGACAACGGGATGGGGCTCTCCCTTTCTGCACATAAACGTGCTGCCCTAGTCTTTTTTTTTTTTTTTTTTTTTTCATGGCTTTAACAAATATCAGAGTTGTTCACCTGAGACTGAACATTTATTTAGAATATTTAGACTTTCTGACTGACAAAGAAAACTGTTGTTTTTTTAATTAATTTGCATTGATTAAATAATTAACGTTACATGTTCCACTCTGATGTTAAGTAAAAGTCTCTAATCCAATTTACTCTTCCTCTTTTAGCACCAAACAGAGGAATAATCTCTCCCCATCCCCTACCTGCTACGACACTCATATCTATTCTTCCTTTTTTTAATGTGATGCTTTCTGAACCACCTGAATCCAGCAGGGAGTCCAATCACAGACTTTTAACATTTCTGTCACTTCATTGCATTATTTTTATGTCTCCTAACCAAGACTTGAATATCATTCAGATTGTCTCTATATCTTAATAGGAAAATTTGCCTATTTATATTTGTGTTTACATGCACTCGTTGTTCCAACTAGCATTTTTAACTATTTGAAGCAGTGTCTTTATTTGGACCAAAGTACAATAGACCGGGGGTAATAAATAACATGGGTTTGTTTCTCACCATTCTGGAGGCTGGAAGTCTGAGTTCAGGGTGCCAGCATGGTGAGTTGCTGGTGAGATCCCTTCTCTGGTTTACAAACTGCTCACCTCTCATTGTGTCTTCATGTGGAGAGTAGAGAGAGAAACAGCCCCTCTTGCATCTCTTATAAAGGCACAAATCCCACAGTGAGGGCTCAACCCTAATTTCCTCTCAAAGACCCCACCTTCAAATGCAGTGACATTGGGGGATTAGAGTTTCAACATATGAATTTCATAGCAAATAATGATGACATTTGAGATTATAGAACACTCCCTTCTTGAGATTCTTTATTTAGATTTACAGACCAAGCACTTTCTTGGTTCTCTTCCTGTTATCAGTTGCTCCGTCTCAGTCTCCTTTGAGGGTTTTTCCTTCATCCCCCTGATCTCTAAACATTGGAATGCCTCAAGAATTTATTCTTAGAACTCTTTACTTCCTACCAACAATTTATTTCCAGCTAATTGTATTGTATCCAGTCTCTGGGCTTTAAAAACTACTTAAATATCAGTATTTATATCTGAAATCTTGGAGAAGGCAATGGCATACACTCTAGTACTCTTGCCTGGAAAAATCCCATGGACGGAGGAGCTTGGTAGGCTGCAGTCCATCGGGTCACTAGAGTCGGACATGACTGAGCGACTTCACTTTCACTTTCCACTTTCATGCACTGGAGAAGGAAATGGCAACCCACTCCACTATTCTTGCCTGGAGAATCCCAGGGATGGGGGAGCCTGGTGGGCTGCCGTCTATGGGGTCACACAGAGTCAGACACGACTGAGGTGATTTAGCTTAGCTTATATCTGAAATCCACATGGCTCCTCTGATTTCTTAACTTGTATATTAAATGATCTATCTGACACCCCCATTTGGGCATCTTCTTCTTGGTATATCTCCAGGTTACCTCCTGATTTCCACCGTTCCAGCTACTTCACCCTCCAGACCTCCCACCTGCTTTTTGTGAACTCATCCTCATTTAGGCAAAAGGCAGCTCTGTCTCTGAAATTCTCTAATCACCTTGGTCAGAAACCTTGAAGGTGCCCTTTCTCCTCAGTTTTTCTCATATTACCACTTGATCTGTTAGGAAAGTCAAATAGCTCTTTCTTCAATGCAGGCCCAGAATTGGTCACTTTTCACCCCCTACTCTGCTCTTACCTGATCCAAGCCACTCTCATCTCTGCCTGGGGGTAGCAATAATAACCCTCCCTGATCTCTCTTCTTTCCTTCTTGCCCTCTTCAGTCTGGTCTCCACTCAGTGGAGTGAGCTTCTGAGAACATAACTCAGATCATGTGGCTTCTGTGCTCACAACTCTGCAGTGGTTTTTCATCTCACTGAGATGAAAAGCAGATTCTTACTACAACCTGTAAAACTACTCCATCTGGTTCCCTGTCCCCTCTCTGCCGTCAGTCATTGTCTCCTCCTCACTCTCTCCCCTTCACCACATTTGATGCTGCTCTGACCTGACAGTTGCTTTCCTGCCCTGGAGTTTCTGCAGCTCTTCTTCCTGGACCTTGAGTGCTTTTCCTCCAGGTAGCCACCTAGCTTACTCTTTCACTTCATTCTGGCCTCTGCTCAGGAGACATGCTTGAAACATTTATTGCAGCACTTGGGAGTGGTAATAGTTGGAAAAAAGAATTACAAAGTGTTTCTCAGAAAATGACTTCAAAAGCTGTATTACAAATCTATTCTACATTAAGCCCCCTACATACAAGTCAGTTCCATTCTGAGAGCATGTACACAACTCCAATTTGTTTGTAAGTCCAAAAAAGTTAGCTTTGTCCAACTAACACAATCGGTTATATACTACTGTACTGTAATAGGCTTATCACACAAATAATACATAAAAGACAAGTGCAGAAATAAAGAAAACAAAATAAAATTATAGTCCTTGAAAATTACACCAGATATGTGAACTGACTTACATGACTGGACATGAGAATGCATGTTTGCATCTTTGAAAGTTTGAAACTTGAAGGTTCATATATAGGAAGCTTAATTATTATGAAGCAGGGAGTTAGCATCAGGATGTATAACTGAGTTCCATAACTCAAGTTGCAAATTGTATACTATTACATATAGACAAGAGAGATAGGTTAATAATATATTCATCCAGTTCCATTCTTCTTTCTCAAGATTGCTTTGGCTATTCGAGGTTTTTTGTATTTCCATACAAATTGTGAAATTATTTGTTCTAGTTCAGTGAAAAATACCGTTGGTAGCTTGGTAGGGATTGCCTTGACTCTATAGATTGCTTTGGGTAGTATGCTCATTTTCACAATACTGATTCTTCCAATCCATGAACACGGTATATTTCTCCATCTATGTGTGTCCTCTTTGATTTCTTTCACCAGTGTTTTATAGTTTTCTATACATAGGTCTTTTGTTTCTTTAGGTAGATATAGTCCTAAGTATTTTATTCTTTTTGTTGCAATGGTGAATGATATTGTTTCCTTAATTTCTCTTTCTGTTTTCTCACTGTTAGTGTATAGGAATGTAAGGGATTTCTGTGTGTTAATTTTACATCCTGCAACTTTACTATATTCGTTGATTAGCTCTAGTGATTTTCTGGTAGAGTCTTTAGGGTTTTCTATGTAGAGGATCATGCCGTCTGGAAACAGTGAGAGTTTTAATTCTTCTTTTCCTACCTGGATCCTTTTATTTCTTTTCTTGCTCTGATTACTATGGCCAACACTTCCAAAACTATGTTGAATAGTAGTGGTGAGAGTGGGCACCCTTGTCTTGTCCCTGACTTTAGGGGAAATGCTTTCAATTTTTCACCATTGAGTATAATGTTTGCTGAGGGTTTGTCATATATAGCTTTTATTATGTTGAGGTATGTTTCTTCTATTCCTGCTTTCTGGAGAGTTTTTATCATAAATGAATGTTGAATTTTGTTAAAGGCTTTTTCTGCATCTATTGAGGTAATCGTATGGTTTTTATCTTTCAATTTGTTAATGTGGTGTATTACATTGATTGATTTGTGGATATTAAAGAATCCTTGCATCCCTGGGATAAAGCCCACTTGATCACGATGTATGATCTTTTTAATATGTTGTTGGATTCTGTTTGCTGGAATTTTGTTAAGGATTTTTGCATCTATGTTCATCAGTGATATTGGCCTGTAGCTTTCTTTTTTTGTGGCATTTTTGTCTGGTTTTGGTATTAGGGTGATGTTGGCCTCATAAAATGAGTTTGGAAGTTTACCTTCTTCTGCAATTTTTTGGAAGAGTTTGAGTAAGAAAGTAAAGCAAATGGGACCTAATTAAACTTAAAAACTTTGCACAACAAAGGAAACTATAAGCAAGGTGAAAAGACAGCCTTCAGAATGGGAGAAAATAATAGCAAACAAAGAAACAGACAAAGGATTAATCTCAAAAATATACAAGCAACTCCTGCACCTCAATGCCAGAAAAATAAATGACCCAATCAAAAAATGGGTCAAAGAACTAAATAGACATTTCTCCAAAGAAGACATACAGACGGCTAACAAACACATGAAAAGATGCTCAACATCACTCAATATCAGAGAAATGCAAATCAAAACCACAATGAGGTAACATTACACGCCAGTCAGGATGGCTGCTATCCAAAAGTCTACAAGCAATAAATGCTGGAGAGGGTGTGGAGAAAAGGGACTCTCTTACACTGTTGGTGGGAATGCAAACTAGTACAGCCACTATGGAGAACAGTGTGGAGAGTCCTTAAAAAAGTGGAAATCGAACTGCCATATGACCCAGCAATCCCACTCCTGGGCATACACACTGAGGAAACCAGATCTGAAAGAAACACATGTACCCCACAGTTCATTGCAGCACTGTTTATAATAGCCAGGACATGGAAACAACCTAGATTCCCATCAGCAGAGGAATGGTTAAGAAAGCTGTGGTACACATACACAATGGAATATTACTCAGCCATTAAAAAGAATTCATATGAATCAGTTCTAATGAGATGGATGAAACTGGAGCCCATTATACAGAGTGAAGTAAGCCAGAAAGATAAACACTAATACAGAATATTAACTCATATGTATGGAATTTAAAAGGATGTTAATGATAACCCTATATGCAAGACAGAAAAAGAGACACAGATGTATAGAACAGAATTTAGACTCTGTGGGGGAAGGCGAGGGTGGGATGATCTGAGAGAATAGCACTGAAGCATGTATATTATCAAGTGTGAAACAGATCACCAGTCCAGGTTGGATGCATGAGACAAGTGCTCAGGGCTGGTGCACTGGGAAGACCCAGAGGGATGGGATGGGGAGGGACGAGGGTGGGGGTTTCAGGATGGGGACCACATGTAAATCCATGGCTGATTCATGTCAATATATGGCAAAAAAAACACTACAATATTGTAAAGTAATTAGTCTCCAACTAATAAAAATAAATGAAAAAAAATTAAAAATAATACATTCATATGTCCTTTAAATTTTTGAAATATACAATAGAATAGAACATTTTACCTCATGTCTCCCACATTACTTTCACCTGTCTGTCCATCTCCTACTCGTTTATTTTCATCTAGAAAATGTCTCTAGTCTTTAGTCTACTCCCAACCCAATATTTCTACTTAACCTCTGATAACATTCCTTTCCATCATTTCCAGAAAAAAGACAAAGCGATTTTGTTCTCATTAATTTTTGTCTGACTGTTTTCTGTTATAAGAAATGTCCCCTTATTTCTGGATTCATTTTGTACTATCTCATGTGCCACTTTGTATATGAATACACACTCACACACACATACACACACACACACACACACACACACACACATGTCCTTGTCTTTCCTATTATACTGCAACGTCTTATAAGTAGACAAAGCTGAATTCAGTTTTTAAGTTTTAAAGACTTAGAACAAGATCTCACTCATAGAAAGCCTTTGATAATTTGTTGTGGACTTCTTTTGAAATAGATTGGAAAAATCACATTCAACTTTGAAGATGCAATTTGACAAAATAGTTTAAGATAGTAGTTTCCATTAACTGACATTTTGAAGAAGGAATAAGTTTACTTTAAAAATCCCCACCCAAGCCGACAGTTCTTTTGTTCCTGATAATTTCTAGATGATCCTCAGGAGAGATGGGGGGGGTGGGGGGGGGGCGGGACAAGCTAGTGGCTGCTGATGAGCTAGTTGACCCTACAATTTTAGACCATTAGGGGGCACTCTAAGCTATTCCAAATGACAAATTTTTTTCTCAAGGTTTAAGATGAATCTTGGTGAACATTTGAGTGAGGGTTTCTGGCAGTTAGGAAAACATCTGAACTAGTCAGATGGGGAACTGGGCATCTCCATATACTCATCTGTGTGGAAGATCTGTTGCTTTGAGTGGCGTAAAGAGACGATTCCCCAACAGAATTGAGCATCAGATTAGGGCCATGGTAAAACTAAAAGTTCAGGAAGAAAGGACATGCATTACCTATCTAGAGTTTTGATATTCATGACTAAATTTTCTAAAATATGAGCCTTGCTGTCATTTCACAATTATTCCAATGATTTCTACCTTCTATTACACATCCATTTCTTTCAGAGAACAAAAAAAAAGGAAAACAGGAGATGAGAAGATGAAACAAAAGAGAAGTAGTTCACAGAAAAGAGAGAAGAGAAAAGAGAGATTGGGGAGAAAGAAATAGGAGAAAGTTACTTGAATTGTGGCCCCTACTTCATAGTCACAGAGCAGAATCAGTCAAATGCACTTGCAAGGTGAGTGGGGAAAGTGCTGAATAGGAGCAGAAGGGCGGTGGGATTGAGGTCAAGTGGTCATCATGTACACGTCCTGTTTCTCTTCCATCAACCAAAATCTTGTTGGAGACACTGTATTTTTTCATGATAATTATGTCTGAGGTTTACATAATTCTCTAATTTTATTTAATTGTATTTATTCCCTCAAGAGGATTCAATAAATAAGCAATGCATTCAGTGACATATTCCTTCTTTGTGAGAGCTTCCTTGTAAATGAATTCTAAATCACTGAAAACTTTGTGTCCTGATTCTTGGCTAGGGAAACTGGGTCACTGATCCTGATCATTTTTTCAGACTTTATTTTCCCCAGATGAAGCTCTTATTTTTCTCTGAACTATCCTTTCCCTTTCTTTACTCCTTTCTGACCTGTCTGATTGCTGGGGCACTTTAAGTGGAGACAGTGATGTAACAGTGAAAAGTCTAGATATTTCTGTACCTGTGATCAGCAGTGTCTTAGGCAGTAGGGCACTGGTCTCAGCAGCAATGCCAGTATCTTGCTGAAAAACTAGAAAGACATGTCTTTGCTCTCTGATATCATTGTACTCCTCTCCATTTAGGACAGATAGGACTCAACCTGCCACTTTCTTCTCAGCTATTTGGGGACTAAAAAAAAAGGCTTTCTCAAAATAACTAGCTTCCTTAGAGGTCCACTGATCTCTGCATGCAAAGCTTTCTTCACAACCTATAGTTTTCTGCTCTTCATTCTGAAGTTCCTTGCTACTGACCCCAGATTTATTACGAATCCCAGTGGAAGAACTCACTTCAGCACAGTTGGCACAGTGTTGGCTGGCTTCAACACAAAGCTCCTTGACTAAACACAGGGGATCAGGAACATTTTTAATCTACCCTTCTTCTAGAATTGCCTTCTTTTTAGTTCAAATGATTGTTACTTTGTTAACGAAATATTTAAAAAAAGACTGTAGATTTAAAATTCGAAGGGCCCATTCCAAGTGTGAGGAAGGTCAAAATCAATGATGATGAATGGAAAATAACTCGGTATGGTAATGCTTAAGCATTTCATTAACAAACCAATGCAGGAGCTTAAATTTCTGTGAAGCCTGATCTGCTAATATTTTCCTATACTCTTTCTGACTTTCATGCTTCGAAAATTCATGACCATCCTAAATTTATCAAAAAATAGCAATTACTTAAAAATATTAATTATCTATATTTAGAATTTATTTAATAACATGCTAAGATAGGTGTCCAAATTTATTTGTTAATCTCTAGACGACTCTCCATTTTTGAGGGCATGTTTTATTGAATATACCATCTTTTTCTTATTCTTTAATAACTAAGTAATTTGTATGTTTGGACTTTCTATTATGTTCCATCGATGTCTGGATCTTTGTGGCAACAGGCATCTTTACTTAACATCGCATTACACTTTGTCTTACTGTGGAGGAAATTCCTCTCCATTTTATTTCAGAATCGGTCTTCCTGAAGCCTGAGATTACCTGCAGTATCATATTTGGCCTCTAGAGGGAGATGCTACACAACTTGAACTTGATGGGAAAGCCAGAAAGCCATCAGCCCTTTGAGGAAGAGCTTTTACTTTGCTTGCCCTGTAAAGCCACTCACTGCTCTGTCAGGGTGTCCACGTGGCTGAATTGTTTCCAGGAAAAACCTGCAGAAAGGAGCCTCCTGCTTCCTCAGAGCTCAGACATGATGCACACCCTCATCTCAGTGCTTGTGACGATATTCACACTTGGTGAGTAAAGTCTCTTTTTATTTTATCTTACTATGGTTTCTGATTTAGAATTGGCTTAACGAAATATTCTCCTCTGTTTGCAAGTCAATCCCTGACCCAGAATTTGTGTTACAGGAGGAACAAGAGCCCAGACAGTGACTCAGCCTGAGAGCCACATCTCTGTGTCTAAAGGGGACCCAGTGCAGGTGAAGTGCACCTATTCGTATTCTGGGAGTCCTTGGCTCTTCTGGTATGTCCAGTACCCCAAACAGCGCATCCAGTTACTCCTGAAACACTCCTCAAGAGAGAGCACCCAGGGTTTCACCGCTGACCTCAACCAGGCTGAGGCATCCTTCCATCTGAAAAAACCTTCAGCTCAGGAGGAAGACTCAGCTGTGTATTACTGTGCTCTGGGTAACACAGTACCTGGCTTCACAAGAGAAGCAGAGCGCAAACCCCTTAGAAAAAGCAATTCCATGTTCCTTATTTGACCACCGTGGGGCATTGTCTCTCTAGAGACTGACACTGAATTTACCTCTCAGATACAGACTTGTCATCAGTTGTCAACTAGCTGTAGAATTTTTTAAAAGGGGATTCTCATTACCTACTCTGTATAAGCTAATTTTTAAATAACAAGTGTATTTATTTTAGATATTAGTACCTTGAAAAATACTTCTTAAATAAAACTGTGTAACAGCATGAAAATTCTCTTCTTGGCCCAGATGGGCTCCCCAGGTTTAATGACACAGTCCCATTTCTCCGACTGTGCTGCTACCTCATCCACACCCGCATGTATCATCACCACATGCTGAAGTTCCTTAAAAGTGGAATGGTGCTTCCTGACATGTGACTGCTGATCTTTCTGCAGCTAATGCCTTTTTTTTCATGCACTTGATGGACTTATACTATCTGAATAGGGGCAATCAGGAGAAAAATCGTGGCAAGATGAAAAAGGTAAGTTTAATATAAAGAATTATTAACAAATAGCAGAGCATTATTTACTAATGAACTCTAAAGAACACTAGAAAGAACTCTAATGAACACAAGAATAGCATCTGTAGGGAGACACTTCTCTTTAGGACTATGCCAGAGTTTCACAGAAAGTAACACATTATAATATGTACTCTCTTCTCCTATCACAGTGGTGACTCAGGCTTCACTGGGGAGTATGTGACTGTAGCCTGCTGGGTGGGGAAGTTTCCCGAGGTGCCAGAGAAAAAGACTAACAAGCAGAAGAATAGGTCCCAGGGCTCTGGCACAGTTTGTAGGAAGCTGGCAATGGAATACTGCTGAACTTGCTCAGGTGCCTATGAAACTTGCCAAGAAACCACCCGGGGGTTTTCACTAAATGTTGGTGGCAGGGAGCATCACTGGTGTCCCTCCGGATGGCCAAGCACCACAGGAGCAAGAAGTGTGGTACACGCGCCAGGACCTGGAGGAGAAGCTGCCTCTTCAGCAGGGTCCTTTCTGCCCTCTCTACTGACAAAGCTTCACATCGTACCAGCTGGCAAAGGAGAAATGTTTACAAGGTCCATGTCCAGAATTACACTCTGAATCTATGAAGGGGGAACTTGTAGTTCAAAGGCAATAAGTTGATAACTGGCACATCTTTCATACACACTCCTCCACACACAGTTGATCTTTCAAGCAAGGGTGAAATGACGGTTTCTATCTAACAAGCTAAGTCTGTCCTTTGAACAAGTAAAGACGTTCTCATCCTTTCTCCCAAATGAGGAGACCTGTGGTCCCAACAGTCACTACGGATCACTAGCTGTATAAATTACTTCTAAAATTCAAAGGAAATTCCACTGAAAATTCTGTTATACCCAGACTAAATTGTAAAGTTAATCTCTCTCAAGTTGTATATAGAATAAGTATAGTGAGGAGAAGGAAGAAGAAAATGGCAGTGTACACAAAGGAACACATGAAAGTAAAGAGCAAGAAGAAAATGTAGAAAACTACTACAGTTTTTGATTCCCGATTTGGTCGTGATGCTGCAATTGATATAGACGACTTTTTTTTTATATTACACATTTTATATTTTCCCTGCTCATAGCCATAACCTCCGTGAATTGGGTTACTTACCTAGTGGTGTGACCCAATTCTTCATCCCTCAAAGTATCTGAGTACTCAAAAATCTTGTCTTTTTATTGGTTGTTGTAATTTAACATTAACCTTTAGTATCAGGCATGGAAGTGCCAAGAGACTCCCCTAGGAAATCTCCTGGGTTCCAGACATAGTCCTCTGTTTATTTGATATGTAGCAAAAACCCTATTCCTCCTTGGCAATTGGTTTCAACCACTCTAGTCAGTAGAGTAACCTCATTTTCTATTCATTGGTTGTGAGACATATGTAGCCCAAATAGCCACATGGAAGTCTTGTCTTCCAGTTCAGTGAAACCACTGCTGTGTTCCCTGGTGAAAGCATTATTTCTTTTAGAGAATAAGAACTAATACAACTCAAAGTTACAAACATTACATGCAAAAATCTTGCTAGTGAGTTACTGAAAATAACAGTGAAGGATCCACTCCCAGGGCCACCTCCTTGATTAATGGAATAATGCATTCTGGCGATGAGGGAGACAACACCATTACTTATCTCTGCTATAAAGCAATACGTTGCATCCAATGAGACAGAATGCCGTCTTTTCAGAGTTGTTTTTCAACCAGTGCTATTACAGAATCAATGTGTGTGAGAGTGCTCAGTCGTTCAGTCCCCTTTGTGATCCCATGGACTATGGTCCACCAGGCTCCTCTGTCCCTGGAATTTTTCAGGCAGAATACTGGAGGGGGCTGCCATTTCCGACCCCAGGGGATCTCACTGGCCCAGGGCTCAGACCTGTGCTTCTTGCATCTCCTGTATTGGCAGCTGGATCCTTTATCACTGTGCCACCTGGGAAGCCCATGGAATCAATAAGCCATGCTAAATTTAATCAGGTCAGCCATTCCTGGATGATAAGGTATGTGGTAAGAAAAATAATCCTGTGGGCATGTGCCCATGGCTGTAATCTTTTGCTGTGAAAATCGTTTCTTCCTCAGAAGAAATGTTGTGGTGAAAATCTTGCTGAAATTAGGCATTCTGTGAGTTTATGAGGAGGACGCTAGCAGAGTACAACAGCAGGTGTAAGTGTCTATTCCAGTGAGAACAAATCTCAGGCGTCTCCATCATAGGCGATGTCTAATGTAATCCAGTCGTCACCAGGCATCTGGGGAGTCTTTCTGGGGAATGACACCACATCAGGAACACAGTATGAGTCTGTGTCATTGACAGATTAGGTCCTGAGCAATAACATTAGCGAAGTCAAACTTGGTAAGTGCAAATCAGGGCTTTTGAGCTCAGGCATAACTTTGAGACTGCTAGCAAGGCCGGATCATGAAGTCATGAGACCAAAGTGATGAAGCAGGTTGCACTGAGATGTTCCTTCCTCTGCAATCTCTGCAACTTTTGAGAGTAGTTTGAGAAGGATCAGTGTTAATTCTTCCTTCAATGTTTGGTAGACTGACTCTATAGCTTTAGAGTCCAGTTCTCTGACCATATTGGAGATTCTGAGGCAAACCCAATATTAACCAACTTATTCCTTTTCTATTTAACTCAACCAGAGTCAGTTTCTGTTACTCATAAATAAGAACCCTGACTCATAAACAATCTCATTCCAGCATTAGCAAGTTAGGAAAAAAGAAGTAGGACATGGTATCAGAAGTGACTGTAAGAAGTCCAACAGTGCTCCTCAGAGGGGTTCTGTAAATACTGGGCATCAGTGTTCTTTCTTAATTGAGATTTTAGTGCATAAGATTGTAGCTGTTCTCACTCTAGGCTGGAACTGGATGGAGTTCAACAAAGGCAGAGAATAGAACAGCTTTGCGATTTCCTCTGACCCAGCCCTAACACACTTCATCTTCCTCGGGTGGTTCTCTTTGCAGGATGATGTTGCCCCCATAAGATGGCATTGCCTCTCTCCTTAGATTCACTTTGTTTGAAATCAGCATGTTTGTATTGAAAGCAGAAGATTAAGCTTCCTTTGATTGGCTGGGTAAGAAACCTGAGACTCTCCCTGGGACCCAGAGGGACTGGATGAGCACACTCAAAAAGAGAGCTAGACTGAGGAACCTGGCTTTATTTCAAGGCGAGAGTTGCATCTTCCATGATCCCCCTAAGAAGAAGAATGGAGAAGCTTCTGGCTCTGTCTTTGGTGATTCTGTGGCTTCAGCTGGCTAGTGAGTTTGGGCTCTTGGTGATGGGAAGAGGGTGACCAAAGTTCAGAGCCCACAAGACCGGGGGGCAAAATCTCTTTAATTGGGAAAAGTGAAAGTGTTAGTGGCTCAGTCCTGTCTAACTCTTTGTGACCCAATGGACTATAGCCCGCCAGGCTCCTCTGTCTGTGGAATTTTCCAGGCAAGAATACTGGAGTGGGTTGCCATTCCCTGCTCCAGGAGATCTTCCTGACCCAGGGATCAAACCCACATCTCCTGCGTTGGAGGCACATTTCCTGTGCCACCAGGAAAGCCTGTTAATTGGGAAATGTACCCTCAAATTATGGAAGGAAATGCAAACACTAGCGAGTGAAAATGCAGTGACTGACTCCTGGCCTCTGTCCTTGTGTTTCTGCCTAGAGGTGAATAGCCAGCAAGGAGAACAGAATCTTTAGACCCTGAGCATCCAGGAGGGTGAAAATATCACCATGAACTGCAGTTATAAAAGTATTACTTTAACTGCCTTACAGTGGTACAGACAGGATTTTGTTCATCTGATTTTAAAGCGTTCAGATGAGAGACAGAAATATAGTGGGAGACGACACTTCACACTTGACAACTCCATCAAAAGTTGTTTCTTGTCCATCATGGGTTCCCAGGCTGAGGACGCGGCTACTTACCTCTGTGCTGCAGACCCACAGTGCTCAGCGGGCACCCGCAGCCCCAGCACAAACGTGCCAGAGCTGTCTCTCAGAAGCTGCAACAGTGTGCAGAGTTGGTGGTTTGTCTTCCCACAAAGGAGAGTCTGCAAACGGCTAGCAACACAAAAGGGAGCGCCTCTCAAATTCTTGATATTTTCAGTAGCATGTCAGACTATAGCAAAGGGCGTGAGGTTTAGAACGGGAAACTGAAATGCCAGATTCAGCTCTGCCCATCCTGGCTGTGTCTTTAGCCATATCATTGGTGTAGCAGCCTTCAGTTTCCTCAGTTTAAACAAAGAATTTAGACTGGATGAGCCTAGAGACCCTTCAAGTTCTAATTTTACCAGGTCACCTCTGGAGGATGAAGAAGGACTTCTGGGTATAGAAGGGCCCATCTGTTATATGTGCAGCTTCCCCAAGGCCTAGATGGGGCTTTAAGATGCATGAGATGATTTTAGTATTTCTCTAATTCCTGTATAGGAAACAGAAGATTCATCAGACATTAGAAATAAAAAGGATTTAGAACTGTTTCAATGAAACATTTCACTTTAAAACTGAGGAGTGAAAACATTATATAATAATAGACACAAAGATCTCAGTCTTTGGAGTAAAAGAGACAAAGATGTGCATCTGATTCTGCCGTTTACTATTTGTATGATTTCTAAGCTTCAATTTCTCCATTAAAGAGATGGGAATCTATCCAAAAGTTAGAATTTTTCCTCTTACAAGTGAGAGATGTATGTTTTCTTCTATCAGCCCCTAAAACATTGTTTTTTGAAAGTGGATACTTCTGTTTATTATCACATATATAACAGTTTTCCATCCACTGTATTCTTGTTCCTGGTAAGAATAGTTTTCTTGATACAGTTTTGATGCTACTGAAAATGTGTTTGTGGACAAAGGGCATTTGTATTTATGTGACACTTGGTGGAAATGGTAGGAGGGCAGGGGAAAGGTTGGTAGGACTGCGGTTCCCACATTCCAGACCTTAAACCACCACCATCACCTATACCAGAATCACCTAGAAAACCTTTGAAGATCTGGGTTATTAGGCGCTTACTCAATCAGACTGATGCAGTGACGTATTTTTAATGAACATCATTTATATCAGCTTCACATCACAAAAAACTCAGATAATGTTTTTAACAAGCTGGAATTCACTTCCCTCTCATATAAAGAAGCCCTATCGCATGTACCATGTGCAGTCCAGGACTGGTATACTAGCTTCATAATTTTGTGAGGAATCAAGGGTCTTCTTCTGGCTGTTTCTTGTCCTTAAATTGTCACTTTGGTTTATATACTTTGCCGAAACAGCAAGAAGTCTATCCATTTTATCCACCTTCCAGGAAGAATGTCAAGAGGCAACTGAGCACATGCTGGCCACGTCAACCATTTTCAGAAGCTTCACCCTGCAGCTCCTACTTACATTTCACTCATGGGTGTTAGTCCGTGTCTCCATCTTTCTTCCATCGGCAAAGGAGCCTGGGATATCAGGATTTTTTCAGTCTCTGCATGTTGTCGCTCACAACAAAATTGTTGTTGTCAGTTCAATTCAGTTTAGTCACTCAGTTGGGTCTGACTCTTTGCGATCCTGTGGACTGCAGCACGCCAGGCCTCCTTGTCCATCACCAATTCCCGAAATTTGCTCAAACTGATGTCCATTGAGTCGGTGATGCCATCCAACCATCTCATCCTCTGTCATCCCCCTCTCCTTCCGCTTTCAATCTTTCCCAGCATCTGGGTCTTTTCCAGTGAATGAGTTCTTCACATCAGGTGGCCAAAGTATTGGAGCTTCAATTTCAAGCATCAACCTTCCAATGAATATTCAGGACTGAATTCCTTCAGGATTGACTGGTTTGATCTCCTTGCTGTCCAAGAGACTCTCAAGAGTCTTCTTCAACACCACAGTTCAAAAGCATCAGTTCTTCAGTGCTCAGCTTTCTTCATGGTCCAACTCTCACATCATACATGACTACTGGAAAGATCATAGGTTTCACTATATGGGCCTTTGTTGGCAAAGTAATGTCTCTGCTTTTTAATATGCTGTCTAGGTTGGGATATCAGGATCTTTTCAATCTCAGCATGTTGTCACTCACAACAAAATTTTGGTTCTATCATAATTGAAAAAGACACATGTACCCCAGTTTATTTAAACACTATTTACAATAGCTAGGACAAGGAAGCAACCTAGATGTCCATTGACAGATGAATGGATAAGGAAGTTGTGGTACATATGCACAATGGAGTATAACTCAACTATAAAAAGGAACACGTCTGAGTCAGTTCTAATGAGGTGGATGAACTTAAAGCCTATTGAACAGGGTGAGGTAAGCCAGAAAGAGAAAGACAAATATCATGTATTAATGCGTATATATGGAATCTAGAAAGATGGTGATGATGAAACTATTGGCAGGGCAGCAAAGGAGACACAGACATAAAGAACAGACTTTTGGTCACAGTGAGGAAGGGAGAGGGTGGGAAGACTTGAGAGAGTAGTACTGAAATATATATGTTACTATGCAAAACATAGTGAGCCAGTGGGAATTTGCAGCATCATGCAGGGAACTCAAAGCTCTTTTAACAACCTAGAGGGGTGGAGGGGGGAGGGGGGCGGGAGTGAGGTTTAAGAGAGAGGGGACATGTGTACGCCTGTGACTGATTCATGTTGATTAATGGCAGAAACCATCTCTAGAGTATAAAGTAATTATCCTCCAATAAAAAATAAAAAAATAAAGTATATAATCAACAAGGACCCATTGTAGCACACAGGGAAGACTGCTCCATGTTCTGTAATAACCTAAGTGGGAAAAGATTTGAGAAAGAATAGGTCCATGTTTATGTAACTGCATCACTTTACTGTACACTTGAAACTAACATGACACTGTCATCAGCTATACTCCAACATAAAATAAAAATTTAAAAATTTGTAGTTCTATTAGAAATTGTAGAAAATGAGCATTCTATAGGCAAATAGTAGTTTCTGCTGTACTCTCTATATGGGGTATATTAAGACTCATGTAGGTTTTTTTGTTGTTGTTGGTTTAGTGATATTCAGTTTTGAAATACTGTCTCCAGTCTGCTTCCCAGCTCTGTTGACGTTGCTTCCTAAAAGTCCTCTAGAAGATGTCACAATCCCCACAACCCAACTCACCTCCACAATCTTCATTAAAAATCCATCTTAGTCTCTTGTTCAACACTCGACACACCCCATCACTCTTCCAGATAGTCCCTTGCACCATGGTGAGAGCGATTTTGCCAGAGTGCAAATTTTAGCCTGTCAGTCACCTGGATCTGCATTTGCTCTGAGGATAAAGAAAAGCTGCCTCTCCAGCTTCATTTCATTGTGTCCTAATCTCTCTGTCTCTGTCTCTCCCTCTGTCTCCAACAATACTGATATTAAGTTTGTCAAAGGCACAATTTTCCTCTTATATAACCCATTCATAGAAATTTTAGGTGATTTTCTTATTTTTTTCTTTTCCTCAAATTCTTTTCCTTGCTTCAAAAGAGTTAAAAACATAGTAAATGCCTACTCATTCTTGTATACTTGTCCAAGAGTCAGTAGCTAAGGAAAGCTTAGTGGATATTTTTAGAATTACAGACCTCTGCATTTTCAGGTTTGTGATTTATTTTTATTTCTTTCATTATTTGTTTAAGGTCTATTTTCAATCCTACTCTGTGATCTCCTTAATGGCAGTGTCCATAATAGTGTTTTTCATTCTTGAAAACTCAACATCACTGTATCTTAGGCATTTGTTGTTGTTGTTTAGTTGCTAAGTCGTGTCCAGCTCTTTGTGACCTCATGGACTGTAGCCTCAAGACTCCTCTCTCCATTGGATTTCCAGGTGAGAATACTGGAGTGGGTTGCCATTTCCTCCTCCAGGGCATCTTCCTGACCCAGGGATCGAATCCACATCTCCTACATTGGCAGGTAGATTCTTGACCACTGAGCCACCCAGAAAGTATCTTTGGTATTAGCATCATTCAATTTCCTTCTTCTTTTCTATCCATTAATGTGTTCTTTATTTTAAGCCTCCTCAAAAAGCTATGATAATATTTAGTGAAAAAAGTAATCTTTAGAGGTTTATGGATAAATTCTTGGAGTATAGATGGGATTGGCAAATGATAGCCACAAGGCAAAGTAGCTTGATACTTATGTTTATAAGTAAAGTTTTTTTTGGAAGACAGCCATGCTCATTCATTTACGCACTGACCATGGATGCTTTGTGCTATACCGGCATAGTTGTAGCAGAGCCTGCACGACTTCAAAACCTAAACTATTTACTATTTGACCCTTTATGGACAAAAAAGTCTGCCAACCTACAGGGTGTAGGGATTACATTAGAATTTTTCAATTTGGATTTTTTTGTTTGATGACAACAAATTAAATAATAAAGGCATATTTCTAATCATATGTTGGGCCAATTTAGAACACTCCCCGTCTTTCTGAAGATTTTGTGTTATGTCATTTTTTTAAATCTAATTAAAGACAAATGAAATAATTACACTTTACAAATAAAAGTATCATAGATCTTTAAATGGATAAAAGTTTTAAGAATATTTTTTAAATATTTAAAAAGTTTGAATGTATCAACACGCAATTCAGCAGAAAAAAGAGTAGTAGTAAATGCACAATATTTTTTCCATGCTGAGTTTTTGATGCTTTGTTCAATAATAGAGTTATATAATGCTGACTTAAATGGATATTTTTGAATAGAAGTAAAAATACTGGAAATCAGTAATCACAGTAATTCAGACAATAGTGTGGAGAAGGCAAGGGCAACCCTCTTCAGTACTCTTGCCTGGACAATCGCATGGGCCGAGGAGCCTGGTAGGCTGCAGTGCATGGGGTCTCTAAGTTTCAGATACAACTGAGTGTCTTCACTTTCACTTTTCACTTTCATGCATTAGAGAAGGAAATGGCAACCTACTCCAGTGTTCTTGTCTGGAGAATCCCAGGGATAGGGGAGCCTGGTGGGCTGCCGTCTATGGGGTCGCACAGAGTCAGATACAACTGAAGCGACTTAGCAGCAGCAGCAGCAAATAGTGCATGAAACTCCAAATCATCTTAATCAGGTGAATTGTTGAATGACACAATCTATAGCTTTCTTCTAATGAGTTTTCACCACCTCTTTAGTTTCATCAAAATATCACTCCTCACATTAATGTTTTAATATGTATTTTATTAACTTTATATTTTGTATGTATGGGCTTCCCTGATAGCTCAGTTGGTAAAGAATCCACCTGCAATGCAGGAGACCCTGGTTCGATTTCTACATCGGGAAGATCCATTGGAGAAGGGATAGGTTACGACTCCATATTCTAGAACTTTGTTTGTGGCTCAACTGGTAAAGAATCCATCTGCAATGCAGGATCTGGGTTTGATCCCTGGATTGGGAAGATCCCTGGAGTAGGGAAAGGCTACCCACTCCAGTATTCTGGCCTGGAGAGTCCCATATAGTTCATGGGGTCGCAAAGAGTCAGACTCGACTAAGCGACTTTCACTTTAGTGATTAAGAACTGTGAACCGAAGACATTTATACTTAACCTGAGTTTTGTATGTATAAAAGTGCTATAGTATTTTTTAAATAGTCAGTATGAGAGTGGTCTCTTACATGAAGAACTGTGTCTTAGTTTGAGAAATATTTAATGCCCCTGTGTTCAGACCCTAGACATGCCGCTGGAAGAAGCTCACCATACCGCAGGCCTGAGAACTATTTCTTGTAGAGACTATACTTCATAAACAGATCATTGTACACCTGGACATGTCCACTCATTCACTTATTCATTTATTTTTCAAATATTTTTAAACCATTTGCTCTGAACTAGTGTTCTGTGTATTTTGAGAAGTTGGCCACTGAGATTAATAACATTAAGTTCCTGATCTCAGATGCATCAAACCTAGTTTGAAAAACAACACACAAATGTTACTGGATTGATAGCACTTCCCTGAAAACCCGTGTAAGGCAACCTCACACCTGACTGCAGCCACAAAGTCTTCATACCTTAAAATGGTTTATGTCAGCAAAGAACAATGTTTTGACTTCTTACCATAATACAACCATATTTTTCATAAAGTAAATCCTGGAAAAAGAAGCAGCTATGAAATGACTTTGTTATATCTTCTGCTGGGTTCACTTCACTTGCACAAATAATTGCACAGGAACCTAGACAAACAGGCTGATAGACACTGAGCAGACAGTTCTTCCCAGTGAGATCCCTGAATCTCTAATAAAATAAATACACAGGAGTCTGATAAACACCACACACATGCCTTTGAAATGAAGCAAGCCTAGTTAATATTTTAAGCATCTGAACTTGATTTTCTAAAGACTCTACCAGAAAATTACTAGAGTTAATCAATGAATATAGTAAAGTTGCAGGATATAAATTAACACACAGAAATCCCTTGCATGCCTATACACTAACAATGAGAAAACAGAAAGAGAAATTAAGGAAACAATACCATTCACCATTGCAACAAAAAGAATAAAATACTTAGGAGTATATCTACCTAAAGAAACAAAAGACCTGTACATAGAAAACTATAAAACACTGGTGAAAGAACTCAAAGAAGACACAAATAAATGGAGAAATATACCGTGTTCATGTTTTCGAAGAATCAATACTGTGAAAATGAGTATACTACCCAAAGCAACCTATAGATTCAATGCAATCCCTATCAAGCTACCAAGGGTATTCTTCACAGAATTAGAACAAATAATTTCATACTTTGTATGGAAATACAAAAACCTTGAATAGCCAAGGCAATCTTGAGAAAGAAGAATGGAACTGGAGGAATCAACCTGTGTGACTTCAGGCTCTATGACAAAGCCACAGTCATCAAGACAGTATGGTACTGGCATTAAGACAGAAATATAGATCAATGGAGCAAAATAGAAAATCCAGAGATAAATCCACATACCTATGGACACATTATCTTCAACAAAGGAGGCAAGAATATACAATGGAAAAGAGACAACCTCTTTAACAAGTGGTACTGGGAAAACTGGTCAACCACTTGTAAAAGAATGATTTTCTAAAAAAAAAAAAAAAAAAAAAAGTACTTAGTTGAATTAAAGCAAGAATGTGACGAGTGCTATCATCCAAGTACAGTCCAGGGGCCCCAAAGGAGATCTTTTCAGGGAGGTTTACCAAACTCCCTGAGGTTTCTCTCTTTTATTGCAGATTATTACTCAGCCTAAGATTCACCTTGGATCTCTGCCCTCTGCATGCTACCCCCTAGCCCCTATCTCTCTCTCTTTCTCTCTTTTTGCCCACATCTCTCCTTTCTTGTCCAGTGGTCCACACATTTCGAAGTTCCATCTCAATCCCACAGTGAGACAGTTTTGGTAAACCCCGTCAGTACTGGTGCCTGGAAGCTGCTTCCATGAAGCAAGCTGGGCAGTGTTAGCCCTCATCTCATCTGTCTTCCTTATCTCTGTGCTACCTGATGTCCAAGGTCCAAAATTTGTTTCATGTATCTTGTCCAGTTTTCTAGTTATAAGGTCAACTCTACCTTTAATTGTGAAAAAGAAGTAATGGTAATTTTTATTTATTTATTTATTTTAGTATTTTTACAAATGTGTCATTTTATGATGGTAGGGTATGTAATAATAACCTTATCATTCAACCACACATTATTTGAGACCTGCTGTAGATAAGGTTTCCTCCATGGCATGTTGACTGAGTCTTAGGGATGAACAGAGCTAATTCAGGTAAAGAACTCGAGGAGAGCAGGGAGCACTTTCCATTCCGGAGGATCCTTCTCTGATTCATTGGTATCTTGGAGACACATTGAAGGAAGAAATCTCTGACTAGTCCATCTAGAAATTGTAACTGGAATTTCTTGTGAAGGTACAGATACCTGTACCATGCAAAAAGTCATGGAAGTAATGATAGTTTGCCTAAGCACGCTTATGTTTAGGACTCTCTTCTTAGGGTCCTGTCCCATTCTCCTGTGTGTAATCCCACAAGCTGTTATCAGGAGGAATAGTTCAGACTTGACTGTGGTGCAATTCTCACGATCACGACCAGAGGGCGGGGCTTCCTTCAGATGCGGTTCCTCTTGTGTTCAGGAGCCGGTTTGACTTGCTTACTCTGTAGCCACAAGATGGAATACTGCTATGGTGCAGAAAGGGGCTCTCCATTTCTGAGTGAGGTGCTTCTGGAACATCCAGATGGAGACTAGATTCGTTAGACTGGTGTATTCCAGGGGACAAGGACCGTTTTCTTTTGCCAGCATGCATTCTGCCACTCACTCAGTTCTTCTGATTATCTTGATATTCAGTAAGTAACATTTTATTCAAAATGTTAATGATTTTTCATTTTCCTATGATTATAGGTAAGTTTTATTTTTCTTCTCTGGCTGAAAACTCCTCTCCTGTGCATTTCTACGATAACAAAGTGATTCTCTTGTAGGAGGGACCAATGGTGACTCAGTGAACCAGACAGAAGGCCCAGTGACTGTCTCAGAGGGGGCTCTCATGACCCTGAACTGCACTTACCAGACCATGTATTCAGATCCCTATCTTTTCTGGTACATCCAGCATCTCAACAAAGCTCCTCAACTCCTCCTGAAGAGCTTAACAGCAGACAAGAAGGTAGAGCATGAAGGTTTTCAGGCAACTCTTGTGAAGAGGGACAGCTCCTTCCACCTGCAGAAACAGGCAGTGCAAGCATCAGACTCAGCTGTGTACTACTGCGCTCTGAGTGACACAGTGATGGAGGGCTGCAGGGGGAGCTGAGCACAAACCCAGATGCAGATGGGGCTCTGGCTGTGGGCAGACCCGGAAGGGGGTGTTGTTTCTCTCTCAGAGGTACTGTCAAAGTACTTCCAGCTCTGATACTCCGAGCCAAGGACCTTGGAATTCTTGGATTGCCCAACAGAGGCATCTGGGACAGGACAGTGTAAAGCGGAACCTAAGAGCTTTTCTCCAGAAATGCCTGTTTTCAGCCCATCCACATGCCCCCAGATGGCATAGAATCCCTTGAAGTGACATTAACCCCTCAACAAAAATTCAGATTATATATGCTGAAATATTTCACAATGTGTTAATGAAAATTCCAGGGCTCATTGTTGATGGATGACTGTGTGATCTAGAAGCTAGTCTCTGGTTTTTAAAATTCAGGCCAAGATTGTGTATCCTGCTGAGTTTCACCTGCAGACACTTCATCTTCAGTGACCAGAGCTTTATTCTCTCTTTCCTTGACGTTTCCATCCCTGCTGGTTGCTCCAGAAGTGCTGCTACCTACGTAAGTTCCAAGAGGAGAGTTTCTGACAAGATATTCCTTCTGTCAAGGGCCCTGTGGATCAGAGCAGCCCACTCTGTAAATATTGCAGGTGTTGTGTGTATTGTTTGTATTCATACTGGGTGCAGGATATTCTCTTTGCTAATAACCTCATCTCAGGTAAATGAATGCCAAAGAATGTTCAAATTACCATACCGTTGCACTCATTTCACATGCTAGTAAGATTATGCTCAAAATCCTTCAAGCTATGGTTCAGTAGTACATGAACCAAGAATTTCAGATGTAGAAGCTGGATTTAGAAAAGGCAGAGGAACCAGAGTAGATCCAATATGTGCTAGATCACAGAAAAAGCAGGGAATTTTTTTTTTTTAAATCTACTTCTGCTTCACTGACTATGCTAAATTCTTTGACTGTGTGGATCACAATGAACTGTGGAAAATTCTTAAAAAGACGGGGATACCCAAGAAACCTGTATGCAGGACAAGAAGCAACAGTTAGTACTGAACATGGAACAATGGGCTGGTTCTAATTTGGGAAAGGAGTACATCAAGGCTATATATTGTCACCCTGCTTATTAATATATATGTGGAGTACATTAGGTGAAATGCAGGGCTGGATGATTCAAAAGCTGGAATCAAGATTGCCAGGAGAAATATCAACAACCTTAGATATGCAGATAATACCACTCTGATGGAAGAAAGTGAAAAGAAACTAAAGAACATCTTGATGCAGTGAAAGAGGAGAGTGGAAAAGCTGGATTAAAACTCAACATTAAAAAAAAACTAAAATTACGGCATCTGGTCCCATCATTTTATGGCAAATAGATGGGGAAAATGTGGAAACAGTGACAGGTTTAATTTTATTGGGCTTCAAAATCACTGCAAATGGTGACTGCAGTCATGAAATTAAAAAGATGCTTGCTCCTTGGAAGAAAAGCTATGACCAACCTAGACAGCATGTTAAAAAGCAGAGACATTACTTTACCGGCAAAGGTCCATATAGTCAGAGCTATGGTTTTCCCAGTCATCATGAATGGATGTGAGAGTTGGACCATAAAGAAGGCTGAGTGCCAAAGAATTGATGCTTTCTAGCTGTGGTGTTGGAGAAGACTCTTGAGAGTCCCTTGTACTGCAAGGAGATCAAACCAGTCCATCCTAAAGGCTATCAACTGTGAATATTCTTTGGAAGGACTGATGCTGAAGCTGCAGTTCCAATATTTTGGCCACCTGATGTGAAGAACCAGTTCACTAGAGGAGACCCTGATGCTGGGAAAGATTGAGGGCAAGAGGATAAGGAGGTGACAGAGGATAACACGGTTGGATGGCATCAGTGACTCAATGGATGTGAGTTTAGCAAACTGAAAGATAGTGAAGGACAGGGAGGGACACACACTTGTAATATTTACAGAGTGAGCTGCTCTGATCCACAGGGTCCTTCAGAAGGAATATCTTGTCCAGAAGCTCTCCTCTTGGAACTTACTTAGGCAGCAGCATTTCTGGAGCAACCAGAAGGGATGGAAAAGTCAAGGAAAGAGAGAATAAAGCTCCTGGCGTGCTGTAGTTCACGGGATCGTAGAGTCAGACATGACCTAGGGACTGAACAGCAACAAAAACAGGGAAAATTAATTCATCAATCAGTCATATTTCAGACACATGGAAAGAGTGTTTATGCACTCTTACAATAAGCTATCTTGGCAGCAGAGTGAGCTTTTTCACCTGCTTAAGAAACTAGGAGAAAGTATCACCCACTCCCAAAGCAGGAACATCTCCACAATCCTCTGCTCATGAGCAGGAATGTGGAGCCACTTGGTCACTGCTCTGCATCTCTGATACAATCATGCCCATTGCACAGAGAGTCCCCTCATCTTTTCAGGCTGAACTCCTGTCTGCAACTTCGAGGACCAGACTTTCTGGAAGGACAGTGGAGGGCACACAGGTGGGAAGAGATGGATGTTTTGCTGCTGAGCAGTCTGTGAGATGTGGCCAGAATACTGAATCATTGTCATTTCATAATTTATAGGCATGCGTGGTTTACTAAGTTTTGTCTGACTCTTTGTGACCCCGTAGACTATAGCCCACCAAGCTCCTCTGTCCATGGAATTTTCTAGGCAAGAATACTGGAGTGGGTTGCTATTTCCTTCTCCTGGGGATCTTTCTCACCCAGGGATTGAACCTTCATCTCTTCAATTGGCAGGCAGATTCTTTATCACTTAGCACCTGGGAAGCTCAATTTATAGACACAACTACTTAAATGCAGAGTTTAATAGTTATAGTAGTTTTATGGTCTTGGCAGATGCACTCACCATCGTCACTTAGGGTGGATCTGGACACCCACCTGAAGGTGAGCGCTGCCTTCCTCCCTAACATCCCAGAGTCCTGCACACTGGGGGCTGACCACCTGTGTCCTGGGGCTTCAACATTTTAATCAAGAGGCCATAGAAAAGGAGAGGAAGATGAAAGAACAAAAATAAATCTTAACGGTGGGAAAATAAAAGTATTCTAGCAGGTTTTATTTCCCTGGTAGTAACTGCTTCAGTTCTCTGCTTTCGGTCTCAACCCTCATTTCACATACTGCGGTCCAGGCTAGTGGGAGTACAGACGGGGCACAGGATTTTTTTTTTTTTTTTTTTTTGCTCACCTGCTCCTCAATTGACTGAAAGCCATTTGAAGTAGGAAATGTGTCTCATTTTTGTTTCCACATTGTAGACAACCCTGTAAATTTCCAGAATGAATGTTGGAGGGATTCCTGAAAATGCACAAGAGTTTAAGAGAATCTAGGTGATCTGCTGAACCAGAGAGTTCTGCCAGCATGATAACTTCAACTCAAGATTCTAATTTTAGGGAGAGCGTTGGTGCAGTGGCTGGGACTCTGCACTCACATCTTACATTGCAGGAGGCCAGATTTGATCCCTGGTCAGGGAACCAGATCCCACAAGCCTAAACTAAGACCTTGCGCAGACAAAAGAACAAAACAAGCAAAAAGAACAGCTCAGCATCAGATGTGCATTAAAAATGATCCCAGTTTTGGTAAGAACTAGCAAAGTTCATTTTAACTGGTGAGAAAATCTCAGTAATTAAAAAAGGCACATTTGAAGAAGACTGTTCTTGAGTTCACAGCCATTGTTACTGGAATGACAACATTGATAGCCCGTATAAGGCAACCTCACAGCTGTCTGCAGAACAATGTCCCCAAGGCTTAAAATGGTTTATGTCAGCAAAGAACAATGTTTTGACTTCTTACCATATGATAGTTAGATTTTGCATAAAGTAAACTCAATCCTAGAGAAAAGAACAAGCTATGAAATGACCCCATTAAATATTCTGCTGGGTTCACTTCACTAGCACAAATAATTGCACAGGGAACTAGACAAACAGGCTGACAGACACTGAGCAAACAGTTCTTTCCATTGAGATTCCTGAATCCCTAATAAATAAACAGAAAACAGATAAATACCACACACATGCCTCTGGAATGAAGAGTGTCTGGCTAATAAGCATCTAAACTTGACATTCTAAAAAAACAATACTTAGTTGAATTAAAGCAAGAATGTGACAAGAGGTAAAATGATGTTTCAAGAACCAGGTTACCTAAGTAAGATCACCTGTGCCTCATGAGACTTAAAGGTGCAAGGTTGCTGTCACCCAGGATAGTCCAACTCCCCCCCACTCTCCCACCCAACCCCTGCCTTGTGCTTATTTCTCTCTCTTTCTCTCTGTTTTGTCAACATTCCTCCACTCTGGTACAGAGGTCCACAAGTTTTAGGTATTTCAGGATCTCCATTCTCCTATTCTGTCTCAATCCCACTGTGAGACAGCTGCACTATTTTTGGTAACTCCCTCATGCACTGGTGCCTAGAAACTGCCTCCATGAAGTAAGCTGGGCAATGTTTGTGGTCATATCATCTGTTTTCCTTATCTCGGTGCTACCTGATGTTCAAGGTCCAAAAATAGTTTTCTAGTTGGAAGATCAACTCTACCATTATCAGTGAAAAAGAAGTCACGTATTTTATTTTTATTGTGTTTTACAAGCCTGTCATTCCATGATAAATCAGGATAATAACCTTATCATTTAACTACACATTATTTGACACCTGCCTTAGATAAAATTTTCTCCACGGCATGTTGACAGAGTCAACATGAATATAACTACTTCAGAGAAATAACTTGGGGAGAGGAAGAAGCACTTTCCATACAAAGAGATCCTTCTCTGACCCATGGAAATCGGAGACATATGCGAGGAAGAAACCTCTGACTATTCCATCTAGAAATTGTAACTAGAGTTTCTTGCGAAGCTAGAGATAGCTGTGCCATGCAAAAATTATGGAAGTAATAATAGAATATTTTCCTAAGCACGCTTATGTTTAGGACTCTTCCTAGGGTTCTGTGCCGTTCTCCTATATGTAACCCCACAAGCAGTCATCAGGAGGAATAGGTGACTCGACTGTGGTGCAATTCACAAGATCACCACCAGAGGGCAGGGCTTCCTTCAGATGCGGTTCCTCGTTGTGTTCAGAAGCTGGTTTCACCTGCAAACCTACTTTGCAGCCACAAGACAGAATATTGCTGCTGTGCAGAAAGGGGTTCTCCGTTTCTGAGTGAGGAGCTTCTCGAACATCCTGATGGAGACTAGATTCGTTAGACTGGTGTATTCCAGGGAACAAGGACCGTTTTCTTTTGAGAACATGCATTCTGTCACTCACTCAGTTCTTCTGATCATCTTAATATTCAGTAAGTAGCATTTTATTCTAAATGTTAATGATTTTTCACTTTCTTATAACTGTAGGTAAGTTTTGTTTCTCTTCTCTGGCTGAAAACTCCTCTACTGTACATTTCTATCATAACAATGTTATTTTCTTGTAGGAGGGACCAATGGTGACTCAGTGAACCAGACAGAAGGCCCAGTGACTGTCTCAGAGGGGGGTCTCATGACCCTGAATTGCACTTACCAGACTGCTGGTTTTGCTGCCTATCTTTTCTGGTACGTCCAGCATCTCAACAAAGCTCCTCAACTCCTCCTGAAGGGCTTAACAGCAGACAAGAAGGTAGAGCATGAAGGTTTTCAGGCCACTCTTGTGAAGAGGGACAGCTCCTTCCACCTGCAGAAACAGGCAGTGCAAGCATCAGACTCGGCTGTGTACTACTGTGCTCTGAGTGACACAGTGATGGAGGGCTGCAGGGGGAGCTGAGCACAAACCCAGATGCAGATGGGGCTCTGGCTGTGGGCAGCCCCGGAAGGGGGTTTTGTTTCTCTCTCCAGTGTGCTATGCTAGAGGTCTTGTCAAAGCTCTTCCAGGAATGCTCCTCAGAGCCAACTGGACCTAGGAATTCTTGGGTTGCCCTACAGAGAGGAATCTGGGGCAGGACAGTTCAAAAAGGAACCTAAGAGCTTTTCTCCAGAAATGCCTGTTTTCAGCCCATTCACATGCCCCCAGATGGCATAGAATCCCTTAAAGTGATATTAACTCTTCAATGACAATTCAGAAATATGCTGAAATATTTTACAATGTGTTAATGAAAATTCCAAGGCACATTGTTAATGAATGACTGTGTGACATGGAAGCTAGTCTCTGGTTTTTAAAATTCAGGCCAAGATTGTGTATCTTGCTGAGTTTCACCTGCAAACACTCCATCTTCAGTGACTGGAGCTTTATTCTCTCTTTCCTTAACTTTTTCATCCCTTCTGGTTGCTCCAGAAATGCTGCTGCCTAAGTAAGTTCCAGGAGAACTTCTTGAAAAGATATTCCTTCTGTCAAGGGCCCTATGGATCAGGGCAGCCCTCTCTGTAAATATTGCAGGTATTGTGTGTATTGTTTATATTCAAGCTGGGTACAGGATATTCTCTTTGCTAATAACCTCATGTCAGGGAGATGAATGCCAAAGAATGTTCAAATTACTATACAATTGCACTCATTTCACATGTTAGCAAGATTATGCTCAAAAATTATGCTCAATGTATGCTTCAGCAGTACATGAACCAAGAACTTCAGATGTACAAGCTGAGTTTAGAAAAGGCAGAGGAACCAGAGATCAAATTACCAACAGCCACTGGATCACAGGAAAAAGCAAGGGAATTTTAAAAAGTCTACTTCTGCTTCATTGACTACGCTAAATCCTTTGACTGTGTGGATCACAACAAACTGTGGAAATTTCTAAAGAGATGGGAATACCCAAGAAACCTGTATGCAGGACAAGAAGCAACAGTTAGTACTGCACATGGAACAATGGACTGGTTCTAATTTGGAAAAGGAGTATGTCAAGGCTATATATTGTCACCCTGCTTATTTAACTTATATGTGGAGTACATTAGGTGAAATGCAGGGCTGGATAACTTACAAGCTGGAATCAAGATTGCCAGGAGAAATACCAACAACCTCAGAAATGGTGATGATACCACTCTAATGGCAGAAAGCAGAGAGAAGCTAAAGAGCCTCTTGATGAGGGTGAAAGAGGAGAGTGAGAAAGCTGGAGTGAAACTCAACATTCAAAAATGTGAGATTATGGCATCTGGTCCCATCACTTCATGGCCAATAAATGGGGAAAAAGTGGAAACAATGACACATTTTATTTTCTTGGTTTCCAAAGTCACTGCAGATGGTGACTGCATTCATAAAATTAGAAGACTTTTGATCCTTGGAAGAAAAGATATGACAAACCTAGACAGTGTATTAAAAAGCAGAGACATTACTTTGCCGACAAAGGTCCCTATAGTCAGAGCTATGGTTTACCCAGTAATCATGTATGAATGTGAACATTGGACCATAAAGAAGGCTGGGTGCTGAAGAATTGATGCTTTTGAACTGTGGTTTTGGAGAAGAATCTTGAGAGTCTCTTGGACTGCAAGGTGATCAAAGCAGTCAATCCTAAAGGATATCAACCCTGAACATTCATTGGAAGGACTGATGCTGAAGCTGCAGTTCCAATATTTTGGCCACCTGATGTAAAGAACTGATTCACTGGAGAAGACCCTGATGCTGGGAAAGTTTGAAGGCAAGAGGATAAGGAGGTGACAGAGGATAAAATGGTTGGATGGCATCACTGACTCAATGGACAGGAGTTTGAGCAAATTCTGGGAGCTAGTGAAGGACAGGGAAGCCTGACGTGCTGCAGTTCCTGGGGTCGTAAAGAGTCAGACATGACCTAGGGACTGAACAACAGCAAAAGCAGGGAAAATCGATCCATCAGTCAGTCATATTTCAGACACATGGGGGAAGTCTCTATGTACTCGTACAATAGGCTATCTTGGCAGTGGAGTGGGCTTTTCACCTGCTCAGGAGACTAGGAGAAATTACCACCCACTCAGCGAGCGGGAGCATCTCCACACTCCTCTGCTCATGAGCGGAATGCGGAGCCACTCTGGTCCCTGCTCTGTGTCCCTGCTACAATCGTGCCCATTGACAGAGAGTCCCTCATCTTCTCAGGCTAATCTGTCTGCAATTTCCAGGAGCAGACTTTCTGGAAGGACAGTGGTGGGCACAGCAGGTGGGAAGAGATGGATGTTTTACTGCTGGGCAGTCTGTGAGGTGTGGCCAGGATACTGAATTCTTGTCATTTCATAATTTACAGGCACGTGTGTATTGTGTCTGGTGCTCAGTTGCTAAGTGGCATCTGACTCTTCGCCATCCTGTGGACTGTAGCTGCCAGGCACCCCTGTCCATGGAATTTTCCAGGCAAGAATACTGGAGTGGGTTGCTATTTTCTCCTCCAGGGGATCTTCCTGACCCAGGGATCCAACTCTCATCTCCTCAATTGGCAGGCAGATTCTTTACAGCTGAGCTACTGGGGAAACCCAATTTATAGACACAACTACTTAAATGCAGAGTTTAATAGTTATAGTAGTTTCATGGTCTTGGCAGATGTAGTCACCATCGTCGCTTAGGGTGGGTCTGGACACCCACCTGAAGGTGAGCGCTGCCTTCCTCCCTAACATCCTAGAGTCCTGCACACTAGGGGCTGGCCACCTGTGCCCTGGGGGTTCAACATCTTAATAAACGGGCCTAGAAATGGAGAGGGAGATGAAAGAACAAAAACAAATCTTAACAGTGGGGAAAAAAGTATTCTAGCAGGTTTAATTTCTCTGGTGGTAACTGCATCAGCTCTCTACTTCCAGTCTGATCCCTCATTTCATGTATTGGGGTCCAGGCTAGTGGGAGTACAGACAGGGCATAGGATTTTTTTTTTTGCTTACTTGCTTCTCAATCAACTAAAAGCAATTTGAGATAGGAATTGTATCTGATTTTGGTTTCCACATTGCAGACAACCCCGTAAATTTCCAGAATGAATGCTGGAAGCTAGGGATTCCTGAAAATGCACAAGAGTTTAAGACAATCTAGGTGATCTGCTGAGCCAGAGTCTTGCCAACATGATAAGTTCAACTCAAGATTCTAATTTTAGGTGGAGGGTTGGTTCAGTGACTGGGACTCTGTACTCACATTGCTGGAGGTCCAGGTTCAATCCCTGGTCAGGGAACTGGATCCCACAAGCCTAACCTAAGACCTGGCACAGACAACAAACAAACAAAAAGAACAATTCAGCAAACAGCTGTGCATTAAAAATGATCCCAATTTTGGCAAAAACTAAGAAAATTCATTTTAACTGGCAAGAAAATCTCTGTAGAGATTTGAAGAAGCCTGTTCTTGAGTTCCAGAGAAGGCACTGGCTCCCCACTCCAGTACTCTTGCCTGGAAAATCCCATGGACGGAGGAGCCTGGTGGGCTGCAGTCCATGGGGTCGCTAAGAGTCGGACACGACTGAGCGACTTCACTTTCACTTTTCACTTTCATTCATTGGAGAAGGAAATGGCAACCCACTCCAGTGTTCTTGCCTGGAGAATCCTAGGGATGGGGAAGCCTGGTGGGCTGCCATCTATGGGGCCACATAGAGTCGGACACGACTGAAACGACTTAGCAGCAGCAGCAGCAGCAGCAGTTCTTGAGTTCAACTGGCTATGTCACAACCATTGTTACTGGATTGACAGCACTGCCCTGAGAGCCCGTGTAAGGCAACCTCACAGCTGTCTGCAGCCACAGCGGTTCCATGCCTTAACATGGTTTATGTCAGCAAAGAACAATGTTTTGACTTCTTACCATAATATAGTCATACTTTGCATAAAATAACCCCTATCCTTGAGGAAAGAACAAGCTATGAAATGACCCCATTAAATATTCTGCTGGGTTCACTTCACAAGCACAAATAATTGCACAGGGAACTATACAAACAGGCTGACAGACACTGAGCAAACAGTTCTTTCCATTGAGATTCCTGAATCCCTAATAAATAAACAGAAAACAGATAAATACCACACACATGCCTCTGGAATGAAGAGTGTCTGGCTAATAAGCATCTAAACTTGACATTCTAAAAAACAATACTTAGTTGAATTAAAGCAAGAATGTGACAAGAGGTAAAAAGATGTTTCAAGAACCAGGTTACTTAAGTACGGTACCCGTCCCTCATGAGGCTGAAGGTGTAAGGTAGCTGTCATCCAAGTAGGGTCCAGGCCCCAAAGGAGGCCCCTTCAGGGAGGTTTACCAAGCTCCCTGGGTCTTCTCTCTTTACTTACAGATCAGTACTCAGTCCAAGATTCACAGTGACTCCTCCCCCCACCTCTTTGCCCTCATCTTTCTCCCTCTCTCTCTTTTGCCCACGTCCCTCCTCTCCGGTACATTGGTCCACAAATTTCTATGTTCCTCAGGATCCCCAAAATATTATTCCATCTCACAGTGAGGCAGTTGGGCCATTTTTGTTAAATCCCTCATGCACTGGTGCCTAGAAGCTGCCTCCATGAAGAAATCTGGGCGATGTCCTGGCTCATCTCATCTGTTTTCCTTACCTCTGTGCTACCTGATGTCCAAGATCCACAACTTGACTCATATATTTTGTCCAGTTTTCTAGTTGGAAGGTCGACTTTACCTTTATCAGTAAAAAGAAGTAACATCAATTTATTTTTTAATTTTACAAATATGACATTTTATGATGGATAGGGGTAATAACCTGCTCATTTAACCACACATTAGATGAGATCTGCCTTAAATGATGAGGTGACTCAATGTGTAAAGAATCTACCTGCAATGCAGGAGATGCAGGAGACTCTGGCTCAATCCCTGTGTTGGGAAGATTCCCTGGAGAAGGGCATGGCAAGCCACTCTAGTATTCGTGCCTGGAAAATCCCATGGACAGAGGAGCCTGGCAGGCTGTGGTCTCTAGGGCCACAAAGAGTCAGACACGACTGAGTGACTGAGCCCAGCACAGGGCACAGGGATCATTCATTCACCTGATCATTCAGCCACACATTGTTTGAGACCTGACTTAGATAATGTTTCCAACATTATGTAACATTCCAACATTCCAGCAGCATGTTGGCTGTGCCTTGGGGATGAACAGAGCTAATTCAGGTGAAGGTCTTGGGGAGAGGAGGGAGCACTTTCCACGTAGAGGGGTCCTGTTCTGACCCATGGGAATCATGGAGACATATGTAAAGAAGAAACCCTCTCACTATTCCTCCTAAAAATTGTTCACTGGCATTATTTGCAAAGCTAGTGATATCATACCACACAGAAAATAATGGATGTAATAATGGAACATTTCCCAAAGCATGTTTGTGTTTAGGGCTCTCCTCTTAGAGTCCTGCCCCATTCTCCTGTGTGTACCCCACAAACTCTCACCAGGAGGACTAGGTCAGGAGTAGGTCAGGATGAGGAGAGTGAAAAAGCTGGCTTTAAACTAAGCATTCAAAAACTAAGATCACGGCATCCAGTCCCATCACTTCATGGCAAATAGATGGGGAAACAATGGAAAGAGTGACAGACTATTATCTAGGGCTCCAAAATCACTGCAAATGGTGACTGCAGACATGAAATTAAAAGACACTTGCTCCTTGGAAGAAAAGCTATGACCAACCTAGACAGCATATTACACATATGCTATCCATATAGTCAATATATAAGTCCATATAGTCAAACCTATGGTTTTTCCTGTAGTCATGTAGAGTTGGACCAAAAAAGAAAGCTGAGTGCCGAAGAACTGAGGTTTTTGAACTGTGGTGTTCATAAGAGAACCCCTTGGCTCTTGAGAGCCCCTTGGACTGCAAGGGGATCAAACCTGTCAGTTCTAAAAGAAATCAGTTCTGAATATTCACTGGAAGGACTGATGTTGAAGTTGAAGCTCCAATACTTTGGCCACCTGATGGGAAGAGCCGACTCATTAGGAAAGACTCTGATGCTGAGAAAGATTGAAGGCAGGAGGAGAAGGGGACGGCAGAAGATGAGATGGTTGGATGGCATCACCGACTCAATGGACATGGGTTTGAGCAAACTCCAGGAGCTGGTGTTGGACAGGGAATCCTGGCCTGCTGCTGTCCATGGGGTCGCAAAGAGCTGGACACGACTGAGCTACTGAACTGAACTGAGGTCAGATATGACTGTGGTGTAATCTTTAAGATCACCACCAGAGGGCGGAGCTTCCTTCATATGCGATTCCTTTTTGTATTCAGGAGCTGGTTTGATTTGCCTCCTCTGTAGCCACAAGACAGATGACTGCTGCTGTGCAGAAAGGGTTCCCCATTTTCTGAGTGAGGAGCTTCTGTAACATCGAGTTGAAGACTACCTTTGATAGATTTGATGTTTCTAGGGAACAAGGACTGTTTCCAGAATGTTTTCTGCCCCTCCCTCTGTTCTGGTCATCCTCTTAATACTTGGTAAGTAGCATTTTGTCCTAAAATGATTTCTCATTTTCCTATGATAACAGGTCAGTTTTATTTTTCTTCTCTGGCTGAAAACTCTCCTCCTGTACAGTTCTACTACAATGAAGTGATTCTCTTGTAGGAGGGACCAATGGTGACTCAGTGAACCAGACAAAAGGCCCAGTGAGTGTCTCAGAGGGGGCTCTCATGACCCTGAACTGCACTTACCAGACCACGTATTCAGATCCCTATCTTTTCTGGTACGTCCAGCATCTCAACAAAGCTCCTCAACTCCTCCTGAAGGGCTTAACAGCAGACAAGAAGGTAGAGCATGAAGGTTTTCAGGCCACTCTTGTGAAGAGGGACAGCTCCTTCCACCTGCAGAAACAGGCAGTGCAAGCATCAGACTCGGCTGTGTACTACTGTGCTCTGAGGGACACAGTGATGGAGGGCTGCAGGGGGAGCTGAGCGCAAACCCAACGGGAGCAGGAGGCTGACGTCAGGAAGAGGTATATTCTCTCCTTGATCAGAGTTTAGTGTACATTTAGAGTTTTTCAGGAAAACCAATCAAGCTCAAGTCTAATCCTAGAAACTCAGGAGGTTGGGAATTGCTCTACAGGATAATAGGGTGGATGTCAGTCTTAAAGAAGACCCAAGCGCAATCCCCGGAAACACCCCTGTTTAGCCAGAAAGATTCCTCTCTGCTCTAGACTGACCTTAAAAAATATTTTTCTCATAATGTAAGATGGATACTAGATGTCACAAAATTTGTAGCTAATTTAGGGAAAAGAAATAGATGATTAAAAGCGCATCACCTGAATCATAAGCATAAACCAACACAGAGGTACCAGGCAAATCACAGAGCAGTCTGCGTGTGGCTGAGATGTAACGCTATTGAGGTGCTGTTTGCAGTGAAAGCCTTTGAACCGGAGCTGCTGCAGCCGTGGGATGAAAAAGCGTCTGTGACTTTTGAGTGGCCATGTTTCTTTTATTACTTATTTGTTTGTTTTATTTTTGGTCCGGCTGTGTCTTTGTTACTGAACTTGGGCTCTCTCCAGTTGCAGCGGGTGGAGGTTGCTCGTCATTGCGGTGCACGGGCTTCTCACCGCGGCGGCTCCTCTCGGTGAGGAGCGCGGGCTCCCGGTGCACCGGCTTCAGTAGCGGCGGCGCACGGGCTCAGTAGCTGCGGCACGCAGCCTCTAGGGCTGCATTTCTGATGTAAGGAAATAAGAGTACTTGGTCTGGTGAGCTTGTACTCATTTTGGCTATAGGGTGGATATTTAAAAACAAAATCATTTTAACACCCATTATTGATTCCTGTTAGACAGGCTGGACAAATTTTGTCCACCAGGAAGCTTGCTGTGATTGCATTAAACAGACAAGGAACTTTATCCAGTGTATATTTCCACAGAAACCCATGCCTTGGAGTGTAGGAAGAAAAGTTATGACGATTGAGAGTAAACAGTTTTATCTTCCTGTGTGAAAGAAAAACTTGCCAGCTTATTTCGCTGTAGATTTGGGCTGCAGATCTTCCCCCCCCCCCCCAAAAAGAGCTATACAAAAATGGGTGCCTGTTTGTTCTCAGAGGTCACTATAATCATAATAAATTGTTTTTGTCACAGAACGTATGTCTATCCTAGGTGCATTGACTG